>NC_133164.1:16587500-19087500 GCF_040802235.1 Manis javanica
TGGTGGTTCTTGCTGTCAAGCGAAACAAGAGTTTGAGACTTGGCAGCCCAGGGCATGGCCGTTTCTGTACCACACCACAACAGCTGAAATCTTGGCAGCCAGTCAAGAGCTAATGAAAATTTCAAAGGTACAAAAGCTCTTCGCAGAGCTCTGTAGAAGCAAGCGAGCTTTCAGCAGGATCCTAACAGGTGCATCAAAGTAATCCAAAAGAAAAAAAAAATGACAAAAATAAACATGCATGCATAAACCCTGTTTTATAGGTGCCCAAAAGCTTCTTTCAATATTCAGCACATTAACTGCAACAGGATCAAAACAGAACTGCACAACTATAAGAGGCCATAAGTTCCAGAATATTCTTTAAGTTTTAAAGAACAAACATATATTTCCACAGATTGAAATGCCTCTTTGAAGTTTCTGCTTCAAATCACAGAAATGTCACAGCTATATCACACTTTAGCCTTAAACCACGCAAAACATATTTTTAACAGGCAAAACATATGTGGCAGACCATGCATATGTGGCAGACCATGCATACGGGCCTCATTTGGGCTCTGCAGTTCCTGACAGCAAGCCAAAGAAATCGAGACAGTTTTACTAATCAATTCTTGGAAACTGGATAGAAGGAATAAAAGCAAGAGCTTTCATACTTTTCAACCCATTTCCTCTGATTGGAAGTTTATATGACATTATTCCAATAAATAAGTAATTGGTAATATAGGATTAACAGAATTGAGAAAGTTACCCTCTCTATCCGCTGGTGAAAAAGGTAGGAATGCTGACTAGGGGCAATAAATAAGTACAGAAGAAGAATTCAAATAATGCAGATGACTCTGGAAATGGACAATATACCAAACAAAAATGGGTGAAATGCTGGAACCAACTGGACCAGAATGTTAATTCTACTACTAGACTTAAATTTGGGCAATTATTTAAGCTTTCTGGACCTTTGTTTCCCCTTTTGGAAAACACAAATAATAATGCATGTTCGAAACCCTTTACAAGTTTGTTATAGAGCATAAGTTAGCTATTGTTAGAACCCTCCCTAAATACTCGTCTTATAAACCTTATTTTGATTTCCCTGTTTTGTCATATTCTTAGCAGTGTTCCTTCATTCTATAGTTTCAAAGGCATAAAAACATATATATTTAAGAAAAAAGCGTATGAAAAGAGAGGAGCATGATTTCACATCTCTAACAAATAGGACAGGAGATTTAAGAGACTCTAAAACAACATTTTTATATTTACAACCTGGACTTCTAGAAACAGTCATCTGAATGTGCTAGTCTATCCCATCTCAGGTAAAACATTCATACCTATTTTCTTCATTGAAAGTACAGATCTGTCCAATGCAGCCCATAAAGCAAGCTCTCAGGTGCTGCCCTTCCACTTCGTTCACTGGCTGATCTGCAAACTGCCCAGAGCCACTAAACTGCTTCGGAGCCTCAGCTCGGCCTCGTTTGCACTGCAGCTCCCCATTGTGGTTACAAGGAGAAAATGTTCTCAGAGCCGAAGCGTCTCACTGGGTACTCAGGCGTTGGCTGTGATGTACTAGCATCATTTAGGAATGCAGATGTTATTAGTGTGTGACTTTCTTTTATACACAGATTCACATACAGAAACCAGCACTTTGAGGGTTCCTATTTGGAATATGACTATTTAACACTGTCTGGAATATGACTATTTAACACTGTCCGTAATATGACTATTTAACATGTTCCTATTTGGAATATGACTATTTAACACTGTCTGTAACAAAATAACAATTTTGTTTTGCCCATGGTAATATTTTATTCAAGGCAATTTTGTATCAGAGGAATAAATGACCTCCTACCGCATTTTTAAAAAAGAATCAATCCAGCTGGTACCTAGAATTATCATGTATATAAATGTTCAATCACTGTGTTGTACACCTGAAACTAATGTAATACTGTATGTCAATTACTCTTCAATAAAAAATAATTATCTAAAAAAAAAAAAAAAGAAGAAGAAGAGGAAGAGACACCACAGATGGCCTGCACAGAGAAAAGGTGACACGAGGACGCAGGGAGAAGGGGGCCAATGAAGGAAGCCTCAGAGAAACTGATAACCCTGGCGGCCCCCTTGATCTTGAACTTCCAACCTCCAGAGAGAGAGAAAATAAACTTCTGTTTAAGCCAAAAAAAAAAGAATCAATCTTTCAGAAATACTTTGAATACAAAATTGCACTATATTTATGGTATTCGGTGAGCAGTGGTTATAAAATAGGTAGCAACTGCATGATTGTTGTAATTATACAATTGTAGAATTTAAAGAAGTAACACTGGTTTCATAGTCAGATTTGGATTTACAGCTAAACTCAACCATTCACTGGCCCAGTAATACTACGTAAATGACTTAATCTCTAAATTATGTGAACTAATCTGCAAAATAGGGAAATAATATATATCTCTTTAATTTGTAAGAAAGCCTTATGTAATATAACATATTAAATATCTAACAGAAATAATAGAACATAATAAACAATCTGGAGGTGGAGCCAGGATGGTGGCATGAGTAGAGCAGTGGAAATCTCCTCCCAAAACCACATATATCTATGAAAATATAACAAAGACAACTCTTCCTAAAATAGAGACCAGAGGACACAGGCCAACATCCAGACCACATCCACACCTGAGAGAACCCAGCGCCTTGTGAAGGGGGTAAGATACAAGTCCCGGTCCGGCAGGACCCGAGTTCCCCTCCCCCGAGCTTCCAGCGGCAGGACCAGTGAGCGGGTGCCTGAGGCCGACGCCGGAGAACAAAGAAATGGGAGCGTTTTTTTTTTTTCTTTTTTTGGCGATTGCTTTTTAGAAGCCTTAAAGGGACAGGGACCACAATACTAGGGAAACAGGGCATCAAGACCGGTGAGAGGGTGCCTGAGATGGGCACCTAAGGACAAAGAAAATCACGCATTTTTCCCTTTTTTTTTTCTAATTATTTATTTAATTTTTTTTTTCTCTTTCGTTGTTACTGTTGTTGTTTTGGTTTGGAGAGTGCTTTTTAGAAGTCTTAAAGGGGCAGGACAGGACACTTAGCCCAGAGGTAGGGAATCTGGGGATCTCTGGGCACTCTAACTCCCTGGGCAACAGGGAGCACAGAGGCCCCTTACGGAGATAAATAGTCTCCCGGCTGCTCCCCCTCCAACAGGGCTCCACCATTTTGGAGGAACAGCCCCAGCCAGGCCACGCTCACAGCAACAGCAGAGATAAACTCCATAGCAACCGGGCAGGTAGCAGAAGCCCTGTCTGCACACAGCTGACAAGCATAAGCCACTAGAGGTCGCTATTCTCCCAGGAGAGGAGGGCCACAAACCAACAAGAAGGGAAGCTCTTCCAGCGGTCACTCGTACCAGCTCTGCAAACTATCTCTATCACCATGAAAAGGCAAAACTACAGGCACACAAAGATCACAGAGACAACACCTGAGAAGGAGACAGACCTAACCAGTCTTCCTGAAAAAGAATTCAAAATAAAAATCATGAACATGCTGACAGAGATGCAGAGAAAAATGCAAGAGCAATGGGATGAAGTCTGGAGGGAGATCACAAATGTCAGGAAGGAGATCACAGAAGTGAAACAAACCCTGGAAGGATTTATAAGCAGAATGGATAAGATGCAAGAGGCCATTGAAGGAATAGAAACCAGAAAACAGGAATGTATAGAAGCTGACATAGAGAGAGATAAAAGGATCTCCAAGAATGAAACCACAGTATGAGAGCTATGTGACCAATCCAAAAGGAATAATACTCATATTATAGGGGTAACAGAAGAAGAAGAAAGAGGAAAAGGGATAGAAAGTCTCTTTGAAGAAATAATTGCTGAAAACTTCCCCAAACGTGGGGAGGAAATAATCGAACAGACCACGGAAATACACAGAACCCCCAACAGGAAGGATACAAGGAGGACAACACCAAGACACATAATAATTAAAATGGCAAGGATCAAGGAAAAGGAAAGAATTTTAAAGGCAGCTAGAGGGAAAAAGGTCACCTATAAAGGAAAACCCATCAGGCTAACATCAGACTTCTCGACAGAAACCCTACAGGCCAGAAGAGAACGGCATGATATATTTAATGCAATGAAACAGAAGGGCCTTGAACCAAGAATACTGTATCCAGCATGACTATCATTTAAATATGATGGCGGGATTAAACAATTCCCAGACAAGCAAAAGCTGAGGGAATTTGCTTCCCACAAACCACCTCTACAGGGCATCTTACAGGGAATGCTCGTGAAGGGAGCACTCCTAAAGAGAGCACAGAACAAAACACACAACATATGAAGAATGGAGGAGGAGGAATAATAAGGGAGAGAAGAAAAGAATCTCCAGACAGTGTATATAACAGCTCAATAAGCGAGCTAAGTTAGGCAGTAAGATACTAAAGAAGCCAACCTTGAACGTTTGGTAACCACGAATCTAAAGCTTGCAATAGCAATAAGTACATATCTCTCACTAGTCACCCTAAATGTAAATGGACTTAATGCACCAATCAAAAGACATAGAGTAATAGAATGGATAAAAAAGCAAGACCCATCTATATGCTGCTTACAAGAAACTCACCTCAAACCCAAAGACATGCACAGACTAAAAGTCAAGGGATGGAAAAACATATTTCAGGCAAACAACAGTGAGAAGAAAGCAGGGGTTTCAGTACTAATATCAGACAAAATAGACTTCAAAACAAAGAAAGTTACAAGAGATAAAGAAGGACACTACATCATGATAAAGGGCTCAGTCCAACAAGAGAATATAACCATTCTAAATATATATGCACCCAACAGAGGAGCACCAGCATTTGTGAAACAAATACTAACAGAACTAAAGAGGGAAATAGACTGCAATGCATTCATTTTAGGAGACTTCAACACACCACTCACCCCAAAGGATAGATCCACCGGGAAGAAAATAAGTAAGGACACAGAGGCACTGAACAACACACTAGAACAGATGGACCTAACAGACATCTATAGAACTCTACATCCAAAAAGCAAGAGGATACACATTCTTCTCAAGTGCACATGGAACATTCTCCAGAATAGACCACATACTAGCTCACAAAAAGAGCCTCAGTAAATTCCAAAATATTGAAATTCTACCAACCAATTTCTCAGACCACAAAGGTATAAAACTAGAAATAAATTTTGCAAAGAAAACAAAAAGGCTCACAAACACATGGAGGCTTAACAACATGCTCCTAAATAATCAATGGATCAATGAACAAATCAAAATAGAGATCAAGGAATATATAGAAACAAATGACAACAACAACACAAAGCCCCAACTTCTGTGGGACGCAGTGAAAGCAGTCTTAAGAGGAAAGTATACAGCGATCCAGGCACACTTGAAGAAGAAAGAACAATCCCAAATGAATAGTCTAACATCACAATTATTGAAACTGGAAAAAGAAGAACAAATGAGGCATAAAGTCAGCAGGAGGGACATAATAAAGATCAGAGAAGAAATAAACAAAATTGAGAAGAATAAAACAATAGCAAAAATCAACAAAACCAAGAGCTGGTTCTTTGAGAAAAAAAACAAAATAGATAAGCCTCTAGCCAAACTTATTAAGAGAAAAAGAGAATCAACACAAATCAACATAATCAGAAATGAGAATGGAAAATCACGACAGACTCCACAGAAATACAAAGAATTATTGAAGACTATTATGAAAACCTATATGCCAACAAGCTGGAAAACCTAGAAGAAATGGACAACTTCCTAGAAAAATACAACCTCCCAAGACTGACCAGGGAAGAAACACAAAAGTTAAACAAACCAATTACAAGCAAAGAAATTGAAATGGTAATCAAAAAACTACCCAAGAACAAAACCCCAGGGCTGGACGGATTTACCTCAGAATTTTATCAGACACACAGAGAAGACATAATACCCATTCTCCTTAAAGCGTTCCACAAAATAGAAGAGGAGGGAATACTCCCAAACTCATTCTATGAAGCCAACATCACCCTAATACCAAAACCAGGCAAAGACCCCACCAAAAAAGAAAATTACAGACCAATATCCCTGATGAATGTAGATGCAAAAATACTCAATAGAATATTAGCAAACAGAATTCAACAGTATATCAAAAGGATCATACACCATGACCAAGTGGGGTTCATCCCAGGGATGCAAGGATGGTACAACATTCGAAAATCCATCAACATCATCCACCACATCAACAAAAAGAAAGACAAAAACCACATGATCATCTCCATGGATGCTGAAAAAGCATTTGACAAAATTCAACATCCATTCATGACAAAAACTCTCAGCAAAATGGGAATAGAGGGCAAGTACCTCAACATAATGAAGGCCATATATGATAAAACCACAGCCAACATTATACTGAACAGCGAGAAGCTGAAGGCAATTCCTCTGAGATCGGGAACCAGACAGGGATGCCAACTCTCCCCACTGTTATTTAACATAGTACTGGAGGTCCTAGCCACGGCAATCAGACAAAACAAAGAAATACAAGGAATCCAGATTGGTAAAGAAGAAGTTAAACTGTCACTATTTGCAGATGATATGATACTGTACATAAAAAACCCTAAAGACTCCACTCCAAAACGACCAGAACTGATATCGGAATACAGCAAAGTTGCAGGATACAAAATTAACACACAGAAATCTGTAGCTTTCCTATACACTAACAATGAGCCAATAGAAAGAGAAATCAGGGAAACAATTCCATTCACAATTGCATCAAAAAGAATAAAATACCTAGGAATAAACCTAACCAAAGAAGTGAAAGACCTATACCCTGACAACTATAAGACCCTCTTAAGAGAAGTTAAAGAGGACAGTAACAAATGGAAACTCATCTCATGCTCTTGGTTAGGAAGAATTAATATCGTCAAAATGGCCATACTGCCCAAAGCAATATACAGATTTGATGCAATCCCTATCAAACTACCAGCAACATTCTTCAATGAACAGGAACAAATAATTCAAAAATTCATATGGAAACACCAAAGACCCTGAATAGCCAAAGCAATCCTGAGAAAGAAGAATAAAGTAGGGGGGATCTCACTCCCCAACTTCAAGCTCTACTATAAAGCCATAGTAATCAAGACAATTCGGTACTGGCACAAGAACAGAGCCACAGACCAGTGGAACAGATTAGAGACTCCAGACATTAACCCAAACATATATGGTCAATTAATATTTGATAAAGGAGCCATGGACATACAATGGCGAAATGACAGTCTCTTCAACAGATGGTGCTGGCGAAACTGGACAGCTACATGTAGGAGAATGAACCTGGACCATTGTCTAACCCCATATACAAAGGTAAACTCAAAATGGATCAAAGACCTGAATGTAAGTCATGAAACCATTAAACTCTTGGAAACATAGGCAAAAACCTCTTAGACATAAACATGAGTGACCTCTTCTTGAACATATCTCCCCGGGCAAGGAAAACAACAGCAAAAATGAGCAAGTGGGACTACATTAAGCTGAAAAGCTTCTGTACAGCAAAAGTTACCATCAATAGAACAAAAAGGAAACCTACAGTATGGGAGAATATATTTGAAAATGACAGATCCGATAAAGGCTTGACGTCCAGAATATATAAAGAGCTCATATGCCTCAACAAACAAAAAACAAATACCCAATTAAAAAATGGGCAGAGGAACTGAACAGACAGTTCTCTAAAAAAGAAATACAGATGGCCAACAGACACATGAAAAGATGCTCCACATCGCTAATTGTCAGAGAAATGCAAATTAAAACTACAATGAGGTATCACCTCACACCAGTAAGGATGGCTGCCATCCAAAAGACAAACAACAACAAATGTTGGTGAGGCTGTGGAGAAAGGGGAACCCTCCTACACTGCTGGTGGGAATGTAAATTTGTTCAACCATTGTGGAAAGCAGTATGGAGGTTCATCAAAATGCTCAAAACAGACCTAGCATTTGACCCAGGAATTCCACTCCTAGGAATTTACCCTAAGAACGCAGCAATCAAATTTGAGAAAGACAAATGCACCCCAATGTTTATCGCAGCACTACTTACAATAGCCAAGAATTGGAAGCAACCTAAATGTCCATTGGTAGAGTAATTGATAAAGAAGATGTGGTACATATACACAGTGGAATACTACTCAGCCATAAGAAGAGGGAAAATCCTACCATTTGCAGCAACATGGATGGAGCTGGAGAGTATTATGCTCAGTGAAATAAGCCAAGCGGAAAAAGAGAAATACCAAATGATTTCACTCATCTGAGGAGT
Organism: Manis javanica; assembly: GCF_040802235.1. NCBI lineage: Eukaryota > Metazoa > Chordata > Mammalia > Pholidota > Manidae > Manis > Manis javanica. Next base: position 16,595,760 of record NC_133164.1, read on the forward strand.
ATAAGAACAAAGGAAAAACTGAAGGAATGAAACAGCAGCGGAATTACAGAACCCACAAATGGACTAACATGTACCAAAGGGAAAGGAACTGGGGAGGATGGTTGGGCAGGGAGGGACAAGGGGGGAAGAAGAAAGGGGGTATTAAGATTAGCATCTATAGGGGGGAGGGAGAAAGGGGAAGGAGGGCTGTACAACACAGAGAGGACAAGTAGTGATTCTACAACATTTTGCTATGGTGATGGACAGTGACTCTAATGTGGTTTTTAGGGGGGACCTGGTATAGGGGAGAACATAATAAACATAGTATTCTTCATGTAAGTGTAGGTTAAAGATTAAAAAAAAAAGAAAGAAAGAAAGAAAAGGGGGATTACTCCTTGATAGGATAAAACTATTGGTAAATCAATGATTAAGGCATGCTTTAAATATCCTTAATCTTGATCACTTAAAGGGTGTCAGATGATTGGCTATGAAGGTACTCTTTTTGGATAATATTCCTTTCTCTTAATAAAATAAATAAATAAATAAATAAATTTTAAAAAAGCACTTCCTGTGTGCTGACCTCCAATGAGTTCTACACAGTGGTATAGAGAGCATGTCAAAGTGTGGGCAAAGGGTCTGTTTGTTTCTATGCAGAAGATCAAAGCCTAGCTTGGCTACCCAGAAAATGAACTAAGATACGATATGAGGAGGAGCTTCCGGCATCAGCACTCTCTGGAGGACTTGTGCCAGGGGGATGATCATCAAAAAGCCTCCACAGGGATCTGGGCAATGCTGCGGTTGTGGCTGCATCCACCCCACCATTTCCTGGACTTGCCATTGGAATGAGGAGGGAGATGTCTAGGCTGGCATGTGCATACAGTGAGACAATGAATTTGACCGGATCTGTACTGTTGGAACTCAATCAGGAGTTGGGAGGGGTGCAAGTTGTAGCACTCCAAAATCTTATGACTATAGACTATCTACAGTTAAAAGAACATATGGGATGTGAACAGATCCCAGAAATGGGTTGCTTTAATTGGTCTGATTTCTCTCAGACTGTTCAAGTACAGTTGGACAATATCCATCATATCATAGACTGATTTTCACAAATGCCTAGGGTGCCTAAATGGTTTTCTTGGCTTCACTGGAGATGGCTGGTAATTATAGATTTGCTTTGTTTATGTCACCGTATTCCTATTATGTTAATATGTGTGTGCAAGTTAGTTAGTAGTTTAAAACCTATACATGCTTAAGTTACTCTACAAGAAGATATGTCAAAGAAATAATCAATCCTCCCATGTTTTCTTCCATCTGCTACCTCTATAGCTTTTCTTCTTCCTTCCTAATTACAACCTTTAAATAGAATTCGTGCCTCATATCGAATTTACTGAGTATCATAATTCCTCCAGGTGGTAAAGATACCTCGAGACAAGTGCTGTGCATAGAAGCCACAGGGCATAAATCTGCAAAGAAGTAAAAAGCTAACCTTTTCAAACAATATGGCTTCTCTCCCACTTACCAACTTTACATTTCCCTGTATGGCCCCGGAAGATGACTGGTTAGCCAGAGACGGGTAAGATTCCTCAAGGGAGGAACAACCTAAGACAGGCACAGTCGCAGGGGGGCCATCAGGTGAGAAATCCGGGGACAACAGTAGTGAGGCTTAGAACCTCACCCCCCTCCCTCGTTTTGAGAGAAAGCTTCTGCATCCGTGGATGTTTTATTTCCCTTGTCTAGCTCGGATTAGCACATAGTTTACAGGCACACACATGATCATATACAATTGCTCTCTTACAACACTAAACTATGTTTTCTACCTTTATCTTGCATCTACCTACCACTTCAGCATTTTATTAAAGATAAAAATAATAATAATAAAGGGAGAAATGTGGGATCTACATATAAATCAAGTATAAAAATCAAACAAATATTCATATTTGACCTGATTGTTTATAGTTCATAATGCGTGATCAAAACCAAAAGTTTCTGTGATGACTGCCCTTGTACTGTTCACCATGTAAGAACTTATTCACTATGTAAGAATTCGTTCACCATGTAAGAACTTGTTCGTTATGCTTCAGAAATTGGAGACTGACAAGAATTAGGCTTGGGGTGGATTAATGATTGTGCATTGAGCATTGACCCCCCTATACAGAATTTTATTGTTGTTAACAACCATTTGATCAATAAATATGAGAGATGCCCTCTCAAAAAAGAAATTAATTTGACATATTCCTTTCTATTTTTTCAATATGGCTACTGGAAAGTGTAAAGTTACCTATGTGGCTCTCATCATATGGTCTATTGGCAGAACTATTTTAGATAAAAGGAAGCCTTTCTGTAGGAAGACCTTGCAGTAAAGGTGACATTTAAATTGAGACCTACAGTCACAGATGGTAACCACATTTACCGTGGTGAGCATTTCATAATGTATATAATTGTCAAATCACTATGTTGTAACACCTGAAACTAGTATAATACTGTATATCAACTATACTTGTATTTTAAAATTTCTAATAAAATTTAAAAATTGAAAAAATAAATAAATAAAATAAACAATCTGTAATTGTCATTTGCTATCCTTCCAAAAGATGAGGAAAATGAGATCAGAAGAGTTTAGTCATCATATTTAATAAACTCATAACCTCAGGTTTAGAACTCTGTCATTACAGTGACTAATTCCTTGAAAACAAATTGTTTTATTATTTTTCTGAATTACCTTCAAACTTCTCCTAGCTTTGGTGTGGAATAAATCATGACAGTTTCCCTTGGAATGGAACAATCTAGAACAGCTACACCACACCCATTAAGTGTTTCTTTTTAAATTGCATGTAATTCCATGGAAAATTTGCATTCCTAAATATTAGGTTTTACACAAAAACCTTCCCTAAAAGGTCATATGCATATACACGCAAAACTAACAAACTGTTTCTTGATGCCTTTGTCTTAACAGAGACCAAATTGATACTATAAAACTTACTACCCATTTTATTTGTTATGCCACTTATGCATGATAATGTTTCATATAAATATATAAAAAATAGGTTCCATAGAGTATATTTAATATATGTTTCACTCTGTCTTTGGGATATTTTCTGCTAAAAGTTTCTCTTTATTATAAAAAAAAGCAGAAGATGGGATTTTATGTGTGGGAAAATGAACTCAATTACTGGAACATATTCTAAGGAAATCAAAAAAGAATACTAAACTACCGGTTAATTCCCTAATAATTCCCAAAGAAGGCAATATAGCTGAGGAATTCATCTGGTCTGACATTGTTTGATTATCTATTTTCTCTCTTTCGGAACCAGAGCCAACAAGAAAACCACAGCCTTACTAAGTCAGATGTCAGTCAGAGTATGGGTTACTTAAAGTTTTGACACTTGGGGAGGCAAGACAAAGAAAAAGCAGGACTCTCACTTTTCTGTTAGCCAAACTTAGCATAAGGAGAAAACTATATTCATCACCAGTTGCCAGTCAAAAGTCGTTCCTTGTCATTGGAAACTCTGTAGATAGGATGATTACTGTAATTAAACACCAGCGGATTTAAAATATTTCAGTAGTGGCTAAAATAACTGTTAAATACTGATAGTAAAGCAGCAGGACAAAGGTGCAAAACTTGCAGCAAATTATTGCAAATCTAAAATATCTGCTGATGCACAAGTACAATGCCAAAGCACAGTAAACAGGTACAGAAATTGGTAAGGGCTTAGGTTCTTTAGAGATATATTAAGGATACCTTTTTTTTACTTTAAAATATTAAATCTTAGACCAGGTCTCCCAGGGCACACAGTTTATATTGTTGACATTTAGTCATGAATATATAATTTATTCTGGCCATTGCTTTCAACTAGTTACTCTCTATTTTCTAGTTATTCCTCCAACACAGTTACTAGAACCTTCTTTGTGCTAAGAAAGAGCCAGGCAGCTTAGTACTGGGATAGAGAGATAGAAAACAATGCTGGCATTGGCTCTGAAGCGGTTTGCTGCTTCATGGAATTTTAATTTAGTCTTACTTCCATGAGAACTTCCATGAGAGGCGTTACTTCATGCTCCCCTAATGGCATCGCATGTCCTCAGCAAAAGCACGAAGGAACCACTTTGGAAAATTTAGGTCTGAGGACTCAGGAAGAATCAGAGAGATTTGAAGGAATCTTCATACCAATACCAGATTTCATGGGCAGGCAGGGGTCCTGTAGAAAATAATTTATGAGTTTTATAAATACTTTCAATTTTCGCCTTTGTAGCACGAGTTAGCTAATCTAGACTTTGCGTTTTGCTCTCTCTGTCTTTGAATCATGGATAGAAACCCAAATAGCAAGGAGCTGTCATGAAGTCATGAGATTTCAAATAGGCAGGTGAGAGAAGAGTCAGAAAACTGTATGAGAAGTCATCAGAGTCCTTGTGATCAGTGTCAGTTCGAGAGCACAGAGAGCCGAGTTCTGAATAGATGGGATGTATCAGAATCCATAATGATGACAAAGATAGGAAGGTCTTCTTTCTTTCCTTCTGCATTTGGCTCCTCCTGGGTTATTATGTCATATTTGAAGTCATGGAAAAGCAGAATTCACTGCTATGCCTTTAGGAGGACTGAGAACAGGGAGAAGTTTAAAAACTTTCACAGGGAACTTTGCTCAAATCACCCACAATTCATTTTTCCCCCAAGGAAAGGCTATCTTGAGTAGGTATGTCATTATGTAGTTCATTGGTGCCATGTAATCTTTAATTTAGATTTTCTAAACTTTGTCCCATATTACACTTAGTCCCACCAGAGAACTGTACAAAACCATTTTGTTACCCAATACTTTCATGAAACAGTGAACTATGCAATTGTCTCCAAGGAATTCACTGTTCAATGGTCTGTTAATTGCTTTAAGAAATATTGCAGTTAAAAACAAAAATGTACTTAATATTTTTAAACTTTTACTTTCTTTGTGGTTCCTCTGAATACCTCCCAAAACAAATAATGGAAAATATTTCTTTATATGATTGATCTTCCACATGATTTCCTTTATATTCATGCCTATATTGTTTAGCTCATCAATTCATTTGACATGTATGCTTTTATAATTATTCATTAAAAATGTGTAACTGATTGCTAGCTCTCAAAAATATTACTATTACCACCCGTAATTTACACTAAAACAAACACAGGTTAGTTAAAGAGCTGGTTCTTAGATCACATAGGAATCAGAGGTAAAGATTAGTAGCCCAAACAAAATTGTTGGTACTTATCAAATTATTTTCCAGAAGATAATGTTATCTTATTAACTATTATTTGAGAGCATTTATAACCATTTACCTAGAAGAGAAACCCTTCCATCGCAATGCACTTTCTCTATTTATGTGTGTCTATGTGTCTATGTCTGTGTGTATGTGTCAATTTCCTTTATTTACAAGTCTAAATTGCTTATTAATTCATTATGTAATTCCTCTTATCACATGAAACAAAATGCATGTAATAATGTATGATATTTGAAAGGGAGATTTGGGATGATCATAACCCTATTTAGATCACTTCTACTTGTACCTGTACTACGTCAAAAATGTAAAATACATATAGCCTCTCAAAACTTAATTGCAAAGTCTCAGATGCTTTTTAAAAATGAACTCCAACAACTGTGATGAATTACATGAAGTGTAGAACCTAGATGTCTGTATTCTTAATAAACTCTAGTCGAATCTGAGGTTAGATGGTCTGAGAAGAAGGCTTGGAGAAGCATTTATCTATTACAAAAAGTACACTTCTCTTTGAACATCTGAAAAAAAGCCTCACATCAATGAATTGAAACCCTATTATACATATGCCCACAAAAGTGGTGCAAATAAAATTTTTAATGTGCTATAAAATTCTGATAATTTGAGGCACTGCTGATAATATTTTCAAATAAGTCAGTGCAACTGTTTGGTTTCTTTCTCCCCCTTTCTTATTAAATAATACAAATATATGCCTGCTTTTTTATCATTGTACTTCCATTTGCTGCTCCCAATAATAAAAACTCCTACCCATTTTTAGGTAAATATTCTACTGAATTTTCTTTGCTGAAGCAGAAACCAGGAATCAAAAATAAAAGGCAGCAGCATTTCAGGTCTACTTCTATAATTTACTACTGAATCTTGGAGAAGTTACTCCCCTTGTCTGAACTCTATTTCCTGTTCTGTAAAAATGGGATAGTACATCACAGGGTTATTGTAAGGATCCAACAAAATAATCCATGATAGGTCTTTTACAAATAGAGGTCTTATAAGAATGCCAAGCCTTATCCCTGTCATGCTATGAAAGAATGGATTTTTGCAAATTTAAAATAAAGCAGATTTTAAGTACATTTTTAAAGCAAATTTAAAATAAAGATAAAATGAAATTAAACAAAATTAAGTATAAAACCCTATCTCTGCTATTGTTTAGAATAATATTAATTCACTAAAGAGAAAACTCACTGCATTTGTTAATGATCCACAGAAAATAAAACATGATGTTTAAATTTCACCAAATACGTCTCCACGTATCAGGAGAACCTTAGTCTATGATTTAAGAAGAAAATTTTAATGAATTTTTGTCTTCAGTTGCATAACTAAATCAAAGTATGGTACTTCATACAATAGGGATATTCCTAGAAATGCTCTGCCACCTAGTGTACAAAAGTCATCCTAGAGATCCTTAGTTTAATTGCTTTACATTCATCTGGTCATCAAAGAATGACCTTTGAGTATGTCCAGGTCAGATGTGAACTTATAATCTGGAGTGGGAATAATACACATACTGCATTTTCTAGAGAGCATCAGACCTGAGAATCAATATAGCATTTCATTTTCATTTTAGCAGCTCTTTAAATTAAAGTCCCATTTATAAATGTTTTAATATGGCAATAAGGGGCCCCTGGGTATGTTTTAGTCCTTCATTAATATACACCTCTTGCGTGCTGCAAGATACATGTGTACTGAATAAGCCCCTTCGACCATGCAATGTGTTAATTAACGATCCAACAAAGCAAAGCCTAGGATATCTTAATGGCAGCAAAATGCAACTCTTTAGTTTGGAAAATAAACTATTAAATTTCCCTTCCAATATCTCTTAAGCATATTAAGCATAAAATAAGTATCAAGGGATTAAAAGAAACCACAAAGATTCTTCAACCATATTTTCACATGCAAAATATCTCCCCACCTCTCATTTTTAGCTTTAGATTTAAATATTTTTTAGCTGTTTTGCATGGGGGTGGAGGTTAGAGCTCGGAGGTTGGCAGCGGAAGAGTTTGTAAGCTGGAGTATTAAAAAATTTTTTAAGTAAAAAGTCAACAACCATACTATGCCTTCGCTGTTGGCCCTACTAGTTTTTGAGCTTTGTATTTCTCTGCCAGTTTGCTAAAGGCAGAAGAGAGGGACAGACAGACAGAAAGAGATGGTGAGCTGCGCTCTACCATCTGATTCGGAGAAGCTCTAAAACAGTCTACAGTGAAAGAGAACTCAGCACTGCACTTTCACTCTCTGCTCATTGCACTACTGACGTCTGTGAGAGGAGCCAGAAGGCCTGCATTTGAACCTGACCTGCCAATTCCGGTGTTGAGATTTCATCTCCTTCCCTGCCGTTGCCTCAGCCTGGGAGATGGCTCACATGCATACATCTCCAGTAAAATTTTAATCTAATGGGAAGTCTTGCACTTTTGCTCTGCTAATCCTGCCTCTCTTGGGGACCCAAGATGGCATAATGACTTGATATTCTCATGTGTTATGCAGGTATCAAACTGTTCTCCTGAGATCGTTCTAGCACATCAAAGACCATTAAAACTAACAAGACTTATCAGGTAAAGTACAAATAAGAAACAGAATCATTCATCTTTTTTAAAATTCACCAAGCCTCCTTTTGATGGCAACTAGTAGCAAAGAGCATGCATCAGCTAAATAAAACATTAGCCTTAAGCAAGAGATGTCAAGAAATTCTCTAAATTGTTTGTCATGATAGCTGCTTGGTGAGCTCTGGGATAAAAATCAATGTCCTAATTGTAAAGGATATGTTGACACATTGATGTGCCAATGGGACTGAGGGAAAGAAAAGATCATGCTTAAGTACAAACAATACCCAGAGCAACACTGCTTTATCTTTCTGATGAACAAAAGCAAACCCACACACTGTTCACAGATTAATTAGCTCTTAAGACAGTGACTTTTTAAATGCTGGAATCTATGGTAAGAAGTAACATTTATGTCACAAACCAGTACATACAATTGTAAAATCAGGTATAGGACAGATGTGTGTAAACCCAAATGAGAAGTTTCATAAAAATAACAGTTTAGGTATATTAGGAGTAGTATATTCTGCTTTATTCTGTTCTTTTTTAATTGAAAAGAGATGATTTTTAAATTGATTTCATCCTCTTTTAATCCTCATTTAATCCTCTAATAGGCCACAATTCCACAATCTCAAAAATATTTTTTAAACTATCTCCATTTATTAGATTATATGGCCATGATGAATCATGTAATCCAACATTTCAGGACTTCAAGTGTTAAAATGATTAATCAACAAGTCTTTCAAAGATTTAAAAATTAAGGATTATTTCTGGTTTTAATTACAATTACCAAAGTTAAACAAGCCACCATTGAATAATTAGAATTTCTGAGTACTTTTAACAGATAATTTTAAATACATTTAAACTATTGGCTTTGAAAGAAGAAAGCAAAGAACGCTATTATATATTTCTTACTACATTTATTTCTCACTACATTTCAATTAGTTTACTCTTACTTTGAACTTAATGAGTTCCCTTAATCCTCGTAAGAATTTAGTCATTGAAAAGTATTATTTCCTCTTTTTATGAATGAGGAAATTGAGACTTAACAGTGGTCATTTTACCTGCCTAAATCATTCATTGTCCAAGTAGAAGATAGCATATGAGTCCAGGTCTTTTGATTTTAAGTCCAGGTTTCTTCACTTAATATCATGCTAACACTCAGCACCACCTGCTACAATTTCTGATACTTTAGATACCGCTATTAGACCTGCCCATAAACACATACATTATTCTCTGTTTGAATGCTTATATTATTTTAATTCATAGGTTCATCTGCTTGGTCCATGCCCATGGTCAAGCAAAAAAATGCATCCAAGGAGGGAAACTTCTTTTTGAGGTAAGTCATATGCTGAAGTGCCCAACCTCGGAGAGCCATGGAACCGGGGAGCACTGAGGTATGCAGGGATTTGGAATTTTGACACTGGGATGAGACTGCTTGGGTTCAAATCCTGGTGGAATAAACGACCAGATAGGTGGCTTTCTATATGAGCATTGCGGTGTGCAAATGTTGATGATTTTTATTATCACCACACAGCAAAATACCCATTGCTTTTTAGAGATAGGTCCACCACTGACATGTAGTTTTGTGATATAAAAATACACAACAACTGAATTGCTTTACTTCTGTTTTTATTGTTTGTGCACCATCAGTATGATTTCACGTCATCAGCTGCATGGAACAATCCATTTCCAGAGACATATTTCTTGCGGACAGCCAGAGAATTAATTTGTTCAGAGGGGACAACACATGTAATGAAGACAAGAAAGAACTGTGTCAAGGAAATAGTGAATGAGTATAAAATTTGATCTAATGCAAACCAACAAATAATTATAAACTCTGAAATGTGTGCACAATGTCAGATGGAGAGATTTCAAAAACAAACTCAAAGAAACAAACAAAATACACTTATTTCTAAAGAAAAACATACACACCCATAGGCCTGGATGTCATAGGGATTCACTCTTGCTCACCATCTGGTTTAGATTTAGATAAAGCCATAAAGAAATGCTTTCATACTATTAATATTAATGATTCAGACATTTTGTATTCCATAACTAGGCTATCAAAATCTTCCCACATTATTTCAACTTAAGGGAATTTCAAAGATAAGAGAAAAAGGCAGAGAGATTGGCCTCTAGACTAAAACCTAACCAATTATCCCAGACTTGGACCATAAATATATGACAAAAATACTCAAAGCTAATGTGACTTTTTAAAAATTAAAAGAAGAATTTAACATTATAGTTAAGAGCTCAAGATATCCCAGTCCATTTTATCTTATAAAGATACTATGAAACAAATGAGGTAGTAACTTTGAAATGTGTAAAGCATATATAATACACAAACAATAAAAAGATTAAATGAAAATATTGCTCTAGACATACCTATCTAAAAATCTTCCAGATCACATCCAAACCATTAGAAATAAACAAGATTAGAGTGTATTTTTAAATATGTGGGGAAAAGAAATTTCATAATCTACTTTTAAAATTAACCGTATGTGTAAAAATTCTCTTGGCAGAATGCTTGCCATTTGATTCATTTATATTCTTATCCCTACATGTGAGGCACAGTGAGTTTATTTTTATTTCTATTAACAAAAGGGATTGAGCATAACGTGAACTCTGCAAAAAAAAAATAGGCACATTAGTGATGAAACGATAGGAAATACACCAATGAAAATATTGTCAAGAGGATATGGGATTGCTGTGAGCTAATAAAGAAGGCTGAAAGGGGATGATCTATAGGGTTCCTACATATTCCTTGCTATCAGTCTCACTAGCATATCATGAATTTGAGAGACATATGTTTATTATTTTAAACTTCTGACCCATACAGGGTGTTTATTTCCTTAAATAGGAAGAATATATGCCAGAAAAGCAAGATAAGTGAGACATTAAATCGATACTTAAATGGGCTAATCCCATTTCATGTAATCCAAAACAAATATCACTTGCTTTTAGGCTTATATATTTACAAATGTTGTATTTTAATTTTTCTGCCAATAATATCTAGGTGTATATGTCTGACTGATATGCTCATTGAACTATTTTGCTTTGTTTGTGGTGAATTTTTAAAAATTTAAGTTCATGATCAGGTTGCGAGTGCCATATCTCTAAGGCATTTACAAATTATAAATGAAAGCATCAATTTCTTTCAATGTTAAAAATATGTGATTTTGTTATACAACGAATAAAGTTTAGATGATTGTAAAATGACCATAATTATTAAGATGCCGAAGAAATACAAAGCTAAGCTCAGTGCTTTCCTTTCATCATTAATAAAATGAGGTGAGGTGGTTGTGGTGTGATATTAACATTTGCCTGTATTCCTTTTCTTTGAACTGTTCAATATAAACCCTTAAATATTAATAAGTTACCAACCCTTTTGGTAACAATGTGTTAATTTTTTTATATTTGCTATTCAGTGAAACACTATCCAAAATACAACAGAATTGAGTTGGTTCTTAAACTGATATTGCAATTCTTGCAAAGAACCTACTAAATTCAGTATATTTATTCAACAAATACTTGGGTGGGGGGGTCTCCTATATTCCAAGAACTAGAGTGAATGCTATGTTGTATATATATATTTAATATAGAGTGTATCATATTTAGGGTAGAAGATGTGGTGTGCCCAGGCCTCAATTATTACAGATCCTGCCATAAAATGTTATATCAGCTGGGGCATGGGGATATACATACAAAAACTTTGCATCAAGAGGTGAATAAACTCCTAATTTTTTCAAAGAAATGCATATGTAAAGTAAACTTTTAAGATACTAAAACAGCATCTTCCTTCCATTCCTGGGAAAATATGCTCATTGTACTCTTCAGATTTTCCTACACCTTTGATCACTCCTTTCATAAAAATTCTTCCCTGGTCATTTAGAAAAGCCAAGTAATCACCCTAACACATCGTTTCCTGTTTACTCTGCATCCCACAATGTGTGCTTAGCTTTCTCCCTGATGCCTGACGTAAATACTTGCAGAAGCTGTAGCTAGTGTGCTGACCAAGCTGTCAATCCAGTGAATCCCACAGGTGCTTTTTTGAGGTGAATACAACCCAGTAACAGAACGACAGGGCCGGCTGAGGATTCGCAAGCAGCTCAGCTGTCGGCGTGTCACCTGCTTCCTCAGGGTCACAGTTCCCCATGTTTTGGGGCCGCTCACCTGACAGAAAAAGCATTCTGTCAGCATCAGCTACAGATGAAACACATTCAAACTGGTGACTCAAATTTTAGGGGCAGATGTAGAGCTCTTAATTTTACCTTTCAAGAATGTATTTTCTAATGTGCAAGTTAGAGGTTAAATATCTTTCTTCTAAACATCTTGAGTAAATCATTGTTATCTGCCCTACTTGAGGAATTCCTAAAGAGCAGGAATTTGTTGAAAAGATCTTAACTGATCAGAAGGAAAAGGAAAAAAAATAAAACTGGGAACCTTGCTTTTATTTATTAACAAAGAATATGAAGAACTGTGTTCTCAAAATTAATGTTTTCTTATTTTTATTTTTCTTTCAACTGATAATTATTCAATATCAATAAAAATGCCATTTGTTATAGCAACAGTGTTCGTTGCAACTTTAACACAGCATTTGACACAGCACGTTACTCAAATGAGTGCTCCCCAAATGCTATAATAAATGAGAGCACCCTGGAAGGGAAAAGTAATCAAGAACTGGGGGTTCTGGAGGTTAAATTATACTTTTAAATTAAAGCTGAAATGTCGGGAAAGATGAGTATGAACTGTTTCTCTAGGCAAAAAAGACCCTATTTTTATTTTTAAAAATTAGATAATTTATGTGAGCCTGTTCTGTAAACTATGACCTATTATATAAATTTAACAAATTATAATTATTATTAAATATTATAGCTCAACTTATTAAGTAGAGTAATACCATGATACATGAGATGAAACTGAAGTTTATGAGGCATAGATAATAAAAAGAAAGGGTAAATGCTAATTTTACAACTTGATATGCCACCAGAAAAAAAATTAGTAGTTAACTTAAGGTTTTGTATCTTTGGAAGATGGTAAAAATCCAAATCAAGATCTACCATTAAAGAAAAACAAACTAATGCACAAACCGTAAAGCCAACCAATAAAATACTAAATTAAAAAAACCAGAAGAAGTAAAAGACGGTCTGATTTAATCTAGTCAAATCAAGGCAGTTCTTCTCCCTCTGATATCATGATGGAAATAAAGAATTAATGGTTTAAACCTACAAATATAGAGATCAGAAATGCACTAACAACAAAGATAAAATGTCAACACATTTCTGAAAGTATGTAAATGAAGTGGTGCCCAGTGAAGCGGGAGTGGAAAGCCTGGAGCCGGCACAGAATGGGCTGCAGCCAAGCAGGGCCAGGTGGCCACCACACAGGGCACAGAGGGAAGAGGAGAGAGGGCAGGGAAGGCACCTCATTCATTAGTATTCTCATAGGACGTACAAGCCAAAAATGAAAGGTGCGAGCATTTTATTTAAAGTAACTAAGATATAAAGATCCCCATAGAAAAACTATAGCTTGTTGCTTTGGTTTTAGGGTGAGATAGTTCAGGGGAACTGTAGCTTTTCATGATAAAAATTAAATTTTATTTTTTAGTGTATGGCTTACTTGAGAATACCAGAATAAATAAAAGTATTGACCCATATACACTTATTTAAAATAAATATAGCTTGCTCCATAAGTCTCAAGGTTTAGCAACAGCTAATGTCTGAGCTAAATTGCCAGTGAATAAATATTCATTGTTTTATGATAGGAACAAAATAAAGTATAGATATATGGTAACAGAACAGTCATAAAGTCACTCTTGTTCTAACTTAACCCAAGCAGACATCCATGGATCATCCATAAAGGACAGCAATTTAGGTCTTTCCAAACTTCTTCAGTGAACTAAGTAGACTTTCCTTCTTCACATCTTTCCTTCCTTTATTTATGCTTAGATGCATTCTGTGATTCACTTACCCCATATTCAGTAACTGCCCCCCATAGAGTCTAGAATGTAAAGATGTATAATGTGAACTACTGACGCCAGTTATCTCACTGGATAATACGGAAAACATGCCTATAAACTAATACTTACAATAAATACGTGGAACAGTAAAACAGCATTATATTAGTATCCTGAAATGCCTGATTAGAGAAAGTTTAAAACCTGACATTTAGAAGTGGCCGACTTCTCTGTTTGAGCAGACGTAGAAACTAACCTCCCCTAAGAGAGGGATGCTTCCATCAAACAATAGACAGGGATTTTAATGAATTGGAAGTTGAGATTGTCATTTTGCAGTTGTGTGTTCTTCTCATGCTATTAAAGCAATAGGTGGGAAGCATGTGTTACTGTACTGGATGGAGTGACTGACCCTGATTATCAAGAGATAACTGGATTGGGGCTATACAGAGGGTCAGGGAAGACTGCTTCACTGGGGCTCCTTTTATTACTTTTTTGTTCAATAGTCAAAGATACTGAAGGACTATAGCAGTATAATAAAAGCAAAACACTGAGGATTCAGAACCTTTGGGAAAAAAGATTTGAATCAACTAACCAGGCTTAAACTCTTACTCTGTAAGGTCCTCTCTGAGAGCAAGGAGAACCTGAAATGGGAGATGAAGGAAGGAAGTGAGCATTCAGATGACCTTGTAACCAATTACGGAAATAAGGTCTGGAGCCACAGGTTTAAGCTATGAATGTAATTGTGTATCTTAACCAATTATAAAATTTCCCCTTTGACATTCTTATATTTTATACTTATTTTGTAAGTCACCAGACATGAGAAACTATAACCAGACCCAATATACCATCTAGACTGAGATGCTGGACTTTGTGATGTATCTGGTGACTGACAGGGCACTGGATGCCATTACACACAGAGAAAGAGAGGGGAATTTTCCACTGTACAATGGGGAGTGGCCTCACTGTAAGTTGTAAGGGAATTAAATATGGGTTGAAAGTCTAGGATGAGACTTAGTTACAATTGGGTTGGTTTGCACCCATCATTTACAGCCTTGATCTCAGATCCAATCCCTGCTTTTTCATCCTAGAAACTACATTTCCCAGGTTTCCTTGCAAAGTGGCTTCCAAGCCTTGTGATCAATGACAGACACCGTGAGGATAGAGCATGGGAGACGCCAGCCTAGTCTGTTCTCTCCCGGCATCTCAGCGGTCTGTGCCTTTTCCTTGGTTCCAGTTCCTACAGCACTGGTTCTTCCTCGGCGCTCCTTACGGACTTCTACCTTGCAGCCTCCGCCACGACCAGTTTCCTCCAAGGGGCCCTTTGTGCTCTGCCTACACTACATTTTTCCTTCATTCCTCCAGTTCTAGAAGCAGGGAGAAATGAAAGTGTGAGGAATGTAGAGAGAGACTTGCCTCTATGAGCCACTTTGTTCTGGTTCTCAGAGCTTTTATTTTTAGTATCAGTCAGCAACTTGAGTACATTTATGTTTGATGCTATGAGGTCAAAACTAATTCATAGTCTCATTTAAAGTCTGGTGAAGGGCTCAGTACCGTTTTCCAGAGGTTGTCAAAACATTCTTACAGAGTCAGTTGATTTGAGGTCATGTAAGCATCAAAAAAATGGAGAGAAACAACAATATGAAGGACACCAGCATTTCAGATAAAGTCGTCTCCAATTATTTTGTCGTTAGTACAACTATTCATTACAGAAAATGTGTTAAAAAGATACGAACAGGCGCTTAGAATACATTAATATATATATGTGTATTTCAAGAATCCAAATGAGTTTGCTGTCACAAAGAGGCCATTCTACTGCTTGTATAATATATATTAAATACTTAGAATGAGGAGAGGTAATTACAAGTTCTCAGGTTTTCATGCTCTATCAGATGCTTTTCATTTGAGGAAAGTAAATGTTCTAAACATGCTAGAGGAAAACATGGTTCTCTCTTTCAAATAAAAATATAATCTGAAAGAATCTTATCTCACATGGATATGCCACTAGCACATCATCACTCTTTCCCTTTTAAAGTCCTAATTTTACATCACAGATATTAACACTAATTTTATATCGTCAACATGAGCTACAATGTAGCTCATGAGGGTAGGAGCTTTGTTTTTTTCAAATATGCAACCTCAGCAACTAGAAGAGGGTCTGTTACATAACAGGAACAAAAATATATTTGCATGAATGAATGTCTGCATGTGAGAGAAGCATCACTAGCTGACATTTAAAATACTGCTCTAAGACATGATTGTATGCCCTTCCAAAACCCTTCCAAAATTCTCACAATGGAAAGAATTATGCTAAATGACTGTATATTTGTAGTGTGAATTATCTGGAGAACTGTTTTCATTTTCTGCAATGCTATTTAAGATCAGATATATTGAATAGCAGGGCCAAATTATTTTTATGATGTTATCAAAAGGCATTTTGAGTAAATGCACAGTTCTGTTTTAATAATTTGGATAGCAGTAAAGTACTCCCTAATATATTAACTTTCCTTATTAACTTTAATGAATTAATTGTCCATAACTTCACTTAAAAGTAAAATATTGTATTTTATTATATATTGAAAATAACAAATATTTAAGTTACTACCCACCATGAACACTTTATTTCCTTTAATTTCTCCTGAATTCACTGTTTTGAATATTTGTGTTACTTCTGCTGCAATATTACAAAACTTAATAAACAAGATCATGCTTCTTCTAAACACTTCACAGTTTCTTGAACTTCAATAATATTTTCTCAGAAATTTTGCCTTCTAAGATGTGACAAATTTGAGACCCAAGAAGAACACCAAAATGATTTATTTTTTATAATAGTAAGCATACAATATCACTATCTTATTAAGGAGAGTCAAGAGGGAAAATTAAGTTAAAACAATTCTGCATTCCCCATCAAAGATTATGCAGTAAAACGAAATGTGTTGCTATGGACTAAATGTGTGTGAGTCCTCCCAAAATTCATATGTTGAAGCCTTGATCTCCAATACAATGGTATTTGGAAATGGGATCTTTGGGAGGTAATTAGAGTTATGAGGGTGAGACCCTTCTGGTGGAATTTATTGCCTTATAAAAAGAGGAAGAAATAGAAGATCTCTCTCCCCTTGCCATGTGAGGCTAAGCAAGAAGGTAGCAGCCATCTGCAATCCAGGAAGTGGGCTCTATCAAATTTGAATCTGCTGGCATCTTTATCTCAGACTCTCTGGCCTCCAGAACTGTGAGAAATAAACGTTTGTTGTTTAAGCCATGTATACAATCAATCTATGGTATCTTGAAGGTTAGAATTCATACCAGAAGATGGAGAAGGTTGCTACTGGAGGTTGAGAAGGGAAGATCAGTTGGTATTTGAACATCTGGTGTTTCAGATACCTACAGATATCAAACCAAAGCTATCAAGTAGGCAGTTGGATATACGAGTGTGGGATCTGTGAAAGAACACTGGCCTGGGAAACAAATACATGAATCCTGACATAATGATGTACTTAAAGGTGTAAGACTGAATGAGATCGACAAGACTGTAAAGAGCATAAATCAACTGGAGGCAATTTGTGCCCAGAGGACATTTGACAAAGTCTGGAGACATCTTTGGTTGTCGAAATGAAACACTAGTGAGGCGCACTGTGGCATCCAGGAGGCAGAAGTGCTAGGAGGGTGAGGTGCTAGTGGTTCCAGCAGGCAGAAGTCAGGGATACCACCAAACATCCTAAAATACACAGGACAGCCCCCAAAATGAAGAACTATCTGAACCAAACCGTGGATAGTACCATGGTTGAGGAACCCTGCTGCAAATGGAGGAAACAACCAAGGTTCTTCAACACGAAGAGAGGGGGGAGAAGAGGAGGAACTAACAAAGCAGATGGTGAAGAGACCACCAGACAGGATGGCAGCTAAGAGGGTGCGGTATCTGCAGAGCCACGTGCAGGTACCAAACAGCAGGGAGAAATAGAAGGTGTGCCATGGGGCTGAGGCGTCAGTCTCGAAGACACCCAAGAAATGCCCCTTAGGTTTAGCAGTGGTAGGTCATTGGTGGCATCAGAGAAAGTTCTTGTAGAGTGTGGAAGGGGAAAGCTGCTTCTTAATGACCAGCAGCATTTGACACATTTTCTAATCTGGTTATTGCTAATCAGCAAATATAAATTTAGACTAAAAAATCGTATATAGTTATAACCATACTATAGTTGGTCAACTATTCTCTGACCTCCTTAGCCAAGTAAGCTATTACTATTACTATGATTACTATCCAAATAGTAATACTTACGTATTTATAAATTTATATATAAATATTTTGTGATTTGTAAATAATTAAAATTATACATTATCTAATAAACCTTCTTATCCAAATAAAGCTTCTTATCCAAATAAGCTGATAAACTAGCTCTCTAAGCTTATGGAGGAGCCTCAGGCTGTAGCAATCGCTAATTCCTAAAGTGTAAAAACTCTCTCCATGGCAATTTTAAAGTAACAATGTAAACTAGCTCTCAAAATTCATGAAAATTGAACAACCAGCTCTTTCCAAGACAGCACGAGCTAGTGTCCACACATTACTTTCTTCCTTCTGGTCTTAATCTGAATTCTTAGTTCTACGCCAAACCACACTCCAGTCCAGGGCTCTCTCCCTTAGTTCTGGCCAGATAAGTAACATTCAGAGAGCTCTGACTCATCCTCCACAATTTCTCAAAGCTCACCAAACATAACTTCTAAAATATTCCTAATGATAAATTTATTTTGCACTAAACCTCTAAATGACACACCTATGCAAGTGTATTACACTAGGGATGTTGGTTCCGTATCACCGCAATAGGCTCTGCCATTTGCTTTGAAAAGCACCCACTAAAAATAATTCTTGCAACTTTGGAGGAAATGAGGATACTGGGGAAAATGTTAGTTGGGCTATTTTCCCCTTTTCTCAAATTCCTTGTTCTATCAGTTAACTGCCACTGTGAAATACAGCAGACTGGACTTAAACAGCTGAAGCTAAAATCTGTGTACTAACCGGCTCAGCAGGGTCTTGATGATCACATACCCATTTCTTTGTGAGGTATAAACACACAATGCATTCCAATCCAAGGCTTTCAAAAAAATCTACTTTTTTTTTCAAGTTTTCTAAATTTGGCCCATTTTGTTTTAAATCAAACTCTCCTTGGCATTTGTAATGCTAACTATAATATATGAGGATAGATAGAAAATTATGGGAAGATTTCTGAGAAACAATGTAAATTCAGATACTTCAAAACTTGTTTTCAGTTTTGATCCTAACATGCAAATTACAGTAAACTAATTAGTATGGTTGCTAAATGAATTTAAGTGCTATGTTCCAACTAATAATTTGCTAGACACATGACCAAGACACTGATTAATATTCTCAGTATGTCAATATCCCTCACTGTTTTAGTGATATTGCTGCTTAATTAATTTTGGCATAGCGGCACTCTACTAATAAATAGCGACAAGCAAATCAGGCAGGTGAAAATAAATTTTTTAAGTAACAATTAAAAGCACCTCTCCCCATATGCTTGTAATACAGACAATCCAGATGGCTCCAGTTTTAATATTTTAGATACCCTTTGTTGTACAAAATTCAAGTAACTTTGTGGCACTTAAAATGTATTTCTCCCTTATTTAAGACTCATGTACTTTCTTTTTTAGGGCATATATTTTCTTCAGTTTCAGTATCATCACAATATCTTCTCTGTACTGGAAACACCTGAAATCACTCCTAAAGTTTAATGTTTAAACTAAGATTTTATTATAGTTAAAAATAATCGGGTGAAATATTGTAGTAAAATGGGATATTTATACAATTTCAAAGTACTAATCCCCACATTACTTATTCTCACAAAATACCATTAAAATGTAAAGGCCCATCAGACACCAAGTCTGTGTGTATATCATGAATATCTCATTGGCAGTAATGTGACAAATTGGCATGAAGTGTGCACTGACGTGATGATTAGTAGCCCATATCATCAATGTAGAATGCCCATCAGCTTTGTTTAACCTGAATTTAATCATGAGGAAACCAATGTAGAAGCTATATGGGAGTATAATCTATACAACCACATACAATTTAGGAATGCCTGGGTTAACTTTTAAAAAAAATTATTATGAGGGAGGGTGTCCAATATAAAAGCAAACTAAAGGCAAACGATAACCAAATGCCATGTGTCCTGATCCTAGATTTGGGAAGAAAAAAAAAAGAAGCTACATAGGACATTTTTGTAAATGGGGAAAAAAATGAAATATGGACTGTCATATTAAGTAATATTACATAAACACTACAATATTGCATAATACCCTGGGTTTGTGTTAGATTTTTTTCACTTATGTAATACAGATGTCATCAAAGTTCTTAGGCAATAAAATATTCAGGATTAAGTATTAAAAGTTAGCAACTTACTTTCAAATGATTCAGCAAAAGAAATTAAAAGGATGTGTGTATGTATGTGTGTGCACATATGTATATATGAATACAATCCATATATTGGGTACATGGAGATAGAAAATGTATATCTATACATATATAGAGAAAGAGCACAAATACAAATGTAGCAAAATGATAGCAGTTGGTTAATCTAGACAAAAGGGATTTAATATCTATTGTATTTCTATAAAGTTGAAAATTTTTAACAAAACATTGTAGGAAAACTTGTTGAAAATTACATTGTTGTTACTTACATTGATATACTTTTGGAGATTAAATACATGATTTTAAATGGGATAACATTTCCCTGCTTTACCTGCCCCAATTCACAATCCACAACTTGTTAAAACAATCAGAGTAAAATTGTCTACCCAGAGATACACAACTTCTCACTCACATGAAGAATTTTTCTTCTAATAATTATTTTTATATCAAATTTTCTCATCTTCAGATTATAAAAGACAATCTCAAATAAAGTTACGCCCTACTTTAAACAGATAAACACTGTACTTTGAGCTACCAGAAGTGTTCCCTTTTACTTCCTCACTTTCAATGGCTTAAACAAATCCCATTTTATTTTATGGCAGGAAATGTCTATCACCTCTGTTCACAGAGTTTCTATGGTATCTCTGAAAGCTACTGCTTTAAAGTACTTCTTCTAAATTATATCCATGCCACAGACCACAACTTGCTTTTCTGGGAAGAAGTCATTGAAATATATTTTATTATTTTAAATTCTTTATTTGGAGTTTGGCACCAGTGCTTCCCCTCACTGGTGAGACATCAGACTTAAGAAACATTTGAGAAATACAGCATTTGATTTGCCCACATTAATCCCTGGCCTATGGATTTTCTATTTATTACCTTTGACAGGAATTTTAAAAGCACCTTATTTCCAAAGATTTTCTAAAGCAAGAAATATGGGTTATAAATTTTCTGAGAAATATAAAAGATGATTCCTTTACTGAGAACTACTTGCTTTTGACACTACAAGATATCTAGATGGATTTTTATCTTTATTTAACTCAGCGGTGGCCATGGCTAACACTTTTTGAAATTAGTTACATGAAATTAACATCTACCGTCTGCTTTTGAATGATAAGAGACAGACTGCCTTGAAAGTAGAGGGCTTTTCTTTCTCTGTTCACAACAGAAGTATATGGCTACCGCCACTGGGTGGCAACCAAAGACAGAAACACCAGGAATGCTCCAGAAACAGCCTAAAGACACTTAGCCTTTTAAAAGGAATTTAAGAGGATCTTACTCAAAATTGCATTCCATATATAAGAAAAGTTCACTTATACCTGAGCTAATTATTGTATAATTTTAAATATATTATTTTAATAAGCCATATTTTAATACAGCTTGAGAAAAAAATACTGAATTTATGATGATCGCATTCTTACTAATTGGGATTAGCTCAGAGTTTCATACATTTTTGAAAATTTAGTGTCCAAGGTATTCCTTTGATGGTACCTTCATTTAAGGAAAAGAGAAGAGAGGAACAGTAGAATGGTATTGTTTATAAGAAATTATAGAATGCAAGGTGGCCAGAACTAAAAATCACACGCTTCGGAAACTGGCAGAATTAGTTGTAACCCACAGTCCTGAAACTTATATGAACCAGGTTGGATTCTTTTTACCTCACTGTGCTACACTTTCCTCACACATGAAATGAAGAAAATACACCTTTTTCATGGGGTTGATAAAAGGGGAAAAATAATTTAGGCAAGTGTTGATTACTGTGCTGGGCTTACAGCAGAGACAAAGCAAATCATAGCAATTACTCATTCTGTGATAAAAATGGATGAATTTTGTTTATTTTGGACTCCATCACAAGCACATTGACCCACAGATTACCTCTGACTTAGTCTGTCATGCTTTTCTAAAGAACACCTTACAAATAAAATGTTAGGCTTGCTTAGTAAGCATTAAGTTAAATTAGTGCTGTCTTTTCTGTACAACAGGGATGGTACTAAACCATATACAGCATTTGCATTGTCACAAGTATGCCATATGCTTTTTTTGGTTGACTTCATTAGGTATAGTCCCTTTAAATCAGAAGACAGTGTTCCACAAGCAAACCCACCTTCAAAGTGACATTAGCCAACCTCTCGCTGAGCATATGAAAGCCAGGGGGAGATCAGGCCGAGAAACACACAAGATCATGCCGACAAATGACTGTGAAAATAGAAATGTCACTCTGCCTTTCACTGAGCCTGGGCACAGGCACCAAGCCTGTAGGCTACAGCAAACCAATGGCGAAGAGAACTAAAATGATTATATGGCCTCCAATATTAGAGACAGCCTTCTCTCACCTAGCCATACTTTACTTTCTCCCTATATTCTTCATTTCCAATTTCAAAATGTTATTCTTGCTCTTAAACCTGGGGCTGACCCAAGATTATGGGGTCAGGAGAAGAACTTTGTGCCAACCAGGAAAAATAAGGATTTTATGTTTCATTGTATTAAACATAATACAATAGAAAGACACACTGAATAATTAAATTCTATATAGTTAATTAAGTAAAAATTTCAACTGGAAAAATAAAATTTTATCTATTTACTGTTTCTCAAGCCCGGAGTTGAATTGCATTCCTAAATAGTAATTTTGACACATTAGCAAATCTCCAAGACATACACTGACTTCAGGCTCTCCACTAGGAATTGGGAAAATGATAATGTATAATACAGAGTTTATGAAACAACAAGAAGGACAGAGGTGAAAGAAACATAAAAAAGTAATAAATTAAAAAATAGCCAAATGAAAAGTGCAAAGGTAGAAGAAGGTACAAGGTACAGAATTAATACAAAAGACATCAAGAGAATACACTCTAAGGATTGGTCCTACAGGGCAGGTGCTGAAAGAGAAATAGGATATTTTAAGGCAAGGGAGTAAAGGGCACACCTGGCAGAAGGAAGAGCATGCTCAAAGTTGTGAGGCATGAAATCAAAAGGTGTATAGGAAATAACAATTAGTTAGGCATTGACTGTCAAGTACATGTAGTAGATGAAAAAGGGTAGGAAGTGAGGTCTGAGACAAATTTAGGTTGACGCTGGATCTTGGAGGGCCATTAGGGTCAAATAGAGAAGTTTGAAGTTCATCTGGAAGGCAGTGGTGGTTAGAGAATTTCAAAAAGAGCAGTTTAATGATCATTTTATGTTTCTGGAAAAATCACTCTGCAAAATATGCTGGGTGGGGTAAAGCACTCAGGAATCTGGCATACCTGGCCCTGGAGAGTGGTCTGCCATTGCTGACTGGCAGGCAGAGGGTTGTCCCACCCACAACACATCCCAGCAGAAGCTCCTCACCTCAAACATAGGGCACACAGAGGTGCACCACGGGATCAGCCATTGCTGGCAGACAAGCAGAAAGGCAGGCCCTGCCCACAGCCCACCAGTAGCATCTAAAGTCCAGCTGCAAAAGAGAAGCAGACACAGGTGAGCAGAGACTATTGAGCTTCTGGGCACCACTGAACACCTACTTCATAAAGCCATTACTTTCAAGATAAGGAGGTACAGCTGCTCTAACACAAAGGAAGAAACACAGAAACACAGACAAAATGAGAACGCAGAGGAACATGTTTCAAGAAAAAGAACAAAAACAATGCCAGAAAAAGGGATAAATAAAACAGAGATTAGCAATCTTCTTGATAGAGAATTCAGTGATAATAAAAATGCTCACTGAACTGGGGAAAAGAATTGATGATGTCAGTAAGTACTTCAACAAAGAGAGAGAAAATATGAAAAGCCACTCAGTGCTGAAGAATGCAATAGTTGAAATGAAAAATACAATAGATGAAATGAATAACAGACTGCTGGGAGCAGAGGAAAAATTGAATGTGATGGGAGATAGAGAACTTCAGAGTAACTAAGCTGAGGAGCAGAGAAAAAAAAGAATCTCTAAAAATGAAAGGATGCTAAGAGAGGTATGTGACCACTTTAAATGAAACAATATTCATACAATATGAGTCCTAGAAGGAGAAGAAAGAAACAACGGAGAACAAAGTCTCTTTGAAGAAATAATACATGTAAGCTTTTCCAATCTGGGGACAGAAGTAGACATACAGGTTCTGGAAGTATAGAATGCCCCTAACAAGGTGATCCCTAGGAAGACAACACCAAGACACATGGTAACTAAAATGGCAAAGATTAAATATAAAGAGAGAATCTTAAAAGCAGCAAGACAGAGGCAGACATTTACCTATAAGGGAAACTGAATAAGGCTATCAGCAGATTTCTCAGCAGAAACTTTACAAGCCAGAAGGGAGCAGCAGGAAATATTTAATGTATCAAAATGGAAGGACCTACAACCAAGAGTCTTATAACCACCAGGGTTATCATTCAAAATTGGAGGAGCAATTAAATTTTTCCCAAATAAAGAAAGTTAAAAGAATTCACCATCACTAAACTGACCTTACAGGATATGTTAAAGGGGCTCATGTAGATGGAAATTTTCTTAAGCCTAAATATTTTTCATCAATGAAAATAAACCTACAGTAAAGGTAGTAGAACAATTACTTACTAAGTAAGTATGAAGTTTTAAAAAAAAGTAGTAAAATCAACTATACATAAAATCAGCCAAAGGATACACAAAAGATGTTGATTATGACATAAAGTGTGAAAGAGGAGGAAGAAGAAAAAATAGTATTTATAGATTGTGTTCAAAATATAGTAGCCATCAACTTAATACAGACTGTTACATATTCAGGAAACTAAATATGAACCTATAACCAAAAACCTTAAACCTACAATACATACACAAAATATTCAAAAAAAGAAAAGAAATACAAGGATAACACTAAAGAAAACCATCAAATAACAAGAGAAGAGTATAAGAGAGGAAAAAAGGAACAGAAAGGAACTACAAAAACAACCAGACAACAATTAATAAAATGGCAATAAGTACATACCTATCAATAATCGCCTTAAATGTAAAAAGACTAAATGCACCAGTCAAAAGAAATAGGGTGGTAAAATGATAAAGAAACAAGACTCATCTATATACTGTCTACAAGAGACTAATTTCAAACCTAAATACTTACATAAGCTAAAAGTGAAGAGATGGAAAAAGTTACTTCATGCAAATTAAAGGGAGAAAAAGGCAGTGTAGCAGTACTTATCTCAGACAAATTAGATTTCTAAACAACAAAAGTAACAAGAGACAAAGAAGGACATTACTTAATGACAAAGGGATCGGTCTAACAAAAGGATATAACAATAGTAAATATCTATACACCCAACATAGGAACACCTAAATATATAAAACAAATACTAATAGACCTAAAGTGAGGAATATACAGCAACACAATCATATTGGGGAATTTTAACACCCCACTTACATCAGTGGATAGATGATCAAGACATAAAATAAATGAGGAAACAGAGGCACTGAATGACACTTTAGACCAAATGGACTTAAAGATACATACAGAACATTCCACCCAAAAGCAGCAAGATTCACATTTTTCTCAAGTGCCCATGCAACATTCTCCAAAATAGATCACATATTAGGACACAAAAAAAGACTCAATTAATTCAAAAAGACTGAAATTGTATCAAGCATCTTTTCAGACTACAGTGTTATGAAACTAGAAATCAACTACATTAAGGAAACAAAACAAAACAATAAAAATAGATGGAGGCTAAATAACATGATTCTAAAACTGGAACAATGAACCAATCAAAGAGGAAAGCAAACAATACATAGAGACAAATGAGAACAGAAACACATGGGATACAGAAAAAGTAGCTCTAAAGGGGAAGTATATAGCAATCCAGGCCTACCTCAAGAAACAAGAACAATCCCAAATAAACAGTCTACACTCACAACCAAAGGAACTTGAAAAAGAAGAATAAATAAAGCCTAAAGTTAGTAGAAGGAGGGCATAATAAAGATCAGACAGGAAAAATAAAATAAAATAGAGAAGAATAAAACAGAAAAAGAACAATGAAACCAAGTGCTGGTTCTTTGAAAAGATAAACAAAAGTAGATAAGCCCCTTGCCAGACATATTAAGAAAATAAAAAAAGGACACAAATAAACAAAATCAGAAATGAAAAAGGTATAGTTACAGCTGATACCACAGAAATTCAAATAATTATAAAAGAATTCAATAAAAAATTATATGCCTGTAAATTGGACAACGTAGAAGAAATGGATAAATTCCTAGAAACCTACACTCACAAGACTGACCCAGGAAAAAAAAACAGAAAATCTGAACAGACCAATAACCAGTAATGAAACTGAATTGGTGATCAAAAAACTCCTCAAAAACAAAAGTCCAGGATGAGAGGGCTTCACAGCTGAGTTGTATCAAACATTTACATAAGAGCTAATACCCATCCTTCTTAAAGTATTCCAAAAAGTAGAAGAGGAGGGAATACTTCCAAACTTGTTCTATGAGGCCAGCATCACTCTAATACTCAAACAAGACAAAGACACTAAGAATAAGAAAATTATACACCAAAATCCCTGATGAACGTAGATGCAAAAATCCTCAACAAAATATTATTAGCAAACGAAATTCAAAAATTCATCAAAAGGATTATCCATTGTGACTAAGTGGGATTTATCACAGGCAGTCAAGGATGATAGAATATTTCTAAACCAATCAACATGATACCTTCATTAACAAAAGGTAAAAATCATAGGACTACCTCTATAGGTGCTGAAAAAGTATTTGACAAAATTCAGCAGCCATTCATGAAAAAACTGTCAACAAAATGGGTATAGAGGGAACACACCTTAATTTATTAAAGGGTATAGATGACAAAATGGCTATCATCATACTCAATGGTAAAAAGCTAAAAGCTTTTCCTCTAACGTCAGGAAAAAGACAAGGAT
Organism: Manis javanica; assembly: GCF_040802235.1. Classification (NCBI taxonomy): domain Eukaryota; kingdom Metazoa; phylum Chordata; class Mammalia; order Pholidota; family Manidae; genus Manis; species Manis javanica. The sequence continues at coordinate 16,622,761 of NC_133164.1, forward strand.
GCTTACTCTCACCATTTTTATTCAGCATAGTACAGGAAATCCTAGCCACAGCAATCATACAAAAAAAAAAGAAGAGAGAGAGACAAAAGGCATCCAAACTGGTAAAGATAAGTAAAACTGTGTCTATTTGCAGATGATATAAAACTATATATAGAAAACTCTAAAGAGTCCACAGAAAAACTATTACAACTAGTAAATGGATTCAGCAAAGTTTCAGGATATATAATCAATATACAGAAATTTGTATATACAAACAACGAACTAGCAAAAAGAGAAATCAGGGAAATAATTCCAATTACTATGTTTTACAATTGCTTTAAAAAGAATCAAATATTAAGGAATAACCTAACCAAGGAAATGAAAGCTCTGTACTCTGAAAACTATAAAGCACTGATATAAGAAACTGGAAAAGACCTAAATGAATGGAAATATATCCCATGCTCATGGATAGGAAGAATTAATATCATTAAATTGGCCATCCTGCCCAAAGCACTTTACAGATTCCGTGCAATCCCTATCAAACTACCAATGGCATTATTCAATGAACTTGATCAAATAATCCTAAAATTTATATGGAACCACAAAAGACCCTGAATAGCCAATGCAATACTGAGAAAGAAGAACAAACCTAGAGGTATCACACTCCCTGTCTTCAAGCTGTACTACAAAGCTACAATAATCAAAACAATATGGTACTGGTATAGGAACAGACCCATAGATCAATGGAACAGAATAGGTAGCCCAGAAATAAATCCATGCATATGCTACATATGACAAAATAGTCAAGAATATAATGGGGAAAAGACAGTATCTTCAATAAATGGTATTGGGAAACCTGGATGGCTCTATATAAGAGAACAAAATTGGATTACTGTCTAACCCCATACACAAAAGTCAACTCAAAATGGATTAAAGATCTAAATGTAAGCCATGAAACCATAAAACTCTTAAAAAAAAAACATAGGCAAAAACCTCTTGAACATAAGCATGAGTAAATTTTTTCTGAACATATCTCCCTGGGCAGGGAAACAAAAGCAAAAATGAACAAGTGGGACCACATCAAACCAAAAAGCTTCTGTACAGCAAAGGAAACCATCAAGAAAATGAAAAGGCATCCCACCGTATGGGAGAATATATTCATACATGATATGTTTGGTAATGGGTTAACATTCAAAGTATATAAACAACACATACAACTCAACACCAAAAAGCAAGTAACCCAATTAAAAAATTGGCAGAAGACCTGAATAGATATTTTTCCAAAAAAGACATACAGATGGCTAACAGGCACATGAAAAGATGCTCCACATCACTATCATAAAGGAAATGCAAATGAAAACCACAATAAGATATCACCTCACACCAGTCAGAATAGCCACTATCCAAAAGATGAGAAATAGCAAGAGTTGGCGAGATGTAGAGAAAAGGCAATCCTTCTACACTGTTGGTGGGAATGTAAATTGGTGCAGCCACTGTGGAAAGCAGTATGGAGGTTCTTCAAAACCTAAAAATAGAAATACCATACAACCCAGTAACTCCACCTCTAGGAATTTATCCAAAGAAAACAAAATCTCTGATTTAAAAAGATATATGCACCCTTATGTTTATTGCCAATTTATTTATAATAACAAAGACATGGAAGTAACCAAAGTGTCCATCAATAGATGAATGGATAAAGAAGAAATGGTACATACACAGAATGGAATATTATTCAGCTACAATAAAGAAAGAAATACTGCCATTTGGGACAACATGGATGGACTTAGAAGGTGTTATGTTCAGTGAAATAAGCCAGGCAGAGAAAGACAAATACCGTATGATTTCACTTACATGTGGAATCTAAAAACAAAATGAAGAAAAGAGCAAAAGACTCATAGGCACTGAGAAGTGACTGGTGGTTACCATGGGGGTGTTGGGATGCAAAGCTAAAATAGACAAAAGGGATGAAGAGGCACAAATCTGAGTCATAATATAAGTTGGTCATAGGGATGGAAATGAGACATAGAGAATATAGTCATTGACATGTAACATCTTTCTATGTTGACAGGCAGTAACCACACTAGTTGGTGTGAGGATTTAATAATGTAGATAACTGTCAAATGATTATGTTGTATACTTTAAACCAATAAGATACTGCAGATCAACTATACTTTAATTTTTTTTAAAAAGCAGAGTTTTCAGGTTCCCATTTAAAATCTAAATTTACTCAAAATCCAGGCATACCATAGTAATTTCTTATTAAATATAAAATAATTATTATATAAAGCCTGAAATTTAAGAAATAAGTCACCAACTTTATGAAGCCATCATTAACCATAACTGCCCCTGTACATTTAAGTAATGGGCTAACAAAATTAGTTTAGAATTGGTTGTTGATATATTAAAATATTCTCTCATGTCCACATAGTATGGATTCACATTTTTATGTGACTCCAGATTAAAGTGCTCCACTCTACCCACATATGATAACTAAATGTTGACCATATATCTTGTTTCAGATAACAACATCCCAAAACATAATAGCATAGCTAAGAACAGAAGCAGGAAACGCCTTTTTTTCTTATTCACACTAGTTCAAAGAGAAATGAACAAAGGGTACAGGAAGAAAAATAAAATAAAAACTAGGATTTTGTTGTAGATAACATAATATACTTTCATTAAATGCTAATTAAGAACAGGGAGCAAACTTCTCAAATGAAAATGGCAAATAATAAAAGTGTCTCGATTCAGTATTTTCTAATAAAGAAGCAGTGTTGGTGAAGGAGGAGGAAGAAAGGAAATCCTCCAAAAATAAGAAGGGAAAAGACTTAATTGTTTATAGGATAATAAATTATGCACAGTCCTTGGGGTTAAAGGTTAGCAGGAAGGTCTTTAAAAGCAATTTTATTGGGCAGTTACACATTATAATGTTAAAGTAGGTATGTGATGGCAGGGACTAAAAAGTGCTTCGAAGGATTACGGAGAGAGATTTAATTACTTTCTAATGGTAGCATGATTGGTATTTTGGGCACTGCATTGGGATTTTACCAGTAAGCTAGATTTTAACATTGTCTTATTCATGGTCATACCACAGACATTCAAAAAATATTTACTTTCAGTGTAGGCATCTATTGTATTTCTTGAATGACAAACACAATAGTTATTCTTATATCCATTAAAGAATTCCTTAGTCCTTAGCTATGGCATGGCTTTGAGTAAGTAGTAATGTCCTCTACTCTGATTAACTCGATGTAATTCCAATATTGATGTGTAAGCTGTCTCCTCAGACCTTACAAAGCTGTATAAACAACATCACATCAATTTAATTTCCACATTAATGATCACTGCGTGCAAGAACATTCGATCTGAGATTCTGAAAGAGTCCTTGAAATCAGGTATTTCTAAGAATCCCCAAAAGGTGTTTTAGAAGTTTGCCCCTGTTCCGGCACCCAAGAGCCACTGCATTGACAGTACTGGTGCCCCCAGCAGTGCGGTCTCTGCCAGGGACCATAGTCTCAGCTCCCTCATGTCCACCATTGACCTTCTAGGTGTCATCATGGATATATGCATGCTCAGCCATCCAAAACTAGTGTCTCCCCTCCCATATTTTTATTGACTTCAGATACAGTGGAGACTAAGATGGGAAATAAATTTGAGTGCTAGACACTTGAAATTGGACTCTTCTCTCTCCACAGGGGCTCACTGGGCATGTCTCTTCTTAGATCTAGGTGATTCTTCCTGTAAGTAGGGTCCTAGCCATCCATGCTCCCCATTTTACTTGGCCAGACATACCTGAATCTGAGTTAATGAAACCTGGGACTCACTCATGAAGTAGTCTAGTGAAAGAGAAGGACTGTTATGCAAGTAATTTAAGTATGTCCTAGGCAAATGCTGTCACATGGCATATACTCAGTGTAAGAGACCCTAGAGTAGGAAAGGGTCAGCTAATTAAGCCTTATGACAAAGTAACATTTACTCTTAATTTTGGAGGATTGGAAAAAGGAAACTCTAAGAAGAATGAAATGCTTACTCCAAACCACAGTGATGTGAAAGGCTACTTGTTACGTTTGGATTGGAGATGTGTTGGAAAAAGAGTAGAAAGGGACAAGTCTTAGAGGTTCAGAGAAAGTTGATACTGTGGAGGAGTTTATAAGTAAGGAATTGCACTACTCATTTGTGAAGTTTTAAGGGAGATGACAGGTGCATGACCTAGGAGTTTATTACAAAAATCCAGGAGGAAAAAAATGAAGGCCCAAAAGCAGCACAGAACGGTGGTGGAATGGGATTAGCAACCCAACAATTATAGGAGGAACACAACCACCAGTTAAAGTCCCAGTCAGTACTCTATCTCTGTATATATTTTTGGATCAGTGTGTATTTGTGGAAAGTCACACATTATAGCAATTTAAAGTCCAAACAAGTAGAAGTGTAATGTTAGTTTCAACTCAAATGCTAGAAGAGTGTTGGGTCTGAGAAAATAATCCTTAATTTAGTCTCATGTTTGGCAGTAATATGTAATGTAAAAGTAACTTTTTCCATATTTTATGTAGATTTCAAAATTTTGTTTCATTGAAACAAATAGACTTATAATATGCTTTTCATATTGCATTTTGGAGTATTCTTTTAGAAAAGGGAATGAGCATGACAATTTCAGCAGATTGGCAATGCTGCCTACTGTCTGCATGCTATGTCCTTAGAATTGGACCTGGGATCCGGGGGTGGGAGGTGTGGAACACAGAGGACAGACTGGGAGTGATTCCATGTAGTCTAGTCAAAGGAATTAACTTTAGATTATTATTTTGAAATATCTCAAATACATATAAATTAATTCAAATATGACATGTTGACTGAACACATTTTATTCTGTGTGATAGTCTAGATTTTTCACAGTTTTTTTTTTATATTAATTAGATGTGTATCCTGACTTACCAAGATTGTGGACCTCTTCAGCTTCCCCTCTCATTACGATCCCCTTTTACCCCATCTCCTTCCAGCCCTTTACGCCTGCCCCATACTCTAGGGCCTGAACTCTTTCTCCCCCACGTGTCTTCCTAGCTGGAGTTTTCTCTGCACGGAATTTTCTTCCCTCGCCCCTTTCATGCAGCTGGCTCCTACTTGCCCTGCAGGTGTCTGTGAATATCACTCAGTGAAGTCAGTTTCCTCCGAAGCATATTCTTGTTGGAGACATGTTGAGGAAGTGCTGTCAGGTAAAGGGGAGGAAGGATAGAGCCAGGATAAAAACTGTGCAGGAATGGGGTCTCCAAGGAACTCCAGCCTCCTCCCACCAGGAAGCACTGAAGCACAAACTGCAGACTGGAGCTGATTCCCCCTTGAGGCAATGATGCTGCTCATGTGGATGGGCCTGGGGAGGGGGTCTGAGGAGCAGTGGCCGACTCTGAGCCAGGTGGCACTTTGGTGGAGAAGGTGCCGGCTCTGAGCTGTTGGCCAACACTTCCAGGAGGTAGGGGAACGGGTGTGCTGCAGGTCAAGGGGACGGCTGGGTATGGAGGAACCAGCAGTACCCGCTAAGTCCCTAACTGCCTGACTTCTAGATGCCTCTTCGGTATTCTCCCAAAGCACCTCGCGACCCCAGCACTTTCCTCAGGCTATCGCAGTTGCCGTAATTCCCAAGAAGGCAGGGATCACTACTATGAACCATTAACACTGTAACCCAGGGCCTTGCACACAGAAGGCACCAAATAAATATTTGCTAAACATTGTTCAGCACAGAGAAAGCTAAAATCCCATAGTACAAATTCTTAAATAGGGAATTTCTTTTGAAGCAGCTTACACTGTTCAAGATGTCAACTTGTCTGTATCCATTTGCATGCAGTTAGAAATTATCTGCTTCATCAAAACAGACAAGAGACTGAAAGATTCTTTACTTCCACATTCTTTCAATAAGAACCCTCTGGACAGGCGTGACTTCTCGCCACACTGCGCCACCCATGCATTGCTCTTTAGTTTCTACTGAATTAAAAACTTTACAGTTTGTTTAGTTGGTGAAATTTCATGAACCTGAACAATTTGTCATCTGGGCTGTTACAAAACTTCTAGAGAGAAAAGCAATCATTTGCAAGTAAAATGAATAGGAAACTGCTAATTAGGCATCCCAAAACAACGATGTGTTTTCCCAGGAATGGCATTAAAATTTTTTTAAAGATAATAATAAAAATAATAATAAAATTTGTTGGTGAATAGCTCCCAAAAGATACATATTAAAAAGCATGATAAATTATGTCCATGTATGCACTAATGCATCAGGTTTGTGTATGTGTCTTGAGGTTTGCTATGTTGAATTGGATAGAATCCCAAAGAGAAGCTGACTTGCATCTTGCTTGAATAAATTCCTAATTAGCTGCCTGGTCCTTAAGCTTTTATAAGCTAGAAATAGCTTAATCTGAGGGTCTGGCCCAGGCAAGGACATTTTGGTCAAATAAAATTTTAAAACTGTAGCATCAAATGATACTGAAAACACCATGCTCCAAACAGATATATTTATCCAAATGCTGACCCTAAAAATTTTATATATTCAACCTCGTATAGAGATGATTATTTCATTCTTACATTTTTTTAAAATAATACTATCATTATAAATCATAAATTTCCCTTCTAGATATTTTTTCTGGAGATGCTACTAAGAACAAGTATGATTGATATTTAACTTGTATTTATTTGCAGTTACTCAGCAGTCTATTATGGTCAGTATTTACAAATCCCAAAAAGCCTATTATGCAAAACTCTATGTATTGTCTTTTGTATGTCTGTATGAACGAGCAGTGATTTTAAAACGCGTCACCTCCTGAGCACTGCTGCAGATACAAATGTGGCTTAAATAATTAATTTCCATAGGTGATACTAAATATCTAAGGAGGATGCGATCAATGTTTTTCTCCCAGAAATATGCAACACTTAAAATTCTGGCTGTGTAAAGGCTCAGCCACCTGATATGCAAAATTCATCATGTACAAGGTGCTCTGTATATCAAAATGGAATTCTATTAGATACCAAGTCAGCTCTAAAATCTTCATCCAAACAAGAATCACATCATTTCTACAGTAAGATTTATCATACCATGAAACTTAAACTTCTTTAGGAGAGACATGGACTCTTTCCCCTTTCTTTAAAAAGTCTAAAATCTTGGAAAAAATAATAATTACTCAGAAAAATAATTGTGATGTACTGAGGCAGTGGGTCTCAACACTTGATTGTGCATTAGAATCAACAGATTCCTGGGGCCCCCACCCCATACCCACCCACAGGTTTCTGATTCAGTAGAGGTGTAGGGTGGGGGCCTTAAAATTTGGGCACCAGGACTATACTAAGTGGGAAATAAAAAAATATATCTAAAGGGCATAAGTTCATCCGTTGTTTCCTTCAGGGTGTGTCACATTGTTATTTTCCTTAACTATGGTTTCCTAAATCTTCTTAAAGATGGGGTCTTTTTGCAATATAATTTATATTTATCTTAAATAAATATCATTCTTCTTCACTAATGAGTTAGATGAAGAAGAAATTTAAAAAAACATTTCTTCCTAATTAAATTGATAAAAGTAAGCAAAATTTTAAGGGAAAGTAGAGTGCTTAGATAAAGAGAAAAATAAGGCAAAACAATATATGAATTTCAGAAACTAAAAGCAAATGTATAATCAACTACTTATGGGACAGTAACATTCCTGAATGTATGGTTTTTGTATAATGAAACTAAGATAAAAAGTTATAATTCCATCCAACTGCCAAAGGCCTTTTCAGTATCTGGGATTAACTTTATTTTTAATCGCATTACTCTCACGCGCTCTCTGTATACAAATTTCCAGTGGAAGGATTATACCACCACTCTTGCATTTTGAAATACAGTAAGTTTAAGAAAATAAACGTATTTACTCTGATATGGAATTATAGGAACTGTAATAAAATAACCAAACATGCAAGAAAAATCCCTTACTACCTTAGCTCTAGGTCCACCCTAATCTTAGTGCATTCAAGATGCTATAAAAGAAATACCATAGACTTGGTGGCTTATAAATAACAAAGATTTATTTCTCACAGTTCTGGAGGCTGGGAAAACCAAGGACCCGGTGCCAGTGGATTCAGTGGGTGGTGAGAGCTCAAGTCCTGGTTCATGGATGGTCATGTTTTCACTGAATCCTCACATGGGGGAAGGATGAGGGGTCTCTATGGGGTCACTTTTATAAAGCAACTAATCCCACTCTTGTGGGCAGAGCCTAACCACCTCCCAAAGGCTCCACCTTCTAATGTCATCTCTTGAAAGCTTAGGTCTCAACATACGCATTTTGGGGAGACAAATTCAAACATTGAGTCACACGTCCCTATCCAGGGTGTGGGATGTGAGAACCAGGCTGGGTCTGCGTTCTCCTCCCTCGGCTGGGGGAGCAGTGCGCGGGCAGGTCCCGGCCAGTCCCTGATCACGCGCTCTCTGATCGCCACAACACTGGCTTGACATTCAGGGCAGCAGCTACCATTTTCAGTTTTATGCAATTCATTTCTCAAATAATTCTAAACTTTACAATGAAAAAAGTATTTATGAAACTTCTTTTTGCTTTTATTTGATAATTGTCTTGTATTTTATTTGAAATGCATGGGCTCTTTGAGATATGATTCCTAAGCAAAATGTCTTTCCATCTATAAGAAAGATCATTTTTTAACATTTACATTCACATTTTTTTAAAAAATTTTTTTGGAAAAGTACTGAAAGCACATAGTAAATAAATTATGGAAGCACACAGAATTAGAAGCAATCATATTATTGAAAATACCCTCCATCCCTCTTCTTCTGTCGCTATTTCCGTATCACTACCTAAATGGCTGGCTGCCTCTTTCTTTTTAAAAATGTAAATTATATTCTATCTTTTGAATGTACTGGAACCATTCATTATTTCCCCATTAACAGACATTTTGACTGTCCCTATTTCAAGCTACTGTAAACTATGTGCAATGCATGCTATTTTGTTTACAGATGTTAGTACATCTGAGGAGAATGCCTACATGAGAAACAGCTGATTCAAGTCATATGCTTTTGAAATTTTGATATATGTTGATCGATTTCCCTTCAAAGACATAGAAATAATTGCTTCTCTTATTGGAGTATTGAAATACCTTTTTCTCTACACCTTGGGGAATGTCATGAATGATCAGTTTTAATCATCTTCATCAGTAAAATAAGTGAAAAAATAATCTGAAAAATTTAAGTTGCATGTATTGAATTTAATTTGTGTTGGAAATTCTTTCATTTGCACGGCTGAGGGTATTTTTTTATATGTTCAAAAGCTCCTGGTAAGGTTCTGTGATCTATCTATTTATGTACTTTCCCCACTTTTTTATTAGATTTTTAGTGTTTTTCTAATTCACTTGAGGAAACACTTCATTTAGAAGGGATAAGTACCCCTGTAAAATAATGTTGTGCATATTTTATGTGTGGTTATATACTTATAGTTTCTTCATGGTATGTATTGTTCTGCAAAGACTTAAATATCCAGGTAACACAAATGTGACAGATTTTCATTCACAGTGGATAAGTTTTTATTCTTTAGAGGTACATGTGCTATTGTCTTCCTTTTTTCATTGTCTCACTTTCACATACCACACACAGACTGACTGGCCAATATGAAACTGTAAGAATCTGTTTGCTTTTTTCTCAAATTTATATTCAAAATAACTCTGCATGAAACATTCAGATCATATGAGTCTTTGCTTGATACCTCCGGTGACTTCTCAAAACACCTAGAATGAAATCCAAACTTCTACCCTGGCCTAGGTGATCTGACACTTGCCCCATCTCCCATCTGATTCAACAATCCTCCCACACCCCCACAACACCCCACTAATCTCTACTTGGGAAAATCAGATCTTCCCGCATTTTCAGCTTAAACATGATTTCTGCAGAGAGGGTTTCCCTGGAGACTTAATGTAACACAGCCTCCTCCACTGTCCCATCCTAGAACAACTCCCTGACAGCACAAACTTGCTGTTCCATTTTTCCCGAAGAACATGACTTGTGATGGTTAATTTGATGTGTCAACCTGCCTAGGATATGGTCCCCAGTAGTCTCATCTGATGCTAAACTGATACTGCTGTGAAGGTGTTTTGGAGATGTGATTAACATTTAAGACACAGATTTTAAGTAAAGCAGATTATCTGTACCATGCATTTGGGCCTCATCTCATCAGTTGAAGGCCTTAAGAGGAAAGACTGAAGTCTCCAAAGAGGAAGGAATTCTGCCTCCAGACTGCCTTAGAACTGAACACCGCCATACTGACACCTGCTGTAATTGCCAGCCTGCCAGCCTGCCCTGCAGAGCACACAGAGACTTGACAGGCCCACAGTTGCATAAGCCTAGTCCTTAGTATCTCTGTCTAGATAGAGATAGATAGATGATAGATATATAGATAGATGATAGATAGATAATAGATAGATGATAGATAGATAGATAGATAGATATAGATAGATGAAGATAGATGATAGATAGATAGATAGATAGATAGATAGATAGATAGATAGATAGATAGATGATAGACAGATAGATGATAAATGATAGACAGATAGATAGATAGATACATAATGATAGATGATAGATTAGATAGATAGATAGATAGATAGATAGATAGATAGATAGATAGATAGATAGATAGATAGATAGATAAGGATAGAGAGGCAGATATTGTTGACAGCATTGGTTGTATCTCTCTGGAGAACACTAACAAATGCATCTGACACATCACCACATGTCCAGCACATAAAAACGCTCACAGCCAGTTTCATGTCTGTATGTGTGGCTCCTTCTACCCCACAGAGCATCACTGCTCACCTCGGAAGAAACATTTCTTCTGACTTCAAATTTGATGGCAATAATTCAACTCCAAACCAAAAGCATCATAGATTTTTACCACTGGGCAATACTCCATATATTTAAATAGTCCATGCTCACTGAAAGAAGGTATTAATTTTGTTTGACACAAAATAATTTAAATATATTACTCAAACATACTGTTGATTTAATGATCTAATATATGTAAAAATGCCTAGATTCTGCCAGAATAACCCAAAAAGGGCCAATATTTCATCCATATCTGTAATTGTCATATCATATTTAATTTATATAAAATTGACAATTGACATGGGAACGTTTACATCTTCACATCATATGTTCATGCTCACTGACTAGCAAAGAGGCCTCAGTCTCTTAGGAAGAGAGGAGGCTGTCTTGTCAGAACTGCACAGGACGGGGCACAGAAATGTGCAGCTTTGTTCCAATTCAGGTATAGTTTCGCAGATGCTGAAAGAGAGAACTCAAGAGTTATATTCTTAAAATGGAAAGACCCATTTTTCTAATTATACTAGTACAGAGATGTCATTAAAAACTAAATTACTATTTAAAAGCGTACAGAGAGCAAAAGTTTCTTATTTGCATTTCCCTCTCTCCTAATCATTGTTAAGAGTTTTGAACCATATAGGATGACTTTCAGGCTACTTTCTAAACTTGGGGTGCATTTTCTTCAAGATTCTAGGGTTCAAGACTTCAAGACTCCTGGGTTTCTTATTCAATCCCTCAAAGATTTATAACGTGCATTCTTGTGTCTGTCATTATAAACTGAGGATAGAACTTTGAAAGTGAATTATAACAAGTACTCAAAATAATAATAATTTGTATTCATCTATCTCCCCAGGAAAACAAACAAAAATTAAAACATTTCCTCATTTCCATACAGTCTTGAGAAAATGAAGCCTTCAGAACAATGAAATACTGTATTAATCATGCAAGTCAAAACATAAAGGTCACTATATTTCAAATGCTGCATTCATTAATGTGCAAGTAATTTCACATCAGGTTTTGGAAACCCATTTCAATAGTACCTACCGACATTTATTTATTTGTTCTGAAGAAGGCATCAGAAAATATGGATTTGGATGGCTGGACAATAAAATGTGCTAATAACTGATGAACTGTTCTTATAAAATACATGAGTCCATTCTAAAGCCTATTTGAAGAAGAAAGCATTAAGAATAAGTGATTGTTCTCTTTCATCTCTCCTCTAGCATTTTATTTTATAAATACAATAGATTATACACTGATGGATTTACCTGCTATGATATGGAAATATAGGAACTTGACTAAGAAAAAAATACGTGCCATCTTTATATTTTAGCAAACTGACACCTATTTTGCTTTAAAGGGAATAGTTTTTCACACATAAGCTCAGTATGAAAATGAAGGGTAAATAAGGAACTGCTTGAGCTAAAGTAAGAATAGGCATCTTGGAATGGCTGAAGACTGCTGCTGTTTTACAATAACACAATCTGGAAGTCACAAGTCTGTGGAACCGTGATGAAATCTGTGCCCCCAAAGAGATAACAACTTCTGTGCCAAACAGATGGGAAAAGGTCCTTTAGGTTTTCACTTCAGTGAACTTTTATCTCAAGACTTTTTTTTTTTTTTTTTTGGAATCTTCCCTAGGCACAATCTCTGAGGGAGCCAGTGGCAGGTTAAAAATAGTCTCCCTGTACTGTGTCACTCTGGTGAGGAACAGTAGTTAGACACAAGGTGATGGCTGATGTTCAACCCCATTTTGTTCAAGGGAATCTGTTTACAATACTTACTTCCTTTGGGAATTCAGTGGAAGGAGAGAAATGACTAGAAGTATAGTAGCCTTAAAATTATCATGTCCCTAAAATTATCTATTATGTAATGTACTGAAATTTAGCACAGCTTCAGAGATTGATTTCCAATCAACAGGTAGTTCAATATAATCAATTCAAAGATGCAATCACCAGTGATCAACTATTTCCAAACTACTGCTGGGGGGTGAAATGTTTTTCTTTTATCTCTATAGTGCTGTCTCTTCATATCTTAACTTTTAGTTCTCACTTCAGAAAACTGATGTATTATATGGGTACAAGACAGACAATAATCTCCACAGTTGTAATATTGGATAAACCATCTATTATATATTTTATAATATATAATTTCTCTAGACTTCAGTGAGGTAATCATTAAAAAATTAATAAGGGACTAGCTCCTACTCCTAAACCAAAATCCCCAATATTAATTGTATTGAAGCATAAAAAAATTTTCACAAACATCTGTTTTCCAAATGAAAATCTTCTGATCTATGATAGAATTCATTAGATGAAGAGAGAAGCACAATACAATAGGGTTTCATTCTCACTGAAGTAAATGAATAAACATTGTTTAAGAAGATACAGCAGTTGTTGAATGTTTATTATATGATACCTAGAATCCTAAATTGTTTATGTGTATAAATGAGAATAACATTTAATTCTCAAACATGAGACAAGTATTATTTTTAGCCACATTTTAAAGATAAGGAAACAGACAATTAGAGGCTGATGAATGTGCCTGAATTCACATTGCTACTAGTAAGTGGCTCATCTTATACGGAGTGCATTGGTAGCCTGGCTCCTGAGCGTATGTTCCTATTCTCTGAGTTTCACTGGCTTCTAGAATGAAGGGCTGAACTGTAATGAACAAGGAAAGGATTAATACTAAGTAGTCAAGACATGCCCATGAAGCTTGAATAAAGACAGTTAAGGAGAAAAGATCGTCTGAAAGGTTACACACAAATGGGAATAATGCAGTTAATAGGCCACCAAGAATGCATTTGCTCCCAGTCTACCTCTTGCTTGCAAGTCTTCTCATTAAAATGCCATCCAACCTTAAAGATTCTTCAAACTATTCACACTTGTAATTATGTGACGAGTGATATTCTCCTCTATACCCTTACCTAATGAGGGATGGTTCATACCTCTTGTCCATCAGTATATCCCCAATGTCTAGAAGAGTGTTTGTGATAGGACACATGACAACATATTTTTATTATGTCTTATTATATTTTATATTTATTTTTTTTTATTATAGAATTCTCAAATATATACAAATACAGAGTAAATACGCCTGTATCCATAATACACTTTCAGTGATTATCCACATAGAAAGTTTGGTTCTTATATAATATGACCCTCTTCCCCATGCACTGATTATTTTAAAGCAAGTCCCAGACATCATCTCATCTAATCCATAAATCTTCCAGAGAAATTATTTTAAATGAATGAATGGAGATCCACATTACATATTCTTTTATTAAGCATTTTTCTAATCCCCTCAATCCAAAAAGGTTCTCACCTTATTTGAAAGCATGTGGGATTTTTTTGTGTCTCTCTTCTTTCAGTGTATGTTTTGTTGTGTATGTGTTGTAAACATGTTCTCTACCTGTTTTTAGATTCTAGGTCCCTCAAATGTGAAAAGAGTGCCTTAATTACCTTTGTATCCCATTCAAGGTCTAGAACATGGAATCTACTTTTCTGTCTTCTACTCACCACTTCCAAAACCATGTGAAAGGATGCTAAAGGAGCACTCTTTGTGTTTGCATTTCAGCTGAGAACAGAACAATAGGTGACATTCCAAACTGAAGTGCTAAATGTGAAAAACTGACAGCTAAACACTGCTTTGAGTCCCTCATCTTGACATCTGCCTTAATTGTATAAAAGGATTAAGGTCAAAGAGGCCAAGAGAGAGAACTTCTTTGAAGTAACGTCTTAGATTGCTGTGGCATTCCTCCATTTACCCATCCTAAGTGCAAGAGACTTTGAGGGATCCTTGGAGTTTGAGAGAATAAAAAGGCTGGTAGTTGATTCACACCTCAAGAAATGTAAGGCAGCCTGTGCCTTCATGGAAGCAGCCTACCCAGTGGCAGAGTGAAAAGTAGCAGCTGCCCTGGTATAGGCTGTACTTGACCACAACTGGGAGAGAGAAACAAAGTTTCTGTGGTCTACACTGCACCACATGGGAAAAAAGGACCCCCACCAGAAGATCTCAGCAGAAAGAAGCCAAAGTTGCCATCAGGTGGAGAAGAATTGTGGGGAGGCATTTCCTTGAACACACAAAAGCCCCAGGACAACAGCTCTTCCTTCATGCATGCCAAGCTATGAAGCATTAATGAGATATAAAAGTATCAGTCAAAATGAGCTTCCCTTTCTCTTATCCTTCTTTCTTCCTTTGCTCCATTATCCCTCCACCTCCAAACACAAAGGAGTCATGACATGAGAACCACTGGCTGGAAGACAAGGAGACCTCAAGGTCAGCACATGGACCTGAAGTTGATCACAACTATGGGCACCTGTGAGCAGGAAGCAGTGCCTAACTGGGGAGTAATGAGCACTTCCAGGGCAGTTCACAGTTTTGATTATTAAGTTGGAATAGGCCTTTTCATTAGTGAATTTAGACTTTTTTTTAGGACTGAACTACTTAAGGTAGACTGTTTAGGGAACTAATGACAATAAAAGATCATTCAAAGCAACCTAAGTGTCCATCAGTAGATGAATGGATAAAGAAGAGGTGGTACATATACACAATGGAATATTATTCAGCCATAAGAAGAAAACAAATCCTACCATTTGTAACAACATGGATGGAGCTAGAGGGTATTATGCTCAGTGAAATAAGCCAGGTAGAGAAAGACAAGTACCAAATGATTTCACTCATTTGTGGAGTATAACAATGAAGCAAAACTGAAGGAACAAAACAGCAGCAGACTCACAGACTCCAAAAGGGACTAGTGGTTACCAAAGAGGAGGGGTATGGGAGGGCAGGTGGGGATAGAGGGAGAAGGGGACTGAGGGGTATTATGTTTAGTACACATGGTGTGGGGGGGATCATGGGGAAGACAGTACAGCACAGAGAAGGCAAATAGGGACTCTGTGGCATCTTACTACACTAATGGACAGTGACTACAATGGGGTATGGGTGGGGACTGGATAATATGGGTGAATGTAGTAACCACATTGTTTTTCCATGTGAAACCTTTGTAAGAGTATATATCAATAATATCTTAATAAAATAAATAAAAATAAAATGTAATATAATAAATTAATAATAAAAATTAAAAAATAAAAGATATTTCAGACACTCATAGTGACCAAAAAAGTTCTGAGACTTGGCCATAATCTCATTCTAATAATGAGGTAAAAGCAGCCATCTGAGTGGGTTTAATGAGACAGTTTCTACTTTCTTTCATCTTTGAGTCCAGCTTCTTGAATGTAATGATCACATGATTAACAGGAGACAACTGATTACTAAGCCTGTGAGCCAGTGAGAAAGATTTAGAAGAACTTTCTCAGTTCAGAAGATGAGATGCCATCCAATTATTGCCAAATTAATAGAGCATTTTTAGAAAAGAAGAAATTGTGTATATTGGTCTGAGAAGGATGGATACTTTCGAAGGCTTTAACACTAATTAAAAATATCAGCACTTGGAGCAAAGTTGATAAAATGTGCTTCCCCTGCTACCATCTACTATGTTATTTTCTATAGAACCAACCTATAGGACAACTACTTCAGGCACTACCATTTAAATAAAACTTTTCTGCCAAGCAACTGTACTAGAGGAAAGCAGAAGGAGACGGTACACAGCTGAGAACTCTGCAAATTTTATGTCATTCCAAGCCCGATTTTATCAGCCAGAACTGTACTTGTCCCATTGGACCTCAGACATATACTCTACATTCTGATGAATTTGACAGTCCCTTGTAACATATCAAAAACCACACTTTTTGTCACAAAGAGCAGAGGTGTTTCCAGTTATCTCTTCCTGACACCATAAACTCAGATTATTGACCTTGGGCAGGCCATGACACCTTTATCTACTACCAACCCAGGTTCCTTAGCTGTGATAAAGACAATGACACCTATACGTCTTGCACCCAGAACACATGAGCTTCTTAGAGTTCTTTAAACTTCAGTCTCACAAAAACATCTACTGAAGAGCACGCAGTGAGACATGCATGACCTTAAAGTGAAGTCAGAGAAAAAAAAAAATCTGCACCCAGAGTCAGCCACGCAGAAATGTTAATGATTCATCTCCTTTCTTTTGATCTTTCAGGAGCTCAATTTCATTTTGGATCCACATGTTACTCACTAGAGTGTCATCACCCGGTCACATCCCAAATTCCCAAATCTCTTAATTCTCAGTAACACTTATAAAAATTCCTTTTCCTCAGAGTCCCATTATCTTTAAAAATTTCTGATAGCTGTTCAATGTTATTAATCATTCTTAGCCTCTCAGATAATACAGGACCTCTATTATGAAAACATTGCAGCAGATAAAAAGAAAAAAGTGCATGGCATGTAAGTATAAGAAGCATTACAGGTGTAACTGTGGATTTAGAGGTTACAATAAAACATAAACGAGGGGATTTGTTTCACTAGGACTCACGGTAAAAGTGAAAGTTTGGCAAAGCTGTTGCATGGAGAAAATGATTTAGTTGAAAATTATTCCATTAGTAGTAGGAATTTCAAGGTCCATGGTAGATTGCTGTGATGGGGTCAGAGTGGGGACATTCCTAATTACACCTTTTAAGCAACGTCTAATTCTGAACCAAACAAGATAAGCCACAGGCATGACAACAATGATGATTATTATGAAACATAGTTCGACGACCTTAGAAACCTGATTGAATAGGTAGAAACTGCAATAAATAGAAAGCATCCTGGTGTTTAGGTCATGAATACCATACTGCCCTTGCACAGACAACACAGGAAAACAAACTAGGTGTTACATTAATGATATTCAGAACAATCCTGAGACCTGATGACTGTTTTTAAAATGTAGTCTATAACATTTGCAAACTAGGCTAGGTGTTAAAAAAAGATAAATAAAATATAATTGAATGCAACAAGGTCAGGAAGAAAAAGAGAGACCGAATATAAAGTAACTTTCCAGATAGACAATGTGTAAAAGTGGAAAAAATTGAGGCCAAGAAGAATTATGGCCAGGAAAAAATGGCATTGTCTGGATGGAAAATAAAAAAACTGATAAGCGATAACTATATAATCTCAGAGATTTCTAAGGTTTTATACTTTTATTTTATTTTTAAAAAATCAATTATAATATGTTGAGAAGGGGTTACCTTACCATAAGATTGAAAAAAATAGATTATGAAAGAAACATTAAGGAGCATTAACTAAATCAAGACAAATCATGTGAATTATGAATTTTACTAAAATACTAAGCTATTGGCCAGTTGAAGAGTCATTGTGGAAGCCATAAATTCCTGGAGATTGAGGGAAAGTTACTGGATTATCTGTCTACTAATCAAAAGGGAAAAGGAAGCAATGGTTAATAAGTAGCTGTCACCTGAACATCAATACTCAGAAAGATGAGTGCAAACTGCCAATCAATTTCCAGTCACAGAAGACAGAGGAAAGAGTTCTGAGAAGAGAGGAACTGACGTGCCTTTCAGAGAACAATTTTACTTTATGATGAAAGAAGGAGTAGATAAGAGAGACTTAAGAGATGGAAACTACTTAGATTTCAGTAATACATTTTCATCTTAAATCAGCGGTTATCTGATTGACCTCAATGTTGCAGTAGAGTTTATGGTAGGCGTGCAGTCTCTAAAATCATTTGAATTAAAATACATTTTTTATAAGAATTCAAGAATCTTACATACTACAGATATTTGAGATATTTTCATCTGCAATCACAAAGGAATTAAACCTCTTTTGATGAGTATGAAGGTTCATTTTTATGGGACTATCACAATATTGAAATAATCTGTATGGTTCTCCTATTCTTTGAGGTAGCATGTCTGTGCACATAAATAATCTTATCAATCATCTCCTGCAAAATGCCTTCAGGAGAAGAAATCTTGCCAAAATAATCACTTTGCTCTTATAATGAATGATAGTCTCAATTTTGCCATCAATTTATTGTATTGATGGGTTTGGTATAATTCCTTTAGAATAAATTTGATGAGTATTATAGCCTACTATAAAAAATGGAAAACTTTTATCATCCCCAAATGTGGTATACATTCACTTGATGATTCATTTCCTCAAAATTCAGTGGGACTATTTATTTCAACTAACTGTTGGTTTCTGAAATGAATATCTTAGTGCTTTCACACAGTGATCTCTGTTATATTTCTTTTTCAGGAAGAAAGTAGCTAATATTTTGAAGTTTCATCATTCATCAGGACTTGACTTTATATTGAAGCCCTCTTAGAGAAATTCAGTAGTTCAGTATTGAAACATATCCATTAATGCTTTGACAAAACTATACCAAAAAGTACTATGAAAATGCCAATGACTAGAAATTAAATGTAAAAATAGCACTTTTATATCAAGAAAGAATTATAAAAAGAAGAAAACAATAATGACTCATAATTCAATATCACTATGTTTTCATTAAACATAAATAAAAACAATGCAAATAAAAAATAAAAGCCCCCTTGTACTTCTTAAGTATATTATCAGTCTTGGTGTAACTCTCCAGAAATACTCTATGCAGAACCAATATCATATTTTTATATTTCAAATCTGCTGGTGAAATATGTAGCATCCTCTTTTTAACAATTTCTACTTAATAATTATTTGAAATACTCCATAATAGCAAGTAAAAATATGAACAATTTTTGGCTGCCATATAACATTCCATGGTGAATACACCATAATCAACCACCTGATACGATGGATATTTAAGTTTTAACTTTAACTTTGCAATTGAAAAAAAAAAACCTGTTTCAAATTTGTGTCAAGAAATGGTTGAGCCAAGAATGAAATTACAATTTAAATTGCATTTTTTAAAGTCAAAGTACATATGAGAGTTTTCTCAAGATCAAATAGAAATAAGATAGCACTCAGTCAACTTAGTTTAGAGCATGAGAGAATAAAGCTTTAGAAGAATTAAATGAGATAATGCTCACAAAATGTTGGCTGATATTTAAGGACTGAAAAATGTTCATTTTTGGAAGTTGCCCAGAGGTGGTGGAGGAGCCAGTGTGTGAGGCTGTCGCTGGTCTGGCAAGCAAAGGGAAATGGGTGCAGGCCCATGATCCATGAGATAGGGGTGAGAGATAGGGATGTGAACAGCAAAGAGAAAGCTGTTCACAGGAGAGCGGAGTCCCACAGGGCACTGAGAGGTGGCAGACAGACAGGAGGAAGAGGGATACAGGGAAGGGAAGACAGCAGCTGGAAGCAGAGGAGAATAAGGAGAATCACTCACTTTCCTTATCAGAAATGTAGACCATTTCCATAAAGAATTCTTGCTAAAGATGAGCTTTCATTGTTCATAAACCATATATGAGGTCTTAAAAATATGTCACATAGAAGAAAATCTGTACTTTGAGTTGAAAAAACTATCTCTCGAATAAATTTTCCCAAATCACTGATTTCTCTAACAGTATCTCCTATTATACAAACCCCAGACCAAATAATCAAGAGAGGAGTAGGACAAATTGAAACTAAAGTGCTTGCAGCTCTAGAATCAAATGATATAATATAATGTAATGTAATATATTAAATTATTCATATTATATACTACACCATTCATTAGTGACTATGGGATTCTCATTAAGCCCTGTAGAAAAGTCATTACTATACAAATAGTTCAATTCCAGTTTGAACAATGTGAAGAGAGGAAGTATAAGTTAAAGTAGCATTTCATTACTAGATCTAAGCAGCAGAAATTTTATTGATGTAAATACTATAAAGACTCAGAGTACTAGGCATACTATCTTTGCTCTTGGTAAAGGCCAGAAAGATATATTTAGAAGATACATTCCAATATCCAAGACACAAAATGAAAAAAGAGCACCAGCCATGCCAGCCAAATATTTTATTTAAATTTAAATATAGTTCCTGTCTTCAATAATTTTTTCTCTGTGAAATCTAAGAATCTCTATGAGATATTCTGATATAAACTATAAAATAATCTTTTAATATATCAGGAATATATCTGATAATGAATTTAACTATAATGAATATGATCACCCTGAAATACATAAACAGTTTTTTATTATATACCTTTGTAGTAAAGTTAATTACAGTGTATGTTTAGCATAGTAAATTTAATTTTCTAACTGGCATTTTTAATGAACTAATCACTCTTGTGGTAACTAAACCACCAATTTTCATATGGAGTAGGTCTATTTGTAAATAAGAAAGCTTAACACCCTATATTTCTTTTTGAAGATCGCTCAAAATAAAACACACTAAAACATTGCACTCCAAAGGCAATACAAGCCTATATTCTGTAATAATAACAGGCATTAGAAAAATCAAAGGACTAATTCCCAGCCGATTATACTGACCACTGTTATATATCACACACGAGAGAATTTAGGACATTCTCAGGCTCAGGAGATTACTTGAGAGTACAATCAGTATAGAAAGCAAAGGAAAATAAACTGTCAAAGAAATTGTAGACAGTGAAGAAAAAAAGGTAAAAAATCACACTCCTGAGCTTGAGAATAGCTGACAACATACAAGTAAACAATGCCTCACACAGACATAAATGTAACCCATTCTTATAAACATGGACACACAAAGGAACAATTATAGATGGACATATTAACACTCCTGAGACAAAATGTATCAGTGAACCTCTGCATAGGTTTTCACATTGCACTGAATTTCCTTACTTTTTGCTACTCATAAAATTAAACTAGAAAAAATAAGATATTTGATAAATAAGACAGATTGAATAGTTGAAATAATAATAATAATAATTGAAATAATAATTGAAAAAGTAGGATCATTGGGTAAGTCACAAATAGGGAGAAAAGAAGAGAAAACTTTTAAAACACCACAAAATGTTATCATCATATTACTAAAATATCAAAATGATCAAATTTATTTTTAACAAACTGAAGAGGAATTAATGTATACTCTAAGCTGTGTGGCAAAGTTAAAACTGAAGTAATTCATTCAAGATCTGGGTAAAGAAATCAAGGGTGAAAACAGCAATTATATTTTCTCAGACCACTGCACATAAAGTACCTTTTTACTATATCTTCTCCATTCCAGCAAGGCCCATCAGCAGCGGCTAATTCATTAACACAAATCTGATCAGCCAGGCCTCCATAGAATGTCCTGTACAGTCGAAGACTGTTGATAAAATCTCTGAATGGGAAAAAAAAAAAAGAAAACAATTAAACCCAAAAATCCATGATAAATGCTAATATAAATGCATAATTTGTCATGCATAATGTTTAGAATGCAATTTTTTAAGTTATCTCTACTTATTTTCATCTATTTTCAATACTTTTACAATGAAGAAAAAAACCTACATGTTTTAAAAGAAAACAACACTAATATTAGAATTTATTCTCTTGAATACAAGTTTTTGCTGGGTATGAATTTATATAACTCCATGTCCAAGAAGTTGTGAATAGTGTACACACTCACCGACATGCATGCACTACTTTATTTAGCCTTCCTAAAAGCCCTACGCAGCTACTGGAATCTCAACTACTAGTTAGTGATACTAGTTACTTTCTTTTCCATATGCAAATGTCAGAAGCTTGTAACAAGCTAACTGATTGCTTATTGATGAAAAGTTTAGTAGGAGACTTGGGTAATTTTCCTATCTGAATCTTTTCTTTGGTGTCTAAGAACATATATCTTTACTAAGTGTAAAAAACTCCAGATACGTATTTCAGAAGTATGAAAATAAGAGTTATTGGAAGGAATGATATTTAATATATTAACTAAGCATTTTTCCTCTCATACTATTTCTCCTTCCCCTACCAATTATGGAAAGGGAAAATTCAACAAAAAAGTAGTTTTGCTTTTAATTAAGAAAGCCAAGACCTTTAAGTTTCAAAACCAAGACTCTGAAGTCCCAAGAATTATTTTAGTATTTCAAAAGACCAAGTCCTAAAGTTCTTTTTTTTTTTTGCATAAAGAAACATTTTGGGAAAGGAAAGGGAAAGCCATTATCCTGATACAGAGGAGATGCCCTCTGGATTAGAAGGCAGGGACAAGAGAAAGAAATGTTAGAAGGAAAGCAAACTTCAGAAATTCATGGGATGAGTAGTTAAAAATATAGCAATTATTAAACTGCATCGCCCCTGATAATTTCATCAAAAATGAGATGAAAGTAGAGAGGTAACTTTAAATTACAGCTGGAATAACCGATTTTTAACAAAATTAAATCAGCACTGATGATCAACTGTATTAATTTTATAATTCTCTTACTGGTTTTCAAAGAACTGTTTGTGGAAATTGCTGGAGTTGTAAATAACCACTAATCTGGAAGAAGGATAAATGTAATTTTCAAATATGTAACATGTGAAACCATACAGATGATCAGAAATTCCCATGGCAAGGGTTTGGTGAGTATTGAATCAAATTTTTCGCAAAACTGACCACACAAGCAATAACAAAATGGCCACAAAAAGCCTTCATTTGACTCACCTCTAATTTATTCTCATTAAAAAAAGTCTGCTTTATTTCCTTGATAGCACAATAAGTACTTACTTATACTTTAAGTCATTTTCCTCTACTAGAAAGTCCATCCATAATGGTTATATCCCTACTAACTGGAATGTACAAACAAAAATCAATTCTCATATTGCAGCTACTAAAACGTAAGTGATGAAGCCAATGGATTCTTTCTTGGAGAGGTGGGGTTTAATGAACAGAAAGGTTTATGAGCCCTGTCCCAAGTTCTGTTCACTACAAATAACCACCTGTTTGGAATCCAAGAGTCTTCTAGAAATGAAGAGGCCTTGCACAAAAGGCTGGAACATTGAAACCTCCAAATTGATGGCATAAACCTAGTGCAATCTTGGTGAAGGGCACCCTTGTTTCATCTCCTCCATTTGCAGCTAACAGATCATACTGGGGAAAGCTTTATGCTTCTCTTTTCTAGTCTAATCCTCTTTCCCATGCTCCTGCCGTTAGTTCAAGCCCTTATCATCTGTCTCTGGAATCATTACACTGCAATGACACACCTCCAGTCTCGTCCTCAATCACCTTCCATCCTCCAGGGGACTCACCTCTTAAAATTCAAATCTGATATTCCACAGACATGTCATTTGCTAACTTAAAACTTTATCGATCCACTAGGGTATGTGTTCATGAGCTTGTTCCCGAACATCCCGGTGCTCTGCCTTCTGGGCACAAAACCACTGTGAGGGTAGCTTTGGTATGTGACTTGCCCTGGGTTCTAGTAAATTATGCAGAAGTGACGTATGCTCCTCCAAGTTTAAGCTTTAAGAACCAGTGTGGCTTTGCTGGCCTCTGTTTCCTTTTCTCCTGATGGCAGGCAGTATTTCACCTGGGGGCTGATCTGTCACTCCAAGGCTCGAAGCCTGGGCAACTTGGGCAGTGCCCCCTTCGTTCAAATGGGTATAGGTTGTGAACAAAAGCACAGGTTTTTGTCCTCAACCAGTGATGGCTTGGGGTTGTTTGCTACATCATAAATTAGTCTTTCTTACTGATTCAAAGATGGGAAAAGGAAATGAATAATCAATGGATCACAGATTCTGGAAAGAAAAGGAAGGACTACTGAAAACAGACTGGTTAGCTTTGGAGCAGAGTCTTAGAGGGGAAAGCCTACCTGGAAATTCTGTATTCTCTGTTGGGCTGTTTTTAGGTCACAGGAACTAAGAGCAGTGTTACAAAAAGGAGTTGCATGGAAGGGCCAGGAAATCTACACTGGATATAGAAAATAAATAACTGAATTGGTGGGAAATGAAGAGGTTAAAGCACTAGTAGCCATAGCGAGGTCAGGTTTATCTACCGTCCCAGAGCGATTAATGCTGGTTCCACTATAAGAATGCCACTTCCGTTCCCAGCTCAACGCTCTGCCCACCACACGCCATGCCTCCTTTTCTAGACTTAATGAAATGTCTCAATGAATAAAATACTGTACTCTTTGGATGATGTGAAATTTAAGTTGCTGCAAGGGTGACTAGATCCACACAATTATTTTTCTACAGTCATGAGAATATATTTTTAGTTAAAATTAGGAGCCTAATATATGCAAGGAAATATTAAGAGTCCTAGCTAATTATCCTTGAGGGGCTCTGTTACATATGTTGGTTGCTCATCTTGGTCTTAAGACATTTCTAGAATACAGAAATCAAACATAATTATTAAGAGTAACAGCTTGAAAATGTTTTTTTTTTCAAAAACAGGAAAACATTGTCAGAATATTTATTCAAAGCCTGTATGTCAGAGTCATATACAAATGTTATAATTTCTCACTTGAGCTTGCAACAATTTTACAAATGATATCCCTGCCCAGTTCTACACTTCAGCCTCCCCTTCCCTGCATGCTCCATGCTGTAACCAGAACTGGCTTTAGGAATCAGCCATACGATTTTCATGTTTTAAAATCCTAACAATTCAGATGAAAGGTCTCACGATGGCACTTAATCTCCCCACTCTTGTCCCCTTAGCCTCCCGTGACAGTGTCTTTCCCCTTCATTCACTCATAACAGCCAAAACCACACATTCATGCTCATATGACAGAAAATATCTCAGTATTTACTGGGTGAAATTCTAAGTTTAGTATAGGCAGTTTCCTCTACCCAGAATTGCTTTCTCTGTCTACTTTGCTTTCCCAACCTTCTACACATCTTTCAAGATCCAGCTTCAACTTCGTCTCCTCGCTAACTTCTTGCTTGACCAGACTATGCAGCTTTTGGTGGTTTATCCTCATCTCTGTTTTACAGCCCTGGCTGTGGGATATTGTAATTCCTCTGTTCATGTTGCTGCCTCCCTGACTGGAGGGTGTGTCCCTCATGGCAAGAGCCAGGTCTTCTTTATATCCCCAGGGGTTGGCTCACAGTTTGATATCCAACAGACACCAACACATTCTTGTTGAATTAGCCCCAGATGTGGTCTTAGTATTTAACAGCTTCCAGAATGAGAAGTTTCCACAAGAAATACATTTTTTAAATGATAACTGTAATCTAAAGTCCTTAAAGAGCCCAGCTGTCTTGGGAAACTTTAAATTAGGGAACCCATTCCTCGTTTGTGGAGAAATATCAGGGTGACCTGCCTGGTGAGCTGCACTGGGAATGGAAGCAGTTTTAAGGACAGAGCTGCAAGCTGCACTAGATAGACTCCACTTAAACAGGCTCGAGACCAATGCCGCATACACGTGATGCTGAAATGCATCTGTAGTCACACATTAAAATTCAGCCAAACTGATGTGTAAGAGAGCTTTCAAAATTAATATATCATATACACCATGTTATAAAAACAGAGTTAGAGAGAGCCGTGGAGATCCTCAGCTCTAGTAGCTCTCTGTCCTAACTGTACTTTATCATCACCAGGGAAACATTTAGATTTCTCCCTCAGGCATTCAGCTTTATTGGTCTGGGGTAGGGCCTGGGCATCTGGGTTTCTCCCAAGGCTTCCTACAGGATTCTAACGTGCCACTAGGGTTGTGAACCAGTAATTTAGGCCAACTGTCTTCTTCTATAACTAAGGAAACTGAAAACCAGAGAAGGAAAGAAATTGTGAGAACAGATGATGTTAGTAATTCAGTCAGGCACTTCATCAATGCAAACCTTGAGATCTTTGTTCAAGTTATTAATTAATTAATAAAAGTGCCATTGCCTAGCAATGTTGGGCTGATATTGAAAATTCAACACATCAGAATAGAATGACTTTTGATATGGAAGAATAATTCCATTCGTTTTTAAAATGTTTTAGAAATCATTGCATTTTTAACAAAACACACTTATTAGTAGATTGTTAGACTAGAAAATTCAGATACACCACTTCTTCCAACCAAAATCTGCACTTATAATGCAATATGTTTAGACAGGACTTATTTATATATTTCTACCGGTCTAAAAGGTCTGGGGTGGAAAGCAAGGAGTTGGATAAATTCTAATCACTGGCTAATGAGCAGCTTTGTACACTCGGCTTGAACAGTAAGGAGGAAAAAGGCTGTAGCACAATTGCTCATTCATAGCCGGCAGCCTTGTTTGCTCTGAGCTTACTAAAGGCAAGGGAGAAACATGGACCAGCATAATTATTGCTTCATTGTTTCCCATGCCCTTGAGGCCGACAGTGCAGAAAGGTCTCCTGATGTGTCACATGGTAAAAAAAATATGAAAGGAAATGCAACTCACCCCAAAGGGACATAGTTCAGTTGACATAGGAATGCCCAGTTACTACTGTAAAATTGAGCAACAATTCCGATTGGCTATACCATAATAATTGACTTTAGTCATTTTTAATGATACATATCATTTTGTAATTAGGGAAATAATTAAAAGGCACATGAAAAACAAGTTAGTATGTGTCCTTCCGCAGTGTTTCCACCCCTCCCTCCTGAGGTAACCAATGTTAAAAGTCCAGTGTGCGTTCTCAGCTCCCTCTAAGTGCATACTAACAGGTAACCAAGAACAGACAAAAAACGAGAAACACAGTGATGGTTTGGTTTTTACGAAACTGGGACCAAGCTATACGCATACATGCAATTGGCTTTTTTCACTTGGCAATAATCATGAAGCACTTTTAGGTTACTAAATCTAGATTCGTATGTATTTTTATATAGCTGTATAATATTCCATAACCTAGATATAGCAACACTAGCATCATCTATCAAAATATTTCACTAAGCTAATTCACATTTTAATTTGTAAGGCTGACAAGTTCCTAATACATGTGGGTTAATGAGTTGCCACCACGTGTTTCAAACTTTGCTGATCTTCTAGGCAGCTGTTTTTACTTAAGCATATGGCTCTGATCTACATTTGATTTTGCATTTCAGTTCATTAGACATTGCTGGACACCAAGCTATATGTTCAAAAGGCATACCTCTCAATCTTACTCTTCATCTAGTGGGAATTTGTTTCAATTTTAAAGCATTTGTAAACTGTCACCTATTGTACTTCCTCTCCTTTTTCCCATGAACACAATATAACAGATTATTTCTAATTTTGACCAGTTAATTATCTAGAAAAGTATTGGAGATGAATCTTGGTTTCAGATTCAACAGAAACTTTTCTCTGTGGATGTCTCAGACCACACATTTCTTTATTTAATGACATGTATTGATTTTTTTTTTTTTGCCCCTCAAGTCAGTCCACACATAATACAGAACCCAAATTAAAAGCAGTGCCTCACACACTGTTTAAAAATTTCTGTAGAACAAAGGTCAAATGTGCAGTTTGCTCGTTAATGGCCTGAGGCAGAGTTAAGGTTAATGTGGCACTAACGATCAGGCTCGACTCTGTAGAGATGTCTGACCACAGTTGTCAAACAATGGACATTTAAAATTCAGTCTCGGTCTCAGCTAGAGGAAATATGTGATTACATGTTTCTAGATCAGAACTATTTTCTCTTGCATTTTGGAATCAATACTTAATAGTTTTCCTTTATTCTCAACTAAGTTTTTCTATTTAACAAAGTATTTTTTTAATCCTTAGAATAGGAAAACATTTAGATTTATATCCTACAGCAATAGCAATTCCCATTGTATTTTTGTAAGAAACTAAACTTATACAAGCAAATTAGTTATAGGGAGAACTGAGATTTAGTTTCTTGACCCCTTTCTATTGACTTTGCATGCAGAGGGATGGAGGAGATGATGAATATAACACTAAAAAACCATATGATATATGATATCAGGCACATGTGTCACAAATGTAGATGTGTTAAAAACACATTGCATGCATATTAGAGTAAAAAGAAAATCATTTTTTTCTAAAGGAGTAACTCACAAAGTCAGCTCTCTGAACCCCACCTGACCCCACTGCTCCTCATGGAAGCCATGACCTAAGGCTGGGCATCATTCTCAAAGACAAAGATGTTTTGTTTTGTTTTTTTTTCCTGACTAAATGATTCCAGGATTTTTCCTCTTTCTAGGAAGTTCTTGTTCAGGTGACATATTTCCCTTCCTTAGGTGTGCTTCCTCAACAAAGCAGGAGGGTTAAGATGCGCAGTAGGTTGGGGAGCACCGAGGAAAAACTGGGAAGGAGAAATGTGAAGGAGCCCTGGAAATAAGCTAATCACCTTAGATTCCCTCTGCGGAGGATTTTCTTCTGACAGGTGCTGCATGTTTAATACTCTCTGGTGGTGATTTTATACCAGTGAACTGTACATTCATAGCCATCTTAGATAGTACAGACACCTCTATTTCTCACTTTTCAATAACTCTCCAAAGCCAACACATCACCATTTAATGTCCCAGTAAAAGGCACCCTTTCTGAAAGCATTTTCCTCTAAAAGGAGTGATTTAAACCTGATGTCAAAACTGGGTTTTCAAAACGAGCTCTCATCTCGTTTTCCGATGCTGTAAACATGTACCTCAAAAGCACTAACTCTGTTCTCCATTAAAAGGACTTTAAACAAAAGACCTGAACTCATTTATAAAAACAAACACAGGACCAGGTATCTGATATTTTAAAAAATCAGATAGTATGAAGGAAACTGATCATCCATTCCCAAAGGGATGTGATGTAATTCCTCCTACCTCATAACTTTTTGTTCATTTTAATGAAAATATGCAAAGTATTTGTTCAGCTCTTCTAGGTTCAGGAAGCACGTTATTGGTTTTCAATAGAAAAAAAAATGTGTACAATATGATTGGGTCAAGACCAACAAGAACTTTAAGGCAAATGGAATATTTGTCAACCTAAGCATTCTAGTATAGGTCATTGACAAAAAAATCATTATTGAATGCCTATATTTTGAGATACAGCATTTTAGGTCAAATCTTTGATATTCCTCTTTATCACTAAGATATTTTTTGTGGTTTTTATTAACATTTTAACTATAAACTCCATAACTTAGAGGACAAGAGAATATTCTGGACAATATTGTCCTCTCTTGGTATTAGCAGAACATTAATACTTTCCCTTTAATAGTCTGATAATAAACGGGCTTTTTCCTCATTCCTTTTTTTTTTTTCATTTTGTGATTACCTCTGTCCACAAATGTACCTGACTGAACGGAAAATATATGCCTGGTACAAACTATTCCTGTTTGCATTTTCAGTTATTGTATATTTCTCACTGCAAATATTTGTGTTCCTGGACCCTGGTATGAAGATACGTTTTAAGGTCAGGAAAACTGTAATTATAGGGTTCAGAGGAAATGAGGTATTTTAGTCTTCAATACTATTCCTATTATTCTGGTAATTCTCATTTTGGAAAAAAATCATTCTTGAATGTTCCATATAATCCAGGTATTATTTTGGGTGGCATAGAATATTATTGACCAGAGTTGAGTCATGTATAATTGCCTTTACTCAATTATGACATCTAAAATGTTGTCCATGTGATAGGAATTAAAATAATATATCCTTCTGTTGCGATTCTTCATATATCTGTTTATGTAAGGCTTAGCTTGCCCTGGACAATGTAGACGTACCATACACTGTAAACCCTTTGGGTTTACTCAGTTTGCAGTAGCCCACAGATGCAGTATTCCATGTCTAACAAGATTCCTTCTAAAGGAAGGGGAAACCAACAAGAGGTGGGAAGAAGATCAACCACCTATTCATCTTCACAAATCATTAAACAGAAAGAATTATATTTTTGAGAAAGAAACTTGATATGAATGTCTGTAACACTACAAATACAGACCTAAACAGAAAGAATCGTCCTGAAACTGACTGCAAACTTCCGTCGGTTGCACTTGCAAGCAAAGATTCTGCACATGATTCTCAAGACAATGCTGTGCCCTGGAAATGAGTGATAGAAATTTGTGTCTGAGAGTGAAAATGGAGGGGGGGAAAATGCAGTGTTTGTATAAAATAATATAATCTGCTGTAGAAATGCATTGCTTCCATTTTGAAGACAATTTGGAGGAATTGACAGCTTTTGTCACTTCCATTCAACATGCAACTAGATAAAAATATAACTCCCTTGATGCTACCTGCTCATTTTTCCCAATTATCTGTATGCATTGTGTAGATGCTTCCCATGCTCTTGATAAATTTAAACTGATGGCAGTGGTCTATTCTATGTAAAACCATTGGAAGAAAGTGCTTGGCACTCTTCCTGCAGATTGAGCACCCAGGATGCTTCTAAAAACAATTAATTTTGCTACTTTGGTAAAAGAAATGAGCCTCACTTATCACTTTAATTTAGGCCCCATAGATTCTGCTAAAAATTATGAAATACCTTATACATTCCTATAAAAATTATCAATTTTAATATGACATGACTTTAAATCTTCCTCACTGCTTCAAGAAATTGAGTAAAAAAAAAAACAGAGGCTGGAATTGAAGTTCTTTACAACTCTACAGATGTTCACTGAAATTCCAAAGGAAAAGAAATAAAAGATTTGCTTTTTGCAAGGAGAAAAAAAAAGGAAAGAAAGAAAATATATTCTCAAGTATGTTGTACAGGAAGAATTTAATTCAGTTTGATTTTCTTGGTGGGGGGCTATTTGGAGCCACATAAATGAGATAACCCTATAGTCACGATTATAAACAGTATTGGAAATATTTTATCCCATTTGGCAAAGCTGCTACTGGGAAATAGAAGGTTTTTGGAGAAGCAGTTAGAAAACTGTTCAATTTAAAGATCATTCTTCCTACAGCTAAGGAAATAATTTTTTTTTTTTTTACTTTCTCTGTAGCAAGGGATTTGAGGAGACAGTTCAACTGAAATGACCTTAAAGTAGACAGCCTCAATATTAAAGATGTTGCAAATTAACTTGAGGGCCAAAAGTATTATGGACCATCAAAGCAACTTGAAGACTTTAGAATAAATCTCATGCTCACTAATATAAGCCTATCTTCATCTCAGTAAGCAAGTTATAAGAGTTCTAACTGCAGCTAGTGGTAGCTACCCAAGTTTGCTTTCTATAATTCTCCATACTTGCTACCATCAGAATCAAAAGTGAGTTATCTATTGGGTACCAAGCATCTATAGAGAGTCACACCAAGGACCAATCTCAATTTCAACCTCTACTTCATTCCAGGAAGTTGAAGCCATCTCGCATTTTAGCACAAATACTGCTTGATTCTCATTTTGTTTTTCCATGAACATCTAGAAAGTAAGAGCAAACGCCCATTTTTAAAGGCTTTGTTTTTAATAGTAGCTTTATGTGGAGCAAACTGCTTTCCAATATAACAACATTTTGCATGTATTTGCTTATGACTTTGCTTTCATCTGGAAAGTTTTTATCATATTCCCAGTGGGATACAGATCCCACAAAGGTTAAGCACCACCAGCCTAAACTTTTGCCATATGTTTGCTCTGCTTTCTGGCATTCCTTCTTCCTGTGTGCCTCGTTTTTGACCCCCTAGGGTCCTGTGTTTCATTATACATGTAGGGCTTGACGCTGGCCTGCTCTGTGGCTCACGTTTCATCAGCCCTGTTCTGGCCGGGCCTCCTGTCCCCTACCCAGAGCCTCACTGTGGCCTGCCCTGTCCTGTGCCTGCACCACCACCACTCCCTAAGCACTGTTTTAAATTAAGCAGAAATGTTCTCACTGAACGGAACCTGACTTTTATTTTAATAAATTAAACTTACAGCTAATAAATAATAGTGGCACCTCAAAGAAGCACTAACTTCCTTTTAGGAAATAGATTGGAAATTGCTTTCTTCAGTCCTATAAATAATATATAAAACTTTTCTCAGAGTTGACTTTTTCCTGACCTATGGATATGTTCAACCACTGAATAAGAACATACACAATTCACCACTGAGCTCAGTATATCAATACTGATTTACTCATATAAACAAACACATCCCAACACGTATATCAAGATTTGTAAATATAAATTAATTTTAGCTTCACTAATAAAGTATTGTGCTAAATAAGGTTTAACTATGTAGCTATAGATTCATGTATTTTAGGCTAACTGATCCTACTTAATATGAACCTATTTCAGCTACCATGGCAATAATCCTAAATAACATTAAGTGTTCTTCATTCAGTATATATATAATTTTTTTTCTGTTTAATAATTTACTTTTAACCACTTCCCTGTGTTCTTTTGTGATGTTCAGGGTAACAAATATTTTACTTTTTTAGAGAGACACATCCTGAATCAGAACCATGCTCTGACTCATTCCTCTACTTAAACTACATAACTGCACGTGTCCTCTTTAGTTTATTTAATTCAAAAAACAAAATTGTTAATATTCCGCATGGTAAAACTCTTACTCAAATCAAGCTTTAATAAACACATTAGAACAAAAATGGAACTGCTTGATGATACGATATTCCATTACATTCTGAAGTGAAAATGGAGAAAGACAAAACTCATAAAACAACTATTACATTTTGTGTCAAACATTAAAAAGCCAATATTTGTAAAAATTCTCCTTTTCCCACTTTCATATCAAAATCCTCTATGATATCAAAAACATTTTATTTTTATTAAGTACCTCGGACATCTCTATCACCTCAAAGCAAACCCATGCATGCGGCCAACCCCCTTCCTTGGCACATTCATAAATGAGAGGCTTGGCTACTTGGAAAGCTTGCCAGAGAACAGATGGAGCACTGGTGTTGAGATTCTGCCTTAATTTATTGTCCTGGGGTTTTCCTAATTACCCACTTAATTGGCACAGCCACACCACTTTGAAATAATAATGTACAGCTAATTATCACCGATTTAAGCTTGCTAATAGCTTATTCTTACCAGCTAACTTCAAGAAATCAAGCAGAGAGCAGAAACTGCCAAGGGGAAATCACTTTGCCTGGGCTGGTTTAGACAACTATATGAGTGCAATGCCCTTTACAGATGTGCTGATTTGGTTTCTGCCCAAGAAAGCTAAATAGTGAAACTTTGCCAGATGTTTAAAGGAGCAGTAGCTCTTCCTTGCCTCTCCCAACTTTGGAGATCTTTGTAACTTGTATGTAACAATAATTAAAAGTCTCCAATTAGCTCATTATTAGCATGCTCTATAAGTGGAAAAAATAGGATAGATTGAATAACTACAGTTGAAACTCCTAAAGAAAATGAAAAGAATTCAATGTTGTGGTTAGCTTCCCTCCTTGCAATCTAAAACACTGCAATATTCCATGAGGAGCAAGCACAACACAATGCTCAGATTCAGGAAAGATTTTGATAGGTAAAATTTCCTTCTTTAAATGTTGGGAATAGGTGGTCCAGCAAAAGAGATGGTGGAGAGGGAAGGCAAGGTGGAAACCACCTCCCACATACACACTAAAGAAGCAACTACAGCAAATACACCTAACCCTGAAAATGGCCTAAACACTTCAGAACAGATCATCTACACCTGGTGAAGAAGAGAACACCACACAGAGGAGGGTAAAGTAGCAGAGCCATGATCACCTAAGCCATTCCCCCATCCCAGCCCACAAGAGGGATGGAGAGGAATGGAGTGGGGTAAGCACCCAGGAACTCTGCACACCTGGCCCTGGAGATCTGCTCTGGGAACATAAGTCCACATTGCATCAGGCTTTGGTGATTAGCAGGGCTGGACACCATGGAGAGTTAGAAAACTGGGAGGCTGGAACTCCTGCTGCTTGTAGAGGACAGGCATGCTCTGTTGGTCCCACTAAGACCTAATATAGAGGCAGCAGTTTGAAAGATTTACCAGCAGTGGGAAGAATGCCAGAGGGTCAGGGGTGAGATGGACCTCTCTCTGCAGGAGAAAGGGCAGGTGAATGTCACTTCTCCAGCCCTCCCCAGCCCAGCTGAGTGGGCAAATATGGGAGCCACCCCAAAGCACTCCATCTCCCTCAAGGCAGCTCAGCCCCTAGGCACTTCCCTGTGTGACCACCAGCCCACTCAAACCACTCGGCCCAGCATCAGTCAGACTTTTCAGCTTGGCACACACAGGGAGGCTTTCCCAGAATTCTTGGCCCTCTCTCAGCCCACTGGGAAGGCACCTGTGGGAGCGAGCTCCAAAAGCTCCTTCCTCCTCATGGGTGTCACTATACTGGGCAACACTCCCCTGCACACGAGTCCTGCCCACCCACTGCCCACTAGCACTACCATTGTGGCTAGGCAGGCAGAAGGTGCCCCACCACAGTGCTCCCAATAGAAGCGTCACTGCAAGATTCATGAATGACTGGCTGAGGTGAAATGTCAATCACAGCAGACTGAGATCAGCTACTGCTGGCAGACAGGCAGAAAGGGGCCTCACCACAATCCAACCACAGCAGCCATGGCTCCACCACAAAGGAGAACAAGGCATAGGTGAACAAAGAGTCTTGAGCTTCTAGGCAGCACAGAACACCTTCTTCATAAAGCCATTACTCTCTAGACCAAGAGGTATAGCAGATCTATCCAGCACAAAGGATGGAACAGTAACCCTGACAAAATGAGAAAGCAGAGGAATATATTCCAAACATAAGAACAGGATAAGACACCAGAAAGAGGGCTAAATTAAATAGAGATCACCAATCGTGATAAAGAGTCAAACTAGTAGTCATAAATATGCTCACTGATCTGCAGAGAAGCATTGATGTTCTTGGGGGACTACAACAAAGAGAAGAGCTGAAAAAGAGCCACTCAGAGATGAAGAATACAGTAACTGAAATGAAATATACAATGGAGGGAAAATAATAGATTATTGCAAGTAGAAAAAATGAGATGGAAATTAGAGAACAGAAAAAACCAAAGCTGAGGAACAGAGAGAAAGCAATTTTTACAAATGAGAGGATGATAAGAGAACTGTGTGACAATTAAAAATGAAACAATATTTGCATAAAATGGTACCAGAAAAAAAAAAAAAGAGACAAGGGAGCAAAAAGTCATTTTGAAGAAATAATTGCTGAAAACTTCCCCAATCTGGGGAAGAAAATAAATACCCAGGTCCTGGAAGGGCATAAAGCCCCTAACAAAAGGAACCCCAGGAAGACAACATCAAGACATATAATTAGTAAAATGATGAAGGTTAAAGATAAAGAGAGGGTATAGAAAGCACCTAGAGAGAGGCAAAAAAAAATTCTTATAATGGCAACACCACCAGGCAATCAGCAGATTTCTCAGAAGAAACTTTAGAGGTGAGAAGCGAGTGTCATGAAATATTGAATGATTGAAAATAAGGACTTTCAATCAAGAATCCTCAATCCAGCAAGGTTATCTTTCAGAACTGAAGGACAGATTAAAAGTTT
Organism: Manis javanica; assembly: GCF_040802235.1. NCBI lineage: Eukaryota > Metazoa > Chordata > Mammalia > Pholidota > Manidae > Manis > Manis javanica. The sequence continues at coordinate 16,658,576 of NC_133164.1, forward strand.
CCCAGATAAACAAAAGTTAAAAGAATTCACCACCACCAAACAAGCCTTACAGGATAGGTTCAAGAGACTTCTGTAGATGGAAATATAATTAAGCCTAAATATTTTTCATCAGTGAAAATAAACTCACAGTAAAGGTAGTAGACCAATTACTAACTAAGCAAGTTTGAAGTTACAAAAAGAGAAAAGAAAAGCAACAGTAGTAAAATAAACTATACACAAAATCAGTTAAGGGATATACCAGAAATGCAGATTATGGTATGTAAAGCAGAAAGTGTAGCAAAGGAAAAAGAACCTATGGTAACCATAACCCTAAAGCCTATAATATATATTTAATATAAATTTAAAATGAAATCTAAGAATAACACTAAAAAAAGCCATCATATAACAAGAAGAGTATAAAAGAGGAAGAAAGGAACAGAGAGGAACTACAAAAACAACCAGAAAGCAATTAATAAAATAGAAATAAGTGCATACCTATCAATAACTACCTTAAATGTAAATGGACTGAATGCACTAAAAAAAGACAGAAGATAGTAAAATGGATAAAGTAACAAAACCCATCTATATGCTGCCTATAAGAGAATCATTTCAGACCTAAAGAGATACATAGACTAAAAGGGAAGGGAAGGAAAAAAATATTTTATGCAAAGAATAAGGAGAAAAAAACAGGGGTGCACTATTTGTAACAGACAAGATAGATTTCAAAAAAGTGAAAGGAACAAGAGGCAATGAAAGACATTGCTTAATGATAAAGGAATTAAGCCAAAAATAGGATATAACAATTATATATATCTACCTAACATAGGAGTGCCTAAATATGGAAAACAAATACTAACACAACTAAAGGAAGAAACAGATTACAACTCAATCACATTAGGGGACTTTAACAGACTTTAATAACAATGAACAAATCAACCAGAGAGAAAATAAATAAGGAAACAGAGGCACTGAACAACACACTAGATCAGATGGACTTAACAGAACATTCCACCCAAGATAGCAGGACACATTCTTTTCTCAAATGTACATGGTATATTCTGCAGAATAGATCACATGTTATGTCACAAAAAGAGCCTCAAAAAATTCAATAAGATTGAAATTATATCAAGCAACTTCCTGGACCACAGTGGTGTAAAACTAGAAATAAACTAAATGAAAAAAAAAAACCCACAATCATGGAGGTTAAACAATGTGCTTCTAAGTAATCAATAGATCAATGAACAAATCAAAAAAGAAATCAAACAATAGAAGGAGACAAAATGAAAACAAAAATACAACAGTTCAAAATTTGTGGGATGCCACAGAAGCAGTTCTAAGAGGGAAGTATATAGCAATACAGGTATACCTCAAGAAATAAGAACTATCCCAAATAAACTCTCTAAATTCACAACTAAAGAAACTAGAAAAAGAACAAATGAAACCCAAAGTTAGTAGAAGGAAGGACATAATAAAGATCAGAGCAGAAACAAATAAAGTAGAGGAGAATAAAATAGAAAAAAAATCAATGAAGCCAGGATCTGATTCTTTGAGCAGATAAACAAAATAGACAAACTCCTATCCAGACTTATGAAGAAAAGCAATGAGAGGACACAAATAAACAATATCAGAAATGATAAAGGAGCATTGACAACTGACACCACAGAAATACAAAAAAATTATTAGAGAATTCCAAGAAAAAAATATGACAATAAATTGGACAACTCCAAAGAAATAGACAAATACCTAGAAAAGTACAACTTGCCAAGAGTGACCCAGGAAGAAACAGAAAATATAAACAGACTGATTACCAGTAGTGAAATTGACTTGATAATCAAAAAAACTCCCTACAAAAAAAAAGTCCAGAACAAGATGGCTTCACAATTGAATTCTACCAAACATTTAAAGAAGAGCTAATACTCATCCTTCTTAAAGTATTCCAAAAAATAGAAGAGAGAATACTTCCAAACTCATTCTATGAGGCCAGCATCACTCTAATACTCAATCCAAAGACACTACAAAAAAGAAAATTAAAGACAAATATCCCTGATGAACATAGATTCAAAATTCCTCAACAGAATATTAGCAAAACAAATTAAAAAATACATCAAAAGGATCATCCATCATGACCAAGTGGGATTTACTCCAGGGATGAAAGGATGGTACAATATTAGTAAGTCAATCAATGTACCACATTAACAAAAAGGATAAAAACTATATGACCCACTCACCAGATACTGAAAAAGCATTCAACAAAATTCAGTATTGACACATTATAAAAACTCAACAAAACACATATAGAGGGAATGTACCTCAACATAATAAAAGTCATATACAACAATCCCACAGTTAACATCATAATCTATGGTGAAAAGCTGAAAGGTTTTCCTGCAAGATCAGGAACAAGACAAGGATGTCCACTTTCACCACTTTCATTCAACATACTGGAAGTCCTAGCCAAGGTAATCAGACAAGATAAAGAGATAAAAGGCATTCAAATTGGTAAGAAAGAAGTAAAACTGTCACTACTTGAAGATGACATTATACTATATATTGAAAACCCAAAGATTCCACCAAAAAGCTCTTCAAATAAATGGATTCAGTGAAGTCCCAGAATACAAAATTAATACATACAAATCTGCTGCATTCCCATACACTAACAACAAATTAGTAGAAAGAGAAATCAAGAAAATAATTCCATTTACAATTGCATCAAAAAGAGTAAAACACCTGGGAATAAACTTAACCAAGGAGGTGAAAGCCCTGTACTCTAAAAACTGTAAGACACTAATGAGAGAAATTAAAGAAGACAAAAATAAGCAGAGATCTACCCCATGCTCCTGGATAGGAAGAATAAATATTGCCAAATGGCCATCCTGCCCAAAGAAATGTATAGATACAATGCTATCCCTGTCAAATTACCAGTGGCATTTTTCAATGAATTTGAGCAAATAATCCTAAAATTCATATGGAACCACAAAAAAACCCTGTGGCCAAAGCAATCCTGAGAAAAAACAAATTTCACTGACTTCAAATTATACTACAAAGCTACAGTAATCAAAATAGTATGGTACAGGCACAAGAACAGACCCATACATCAATGGAATAGAAGAGAAAGCCCAGATATAAACTTAAACACATACAGCCAATTAATATAAGATAAAGAAGCCATGAATAAATAAGGGCAGAAAGACTGTCTCTTCAATAAATGGTGTTGGGAAAACTGGACAGCTACATGAAATAAAAAAACTGCATTATTGTCTAACTTCATAAACAAAGATAAACTTGAAATGAATTAAAGACCTAAATGTAAGACATGAAATCGTAAAACTCTTAGAAGAAAATAGGCAAAAATCTCTTGAACATCAGCATGAACAATTTTTTTCTGGATACATCTCCATGGGCAAGGGAAACAAAAGCAAAATGAACAGGTGTACTACACAAACTAAAAAAGCTTGTACAGCAAAGGGTACCATTAAAAGACCAAAAGGGTAACCTATATTATGAGACAATATATTTGTAAATGATCTAATAAGGGGATGACATCCAAAATATATAAAGAACTCATATGAATCAACACCAAAAACAAATAATCCAATTAAAAAATGAACAGAAGACCTGGATAGACATTTTTCCAAAGAAGAAATACCAATAGTCCTTTGATGAAAAGACGTTCCACACCACTAATCATCAGAGAAACGCAAATGAAAAACACAATGAGATATCACCTCACACCAGTCAGAAAGGCCATTATTCAAAAGACAAGAAATAACAAGTGTTGGCAAAGATGTGGAGAAAACCCTCCTACACTGTTGGTGGAAATATAAATTAGTGCAGCCACTTTGGAAATCAGTATGAAGGTTCCTCAAAAAACTAAAAATAGAGATTCCATATAACCCAGTAATTCTACTTCTAGGAATTTACCCAAAGAAAACAGAATCCCTGATTCAAAAGATATATGCAGCCCTATGTTTATTGCTTCATTATTTACAATAGCCAAGATATGGAAGCAACCAAAGTGTCCATCAATAGATGAATGGGTAAAGAACAAGTTGTGCATATACACAGTGGAATATCATTTAACCACAAAAAAGAAATCCTGCCATTTGCAACAACATGGATGGGCCTAGAGGGCATTATTTTAAGTAAAATAAGCCAGATGGAGAATGACAGACACAATATGATTGCACTTATTTGTGAAATCTAGAAGTAAAGTAAAGCAAAATGAATAAAATAACAGTAGACTCATAGACACTGATCATTGGCTGACAGTTCCCAGTAAGGAGGGGTTGAGATAGCTGGATGAGTGAGGGGGATAAAGGAGCACAAAAATCCTCAATCATAATATAAAATCGTCATGGGAATGGTAGTACAGCATGGAGAATATAGCCTGTAAGTTTATAACATCTTTCTATGTTGACAGATAGTAACTGCACTAGCAGGGGTGAGGATTTAATCATGTGGGTAACTGGTAATCTACTGAGTTGTATACTTGAAACTAACATAAGATGTACATCAACAATACTTCAGGAAAAAATTTGTCTGTGGAAGACCCCACTAAAAGAAGAAAACATGAGATACAAACTGGGAGAAAATATTTTTAAACTGCATGTATATAATGAAAGAATCATAAATAGAATATATGGACAAGTCTTAAAACTCAACAGTAAGAAAGCAAACAATCCAACTGAAAAAATAGGCAAAAGAGGTATTGCACCAAGGAGAATATACAGATGGCAAATAAGCACGTGAAAAGATGTCCAACATCAGAAGGCATCGGGGAAATGCAAATTAATACCACATTAAAATATCATTGCATACCTATCACTGTGACTAAAATAAAATAAAAGTGACAACACGAAATGCTGGTAAAGTGTCAAAGAGAGTGGATCATTCATATATTGCTGGTGGGAATGAACTGGAGAACAATTTGGCAATTTTTTTATAATGCTAAACATCCAGCAACCATACTACTCAGCCATTGCACCTCTGAGCATTTAACCCCAAAAGATAAAGACTTACGTTCACACTAAAAGCTGTACATTAATGTTTATAGGAGCTTATTGATAACACACACAAAAAAACACAAAAAAACAAAAATCAGATGTGTCTCAATGTTAAACAATGGTACATCGTTATCATGGAATACTATTTAGCAATAAAAATTACCAGTACACACAGCCTAGATGAACCTCCAGAGAATTATGCTGAGTAAAAAAAAGTCAACTCCAGTAGGTTACATGCTTTATTATTGCGTTTATGTCACATTCTTGAATTGAAATAAATTATAGTAATGGAGAAGAGCTTAGAGGTTGCCAAACAAGTGATTAGGAGAGGATGCAGATGGGTGTGGACATGAAAGCACAACATGAAGGATCCTTGGGGTGATTGAAATGTTCTGTATCTTGACTATATGAATGTTGCTGTCCTTGTATTACTGTTTTACAAGAAGTTACTATTGGGGGAGTTTGGGTAAAGGGTGCACGGGATCTCTCTATATTACCCCTTACAAGTGCATGTAATCTACAGCTACCTAAAAGTATTGAGTTTTAATATAAAAAAGATAACAGGTTAATAAAATAAACCCTGCATAGTAGTCATAATATCAGATAAAATATATTTCAAAAATAAAAAATAAACATACATGTTGGTAATAGAGCAAGGAAAAGACAATGAAATGAATATAGAGAAGGAAAGGGGGAGAATAAAGCAAACCAAAGGGTCAGGAACTTGGTAATTTACAGGGAAAAATCTGTATTTAGGATAAGATACTATACTTCTGCCTTAGCTTACACTTCCTCTGCATTTATTTTTAGTACTTTTTCAGATATCTTTAGGTCAGAGTCCTAGAAGCAATTCCCTAGAAACAATCCTAAGCAAGAGCTGAAATGTGAATTCCATCACCTATAAGGTCTCACCACCTTGAGTGAGAGGCATGTTTTGTGACCCCATGACAGCCAGGCACTGCTGTGAGCTGCCGCCAAGGGGCTGACGTGGGCGGGAGTTAAACCCCCTCATAAAAATATGAGAACAAAAGTAAGAAGAACCTGTTAAATTCAAAAGAAGGCACGAAAAGAGGATCAAAGAATAAAAAACATGGGGGAAAGAAAAGAACAAGATGGTAGTTCTTCAGTAGTTCAGCTGTTTCAGGATACTATGTATCAATGTAAAAAATGGCCTAAACATTCCCATTAGAAAATAAAGAAATCATCGCTTAATACATACTGTTGGCTAAAAAAAAAAAAATTTAGCTGGTCAAGTTATTTATAAGTCATAAATGATCATATTAACATAACCTTATAGGAATTGTTTGACTAATGGAAAGCTATATAAATTACTCTTATCCTGTCACAAAAACTTGAAAATATTTTTTAGATTAGGGTGCCATACACTGAAGACAAGCTTAAACAACAGCTCACTAATGAAACTAATTCTAAAGTAAACTATGACAATATAATTTTTAAAAACTCGACTTATTTATATGCAGAAATACATTTCAAATTTTTAGCAAACATATAATAGTGTTTATCTCCATTTACAGTGGCAAATGTACTTTGTTCAGCTACTAGAGCGATTTGCCAAGCTTTAGAAACTGTTTAATTCTTTTGTTCCATAGCTTTCTTTTTAATAATTTTAAATTGGCTTAAGTTTACAGAAAGGAGTTTTTTGTTATCAGTATTCTTATAAGAATTGTACAAATATATAAAGAAAGCTTAAAAACAGTCATGGATATAATGTTAATTTATAAAAACTAACTCCAGAAATGTTACTTTCTTTAAACTTTACATTTTTATGAATGGGACAAAGCAGTAGTTTTACTAATGATTTTGATGAGTCAACTGGAAACTCATTTTTACCTTTTACCTCTTTTTTACAATAAACTTTTATTTTGTTTTAATTAATGAGTTTATAGCAGGGAAACCTAACAAGTCAACAACTCTTCTTGGCATATTTTATTTCAGTCTGGATAATTATTATGTCTACTATACACAATAATGAAAGTTATCTATGCTTAGCATATGAAATGTCAAGAAAAAAAAGTTATTGAAAAACTGAGAATATTGATAAATTTCTTCTAATAGATTTTTAACTACTTTTTTAATTAGAAAAACATTATTTTCAAAAACACTTTTCATCTAAGCTATAAAATAATAGCTTACATAAGTGTATTTATATATATATGCATACACAAACACACACATATTTTCCCACATAGAGAGAGTTAAATTAAGCATACTCCTCAATTCCTGGCATACTTTATCATAATGACCCTGGGAAAAGCATATTTATTTTATTTTCCTATATTTTCTTCATCTCTGATCGTTCTTCCTGTCCTTCTATAAATATCCATTCTAATATTCATACTTTGCCATATCCTTTCCTTGAAAACCATATACTGATCTTTATATATTTTTAATTTATCAAAATGGCATTACACTATTTTCTAATTTCACTCAATAGCTTTTTCTCTCTAATCATACTATTTTTTTATGCATGGAAATCATGTTCTTTCCTTCTGACTGCTTCATAATGCTCCAAAGGCTTCTTACTTCTCCATTTTCTTGTTATGGACATAGAGTTGCCCTCTAACTCTCAGCAACCACATATATTCAAGAATGCCCCTTATAAATATGAGCAAGAGTTTCTCTGGGATACATCCTAAAGAGATGGATAAGTGCATGGGATATATGAGTTTTATATATAAAACTCCTTTATATATAAAAGCTCCTTCCAAATGGCTGCATCAGTGCAGTGCACCATACGATCATCGACAGAAAATCCAGTCCTACCAACAACCACTAGGATGGCTATTCAGAATAGTACTACAAACAGCACTATTAACATTGTTTTGTCCAAATCAGTCTATTCTCCAGTCAAAACTCAATCAAGAGATGATAAAATATATTTGGGAAAATTCATTTCACAGCTATCTAAGAGAACTTTGAAAAACAAGAGTAAATAAAGGGACTTAAAAGAGTTTACAAAATCCTTCAAAGATAAAGCGATAATACAAAAACCAACAGACAGAGAGCTACTATTGGCTTATTAACAGAAAACAGATCAGTAAAATTTCATAATTAAAAGAAAAGAAAGATCAAGATAAAAATATTTGGAAATTAAAGATGTAAAAAGAAATGTCATGTTATTTGCCATAAAAGAAATTCACCGTCTCAGTCACTAAGCTCCTAGTTCTCAGCTTCAGAGCACCTTGACCTTAATAAGGCTGGGTTTCCTGGAGAAAGATCCCTGTGTAAACACAACAATTATGTAGTAAAAATCTTCCTCCACATCTTCCCTACTGTGACCTGTGGCCCTTTTTCCCTTCCTGGAGTTATTAGACACCAACTGTGAGTTGACTTTAATCCTGAAACCCAGACACCATTATATTCTAAGCCTAAATGAGGGCTTAAAGAGGTCAGAGGAAAATGGAATTTCAGGCTCAGTCTGTCTCATACTGGGTGCAGTGAGGCCACAGACCACCCTGTATTTACTTCACACTTCTGAACACCTAGCTGAGACAGACACACATGCTCCTTGCACAGTCCCCACACTGGTTCCTTAGCTCACAGAGTGAGGGGCACATTGAAATCCCTAAAACTCTCTCTCCCTGCAAAAACAGTAAAACGAAAGTATACCCGATCCCCAAGGAACTGCTGAAATTAGGGCCATCATCAAAGACATGAAAAATGCAGCAGGGTGATCGTCACAACCCACCACGCACCTCATTTCTGGCTGGTCTGTACACAGGGAGGTGGACTTGGAGAACCATTGGATTGTCATACCCTGAATCAGATAGTGACTCCGATTACATCCTCCTTTGTATGTGGTATTTGCTAGAGCAAATCAAAACATGTCCTGCCATGTGCTATCTAGCTAACAATTTGGCAACGTTTTTCTCTCTTTAACAGTGAGTAAGGACAATTAGAAATATTTCACTTTTAGCTGACAAAAGCCCCTTCAGGGTTAGTCCTCAGGGCAGTCCTCCCACTCCATGACAGACAGAAGCCTTGGTCACCTGCACATCTTACAGGACACCATGCTGTGAATAAAATATCCATCACATCATCCTAGATGCCTCAGTACATGTGCAATCCTCTGGTGGGGAAAAATATTGACATTGTAAGTGCTTTACAATTCAGCAGGCTTTCTAAATGTCTAGCAGTCTGGATCTGATTGGGATATTCTTCTAAAGTAACAGCAAATGTCTGCACTTAAGATGACCTAGCACGCAGGAGGAGGCACCATGTTCTTTGGGATCATTTGCATATTAGAGAAAACATAGTACGCACTTGGGTTATTTGCTATAACCCATTTACAAAGTAACCCCAAGAAGCTTCTGAATGAGAAAGAAAAGTCTCTGTAGCCTGGTGTTCTGCAAGCTGCTCTGATATTCAGTCCAGATGACCCAAATCATTCATTCATTCAATGGTGTCTGAAGTACTAGTGACAAATAAAGATATCCTTCAGAGGCTGGAAAACCCCATCAGAAGAATAATAGTATCAACATCAAAGGATTTAAAGTAAAGTCATTCCTTCTTCTGCTAAAATTTGTTTTTGTGTGTTTGTTTACTTGGTTGGTTGGCTGAGGTAGTTGGTTTGCAACTAGGCTGGATAGAAATCACATACCTGACTGTGAACTCGTAAGTGCAAAGGCAACATGAGGTGGCCACAATGAACTAAGCACTCCCTGGTACTTATTTCATTGCCTGGCTCTAATATCAGCCTTTTGTAGGAGCAACATATCATCACATGGAAGTGATCTATTGGAAATAGGCTCAAGGAGGTGGGAAAAGCATAAGGTAACATGAGTGGAAAGCACCACAGACTCACTCAGCACCTACTTCGGCTACATTTCCCCACTTCAGAGGCAATTTGTGATTTCATGAAAAATGATCAGTGATGAAAGATAAATAAAATCATGTCTAGATAGGTCTGTACAATACAGAGGCATCAAGTAGAAACATACTACCACAGCAGGTAAGCCCCATGCAGGAATGACAATAAAATGTGTGAAAAGGAAATTTTAAGTGGGTTCCCGTACACTCCCTGTGGTTGTTCAGTTTGTGTGGCATGAGACCAGCCTGTGATGGATCTACCCTGTTTCATGGGCAGTGGCTAATGGCGGCTGGCTGGTCAGGGACACAGAAATATCAAGTAAGCAACATCGATGACAAGGAGTTCTACTCAGTGGCCAAGATAGATACTGACAAACCTTTCCACCCTTAAGAGCCCCGCCTTGTTCTTGAGCCATTTTATAACATACCACTTACATGGGCTTAGTTTCCACTAGTGAATAAGCCATGTTAAGTGTTGGATTTTGTTTTGTTTTTGTAACAACTGAGTTGTCTTGGTGGTAAAACACACATAATCTTTACCAGCTTAAGATCCTCCTTAGCTGGCTTTTACTGTAAGAACCACTACACACTATATACTAGCCACTATACACTTACATGCTGGCCGGAGTTCACTGATTTCTCAAATGCAGGAAAGGGATTGCTGGACATTATAGACGTTTAGAGAAAAAAAGAACAGCTACTTTATACACAAATAAATTGGTAAATCTTTTGAGCTGTAGCAAATATCCAGCAATAGCCCAGATCTTTATTCCAATTACTGCCCATTTGAGGAGAGAATGAGGCAATTAGGAACGCTGTCCCAAGAGCAAATAAACAGATTTTACATTATGGAGACTAAAGCTATGAGACATACTGACTTCTTCATAGGATACCAATTGAAGTAATTATTTGAATAAATAAATACAGAATTCTGAATTACAGTTCAATTCAAAAATATCCACTGAGAATATACTATTGGCCAGGATAAACACTGGTTGACTAAACACAAAAATAAATAAAATAATAGTTTCCTCCAGTTTTACGTGTTTTTCAGTTTTAATTGCAAATTATCAAGCAAAGGGACATCAGTAAAGGCTTTAATTTAACATGCAAAATAATGGTGGGCATAGTGGTAGAAATGTGAGTTATAGAAGCAAGCCACTCAATGTTTATCATTTTGGATCAACAAATAGCATTTTTAGCACTCCAGGTAAAATGTACAGAAACTTCTTTCTATTCAACCATTTTTTAAACAGATGTTTAACATTCAGTAATATGCTATCACCACATTTACATGAATACTCTTTCTCTTTTACATTGTCCAGTAAGTAGCCATTAGCTATATGTGGAATTTAGACCAAACACAATTAAAATTAAATAAAAGGAAAACTTCAATACTCAATCACAATAGCCCCATTTTTGAAATGCTTATTTTATTGTGGTAAGAACATTTAAGCATGACATCTATCCTCTTAGCAAGTTTTGAGGTGTACAATACATTATTTCTGACCATAGGAAGGTGGAAATGGAGTGTTGCTAATCCAGGGGCATAAAGTTTCAGTTAAACAAGGTTAGTCCTAGGGTTCTGCTGAACAACACTATTCTAGCTACACTTTAAGGGCACAGTGATTATTTGCCCAGGGACTGCCATATTGTATCATAGAAAATGTCCCTTGTCTCTGACATTTTATTCATCTCAAAAGTTGAACTTATGTTCCTATTAATGAATTGAATAGAAGGCACCACTGAATTTTGAAAATCATTAATGTCGATCTTTCTTTCTTCAACAGCATATTTCATTCTACTTCATTGAATACATTCTATTCTGTTGTAAAATGAATGGCTTACTTTCTTTTCTCTTTCTGGTTGTAAAACAAATGTCTTACTTTCTTCTGTTGGCAAGTGTCTCTTCACCATGTCTCACAGAGATCTTCAATCCATGCTTCTCTTTGCTCCCATCAAAAGAACAACGGGGGCTTTGTGTAGGTGTTCTGGTGGGACGGCCGCAAATCTTATTTACCTTTTATATAGAAAATATTAAAAGATAGTTAGATCCATACACATAAGTAAACTTGAAATGGATTAAAGACCTAAATATATGACATAAAACCATAAAATTCTTGGAAACACAGGGAAAAATCTCTTGAACATAAGCATGAGGAATTTTTTTCCAGACACAAAGGAAACAAAAGCAAACATGAACAAATGGGATCACATCAAGCTAAGAAGCTTCTGTACAGAAAAGGACACCTTCAACAAAAGAAAAAGGCAACCTACAGTATGGAAGAATACACTTATAAAGAACTCATATCGAGACAGGGACCATGGGTGTAGTCAGAGAAGGGTGAGGGGCTCCGGAGAAAAAGTAGAGCAAGATAATTACAGTCAGAACAATGTAACAATATGCAAAGAAGTCCCTATCAAAACTCTGTATTAAGCATTATGCAAAGTCAGAGTCACACTAATTCTGTAGGGTAAAGATTTGTCTACAGGACTAAAAATATGGACATTCTTCAGTGAAATCACTTAAAGCTCAAAAAGCCAGGAGCAACTTGGCCTGGAATGTTTGAGTGTTCTGCAGATAAAGAAAAGTATCTCAGCATAAACCATCACTTTATTGTATCAATTACATCATGACAATGTAAAATTTACCCTATCCTGCTAAAAGGCCCAGTTTATTTTAATTGTAACTATGTGCTATTTTCCCTTCTCTAATCGTAATCAAGTAATCTGCAACCTAGGCAAAAGACTACTTTGGTAAGCAATCTCAACTATAAATAACCCAAGCAAACAGACAACAACCCAGCCCACCTTGGGGGCAGGGCAGGCGGTCTTACAAGTCTGCACACCTAACCCTTTACCCTCATTCCTGAAAATCCTCAATGCGCATAAAACCCCTAGACAATGAGCCAACCACGGACTCTCTTGTCCCCTCCTGGCATGAGCCGGGAGCTCTGTCCTCTCACTTTATCTCTAAATAAAAGCCTGTACCTTGCTCTCCTACCTTGAGTGTTTGTGAAGCTCATTCTTCAGCTTTGTGAACAAGAACCTGGGCATCAATATGACTCAACACCAAAAAACCCCACAAATAACCTGATTAAAAGAATGGGCAGAGGACCTGAATACACGTTTTGTTTCAAGAAAGAAATACAGATGGCTAACAGGCACATAAAAAGATGTTCCACATTGCTAATCACCAGGGAAATGCAAATCAAAACCATAATGAGATATGACCTAGTTGGAGTGGCCACTATTCAAAAGACAAGAAATAACAACTGTTGGCAAGGATGTGGAGAAAAGGGAACCCTCCTACACTGTTGATAGAAATGTAAGTTGGTATAGCCACTATATGGCAGATATGGAGATGTCTCAAAAAACTAAAAATAGAAATGCCATACAACCCAGTAATTCGCTTCTAGGAATTTACCTGAAGAAAACAAAGCCCTGATTCAGGAAGAAATATGCACCCCTATGTTTATTGACACATTATTTACAGTAGCCAAGATAGGGAAGCAAATAAAGTGCCCATCACTAGATGAATGGGTAAAGAAGATGTGGTACGTATACACAATGGAGTACTATTCAGCCACAAAAAGAAAGAAATCCTGCTATTGGCAACAACATGGATGGACCTAGAGGGTATTATGCTAAGTGAAATAAGCCAGGTGGAGAAAGACAAATATCACATGATTTCACTTACATGTGGAACATAAAAGCAAAACAAAACAAAATGAACAAAACAACAGTAGATGCATAGACACTGAGAAGTGACTGGCGGTTAAAATGGGGGAGGGTTGGGGGTGTGTGGGTGGAGTGGGTAGAGTGGGTGAGCAAGATAAAGAGACACAAATGTCTCAGTCATAACATAAGTTGGTTATAGGGATGGAAATGCAGCATGGAGAATGTAGTCAGTCAATGGTTCTGTAACATCTTTCCATGTTGACAGATAGTAACTGCACTAGTTGGGGTATTTAATAATGTGTACAACTGTTGAGTCACTGTGTTGTAATCTTGAAATCAATGAAATATTGCATATCAACTATTGTTTAATTTAATAAATAAATAAATAATAAAAAAATAAAAATAAAAAGGGGGTTATCTTCTCACTGAGTTGTATTCTATATATAAGTATTTTAAAAGATACATGATACAAATATTTTCTCCCAGTCTTTAATTTCTTTTTCATTCTTAATGGCATCTTTGAGAACAAAACATTTTAATCTGAAGGAAGTACAAATCATCATTATGCTTTTGGTATTATCTCTAAAAAATTCATTGCTGAACCTAAAGTCACACAAAATTTTCTGCTGAATTTTCTTCTGGAAATTTTATAATTTTATCTCACATACTTAGATCTATGTTTCATTCTGAGTTAATTTTTGCTTATGACATAAGGTAATTCTTAAAGTGTTTGAAATGTACTCTTGACAATTTTTATAGACTTGATTACTTCTTTTGGCAAATTTATGTAATAGAAATGTTTAAGATGTTCTTTTTCAAAATTTCTTTAAAAAAGTAGCTATACACTTACATATATTTTTAAATAAAATTTATTTAAATTTTAGCAATCTATTTGCATAAAATAAAGCTACAGAACTTTTAGAGGAAGATAAATATGTAAACATCACTTGTAAGCATTTGCCACAGATAACCAGATTTATTGTCACAACTTATAATTAGTATTTATCTCGTTAAAAATATTTGCCACAATTCTGTGTTAAGTTGTATTAAAAATAAGTCAGAATGCTTATTAGAAAAAGATAATTAGAAATGATCCCTCAGTGCTTCTGAGAACATGTTTGCTAGAGTCCAAAAGAACCACATTTTCTTACTTACATCTCAACAGTAACCTTTCAGACATAAAATGTCAGTCAATTTTTCAAACACAGGGAATCAATTATCTGTATAATATGGCAACTATGATAAACTGATGCTACACACACTTATATAATTTGTATGCATATATGTGCAAAATGCATGAATAAAAATATATATACAAAATCCAAGAACAATAGTAATAAGCCAGACTTCTTGTAGAAATAAGGCTATTTAACTAATGTAGATAGATATTATTTATGGTTTATATGTATGACTAATAATATACTTGTACTGATTTTTAAAAGGAAATAATTTGCTGCTGAGTATGCAATATTTTTAAATGAGTTCTAAGGGTAGTTTTCTTCTTAAGGCCCTTTCTTAGAGATGATAATGACTATGTTTATATGAAGATCTCATTTTATAATAGCTTTATATCTTTTACCTCAACCTGCTTTGATTTTGAGAATGCTATTTTAATCTTTTTTTAAAATAATTTATCAAAATGGAAAATTCTTTGCTTTTAAAATATTTATATGTCAAAGATCTTTTTATAATTTAATAACTATCATTGAAAAACTAAATAATTAATTGGAGACATTATCATGTAAAGCATCAAAAAAGGATTCACATGGTACCTTACACACTTAAAGAAGCAAAGCAGTATAATTGAAAATATATAAAAGCATTGCCTAGGGCCTAGGAGACTTTGGATCTTGCCCTACTTTTCCCTTCTTAAGCACTGAGATCCTGAAAACAGTGGCAGAAAACTTTGAACTTGATTATATGTAAGATGAAGAAATTAAATTACTACAAAATTCTCTTAAAATTTTAAGTTCCTTTGATTTTGCTTTGATTAATGACCATTAAATGAATTATGCACCAATTCATCTATTTAATCCAGATTTATTATGATTCTGATAATTGCAAAGAACACGTATTAGATGTTAGAAGAGATAAAAGATGAGAAATAGAATTTTCCCATAAAAGAGGTGACAGTTTAGGAGAAAAAAAATTCCTCCCAAACATCAAAATTCAAGTTGCATGTATCAAAAAAGTAGGACAAATAAGGTGTTCTGGATGTGTAGAGGAAGGTCAGACCATTTCCCTTGGGGTGGTGGGTGAGGAGTGCCATCAAGACCACCGTGGGAAGGCTACTCCATTGGAATGAGACTTGGAGTATCTGTTGGGCCTGAGCACGCTGAGGTTCTATCAATTCAGCCAAATTATAAACATGCAACTATTTATTGCTCTCCATTCTGTTAGATGCTAGAGTTACAAATGTGAATAACACATGGCCTGTGCACACAGTTAAGATGGAAGTCAGACATGTAAAATAGTAGCTGTACTACACCAGGACAAGAACAATAGAAGTAAGTGAGTGACACTGAAACCCTTAGAAAAAGCAGTTTAACTATTTGGAGTGTCAGGGAAGAGTTCAGGACCTCATGTCTAAAGAGAAGGTTGAAGGATAAACTAGGGATCTGTCTGGCAGACAAAGCAGGGGAGACACTCCAGGAGAGAGTCGGAAAGCAGAGAGATGTACAACTCAGCATGTTCATACACAGCCAAAGTCTACAATGAAAGGAAGTCATACAGCAAGAGGTAAGACATAAAAATGCCATATGACTAGGATTCCAAGTCAAAGAACTTGCTTCAGCAAACGGAGAGCTGGCAAGACTATCCAAGCAGGGGCGTGGTAACTTAAGATTTCCACAAGAGAGGAATCATCTCGGCAGCAGTATGCTGAGAAGGAGGCCAAAGGCGGTCCTTCAGTAGAACACAAGAAAATGTGGGGGCCCAAAGTCAGGAATAAAAATGGTGAAAGAAGAAGCGGACATAAAGTGTGAACAGGAGGGAGAGATAATAACATATAGATGGTTTAGATATGTGATGCTGTCAGAACGCTGAATAATGAGGAAAACTCCTGAGACAGGTAATAAGTGTCAGAAACATGAGGCTGATACAGAAAATGGATAAAAACTTAGTTTGCCTGGAAAGAAGGGCTTATGAAGAGTAATAATAAAAGGAAATTATGTTTGAAGGGTAGATTGGAGACAGATCTTGGAGGGTTTTAAATGCCAAGCTAAATTTTATTTATCAGACAAAGCCTCTGATGGTGTTGATTGTAAAAGTAAACTACCAGAGCTCACATTTAGCAAATGAACCTGGTAGCATTGCATAAACTGGACAAGAGAGAGACCTCTTAAAGGTAGGTAAACTGTTAACAGACTCCTGAAGTAATAATGAGAAAAGAAAATTTTATTCTGAACTATAGAAGTGATAGTATCCATGAAAAGAAGGAATCAGGAATAACAGAGAGAAGAGAACTAAAATCAAGAGCCCCAAATCCAGAACAGTGATACCACCAAATGATGTAGAGCAACAGGAGCTCTCCATTCATTTCTCGTGGGAACAAGATATGTTTGGTACACATACTTCGGAAGACAGTTTGGTAGCTTCTTATAAAACTAAAAATACCCAAAAGAGTTGAAAACTTATGTCCACACAAAAACTTGCACACAGATGTCTAGCAGCTTTATTCCTCATTGCCAAACTGGGATGCAACCAAGATGTCCTTCAGGAGGTGAATGGATAGATCTGTGCTACATCTGGACAATGGAATATTATTTAGTGCTGAAAGGAAATGAGCTATCAAGCCATGAAAAGACATGGAGGAAACTTAAATGTGTATTACTAAGTGAAAGAAGTCGATCTAAAAGGGCTACAAGCTGTATGATTCCAACTATATGACATTCTGGAAAAGGCAAAACTATGGTGACAATAAAAACAAACATCAGTGGTTGCCAGAGATTATGGAGGTAGAAAGAATAAAAAGCCAGAGCACAGAGGATTTCTAGGGCAGTGAAACTACTCTGTGTAATAATATACTGGCGGAGGGTTGTCATTACGCATATGTCAAAACCTATAGAATGTACGACACCAAGAGCGAGCCCTAATGGAAACCTGACTCTGGTGGTAATGATGTGTCAATGTAGGTTCATCAGTTGTGACAAATGTCCGACTCTGGCTGGAGATGTTGAAAATGGAGGCTATGCATGAGGACAGGGAGCCCTCACTACACCTTAGCTCAGTTTTGCTGTGAACTTAAAACTACTCTAAAAAATAAAGCCTATTTTGAAAAAAAAGAAAATCAACAGGGCTTGGCAAATGAGTGAAAGTGAGAAGTTTGGGAAGTGTAAGGCCGAAGTGTTAAAAGGCCCAAAGTGAATTTTCAAGAGGCTGAAAAATAGTGAGAGTAGAGTGTAAATATATTAGCAAGGTGCTAAAACATTTTTTGAAAAAGAAAGAAAAAGCGAAAGGAGGAAAGGTCCTAGTAACAAGATTGTTTCATGATACTCCAGGGTATCGTGAATAAAGTACAGTAAAAGGGAACCAACTCTGCAACTGTCATCCAGGGTGACTAGCCAGAGAGCTGCTCGAAACAAGTTGTGGACTCCTAAGAATCCCGGTTTTCCCATCCTTGTAACTTGAGATGAAATCACTTTGCAGTTGAGTCTCACCCTGCCCTCCCATGTTGGACTTAAGACTGTATCCACTACTGAACACGTTTCCTAGGAGGCACAGGTAGGAAGCTGAAAATACCAGCCTCACGGGGTCATTATTCCCCTTATCATCTCTGCACTTTTTTTTTTACAAATACAATGTACAAGCCATAGACTTACAAGTTATCTTTCATTGTATCCAAAGTACAAGCATATATAGCAGTTTCCGATAAATACAATTGCTTTTCAAAGCCTTTCTATCTGTTGACTGCTCTCAGGAAGCTCTGCTTCACACGAAAAGGAATGGAAGACCCATCCGTTACCAGCACATTAGCCTGTCACCTTAGGCCCCCTGAGGTGAGCCCACTTGGGGGGCCCATTTCAATACTAGCACCTTAATAACCTCTCACACTTACTTTGACAATTTGTCATCTTTGAGTTACACTGCAATTTTCTCCTTATTCTCCTCCCCGATCTCCACCGTTATCCCCTGCAATCAGTCTGAAGTGTCTTGGAAAAAATTGTTTTCCTGCTTCATGTTTATCTACTCCTGCTTTAAGTTCTGTCTCTGGCTTCCCACTGACTTTCAAGTTCCATCTCACCTTGATAGGACCCTTTTAGTTGCTCCTAACCCACAGTGCTTCATCCACTCTGAAGAAGTATTTGTTGGAACAGCATCTTGTCACTTACTCAATGTGGCCATTCTCACTGGGACCTCGGCACTACGTGCAAAAGTAAAAACTTACAGCTTCCCTCTTTCGGTTCACTCCGTCTTATTCATATCATCAAATATTCAAAGCTTTTCACATTAATCTCAAAAAGCTTTGTAAAGAACAACTAAAATTTCTCATTTTCACTTGATTCCTGTAAGTAGTCTTTTTAAATGTTTATTAATAGTGGTAAAAATTGACAATTTTGCCAGTTACAACAATAAATTTGAGTTTATTTTCTCTTGCCCAGTTCCTGATGATTCTCAGAAGTAATTTGCAAAGAGCTGCCTAGTGCTAGGGGTAAAATCTGTTACCACACATCAGAAGGAGGCTAACTTTTCTAGACACAGATGAAGTCCATGACTTTAGCTTCATTCCAATGAGAACTTGGGAAAGTAGGTTGGGCCACATCATGGTTGCAGGGGGCGCTTAAGTGCCTAGTTCATGAGTTCTGGACTTCACTCTGCAGAGACTATGGTAATGCATTTGTGATTAACGAACAAAGGAATGGCATCATCAGAGCCTTGATTTGGGAAGATTTGGAAGGTACGTTGCCAACTGACAAGGGGACAGTTCCCACAGATAACGAAAGAGAATACTAGTGAAAAAAAAATACAATAAGAATGCATGAAATCAGAGACAGAGGGAAATAGAAAACTCTTTTATGAATGGAATGAATGGGAATTGGCTACTGGTTGATTCACTGTAAGAGGTTAAAAAAAAAGGAAAATTAAAGCTGTAAGCTGTCTTGAATCTGGTTGTCGGGAGGCAAAAAGATACAATAACTGATATTTAGAAGTTAGAACATCAAATAAGTTTATTGTTTGGGATTATCTGTTCCTCAGAGCAGGACATAAATTCTCATTTAGAACTTTGATTTGGAGGTAATTCTAAAGGTAGTTCTAAATGATGGACTGGGGATGAAGACAACGTTAATGATCATAATCACCTGTGTAGAGCCAATAGTTAAAATCATGAAAGTGGGTGAAATTATAGAATGTATAAAGAATGTAAGGAAGGTCAGAAAGAAAATCCTTCAGAGGAGAAAAACAACTCAGTCAACACACACGTGTGCACACACATGGAGAAGGCAAAGGAACTGGAAGAAGGAAGAGAAGAGAAAGGGAAAGGGAAGAAATGAAGGGAAAAAGCAAAGAAGGAAGGGACAGATCAGGATGCAGGGAGAAGAGATTTTAGACGAACAGGGCTGGAAGTCATGTTTGTAGATAATATCTATTCTTAACCTACAGGTGAGAACATCCAAGGGCAAATCAAGGAGACGACTTGGCTAAGACTGCGTGTAGCTGCTGGAAGAGTCTATCCACTACTGAATCAATGGTCGCTTCTTACGCTTATTAGTGATCCTGCTTGTTAGACCTTCATATCTTTTGTGAGTTCACATTGAGTACAACCTGGTTCCTAAGTGTTCTACCTCAATAAAAGAAGTTGAATTGAAAATTATATAGATACATGGATAGACAAGAGAACCCCATTTTCCCTATGTACATGGAAGAGGATAACGAGGGAACGTGGCAGTTATTTCCTTTAAGATTCCAGAGAATTAACAGAGGTGGGGAGAAAAGAGGAATTATAAGGTTATTAAACAATTTGATTTCTGACTTGGTTTTAGAGGAAAAGCAGAATAATTGGTTCATGGAAAGAAGTCCTCCCATGAAAGACAAGCCCCAAGTTCCAGTTTTGTGAGCTACTAAAATTAAGAGCTACTAATTTTCTTCTCTTCCACAAAAGTCCAGGTAATATAGTAAGAGAATAGTCAGTAACTTCCTTATCTACAAACTTTCGCAACAAAATAATTTAGTCTGATAAAAATGCCTTAGTACAATTAGAAAAACAAACTTGTGTCAGATCTAATCACAAATGACCCAATTAACATGTTACATGTACTCAATATTTTCTCCAAAAACATTAGACTTGTTTTCAATATAAAAATGCTTTTCATATTGCTACTGATCTGTAGTTGCACCTGAAATCCACTGTTCAAGTCAAAACCTTTCTAACTCACATTTACTTTTTTTAATTGTATATTAAAATATTTTAGTGAATAAAGTATTATTTTTATATTACAAATCGCTTTTAAAAGTTATCAAAATTTTAATATCACTTTCTGTGCTTTTCACCTAGGTAGCAATTGATTAATATCATTTTAATCATAATACTATAACTGCATGTTAAGTTTATGTGCCATCTTCACTAGCCACAAAGTGTCTAGATTAAACATTGTGCTTGGTGTGTCTGTGAGGGTGTTTCTACATGAGATTAGCATTGAATCAGTGGACCCAGTAGAGTAGAATGCCCTCTTCATTGTGAATGGACATTACCCTATCTTCTGAGTGCCTGAATAAATAAAAAGACAGAAGAAGGAGGAATTTGCCCTTTTTCACTGCCTCCCTGTTTGAAGTGGGACATGTTATGTCATCTTGTCCTGCCCTCAGACTGGGATTTACACCACCAGCTCCCCCGGGTCTCAAGCCTTCAGACTTGGACTGAATTACAAACCATTGACTATACTAGATCCCAGCTTGCAGACAGCAGGTCATGGGACTTAGTCTCCATAATCACACGAGACCAATTCCTTACAACAAAGTGTGCTCACGTACTCTCTTCTCTCTCTCGATATATATATATCCTATAAGTTTAGTTTCTCTGGAGGACCCTGACTTAGAAAATGCCAAAATCAGGCATCACTAAATAAGTACCTTTTAATGATTACACAAATTGTTGTTAACATCATAAATATCCTTTATTATAGCTTAATTCTGTTTTGATACATGTAATTAAATGACTATAATTATATGCAACTAACAAAAGCAGGAAGTAGATACATAAAACTCTTAAAACATAATAAAAGTCTTGTTTAAAATTATTCTTAAATTATCAACTATATTAATTTTCTTCATATGTTATTATATTTTGACTGAATAGTTATATATCTTTTCATCCTATAGATACAAATCATAGAGTCCCCCGCAAGCATAATGTGATTTATGAACTCAAACTTTGAAGCAGGTAGATTCCATTCAAAACATGTTCCTAGTATATTTTTCAATATAATGCAATATATACTTCAGTGAAAGTATTAAAACATGCTGAATGAATACTGATAAATATTTAAATAAAATCAGTTAAATAACAAGGAAACAATATTATTTAAGCAAAAGTAAAAATGTAATAAATTATATAATCAAAGATAAATTTCAACAAAATTGAACTTGAGAGCCATTTTTAAAATTTTCTATTTTTCTGATAATGTCCATTAGTAAGCCAGATGTTTTCCCATCCAAAGTTGCTCTTGGTGAGAAACTGATTAAAAGTCAACTTCATGACATGTGGTGTTAGTTTATTATTATAAAAGATTTTGCTAAGTTTGCATTAATGGAAGTGAAAAATAGGTGATTTTAGAACATTATACCCTATAACTATGAAACAATCACATCCAAATAGTACATATGCTACTTAAAAGTTAAAGGTACAAATAATTCCAGAAGCTATAGAAAAGATATAAAAGTTATAACCACAACATCACTTTTAAGATACTAGTACATTCTACTATTGCAACAAGGAATATTTATAGTAAGTTGTAAATTATTAAGACTCTATAAAGTACTTTTAAATATAAGTTATCCATAAGGAACACTCTAAATTTGAACAAGGTGCTCAGTTACTGGGGAAAAAAAAACAAATAAAACACGTTGATGTTGAATAAGGAGGAAAAGACCTACTGTCTTTCCTTTGCAAGGGCTAGAGATAGGATTATTCCAGAGTCAGCAAAAATAAGGCCCTTTCAGAAGGGTCTGCTTGGACCCACAGAATGTCTGGCCTTGGGTGGTTGTTTTCTCCTTGTCTTTCCTCTTAACTTTCCAAAAGTTCCCTCTCCATACGGATTCCTGCAGCTATCATCATAAAGGTTGCCACTCTGATTCATTTTACATTTAAAATAAAAAAGAGGAAGAAGGAAGCAGAGGGGCAGGACAGAGCAAAACAGAACAACACGTCTATGACCTTGCATTTGGCCCCCTGTGAGCAGGATCTTGATTCTGCCTTTCTGCTCACGGACGCCAGAGGGAGCTTCTGCGTTTCAGGACCGTCCACAATCGTTAACTAGACTTAACTGTGTGGCTCCATTTAAATCATTTAATTCAAGACTCAGGGAAAAATCCAACTTGTAGGCCAAAGTGACAAATATTTAGATAGATGAAATCTTCATAAAAATCCTGTCTTTCATGTAAAACATTAAAGGGATGCTGCAGTGCCAGTGCGATAAAATGAGAAAAGGAAAACCATGCCAGAATTGTGAATTAATTTGTCCAAACTGTGCTGTCTTGTAGTCAGGAAAGAGAAGAGAATGAAAACGGACCAAGGCAATGAATGACTTCCCCTCTTTCATTTCTCTCCTTCCCTCCTTCGTTCTTTCCTTTCTTTCTCTTTCTTCCCTCTTTTTATTTCCCTCCTTCCTTTCTCTTTCCTTCATTCCTTCCTTCTTTCTCCCTCTTCCTTCCTGTCTTCCTTCCTTAAAGTTATATGGACACTTTCATTTAAAAAGTTCCCAGGACTGAAAGTCAAACCTATGTATTTTAGTCCTTGTTTAGCTACAAATTGAAGTGTCAATAAAAAACAGAGCACCTAATATTTGTAGGGCATTATTTTAAGAAATGAGAATACAGTGATGAACTGTCTCTCAAGATGCTTATATTCTAGCAGGGTAAACTAAAAATAGAACACAAAGCAGATTACTTTTATGTCTTGATGAATGTTATTCATTTAAAAAACTGATGAATGACAGAGGGATGGGGTAGAGTGAGAATACACCGCTTCACTAGGTAGCCACTAAATACTTCCTTAAAAAGTAATATTTGAATTAAGTTCTGAATGAAGCACAAAGGCAGCCATGGGAAGACCACAGGGAGGAGCTTCTTATGCAGAGAGGACAGAGAACAGCAAGTAAAACAGCCCCAGGAAAAAAGGGAAGAAGGCCACTGAAAACCACCACCTAGCTCTGGGGATGGACAGAGACTGGCAACAGGCTGGCCAGATCATAGAGTTTTATAGACATTCTGCAAAACGGAGAGTTTGTGTTCTAAGTGGGCTCTGAAGTTATTGGAGAGTTTTGAACATAGCAATGACATGATTTTTTTTTTTAAATATCACACTAGTTATTGTTTAGAAAGAAGTCTGGGTAAGACAAAAGGAAGTGATAGGCAAGACGGAAAAACAGTGAATCCAGATATGAAGTTTTGGGTACTCATGGACCATCCTTAGCGAATCAAGAATCAAGAACCATGGCTCAGGGAGAAGATGATGCCAGCTTTGCTAAGGACGGTCCTTGAGGACCGAGATCCAGCTTCAAGACACATCTGCTGAAAGCAGAGACAGCTGAAATTGAGTTAAATTTACAGGTAAAAGAACCAGTAGATTCAAGAATGACTACTGGTATTTTTTAACTAAAACAACTGGACAAATGAAAGTGTCTTTATGTAAAACAGAGAAGAATGAATTTGGAGAGAAAAATAAATGTCTCTTTTGGACATGTTTGGCTTCCTTGACTATTATTCTTCAAAGACTATTATTCTTTCAGTTACATGAACTGAAAACTCGAAGGTGAGGTCAGGCAAGATATACAAATGTGGTTGCCAACAGCATGTACTTGGGATGAGTACAGACAGACAGGAGTGCTGAAGACCAGTATCTAGGTTATTCCAACATTTACAGGTGGAGACAAGGAGAAGGTGAAAAGATTCTGAGAAGTTTTCAGAGAAGCAGAGGAATCCCATGAGAGTGGGGTATCTCACAATACAAGTGAAGTGTTTTGAAAACAAGAAAGGATCAAATATGTCCAAAGTGAGTAATAGTTCAAGAAAAAGAGGATGAAAATTAACTAGATCATATGAGAAAAAAGACCACTGATGATTTGTGAAAAATGTAACTCCCAGGGAGACGTGTGGCAGACAGCACAGTAATCAGGGGAGGTACAAAAGATAAAAAGAAATAAGAAAGCTGAGACTGTCAAAAGGCACAACTTTTCAGTTATAAAATAAATAAATCATAGGGACGTAGTATACAGCATGGTGACTGCTAAATAATACTGTATTGCACAGTTGAAAGTTGCCAAGAGTAGATCTTAAAAGTCCTTACCACACACACACAAAATTTGTAACTTTTTATGATGACAGATGTTAACTAGATTTACATGGTGATCATTTTGCAACATACACAAATATCAAGTCATTACGCAGCACACCTAAAACTAGTATGTCAGTTACACCTCAATTTGTAAAAAATAAATAAGAAAGCAGACTTTGAAAATGTACAAATCCTTCATGAATCATTTCAGTAAAGGACTGCAGATTTATGGGCAGCCTAGAGAATGGAAGGAGTCAAGTAAAAGTTTCTGTGTTTTGTTTTGTTTGGAGACATTAGTTATTATAACACGGTCAGATGTCCAATGGCAGAGACACTGTTTCAGATTATTTGACCTAAGATATATTTACTTCAGAGCAAGTGAGACATTTCTCCAATTGGGTAAGTGTCAGAGAGATATGCAGTTTAACCAAATAGCTGAACTTGTAATGCCTTTAACTTCCGCTCTTACCCATGGCTGATTCAATTTATACTCACAGAGACTGCAGACTGTTGAGGAGAGACAGCAGGGCAAAAAAAAACAAAAACAAAAACAGAAGAAAGTAAATGTGTTGAACATTTCCGTAAGATAAAATAATTTTTGGATTAGAAATATAAGAGTACGGGAGAGGAAATGGTAGGAATCAATGGTCATAACATAAGCTATATCAATCGCACATTTCAGAGATGGTGCAAATATTGGCGATCGGTTTGGGAAGGCTGGAGTGATCACAGGTAGGCTCAGATTACCAGATGTACAGGTTGGTCTAATGACCTTCGATAATCTGAGTCCTGGACTCCTGATGGTCACTGATGCAAATGAGGGAGCAAGGCAGAGTGGGGCTGACCTTGGCCATCAGAGCACACACATTCAATGATGTGGGAGTGGCTGGCGCATCTGGTAATGCTTATAGCTTCTTATAGTTTACAGCATCTGGGAAGGCAGGCCACAGCATAGGTGGCAGTTGGCAGAATACCTACTAGAGCAATTGGCAATTGTAGGTTTTAGGAGAAAATCTACAGTCTAACTTTAAGCAAATCACTTATTTACAAGCCCTGTCCATATTTTGACGTTGGCAACCTAGACATACTTAATTCAGTTATGGGGATTTTCTAAAAATTTCTAAATGGAGGGGATTTTTCCTCTTTTAACTGTGTAAAGGATAATTAAGGTCAATTAAAACTAGAAATAGAATCAGAACTAAAACACATTTTTGCCAAGTCTCTAATCTCTTGTCTTCAAGGAGTTTATAATCTCATTAGGGAGGTAGGATTTCCAATAATGAAACAAACTGATTAATATATGATGTTAACTTCAATATAAACAGTGTCTCCACAGCATGTAAATTATGTGTCAATAGAATTTCATAAACATGATGTTTTATAGGAGCCAGGAGAAACCACTGAAACCAGGAGCCCCAGGGAAGGTTTTTGACAGACCTTGAATCATTAGTGGAAATAGAAAAAAATGAAAGGAAGTCTACAGTAAGGGGATGGGAATGGAATGGAGTTCTAAACACTGGATATTAACTCAGTTATACCAAGCAAGGCTTGATTCAATCACCTTTCTCACAACATGGTTTCTGGGGGCGGGGGAAGTATATTTTTCCTTTATGATCACTGGCTTTGTGACATTTTTAACCCCTTGAGTCAGACAGTTTGATATCCTACCAACTATCAGGCTCTGCCAGATAGCCCAACCTCCAAGCCACGTAGTGGGAAACCACAGGGAAGATGGAAAAGCAACTCAAAGTCAGGTTTGAGAACAGAGTCACTGAGAGGCTCAGCAATATCCCTAGAGACAGAAGTCAAACCTGGACCATGTGATTTATTAATGGGAGTAAGAATCCTAAATAAATGTATTTTAAAATGTAATTATTAAAGATAAAAAGGAGATTAAATCAGCATGACCATATTTCCCCCACTTTTTCAAATTTGAAAAGGTATGAAGATGCTTTAGAAATGGCAACAGCATCTGCAAAGGCTACTCTGCTCTCACTGGGTCTCTGGCATCTCCATCTCCCCTGCACTGGAATGCCTATCGCCCCAGGGCATTCTTTCACTACCTCTTCCTTGGGGAGATACAAGTGCTTCCTTGCTGACTTTCTTTTCAACCTCTAAACCTTCTAAACCTTCGCCCCCAGATTCCCAGATTAATCTTCCTACAGCACAGTTTCAGCCATATATTTTCTCTGATGCAAAGCTTTTGATGGGTCCTCCCATTTCCTAATGAGCCCACATTAAAGCATTTCATATGCATTTACAGCAGAACCTCAAAATTTCCCAGCACTCCACTTCAAATGCTGTATCACTTACCTAAGCTGTATTACACATAATCCTGAGAGTTACCCTGTACTTTTCAGTCTTTACACCATTTTTCAATATTCAGTTAAAACATCATTTGTGAAATTAAATCACCCTTGATCTCCCAACTTGAGATTACGTGTCCACCTTGCAAGCATTTGGTTCGTACGTCTCAATGGGACTTGTCCTGCAGCCCATTAGAGTGGAGCAGAGAGAGTATTTTGCTTGGTTGTGTTCCTGGTGTGCTGCTCCTAATAGGCACCAATGCCTCACCCTGTCCCCCAGAACAAAGGCAATACACATTTATGCAAATGGTAATGTCTCTTCTCAGCTCCTTCCTTTATTGGCAATAGTCAAATGATAATTTCTAAGGCAATTTAAATAACCCTTCCATTAAGTATTTGAAGTATAATATTGTGTCTTCCTGTTTACTATGTGGAGAAATTGTTTTTCCATTTTTCTTATTTTTCATGACTACTGACCTATAATAAACATTCCATGTAATATTCCTATGTCAGAATATTGCACTGTCAGAAAATTAATAGAAAGGCACTTGAAAGAGACTCTGCTAACTCGGAAAATAATTTCAACATAATGAATAGATATATTATTATTCAGAATGGTTGAAAAAGATAGATCACCTAATGGCAAAATAGGGATGGACTAAGGATAAGAATACTGAAGTCTCTCTCTGTCTTACAAACACAAATATAAATGGCAAAAAAAATATGAAAACTAATTACATCAACACTTAACCTGTGAAATTATAAATACAATTTTCATCCAATTAATAGAAGATATTTTAAAGTATGATAGTATCAAATATTGGCACTGGTGTATGGAAGGAATGATCTAACACTGCTAGCATGTGTGTAAATGGGTATATCCACTGTTGGGGAGGGTGTAGTGAGATTTGGCTGTTCTAATTGAGTTGTGAAGTGCATTCTCTCTACCAGACAGCAATTCTGCTAAACTAAATGTCACTTAAAGAAGCAACTATTCCTCAGAACAAGGAGGCATGTATGAGAATGCTTAATAATTTATTTTTAATAATGAAAAATTATAAACTAATGTCCATTCTTTAATAACTGCATAATCATAGTATAATTTGAAATACTATGCAGTAATTAAGGGGAAAATTCTAGAATATGAGTAAATAAATTGAAAAATGAAAAGCAATGTATCACTTATGGTATTTAAATTTAAAATACCACATATTTTTATTGTTACATTCATTTATGCATATAAATGAATCTGAAAGGTTTGGAAGAACACACACCAATTCCTGATGGTGGATACCTCCAGAGAAAGGAAAGCAAATTGACTGAGCTTCCTGTAACATTCTCCTCAATCTTACAAATATGTACAAGCAGATATGCATACATACATACCTTTTATTATTTTCTGTCTGACTTCTACTAAAGTAGAATTATATTGTATACATCTCTGCAAAACATTCTTTTGTCACTGAAATGTCACTTATTTCATGAACATACTCAGAAGTCACTAGCTATATCCAAATGCCAGCTTTAAGTTTTCTAATTTATGTATGTGTACACAGAGATACATATACATACAATATGTCATAAATTGGACCTTATCATAATGCTGGGTTCTATTTTTTTTTTAATGTCATAGATCTTTCCTCTTATTTTGCTTGTTTCCTTGACTCCCACTCTCCCCGTTACGGCCATTCACATCTATCCCTTCCCAGATAATCAAGTTCAACAAGCCATTATGCATCCTTTCATATTTTTCTCCATGTTCACAGGCCTATTTTCTTTGCATGTAAATCCATTCACATACACATGCACATGCACACACACACACACATATATATATTTGTATGTATTTATAACCATAAAGACAGCTTAGGTAAAAATCAAATGCTTTATAAGAGCAGGATCATATTGTATGTGCTCCCATTCATTTCCTCAATCCTATAATTTCACATAAAAATCCTTTCACATCAATTGATACAGCTTAAATTCATTATCTGTATGCTTGTGTAACCCTCCTTGATGTGTTTGCATCCTAATTTATTGAACATTCCCCCATTGTTGGATATTTGTTTCCAGTGTCATGGTTAGAATGTTGCTGGGAATGTAACATCTTTGTACAAAGTCTGAATACTGGCACTGATTTTCAGTACAACAGAATCAAGAAGTTGGACTGCTGGGCCAACATCTGTGAAAGAACTCCAGGGTAGCTGAGGATGGAGAGGAATTGCTGATAAGAGAATAAGATTGAGACATGTTTAGAAGTCAGGCCTACAGGATCTTGATGGTCATATTAAAGAGATTTGTCAAGCATAGCATTGAGGCCTTTACATTCTTGGAAAAATGAGGTTACAATTGATTCTTTTTCAAATGTTACTGTGGTGACCCTATAGATGGGATAGAGTAGTGGAGGGAAGGGGGAGATCTAGTAAGATTAGACTAATCAGGACCCATCTGCCTCCAATCATTCAAGCAATCATGGATGGTGGTATGTGTGAGAAATCCAAGCATATCTGAGGTTAGAATGTGAAATCAGTAAGACAGGACTAGAAATTTGGTGGACGGTAAAGAAGATGTGATGGATGATTCCTAGGTTTCTAAGTGGATGTACTGAGCCACAGGATACCAAAGAGTAACCAGGTTTGGGAGAAAAAGATTTGTGGATTTATAGGTTTTAAAGAGTCTTTGGGATATTCAGAGAGAAAGTGTCAAGTAGAAAACTACACAGATAGGTCTGTTGCTCAGAGGCTGTCTTGAATATATGTATACACAGTGATAATTTAACCTGAGAAATCAACTCCTAGCAAGCCAGTGTGACGAGGATTCACAAAGTGACTCTAGGAATAAACCATTTTTCATGTCCCAGAAACCTGAAACATCTGGCAGAGAATGCAAGGTTATAAAGGAAGGGAAAAAAAGACATCACTGTCAACTACACTCCTTTTTATCCTGGGAGTCATGGAAAATGGTGAGAAGGGGGAAAACTGAAAAGAAGACGACAGGTGCTGTCATCAGCCAGCCACGTCTGATTATCAAGTCAGTAAAGGAAGATTTTTTAAAAAGCAGAAGAAGGCTTTCTTACTTATTTCAGTTTTATCATAAACATGAAACTGCTCTTAGTTATTTTATTTTTTTAAATCCCTCTTGTAAATTAAAACAAATGCTTTTGTTTTATTTTTATTTGCATTTATCTCTTAGTTTTAATTCAGTTTCTTTCCTTCACCAATCTTAACATTTCAAAAATGGCAATTTAGTAAAGTTGAAAATAGGAGTGTTTTTTGTTGTCTCAGAACAAGGAAAGACTTGTTCTGTATGAAACATGGTAGGAAACCCCTGAAATCCGTTTGTTCTAAAGCTGATGGTCAGTGTGAGAAAAAGCCAACACCAGTCAGAGGAGGCCAGACTGTAAGGTGAAAAAATTCTATATATTATTTGCTGGACTGGAACACAATCGTAGGGTTTCTGGACACCCCAGTGTGGAAATAAGTGAGGAAATAAGGACCCTCTATCAAGGACACTGATGACTGTGATGTGCATTTTTAATTGCATAGATTATATTATTTCTTGATCAACAAGTATTGAAAATACAATATTCTAATCAGTATCATCATGGATTTTTAACATATTTATGAAGTGTTCCTATCTTTATCCAAGTTAGTATGGGAACACAAGTCTGTCCAAAAAATATATATATATATATATAAAATGTATATATATATATATATATATATATATATATATATATATTTAAACAGAAGTTTTACATTGTTTTGGTGTGTGGTCTGAACTACAGAATTCATCCTAATAGTCCTTATGAATATATTATAACTCTCAGTTTATATAGATAAGGAATTGAGTAAAAATGGTTGAAGTTAGAAGAATGGGATACAGACAATGATATTCGTCTCAGATACGTTCACTCATCTTTCTATGGACAAAGAACACTTTTAAAAGGTCTAGAAGGTATTTAGTCTGCTATTTTCACATTGCTACAACTGGGGAAAAAACAGTTCAATCAAATTCACATTAAGTTTTCAATCGAATTCAGTTTCTGGGTTGTGTTCCCAGTGTCCACAGTAAATTCTAAGGTGACTGACCCTCTCTACTGGGAGGGGTTACATCTGAGGATCGCAGCTGCCGGGAGTCCAGCTCTGCACTTGGCACTACCTGGCATCATGCCAGGCTCCAAGGCCTTCCAGTTTCACCCAAAGTGATTTACTTGCGGCCAAAGCCCCAAATAAATCATGAAACATATCTCTGCACAGGATTTTCCAAAGTGTTTTTACCCCAGAAAATCCATAATGTGTCCAGGCAAAAATGAGATCTTGGTTAAATGCACACTGGAACTGTTCTACGTAATATAGTTAATGGATATTTTAAATAGCAGGATTCATCAGAGCCTTTGACACAATAATCTTCATGGAGCTAACTTACAATACTCTAGGAGATGAGTATCGTATGTTTTTTCTCCAAACCTCAGGTCATGCAACATTTTTTCAAAGAACTGCTACTACTAACGTCTAAAAGAACAGTGGTGTGAATGGTAGTATACAGTTTAAAAAACTTCCTCAGATGAATCACGAGGATTCTATACACCAGCAGCAGGTCTGTAAAATCTAAAACACATTCAGGCAGGCAGTGCCTCATTCCTGCTCTGGCTCCCCAGCCGCTCTAGTTGCCCTATTACTAAACCTCTATATGAAAAGCAGAAGCTCAAATGCGCAGTGTTTGCCTTCCTGGGCTGAGAACTGGCAGGTGGAAAACATGACGTAGGACCACTCCCGGAACTACGTAGATAATACGTACGTCTCTCCAGATTTGTTTTAACGTTTATTATTTTTCCCTTGCCCTTCTTTCCAATAACCTAATTTGATAAATGGGATTTTGACTGGGCTTAAGATATAATGCAGATTTAATATTAATGAGGCCAGAGTATTTATCTACATAAAAGTTTAAATGGAAATATTTTGTGCATTCATTAAAAGAATCATAGATTATCACAATCGTCTTGCTGTGCTCTCATGGGAGATATGAAATGTTAGTAATTTAAGATTCAATGAAAAATTGTAAATGCCTGAAATTAAATGTTATACAGTGCATTAATCAAGAAGTTTCTACTTTGGAATTTGGAGGTCATTTCAGTTCAACAAATATTGCCAGACACTTTAATAGGCACTGGAGATAAAGACATGAAAAAGATCCAGGGAATTCTCTGGGCAAGATTCCAGTTTGATCGGTGACATGCACACGGAAGAATATGCAAGTCCACGTGGGGCTGAGGGGAGTGAGTGCTATGTTTTAATCTGGAACATGAAAACAATAGGAGGCAGGTCAGAAGAAGGGGAATGAGACTGATGAGTGAGACTGTATTATCACAACACAGAGGACCTTCTAGACTATGCCAAGGAGTTTGGATTTTTTTTATTCAGACACAAAGACCAAGGTGGAATAGAGAGATCAATCTGAGACAATTCCAATCGTCCAGGCAATGTAGGAGAAAGGCCAGACTTACTGTTGATCAATAGGCACTCACCAAAGAACTCATATCCATCCAGACTTAGACCCTAGAGATACTGTGATGAATACAATAGACAATCTCTGCTCTCTTTCAATATAAACTATAAATGAATAATGAAGTAACTGGATATATGCAAACTGCTGTAATGGAAAAGTCATGATGTTACTGGTATATATTACAAAGTTCCCTAACCGTTTCTGCCAGGAGAAAGCTTCCCAGAGTTAGCAGTATCTAAGATGAGACCAAAACCACAAGCAGCATTACCATGAACTAGATCAAGGTGTTAGGGAGCATGGTTGGAGAAGAGCCTATTTCCAAAAAGATCTGACAAGAGTCAAGAGAGAGGATTGTATGCTAAAGGAATCAAGAGAACTCCAGCATGGCTAGAGCAAAGAATTACAAGAGCAGTATGAAGTGAGGTCGCACTGGTAGTAAAGGCCAGATGAGAAAAGCACTAATAAAAGGCTTTGGGATTTTATTCCAAGATCAGTTGGAAGCCACTGAAGGATTTTAAGCATAATCTATTTTATATTTGGAAAGATTATTCTGACTTCTGCATGGACAGTAGGCTAGAGAAGCTAAAATGGTTATGGAAACTGAGTCCACTGCAAGTTCTGTCGGTGCAACTGTACCCCCAGCTCCTAGATTCCCACCGTCTAGTCGTGCCTGGTACATTGAAAGCACTCAGCACGTGCTTGTGGAATGTTTGAATAAATGAGTAAGATTTTCCATCTATACATTTTATCTGACCCAAAAATTTCTTGACCAAGAAAAGCAGTTTGTCAAGGTCTGAAAGTTTACTATCTGGGGGGAAAACACATTTCATATACGGGGGGAAAGTTTTTCTCTGAAGGACCTTGCAGCATTAATGAGAAAATATCTCTAAAACTATTTTTGGTGTGTCATTTGGATGATAAATGATAAGATATATCGTCCCTCTGAGTTTTCAAAGCCTCAAGAAACATATGCCAACAAAAAGGACAAACCTATAAATGGAAATTATTTACTGGAATATGCCAGTTCTCCATCTGCATGAGTCCAATTTCAAAATTACACATCATAACTTTTTATAACAGCTTTATTGTTGTATAATTCATGTGCCGTAAAATTCACCTTTTTGAAATGTTTAATTCCATTAATTTGACCATGTTGACAGAGACATGCAACTATGTAATTTTACAATATCTTTATCACTGTCCCCTGTAAAAATAATCCTATAAGTATTAGCAATAATTCTCCATTCCCCCACCAGCTCTTGTAATCACTAATCTACTTTCTGTCTCAACATTTTCACTATTGTAGACATTGTATGTGAACAAAATCATATAGTGTGTGGTCTTTTGTGACTAACTTCTTTTATTCAGCATAATGTTTTCAAGGTACAATCATATTGTAGTATGAATCAGCACTTCATTCTTATTTTATTGATGAATAATATTCCATTGTATGGTCATAAAACATTTTATTTATCCATTCATCAACTGATGAACATTTAGGTCATTTCTACTTTTTTGGCGATTACGAATAAAGCTGCCATGTTGATTTATATATTTTTTAATTAACATATGTATTAAATTCTCTTGGGTATATGTCTTGGCCTCCAGGTCAAATAGTAACTCTATGTTTAACTTTATGAGGAACAGACAAATTGTTTTCCAAAGTGGCTATACCATTCTACAATCCCTCCAGTGATGTATGAATGTTCACATTTCTCCACAGCTTCACCAACACTTGTTATTATTGATTGTTTATATTATAGCCATCCTAGGGATGTGAAGTAGCATCTCATTATCTCATTGTGGTTTTGATTTTCATGTTTGTAAGGACTAACAATGTAGAGTATCTTTTTGTATGCATGTCAACCATCTGTATACCTTCTTTGAAGCATATCTATTTAAACCTTTTGCCTGTTTTTATGAGGTTATTTTTTATTGATGTATTGTCTAATTGTACCAATTAGTCCCTCAGTGTAAACATTAGTTTGGGGAGTATAATACATAAAAGAGGTGTCTTATTTCTGATTTTAAAGCAAAGGCTTCCAGTAATTCCACTATGCTCTTGGAATTATGCAACTGTTACAACATTTTTCAGTTTTCCCTATCTGTTACATTTTATCCTTAATGTGTATGTTTCTTTCTATTATGTTTGTATCTTGATTTATTGTTACATGTATATTGATGCAATTTGGCACATTCTCAATGATAAATACTCATTATGAAATACACCCTTTATTATTACAAAGTATATTGTTTCTTGTTTGTTTGATTTTTCTGTTTTGTTTTGTGTTTCCATTGCTGTTCTGTATTCACTCTCTAGGAACATCCTTTCCAACTCTCTGCTGACATGTTTAGACCGACTAACTCCACTCAGGCCTCCAGGGTAGGAATATGACCCAGCAGCGGCAAGTCAGAGTGTGTAGCAGATGCCTCGGGGAGAAGAGAAGGTCCGAACCAGAGCAATACGCAGAGCAAGGGAATTTTGATCAGTGAGAGAGAAGCCTAATACTTCTTACTAAACTAGAAAACGATGAGCTTAGACGTTTTATGTCCTACCTTGTTAACCCTTGGGAAACATAAAAGCTTTTCTTCTTGAAAAGTAGAGAAAAATTCTGGTGACATTTATGAAGAAGTAGATTAAGTCAGATCTTCAGTTATCTGTCCCATTTGACTTTTTAGTTATATAGTCTAATAACCATCCCCTTCCTTAGGACAGTTGAAATGAATGTGAGTTTCTGTCACTTCCCACCAAAATAATTCCATCCATTATAAGCAATAATTTTTCTAGTGTCTTTTTGTTTTGTCAGTGTGTTAAGTCAAACTATAATTTTCAAAAAGATACAACTCTAAAACTAATATGTAATAAACAGTTATAAAATATTTCTTCAATTATTTAATGAAGACATAAAGCTGCTTGAAGGAGATTAGCATGATAGTCAGTGAGAGAAGGAAATGGGAATATTACTCTGTTAGATGCAAAAAGGAAGATTAATATTGTTTAGGTAAATAAAATAATAACTGCAGTTTATTTTCTCAATAGATAAAAATAACTTGTAACTCAACAGGACAGAAATTATTTGCAATGCATCAATCTTCTATAAAACAATATCGAAATTTACAGAGCACGGAACAGCCCTTATAGTAAAATAATAAGTAAAACCGAAAACACTACACTTAATCAGAAATGACTGAGGTGATTTGCCCTATTAAATCATCAAAAGAATATGGAGTAAAGTTTTGCCTTCTTTTCACTCTTTGGATAACTGTTTTACAATACTTACTATTTTATTGAGGGAAATTATAACTATATAGCATTTGACAATATAGTAGATTGTTATTAGAGTCATTCTATACCCATTTGGAGGATAAAAGTTTCCTATTGCTGGAGGTCACCTTTAAACACCCAGTTCTTGGTGTTCTCTCAACTGTGATCTCCACCATCAAATATCTACTGTTGATGGAATGAGCTGGGATCTTCTTCAGATGAGATGATTCATATTGTACAAACAAATACAGCTCAAGAGTCATGCAGAGTTCAGTAAATATCTGAACACTGACCCTCTCTTGCCCTACAAAGTACCTTTCCCAGCCTTCTATTTCTATCACCATTGACATTTACTTTGGGTAATTTTGCAACAATCTCACCAGTGATTTCAATAGTGCCTTTTCTGCTTATTTTAGTCTCCAGATGGACACAAAGTTTTTTGTGTTCATTCCATTTCCTGGAATAAGGAAACAGCAAGCTTCCTCCAGAAGAATAAGATAGAGCTGTATGGTTTAAATAGTGATCTCAAAATGAAAGCATAGAAAGAATTGAGTAAAGTGGGATTGAATAGCCTGGAAAGAAGACATCAGGCAAAGATGCAGAATAATAGCCTTCCAATATCTGAAGTCTAAGATGGCCAAGACTTAGTCCCTGTCTTCCAAGTGAATCTAGGGTACTATGAAGGCAATTTAGGATGCAGATGTTCATTCACCATAAGTGAACTTTCCACTGTTGAATTTTCCAGCAACTAGAGCTGCCCACAAATGTGATAGGTCACTGCTCTGGGAGGTATTTGTCCAGATTTCCCGTTATTAGCCTTCAGATCTTCATAAGACACTTAATTTTTCCTCTCTTAGGAAATCAGGTAGAAATAAAGAATCATGATTACCATATTTATTCTCAAGTAATTCATACCACAATCTTTCTCAGAAAGATGAAATCACAAATTAATCATGCAACATTTTCAAAGTCTAATGAAATATCTCTTCTTAAATTATACAAGCTCTCTATCTAGTGTGTTCCTAAAAAATGTAGATTTACCTCATATAAGATACATGGATTTTGACTGACCCTCACCACTGCCAATGACTTCTAGTTCAGGTGAGATTAACAAAGGGCCAAATTGATCCCCATGATCAAGCCTCCCTTAATTCACACATCCAGGGGACAAAACTCCAAAATATGAAGGATTCAAATCTAATCAGGCAGTGAAGAAAATTTTTACCAGCAGAGGTTGAAAATACTATAAAAATATCTCAATATGTTGTAATATTTATTTGAATAGAGAATCAGTGGACAACAGAATTATTCTTTGACTTAATTCTAGCTAGTACATTTTTGCCGCATTCCACATCTGAAAAGAACTGAGAGAACTCACTAATTATTGCTACATGCTACTGTCACCAATTCCATAATTGCAAGCTCTCTGCCACTACTTAGTGTGAAGAATTAAGTTACTGAAAACCTTTAGAATACATAGAATGATAGAGCTGGACTGGATGATCCCATGGTCTAATAAATATTCCTTTTTCTTCTTTATTAGCTTATAGATTGTACAGTTTTGAGTTAGCCCACTATAATTTCTTTTTTTTCTGACCTGTCTTTTACCCAGGAAGTTTATATTTTTCCCTTTCAATTGCTACTGATTTAATTATTAAGCCTTTCCCTTTTTTCTTGTCAAGCTCCAGTCTAACTTCTCAGAAGAACCAGTTCATTTGAACAATTATTAATCACAACATCAGCCTACCACTGAAGTTAAAACAAAAATGAGGCAAAGGTAAAAATGGTAGCTTACATGAGTGAAAGCACCTTAACAAAAAGTTTGCTTCAGAAAAAAAATGCTTTCTAGGCTTTTTTGTATTTCATGGATCTGCTGGAAGAGGTCATCAAGAGGATATAACTGTCGGTTGACACATGAGCTGGAGCCAGACAATTGGAGGCTACCTACCTCTCTCTGGTCTTTAAAATGTACATTCCCCTTACCATTTCCACACTAGGAACCATTTCAAGGATGCAGCCTTGAGAGAGTAAAATGTTGCCTAAACCTTATTTGTTTCATCATCCCTACTATTCAAAATTTCATACACAGTGAGTTTTAGGAAATTGAATATCACATTATAAAAGAAATAAGATAAAATTAGTACTTTACCATAAATAATCCAAGCTCTTATCTTAATTTTCCTTTCAATTTATATAGATATAGATAAATAGATAAATAGATAGATAGATAGATAGATAGATAGATAGATAGATAGATAGTAGATAGATAGATAGATAGATAGATACCTAAAGATGTGATTAATTTATTGTGCTTTCATTCTACAGATTCACTTAAAGGTAGATGATGAATATGTAGATATTGAAATGAGATATTTATCTTAACAACATAGCTTAATTAGAGTGCATTAGTGTCTACAATTCACCTTAAACTCAATTTTGATAGGTATTAAAATTGAACTAGAGAGCTATTCTAAAATAATTTGAATGCAATCAGCTGGATCTCTATTCATAGTGCATAGGTAAGAGATGTGAAAAGTTGATTATCTATTCAAAAATAGAGAGTGGGACTTTTATTTCTTGGAAAGTATGCTTCTGAACCCATTACAGACTTAAAAAATATTCTGTGGTGGTAACCCCCAAGATGGCAACAGAGGAGACTCCTAATTTCCATAGGAATGCGCCTCCTCTCTCAGATACACAGAATATAAAGCTACACAAAATATAATTCCTCTGAAAGAAATCCAGAAACTAGCTGAGTGACCCATACACACTGGGCAAATGAGAAATACACATCAAAATGTGACAGAGTGAGACACACTCTCACCATACACCTCACACCCAGCACAGTGTCACACAATCTGGACAACCTCCAGCTCCCAGCTGTGGAAACACAGAACACCAAGACCTAGGAGATGCAGCCAAAGCAGTTCTAGGAGGGAAGTGCATAGTGATAAACACCTTCATTAAGGAAAAACAAGATCAGAATTAAAAAGCCTAAGTTTACACCTCAGGGAGATAGAAAAAGAACTAAATTCAGAGTTACCAAAAGGAAGAAATAACAAAGATCAAAGTAGAAATAAATGAGAGACCAGATGAACAATAGAAAATAACAAAATTAAGAGCAAGTTTTTGAAAAGATAAAAAAATAGCAAATCTTTAGCTAGACTAAGGAAAAAGAAGACTCAAATAAAAATACAAGTGAAAGAGATGTTACAAATGATGCCACAGAAATACAAAGGATCATGAGGGGACAATGAACAATTTTACACCAACAAATCGGATAACCCAGAAGAAATGAATAAATGCCTGAAAACATAGAACCTACCAAAACTGAATCATGAAAAAATAGAAAACCTAAACAGACCAATACTGAGTAAGGAGACTGAATCGATAATGGAAAACATTTCAACAAAGAACATTCTCACTGGTGAATTCTGCCAAATATTTAAAGAAGAATTTTATTTTTTCAATTATGTCTCAGTAAAGCTGAAAAATGAATTGTTTCTAAAATTGTATAGAATCAAAGTTCACCTGAGTTTCTCAGTAATTTTTGTTCCATTGAGAAGATATTGAAATATTGACATTAACCCAGGTTCTGCATTCTCATTCCTTTAATAAGTTAAAGAATTAAATTATATTAATAAGTAATGAGCTAACTGCAATTTATAGCAAATATAATTTCAAAAAATACTAAGTTTTAATTTACAAAATGAATAAATGATTTCCTAACAAGAAATTGCTCAATCATTCAATCTTATTTGAATGATTCCTTTTTGGGAAACCATTTTCATTAATTAATTATAAATTAACATTCATTAATGTTAAAACACATTATATTTGCATATTTTCTGAAAATTCCATTGTTTTTTCAATCAGAAGATCTTCACAATTATTTGCTTACATTAAATGCCAACTTTAAATATTCTTTTAACTCTATGCTACAATAAGAAAGGGCTATTTACTTTGGGAATATTTAATACCAAAAATCAATTAAGTATTTATAAATACTACAATGTGATTATGCTTGGTAGAATTTCAACGCCATGCACAAGGTATTAATATAACTGTGAGGGCCCACTTTAGTCTCACAAGAACTCTATGATGTAGGTATTGTTATTGCCCTTTTTCACCAAAGAGGAAAATGAAGCAGAGATTAAATAATGCAATACCCAAACTCATAGCTGGTAAGTGGTAGGGACACATGTGAAATCCAGTCTGACAGTAGAGACTGTACTTTTAACCTCTATAATTTGCTGGCTCTCTGTTCATGCTCTATTTATAATCACCAGAGTAATTCAAAATTAAAATACTCTCTTAAAATTTTAGGTTTTGTTTCTCTAATGGCTTACCAAACATATTTAAAATATTCTCAGGAAACAGAATGTGGGTTTTTTTCACTAGTTAAAATTCATCCAATGAGAGTGTAATACATTATGTACCTCTATAGATTTCTTACGTAGAAATATGTATTTATTGAGACTAGATTTGGAAGTACTAGATCTCAGAGAGACCACTTAAGGAATGTGAGAAAGTCATTATTTGCTGGCTCTCAAGTGATTTACTTTGAATTTGTTAAATTCATTGATGTGTGAACTGGTTATCAAAGCTTGTAAACAGTTTATAAATCACTCTGAAGTTGGCAGAAATAAATATTAATGAGACAGTTTTCAAGAAATTTAAAGTCAGTTTCCCCTTTTTGTCACCATAAGTAAAGAAGAATCACAGTTGTTTTATTTAGAAAAAAACCTACAATTGATTAGTATTAATTTGTGTTCCCCAAGATAGCCATAGGGCTATTTACTATATGAAATTGAACTATTTGTTTAAAAGAAAAGCAAATCCACCTAGGAGTTTCATAAGACAAATTTTTGTTTAAAATGTTATAAAACACAAACACAATGATGATTCTAATCCTTTGAGATATTAACTAGTTTTACTAAGATTTGCTCAGGTATGGCCTCCAAGTAGGGAAAGAGAAAAGCAAGCACCTCAGATACTAAGTGCCTACCAATATCACAGCCTTAATGACATTATCCCATTGAACCAGGACTTTCTTCTTCACAAAGGACAAAACAGACTCAATGGGCTTTTAGTAGCTTTCCCAGGCCACGTGACTAACAAGTAAACAAATTCAATATTTGAAACACGTCTAACTACAAACCTGTGTTATTTTAGTCTTTGATACAGGAAAGCATAATTTTCTACCTTATTGTTTTAAGGATATAAAAAAGCCCTCCAGACCTCCAAAATATATAATAAAAAAGTTCTTAAACTCAATTTATTGATACATATTAGAAAAGTCTGGTCCAGAGCAGTTTGGAATGCCCCAAATTAATAATCAAATCTAGACTTGGTTTCCAATTTCTCGCCCCTGTTTTCTCTTTTGGAGATACTTACTACTATAGCATTGACATTTTGTTTCCTGGACCTAAATGCTTATTTCTCATAACACTGAAATACTTGAAATCTTAGAAGTCTTTTATATGCCATTTTGAGTTGGTGCTGGTGCATGCTGGATCTCCCTAAAGGGATAAGCAATTGCCAAAAGCCCAGAACCACTGCATGTGGTCATGACTGAGTTCACTGTGCAAGGACACCCAGCTGAATGGATCATGGAAAGGGAGTGGAAATCCAGCTCACACTCTACCTGCCAAGCATGTATCATGGTGTGGAATCTACCTAAAAAGGGCACCATTTCTAATTTATATAAAGGCAACATATAGGCTCACTCACCCAGGCCCTGAAAAGACCCTGAAAGTTAGGAAGAAAAGGGAAGGAGGTGGTTGGACAAAAATATTTTTCAAATCCTATTTCTATTAGAAATTAATTAAAGGAACTGACTTATAAAGCTAATGATGAGGATGCTTATTAATGCAATAAATCAATGCCAGTTGTAGGGACATATACTTTGTTGGCACTGAGGAGTATAATTTTATTTCAGGAAAAAAGATTCATTAGGATAAATATCAGTAGCATGTCCTATGCACTGCATAGAATATGAGAACTATTATTAAGGGAGCCTATATACTAAGGAATATTTATGAAAATGGCTCTAGAGAAAGTGGGAGAAACAGAAAGCTCTCATGTCCTTTGATTTGATGATTTTGTTTCTTGAAGTCTTCTTGGAATCAAACACCATGATGATGTATATACCACATTTTGCAAATGATCACACCATCCCTGTAGCAACTTCTGGAGAGTCTCTAATGACACACTTTTGAACACTGAGATTCAAGTCTTCATTTAATGAATATATAATTGGTACTTTCTATTTTAATACTGAATACCTTTGAAATGCTAATACCTGCTCATTTTTTTTTAGTACCAGGCACCATACTACATTGTCTGTATACATATTGCCTATCTTCCCAAAAAGAATACTCCCAAAATTTTGTTACTATTTTCTGTTTTTAATGAGGAAACTGAGGCTTGAAGAAGCTAAGGGACTTGCAAATTATTGGCAGACCAGATTCAAATTCATGCCAGTGCTGATTTTAAACCTGAGCCCTCCCTCTCTCTCTCTGAATTAACCCAACTTATGATGTAGGACATAAAAAATATCTTGAATCAACTATGACAACCCATGCATTCTCCTACTATTTCCTAAGTCATTAACTTGTTAAGATGCCATATTTTAAAGGACATAGTGATGTGCTTTTAATCCTTGAACTTTATGTCTATGGATAATCCTCGAGTTCTAAGAAATCAGAGAGGAAATGCAGAGGGCCGCTTACCTGTTCCAGTAACTTTTGTCCATCAAGGTGAGCCTGTATCATAGCATCATTAACAAGCAAGTGGAAGTTCAGGAGCACGTGTTCAATGTCATATGTTCCATGAATGGCATCTGAGAGCTCTTCCAGTGACCGGATGTATGCATGCCAATGTGGGTTAAGCTCTGCCATGTGTGCCAAGCAGCCCCTCATGACATTGAGGCAATATCCCATGCAAGGCTTACTGAGAGTCAAGCCCTGGCAGTGAGGACAGTACTGCATCCTCAAGAGAGCTCTGCTGCACTCTTTGGAGAAGTGCAGATGGTCTGTGGTATTGATGACTTCAATGGCCAGATTCAATGCCTGCAGAAATGTGCGGCTGGGCAGCAACGACCTCCCCAGCTGCCCCATTACTCTTTTGGGAATATTACCAAATGGGTTAATGTCCCGGCGGGCCATCCGGATGCATTCTGAGTATTCCAGGGAACTGTCAGTCACACCAGGATTAATGAGATGATTGTAGACTAGAGGGAAAAGACTGTCAAAGAATCTGTTCACGAATTCTTCAGGATTAACATCCGCACCAAATACGTAGAGTCCTATGTCAGTGAAGAACTCTTGAACTGAAACAGCTGCCTCTAGGGCCATGTTCCTGTAGGTGTTGCAAAAAAGTATACTGGTATAGTTTTCTGCTTGTCTGATGAGATTTTCAAGGGTTTCTGTAATGAAAGCAGAGGTAAAGGATGAAAAGGCTTAGCATTCACGCTAAAACTGTTCATCCATCTGTTCCAGACAGTAAATGAGCTTAATGCATCAAAACTAACTTAACGATCTAAATGGAAATGCTCAGACTACTAAACCCA
The DNA here is from genome assembly GCF_040802235.1 of Manis javanica. NCBI lineage: Eukaryota > Metazoa > Chordata > Mammalia > Pholidota > Manidae > Manis > Manis javanica. Next base: position 16,702,209 of record NC_133164.1, read on the forward strand.
ATTTCACTCTCCACAGATAATGCCTGGTCAACAGTGGACATTACATACACCACACAAGTTTTATAGAGATGTGTTTCCTAGAATCAAATACTTTTCTAAAGTATAAAAATTCAAAAGAAGTTACATGTATTGTAGTTCCTAGGTCCTTATCTATTTTATTCCATAATCATTCATAACCCACTGATAGAAAATCAATGCCACTGAGAAAAAATTTACAATCATAAGTTCATTATTTATAAAAGACAATGACATTAAATACTTGATTCAATACCTACTATTTTTTATAGCTTTTCACTTCTTCTCAGAATGAGAACTAGTACATTACATACTAGTTACGACAAAGATGGCCTAAATTCTCAAATGGAAGCCTGACAACCTTCAGACCTCCAAGAATGTTCAAATTTTAAAAAAAGTAAAACAGTTCATGATTGAATTACCCCTAAATTGTTAAGCTTTGTTAAGCACTAGGAAAGTCATGTGCAATATTAATTTGTGAAAATAAATATTTTCATGACTACCTTCTCAACTAACATCTGTTGTTCTTATCATCTTTTCTGCAAAGAACTTTCCTGTGGGGCATTTTATTTTCTTATTAAATACTGATGCTTCCAAATCAAATTTTCTACAGAAAGAATAAAGAATAATCTACCCAAAAATTAAGGGAGTTGTCAGTTGTATTAATCAGCAAGTCAAGGTTGTATTTCAAAATGACAGTTTTAGGCAGCAGTCAACCACCTTGCATATACTAGTAATTACTTTTTATAATTAGCCTAAATAATGATACAGGAGTGTATCAATATATAATTAATTACAAAATACATCAACAAAGTTATCTGCCATAACCCCAATCCCATAGTTATTTTTTAATTAGGTTGTAAAAGACCACACAATAGTTCAGTAATCAAACCACTGAACATATTATAAAAAGAGATGGAATGACAGTAAAATAAAATGAAATAATAAACAGCAAGGGTACAGGAAGAGCTACTAATGAAGTGGAAGTGTATCATGAATATGCTACAGTGTCCTAAACAAAAAAATTGAAAACGAAAAAAAAAAAAAAACACTTCCATGAAGAGCACAGACAGATAAAATACACTTACCATGTATTCTGATTCTATTCATGGTGGGCCCTAGTGTAATATATCAAGGTATATGCTATAAACTGAATATTTATACCTCATCTGCCAAAAATTCATATGTTGAAACCTAACTCCCAGTGCAACAGTATTTGGGAGTGGGGCGTTTGGGAGGTGATTACAGCATGAGGCCAGGAATCTGTGCTTAATCAGCAGCCAGTGATTCAACCTGGCTTGTTTTTGAAACATTGCCATTGCAGATAATCCATCTATAAACTGTTCTCTCTTCTTTAACAGAGTGGTTCAACAAGCATTCCCCCATGAAAAGTCTGACCCCTCAGCTGCAGTCTCAGCCCCTGTACTCTGCTGTCACACATCTGCAAGAGTAAGAGTGAAAAGTGACTTAAACCTTTGTGATTGGAACCGAAATAAAAGTGGTAAGCTCATTATTTTCAATATTACAAGCTCATTTTTCTCAGTAACTTTGTGTGTGGCTATGAATTGTGAGTTTTGTTGCAAATGATTTTGTTTACCAACTATTGTTAAATAACAATATTTGCAAGTGATTTGGGTTTTTGTAAGATAAAATAAGGATGGAGTCAAAGACCCTCATACAACAGGCACTCTTACATGCTCTCCACCAGGTGAGGTTTTCTATACATGTGTTTCTGTGACTGATAGCTGCCAAATGATTCTCAGTGCAATAAAGGTTGAATGCCACCCCCAGCAATACAAATGTCCCATTTGATTTCTGCTGGCTCTAAATAATGATCAGACACAGTGTTTTTGTGGAGAAAAAAGTTTCTTTATAAATCTCAGTCCCATTAAGTTTTAATGAGTCAGGAATATATGGAATTTATCATTTCAATTGTAGTAACTAACCATTTTGCAAATTAATTTATTGTGAAAGAAATAGTGAAGAGAATATACTTAATAGTTATGAGCATCCAGTCAAAATAAAATCAAATTTAGTATTTCAAACTTCACTTCTTTTGTAAGTTTGTCCTGAATTATTGGTAACAAACTAATTTGACTACTGATTGGGTTAGTAATTAAAAAGTAAATTTCAGAAAAATGTCTGTAATTTTTATTTTACTTTACTTCCGACTAATTTTCCTCTGATTCAGATTTTTTTTAACAAAATTACTGAACAGTTAATTGAGATTTTAGGAATCATAGGTATAGCTACATTTTAAAACCTTTCCATTATCTTCTATGCTTTAAAATTTTAGTTTTCACAGCTATATATTGATTTTACTACCCTTTGAAAGGAGAGAGATTACATGTTCTCAAATATCAACATTCTGACTATTTCTAAAATACCTAAACACAAAATGGCTTTTTGAAATGGACTTATTCTGCAATAATTTTTCACTATGTTAATGACTCATGATAACATTAAGGGTTTTTCTTTCAGTCTGTATTAAATCTGATATTGACACACTCCAGTTAATTGTATTACCTAAACATATGTTAGATATGTATTTTTGAACATACCTAAGCATTTCCCAAATCCAATCAAAGATAAAAACTATAAACAATTGTTCTATATACATTGGTTTTTTTAAGGCTTGGGGAAAAACACACTTCTGTGAATTTCTAGTCCTATTGGCTTCACAAAGTTTTAATATATAAACATATCAGAAACTGAACAATCTAGAAGCCAATCTATTTAATGATTTCACTAAAATTTTTTAATGAAAATTTGGTAAATTCAGCAGTTGAATTTACTAAAATTATTTGTATTAACTCTGAATGTACAAAACTATCACTTAACTTCCCTTCTATGCTTATCATGAAGTTGAGTGTTTTCATTGTATGAAATTAACATTACAATTTTAAGAGGAATTTAAACTCATCAAAAGACTTGTCAGGGGAACAAAATATTTTGCTTCTCTACCAAAGAATAATCTACATATAAAGTCAATGCTTATAAATCCAAGGTAGGTTAGGTACTGAATAATTCATCACATCTACTTAATTATTAAAGAGAAACTATACAGTTCCCTTTATTACAAAGTTTTAATAAATTAGAAAAAAAAACACTCTCACCTAAACTATACAATAGCTTTCTACCGATGTGCTAAAAATTGTTACAGATACTGAAAATAAGTAAACAATTGCTGGGTTTGCTTAGGTATTTAAGGAATAAACTAGAAAAAAAAGCATCATTTTGTTGTATTTCATTGAGAATTTCAGTAAGCTCTTCTTTTCAATGATTTCAGTTCAAGTCTGTCAAGCCAGAAAGCTCCCAAATTTCCTTTTAATGCCTAAGAGTGGTAGATTGAATAAAAAGCTGCAATCTAACTACTGATTGAATAAAAACATAATTTCCCCCAGTTTTATGAGAAAATTAATTTATGTATTATCTCATTAAGTAGAAAGTGAAGTTGGAATGCATGAAGTTATCTGCATCAACTTCAATTTTCATCATTAATATTCAGTGAAAATTTAATAACCAAAGACCTATGAGTAGAAACTTTATATGAAATTTTTCCAGCCCTCATCACCTTTAGAGACATTTTATTATGCATACATCTGATTGCTGACAATTACATTAAGGATTTAAACTTAAATAAAATTGGTGGAGGTCAAATCAGGGAATATTGATTTAAAATTAAATGTGAGCAATTGAAAAATCAGTGAAGATTTATATATAGGCAGGTAGCTTTTTGCAATAGGAGAAAAATAATTTATAGGGTTTTTATTGCTTTAAGATAAAGATGATTTCAAAACATAATAAACATGAAACAATTTATAATAACCTCCACTGAACGATGTGAACACTTTATGACCCTTTTGATATTTTAAGTTTTTTTTAATGTATGAATAATTCACAAAATTTGAAGTGTCTATTATAATTTAAGACCACAGGTATCCTCAAACATAGCAATATAATAGATGAAGAAATATCAAATGATATCAGCCATGGGTCATGATGATTTTACAATGTGTCTCTGAGAAATTTTCAGTTTAAATTTACATATTTGGGCATCACAACTGTGAAGTCACAGATTTTGTTACTGCATCAGATCATTCATTAGTGCGCTGTTGCTTTAGAGCTAGTTTTTGTCAGAAACTGTGTATCGCCCTGCATTGAATTACATAGAACAGGTAGGTAGACACACACATTACAATGAAGTGTAATTCCCTCTGCATTTTATTTTATTTTATTTTTGTTGTTGTTGGTGGTTATTTATCTAATTTTTTAAATTTTTTATTGATGTATGATTGATATACACTCATAAAGGTTTCACATGAAAAAACAATGTGGTTACTACATTTACCCATATTTTGTAGTCCCCACCCATACCCCATTGCAGTCACTGTCCATCAGTGCAGCAAGATGCCACAGATCCACTATGTGCCTTCTCTGTGCTACACTGTTCTCCCCGTGATCCCCCACACCATGTGTACTAAACATAATACCCCTCAATCCCCTTCTCCCTCCCTCCCCCTGCCACCCTCCGCTTTGGTAACCACTAGTCCCTTCTTGGAGTCTCTGAGTCTGCTGCTGTTTTGTTCCTTCAATTTTGTTTTATTGTTATACTTCACAAATGAGGGAAATTATTTGTCATTTGTCTTTCTCTGCCTGGCTTATTTCACTGAGCATAATGTCCTCCAGCTCTATCCATGTTGTTGCAAACTGTAGGATTTGTTTCTTTCTATAGCCGAAGAGTATTCCATTGTGTATATGTACCGTATCTTCTTTATCCATTCATCTACTTACGGACACTTACGTTGCTATCATATCTTGGCTATTGTAAAAATTGCTGCAATAAACATAGGGGTGCATATGTCTTTATGAATCTGAGAAGTTGTATTCTTTAGGTAAATTCCAAGGAGTGGGATTCCCAGGTAAAATGGTATTTCTATTTTTAGTTTTTTGAGGAACCTCCATATTGCTTTCCACAATAGTTGAACTAGCTTACATTCCCACCAGCAGTGTAGGAGGGTCCCCCTTTCTCTACATCCTCGCCAGCATTTGTTGTTCTTAGTTTTTTTGATGCTGGCCATCCTTACTGGTGTGAAGTGATATCTCATCATGTTTTTAATTTGCCTTTACCTGATGATTAGCGATGTGGAGCATCTTTTCATGTGTGTGTTGACGATCTGAATTTCTTCTTTGGAGAAATGTCTCTTCATATCCTCTGCCCATTTGTTAATCAGATTATTTGCTTTTTGGGTGTTGAGCCATGTAAATTATTTATATATTTTGGATGTTAACCCCTTGTAAATATGTCATTTACAAATATATTCTTCCATAGTGTAGGGTGCCTTTTTGTTCTGTTGATGGTATCTTTTGCAGTACTGAAACGTTTCAGTTTGATGTAGACCCATTTTTGCTTTTGTTTCCCTTGCTCGAGGGAATTGCATTCAGGAAGAAGTTGCTCATGCTTTTATTCAGGAGATGTTTGCCAATGTTGTCTTCTAAGAGTTTTATGGTTTCGTGACTTACATTCAAGTCTTTAATCCATTTCCAGTTTACTTTTGTGTATGGGGTTAAACAATAACCCAGTTTCATTCTCTTGCATGTAGCTGTCCAGTTTTGCCAACACCAGCTGTTAAAGAGGCTGTCATTTCCCCATTGTATGTCCATGGCTCCATTATTGTATATTAATTGACCATATATGGTTGGGTTTTCATCAGGGCTCTCTAGTCTATTCCATTGGTCTATGGGTCTGTTCTTATGCCAGTACCAAATTGTCTCGATTATTGTGGCTTTGTAATACAGCCTGCAGTTGGGGAGCATAATTCCCCCTGCTTTATTCTTCCTTCTCAGAATTGCTTTGGCTATTCAGGGTTTTTGCAGTTCCATATGAATTTTAGGATGATCTTCTCTAATTCGTTGAAGAATACTGTTGGTATTTTGATAGGAATTGCATTGAATTTATAGATTGCTTTAGGCAGGAAGGCCATTTTAACAACATTAATTCTTCCTATTCATGAGCATGGGATGTGTTTCCATTTATTGGTATCTTCTTTAATGTCTCTCATGAGTGTCTTGTAGTTTTCAGAGTATAGGTCTTTCACTTCCTTGGTTAGGTTTATTCCTAGGTATTTTATTCTTTTTGATGCAATTGTGAATGGAATTGTTTTCCTGATTTCTCTCTCTGCTAGTTCATTGTTAATGTATAGGAATGCCACAGATTTCTGTGTATTAATTTTGTATCCTGCAACTTTGCTGAATTCAGATATTAGATCTAGTAGTTCTGGAGTGGATTCTTCAGGGTTTTTTATGTACAGTATCATGTCATCTGCAAACAGGGACAATTTAACTTCTTCCTTGCCAATCTAGATACTTTTTATTTCTTTATGTTGTCTGATTGCCATGGCTAGGACCACCAGTACTATATTGAATAGAAGTGGGGAAAGTGGGCATCCTTGTCTTGTTTCCGATCTTAAAGGAAAAGCTTTCAGCTTCTTGCTTTTAAGTATAATGTTGAGTGTGGGTTTGTCATATATGGCCTTTATTATGTTGAGGTAGTTGCCGTCTATAGCCATTTTGTTGAGAGTTTTTATCATGAATGGATGTTGACTTTTGTCAAATGATTTTTCAGCATCTATGGATATGATCATGTGGCTTTTGTTCTTCTTTTTGTTGATGTAGTGGATGATGTTGATGGATCTTCGAATGTTGTACCATCCTTGCATCTGTGGCATAAATCCTACTTGATCATGAAGGATGATCTTTTTGATGTATTTCTGAATTCAGTGTGCTAATATTTTGTTGAGTATTTTTGCATCTATGTTCATCAGGGATATTGGTGTGTAATTTTCTTTTTTTGTGGTGTCTTTGCCTAGTTTTGGTATCAGAGTGATGCTGGCCTCATAGAATGAGTTTGGAAGTATTCCCTCCTCTTCTATTTTTTGGAAAACTTTAAGGAGAATAGGTATTAGGTCTTCACTAAATGTTTGATAAAATTCAGCGGTGAAGCCATCTGGTCCAGGGTTTTTTTTCTTAGGTAGGTTTTTTATTACAAGTTCAATTTCATTGCTGGTAATTGGTCTGTTCAGATTTTCTGTTTCTTCCTTGGTCAACCTTAGAAGGTTGTATTTTTCTAAAAAGTTGTCCATTTCTTCTAGGTTATCCAGTTTGTTAGCATATAATTTTTCATAGTATTCTCTAATAATTCTTTGTATTTCTGTGGTGTCCATAGTAATTTTTCCTTTCTCATTTCTGATTCTGTTTATATGTGTAGACTCTCTTTTTATCTTAGTAAGTCTGGCTAGAGGTTTATCTATTTTGTTTATTTTCTCAAAGAACCAGCTCTTGCTTTCATTGATTCTTTCTGTTGTTTCATTCTTCTCAATTTTATTTATTTGTGCTCTAATCTTCATTATGTCCTTCCTTCTACTGACTTTGGGCCTCATTTGTTCTTCTTTTTCTAGTTTCATTAATTGTTAGTTTAGACTCCTTATATGGGATTGTTCTTCTTTCCTGCAGTAAGCCTGTATTGCAATTCTGCATTTTATTTTAACAAAAATACCTTCCTATAGTTTTAATATGGTAACATTTAACAATTATTTTAATTATCAGAAGACCACTATAGCCACTCTGAAGATATACATATTTAAGTAAAAGGAGCAATGACTTATTTTTCTACTACAGAAGTGTTTATACTACTGAATCCATCCCTATGATATTTGCATATTTCCTCAAATGTTTCATAAACTAAAATGTGTATTCAAAGTTTTCTAGAATGTTAATTTAATGACATATTTTTAAATGTTATGTAGTATGATTTATAATACCATTTTTCAGGAATTAGTGATCTATACAAATAAATAGTAAGTGGGATATTAATCTGTACCACCAAAAATTAACGTGTTGGTAAATAATTGGGTCTCCTAGGAACAAGCACCACATGGAAAAATGGTTTTTCAACTTTTCTCCTCCCTCATTACCCTCCCCATTAATTTGGATTATCATGTAGCTTCATATTTACTTATAATATTGTATAATCATTTATGTACTGAAAATCAATTTATGATTTTAACAAGAACATAAACTCAAGCACTTATGTAACAGATGAAAATGCCAAACAACTCACTGTGGATTGTTTTATAAATTATTGCAGGGTGAAGATTTAATTCAAATCTAATCATCTTAAAAAAAAAACAGAAACACAATCCATAAATATGTAACAGTCATATAAAACAATTTCTTACTCACTAATTTTTACAATCTATCTTTATACAGAACCAAAAAATGAACATCCTTTATTAGTAGTTCTTCCTCTTTTGTTTTTGTTTTTTGGTTAATTTCATACTCTAACATATTACATTTAAACAAAAACTTTATGTCACTTTACCTCATCATCTCTACATTCATTTTCTCTTTTTATGATCTCAAGAAAATAAAATGTCCTATATTTACAGCTTATATTGATGCATTGCCCATTCCCTCTTCAATTGCATTCAAATCTAGTTTCTTTTCTCACTCACTACTGCATTCATGCATTTAACCATTATTTTTGAGCACCTTTGTAGATCTTAAAGTTTCTGTCCTCATGAGGCTTAGAATCTAAAAAGTAGGAGACAAAGTATGAAAGCAAATTCATTAATTAAATTTATTATTGTGTTACGTACTACAGAGGGAAAAAACGTACAGTGGAAAACAATGGGGACACTGTTTGGATATCTCTAAGTCAATCTGACCATAATTAACTCAATAACAGACAAAAGTATATTCCCTGATTAATGTGTTCCCAAAAGCAAACTTTCTGAATTTACCAGTTATGTGCCAACTATCCAAAGTGTGTATAATGTTATTTGGCAAATTAAAAAATAATTTTGGCGCAAATTGATTTTCTAAATACTGACCTTTTAAGAGAAGGTGTGCAGGAAAGCCATCCCTGAGGAGGCAATGTTTGCTTGAGCAGAGACCTCAGTGAGGAAGAAGACCAGCCATGGGAAGGTGGGGCATGGCTGGCAGCTTCCCAGGAGCTGGAGTGCAAGGTTCTGAGGTGTAAAGAATCTCACTGACTGAAAAAACCTGAGGAAATTCAGTGTGACTGGTGACGAGTGAGTGAGAGCTGGGGTGACACGTCAGAGGAACCAGAGCCACCTCACAGACCACGGTGAGGGGGTAGGTTTTGTATGTGGAATGGGATGCTGCCAGAGAATTTTAAACATGGAGAAAGGTAATCTGGTTTGTATATTAAAGCATCAAAGTGGCGGCATAGAGAATGCATTGCTGGGGCAGCAGCAAGACAGAAAACAGGGAGTCCAGTTACCAGGCTCTGATAACAATACTGGTGACAGACATTGGTAGACTGGGGTTGGTATCAGTTGCAGTGATCACAATGGCCGTATGTATTGAATCACAGCCAGCATGACTTGGGGTTGTAGGGAGGGAAGCATAGTACAGGATAACTCTGAAGCCTATGCTTCAGTAACTACGCTGCACAGCAGTGCCTGAGACAGGCAAGACTATGGAGGCACCGTGTGTGTATGCAGTGGGAGTTGGAAATGTAAAGGTCTATTTTGAATATGTTAAGATTAAAACGTCAATTAGAAGTTCAAATGAAATTTGTCAGTACACAGATAAAATAAAGTGAGTCCCAGGGGAAAGTTGAAGCTGGTAATCTAAGCATGATTGGCCTGGAGAGTGAAGCCATACATGGCCTGGAGAGGAAGAACCAAAGAAGAGAAGACAGGGCAGAATGTAGAGATGAAGGAACAGAAAAGCAGCCAGCAAGAAGAATGAGAATAAGAAGCCAGTGACATAAAATCAGGAAAATGGAGTGTGCCAGAGACCAAGAGAAGAAAATGATTCAAGTAGAAGTAATCCATCATGTCAAATGCTATTAAGAGGTCAACTGAGATGAAAATAACAATTGACCACGGGAACTGACAAGAGAGAGGCTCTTACTGACCTTGACAAGAGACAAGAGCTGCCTCAGCAGAATGTGAGCACAAAGGAGAACAGGAATTGAGGCAATTTATAGACAAATCTCTTGCAAACTGCTGTAATGGAAGCAGAGAACCAAGGCAAGAGCTGGACGGAAATATGAAGTCAAAGGTATTTTTTTTCTAAGGGAGAATTTACTGATGTTCATAGGCTGAAAATAGTAACTTGACAGACAAATAAAAATCAGTGACTGAGCAAGGAGCATGGGAATTGTGGGGCAGAATTCTTTGAACAAGCAAAAGAATGTAATCTGGGGCACAAGTGGATACCAGAATACTGGATAGATGAGTGGAGGGCTAAATTGCCAAGAATCATGGCAAGAGAAGTGAAAAGAAAAGCAGTGATCCAGGTGATAAAATCTTGAGTTGATCAGAGACCATAACCAGAACTCTGATAAGCGACAGTATGGAACACTAGCAGGTAGTCTTCTGGAGTGCAAGTCAAAGGGGATTTTCCCGAGGAGAAGGGAGTGACCGCACGGGTCAAGAAGCACAGCTTCCCCTACCGCGAAGGAAACTGGTATCAGTTGTGCTGTAGCTTGAGACAATGGAAATGTATTCTTTCACTATTCTGATGCCGCAAGTAAAAATCAGAACCACTGGACTGAAATCAGGATGGGCCAGGCCAACCTCCCTTCAGAGGTTCTAGGAAAGGGTCCGGTGGTTGCTGGCATGCCTTGGCTGGTCGGTTTCTAACTCCAGTCTCTGCCTCCACGGTCACATTGTCTTTGTGTGTGTCTCAAATCTCTCTTAGTCTCTGTCTTTTAAGGATATTATGTGAGTGTTTTCAGGGACCACCCAGATAATCCTGGATAATCTCCCCATCTCAAGATCCTTAATTTAATCACATGGGCAAAGACCTTTTCTCTATATGAGTTAACGTTTACAGTTTCAGGGATTACTCCCTATATCTACAGAGGCTGATATTGAGCCTGCTATAGTACTGACCATGGTAATCAAAAAGTGTCTGCACTTGTCTGCAAACTCAGGAGGCAGTGATTCTAGCCTGATCCCTTCCACATATCAGTCATTTATCCTCCCTAAATATCGATTTCATCATTAATAAAATAGATATCATAGTTTCAATGCTGACTGTGGGTCGAGGGTGTCTGTAAGATTCAAGTGAAATACTGTACAGGACGATACCAGCTTGCCTTTTGAACAATCACCAGTGCCTTTCTTTAAGAGAGACATTGTAATTATGTATGCAGGAGACTTACTTCATGTATTCTCATGTGATCATGCAGAATATAGAAAAAATATGTAATTGAGGGTAGATATTTAACAAAATTAATAATTTTTACTGCTTCATCAGGACATGTAAAAAAATTTTTCCAAATGCATTTTACTTGTTTATCAAGTATAGTATATAAAAAGTTCTAGTTTTCCTAACATTTTTTTTGAAGTATCATTGATCATCTTATACTGGTTTCAAATATACAACACAGTGGCTCAACAGTTACTTATATTATTAAATCTTCATCCCCACTAGTGTGATTACTATGTATCAAGGTAGAAAGTATTACAGAATCATTGACTATATTCTCCATGCTGTACTACCATCCCCATGATCAACTTACATTATGACTGTGAATTATTGTGCCCCTTTATCCCCTTCCCCCTCCTCCCCACCACCTCAACCCCTCTCCCTTGGTAACCACCAGTCCCTTCTCAGTGTCCATGAGTCTACTGATATTTTGTTCTTTCTGTTTTGTTTTGTTTTTATATGCCACAAATAAGTGATATCATATAGTACTTGTCTTTCTCCACCTGGCTTGTTTCACTGAGTATAATACCCTCTAGCTCCATCCATGTTGTTGCAAGTGATACGATTTGTTTTCTTTTTACAGCTGAATAATATTCCATTGAGTATATGTACCAAATCTTCTTTATCCATTCATCTATTGAGGGACACATAGGTTGCTTCATCAGGGTAGTCTTAAATAAAACTGGATTCTTTATCCTGCCAGGTTTGTAGATGTAAAGATAACAATGACTTTGAGTACAGTTTGGTGCCACTAACTTAATTTCTGCTAAAGCTCCAAGAATTTTGCTCCCCACTTCATCTGCACTATCAAGGCAAATGCCAAATCAGAGAATAAGGCAAATCATGTCTCAATAGTATTATGAAAACTGTTTTGACTCCCCATGCACACTGAAAAGATCATAGGAACCCCACATTACAATGAGAATTGATTCTAAAATAAAATTTTCTTACCTGAAGATCTATTTCTCAATGCCAAACATCAACCTGGATGTCTTTTTGCCTATCTTCATTCCTTTCTATTTTTCTCGACCTCTTTCTGGCCTCTTCATTTCATTTATTAGAAACAGCCTTGTAGGCATCTGGACTCAAGGTCCTGGGATTTTTATTTCCTACGTCTAGTCATCAATAACTATTTACTTTTACTGAATCTTTACCATTTGCCATATATTCTCCCCAAATCTATCTCACCCAACCTGGGTTAGTAGAAAAGCTTATACTGGTTTCACAACCCTTTATTTCCTCATTCCCACAGTGAGCATTCTATATTGTTTTCATCATGATTTTTACCTATTTATTTAAATACAATATTCACTCCAGGACCAAATGCAAATCCCATAGACCTGAGCAAATCAATATAATTTTATTTACATTACAGGGTCTCCAAAACATGCCTAAAATGATATCCAGATGCCAGAAAAAGCCATTCTATCAAGTAGTACATGGCATTCTAAATTAAAATGAATTAATAGATTTAAAGACCCTCTCACACTATTATACTAACCTCGGTCTTTCATTTTAAAGCCACCTCTGTCTAATCCACAAATGTACAAAAGCAAATGGTCTCCATTTAAAACTGCTAGTACCCTCTATATAGCAATAGTGGTTCATTTTACTTTGTCATCATATTTAATTACATTTATTTATCTCATTATGTCAAATTACTGTAAGCCATTGACCATTTTTTGTTGTTGTTGCTCTAAAAAATGTCTTTAATATACACCCTCTTCTAGAAAATTTTGGGGGATTATTTCCCCCAAAATGTTAAGCATAAATGTATATCTTATATGCTCCACATTTCATGGCTCTTGGAATATGTACCTACACTATAGTATTAAAATACATTTGTTTGCTTCTATTAGGTTTACAGCATTGGTTAAGGAGGTTCGCTGAACAATACAAAAATAGTCATCACACAAATTCATACTAAAGTAAAATATTGGTAAGTTCTTACCACCTTATGTTCTAATATTAGGAAGCTACATTAAAAAATGGTTTTAATTCCACTCTGAAATCTCCCGACTTTAAAACACCCTAGCCATGGTCCTACAGATCTGCTGGATTTTATCACAGAGTGTCATGCTTGAGTGCTTCCTATAGTTATAGGCAGGCCAACAGAGAAAGAAATGGATTGAAAGTATTCACTCCAAAGTTACGGCAGTTTAATAAATATACTGTTTCTACCTTGACAGGAGAGAAACTCCCTCAGAAGGTAGGCAATCTTTTAGGCCATTACATTCTTTCCAAATAGCGGGAGGAAAAATTGAAATAGTTTCTGATATCTGAAATGGGTTATAAAGCACAAAATCAATCAGATCATGAAGAATCTGTTTCACTACAACACCCATTCCTGCTTCCATAAATGTTGTTAGAAAATACTCCAACAGTAACATAATCAAAATCAGAAAGCATAGGATGTAAGAATTATGAGATGTTTAGCTATGGGTTGACCCTTTATAAATATGCTGTTAATCTATTTTTTTAATTGTGCTTCTGAAGATAACTTTTAAAAATCTAAATTAAAAAAAAATTATGATTGCAAAGATATGACTTTAGAAATAATGGATTTTCTTTATGAAAACCTACCAAAAGCCCCACTCCCCAAATATCTGCTGCCCTTATTCAGAAGGCTTGTTAAATAAAAGTTGAAAAGTATATTGCTACAATTTTGCAGAGGAATATCACAGCATTTAGAATATTAGTGTATTTGAGATGCAGGAAAAAAAAACTTGATAAATATACCACAGTTCATCTCCCAAATGCCCCATAATTACCTCAGGGACTTTAGGCTGTCTTCTATTAAAAATAAACAAGTACAGAAAAACTCTTTAGATAAAGAACTTCTAGAACCTTTCTCATGCCCTATTGCTAAGTTTAACTCAGTTGGAACATAGTAGCTTTGTAGTTAATGCATCAATACTGGAGTTAAAATATGTTTTTTTGTTTTATTAGAAACTGATACTAACTTCTGTAAAGACTAAGAAAATAATTTGAAAGTCACTAAATTTGAAAATCATTTATTTGAAAACCATAAAAAGTAGAACCATTATATATATATATATATATATATATATATATATATATATATATATATATATATATATATATAATAGAATATTATTCAGCCATAAAAAAAAATTCTGCCATTTGTAACAACATGGATGGATCTAGAGAATATTATGCTCAGTGAAATAAGCCAGGTAAAGAAAGACAAGTACTATATGATTTCACTTATTTGTGGAATATAAAAACAAAGCAAAGCAACATGAACAAAACAGCAGTAGACTCATAGATGCGGAGAAGTGGCTGGTGGTTACCATGGGTGAGGGGAGGGTGTGGGGGATAAATGGGCAAAAATCTCAATCATAACACAAGGTGACCATGGGAATGGTAGTACAGCATGGAGAATATAGCCAATGATTTTGTAACATCTTCCTATGTTGACAGACAGTAACTACATTAGTGGGGGTGAGGATTAAATAATATGGATAAGTGTTGAACATCTGCAACTAATGTAAGATTGTATATCAACAATACTTCAATAAAAAAATCAACAAATGTAAAGAAAAAAAAAAGCAATGGTCCCTTAACGTTCCCCTTAAACTTCCTGAGATTAAGGGCCAGCTCACTAACTATTTTTGCCACACTAAATAACAGCTTCTTATGGAAACCATTTTCTGGACCAAACTTAAAGTTAGCTTGGATGTTTAAATAAAATCACCTTTCTCCTTACATATAATCTGTGGCAAAGCATTTTCAAAAGCTTCATTATAATTAAGAAGATATTTAGTTATCCTCAAAGCACCAAACCTGTTTTAATCAGGTCCAGAATAAGTAAATTATTCACACAGGACTTAGTGGGCAATGAGAGAGGGAATAAAACAAAAAATAACACTTGGCAAAGTTTCACCAGTGATATTTCAGTAGAGACTTCACATAGTTTCATCTAAACTAAGTTGCTACACAGGATACCATACAGCTTTCAAAGTACAGAAAAACTAATATTTTTCATTCTATTTCTAAATACACATACAACATGCACTACAGTACATCGGTCAATAGCACCAGTTACGGCCTAGCATTGTGCAATATTAAGAGCCAAGGGCTCCCATTATCATGGCAGACTTTCTTAAACCCTAATATGAATAAAATAATCAAGACATTTGGATTCACTAGGTCAGGGTAGGGTCCAGAAATCTGCATTTCTACCAAGCCTTGTAAAACCTGGCCCTGAGGTTGCAAAAGTCTAAACACCCTGTAGTGAGATACGCAATGTTCTTTCTTGTGTGGAGCCTAATCTACTAATCTATTTTCCACTCTCACCTTGGCCACCCCTTTCTCTCTCCTCCTCCTCTTCCACCGACCTTTCTTTCTGTTTTCAGCACATACAGGCGATGCTCGGAACAGAAACATGATGGTGCTTTGCTCTTCCAAGCCCTCACACATCCCCTTCCTTCTTCTGCCTGGAACACTTGTACCTTAAGAGCAAATGACCCTGTGCATATGCTTTCCTGACTCACTCAAGCTGCTAGTTGTATATTCTACTATTTATACCACCATGTACATATCACTTTGTACATGCATATTGTAAATGTAAATTGTAAAACAGTAAATATTGCACTGTTTTCTGATTATGTGCTCATGTATCCATGTGGCCCAGTATATCTACCCTTGGTGAGGCCAAGGACCACGCTTTATTCATCATGCCCTTTTCTTCTTTGAAGCACAGGCCTAAAACATAACAGGTGTGTAATAATTGTTCATTGAGCAAAAAACTGAGTGTTACCATGGCAGCCTTTTTTCCAATACACCCGGCCACTCTAAACTCCCAGTTCCTATCAGTACATAGTTAGGTCATATACCTTAAGTCAGAATCATGGAGAATTGTAAACTCAATCTGTCAGAGATATATTATGGTTTATTTGTTAAATAATTGTGCTTGTGTTTATAGCAAACCCATTGTGTTTTATTCCATTTTGGTCCCCCTGCTGGAGGGGGTAATGGTGAATATAAGACCACTCGTTGACCGTCTTGCTGGATCCAGGCAATCGGAGGCGCCTCACCTCCTCCACTGTCCTCAGAAGGTGCACCCTGCTCGCCTTCCCTGTGCTGGAAGCTGCCCCAAGGACACAGCCTTGAGTAAGGTGTTGACACCGTCTGGACTGTATATATGACTGAAGCCAGTTAAGGCCTCTATATCAACTTACACGATTCTGGAGGGCAAATGAGGAGATCGACTCATCTTGCAGTCTCCTAAGACGAGTCTTGTATGTAAGTTCCCTTGCTCACTAAACCTGTCATCTGCCCCTCTGGGATGGCTGGCCTCTGTCTCCCGTCTCTCCTTGCCTTCTGTGTAAGGCAGCCAGTTTGCAAACCAACACCCCCATGTGCCAAGAGATGGTTTGTTTGTTTTCCACCTGACTTATTTTTTTAATGCAATGAGAAAAGTTCTTGGGAAAAACAAAAGGTGATGGCGAATGCTTTCTGTGTCTCACCATGCAGATGCTATTTGGTTAGTAAAAGCACCTATGTGGGCTTCTTCACTATGAAGGGCAAGGTTCTAATCTAGATGGAAAAAAGAGTAGAAGGAAGATTAGAAAGATACCTGCATCTAAAAGGGATAGGAACATTGGGTGACCCTTGCTGACTCTAGTTTGTAAGCAACATGTGGTAGGAAAGCAGATCTGACAAAATAGCAGGAAGTTGAAAGGATTGCGAAAGGACCTGACAGGAATGATTTCTACTGACAGGAATGATTTGTAAATGTCTAGAAACAGAAGCTTCTGCTGTGTGCCACCATTCACCCCACTATTCCCAAACTGTCAGTAAAGCTGTTATACAAAGCAACAGTGGGTTAATGATGTGCTGGGGGTCTGAAGGCCGAAGCCTCGACTTCTCTGCTCCAGCAATGAGGCGGTGAAGAGCAGCAGCATCTCCAGGAAGGGAGAGAGAGGCAAACAGCAAGACACCAGCAAGAGTCAGAACCTGGAGCCGGAGGTGGTAATACGAATGCTAATTCTCTGGGAATACTTAAAAATGGCAGGGTGGGGCCTGAGTTTATTATAGGAAATTTATAAGGACTTGACACATTTTGTTTGGCTATTAAAAGAAAGTGTGAGCCCAGAGGACAGAGGCACGTACGTTATCAGTGTAGGTGTGCACAGCCCACAGTCTATGCTCCACGGCCATTGCTTGTTTCCATCTCTGGCTTTGCCGTCTACCACCTGGATTTGGGGCAAGTCAGTTAACTTTTCTGCGTCCCTGTTTCCTTCTTTATAAAATAGCAATAGTGTTAGTGTCTACTTAGTAGAGTCAACATTAGGGCTATATCAGTTAATCTTTTTAAATTTTGAACAGTATCTGTCAGATAGTATGCAAGTTTTTTTTCTTTGTACATAAAAGAAGAAATACAATGTCCTGAATGAAACACTCACAGGCTATTAGATTTTCTTCCCTACATAAATCACATTTACACTTTACATTTGTGATCCCACGGCTGATGAAATTATTCTTCAGAGATTTACATGTAAAATCTGTGAAGTAAAATGTTATGATTGTATTACTTAATGTAAAGTGTTTTTTATTTCTTCATAAAATAGTCCTAATATTCAGTCTCATGGTTGGAAGAAGAAAAATGTAAAAATCAGATCATAAACTCTAGTGCAGGAAAAAGTCGAACTTGTCTCTTTGGGACCTGAAGGGGGGATGCAGAGGGGTCGGTTTATCACTCAGCACAGAACTCCCCATTTAGAGCGGGGCACGCATGAGGGGACACTTTTTAAATCTCATCCTTATCCTTTGTTTCAGCTCTGAGCTTCTCTGGAGCAGGAATGGTGGTCCTCGGCAGGCACCACAGCGCTGGCCTGTAGGAGGCGCACCCCACGCCTCTGCTCTGTGCTCGGATGTCCTTTGTGTTACCCAAGGGGAAGTACAAGTACAGATTGGCTAGATCCCCCTAAGCAAAGTAAAACCAAAAGGGGAAACATGATTTTGCAAAGCTTTTGATATTTTTAAGCTCCCCCACCAAAGAAAAGGAGATTATCAAAATGACAAAGGAAAAAAAAAGTAAGAAAAAGTATCTAACCTTTTTTACACTTATTTCACTTTAGTCCATTATTGTTTTTTATGGCCTATGGGAAGGTAATCATTTCACTGATTAGTGTCTAAAAAGCTAAATCCCTCTTGATCCCCTCCCTCTGTCTCTGAGGAGCAAACACAAATTTGCTTATATCGACTCCCCTTTTGCTACACCCCCATCCCCTCCTTTCACCCACCTCTCTCCTAATTCCTTCAAGTGGCTCCTCTTCCCAGAGCCCTCCTGGGTTAAATCCTTGGCCTTGGTGCTCCTGTGACATTCTCCAGCACTGGATTTTAGCAGCCCTGGCCTGCCACTGAATCATGAGCACTTGGAAGCAAGTACTGGTTCTCCTCCATCTGAAGCATCCAGTGTCTTCCAGGGAATTAGACACAAGTATACTTCAGGAAAAAGATTTGGTGAGTTAGCAATTTAATCCAGGTAAAGACTCCTTTTTATTTCTCTAAGGAAACATACTCATTGTTTTGATATCTACCTTAGACAACTTTTCAAAAAGCTAATTTACCGTAGCCCTTGTTTCAATGAAAATGTATTTCTTTTTGCTAAGTGCTTTGTAGGAAAAAATTAAGAGCACATTTTATAAGATTATTGACTCTCATACTATGGGGTCATGTTCTACTGATGACCATCATATTTTACTAAAAGTCACAAAGAAGTATCAAAAGCAGACAGGAAGGAAGGATGGGTGAAGGAAAGAGGAGAAAAGGCAGAAAGATACATGAACCTTCAGTTCTTTTGATGGAAATGAAATTATAGTCCTATTACTTTCGATAACTTGAAAATGCATATTCATGTACATGTGAGCACACAATTAAAACTGCCGGCAAAATATAAACCAAGCAAAAATATCCAGAAACTTCTAAGATTTACATTACTGATTTATATCCAGAAACTTCTAAGATTTACATTACTGATTTATTCCTTCATTTCAATCTAATGTTGAAAAATGTCAACTCAAAAATCAAACCCATTTTTTAAGACTGACAATGCCAACATATCCAAGCCAAAATATCCAAGTCAAAGAAGGAAAACAGTTTTCCTGAATTTAACTCTTCCAGTTGTTTGTGGTTTCCTGTATAACTTCAATTACCTGAAACCACGCACGATGCCTGAGTTCTGCTTTTCATACAGATAAAGTTCAGTGATATTTATAAAGGTTCAGTCACAAAGTTAAAGGTACAATGTCTACTATAATTAATTTAAAATGTCAGTCTCTGGTTCATGCTGTAAGCAAAAAAAATATTAGTCTGGGACAGATGTCAAGTAGATAAATGGATTTTATTTTGTTGTTCTAAGTCAGTGTAAGAATGGGAAAGATAAGAATGCAAATAAATGTTATGATGATGATGCTATAGCAGCTTTTGGGTATCATGAGAATATCAACACCCACTTTTGTCTTTACTCAATCAACAAATAATAATTGAGCACCTACTTTGGGCAGGTATTAAATCCTCTTGGATCAAGAAGTCTTATGGGGAGACATGAAAATAATAACTTAAAAAATCAAAATGAAAAAAGAAAAAAAATGATAAAGGATCAATAGCAACCCTTCTTTCTCCTGGTATTTCCTGTGCTGGCTCAACAGTAAGGGAGCTTCTTCTGCCATCTCTACTCAAAGAAGCCCACAAGCCACACCACAGGCAGCTACTTTCTCCATCCTTCCATAGGGATGGATGAACACTTCTGCTTCCCCTTAGCTGTCTTAATATATTCTAAATGGGGACCATAGCCCAGGCTAGGAAGCACAGAGAAAACAACTGGTAGTTATCTGATCAATTTGACTAGAGTAGAATTTCAGAACCACTAAACAGTCACAAAATAATATATATTCACTTAAATCACCAAAATTCTTTGCAAAATGTTATAAATACCCTTTTTGTGTTGGGGGGTGGGGGGGAGGATACAGACCTCCCTTTTAATTAAATATGCTGCAGTTCTAGACACAGGACTATTCAAGTCTCAGGACAATTCCCATCACTAGCATAACATATTACTTGTCAACTGAATGTGAAAACATAGAATAAGTAGACATGAAAAATAAGCTAATTTTTTTTAAATTCTAGGCTTACATTCATTATATCAACTAGAGCAAAATATTGCCCAAGTTAATCAGTTTCATTAGGGTTACCTTGTGCTCAATACACTAATTATATCTGCAAAGCACAGGCAAAGCTCATTAAGATGCCCCAAAATCTAATTCTTCTTTGTGATCTGTTTACCAATTGTTGACCAATGCCAAATTTGAATAATACCAAATGATAAGAAAACTAGCTCATAAAAGTTGCCTTTTGGTTTACTTTTGCTATAGGAGAGTAAAAGATGGGTGCAGTTTTTTGGATATTTGTTTTATTTTTATCATAGCAGTTTCATCACAGGAGAAAATATTTTGGCAATTTCATGTCAAGCTAGCTCATTTTTCAAAACTGTGCAGTCTGGAAGAGATAATCATGCTGAAGCTGTTCTCAGGGACTGAAGAACAGTCCCAGAAATTATTTCATATTCTACACTTAACACACACACCCTCAAATGGGCAGCAGCTCAGGAATTGACAACAAATGAGGTTCTAAGCATTCACAATTATTGATTGAAGCTAAGAGGAGAAAGCACAATGATTGGTGGTATACAGATGGAGGTGCTGTAGCCAGCAATGTTTCTAGTTGACAATCATTGATTTTTCTTATTTAAGGAATATATTATGTTCTTTTTTCAGTAAGATTTTGTTTTGCTTTAATCTTCCAAAATGAGCTATCTGATTCTTATCTCCTGACTATCTGCACTACCATTAGGGTAGTCTTTGATTCATTTTCCTGGTTTATACTGTGTTGTCAATTTTTTTTAATCATTTGTATTATGGTCACCACCCTGGTCTATACATCTATCTCCTCAATCTTGGCAATAGACTCAACACTGAACTCTCTTCTAATTCTAACCCAGGCAGTACACTAATAGATTAATAATCACCAAGCACTATTCTACACATTTATTCCTCAAAATGCAGAAAATGCCTCTCTATTGCCAAAGAGCAAATCAAAGTGATTTCTTGGCTTATAAATTTTGTGCGTAGGGTCCCACTGTATTGTTCTTCAGATGCCAACAGATTATTCTCCATAGAACAGATGAATCTCTCTTCAAAGTCCTTATGAACACTAGCTTGTATCCCACTTCTCCTAAGAAACCCATTCCATTCTAATTAAACCACAGTGATCCTAAATCTGGATTAATTCAGTCCCCAATAAAACAACTGACAGACATAATATCTGGAGATCTTAGGAAGGCAGGCTTAAAACAAATTACTGACAAAAGCAGAATTCAGATTTTCCAAAGATGTATTAATCATCAAATCCCACAGGAGACTCTCACCTTCCAACACACACATGACCAGATACATCTCTTCCTACCAAACAGCCTCAGGGTCACAATAGATGGCCGATCCTTCCGTCTATGTGTGGCCTTGAAAGGAAACTTTAGTTGTAGTTTTGATGGAAACCTTACTTCTAAGGACATTTAATTGAGGATCCAGAAATAATGCATAAATTCCTTGTTTGGTTCACCCCTTAGAAAAATCACCTGTCTTCCAGTTTTGATGTATCTCCTAGTTTCATTCTGCATTCAGCTGTCCCATCTCAGTAAAGTACTACAAATTCACCCCCTAGCTCTTCCTGTCCTATATATAATGAGGTTTTGCTTAGATGGTCAATGGAAGAAATGTTAATTCACAAGAAGGGCTGTTGAAATCTTTCTTCTGGACAAAGTTCCTGTTTTAAAATTAGTGTCTGTTCACTGTTTCCTGATCACACTTTAAGCATTCCTTCAGAGTTATCGTGGAGTGCTTTCTCTGATTTGTCTAGGAATTAAAATCACATTCTGACTCAATATTATTCCCGACAATCACAATCATCCAGAATTGTCCCGTGGTCCTCTGAAAGCACCACATTTAGTCTTGCTGGTGTTTGCAGTGTGGTGGCAATGCACATTTTCTATACAAAGGAAACATGACTGTGAGAGGCTGTTGGGGGTCACAGTTCCACACCTCAGTCCTTCCCCGAATGCACACACATTCAAATGGTGGTGCTGGAACCACACGTCACAATCCTTCCTGCTCCCAATTCTAAGCACAATTGTCAAGTTTCCTAAAGTATTTGTAATTACTGTGCAGTATTGCACAATACTTTTTTTTTTTTTTTTTTTTTTTAAGCACCATCACTTGAAAGTACTCCTCTGTTAGGCCTTGTAAAGCCAAGGGCATATTAAGTGGTTAATCATTATGAGCTATTTCATCCTGACACCTATTTTCACCTTATAAAAATGGATTGGTTGAATTCTTCTTGTTAGAAAATGCCACTGCAGTTACTCTATTCACTTACAAAGATATAGAACAATAATTAAGTTATATTTACTACAGATTGCCTATTTTATTGCTTATATTAAGAGTTATCTGGACGTTAAAGGCTTTCCCATAAAGATGTTAATGATTAATAAAAAGCAACTGGACTTTAAAATTCTTACTATGAACTGGAATTATTTTTTATTTTTGAAAAGGACAGTTCATTCCCTGACATTCCAATGTATATTGTTTTCTTAGAAAGCAAATCCAAAGAGGTAGAAATAACAGGAACTATTTGGATATATTCTAAGTTTCTTCTAAGATGTGAATAACAAAAATATATATTAAGTGACAAATTTAGTAAAGTCATGTTAAATACTCCGGTCATTGTTAGGTACATATTTGAGAATTTGGAGTCAGAAGAAGGTGGTAACAAACAATTCATTGGGCGGATAAGGACTCAGGTTCAGAGGAATGAAACAGTTTGCACAATTACATACAGCCTCTGCTCTGTGCTACCTGCTGACACTGCAGCTTTGTGTGAAACAGGAAAAGGAACCTGCTGCTCCACACCAGGGCCATAAACTCAAAGGGCAAAGCCCCAACTAATGTAGCAGCTACTTTCCCCTTAGGCCAGGCAGCTTTGGGAAACACTTAGGCCACATGGCTGTACGTAGTGACATGTGGATTCATAAACAGCAGTCTGGGTTCATACATGGGTTCATGTGGAAAAGAAAGAGACAGGATGAGAAGCAGTGGACTTTACACAACTTCTCATGTATAAATAGCAGATATTTCTATTCACCTTTATAAGAAAAGGTGGAAGCGTTCACAGTTCATTTAACAAAGCCCAATAAAAGAGTGTCGCAAAAGAGAAAGCAATAGAACAAAGAAGAAAAGGAACACTGGAGTCCGGAGGAGTCCGGATCCTGGCGGCAGCAGCCACCACTGCGGCAGGATGCGCTGCCTCCCGCCCTGGCCAGTCCGCGTCCCGCAGAGGACGCCCAGGAGCTGCGCGGACCCACCCTGGGATCTTCCACTTCCCCAGGCTTCACTGCAATGAATTCTTCCGTGGTGACATAGAGGACCAACTCCAGCTCCCAGGGCTCGGTGAACAACATGGGTTCCGCTCTCTGAGGTTTGCCACATGTTCTCATACCTGAGCTGGCCTAGATCTGAGGACCTGACTGAGCAGAAGGCTGAGATGCTGTGTGTCTTAGTCCATATACACTTAACCGGTAGCAACAGCAGCAGTGATTCCATGTTAGAAAGTATGAGGAACGAGACTGTGGCTAGTGATCCCCAGTGGGGCCAAGAGAATCAGCCCAAGCTGCTCACCACCTCTATACTCTCAACTCCCTCCCACCTGGCAACTGCAGCTCTGGGCCACCAAAAACTTCAAGAATCGGGTCAAGGTCAAGCTGGCTCCACTCATCTGTGACACCCCTGTTTCTCCCATTCACAAATCTACTATAGTTTTAGTTTAAATTAAGGGGAATATTCATCATTATTATTATTCTTCATTTGCCTCTTTCATTTATTTCCTATTTCTCCTGTAATAATAAATGAAAGGAAATATATATGTTAGGAACCAGTTACTTGTAGGTTATGTGCTAATTCATAACTAGAATTAGCATAATATAAAATAAATAATACAATGGGAGCAACTATTTATTCCAGAGGCAGGATGATTAAATAAAAATAAATTTAATATCATAATCAACAATGTCAACAACTTGAAGAAGTCACAGGATCACATCAATAAATGCAAAAAAAGGCTTTTAATAAAATTCCATTATTGTAAATTACTAAAACTCTAAGTAGGTTAGGAATAGAAGGACTTTATTTAAATATTATGGCATAGTTCTCAAAAACAGGTAGTAAACATAATTCTAAGTGGTGAAATATTAAAGCCATTTCTTTTAAATCAGGAACAAAACCCTAATGCCTGTCATCACCATTTACATACAAAATCATTTTGAAAAGTCTAATCAAGTGAATTGGGAAAGAAATGATGGAGTAGTATGTGACTTTTATACCTAAGAATCCCAAGAGACTCAGGCCAAAAAACTAAGATACGTTGGAAATGTGCTGGAGAGAAGTTAAAGAGAGAAATCACAAGCATTGCTAATAGAGCAGGAACGACCTAGAGACAGAAAATGGCAAATATACATTCTGCTTCCTTGTCTCCCTGAATAAATTATGTAGGATATTTAGAATATTTGGGATATTTGGGAGACAGAAAAAAATTTATAACTATTAAATGATACAAAAGAGAATCTTAAAAAGTGGAAAGACATACCATGTTATTAGATGGGCATATTTAATACCATAAAATCAATTCTCCTAAAATGAGTATATAAATGAAATGCAATTCAATTAAAATTATATGCTATTTAATTAAATATCTAATTGTTCCTCAAAAGATAGAAAAGATAGACACTGAAAGAGGCTAACCTTACTAGATATTAAAATACCATACAAAATACAAACCACATGGTATCAGCATAAAACTAGAATTATATTTCAGGAAAATAGTAGAGGATCTAGAAAATAGACATTTATAGGAATATAATAAGTGACACATTGATTTATTTTATCATGATTATTATCATGGCCTAGATCTTTAGACCTGACTTTGCACCTTTAGTATCATGATAAGATGACACATGGTAAATAGTAGGTATAAATAAAGTTACAAATATAATGAATTGTAAAGCAATTTCAAAAGTAACAATTGTACAATTGTTCAATGTCACTTTATATCCACTGGATTGACAAAATTTAAAGAATCTTATCTGCTACTACAGTGTTTCAAAAGAAGGTGTACCCTTTTCTGCTTCTGGTGAAAATGGAAAACCTCCATCTTTTTCTGAAAACCAAATTAAAACCAACCATCCACAAGAGAACAAACAAACCAACAAAAAACAACATTTTTTAACAAACAATAACATCCTGAGAATATGTTCCATAAGAAGAGATTCATCAATACATAAAAATATCACACATCCAAGAACATTTTTATGAAACAAAAACAGGGGTAATAAAATTAACTGAGGAATTGAGGAATGGTGGTTTCATTGTTTACACTGCTACATTCTAGACCAGGGTCTTATAATTTCCTGTCTGAATTCGTAACTTCTTTCCCTTTTCCCTATTGTTCAATATATCCCAACTGACAGCTGTGAATTTCATAATCTTCAAGCACTTCTTCAATCATGTCATATGCTCAAGAGCCTATCTATAATGTTTCTTAGTACAGTAAATATAAAATCTCATACTTCATTTTCATGATTGTCTAGACCCAAGTACTTCCATTCCCTAACAAGTATCATTAATATTAGGTCAGTCTCTTCACTGTCCCCAGTAACTTTCACCTCTAGGTATTTACAAGTGCTTGTCCTCCAACACAATGGTTCTGAACCTCCTCCTCACCTACGTGGTCCTCACATTCTAGAGAATAGTTTCTCAACCACTCTCATGACTTTTCTATATTCTGGCTTCCTATTACTTGTCTCTAGTATATGTCAGCACTTGTGTATGAATCACCTTAGGCTCTTGTTAAATGAAGTTTAAGACTCAGTAGGTCTGGCAAGAAATAACATATGCTGATGAGGATGCAAAGAAAGGGGAACCCTCCTACACTGTTGGTGGGAATGTAAATTGGTGCAACCATTGTGGAAAGCACAATGGAGGTTCCTCAAAAAAGTAAAAATAGAAATACCATTTGACTCAGTAATTCCACTTTTAGGAATTTACCCAAAGAAAATAAGATCCCCGATTCGAAAAGACATATGCACCCCTATGTTTATCGCAGCACTATTTGCAATAGCCAAGATATGGAAGCAATCCAAGTATCCATCAGTAGAAGAACGGATAAAGACAATATGGTACAGATACACAATGGAATATTATTCAGCCATAAAAAGAAAAGGAATCCTCCCATTTGTAATATATGGATGGAGCTAGAGGATATTATGCTAGTTTCTCACAGCTTGTAAATATTGAACTTGGAGTTCTAGCCTGAGTATATGATCAAAAAATCATACTATTTCCATTTATTCCAGTACATTCTCCTGAAAGGACATGCTGTCATCCTTTAACTCCACTTATAGTTTTTTACCATGCTAAGTACATACCATTTAAAATATATTTATGGGATATGTGGACATTGCCTTCAGAAATGTAAAGACCCTTTTATAGAAGGTGGGTTTGAAGAGTTTTCTAGATCTGTAAACAAAACATAGAAACAGAGGGCATATCTTAGTTTAACAGAAAGCTTTCTGAAAATGGAATAGGCTTCCCAGAAGAGTAACAGATGCCCTATTAGGGGAGTTATTTAAACAACTGATACCATGATAGAGAGGCTCAAGATGGAGACGATTTCTAAAATTCCTTCCAACTTTAAAATCTGTTATGTTTAATTGCAATGCTTCTTCAGTGATATGTAAATAAACTCAAAGTACCCAAATGTTGGGTGACATCAGGTTTACACATGGGTGGCTAGTGAACACATGGGCTCAAATGACTGTCTGTCCCTCCTCTGGCCCTGCTCATCTGTCTAGCATTTGTAGCTCAACCTTCCCACCTAATAATATGGAAAAGTGTGCAGGTGAATCCACACAGAAAGCCTTGCATAGTCTACATATGTGCTTGAATTAATGCCAGTTAGCAGTATTTCTAACCTTTAAGGGACTGTAACTTGTACATGATCTTCGTAATGGGATGCTTTTAAAGAAATACTATGTAAAAAATGATCTAATTGGAGAACTGTGAGAGACCGATAAGTTGAAATGGAGAAAAAATATTGAGCAGCCTTGAAAGCATTTTGTGACATGAAGCAACTTAATTCATCCCAAATGTTATGCTACAGCAAGTTATATGATTCTGCCAGATGCTTCTTTTTAGAAGAATTTTATTATACCAGAGAGGGCAATTTCTTTTAATGAGAATATTTTTGAATAATATTTGTTCTTGAAACCACTTCTTTCTCTGTTTCATATCTAATGAGAATAATTTCCTGTGATTTATAGGCATTTTTATTCTTCTTTTGGTTCAATCAAAATACCAATTAACTGTATGCATAATATGAGAATGAAGTGGGGACCTTCCAGTTGGTTTCAGAAAATATGCATTAATCATAGTAAGCATGTGACTCGTATCATAGGAAATCTACAGGTGAAGGATGACAAGCAAAGCCTGCAGTTAATGTCCCTGTTTAGAATCATCTCTAGATAGCTAGCTAATGTCAAATTTGAACAGTGAAAAAATGTAAAACACTAAAGAGTACATGTCTCAGGCATCATAAAACCTAGGCAATATACAGTATTCATTTCAATCTAGAGCATGGACTGTTAGGTCCTGATTTCTACAAAAAACTTATGTGAAATGTTTAATGAAGCAAGTCAAGTGTACATAAAATGAATGAATCTTTTAAGAGAGAGGGTATACATTTAGAAAACAACACCACTTAAAATTTGGGAAAGGAAAAACTAGATAGTGATTTGCCTCTAAGAGTACTAAGTAAACCAAACAGAACTCAAAACAGAAAAATACACATTCTTCAAATAGTCGTAGACTTGACATGTAGAGCACAAAACAAGGGATAAATGCTACTATCCCTGCTACTAAGGGATAAATGCTTTACCCAGAATAATCACGCAGCGGAGACGCTTCATCTTGGGGAATGGTGTGATTTTATAGGAAGCTTCTTAGTTCGTGCCCTCCCGCTGAAACAAGAACTGAGCCATCAGCCTGTGACTAGGAATATCTGATCTTTCCAAGTATGATTAACCTGCCTAATGTGTACTGCAATTTTTTGAAATGGCACCAAATGTTGTAAAAGGCTACAGTTATACTACATTGTGGAACGCTGTTTATAATGTGTGATATTATTGCCTTAAGTCATCGTTAATTTCCAAACATAAGATTCCTTAAAAAATAAAGTCTTTTTCATCAAATTATAGTGACTGTGCAATCAGTTCCTGGTTCACAGTAAGTGCACAAAAATATATCTGGAATCAGTAATGGTTAACAATTTGCAGCAGCAATATCCAGGCATCAACAAATTTAATGATTTTATATAATTTAAAACAAAATAAAATGTTTCATAATCAAGTGAAAGAAAACAATGCTAAAGAGTGAGCATAATATATACATATATTTTTAGAGGAAAACAGAGACACATTTATAAGGTACATCTATGGAATGAGATAACAAAAGTTAACTAACGCTTGGACTGAAAACCTGATAACTGTAACTGAAAACTGAATCAGTGAGAACTGAACCTGATCAGAATTTTAGGGGTCTTATGTTCCCCCAAAATGTAGGCTTTTAAAATCATCTGTGGTCCTAAATCCAACACTCAGTATGACCAGGCTGGACTATACTAGAGAGAGTAAGGCAAGGGCTTTCACATCCTTATACACAAAATCAGGCTTTTGACTACTTACTGGAAGATCCCAATTAGAAGTTATGCTCTCCATGACTTCTTAGGCTTTGTATCTTACAGCAGGAGCCCATCTGGCGGGTCAGCCCTCTGCACAGTCTTGCTCTAGTTTCCTCTCTCCATCTGGTTTACCTATTTTTCTCTCTGTGTTGCCAAAGTACCAGCTTACTTGGCAGCCACAGCCAAGCAGTGTTGGGGGAGCCATTTAAAGACCTCGACTAGTTAAGGAATGACATCATAAATGGTGTGTTAGAATGAGAGTTCTGGCAGGAGTAAAAGCATGTTGGTAACATGGTAATAATGAAATAGTAAGATTTTAGGTATAGGCAAGGTAAGAGGTAACCCAGAACCAGATGCAAATCCCCAGGAGAACTGCAATAAGACTCGGAGGAAAACAGCATTACAAGATAGAAGTAAAATCAAGGACAAGACTTAATATCCAAACACCTGCATAGTTGGGGAGATTTATTATGCAGATAGTTTTAAAAATCCTTTGCACACCTCTAATTTTGCTGCAGCTTCTACCCCAATCTTCTGCATCCTGAAATTGCTGCTGCTGTGATAATACTCTTGTATCAAAATTACTCAAGATGTTTACTTATCATTCTCTTCAATCCTCTTTCCATTTTTTCAGTAAAACTTCTATGAGGCTCTCACCTCCACCACTCCAGCAAAATGAATCCTATAAATCTTATGGGTGACTGCCATTTGGTTACCAACTGAGCCCTATCACAGGTGACACAGCCGCAGTGCTGGACAGTTGTGCATTCCCTGCTCCTTGATGCATTTGTCTTTTCTTGACTCATCCATCATACTTTCTTGGCTTTTCCTGCTGCTTCACTGGTCATTCCTTCCCAGGCTCCTTTGCTGTTTTCTTTCTTCCTCCCTCCTCCTAATTTTAGACGGCCCAGGGCCTCTTCTTTTCTCCAGCTACACTCACATTTTGGTGATTCCATCCAGTGTCCTGGATTTAAATCATTTATGTGAGCCAGGGACCCCCAATTGCATATGTCTGGCCTAGTCCTTTTCCCTGAGCTCCAGACATGTCTAGACTGTGCTCAAACAACAGCACAGTGAAATTTCTAAAACATAAAACTGTCATTTTACTGCTGACAAACCTCTGATTGCTGCCCATGTCCCTCAAAAAAAAAAATAATAAGGTTCATGAAAAGTCCCACAAGGCCCTATCGTATGACACCCCTCATTACTTTTCTCATTTCCTTTCTCAGCAGTCTTCCCTTTTCTCATTCTGCCCCAGATATGCCAGCCTCCTCACCCTTCTTCAAACCCATCAAGTCCACTCTTCCCTGAGAGCTTTTCCCCTAGCTATTTTCTCCACCAGAATTTCTCTCCCCAAGATGTTCTCATGGTAACTCTCTCTTTCAAATCTTTGCATAAATGTCACCACCTCAATGAAGTTTTCCCAGCAGATCTGTTTAAAATAACAACCCACCCTCCACCCTCCACTCTTACCCTACATAGTGTGCCGTGTTTTTTTTTTCTTTTTCCATAGCAGGTATCACACAATGTATCATATCAGTGACTTAGTTATCATGGCACTGTGATAAGCAGAATTTTCAGAAAGAGATTTTAGGAACTCTGGGACAAAGGGTTAGGGAGAACCCTAATCCAGGCTGGAGGGGCAGGACCTGATCTCAGGTCCTATAGAAAATCATGGGCCTAGTGGATTCTTCTAGATTGAGGGCTTGAAACCTCCCAAGGTTTCTATGAGTCAACAACTCTGAACTACTGCCCAGATTAGTTGGTCACGTGTGGTCACAGTAGGAGGAGCAACAGAGGGTGATGACCCCTCCCCGGAACAAGTCCGTGTGTGCCCCTCAGTAGTCCCCGTCGGGTAGTGGAACAACTGGCGGACCTGGGCTGACCCTTGGCTTACAGTGTGTCTCAACAAACCCTGTTCTTTATCCATACCATGTAAGGATGTGGAATCTGCCCTGACCCCCCACCCCCGCATAAAAAATAAAGTTTTATTGCTTGCTTTCCCTTTTTCTCACTGGAATGTAAGCTCCACGGGGGCAGATAACTTTGCTCTATTTTAAGTGAAAGAACAGTGCCTATCACATGGTAGAGATCTGATAAATATTTGGTTAAACAAACATGCCTCAAGATTTTTTTTGACTATTGGGCTAGGTAGATGATGCTGTCATTAAATAAAATAGAAGGGAAGGAAGAGGTTTAAAAAGAAGTAGTGACTTAACTCATTCTGACTTAGTTTTTATATTTCTTAGAAATGGTGACCTCTGATAAATATTGCAATTGTCTTTGCTCTCAGATAAATGCACTTGAAATTCTTGAGCTAAATATTTTGGTGATCTGATTGACCAGAGACCATAACCTTCCCATGTGTATTAGTTCTTTATTGCTTAATAATAAAATACCCTGTAATTTAGTGTATGACAACAATAAACATTTACTATTGCAAAGTTCCTTTTGGTCACAAATCAGACAGTAACTTAGTTAAGTCATCTCGTCAGAGGCTTCTCCACAGGCTGTAATCAAGGAGTCCCCCCAGGTTGCAGCTGTCTCAGAGCTTTACTGGGTAGAGATCAGCTTCTGAGATCAGTCCTATAGCTACTGGCAGGCCTCTGATAATCTGCCTCTGGCTCATTTATGTGGGTTTGTCCACAGGGCTACCTCACAAGAGACTGGATATACAAATGGGCAATGACCAGACCACATAGAGAAGTAGAACTCTGACCCACAGCCTGTGGTAACTGTCGAGGAAACCAAATTATATCCTCTGCAGCAAACGGTCCAGGGAGTCAAACCACGACCTCTGCAGCACTTGACTCCAAAGGGCCGAGACTGTCAGCTTCCCTAATTTTTGACCCCAGCTTCCAATTTAGGACAACCAGAGAAAGCCAAATAAGTCCCCCTAACCAATCACATAGGATTTCTATGTAACATAACCATTTCTAGTTGGTCTGCCATTAGCTATCCCAGGCCAACAGCTTCCATTAAGGACATACCTAAAGCCTTCCATTTTCACCCTATGACTGCCTTGCTCTAGTTAGCTCTGAATAAATAACCTTTGTCCTCCTTAGGTGGTCCTTCCTGTATGCCACATTCACAGCATGGCAGCTGGACCCTCCCAGAGTGTGTGATATGAGAAACAGAAAGAGAGCACACCCAGGATGGAAGCTGCAGCCCTCTTATAACCAAATCTCTGAAGTGACATCCCATCCCTTCTGCCATATTCTTTTTATTAAAACTGAATCAGTAAATCCATCCTACACTCAAGTGGAGGGTGTTAACACAAGGGTGTGAAAGCCAGAGGCAGGGATCTTTGGGTCCATGTGAGAAGCTGCCTGCACACAGCCTAACCCTTTGGCAAATACCTCTTGGCTGCTAGATCCAAGTTTCTTTGGATATTAAGTATCAATTTCTATTGAGTTTCTTTGAGTCAGACTACTCCCAGACTTGTTAAATTTTCATACACATTTTGATTTCATACTGTTTAAATGGATGGTCTATCTTAGAAAGATCATAACTAAATAAAGATTCTCAAATATTCATAAGCACATTGGTTCTTTGGCTTGGGGACATGTAAACAGAGCTATGCTATGTGACTGTAACCAACCCTCTGCCTGACATTAAAGTTCCAAGGCTGCCTTTGGTCCCAGCTACTAAGGACTAGCATATTGGACCCATGAGCTTAATTATTATTGATTGGCATCCAGAGTGTTAAAAGTATTGAACCTCCATGTCAGTGCGTGGGTTATCTATTTCACTAGTGTCCTGAAAGCATCTCGAAGCCCCCTATTGGCTTATACCTGACAATTCACACACATTACTTGGTTTTTATATACATTCGATATTTCCAATCACTATGATAATCTAATGGTTCTAGAAACCTGTATGTATAAAATACTGGCAATTAGAAGCCTATTGTCTCATTTTTGTGGTTGGCTGAGTCATTCATTCATTCATATTCATTCATTTACTTACTCCACAAATGTTGCAGAGTATACAGGAGTGAGTTACTATTAGAGCTTGTGGCATAAAATCAAATAACTCGAGGTTACAAAAAAAAACAATTGCAGTACCTGGTATAAAGGAAAATTGCACAATTATATGCTTTCATAGAAAGGGAGTAGGTCCATGAAGAAAGTGTTCTGGAAAACTACAGAACAAATTGTTCAGTAGACTGGTTCTAAAGACTAGAGGGCAGAGCAAGGGGGACTAGCAAGTGCGCTGGTCCAAAGCAGGAAGCAGCCTGTGCATTAAGGGAAATAAGAGAATGTCGTGGACCAGCTGATGGTGCATAAGAGGGGCTTGTGAAGCAAGGAGAGCATGGAGAATCTGGCTGAGGACAGACCCCACAAAGTTTAAGTTGCTTAGCTGACAATGACAGAGATTACTTAAGAGTAGTCACATTAGTCAGAAACAGTAATTACACATGAGAACTCATTAAACATTACTCAGATACAATAATTAAACATAGTCAGATACTGTAATTAAACATAAGCTGAATATAGCAATTCAACCAGTACTGCAGCAGAAAGGTCAATTTGGATGGATAACTGCCTCAAAATTTTCAAGTCTGAAATCAATTATCTGAATTACTTGGCCTTATTAATTAAATCTTGGGTACTAACAGATCTGTGAAAAGAATAGATGTGAGCTTTTTCCCCAAAATACTATTCTTAAACTACAAAACAAGCCAATTTGAGAACAAGAAATGTGTGATCAATAAGATGATCACACCAACATTACATTTCTATTTATAGAATTCAGCTGAGTTTTATCAATATTGCCTAATCTGAAGAATGTGCACCATTTCAGAAGAACTTAAGAGAAGCGTGAGGCAGTATAACTTATTGTAGGTGGGAACTGAAGCAGGGTTGCTCTCAAATCTGATCTTTTTCGACCTCTTTAGTTTGCGTTCCTTACTCGAGCTCATTATCAACTTAAATTCACATTGACTATTTAATTTTTGTAAGTATTTTATAAAGAGAGAAAATTCTTGAAAATACTGATATGTATCCTATCTTGCTTTTAAGGACAAGAAAATGTAGTAACATTCCTTAATTCTGTAAAATAGCTAAATAACTTATTTGAAAACATCCAAGTAGCCATAGCCCATATTGCTATTCTTTCTTATACAGACAGTAATGTTCCAATTTCATACATAAATATATATATACACACACACATATTTAGTTCATGTTCAAAGGGAATCATAATTTCTGCATATATGCATACCTGAATCTTTCTATATTATTAGAACAGAATCCTTGCCCTTTGATTTGTACCTTGCAATTTTCAGGTACATCCCAGCACTCGGCCCCTTGGTTTTTGACAAGTCATGTAACTTAAGCAGAATGGTTACCATGTTTAACAGGCACTTCAAATTCAAAATGTCCAAACCTGAGTTTAACATTTAATTTCTATATCAAAGTGCCTAAATCCTGCTCTGTTTCCCTAATGTAGGGTGTCTCAATGATATGGGGTAACAGAGTTCTTTATTGTGAGGGATTGTAGCATACTAAGCGGCATCCCTGGCCTCTACCCAATAGATTTCCCAGCCCAC
The DNA here is from genome assembly GCF_040802235.1 of Manis javanica. Taxonomy (NCBI): domain Eukaryota; kingdom Metazoa; phylum Chordata; class Mammalia; order Pholidota; family Manidae; genus Manis; species Manis javanica. The sequence continues at coordinate 16,736,890 of NC_133164.1, forward strand.
TCCAAGGCGTGACAACCAGTAGTATCTTCAGACATTGTGAAATGCCCCTAGGAGGCAAAAACCACCCCCAGTGGGGACCTAATGGGCTAACCCCTTTCTTTCAGGTCAACAGCACAAGCGTCCAAGCACCCAGCCAGTTTCCTGAAAAGCTTTGACTGCCATCCTGGATCCCTCCCTTTCCTTTACTCTTCTCCTCTCTCCATGTAGAGCAGTGACCCTTCACCCCAGCTATTTTTCCTGTACAAGCCTTTATTTACTCTTGTCAATTACAGCAATCAATTAACTGGATCCTACTTCTAATCTCACCTGTTTAATCTACTTTCTTTCTCCTGTCAGCGTGGCCTTTCAAAAAATGCAAATCTAATACTGTCATGGCCATGTTTAAAATACCCAGTAGCTTTTGCAGTGAAAAGTAAATGGATATTGTATTTTATAGAGAGATATAGATATTCACATCTGTATATATAGTATTTACATATGCACATACATGGAATGTGTTTATATGCACATATATATACATATGTGTACAATATATATATATACACATATATACAGTCATTCACTTATTCTTCCTTCTTACTATATGAGGGATTCAATACTTTTCTCCCCATTTTCTAGTGAAGACACTACAAGACACAGAGATTAAACAACTTTCCCATGAACCACAGCCAGTAAGAAATGGCACATGGTCTGGTTTTCCAGCTCTACCACAAACCCTGAGTTCTTTATTGCTAGGTTGCATTTGCCATCCCTTCTTGTTTAGCTGTGTATTACCAGCACCTGGCACCTTTCCTAGAATATTACAGGTAGTCAATAAATATTCATTGAATAAGTGAACAAACTAAATCAGTATGGCAGGAAGGACAGAGACTACGTGATTTTTGAGATTACCCCAAAATTATTACTTACAATGGGAGAATTTCATTTTGCTTTGGGTCAGACATGGATCCACCATGGGTAGGAGAGGCAAAGATGTTTTAACAGAGGTTTTGAGGTCTCACTTGGGTCTTTCAACAACTAACATGATCTCAAGTTATTTTTTCCAAGACCTCACATTCATCTCTCTTTATAGTAATGTCTTTGACTAAAACTTCACTGCCATACAACAGTGAAGCTCTCCTATTATAGTAAATTTAAGACAATTAACAGGGAATTAGGTTGTGGTCTATATTATGTAAGTACAATATATATATATATGTTATATATGTGTATATTATAATATACATACAGACACACACTCACTAGCAAATCTATACTCACTGATGATTGTTTCCATTTTCATGACTGACTATTTTCTTTAACACTATTTTTTTGGTGAAGTGCTGTTTGCCATTTAACTTTAGGTGATACTCATCCATGAAGCCAAGGCTATTCCAAAAGAAAAAATACATGTACATCTAGATATCGTATACAGTTAAGAAGGTAACAGAGCATTAAATTCAGCTGTCAATCTAATTAAATTCAGCTGTCAATCTAAGTGACCTAATTATTCACATTGCCTTTATTATTATTTCTGGGAAAAGAGTGCAAAAGATCGCATTGGTTTTCAAACTGGTTAGCAGAAGTAGAGAGAGGTAATAGACACGGTGAATTTTGAAGTGGCAGAATGAAACATGGAGGCTGACCATATGGAATGCATTTCAAATTGACACAGTGATCTCAGAAAGGATTTTCAAGGACACAGAGATCACCTAAGTCACGATATTTATTTACTGGGGGAACTAGTAAATAAAAAGGCGCTGCTGTTGAGTAAACAGATGTCCTAATTTCTTTCACCTCAAAATACAGATTCTTCTTGGAGCTGAATACCTAACAATATTCTCTCCTGTAAACTAGCAGGTATCTCAATCAGGCAATGAACTCTACCTACACTTTTTCCTTTTTTTTATCTTTACCCGACAGGCATTTTTTAAACTTTTTTTCTTAAGTGAAACATATTAGAATATTTATTCACTGTTGTTTTAGAACTCATCTTTAGTGATATTCTCATCATTATGTTGTATTCTACTTAGTGATAAAGATAAAAACCAATCAATATTTTTTACTCTACTTAGCAAAGTACACATTACAAAATATACCGAGTCCAAAAAATCTTTTATTTTGATCTTTATCAATATTTTAAATATACTTTAGGATATGTAGCTCTTGTTATATAATTGTTCAACTCATTTTGTTATAAAATGGGTATAGTAAATTGAAAATACTTTTCAAATATATATTAATGACATTATACATACAGTTTCACTAATCATGACTTATACATAGTCCCATATATTTTCAGACTGCTCCAGTTGAAGGGTCAAGATTATTTGTAATTTTTAGAATATGCTTGTATACATTTTCTAAGAACTGGCCTGGGAAATAACAGGTATTGTATAAGCCATCTAGTTTTAAATTCTTGGAACTATTTTTAAGTTAATTTATGGTAATTTAAAAATGAAAGGACAATGAACACAACCTTAAACATTACACCATCTGAAATAACCTAAATCTACAAGTGAAAATTGCCCTAGTTGATCATACTCTCATCTGCACCCAGTACATGAGAAGGCCATCCATTCAGTCAGTTTCTAAATAAGTATATATTAAGTACCCTGAGCAAACAAATATGAACAAATATATATTTGGTGCCATCAACTGCACTTGAGTTCCACAGTAGGAGAGAAATGTGTAAAGAAATCATTGTATTCCTATGTTACAGATACAATTATAGGTCTATAATCACTGCTTTGAGACTATAATAAAGGAAGCAGTTGGTTCTCTCTAAGTGTATATGAGGAGAAAGAATATCAAAAACAAGTTAAACCCCAACTGGGTTTAAGCCTTAATTTGGGGTAAAAGCATTTAAAAAACAAAGAATAAAGAAAAAAATTACCCTGAATATGTGAAGATCCAGGCATTGTGCTAACTTCCTTAGATAAAATATAGTTCCAATAATATTTTGTTTCCAACACATTATTTCACAACAGGAAAATTAGAAAATATAAACAAGTTAGGAAAAACATCAAAATACTCATAGTTCAACTCACTAGAGACAGTGTGGATTTAAAATATTTCCTCCCCAATATGTATATATACTTTTTTTTGGTATCATTAATATACAAACATATGAGCAACATGTGGCTTCTAGAATCCCCCCATTATCAAGTCCCCACCACATACCCCATTACAGTCACTGTCCATCAGTGTAGTAAGATGCTATAGAGTCACTACTTGTCTTCTCTGTGGATACTGCCTTCCCTGTGCCCACCCCTACATTATGTGTGTTAATTGTAATGCCTCTCATTCCCCTTCTCCCTCCCTTCCCACCCACCCTCCCCAGTCCCATTCCCTTTGGCAATTGTTAGTCCATTCTTGGGTTCTGTGAGTCTGCTGCTGTTTTGTTCCTTCAGTTTTTGCTTTGTTCTTATGCTCCACAGATGAGTGAAATCATTTGATACCTGTCTTTCTCTTCCTGGCTTATTTCACTGAGCATAATACCCTCTAGCTCCATCCATGTTGTTGCAAATGGTAGGATTTGATTTCTTCTTATGGCTGAATAATATTCCATTGTGCATATGTACCACAACTTCTTTATCCATTCATCTACTGACAGACACTTAGGTTGCTTCCATTTCTTGGCTATTGTAAATAGTGCTGCAATACACGTAGGGATGCTTATGCTCTTTTTGAAATTGGGCTCCTGCATTCTTAGGATAAATTCCTAGGAGTGGAATTCCTGGGTCAAATAGTATTTCTACTTTTAGTTTTTTGAGGAACCTCCATACTGGTTTCCACAACGGTTGAACTAGCTTACATTCCCACCAGCAGTGTAGGTGGGTTCCCATTTCTCTGCATCCTCACCGGCATTTGTTGTTCCTAGTCCTTTCTATGTTGACCATCCTAACTGGTGTGAGGTGATATCTAATTGTGGTTTTAATTTGCATTTCCCTGATAATTAACAATGTGGAGCATCTTTTCATGTGTCTGTCGACCATCTGAATTTCTTCTTTGGAGAACTGTCTCTTCATATCCTCCATCCATTTTTTTAATAGGGTTATTTACTTTTTGGGTGTTGGGTCATGGAAGTTCTTTATGTATTTTGGATGTTAACCCCTTGTTGGATATGTCATTTACAAATATATTCTCCCATACTGAAGGATACCTTTTTGTTCTGCTGATGGTATCCTTTGCTGTACAGAAGCTTTTTAGCATGATGTAGTCCCATTTGTTCATTTTTTATTTTGTTTCCCTTGCCCAAGGAGACATGTTTAGGAAAAAGTTGCTCATGTTTATATTCAAGAAATTTTTGCCTATGTTTTCTTCTAAGAGTTTTATGGTTTCATGAGTTACATTCAGGTCTTTGATCCATTTTGAATTTACTTTTGTGTATGGGGTTAGACAATATTCCAGTTTCATTCCCTTGCATGTAGCTATCCAGTTTTGCCAGCACCAGCTGTTGAAGAGGCTGTCATTTCCCCATTGCATATCCATGGCTCCTTTATTGTATATTAATTGACCACATATGCTTGGGTTTCTATCTGGGCTCTCTAGTCTTTTCCATTGGTCTATGGGTCTGTTCTTATGCCAGCACTAAATTGTCTTGATTATTGTGGCTTTGTAGTAGAACTTGAAGTTGGGGAGCATAATCCCCCCACACCTTATTCTTCCTTCTCAGGGTTCCTTTGGCTATTTGGGGTCTTTTGTGGTTCCATATGAATTTTAGCTGATATGTATATATACTTTTAAGAGTAGTCCATTTTACATTATAATCCAGGGATTGAATTTTATATTATTTTACATTTTACATTATATGTCCAGTGGTTCAATTTCATGAGTGGTATATTATAAATATCTTTTTACAGTATTAAACAATATTCTACAGAATAATTTTAATATCTGAGTATTATTCTGCTCTACCAACATTCCATTATTTACTTAACCAATCCCTTAGGAGTATTTATGAATTTCTGTTTTTTTAATTACAAGAATCAATTCAATGAGCATCTTAATACAAGTATCTTTAAAATTCAAGGTAGACTAACTGGGTCAAAGTGCATGGAGACTTTAAAAATTATGGACACATTATCATGTTCTCCTACTGGAAACTAAGTTATTTTCACTGTATGTGGCCAGCAATCCACCAACATTCAGCTTAGAAAGTGAATCTGTCTTGGGAAATACCCAACTCATAATCTTAGGGTGCCTCTAAAATTTCAGCAAGCTGGCAATGCCTTCTTATTAAGTCACATCAGAAAACGTCCACTTAACATACAAAGCAGAGCAATGGCTAAGATAGGGGGTGAGGATGAGTGAGAGGTAAAACTTACAAAGAGACACAAGAAAACTTTAGAGTTTTGAAAAATTTTGAATGGCTACATTTACTATCTTGACACTGAAGATGGTTTCACCTGTTTATACATGTATAAAAACATATTAAGTTGTACATTTAAAATCTATGTTGTTTATTGTCCATCCATTACACCTTTAAAGCTCTTTTTAAAATAACATCTAAGATGCAATTTAATTAATTGTGAATTACCTATGATGTTTTAACTTCAGAAATTGATGATAATTATTAGAAAAAGAATGGGAGAAGCAGGGGGGGAAGGGAAAGAAGACATTTTCAGCATTGTCCTGGAGCAGGATGCTCTAATTTATATGAACAGTATACTGTATAGAAACACCCTTTGAGGTGACCAGTAGACTACAACAGATTAATGGATACACCACTCATAGCAGTGTTTCTCTGCTCAGTGACACAGGAATATACTTTGATATGCTTATTAATAGATAGTGGAGATCAGACCTTCTAAATCAGAATCCCTGGTGCAGGAGCAAGGAACCTGTTATCTTTCAAGTTCCCAAGTTCACTAACAAAAGTGTAAGAACCAGTGTCTTAAGAAACATCCAAATCATTTCACTGTAATTTACTGTCCAACAAGCAAGCTTCTCCATAATTTCATCTCCTGAGAAGACAGCTTCCGACCTGTCACCAAGAGAGTGTACCATAGGAAAACGCATGTTGAGAATTATATTTATATATAAATATAAATTTAGAATTTGAATTAATATAACACACTTATTTTGTAAATCAGTTTCTTTTAAATCTGATTGATTAATCAAACCCAACGGATTGATTCTAGGGAAACTAATAAAGTTGTATGCTTAAACATGCAAATTAAAATACCAAATCTCAGACAGGCAGTGAAACACTCAGATTTAATCATCCTCTGAGACCCTAGCCTGCACCATCTGAATTACGATAGTAGCTACACTGACAAGTTTTTTAAATTGATAGTTTAAAAATACATGAATAGTGTTATAAGTTGAAGTGTACAAGGTACATGTAGAATTAAACTCAGTGTTGGCAGAGATACCATAGGAAAGAGTAATGCTGATAAAGTGATGTGAATCTCAGGATTCTATAATATTATCAAAACAGCTGTCAGATATGTTTTCATTCAGAATGTGAGAAGATTGTATATACCATGTAATGAGAAGAAAGGGTGTCCATAATTGGAGAAGCTGAATCACCCTGGCCATTTCTTCAGAAGTTTTAAAACCACCTGCATTCTTTTGGGTATTTATATTTACCTGGTAGTGTGCTAAATTCATAACTGTTGGATAAAATTCTTTTTTAACCTTTATATATTAAGTCAGTCAGCAAACTAATAATGCATTCTCATAAAACTCTTGCCAGTGTAAATCACTACTTAGAACTCAGCATGACATCTGAATTACTTGAATTTATATCAATGACTTACTGAATATTCAGTAATGTTAGGAATACACTCAACATTAATAATGACTTTGAAGAGAAGGTCTGCTGAAAACTGCTGGATAGAAGGCATCAACTTAAATGAAACCTTTTTTTTCAATTACATCATGAAATTTTATAATTTCATTAAAAATAAGAAAATCATATTTTCCAATGTATAGCAAATGGTTTTCAGCCTTGTGTGCTAATGAAAAGCTTATGAGAATTTTGTGTCACCAGCATTTATAGTTCTATTTGCTTTCTCTGGGGCCTCATATGGAATAATCAGAGAGAACTGGGACCAACTGTCTCCTTCCACTTTCATGTTAAGTTAAAATTACTTTATTGGTATTAATTAAGTGAAGGTTGAAAAGCACATACTTTATTATATTTGATAACAGCCAAGCAATTTTACTTTTCTTTCAAAGTTTCATTCTCTCATCTTACACTGTTTGTTTCATTTTGCATTGTTTTCCTACATAAAACAACAAGTGAAAAATGGATGAGAAAGCAAGTCTAATGGAAAGATATTTGTGGCATAGAGTTAAGAGAAAAAGTACGTTTTAAAAGAGCACGGTTTGTGAAAAAAGTCCATCTCCAAAGGTTTCATAATGCATGATTGCTTTAAACACTCTTCAAAGTACAAAACTATAAAAATGGAGAATAGACAGGTGGTTGGGGACCGAAACTCAGGTGGGAAGAGGTGCAACTACTGGGGGAACAGAGGGGTTTCTTGAGGGTAATGGAACACTTTTGTATCTTGACTGTGGTAGTGATTATACAAACCTAGACATGTGATCAAATTGCAGAGAAATGCAGACACACACACACACACACACACATGTGAAAAGTGAATACCACCTGGAGTCCAGTTCACAGTATTGGGTCAATTTTCGGATTTTGCTCTTGCCCTGTAGTATGTAGGTTCCCACCTTTGGAGGAAGCCGGGTGGACGGTTGAGGAGACTCTATGTACTACTTTTGCAACTTCCCAAAGAGTTTATCATTATTTCAAAATAAAACTTTTTCAGAAAGCTATGAATTTTATAAACCTGACTATAGTGATCAATAGCAATAAAAAGAAGTTTCTGGTGATTTGTTACTACCTGAAAAGATTCCACCAAACATAGATGGTATGTTCGGGATGATCTGAAGAGATAAAAAATGGAATATACTAAATTCCATTTGAAGGAGCACTGGGGCAGGGGTAGGGGTCCATAAAGGAGTTCTGTAGTCATGCCCAAAACACTACAACTAAGGTCAGTATAAGGTCTCTGTGCCGCTGACCAGTGTACATGTGCTCTAAGTAACACATGCTGTGGACAGGAAAATTCCCCATGGTTCCAAACAGAAGTCCTGATCACAGTTACAGGGCGAATGGCAGCATAGTCAGGGTGAACAGCATCGAGAACTAATCAATTTTAAGGTAGTTAGTGATTCCTAAGTAATACGAGGAAGAGACAACCAGCACTGTAACAACAATAATGGCTCAGCACTTCCTATGGACTAGACACTGCTGAATATGAGCTTGCTATACAGTCACTAGGACCTGGCAGGTAGTTACTGTTATTACCTCCTTTTAAAGACAGAACCATTCTCAGCTATATAATGTGTGAGGCATCCAAAGATAGATAGTAGACAGATGTCACCCAAGAGATGCCTCCAAGGATGTTACACTGTACTGAAAACCAAGCTCCAGGATGGTGGGAATGATGTTTATCTTTTGCTCTCTGTCTCCAAAGTCCTCACATATTGTCTGGCAGAAAATAATTGTTCAATAAATGCATGGAGAAATTAGTGATGACAATATATCTGAGCATGCATGTGTGTGTGTGTGTGTGTTTTATGATAAGAAACTGGAAGGGTATACAACATGAAGTTAACAGTGATTATTTCTAGGTGCTAGAGTTACAGAGAATTTACTTATATTTTTCTGCTACCTTGCCTATATTTTCTACTTTTCATAATAAGCATGTTATACTTATAATAGAAAATAATAAACGTGACCAGAATCCTAAGAGGTCTTCTGAACCATTCCATCTGGGAAAACCAATTATATATATCAAGGAATGGAGAATTGAGTTGACTTTCCCTTGTATAATACATAAAACAATGGCAGTTTCATATGCCACTTAATTTTCTGATTCTATTTAATTCACTTCTCCATTATAAAAACAAAAACAAAAGACCAGACTGTCTTAATCAGTTGAAGGCAGTATGATTTTGCTTTTAGGGAAGAAAAAATTGTGCCACTCTTATAATAATACATCTTTATGCCCAGCACATAGCACATGTGTTCCAGTGTCTAGGATCACAGCTGACAAAATCAGTTCACAAAACATGTTGGATAAATGAATGAAAAGACTCAAGGAAAGTATCCTGGAATCAAGAGAGCACTGTGTCCACTCGGTACTTTTCCGTGCTAGTCTATAATCACATCAAGAAGTTCAAATGAAAGAGGATCACCCCTGAGTAAATAGAAATTTAAGGAAAGCTTCACAGAAAAGGCTTCTTGAGCTGGAGGGTTCCGGCAGAGGGTAAGCACCTGTCAGATTTCCCAACTGACACTACAGTCAGAGGACAAACTGTCGGCCCTCATCAGCGGCCTCAAATTTGGTCGAGTGTGTGTGTCATTGGTGCGTGGCTGTACAGGCCCTGATACAGTGTGAGTGTGGGCGGTTTGTTCTATGTGTTAACTTGACTGGGTCAAGGGGTGCCCAGATATCTGGTTAAACATTATTTCTGGGTATATTTGTGAAGGCATTTCTGGAAGAGATTAGCATTTGAATTAGTAGACTAGGAAAAGACTATGGCCTTCCTCAATGTGGGTGGGCATTATCCCACCTGCGGGCGGCCTGAGTAGAACAAAAAAGAAGAGGAAGGCAGAATTCTCTGTTTGATTGCTGAGCTGGGACAGTAGCTTCCTGCCCTTGAACTAAAACTTATACTACCAGCCTCAGGTATTCAGGTCTTGGTCTCACACTAGAACTCTTATCAACAGCTTCTCTGGATCTCTAGTTTGCACAGAGAAGATCATGGCACTTCTCCATCTTCATAATCATGTGAACCAATTCCTCATTTTATGTATATCCCCTATTGATTCTGTTTCACTGGAGGGCTCCAACTAATACAGTTATGTGTCATCCTCAAAAAAGCAAATGTCAAGATGGGGTTATTTGCAAGGAGCTTACCAGGAACATGCCACTGAGAGAAAATTAGGAAGGAACCAGGAAATGCTAGGAGAGCTTTTAGACCATAACACAAGTCCACCAGATGAAGGAGAGAAGAGAAGGTTGGGGAGAAGTGACATGGTCTATGGAGTCTGCAGAAGACTCAGCAAGGCTGTTAGGATAGCCAGGAGCCAAAGTCAAGAGTCTCTGGGGTCCCTCCCATGTCTCCTAGGAACTTAGTTTCCCTGCCACACTTACTCAAGATTGATGGGAGCAGCCCACGGAAGCACAGCCTCAGCAGGAACACAGTAATGGATGCCAGAGCTCAGCGCCTAGGCCCTTGGTTGGTCAGCTTCCTGGAGTTGGAGATATGAGGCCACTTCTCATGCAAACCTAAAAGGTTCCATTAAGTACTACATTCAAAGATAATATTTTGCTTTATGTAATGACATGAAACATTAATTTCAATAAAAGGGTCAAACACAGAATGACATACTCTGCTGTCAGTGTTAACCTAAAAGAGCATACTTTCTCCATGAAGCAACCAGTACCTTTCATGGGTGATTTATATGGAGTGTCATCTTATACTTATTCTCAATAAGTTTGCCAAATGTATACCCTGCATAAGAACAGCATTAGCAAACATGTATCATATGAATGAATGGAATAGTTAAATTTGAGCTAACACACACACATGTACACTGCACATATATTAGCCTATGCTTCCCAGTATACTAATTCACTCATATATCTTCTTTCATTACCTTGTTTTACCATACTCTAAGTTTTAACAGATAACAATAATTTTATGGGTAAGTTATGAAAGTTGAAGATAAACAGTATTTTAAGAATGTATGACATGATTGCTAGTTTGAATCGCAAATGCCCCTTAATTCCTCTCTGCTTTTAAATCCACCAACCCATTCAAATCATAGACATATAGATTTATTTTCATGAGCTCTACACTACTTTTTAGTCTGTTTTCAAATGACATTTCTATCCTTTTACAAATACCTAAATCATTTTTCCTCATAAAGTGGATTTGGGTGTCTGCTATGCTATACCAGGAGCATGGATTGAAGATTATATATCAAATACCTAACAGATTGCTGGGCTAATAGTATGTACCCAATAACTATTTCAACAATTGAGAAAAACAAAGTCATTTATAAACTGGTAGATTAAGAATTTTGATTTCTTTATCTGCTTGTGTCATTGGAAATAAACATAATTCATATTTTTCATTATTTAAAATAACAATGATTTTTAGATAACCATGATCTAAATGCAGATAGCTATATATAAATGTTATTATATTTATGTAGTTTCCCTATAGTAGAAATTATCCCAATAGTTGAAATAAAGAATTTATCTCCATGTACATGTTATGCATAACAACAAATGGAAAAGCACCTTTTCTTAAATATAAAGAAAAAAATGTATCTATCCAGTCCTAAGAAGAGTTCCTTCTCTTGTCAGGAATATTTTAAGCTTAAAATCAGTGTTAAGGTAAATATTTGATGAAGATAACTAGTTGCATATTTTAGAGAAAGATTATTTTTCCTTATTTTGATTTTCTTTGAATTACAGTTGATGTACAATAGTATACTGGTTTCAAGTATACAACATAGTGATTCAACAGTTATATATATTGTCAAATGCTCACCCCAACTAGTGTAATTACATCTATCAACATAGAGAGATGTTACAGAACAATTAACTATATTCACCACACTGTACTTCCATCCCTGTGACCAACTTATGGTTGAGATTTTTGTGCCCCTTTATCCCCTTCATTCACCCCAACCACCCACTCCAAAACCCTCCCCCATGGTAACCACCAATCACTTCTCAGTGTCTATGAGTCTTCTGCACTTTTGTTTTATTTTATTTTGTTTTCAGATTCCACAGTAAGTGAAATCATATGGCATTTGTCTTTCTCCACCTCACTTACTTCACTTAGCAAAATACCCTTTAGGTCCATCCATGTTCTAGCAAATGGCAGGTTTTCTTCCTTTTTATGGCTGAATAATATTTCATTGTACACATATACCACATCTACTTGATCTATTCCTCTACTGATAGACATTTTGGTTGCTTCCATATTTTGGCTATTGGAGATAATGCAACAATAAGCAGAGGGATGCATATATCTTTTTGAATCAGGGATTTTGTTTTCTTCAAGTAAATTCCTAAAAGTGGAATTACTGGGTTCCATGATATTACCATTTTTAGTTTTTTTGAGGAACCTCCATATTGCTGACTATAGTGACTGGACCAATTTACATTCCCACCAATAGAGTATGAAGGTTCCCCTTCCTCCACGTCCTCTCCCACATTTGTTATTTCTTGTGTTGTGTGTAGTAGCCATTCTAACTGGTGTGAGGTGATATCTCATTGTGATTTTGATTTGCATTTTCCTGATGATTAGTGAAGTGGAGCATCCTTTCATGTACCTGTTGACTATTTGTCTTTTTTGGAAAAATGTCTGTGCCAGTCCTCTACCCCTGTTTTAATTGGATTATTTGCTTTTTAGTATTAAATTATATGAGTTCTTTCTATATTTTATATACATATATATATATATATATATATATTTTTTTTTTTTAAGGTACCTTGCTTCAAATAACCTGAGCTATCTTTTTCCAGAACATAGGACTTCTGGGCCATTTCTTTGAATCCCTTTTACCAGAGCCACTGCTGAGTTTAGCTACTCCTCTTTCATCAGCTATATGCATGATATAACATTTGCAAACCAAAAATTAGCAACATTCTGATTTTATTTTTACTTAGATGAATAGGATTAATATATTACTACCACTGACATGCTACCAAGCAAATCTGGGACAAATGATCACCTGGAGGTTTGGTGGAGGTCAGTGTTATTCAAAGTGGTTCTCAGAAAGACACCACAAACATTCCTAGGGTTTTAGTTAGAAGAGCAAACTTGTTAGAAGTTCAATCACAAGTTGACTGAGTCAGAATCTCTGAGGTATGGTGAGAAGTCTGTATGATACCAAGCTCTCTGGCTGATATTTTTGTTGAAATTTGAGAACTAATGGCACACAGGACAACATGGGTATTCCACAGACACCAAAACATAAGTTTGGATGATTGCCTAGACTTCATTTTTCAGTTAAAAGCTTCAGTAGTATGCAAACATTATCATAGGATAAAGAAACCCTTATATCATAAAGTCTTCACACCATCTTACCCAAATTTCTAAAAAAAATTTTGTCATAAATTGTCATGAAGCATCCATTAATGAAGGGACTGAAGGGTCCCACTGTAAGAAAGAGACACAGGGTCTGGGTCTGCCTACTGAGCTACAGTAGTAGGGCCAATTAGAATTTTATCTGTATTTAAGGGTCAAGCTCACAGACTTAGGGTATAAGATATGCATGAGAAAAAGCATGATGAACGTCAAGAGCAGACAGACTACTGTGCCCAAGTGAGAAACACAGAGGTCAAATTCAATGGGCCAAATTGGGGGCAGTAAGGGAGAAATAAAGTACACTGTTAAAGTCAAACTAAAGAATACTGAGGTCAAACGTGAAGCTTTAGAGAAGGTAGAAAAATGGGATATTACACAGAGGAGAGAACCTGAGTCCTTGAAGTTATCAGCCGAAAGAGCTTCCTCTAGCCACTTACTCAATTTGTCCCCATTCCTTTTGACTATATAAGGGCAAGGTCATGTAACAAGTGATAAAGCCTGAAAAAGAAAGCAGATTTCTCAAATCCTTACCTTCTCAAATTCAGCCACCTTGCAATATATAAACGCAAAGCTTTATGAGAATGAAACCTGATATTTCATTAAACCTAAATCCACCCTTGTCCAGCAGCTTTATTTTAAAATGTGTTTCTCACTTTAAGTGAAAAGACTTTATTATTTTTCCCTTAATAAAAAGTATATTTTGAGTTTTTGTCACAACTCATTCCATTGTTTTTCTGTGACGACCTTTTCAAAAAGTATTTTATATAACCACAGATATAAATGTTATTTTAAAGTATGTGGTGTGTTATTTTTCTTCAGAGATTCCACAAATACAGAATAATAGCTAGAGGTTTTAAAACAAAAGACAAGTTAAAATAGCAAAAATATATAGCTCTGCTGGAAACAGTGTATGAGTACATAAAGCACATAATAAAATATACAACATAGATACTGATTAGTAAAAGATGCTAGAGGTAAAAAGGTATCAAGAAAAATCAAAGCAGAGATGAAAGAATAAAGGAAATGAAAAGTGGAGATAAGTAGAGATTATTCAGTGCCAAGTAATATGATGAAATGATATTGTAAAAATTCACAACTGACAAAATATGTTCATTTCTCTATAAAGATGCACTATTCTAATAAAAACAAAGCAAAACAGAAGGAACAAAACAGAAGCAGACTCATAAACTCTGAGGAGTGACTAGTGGTTACCAAGGCAGAAGGGTTGGGGTGGGTGGAGGGAGTGAGGGGGATAAAGGGGCATAAAAATTTGCTATCACAATATAAGTAAGTCACAAGGATAGTAGTACAGCATGGAGAACATAGTCAATGATTCTGAGACATCTTTCTATGTTGATAGATAGCAACCACACTAGAGGGGGTGAAGATTGAACCAGTGTTGTAAATCTGAAGCCAACATAAGATTGTATATCAATACTTCAATTAAAAAAAAGACTGTATATCAAATATAATTCAATTTAAAAAAGATCATGGGAAGATGGCAGTGTGAGTAGTTCAGAGGAAATCTCCTCCCCAAAACATATATATTTATGAAAATACAATAAATACAACTATTCCTAAAAGAGACACCAGTGGATGCAGTACAACAGCCAGGATACAGCTACATCTGCGAGAACTCAGCGTCACACAAAGGGGGTAAGATACAAGCCATGACCAGGCGGGACCCGAACGCTCCCCCACCCCAAAACCCAGTGGGAAGAAAGGAGTCAGAACGGGGAAGGAGTAAAAGTCCAGGACTGCTAAACAACCAGCTCTAGAAATCCGCACCCGGAACGCAGACACAAGGTGCACGGGGTGCTGGATATTAGAGAAATGGAAAAGCAAAACCTGTGGGCAAGTCCCCACAACTGGCGCCCCTGAGACAAAAGAAAAGCAAGTGTTTTCTGCAAGTCTTAAAGAGACAGGGACCCCATAGCTGGACGAAGTTGTCCCAGCAGCTGGGAATACCGGGGAAACTTAGGTGCCCTAAACGGAGGCAGTGTAGCTCTAAAGCCCCTCACAGGACTAGGCAGCCTGCCAGTCATTCCTCCAACTGGCGCGGACCCCAATACATGGGCCCGTAGCAGGAGAGTGGGAGTGCGCACCGGGGGCGGAAGCGCTGAAGCACTGGAAGGAACCGAGAGCAGATCCATGCTAGCCCACAGAGGCGCAACCGAACAGCCTGGGTACAGCTTGTGTGCACTGGTGGCAGTGAAACCAGAGCCCGGTAGAAGCCTGCGCAGAAGAGCCCCGCGCGCACCGGCAGTGGAGCCAGAGGGAGCAGGCACGCTCCCAGCAGCCAACCAGAATCCCAGCCCAAAGCACAGCTGCTCCGGCCAGACCCAAAGGCCGCTGCTGCCACACAGCTGCCTGGCAGGGTCACCACTAGAACGGAGGAGTGCACCTGGCATGCCTGCCACTCCCCACAGGGCTCCACACTGCTCTGACAGACACCCCGCCCACAGCAGCTTAGGAGATTAACCCGGTGGCTGCTCCAGGAGTGCAGGTAGCCGTCACAGGCAGCGGAGAAGGGCAAGGCATCCAGCAAGCAGGAAAGGACTTTCTTCTCCCAGCTGACACACCCACAACCTGCCTACACCACTGCTATCACCATGAAAAGGCAAAAAAATCTGGTCCAGTCCAAGAAAGTTACACCTGAGAAAGGATCTGCAGAGGCAGACCTAACCAGTCTCCCTGAAAAAGAATTCAAAATAAAAATCATAAACATGCTGACAGAGCTGCAGAGAAATATGCAAGAGCTAAGGGATGAAGTCCGGAGGGAGATCACAGATGTCCAGAGGGAGATTATAGAAGTGAAACAAATTCTGGAAGGATTTATAAGCAAAATTGATAAGATGCAAGAGGCCATTGATGGAATAGAAACCAGAGTAAAGGAACGCATAGAAGCTGATGCAGAGAGAGATAAAAGGATCTCCAGGAATGAAACAATATTAAGAGAACTGTGTGACCAATCCAAAAGGAACAATATCCACATTATATGGGTACCAGAGGAAGAAGAGAGAGAAAAAGGGATAGAAAGTGTCTTTGAAGAAATAATTGCTGAGAACTTCCCCAAACTAGGGGAGGAAATAGTTGCTCAGACTATGGAGGCACACAGAACTCCTGAGAGACAGGATCCAAAGAGGACAGCACCAAGATACATAATAATTAAATGGCAAAGATCAAGGACAGGGACAGAGTATTAAAGGCAGCCAGAGAGAGTAAAAAGGTCACCTACAAAGGAAAACCCATCAGGCTATCATCAGACTTCTCAACAGAAACCTTACAGGCCAGAAGAGAATGGCATGGTATATTCAATGCAATATAACAGAAGGGCCTTGAACCAAGGATACTGTATCCAGCACGATTATCATTTAAATATGAAGGAGGGATTAAACAATACCCAGACAAGCAAAAGCTGAGGGAATTTGCCTCCCACAAACCACCTCTACAGGGCATCTTACAGGGACTGCTCTAGATGGGAGCACTCCTAGAAAGAACACAGAACAAAACACCCAACATATGAAGAATGGAGGAGGAGGAAAAAGAAGGGGAAGAAATAATCATCAGACTGTGTTTGTAATAGCTCAATAAGCGAGTGAGGTCAGACAGTAAGGTAGTAAACAAGCTAACCTTGAACCTTTGGTAACCACAAATCTAAAGCCTGTAATGGCAATAAGTACATATCTTTCAATAATTACCCTAAATGTAAATGGACTGAATGCACCAATCAAAAGACACAGAGTAATAGAAATAATAAAAAAGCAAGACCCACCTATATGATGCTTACAAAAGACTCACATCAAACCCAAAGACACGCACAGATTAAAAGTCAAAGGTTGGAGAAAGATATTTCACGCAAACAACACAGAGAAAAAAGCAGGTGTTGCAATACTAGTATCAGACTAAATTGACTTCAAAATAAGGAAAGTAACAAGAGATAAAGAAGGACATTACATAATGATAAAGGGCTCAATCCAGCAAGAGGATATAACCATTATAAGCATATATGCACCCAACACAGGAGCACCAATATATGTGAAACAAATACTAACAGAATTAAAGGAGGAAATAGAATGCAATGCATTCATTTTGGGAGACTTTAACACACCACTCACCCCAAAGAACAGATCCACCAGACAGAAAATAAGTAAGAACACAGAGGCACTGAACAACACACTAGAACAGATGGACCTAACAGACATCTATAGAACTCTACACCCAAAAGCAACAGGATACACATTCTTCTCAAGTACACATGGAACATTCTCCAGAATAGACCACATACTAGGCCACAAAAAGAACCTCAGTAAATTCCAAAAGATTGAAATCCTACCAACCAACTTTTCAGACCACAAAGGTATAAAACTAGAAATAAATTGTACAAAGAAAGCAAAAAGGCTCACAAACACATGGAGGTTTAACAACATGCTCCTAAATAATCAATGGATCAATGACCAAATTAAAATGGAGATCCAGCAATATATGGAAACAAATGACAACAACAACACAAAGCCCCAACTTCTGTGGGACGCAGCAAAAGCAGTCTTAAGAGGAAAGTATATAGCAATCCAGGCATATTTAAAGAAGGAACAACAATCCCAAATGAATAGTCTAATGTCACAATTATGTCACAATTATCGAAACTGGAAAAAGAGGAACAAATGAGGCCTAAGGTCAGCAGACAGAGGGACATAATAAAGATCAGAGAAGAAATAAATAAAATTGAGAAGAATAAAAAAAAGATGCACTATTCTAGAGCAGGTCAGAGGGCAGATGCTAGTCAGGATGTCTGTGTTCACATGACTCTTACCATCTATACAGCTGTGGGCAGACTCCGTCACCCCTCTGTACAAGGGGCAAACAATAACATACTGAAGAGGGTTGTTTTAAGGGCTAAATGATTTGATATATATAAGGGTCTTGGAACAGTGCCTGCATATACCAAATGTTCAATTAATATTAGCTAGTATTATAAAGAAGCACTGTACAATAGAAACATATTGGGGCCACATGTTTAATTTAAAATTTCTAGTAGTCGCAAAAAAAAAGTAAAAATAAATGGGCAAAATTAATTTTACTAATATGTTTTATATAGCCCATCTTATGGGTTGAAATGTTTCCCCCTAGATGTAATTAGTTAAGTTAGGGTGATTTTATGTGGGAGTAGAGTGGGCCCCTAATCCAATATCATCAGTGCTATTCTAAGAAGAGGATATCTGAATGTAGAAAGAATGTGAAGATAAAGGCAGAGATTGGATGATACTCCACAAGTCCAAGAATGTCAAAGATCACCGGAAAATCACCACACATTAGGGAAAAGACATGGGACAGATTCCTTCTCATGGCCCTCCAAAGGAACCATCCATTTCAATACCTGGATCTCAGATGTTAGCCCCCTAAAATGTGAGAATATCTGATGTTAAAGCCATTCAGTTTGTGGTACTTGGTTTCAGCAGCCCTAGGAAATGAATACAGACCAATATAACCCAAATACCATAATCTTAATGTGTGGTCTATACCAAGTATTGTAAATGAAACATTTTCTATTCTTTTGTCATACAAGTTTTCAAGATATGGTGTATATTTTACACAACAGCACATCTCCATTCATACTAGTGTCATTTCCAGTCATCAGTAGCAACTTATCACCAGTGGCTCCCAGGCTGGATCATTCCACGGGACTAAAATTTACATTGCACTCTTTGACCACAACTTCTATTATTACAGGACTTGCATTCTCATACTGACAACAGAAATGTTAGCTACTACTAGAATTATAATTTTCCTGCTTACCAATCTGCAATTCTGCCCACTCAATCTATCTTCACCCTTTTCTCTATCTACCCTGGTAGGTACAACTGTCTTAGCCATTTGCTTTTCAGCCACTGTTCTCCTCCATTCACACGCTCAGGTTATAGGACACAGCCAGGAGGCAAAAATCACACACTGTGAAAACTAGAAGGCTACATAGCTGCTTTTACCCTGATACAGCCTTCAATAGCAAGGCCTCCAGTTATTTATGTGCCAACACAGAGTTTATCTTCATTTACAATCATGAGTCCAGTTCCTTTCCTGCCTCTGGAGAATTGGGAGCTGCTCTTTTTGTCCCAGATACAACAACCTTGTGTGTTTACGTCTGATTCCCTCCCATGTGCCAGGCCCCATGCTGCAGTAATCACCTCTCTAGGCTTTTATCTCCCATCAATGGTTTCCCTTCCAATTCTTGAAGGGAGGGAGGGAGGGAGGAAGGAAGAGAAAGCTGTGGCTGCAATTCTCCTTCCTCCCTTTCCACTTGTTCTCCCCCCAACCAGCTGGCTTTCACCCCCACATCTCTTCTCTCTGGATCCCCAGCCACCTCCACTGGCCAGGTTCCACGGATGCTCCTTGCAGGCCTTTCTGTGGCGTGGACATCACCGACCGCATGATCATCCCTGGACCTCTCCCTTCTGGTCTCTGTGGCATCACTCTCTACTTTTCCTCATGTCTCTCCAGACATTCCTTCTCATCTCTTCATGTGCCCCTTTTCTTCCACTGAACCCCAAAACCTGGGGTGTGTTATATTTTTCATTCACAGGCCTAGGGGCTCCTCACTGCATCTAAGCCCTCCCTTCATCCTTCCCCCAGTGACCACCAAAACTGCAGCTTCACTCAACAACTCCACCAGTGTGTCTTTGTCTCAAACCTTCTGGGGTCAAGATTCTGAGACATGAAATCTAGGCACTCTTCCAAGCAAATGGAGTATGGAATCATGTATACACAAGAGCCTGCATTCCTTGATGTTCAGGAAGGCCTCATCTCTATACTGATGCCTCCCATATTTACATGACCTATGCTGCTCTTGAAATCACCAGATCAAATTTTCCACCAACTATCTCCTCCTAGATGTGTCCTAGATACTTTCAAAAAATATCTTCATCCTCTTAGAAACTGCCAATATTTGTGAATGGCATTTCCACCGACCCAATTAATAAAGCCGTAAGTGTGTGATTAGTTCCTTTGCATTTAATCTTGCATGTCATCTGTTGTTTCTCGACTGTTATCTCCACAACTTTACTGTCTAGTGCTCACTCTCTGCAATCTATCTTTAATATCAGGCTTAATTCAACACTCATGATTTCTCAGCTGGCTCCCCCTTAATGGGACGGATGCCCCTAGTCTTCCCAACTCCAATTCAAAATCCTTCAGTGTTCCCTGTAGCTTCTAGGATGACTGCTTAGTAAAGCACCCAATGTTCTTCTTGATCCAGAATTTGCTTCCTACCTTTCTAGCTTGTATGTAATTATCAATAAACTAAATATGATACCATGTACTGGATGGAGACTGTTGATGCTCTATAACAAAACAAAATTTCCTCTTAATTGCAAACTTTCAGAAGGTGATCTCTATTAATTTTTAATATAAATCTAGTACTATATCAATATTTAGAAAAAAATTAGCCACCTACCCAGCTTCCTTTAAATAACATAAAGCTGACTTTATGGGTATTGGTTATATTTATTAACAAGGGGAAAAAAAGAGGATGAGAAACAAACTGTGCCAATATAGGAATATCCTGGCACTGTGATTAAAGCACAAGCTTTGGAAACTGACACACCTAGGTTTAATTCCATGCCTAGAATTTTACTTTAGGTTTAATCTTACACTCAATTTCCTTATTTATAAAATGAAAGTAATAAAGCCCACTTTATAAGATTATATTGGGAATTAAATGAACCATTGATTGGGGAGAAGGTGGAATAGCACCTGAACATTGTGTATCTTTAGTAAATGGGAATATCGGGAAGAGGGGTTAATGGTCTAGAGAACCTTCCGATCGTTCCCTTCCGCTCAGGACAGTGCCTGTCACTCTGGCTCTGCTACTTATTCGTAGGCAGCAGTGAAAGATTAAGTGTGATTGGCATTACAAGGAAACCATTTGCTCAATAAAAGTCAGTTCTTAGACTCCAGGAAATATATTTAGAGCCAATAAACGAATGTCATTGCCACCAATACCAGTCACGGTATATTTGAAAGAGCTATATCCGGTTACCTTGGGGACAACAGGTAGTATCAACATGCAATATCATGGAAATCCCTTTAAAGTAGCAAAAAGTAAACCAACAACTCCAGTTTATGGGTCTGCACAAAGTTTTGTTTCTATAATATAAAGTAACCTTTACAGGCTTCAATTATGAGGGAATTGGCTCCAGCAAGAGGGTATTTTCTATATTCTACTCTTGTCATGAGGTTTTTCCCTTCTCTTTCATCTGTTGGTTTAACTAGAAGCCCACACTCCAGTGAGGCATGGGGGGGTCCCATTCTATCAGCAATCACCAAGTCAGTTCATCCCAGGTCCAGAGGGGCACAGTGGTGGGAGGGAGTGATCAGCGCTCCCCAAGAGGAGTTCCTGAAGAATGAGTAGAGCCCTTGTCCTAATTCAATGTGGGCCACTTCTCTCTAGAAAACAATTGAATTAGGGACCAAATTAAAATGAACTTTTCTGGGCCAAAATGGTTTCTCCCACCAAAGTAGCAAAGATCTTCTGAATTCTCTTTTCCAGCAAGCACTTTTCCTCACCACTTGCGTTCTCTTTTCATCTTAGCCATGAGGCCCTTGGTAAGGGGTATATAGTACTTTTCTAATCCACTTCAGTGTTTCTGGACCCTTTTCTAGCCTCTGTCCCTGTTCTTGGTTATTTTCTTGCTGTGGTAGCTTTCTTGAACTCTACTACTTAGTCTTACTCTTTCCAGACACATCAACTCATTCGGTTTCTGCACCCCTCCATCCTGCATGACTATTATGTCCCTTGCCCACAATCAGTAGGCATAATAAAAGGAATGTTCCACCGTTCCTTATGAAATTATTCTTCCATAAAAATTTTAATATTTAAGGTCACCCATTCACACTTAATACATAAATATCTTGTCTCTAACTTGTATTTATCCCTCACTCTCTCAGGGGAAGAGATATCTGAACATGAACACAGATAGAAATGTAAATACACTTTATGAAAAATACCCCCAACTCAGTTTTAGCAAACTTTTCTTAACCTCTGATATTCTCCTTCATTTCCAGGTTCTCAGAAAGAGGTAAGGGAATTTCCTGTGTTGTAATTGTCCCTGTCACTCGGCCATACAGACCTCATCTTTTTCACAACATATTTAAGATATGATTTTCTAATTTATACTAAAGTGTCAAACCTACTTGAATAATTCACCTCATTAATTTAAATTAATGAATGAGTCACTGATAAAAGGCACATTCATTAATTAAAAGAAATCTTTACAGTCAAAATTGTAGCAGCAAAACATGACATTGATAGATAATTTGGCACAGTGAAGATTATCTTACCACAAGCCACAAATCATTCCTATTTATCCATGTTATGCCTATGATGATAAAATGCCACTATGTGTTTACTGTAATCATAAAACAAAAATAATTACTTCATGGAAATTTGAATTTGTTTTAAAAGGATATGTGTGTGTGTGAGCACATACACACATATGTATATATGTACATATATACACATATACATACACATGCATATACACAATACATATATATGCATATATATGATATATAGTTATAAATATATAGAGAGAATGTATAGTGTATACACACAATAGCATATACATATACATATAAATGAAATATATAATTTATGTTTTTAATGATAATAGACATTCCACATTATAAGGGTTATAAGTCATATATTTAATTGAACATATGCTTGATACAGTCATGCGAAATAATAAAACAATAGGATGATTTTCATTCAAATAAGAAAGAAGGTAAAGATACTTGTGAATAGAATCATTCACATTATAAGTGCTGAACAATGTGATTTACAAAAAAGAATAAAATGGAAGTATAAATACCGGCAAGTTTGAAAAAAATGATTATTTTTTGTTATGTTATTGTATAGTTTGAAAATCCCAAACACTATAAAAAAGAAAAACCAGAATCTATAACATTGTTAAATATAAATGTAAATGAATTCTACAGATCCAATGGTAACAACCAAAAAAAGGAAATAAGCAATAAGAATGTGCAGAAACTATAATGAAGAAAACTAAAAACTACTGAGGGAGATAAAGAAGACCCACATAAATGTAGAGATATCATTTCTTCTTGAATAAGAAGACTGTACATTGTAAATATGTCAGTTTCTTCCCTAAATGAAATCTATAAATTCAATGCAATCCCAAGGGGGTGGAAAATATGAAATTGACATGATAATTCTAATGTTTATCTGCAAGAATAAACCACTGAATACTTGGTATCAATGCATTAATGGGGGGAGGAAAAGATTAGCAATTCAGTAAATTGCACTGGGAAAATAGTTATCATCTTGGAAAATATAAAGCTGAAACCTACTCCATAGCCTTCAGTACAATACATCCCATATAAATATATTAAGTATAATACAATTAACTGGACAGCTACATGCAAGAGAAGAAAATTAGATCACTGTCTAACTCCATACACAAAAGTAAACTTGAGATAGATTAAAGACCTAAATGTAAGGCATTAAACCATAAAACGCAAAAATCTCTTGAATATAAGCATGAGCAATTTCTGGGACACATCTCTCGAGCAAGGAAAACAAAATAAAAATGAACAATTAGGACTACATCAAACTAAAAAGCTTCTGTATAACAAAAGACCATCAGCAGAATAAAAAGACAACCTATAGTATGGGAGAATATATTCATAAATGACTTATGCAAGAAGGGGTTATTATACAAAACATATAAAGAACTCATACTCCTCCACACCAAAAAAACAAGTAACCCAATTAAAAAATGATCAGAGAATCTCAACAGACATTTTTCCAAAGAAAATATACAGATGGCCAAGAGGCACATGAAAAGATGTTAAACATCACTAATTATCAGGGAAGTGAGAATCAAAACCACAATGAGATATCACCTCACACCAGTAAGAATGCCCATTATTCAAAGTACAAGAAATAACAAGTGTTGGTGAGGATGTGGAGAAGAGGGAACCATCCTACACTGTTGGTGGGGATGTAGATTGATGCAGCTACTGTGGACAGCAGTATGGAGGTTCCTCAAAAAAGTAAAAATAGAAATACCGTTAAGACCCAGTAATTCCAGTTCTAGGAATTTGCCTGAAGAAAACAAAATTCCTTATTCAGAAAGATATATGCACCCCTATGTTTACTGCTGCAATATTTACAATAGCCAAGACATGGAAGCAACCAAAGTGTTGGTCAATACATGAATGAATCAAGAAGATGAAGTACATATATACAGTGGAATATTATTCAGCCATAAAAAATAAAGAAGTCCTGTCATTTGTGACAATATGGATGGACCTAGAGAGTATTATGCTAAGTGAAATAAGCCAGGTGGAGAAAGACAAATACTATATTATTTCACTTATTTGTGGAATCTAAAAACAAAACCAAATGAACAAAATAGTAGTAGGTTGACAGACACTGAGAAGTGACTGGTGGTGACCATGGGGGAGAGGTTGGGATATGTAGGTGGGGAGGGTGAAGGGGGTAGGGGGCACAAAAATCCTCAGTCACAATATAAGTTCATCATGGGGGTGGCAGGACAGCATGGAGTACGTAGCCAATGATTCTGTAACATCTTTCTATGTTAATAGATAGTAACTGTACTAATGGGGGGGTGAGGATTAAATAATATTTGTAACTGTTGAACCACTATGTTTTATACTTTAAACCAATATAAGATTGTATATAAACTATACTTCAATAAAAAAGAAATGCAAATATGTAATAAAAAAAGTATAATATCAAATAAAAAAAATATTATATTAATATTAAGCAATATTTTATTTGCCAGAAAAATCTGATAAAGTAGTAGGTAATGAAAACATCCAGCAATAGGTGGAAGTTAAAATATAATATGGTGATCTGGGTCTAAAATGAAAAAAGGCACAGAAACATAGAATCAAGATTTTGTATGGCAATGATCTTTGAAATTGTCTATGCCAACCTATTCATTTTTTGATATTTTGATCATTTTGATATTTAAAATAATGGTTCACAAGTAGTTATATTAACTTGACAAATCTTTAGGGTGATAGGTATAAACAGGCAGAGAGAAATATTTGGAAAGATATACAGCAAAGGTCAATACAGTTTATCTCTGAATTGTGGAATTGTATACAACTTGTGTTTTCATTTTTATACTTCCCTTTATCTCTAGAAATTTCTGTATGCATTTATATTAGACATGTGCAAAAGAAAACAGATTTTCTTTCTGAGAAATACACACATAAAAATGCTTAACAGAATATGAAAATATGAATTAAGAGTCTGGGGCCCTACTCTGTGTTCCCCCATTCATGGATATCAACTCTGGGCAAGGCACTTCCTGGTGTCAATGTGTTCATTCATTCGACGCCAAAATCTTATTCTTCTCAAAAATTCTAACTTCAGGAAGTGGCATCATGTATCATTTATTATCAATGAATGCCTCATTTATTTTCATGACGCATTCTCCAACAAAGAAACATTATGGAAATGAGGGAGGACCAGGAGTTAAGGAGTGTAAATTTTTGAAGGTGTTGACCAAAGTGGGAAAGTGGCCTCTGAAACTAAATCATTCTGTTTCTCCATCTTAATCACATGCATTTATTGAATGGCCCACTCTTAACAGTGTAATCTACCCCTATGCTCCTCTTCAACATTAGTTAAGCATTATAGCCATCATGATCCTCACATAATTGGTAATACTGGTAGAGAAAACTATATTAATTTCAAGCTCCAGTAGAAACATAGAAAGATTTCAGTATTTATCACATGAAATAAAGAAGGTAGAGAAAAATTATCGCTCTCCGAAGTGTATAAAGAGTGCCATAAACAACAAAATGTACTTGATTGGAAGAGTGAGGTAAATTAGGTGATTTGTTTTAAAAGCAGTTTCTAGATTTACAGGACTGTGGTATCCATTTATTTTTGTTTTAATTCAACTAAGTATAAACTCAGGTCATGTCAAGGTTATAGAAAAAAAAAGAGGAAATCGTTGTGCCACAGATCAGTTGTGTGACCTAAGTTAGTACCTTCTCTCTGTTTCTTCAACCATTAAAAAAAAAAATGAATAGGTTGGCATAGACAATTTCAAAGATCATTGCCATACAAAATCTTGATTCTATGTTTCTGTGCCTTTTTTCATTTTAGACCCAAAATTCTTTTATACTTGTTAAAGTATCATATGCCTAATCAACCTCCAAGATTTTAGAAATAGATTATAATTTCATAATAAGGAGAATATTTCCTTAAAAATATTAACAAAACAATCTATACTACTAGGAAATGTCATGATTCTCAAAAGTAAAGTCTGAAGAAAGCAATAAATGATATCTTTTCCCTAGCCAAATTTGACACTAATCAA
This sequence comes from Manis javanica, assembly GCF_040802235.1. Lineage (NCBI taxonomy): Eukaryota > Metazoa > Chordata > Mammalia > Pholidota > Manidae > Manis > Manis javanica. The sequence goes on from NC_133164.1 coordinate 16,763,388, forward strand.
GATACAGTCACAGGAGTCAGGCAGATGGAGAACAAACACCTGTACTATACTGATGAAAGCAATCCTGACATACATGATTTAGGTGTTCAGCTGATTGGCCTTACTAAGTATCTGACTGATACACTGCGGGCATATCCAAGTGCATGTACCCAGATGCACAGTCAGGGGCCTGTCCATGGGGGACTGACTCAGTAAATCTTAGTCCACAAATGAGCAGAGCAGAATGTGGGCTCTCTGCAGGCTATGAGACTCTGAAGAGAAGGAAAGAGAAAGAGACTGAGCCAAGTATGCTCAACTTTGTCTCCAAAATGCCTTATCAGGTAAGTAATCTCTCTTTTTCTTAGGGGAAGACATTAGGCAGAGAATGGAGAGCAACTGAAATTGTTACTCAAAGAGATCTCCCTCCACACACGTACAGGAAAACAAGGCAAAGAAAAGTACCTTGACCTTGAAGTTCCTAGATTTCTTCACTAGATCACGAAGCATCCGGGCTGCCACACTCCTACATCCACGGTGATGCAGCCCCAAGCCAGTAATTGCAAGTTTTTGCTCTTGAGACTGTTTGTGGGCAACATAAATTTTGGCTCCGAAGGGGTATGAGATTCCACACGCACGCAACGCACAATAATCAAATCCAATGCCATTTTGGACTCTGCTGAAAATTCACCCCCACTCTAGAAAATTCACCCCCACTCTAATCACAATCCTGCAGTATTAGATGTTCAGCCATATTTTTAATACATCTTAAAGATTTTATAACACAATTAACAACAGAAATACAGCCCTAAATTTAAATCTAGCCTCCACTGTCAAAGTTTTAGGAAAAATAAATGGTCTAAAATATTCAGAGCTCAAAATCAAATTATCTTGCTGAGTTGTTGCTGAAATCCCAAATTTAAAATAAACTGGAAGTCCAAATAGAAGTGAAGGTCCAATTCCTTCTCAGTCTCAACCAGAGAAGCTCCTGATGCCTGGGTTAATCTGCAGCTCCTTCAGGGGCGCAGACCTGAGCTGTCCTCCATGAGAAGCACTTTAAAGTAGGTCAACACCAAAACCATCCAAGTGCTTCTCTATTAAACGTCTGCAGAGTTAAGAGACCACACAAGACTATCAGGACTGTGGCTCCACACTGACAAAATTCACAAATCGAGGTAATCCCCAGCCATCCCAGCTGCTCTATGAAAAGTGATGTTCCTAGAACCCAGTTCTTTTGTCAAACACCAGAGCAACACCCAGGGATATCTGAGGGAGGAGACATAGATTCTCAGCTTCTCAGGTACCATCCATCTAGGCCAGATGTCCACAGGCCATATATATACTGGAAATGGAAATCCAGTCAAGGATAATTTAATACGAAGAGGTTAAAGTTGGCTTTTAGCAACTTTAAAATTGGGTGACTTGACCGTGCCTTCTATTATCTCTCAGAAAATGGCATTCTTGGTTTCCTCCAGTTTAGAAATATACGTTGGTGGCAAACCCAGTCACCAGGACTTAACTTGGGGCTTCTTTCCTTTCCTTCCTATATAATTGAAACTTCATCTTCTTTTTTATTTGAGCTCCTTATTTCTAGCACCTTCAGGCTTACCTTAGTGCATACTCCATCCTAGGCCATGGGGCCTGTGATCATCACCTTTTCCCAGGAAATTGATAAGCCCTACGTTGTCGCCTGCCTCTCAGACCGATTCCCACACTGTATCAGCTGGAGATGTGCCTCTTCAGATCCCCAAGCAGATGATGCAGTTGGTCTTTCTTAAGCCTGTTACTCTGGGGCTTAGTGAGGACAAAGCCCTCAGTTGTGACCCACTGATGACCCTTACTTCAACATTTCATTGTTCCAGAAATTTAACAGCATTTTTTTTTTTTGGCTACGTATTTTCAGGCAGTCAAGACTATAGCTCTAATATTTCTTTTTTCTCTCTGCCGTTTTCTGCTCCTTTCAAGAAGGCTCAGCTATGTTTTAAATGATTGACTTTTCTTTGAGGCTGGATCCTTTCCTTCACTCTCAGGGAGGGCAATGATGCTTACTGTGTACAAGAGCCTATTTTCTGTTATATTTCCCTTTGTTTTCTGGGCCAGATATTTTATTTTCTAACATAACCCTCTCATTTTCATGTCCCACAGTGAGATTAGGTCAAAAAGTGTTGAGACTACCAAAAGCATTGTTTGAACAGCTAACCCTAACTTGGACTCAAACTATGATTATTTTGCCTGGGTGCCCTCTAATGTGCCTGTCTTTCTCGCTCTTTCCCTTTAAAACCCCAACTCTATAGTTCAGTTGAAAAGTTATTAGGAAAAGAAATCTACTTTTACAAAGTCTAACATGGGTGAGAATAATTATACATAGCTTTTTGATAAAACTGTCTAAATTGTGCTTCAAAGAAGTGATGTGGCTTCTGCCCCACTGTCTCCGCCGGCTTAACTGAGGTATAATTGACAAATAAAAAACATACACATTTAAGGTATACAATTTGATACTTTGATGTACATATACAATGTGAAATAATTACTACAATCAAGCTAATTAACACACATCACCTCCCATAGTTGTCATTTTCTTTTATTAGTATATTTATCTTGTCACCTAATTTTCTTTTTCTTTTTTTTTTTTTTGTGGTGAGAACACATAAAATCTACTCTCTTAGCACAACAAAATGTTTAAGTATATAACACAGCATTGTTAACTAAAGTCACATTGCTTGGCATTAGCTCTCCAGAATTTATTCATCTTAAATAACTGACACTTTGGACTTGACCAATATCTCCCATTTCTCTAGGCCTAAACCCCTGGCAGCCACATTTTATATCTCTTCCAATGTCGTTTTAAAAGGCAATCTCCCTATAGTTTCCTTTACCCCTTTAGATTGATTGTTCCCATTGGCACTCTGAAAGTATACCTCTCATAGACTTTATTATAATGGGTTAAGACCTGGCAGATGTTCATGTTCTAAAACCCGCCGTTGGGGCATTTCAGATGCTGTATCTCCTCTCCGTTTTCTCTGCCATCTTGGTTCCTTTCCATATCCTTCCAGTTTGTTCTCTAAATTATGAACAGTTCTTCATGAAATCTCCCCGTTCCTACAGCTAATCAACCTGTGTTCCTCCCTCTCATTTTATTCTTTTGCTATTCCTTTCCTGACAATAAAACTGAACAGTTTTTTCTAGACTCTCAGGTTCCTCCTTGAATTTCTGAACAATTATATCTAGAAACAGGCACAGGAGTTGTTAATCACCAGTTCACTCACTTTATCCTAGATTCAGTAAAAGGAATTGACTTGCCTACCCACAGTTTACAATAGAACCTCACATGCTCCATGACACATGCTATTTTTAGCCACCAGCCACCTTCTTTTTAATTATTTTAACTGAAGCACTTCTTGTTTTGAGGACTAAAACACTCATTTTTTGTGTTTTAATGCTTGTCTAATGTTTTAATACCAGGTTCTAGTTGTGCCTGTGTATTTCATTTCACACCAGCAACCCATATTCTCTGGCATCCTAAATGGCTGGTGCTTTTTTAAAGACGTAGCCTGCTCATCTGCCATTCCACAGGCAGTCACAGATGTCTGGGTGAGGGCCATAAAGTATAGCATCAAGGTCAACATGCAGTGGCCTGTATTCATTAAGCTTCAGGCATGAAGCTACCTGACAGGTAAAAAACCAGTCACACACAAACACACACAATTACACAAAATTTTAAAAGTGCAAAATATAAGCCAAAAACCCAAGTGGTACTTACCTGCTCATATCTGAAGACTTAAGTCACCCATCATGAATATCGTAGTAGTTTTTATCTCTAAATCCCACTTTGTGTCTTTCTCAAATTTCCTGGTCTGACATGCAAGATAATGATTTCTACTCTTACAACTCTGCTGGTTCTGGACCAATTGAGACAGAGGTCCAAAAAATGTAATCCTTTGACAATGGATATTGAACCTATGGTTAAACCAGTGGATTAAGAGAACAAAGATGTGAAATATTAGGAAAGAACACTTCTATTCCTTGTTGAGGAATTTGTTCATTGAAGTCACTTATTGGCCACTTTCTTCCCTCCTCTTAATTCTCTCTCAAGGGAGGAAATGTGAATTATCTGTTTGGAAAATTTTGGAGCAGATACTGGTCATAGGTAGCTGAGCTCTTTTCTGCTCTACCTTTTTTTGACATCCAGCCTGCCCACCGAAAGCAAATGCTCCCATTCTGTAACTCACAGAGGGAGGCCTTCTTGTGAGGATCTCTCTAATGTAAGGGCAAAGTGGTAGTCAGCCTTTTTGACTAGAAAACTGAAATTTTCTAAATTCATATATATGTAAGTACCAAGATGACATATAGACAGAGAGACAGACAGACAGAAATAGAGATAGAGACAGAGAGATAGAGATAATGTGCCTAAGTGTCCATCCACAGATAAATGGATAAAGAAGATGTGGTACATATACACAATGGAATACTATTCAGGCATAAAAAGAAACCATGCCATTTGCAACAATATGGATGGATCTAGAGGGTATTATGCTTAGTGAAATAAGCCAGCAAAGACAAACACCATATGATCTCACTTATTTCTGAAATATAAGAACAAAGCAAACAGAATGAACAAAACAGCAGTAGACTCACAGACACTGAGAAGGGACTGGTGCTTACCATGGGGCTGGGGTGGGTGGGCAGGGAGGTGAGGGGCATAAAAGGACACAAAATTCCTCAATCATAATATAAGTTGGTCATGGGGATAGTAGTATAGCATGGAAAATACAGCCAATGATTCTATAACATCTTCCTGTGTTGACAGATAGTAACTGCACTAGTGGAGGTGAGAATTTAATAATGTGTAACTGCTGAACCGCTATGTGATATGTTTGAAACCAGACTGTATATCAACAATACTTCAATACAAAAAATGTTATTAAAAAATCTCTATCTCTAAATTGCTTCTAAACCCAGGCAGAGTAGGGAGAGAAAGACAAAGTAACACTATTTATTGACCATCTCAACCGTAATTCTGTTATCCAGTCACCTCGGATTATAAACAAGTCTGTGTCTACTATCTAAGGTCTAAGGAATCCATAAAAACTTACCTGAAAAATGATCCTTCAGATGCTGCCTTTCACTGTTGTTATAAAATGTTAATAGAAGCTAATCTTCCAAAGAGTCAAAGCAGGTAGTTTCTATATTAGTTGAAAGAAAGTAAGAAGGCCCTAAAAAATGAACATGAACACACTGACTAGTCTCTGATTGTGTCTGTTTGTCTTTAATACATCCCAATGCACATTACAACCTTTTGACACTAACTATGCCAGACAGACTATGGACTATCTGCTTATTAGAAATGCAGAATCTTGGGGCCCAACTCAGACCGACTAATTCAGAATCAACATTTGAACAAGATCCCCATGGGACTGATTTGCATGTTAATTTTTGACAGCCACTGGGCAGACAAGGCTGTTCTCTGAAATGAAGAGAAATGGACTTAGGCACCGTCTGTATTACTTACCGATAAACTGATAAAAGAATCAAACAGAAATTTAGCAGCTTAAAAGTTATTGTAAAAGCACGATAAGTGATAGAGCTGAAAACTAATCCTGTCAGATTTCATGGTGCTTCCCCCACACCACGTTATTTTCCAAATGGAATTATATATCCTATTTTACTTCAACTGCTGATAGATATATAGATGTATAGATAGATGATATAAATGATAGGCATATATACATAGATATAGCTTATGATATATACAACCTAATTGCAAAAAAAATGTGAATTGTGACACTAAATAATCTATAGTGCCCTTCATTTGCAACTAATTAAAACTGAAGTTAATGTCATTCTTTCATTTACTGTTATTACTAAAGCAGTGATAATAGTTATTGTAAGTTAGTGTGATGACTTAATAGAAAAAAAATTAAATCCACAACTAGGGCCAAACAATTACATAAGCTAAAACCATTTTAATAATTTATATTATAATCAGATCATGTTATGGCAAAATTCATAATAGCATTGCAGGAGCTGTGAGGTAATATTAACACAGAGAAACCACCAAAATAAATAGTTCATTTCTTTCATCAAGAGAAAATTATCCTACCAAAATATTCTCTTATAGATTGTAGAAACAATATAAAAATTGAATTATTTTATTTGGATTTATTAATTCTGTAAATTGTGATTAAAGAAAGAGAGTTCAAAGAGATAATGTTGAAGTATTGAGTACAAATAGCTTCCTTTATAACAGAAATAGAATTTCTGTAGTACTGGTAAACATCTACTTGCAGTAATTACTTAGAACCATATAATATATTGATGTTGAGGAATACTGTTAAAAGAAACATAATATTTTATTACACCTTTACATCATCTCTTCCAGAAGGCTATATGGCATCTATTGCTGCTATATGAAAATGTCCTTAGTTATTTTATGAAATCACATTTTACAGAATTTAAGTGATTCCAAGTAGACTGACTTTATTTTGTATTTTAAGTACCTGTTTTGAGATTCAACCCAATTGCAGATTCCTAATATGATACTTCTTTTATGCAAAGGATAAAAATAAGATAATCTTTAGTATTATTATTTAAACATTATCTCTCAGTGTTTAGATTTGGACTACAGATAAATTCTTTCCTAGAAGTATCTGGAGAACGACAAGTAAAATATAAGTTCTAACAGAAAAGGTTAAAGAAAGACTTCCAAAAAAGAAAAAAAATCACTCAATCACACTGTTCTAAAACAATCTGGGATGTAATTTCAGACAGAGCTGACTACCAGCGCAAGGAGAGAGAGCAGAAGGCAGGACTCTAGGGGAACATAGAGGTCCTTGGAGATCAGCCTGAAGCAAGTGTCTGAGTCGTGGCTACAGTACTTCATACATACATACAAGAGTTCTTGCTTTCAAAGGCCTCTTATGTAAAATAATATGACTTTCACAACAAATCCTCTAGGTAGGTACCAAAATGATTCTGTTGTATTAAGTGAGACTCAGAGAAATGCAGTAACATGTCCTAAACCCCATGGTCAGTAAATGTCCAAGCCAGGCCCAAGTCAGCTTTTCTGTGTTTCTAGGAAGAATAGTGCCTCTATTGTAGAAATATGTTAGATTGTCTTTATATGTCAAACTAATATATGATGTTGGTTTGTATTCACTGTAACAAACGCCACTCTATGCTAGTAATTTTGAAGTATAAAATCTGAAAGTATTCCTTTGCACAAAGACAAGTCAAGATTTCTTCTACCCCAAGATTTTTGGTGAACAAGGAAAACAGATATCATACCATGATCTTTTCTTAAGAAACTAGTTATTATTCACAGCAAAATACATTCACTTAGATATTAGCAGGGCTCTTAAGCAGTTAATGGGACCATTACCACTTCAAAAATATCCGTGTAAGTGAAATTGAAAGACCTGCTTAAAATTGGATAAGAGAATAGCTTCATGGAAAGTAAAATTAAGTTTTTAAGGAAAGGAAAACTAGTAGTTTTTTAAGTTCACATACTACATAGGGAATTTCTGGGGTGATGACCAATGTGTTACTATTTTCAATGACAACTTTATACAACATGTATATTTTATAAGGATATACAATGGGCTGTGGTAAGGGTCTCCAATTCATTCTTCTTAAACAACATGGCTAACAGTAATTTTAAGTTTTAGTACCTTAGAAGTCTTTTTCACCTGTGTTCTCCCCAGTTTTTATTAGAATAAGGTAGTTGCTTGATTCAAGGGCTTTACTATTCAGAATTTGTAGGTTTTAAGTCATACTTACAGTCTGTTGTATTAATCTTTTTATTTCTTTTTACTCTAACCTGTCAATTTCTGCCTCCTCAGCCCAAACTACTATGCAACCAGTGGTAATAGACCAGAGTGTATATACTTCCACACTTTCTTCATGCTCAAAAAAGAAAGAAGAAACTAAATCTATAGTTTTTCCTTTGATTTTATTTATAATACCTTTTGCCATACACATTTTCATTGTTTTATAGCAAAATGTGTCTATCTTTCCTTTAGTATCTTCCAAGTTTTCTGTCTTGGTTCATTGGGTCTTTCCAATGCTGTGTCTCTATGTACATAGTAATCTGAATTTCTTTTAGGAATTTTATTGATAATTTTTATGTTGCATATAGTGTTTGTTTATGTTGTTAGTCACGTCACTCTGTGTAGACTGTGACCTTTCTTATTCCTAAACATCTGTAATACTGTTCTCTCTCTCTGTTTAATTTAGTTCAATAGGTTTTATTGATTTTCTTGAATACTCAAAGAAAAATCATTTTACTGTATTTATTCTTTGTACTTCATTTCTACTACAGGACTAAAGGTTAGTATTTCCCTTTACCTAATTTATTTCTGGTGGGTGTTTTTCTTGTAATTTTTTTTAAAAAACATAAACTTACTTTTTTGAATCATTGTCTGAAGTTATTCCTGAATTAGAGCTTTTGGTAAAGCTATTTAATTTCATTAAGTATTCTCATTTACAATGTTTTCAAAATATTTTAAAATTTATAATTTTGGCTTTAATATCTTTTTTGATCCACAATTAATTTAAGAGTGTGGCTCTTCAGTTCCAGTCATTGAGGAGGTTGGAGTCTCCTTATTTGTGGTTGATTTTATTTTAATCTGATACTAAATGTAGCAGTTAATTTATAAAAGTTCTATCTTTTTTGCTAGTCTTCCTCATTGCAAAGTATATAGTTAATTATGAATATTTCCTAGATGGGTAAGACAGTATTTCTATTCAATACTGTAAATTTCTAGATTGCTTTTATATGTTGTTTCTTGATGTCATTCAAATCCTCTATGTCCTCAATTATTTTGTCTACTAGATCTGACTCCAAAATGGTCATATTAAGATATGAAAGCTTCCACTATAATTGTATTTTATCAAATTTTCCTTGAAGTTTTAATAGATTTTTCTATGCATATTTAGCAGGTGAGCTTTTTGATGCTTTCAGATTTGTGACAACTGTTTTCTTTGAAAAGTGGGCATTTTATTATTCCATAATACCTTTCTGTATGTCAGTGGATGCTTTTCACCGTTTGTCTGATAATAATATCACTGCTCTTGCGCTTCTCCTAAGTAGCATACCACAGGAATCGATTTTTGAATCTGCCTTTTTTATAGGAGACTAAATTCAGCCTACTCATATTTAGTGTAAAACTGATATAACTGTATATTTAATGGTTTTATTTTATGTTTCCTTTTAGAACTATTTTTCCTGTTCCAATAATTTGTTGATCTGATCAAATTGTTGATCATTCATTCTCGCTTGCTTGTTCCTTGTTGATTTGGAAATTCTACTTCACTTTTCAATTCTGGTCATTTATTTTCCTTTTATAAGCACTTATAAGGAAATATTTCTCAATTACAAAAACGTAAAATGCTTCTTATCCATTAAGACAACATATCCCCCTGCTGCCTCCTGTACCCAATCCCTACGAGGTAAAACATTTAGAGTGCTCTCGTTTCCCATTCTTTCTCCCCGCCTCCAGAGTAGACAATAGAGTACATGCTCCCCATTACCAACTTGTTACATAAATGAGCCAAAGATAGCCCTGGGGTATTGGTGCTTTGTTTCTTTACTTCTGCACAGCAGACTGGTACTGTTAGCTCAAAAGCCTGCCAATACCCAACTCAAATTTTTACACATTGTTTTAAATATAACCCAAATATGCAGACATTCAGCCATTTTACAGCATGCCTAATCATGCATACCCATGGAAAATCTCATGCGGTGAGGAACATCCCTTGCTTGTAAACCAATTTATTTGCTAATCAAATAAAACTTGTGTGTGTTTCTGCCACCTCGGGAGCATATCTTTTTCCTTGATCTTCCTCCTGAACTCACAACTCCCATATTTTGCTAAATGACATATTAAATTAAGTTCTAGATTATGAATAACTATCTTTTGATATCTTTCCATTTTAATAATCACTATTTGGCATTTGAATAATACATATTCCTTCATCCTATTATCAATTTAGATAGTAGATAGATAGATAGATAGATAGATAGATAGATAGATAGATAGATAGATAGACAGACAGATAGACAGATAGATAGAAAGGTACATCAAGTCATTACTCACCACGTGTATTCTCATCTCCTTCTTCTTCTTCTATCTGGAAGTCTCTGACCTGACACATTATTATTCTGTTAGAGTACATGCTCCAACAATTCTCCCTTAAGAGGTACATAGACGACGTTGTACTCTCTGAATGATGAATATCTGCAATACTTTATCCTCTCCACCATACCCTAGCAGATGACTTTTATCCTAACTACGTATTGGACTCTTGGGGTACTGTGCTTTTCCCTCCATAGTCTATAACTGTCTTTCAAACTCTGGTGTTGCAAATTAGAATACTAATTTCTCTGATTCTTTTTTCTTTTTAAGTATATTCTTCCAGCCTACAAGATTGTATAATTTATCTTAATCCTTATAATTAAGGACGTTTGCCAGGACTTACTTAGGGGACCATCAGGAGCCCTAAGGTGTCCCCCTGTAGCTGAATCAAAGGAGCATGACTTGGGCTTTCATCACAGACTCACACCCAGTATTGAGGTTAACCTCATTTGAACCACATGGACTGAAATGGATGTGCTGTTTGCTATCAGATAAAAAGAACATGGGATTGCTATAGAATATGGCAGTTCTTTATTATTTTTTAGAAACCTCCATACTGTTTTCATGTCAGCTGCATTATTTTACATTCCCACTAACAGTGTAAAAAGGTTCCAATTTCTCCAAATCCTCATAAACACTTGTCTTTTTTTAAATAATAGCCATTCTTATTCAAAATCTTGACAAGATATTAGTGCTCCCATGTTCACAATAGCCAAGATGTGGAGACAACCTAAATATTCATCAATGGATAAAGAAAATGTAGTATTAACAAACAATATAATATTATTCAGCCATAAAGAAGAAGAAAATCCTGCCATTTATGAGTGAACCCGAGGACATTATGCTTTAGTGAAATAAGCCAGTCACACAGTCACAGAAGGACAAATACTGCATGATTCCACTTAGATGAAGTATCAAAAATAGTCAAGCTCATAGAAGCAGAGAACAGGAAGATGGTTGTGAGGGAGAGGGGGAGTGGAACATGGGGAGTTGTTAAATCCACAGAATAAAGTTTCACTAATGCAAGATAAGTAAGTTCTAGAGATTGTACAGATTGTGTCTATAGTTAACAAGATCATATTGTATATTAAAAATCTGTTAAGAGAGTAGATGTCATGTTAAGCATTTTTACTACAATAAAATGAAAAAGAAAGATATAGCCTAAGCCAATAAATTTAAATGGAATTATATATGTGTGCATATATGTGTGGTGTGTGTGTATAGACAGAAAGAGAGAGAGAGGGAGGGGGGAAGTATGGGTGTGGGGCAGGCAAACATAACAGATGTCTATTTTCAATAAGCCAGTTAAAGGGAGCAGAAAAAAATTACATCAAGCCTAGAAAAAATTTCCCATTAGACAAACTATGCTTTGTGGGTTTTTTGGTTTTGTTTTCACTGAAGCCCCTCTTCACTAAACAATAAGCTAGTCAGTCACGAAGGGCTCAGGCAGCAAGATCTGGACTGTTGCTCACACAGTGTAACAACCTCTTACAGCTATTGTGGCTGTGCTGGACATAGTCACCCTGCCTGTGGACATCTCTGCTATACTAATCTTCTGGTCCCAGAACTGATACTGGCCTGAAGGAGATGCCCAGAAATGTCCATTTATAAAATTTTGTTATTACAAATTTTAAACATATATTGTCTCTCCTCTAGCAACACAGAAGACCAGCTTTAGGATCCAATACAGCAGAAGCCTAAAAGCAAACTAAAGTCTCGCAGAACTACAGCAATGCTCAATAACCATGCCTACATGAGACCAATTTCAACCCCTATACCAATCTCATCACCATTAACTACAAATAATTCAAAACATTAAGTGACAAAACAGGCTCACTAGCAAAAATACTTGGAAGATAAGTTAAAGCACAGCAGCTAGCATAGCCAGAGACATCAACAACGAAGAGGCACATTTTTGGAGGACAGAGAGATTGTGAGTAACTAAGACCACCTTATAGTATAGGAGCTGTCAGTAGGGATAAATGCATTTGACCAGAGAGAAACAGAACATCACAGTCTCTACATAATGGTGGGAAGTAAAAATTATAACCCATCTTCCTGGGTGCCTGAGGAGGAAATAATTTGAGGTTGTTTGTCCTTTTATCGAAACCCTCATCCATTAATAGACATGCCATTTACACTGTCATTTTCCATCATAAATACATTGAAAGCCTGGAGAGTCATATTTATTTCATAATTAGATAATCCTGTTAAAGTGAATGACTGTCTTTATGATAGCTTGTCATATTTACAACTGGAAAATCTCTGAAACAGTATTATCATATTTAGTTCACTTGTCTGCTTTAGGTTAACAGTGGGAATAAATTACATGGTGATTTTGGAAATAAAAGAAGAGATCTGATGGCAGTTGAAGTATGATTTGGGCCAGAAGTCAAGGCTGTGAAAGATGGAAGGGAAGAAATCAAGCAGTTATTAAGCATCTATTGACTCAGGCACTGAATCAGCTATTTTATACCCATTATCTCAGTTCTTCTAATAACTCCTTTTAAATTATAAGCTTTATCTTACCCATGAGAAAACTGAGGCCAAGAGCATAATTCACTCAAGAGTTGGTTGTAGATTTGATGGCTATGCTTCAGTCAGTGCAATTTGAACAAAGAAATCCCATGGACATAAAGTCCTAATTGTAAACACACACACACATTTATATTAATGTACAAGGATAAATACATGCCACTGGGCAAAAATCAGATTGAAAAAGAAAATGTACAGTGAGTGACCCACCTAGCCTTCCCTCTCAGTTGGAGAAAAACTGCAAAGCACAAAATCTCCAAGTGTAAATCAGGAGCATTCCATTCACTCTCATGTAAACCAGCACAACCTTTTCTCCACTGCAATTTTTTTTCCTGCTGTTAAATCATGGCATGACTCCCATAGGTCTGAATCATTTGTTGAGAAATAAAGTGATAGTTGACTAAGAACCATGGAATCAATTAAAATCCTTCCCAGCAATACAGAGCAAATAAAAAGCTTCTTACTCGTGTCAGACCAAGGCAAATTCTAATTCAATGGGAGGAAAGTCGAAAAGTATCTAATTTTAGCAGCTAAAGTCAACATAGTCTGTGGTAAGGCTTCATGTTAAGATATATTAAAATAGTTTATATTCTGTATAAGAGTTGGGGGTTCACTACACATGGCATTAAATTAACAAGTGAATATGTCTTAGGCATGTTTTCTAAAGAATAAAGAATCCTTCATTTAAAAATGTACTTGACATTGCAAAGATAATTAACCTTTTTTCAAATTAAATTTTTGAAATGTTTCATGGTTGATTGTGTTCTTTCAAAACAATACAGCTCATATTTAATTTCTCCTTTTAAGCTATCTGTAATATTCTAAATGATTCTTTAGATTTTAATTCAAGTTTTTTCCAAGTAAGTTAATTCTCTCCTCCAATATTCACCCAATCTTAAAAACAACAAACTCCACTAGGAAAAGAACTCTGAATTTCCTCTTATTTTCTATAATCACAATGATAGTAATAATAGTCAACTTCTATTAATTTATTTTACTACCTTCCAGATACTTAACTATGTGCTTCATAAGGATTATGAGGACTATTTCGTTCAATGCAACAGCCCTGCAAGTTATGTGAGAGCATTACTCCCATTTCATAAATGACGAGACAGACTGAGAAAGGTTCAATAACATGTCTAGTGTCACATAGCCAGCCCAGGTGTTGCTGGGCTTGGATCCCAAGTAGCAATGACTGCAGAACTTCAACAATGAAACACAATAATATTGTGAGCTGATAAAAAGTATTTTATTTAAAATGTGCAGGCAAGGTCCTATAGCTGGGCTGAAGGCCCAAGTTTACTCTCAGAAGCATCTGGATAACTAATACTCATTATAATTTTTCAGTCCTCATTTGACGAAAGTACTTGTACCAGGCTGTGTTCACCTGGGGAGGCTGAGACATGAATGGTGGTCATGCGTGAGTGGACATCGCCTCGTATAATCCTGATATTCATGACAGGGACCTGGCTTTAGAGGAGGTTATCCAAGGATATGATTAGACATAACCTGCCATATGAATGTAAGCTTAGACTTGGAAGGGGGACAATTGAATTTCCAGAAAATCTCATATAACCTTCACTGGCTCAGACATTAATGTCCATGACTATCCATGGCCTGATAGCTTGCACTGGCTTTTGACATTGCACCTACATAAGGTTTTTTTATCCCAAAGATCCTCTCTCTCTCTCTCTCTCAGTCTCCTTTACCTGCTCTCTTCCTAGCTTGTATTTTAAATGTTATTTGTCTTCAGGAATCTGTTCTCTCCTCTCTCTCAACATTCTCTCTGGGTGATGTCACCTACTCTCTTAGTTTTACTTACCATGAATATGTTGATCATTCCCACTCAAAATTTCCTAATCCCATATATACCATGCATATGGGCGTATCCTTATATCCAAAAACTACTGAACATTCCTATGCATGGCCCCAAGCTCTGCAGGCTCACTCTGTCAAAGCGAATTTTTCATCTTTCCTACCATCCCTTCCTCCTGTAGTTCCTCCTGTGAAGTTTTGCAATGAAGTATTTCCAAAAATGTACTATTTTCCAGAGAATTTAGGATTTTAGGATTGTGTATAAGAGACCGTAGTACATACTTTCCCAAATCTATACCCTCACCCTAAGTGCCAGGCAAACTGGCAATGTCAGTCTATTACATATTTAGTCGAGCATATTTGTTTGGATTTATGTAATCCCCACAACCCTATATCATTTACAATTATTATCCCAACTTTATGGATGAAGAAACATGTTGATAGAAAATAATTTGTCTGAAGTAACCTAGTCCGTATGCGGTATAGCTGAGACTGAATCCTAAACCCAGTTCGGTGCCTCCGCCCAGCCGCCCCACCCTGAGATTGCCTGTTTCCTTGCCCGTATCACTAATGGGCTCTAGGTTTCATGAGGTGGGGTTGTTATAGATGTCCCCATTATTTTTGTTATACTCATTACTAATATTAAGGGAAACCACATGTACACATTCATGCAAAATGCTTTTGAAAATAAGGAGGAAAAGAAATTGAGAGAAGTGTGATTTGCTTAATATGTAAGAATATTATAAATATCACATCAAATTAGGCTGCATTTGTCTTCCTTTTTCCACCAGCAGGAGAGGTGCTTGTGTTTACAACTCTCTAATATCCTAGGTTTTGTTTGCTTCTTTTAATCCATGAGTATTACCACCTACTAACATCCTAGATTCCTTTTTTTATTTGAACATTTTACTTCCACCTCTGTTCTTTCCATAAAGTTAGGTAGAGGTGTGTACACTTCCTTCTTTGTATTTGTTCTGTAAAGTCTACACAATTCTGACATTAGCCTTTTCTCCTGATGCTGAACGTTGGTAATGTTAGTACGTGAGGAGACAAGTTAAGCCTTGTCTTGGTGAAATCTGAGAAATTTGACTGTCCTACTGTATTTAAAATGTGACATTGCCTCGCATCTGCTGATGCTAGATAATTTGCTATGCACATTAATACCTGAAAAGTACTTAGAAGAGAATCTGGCACATAGGGAGGACTGTATAAATGTAACCTATCATGGATGATCACAGTCACCTGGGGAAGTTCTTACCTCTTATGAGATGGGGCTGTCCCAGACAAGCAAGACTGTCATTTATCTCTTATTGAGTATTCCCCACCTTTGAATGAAATAGCAAGTTTCCAAAGTTAGAAAAAAACACAACTAAGACTGGAAGTTAGAGGCAAAATGGCTAAATAACAGGTAGGCTATTGTCAGTGCCACAGTCACCATCTCCACAAGCCTCCTGAGGTGTGGTTAGAGCTCAGAGACCTTTGACATGGCAGAGGCGACCAGGGTGGGCCCCCCGCAGAGAGCGCAAGGAGGTGCGGGCAGACAGTTGGCAGCCCGAGAGCGTCATGAGGAATGCAGCACAGAGCACCGGGGGAATGGTGGAAACAGTGAGCAGATGACCTCGCCGAGGGGACAGGCGTCAGGACAGTCAAGGAATACGAACCAGGATTGCAGTCACATGAATGGCAGACTTGGGCCACAGTCAGGATCACAGTCCTCAAGGGAGTCGAACCACTAAGGAACCAAACCATGGATTTAGGCACATTAGAATCATCCGGATGCCCATGCACTGAAACTGAGATACATACCAGGAGTTTAGACCTAAAGAATCATGAAAAAGTCCTGGCTCGGGTTTAACATTAAAGCGACGGCAGTGACTGAATTCCTAAGTGGCTGATGACCAAAGGGTCTTTAGGATTTCTCTAACTGGAGATAAGACTGGATCCGGAATGTGAAGTCAATCTCAGGCTGGAGGTGAGGAGTTGAACCCAGCTCTGGCAGCTAAAGGGACTTCAGAGACTGAGGAAAGTAGGCTATACACCCTTCTTTATCATTGCAGATCGTGGCCTTGGGCCAAGAACATCTGTTGTCATACAAGCCTAATAGCTTTGACCGCTCAGAGAGTTATTATAAGAAATTCATACAACAAAGATGTTTCATAATTGCTGTGCAAAGGATTTTTATATTCTTTTACTAGTTTTCATTTATTGAATCTTCTAATCTACATATCTCTAAAAATCTTTAGGCTATCATTTAAAAGCCCAATGTCATATGCCCTCATTAAGGAAGCAATTTAGTTAACTAATGTCATTATGTTACTGAACATTCTAACCAAGCTGACAAATTTTTCATAACCACCCAGTGGAACCTAAACTCCCTGGTAATTTCAAATAGAAATGCTGATAGAGAAAAAAAAAAGAATCTTATCAACACTGTCACTTCAAAAATCTCACTTGCTGGAAACTGGAATTAGGACTCCCATTCCTTTACAAAATCTTCCCTTCAACTTGATGAAAAATCTTAGATGACTTGACATTCAAGAAATCTCCTTAACTCCAAATATATAACTCCCCATTGGCAAGAATATTTCCAACATAAAAACTTCTCCTGACATTTTGGACTATGGGACAGAAAAGACAGAAATAATTTAAGTGTCATTATTCTTTTAATTTAAAAATTTAGATTTGGTCATACTTATTTCAGCTTTAGAAAGCTACTAATAATAGATTTTATTTTTAATTCACAGATTAAATAAATCCCCTGAAGAATTAAATGAAATCAAGAAAACAGTAAAGCTATACATACTGAAAGATGACTTGGGAAATGAGAGCAGGCAGGCAATGTGATTTAAGACTCTGACCCATACCCCCTAATGAATTCCTGATGGGATGTTTACATGACCATAATAAAAGCACTGTCCTCTCTTTTTTAAGTGTATTTTTTTTTATTGAAGTATAGCTGATATACAATCTTACATTGGTTTCAAGTATACGACACGTTGGTTCACCAGTTACTCATATTATTAAATCCTTACCCCCACTAATGCAATTACTATCTGTCAGCATGGGAGGATGTTACAAAATCATTGGCTTTATTCTCCATACTGCACTTCCATCCCTGTGACCAACTTGTAATATTATTGACAGTTTTTGTGCTCTTTTATTGCCCTCAGCCTCCACACCTTCCCACCCCAACAGCTTCCCAGTCACTTCTCATTGACTATGAGTATACTGCTAGTTTATTCATTTTATACTGTTTATAGATTCCACAAATAAATGCAATCATATGGTATTTGTCTTTCTTCACTTGGCTTATTTCAAAGCCAAATACCCTCTATCTAGCTCCATCCATGTTGTCGTAAATGTCAGGATTTCTTATCTTTTTCGTAGATAAATAATATTCCATTGTGTCTACGTATCACCTCTTCTTTACCCATTCATCCATTGATAGAAATTTTGGTTGTTTCTGTACCTTGGCTATTGTAAATGCAACAATAAATATAGGGGTGTACATATCTTTTTGAATCAGGGGTTTTGTTTTCTACAGGTAAATTTCTAGAGGTGGGATTACTGGGTCAAATGATATTCTATTTTTAGCTTTTTGAGGAAACTGTACTGCTTTCCATAGTGGCTGCACCAATTTACATTCCAACCAACAGAGTAGAAGGGATCCCTTTTCTCCCCATCCTCACCAACACTGTCACTTTTAAAGATAAAGCCTTTTTTCTTAACAGACCATCTCTTTGTAACAACTCAAAATGAAAGTTGCAAGGATAAAATGAACCTGATATTTAAGGAATCTGATTAAACCAGATTATGGATGAAAAGTATACAGAAATAAAACAAAGTATATTCAAAGGCAAAAACTAAATTAAAATCAAGTAGGCAAATAAAAATTCTCCATATTTATTATTTTCCAGAAAGTTGACAAAATTTGTACTTGTAGGGTATAAAAATAAATTCTGGATCCACCAATTATTTCTGTAAAGATTTCACAGTCATTTTTTAATCTGTCTCCCTACTTTTGTAACACTATTGAGAAGTATACACTTTCATTAGGTGCTAAGTAAAAAAATTAAAACCTTCATAATTATGTCAAATGGTGACTTTTAAGAAATATTTGCTCATTTGATAACAATCACCAACATCTGATAACATACATCTGCACAGAAAGTACCAACTGAATGAACGAATTTCACAGAATGATTGTATATACAAATAGGCAGCTTTGAAGAATTTTTAAAAACAAGTAAACCTCTTCTTATAAAATTATAAAAAGACTCATGTTGAAATTAAAGAAGAGAGGATCCAACATATGGTCTGTATTCAATAAACGATTTTCATTTGATGCTTTAATTTTTAATGAGGAAAATGGAGAAACAGATTGCTTTATAAGAAAATGCATACTGACAAGTTCTGGGAAACATATTTTAGCTCATCTCCAGCTTGTGGTTTCTGAAGTATGATAAGTTCTGCATGAGAAGTATGCAGAACTCCAAAATTCAATATGAAGATGAGAAAGGACAACTCCAGAAGACATGGAACAATGAAGACATATATAGTTTAGCTCAACTGTTGTTACTAATCAATACATAAAAGCGACTGAAATACTTATTTATAGTATTGTATCCTAGGGGATCCTTATTTTCCCACAGACAGCATTACCAAAACAATAACACTGTATGGGTGTACGATATTTTTGCCTGACTACCACCCCTTTACTCAGGAAACCTCACTTCCCAATACCATCACCTCACCTCCTCACCACAAGAATAGGCTGGTGAATACACAAAATACCTTTCCTTTGACAACATAAATTGTCCCAGTTGTCAGCAAGTACTTCACAGTAGATTAAAATATTGATGTATCTTAATGTAAGAGTTATCAAATATAATAGTCATTGTTTTACCAAGAGGCTTAACTGGGAGAATATGAGAATGTGGCTGCCATCTTCCCTAATATTTGGAGAGACACTCTGCCTGTGGCATAAAGCCAACAAACATCGGGGTGGGGAAGAGGGGTGAGGGAAGAAAGGAAGGGGGATAGAAAGTCCCCAAAAGGGGGAGAGGCAGAAGGAGAGAATTAGAACAAGAATAAATGGATGTATCTTAAAGAAATCAAGTCCTAGTTCTGCTTTCTAAGCCTCAGCGACCTGCTCCTCTGCCTTTGATTACAGTGAGCTAAACCAAATTAATTCTCTCTCATGTCTATGACCCAGTGGAGTTCCTTCTGTGCTTAAGCTAATTTGAGTTGAATTTCTTTCACTTTCAGCTGGAAAGGAAAAAAAAAAACTAAACAAATGCCCCTGTTTGCTGCATTTATTAACCTCTCATTTACCACATCTTCCCATTTTTCTCTCTTGGAGACTTCAATACCTGAGGAAACAATGTTCCATATTCAATTTCCTTTTAAAAATACCTAGCATACTTTCTGTTCATCTGGCAGGATACTAGGAAAGAGATCTTAGAAACACATGTACATTTTAGAACCATCAGCATATAGGTGTAAATAAAGCTACAGAGATTGGTAAAGAACATGGAGAATAAGGTTCAGAAGGAGATCATTTTAAAACAGAAAAACTAATGTATGCTGATTGGTGGAGTACAGGTTTACTTTAATCTTGAGTTCAAGTTGACTTAGGCCTAAAGAATATCCAAAACATTAGGTAGAAATCTTTGATGAAAGTTCATACAGATGGTGCCACAACCTATGCGCAGGTGGCACAGTCTGGTAGGGAAGAAGAGAGGCTAAAATTGGATAAGACTGAGACTGAGGTAATTCTTCTGGTCATAAAATTGACCTGACTGAAACGCCCACACTTCCCTGGGTCTGACTGCTCATCTGTAAAAAAGGTTAAATAATAATACAATTATAAACTTTCTTGAATAATGTACTTGCTGTGATGTATGAAAAGAGACAGACTCATGATAAATGATCAGCACAAAGCAGCTGCTTCTCCTGTTGATCACATTGTAAAATGGAAAAGAATAGCTTCAGACTATCTATTCCAGTGCTTTTCCCATGAATACATAATATATTTTTTATACATATATATATGACTGTATTCACTGTTAGGTTAGTTTTTAATTAAGAAAAAATTTTACAAAATAATAATACAAGAATGTAGAATAAATGAAACCCCAAACCCTGCAGATAAAATAAGTTTGTTAAACAATTTCTGATCACTGCCTCTAATATTTTTGGCTATTTCCCTCTTCTATCCTGTTTGCTCTCTGTTTCCATTATTCCAAGGTGCTATCAGAAAAAAGCTGATTGATCATGTTTACATTTTCTATTACTCCCAGTTCTCAGAATTTCAGCCACTGCAGCCTAATATGATACGGTATATTGGATCTCACTAGATACAGAATTACATGGCCCGCCAATTTCAAGAGAATCAGCCCCATTAAGTGACATCATAGTGGTGGAATCACAACAAAATATTTACTTCACTTAACGTGCCTAAAAGATTGGTCTTTCCTTGATGAGGACACACTTCTGATTAGGGGCTGTTTAAATGGCACACACTGACAAAATGGTCATATTGAATTAAGTTTTTACTAACAGTCTGATTAAATCATTCTAAGCAAAACATTTTCTTGGATATACAAATCCTAAATAAACACATTTAACTGCCTGCCTCCATACCCATGATCTAAGAGAAAAGCAAATACACAGGACTGATATTAAATCATTAACACCAACTGCCCCTGAAACCCGCTCAACCCATCCCAATATGGAAATTTCTAAGTCTTATTAAGCAAAACGAAATATCATTCAAATTAATATTGGTTTCCTTTCACCCACATCTGTTTAATTGTAACAGTTTCTCCAATCCCATTGAACAGCTCTGGGTAACTATAGGTATTTAAGATGCTAGAATCTGCTTTGCATGTATGCACGCTCCCCTGAAATTAGGTCCAGCCCCTATGTAACATGCCCAACTGCCTCTGCTCAACATTCACAAAGAGCAAATAAGCATGTGAGTGTGCATGGTTCTATACGCACAACCTCTATATAATGTACGCAAGAAGGTAACATAATAGCCTAAAGGCATATCAATTTTTATAAACATTTAAAATACTCTATAGCATTTTGTTATAAAAACGAGAGAAACTCTTCTTTTTTCTTGTTCTATGAGGTCAGGAACTAGTTTTTCTCTTGCTTTTGCTCTCGATTGTATCTCAGTCCTATCACTTGTAAGAACATAACTGGCACAACATAAATGACTGTTGAATAATCAATCACATCTTAGCACCTTTTTCCCACCTACCCTGCACAAATCACTTGGGAAACACTGTTTTATAATGACTTATTTCTTCAAAAAAAATTATCTAAGAAGTCATATGAAACAATTGCCTTTATTAATAAGATGAAAAATATAAACATTTCTCATGCAGCATCACTACAATAAATATACAATTTGGGGATAATACCTATTGAACTAAAAATGGCCTTCAAAAAGATTCAGATACTCATCATAAACTCAAAAAAAATTATAAGGCAAAATTAAATATTATTTCCAATTCCACTTTCTTGGCATTCTCCACTACTGCCATCCAGGACTGAATGAAAGGCCCATCCCTTAGTTTACTAAACACAGTATATAGATGATAGGAAATGTGAAGTGTAGAATTTCTCTGTGAGTTGTCTTTGGGGGAAAACCTTCCACTATCTAAAAGAGTGGCCATGCATACTGAACAACTCTTATAGTAGCCGAGGACCCTGTCTTGGAATAAGTCAGAAAATGAAACTTTGTTTATACAATTATTCTGCCTTATACTAAAGACCTTTGCTTAAATCTAGCTATATAAAAGAAATAAAAGGTGTTTATTTCATTTGTCCCTCAATCTGAAACACTGTTTTTTTTTTTAATGAGCTGCTCTTCTCATCTGCATACTGCATGTAAGTCCTGCTGGATCTGAGGAAGGCAGTTCTGCCCTTGACACTGCCATCCTTTTCTTTAACAGATGAACCACATTAGGCTGTAGGAGCTTTACCCTCAGCATGTATAAAATCATATGTGGCAAGTGTAAAATATCCAATTTACTAGAGGAACAAATAATTCTACCTCACATCAAAATCTGATAAGAATTTAGGACTCAAAAAATTATTGCTTCAGCAAACATCCACCAAAGCACCGATTGATATGATTCTCAGAGCAACACCTGCCAAAATTTCAAGGGAAGCCTGTAGTTTTCAGTCTTCTTCATTTGGCATCATTACTGACATGGTAACTTCTATCTGATAAGATAGGTGAGTGGATATGTAAAAGTAAATATTCTATATTAATCGGGAAGAACCTATGACTTAGTAATCAAAAGAATATAGCAAAGGTAATAGCCTCTCACTTCTGTGATTATGTTAAATTGGCCAAGACTCCGTCTTTCTAGTCAACTCACTCTAAAAGATCTCTTAGCTGACTTGATGAAGTGGCCCGACTGAGCAAGTCCATGTGGCAAGAACAGGTGGGCAACATTTAGGAAGAGAAGCCATTCTCTAGGAACAGAGGGCAACTTCTAAGGACCTGGTGTGGCTTCTAGCTGAAAACCAGCAAGAAGCTGCGACCTTTAGTCCTACAGTCACAAGGAACTGAGATCTGTCAACAACCTAGTGAGGTTACAAGCGGATTCTTCTCTAGTCGAGCTTCTAGATGAGACTGTAACCCATCCCATTCCTAGGCTGCAGCCTTCAGAGACCCTGAGCAGAAAACCCACTTAGGACACACCTTCACTCCTGCCCTACAAGATTTTTGAGATGATAAATGTAGTTTTTAAGCTGCTAAATTTTGGGTGATTTGTCATACAGAAATAGCCATTAATACAGAAATACCAAAATGTCCACAGTTTGAGGCAACAGTGTTGTATTTCTGTCCTCAAATATCACATGTAATGAAAAATGTAATACACATAAAGGTTTAATTATAATCAGTACTATTAAGAATTTAGCGCCAATATCTTTATACATCTAGAAATGGTACAAAAATATAGGAGATGCTTTGCCAAAATCTGCTTCACATTAATCTTAGTTGAGTAGTCTACTTGCTCTTTTATTATATAATTAATACAAAATATATCTGGATTCATCTTTATTGTAGCTGAATTGCTGATGTTGTTTCATTAAGGAGATACAAAGTAAAATGATCTTATACTTGATCTCAAATTTCCCGGCAAAAAGAACATCCATCAAAGCTTTCCATCAAAATTAGAAATGAACTGTGTGACCAGTCTCAGCCTGTGTTTAGTAATTAGATCATGTTAACCTTTACGAATGTTAGTAAGCCCAGTAATAACACCTGCATCATTCCGCCCTTGGCGACCATCAGAGATACTCCCACAGTCCTAGCACTGCGGCAGGTTCCCCGGAGAGCTGGCCAGTATCCATGATGGGCCACAGAGCACTTCTGCCAGCAGCTGTGCAGTACATCTCGACGTCTATTAATACCATGAACACTTCTGAGCCACTAGCCAAGGCTCACACAAGCCGGCTAAGCCATTGTTACTCATGCCTGAAGCAACTCTTCTCTCTTAGAGAGCCAAGCTCCTGACATCAGAGGCAATACAACATTTATGGAGACAGCTCTTTAAAATTTCACACACAGCCTTTCTTCCTCCCCAGGTGGTCTGGACGAGAACTGGTTCAGACAAGAGTGCTCCCACTCTGTCCTGAATTAAGACTGCCCTCTGGCTCCCAGGAAATGTGGCCAGGCAAGCTCCCCTCACACTGTTTCTCCTTGTAACTCATTCTCAAAAGCCTTCTTCTGTACTACCTACCCATGCACTGCTGCAGGCATGCCCAAACATTTCTACACCAGTACTATAGTGGCTACTTTTCCAAGAGAGTTATTGTTTCTCAAGTAATTGGTAGATTCAAACAATTAAGGTCTGAGGTGGTTGAGGAAGGGCATTGAACTCCTTATTCCAGGCATATCTCAGCCTCTTGCTACAGGTATGATAATCAATTTACCAGCATCCTTTTGACTATTATAATTCAGATAACAAGTGAAGAGATTAGACTATTTCCTTTAATAATTATAAAGAGCAATTTTTGAACTATGTTTTATAAATGATGACCCTAGATCAATTAATAAATATTCAATCTTATACATAACAGCCAATTTCATACAAATTTTTCTGAAGGAATCAGAACAATGTGTTTAGGAACTGGAAAACAAAATCATCCATCAGACAGGATTGCCAGTGTTTTTGTGATCTGCTTACAAATCATGATATTAGCTATAAACACTAAAAAGCTATAACTTTTATAGATCATGGCATTTTAAATTTATATTAATTTTGCTGCATGATTTCTGGTGCAGTGGGCAATGACACAAAGAGAAGCTATTATATTATAAATAAATATCTCACTAAAATATTTATTGGAAGTTAAATTCCATTATTACATCCACCATTACAAATTATATCCTGCATTCTAATCATTGGTTAATTGCTTATCATCTCACAAAGATACATAAATACAAGTCAAATCACAAAGAATATCATTACACTTGACTTCAGTATGGGTAATGATTTGTTTGATCTGAAACAACTGCTGTAATAAATTAGCTAAATATACCACATCCTTGCAAATAGATGCCAATATGTCTGGGTCATTTCGGACCCTAAAACAATGCTGGACACACAAATATTTCCTGGATAAAGGAAATATCCCACTATCCACAAGTATCATGTTTGCATGTACCTCATTCTCTTAAAGATAAATCAAGCTTGAAATAAAAGGTAAAGGAGAAACTAGAGCCAAAGCTAAGGTTCTATAGCATTTCTCCCTCTTAACTACTAACATAGCACTTGTAGCCTTG
This sequence comes from Manis javanica, assembly GCF_040802235.1. Lineage (NCBI taxonomy): Eukaryota > Metazoa > Chordata > Mammalia > Pholidota > Manidae > Manis > Manis javanica. The sequence continues at coordinate 16,788,663 of NC_133164.1, forward strand.
ACAATGAAGAGAGGCTGAATGAGAAAACTTGGTATATTTAATATTCACCTTAACTCATTAATGACCTCCAGCTTCTATCTTACTCAATTCTTTTATCCTCAACTTCATGTCTACTGATACATTTTAAACATCCATTCCACTAAGCAAAGAATCACATATCTTTGGCACCCCAGAGGACTAAACAGTTAGTTAAAAATTTCTGTAAGTAGTTGTTGATTGGTTGTTTTAAAATAATAACTGTCAAACTATCTACTGAATGCTCATTTTTGGTTCAAAGAACTTTAATAAATCTTGGCAAAGACTTAGAATGGAAACCCCATTAAAAACAAAGCCTTCTTTGCTATGGTTTTTTCTATGTGTTATTTCTGCAGGCCCTGCTATGTGTCTGGGACATGCAGACATGGCTTAATTCAACACACAGTAATCAGTGAGTATCGTAATTATTATCGGTTAAGATGAAGATCAGTGGACCTCCTTCTTTTACATTTTGAGTATTTACTTCCCAGTGAGTTGACTGAAGTTAATTATAGAAGGAAAGAGAAGGGTCTGCCAAAACCATGCACATCTTGCTCTGATGGGACTAAAATTAGACATCAAACAAATGCTATAAGACTGAAATAAATAATAGACACAAAAATGTAAAAGTCTGTAATTATGTCCCAATCTGTTACATCCTATTGATTATTTTAATGTGTTAGCTATAGAATTTTCTGGCAAAATCTAACATAAATAATTAAATAACTTCCTATCAATTAGCTACATTTAGTTATATAAAGGCAAAGTTTAAAAAAAAACATAGTCACTAAGGTTTTACTATTTATCTGCTTGTTTTCTCAATATAAATCTGTGGAACATTTCCACTAATTATATGATTCTCAAGACACTTTTAGTTTTAACAAACCCCATCACCAGTTTACTGTTGGGTGCTGAACAACTTCAATATATTTAAATATAGCTTATCTAATTTATAAAGTGTTTTCATGAATGAACACATAATTACCACTTCTCCACATTCCACCCCAAAATAGAGGAACACATAATTATGAATTAATGAGATGGATTTTCTTTTGTGCCTTATGTAAATGAATTCCATTATTTTACAAAATGAATGGTTCTATAATGACTGGATTTAATGTTTTTGCTTATTTGTTTTTCCTTATAATTATAGTATTGAGTTTTAAATGTGCACATTATTTTTGTTTAATAATTTCTGTGAAGAACTAGACTCATGTGAATTAATTATGTGAACAGATATTTTAATGATGATGTTTACTTAAGGTTATGTGTCTGAATGTTTGAAGATAGTAATTATATTACTCAGTTATCAATCTTGGTTTATGATAAGATGAAAATGTCCTGAAACTTTATTTATAAAGTAGGGCTTAAATGTATTCAATTTCCAAATGTTAAGAGCAGTTATATTTTTTGTAACTATATTTTCAAAAGTTTAAGGTACAATGATGAAAGGTAGACTAATATTTAGCAGAATGAGAAAATAAGTTCAATTACCAAATAGTATCCTTGCAAGGAAAATTATACATATGGAACAATATTCAATAGGAAATTTTTTAATTATTAGGTATTAATAAAAAATGGATAAAACATGATTTTAAGAATGACTCTTAGCAATTATGGAGAATTATATAAAATTATTGAAAAACCTCGACTAGTACATTAAATTTAGGAAAGTATCTTTAATATGAGATCACTGCCTTTGTTTAAAGCAATGGACTACAAAACACAAGGTGAAAATGGACCAAGGGATATGCTGCAGCACCAACCTGATTGGCAAAGAAAAAATATTAAAAACAAGGTCAGGTGAAGATTGATCACAACCAGAATCTTTTTTTATTTTCAGATATGCTACTCAGATGGTCATTTCCCATATTCTCTGTGAACAGATCTTAGAGAAATTGTTCTGCCTGTAACATATTTATAAATATCTATATTACTTAAAAGGATTTTTCAAACTTCACTAGACAACTTGCATGCCATATGATATAAAAAAAGCACACTAGTACCAATACTTCACAGGTTACTTTTTACCCTTTTCCAATTATTACCAGAATTCTGAAAGATACTAAAACAGCAAAATCTTCAGTAAAATCTTTATTACCCCTCATGAAATAGGCTCTGAATTCTCTAAAATCTTTAAGTGGAATCTTTGCCAAGATAAGCACAAAAGCTATTTAAAAATATACAGAAATGTAAACTAAAGAGAGTTTCCAAGAACACAGAATCAGGGTTACTGAAATGACTGTGCCATCTCCCCCAGGGTCTCCACATTCTGCCTTCTTTTCAAAAACTTTTCTTTTTTCACTCTGGGTGAAATAGTAGATTAAATGGAACTCTTTTCCCTTCCACTCAAACACACCACATTAATAGAAAATATTTCATGTTTGAAAGCTCCAAGTAAAGAAAAATTTCCAAAACCCCAAAATGAATAGGGAACTCAGAGGAGTAAACAGGAGCTGAAATCAAGAGCTCACAAGGACTGTGGTGTTAGGGGCATATAACCCTGATTTTGGACATCAGGGCGAGGAACTAGAAATGAGGTTTATTCCTTAAATGGGCAGGATAGTGCCCATTCCTCACCCACCTAACAAAAATAAATTGTTCACTGTGGCCAGGATATAGTTACAACCTTACTGAGTCTTATATGAAATTCACTTATATTTCTTGGGTAGTAGGGGGTGTCTCCTAGATACACAAATAACACTGAGCAAAACCTGAGTTAAGGTGCTGATATAAATTGAGTTTGCATACCCAGCAATGCCAGGTTACTGGTAAGCTCAAAAATAACCCAGTTGAAGGGAACATAAGGGAAAAATCTCCCTCGGATGATGAGATCAAAACAACATTTGTGGAAGTATGAGTAAGTTCAATTGTGGAAAGGCAGTCAACCTGTGCCACAAATGGGAGAATTAATTCTGGGAAAGTAATTATACTACAGAAAACCAAGAAAGAATTTTGAGTTTTGCTTCTGGCCATGATTGAGTAACAGGGGCTGTATCTGCCATCCTACAAGAAGTGAACAACAGTAAAAAAAAAAAAAATAGATAAAATATGTGAACCAATGATTTTCAAAGTTCACATTGCCTGGATGCTAGGCAATGAAGTACACTGATCCTTGAGATGGGATGCAGGGATGAGATTAAGTCCTACAATTGCCCCAGTTTACTACTTTGAGAGTTTCCAGGAATTGCACTGGAAAGGGAAACTCATACACAGCCAAGATTTGCTGTTAGGGAGACACTGCTGAGAGAAATTAAAGCAGCTAGAATTTGCAAGACAGAGTAACATAAAGGAGATCGCTGCATGGAGAGAGAACTGTAGAGATCTGCAGAGGGTCTCCCTGGAGTATTCCTCAGAGCACAGATCAGCCCTTGCATACAAGGTCACTAACAGAAGCAAGGGAAAAGATATGGAGGAAAACATTAGAGGAAATACACGACACTCAAGCAAGAGATAGTGTCTGTCTCTACTAGCAATACTGAAAAGCCTCATAATTCATGGCATGCTGGTTAGAGTATACAGAAGGGTCTTGCCTTATAGTAGAGAATAATTAACCCTAGAAAATCTCACTCTGATTGCATCTACAAACTGAAAAGGAAGACTCAGAAAGATCAAACTTTTATCCCAGAATACATCTCAAGAATATTTACAGAAACTTAAAAATATTCAGCACCCAAGATCAAATTCACAGTATCTGATATTCAATCAAAAATTAGTAGTCAAGCAAAGAAGCAGGAAAACACAACCCACAATCAGAAAACTCAATAAATTGAAACCAATGCAGAACTGATAAATATAATTAACAGGAAAGACATTAAATAGATTTAAAACAAACCTGATAATAGATTTAAACCTAACCATATATTTAATCATATAAAAATGTAAATCATCTAAACATACTAATTTAAAGGCAAAGATTATCTGATTAGATAAAAAGTGAGATACCCAATCATATGCTGCCTATAACAAACACACTATTGTCAAATATAAAGATCATTTCATAATGTTAAAGGGATCAATTAATCAATCAGGAGGACCCAACAATCACTAATGTTTATATACTCAGTAATGGAATTTAAAATACCTGAAGCAAAAAAAAAAAATGTTAGAGCTGCAGGAAGAAAAAATAAAATCTACAATAGTGGTCACTGAATTCAATACCCTGCCTTCATTAATTGACAACAGAGGACAGAGGACAGAAAATCAGTTTAAAATATCACTGCCGAATTTGGTAATTCGGAGGTCAGTAACGCAATAGCAGGATATTGGTGGGGACAGCAGCCTGGCTAAAATGTATTAAGAGAATGGAAAGTGGCAGTGAAAACACCAACTCTAAGGGCACCATCAAAAATTGTTGCTGTAAAGAGGAGTTATATAAAGGGCAATGTGGGATCAACAATTTTTGTTTGCTTTTTTGAAAGAGAAAACAAACTAGAACACATGTATATGCTTAAAGAGAAGTTCAGATGGTACAGGATAAAATTATGCCAAGTACAGAAGAGAGCAGGGATAATTATAAGAGACAACTTTGTAAAGGGAGGAAAAGCCAGTAACAAGAAAATATTAAAACTTCATATATGTGAAAGTTAAAAATATGTCTAAATAATTCAGAAGTTAAATAATAAATCATACTAAGAATTAGAAAGTAATTCAAAGTGAAGAAAAATCAGAGAAATATGAGAGGTAAAGATTCATGAAGCAGCTAAAGTAATATTCAAGAGATATTTAAAACCTTTAAGTCTTACATGCAAAAAATTTCAAAGGCTAACTTTTAATTTAAAAAATATTTCAGAAGTTTAACTGTAATGAATAAAAACTCCAATTAGGAAGGAGGAAAAAGAAAAAGAAGATAGCTCCTCTGTAGGTTTATTTCCATATCTGGACTATTTAAACAGCATAAGACAGAAGGTTTTCTAAAACGAATTACTGAATGGACTTGACTGTCAGGCTTAACCCAGTAACAGATTAATGCTTAAAAGCCACACCCACAAAGCTCAAGGAGAAACATACTATCTAAATATGTTTCCATTAATATTGGCAATTCTGTCCATTCTCTTTGCAATCAAAGAGAAACAGAAATAGACAAGATCAATGGAACAATAAATTCCTTATACAGAAATCACCAGACCACCTGGTTGATAGCTCAAACTGCCCATATCAAACTACTGGACGCTTTTGAAGACATCTTCTCTGACCACACAAGACTGACATATATCCAGACATTGAATTGCATGAACTAATCATGGCCTTTAAACACATTCTTTTTATCTAAGAAGATGATATAACATTCTTTTTTAATCCTTTGCCTCTGGCTATAAAATATAATCTGTATTGACTTCAAGAGAAAATTAATTCCTAAGGAAAAGCTATGAAGAAAGATTATAGCATGGAGTATATTAAATTGTTGTTAATTCCAAAACTTTGGATACCAAATTATATAATAAATAGAAAATGAAACTCTCTCTCAAATAAGAATTTGTTAAAAAATTAGGCTGTTATTTTTGTTAAGCAACATTCTTTTTTTTTTTTAAATTCTTGGTGAGAAAACATTGCTTGTTAGTCATGGCTGGAAAGAGAATCTCTGCTATTTATCAGGTTATACATTATCTTATTATTTTATATGAACAGATTCATATGATAGTAAACTAGAGGTAAGGTACTTATCAAATTCAAACACTCATTTATTTACTGATTTAAAATATATATATAACCTGGGCCAATCATTCTGTTGAGATCACAGGATAGAAGAACACATCATTTCTCTCAGAGGACATCCATTTTTGCTGGCAGCCTCAGCAAGTAAACCAAAATTTATAAATCAAGATGGTAAAGGTTTCAATAGAGGTATGCACCTGGGACTCTTCAGTGGAGAAGATTTAAAATGTAGGAGAAAAAATTTGAACAATGAGTCAAATTAGGCCAGGCACACAAGGTGGGAGAAACAGCTCTATGCAAAAAAAAAATCACTTGTAACAGCCCAGAAATGGCATATTACAAATACTCTATATCATGAGAATATGGTGTCCAGCCCATTTGGAGAATTTGAGAGGTATTTCATGAAGCAAGGAGGGTCCCCGAGAAGGTGAGGGGCATTGAGAATTCCAGGTCAGGTTGATTTAACCTCAGGAAAAGAGGCATTCCTTCTACTTAGATGGGATGTGATACGAGGCAGTCAGGAAGAACATGCATATTTGTTTAACAAACACATATAAGGTGCCCCCACTGTTCTCAGAACCTTGCTAATGCTAGCAATGGAATGCTCATACAAACCCCATGAGTCAGATTGTGTATCAATCCCTTTATAGGTAAGACAAAAAAGACAGGAGAGGGAGATTTGGTCAACTGTACAAGTCATGGAACTAGATAGGATTTGATTCCAAATAGTCTGGCTCATGCTTAAAACCAATGGGCAGTTCTGCCCCTTTCAAGGAGATGAAATCATAGAAAGTAATTGAAACATTTATTTACATAGTTCCTTAAGCAATACAGAATTGCATATTAGTGATTAATACAAAGATTTGGAGGGAAAAGAAAAAGAAAAAATGAGTAAAAAGGAAAAGAAGTAAAACTTTCAAAAAGGAAAAAATGAAGTGCCATATAAAATTAAATTCTTGAAGAAAGCAGCAGTGGTCTATTTAATTTTATTTAGTTTTATTCAGGAATCTAAAATATGTTATTAAGTTTTATTCAATTATTGCCAAGATCTTGTTCTTTTCTATCCCAACTATTTTTTTAAGCCTTTTTTTTTTTCAGATAAGTTTTAGGTTCACAGCAAAATTGAGGGGAAGGTACAGAGGGTTTCCATATACTCGCTGCCCCCACACATACATAGCCTCCCCACATCAACATCCCCTACCAGAGGGGGCATTATTAGAACTAATGAACCTACACTGATACATCATAATCACCCAAAGTCCATAGTTCATCTTAACGTTCACTCACAGTGAACAAATCTGAACAAATGTATATTGACATATATCCATCATTATAGTATCATATTTTTCACTGCCCTAAAAATTCTCTGTTTCACCAGTTTATCTCGCCCCCAACTTCACCCATGGCAACCATAATCTTTATATAGTTTCCATAGTATGCCATTTCCAGAATATCATATAATTAGAATCACACAGTAAGTAGCCTTTTCAGATGGTTTCTTTCACATAGTAAGATGTATTTACGATTTCTCCATGTCCTCCCATGGCTTTACAGCTCATTTCTTTTTAGCCCTGAATAAAATTCCACTGTCTCTATGTATTAGTTTATCTATCCATTCACCAACTGGAGAACATCTTGGTTGCTTCAATGTTTTGGCAATTATGAATTAAGTCATATGTTCGGTTTCACGTGAACCTGAGTTTTCAACTCCTTCAGAAAAATACCAAGGAACACAACTGTGATATCATAAGAGTATGTTTAGTTTTTTAAGAAAACATCAAACTGTTCCAAAGTGGTTGTGCCATTTTTCATTATGAATGAGAGTTCCTATTGCTCCACATTCTAGGGAGCATTTGGTGTTGTCAGTGTTGCAGATGCTGGCCTTCTAATAGCTGTAAAGTGGTATCCCACTGGTGTTTTGATTTGTATTTCCCTAATGACATATGGTATGTAGCATCTTTTCATATGCTTATTTGTCATCTGTTTCTCTTCTCTGGGGAGGTGTCTGTTAAGATCTATGGCCCATTTTTTTAATCAGATTGTTTGCTCATTTTTTGAATTTTTGAAGTTCTTTGTATATTTCGGATAGCAGGCCTTTATCAGATGTGTCTTGCAAATATTTTCTCCTAGTCTGTTGTCTTCTCATTCTCTTGACATTGTCTTTCACAGAACCAGTTTTTAATTTTAATGATGCCCAGTTAATCAATTATTTCTTTATGGATCATGTTTTGGTGTTTTATCTAATAAGCCATCACCATTCTAAGTTCATTTAGGTTTTCTCCTGTTACCTCCTAGGAGTTATAGTTTTGCATCTTAGATTTAGATATATGACCCATTTTGAGTAAATTTGAATGAAGGGTATAATATCTGTATCTAGATTCATTTATTTACACACAAATGTGCACTTGTTCCAGCAACATTTATGAAAAAGACTATTTTTGCTCTATTGACACTTTGTTAAAGATCCGTTGACCATATTTTGTGGATCTATTTCAGGGCTCTCAATTCTGTTTCACTGATCTGTCTATTCTTTCACCAATACCACACTGTCTTGATTATTAAGCTTTATACATTAAGACTTGAAGCTGGGTAGTGTCAGCCCTCCAATTACATTGTACCAGCTATTCTGGGCTCTCCATACAACACTAGAATCAGTTTGTCCTGCCAACTATTTTGCATCCCTCATATTCAAGTCCAGAATACAAGAACCATAAGATGTGTACCTAGGAATCTATTATATTTATAGTTGAGTCCAAAAATAGGCAAACAAAAGATACATATAAAAAAAGCAACCTTGAAAGAAAAACCACCAAAAAGGCCACTCTGAGGTAGAATTTTGCTTCCTATTGAATTGTAAAATGTTATGCTTCAAAATACTAAAACTTCAAATAAAGTATCAGTGAAAAAGAGCCCACAGAAAAGTACCTACCAGGAAATATTAGCGTTTTATGAAAGTCTCCTAATATATCACACAAGTCAAAACAAAGAGGACCTATAAAAGGACTGTACTCTTGTTTCATTGTTCTGAAGATATGATAACAAGCATAAGGCAAGATGCATACATATTTATAGCTTTTTGCTTTTAATGGGATTTAATTATATCATTTTGTGAATAAAAATGAAACTTTTAGTAATGAATGATATTATTCTGGTAACAGAACTACTTAAATTCCTTTAAAATAGGACCTGGAGATGTGTTTGAAATTAAGGGTATTAATTATTGAATTCATTAGTTGTAATAATGCCTTTAGCCCTAATAAGAAGATTATTTTATTTTATAAGTAAATACATGTTTTGTTACAAATAATACAGAAATGCTAGCTGATAGATAGCATTTTTGTTCTAAAATTTCCATGAGAGCAAATGACTTACTACAGAAACCTACTACTAAATTTATGAATATACTAGAAAACACAGGATAATTTTGTCCAATAAATAAACTCTTAAACTTACAAATGCTAAATGAAGTCCTAATAACTATCTTAAATTCTTGTTGCTGTGACATAAACAGACACAACTATACACCCATGAACATTAATTTACTGAAAAGCAAATACAGGAAAGCATACTATGTATTTTTATGTTTTCTAGTTAGGTTTATAAATTATTAATAAACAAGTGGGGAAATCAAATGTTATTATGGGGAATATCCATGGTCTAAGTATTTTTGCCTCTCTCCCTGCAAATTCACTTTTTGAAACCTAACCCCTAATATAATGGTTTTGGAATGGGCAGCCTTTGGGAGGTCATTAGGTCATGAGGGCAGAGCCCTTGTGGATAGGATTAGGACCTTTATAAGAGAGATCCCAGAGCAATCCCTCACCACCTCCACCCTGTGAGGATATAGGAGGAAGGCACCACACCTATAAGCCAGAAAGTGGCCCCTAACTAGAGTGTGCCGATGACCTGATTTCCAAGCTTCAAAATCTTTGAGAAACAAATTTCTGTTCTGTATAAGCTATCTAGTCTCTGGTATGTTGCTATAGAGCCCTAAAGGACAAAGACAGAAATAGTTCAAAGCCTTTATTAATCAATAAATACTTCTAGTAATTGATTTTTACCATAGAAAAGGAAAAGGTAAATAAAATCAAATAAATAGGAAATATTGTTTTATATGTTTTATTTATTTGATATCATGATAATTTGAAGTTTCAAATGAAGGCTTTTTCTTCTCCTTTTCTAAGTACATCCATAACACATGAATAAATAGCAGTTAGAAATATGAAAGGTCAAATTATTTATATTTGTTAAATAAAAAGATTAAAACTAATAAGATATATATAAATTATATAAATTCAAAGTTTATGGATTACTATTTAAAATATTTTTATTTTTAATAAAAATTATATTACAAATAACCTAATTATCAGACCCCAAGGTAATACACTAAAGGACTGAAGAATATTTCAGATGATCTCTCTATAAATGATTCCCATAAATTATCATAAAACCTAGCAAGGAAAAAGCATTAAAATATTTCTCATATTCCTTAAAGAAATAATTTGGATCTCCCCATCTCTGAGTCTACTCATGAAATATTGATATACACATTCAAATTATATACAGTATCTAATATAGTATTCCTAGCCACATGGCCATCCATATGCCTGGATCTATGCAAAGTAGTTCACAAACTTGAGTAAATATAAGATGATGAAGTTGACTTTCAGAGAGAGGGACTAAAAATCCTCTTCTGGTCCATCTGACAATCAGTGCTAACCAGTAGCTTCCTTCACTTTGGGAAAATTATAAAGGAATTCTCAGCTATGCATTTATGTAGGCCTCTCTGTCCTAGACCTTCTTGCTACTTGAAGTCGGGAGATTAATGTAGAGAGGACTGCAATAGTCCAGATGAGAGGGATGAAGGCCTGGGTAGGCAGTAGAATCGGGGGAGGAGATAGATTTGCCATCTTGTGGATGCTCACTCTGAGATGCTTAGGGGACATACAACCTGTTCTCACCCCGGGCTTGAAGTTACAGATAGATGATCTGATCGACAAATACAGACTGTAAAATCATTGGAACACTGGTGAGTGTTAAAAGGTTAGAAGCAAATAAGACTACTAAGAGGGAGAGAGGTAGGAGAATAAAAGAGAAAGAAAGTAGAAAGGGAAATGATGAGACTGTGAAAATATGCAATACTTACAATTAAAGAGGAAGAATAAGAGTCAAAAGAAATGGTTTTTAAAAAGGCAGTAAGATTAGAAAAGTGCTATTATAAAAATAAAATTGAAAAAAGAAATCAGTGAGTAGCTGTCGATGGTAAGAAGAGATGGTCAAGGAAATCAAATACTGCACAGAAGCAAACCAATTAGAAAGTAGGATCCCCCAGTGGTCATTAGTGATCTTTAACAAAGCCAGTTCAATAAAGTAAGCATAAAAATCAGGTGACTTAAAGAGATAATGAGTAAACTTCTATCCCTAACTCTATGTAATAAGTCTGGGTTATTAATATTAACATATTAACTAATAGAGAAGTTTATAAAATCCATACAGTAAGTGGAAATTAGAATTCTAAATTTGGGGGAAATGATGCAGCAGCAATTCAAATGGCTGTCAGACTCAAACATAACTTATATCATATTTTTTAGGCTGAAAGAAAAAGAAAATAGAATGAGAGAAATTGAAAATACAGTGAAACAAAAGATAAAGGATACAAGCTGGTGATGAAGGCAAAGAGAAAAGAGATCAAGAGCAGAGGTCTAGCTTTTGATTAGTGGAGGAAATTTCCTAATATTTGGAGATGGAAAGCAGGAGGAAACGAAGGGTGAGATTTATATCATAAATTTAAATGTTTGAGGCAGAAGTTTTAAGAGTTAGAATGTTCTCACCATTCCTATATACTAACAACAACAAACATACAGAAAGAGAAATCAGTAAACAATTCCATCTACAATTGCATCAAAAAGATGCATAAAATACCTAGGAAGAAACCTAATCAAGGAACTGAAAGACCTGTACTCTGAAAACCATAAGACACTCATGAGAGGAATTGAAGAATGCACAAATAAATGGCAATGTATCCCATGCTCATGAATAGGAAGAATATTGTCAAAATGGCCGTTCTACCCAAAGCAATTAATGCAATTCCTACCAAAATACCAATGGCCGTTTTTAATGAACTAGAACAAATGATCCTAAAATTTATATGGAACCAAAAAAGACCCCAAACTGCCAAAGCAACATTGATAAGAAAAACAAAGCTGGGGGTATTATACTCTCTGATGTCAAACTATACTACAAAGCTACAGTAACTAAAATAGTATGGTACTGACACAGGAACAGACCCATAGATAAATGAAATATAACAGGGAGCCCAGAAATAAAACCACACATATATGGCCAATTAATACATGACAAAGGAGGCAAGGATGTACAGTGGAGAAAAGATAGTGTCTACAATAAATGTTGTTGAACAACTACATGAAAGAGAAAAACTAGGTAGCTATATACAAGTGAATGACACTGGATTACTGTCTAACTCCATACACAAAAGTAAACTCAAAATGGATTAAAGATCTAAACATAAGACATGAAACCATAAAACTCTTAGAAGAAAATATAGACAAGAATCTACTGAACATCAATCAGCATAAGTAATTTTTTCTGGATACATCTCCCTGGCAAAGGGAAACAAATGCAAAAAAAGACAAGTAGGACTATATCAAATTTAAAAGCTTTTGTCCAGTAAAGGAAATCATAAACAAAATGAAAAGGCAGCACACCACATGGAAGAATATATTCATAAAAGTTATATCTAATAAAGGGCTAACACCCAAAATATATAAAGAACTCATATGACTCAACACCAAAAAAAAAAAAAAAAACTATTGAAAATACACAGAGGAACTGAAAAGACATTTTTCCAAAGAAGACATACAGCTAGCCAACAGGCACATGAAAAGATGCTTAACATCACTAATCATCAATGAAATGAAATCAAATCCACAATGAGAAGTCACCTTACACCAGTTAGAATGGCCACTATCCAAAAGACAAGAAATGAAAAGTGTTGGTGAGGATGGGGAGAAAGGGAACCCTCCTACACTGTTGGTGGGAATGTAAATTGGTGCAGCCACTTTGGGAAGCAGTATAGAGATTCTTCAAAAAAAAACCTAAAAATAGAAATACCATAGAACCCAATCATCCTACTTCTAGGAATCTAATCAAAGCTGAAGAAAACAAAATCCCTGATTCAGAAAGATACATGCACCCCTATGTTTATTGCTGTATTATTTTAAATAGCCAAGATATGGAAGCAACCAAAATGTCCATCAATAGATGAATAGATAAAGATGAGGTGATACATATATACAATGAAATATTATTTGGCCATGACAGAGAAAGAAATCTTGCCATTTTCAACAGCATGGTTGGGCCTCGAGGGCATTATGCTAAGTGAAATAAGACAGAAGAAAAATACCATATGATTTCACTCATATGTGGAATCTAAAAACAAAACAAAACAGCATTAGGTGCATAGAAACTGAGAAGTGACTCGTAGTTACCATTTGTGGAGGTGTTGGGGTGGCTGATTGTGTAAAATAGATGAAGGGGTAAATGGCACAAAAATCTCAGACATAAATTAGTCCCAGAGAGGAAAGTATAGCATAAAGGACAAAATCAATAGTTCTCTAACACCTTTCTATGTTGACAGATAGTAACTACACTAGGTGGGGTGAGCATTTAATAATGTATATAAGTGTCAAATCACTGCGCTGTATATTTGAAACTGATATAATATTGTGTATTAATTATACATTAATAAAAGAGAAAAAAATAGCATTACCAGCATCACAGATACCCTTTAATCTATTTTGTTATATACACCTTCCATTGTAAATCTTTAAAGTATAAACATTAAGTATTTAGAGTTATTATGCTGGCATGCATTATTTGAAATATTATGTCTCTTGTATGGCACAAAATTATCACCCAAGAAGTACCCTGAAAGGACTCTAAGGCTTTAATTCTGAAGGTTTTACAGATTAGCAAATAAAATGACAGAATGATCTCATGATGCAAACTAAATTATAAGAGCTAAAGAAGAATATACCAGTTATTGAAGTTGCTGTGTTTTCCCAATCATATATTCATGGCTCCTTCATCATATGTTAATTGACTATATATGTTTAGGTTTATATTCTGGGCTCTCTATTCTGTTCTATTGATCTATGGTTCTGTTCTTGTGCTGATACCATACTGTTTTGATTACTGTAGCTTTGTAGTACTGCCTGAAGTCTGGTAACACAATCCCCCCAACTCTGCTCTTCTTTCTCAGGATTGCTTTGGCTATTTGGGTCTTTTTTGATCCCATCTAAGTTTTAGGATTATTTGCTCTAATTATTCACTGAAAAATGCTATTGATAGTTTCATAGAGATTACATTGACTCTGTAATAAAAGGGATTGCATTGATTCTGCTTTGGGCAAGATGACCACTTTAATAATATTAATTATTCCTATCCATGAGCACAAGATAAATTTCTATTTATTTGTGTCTTCTTTAATTTCTTTACTGAGTGTCATAGTTTTCAGAGCACAGGTCTTTTACCTCCTTGGTTAGGTTTATTCCTAGGTATTTTATTATTTCTGTTGCAGTTGTAAATGGAATTGTTTTCCTGATTTTGCTTTTCTATGTTTGTTGATAATATATAGGAATGCAACAGATTTCTTTGTATTAATCTTGTATCCTGCAACTCTGCTAAATCCAGTTATTCTAATAGTTTCTTGATGGAGTCTTTAGGGTTTTCTATGTATAATATAATGCCATCTGCAAATAGTGACAGTTTAACTTCTTTACAGATCTGGATGCCTTTTATCTGTTTATCTTGTCTGATTACTGTGGCTAAGACCTCCAGTATCATGCTAAATAAAACTACTGGAAGTGGACATCATCACCTTGTTTCTGTTCTTAGAGGAAAAGCTTTAGCTTTTCATCATTGAGTATGTGTTAGCTGTGGGTTTTTCATATATGGCCTTTATCATGTTGCGATTTGTTCCTTCTACACCCATTTTGTTGAGGGTTTTCATCATCAGTTGATGTTGAATTTTGCCAGATGCTTTCTCTGCATCTCCCGAAATGATCATATGTTTTTTATACTTCCTTGTGTTAATGTGGTATATCAAACTGACTGATTTATAATACTGTATCATCCTGATATCCCTGGAATAAATCCACTTATGATGGATGATCATTTTGATCACAGTATTTTTTAACACAGTTTGCCAGTATTTTGTTGACGATTTTTGCATCTATGTTCATCAGGGAATATTGTTCTATAATTTTCATTTTTTGTTGTGTCTTTATCTGGTTTTGGCATTAGAGCGATGTTGGCCTCATATAATAAGTTTGGATGTATTCTGTACTGGTATTGGGAAAACTGGACAGCTACATACAAAAGAATGAAACTGGATTACTGTCTAACTCCATACACAAAAGTAAAGTCAAAATGGATCAAACACCTAAATGTTAAGACACAAAACCGTAAAACACTTAGAAGAAAACATAGGCAAAATCTGTTGAATACAAGCATGAGCAGTTTTTTCTGCACATCTCCCTGGGCAAGGGAAACAAAATAAAAAATGAACAAGTAGGACTACATCAAACTAAAAAGCTTCTATACAGTAAAGGACACTACCATCAGCAGAAAAAAAAGGCAATCTACAGTATGGGAGAATATATTCATAAATCATTTATAAGGGGTTAATATCCAAAATACATAAAGAACTCATATAGCTCATCACCAAAAAACAATATCCCAATTAAAAAATGGGCAGAGGATCTGAACATTTTTCCACAGAAGAAATACACATGACAAACAGGCACATGAAATGATGCTCCACACCACCAATCATGAGGGAAATGCAAATCAAACCCTCAATGAGATATCACCTCATGCCAGTTAGAATGACCACTACACAAAAGAAATAACAAGTGTTGTGACACTAGGGAGGAAAGGGAATGCTTCTACATTGTTGGTGGGAACATATACTGGTGCAGCCACTATGGAAAGCCGTATGAAGGTACTTTAAAAAACTAAAACTAGAAATACCATACAACCCAGTAATTCCACTTGTAGGAATTCACCTGAAGAAAACAAAATCCCTGATTGGGAAAGATATATGCACCCCTATGTTTATTGCCATATTATTTCCAATGGCCAAGATATGGAAGCAACCAACGTGTCCATCAGTAGATGAATGGATAAAGAAGAGGTATTGCATATATACAATGGAATATTACTCAGCCATAAATAGAAGTCTTGCCATTTGTGACATTATGGATGGACCTAAAAAGTATTATGCTAAATGAAATAAGCCAGGTGGACAAAGACAAATACCATATGATTTCACTTATTTGTGGACTCTAAAAACAAAACAAAACCAAATGAACAAAATAGCAGTAGACCAATAGACACTGAGAAGTGACTGGTGATTACCATGGGGGAAAAGTGGGGTAAGTAGGTGGAGAGAGTGACTGAGATAAGGGGCACAAAAATTCTCAAACATAATATAAGTTGGTCATGGGGATGGTAGGACACCGTAGAGAATATAGCCAATGATTCTGTGACATCCTCCTATGTTGATAGATAATAACTACATTAGTTGCAGTGAGGATTTAATAATGTGGTCAACTGTTGAACCATTGTGTTGTATTCTTGAAATCAATATAAGATTTTATATGAATATACTTCCATTAAAAAAAAAAGAATGTAAAGATGTACAAGTAAAATGGGTAAAAAGCCAGTAAGGACTCAGTGATACTTACTGAGTAAGTATACAGTAAAAGTATACTTACTGAGTAAGGTCAGATGGTAGAGCTGAAGATGGAACACTGGATCATACACGATCCCTGCCCTGATAGGACTGACAAGAGGTGGATGGCATGTGACAAAAAAGCACAATAAAATGCTATAGACACTCTCACAAAGCATGCGGACATAAAGCTGAGGTCCAAAAGACAAGGGGGTGCTAAGATGAGTAAAGAGGATGACACGTGAACTGAGTTTGCAGTGTGTTTAGCTGAAAGGACATCCCAGACCAAAGAGGCAGTCAAAGCACATGTATGATGCCAGGACCTCTGAGGGAAACTTAGATGGGTCTCTGCTGGAATCATAGGTATGAGAGTAAATGGCAATTGCCATAGACTTTCCCAAGATCTTAAAATAACTACAAAAGGAGATATGCAACTTTTTTGTTTGTTTTCAAAAGTAAGACTTTAAAATGCAAACTAAATAATTACTTATTCATTTAGAAAGTATTTAAAAATGGATATTAAGCATTAGCAGAGGATATAAAGAAGTATAAGGCTCAAAACCACAATAAAGACCAGGCTGTGCATTTTTCCTTTGGAAAATAAATCAAATGTTAAAAGAAAGGAGGATTAGAGAAAACATTTCATCATCTTAAAATACAGGAACTGTGCTAGATTCATACTAATAACTTTGAAGAATATGATAAAATTTGGACCAAACTTCTCTAGGAAGAAGGTCCTGGGAAATCAGCAACATCTGTCTTCCAAGAGAAGGTAGCGAACTGATAAAGGGAGCAATGAATTCTGGAAAACAAAACATAAACAATGTATTAGTTATGTAATGCCAGATAATAAATTACCTCAATTTTTAAATTTTAAAAAATAAACATCTATTATCTCACAATTTTTGTAGATGAAGATCTTGGGAGTAGTTTAGGTAAGTGGTTGTAGCTCAGGGTCTCCCATGAGAATGCAGTTAAGACTTCAGCCAGAGCTTTTGTCATTTGAAGGCTTGACTAGGGTACCTGCTTCCAAGAAGGATCACTCCCATTGCTGCTGGCAGAATGCTTCAGTCACTTGCCACATGGATTTCACTGTAGGCCTGCTCGTGCAACCTTTCAATACTGCAGCTTGCTTATGCAGAATAAGTGGTCCAAGATGAGAGAGAAAATAGCAGAAGCCACAATGTCTTTTATGACCTGGCCACAGAAACCACACACTATCATTTCTGCTTTATTGTAAGTCCAGTCATCAAGTCCAAGTCACACTCAAGGGGAGGGGAATTAGGTTGCACCTTTTGAAAGGCATGCCAAAGAATTTTGGACATATTTTAAACTACCACATGTAGCCTCCAATATGTACATATAAGAGTTAGAAGTGTCAGAAGTTCATGGAAAAGACAGAGTGCCCATTTTAGAGCTACTGTTAACAAATTTTTTTAAGAATCCATAGTAAAAAGCATTTTGAAGAGGAAGCTAATAACCCTACCAATGCCACTTCCTTTCGGACGTAGCTTCATAATAATAACAAGTGTTTGTCACAGTAATGGGTCTAAGGAGATATGTAATCGGAAGCTTTCTGGCAATAGTACATGGAGGAAAAGAGGAAGAGAGACAGGAAACAATAAATGAGGACCCAGCTGCACAGGGATGCATCAGTAACAGCCATGGAAGGTAGAAGAGAGTATTAGCAGCTCACAAAAAACAAAGTTCATAGGCCCTGAGGCCTTTCTCAAGGGATCTTATTTCCAAAATGGCCAACATATGCTGAGCCTTTTGAGGCAGAGGAGTGGTAGAAAGACAATTTTTAATTCAAATAGTTCTCCTTACTTGAAAAGAATATCCTCCGTGGCTAACTAAGCTCATATTCATTGACACGTCTCAAAAAAAATATGGAGAAAATGAATATTTCCCATGTTTAACCTCCCAAGGATTCAACTACTTCCACAACTTTCATCCAACAGCTAAGTGGCTAGAAGGAAGACCACATCATCCAGCCTTCAGTCAGCTCATAGCAGGAGAACCCGTCTGGTGCCAGGGGAGACAGGAAGGGCCAAGGAGCTACTCACATTATTTTAGGGGAAACAGAAGCCTGGGCGTTGGAGCTTCCATGCAATATGAATAAGGAACGGGGAGGAGGTCGAATATAGAATCTACGCAAAGATTCTGACACAAGAAAAGGAGAAAAGCATTAAGCATGACATCTACCGGCAAATGAAAGAAAAATTGCACATGGACCACAGGATGAAAACTATAAACAATCAACTATGAATCTGCGAAGTGGAACGTTGGGAATTAGATGTAAGTTCAAGGCATCGAGACCTTTATTTTAGTTAGTGGCTTCCCGTTGGGTTTGGCCCCCAGGAGGCAATAGCAGGCAAAGTCCGCTTCCTCTCTGCTTCTGTGATACTCTGGCCTGGCTGTGTGCGTTTATGACAACAGTCTCTGGCAGAATTTCCCACTATAATTCTCAGCAGGCTGTGATCACACATCTCTTTCCCTTGCACCTACAGGTGCACTGTCTTCCGGATGCTGCTAATCCCTGAGTATCGTAACAACCCCTGCGGTTCCTTTACTTTAGCACACACCTTTGTAAACTGGAAAGTTTCCTTGAAAATCCCAACACTCAGTGTTCCTACCTGCTGGGAACCCGACCAAAACAATGAGCATTTTTTTTCCATATTTGCTTACTTTAAGTGTTTTTTTATTTTTATGTTTCTTCTACCATGCCCTGCCTATTTTCAGCCTTGGACTTTCTCCCACATTGTTTTTGACTGAAAAATTCAAGACATTTCTTACATCTTCACTGATATTTTTACATTATCGGTTTTTATACTGAATAAATGTGGCCTGAATTATTGGATAATTGACATTTAAATAATCTTATTTAATATTGCTTCAGTTATTTCTTATTTCCTGTATTCTTTCAGAGTTCTTTTTGATGCTGGAAGTAATGTGGCAACTAGGAAGCAGGAACACCATAATGGATATAACCTAAAAACAGTTTTTCAAATGTACAGCCACTTATAATCATACTCTTAAAGAAAATAGCCCCATTACTTCAAATATTAGTAATGGAAAAAGTCACTGCTTTCTCATTTTATAGTCACCAAATTGGCTTCATACATTTTCTATTTTATCAAAACTAAAAAACTTTTTAAGGAATGACTAATTAACATATAGAGAGGAATCAAAAAAGCTGCAGGCTATTGAATTAAGCATCATACAGCTAGTCAGAATTTTCCTGCCAGTGAGTATACTTTTAACATGCATATAAAATGTTGTGCTCCCTTTAGGAAAAAAGAGGCTATCCTGGAGAAAGGGTATTTTCTTATATAGGTCTGTTATTCTCAACATTCCTATTTTCCAGTAGCAAATAGCCCTTTAAAAGTGCACTTTTCAATGCCCCTATTTTTAAATGGATAGTACTAGGAATTTTCAAAGTGTCCACTAACAGTAAGTTTCAAATTCATGAAATACACACAATCTGACCTTTTTGGGATTTATATTGCATTTATTTTAATAAATGTGACTAAGTTAGAAATGTAACTATTTTATACTGTATGAGGCTTTCTTCCAAGAAAAGAAAATGAAGCACAGGTTATTTTTGTTGTTGTTACTTAAATAGCCACCAACAGATTCAATGTAGTAGACTAGTTGGAGGAGGAAGGGTTAGAGGGTTTGAGATGAATACAATTACGATATTCATGGAAAGTAAAATTTCAGAAATTGTGGTCAATAACTGCCTCAATAATTGAGTATTGTAGAATGCAGCACAGCTGTTCTCATTCCTATTTCTTTTCTGCATGGACTTGGCATCATCCTCTTTCTCAAACCAAGCTGGCAGCAAAGATTTTTGAAGAACTTTCTAGCAAAAAAAAAATTTCACAGCCTCATGCCCAGACTTTTGATTCCATGAGTCTAGTATGATGTTCATCAATCTGTATTTTAATCGGCACCTAGAGAACTTCATTGTTCAACTAGGTTTGGAAATCACTACTGTAACTAGTCAGTAGTATTAGAAGATGGCCAATTTAATGTGATAGTGGACAAATTAACCTTCATGGTATACATCATTAATTTATATATTAGAGGAAATCCCTTTACTTTCATGGCAATTGAAAGGCAAAAATAAAATCAGTGCTAAGCACATAGTAGGCATGCACATATGGCATTGTTCCTTTTACTATGGAATTTCTATGGCATTCTAATATATTTGATCTGATTTGTGATAGACAAATGGACTCTGTCATATGGCTCTGTGATGTATTTTCCCTCTTACAAAAGCAAAGTTTTACGTAAATATTTTATTTTCCTCTCTTAGGATTAGTCTGCTGTAAATAGCTTTCTCAAAATGTATCTAAATTTTATTTACATCAGTCACATTCATGGTGCTTCCTGAACATGCACATACCTGTGCCTACAGCTGCTCAATCAGATCTCTGGGAAATGGCCCAGAAACTTAATTTTTAATAAGAGATCCAAGTCATTTGCATTCACATAAAAATTTTAGATCTAGTTTGCTAAGAAATTCAGACATATTACCATATTTTTTGAGCCTACAGTAGATTGAATACTGTGACACTCCAAAAGATATGTCCATTGAAACCCATGAATGTGACTGTATTTGGAAAAAGGTACTTTCAGATGTAATTAAGTGGAAGATGTTGAAATGAGATCATCCTAGATTATTGGGTGGGCCTTACATCCAATAAAAAATATCCTTATAATAAAAAAAGAAGACAAACACAAAGGAGAAGGCAATCAAAGAAGCAGAGAATGGAGTCACAGATCTACAAGTCAAGACATAATAAACATTGCCAACCGCTACCAGAAGCTGGTAGAGAAGCATGGAAGAGGTTCACCCTTGGAGCTTCTAGAAGGAACCAATCCTTTTCACACCTTGATTTGGGACTTCTGGCTCCTAGAACTGTAAAACAACTAACTTCTGTTGTGATAAGCCACCAAATGTATGGTAATAGTATATTGTAATTTGTTGCAACATTCCTAGAAAGTGAAGAGTCTTCCAAAATATATAGATCTCTCCCATTAATAATATAATAATGGGCTATATTTGTTTATTCATGTACCAGGTATGATGTATAAGACAATCAAGACTGTAAGTAGGTGTCTGGGTAACCCTAACAATCTCTTCCATTTTAACATCTCCTGGAACTTTCAGAGGATTTTTGCCAATAACCATCCTCTCCCCAAACCACTGCCCTCCTTATTTATTGCCTCTTCTCAGGAGTAGTAAGATGAATAAATGTTCTTTGATGCCTGCTGAAGAACTTTATGTGCCCAGCCCATGTGCTTAGAGTAGACGTGAGCTGACTGTCATACCATGGGCAAAGTTGAGAAGTTATTTGCAAAGCTAAATTCTCTTTGCAGAAATCCAAAGCACTGTTTTAAAGTCTCTTTTAAATATCATAGAGAACAATGTTTTTATCCAAGAATTAAATATTCCTGCACCTTAAAATTGCAGTTTGAGAAAAGTAATTTTTATTATTACCTCAAGAATTATATTTCAAAAATTCAATGATATACTTTAAGCACAAATTCATTAATATCATGGTTTATAAAAGGTTAAGTAAAATGTATATAAAAATCTCAGAATTTTATTCTTGTTATACATAAGATATTTTCCCATTTCTCTATAATTAACCAGTCAATTAATGAAACTATAGTATTTATTTTTGTCTGTGTCTACTACATTCCTGAGAAGCTATTAAGCTATTACAAGGATGAGACACAGTAAGTTCAGAAAATATGAACTCTGAATTTAGGATGACTGAAGATTGAATCTGTATTACTTTCTAGGCATAAGAACATTGGAATTTTCTTCAATTTCCCTCAGTCATTAGTATAATTACAGGAATAGCTGCTATTAATTAAGCATGTACTATTTTAAACATGTTACATTAATTAATTAACCTGCACATCATCTCTATGAGTTAAATCTTATGTAATTTACATTTTTACAATTGAGAAAACTAAGAATCAGAAAGGCTAAGTACATTTTCCAAGGACACATAGCTAATCAGCAGTAATTACAAAATTGAACCTCAAAGGGTCTGGATTCAAAGTTTGCAGTTTTAACCATTTCTTTTTTTCTTGCTAAATTGAGGTGTTTAATTATGGTTTATAGTTATAAAAATCTACCTTTCAAATACAAAACCAACCATTCACACTTCAACAGGGTTCCAAAGGCAAGCTTAGTATCACTGTCTTTAATGATTTCAGAACATAATAAGGTAAATACCATCAGTTTTCAGAAAATGTAAATTGTGAGATGAAGTGAAAAACCTGCTAGAGGGACTTCTTGGAAAGGTCCTCCTCCTGACAAAAGAGATGCTCAGGAAGACACACCACATCCTGCCTTAGATGTGGGTTGTAAGGGAATGACAGCCAGTAACTACAGCAGCCATACTGTGACCAAGTGTGGGTTAGCTAGAGGCAGAAAGCCCACATGCTCAGGATTGCAGGGGAGAGAAATGGAAAGCACTGGATTCTTCAATAATTCTGTCACCACTCAACTCTAGACTTATAATAATGAAATAATGTATCCTTATTGTTCACTCTACTAACGGCTGGTTAACAACTCCATTGTCTCTTGAACCCCAAAATATCCTAACTGATAAAAGCAACAATTCAAACTTTCTCTAATAACTATACATTACATAAGAAGAATAATCTCCAATTTTTCATTAAAATATAAGTATTTTAAAATGAAAACTGACCATGACCTAGGAAAAAATCAGCCTTTGGTTTACTTACCTTAATTATTTCATTTAATTTAAAAAGTATGAATACTTTAATTTTATGTTTTACTTGAAGGTAACATATTGGGAAGTCCAATTAATCACATAAAGAGTAAATAAGAATCAGTAGTATGCCTGATAATTTTTAGAATGCAAAAGCCCACATTTGATACCTGGAAAGAAATTCAAATATATCACTAATCTTCATTTACACCCATATCTCAAGGATACCTACAAGCCAACTTGCTACTCCATTAAGATGGTACAGATTAAAAACAGTCTGCAGATGATTTATTCTGCCACATGCTATTCTGAGTTACATGCTCATGAGATTGCTCTGCAAATACCTTAAAATTCATTCATGTCTGCCAATTATTTTCTTCAACTATCAAATCTTTATCTACATTATTCATATCTGTCTATATCCCAGAGATGCTACTTGAAATGGTATAATAGAAAGTATAAAGAATATAGTACTAAGCTTTTATACAGAATTAAAGAGACAAGTAACCAGAGGTAACCAGACCTTGCCAGGTGTCCCAAGGGCTGAATGAATCAGTGTGTTAACATACCTGTTACCTCTTCATGACATACCCATGGGTCATGATCCACCAGTTAAGGAGTGCTGGTATGGATTATACTTGACATTTAATTAACACAATATACTGATTATACTTGACATTTAATTAACACAATACACTGTTGCTTAAAGACGGAATCTTCTCCTAAGAGTAGAAGTCACTGCTAAGCTATGGTAAGCAGAGGAGAGGAGGCAGGTAGAGAGGAAGGAGGAATGATTCATTCAAGGGTAGAAAGCTCCAAATGCAGGCCCCTTGATTGAAGAGACAGTCTAAGTGTTTGCAAGGAAAAACTTAAGCAAGGCATTGGGTGTTGTCATTTCAATGTTTTTTAAATTCATCCTTGTAGAATTTTCTCCAGATCTCGTAATGGTACCAGAAATAAGGCACTTTTGTGGAAGCCCAAGAGAGGAGTCAGCTGGGGTGGGTGCAGGGGAGGCAACCAGAGGCAAAACAGTCACTTTCAGCTGTAGTTACAGAGGCATCAAGCATTACTCAAGATGAGAGAATCCAGCCTAAACTCTAGTGAGACCCCCGAGGGAAGGCAGCAGCCATGTGAGGAAGGAATCGGCCAGAGGGAGAGGGGGAGCCTGCTGAGGGCGGGGAGGCAAAGATCTCTGCTGGTATTGCCATTGGTGATAAGGATCACACGGCTGGGTGCTGCCTAGTGATAATGTGCCAGAGAGTGTGTCTGTCTACACACGTATTCTTCATTATGTCAATTTCCTATAATTATTTATGGATCATGACTGAAGAAATATATAACAATTAAAGTCATTCCATTTGTAAGAGTACTGCTTAAATTTCTGTGAAGGTGTTAATTGCTTCATCTAATTAAATATGCAATCTTGATTACAGATATCAGCACTGAAAGATGTCTGGGATATGAAATATAAGTCAACATCAAAAATACTTATAGAAATCTAAAACCATTTTTGTTTTCTGGTGTGCATTGCTGTCTGATGCAGAATGTTTTACTAAACTTTCTACTACCAACAATGGCAAACCATAATTCATGATACCATTTTTCCTTGTTTAGACATGAATTAGCAAGCAGTCTATAACAGCGTGTTCATATGTGCATGTGAGCCATATATAACAGGTTGAACAAGTTAAATATAGCCCCCATGATGAAATAACATATAGTAACTTGCCAGTTTATATAATTTCAAAACCGTTACTTGCAGTTCTAAGCACAGGGTAAAATTAGGAGCAAGGATCTGACAAAGCTTAAAACCATAATTATTGTTAGCTATTATTGTCTTGTGACAATGAACCTGAAGCATAAACAAAATTCATTGTAGTAAATGATATTTTTAAAATAAAACGGTAATATAGAGAATCACTTTAGGTGGAGAAACACTTTTTCCTTTATAATGTAAAATAACATATATTTCCCAACAAAGTTTTCTAGTATGTGCCCTTCATTTTTAAATTAAAGATGGTTGAGAGACAAATTTGATTTCAGGAACAGAGATCTCATATACACGGTCCTATCCACAGGAGACTTTAAAGTTTCTGGGTTTTTCCAGGAGCATAACTGGTACTTGTTAATCTTATTCACTAAAGAACTAGTAAGAAATGTAAGAAATAACAGTCAATTATACGGCATAAGCTAGCCAGATATATGATTTCTTTTTCTAAAGATCTGGGGAAGAATTTCCCCATGTAATTATGAAGGTGAGTATATATATACATTATTGTATGGATTTTTATGGTAGGTTCTATTCTACATTTTACTGATCCATAAATCATTAGAAATTTTGGGCTGGCTTTGAACTCTTTTACCCTTTATGCTTGCAGTTTAAATTATCTAATTATTTATTTACTACTATTTTTTTTCTCTTTTGATAACATATTTGGTTTTAGGGTCCAACACTGAAGTTTTGAGTTAATTTAGTGAATATGTATTGAATTACTATGTGCAAGAAAATTTTGAAGGCTCTTAATGGGTACAAAGTAGAAAGCATTAAACATTAAAGCTCTTTGTTACTGGTGGTTTTATAAGCTAATACATTAAATATGGACTCTTTAGTAAGTACACTCACATATCAATAAATTCAGCCTTATTTCCTGTTATATCCTGCCCTCTTTGGCCTGCTACCCTTTAGACCCACTCTCATACACCACACCTACACACAATCCCCAGAGTTCTGAAGATACATCATAGCAAAACTTACCGCACTTTCTGTCTGTAAACTATTTTACCACTGGATCATAGTATGACCCTGTCCACTGGACCATCCCCCTAGTGGTACGTCTAGAAATAACCAGGACCAGTTGTGGTAAGACTTAAAGAAAATGAGCATCCACTTGTAAAGCATATGCCTAGGTGGGGTTATTATAAATTCTCAAGCAAAAGTAAGGTAGGCTCCTCAGACCCAAGAAGGCAAGCTGCTTCAGTGGTAAGGGAGGCTCAGAGCAACTTGGGCATTCAAGACACTCAGTTTCATGTGAGTCCAGCCATATGTCCTCATCCCAAGTTCAGGACTCGATTCTTTCCCAGCTAATACCCTAACTTTCCCATAAAAAAATATGGGAACACAATGAATTAATTGGCATTAAAACTTAACCCATACAGTGCCATTTTATATTTTAGCAATATCAGCCTTGTTGCTTCAATAAATAAGAGATTAATTAGGGCTGTCAAGGAAGCTCTCTGGGTCTCAGACCATGACGTTAGCTGAGCATTCAAGGCCCTGAGCTCATCATCTTCCTTCTGTAAGCACTCCAGTGCGCTCAGAGGAATCCACCCCACGCCCTAGTCCTTGCAGCCGTCATGTTGCTGTAACTCTCAAGGACAGTGCCAGGTGGGCTTCCAAGGCACTTGCTTCAGTCGGCTCTCCATCATAACCAACCATGGTGATGCTTTGATTAATTATGATGCCACTGCATGCAATAGATTATTGGCATCCCATTTTCCATTGACAAAGAGCTCGGCATTGTGCTCGAATCCCAGGGCACAACCAATGCATACCCAAATTCCAATCTTTACGTCTCTGGAAACCAATTTAACAGTAATTCTAGATCTATCAGGGTCCAGTCAGAAGACGAAAACCACCTAGCAACCAGAAGGAATTCAATATAAAGAATTAACAAGAGCAGTAAAGAGAACTAAAGGATAGAGAAATCGCAGATACAGGACTGAGGCAGAGCACTTAAAGAAGCAAAAACTATGGAAGAGCCGCCCACTTCTCCCAAGACAGAGGTCCAGACATCACTGGAGAGGGATTAGCCATAACCTTTTAGATGATGAAAAAATGCTGAGGTGCTAGGAACAGGGGCTACCGAAAATAAAACTACCTTTTTGAGAGTCGGCAGAACCCACTGAGGCTTGCAAGACTCTGTGGGTGTTGCTGGTAAATTGTTCTCAAGGTTTCCAGACAAACTCCTCAGTAAGCTTATGGTATTGTCACTGAAACTGGTATTGTCACTGGAGATGAGTGTCACTGGATGTCCTGCATGTTAACCATGCACCCCAGGAGCAAGCACAGGAGAATGACACTGGGGAAGTCCCTTTCCTCCTTCCGTGCCCCTCCAGCACCTTCTACCATAGTTTACAGACAGAAATTTGGACATGATTGTCATGTCCAAATCATGCCAGCAGGCAAAGAGGACATGTTCACATGGTCCTGCTCCAGTACCCCAAGCCAGGCAACGATGTGGGTTTGGAACTGAGATGTAAAAAATTATAACTGGTATGGGTACAATTTACTTATCAGGCATTTTCAAAGGACTGAGAACTGAAAACAATATAATTCATTTTCCCTGTAATGGCAGTACTGGGACCAGGTATAATTTTCTGTCTTCTAGTTAACCAATACTGAGACCAGGCAGAAATAACCTAGTTGTGTGCTCCAGGAATCATCTCCTCCTGGACGATAAGACTATGATCAACCAAGCCTGTTCCGTACCAGCAGCAGCAGCATGCTCGATATGGCTCCTTTTGATAGCCTCACCTCCCAATAACCTCCAAACCCAAAGTTGTGGCTCTCAAGTAAAAACTCTGTCAATTCCAACCAGTTTCGTACTCTGCAAGGTCCATCTTAAAGTCATCCAGTCCAGGGCCTAAAACCCTAATAATATGCCCT
Organism: Manis javanica; assembly: GCF_040802235.1. Lineage (NCBI taxonomy): Eukaryota > Metazoa > Chordata > Mammalia > Pholidota > Manidae > Manis > Manis javanica. The sequence goes on from NC_133164.1 coordinate 16,816,516, forward strand.
GGCCCTTTTCTGAGGCTCTACTAAGACTTATCAGAAGCATTCTCCCCTACTGCAGTGAACCTAATTAATTGAGTTTGCTGCAATCCTAAATTTTGCTAATGGTCTTTTGGAGAGCTAAGGGTCACCAACAGTGGAATCCACAATCCACTCAGAAGCTGTGGAATTGGCTTGTGGGGAATGTAAAAGACTGTTCAGCTGAAGGCAAAAATGCCTCTGCATCTTATCCTTGCCTTCTAAGCACATCTTTTCTGGCAGTATACCAATTCCTAGGCTCATTACTTGTTCCCATATTCTTGTTCAAGCAGTGTGGAGAGCAAATGAAGAATGTGTTTAAATAAGAAGGCTCTGCAATCTGGGCACAAACAGTGCTTTTGGGGGGACCTAAATGCAGAGTCCAGTAGAGATTTGGAGTCAGGAAAATTCTGCCCTCTCTACCTCAACAACCTCAGACCAACAGGAGACAGAGTGCTCTCTGGGTGGAAAGAGGCGACAATGAGCCTCTGTATACAGGAACCAAAGGAAGACGAGACACAAAATAGATGGAGGCCAAATGACAGATTCACTGATCAGGATCATCGATGAAAGGGAGAAGAAGTAAAAAAGATAAACTAACATGTAAGAAAAAGGCAGAGAAATACACGTATGAAAAAGATGTTCAACATCGTTAGCCATAAGGGAAGTGCAAATTTAAACCCCAATGAGATAGCAGTACACATCCATCAGAACAGCTAATATGAAAAAAGTATTAATAACACAAAATGTTGGCAAGGATGCAGAGAAAGTGCATCACTGATGTATGATTGGTGGGAATGTAAAACGGCACACCACTCTAAAAAACAATTGAGGAGGTTCTTATACAGCTACACTTGCAATTAATTACATTTAAGACACAGCGATTGCTCTCTTGGGTATTTATCTATGTTCCCCCAAAAATCTGTACACAAACGTTCTTAGCAGTTTTATTCTTCACACAAAAATCTATAAACAACCCAGATGTTCTTCAATGGCTAAATGGCTAAACACACCATGGTACATGGATACCATAGAATGCTACTCAGCAAACGTCATGAATAAATATTGATACAATTTGGATAAATCTCAAGGGATTTAGGCTGAGTAAAAAATAACCAACCCCAAAAGGTCACATACTATATGACTCTATTCATACAGCATTCTTGAAATAACAAAATGATAGAAATGGAGAATAGACTGGTGGGTGGTTGCCAGGGGTCCAGCATGGTGGAAGAGAGCATGATTATAAATGGGCAACAGGAAGGATCATTGGGTGAGAAATCATTTTGTATCTTGGCTTCATCAATGACAATATCCTAGTTGTGACATTGTTCTACAGTTTTGTAAAATGTCACCATTGGGAGAAGCTGGGTAGAGGGTCATGGGATCTGGCTACATGCCTCCTTACAGCTATATGTGAAACTGGAAAGGATTATTAGGGCTTCAATTGTGTGTTAAATCTCCCTCTGACACTCAGTGATTTCAAGAATGACTTACTTTTCAAGGCATTTTGGAGTGGATGTGGGCTTGTTGTAAATTCAACACTGCAGAGAGATGGTGTAACAACTGGGTGCCCTGCTTCACATCACAGCAGGTTGTGAGCAAATACAACAGACCCTCACTGGATCTAAATGAAGACTCTCCCTGACGAGAGAATAAACGGAATTGTTTTGACCAACTACCCAACACATAGTACAGACCCGTGCATTTGTGCTATTGAGGAAACAAACTTTTGATCTTTAATTAACATACCTACCATAAATTCTACATTCTTACCACTTAAAATACCTTAACTCTGCCCCTCTGGAAAATTATTTAATGAGTTTCTTCACTGACAGTGTGTGTGTGTATGTGCGTGTGTGTGTGTGTGTGTGCCTGGGAGGTAAATAAACTCAGCTTACAAAAATAAAAAAGCTCCCACCATTTTTTATTCTTTGCCTAGTTTTAGGATGCAAGTAAGAAAGCTCAATGTTATGGTTAAATATTTATTTACCAGTCAAAAAGTAGTGGTAAAGGACTGATAAACAGGAGTGAAAAATGGATTATATTACATTTGAATTGGGAAATTGAATGAATATTTAAGAAATCCCAAGTTTCAAACCCCACTTAAATCTGAAGTTTGAAAACAGATCTCTATTATAATAAATGATATCACTGTAATTTATTATTTTACTCATTTCTAATTTCTTTGGCTATATTAAATAAACACTTTTTCATTTCACTCTTAAAAATCAAACTGGTCCCACTACAGTTATTAAGAGAGTGTTTTATCCTCTTTGCAGCTTCCGTAAGGGTTGGTTTTTTATGAGAATACATAGTTATTGCTAAACTGCATCATTAGAAATACATAATTTTTACTTAATGAAGGAAACGTTCAAAATATTTATTTCCCTTTGAATCTTCCAAAAATGACATGAAAGTCTTATATAAAATAATTCATCTACCAAGTTCATAGACAAATACTATATCAGAAAACTTCCTGAAATTTTTGTCAGCAATTTACCTCACTGTTAGACTGAACTAAGTGACCAAATATTCATTTTTATCCCTAAGCCCACACTGTATTAGGTCCCATCTATGAGCGTTTATAAGCACCCACTAAGCACTATGCTTAACAAAGGACAGCGGGTAGAGCGGGTAATATTTCTCGTGAATTATTCCTGTTAGGAGGAGTCTCCATGTTAATCTTTTGGTAAACCTACACAAGGCACATGCTATTTCTGCCTTCCAAAAAGTCAAGGCACACACTTGCTGCCATGCTTTTTAGAGAAATGAGGCACATAGATAACCATGGCTGAATTCAACTAAACTAAACCTGTAATTTGCCTTGTAAACTTGTGAGAGTAAAAGGAAAGATGTAAGGAAAAAACGTCATCTACTTGAAAGTCATTTTCCCAGGCTGACCCAGATTATCACAGTCCTCCCATGGGTCCCCTTCATGGATCACCTAAATCAATTATATTCACGCTTTAAGACATAACATAGGATGCCATACTTCATAAAATCTAAGACTGCTGCATTCATCATTAGTTTTGTGTTCTGTTTAGAAAATCCCGCTAATTGAACTATGATATATCGGCAAATATAACCTAATACATCAATTTTAAGATGTATTTTTATTTCAGAGATGGTGAAATATTTCAAGGAAAATGTGTGTATAGGAACTGATGAAGCCCAACACTCCTTACGTGTTAGACAGAACTACAAAAAGCTGCTCATCCGCAGAACTGTGTCCATCACCCAGACAACTATGCCAGAAACGAAGCTTTTCAAATACTCTTCAGTAGAGGAAAACACACGGAATCAAGGCCCTGGGGCAAAACCTCACCTATACCCTGAGGCAGTTAACCACCTTCCTGGAGACCCGTCTCTTCTCTAAAATGAAAACCCTGATTGTTAAAAGTAAGCAAAGATAGTCTAATGAAATAAATCATGTTCATAATGAGTATAGTAAAACAATAATAATCCAGTTTACTTTTGTACTAAAATAAAATTAGATTCTTAAAATCCCTTCACTTACCAGAATTTCAGTCTGTTCATAGTTGTCTTGATATTTTAGGCTTAATTTGTAAGCCTAAAACATTTATCAGCATGTATACAGATACTTAATATCTATTAGTGAGTGTTCAAGTAAACTATTGTATGTTTAACAGTATGTCTCAATATAAAAAGCTTTCATACTGAAAATAAACATATATATATATCATCTAAAATACATAATTATATATATGTATATATATGTATATATATATCTTACAAGAAACATCACACATTGACCCTATTCTTTTCAGGAAGAATGTTTCTCATTATACCATTAAAAAAGAACCAAATACATTTTCATCAAATCCTTCCATTCAAATTCAAAATTTCAAATTTGTACTTTATTTCTTGCAGGATGACAAAAAATAAATGAAGTCATCTTTCACTCCACCACATACAAACCCAGAATTCTCGAGGCCACTCTTTGCTATCCCCATTTTATTATACATTTTTCTTTAATCTCCCTTCCAAAATTAATGTATCTGATCAGTTATCAAATTGACTCCTACCATGCGATTAAACTATAGCATGTACTGTCATTTATATTGCCTCTTTGACGACATACTCTGTCTTGATCTTGTCATTCTGTTTTATGGATGTTTTGTGAAACTTTTCCTTGTCTTGCCTACCTTACTACGGAATGCATCACAGCTTGGGATAGCGTCTTCCTTGTTCTTTTTATAATTCCTCTAAAAATCTAATGGATCATTAAATAATAAATATAACTACAATAATAATTTTTCAACTCTGAAGTTTTCCATTTTACTCTGATTTCCTAAAGATTTTACTCTCCATTCACTGAACCATAGAACTTTAGAGCCCAGAGGCACTTAAATATCAGTACATTATTTTACAGTTGATTCTCACCCATTGATTAACTAGTTCCTAATGTCTTGTCACATACCAAGCACTATTTGAAATGCTTGTTTCAGGTATTTCATTCAGTGCTCGCAATGACCCAGGATGTATTTATTAGCCCCATACCATGGAAGAGAAAACTAGACCTCAGAGAAGTTAGGAAATCAGTCCAAGGCTATCCTACTCCCTAATGGCACAACTACAGCTACAATCCTGGTGCGTCATTCACACTAAAGGAAGCATATTGTTTTCACTAAATTTCCTTTCAACAAGAACATCCGCAATGAATGTTTAAATGTATCCTAAACCTTTGTATCAGTATCTTTGTTGTCATTTCCTCTTTTTTTCCCTTTTTCCTCTTTAGTTTCTTCTGAAATGAAGAAATACTATTACTTTCCCTTATTATGAAATAATGAACATCCTCTAATAGGATGTCATTAAAACGTGTTCTCCTTGAAGATACTAAGTTCAATATTAATAAGTCATTAAAACAGTTCTCTAGATGTCTTAGTCATTGAAACATGCTGTCCTAGAAGATACTAAATTCAACATTAATAAGTCACATTCTTTTGGTTATTTAAATCTATCTATCGAATCAAGTAGCATATTTTCCAGCTTATCTGATGCTACCTAGAATGAGCTCTCAAACTTTGGCTTTATTAAGCCCTGCCTTATAAATTTAATAATTCAAAATATACTGATTTACTGATCCACCAAATAATACTAATAGAAATCTCTGAACTGTATATACCACTTAGGAAGATAAAATGGTAAAACATACAAAATAAAATAAAAATAAAGCCTTCAGAGATGTAGTGTACTTGTGTGCTGCTTCCATACATTTTCGATGTCCTCACTTCCTACCACATAAGGAAGAGAAACTGCTAATATCAGACAGTGTGTGTAATGGCATTCATATGCTGGATTCCAGTGAGGGGTTCTGTCTTAGTCCCTATTCTTCTCCTCTTAAACTCTTTCCTAGATAATATCATAGGTTCTAACAGCTTCAGATTCTAGTATTATGCATGCACTCTATTATCTATCTCCATTCTAAGACAACATCCTGAGTTTCAGACCCATATGAGTATCTCCTAAACATCTCTACTTAGATATGTAACAGGATGTATCTATGTCTCCAACAATGAACTCATCATCTCTACTCCTCTCCCAAACTTCTCCAAAATTTTCTTTCTTAGAAAATTCACCCAGTTACTCAGGGTAGAAACCTGGGATTCATTCTTTCACCTCCTTTTCTCTAGTTTCACACATCCAAAACGAAACCATCTACCTCCTTATTACCCTGGAATTTTTCATCTTCCCATTCTTATTGTTCACTCTCTAGACCAAGCCAGAATCACTGGTTACCATGACTGTTAAAATAGCCTGCAAATTTAGTCTATCTGAACCCACTTCTTCTATACCAATTATTTCTTAATTCTAAGCAGGTGATCTTTTAAATGTAAAGTGGATCAATTCATTTAAATCTTTCAATGGTTTTCAACAATCCTTATGTCAAAGTCTGAAATCTTTTTTTTAAATATTTTTATTAAGGTATGATTTGTATACTCTCATGTGGTTACTACATTTACCCATATTATCAAGTCCCCACCCATACCCCAATGCAGTCACTGTCCATCAGTGCAGCAAGTTGCCAGAGATCTATGTCCCTTCTCTGTGATACCCTGTTCTCCCCGTGATCCCGCACACCAAAGTCTGAAATCTTTAAGGTCCTTGACCTGGCACTTGTCCACTTGTTCAGTCTCATTTTGTTGGTGATTTTTTCCAACTGTACCTCACAGACTGCCTGACTTTTACTTGTTTAACTGAAAAGAAACAAAAATCTTTCTAAAACATAAACATCTGGGCACAAACAGCAAAGAACAGCATCTTTCAATGTCTCAAATCTACTTGCAAAAAATAGCCCGGCATTGAAAAGAAAACCTTTACAAAAAATAATAAATAAATAGCCCATGATGGAAGTCAGCATCTGTTTTTTGGAATTTTTCAGTCTTACCAAATTGCCGATTATAAAATTACCAAGTTTCTTAACATAAATTGAGTTAGGGCCTGCCTTATTATTTGGAAGTCTTTTTTTCCATCATACTTAATTTTAATTTTAATCTAGCTTTCTGTTTACTCAATAATACACAATTATATTGGTTTCTTGACATTCAACCAGATATAAACTTGAGTTAGAGCCATTTGAGAGTATCGAAATTTCAGTTTCTATATTGCTTTATATGATATATTATTTATGTTGTACCATTTATTTACATAGTGCTTTCAAAAGTAAATACAGAGGAGCTATTTTCTTCTACTATAGATCTGTAGCTAGAAAGGTATAATAGATACATTAATTTTCATTTTACTGAGATCATGACATTTTCCTAAATGATCTGCAAGAAAAATGTTTGCATTATTCATTGAAAAATTGATTGTTCCATGCCATGGCCATTTTAACATGTCCTCTTAGATAACATAAATCTATGATATGTCAAAGGGTTTCAAGGGATAATAATCCAGAGTAATATTACCCAAATAATAGCAATCAAGCCAACAACAAAGTATGCTAAATAAAAGGACTTTGGGGCATACAACCCAGAATATTATTTAAATAATAAACATATGGGATAACTATACCTAAAAATATGATCCCTATTATTATAAAGTGAAAAAAGAATAAAAGTTTTGCTATAAATCAATTATATGCACTCAGATATCCATAGTATCAATGAAATAAAAATATTGATTTTAAAAACATTTTCGACTAAAGGTAATTACTAATTTAAAAAAAAAGAAAAGCCTTATATCTTTTGATTAAAAAAGGAGAAAAAGACTTAGAAATGATATTCTATATTCAGAAAGACAAGAAAGGGGAAAGTAAGAAAATACAAATCAGTAATTTAAACAATAGTGATAGACATTTATAAACATGCATTTATGAAAACAAATTAAATAAATTAAACTCTTCCTCCTCAAATTTAGACATAGCTTTGCAGATTAAAATTAATTTTAATGTTATCTTCAAGATACTAATTTAAAAAAATGAACATATGTATACATGTATCAATCAAATGAAACAAACAAAAAATTATCAGCAAAGTTTAGAGTCCAACTCCAAATGCAGTAAACTGGATCTAGAGGCTCATTTTGCAGCCATCAATTTTAGAGGCATAGAAGTTAAACCTACAGTGAAACGCTTTATAGGCATAAATCTTTACGTACTTCTGGCATTTTTTAAATATGTCCACAATTTTTTAAATACTCCTCCCTTCAAAAGGTGGAACTTAATTCTCCTATGAATGTGTTCCGGATTTGGTGACTCACTTAGAGTGAACAGAATAAAGCTTAAGTGATGGTGTGTGATTTTGTAGCCCACTGCAGAGGAATTGAAGCCCTTTGTGTTGACTGTTGTGCCAGCCAGAAACTGTGAATGAGCTTTCTTAGAAGCAGACCTCCCAGCCCCAGCCAAACTGCTATTAGGCCCATGTCTTCCCTGTAACCTCATGAAATACCCTCAACCAAACATCCAGCAGACACTTGCATAACCCTGACTCTCAGAAACAGTGACAGAATAGATGTTTTAGGGTTTTGCTATTAAATTTTGGAGTAATTTAGTTGCAATAATAGACTAACTAGTACAATCCTAATAAAGAAAGCATCCAAATACATCAAGCAAAAACACCAAAACACAAGGAGAAAATAAGAGACATAACTCAAGATGCAACAGCTGAAGACAAAGAATATTAAAAACAGATGAAGAAATATGAATAACTTTTTGGAATAACAATTTAATGAGGCATATTTGATTACTCTATGTTGATTTGTGCCTTAAAAACATTAAATATTAATATCCATGAAAATTTATAAATTTATTTAATGTGTTAGAGACCACAAAGATCAACACAAACCACAAAGCAAACGTTACACTGTTCACAATCTCTGACCATGATACAAGGTAACTAGAAAATAATTGTGGCATCCTCAAGAAAATCAACTGAGTTGGAAAGTAAAAAAAAAAAAAAGCTGTAAAACAATTTTGAGTCAATTAAAAATATAAGATTATCAATATTAAGATGAAATTCCTAAAAGATCAATTAACCAGTGATTTTGTAAGTAAATTTTTCAAAAGCTCAAAGAACATTTAAACCTATTACACCTATTATGCCAGCCTATTTAAATTTCACAAGAACCATTTTCTTAACCACTCACCATAAAGAACTGGCAATACACCAGACTGATATTTCAGGAAACAGAAATTACACTGAGGCTGCGATAAAGTTTGAGAACAAAAATCCAACAATTTCATCTTAAGTGACTCTCCCTTTGTTCCGTGTTAGCCATGTTTTATGATTTAACACAATCACCTAACACGTATTTCAAAACTTTGAAATATAAATATAAATATATATATATACATATTTATAACATAGAGGTTTGCATTTGAGATGGTCAATATAGTCTCTGTAGTAATATAATTTGAAAAGAATCTTTCTCTTGACACTTAACAAAAAAAGGAGATAATCTTCACATTGTAGAGAATAGAGAAGAATCAAATTTAAACTTTCTCAGACCTTCATTTCAACCTGAATAATGAACCAAGGCCCCTTTGTTCATGAGGTCATTAATTCAACATCTTATCAATACACGAAGAGATTTATCATGTCACACCTAAGTAGACAAAGAATAAGCATTTGTACTATAACATAAAAATAAACCTTATGCTATGCAAAAAAGTACTAAATTAAGAGAGAGTGTAAGGAAAATATGCAACTGGCAAGAGGAAAAGGAAACAATTAGAAATCATATAAAATACAAAACCATATTAAACACTGACATAGCTAAAAAATAAAAAAAACACAACAAATAAATGTTTCATGTAATATATAAATTTATCAGAAGTGAAAGTTGTTTGATACAAGGATGTGTAAAGAATGGAGACAAAGGAAAAGTGTACAGAAACTGGGACGCCCATGTAATTGCCACTTCCGAGATTGACACCCGTGAGGCAGGATGCGAGGACTACAGATGTGGCCTTAGTACTGCGTCCCTTCATCCCCCACTACACTCAGCTGGGCTAGTGTCCTGTGCATACACTAGCTGTGGTGCAAAGTCGCCAATACATAATTCACTTTTTTACCAATTATGTAATAGCTAATTCTCATCTCAGCAACATATTGTCGCAATACAGGCTCTAAGAGGCAAGAGATTTGCCTCACAGTTTCTTCTAATAGTTCATTCCTTCTCTAACGGGAGCTTCTTTTTGTGATTTCAAATTTTCTTTGTTTTGCATGGGTGGGGGGAGGCTTGCATTTTGTTTCAATACTAAGAAATTGTCACTATAGCCCAATGCATTTATAAATGCATATATAAAAACAGACAAAGATAGAGCAAAGGAGAAAACCTCATCTTGTGCAAGAATATAGATGGAAATTTTTTCATCATATACAGAAGGAATGCAAGGTGATGAAATAAAGTTTAATCCTGGAAATTAAAATGGGAACAATTTTATTTGATATTAATACATTCTATAAAAGTCAAAGGGAAAAAAATCATAATATTTGATAATATTCAGAAACTACTCCTGATTAAATCTCACAGTAAACTAAAATAAGACAGAATAAAGAAAATCTATCTCAAACACAGTATTTACTAAATAAGAATAAAACACTGGAATCATGTCTGTTAAAATCAGAAATAAGGGAAGGGTGTTTGTTATCATTACATTTTATTATTAATATAAAAGTTCTACTAAGTATATTGCCACAAATAATAAATATAAGAGTTGTAATTTTTTGAACAGATGATATGCAAATTATAATTGTTACTAATTTTAATGTGGGATTTCATGAAATCTACAAAATTCAACTCCTCTATTACAAATATATCAGTTTAACAAATGGCCAGTGAAATTTGCTCTTGTTTTCCCTTTGGAACGTGACTATAAAATTTTAATGTCCATGTTGAAAAATAAATAGCTGAAAACATATCTTTAAAAGGTGGGAAAGAAATGTAGGAATATTTTCTCAACGGATACTAAAGAGCAATAGAAATTAAAACAGTGTGGTGTTGGTATATAATTGATAAGAATATAACAGACTGCTGTGACGTGGAACCTAGTATATCAAAGAATGTAGTTTGCAATAAATGAAGAATTAGTAGCCCATGTAGAAGGGAGGAATCATTTAAGAATATCAGAGAGAAAATAGCCAGGGAAAACTACTAGACAAAAAATTAACCAGGTTTTAAATTTCTTACCATCTAAATAGTATGAATAAGAAAAAGCAACTGCACACATTAGGAATAAAATGGGCAAGTTACATAAATGGACAATTTAAGAATAAAAAAATAGCAAAAAATTAAAACTATATTCAGATTTAATAATAGAAAACTCAATTCCAACAACAGGTATATAATTTTCATCACTTAAGTTAGCAGATACGATCTCATAGTAATATTCAACACTGATTTGGTTATAGACATTCACACACAAAATTTAAAGAGATTTCCCGTTATATATGAAGAACCTTTCAAAAGCTCATCCCTGCTAAGCAACCTTTAGGAAATATGGGCCAAGATTTATGCATGCGTGTATTTATGTATGTATGTGTGTGTGTGTGTGTGTGTAATTTTCAAACAATTTTTAATTGAGATACATATCACATACAATAAAATTCACCATTTCAAAGTATATAATAATCTGAACCTTTATCTATCCATCACTGACCAGAATTGCCACTATTACAAATTCTGATTCGATTGCCTTATGATTTTTAACCTATAATGTATAATGTTGGGATCATTGTTTTGGTGGTGGTGATGGTTTTTATTGTCTGTATTTATGCATGTTTTAACACAGACTCGCGAGGTCAGAATCAGGAACATGTAATCTGCTGCCATACAGCCCATATGTTTTTCATCCTGTGATCCATGATCACAGGAAATCTGGCTGTCTAGTTGTCTAGGTCATCCCTATATCCACAGCATCTAGAATGGTTCCCCAAATGGAACCACCATCCATAAATGATTGTTAAATAAATCAATGACAAAAATAAATTGTGTAAATGTACAGAATTTTTGCTCAGTCTTCTAAGTCCTTTATTTATTACCTGGGGTTTTATTTTTATATAAAACAGCTTTATTGACATGACATGCCATTCATCCATCTACAAGTCAATGGTTTTAGCATATTCACAGAATTGTGTCACTGTCACACAAACAATTTTAGAACATTTTCATCACCCCAAAAAGGAACTCTGCAGCTGTCCATTAGCAGTCCATTCCCAATTCCCTCCAGCTCCCTAGGCCTACACATAAAGTAAAGTATTTTCTATCACTATAAATGTGCCTCTTCTATAAAAATCTATATAAAGAGAATCACCCAACCTGTGGCTTTTAGAGGAAAGATATTTACAGGATTCTAGGGCCTGGGCTGAGTGAGAGGAGTCTGGGAGTGGGCAGAGTCTATGTGGTTTGATGAACCTAACAGAAAAAAGATCTCAAAGGGAGTCTTCAGAGGTAAGTTGGTAATTCTGATGTTTCAGTCTTTCTTCCAGGAGCAGGTATTTCCCAAAACATACAACTAAGTTAACTGCTTAGTCCCAGCATTGTTTAACAAGGGACAGAGAATTAGCTTTGCTCCGTTATACAGCCTCACGTAACTTTCTTTTTTTTCACTAAGAAATATAATACATGTTTAAAATTTTGGTAGTCTGATTGTATTAACACCCTTGACATATTCAGGTCAGCTGACCACACATATAGCTCTAGGGTGGGAATATGACCCAAGGTGGCCAGTTTGTCAGCAGATACTTCATGGAGAAAAACTGTCTCAAAGACATTTAACAAGATTTTGATCAATGGGAAATAAGGTCCTTTCTTTTTGTGCTAGAGGTAATCAAATTTAATTGAGGTCTTTAGGGTGGGCTCTAATCCAATTTGACTGGTGTCCTTATAAGAAGCAAAATTTGGACACAGACACACATAGAGGAAAAATTGCATTAAGAAACATAGGACGATAGTCCTCTATAAGCCAAACAAAGAGGCTTGGAATAGATTCTACCCTTCAAAGACCTTCAAAGGAACTAGTCTTACTGACACCTTGATTCTGGACTTTTGGCCTCCCAAACCGACAATAAATTTCAGGTCAAAGACCAGCATTTCAAGTGGTATCTTCCAGGGAGCCACCAAACCAGCCGAATGATGACAGCCACTTGAGAAGGAGACTTTGAAAGGCCTGTAGCTTTGTTCTGCCGCCTTCATTGTCAGGGATGTAGGCTGTTATTTTTTAAGGCTACTGGTGACCGACAGAGGAAGGAATGAAACTAAGGAAAGTTAAAATGCCACGAAGTTCACTGTTCTTATCGAGATTCAGTAACTTGTCTTTAAAAAATTGCAAATAAATGTTCCCTGGGTGGCTGCAAGGCAGCGGTTCCTCTCCAGAAGTCTGAAAAATCTGGCTCCGACAATCCTTGCCAGATACTGTCCTGATTTTTATAGAGGGGTAAATTTTCAAATGTCTTCACTGCAACATCCTGCTCACATCCTATACCAAAACTCTGAGTGAAGTATTTTTGTAATAATAGAAAAAGGGAAAATATTTTAACAGAAAAATTAAAAAATACATAGTAGTCAATGTATATAGTGACATCATGAAGCCATAAAATGTCTTAAAAGTAGTTAATCATATATACAAGAAATAGTCAAATATTTGAATCATGATTTAAGATTCAAGAAAATAACATCAGCAACTAATATTTATTGGACTTGCTTAATCCTGTGATTGATGATTTACATGCATTATCTCATTTTATTTTTCACACAATTGCCATGGGGAAAATATTAAACTTTTCATTTTATAGATGGGGATAAGGAGGCTGAGAGTTTAAGTAGCTTTTCCACAGTCACATAGGGAGCAAGCAGCAGAGTAAGTACCCACATTCAGACATGGCTATTAACAGCCTGTCCTGAACTGCTTGTCCACTCAGCGTCTGGATGGGATCCCCCCACTCCCTAGCCACGCAGAGCCAGAGCCCCCCTGCATTTCCCTGATATTTCAGTCTATCCATTTATCATCACTATTCATTCAGCTGTCTGACTTCTCATTAAAATATGGGCTTCCTGAGAGGTTGTGTCTCCATCTTGATCATTACTCTGTTACACAAGACTCAGAAAGAATAAAATGATTATTTTAAATTATCAATATCAATATCAGATAAATGATTTAATGGGCATATAACATTCTCATTATTCTTGTGGTTTTAAAACATAAGCAGAACTGTACTAAAGGATCACTTGCTCTCCTGGCAGACAAGAGGAAAAAGAATTTGAACATTATTATCTTCATGACACATTCCTTGGTCTTCCTAATATAACACAAGATAGCAAGATTTGTTCCAGCTAAGGAAGCCTTAACAGACACTACTTGGGAGGGAGACACACACACACACACACACACACATATATGTATACACACTCACGTATGTATTTATCTCTTATAAAAATTAAGGTTTAGAGTATAAGATGATGAGTAAGAAATAATCTTATCTAGGGTGTCACAAATGGGCTTTCTGATGAAAGGCTAATGCTTAAACTAAGACCCAAATCATAAGTCACTGATGCCAGAGGAGCATGAAATAAAACTGCAGACAGAAAGTAGTACATGGTATGTTCCTGGGGTATGCAGACTGTGAGAAAATTGAGATACTGAGAATAAACAGCAGAGGTTAGAGATAAAAGTGAAGACTAGGAAGTAAGAAATTACTTACAAGATCTCACAGAATCTTTATAGGTGATTTAAAAGATTTGAGATTTGTTCTGAAAGGCAATGGAAGGCCACTGAGTGGGTGTAAATACAACAGGTTAAATAGTAGGTTTAATACACTTTGAACTACTTTTATAAAAGAGCACCCTGGCTATACTGTGAAGAATATTGGAGCCCAAAATGGCTGTAAAAGTGTAGAGGATTAGCAATGACCAAGCCTAGAAACAGGGGTGGCTTTGACTGGAGCATGGAGAAAAACAGGATTTCAGAGAAATTGAAGAGGTATAAACACCAGGATTCAGTGATTTATGAGACAGGGACCATGAGGCTGGAGGAAGAATTTAGGATGATACAACCCTCCAGATTCCCAATGTTACAATAATCTGCAGGGAGGCACATTATTTGCAAATACCCTCAATAATTCTCTACCAATCCATCCTTGTCTCCTCTATGTAGATTACTTCCAATACAAAGAGTACTTAATTTTAGCAATTTGATTTTCAACAAGTCAAGGCTCTCTCTCAGCATAAAGAGCCAAAATAACAAAAGCTAACAATTTTTGAATTCTAAATGCATGCCAGTACTACACCAAGGGCTTCACATGTCAAGTCATTTAGTATCCATTTTACAGATGTGAAAACTGAGGCATAAACAGTTTACCTTGCTAAAGTGTACATAGGCAGCAATAGGAAGAACTGAAACAATATGTAAAATATGTAAATAAATTGTAAGTCTGGGGAGAGGAAATCCCGAGACAAAATACCTCTAAAAAATCGAAATCAGTCAAAGGGAGAAATAAAGTTTAAAACCCATTTATTGCTTACAAACTGCAGTCCAGGACCGTCTCTCTCCTCTGCTCCTGAAGAAGCAAGCAAGCAAGAAAGCTTCTCCCTTTAAACTCGTAGGTTCAGACACACCCTCGGTTGCCCAGGTAATCACCCATTGATATGGAGATGAACTCTCCACCCCTGAGGATATGCAAATGCACTAAAGCCAGGCGAGATATTCTGGAAATGTTACAATTTCACCAACATTAATGTACAATTAATTTGGAAGCTATTTGTTGCTGTGTGCATGTGTGGTAAACACGTCGGGTTTCTATAAACGATGAGGGAGGCAGAGAATAAGGGAGAGAAGGAACATGCCTACTATAGGGTTTTCAACTTTAACAACAAAAAATTATTTCCTGTTCATCCAAAGTTAATTTGTTCTTAAATCATAATAATCATGAAGTATCCCAACACTACACAAGCAATATATAACCTATACTAGTCTTTCAGGACAAAAGCTGCTGTGTCTTCTCAGCAAGGCAGACTATTCTTTTTCAGAAAAAAAAATTGTGTTATTGTGCTTCAATGCAAATTACAGAGGGAAGCAGCTGGAAAGAGATGCTGCTTCTTATTTCATTAAAAATAATAAAGCACAGAGAACATTTGATCTGAAATATCCCCCATCCCCATTTTCATTAACTGCACTATGATAGATGTCAATGCTGATTCAGAACTGGAACAAATAGATTATAGAGGGCTCTAAATCTTTGATTTCAGAATCACATACATAAATCAAGTCCATGATTACCTTTAAATTAATATCTACTGCACTGAGTAGGATCTTGGAAAAATATTTATAGGGATTCCTCAGTTGTATTCTGTGGGTAAATTTGCAGTATTCCCAGAATCTCTCTCCTGGCCTTAGTGCATCTCCATATGAATAGGTATTTCCAAGGGGTGGAGAGATGTAGTCTATCTCCAGATCAATAGATAATTACAGGGGGGGTAGAGGGTGTATGGGTATATTTGGACCAGAGAGGTTGGATGCAGTCCTTTTTTCTGCAGCCAGGTTGTTAGAGACAGGGGCAAGCAGAAGTGCAGGACTGCTTGTAGACAATAAACAGATTTCTCCTACTTTATTCCTCCCTTTGACTGATTTCAGTTTCAAAGGTATTTTGCCCCAGGCTGGGAAAATACTTTCCCCTGGAGTTCCACATTCACAGACCTGTTTAAGTCTTGCTTCCTTGGGCAGGTCTTTGCTGAATACTTTAGCTACACTTTTAAAACGCTCTCGTTTCCTCTCTAAGTCCTTTTGTGTAGTATTCTTCACCATTCTCCAGTATCTGTCTTCATGACTGTCTGTTACACAAGGTCAAAGGCTGAGATTGTTTTATTTCCACAAAGAGCCTGTAACTCTGGAGGGGAAATCCCGGGGCAAAATACCTCCAAAACCGAAATCAAAGGGAGAAATGAGGTTAAGAAACCCTTTTATTTCTTTCAAGCAGTAGTCCCATCTCTCCCCAGACCCAGATGCAGCAGAAGAGAATAAAGAACTCCACCCAACCTCTCGGTCCAGATACACCCTCTCACACCCTTGTAATTACCTACTGATATGCAGATGGACTAATTCTCTTCACCCCTTGGAAACACCTGTTGGTAAGCAGATGCACTAAAGCCAGGCAAGAGATTCTGGAAATACTGCAATTTTACCCACAGAGCCCTAGAGTTTAGCTCACAGATGGGAACTAAGGGTACTTGTAATTACTTCTAATTAGATTACTATGTGATATTTTATTCAATAATATAATCTGACCCATAGAGGAAATAAAAATGAAGCTATTCATAATAATTCCAGCTCTTCAAACAAATTTCCTTCAGCCTGATGATTATACCACTTCTTTGAAAATTACTGGAAATAAATTGGAAAGAACAGGAAGGGCTTGGGAAGTACAGTTCTTAGAAAATCACCTGGCTACTCTCACCTCACAGTCCAGCTCTTCCTTGCAGTTGCCACATCCAGTACTGCTTTAGAACCTGCCTGCGGGGCTCTCTGACCTACCAAGCCTCATATCCTCGTTCAAAAATCCTCATCTTTCCAATACATTTACAGAATGACCCTCTAACTCTGGACTCTCTAGAGTTATTATTTTCCAGAATATATGAGTTAGCCATCCCCTTTAATTTCCTTTCTCCATTAGTAATTTATTAATTTTATATATACTTTTCTTCTGTTCTTCTCCATTAGATTACTCATCTTCTTATAAGGGGTATCACTTTATTATTTCTTTTTTCTTACCTACTAACTTCACCAAAGCCTAAAAGGATTCATAAGTGGTTGAAAACAAGTGGCCAAAAAATTTGTGTAATTCATCATACCAAGCTCTATGGGAATAAAGACTTCTGATCAGTAGAAACTTTATTGACAAAAAGAAAAAACAAACAGACATGTACTTGAATAAATTAGATGGAGACTGCAATTAGGAACACAGTTCATTTATTTTGGACCTTAAGTCCATTTCTTATCTGTCTCCATTTAGAATCATTTGGTTAGTTGACCTTGGAGCATCTTCCTGCATTTGGATTATAAAAATGCTAAATTATTACCCTTTCAAGACCACTTGCAATTTAATTGTTCTCAGAGCTTTAATAGTAGCTTGTATAAAATGAATATTTAGAATTTTTGTCAAAAATCATATTAAATTCTTCACTCGAGTGTCAATTACCCTAATCTGCTCCTCTTTATTTTTTCCAGTAATGAGTTAATTGAGTTTCATACAATCACTTATCTTATTCCCATTCCAAATCATTAAATGTTCAATAACTGCTTGAAAAGATTAGAAAACCACAGTTAGCTGGATACCCACAGAAATGTTTTTGTGACAAGATCCTGTTGCTGCCAGTAACACATTGTCTTCTTCGTGAAAAAGTCTTTCTAAGACATTCAGGTAAAGAATAACACAGGGTTTTGGCTACCGTGGCCAGTCTGAAAGCACAAGAAAATATCAAGTTGAATGGCAAAATATAGAGAAACTGAGTAAAAATCAAAAGTTTGATCCAACGGATATATCCTCAAAGTTTAATCACACATACCAGCTTCTATATAGAGTACACTTTGCACAGTTTCTTTTCAGGCTGCTTTTTTATAATGAACAAAAGGAAATACAAGAACATAAATACAGCTATACTTTGAACAAGGACTGAATCTAAAGACATCTGTCTTCTAACACTTAACAAGTGTCCCTAATAATGACACACCTCCCTCTGTTTTTCCTACAAGAGAAAAGGAATCCTGTAGGGGCCCTAGGATAATAGCTTTCAACACTTATATTAACAAGTAGCTTTCTTTTGTGAGTTTTAAAAGGATAGAACTAGCATTTTTTTCTAATAGTTTCCTGCAGTAGATCAGAGAAAAGTTACTAGGTTAGCACTAAAATTTTGTAAGAAACAAAGAAAACCCTACGATCTTTGCTTTATCCGAAATGACTTCTGTAAAGTTATTTCAAGGTTTTAGAATCACTTGGATAGCTGCTGCAGCTGTGCAATAAGAATCAAGCTGTCTTAGAGTAAAACAAGGACCACTATTTGTTAATTATTCTTGTGCAAATCTCAGTATCACAAAATAAGACTTACATACACTGAATTAATGCTATAATTATACAGAGGCTCTAAATCAACTCATCATGTCTGAAAGACATTGTAAGCTTCCTCAGTCAGACCAGTAGCATTCTTCAGAGCTGGAGACCACAGTCACTGAAGAACTGAAAATAAATGTTCTAAAATTTCTCCCTAAGTGTGGACAATTCGAGGATTCAATATTAGCAGTAAGAGAGACTGACTATCATTCACTAAACTGGTAGCATGAAGAGACCCACCCATAACATGCCACCAAAGAACTCAATAAGATTTTATGCTAACATAATAGATTAACAGAAATGAGGATATGGTCTACTTTGGGGTTATAGTAATTAACTCTGAAAATTTTCATATAAATGGAATCTTTGCTGAAAAGTATACTTTTGCTAAGAAAAACAATCTAAATATTCCTGTACCTTGCACCCTTGGTGACTCACATCTTGTGGGGACTAGAATAATCACGGTGGGGTTTGGATGATAGTAACCTGCCATGTACCTTATTCCACAAATGTCAACATTAAATAGGGCCCAGAGATACCAAACAGCATGGTGCCTCTTTGTCATGGGAGTGGCAGCTACGGCTAAAGAAATCAGGAGAAAGAAAACCTAGGACTTTTACAACAGGCCAAAATGTTAGAATACTGGAGATCCTACCCTAACCAGTTCTGGGTGAGGGAGGAGAGACCTGATCTGTAGCATTCACTGAGCATGGTGTAAATACTCCCACCCTGGTCAATCTCAAGCTACCAATAGGATATCCACCTGCTCACAAAATTCCCAGTCATTTCCAGCAAGCCAGTATTTAAAGGTGACTGCAGATTAGAACCACTATTTGCTTACATGGATAGTGACAATGATTTGAATATTAGATTTTTCAGAAGATCAAAGAGAGGGGGAAAAATCCTCTGCATGTATGTTGAAGTTAGAAAAGATGTTGCAGAAAGTTTGGCAAAAAGGTGCAACCATACAACAATTCCTAAAACATTTTCACGTAATACAAGAGAAAGTAAAGACTGTTAGTGAAATGCTACTGTGAGGCCCAGGCCACCTGGAGATTTGAGGGCTCAGCACCCTGGGATGTGTGAACTTATCAGTGCCCCAAACTGGGATGAGGGAAAAGAAGGAAGCAACTCTAGCTTTCGGAGTAGGACCCAGGTCAAGACTGCAGGGCTAGCAGCTGAAGCTCCAGCTCAGACCTACCTGGGACCCAGACACGTGAGGTTATGGTAGAAAACAATTTAAGTTAAGTATCAGGATCTCGCTCCACAGCTTAAGTTTCCAAGGAAAAATCATTTGGACACTTAAAAGGAACACTGGCTACTATGAGAAAAGAGTATATGTTTTAACACAAGGGAGATCTACCCTCTACATCTTTCAGATATTCAAACATTAGCTATCACCTTTCTACGCATCTTGCTAGCTAGCCATCACACTAACGATGCTGTCATTACTGTTGCTGTTACTAAAACTAGCCCTGACTGCATGATTACTTTTGATGGGCCCAGTGGCAAACTTTACCTCAATTCTGCTTAACAAATCAATGAGGTATAGATTTTTAGCATTCCACTTTACAAATTCAAAGGAAAAATCCTGAAACACAGAGACATGACGTTTCTCAAAGCACAAAGCTAGAAATTAAGAGAGCTGTGGTTTAAATTTGGGCATCACTCCAAAGCTTATGCTTTTAACAATTTTACTTCCTCCTCTTTATTTTCCTTTTGAGATACATTTAATAAAACTGAGAAAAACCATGGAATGCATGCATATTTATGTGTTATTTTTTAAGAAACTTAAGGAACTTTACACATAATTTTAACTAACATGAGATTCAGTGTTTAAGAAGTCAAGATAGAAAAAAAGAAAAAAAGAAGTCAAGATAGGCATATCCATGAATAAAATAAATATGCAAGTGTCTAAGCTGTCTGACAAGGTAAACATTGACAAGCAAAACAAAATGTCTCATCCCATAAACCAAAAAGTAGTTTCACTCTACTAATTACATTGACATTTCATACCTAAAATATACTGATAATAAAATCAGCTTTGATTCATTATTCTCAAAACTCTCACATCAAGTAAAGAAAGGCAGCTACGAAAATGATGTGTCATAACCCCTGACATAAAGACTTGTGTTCATCTGACAAGTTCCTCAGTCCCCTTCAGAAAGGCAAAACTCTTGTCAATCACATGAAGATAAGATAAAGGCAAAAGTTAAATCTAGGTTTCTCGGCTCCAAGTCTTCATATCTAGCTTTCTCTAACCAGT
Source organism: Manis javanica (assembly GCF_040802235.1). Classification (NCBI taxonomy): domain Eukaryota; kingdom Metazoa; phylum Chordata; class Mammalia; order Pholidota; family Manidae; genus Manis; species Manis javanica. The sequence goes on from NC_133164.1 coordinate 16,837,357, forward strand.
TTCTGAGACAATATTTCATTACAGAACAAGTATTTCCTTATCTTAGAAGAAGTAAGGGTTGCCTTCCCTGTATTTCAACAAACCAGTACTCAAGATGCCTGCCGTCCATCTGCCCGATTATGATTACCTCTTTCTCACCACTCTCCTTCCTGAAAGTAGCAATCTTCTTCAACTCAGGGCAAATCAAATTCATCTTTCTATTCCCACAGTCTCTCAGAGTGTATCCCATGAGAATTTAATAAGCTAATAAGTGCTAGAGAAACTAATGACTATTTAAATGCAGTTTTAAGAGATGTAGCAATATATCTCACATATATATATATATACACACATCTTTTATCCTTCTATGCATGCTCCATCCCCTCCTGCAAATGAGTGAATTTAGATAATATTTTGAACCTAAACCAAAATTTTAGAAAGGCCACAACTTTTTATATTAACTGGGGCAAAACTTTTCCATCTCACCCTCTCGTATTATCTTTACCATGTACTCACCCCTCAATCTATCTTCTTGGCTGATACTCTCACTGCAGAAGACCCTACTTCTTGCTATACGAATTCAACATTTGCATCTCGAAGGGTAGAAGACAACTGCTCAGTGTTCCCCTTCTCATGATCCCCAGAGTAGTTTAGGTCTCTTTTATGTAATGAATACTGTAAACCAGGTGTTCATATTGTTTACTTTGCCTTACCTAAATTGCTGACTGAGGGACAAATTTTGTTAACTTCTAAGTGGAGCATGATCATTAGAGAAACACTACTGAACTGAAGTGGAGTGAAAAAGGGACCCAGAGCTCCATATATATTAAATCAAGACTAGCTCATACATTGAGAAGAAAGTGAGACACTACCGGATGAATGGCTGAACTTCCGGGCACACAAAATGCCTTCGCTCCTGTTCTCGAACCACTGCAGTAACCTCGTGCATTTTATCCCATATGTCCGTAATAATGCCAAAGATAATCCTCAGAAAGAGGTAGTTTATGAAAAGTAAATAATAATATTTCTCAAGTTCAAATTTCTGAAATAACCACAGTATTAAGAAATAAAGCATAAATCAAGCTGGCTTCAGAAGTATGCATTTCATTGGTGCCAACATTTAACACAGCCAATTATTATTTGATAGGCTCACAAAGTGATATATAACCTAAAAAATGGTATATACCATCAATGAATTTCAATATTCAGTACCAAGAAACATTTATAATTCATTAAGCATGTAACATATTAACATATGATCATCTTTTAGGTTTTTTATTGGTTGCACAATTTTCTTTACAACTACTTCAAACTGCTCAAGAAAGAATTTTTGCCAATGGATATTAATATTTCTAAGGGAAAAAAGTAAAATCCCTCTAAATCTATAGACTATTTCCAAGTGAAAGACATTCAGTTCCATTAGATGCAGAAACAAGCTGTACGCATACAAGGACAAAGGAAAGAAGGCTGCAAAATTGAGGTCAGTAATGTGTACATAAGTATTAATAAGAATGTTTCTGACACTCAATGTACTATAACACAAGAACTACAAGAACTTCAGTATCTACATTTGCATACTTGATTTTGATGATAATGGCAGAATTACATTTTTTCATCAATAATACAAGAATAAATTTTTTCAAAGATTAGTAATATGGAGAACTTGATGTAATTTCACTTGTTTTGACATTATTTTAAGAAAATGGGAACAGGTATTTAACTAAACAAAGAGTTATTTATACATTTCATTCTTACTAAGCATAAAATACTGTGGTAAGCAAATGTGTCCAGGAAAGGATGAATATATGTTCTTTCCTCTAAAAAAAGAGAGAGGAATCCTCAGCCTTACTAGCCAGGGCAGCAACTGATTCCCACATGTGTAGAAACACAAAGAACTAACTCCTATCTGGGCTAGCCCAGGATGAAGTAAAGAAGAAATCAGGGAAAATGACCTCAAAAAATAAACCTTATTCACTGTATGAACAGAAGATAATACCATTTCTCTTTGAAAAATAAGATAATCTAAATATTCAGTTTGGAATGGGACAGTAGAAATATATTTTCTATTAAAAATCTGCCTGGAGTGATCTGAATTATTTTTATTTCATGTTTTAAGGATCTTCATGATGAAATTTTGATATCTTAATGTTAATTGTGACCATAATACATGAATAAAAAACTGCCACCATGTTGAATTGAGTGGTCGCATAAACACACGACACCCAAACGTCTTCAAGTGAGAGTTTCAACTCTGGAGCATCAGAGACAAAAGCTAAGAGTCCAAAGATGTGGAGGTTTTACTCCCAGCCCTATGACTACACAGGATAAAACTCATAGGGGCTTAGTTTCCTCATTGGCAAAATGGTGATGCTTAGACAAGGGATATGAATTTTAAAGGACCTGATAAATCATTTATTTCTTTAACAGTTCATTTTACAGACTGTAATCTTCACAGATTGTCCCTATTTTTAGCTCTTTTATTTTTAAACTATGTGATCCTTATTTTACATTTTATTCTACATCAAAAAGATCATATGTCATTAACAGAAGAATACAGTTATAGAGCGAACCTATCCTTGCTTTCTACTGAAACTGTATGTTTTCAAAGTTAAATGTTATTGTTATAGACAAAAGAATATGAGGCACTGCAGGCTGTCAAGAAATAAAAATTGTAGCTAAGAAGGAAAGTAGGGAAAGAAACACTATTTCTATTTATCTCTATGATGTCATTCACTTGTAACTAAGGCTGTCGGTATGAAGCAGCTCAGGCAGTATTCCGCGGCATGTGTCTATATTGCTCTCTCACATTACAGAGGTTACTTCAGCTTCAATCCCTAGAACCCTAAATACTGTGGGACTTAAATGAAAAGCAAAGGAACCCCACTAAGATTTGCACTGTATTTTACATTAATTTTTATGAATTGGTTTCAGTTCTTATGGAACACCGCCAGCCTGGCAATTCTAGGAACCAAACCTTTTCTGTTTATTCACAGGAAGAAAAATAAAAGCTAAACAGCAGGGTAGTTGACAAATGTAAACAAGTGGATTGGCCTTGTTCCAGGTGACAGAGGATAATTTAATCATCATTACAATTCAGTTGGAAACGTATTTTAAATCTCCACAAGAGTATCAAATGAAGAGCTATAGTTTATTACATGAAAATGTAACAATTGGAATTTGAAGTTAGATTACGAAAACTAATTTAAATACCCAAATCCCAAAATATTAAATTGTAGTGAATTTGTTTATAACTTTAATAGTTACCAAATAACCCCAAGTCATCATTTCTGAAGAATATCACTACTTTGTTGCATATCTATTAAACTATCCTAATGTAGCAAGTGGTGACAGGTTTATGTTATTATTGTTCAAAAATAAGCTATCTACATTATATTAGTCAGAGCTCCTCAGAGAAACAGAACCAAGAGATTGTATATATAGAGAGAAAGAGAGATGTATTTTAAGGAATTGGCTCATGCCCTTGTGGGTGCTGACAATTCCAAAATCTGCAGGGCAGGCCTGCAGGCTAGACACCCAGAAAAGTGTTGGTAATGCAGGAAAAGTATTGATAATGCAGGAGTGGGTCCCCAGGCAGTCTGGAGGCAGAAATCTCTTCCTCAGGGGACCTACCTTTCCCTCAAGAGCCCTCAGTTGATTGGATGTGGCATATTCAAATGGCAGAGGGTAATCTGCTTTACTCAAAGTCTACTGATTTAAACATTAATCGCATCTAAAAATACTTCCACAGCAACATCTAGACTAGTGCTTAACCAAACATCTGGACACGAGAGACTAGCCAAACTGACATAAATTAACCATCACACAAAGCATTTTCTTCTTAAAATACTTATTAAGGCAGGAAATCTGTCTAATGTATATAGTAATCATGTACACCACCAGGAAGATTTTCATTTTTCAATAATTTATTTAAGATTTGTAAATCAATTTATATTTCATCCTGTAACAAATTATGAACATAAAGATTTCTGTATGCTGACGGCCTATTATGTAAAATGATCTTCTTTTTATTGGTTCCACAATTTCCAAAATGTTTAGGTTGTATGATCAAATCTCTAGCTAGCTCACACCATTCTCCAGCCAGTCAACGCCCATCTGTCCTTCATTAGCAATTTCTATTACTGTGCTACCAGATCCCCAAATTTTTATAATCTTATTCCATATATTTTGATAATTTATCTGTTTCATTGGGTGTTGTTTTTTCCTTGAAACTAGTTTTTTCTCTTTTCAATCTAATGTACCCTAGAATTTTATCCAAAACCAATATGCAATTACAAAATAATTGTCTTCCAGTGAAAATCATTCAGGCTTTACCTACACAGGTAAACACGAACCTGCTCCATCTATAAACTGCATACTATTTTTGGTTTTTTTTTTTTGATGAATATGAAATTCCCATAGCATAAAAATGTTAATGGTCAATTTAAGATAAAAATGTGCAAATGATTAAAAGAAGGAAAGGGTCTTGATTCGGCTTTTCTGCACTTCCCTGTGGTGCCACGATAGGACCAGATGGAATACAGGGCACAGTGATTTTACATAACTTATCCACCATTAAGACTCTATTATATAGGATATATGAACATAAATCACAAAGATACTTTCAACTGGCCCAACTCTTTCAGAAAAAAATGAAATATTCCATTTTAATTACTTCACTGAAAAGATTATGAAAATTGATGAGCTCCTTTCAAAGGATCCCATATTGTAAACTATATTTCTGGTATTAGAACCTAATAAAATTTTGTGAAACCATGATACAGCATGAAGAGTATCAAGGCTAAAGTCACATGGTGTGAGCATTCTTTGCAGATTTGCAATTTGCTCATTGTGTGGCCCCAGAATGCCACTGCCCCTTTGGGAATCTGAAACTCTCCATCTATTAAAATGAGATATAAAGTTTTGCCTAAATCAATGTGTAACTCTGAATACCAAATATCCATTATTTTAGTTCTTTGTTTGCAAAAAATGACCTTTAAAACAATTACATTTAAATGCATGTTGTCATATATTTTTTTTACTCAATTTTACAACTTGACATGTTTAGAGGTAAGTATGCACTAATGACACCATCATCACTGTCAGTAATGCATAAGCTTATCCATCACCCCAACAGCTTCCACCCAGCCACCTGTTTTTTTATTATTTTTGTGATAAAAGCACTTAACATATGATTTACCCTCATAGTAAATTTCTATGTTTATAATACTTAATCGTAGGCCCTAAGTTGTACAATAGATCTCCAAAACTTGTTTATCTTGTATGACTGAAAGTTTGTACCATTTAACCAATATCTTCCCATTTCTCCTTCCTTATAGCTGCTGACACCATTATTCTACTCTCCATTTCCATGTTTGACTATTTGGGATTCTGCATGTAAGTGAAATAATGCAGCATATTTCTTTCTATGTCTGAATTATTCCACTTAGCATAATGTCCTCCAGATTCATCCATGTTGTCACAAATGGCAGGATTTCCTTTTTTAGGGATGAATAATATACCACTGTGTGTGTGTGTGTGTGTGTGTGTGTGTGTGTGTGTGTGTGTGTGTGTGTGTGTGTGTATCTTACATTGTCTACAAATTTCTGGGATTCCTGCACACAAGAGAAATCCAACCCATTAACCAACTCCTGCAGAGATTTTAACCTGGTGTTCATGAAAAAATTGGGGGCAAGAAAAAAACGATTCACTGTCAAGAAGTTAAGTAGGCAACAAAACTGAAACTAGAGGGCCAAGATGTTAGAACTATCAGGCAGGTTTTAAAAAATAACTATGACTAATATGTCAAAGGATCTATAGGAAAAGATAGAAAAGAGTCATGAACAAATAGAATTTTAGCAGAGAAAATGAAAGTATAAAAAAAGAACTAAATACAAGTCTTAAAAAACACACACACACAGCATGAAAATGAGATGTTCTATAATGGGCTTCAGCAGAGTGGGCATAGGATAGGAGAGAATAGTGAACTTCAAGACTGATAAGGTCAAAAAGAGAAAATAGAAAAGCTACAAATACCAAAAATAAAAGACATGGTATTACTGCAGAGTCTACAGACCTTAAAAGGATAATAAAGAGATATGACCAACAGTTTTATGGGAAAAACTCAACAACTGAGATAAAACAACAAATTCTTTGGAAGACACAAACTATCAAAACTTAAAGAGAAATAAATATAAATATAAATATAATAATATTATCTATTAAATAAATTGAAATGGCTTTTTGGTTAAAAATCATTAAGCGTACACACATACATGCATGCCCAGATAGGTTTACTGGTAAATTCTGTCAAATATGTTCTACCAAAAATTTAAGGAAAAAATAACTATACTAAATCTTATAAATTTAAGCATAAGGAGTAATAGCTATAACTCTATACCACTCCATATGTCCTAGTCACTATTTTAAGTGCTTTCCACAGATGAATTTATCAATCTTTACAAAAACCCTTTCAGGTAAATATTCTTATTATCTCCATTTAGCAAATAAGAAGACTAAAATACTGACAATAGTAGTATAGCTAATGAATGTTGGGTCTGGACTTAAGGCCAGGCAATCTGGCTCCAGTGGCCTTCTCCTTTTCATTGTTCTGAATTCTAAGCAAATGAGATAGCAAAGAAATGGGCATGTGTGTGACTGAGTGAGTATGTGTGTGGTTTGTGTATACATTTCATATATTTGAAAAGTAACATCATAAAAGAAAGGAGAAAGAAAATGTTTCTGAGATAAGAGGTTAACTATAAACTTAAATATAACCTAAGTGGATGAAAGTGTTATATATATATATTTTTAAATCAATATAAATAACTCAGAAAGGATCATACTGAAATAAATAGGGTAGAGAAAGCCTTTCTAGGAGTAAAAACAGTAAATCATAAGAAATCTCAAAAGATAAGAAAATGGTATCTAGTTATAAAATATGTAATACATAAAGGATTAAGATAAACATTTTGAGTCATCAACACCCCAATAGGAAAAAAATGGCATAGAAAGAACTAATAATCAATAATAAAAGAAAGAGAATTAGCTACTAAAAATACTTAGAGGAACAAATAATTCAAAAATTCATATGGACCCCGAATATCTAACTTCAAGCTCTACTACAAAGCCATAGTAATCAAGACAATTTGGTACTGGCACAAGAACAGAGCCACAGACCAGTGGAACAGATTAGAGACCCCAGAAATTAACCCAAACATATATGGTCAATTAATATTTGATAAAGGAGCCATGGACATACAATGGCAAAATGACAGTCTCTTCAACAGATGGTGCTGGCAAAACTGGACAGCTACATGTAGGAGAATGAAACTGGACCATTGTCTAACCCCATATACAAAGGTAAACTCAAAATGGATCAAAGACCTGAATGTAAGTCACGAAACCATTAAACTCTTGGAAAAAAACATAGGCAAAAACCTCTTAGACATAAACATGAGTGATCTCTTCTTGAATATATCTCCCCGGGCAAGGAAAACAACAGCAAAAATGAGCAAGTGGGACTACATCAAGCTGAAAAGCTTCTGTACAGCGAAAGACACCATCAATAGAACAAAAAGGAACCCTACAGTATGGGAGAATATATTTGAAAATGACAGATCCGATAAAGGCTTGACATCCAGAATATATAAAGAGCTCACACGCCTCAACAAACAAAAAACAAATAACCCAATTAAAAAATGGGCAGAGGAACTGAACAGACAGTTCTCCAAAAAAGAAATACAGATGGCCAAGAGACACATGAAAAGATGCTCCACATCGCTAATTATCAGAGAAATGCAAATTAAAACTACAGTGAGGTTATAAAATATGTAATGTGCATACAGTGAGACAACGAATTTGACTGGATCTGTACTGTTGGAACTCAACCAGGAGTTGGGAGGGGTGCAAGTTGTACATCATATCATAGATAAATTTTCACAAATGCCTAGGGTGCCTAAATGGTTTTCTTGGCTTCACTGGAGATGGCTGGTAATTATAGATTTGCTTTGTTTATGTCACCGTATTCCTATTATGTTAATATGTGTGTGCAAATTAGTTAGTAGTTTAAAACCTAAAAGGTACTATACAAGAAGATATGTCAAAGAAATAATCAATCCTCCCAAGTTTCCTTCATATGCTACATCTATAGCTTTTCTTCTTCCTTCCTAATTACAAACCTTAAATAGATTAAGATAAACAGGGCATTTTGAGTATGGCTTCTCTCTCATTTACATTTCAACACCCCAGAGAAATCTTCTGCATCCGTGGATAGGAAAATCAAATCTACATTTGGCATAGAAAGAACTAATAATCAATAATAAAAGAAAGAGAATTAGCTACTAAAAATACTTAGAAAAATTAATATCCTCCAAAGTAAGCAAAAAATTAATTAATAGAAAAGCTTTTCAGTAAAATTAACAAAAACAAAGATAAAAAAAGATGTATCCTTTATCAGAGAGGATACAGGAAAATAGAATCTGTGGAATAATTTTGATGGAGTATAATCAATGTAACCTTTCTGGAAAAAATCTGACAATATATGTCAAGATCTTTGCAAATGTTTAGAGGTTTTTCAGAAAGAAAAACTAATGGGAAAAATCATACATTCCTAGATTTTTATCATACTTCAGATTTCAAGAGTTTACACAGCATAATGGTTACCAGTGATGACTCTGGAACCATATATCCTGGTTTTAAATTCAAACTGCAACTCTCTGGCTGCATGACTTGGGGCAAACCATAAAACCTCTCTGCCTCAGTTTTTACGTCTGTATAATGGGAATAACAGAACCTAGTATGAGGTTGTCTTGCAGATTAAATAAGACAATATCTTTAAAGACTTAGAGCAGCTCTTGGCGTAAATATCCAAAATGCAGATGAGAGCTATAATTATTGGGTTTATTATTCAGCATTGGAAACAGCATGACTTTATAATAAAAATAGGTAAGCAATCTTCTGTAGCTACCAAATATCATTTTTCCAAAGAATATGTAATAATATGGAGAAGTAACAATAAAAATATATATACAGTAGGCTTTATATATAAAAGAATACATAAGCAAAGGAAAATCATGGGTAAATACTTCAAATATCATTTGAAATTATGTAGGAATGGTGATGAACATAACCTTGTCCTATGTAAATAATGACATTTATCTCCAGCAGGGTTCAGAAATACTGCAACCAAGTTATTAATTTATTTTATATCCAAAGAGTTAATCTTATGTTATCAAGCCTCTTAAGATATAGCTGATATAAGTACTAGAAATTCTTATAAATCATACATCAATTATGAAATAAATATTCCACTGGCTATATGCCCAATATAAGGCAAGTACATTAATATACTAAAACAGATCATTACTAATTTTAAGTATTTCCATGTAACAAATATGGCTTTGAAGTAAAATGTTACTTCAAGCAAAAGAATACAGAAATCTAAGCAAGAAACATTTTAACATACAGCTTTTTTTTGAGCATTTAGTGTTATAGTAATGTTATTCTCATGTAACATGAAAAACAAGGTCTCAAAATGAAATATTACTTTCCTGGAATTCAAAAAGGATGTTATTAATCACATCCACTTTTCATGAATATATAATGTAGCAAAATTTCTTAAATAGTGAAACTTTTCATAAGAATGCTTTATGAAAATATGAATATCTCACTATTTGATCTCTTAACATATGAATATACTTAAGCTTTCTTTTTGGAACCTTTAAAGACCTAATTGAAACAATGTGGAAAATACATCGGTACAACCATTGCTTTGGACACAAATTTTTTGCATGTGAAGTCCATTTTTTTGGGAGCAGTTTGACCAGAGATGGACATTTTAATAGCTCTGAGTATTGAGTGCTATTTAGGTTCACTTCAATAATAAAACAGCTAACAAGTTTTCCTTATTATACCTTTACTTATTTGGGCATTAAAACAGTAATATTTTAGATGCTTGGGGAATATGAGAGATCAACTCAGAATCTCCTACTTCCTACAGGAATCTCTTCAACAACAACCCAGATGATACACCAGACTTCGTCTCAATCCTCAAGGCTCAAAGCTCTTATATCATTTTACCAGGCAACTATGATGCTTTTGTATTTGATTAATTACTCTGTTACAGATAATCATATGGAAGTTAAGGTCAGAGCAGGGTTAACCCTGGCTCTGATGTTGTCTAACCTTACCATGCTTTCTTTGGACAAATTACTTAGCCTCTCAGACCCTCTATTGACTCATCTTTAAAATGGGCTTAGTTTATGGAACAGATGTGAGTCTATAAAAATTGTATGTTTAGGTACAATTTTTTTATATTTAAATCCTTCATGTGCTACATTGTTTACACATCTTTAACAGTGAGATGTGAAATGAGTTAAATATTTTTTTCCAATCAGCCATCTAAAGTATATTTGATGACTAATCCATCTTTTTGAAAACTCATTCAAAATTCCACCTTGACCAAGCATGCATACCACATCACAGGGTTGGCATCCAACAAATGGAAGTTTGTGTCTCCTTCTACTAAGTTTAAACCTGTTTTCTTATAAATTCAATTGTCCCTATTTTGCCTGTAGCCATACCAACAAAACTTATTTCATAAACTAAACATCTTCAATTCCTCCAGTCAGTCTTCATATGGCAGAGTTTTCCACTACAGTGCATTAGGGTTGCCCTCCTTTACAGTAAGCCCTAATTGCCAATGTTCATCTAAAAAGGGGGCTTCTTAGATAGACCATTTTTTACCAGACACATTTTCAAAATTGCAGGTGATAAGAAAATAACATCCTCTCTTCAAACTTCACCCTAGATATGCAGTCTAATTTTATGTAGCATTTCTTACATTCAATTCATACCATGTTGAACTAGTAAGTTTTGTCATTATCTAGAAGCAAGATTTTTTTTTAATGCAGACTGTTTGTTAAGCTCAATTTTCTCCATTTTGAAACATTAGGTATCTTTGAAACATTAAGATACCTAATGATCTTGAATAATGCCAAAAATCTAATAATAAGACAAGGCCATTTATTATTTTCATTTTTACTAACTCATTCAAGCTCAAGACACCCAGAAATTTGCATTTTTTGAATGTATGTTTTAGAGTCACAGAGTAAGTTTTAACACAAAAATATTTTAAAGAGAGTGACAGTCTTTATCAAGTACTCTCTGTGTTTCCATATTCACCTCACTTTAATCATTTTTTCATGTTAGAAAAGTTTCAAAAACTATATACAATGTAATTTTATTTTGACATATGGATGCTTATTCACAAGAATACACATATTTGAAAATCAAGTATATATATGCATATTTGGTATATATAAGAATGGATACAGCAAAATACTATGTTTAGTTTGGGGCTGGGGCGTTGGCAATGAAGGGACAAAGGGACTTGCCATTCATTTTATTTTCCATTTCTTTCTTATAGTGGGCATGTATTGCTTTTATAATAGTATTTAAACTCTTACTTGGACAATAGCTCTAATAAGCAAATACCAGTCAATTTAATAAGCAGGAAAAACTCAGAATATCATTTCTTATAACCTAACTTATTAACAGAAAGCCATCCATAGATAATCCATTATATTTTTTAATTTATATTGACATTTATGTGTTTTTATTTTAAATATGCTTTACAACATTTTATTCAAAGTCATTCTTCCTATTTGATTTAAATCTTTTAACTTTCTCAAACACTCTGACTTTAGAGTGTCTTCCACTTCATCATATGGAAGTAAATTTTACTTATTTCTTTGTTAACTGCTTTGCTTTTCTATTATCCATAAACTCAAACAGCTTATTGGCATATAGCTCTCTCATGCTTTCAGAATTTTATGTAATTTTGTGATATCTCACAGTATCCAGTTAATAAGATGAGCAAGAGACAAGATAAAGTATTGGGAAACCAGACTACACTGCAATAGAACAAAGAAACTCATTATTAAAACCCATAGAAACAAGAGAGCAAGATTAATGGTCTTAAACATTAAGGAGGGTGAAAACTGAAGGGATAATAATTTTTCATTTTATTTTCAACCTTAAGTACATCTATTTTGTTTAGAATTACTTTTATGAATCTCTATTTAAATTAATAAAATAATTCCTCATATTTAATGACTAAAAGTTTACTCCTGAGAAACAATGCAATGCAGGGAGGGATGTGTGGACCTGAAACTCAGAAGACCTTGACTTAAATGTGCTACTTATTTGCTCTCAAATTTCAGGCAAATAAACTCACTTTCTGATCCTCAGTTTTCTATTCTACAAAATACAGGTAGTAAGATACATGCCTCATGGAGTTGCTGTGAATTGTTAAACATAAATGAGGGTAAATATGCAAGGCCCATATCACATAGGAGAAAACACAAAATTATTAGTGTTCTCCTTTCTTTCATAATGAATTATATTATGCAAAGCTAAAGCTAAATAAAATAATATATCAGAACTTTTCAGCTGCTTAAAACCTTGATATTATCTGAGATTTAAAACAAGACTGTCCTAGAGAGGAAAAGGGTATCTGGAAAATTACCATCTCCTTTTAAAAAAGGAGTTAGAAGACATTTCCAATTAAAATGGGATCATAAATTCACACGTTTATGGATTTCTCCTACCAAAACTCCATTAAAATGACAGTGAGGGAAACAAAAAGTATAAAGGGCAAATAATAAGACAAGAGACAATTACAGATAAGAATGGTAAACAATATGTTGGCAGACGGAAGCAGCAAGTCTGACCGAACAATTAATTAATTGGTATTTTAGTTTTTAATTTGTGAAACTTGAACAACAGTAGAGTTTCACTTCTATATAGGTGTGCCATAGCCCACAGCTGCCACAGAGGGAGTTAATAGTCCAGAATGTAGAGGAGGATGTAGGAACATAAAGCCCCTGCTACCAGCCTCTGGGTTCACAGAAATCTGGGGAAGGGTATAAACTGCATGGATGGTGAAATTGGGTTCAACTCAAGTGTATTTAAATCTCTCAGTGGCAAGAGTGATCATCTAATTATGATTTTATATATTCTTAGGTCTGCTTCTCCTTTTTCTTAGGTACTGTTCTTTGCATGGGAGATCCCCAACACCCATTTCATGTACGTCCAATGGATCACAAATGTAACCTAAATAAAAAAGATGATTCACCTGCAGGAAGAATTAGATGGCCAGACTGGCTGACCAATGCTCTTACTCTACCGCATGGTGAAAGAGGCTGCTCTATTTCTATATATTCTGTCAATTTACTCATCAAATATTAATTGAGTAAATCCTATGAGCCAATAACCACTATAATTTCTGAGGATATAATAATGAAGAAAACAGTGTCTATCCTCAAAGATTTGCATTCAAATAGTGAGAAACAAACAATAAACACATAAAAAGATATGTGAGTCATGTTAAGAAAAAGAGGAGTATAAAAGGGGATAAGCATTGCTGTGGGAGTCTACATGATACAGGACAAACAGAAAAATCTTGTCTAATAAGCCTGGGTATGAGGAAAGAACTAAAGTGAAATGAGGGACTCATCCAAGACGATGTCTAAGGGAAGAGACTTCTGGAAAACATTAAGCTCAAATGAAACACAGAAAAGGAATCCAGAAGACCAAAATGTAAGTGACTACACTCATGCAGCTCATTTCCTATCGCTACAGAGACAGTAAACCAACACAAACAACATGTTTGGACAGTAGTAATTTTTATACAGGAAATTAATGAAACCTAGGGTAGCAGAAGGTGGCTCAATGTGTCTATTCTGGGTTGAGGTGTTAGGAATGACCAGGCTGACGTGTGGAGAGGAGGCTGCCTCCGAAAGGAGACAGAAAAGTAACTGTGACAGACAAGCCTGAGGGCAGAAAGAGGTGATCAAGCAGAGAGAACTAAACAGACAACAAACTCATTTCAGGGCCACTGCAATTTACATGGCTCAGCGAAGTGAGGCAGGAGTTATTTAAAATAAAATCAAAGCAACTGTAAGCCATATGCAAAAAGAAGTGACAGGAAAACCACTGAAGCCAGAATGGTAAAGAAAGCCAGATTTTCAAGATGTATGAGATGAGAAGCGAACAGCAAATGTGACTCAGAAGTATTTAGAGAGTAATGAGAAAACCATGGTGTTATTTTTCTCTGATCTGAGCTTTATCCTTAACTTTCCTGTCTTTTCATTTTTCTCACCCTCTTATTTCAGTCTTCACTTCCTTACAGGGCTCAGAATTTTGTGTCCCAAGACTCAAACACATATTGCCAAACATCTCCACTTCAAATGACATACTGATCCATAAGATTTCACCAAACCAAACCTTAATTCATTACACACAATGTTCTCTTCCCATTCCTGGATAATAGCAAGCATCTAACTACTTGAGGTGGAAACCCCAAGCTCTTTTACTTTTCATCCCTCCCTTGCAGACGAGAGCTTAACATCTCCCATGTCCACCCAACTACCTCCAAAAATTCATCTTTGGCCCCAGTTCTCATTTCTTCTAGAATCCCCTGAGTTCCACCCCTTAATACAATCCCCTGAATTACGGAAGCAGATCCCCTACTCCAACACTGTTCACCAGTCATTCACCCTCCACCCTTCTAGGAGTTATCTTTCTAAAATACAAATTTGACTATTTTGCTACCACGTGTAAGTGTCCATGATGCTCTCCCAGCCTCGTCCACCTGCGTTTCTGCCCTTTCCTCTCCCGTGCTTCTGGCTGCCCTACCCTCAGTTCACAGTCTAGGCATGGTTGAGTCCTTACAAAAACCAGCCATCATGGCCCAGGACACCTCTAAACCTCTGTGCATCTAGTTCCCTCTGCCCCACACAGGTTGTTCTTTTTCTCCCTTCATTTTTTTTCAGCAATCAGACAACAAAACATGCGAACTACATTTGCTGGAGTAAAAAAGCAAAAAAAAGTAAACCAATAAATAAAAAAATAATTTTTTAAATGTGATAAACATTGTGAAGTAAACAGAAAAGGAACTTTAGCTATGTATCTTTGAAAGCCAGGACCTCAATAATGAAAAGCAAGGAGCCCAGAGAGAACTGGGGAGAAGCGAGGGAGCGCTGAGCAGAGGAAACAGCCCTGAGATGACAAAGCGCCCAGAGACCACAGTGAGGGGACCAAATAGGAGCTTATGCACAACCAGAAGTCACTGGAGAACATGAGGCAGAAGAATTCACCTTCATATTAAAATGAAAATTGAAGAAAAGGGCAGAAATAACTTATTCCCATTTTTATGTCAAGTCATCTCTAGAAATATTAGCAGTGTTAACATCAAATATGATCCTCAAATTGTTACCCTGCCATCCTTACAGAGTAATATTACCAGTTTTTTACCATCTACTTCTCAGCACTGTGCCTCAATACATGCTACTTAATGAAAATGGCATTGATTTTTATGGACTAATTTGTGCAGATTGGTTTGTACACGGTTAGGAGAATAAGTGCAAACTGCAATTACAAAAATCAAGCAAAACACAAAAAAAAATATGTGAACTTAGAGCATGAAGTGGAGAAAGAGATATTTAAAACAACTAAAAAATTGTGTCATTGCTTCTGAAGGAATTAGAACAAGTGGAGAAATAATGAGCCATTTTTCAGAGAACATTACAGAAACTAACAAAGTTGCTAGGCCAGACTAATTTGATGACTTTTTTGGCTTTAAAATAGAGATTTTGCCAGTTGAAAAAAAAAATCAGAAGCATAAACTATATCTGACTTCAGTAAGATATTTGACACGTAATAACCTACAGGAAGATTTTAAATCAAGTTTGTTTGGACAGAAATACTATTAAAATGACTCAAAGCTAGATCTATGTATACAACTATAAAGTATAATTATAAATCGCCATACATCTTTCTTAGTAGCTCTAACAAGCATTGTTCCATAAATGGCCATTGATTTTAAATATCTTTTAAAAATAACCTAAAGGTATATTAATTTTTTATTCATATATATATTTGAATATATAAGTGCAAAAGGCAAAGAAGCAATAAGTATGTGAGGAAAGAAGAGAGTAAAGGAGAGAAAAAAATTAGTTAATTAGTTAATGAGGACATTTAGAATTGGAAGACCCAGCTTAATTCTAGAACATACCAAGTATTCCTAGAAATATACGCTGATACAGTTTGTAATTTTAGTTTCAGATTTTTACTTTTAGTTCATTAAAGAATGTGATTTTTTTAAAGAATTTTTCCTTGATCCTAATAATACTGGATTTCCTAATCATATTACTATTCTCCATATATATTTAGCCATTTAGGATTACAAGATTCATTCTTTACCAGTGTCCGCTTCCCTAGTTTGGATGGGAGTCTTAGGGACACAATTTTAAATAGAATAGTCAAAGAAGACATTACAAGGAATTGCAAAGCTTCCCAAGCTATGTTGGGGAAAAATATTGTAGGCACAGGAAAGAGCAAAAATCAAAGCCCTGAAGAAGCAGACTGTTAATGTGCTGGAAGACAAACAAGGAGGCCACTGGGGCTGCAACAATGAGAACATGGGAGAAAAGTTATGGACACCACCTGGATTGAGCCGAGCCTGGAAAGCCATAGCCTGACTCTTTTACCCTGAATAAATGGGAGCCATTGCAGGGATTTGAGCAGAGGAATAGCATAATCTCACACTTCATGCCTCCTCCCCACCCCTGCTGCTACCTCAACAGACTGTGGGAGTCCAGGACATAAACAGGGCAAACAGTCAGCATAGTGTAAGAATCTAGATTTAAAATACCAGTGGCTTGGACCTGTCTGGTAGCAATGGAAGCATTAAAATGTAGACAGATTATGGATACATCTGCAGCAGAGCCAGCAATATGGGTTCACATTGGCAGAGGTAGGTATGAAAGAAAGGGCAGAGTCGGGGATGACTCCAGAATAGAATTTCCATTAATTGAGACAAGGAAGATTTTCAATGAAGCAAGTTTAGGGAATAAGATGAGAAGCTCAGTTTGGGGTCTGAAGTATCTATTAGAAACTCAAGCGATGTGGCAGGCATTCTTTTGCATATATTAGTCAGCAGTTAAGGATAAAGATAAAAGTTTTGATATTTAAAAACATAAGACTTGGTGAGATCATTCTAAAAAGTGAGTACAGATGAGAATAAGAGGAGAATTAGGAATCAAACCTCAGTCAGTTTAGAGATAACACTGGAGATGAGTCTCAAAAGATGCTAAGAAAAGGCAGTCAGCCCTTAAAAAAATACGTAAGAAAAAGCAAGAAAATATGAAGTCAAGTGAAAAAAACAAATTTCAAAGAGAAGGGAATGATCACCCTGCCTGTGCTGCTGACAAGTCAATTAAAATGAAGGTAGAAAATTGGATTTAACAATAGAGTTAACAATGTAAAGATCACTGGGGATGTTATAAGAAGTGTTTCTTTGAAGTTGCATGGGTGAAAGTCTGTTGCAATGAGTTCAAAAGAAAGTAGGATGAGAGAAATTGTAGTCAGCAAATGTAGACAGCTCTTTTAAAGACAGTCTGTAAAAGGGGGGAAAAGTGCAGCATCAGAAGGGGAAAAATATCTTCAAAAGATGTTTTTATGGGATAAATAAGAGCTTATTAATATGTTGATGGGATAGAGTAAAAAAGAAAAACGTAGTGGTGCAAAAAAAAAGGGAGTAGGACAAAGCACAAGAAGAGAATGATTATAATGACTGGCAGCAAATCTGCTGAGAGGTGGGACATAAGCACATGAGGGCGAAGAACAACAGTGAAAAGGGGGTAGGAGCAAGGAATCATTAAAAAGTGGTTCTCAGGACAAGAATCTGGGCAAAATACTGGGTGGTGATCATAGGAGAGTACGATTTTGAAACTGAACTTTTGGAGTAGTCAGTCATCTGTAATGGTTAGGACTGGCGTATGTCCATGCAGTGGATGGTTAAGAGAACGCAGAGGACAAGATCGCTGGAAGAAAGCAGATTAAGTAGTCATGGAAGTCAGCATATTGGAAGGCTCACCTTTGCTGTTATTTAAGTCACCACCAAAACTTATCCCCAAGTAAAGTAGAATAAAAAAGACAGAATGTGTAAGGAGAGAATGACAATGAGCCAGAGGTTTCCATTTTCATGTGATGAGAAAAGATAAATCAAATATTATCTATCAAGGAACTTTCTAACCTAGTGGGGTAGAGGTAGATATGTAAATGTAATGTTAAGATAAAAAGTGCTAAAATAGAGATATAATCTAAGCCCTATGAAATAAAAGAGGAATTGATTCTTAGGTACTCAGCCAACATCAAATGGATGAAGGAACTGTGAGTTTGGTGAGTGTAATGGGTTGAATTGTGGTCCCTTAAAAGAGATGGCCACAGAGAACCTGTGAATGTGATCTTACTTGAAAAAAAGGATCTTTGAAGATGTATTTAAGGATCTTGAAATGAGAACATCCTGGTTTACTCAGATGGTTCCTAAATGCAATGACTCATAAGAGAAGAAGCAAAGACACTGACAGGAGATAGGAAGGCAGAGGCAGAGATTAGTTACTCCTTCACAAGCCACAAGGCACCTGCAGCCACCAGAAGCTAGAAGTGTAAAGGAACGGACTCTCTATTGACCTTCTGGAGGAAGCATGACCCTATTGGACTTCCATTCTACATAATTGTGAGAAGGTAAATTTTTGTCACTTTAAGCTGCTTGGTTTGTGGTAATTTGTCCCAGAAATGAATACAGTGAAGAAAACTCTCACAGGGACATCTGAACTGAATCTTGAAAGAAGAACAGAGTTTGGAAATGCACGAAGTTAAAACAGGCAGTGAAACATAATAACAGACAGTATGTGCCAAGCCAAGGAGTAATGAAGGTTATGGCATGTTTCAGGAAAAGGGAGAAGTTCAGGGTAGCTGGATGTGAGGTTATATGATGATAATGCACACCTTTGCAAAGAGGAAGCAAAAAAGAAAGTTTTGACCATTTCCCTTGAGTTGAGCAAAGTGCGCATTCATTGATTTTTCTCTGGGCTGGACTTAGATTGCAAAATAAGATAAATGCATATCCGTCTTTTCTCCAAACATACATTTACTCGTATGGTGATAAAAATTAAAGCCTTCATTTAAAATGAAAGTTTGGTAATAACACCAACAGTCAATGAACATTTATTCATAGTTAGTCTTCCAAATTGCTTAATTACTACCTATCTAAGCTAAATAATTGAACCCAGAGCTAAAAAGTCTTGATAAGGATTAGAAATTAAATAAAACAACAACAAATAAAACCCTAAGGGAGTGCCACCCAAATATCCTACTCTACTCTCTGCCTTTTATTTGAAATCTGAAATCATTAGTTTTTCCCTAGAACTAACTCCCACATTTCTTGTTTCTTAATGCCACTCTCATTTTTCTGTGTCTAGGCCCCAAAACTTGAAGTTTCTTCTCTCCACCATCAAGAAAAGCCCCTGCTGGCTCACCCTGGGACGTATCTCTCCAGCTCACACACTTTATCCTGTTTCCACCTATCACTTAGTGCAGCATTTACTTAAACTCCTCACTCCAATGTGTCTCCCCTCCAACTTTTCAAACTTGTCCAAAAATGGTTCACACATATCATCTCTTACAAAAATATTAATGACGATGATGATCCCTTACCAAATAATCAGGCTGTATTAGTCACTTAACTAAACATACAAAGCACATGGGGATATAAAAGTGCTATCCTTCCACCAGCAGTGATCCCTCCTTTTTTCCTTTCATAATTCATATGTGTATGTGGTTCAAATTTTCAGAGGTACTTAAGGATGTACATTGAAAAATATATCTCCTTCCCATCCCTGTTTCTAATTTTCCTATTTCTCTACTCAGAGATAACTGAATTGGTAACAGTAAGAGCAAATAGCAAGAAGCTACATTTCTGTCTATCCTATATTTAGGTTTTACTGAAGTGTTTATAATTCAAACACTTGTCTTCTTTAAAAAGGAAATGGGTAGGGTGACTATATCTAAATAAAAATTACTACTATGATTGTAATAAAAACAGAGGCTGACTTCAATTCAGCTACAATCAATCCTCAATGTGGTGTTCTAACTGAAGTAAATCCATAGAGCTCCCAACGTTTTACATGGCAAAATTTTCTGTATTCCTATACATAAGAATGACAAAAGTGAATGCCAGTCGCCTGAAGGAGAGCAGTATTTCTCTGACCTTCCCACAGAGCGCCACACAGACCCACTGTATTAATGGCGCCATGCTGGTAAGCTCTAAAGCGCAAGAAGGGACATGGCAGGGGGTGCAGATAAATCCCTAAGAAACAAGGCTCCCACTTCAATGAAGTCCCTGTGGTCAAATCATCTAAGGCAGTGTTTCTCCTACTTCAGTATATATATGAATCACCTCAAGCATATAATTAAAATACAGATTCTGATTCAGTAAGTTTGAGATCATCTGCATTTCTAACAAGTTTCTAAGTGATACATTGCTAGTTCCTAAGTCATACTTTTAGAAGCAAAGCTGACATATTGGGGTATCTCCTCCAAACTGAATTACTCTTGCCACGGAGGCATAGTGACAGATGAGATCTTGGATTTTGAATATTCTGCTCTTAGCCCTTTAATACATCTTTTAAAAGGCTGTCAAATTTGAGTCAGGTGCAAAGCCAAAAAGGGTCTCTAGCTTGGCTACCATTTGTATGAGACATTAGATAACCATTTAACCTAGGCTGCCATCATAAACTAGGAGCCATAAGATCAACTAACCGTTAAAGTCATGATTACTCAGCAGCTTTGCACAATTAAATAGAAGTGATTTGTGCCATTAGGCCTGAGAGAGCCCACAAAGACATGAGTAAGCTGCCAGAAGTTCTTCTTCATCATTGGGAACACTAGAGCAACCACACCTGTAAGTTTCCCTCAACCCAAACCCATGGTGACATAAATTGGGCTTAATGTCATGCAGTAGGCTGGAACACACCAAAATTGCACTGCTTGAAGATTACACCACCTCTCAGGGACAATACTGAGAAACAATGGAGAGAGTGCATATTTTCTGTGTGCAAAAATTTGAATAATTATTTAAGATCTCCATTTGCCTGTGAGAAGCAATGGGTTGGAGTCAAGATTTATATAGGATACCTGAACAATGGCTAAGGTTTCACTAGATATATTACAAAGAGATTTGGGGACCACAATCATGCCCAATGTCCCATATGAATGTTCACAAGAAGACATTCTCTTCAGAAAAGGCTGTTAGTAACCATGTGACAGGATAATGTACTGACAATACTTTTCACATTGCAACGAGCACTGGACATGTGCTTAATGAGCTTATGAAGAAAGAGCCATACCCATTAGGCATAAACACAGACTATCCTTCACCAAGGCTAATTTTCCCTGGTGCAAGCAACCCCAAAACGTGGAGTTCTACTATCAGGAGCTTTTAGGAAAAAGCAAGAACAACTCCAAAATAGAACATGAGAAGATGATGGCTCCAACTGACACTGCCGCCTGGCCATTTGGGAATTATCAATCATAGAGCAACAAGTGGAAACAGAAATAACAGTGTTGGTTAGAGTCACTGGTACAGTCCATCAAGGAAGAATGTGGTTGCCTGGACATCCCAAGAACTAGAAGAAGGACGTAAACTAGGTGATCACCACTTGCCCTGCTGCAACTCTACAGGGGCACAGCCGCCAAAGGCTCTGGCACATTAGACACAAGGTTATGGCTGAAGATCCCCCCTCTTCCCCAGTTAATGAAGTTGCCAGCCAAATGCAAGAAAACTTGAAATCGCAAAGTTTTGTGTGTGTATATACACACACAAAACTTTGCGATGACTCTGGCCCCTTTTGTAAACTCAAGGACTATACTCTTTTCTTACAAGTTCTTGCTTGCTATTCCAGTATTGTAATTTCTCCCTCTCATCCTTCTAGTGTAGAAATGTGTGTGGTTATACTATATGTATTGTGTATATATAAAGTATATGTTCATACATTCAAACTATATGGTTCACAAAGTACATGGAGATATATGCATATATATATATATATATATAATGTATAATTTACTTCTATGCCTTTTTTCATTTTCTTTCACTATTATTCCATATTTGTAGACATTAAGACAAGATACAATGCAATTATTTAAGAAATAAAAATCACCAAAATATCCTGGGTTCAGGGAGCAGTGGCCCCATGACACTGACTCTCAGTGCAGCAGCTGAAGTGACTATGGACTGTCTCCAATGCATAAACACATGCGTTGGGAAGCCAAGGGTTCGAGAACACTGGGCACAGGATGTGTGACTGTCCAGTCCCCCTAGTGGACATATGTGCACAATGCGGTGTTGGCCACTGGTTACAGCGGATGGATCCTGTGGAACAGTATCTGACTCAAATGGAGCCAGTTTGCTTCTCTCCCCCAGAATTTGAAATTTCAACAGAAAAACAAAGAGTCTTGGGGGGATTGGTACTTTCATGTTTAGGATGGGGTTCTAGAGAAACGTCCACAGGCTTTCACTAATGAACTCCTTGATGGTGCCTTGTTCTTTTCTTTTTTAAGGTTCAGTTCAACATTTTCTTCCAAACTGAGAGCACCTCAACCTTTTTCCAACTAATCCCTTTGCATCGTAAGCATAACAGTCAGATATAGTTGCTTCCAACCAAGAGAATCTATATATCTGAAAGCTATTAAGAGAATATTAGTCTGTAATATCTTAAAAATACTGAGCAAAAATTACAAATTAGCAACATGAAAGGCCAACTGATATATACATATATAAAGCTGCTTTCCAAGTAATTCCTGAATTCTGAAATATTCTGTCTCCCATCTTCAGCCCATTTTTTTAAATAAAGAGCCTACCAGAATTCCTACTCAGTATGTCTTGATAGATATCTAACTGCAATATTTACTGAAACTCTAGTGAATTATTCAGAAAGTTTTAGAGAAGAGCCTTTTAGGAGTAAGTAATGGATGGTCATGCTGGATTTGCAATGGATTACAGAAAGTGGTTTTCCCACACATCCAAGTATAACTGCAGCTCAACTATCTTTTGCCACACATTGCTCTTTATAGAAAGATGTGTACCTGTGGTGAAGGACTTAACACTGAATAGAACCCATAGCAGGAGAAATTTAGAAAATTAAGTGATTAGTATTCTATTTTTCTCTCCATAATGTAAAAGTGATCATCAATTTTAGGAGAAATATCCTGTCCACAGACAGTTACTTGTGATTCCATATATGAAGATGGAATCATTTACACAATATATACTTCACAGCAGGAGCCTGAAATAAGTCAAATGTATAAAGTCTACCAAACTGAAGTGAATAAAGTCGCTTTCTGAGTCAAAAGTTATTTCTATTTAGAATATCTTTAGCTCTGATATATATACACACCCAACATATAAATGAAACTCCATTTCCATAGGAGAATGTATTAGGCTACAGACTCCAAATAAACAGTAGTTACAGTCAAAAGCCTCCAATTCTGCAAATGTACAGAGCACAATGAATTTATTTCCTTTTTGCCACACATAATTTCAGCAGGTTTTTACCTTCAAATTTTACCTTCCTGTGAAAATGTAAGAGCCACAGAAAAACCAATTCTTTTCCACTTTCTCTCATTTTGCAATTTGTCTATTCTACATCATTCTAGTAAAATAGGAAATACAAGTTTATCATTAATGAGTATTGCTACCAATACTACATATCCTGAAGTTAGAAAAAGAACCCATACTCTATTTAATTCAACAGCTCTGTTGAATTTCCTATTATTCCCAAGAACTTGCATTGGGAATTTGTTAATTTCCTATTACAAAATCAACAGCTCCACTGCATTTAAGCTGCATGGCTCAACTGTTGTATGTAGCCACCCACAATAAAACTTTAAGCCAACTATATTATTGGTGAATTTCTAAGCTGCACTAACCTTCCATCTCTTTTTCTATTATAGGTTATCAGATCCTGTTTCTCTTTATTTTTACCCTCAGAAGCCCAGGCTCCTTCCTAATTGCTGACAAAGGACACTGAATGCACCCACTGCCCCAGAAACACAGGCAGTATATAACTAGGTGCCTACTCACCTGTATCATTTCATTCTTCACAACCACGTGCCTCTTCTCCCATAGTAAATCTCCCTCCCTTAAGGGAAGTTTAGATGATGCTCTCATGACATAAGGTTCATTTAGTTTTCAGATGGACATGACTTAACAGTGCTAAAATCTCAAGATTTCTTTCTAACAAGTACAACTTATTAATTCAAATAAAGGACAAATGATTTGTCCAAAGTCACATTGCTAGTGAGCAAACCCAACGACCTACACCTAATACATCTGATTCATAGCTGACTTCCATTCTACTATTATGTTTCTATCATCATATACATCAATTACATTAGGAGATAAAAAAGGAAATAGTTCAATAAAAAGTATATTTCTATCAGCATTCAAAACCCAAGTGTTTAGAGTAAGAAACTTTTAAAGGTTTCAAAATACGATGTGGTAAACAATCAAAATAATATAGTAACTAAAAACTTGGGTGATAAAACTACAACCAAGATATTTAGATACTGGCAGTATAAAATGTCCTAACTTATATCTTAAATAATAATAATGACATTTATTTTTCCTTGTACTTTTTAGCACTAGAAAAAATTTAAAAGATGAGAAGGGAAAAATGACTCAGAGAAAAGAAAAGGAAGTGAAATAAAATAGGTAGAAAACTGTCCATTTTAATAGTATTTTAAGTGATTCTTTGGAGATATAAAATTAGCTTATGAATGCAAACCTCAGTCAAAAAGCAAGCCTTTCAAAAGGGTACCTTTTTTTGCATTTAAGTGGATTGATTCTCTTCTTTAATGAAAAGAGGAAAGCTAAGTTCGAAGTCAAGGATAACTCTTTTCTCAAGTTTTAGTGACTTTAAAAATATAGATAAATTTAACAGGGAAGTAAAATGAAAAAATCATGCAAAACAGACAGTTCTCATATTAAAAGTTCCATTAACATTGAATTATGTGATATAAATATGAGTAATTTTTTCTCCAGATCCTCTCAGGAAATTTTTCTATATGAAAGAAACATGAATAACCTGGAGAGGCTTTTTGTGTAAAAAGAGATCATTTACTTTCCCACTTTCTTTTTCAAGCAAATGTTTTAACTTTTAACTTCTAACTGTAACTACTGAACTATGTAACACTATTTAACGTCTAACTGTTTAACTATTTAACACTATTTAACTTCTAACTGTAACCCCTAGTCTCTCTGAAATGACTTTAGCCCTGGTTGCTAAAGACCTAAATGCTAAATATAGAAGAGCATCACCCTGGGCCTCCCTGTACCACGTCACAGTCACTGGCTCCACTCCTCTGAGGATTCACTCTTGCTTCCTGACACTGCCCTAGTCAGACACTTCTCAAGCCCATTGCACACCTCATTTTCACCACCAAGCATCCATCTGCAGCCCTTTGTATTCCCAACGTGTTAATTCTTCCTGGGCAATTTCACCCCAAAAGATAATTCTATCTTTTGGTTATCCCTGAACCTGTATCTCCACCAAAACCTCTCCCGAATACTGAAGTCATCTTTCTAATAGACAATTTGGTGCCTCCTCCAAGCAGATGCCCAGAAGCACTTCATGCACACTACATTTAAAACAGAATTTATCCTCTCCTCTAAACTGTTGTCCCATCTCTCTAAATCCCCTTCTCTGTGAACTGCTCAAGCCAGAAACCCAGGGAGCCTCTGGGCCTCTTTCTTTCCTGCATCGCTGCCTCTGAAACTCATCTCCAAGCCATGACGCTTTTCTCTCCTAGGTCACTCTCAGATAAACCATGCCTTCTCCATCACTCCTGCCTCTTCCTTGCCTGAATTGCTGCAACATCTTCTATTTTTTTCATGAAATGTATTGTTTATTACAAAAGTTAATATTTTTTCACTGCTGAAAAATTCAACGTAAAGATAATAAAAAGGAAAATTAAAAACATAATCTTCATGCAAAGATAAATACTCTTAACATTTCAATATATATCCTTCCACATAATTTTCTTGCTTCTGTAGCACATTTTCTGGTCATCTATAATCCTCCTTCTAATCCATCCTTCACAAGAGGAGAGAGTGATGTTATAAAATTCAAATATGATTCTGAAATTTCCCTGTTTAAAATTCCTGTGTGTGTCCAAGAGTGCCTTCGGGATTTAAGTTCTGATCCATCGCATGACATAAATCGCTCTTGGCTTTGTCTCTGCCTTCATCTCCAGCCATTTTCTCCACTACGTTCTTTGCTTCAGTCATCTCTGTTTTCCTGTATTCTTTATATATAAGACTTGATATATACTGGGATCTCTACTTAGTGCGACCCATCCTGTCTTCCTTCATCTGGTTAATTATCATTTATCCTGTTAAGAGTTCATTTAATCCTGCCAATGTTTGCCTCAATTATTGTGAGGGGAGAGATCCTGCTCTATTCTCCGCAGCTTCCCATCATTCCCCAAGCATGCCTTATTGCTGCACGTTGTGATTGCCTTTCTGCCCCAGCTGTTGAAGGAAAACCCAATTCAAAGGCATCTTCTTTATTAGCCTTTAGCAATATGGCCTATGCCCATGGATTTTGGAATTAGATGTGGATTTTCATTCTAAATCTGTTACAGACCTCAGCAGAACTCTGGGAAAATTTCTGAGCCTCCGATTTTCCATTTGTAAAATGACGTGGTCTCCTATGTCAAAGATTACAGTACAATATAAGTCTGTGGTTCTCAACTGAGGTTGACTTTGATCCCCGGGGATATATGGCAAAGTCTGGAGATTTTTGGGGCTTTATTGCTGGGAACGGGGGATGCTACTGTCATCCAGTAGGTAGAGGCCAGGGATGATGCTTAACAGCCTACAAAGCCCAGGATGGCTGCCTACAGTCAAGGGTATAACCGGCTGCCAGCATCAGCAGTACTGTGCCTGAGAAAGCTGTAAGGCAATGCAGGCAGGATTTCAGCATCGTGAATGCCTATTTTAGCACTGGAAGTAGTAGTGATTGTTAATATCAAGAGACTCATTTATTTCCAAACTTTTATAGAATTTGAACTTGTGATACATCATTTATTATATTTCTTATGCGGTAGATTAGCTCATTGCTCCGCAAGTATTCACCCCCTACATCCTCCGACCGCAAGGAAGGAGTATCTCCCTCATCCACTGACTAGCTTTCACCGGTGGAACTCACGCAGAAGCGACAGCGAGCCACGTCTGAGCTCCATCTTCAGGAGGTGCTGCACCGCACTGCTTCCACTCCTGCCGACAACCAAGAGAAGAGCTTTCTCCTGACGAGGCATTTTCCCTTCACTGGAGCCCCAAAATGAGCACACAGGAAATAGGTCTAAGCAGGTCCCCACGGGCCAAAGCCTGGAACAAACCTGGGTGGACCCGCCCCAGAGGTGAGAGCCAAGCCCAGATCAGCCAAACCCTTACTGATCTGCAGCCACATGAGCAGGAAATAAACATTATGCATCTGTGCCTTGGAATTTTGTGTTTGCTTGTTATACAGTGATAATTGACTGTTAGACCGTATGTTTTTTTACCCTTATTTTCACACAATTCTTCACACACACACACACACATACACAAGAAACAAAGAAAACAACACCAAGACACTTTTCTTACCAGGATGGAATATCTCACAGAGAAACACAATAACAGCATTAATATCACCTACTAAATACTTTTGTTTTTTAATTTATGTTCATGTTTATATAATTATATATGAAAGGTTTTCTTTCCAAAGGAAAGGGGTCCAAAAGTGACTAAAATCTGGCTATTAGTTAAGAAAATATTCAGAAACAGCACTGGAGGGAGACAGAATATGAAACAAAGCAACAGCTAAATGTGTTTTAGCCCCCTTATGTTCTTGAGAAAAGATGTATATTAAAATCAACTTCTCTAGAGAGGAAAAATAAAGTAACTCTACTTAGAATATTTTAAGTTAGAGTAATACTCTTTACCTTTAAGATCCTTTTGCCCTATGCTCTGTTTCTTTGGGTCTTGGTTTCTTGTTCTTTACATATTACAAATTCAGGACATTAAAAATAGAATCAATATATTATCCTATTTATGCCTTACATGCTGCAAACTTTAGAAGCAGTGTCCCTCATAGTAAAAATCTTTTAATAATGAAAAAAACACCTTGTAGATTACATTTAAGCTGTCTTTAATTCCTACTACTACTGTTACAAATTTTTTTCTTATTTAATTAAAAACTGTCAATTACATCCATGGGAGCCTCTGAAAACTATGGCCCTACTAATACAACGATGTTTAGCAATCAGTCTTTCCTCTGCCCTGTTTCTTGGCCCTAAAAAAGATTAAAATTGTTAGATATGGCCATCCTAGTTGGCTATAGACAAATTTTGTCTCTAAGAAACTAGCATTTTTCTTTCTTATGTTATTTTCACTGTTTACATGAGTATCATCATATGTGTTAGGTTCTCAAAGGTAGATTTGGAAAGAGACAGAGAAATAGATTTCAGCTTAAGTATTAAGAAAGAATTACTCGTATAATCCCATGCAAAAATCCATTATCTCTTATCCTTACGTAAGTATAAGAAAGAAAGCAAGAAATCGCATGTTACCATTCCAGTTTTCTTCAGCTGCTATTTATAAACTAAGTTAGTAGTTTGGTTAATATCCTGTAAAGACAAGAAAATTATTTGAGTTCAGGGATTCAACTCAAATGAGTATTTTTGATACTATATTCTTCCAAGATCTTCTAGGATCAAGGACGGTTGCTAAGAAGACAGATTTATAAAGTACAGGCTATGCAAACTATCTCAACCACATATGACTTATTATATAGATATTTCTGTTCAGACATCTAATTTATTTTTACTGAAAAATCACAATGGCTTTGGCACAATGCTACAGAAGCAAGGCTTCAACATGCCTACTCTCCCCATAGCCCACCCTGGGCATCTCAACTCCCAATTTCACCAGATACATTTCAGTTTTAATATAAGCAACATGATTTCTAGAATAAGAAAAAAATGCAATATTCTTTCACGCAGAGTGAAGATCCAGTTAATGAGCAATAATTAATCATAACAGCTTGCTTCAAACTACATTCTTGTTGAGAATTATGCAGAGTCTATAAAATTGATAGCCTAGAGTGCTTTAGGAAAAAAAAAAAAGATTTCTCCATGGTATCCTTGCTCAACTAATGCTGCTAAAAGATGAAGCATCTTAGCCTGAAAGGAGAGAAATAGCTGTCATAAACAGGTTCCTTACTATTTCTGGAGTATAAATAAAATTTTGAACTGCCTGTTTAAGCTCCTTTTCTTTCCTAGTAATATTCTGTTTTGAAGCTTTGTTGATGGATGCCAAACTCTAAATATCACCTGGGAAGGAGATAAAACTCAAGCTTACAGTGAGGTATAGGACTGTGTCATAGCTAAGAAGATTTGGTACAATTTTATAGCAGCCAGAAAAAAATATTCTTGCTTAATATCAAACATATGGAAATAAAAAGAAATATACCAAACAAATTGCAATTAAATTGAAAAAAAAAGTGAACCTTGTACTGTACCTCTGCTAGCAATCATTCTACGACCAACCTCATTTATGTTTCTGCGTTTAATAAAGTCAGTCCCTCCATTGCTGATCCATACTTCCATTGCTGTGTCGACCGGTCTCTATCATGATTATGCATTACCTTCCTTCTGAGAATATGAGAGTCATGAAAGACAAGCCTAAGTCTCGGTGCTCCCTATATTTTAAACACCTTGCAGAATCTCAGGTCCAGAAGAGACATTAAACATATGTTCACTCAATTGAATTCAAGAGTAGAATTATACCCTTCATTCTCCCCACTCTTCACGTGGATGGAGATCAATCACCAAGACACAAAGTCAACTGCAGAAACCTCCCATTCCATTAAAAAGCAGCAAACCTCAACATTCTTCTCCCTATTAAGGGGTGACTTTTTTTTTGAAACAACTCAAAATATTTTAATAGTTATTACCAGATTCTAGGAAAAGACAATTAAAATTTGAATTATTTTGAATATTATTGAAGGTGACAGAAGAATAAAATTCAGAATTGTAGAGAACAACTCCAAGAAAATTCTACACCTAGAAGACAAAAATATTTGAGATAATGGTGGGGAGAGAGGGAGCAAAGACTTTAAAAATATGAATAATATGTGAAAGGAACAAGTTTTCCACCAGATAATTTATCATTTGACATGTATATACTTTTTTGGTAATAATTTATGTATGCATATCTTATAACAAGTTCTACCTCATATTTAGTGGATAAATTGTAGCTTACTAAGAAAATTCAAGTGACAAATGAACAGCATTCAATAAATGATGGCGATGATGAGGTAGTAGGAGTAGTCATACCAGTATCAATAAACAGCATTATTAACCTTACAAACATTTAGTAAATTCAGTATTCCTACTGTTGTCAGCACTTTCATCAATATTTTCAGATACCAGTTTGATTCAACCATACAAAAATATTTGTGTACATATGAAAAGATATACTATTTTTTAAAAAGGCTCATGTATTAACAATGACTAGGAATAAAAATTAACTATTGAGTTTCCCAACTAAGATTTATCTCTCTACATAATATTCCAACATACAGGGAAATGTTTTTATTAACATCAGTCTAAAAAAATATTTTACATTTGCAAAATCTTATTGATATCTAACTGAGCACTTACTATGTATCTGTCACTCTTTCAAAGCCCTGTACATGTATTTCCTTTTTAGCCCTCATAACACCTCTTTTAGGTTAGTATTGTTGTTATCTCAATTTTATAGATGAGGAAACTAAGTATTGTTGTTATCTCAATTTTATAGATGAGGCACAGAGACATTACATAATTTGTGTTAGGTCACAAAAGAAGGGTCAGAGCTAAATCCATGATGTGTCTCCAGAGACCATGCCCTTAAGGAATAAAAGGCAAAATAAAAGATAAATCACTATCCCACCCATTCACAGATGACTTTAACACTGGAAAGTGACAACAACAACAAATCATGTTAACTGAACATCTACCATGAATTAGACACTGTGCTAAAGAAAGTGATAAACACATGTGTCTTAGGCCGCTCAGGTTGCTATAGTAGAGTACCATACACCGCGTGTCTTATAAACAGCAGAAGTTTATTTCTTAGAGTCTGGAGGCTGGCAAGCTTCCAGATCAAGGTACCAGCAGATTCAGCATTTGGTGAGGACCTGCTTCCTGATTCACAGGTGACTGTCTTCATGCTGCATCCTTACAAGATAGAAAGGGTGAGGATGAGGTCTCTGGGGTCTCTTATATGAGGGCACTAATGCCATTCATAGAGACCCCATCCTTAGAATCTAATCATCTCCCAAAGGCTACACATCCTAATGTCATCACATCAGGGCATAGGTTTCAAAAGATGAATTGTTGAGGGGAAACAAACATTCAGTCTATAGTAACATGGTTACAAATGTAAGACATAAATCCTGTTCTTAAGAAAGTAACCATAGTGAATGAACAGAATTCTGAGAAAAGGACCTACTGGTGGAGACAAAATGTTGTGAAGTGAATAAGAACTAATTTTAAATAGATATAATAGAGATTACAGCAGACATTTAAAGCTATGAATATTAGAAAGCATTTAAGCAGCAAGAAACTGTAATGCACTGATGAATTTTAAATTGGAAAATGACACATGAATATTATAATTTAAATTCTTAATCCGTTAGGTTACTTGGGAACAGCAGAGGACAAAAACTAATGTTGTTAGTCCAGTCAGGAGGTTGTTGCAGGAATGAAGGCATCGAAAGGAACAGGAAGGACAAAGAGTAAATTTGAGAAGAAAAGTTCATTTCTAATGGTATGTAAAGACAAACAAAATTTTAAACCATAGAAGATATGGAAGTTCTGAGCATAAAAGTTAGGGAAAAAATGGTGATACCACATGCAGAGAGGAGAAAGTTGGAATGAAAAGTTGTTTTTGAGAAAAGGGTAAGAAATTTACATTTAAACATAACATTTAATGTGTTAGCCGGATATCCAGGTGGAAATACCTATATTGGAGACAGCTGAGAGACAGGTACTATCTTATGAATGAAACAGTCAAAGAAACAAAAATTGGAAGTGGAAAGATGAAGAGAGTTATGGATAAATGACCTTAGAGTCAGGATGACGGGTCTAAACAAGATTCCAGACACTAGGTAAAGATGGGACAGTTTTAAAGAAGGAGATGAGAACATCAAGCTGCAAATGGAATGAATAACTACTATTTATTTTTCCCTAAGAGTGTTCTCCATCAAACTGCTGGGCAGCAGGAGAAAATGAAATGCCTTTCTATTACCATCTGACATCATCTCTCTTAACTTTTAGACATGTCCTGAAAAAGTACACCCCAGTAAGACTGCAATACAGTTAAATAAACCAGAGGGAGCTAAATTAATGTTCCCAAGCTTTACACCAAAGGTCCATTCATCTGTTTCACAGTGAGGATTAAATGCATTAAATGCATGAAAAGACTATATGTAAGGCTGAAATTATAATAAATACTCAGAGAAACATTATCTCCAAACGAAAAAACAGCAGGTGGTTCCTGATCACCAGGAAAAGAGGCAACTCAAAACAACATTAAACACAAAACAGGAATGTTAAATGTAAAACCAGGTCCTGCCCCAAGAGGGTGATTGCTGTAGAATTTTCTTCTGCACAACACCCAGACAAAGGATCAGTGGTCCAAGTATAAAGTCTCACACAACACTCCATAACCAGGTACCTTTAATCAAAAGGTAATCTATTCAGTATAACAATATTCTTTCAGTTCTTGTTTTATTTTTTAATGTAAGGTCATAGTTATCAGTGCCTCATGGGAGTGATCAAAACTGGATTTGCAGACTTCTACAGTATGTTGACGATCACTTACAATAAAATCAGAATGAGAAAGGGAAATTGTCTGAGAGGACCATTGAGCCAGGTAATAGATTCAGTCTAATATATCCACACAGCAGGAACCAAATTAAAATGTAGATGGAATTCTAATATAATCCAACTGGAAAGACTTGCTCCAGTTTCTCACAGAAGCTTGTTTGTTGTTTGCAAACAGCTAGTCCTGAACACACAAAATTGGTTATATTAATAATTTTAGACACTTCTACATGTATAAACATGTAAGTTAAAATAGCATCAAGGTCTTAATGTCTGGGATAAAAAGGGCAAAACAAATATAAGTTAGAACCATTCTCTTACCTGATTCAAGATCAGGCCATAAAATAATATTTGCACAATTCAGAACAACGCAGATGATTTCAGTGGTTCACAAATCATGTACTTAAGTTCAATATGCCTTTTAATGGTTTCTAAATTTTTCCTGAGAACAAAGCAGCATGTAATCTATTACCTTCCATCTTCCTTCTCCCGTCCAATTCTTTTACCCCATTTTCTTTCCCAGCTAAGCTACAATAGCGCCAGCAGGCTCAACCTCATTCTGCAATGAAAGGAAGATTTCAGTAGTAATGAGCAGTTTTTTGTAACTTCTAAGGGACTGTTTGACAGAGACGGAGGAATCTTGTAGACAAGCCCCACAGACAGCTGTCTGAAGGAAATCATCGTGTTGCTTCAGTTTAAAAAATATTAGAGAAAATAAAATGGAGGGGAAAAAAGAAGGCATGGTCATGGATCTCTAACAGAAGACATTTACAATGACATAATCAATCTAGTATACTTTTAATCATTTTTGTCACTACAACTTAATAATAGAACAAGTAAAAAGATTAACATAAAGGTAGACTTCAAAATAGAGGGCATTTATTTATTATTTAGGAAAGACAAATCTGAATTTTTATTTAATTAAGGTTGACACAACCCTGAATGCAGTCAATCAGAAGAGGGTAAATGCAGCATTATTTAAATTTCTGAATGGAAAAGAAAAACCATATGATTTACCCTTTGAAATTTGAGTAGAATTTTTCAGGTACAGAATTTGCCATTTGACACAATTTTATGAACTTGATCACGATTCTAACCATGAAAAAAACTTAAATATTCAATAGTAGAGATTTTATTGGCTAAATTTTCTAAAAGAAATGTAATAAAATTAGAAATAAGCAAGAAGAATCTGACCAAGCATGAAATTTTGAAACATATTCATATTGGTTTCCTAGGGCTGTGGTAATGAAGCACCACAAACTGGGTGACTTAAACAGAAACTTGATGCCTAAGAACCCAGAGAGTAGAAATCTACGATCAAGAGGTTGGCGGGTTCAGTTCCTTCTGTGGGCTACGAGGGAGACTCTGTTGCATGCATGTCCTCTAGCTTCTGGTAGGCTCAGGCTTCCTTAGCTTGTAGATGGTAGGCTTCTATGTACATGTCTATCTCTTTGTCTAAATTTACCTTTTTTATAAGGCCATCAATAATAAAGAATTAGGGCACACACCAATGACCTTTGAAATTGATTACCCCTGTAAAGACTATTTCCAAATAAAGTCACATTCCAACTTTTCTTTTTCCTAGCTATTCTTCATATTCCCCCATAGCTCTTAAAATGTAAGAGAATGGATGCTAAATTATATAATCATATACCCTTAAGCAGTCATCCTACTGTGCATAATGTAAACTCTTTGATTACTATGTGTTCCAATAAAATACACAGTTTTGGTGCCGGTATTTTAAAGATACATATACAATATTGTACTATGTACCTCATTCTCTTTCTTTTTCTTTACCTTATGTTTTCAAAGTCTATCTATGTCATTGTTATGCACACAGTAAGCATACATTATTTGTAATGGTGTATATTATTCCAGGTGCATTTTCTGTGCATTTTCCTTACCTTTCCCTAAATTACAGACACCAGATTGTCTCAACTGCCAGCTATTACAACAAATTCTACAATTAACATGATTTTACATGCCCCTAAATAGTCTCTTTAAAAAGTCCAATATATATAACTGGTAGAAGGATGAGAAAGATGAGAGAGAGAGAACACATATTTTAACTAAGTATTGTTAACTTGCTTTCCAAAGTAGCTGCACCAATGTAGATTACCAACTGTTAAATACAGTCTTAATTTGCATTCACAATATACGATCTCATTAAAATAAAAAATACACTAGATATATCAAGTAAGAGTTGCCAAATACATAGATAATTTAATTTAAACCTACTTTGAAGGTTTGTAATAAAAACAAATTAAGCAGTTGGCCTAGATCATCCTAAAGTATTACCTTGGGACTGCAGCTAGAAAGTAAGAATCTTAAACCCAGATTTTAAAAATCAGAACATGAACACACTTATTGTTCCTTTTTGAACCAAATGACACCTCTGCCCCATACCTCTGACTCTTTTCCCAAATCACACTTTCCAGAGACTATAATTTCCCTTCACTCTCCAGACTCTTTCCTCACTTAAAGAAGAAAGCTTCTAAAAAGCACTGCAGACAAGCAGTAATAATATTTCACATTTCAGCCCATAGGAAATGCACATGTCAGAGAGCTACGTAATTTTATGGAACAATGATTAGCAACATTTAGACCAGAATAAAAATTATCTTAATGACCCCAGGACTCCAAAGTAGTTCAGTGAAATCTTAGAATAAAATTTTGGCTATATTCGACCAACCATAAAGCCTTTCACTGAGAGGGGGGAAGATGGCGGAGTAAGGAAGGTAAGGCAGAGACCCCCTAACGTCCACACAGCAAGGAAGCAACTACAGCAGACACCGCTAAACCTGAAAATGGTCTGAAGACTGCAGAGTAGACAACCTACCCTTGGTGGAAAAA
Source organism: Manis javanica (assembly GCF_040802235.1). Taxonomy (NCBI): domain Eukaryota; kingdom Metazoa; phylum Chordata; class Mammalia; order Pholidota; family Manidae; genus Manis; species Manis javanica. The sequence goes on from NC_133164.1 coordinate 16,873,006, forward strand.
GAGAAGACCACACAGAGAAGGGCAAAGCGGCAAAGACACGATCAGTTGTGACCCCAGCCTTTCCCCCATCCCAGCTCAAAGACACCAGAAAGAGGAAGGGAGCAAGGAGTGGAGAGGCACTAAGGAGCTCTGCACACCTGGCCCTGGAGGGCTGCTCTGGAAGCATGAGTCTACATGTCATTGGATTTTGGTGATTAGTGGAGCTGAACACTAGGGAGCACTGGGGCTCTCTGGGAGGGTGAGACTCTAGTCACTTGTGAAGGATAGGCATGCTCCAGCAGTCCTGCTGAGACCCAGAACAGAGGTGGCAGTTTGAAAGATTTGCCAGCAGCAGGAGGGGTACCAACAGGGTCAGGGTTGGATGGAGCTCTCTCCAGGAGAAACGGAAGGGGATGACACTACCCCAGCTCTCCCTCAGCCCAACAGTTTGGGCATTTGTGGGGGCCCAAAGGCTCAACCCACCTTGCTGGCAGCTCAGCTCGGAGATGCAGCCCTGCATACCCACCCACCCACTTGGCATAGCAGCCTGAGACTTTGCAGCCTGATAGGCAGAATGAGGCTTTCCCAGCTTTCTCAGCCCTGGCTCAGCCCCACTATGGAGGCACCTGCAGGAGCCAGTTTGAGCTCCCTTCTCCCTCATGGATAACCCAGTCACATGCCCCTCCACCAATGCACAACTATGCATGCTGCCCCAGGGCGCCCACCACAGAGTCATGCTACCACCCTACTATGAATAAAATGAGAGTTCTTGTGCCCAGGATTCTCACCTGGCCATGGTTGACTGGCTCACTGCATACCTGTGGGCAATACATGGCTGTTGACTATAAAAAGAGCTCCACCCAGTGCTCTTGGCATAACAGGGTGGCAGGGCTGCAAGGCTGAAGGAGAGCAGAGCAGAGGCTGGAGTGGTGGCAGCGCCGACGACAGAGGCCCAGAGTACGGCTGTGCGGGATGGCTCTACAGGCAGAGAAGCCCAGAGGATGGCTGTGTGGGGCAGCTGTGCAGAGAAGCCCAGAGGACAGATGTGTGGACAGAGGGACCCAGAGGCAGAGACCAGCTTGCTGCCTGCAGACTCGCTCTGAGTGAACGGGATTCCAGTGACTGACCTGCCACCTAGAAATAAAGTTGGGTATAACCCTTTCACCCCAAAGAACATTTTGCTGTCAATTTCTTTGGTCACACTGAATCCATACTGAACGTGCCCAGGGCTGAAACCCATTGGCAAGACACCACACACCCCATTACTCCAGCAGCACCAACTCACTGCAGGGCAGGCAGAGGGAAACCCACCTACAACAATCCCATCAGAAGCACAGGTGCTTGGCTCACAAAGGGACAGCTGAAGCAAACTGCTGACCAGGCAGGCTGATCAGTTACTGCTGGCAGATAGAAAGGTGGCCCACCAACAGCAACTGCAGCTCCACCACAAAGGAGAACAAAACACTGGAGAGTAAAGGGTCTTGAGCTTCTGGGCATCTCAAGACACCTTCTTCAGAATAAAGCCACTACTCTCTAGACAAGTGGCATAGCAGATTAATCTAATACAAAGGAAGAAACACAGAGACCAAAATAAGGAGAGGAACATGCTGGAAACAAAATTGTAATAAATGAAAAATGCTGTAATGAGTTTATAGGATAAGACACCAGAAAGAGGTCTTAATGAATAGGAGATTACCAATCTCCATGATGAAGACTTCAAAGTAACAGTCATAAATATGCTCACTGATGTGTGGAAAAGTACTGATGACCTCACAGGGGACTTCAACAAAGAGAAGAGTTTGAAAAAGAACCACTCAGAGATGAAGAATACAGTAACTGAAATGAAATACACAGTGGAGGGAATAAATTATAGATTACTGCAAGTAGAGGAGATAATGAGATAGAAATTAGAGAACAGGAAAACAATAAAGCTGAGGAACAGAGAGAAAAAGAATCAGAGAGGAGGATAAGAGAAATGTATGACAACTCCAAATGAAACAATATTCACCTAAGAGGTACCAGAAGGCAAAGAGAGAGAGAAACAAAGGGATAGAAAGTTTCTTTGAAGAAATAACTGGAGAGAACTTCCTCAATATAGAGAAAGAAATAGACACCCAAGTCATGGAAGCACAGAGAGCCCCTAATGAAAGGAACATCAGGAAGACAACACTGAGACATACAATAATTAAATGATGAAGATTAAAGATAAGGAGAGGATGCTGAAAGCAGACAGGGAGACAACAAAGATTACTTACAAGGGAAAACCCATCCAGCTATCAGCAGACTTCTCTGCAGAAACTTCGTAGGCCAGAAGGGAGTGGCATGAAAAATTAATGTATTGAAAGGTAAGGACCTTCAAACAGAATCCTCTACCCAGCAATATTATCATTCAAATTGGAGGAAAAAATTAAATATTTCCCAATAAACTAAGGCTTAAGGAATTTATAACCACTTAACTGACATTACAGGATACATTAAAGGGATTTCTGTAGAAAGAAATGTCCTTAAGCCTAAATAGTTTTCACCAGTGAAAATAAACACTAGTAAAGGCAGTAGACCAATGATTTACCAAGTGAGTATGAAATTAAAACAAAACAAAAGTAGTAAAACAACTATACACAAAATCAGTCAAGGGATACAGAAAAAAAAATGCAGATTATGACATCTAATACATAAAGTGTGGCGGAAGAAGAAGATAAAAAAAGTAGTTTTAGACTGTGAAATAGAGCAGTCATCACCTTAATACAGACTGCTATGTAGTTAGGAAGCTATCCATGAACTGTATAGAAACCAAAAATCTAAAACCTATAATATATACACACAAAATTTAAAAAAAGAAATCCAATCACAGCACTAAAGAAAACCATCAAATGTCAAGAGAAGAGTATAAGAGAGGAAGAAAGGAACAGAGAGGAACTACAAAAACAATTAATAAAATAGCAGTAAGTGCATACCTATCTATAATTACCTAAAATGTAAATGGAATGAACAGATGAATCAGAAGACATAGGTGGCAGAATGGATAAAGAAACAAGACCCATTTATATGCTGCCTACATAAAACTCATTTCAGACCTAAAGACGTACACAGACTTAAAGCAAAGAGATGGAAAAAGATATTTCATGCAAATAATAGAGCAAAAAAAGCAGAAGTAGCAATGTTTATTTCAGACAAAACAGACTTCTAAACAAAGAAAGTAATGAGACAAAGAAGGACCTTAATAATGATAAAGGGATCAGTCCAACAAGTATCTATTACCTATGTTTCTATGCACCCAACATATGAGCACCTAAATATGTAAACAAATATTAACAGAATTAAAGGGGGAAATAAACTGGAACTCATTCATATTAGGAGATTTTAACATACCACTTACATAAATTCATTTATCAACCAGACAGAAAATAAATAAGGAAACAGAGGCACTAAACAATATATTAGATCAGATGAACTTAACAGATATATACAGATCATTCCACCCAAGAGCAGCAGGATATACATTCTTCTCAAGTGTACATGGAATGTTCCTCAAAATAGATCACATGCTAGGTCACAAAAAGAGCCTCAATAAATATAAGAAGATTGAAATTATATCAAGCAACTTCTCAGACCACAGAAACTAGAAAGTAATTGTACAAAGAAAACAAAAAAAAGTCCTATAAACACATGGATGCTAAACAACGTGTTTCTAAATAATCAGTGGATCAATGAACATATCAAATAGAAATCAAGCAATACAGGAGACAATGAAAACCAAAATACAACAGTTCAAAATACGTGTGACACCACAAAAGTGGTTCTAAGAGGGAAGTATATAGCAATGCAGGCCTATCTTAAGAAACAAGAACCCCAAACAAACAGTCTAAACTCACAGCTAAAGAACTAGAAAAAGAAGAACTAATGAAACCCAAAGTTAATAAAAGGAGGGACATAATAAAGATCAGAGCAGAATAAAATAGAGAATAATAAAACAATAGAAAAAAAATCAGTAACCAAGTGGTGACTCTTTGAGGAAATAAATAGACAAACCCCTAGCCAGACTTATCAAGAATAAGAGAGATTACACAAATAAACAAAATCAGAAACAAAAAATGAATACTCACAATGGATGTTACAGAAATACAATTAGAGAATTCTATGAAAAATTATAGGCCAATAAATTGGACAACCTAGAAGAGATGGAAAAATTCCTAGAAAAATACAACCTTCCAAGACTGACATAAAAAGAAACAGAAAATCTGAACAAATCACCAGTAATGAAGTTGAATTGATAATCAAAAAACTCCCAACGAAGAAAAAGGACCATATGGCTTCATAGATGAATTCTACAAAACATTTAAAGAAGAGTTAATACCCCTCCTTCTTAATCAAACAGTAGAAGAGGAGGGAATACTTCCAAACTTGTTCTATGAGACCAGCATCACTCTAATACCGCAGCCAAATGAAGACACTACAAAAAAAAGAAAATTTTAGGTCAATATATCTGCTGAACATAGATGCAAAAATCCTTAACAAAATATTATCAAGCCAAACTCAAAAATACATCACAATGATCATCCATCATGACCAAGGGATGCAAGGATGATATAATATTCATAAATCAAACAACATCATCCACCACATGAACAAAAAGGATAAAAACCACATGATAATCTTAATAGATGCTGAAAAAGCATTTGACAAAACTCAACATCTATTTATAATAAAAACTGTCAACAAAATGGGTATAGTGGGTACATACCTCAAAATAATAAAGGCCATATACAACAAACCCACAGCTAAGATCATACTCCGTGGCAAAAAGTTGAAAGCTTTTCCTCTAAGATCAGCAACAAGAAAAGATGCCCACTCTCACCACTTTTATTCAACATAGTACTGGAGGTCCTAGCCACAGCAATCAGACAAGAGAGACAAAAGACATTCAAATTGTTAAAAAGGAAGTTAAACTGACACTATTTTCAGATAACATGATATTATATAAACAAAGCCCTAAAGACTCTACCAAAAAGTATTATAACTAATAAAATGGATTCATCAAAGTTGCAGGATACAAAATTAATACATAGAAATCTACTGCATTCCTATATACTAATAACAAACTAGCAGAAAGAGAAATCAGGAAAACAATTCCATGTACAATTGCATCAAAAAAGAATAAAATACCTAGGAATAAACCTAACCAAGGAGGTGAAAGAGCTGTACTATGAAAACTATAAGACAGGAGAGAAATTGAAGAAGGCACCAATAAAGGGAAGCATATCCCATGTTTATGGATAGGAAGAATTAATATTGTGACAATGGTCCTCTTGCCCAAAGCAATTTACATATTCAGTGCAATTCCTATCAAACTATGAATGGCATTTTTCAATGAACTAGAGCAAGTAATCCTAAAATTTATATGGAACCATGAAAGACCCTAAACAGCCAAAGCAATCCTGAAAAAGAAGAACAAAGCTAAGGTTATTATGATCTCTGACTTCAAGCTATGCTACAAAGCTACAGTAATCAAAACAGTATGGTACTAGCACAAGAACAGAACTAAAGATCTATGGAACAGAATAGAGAGCACAGATATCAACCCAAGCATATATGGTCAATTAGTATATGATAAAGGAGCAATGAATATACAATGGGAAAAGACAGTCTTTTCAATAACTGGCATTGGGAAAACTGGAAAGCTACATGCAAGAGAATGAAACTGGGTTACTATCTAACTCCATACAAAAGTAAACTTGAAATGGATTAAAGACCTAAATGTAAGACATGAAACCATAAAACTCTTAGAAGAAAACATAGGCAAAAATCTCTTGAACATAAGCATGAGAAATTTTTCCTGGACACATCTCCCTGGGCAAGGGAAACATCAAAAATAAACAAGTGTGACTATATCAAACAAAAAGCTTCTAAACATCAAAGGACACCATCAACAGAACAAAAAAAGAATCCAACGGTATGAATGAATATATTTGTAAATGATTCATCTGATACAGGGTTAACATCCAAAGTATACGAAGAACTCTTACACATCAACCTCCCACAAAACAAATAACCCTATCAAAAAATGGGTGGAGGAGCCAGGATGGTGGCGTGAGTAGAGCAGTGGAAATCTCCTCCCAAAAACACATAGAGCTATGAAAATATAACAAAGAAAATTCTTCCTAAAATAGAGACCAGAGGACACAGGACAACATCCAGACCACATCCACACATGCAAGAACCCAGCGCTTTGTGAAGGGGGTAAGATACAAGCCCCGGCCCGGCGGGACCCGAGCGCCCCTCCCCCCGGGTCCCGGTGGGTGGAAAGAAACTGGAGCGGTTTTTTTTTTTTGGCGAGTGCTTTTTGGAAGCCTTAAAGGGACAGGGACCCCGTTGCTAGGAATGCAGGGCGGCGGGACCGGTGAGCAGGTGCCTGGGACCGGCGCCTGAGGACAAAGATTATCATTCGTTTTTCCCTACGGGACCGGTGGGCGGGTGCCTGAGACCGGCGCGTTTTTCCCCTTTTTTTTCTCTCTTTTTGGGGAGTGCTTTTTGGAAGCCTTAAAGGGACATGGACCCCATTGCTAGGGAGGCAGGGAGGTGGGACCAGCGAGGGGGTGCCTGGGACCGGTACCTGAGGACAAAGATTATCGCACATTTTTCCCTACAGGACCGGTGGGCGGGTGCTTTTTGGAAGCCTTGAAGGGACAGGGACCCCAGTGCTAGGGAGACAGGGCAGCAGGACCAGTGAGCGGGTGCCTGGGACCGGCGCCTGAAGAAAAAGAATATCGCGTGTTTTTCCCTGCGGGACTGGTAGGCGGGTGCTTTTTGGAAGCCTTGAAGGGACAGGGACCCCAGTGCTAGGGAGGCAGGGCAGCACGACCAGTGAGCGAGTGCCTGGGACTGGCGCCTGAGGAAAAAAAATAATAAATCGTGTGTTATTTCCTTTTTTTTTTTTTTTTTGTTCCCTCTCTCATTGTTGCTGTTGTTGTTTTGGTTTGGAGAGTGCTTTTTGGAAGACAGGACACTTAGACCAGAGGCAGGGAATCTGGGGATCTCTGGGCATTCTAACCCCCTGGGCAACAGGGAGAACAGAGGCCCCTTACAGAGATAAATAGCCTTCCAGCTGCTCCCCCTCCAACGGGGCTCCACCACTTTGGAGGAGCAGCCCCAGCCAGGCCACGCCCACAGCAACAGCAGAGATAAACTCCATAACAAACGGGCAGGTAGCAGAAGCCCTGTCTGCGCACAGCTGACAAGCATAAGCCACTAGAGGTCGCTATTCTCCCAGGAGAGGAAGGCCACAAACCAACAAGAAGGGAAGCTCTTCTAGCGGTCACTCGTACCAGGTCTGCAAACCATCTCTATCACCATGAAAAGGCAAAACTACAGGCAGACAAAGATCACAGAGACAACACCTGAGAAGGAGACAGACCTAACCAGTCCTCCTGAAAAAGAATTCAAAATAAAAATGATGAACATGCTGACAGAGATGCAGAGAAAAATGCAAGAGCAATGGGATGAGATGCAGAGAAAAATGCAAGAGCAATGGGATGAAATCTGGAGGGAGATCACAGATGTCAGGAACGAGATCACAGAAGTGAAACAATCCCTGGAAGGATTTATAAGCAGAATGGATAAGATGCAAGAGGCCATTGAAGGAATAGAAGCCAGAGAACAGGAATGTATAGAAGCTGACATAGAGAGAGATAAAAGGATCTCCAGGAATGAAACAACACTAAGAGAACTATGTGACCAAGCCAAAAGGGATAATATTCATATTATAAGGGTACCAGAAGAAGAAGAAAGAGGAAAAGGGATAGAAAGTCTCTTTGAAGAAATAATTGCTGAAAACTTCCCCAAACTGGGGGAGGAAATAATCGAACAGACCATGGAATTACACAGAACCCCCAACAGAAAGGATCCAAGGAGGACAACACCAAGACTCATAGTAATAAAAATGGCAAGGATCAAGGACAAGGAAAGAGTTTTAAAGGCAGCTAGAGAGAAAAAGGTCACCTATAAAGGAAAACCCATCAGGCTAACATCAGACTTCTCGACAGAAACCCTACAGGCCAGAAGAGAATGGCATGATATACTTAATGCAATGAAACAGAAGGGCCTTGAACCAAGGATACTGTGTCCAGCACGACTATCAATTAAATATGATGGCAGGATTAAACAATTCCCAGACAAGCAAAAGCTGAGGGATTTTGCTTCTCACAAACCACCTCTACAGGGCATCCTACAGGGACTTCTCTAGATGGGAGCACTCCTAAAAAGAGCACAGAACAAAACACACAACATATGAAGAATGGAGGAGGAGGAATAAGAAGGGAGAGAAGAAAAGAATCTCCAGACAGTGTATATAACAGCTCAATAAGCAAGCTAAGTTAGGCAGTAAGATACTAAAGAAGCTAACCTTGAACCTTTGGTAACCACGAATCTAAAGCCTGCAATGGCAATAAGTACATATCTCTCAATAGTCACCCTAAATGTAAATGGACTTAATGTACCAATCAAAAGACACAGAGTAATAGAACGGATAAAAAAGCAAGACCCACCTATATGCTGCTTACAAGAAACTTACCTTAAACCCAAAGACAAGCATAGACTAAAAGCCAAGGGATGGAAAAACATATTTCAGGCAAACAACAGTGAGAAGAAAGCAGGGGTTGCAGTACTAATATCAGACAAAATAGACTTCAAAACAAAGAAAGTAACAAGAGATAAAGAAGGATACTATATAATGAAAAAGGGCTCAGTCCAACAGGAGGATATAACCATTCTAAATATATATGCACCCAACACAGGAGCACCAGCATATGTGAAGCAAATACTAACAGAACTAAAGAGGGAAATAGACTACAATGCATTCATTTTAGGAGACTTCAATACACCACTCACCCCAAAGGATAGATCCACCGGGCAGAAAATAAGTAAGGACACACGGGCACTGTACAACACACTAGAACAGATGGACCTAATAGACATCTATAGAACTCTACATCCAAAAGCAACAGGATATATATTCTTCTCCAGTGCACATGGAACATTCTCCAGAATAGACCACATACTAGCTCACAAAAAGAGCCTCAGTAAATTCCAAAATATTGAAATTCTACCAACCAATTTTTCAGACCACAAAGGTATAAAACTAGAAATAAATTCTACAAAGAAAACAAAAAGGCTTACAAACACATGGAGGCTTAACAACATGCTACTAAATAATCAATGGATCAATGAACAAATCAAAATAGAGATCAAGGAATATATAGAAACAAATGACAACAACAACACTAAGCCCCAACTTCTGTGGGATGCAGCGAAAGCAGTTCTAAGAGCAAAGTATATAGCAACCCAGGCACACTTGAAGAAGGAAAAACAATCCCAAATGAATAGTCTAACATTACAATTATCGAAACTGGAAAAAGAAGAACAAATGAGGCCTAAAGTCAGCAGAAGGAGGGACATAATAAAGATCAGAGAAGAAATAAACAAAATTGAGAAGAATAAAACAATAGCAAAAATCAATGAAACCAAGAGCTGGTTCTTTGAGAAAATAAACAAAATAGATAAGCCTCTAGCCCAACTTATTAAGAGAAAAAGAGAATCAACACAAATCAACATAATCAGAAATGAGAATGGAAAAATCACGACAGACTCCAGAGAAATACAAAGAATTATTAAAGACTACTATGAAAACCTATATGCCAACAAGCTGGAAAACCTAGAAGAAATGGACAAATTCCTAGAAAAATACAACCTCCTAAGACTGACCAAGGAAGAAACACAAAAGTTAAACAAACCAATTACGAGCAAAGAAATTGAAACGGTAATCAAATAACTACCCAAGAACAAAACCCCAGGGCCAGACGGATTTACCTCAGAATTTTATCAGACACACAGAGAAGACATGATACCCATTCTCCTTAAAGTGTTTCACAAAATAGAAGAAGACGGAATACTCCCAAACTCATTCTATGAAGCCAACATCAACCTAATACCAAAACCAGGCAAAGACCCCACCAAAAAAGAAAATTACAGACCAATATCCCTGATGAATGTAGATGCAAAAATACTCAATAAAATATTAGCAAACAGAATTCAACAGTGTATCAAAAGGATCATACACCATGACCAAGTGGGATTCATCCCAGGGATGCAAGGATGGTACAACATTCGAAAATCCATCAATATCATCCACCACATCAACAAAAAGAAAGACAAAAACCACATGATCATCTCCATAGATGCTGAAAAAGCATTTGACAAAATTCAACATCCATTCATGATAAAAACTCTCAGCAAAATGGGAATAGAGGGCAAGTACCTCAACATAATAAAGGCAATATATGATAAACCCACAGCCAGCATTATACTGAACAGCGAGAAGCTGAAAGCATTTCCTCTGAGATCGGGAACCAGACAGGGATGCCCACTCTCCCCACTGTTATTTAACATAGTACTGGAGGTCCTAGCCACGGCAATCAGACAAAACAAAGAAATACAAGGAATCCAGATCAGTAAAGAAGAAGTTAAACTGTCACTATTTGCAGATGATATGATACTGTACATAAAAAACTCTAAAGACTCCACTCCAAAACTACTAGAATTGATATCGGAATACAGCAAAGTTGCAGGATACAAAATTAACACACAGAAATCTGTAGCTTTCCTATACACTAACAATGAACCAATAGAAAGAGAAATCAGGAAAACAATTCCATTCACCATTGCATCAAAAAGAATAAAATACCTAGGAATAAACCTAACCAAAGAAGTGAAAGACTTATACTCTGAAAACTACAAGTCACTCTTAAGAGAAATTAAAGGGGACACTAATAAATGGGAACTCATCCCATGCTCATGGCTAGGAAGAATTAATATCGTCAAAATGGCCATCCTGCCCAAAGCAATATACAGATTTGATGCAATCCCTATCAAACTACCAGCAACATTCTTCAATGAATTGGAACAAATAATTCAAAAATTCATATGGAAACACCAAAGACCCCGAATAGCCAAAGCAATCCTGAGAAAGAAGAATAAAGTAGGGGGGATCTCACTCCCCAACTTCAAGCTCTACTACAAATCCATAGTAATCAAGACAATTCGGTACTGGTGCAAGAACAGAGCCACAGACCAGTGGAACAGATTAGAGACTCCAGACATTAACCCAAGCAATTATGGTCAATTAATATTTGATAAAGGAGCCATGGACATACAATGGCAAAATGACAGTCTCTTCAACAGATGGTGTTGGCAAAACTGGACAGCTACATGTAGGAGAATGAAACTGGATCATTGTCTAACCCCATATACAAAGGTAAACTCAAAATGGATCAAAGACCTGAATCTAAGTCATGAAACCATTAAACTCTTGGTAAAAAACATAGGCAAAAACCTCTTAGACATAAACATGAGTGACCTCTTCTTGAACATATCTCCCCAGGCAAGGAAAACAACAGCAAAAATAGGCAAGTGGGACTACATTAAGCTGAAAAGCTTCTGTACAGCGAAAGACACCATCAATAGAACAAAAAGGAACCCTACAGTATGGGAGAATATATTTGAAAATGACAGATACGATAAAGGCTTGACGTCCAGAATATATAAAGAGCTCACATGCCTCAACAAACAAAAAACAAATAACCCAATCAAAAAATGGGCAGAGGAACTGAACAGACAGTTCTCTAAAAAAGAAATACAGATGGCCAACAGACACATGAAAAGATGCTCCACATCGCTAATTATCAGAGAAATGCAAATTAAAACTACAATGAGGTATCACCTCACACCAGTAAGGATAGCTGCCATCCAAAAGACAAACAACAACAAATGTTGGCGAGGTTGTGGAGAAAGGGGAACCCTCCTACACTGCTGGTGGGAATGTAAATTAGTTCAACCACTGTGGAAAGCAGTTTGGAGGCTCATCAAAATGCTCAAAACAGACCTACCATTTGACCCAGGAATTCCACTCCTAGGAATTTACCCTAAGAAGGCAGCAATCAAGTTTGAGAAAGACAGATGCACCCCTATGTTTATCGCAGCACTATTTACAATAGCCAAGAATTGGAAGCAACCTAAATGTCCATCGGTAGATGAGTGGATAAAGAAGATGTGGTATATATACACAATGGAATACTACTCAGCCAGAAGAAGTGGAAAAATCCAACCATTTGCAGCAACATGGATGGAGCTGGAGAGTATTATGCTCAGTGTAATAAGCCAAGCGGAGAAAGAGAAATACCAAATGATTTCACTCATCTGAGGAGTATAAGAACAAAGGAATAACTGAAGGAACAAAACAGCAGTGGAATTACAGAACCCAAAAATGGACTAACAGGTACCAAAGGGAAAGGAACTGGGGAGGATGGGTGGGCAGGGAGGGATAAGGGGGGAGGAAGAAGAAGGGGGTATTAAGATTAGCATGCATGGGGGGGAGGGAGAAAGGGGAGGGTGGGCTGCACAACACAGAGAGGACAAGTAGGGATTCTACAACATTTTGCTAAGCTGATGGACAGTAACCGTAATGTGGTTGTTAGGGGGGACCTGATATAGGGGAGAGCATAGTAAACATAGTACTCTTCATGTAAGTGTAGATTAAAGATTAAAAAAAAAAAGAAAGAAAGAAAGAAAAGGGGGATTACTCCTTGATAGGATAAAAGTATTGGTAAATCAAAGATCAACGCATGCTTTAAATATCCTTAATGTTGATCACTTAAAGGGTGTCAGATGATAAGCTATGGAGGTACTCTTTTCTGATAATATTCCTTTCTCTTAATAAAAAAAAAAAAAAAGCAGTCCCTGTGTGCTGACCTCCAATGAGTTCTGCACAGTGGTATAGAGGGCATGTCAAAGTGTGGGCAAAGGGTCTGTTTGTTTCTATGCAGAAGATCAAGGCCCAGCTTGGGATACCCAGAAAATGAACTAAGATACGATATGAGGAGGAGCTTCCGGCATCAGCACTCTCTGGAGGACTCGTGCCGGGGGATGATCATCAAAAAGCGTCCACAGGGATCCGGGCGATGCTGCGGTTGTGGCTGCAACCACCCCACCATTTCCTGGACTTGCCATTGGAATGAGGAGGGAGATGTCTAGGCTGGCATGTGCATACAGTGAGACAACCAATTTGACCGGATCTGTACTGTTGGAACTCAACCAGGAGTTGGGAGGGGTGCAAGTTGTAGCGCTCCAAAATCTTACAACTATAGACTATCTATGGTTAAAAGAACATATGGGAGGTGAACAGATCCCAGAAATGGGCTGCTTTAATTTGTCTGATTTTTCTCAGACTGTTCCAGTACAGTTGGACAATATCCATCATATCAGACAAATTTTCACAAATGCCTAGGGTGCCTAAATGGTTTTCTTGGCTTCACTGGAGATGGATGGTAATTATAGATTTGCTTTGTTTATGTCACTATATTCCTATTATGTTAATATGTGTGTCAAATTAGTTAGTAGTTTAAAACCTATACATAGTTAAGGTACTATACAAGAAGATATGTCAAAGAAATAATCAATCCTCCCATGTTTTCTTCCATATGTTACCTCTATAGCTTTTCTTCTTCCTTCCTAATTACAACGCTTAAATAGAATTCGTGCCTCATATCGAAGTTACCGAGTATCATAATTCCTCCAGGTGGTAAAGATACCTCGAGACAAGTGCTGGGCATAGAAGCCACAGGGCATAAATCTGCAAAGAAGTAAAAAGCTAACCTTTTCAAACAATATGGCTTCTCTCTCACTTACCAACTTTACATTTCCCTGTATGGCCCTGGAAGATGACTGGTTAGCCAGAGACGGGTAAGATTCCTCAAGGGAGGAACAACCTAAGACAGGCACAGTCTCAGGGGGGCCATCAGGTGAGAAATTGGGGATCAACAGAGGTGAGGCTCAGAACCTCATCCCCCCTGCTTTGAGAGAAATCTTCTGCATCCGTGGATGTTTTATTGCCCTTGTCTAGCTTGGATTAACACATAGTCTACAGGCACACACCTGATCATCTACAATTGCTCTCTTACAACACTAATCTATGTTTTCTACCTTTATCTTGCATCTACCTACCACTTCAGCATTTTATTAAAAATAAAAATAATAATAATAATAAAGGGAGAAATGTGGGATCAACATATAAATCAAGTATAAAAATCAAACGAATATTCATATTTGACCTGATTGTTTATAGTTCATAATGCATGATCAAAACCGAAAGTTTCTGTGATGAATGCCCTTGTACTGTTCACCATGTAAGAATTTATTCACTATGTAAGAATTCGTTCACCATGTAAGAACTTGTTCATTATGCTTCAGAAGATTGGAGACTGATGAGAGTTAGGCTTGAGATGGATTAATGATTATACATTGAGCATTGACCCCCCTATACTGAATTTTATTGTTGTTAACAACCATTTGATCAATAAATATGAGAGATGCCCTCTCAAAAAAAAAAAAATGGGTGTAGGACCTGAACAGACTTTTCCAAATAAGAAATACAATTGGCCAACAGACACATGAAAAGATGCATCACTAATCATCAGGGAAATAAAAATTAATAAGGTGATAGCCTTATACCAGTCAGAATGGCCACTCTCCAAAAGACAAGAAATAACAAGTGTTGGTGAGTTGTATAGAAACGGGAAACCTCCTACACTGTTGGTGGGAATGTAAATTGATGCAGCCCCTGTGGAAAGCAGTATGGAGGTTCCCCAAACACCTAAAAATAGAAATACTATACAACCCAGTAATACCACTTCTAGGAGTTTACCCAAAGAAAATGAAATCCCTGATTCAAAAAGATATATGCACCCCTATGTTTATTGTGACATTATTTACAATAGTCAAAATATGGAAGCAACCGAAGTGTCCATTAACAGATGAATGGATAAAGAAGAGTTAATGCATAAATATAATGGAATATTATTCAGGTGTAAAAAAGAAATATTTCCATTTGCAACAACATGGATGGACCTAGAAGGTATTATGCTAAGTGACATAGCCAGGAGGAGAAAGACAAATACCATATGCTTATTTGTGGACTCTAAAACAAAAACAAAAAAAAATGAACAAAATAACAGTAGACTAACAGACACTGATAAATGATTGGCGATGACCATGGGGGAGAGGTTGAGTGTGGGTTGGGTAAAGGGGATAAAAGGGCACAAATATTCTCAATCATAATATAAGTTGGTCATGGGGATAGCAGTATACATACAGCATGAAGAATATAGCAAACGATTCTGTAAAATCTTCCTATGTTGACAGATAGTAACCACACTATTGGGGGTGAGGATTTAATACTATGGGTAATGTTGAACCACTGTTTTGTATACTTGAAACCAATGTAAGATTGTATAAATGACACTTCAATAAAAAAAAAAGTTTTCACATTGTTCTGGATGCTGTGCATTTTTTTTCCATGTTGTGAAAGGACCAGTTTGAAGTTAGTGGTTGTAATAACTCCCAAGTGTATAATGTAAAGGCTTGGATTTGTACAGAAAAACTGCAAATATTCCTGAATGTAATCAGAATGAATCAGTGATACCAAAATTTGAAAGCCTTTCCTATGTGAAGATTCTCATTTCTTGAAGGACACTAAGAAGATTAAGGCTCTCATTAAACCATTAACTGAATAACTTCCCATGGATTCTGTCCCTCTAAATCATTCTGTTAGTCAAACATTCATATTAGTTTCTACTACAGAGAGGATCAAAACATTACAATTTAATACCATTTAATGATATTTGAAATTTCATTTGACTACCAGCTAGGCAGAGGTAAACCCTGCTTTAAAAGGTACAAATTATCATTATTTACCAAATCTTTTTTCTCAATAGTTTGTATTTAACAATAGAGAGAGCATGTTTGGCCATAACCCCAAGCACTGGCAAATGACCCAGAGATTCAAAGAGGGCTTTACGTGTTTGTTCTGATCATGTGATGATTGACTTTACACCATTTCCCATAACACACTTATGGAAACACCATTAGACAATTTCCACACTGAAAGGTTTTGCTCCAAGTATGGGGAAAAGATACAGCTTGAATTAAGGAAAAACGGAGCTAACATATACTGAATATACTAACGTTAGGTATCAGCCACCATGCTAGTTACATTACAGGAGTTACCTCAACCAGTCCTCATTAATTGCAGCTTAGAAGAAGGTACTATTTTTATTCTATTCTACAAGCAAGGATACTGAGGCTCAGCCAGGAAATCTTGAGATAGGATTCAAACCTAGACCCTCTGACTCTAGGACCTTGTCCAACTCTGAAGCATGCTCCCTATCCAATCATAACAACAAATGGTTTCCCTCAGCAAAGACCAGTGCTTGTTTACTGTGGAGTATCTTCAATCTATTGCTACTTATGGCCAAAAAAAAAACGAATGTTGTAAGTTAACAATCAAGTCAAGTTTATACCCTGAGGAGATGAAGTCAAACTAATAGTACATGAGAACAATATCCTTTAAGGTGCAAAAGTTCAATTATCTTTGTTTAAACAGAAGTTAGCCCATGGGCAGAATCACCCTGGAATAAAAGAATCACAGCATAGCTATCCAATAGTTACCCTGTATTTACTATTACAACTCTCTGGATCTGAGATGCCATTTCAAGCCCTTTGCCTCCTGCATAAAAGCTATAACACATATATTCTATTTATTGCTAGATATATTTTATGCTAAAAGCGTGGAGATATGCTTGGATAATTTTCCATATGAACATCTACATTGAGGAATGGCTATAAAATTTAAGTTCTCTGTTTATCTGAGGAAGGAGAGGTCTGTTATTTTCCATTACATCTTACCACTTTAACAATTAAATATGGGCAATGGTTTAATATTTTCATCTTAACCTGCTCTTCCCCAAAGCAATAGAAAAAAACTTAACTACTAAGAATGTTTCCATATTGTAATAAGCAGTGTATCATAATTTAAAATGAATTATTATTTTAAAAATTTAAATTTGACAAAAGGCTAGGACATAAACTGCAAGTATTGCCAATTAGAAAAGAAATGATATAATAAAAAGATTATTGAAGTGATTGATAACTATTGATATTGTTAGGTAAACAGAACTTAGGTCATTTTAATTCATATAGAAATAGCAAATGTGTCATTGCTGTTTTGAGAATCACCAATAAGACTTCAAAATTGAGTTTCCAAAACCTGAAATTCATTGCATGACCTCATTTGCTAACTGGGCTATTGACTAATTAAGAATTTTATTCTCAATTTCATGTAATGTATTATATCATTTTAATTAAAATTAGTTTAAAATAAATTTCTCATATACAAACTCATGATTATGACCATAATTACTATTATGAAACTTTATTCAATTTTTTCATTACATGCTTTCTCCCATCAATGTCAAAAACATGCTTACAAATTTCATGTCAATTTTATGTATTGATTAGAAGTGAATTCACTTTTAAATTATGCTTTTGATAATATATTTCATTGTGTAGAATCATGATTATTCTATCAAAATTAATTTTATTTTCATATTTATATATATGCTATTGTAGAAACAATATTTCTACCACTTTACAGAGCCAGATCCACAGAAAGAGTTGTAGATGTCCTGGCTCTGTCCAGACCATTGCTCTTCTAACCCTTTCTCAAAGATCAGCCCCCTCCAGTGTTTATGGCATAGAATACGGACGGTGGTGGTTTCATGAATGTATACTTCTCTCCAAACTCATCAAGTTGTATACTTTAAATAAGTACAAGTTTTCAGATCTCAATCATACCTCAATAACGTGGTTTAAAACAAACAATAAGGTAGTCTCCATCAGCTAACCAATGAATGCCCTATTACACCCACTAAAGTCCCTCTCTGAGAATTTTAAAAACAGTTCATCTAATTCCAACTCGACCAACATACTCAGGATTCCAACCATATGAAGACCCATCCTGCAGCCTGATCTTCTTCACCTCACCTCCATCCACACATGCCAGGCACTTACAAGCTCACCCTGATATATTTCACCACAATCAGCCCCCTCTTGGTCTCAGTTCCTTTCCTGCTTCATCCAGGGCCTGCTGATGATCATATGCAGAATCTTACCCCTTCTCGCCACCTGCACTGCCACCCCCGAGGTCCAAGTTACCATGATGTCTCTTCTGGATTATTATAATCACCTCCTAACTGCTTCCTAGACGTACCCTAAGGCCTCTTCAGGCCGAGGGTGCCTGTCCCTCTACAACCAGATAAATTTTTGTTTAAATCAAGCCACACCTACAGCAAAATTATGTTCCAGAGAATGAGAAAGATGTGGAGCCATGGCAAAGCACCCCAACTGCTTGTGGGAGTTTAAGCTGGTTTGGCTCCTCAGAAGAGCAATTCACCAATACCTAGTAAAGTGGACAATGGGCACAGCCTGCAAGCCACAATTTCACTTCTAGGTATAAAAACCCTAGAGAAACACGTGCCCATGGAGACATGAACAAGAATGTGGATTGCATCATTGTTTAAGTACAAAAATACACTGGGAATTATTAAAATGTCCATGATAAGGAAAATGAACAAATGTCACATATGTATAAACAGAAATTTTATAAATCAATGTACATGGATGAAAAAGTGATAGAGGACAAATATCAAAAACAGACCTAATTGTAACCTTCCAAATGTCCTGTCCTTGTACTCAACACATAGTAAAACCATCTCTGGGGTCCCTTATGCAAAAGTAAGACCAAAGTAATCTAAAGATAACAAAAATAATTGAGAACCTAATGAAATGTCAACTCATCTTCCAGGCAATAAATACACCATTCTCACATTGAAAAGATTTAACTGAAAAAGTGTTTAATATAAGATCAAGAAAGAATTGTTTAACCCACAAGAGCAGACCAGGTTACTGGACTTTCTAGGTGTGATTACCTTGGCAATAGGTGATATTATCATAATTTATCACCAGTCAGAATTAAAACATCTAAATGTTTAATTTCTTTAAATTTAAAAGAGAAATTTTTCAGAGTGAACCTGATCTTGGGTCTATATTTAATATTTTTTTCCACTATTGACAATGCTTAATGCAAAGCAGGCTTTATTTCCAGCTGAAAAGTAATTTCAGCTCTTGCAACTTTTATCTAGTATATAGGAAAATTATCCATTTTTATAATTAATAGCAGCCTGCTGATGCAGATTCAAAAGAAACAATTTTTAGCATTTCAGAGATAAAGGCCAGTTGGATAAAGACCAGTTGCACTGAAAGCTGCTGAATGAGATAACACACTAAACCACGAAATGCCTAAAACTGAGGGGAAAGTGCAATCACATTCAGGGTGCCACTGACAGAAACACTATAATGTGCCCCTTTTGTAGTTTTTAAAATCACTAATCAGATGTGAACCTATTAGATGTCTGAAAGGGCCAAAAAAAATAAAATGACTTTAAAATTTGGATACTGTACAGTCCACCTGACATTGCTGGAACTTAGTAGGTAATCCACAGATACATTAAATGCATCAACAGAGTAAGAAAGAGAAGAAAGAAATGAAGGAATGAAGGCAGGCAGGCAGGAAGAAATCTGTTATTTTATTTCAAAACCATCTTCCTACTAAGTACCATTCATCCATTCATGTATTCATGCAGTTCATTTAATTACATTTACTGAGTATCTGCTCTAGATGCTAGAGACAAAGATAAACAAGTCTCCTCAGCACTGCCAGCCTAAGGCTTCCTATTTTCTTAGCCTTGAACCTTTGATCAGGTAAGTGTCAGTATTAGAAATAGCAGTATTCGTTTATCCTTCCACATAATGCTTTTCCAAGGAATAATTTTAAGTATTAACACACCTTTGTAAAATACAGCTGAAGTAAACTAAGTGAATCAGGTGATTTCACTTGCTGTAAAAATATGAAATTTAATTTTGAACATATTCCTACATTTCTTTAAAAAGAGGAATGCAATTTTATTAAATTCTTAAATCTAACATTTCAACACCACAGGACAAGCTTGCCAATCTTTCAAGTACTTAAAGTCAAGAGATGAAAATATAATTAGCCAAGAGAATGAAATCATAAATAAAAATGTCAAATATTTCCTGTTCTAAATATCACTTATAAATATTTTATAATAATGTACACTTGTTAATATCATATTATAAAACTGGAAGCCCCCAGAATAAAGACTCAATATCTAAAATATACTTTAGAAATACATGAGATACTTGAAGATAAGAGAAGTGGGAAAAGGTGATCCCTAAGGGAAGATATAACTTCTTAACCTCATCTTCCCGGTACTCAAACAAAACACAGGCTTCTAAAAATGTTCTCCCAAGTATTGTTTTGTTTTATTTTTGAAAGTGATGCTCAAAATTTTGTATAGTTTTCAATTTTATAAACCAAATTCTATTATTTGAACACATTTAAATATGGACACATTTGGAATCTGGGTAAGAGTTGCTTTTTTACAGTAGATGACTATTCTGTCAACTTTCCCTATTTATTCAGAAGGCACAGCATACTTCAGTGTATTAATAAATGAAACATTTATAGAGAACAGTTGCAAAATATTTTTAAAGCAGGCAATCCCACACTCATACTAAAACAGCTGAAGGGAAACTAGAGTCTTTTGCATTACCTCAGGCTGCTTTATTCATGAACATTATTAAGCCCCTGAAAATGAGGAATAGTTACTGTCTGCACTGTGACAAAGCCAGCAGTCCTCTTTGTGAACAGCACCACTTATTTATGAACAACACCAGACACAGGGACATCAATTTGTTCTTTTATTCTTATGAAACACTGCGTGCTGTGAGAGTGACTAACCCTTAGGATTTAGTGACGCCCCAGGTCATAATTATGGGCCCTTCCAAAACCAGATTTTTGTTTTTTTAATTATTTTAAGAAAATCTGACAAATAAACCCTAATAAGTTATGTAAATGTAAAAAAGTAGAAGAGTTGTCCCAGTAGGCAGATTCCAACCGCACTGTGAATTCCAGACTGAACTGTGGCTTGTACACAGGAAAATCTTGTCTCCTAGCACCAGTTGCCAGCACAGTTTCCTCTCTCCCCTGGAAAAGCCCTTCATCTCACAGCACTGTGAGCTCCACTAAACCCATAGATTCAAGTGATCATCCTCATTGGCCGTAGTCAAAGGGTTGTTTCAAAAACATGCTTCTATGGGATTCCGTGAGGCTCATGAGCGGAAACCATACTACATCACACTCCAAAGTCTTTTACAACACAGAATACCACTAAAAACAACTGGTTAATACTGTTGAAATAGAAGACATAAGTGCATTATTTAAAAATTGTAAGATCAAAATGCAGCACATCTATTTACATCATTTGAGAAGTGAATTGATTTCCCCGTTAAATTTCCCTTAGACAAACTGTTCCCCAATAAAATGGGTTGATTTCTTTCTTCTTAAAAAACTTAAGACTTCAAATTGTTTTCAGATATTTTGATTATACAGAAAGTAGGTGGAAGACATTTTACTTACTGATAAAGTATCCTGTTAAATTTGATGCAGTAAATGGGATCTCTCAAATTTCTTTTAGTCTATATATATTTATATTTGTTTTTATGGAAATAAGCCCAAAGCAATTTATTCTACTCATTAAACTAAAAACACGTATTCTTATAAGAGAATTTTGTTCTAGTAAAGTTAGCCTCTAGGAAAATTTCTTCTAAATTTGTCTTGTCTCACAATTCTTAAATAAAATGTGACGTCCCTCAAAAGGAAAACACAATTTACGACAACAATTCATATGTGAATAAACAAGAAAAGTCAACCTATTGAATACAACATGTATAATTTATTAAACAGAAAAAAGTTTTTAATATGCATAAAATTACCTGACACCCTGGAAGACGTAGACAATCCGTGTATTTCTGCTACCTAGATAGTTGTCACCAAACTTTTTGCAGTATCATCAGAATTTTTCAGCAACTTGAACTCACCATCTTAAAAGTCTAAATAATTCAGGTGTGGTATTTTTCCCAGTCTTTTGAACTTGATCGCTCTATATTGATCAGTTTATCCAAGCATATGTGAAAAGTTTCTTACAGGTATGTTTCAAGATAGAATAAAATGCTTAACTAACACTGAGTGCCTATGTGGTAGTAACTGCTGTGACTCTCCTTCACCAATACAGATAATGCTGCCATCCAAAAGAGTGGGTTTGATTTGTCAAGATCTTCTTTGGCCATATAGTCTTACTTGGAGGGATTTAGTTTTGCTATTAAAAGGTAAGAAATCATAACGGAAGTCCCTGTTAAAACATCTTTATTGACTCAAACTCAAGTTGATGTTCTAAGTCTTCTTCCACATGAGTCCAGGTCACCTTTTCGATCATACGATCTACAATTCCCATACCTGTTCTAATAAAACTGGTTTTTTCACTGTTCCTTTATCTCTAAAACATATTTTCCATATTGCACTTGCTATTATTTTCATGAGAAAAAATCACTACATTGCTTCCTATAAGCACTTAAAATCTTCTGGTCCAGCCAGTTCAAATCACAAATCTTTGCTTCAAAGGCATATCAAAATGTTTTCTATAATTTCACGTGAATAAATCCCATTGTGGAGATGAGAAGTGTTTTCTGAGACATCTAAAAAAAATTGCTAAATATATAACATCTTAAATCTGGAATTTCAGTTTCTACAAAAAAAATCATCAATTCATCATAAACTGCATTTAAACTCAACTTTTTTATGCTGATTTATTGTCTTTAGTTTATTTAAAAGTATAGTTTTAAAAATTAATCAGCCTTGTGATTTAGTTATGTATGTAAGCAAAGCACAACTTAGACATTAATGTACTTAAGAAAAAGAAATACTAAGAGAAGTTTTGTTTTGCTTTGAACAAAAGCAATACATTTATTTGAAAAGCAGTGTAACCTAGATATTTTCATTATAACATACACAGAATAGCTAATGCTTTTTAAAGAGAAAAATAAATTAAGCTATTTCACTGCAGTAATAAGGAATTTTATAGAAGAGAGAACTAAAATAAGGAAAAGATCATCTATTTTCCACTGTGTCTTGCAATTTCATAATTCATTAATTTTATTTCTGAACATACTCTTTGAATTAATGTTGAGTTCTGGTCTTAGTTCACCCTTAAACATCCAATTAATATTTCCTATTTTACTATTTATCAGATTTGTCTGCACTCTGATACATCACACTGGTGCTCTTACGAAAATCACATAAGACTGCAGAAAGAAAATTAGGTGAATATTTATTCAAATCATATTTGTAAAAATAAATTGATAATTGCCTAGTCAAATGCAATGGGATTTTACATTATAGACTATTTTACTGAAATCTAGTAATTATGTCCACTTATATTGAAGTAAAACCACGGATCAGGATACTGAGGACCAGGAGGAACGCTACAAGGGAATACATTTGCAAGGACATTTCACTAATACAACAGTTTCCCCAGTCCAACTCAGCGCATATGGCCCAGGACACCTCAGAAACAGTTAGAAAAGGCTAAGACCTCACTTTATACCATAGTAATGTGCAAAGACAAAGAAGTAAACCTAGCCAAGTTTACCAGGGCAATGATACTATATAAATTATACAACAAGACTGGTCCTCCGTTAAAGTAATCAAAATGCATTTACCTTGAAAAGCAGCTGCATTTCGAGATATTAGCAACTTTAGTGTTGAGCTGGATGTTTGGAGCAACTGCTCCATATCTTGGCGAGCTGCGATTTGATATCTCTCCTCCATCTTCCTGGTGCAGCATGTAGGTTTCTTGGATATGCAAACCTGAAGATCAGGTCCTGGAACACACATTAATGTTCTTCAGAATAATTACCTGTTCATTTAACAAATTTCACGTTACATCTCAGGCATTAGTGATCAGCGCTGCACGTAAGGCATCATCTGTGTAAGGAACTGATTGACTAGAGCAGCTGCTATAAGACAATTCATCTATTGCTCATGAACCCAGTCATGAAACAGAATTCTAAACCATGAACACTTTGATCAACTACTTTACTTTTTGTTCAAATATTGGGTATGTCCACTCATTTAGCTAATTATTATTAACTAATAGGCTATATAATAGAAAACAAATTAACTGTTACATAAATACAGACTTAAATCAGGAAACTTATTTTTGCTTACTTTATTAATTCAGCCAAAAGGATTTGAACTAAATATGTTATGGAGAAGCATATCGGCTAAACTAAGAGAAAATCAGTGCTAAGAAGAGAAAATCAAATTTTCTACATCAACTAAAGGTGAGAAAACCTCACCAGATTTCTCAGCTTGCATTATGCTTGTGCTTCTTATGGAATAAGCGATTGTCAATGATAATGATGTGATAAAGATCAAGAGCAATGGGCCCAAACCCAGCAGCCAAAATTCTACTTGTCACCTCACTTCTAGAGACAACTCATATCATTCAAAACAGTTTTTAGTTTTATAACTATTTTCATAAAAATTCCTGTGAAGATGTGTAGTACATGAAATGAGAAGTTATTACATATATGTTATTGTTATGGTTAAAATAATTGCTAATATGATTAACAGCTCTCATCCCAGATGAGCTAAACCTCATTTTATAACAGAATAATAAGCAAAGACGAAGTAAAACTAGCCAAGTTTGCTAGTGTAATAGTAATAGGCAAATTACACAACAATACAGGTAAGCACCTTTATACCCAGCAGGTATGCTAGAGAACAAAGAGGAGAAGCCGTGCAGCACGGAAGAGCGCCTAACGGGGATCACCCTGATGGGGCACCATCGTATGATGTAAAGCTCCCCACACTTTATTTGCGTGGTCTATACATTACTCCCTTATTTCAGAGTAGGAAGAAGAGTCATAGCCTTTAATCTCTGGAGAGTTTCACAGCTCACGTGTTAGCTCTTCATTGACCAGCTATAGATCAGCAACTGTAAAATATCCACATATGGACACATACACACACACACACACGGACACATGATAGCCACCTTTCAAACTCCTCCCTTTTCCCACAGAGTCAGCCTCAGACCTCGCATTTCTAAAATTTGATTCTGAGTAAGATCGAAACATCTGAAAACAGTCTGAGCTTCCTGCCAACAAAGGACCCCAAAATTTCTAATGATTTTGGCTTTAGTTTGTTTAAGTTAGACAAATAACAAATGATAGCATTTGAACATTTTTCAAAAGCAATAAGGCATAAAATATTTATATGTGTCACAGTAGGTAACATTTTGGCAATTGTTCTTCATTTATCTTGCCTAAAGTTATACAAAAGCAAATGCCACTTCAAACATTAAAACTGATTGAAAGAAAACAAAGCTATCCTCTCAACTTTATTCCTAAATGAAAGACTGAAGAATTAGAGTTGAAAGAATAACAATAACAGAGATTAGGGAAAAGAACTAATAAGTAAATACTAAAATACATAAACATATTTTATATGAGAAACATAGCTAGGGAATAAAAAGGATACAATAACAATAATAATAATAGATCATTGCAAATATCTCTCCAGAATTCAAATAGCTAACATCATTTTGCTGGACCACATTCTTATATATGGCTTATAAAGGCCCCACATTATGACCTCTCCTTCCCTCCCTCCTGGTCTAGCTTCATCACAAGGAACATGGACCTCGTGCTCTTCTCTTCACACACTGGCTTTAATTCAGTTCCTCATATCCACCAAGGTCCCTCTTGCCACAGAACCATTCTCCACACCCTTCACTCTGAACGGGATATTTTTGCCCTACATGTGCTCATCTACACACATGGTGAACACCCACCTTCACCTAATTCAGTCCCACCTATTTTGCTTTAGATCTTAACCCAATCTTCCTTAATCTTTGCTTTGTCTTAAAAGGAAATTTCCCTAATCTCGCAGATAGCTATTGTCCTTATTAGACGTGCCGGGAGTGCCTCACACCTCTCTCATTGCATTTACTATGGTTGCAATATTATATATTTCCTCATGTGATTACTAATCACTTTATACCATAGTAATATATGACTCAAACTCAATACTATACTATAAAGAAGGAATTTTCACTCATTGTTATATCTCAGTAATCTAGCACAGTGCCTAATAAATCGTAAGCGTTCCATTTTCAATCATTGAACCAATAGTTGATGATCCACCATGTATATGCATTACCTAATTTAATCATCACATTAATCCTAGGATACAGGGGCCATTACTATGACATTTTACATAGGAGCAAATGGAGGCACAAAGAGGCTTTGAAAACTCCCACTGTCACATACCAACGTACTACAGAATGGTGGAGCTGGTGTTTGGAAACAGGCAAAGGGATTCCCAAATACCTTCTTCACCATGTACTCAGAGGAAAGCGATAGTCTTGAATCTCTACATGGTTTGTCTAAACACATAACTGGCCATTTTTGTTTCCCATTTTGAAAGAAGTCATATGTTTGGTAAGTTGGAAGAAAATAAATTTCAAGCTAGGAAGCATCCAAGGAATTATTTTCAAAAATAAGACTGGCTAAAATATAAAGTTTTACAGTTACCACTTGCCTTTTCACTCAATTTTAAATGGAGGAAAGTACATTTAGAAAGAAGCTAAAATTGATTTTCAGCACTATCCTAAACATAATGTGGGAGAGACACCGCCATGTCTCGGTGACTCTTAACAAGCAGAGACAGCCATTCAGAGCACTTAGAGCAAACACATGCCTCAAGTTGATGAGGGTCTGCATTGATTAATTCAGACTTTTATTTAGAATCTTGGAAGTTGGTAGTAACAACATAAAACTAAACCCCAAACCAAATAAGGACTATAATTCAAAGATCTAGTTGTCTCATTGGCAGATCATTTTCATCAGTACCACCTACAAAATATGCTGAAGCCACTTAAGTTGGGGTCACAGTGAAGGTGAAAAAGAGTCCACAAGAACTAGTTTTCCCTTACTTCCTATGTCAGTGCAAAGGACAGAATAAGATGAACCATACTTGCTCAGGAAAGAACCATGCCTTACATTTTGTTCCCAGTACCAGCACAAAGGACATAAGACGCTTGATGAACCAACACCCAGGCTACAGTTCTGTCATTGTAAACAGAACGAACATCACAAGGAAGAGAAGCCAGATGGAATCCTAACAGATACTACTTGGTAAGAAGACACATTTTTTAAATATTTCAAACCCTGACTTCAAAGAACATGACATAACTGAGGATGCTAAGAAACAGCAAGAGGACACAACCCGGATTCAGAAGCGGTAGTCATGTTTCTGAATGGTAACATTAAACTCCATAAGAATAAAATTACTAAAGACAAATGAAATTAAAAATAAAACAACAGACTCCTTGCTGAAGGGGACTTCAACCAGAATTGTGGGAGCTTTTCTTGATTTCTCACTCAAAGTGGCAGAATTAGTTAGTATGTCTTCCTTTCTGGCTCTAGGATGGGAAGCTATCACAGCCATCTACCTGCTTGTATATTTTTTAATGTGCTAAAATAGGAAGACTGGGACACATTAGGAAGAGATGGCGGCAGTGGCGGCTTAGTTTCCACTCTCTCCAAATCCTCACATGAACCAGATGGAACATCTAGAAAAGAAATCCAAAAAATATAACAAAACTAGATGATGCGGTATCTCCACACATTTCAAAATATAACCAGGGTGGGGAAAACCCAGCAATAGCCACAGATCTTCACAGTATCAGAGTCTGGGCAGGCGGGAGAAGAAGGAAGCTTTGGGATGCTGTCTTCAGGGCCTGAGGAGCCTAGTGGAACTCACAGGAAAGCACACCGGGCCCACTTGAGAACAGCAGCTGAAACTGGGAGAGTTTCGCCCTCCTGATTACCGGGTACTTGCAGGGAAGCTACGACAAGAAAGGAAGGAGGGATCAGGAGCAAACCCAGACCCCCCTGAACTCTCAGAAGGGTTCCAACAGGCTCCATTTCAGGACAGGACCCCACACACAGAAGAGAAACATCAGGAGGTGGAACTAAAATTCAACACAACAGGGATCCAAGAAACAGGTAAAGAAAGTCTAGACCAAAGTGGGAAGGGAAATCAAGCCAAGATATTTCAGAATACAAGCAGCCATATTTTTTTAATGATATGCAAAAAGAGAGGTATTTAGGAAAAGTTAGAAGCCATCCTGAAGCCTGTATCAACATAAATGCTCAGGGGGAGAAAAAAAACTAATTTCTAGTAAAATGAACAACAAAAAATGTTTAGGTCAAATCTCACACAGTTATATTAAAACATTATATTAAATAATTTTATAATTATTTATAATAAAAAAGTAATAGAATAACATCCCCACAAAGAATCTGTGACAGAAAGACATGCCCCCTGAAAAATGCCAGATCAAAATTTAACCAATTTCAAACAAGCTAAAAATAAGAGAAAACATAAAAGAACAACACAAATCAGAATTAGAAAAACTCAGATGAGGTGACAATCCTCAGGAAAAACTTAAAGATGAAAGAAAAATTCTGAAACGAAGTCTAAGCTAAAAGGAAGACAGGAGCAAATCACACAAGGTAATGCCTTAAAAGAAAGAAAAGACAGGAAATAAATTTTGAAAAATCAAAGAGAATGCACAGTGAAGTAAAACCTTCAACAAAATGCAAAGGCAACTTACTGAATGCAAGAAGATATATGCAAATGATGTATCTGATAATGGGCTAATATACAAAATGTTAAAAGAACTCATACAACTAACATAAAAAAAAAACAAATAATGCAATTACAAAACAGGCGGAGGACCTGAATAGATGTTTTTCCAAAGAAGACAAATAGATGGCCAACAGACACATGAAAAGATGCTCCACATCACTAATGATCAGGGAAATGCAAATCAAAACCACAATGAGGTATCACCTTATACCCGTCAGAATGGCCACTATCCAAAAGACAAGAAATAACAAGTGTTGGTGAGGATGTAGAGAAAAGGGAGCCCTCCTACAGGGTTGATGGGAGTGTAATTTGGGACAGCCACTATGAAAAACAGTATGGAGATTCCTCAAATAATTGAAAACAGACCTACCATTCAATCCAGTAATTCCACTTTTGGGTATTTGCCCCAAGAAAATGGAAATACTAATTCAAAAATACATAATAACCCTATGTTCAGTATAGCATTATTTACAATAGCCAAGATATGGAAGCAACCAAAATGTCTACTGAAAAATGGATAAAGAACACGTGGTATACATACATATACATAATGGAATATTAGCCATAAAAATAATGAAATCTTGCCATTAGTGACAAGATGGATGGACTTAGAGGGTACTTTGTTTTGTGAAATAAGCCAGACAATGAAAGACATAATACCATACAATTTCACTTACATATTGAATATAAACAAAACAAATGAACAAATAAAAGAAAAAACACTCATAAACACAACTCAGAAAGTTATGAGAGGCAGGGTGGGATGGGATGGGTGAAATAGGTGAAGAGTATTAAGAGGTACAAACTTCAGGGAATAAATAAAGTAAAAGGAATATAAAGTATAACACAGGGAATATAATCGATAATAATGTAATAACTTTGTATGATAACTACACTTACTGTGGTGAGCATTTAATAATGTAGATAACTAATGAATAACTATGTTGCACACCTAAAACTAATCTTATATGTCAACTATACCTCAATGAAACATAAATAAGTAAAATCAAACAAATAAGAATGAAAGGATTTAAAAGACAGTGACAATAGATATTGCTTATAATGTAAGCCTCTAAAGAAGGAAACAGGAAAAATACTAAATACTATATTTCATGGTAAGCTAAAACTATTGAGTGTAATATGGGATAAAAACAAATAAGGAATATTGAAACTCTGTTCTCTAATTCTATCCTGTACCCCTAAAAATCAGGATTTTTGGGGGTGGAAGAAAGGAGATACAGGCATAGTAAAGAAGTTAAGTACAACTCTGCAATCTTGAATTTGAAGTATCACTATGAAATCATGAAAAATTTTATCTTTAAAATATCGATACTTCCTACCTTCACTGAAAAATCCCAGAACAATGACTACCTGAATAGCAAAGAACATCACATATGCTCAGATTATAGTCCCAAAATATCATATCTCAAGAAGACAAGTGTTTCTTGAAAAAGTGCCGGCTTCTAGGTCTGAGGCAGGAAGTGTAGAAGATGAAAGACTAGTTGAAGTATCTTGTCCACCAGATAGCAAAGAAGTCATTAAATAACTAACTAGGGTCATAGAAGAAAGACTATGATAGTCTACTAGTGCTAACAAAACAAACATACAACATAACAAAACACCACAGACCAGTGGCTTAAACAACAGAAATTCATTTTCTCTCACTTCTGGAAGATGGAAGACCAAGATCAAGGTGTTGGCATAGCTCTCTTGAGACCTTTCACCTTAGTTTAGATGGCCATCTTCTGTGTCTTCACGTGGCCTTTCCTCCACATGTGTGCACTCCTGATGTCTTTCTTCTTATAAGGACACCAATCATATTGGATTAGGGACCATCCTTATGACCTCATTTCATCTTACTTCCTTAAAGGCCCTATCTCTAAGTAGAGTCATATTGGGTGTTTAGGCTTCAACTTAAGAATTCTGGGGGGAGCAGAATTTAGTCCATAACAGAAGCCAACTTCAAAAGGTTTCTATTGACCAAACATAGGATATTTGAGCTTCAATAATTATAACTGCAATGGGTAGAAACCAATGAAATATGCTTAAATCCAAGGGCTTTCAGTATCTGTGCTTTATTTTATAATAAAAAAGACTTTTAAAATAGGACTGCTGAGTGATAATATACATTCTCTTTCCGTTCCACTTATCTCTCCCCTACTCAGCTTATAGGAATTTTTATACTTGTAGCACAAATTAGCTTTATTGATGAGATATGTAGGAAAGGGTCCTTGGTACCAAGACACTGAGATCAAATTATATTTTAGGATGATCAGAATGGATACTATAGGTCATAAATACCAAGTGCTCACCAGACAAAAAAAGGACCTTGTAGTTCAGAATGGACAGGTCTTTTTGCTTTGCTGAAAATATCTTCTTGCCATAAATTTTGAAACTCATAGGAATTTGTAAAATGTTATAATGGTGTAAGAGTTTGGACTGAGTCAAATATATTCCTTCATACAAATAGATGTATTCCTTCATACAAAATAAAAAGTACTTAAGTCCATGAACCTAGCAAGAATCATGACAGTGGCACTGCATCTGCTGAGAGCTGGACAGCATTTGTTTCATATCCTGAAATTTCCTTTCAAGTTTACCTCTTCCTCACTTACATACATGTTATGTAGATGAGATTCATATACACATAAAGATGAGTCTTGCTAAAATAGCATCCTATCCTGTCAGCACATTGATTGATTCAGAAATCTCCAGTCACAAGACAGAAAAGGAAACAGATATTTGCTAAGGCATCTAGGAAAGCAAGGCTTTTTCTCCTCTGCTGGAAACGAGTTTAATGTTGCAAGGATGCAGGGCTTGCATATGCCACAGTCACTTTCCAGCATAAAGTCTGGATATACCACAAGTTACTTTGTCTCCTACCATATAAAGTAACCAGACAATAAAACAGTAACACTATTGAAAGATGGTGGCATGAGAGGTGAGACAGAAACCTCCTGCCAAAACCACATATAATATGAAAATACAGCAAATACAGCAAATCCTGAAAGAGCAACATGAAAGAAGGCTGCAGCAGAATGTCTACACTTGGGGAAACAAGAATATCTCAAGGAAAAGGATAAAGTACCAAAGCTGTGATCTGGAGGGACCCAAGCCCTTGCATCACCCCAGCTAACTGGCAATAGGAAGAGAAACAGAGCAGGGAGGGGATGGAGGCCTAGGACTGCTGAACACCCAGCCCTGGAGATCAGCTCTGGGACCACAAACCTACACTACATGGTGCTCTGGAGGTTAGTGGAGCTGGACAGCTAAGACAAGTGGAATACTTGGAGAGACTGAGATTCCAGCCATTTGTGGAAAACAGGGATGCACATACGGCTGCTCTGGCACAAAAAAAAAGCAGGGACTCTGAGAGACTTCCTAACAGCAAGAGGGCTGCTAAAGGGGCAAGGATTGCACAGAGCTTGCTGCTCAGGAGAAAGGAGAGGAGGACAAAATTGTCTGGGTGCACTCTGCCAGCAGGTTGGGAACTTTCAGGAGGTTCAAGTGCACCATCCCCCTAGCTGCCTACACAGCTCTGAAGCCCCCCACCACAATATGCAGCCTGCTATGCATCCCTCCTGGCCAGCACAGGCTCACAAACTGGTGGCCCACACCATTGCACCAGGCCAGCCAATGGGTGGCCCCACCTAAAGAACCTAAAAATGCAAAGCATAGAGGCTTCTCCCTGCACACTTGCCCCACTGGCCCTGGAAGTAGAGACAGGCACAGCAGCCAGGAAACAGGAAAGACATCTTTCCTCCTGACAGAAACCAGTGCTGCTTCCCTGGAAACCCTAGCCCTTGCTTCAGGGACTGACCAAGTCCAGAGAGTAGAGCTTCTGGGCACTAGACTATGCCACCCACAAATAGGAAACATCAAAGGAATGTGGTTCAAACCAAAATCCCACAAACACCATAAAGAGGGTCAAGTTACTGAAATCATCAATCTTCCTGAAGGAATTTCAAAATAAAAATCATAAACATGCTCATGGAGTTACAGAAAAATATTAAAGAACTCAGTGAGGAATTCATAAATGATACACAAACACTGAAGAATACAGTATCTGAAATGAAACATACAGTAGAGGGACTTAAAAGCAGATTGGATGAAGTAGAGGTGACAGTAAATGAAATAGAAATTAGAGAATAGGAATGCAAAGAAGCTGAAGCACAGAGAGAAAAAAGGTTCTCTAGGAGTGAAAGAATATTGGGAGAACTGAGAGCCCAATCTAAACAAAATAATATTCGCATTGTAGAGGTACCATAAGAAGAAGACAGAGAAAAAGTCATAGAAAGAGTCTCTGAGAAGGTAATTCCTGAAAACTTCCCCAATTTGGGGAAGAAGACAGTCTCTCAGGCCAAGGAGGTACACAGATCTCCCAACAAAAGGTACCAAAGGAAGACAATACCAAGACATATAATAATTAAAATGGCAAAGATGAAGGACAAAGAAAGAGTCTTAAAAGCAGCCAGAGAGAGAAATAAGATCACACACAAAGAGAAACCTATCAGGCTATCATCAGACTTCTCAGCAGAAACCTTACAGGCCAGAAGGGAGTGGAATGATATATTTAATGCAATAAAGCAGAAGGGACTCAAGCCAAGAATACTTTACAAAGTAAGCTTATCATTTAAATTTGAAGAAGGGATTAAACAATTCCCAGATAAGCAAAAGCTGAGATAATTTACCTCCCACAAACCATCTCTACAGTGTATTTTAGAGGTACTTCTATAGATGGAAGTGTTCCTAAGACTAAACAGCTGTCACCACAGAAAATAAAACCAGAGGAAAGAAAGTAGAACAAATTAATTACAAAGCAGATGCAAAATCAAATCCACTACCTTCAAAGCCAGTCAAGGGATACACAAAGAGTACAGAATATGATACCTAACATACAAAGAATGGAGGAGTAAGAAAGAGGAGGAAAAAAAACCTTTAGATTGTGTTTGCAAGAGCATACTGAGTTAAATTAGAATGTTAAAATAGTTATCAAAGGGAATTATCCATGAACATTTGTTAACCATGAATCTAAAGCCTGAAATGGCAATAAGTACCTACCTATCAATAATCACCCTAAACGTAAAATGGTCTGAATGCACCAATCAAGAGACATAGAGTCACTGAATGGATAAAAAAACAAGACACATCTATATACTGCCTACAAGAAACTCACTTTAAACCCAAAGACACACGCAGAATAAAAGTGAAGGGCTGGAAAAAGATATTTCATGCAACTAATAGGGAGAAAAAAACAGGAGTTGCACTACTTGTATCAGACAAAATAGACTTCAAACCAAAGAAAGTCATAAGAGAACAAAAAAGGATATTACATAATGATAAAGGGGTCACTCCAACAAGAGGATATAGCCATTATAAATATCTATGCACCCAACATAGGAGCACTTACATATATGAAACAAACACCAAGAGAATTAAAGGGGGAAATAGAATGCAATGAATTCATTTTAGTAGACTTCAACACACCACTCACTCCAAAGAACAAATCCACCAGACAGAAAAAAAGTAAGGAGACAGAGGCACTGAACAACACATTAGAACAGATGGAACTAAGAGATATCTACAGAACACTCTACCAAAAGCAGCAGGATACACATTCTTTTCAAGTGCACATAGAACATTTTCAACAATAGATCATATACTAGGCCACAAAAAGAGCTCAGTAAATTCAAAAAGATTGAAATTGTACCAACCAGTTTCTCAGACCAGAAAGGTATGAAACTAGAAATAAATTATGCAAAGAAAACAAAAAAGCATACAAACACATGGAGGCTTAACAACATGCTCCTCCTAAATAGTCAATGGCGGGGCGGAGCCAAGATGGCGGCGTGAGTAGAGCAGGGGAAATCTCCTCCCAAAACCACATATATTTTTGAAAATACAACAAAGAAAACTCTTCCTAAAAGAGAGACCAGAAGACACAGGACAACAGCCAGACCACATCCACACCTGCGAGAACCCAGCGTCTCACGAAGGGGGTAAAATACAAGCCCCAGCCTGGCGGAACCCCAGCGCCCCTCACCCCAGCTCCCGGTGGGAGGAGAGGAGTTGGAGCGGGGAGGGAGAGGGAGCCCAGGACTGCTAAATACCCACCTCCAGCCATTCGCACCAGAGCGCAGACACAGTGCATGCATGAGGTGCTGGAAACTAGGGAAAAAGGACAATTAGACCTGTGAGCGGGTCCCTGCAGACGTTGCACCCGGGACAAAGAAAAGCAAGTGCTTTTTGGAAGTCTTAAAGGGACAGGGACCCCAAAACCAGACGGAAGCATCCTGAGACACTTAGTTCAGCAGCAGGGAATCTGGGGAACTCAGGGCACTCTAATCCCCTGGGCAGCAGGGAGCACGGAGGCCCCTCTCAGCCATTCCCCCTCCAACGCGGCTTCACCATATCGGAGCAGCAGCCCAAGGCAGGCCATGCCCACAGCAACAGTGGAGATAAACTCCATAGCATCAGAGCAAGAATCAGAAGCCCTGTCTGTGTGCAGCTGCCCAGCACAAGCCACTAGAGATCACTGTTCTCCCAGGAGAGGAAGGCCACAAACCAACAAGAAGGGAAGTTCTTCCAGCTGTCACTCATCCCAGCTCTACAAACTATTTCTATCACCATGAAAAGGCAAAACTACAGGCAGACCAAGATCACAGAGACAACATCAGAGAAGGAGACAGACTGAACCAGTCTTCCTGAAAAAGAATTCAAAATAAAAATCATAAACATGCTGATGGAGATGCAGAGAAATATACAAGAGCTAAGGGATGAAGTCTGGAGGGAGATTACAGATGCCAGTAAGGAGATTACAGAAGTGAAACAAACTCTGGAAGGATTTATAAGCAGAATGGATAAGATGCAAGAGGCCATTGATGGAATATAAACCAGAGAACAGGAACGCATAGAAGCTGACACAGAGAGAGATAAGATCTCCAGGAATGAAACAATATTAAGAGAACTGTGTGACCAATCCAAAAGGAACAATATCTGTATTATAGGGGTACTAGAAGAAGAAGAGAGAGAAAAAGAGATAGAAAGTGTCTTTGAAGAAATAATTGCTGAAAACTTCCCCAAACTGAGGGAGGAAATAATTGAACAGACCATGGAAATACATAGAACTCCCAACAGAAAGGACCCAAGGAGGACAAAACCAAGAAAAATAATAATTAAAATGGCAAAGACCAAGGACGAGGAAAGAGTTTTAAAGGCAGCTAGAGAGAAAAAGGTCACCTATAAAGGAAAACCCATCAGGCTATCATCAGACTTCTCGACAGAAACCCTACAGGCCAGAAGAGAATGGCATGATATATTTAATGCAATGAAACAAAAGGGCCTTGAACCAAGGATACTGTATCCAGCACGATTATCATTTAAATATGAAGGAGGGATTAAACAATTCCCAGACAAGCAAAAGTTGAGGGAATTTGCTTCCCACAAACCACCTCTACAGGGTATTTTAGAGGGACTGTTCTAGACAGGAGCACTCCTAACAGATATCACCAGAGAAAATAAAATCACAGCAAAGAAAGCAGACCAACCAAATACTAACTAAAGGCAAAAAATAACATCAACTACCCACTAAAAGCAGTTAAAGGAAACACGAAAGAGCACAGAACAAAACACACAACATATGAAGAATGGAGGAGGAGGAATAAGAAGGGAGAAAAGAAAAGAATCTCCAGACAGTGTATATAGCAGCTCAATAGGCAAGCTAAGCTAGGCAGTAAGATACTAAAGAAGCCAACCTTGAACGTTTGGTAACCACGAATCTAAAGCTTGCAATAGCAATAAGTACATATCTCTCACTAGTCACCCTAAATGTAAATGGACTTAATGCACCAATCAAAAGACACAGAGTAATAGAATGGATAAAAAAGCAAGACCCACCTATATGCTGCTTACAAGAAACTTACCTTAAACCCAAAGACAAGCATAGACTAAAAGCCAAGGGATGGAAAAACATATTTCAGGCAAACAACAGTGAGAAGAAAGCAGGGGTTGCAGTACTAATATCAGACAAAATAGACTTCAAAACAAAGAAAGTAACAGGAGATAAAGAAGGACAGTACATAATGATAAAGGGCTCAGTCCAACAAGAGGATATAACCATTCTAAATATATATGCACCCAATACAGGAGCACCAGCATATGTGAAGCAAATACTAACAGAACTAAAGAGGGAAATAGACTACAATGCATTCATTTTAGGAGACTTCAATACACCACTCACCCCAAAGGATAGATCCACCGGGCAGAAAATAAGTAAGGACACACAGGCACTGAACAACACACTAGAACAGATGGACCTAATAGACATCTATAGAACTCTACATCCAAAAGCAACAGGATATACATTCTTCTCAAGTGCACATGGAACATTCTCCAGAATAGACCACATACTAGCTCACAAAAAGAATCTCAGTAAATTCCAAAAGATTGAAATTCTACCAACCAACTTTTCAGACCACAAAGGCATAAAACTAGAAATAAATTCTACAAAGAAAACAAAAAGGCTCACAAACATATTGAGGCTTAACAACATGCTCCTAAATAATCAATGGATCAATGAACAAATTAAAATAGAGATCAAGGAATATGTGGAAACAAATGACAACAACAACACAAAGCTCCAACTTCTGTGAGACGCAGCGAAAGCAGTCTTAAGAGGAAAGTATATAGCGATCCAGGCACACTTAAAGAAGGAAGAACAATCCCAAATGAATAGTCTAACATCACAATTATCGAAACTGGAAAAAGAAGAACAAATGAGGCCTAAAGTCAGCAGAAGGAGGGACATAATAAAGATTAGAGAAGAAATAAACAAAATTGAGAAGAACAAAACAATAGAAAAAAATCAATGAAACCAAGAGCTGGTTCTTTGAGAAAATAAACAAAATAGATAAGCCTCTAACCAAACTTATTAAGAGAAAAAGAGAATCAAGACACATCCACAGAATCAGAAATGAGAATGAAAAAAATCACAAGAGACTCCACAGAAATACAAAGAATTACTAAATAGTCAATGGCCAAAAAAAAAAAAAAACACAGAGATCAAGCAATATATGGAGACAAATGACAAAAATAACTCAACACTGCAAAATCTGTGGTACACAGCAAAGGCTGTGCTAACAGGGAAGTATATTGCAATCAGGCCTACCTCAGGAAAGAAGAACAATCCCATATGAACACTCAAAACTCACAATTAATGAAACTAGAAAAAGAAGAACAAATGAGGCCCAAAGTCAGTAGAAGGAGGGACATAATAAAGATTAGAACAGAAATATATTGAGAAGAAGAAACAATAGAATCAATGAAAGCAGGAATTGGTTCTTCAAGAAAATAAACAAAATACATACACCCCTAGCCAGACTTATCAGGAAAAAAGGAGAGTCTACACACATAAACCAAATCAGAAATGAGAAAGGAAAAATCACTATGGACACCACAGAAATACAAAGAATTATTAGAGAATACTATGAAAAATTATATGCTTACAAACTGGAAAACCTAGAAGAAATGGACAACTTTCTAGAAAAATACAACCTTCCAAGGCTGACACAGAAACAGAAAATCTGAAAAGACCAATAACCAGCAACAAAATTGAACTGATAATCAAAAAACTATCTAATAACAAAACCTGTGGACCAGATGGCTGAATAGCTGAATTTTATCAAACATTTAGTGAAGACCTAATACCCATCCTCCTTTAAGTTTTCCAAAGAGTAGAAGAGGGTATACTTCCAAACTCACCCTACAAGGCCAGCATTACTCTTATACCAAAACCAGGCAAAAACATGTCAAAAAAAGAAAATTACAGACCAATATCCCTGATGAACATAAATGCAAAAATACTCAAAATATTAGCAAATTGAATTCAAAAATATATCAAAAAGACCATCCATCATGATCAAGTAGGACTTATTCCAGGGGTGCCAGGATTGCACAGTATTTGAAAATCCATTCACATCATCCACCACATCAACAAAAAAATAGGACAAAAACCACATGATCATCTCCATAATCGCTGAAAAAGCATTTGACAAAATTCACTATCCATTCATGATAAAAACTTTCAACAAAATGGGCATAGAGGGCAAGTACTTCAACATAATAAAGGCCATATATGACAAACCCACAGCCAACATCAGGCTTAAAAGCCAGAAGCTGAAATTATTTTTTTAAAGATCAGGAAAAAGACAAGGATGCCCACTCTCCCCACTTTTATTCAACATAGGTATGGAGGTCCTAGCCATGGCAATCAGACAACACAAAGAAATAAAAGGCATCCAGATTGGTAAGGAAGAATTTAAACTGTCACTGTATGCAAATGACATGATATTGTCATCAGACAAAATAGACTTCAAAACAAAGAAAGTCACAAGAGACAAAGAGATAAAGAATCCACTCTAAAACTACTAGAACTAGTATCTGAATTCAGCAAAGTTGCAGGATACAAAATTAATACACAGAAATCTGTTGAATTCCTATATACTAACAATGAACTAGCAGAAAGAGAAATCAAGAAAACAATTCCATTCACAATTGCATCAAAAAGAATAAAATACCTAGGACCTAGGAATAAACCTAACCAAGGAAGTGAAAGACCTATATCCTGAAAACTAAAAGACACTCATGAGAGAAATTAAAGAAGATACCAATAAATGGAAATACATCCCACACACTTGGATAGGAAGAATTAATATTGTCAAAATGGCCAGCCTGCCTAAAGCAATCTACAGATTCAATGCAATCCCTATCAAAATACCAATGGCATTCTTCCACGAATTAGAGCAAATAGTTCTAAAATTCATATGCAACCACAAAAGACTCCAAATAGCCAAAGCAATCCTGAGGAGGAAGAATAAAGTGGGAGGGATTACACTCCCTGACTTCAAGCTCTACTACAAAGCCACAGTAATCAAGACAATTTGGTACTGGTACAAAAACAGGCCCATAGATCAATGCAACAGACTAGAGAGCCCAGATATAAACCCAAGCAAATGTGGTCAATTAATATACAATAAAGGAGCCATAGACATACAATGGGGAAATGACAGCCACTTCAACAACAGGTATTGGCAAAACTGGACACCTACATGTAAGAGAATGAAATTCGATATTGTCTAACTCCACACAAAAAAGTAAACTTGAAATGGATCAAAGACCTGAATGTAAGTCATGAAACCATAAAAGTCTTAGAAGAAAAAAATAAGCTAAAATCTGTTGAATATAAACATGAGCAACTTTTTCCTGAACACATCTCCTCAGGCAAGGGAAACAAAAGCAAACATGAACAAATGGGATTACACCAAACTAAATAGCTTCTGTACGACAAGGGACATGACTAACAGAACAAAAAGGCATCCTACAGTATGGGAGAATATATTCATAAATGACATACCCAACAAGAGGTTAACACCCAAAATATATAAAGAACACACATGCCTCAACACCCAAAAAGCAAGTAACCCTATTAAAAAATGGGCGGAGGATATGAACATACAATTCTCCAAAGAAAAAACTCAGATGGCCAAGAGGCACATGAAAACATGCTCCACACAGGTGATCATCAGGGAAATGCAAATCAAAACCGCAATGAGCTATCACCTCACACCAGTTAGGATGATCAACATTGAAAAGACTAGGAACAAATGCTGGTGAGGATGCAGAGAAAAGGGAACCCTCCTACACTGCTGGTGGGAATGTAAATTATTTCAACCATTGTGGAAAGCAATATGGAGGTTCCTCAAAAAACTAAAAATAAAAATACCATTTGACCCAGGAATTCCACTCCTAGAAATTTACCCAAAGAAAACAAGTTCTCAGATTCAAAAACACTTATGCACCCCTATGTTTATTGCAGCACTATTTACAATAGCCAAGAAATGGAAGCAACCTAAGTGTCCATCAGTAGATAAGTGGATAAAGAAGATGTGGTACATAAACACAATGGAATATTATTCAGCCATAAGAAGAAAGCAAATCCTACCCTTTGCAAAAACATGGATGGAGCTAGAGAGTATTATGGTCAGTGAAATAAGCCAGGCAGACAAAGACAAGTACCAAATGATTTCCCTCATTTGTGGAGTGTAACTACAAAGCAAAACTGAAAGAACAAAACAGCAGCAGACTCACAGACTTCATGAAGGGACTAGTAGTTACCAAAGGGGACAGGTGGGGGAGGGCATGTGGGGAAGGAGGGAGAAGGGGATTGAGGGGGATTATGATTAGTACACACAGTGTGTGGGGGGATTACGTGGAAAAAAGTGTAGCACAGAAAGGACAAGTAGTGACTCTGTGGCATCTTACTATACTGATGGACAGTGACTTCAGTGGGGCATGGGGATGGACTCAGTAATATGGGTGAATGTAGTAACCACAATGCTTTCATGTGAAACCTTCATAAGAGTGTATATCAATGATACCTTAATAAAAATTTTAAAAAAGAATAAAGTTCAAATCCCCGCCCCCCCCAAAAAAAAAAACAGTAACAGTATTTCCTAGGGATATAGCAGCCAAACCATTCTACTCTACTTTATGCTTCATTCCAGAGTGGAGGGTCTGATAACACCCTTTTAGTGGCTGTTCCAGTTCATTGCTCTGAAATGGAAACAAACTTCATGCCCAAGAGACAACAATAAGGGCTCCACCGGCAGCATGACAGTGCTGTCTGCAGAGGACCACTGGTAACTGTGGACAGAATACAACAAAGACGTGAAAGCTCTAGAGAGTGAACAAAGGAAGCAGGGTTCTAGGAAGAAGTCAATATTTGAAGAAGAAAACATCAGGGGTTAGTTTCTCATTACTATGGGTTTTAACCTGAGGGCAGCCCATGTATAAAATGACTAAACTCCAATTAAAGAAAAAAAAAAACACCATCTTTTGGCACTGAAGAAGTAGAAGACATATGTCAGTCGCTGGAAAGTGACGCAGGGTGAATACCAGGAAAGAGAGGGCCAGAGGGACAGAACTCCAATTTCTGAATGTAAACTCTGCCCAGATCTTGACTAACCCCTGAACGATGCCTCCCAGGACCAGAGAGACTGTGAACAGCCCATCTGTCAGCAAACTAAGTATGAAAGAACTGAACTAAAATTGTAGTAGGTGCCCAAGACACAATTGACAGTTTGAGTCCAAACAAGGTAATTTTCTCCAAAGACAAACATTAACAGTCTTTGGCGGAATAAAATAGAATCCAGAGTTACCATAACACAACATTCACAGTGTCCAGGGGACAATCTAAAATTACTGGACATATGAAGAGTCAGTATAATGTGACCCATTTTGAAGAGATAAGAAAATAAATTAATTCCAACATGAAAGGATCCAGATGTTAGAATAAACAGAAGGACTCTAAAGAAGCTATTACAACTAGGTTCAGTGGGGTAAAAGGGTCATGTGCTTAGGATAAGTTAAGAGATAAGAAGTCTCAGAAGAAAAAAAGACTATAAAAAAAGAAAATGCAATTCTGTAACTGTAAAATGTAATAAGTGAAATAAAAATTTCACTGGATGGGTTTGATAGCTGAATAGAGATGACAGAGGAATGTATCAGAGAACTGTAAGGTGGATCAATAGAAAGTATCCAATCTGAAGAAGAAAGAGAAAAACAATAAAAATACATACATACATACATACATACATACATACATACACGCACATGCACACACACTCAGGGAGCTATGGAAGCATATCAGTAAATCTAACATAGCTATGATTGGAGTCCTAGAAGGCAAAATGAGCATGTAGGGCAGATAAGACAATGGGGGGAAATCTAATAACCACAATGTTGCTCATGTAAGTGTATATTAATGATATCAAAATAAAAAATAAATATAAATAGGGTAGATAAAATTCTCCATGAAATAATAATGATTAATTCCCCAAATCTACTAAAAACCACAAATAGACAAATTTAAAAGATCACTGAACCACAAGCAAAATAAATACAAGGAAAATCACACCTAAGATCATTATAGTTAAACTATTAAAAATCAAAGCTAACAGGAAAAGACAAGAAGCTAGTATAAGAATAAAGGGAAGAAAAATAGATGAGGTAGGTTCACCTAATGCCTTGAAGATTGCACTTAGGAGGGATTTTATTACAATGATGATAGGAAGTAAGGGAGTAACTTGATTTGATTCTTAGAAATTCACTCTAATTGCTGTTTTGCGAATCCATATTTCTGTATTGAAATGAGAGGCAAGAATGGTTTAATAAGAAGGGATAAGAAATAGAAATACTATTTGACCCAGGAATTCCACTCCTAGGAATTCACCCTAAGAATGCAGGAGCCCAGTTTGAAAAAGACAGATGCACCCCTATGTTTATCACAGCACTATCTACAATAGCCAAGATATGGAAGCAACCTAGGTGTCCATCAGTAGATAAATGGATAAAGAAGATGTGAATAAGAAGAAAACAAATCCTCCCATTTGCAACAACATGGATGGAGCTAGAGGGTATTTTGCTCAGTGAAATAAGCCAGGCAGAGAAAGACAAGTATCAAATGATTTCACTCACATGTGGAGTATAAGAACAAAGAAAAAACTGAAGGAACAAAACAGCAGCAGATTCACAGAACCCAAGAATGGACTAACAGTTACCAAAGGGAAAGAGATTGGAGAGGATGGGTGGGAAGGGAGGGATAAGGGGGAAAACGGGGCATTATGATTAGCACACATAATGTAGCAGTATATACAGAGAAGGCAGTATATACAGAGAAGACAAATAATGACTCTATAGCATCTTACTACGCTGATGGACAATGACTATAATGGAGCATGTGGGGGGGACTTGATAATGGGAGTCTAGTAACCATAATGTTGTTCAAGTAATTGTACATTAATGATATCAAAATAAAAAATATATATATCAAACAAAAAAATATGAGAATAGGATATTTGAACACTGTCTATCTGATGGTATTAAGAAATTATTGTTAATTTGGTTGAGTGGCTATGTATTTTTTAATTTTTTTAATAAGCTACTTAAAAGTTAGAGATATTATTTACCAAGGAATTTCATGTAACAAGTCATAATTGCTTAAAAACAGTGTTTGCAGAGGAGCAGCTAGGGGAGTATATCTGTGTGCAGATGATACAAGGTTGGCTCCAAATTGGTAACTGTTAAGCTGAGTGGTTGGTTCATGGTGTTTATTATAGGTTTATTATACTAATTTCTCTACTTCTGGTAATTTTTTTAATTTCCACAATAAAAAGTTTAAAAAAAAAAAGGAGGGATAAGAATTGGTTAGATCAGACATATGTTAAATGTAGAAGGTAACCTGGAAAAGATGTCTTGGATGGCATTTGGCAGCAAGAAAGAGACAGGAATTAAGGGTAGCCCCTAGATTTTGGCCTGACAAATAGGATATGTAAGTGGTACAATTAACAGAAAAGGAGAACACACAAGGAGGAGCAGGTTTCCAAGGAAAAAATAGAATTCAGATTTGGAAATGAGATGTCTTTTAGACATTCAACTGAAGATGTGGAAATAATACTTGAATATGCAACTCTGGAGCCTAGAAAAGAGATCCATAGTAAAGAAATAAGTTGCGAGTTCGAAACACAGAATGGTGTTAAATATTGAGAGTTTCAATAAGATCACCGAAGAGTTTGGTTTATAAAATTAAGAGGGTTTCTCAAGTTCAGCACTACTGACACTTGGGGGCAGATATTTCTTTTCTCATGGGGGAACTTTCCTGTATGTGGTGGGATGTTTGGCAGCATTCCTGAACTCTACCCCCAACATGCCAGCAGCATCCTCCTCAGTTGTGACATCCAAAATGGCCTCCACACATTGCTAAATGCCCCCGTTGGGTACAGTCACCTCAGGGTGACCAGCACTGCTCAAGACACAGGTATGGCAATATGAACCGGGGCAGAGGAGCCACAGGGAGGGAGAAGCGTTAAGTCGGGGGGAGGGGGGGTGGTAAGAGGAAGAGTGCGGTATCCTGGAGGTGTTTTAAG
Organism: Manis javanica; assembly: GCF_040802235.1. Lineage (NCBI taxonomy): Eukaryota > Metazoa > Chordata > Mammalia > Pholidota > Manidae > Manis > Manis javanica. The sequence continues at coordinate 16,917,544 of NC_133164.1, forward strand.
GAGGGAGAGATCAGTTGTGTTGGGGAAGAGAAGCCACATTGTTCCAAGATCTATAACCATCTGGGATACAATTTTGGTTGTTTTCTTGTCTAACTAGATAGTCACTACATGAGCAATCATTTTGCACTTGGGATCCTATTAATTATAAGCAACAATTATGAGTTCAGTTCAGCTTTCGATAAACTGTTGTGCTAACACCTGTTTAACAGTTTAATACCCATTCCCTTCTAACTTTGGCTAATCCTAACCAGAAAAGCTGCCTAACAGTCCTTAATAATTGTCCTACATTCTGCTGTTTTCCTGAACATTTGCTTTTCTGTATTTAATTGATTCTATTTCATTTCTGTTCCTCTCTGAAAACTTCAGGTTCCAATAGGGTAAGGACACCTTTGCCTTGATTCCCAGTATATTATATACAATCACACAGTGCCTGGAAAAAAAGATATTCAGTAAAGTATTAGTTTACTTTCTCTTTACTTTCTTATAAATATTTTGTAAGAAACCCATGAAGGTACTTTCATAGCTTAAAATTAATGAGATAGTTGTAAAATAAAGATCCAGAATAAGCATATCATTGAGGATATTAAAAACTGGTTCTATAAACCTTTCAAAATAGTATTTATGATTATCATATTTATTTTTTTTTACAAATATACCTCATAGTTATTGCTGTAATTTACAGATTCATGCTTTGCTTTCATGGGATACAGGCATTGTCCTATAAAAGTAGATATTGATATTCAAAAAAATTTTCTTCAGAAGAGTATAAAATCTTTCAGTTAGTATGAGTTTTTATAGCTCTGGATTAAATAAAAAATAAGTAATGTTTGGAAATTTACAAATTTAGATGAATAGGGCCAACATAATATTCACAGGTAGAACAGTAATACTCCCTCATAGATACAAATGGAATCATTGATCAGCCAACAGATAATGCACTGAGTTATTTTTCCAGCCATGGTTGATTAATGTTCACACAAAATAATTAAATCCTTACTTTTATAACCAATAATAAGCATTTCTAATATGAACATATATATTTTATGTCCATGAAGCAGAGAAAGATATACTAAACAGAATGTTTTCTCCAACTCGAAGACATGAATTAGGAATCAACCCTCTGAGACATGTTAACCAGCTCAAGAGACAAAGGACCTAAATATAATTAGTACATATATATTTTAGGAAACAACAGCAATATAGTATAGTTGCCCACTTGAGGGATGAACAAAATAAATTCAATCTTGTCTCCTCAGTTTTAAAAGAGCCCCCAAATTGTTCTTTTGTTTTTTAATCAACTCATCTAAAAAGACTATCTCGGTAGTCAAAGATCCACACTATTCTCTAAATGAAACGAGGCCCATGCAGCAGAGCTCACTGCGGGGCTGAAGCTGAGATTCTGAGCCATCTGGCACAGAAATTAAGCATTACCTCTCAATCTATTCGCAACAACCAATGTACGTGGGCTAACGATCCTGTGGATGGTAGGGGCAGGGGTGGGAAAGGAGAGGGGACTCTTGACCATAAATAGGGCTCCTAAATTGCTGCAGGATAAGCCCACCTAACGGTAAACCCCCTTTTCCTGTGAGAACTGCTCTCCCCACACCTCCATGGAAGAGGACCCTGACACACACGTGTCCCTGAGACCTCACATCCGATCAATCTATTGAACTAAAGCTGAACAAAGGACTCAGGCAGAACCAACGGTAATGTTTCATCTGAAAATTTAGATTGGAGCATAAAGTCTAGGCTGTTGGCCATCAGAGCTATTTCATATATAATTTAGAAATGAAGTATCTCTGCTCTTTCACCGTGGAGACAAAAAAGCAGAGCAGAGAGCAGAGAAATGAAGGGCTAATATTTAGACCTCTCTAGAGTTCCTGGTTTAGTTCTTTTCTGAGGCCAAATTATTTCTTATACTTTGGGGTTTCATGAGATATACCTAAAGGCTTATAGTAATTTTTTATTAGACAGATCTAATTCGTTTATTTTTCTTGCAAAGTGCCTAACTAACAATCTAGTGAAGGGGATAGCAAGAAAGGATGGATTGATTAATAAGTTATACAGAAGGATCTCAATTCTGAAATAGACAACAGAGGAAAAGCCCAGCCAAATAAGCCAGACTTATAAATTGTGGGAGGGCAGCCAAAGTGGTTCTGGGCAAAAAGTAGTGACTGACATTCAAAACTGTCCCAACCCAATCATCAGGGCTCTTTTGTGTGCCTAGAAATAAATAATGTATGTTAAAATAAACTGTATGGCTTAACACTTCACCACCTCTGCTATGGGAACTGCTACTGCCACCATGTTAGTCTAAATGCCACATCAAAGGGAACTATGTCACCCTGATGCTTGGGAATAAAGTAAACACAAATCCAACTCAAACTGGCAAAAACTATGAGAGATTTATTGGTTCAGAATATTAAAAGTATAAAGTAAGCATGATTTTTAGGCAACCTGTGACATCACTGCTAAAACAGTTTCACATTGCTGCCTCTGTCTTTCACAGATTTTACTTCATCCTCGGTTTGCCTCCTTGAGAACCCTCAGAAACTCTAGCCTCAAGTAGAAGAATGGCTCCTGTGAGCCCCGGATGTGCAGGGGCTGAGGCTGTATATGCACAGTGCCTGATTCCATGTCTCCAGTGGGACCTGGTGGCTTCCTGACTTGGGAATTCCACAGAGCTGTCCTGAGAAGCCCAGAGAGCACACAGGCATATGGGTGAGGAGGCAGAGGGGACTCAGCTGGCACCAATCTGGGATTAACTGGAGTGATCCCCCACCATCTGCTGCTGACCCACCATCCTCCTCCTACCAGCACAGAAGCCAAGGTGTCCACCCAGGAGACCTTCAAACAGACTTCCAAAGCTGTGCCTCCAGGACCATGCCTGGGAGCCCCAGCTCCAGGAAAAGCCTATCTCTCACTTACTTAGCCTCCAGCTTGACAAAACTGTGAGGTACACGAGTCTAAACAGGGGACTCTCTTATACAAGTCCAATCCTTCAAGACTGGGAGAGTGAGCCCATTCAACTAATTCAAAGAACCAAACACGGAAAGTCAGACAAAATGAGGAGACAAAGGAATATGTTCCAAACAATAGAACAAGAAAAAGTAAACAGAAAAAAGCTAAATGAAACAGAGTTAACTAATCTACCTGATAAAGAGTTGAAAGCAATGGTTATAAAGATACTGAACTTGGGAAAACAATAGGGGAACAAAAGGTGGATCTCAAGAAAAAGACAGTCTAAAAGAGAATCAATGAGAAATGAAAGATTCAATAGATGAAGTAAAAAAATACACTGGAAGGAATGAACAGCAGACTAGAGGATGCAGAAGAACAAATTAGTGACTTGGAAGACAGAGTAACGGAAAAGATTCAAGCTGAACAGCAGAAGGAAGAAAGAATTAAAAGAAATGAAAAAAGTGTAAGAGAACTCTGGGACAACATTAAACATCTGCATTATAGGAGTCCCAGAAAGAGAAAAGGGAAAGAAATAGAATCTTATTTGAAGATGTAATAGCCAAAAACTTCCTAACCTCAGAAGGAAACAGTCTACCAAGTCCAGAAAGCACACAGAGCTCCAAACAAGATGAACCCAAGGAGGTCCACACCAAGACATACCGTAATCAAAATATCAATGATCAAAGATAAAGAGAATCTTAAAGGAGCAATAGAAAGGCAACAAATTACATACAAGGGAAACCCCAAAAGGTTATCAGCTGATTTTTTCTGCAAAAAATCTACAAACCAGAAGGGAACAGCATATTATATTCAAAGTGCTAGATGGAAAAAACCTCCAACAAAGAACACAATATCCAGCAAGGTTATCATTCAGAATTGAAGGAGAGAAAGAGAACTTCACAGGTAAACATAAGTTAAAATAGTTCACCAGTACTAAACTAGCCTTACAAGAAATATTACAGGAACTTCTTTAAGAGGAAAAGAAAAGACCATAAATAGAAGCAAGAAATTTAAGAAAGGGAAAAATTTCCACTGATAAAACAATCATATAACAAAGGTAGTAGTTCAATTACTTAAAAGCTAATATGAAGGTCAAAAAGACAAAAGTAGCAAAAGCAATTACATCTAAAAATTACCTAAAGGAACCACTTAATAAAAGGTGTAAAAGATATATATATATATATAATATGAAATATGGAGGAGGTAGAGTAAGAATTGTAGTGCTGTTAGAATCCATTTGAACTAAAGTGACCATCAGCTTATTATAAATTGTTATATTCACAAGATATCATAAAAGAACCCCATGGTAACCCCACAAACCAAAAACTTATAATAGATACACAAAAAAGAAAGAGAAGGGAACCCAAACAGAACATGAAAGGAAGTCATAAAATATAACAGAAGAGAGCAAGAAAGGAAGAAAGGATCAGAGAAGGACAACAAAAACAACCAGAAAACATTTAACAAATTGGCAATAAGTACATACATATTGATAATTACTTTAAATGTAAATGGCCTAAATGCTCCAATCAAAAGACACAGGGTGACTGAATGAACAAAAAAACATAAAGACCCATCTATTTGCTGCCTATAAGACACCCACTTTGAACCTAAAAACACACACAGACTGAAATTGGATAGATGGAAAAAGATATATCATGCAAACAGGGACGAAAAAGGCTGGAGTTGCAATACTTAGATCAGACAAAATAGAAAGAACAAGAAACAAAGAACATTATATAATAATAAAAGGATCAGTCCAACAAGAGGATATAATAATCATAAACATCAATGCACCAAACATAGGAGCACCTAAATATGTAAACCAAATACTAACAGACCTAAAGGGAGAAACTGGCAGCAACACAGTAATATTAGGGGATATTATCTCCACTCCATTTGCATCAATGGATGGATTATCTGGACCACAAATATGAAAGGAAACAGAGGCACTGAATAACACAGTAGACAAGACAGGCTTAACAGATATGTACAGAACAGTCTACCCAAAACAAATGAATAAACACTTTTCTCAAGTGCACAAGGAATGTTCTCTAAAAAGGATCACCTATTAGATGACAAAACAAGTCATAACAAATTTAAGAGGATGAAATTGTAACAAGCATCTTCTCAAACTACAGTGGTGTGAAACTAGAAATCAATTACAAAAAAAAACTGGAAAAAACACAAGTACATGGAGGCTAAACAACTTGCTTCTAAATAACTAAAGGATCAAGGAACAGATCAAAAAGGAAATCAAACAATACATGGAAACAAATGAAAACAGAAACAGAAAGTTTCAAAAAAAAGCTGTTTTAAGAGGAAAATTTACAGCAGTACAAGACTACCTCAAGAAACAAAAACAAGTTCAAATAAACAATCTTTACTCACAACTAAAAAAATTAGAAAAAAAGAATAAACAAAGCCCAAAATTAGAAGGAGGGACATAATAAAGATCAGTGCACAAATAAATAAAAAATACTAACAAAAAATAGAAAAAAAATTAATGAAACAAAGAGCTGCTTCTTCCAGAAGATAAACAACCCCTAGCCAGACCTATCAAGAAAAAAATAGAAAAGATACAAATAAAGAAAATCAGTAATGAAAAAGAAGTTACAACCAACACCACAAAGAATTACTGTAAGAGATTTCTATGGAAAATTATTTACCAATAAATTGGACAACCAAGAAGAAATGGGTAAATGCTAGAAATATACAATCTTCTAAGAGTGATCCAGGAAGAAACAGACAATCTGAACAGACAAATTAATAGGGACAAAACTTAACTTGTAATCTTAAAGCTCTCAACAAACAAAATTTTAGGACCAGATGGCTTCACAGGTGAATTCTAGCAAAAAAGGAAGAGCTAACACCTATCCTTCTTGAAGTATTCCAAAAAAGAGAAGAGGAGAGAATCCTTCCAAATTTATTCTACAAGGCCAGTATTACTCTAATACAAAATCCAGAGAAAAGACAATACAGAAAAAGAAACTACAGACCAGTATCCCTGATGAACATGGATGCAAAAATTCTCAACAAAATATTAGCAAGCCCAACTCAAAAATACATCAAAAAGATCATCCATAACAACAAAGTGGGAATTATTGCAGGCATGCAAGGATGATACAATATTTCTAAATCAATCATTGAGATACATCACATTAACAAAATGAAGGACCATATGATTATCTCAACAGACACTGAAAAAGCATTTGACAAAATTCAACATCCACTCATGATACAAACTCTCAACAAAGTGAGTATAGAGGGAACTACCTCAACATAATAAAGACCATATACGAAAAATCCACAGCCAACATTTTATTTAATGGCAAAACCTGAAAGTTTTCCTCTAAGATCAGAAACAAGACAAGGATGCCCACTCTCACCACTTTTATTCAACATAGACCTGGCAGTCCTAGCGACAACAATCAGACAATAAAAAGAAATAAAAGGCATATAAATTGGTAAGGAAGAAGGAAAATTTTCACTATTCACAGATGACATAATACTATATAAACAGAAAATCGTAAAGACTCCACCAAAAAACTGTTAGAAAAAATGGATTCAGCGAAGTCACAGAATACAAAAGCAATATACAAAAATCTGTTGCATTCCTATATACTAATAATGAACTTACAGAAAAAGAAATTAGGAAAAAAATCCATTTACAATTGCATCAAAAGAATAATATACCTAGGAGGTGAAACCTAACCAAGGAGGTGAAAGACCTGTACTCTGAAAACTATAAGACACTGATGAAAGAAACTGAAGACACAAATAAATGGAAACCTATGTCATGCTCATGGATAGGAAAGAATTAATGTCAAAATGGCCATCCTGCCCAAAGCAATTTACAGATTCAATGCAATCCCTATCAAACCACCAATGGCATTTTTCAACAAACTAGAACAAATGATTCTAAAATTTATATGGAACCACAAAAGACCCTGAATAGCCAATGCAATCATGAGAAAGCAGAACAAACCTGGTGATCATGCTCCCTGACTTCAACCTCATCAAGTACAAGAAGTTTATTCTCAAACTCTCTTAACATAGATGGATGCTACAGCCTCTCTGCTCCGTAATGTGGATTTTAGTCCATTTCCCCTCTGATCTCTTCTATAAAACTTTCTCCTCTGAGACTTCTGCTATCTGGCAAATCTATCTTCTCTCTGCTCAGTGCTGTCATCCTGCCCTCCTCTAACCCAGAACTCCTCACTGCCACATTAATGCATACATCTGTATTTCTGGTAGAACTTACTAAAGACTTAGGAAGTTTTCAGAGCAGAAATACAACAACCGAATATTTAATATTAGACATTCCTATTCCTACATTCCTTAGCCACTCTACTATGTGGTTCTGCCTAATTAGTTCTTCCTTCATCACAGTTCAACAAATCCAAATATTTCTTCCATTATTATTATGCAGAGAAATTGAGTTCTGGATGTTTCTTTGTATCTCTCTGGCAGTTTTAAAATATGGCTTCAAAATTCTTTGGCGCCCTTCTTATCAAGAGGTGGGATCTATGTCCCCTCACTGGAATCTGGATTCTGTGATTGCTTGACCAGTAATATGGCAGAAGTGAATCTGTGCTGCTTTACAGGCCCAGGACTTAAGAAACAGGCAGTTTCCGTGTTTTGTCTCGTGAGACACTTGCACATGTAACCTAGTCAGCATGCTGTGAAGACCCCCAAATTACCCCAGGGGTAGAGACCACATGGAGTGGTCACATGTAGACATTTCAGACCAATACCCAGCTGAAGTCCCAACATTCAGCTGGCATCAACCACCAGACATGTGGGGACACATGCAGATGATTCCAGGGCCCAGCCACCAAGCCACCCCAGCTTTCAAGTCCTTCTAACCAAGGTCTCAGGTATCCTGGAGGAGAAACATGCCACATTCTGTCTCAGTTCCTGACCCATAGAATCTGTGAGCATAATGGCTGTTTTACACCACTGACATTTGGGGTGGTTTGTTGCACAAGAAAAGCATAGGAATAATATCCAATGACCCACCAGTTCAGTTAAAGGAAAAATTATCTATAAAGGTTGAATTATGTTGCCATCACTATCATCATTATCTTAAAATGTAGAAATGACTCTTGTTCACTGAAGATTTCTGGAATTAACTCACAATCTTCTTTACATAGGCTTCTTTACAAATTCAGGTTGAAGCTCCTTGATCCCCTGGTTTCTGAAGAACACTCACTCCACCAACTTTAGAGGCAACAAATGCTGAAATGGATTCAGTCTCTTCTTCACGAGTTCCAGGTCATGCTTGTGGGTTCCAGCTTGTCCTTACTCTTCCAAGTTCACAACCATCTTCTTTACCCAACTGCCTGCCCTGCAGAATTCAAACCTCAGAATCAGAGAAGGCAACAGCCTTCCAGAAACTGCTTAATGTCATTGCAAAAGGCAATCCCTGTAACAAATACATATGCTAGTGCTTGTACTTCTCTCAGTGAATCTTTACTAATATACTTGATCAACTTCTGTTTTTCACTTCCTTTTTTACACTAATAACAACAGCATTCTGCTCAGTAATGATACTTACCAAATATATTTAGTTTCAAGTATATGTTGAGGCATAATTAATGCTCAACACCACTCCCTCCTTTAATCTCAAGATGTCACCATTTTTTTTCTTTCTTTCTTTCGATGGATTACATCTTTAAGAATATCTTTCAGAAAGGATAAACAGATAATATATTTGTTTCCTTGTACATCCTAGAATTTTTCTGTTGCCTTACAATTTGATTGATAATTTTCACAGTTATAAAATAGTTGATTCATATATTATTTCCCTGTCAACATCCTATGGACACTGCTGTACAGTTTTATAGGACCCTCCTAGTCTAAGGTCAGCCAGATTAGACTTCTTATCAATGTGCCCAAAATTGTTGGTCACCTACCCACTAGCAGTTCCCCAAATACCCCTTCCTAAAAGAATCCCTATTATGTGCATCCAAAGATCATTCACTTGTTAAGTTAAAGGCATGGGGAAGAATCTTGATACTGGCCAATAAGTCTTGAGGAAAACAAGTCAAGTAGCTTCTTGGAAAGCTTGCCTTAGTTTTCAAAATGGAAACAAGACAGATATATTTCCTTTTCTGTCCTTGATGGATGTAGTCATTAATATATAATCCTTGGAACTATAACTGCTTTGCTGGGATTAAAAAAGGAAAAACCCAGACTGTTTCAGAGGAGCCTAGTATGAGCCACTGAAATCAACAAACACTGAAATTGCCTTCCATTAAGGATCTTTGTTATGTGAAATAATAAATGTCCTAACTGTTTATATAATTTACAGTTATGTTTCCTGTTATTTGTAGCTAAAACTTCCACCAAAAACAGAGGTATCTGGCTTCTGCCTCAAATTTATATACTTATAAAATTATATACTCAAGCATGCATTTCAAAATTTTATCAAGATGACTCCATATTTACTCTTTTTAATTATATTTTCCTAAAATTTTCAGAGCCTTTCAGTCTTCAGACTCAAATCTCTCAATATTTCAAGTCTTTATTATACCTTTAAATATTTTTATCTGACATTTATAACAATTATATTTTAGGCATATTCACTATAAATATTAAACTTCCCATGTTTAGATCTCCATTTTTCTGCATATTCATCCCCCTCTTTCAATAGTCTTTTCTGCTCTAGATTTGTTTATCTATAAACCTATCTACCTTCCAAGCCACAGATTTAATTTATTCTCCCTACAGAAAAATGTGACATTGATATTACTCATCTGAATTTCTGTCTATAATTCTATTAGTTCCCTTTTCATCTCAGTCTAGTCTCTGGTATTTTTTAATAAATATATTCTTTTTCATGAACCCCTGGGGTTCTTGGAACAATTGTGGGGATACATCAAGGAAGAGAGAGCACATTTATTGTTATTAAGTAATAAATAATAACTGATAAAATAAAGTTGCAATTTTATTTATGATCTACATATAGAAGTGGGTCTTGCCAGGTACATCTGCTTATCAACTTTTGAGTGCAATAATTCCATATAAGCCTGTTGTGAATAAAAAGTGTAAGTACAAGTTAAGTTAAGTACAGAGATTTCTGTGGCAAAGGATGTTAGAGGCAAACAAGGTACTTCCCACCAGGATGACTGATGAGTAAAATAACATGGACACATGTTAGATATGAGAAGAGGCACAAGAAGCAATGAACTAGAGATCCATTTAATGACATGATGAATTTTAAAAGAATTCTTGAATGACAACTGCAAGACACAGAATGACATTGTAACTCCAGGGGAAAAATATGTTCACAGCCCAGGGCAAATAACCTTTGAAGCCAAAATCAGTCAAAGGGAGAAATAAAGTGGGAGAAACCCATTTATTGCTTACAAGCTGTCTCCCACTTCTGCTTGCCTGTGTCTCTTGCAACCCAGCTGCAAAAAGGGACCCCATAAAACTTGTCCGGTCCAGATATGCCCTTGCTCTCCCCACCCTGGTGATATGGAGATGGTCTACAACTGGGTGAGAGATTCTGGAAACACTGCAATTTTAGGCACAGACATCTTTGGTGGAATTAAGTTTATGTAAATTTAAAGTATATAGAAGTAACATTACTGACATTTTAAAAGATATCTACATTTGAGAATATATACCAAAGAAATTAGAGTGGCTTCGGAAGAAGAGAGGAGTACAGAGTACAGAATATCAGGGATACAGAGAAAGAGATTTATTTTATCTCAGTCAAATAAATTGAGAACACTCTTGCACAGGCTGCTAATAAATGTGCCACAAACAATAACTCCACACTTGGTTTCTTAAAAAACAGAAACAAAAAAACTGGTAGAGTAATGACAAAACAGGGCTTTATATTAAATTACATATTTATTTTTAAATGAAAATAAACAGTCAAAAATGTAGAGTAGATGCTCACATAAATGAAGAGTGGAGAGGTAAGCAAACTAATACCCTCAAGTCAGTCCCCAGCCTGCTAATATGCATTTAGTTCAAGAAATGTTTTTCCTAAGCTTTCCTATCTCTCGGTCCTGCCAAGTAAGAAGGCATTTTTTTCCCAAGGATCATTTCATCAGCATCATTCTCCCAACCTAGTTGTTCTGGGCCTAATTTTTTTTTCACAGGCAACAGAATAAAGTTCTCAGAAATAATCCATATGAAACCAGAGTAAACATAAACACCTACTAAATTAAAGAGCAAATGACTTTAGACTGTTTTACTGCACCTTCAAATATTCCTATATAAACCCATCTTTACCTCCTGTAAGTCCAGGGAGAGGAAATCCTGGGGTAAAATACCTCTAAAAACGGAAATCAGTCAAAGGGAGAAATAAAGTTTAAAATCTGTTTATTGCTTACAAACTGCAGTCCCAGGCCTACTCTCTTCCTGCTCCTGCAGAAGTAAAAATGGCCCTGCCCTCCCCTCTCGGGTACAAATAAGCCCCCGTTACCCAGGTAATTACCCACTGATACAGAAATGAACTTCTCCCCACCTCTGAGGAATGATGCAAATGCACTAAAGCCATACTTCTCTCTACCTCTGAATGCCTATTGATATGCAGATGTTCTAAAACCAGGCAAGATATTCTGAAAATGTTATAATTTTACCCACACCTCTACTCTCAGAAAAGTGTACGTCTCTTCTCCTGTTGAAGTTATATCTCATTTGCATAATCCAATCCCTCCTGTATTAGTCAGGGTTCACCAGAAAAACAATAGGATATATATGTCTATGACATTTATTATAAGAAATTGGTTCACATGATTATGGAGGCTGAGAAGTCCCACGATCTGTCTCTGCAAGCTTGAGACCTAGGAAAGTCAGTGGTGTAAATTCCAGTATGAGTCCAAAGGCCTAAGAGCCAGGAGCATGGATGGTGTAAGTCCCAGTCCAAGGTCTGCTCAAGCTGTCAGGCAGAAAGAATTCGACCTGCCTCTTCCAGCCCTCAAGGGGTTAGACAAAACCAGCCACTGGGGAGGGCCATCTGCTTTTCTCAGTCCACCAATTCAAATACTAATCTCTTCTGGAAACACCATCATAGACATACTCAAAAATAATATTTAACCAGCTATCTGGGCATCCTGTGGTCTAGGCAAGTTGACACATAAAATTAACCATCAGACCACCTATAGCTTTAGGCCCATCATTCATTTCATTACGTCTTCCTACTACCCCTTTAGGTTCCCCTTGCTTTCTCCTAGCTCCTTTCTTAGAAACAGTATTACTCTTAGATCGACGCAAGAGGGGGCCCTATCTGGGGCTTCCATCTTTCCCCACTCTTAATGCAGTGAGAAGTCTGCAGGGCTCATCCGGATGTGCCCAAGACCCCTCTTCCACACCTCATGCACAGTAGCTATGACCTCGAAGTTCTCCATTCAAACAGCCCCAAATACATTCAAGGCCTCTGCAGGCCTCAAACTCTCATCTGTCCTCCCAGGGTACACTTGACCATCAACGGCTGCTCCTGGGCCTGAGTTATGGGCATGTGACTACATTCAGGCCAAAAGTACATAAATATAATCTCAGGGCATCTCTTTAAAGATACTTAGCCTAGCCTTTTTCTTGTTCTCACCATCCCTCTTCTTTCCCACTAGATTTCCAATGGCAACTCCTAGAGGCACCTAAGAACCAAGTGTCTAATACACAGAGCCTCCTGGCAGCCCTGGGCCATTCAGAATATGGTTCCTCTAATCTTGTACTGTGTTATGTCATGTTTTATACCATTTCCAGGATGAATAAATCAACACAAAAATATGACTGTGCCATCCCCATTTAAAATACTTCCTTGTGTCTATACACCAAGGAATATTATTCAGTCATAAGAAAAGAAATCCTGCCATTTGCAACAACATGGATGGATCCAGAGGGTATTATGCTCAGTGAAATAAGCCAGGTGGAGGAAGAGAAAAATCATATGATATCACTTTTCTGTTGAGTGTAAAAACAGAACAAAACAGAATGAACAAAATAGAAGTAGACTCACAGACACTGAGAAGTGACTAGTGGTTACTATGGGGCGGGGGTTGTGGTTGACAAGGGGGAAAGGAGGACAAGGGGGTAAAGGGGCACAAAAACTCTCAATCATGATATAAATCGTTCATGGGGAGTAGTACAACATGGAGAATATAGCCAATGATTCTGTAACATCTTCCTATGTTGACAGATAGTAACCGCACTCGTGTGGGTGAGGATTTAATAATAACGGGTAACTGTTGAACCACTGTGTTGTAGAGTTGAAACCAATATAAGATTATATGCCAATGATAACTTGAGTTAAGAAAAGGAAGGAAGGATGGAAGACAGGGAGGGTGGGAGGGAGGGAGGAAGAAACGAGGGCAGGGAGCCAAAGCAGAGAGGGAGGAACAGAAAGAGCAGCCAGCATTCCCCTCCGGCTATCACCATCTCTCCTCTTCTTTATAGCTCAACTAAAAATAATAATGAATAAATAAAAATTCTCCCTTGTGTCTCTGCTCCTCAAAACAGTGTTTCTCAATAATAGAAAGAAAAAAGTCCATGGATTCTCACATCCAGATATTAATTGGAGGCAAACTGCTCCAGGAAAATGAAGGTTCCCAAACTGGCTGCATCAGGGTGTCTCAGGGAATGACTAAGTCTTTATCTTAAGGGACACTAAAAGTTCTTGTTTTCCTAAAATTTGAGAGCCTTTGACATTTGCCTCATCTCCCTCTTTGCTTCATCTCACACAATTCCAGTCACACTAAATTACTTGGAATCCTCTGAGCACAGAATGCTATTCCACCATTTGCATACCTACATACCATTTCTCCCTCAGGCTAGGATGCCCCAGACCCTTCTCTTCCTCTATTCTTTCTACTACAAATATTCTCATCTTTCCATATTCAACTCATTTTCTGAAGTCTCTGTTAGGATTACCCAATCCCTACTTTGATCTCCATTCAGTCGTGTCCAAATCACTCTCATAGTATGTAAAATATCATAATTTTATTCCTGTCTCCTTTCCTCCTCTAAACTGTCAGCTTCTTGAGGAGAAAAGCCTTTTAATATCTTCTTTATCCAGCTACTAATTAGTGTTTGTCAAAGACAATCAAACAAGAAAGAAAAGAACTTTTTTAAAAGTCATTCTATATTAGCCTATTAGTTGTCTTCAAGAGTAACTAAAGCTTTTTTGACTTAAATAGATGTTCACAAACTAGACGATTATTAAATATACTACAGATAATACAGGAATTTTTTTCTGAAACAAACTCAAAATTAGTAACTTAAATAGCTCTATATTCAGATAAGCATTTGTTTCTTTAGAATTACTTAACATTTAGCAATAACAATAACAAAAAAAGAGAATGCTTTTGAATTGTAATTTAGAGGGAAGAAAATGAGGAACAGAAAGTTCTTCCAAATGATTAAGTATGGTAACAGATAAACATACTAATTTATTTCCCCCAGGAAATGGACAAACTGGAATAGTGGACTCTACATCTGAAGTAGACTAACCTAAGCATTGAAATTCAGAAAAAGAAAAAACGGTAAATGGCATTTGAAAACTGGTTACTTTTTTTTAGAGAAAAGCTCTGCTATTATATCTAAATACATTAAAATTAACCAAATGATGGATTAAAAATCCTAGCAAGTACATGGTATACAGCAGGCTGTCAATAAGTGTTATGTGTTTTTCTCTTCCCATATAGCCATGATAACTAAATATCCCATTTAAATAATAAACACTTCATTTAAAAATTAATGATATATTTAGATGCCTGCTCTTGATTCAACTGAGACACCCTATTTATATGTGCAGGTTTCATTCAACCCCAGGTTCTAGTATTAAATGAACTGTAGTCAAGGGTCCAACTGAGTCCCCAAATTCATTGTGTATCAGTTCAACACTTTTATACCTTTCCTTGTCTTTGGCTTACTCTCATACCTGAGCTCCAGTAACTAAATTTCCAACAACACGGTCAACTTCTCCCCAGCTTCTCAGATTGCCAACCTCCAAACGAAGTCAAGTATCTCCTAAACCCTTGGGATGTCAGTTGTGACTGTGATATCTAGCAGGGGTAATTAAATTCCTTGGCTTTCTGAAACACTGGATTCTGCCACATTTCTCTCACTGTACTTTACCATCTAATCCTTCCACCCACCCCACCAAAAAAATTATCATCCCAAGAAGGTCTGATAATTCTACAACTGACAGCAGCATTTTCTTGTGGGTCATGACTCCCCCCAAAATTAGAAATTCCAGGTTTGTTTACCCTAAGCACCCTATACAGACTTGGCATTTCCTATTAAAAGCATTCCCTAAGTACTGATCATCAGGAGAATGTATTAGCATCTTTAAATGTTCTGACCTGACATTTCTTCTATTCTAATAAAATATTAGTTTCAAACTAACATCTTATTCTCATGCACAATTAGATTTCTCACTACAAAGAAAAGGTCTCTTCTGCACTGTCTCTTCCTGGTTTGAAAGACCATAATCACGTGGGTTTTCTCTGTCAATTAAAGATCTGCCTACAGGCCTAAATTGTTTATATCATCCCATAATCTAACCTAGAAGGACCCATGGAAAACTTCGTGGTCTCTACTTGTTCTCTCTCTCTAGTAACTGCTCTGAATGTTACTAATTCTATCATTCTCTGTAGTGGCTCACAGAAACTCAGAGCCAAAATTTTCAGTGCCCCCTCGTAAGTGTTGATATCTTATTTTACTAAATGCACATGTATTTCATGTCTTAACCCTACATAGGATTTCATATTTTCCTACTCTTATTTTTCATATCATTTCTAAACTTGGATTCATACTGCTTTTCCCACTATTATTTTGCAACTAAATGAACCTCTGTATATTGCTTTAAGCTAATATTGGAAGACCTAAGATACAAACACACACACAAAACAGAAATCCATAGCTAATTGAAAACAATTAAGACACTGAATGGCTCGACCCCATCTGGCTGAAATTATTAGCTGTTCTAGAAGTTTTATAAGTCACTCACAAATAGATAGTTAAAAGGGGCCTACAGCATAGGAATATATTAACAATACAATGAGAAGCATATGTCATATGAATAACCACACACAACATGCAACATAATTAAGGTTTTTCAAACAGCCATGAATTCAAGGTCAATATGTTCTTCTCATCTTATGGGACTGATTTCAGCTGGATGTACAACTTTGAAAATGTAGGGGAATATATAATGTGTATATACCTTAATAGATTCCTGTTAATCAAAATAACATTTATTATATCTCCTAGTTTTTAAATTTACTTATTTCTGTACTACCACATCCTTATCTTACACCTAGAAAATAAGTTTAAATGGAGAACGTACAGACAAGAAAGATCTTTTTAAAATGCAAGTCTTATTGTGGTCCTTATGCTAAAACATTTCCCACAGCTTTCTATGTCTCTTCAGATTAAGCCCAAAATCCTTAACAAAGCCCAAAAGGCCTAAGCGACTAATCTCTGCTTCATTCAGTCATTCCTTCTGCACATGTCCATCAATTTCTTAACCTTTAGACATGTTCATGAAGTGTGTACTATGCAAAACAAACACACACACACACAGGTGACCATTTATGCTTTAGCTTCTCGTCTTCTTTACAATGTTAAGCTTTTTGAGAGGCTGATATGCATCAACTGTTTCCACTTCATTCTCATGTCAATCCTACAATCTCAATTCTGACCCCACCAGGCCTTGGTAAATGCATAGCCCCAAGTAACTGGTGAACTCCCAGTTGTCAAATCGACGAGAAATTTCTTGATTTCTAATACTCTTAAGCTCTTTGGAAAATCTGACATCATTTACCCCCCACCTTTCCTTGACATCTGGAACACCACTGGATTATCTTCTATCCTAGTCCTTATTTATTTGTTGCCCCAGGTTCTGCCTTGCAGTTCTGTCTGTGAGGGATCTTCTACACCCAGGAATTCACCTACACACCTCCTGGTCTACAAATCTTTATGTATACCACTCTGAGTGCTATTTGGGCTCATACTTCCAACTACCAATTGTGTATTACCTCTGTGACACACCAGTGGGGCCCCAGCAGTGAGGTGCCCAGGGATAAGCATTCCTGCCAACGGTGTATCTTCTACTCTCTGGAAGCTACTTAGAAAACTGGAATCCTATTAGACTCCTCCTCCCTCCCTCAAAGATTCTAATAATTCTTCCTTCTAAATCTGTCCATCTGTACCATACAGGGCTTCTCTAACTGGTGTTAAGTAAAAAATGTCCCAAAGGAATGATAAAAAGTGAGCTCAGTCAAAAAACCCTTTCTTTATGCAAATATAATAAATCTGTCTTCTTAATAATCAAATGGATAGATTCTCTCAAGGTTAGTATTCTCTCAAAGGTAGTACTTCTCAGGGCTTTAACATGCTAATTTGCATTGGGACCCTTGAACAAACACCTCTAGGATGCAGCTTATCTCCTTCACCTAGTGAGACCCTTTTTGCTTAGAACAGTAATTAAACTAATTACGCTAATAGAAATAATATACAGCAGAACAGTGTGGGTTTCCATGAATTCTTTTTGAGGGCAACTTAACCAGAGTTCTTTAAAGTGGCATCTTAAGGACTAATAAATGTATACATTTCTAGGTTGCAGGTGGAAGTGGGCAGCCCTACACTGCAAATGGGCTCTTACGCCTCCTGCTCAGGGGGCTCTTCAGGAGATGCTGAGTCTTCCTTCCACCTGTGCTAAATTGCACAGCAATTTCCTGTTCTTTATTTTGATTAATAAATCAAATGAATTCATCAAATATTGATTAAACACCTGTTCTGTACAAGACACTATGATAGTTATTAAGGATACCAAGGAGAGACTGCAACTTTGTCCTTCCAGGGCCAGTCTAGTGGGGGGACACATTTGTTAAAGATTTAATTAATGTGACAAAGTGCTATGAAAGAAGTATGTGCTCAGTTCTGTGAGAGCACAGAGGAACAAATGATTGTCTCTTTCTGGAGAGAAAAGAAAGGGGGTCAGAGGAGATTCTAAGCAATAACTTAATAATTTTCTAACTAGATGCTTTATAGTTTCTTTACCAAAAGCAACTTGAATATAGAAAATATTCCTAGTATATAAATGAGAAATTAAATTTATTATGGTCAAATTTGTGTCTAAGTTCACAAAGCTGTTAAATAGCAAAACAAACTTGAAATCAGATTGGTCAGGAAGAAAAACAAGGGAATATTCCAGACAGAGGCAGCAATAGGCAAGAAGGACAAAAAGGCATGGCTCACTGGAGAAACAAAATCACTGAGGTATGGCTGTGAGGGAATGCAGGTCTGTGTGTGGTGTGGGTGGGGGTAAGGGGTTGGGGAACTGTGAGGTGTCTGGGAGTGTTCCCTGCTTGCATGTTACCATTTCATGGATGTTGGCAGAAAACAAGAGACTCACAGCATAGCAAACAAGCAGTATGAGTGTGACACTGGTTACCTTTTGTAACCCCGGGGGGAAAACATGTTCCCAGCCCAGGGCAAATGAACCTTTGAAGCCAAAATCAGTCAAAGGGAAAAATAAGCAGAAAGAAACACATTTGTTGCTTATAAGAAGTCATCTACTCCCATTCATCCTTCATCTGTGTCTCTTTTGCAACCCAGCTATGAAGGCCCCACCAAATCTCTCTGGTCCAGGAAAATACTCGCTCTCCAAGCCCCTTGATATGGAGATGACTACTTCTCTCACCCCTTGGAAACACTTATTGATATGGAAATGCACTAAGGCTAGGTGACAGATTCTGGGAATACTGCAGTTTAATCCAAAGCCTACCCCTCCAGAAATCTCACCTCAAAATCTACTCAATCGCCCTCTGCCACAATGGTCCCTGTGTGAGAAAACCGGAGCACTGTAATCAAACTAATAACATACAATAGCAACACCAATAAACTCATGATAATCCTCAAGCCAGAGGATTCAGCTAGGTTCAAAGTCCTAGGCAGATTAAGTCCATAGCTCGCCCATTCCACAGATGCCAACAGCTGAACAGGTAGGGAGTTCAGAGCAATCATCAGGCAGCAGCTGCAGCCAGGGTGCAGATTCAGGCAACAGGAACTGTAGAAGAAACTAAATTTAATGGCAATAAGATACATGTTTTAATGACACCAGCACAGCAAATCTTGTCCATCAGGTAGTATGCATGCAAGAGAGTGGTCCTGTGATAGGACAGTGGCAGGAATGGGATCTCCTCCTGGTCCAGTATAACACACCTACACTCCCTTCCCTGTGGGAGTTACAGATGGGTCAACACACAGGGCTACGGGAGGTACATGCACTGGCCATAAAGATAAAACAAAACTTTCCTGTAAGTTTTGGGTACATTTTGGGTACACTACCATGATCTTTGGGGGCCACTCTGCTGTTACTCCAGGAACACTCAGGAGGCCAGCTTCCAGGCCTTTCCCCCAAGGTGCCAGAAGGGCCAGCAATCACTTGTCCATGAGTTGAAATGTCCAGGGCCATGTCCATTCCACAGTGTCTCAGGGTTTAATGCAATTGGGGTTGGCAGCAGGATGTTGCCCTCCTGGCCATATCCTGGCTTCAATACCTCCTCTTTGCTTTGCACATATAGTGGTATAGGAGAGGCAGCAATGTGTGTGAGCATGTCCACAGGGCTCAAGGTTCCTTTTCAGGACTTCTCATTTAAATGCCATACCACTGTCCATAAATGAACTGACCAGCCCCATAAGCTATTGGTGTCTGACTTCAGGTCAGATTTCAACAAACCATTGTACCTCTCTATCATGTGTGCCCCAGTAGGGTTATATCATATATGAAACTTCCGCTTTATTCCTAATTGTTGCCCCCATTCTTGTAACACATGTCCAGTAAAGTAGGTGCCTTGATAGCTGCTCAATCACCTGTGGTTGGCCATAGGCTGCAAAGAGATGCTTTAGGCCCCTTTTGGTGGTTTGCTGATCTGCAAGATGTGCAGAAAAAGCAACCAACAGGTCAATAGCTGTGTCCACACAAGTCATGGCATACAGATACCCTTCTGATATGGGTAGAGGCCCAATATAGTCTATCTGCCACCTGACAAGGTGAGCCATCTCCAGTGAGCCATCCTTTTCATCCTTCTTGCCTGACACCCATATCAGCCCCTTTACTATTGTCCCATGTTGATGTGGGATTCAGTGTAAGTCCCTCTTAGGGTACAAAAGGTACTCCTTCCGGGCTCTGCTAACTTCTTCAAAGGTCAACAGCAAGCCCCCCACCAGATGGGCTACAGCCCACAGTATCATTTGCATAGCATGCAACAAATGCTGATGTAACCATTGGGCTACATCAGAGGCAGGCTTTCCTTCTAGCCAACACACCTGGGCCAACATGTCTGTTTCATCATTCCCTGGGAATGCCAAAGGCAAACAGCCCATCACATTATATATGGTAACTGTCTTAGTCAAACCAGAGGCCCATACATCTTGCCCCCAAAGGGGCTGGTGACCAACCACCCAGTTGGCATGGTACCATGTCAGTAGCCACAGGGTCGAGCCCCAATAGACAGCCCTGCCGTCAGTGCAGACAACTATACAGGAAGGCTCCTGAGTGATCACGAGACATACTGCCTGCAACTCAGTCCATTGATTGCTCTTTCCCCTTTCTGTGTTTCATCCATATTGTCTCAATCTTAGGATGGAAAGCCACAGCCCTCCACTTTGGGGGCTGCCCATGACTAGAGCCATCTGTATACCAAGCATCTTCAGGTATAGGGACTTTTCCCTCCTGATAAGGACTCTTGGCTACCAATGGCTCAAAAACAAGTTATACCTGCTTTTTACTTGTACACATTACTGGCCCCAGTAAGCATTCAGTTCTCCACTTAAGAGGCTAGAGAAGAGGGTGCTACACTGCTGTAAATATGTGCCCCATTTGGCCAGCGTAGGTGTCTGTGCCATGCCACTCCATGGCCTTTGGGTTAAGTTTCGCACCCACCCGCAATGGGATAGGTGGTTTTTACCTTAGCTGGAACTGTTCCAGTGACAGGCTCCATAGTCATGATACACAGCAGCCAGTTACTTCTCTATCAAAGTATACCAGACCTCTACTCCTTTCCATAGTTGTGACCAGAAACTAATAGGTTGGCACATCCATTTAGGTCACTGCCAAAGGCCCCATCCATGACCATTTTTGGTTATGTGAATATCTAGCTCACAGGGCCTTGATGAGTCCATTATACCCAAGGCCTGTACAGCCTTGACTGCTTGCTTAGCAGCAGTAAAAGCAGCTGCACATGTTTCATTCCAGTCCAACCTGATGCCCTTTCATACCAACCAGTATATGGGCTTCAGAATTTGTGCCAAGTACAGGATAAACACTCTCCAGGAGCCCAAAAGACCCAAACACCTGTAACAGTGCCACAGTGGCAAGGGTAGGGAAAGCCTGGACCTTGTCCATGACTGATTCTGGCATAACTTCAGTTTTACCTGCCCAGACAACCCCCAAGAACTTTACTGATAAGCCAGGTCCCTGAACCTTGGTGCTGTTCACATCCCATCCTTTCTCCTATAGATACTGCAACCGTCTAGGAACTGCCCCTTCTAAATTTGCAAGGGAATCAGACGTGAGCACATCATCAATGCAGTGATGCAGAAGCACTGTTTGTGGTTTCTTTCATGTGGCCAAGTCCTGGGCTATTAAGTCTACGACAAATGGTGGGACTGTGGAGGTATCCCTGTGGAAGGACAGTGAATGTCACTGCCAGCCTTCCCACGTGAAGGCAAACTGTTCCTGACTTTCCTATGCTATGTCAATAGAGAAGAAAGCATAAGCAAGGTCCACAACATAATGATACATTCTCAGCTTATGGCTGAGGGTGTCCGTAAGGGCTGATAGAGAGGGGACAGCAGCATCCAAAGGAGGTTTGACTTTATTCAATTTCCTGTAATCCATGGTCATATGCTCAGAGCAGTCTGGCTTTTTCACCAACTACACCAGGGAATTAAAAGGATTATAAGTCTAGCCATTTCAGAACCCGACATAACAATGTTTTCTACCCCCATATCCCAAAGACTCAAAAGCCATGTAGGCAGAGGTTCCAATGGCTTCTGCCAAAACTGGATGCGCATGTCCACCAGCTAGCTCATCTTGGGTACAGGAGCGGAGCATGGAGTGCTTCACAACCTAGGGAGGGAGCTGCTCCTCCCTGAGGAGCTTGCGGTTATTGCGTTTTTATTTTCTTAATTACAATCGTATGAACCTTTACTACAGGAGGGGTTGGTGCCTCAGGAGGTGGCTTCCGTAACAGCTCGGCCCTTGTCCCCACCCCCATCCCTTCCCGACATCTCCTCTACCATATCCCAGGCTGAAGGCACCGCTCTTTCCTCCCCCTCCCCCACTACCCCGTGCAACATGGCTTCTCCTGCCACCTCCTCCCTTGCTGCTAACGTTATCTTCCAGGAGCGTAACCTGTCTTCTCAATAACTGTCTCTCTTTCTTGAGGGCATCCTAGAGGTCATCGTCCAGCTTGTCCAAGTAACACCAAAGTGTGTCTCTCCCCTCGATAACTCTTTCCATTATCTCGTGAAACAAAAATCCCACAAAACACACAGCAGCCACCAGGGCCTCCTCACCATCCGCAGGGGTGTTTCTGGGTATCTGCTTACCTTCTCTAGGGACAGCCCACCCAAGCATCACACCCATAAAGGCAGATTTTGTGTTCAGAGTTCCTGCCAACTACCACCCGGTATAACTCTGGGGGGAAAATATGTTCCCAGCCCAGGGCAAATAAACCTTTGAAGCTGAAACCAATCAAAAGAAAAAAATAAAGTGTGAGAAACCTGTTTATTGCTTACAAGAAGTCCTTTACTCCCATTCACCCCTGACCCAACTGCGAAGGCCCCACCAAACCTCTCTGGTCCAGGTGCTAGCTTGCTCTCCACCCACCCTGTAATCACCTACTGACATGGAAATGAACTACTTCTCTCTATCCTTTGGAAACACCTCATGATATGGAGATGCACTAAGACCAGGTGAGAGATTCTGGAAATATTGAAATTTTACCCACACCCTCCTAGATGGAGGCCTGCACATGCTGCATCACAGGGGAAGAACACTGATCTTGTTGGCGATTCGCCCCTTCTGTAAAAACACTCCTGCTCTTTGTCCTGGGAGAAACTATCACACAAGGTTGCTTGCTGCAAACACAACACTGAAAAATGGCTAAAGTAAGAGGCAGTCAGAGCCTTGCATTCTTGGCATACATGGTAAAAACACACATGACCCTCAGGGCCCCAGGTGAACTACCTCTCCCAAAAGAGAGGGGAACAGGAGAGAGTGGAGATAAGGAGAGGAGACTGGAAAAGGAGGCAGGAATTAAAACAGTGAGAAATTTAAAAGCAATACATGGTAATTTGAGCTTTTGTCATAAGCACTGGGGAACCATCAAAGATGTTTTAAAATGTGTGTCAAAAATCCCTGGATTCATATGTATGACTTGAACAGTTTTTCTAGGACCTCTTCCTTCCCCTTCCCCTACTCCAGCTCATCTTTATAGTTCATGAAAAAATTGCCGTATTCTTTAAAGTCATCCTCTGTGTGAAATTCTTAAACTTGCAACCAAGAGAGCTGGGTCGGTTTCCCCCTTTGGGGGGTAGCTATATGGCAGTCTATTTTCTACTATAGGAAGAAGGTTACTCTGCAGTAAGAAAAAATGCCTAGAGCCACACAGAATAAGAGATCAATAAACATTCCAGTCCCACTTTTCATTTCTTTAACCCATCTGCATCCCTGCTTCTTCTTTGTCTTCACTGTCCTTTGAGATGACTCAATATGCTAGCAGTGCATTCTTTTTATAGTTTAAGACGATTTTAGTTGGGCTTCTGTTATGTGAATCAGAAAGTTTGAGCTAGTTTAGAAGGGCAGTGTTGTCAGGTTTTCTTTTAGAAACATCACCTTTGAAGCAGTACGGAAAGTGACTTCAAATAAGACAAAACTACAAATAAGGCCAACAGACTATCACAATAGTCCAAAAGAAAAACAATGCTTCCATTTGCCCTTCATGACATGGCCCCTAGTTAGTCACTCTGATTCAGAGAAGACGTTAGAAACAAGTCTCAGCTCTGATGTTAGTTTACAGCACCTCCATACTTCCAGGGCTGATCTGTGAGGAAGAGTTTTACTTATGGAAGTTCAGGAACAAACACTGACCCATCCAAATGGGGAGAAAGGGAACACATGAGGCTGAAGAAGGAGCCAGACCATGGTTTCATGAGTCACATTCAAGTATTTGATTCATTTTGAGTTTATTTTGTGTAAGGGTTAGACAGTGATCCAGTTTCATCCTCTTGCATGTAGCTGTCCAGTTTTCCAACACCAGCTGTTGAAGAGCATGTCTTTTCCCCATTGTATATTCATTACTCCTATATCATATCATATCATGGATTTTATCTGTGTTCTCTAGTCTGTTCCATCAATTAATAGATCTCTTCTTGTGCCAGTGCCATACTGTTTTGATTACTGTAGCTTTGTGATATAACTTAGAAGTCAGGGAACATAATACCCCGAGCTTTGTTCTTCTTTCTCAGGATTGCTTTGGCTATTTGGAGGACTATTCATATTCCATATGAATTTAATAAGGGTTATTTGCTGTGATTCATTGAAAAAATATCTTTGATATTTTTATAGGGATTGCATTGAATCTGTAAATTGCTTTGGGCAGGATGGCCATTTTGACAATATCCATTCTTCCTATCCATGAGCATGGGATAGATTTCCACTTATTTGTTCTTTAATTTCTCTCATGAATATCTTATAGTTTTCATAGTACAGGTCTTTCACCACTTTGATTAGGTTTATTCCTAGGTATTTTATTCTTTTTGATGCAATTGTACATGGAATTGTTTTCCTGATTTCTCTTTCTGCTAGTTTGTTGTTAATATATAAGAAGGCAACAGATTTCTGTGTATCAATTTTTTTTATCCTGTAACTTTCCTGAATCTAGTTTTTACTTCTAATAGTTTTCATTTTTGGTGGAGTCTCTAGGGTTTTCTATATAGAGTATCATGTTATATACAAATAGTGATTCTCTTACCAGTTTTGATGCCTTTTATCTCTTTGTCTTGTCTGACTGCCATGGCTAGGTCTTCCTCTATACATTTTAATTACAAGTCAAATTATCTCTGAAAGCTGTAGATTTCAATATTCAAAATATATGAAATTTTATTATACAGGATCCTGAAAGGAAAGATTGGTACTCTCAAATAGGATTGTTTAATAAAATTTTTATAAAGGGCAAGGTATAGGAAAACCATACAGGACAGTGCAGTACCTCCTAGCTAGTGACAATGAAGAAGGAGCTCTTAGTACCACTTAGGGGGAAGGAGGAGAAAGTAGTTATCAGAATTCAGAGAGACTTGTGAGGTCAACTGGGGAGGAGCCATGTGCTTAGATTAAGGGACACAGCTAGACTGCAGTGACACCACAAAGTGAGATCCGGGAGCTATCACACTCTACTTGCCCTCTCTGTTCTCCAGCCACTGCTTCCCACTGACTGTCAGAGGCAAGGATTCCCACTGATAGAGTCCAGGAGCAGAGCAGGCTGGAGAGTCCCTCTGAAAGGGCAGAGACTCGCCATATAACAGAAAAGTTTTTATCCCCAATACAGGGGGCACATAAAGACCCCTCAGTACTATGACATGCAGTAACATGATAAAAGACAGCAGAGAACTCCTCACCTGATGAAGTCAAGCACACGTTGTAGAACATATTCCCACTCTTACTCAAATTTCCAAGCAAAGTACCTCCCTCTTGATCTTCACTGAATTAATTTAAATGGCATTTTCTTGCAAAAAACTAGTCTTTAGGTCTTGAACTACATGAATAAGCAAACCTGATTTTGCATAGAATTAAACTATAAATTATAAATCACTAAACTTACTAACTAAGGAATGAAAAAAGGACTGTTTCCAAGAGTCCAGGATTCATGCTATGAGGATGTGTGATGTCAGAAAAACACTTGACAGTTTGGTATTTTTATTAGCATGAAGGAAAAGGATTTCTACTGTGATTTCTTTGCCTGCTTCCTGATGCAGCAAAAATAATTTTTAAATGTATCAAAGAAGATCATTTGTAATAGAATTAACAATGTATGTAGCATTTGTAGAAAATAGCCATTTACAAGGTTCTTTCACCATACCATGTGGTCCACAAAAACCACTGAAAAGGAAAAGAGAAAGGCTACTACCACTATCCTTATGACGAAAGAAAACCATTTTCTGACAAGCTGAGCTGTTTGCTGATGGTCACATAGCAAATAAGTGATAGAGTCAAGACCAAGCTATTTCGAAAGTATAAACTTACTGCTATTCACTAAAATATGGAACCATAATATGGGACAAATTAAGGTAAAATGTCTGCTTTTCCTATTTATTTATCCCATGGCAACATTTCAATGCTTTTTTATACCTACTATTTTTCCTTGCTTTGTATTTACGGTATGTGCAAAGATGAATAGAATATTAAATACTTAATAACCTGAAGTAAAAAGTAAAATCTAGTTTTGCTTTACAACTAAAACTCTTAACCATATCAACATAGACCACATATCTCCACCTGAAGAATCCATGGATTCCTATGCTTTTTGACTCTTTCAATGTTACTCCTATTTCTTTTATTTTTTAAGTTGATCAAAAAAACCATTTTTTTTTTAAAGTACTGTTTTTTTCCCCAAAGTAAAATGTCTTCCAAGCCTGGTGAGAAAAGACTGTTAATCTCTTCATTTTATTGACCTACTTCAGTTTCAGCTCATTAAACACAGACATTTTCAGTGATCAAAAGAAAATGAACCAAACGTAACTTGGTATAACCTTACTAAATAAGAGTTGCTCAAAAAGCAAATAAATCTGAACTGGTAATTTAATACTAACAATCTTCCATTTAAGGAATATATATGTAATGAACAAGGACATCCAGAAATAATTTTATGTTCCTTTGATCAATGAAAGCACAGTTTTGATTCACTTTTTATCGAATTTCCTTCTCAGTTCTTTACCCTCTTCCAAAATGCATACTGAAGAAATCATGAACTAAAGTCCCTTGAAACTACAAAACAAGGAAAAGCAAAAATCTATGAGCTCTAAAAAGATAACTGCAAAGATTATTTAATTACATTGCCTGTGTAGAATTATAAAAACCAAAATAAATTTGATTATCATAGCACAGAAGAAAACCAGTAATTCAAACCCTTACCCTAATATGAGTAATAAATAAGTAGAAAGGTTTACTAGTTTTTAAATATGACTGCATTTGAAGCATATTTAACAGTTGAACCATGTCAAAATATACAAGCCTCATTAGCACTGACTTAATCCTTCTATTTAGGTAAAATTTCCTAATACCTCTTGTAAGGCATCCTAAATGAATAACCAATTACATACAGAAATTTTTTTTTCTAAGATATCTAAGATAAATTGAAAAGAATTTTTAAAGTTTAGGTGAGTAGTTCTAAAATTGGACCTGTTGGAAATAATTTAGAGACAGATTATATCTGCTACCATGTATCATATTTTGTGATTTAGCAGCAATTATTTGTTTATTCTGAATGCTGTAGTCTATCTGCTTAGTCTGCAGAAGTCTGAACCCCAAGTCTGTATCCTTTAATAAAAAATCTTCCCAGCTCAGGAATAATTCCATAGATAAGTGATGTGTACTTTACTCTCAATATGGAATTAATAAGGGTGGCAGACAGAAAAACTGAATCATTTTCTAGTTCCTTACTATTAATTTCCCCATGGGAAGAAACCATTTTGCAAGAAATGTACTCAAATAAAATATAAACCAAACAATCCAGACCCAAATGTAAATTATATTTGATCACCTTTATTTTTCTCCATTCTCCCAATAAGATCAATTAATGCTCTAAGACATACCAGTCACACTGTCGACATGATGATAAAAACTATACAAATGAATCCCTCAAATGTTAAGTAATCTTTTTTTCCTTATAGGACATTTGAGGAAACTTTCTCCTACACATTTCTTTGGCATTCCGTTACAAAATGTTGGATAATGTAGATTAAAAGTCCTTTAAATTTACACTTAAAAGGGTTGGATCACTTCATAGAATTTATGGCAGAGTTACACATCAAATTATTAACTCCGCAAAAACAATTTACTCAGCACAACTGGTCCCAGATCAAAATATATTTTTTAAAACTTCACCTTTCACATTTCTCATTCTGTTAATATTAAGCATAAAAAATTAAATACAATAAATTGTGCCTATTAAGTAACTATACATATAAGAACGATTCTACAAATCAATTTATATATTAATTTGGCCTAAACATAGAACAAAAAGATAAATCAATCATAGATCCTGTTCTCAAGTAGCCTATAGTCTAGTAGAAGGAAATAAATAGATGTATGAGACTGATACACTGCCCAACTGCTCCAAGAAGGACATTTAAATAAATATATTTAAAATCAGTATTGCTGCTTTGAGTCCCTAGCTTATATTAGAAATAACTAAGTATTGATCTGTATGTGGTGATTTTGAGGATTACAGGGCTGATCAAGGAAAAGACAGGACCTCGAGATGACAGCAGTATACACTGAGCCTCATTTGGGTGACACTTTGACAGGTTGCAAGAAAAGGGATGTTCTTCACAGCAGGAGACCGTCCAGAGACATTAGCACAGGGCCACCACCCAGAAGAGGAAGAGGGCAAGGGCACTGCCGGAAGAGGGGAACTGGAGACGGGGCTCACATGTCTGGATGATGTTGCTCCATGCCAAGCTGGCAGTCTTTCCAAAGGGCTGCAATCACGGGATCTTTTACAGCCCCCAAGTTTGTTTTAGCTATGCTTAGAGGATGTTGGTTGTAGTTTTGTGGAGTTTGCAAACAGGCAGGCTCTAAATGATTAAAAGTATGCTTACTTGAGCTATATTTAAAATAACTGAATGTGTAAAAATACGAGTTTGGCACTGGTGGGTTTTGAGTTAATGATCCCAACCTGCTATGAAGAAGTAAAAAAACATAGGAGTCAATCTTTAACCCATTTATATACCACCATAAAACATAAAAAGCATCACTATATATAGACAGCAGAATCTTGGATGTTCAATAGCCATGGACTGACTTCTATAGTTTAACTCTTCAGAACCAGAAAAGTTCAAAAAACATAGTTAGGTGTTCCTTAAAGCTTTAGCAAATTATTCAGCAAATATTTCAACTCTTAATCCATGTCAGGCACTGTTCTAGGCACCAGATATTCTACAGTGAACAAGGTGCACGAAAGAACTGGCTACATAATTTGCAAGGCCCAGTGCAAAAAGAAAATGCAGAACCCTTTGTTCAAACTTCAAGAAGGCAACAGCATAACATTAAACCAAGCACAGGGCACTTACAAGTGTGGGAACCTGTGTGACTGCACAGGTTGGTAGGCCCAGTAGACATGTTCTCTGTTTTCAACATGCATGCAAACTAGTAGTGAAATATCAATTGTAAAAAGAAAGAAAGGAAATATGGCACCATGTTAAGTGTCATGAAAGAAACAAAAGGGGTTCTACAATAATAGCTGGGGGAATATAGTTCAGTGAATCTTGAGAAAGACCTCTCTGAAGAGCTGGTATTTAAGCTGAGAACTGGGACAGTGTACATTGCAATAATTTTGTATGGTGACAGATGGTAATTAGACTAATGGTAGGGATCAATTTGTAATGTACAAAAATAATGAATCACTATGATCTACACCTAAAACTAATAGGATATTACATGGCAATTATAGTTCAATTAATATTCTTTTGAATAATTTTAAAAAATACAAAAATATTTTTAAAGGCTTCCCTATTTATTTTGATTCACAGAAGAATGACTAATCATTTTAGGATCATTTTATCAGTATCATTAGTGGAATTTGAAATTTCTAAAGCTGAGAAGTGGGAGAATTGAGGGCACAATTGGTATTATCTTTTCTTCTAGTTGAAGGTCAGGCTTTTATAAAAGAAAGGTAGATATGGAAAATGGCTATTCCTTAAAATTAATTGCTATGGTTACTTAACCAGTAGATCATTTACCACACTCACAGACGGTCTATTTCAACAAAGCATATGTCTGAAGTCTCTCATGACTTCATTTAACAAAACAGATTTGTGGTTTCTTGAAGTTATACAAAGAGGTCATTGATCTATAAATCATGTCTATTTAAGAGAGGCATCTAATTGTTGGAACATTGCTCTTGGTCTTATACCAGTTAATGATAAAAGAAATATTGTAGATTTAGAATGTGTTCTTACCAAATCTTGAAAGTAAACTACACCCACAGAGACAAGACAAAATCCATACTGCAGGAAGTCTTGACAAGATGGAAACTGGTTTGGGAAGGAGGGTAGAATAATTATAAAATGCTATTCTTAAGTCCCCAAATGGTACTCCTCCTAAAGCCAATTATACAAATACAAGATGTTGGACACTGGGCAAAAAGGAACTTAAATGATGAGATGGAGAGGGGACAGGGACACACACATTTATATTTGTTACTAAAGTGACTATGAGGGACTCGGGTGTGATTAGTACAACTCAGGCGCCTGGTGGACAGTCATACTCTATGGCCCTGAAGCAGAAAATCATACTCACTTTCCCATCCTTCAGCTTCACTAAAGGCCTGGATAAAAATGAAACGTATGATTTTCTTAGACATGAAAGCACATACATGGATTTTCCAGAGAAGAAAGTGACAAGCTGGAACTAGGTCTTGATGGTAACAAACTAAACATAGACAACATGCATAGAGTAAGAAAACAGTGATGAGACAAAGCTACTTGAGACCTGTGGTATAGCAGGACAGTGACAAGGGTGCTCTGCAGTAACAAAAATGACTAGCCATCCCTATCTTTGACCACTGAGACTGACTATTGCTTCTTCACTACCAACAACTTACCACCACCTTAATCTTCCTGACACCTGAATAAATCACGAAGACACCAATTCTAGAATAGCCCTGCTTCATTAAACTCTGCTTGTTATCACCCAGCACAAACCCAAATCCTATAAAAGCCCTCCTCAACTACCTCTTACCAAGACAGCCACAGTTCCTGTGGTGTACAATCTCCTTGTGCAGCATGCAAAATCAGCCTGATTTGTTTGACTACAGGTTTGTTTCTGGTGGTTTCTGGTTGGTGGGCTTCAACACAGGGTGATCCTGATAATTAATAATCTGCCCCAGTGTCAGACCATGGATCCCTTTTATGGCTTTGGAAATTGGGCCACCTTAACTATGCTGCCCAAGCAGCAAAACAGATTAGTTCATAAGAAACAAGAATCCCAATTTGAGATGACTATCAGTGAGTGACTGTGGCCACCAGGCATCCAATTGTGTGAACCCCAAAACTACCCTATGACAGTTAGCAGTGGGACAAAAAGAAACAAACTTTCATCATATAGAAATGTATCTCTCAATGTTGAATCTTAAGTGACTTAAAAAAAGAAACTAGTTATCATAAAAATGTCTGATATGTAGAAATCTAAAACTAAAATCTCATCCTTAAAGGTAAGTCCAGTAAAAATCAAGAAGCTGAATAAAAAACTATAAATGGCAACAACACATTTTTTGACCACTTCCTTTGTGCCTGGATTTCTGCTATTTTACATACATACATAATTTCATTTCATCTATGCAACAACCCTTTAAGAACTATATTCCCATTTTACAGATGAGGGAACAGAGGTCCAAATTGGAAAGATCACTGACTAACTAGGTCACAGAGCTATAGGTGCAGAACCAAGTTCTGAACCCCAAATGTCTATAATTGCAAGCTACAAAGTTACCAGGTGTATCATTCCTTTTGAGTGTGAGAAAATAACACTGTCCTTGAAGCAATGATAATATTTGACTATAATGACAGCAGTTAAAAAATAAAACTATAGAGCATTACTTAAAATGTCCTATAGTATTAAAATTTCATTTTGCCACAGCAAGTATTTTTTATTATCCCATTTACAGCCAAAAGCTACCAAAAAAGTTATCTTTCACAAACTACTCTGTATCAGTGAATAGCAACATTTTTAAAACTAGTTGGTACATAAATTATCTGCATCTAGTCTTGGATTTTTTTATAAGCTTCTCCTTTCTGAATTACCTTCTTTAAAAAAAGGAAACGAGTGTGTGAAAAGAATTTCAATGAACACTATTATCCCTCCTCCCCAATAAATAAAAATAAAAGGACCTTTAAAAGACATTTTCACTAACAGTTTTTTTCTGAATAAAACAAACAAGTGCAAAGGGCACCTTGACTACTACTTAGGAAATAAAATCAGAACACAGAGAAATCTGTAATTCTAATCACATTTACACCTTCTCTCCTTTTTTTACATTTCTCATCCAAACATCCTCAGGAGCTCAATAGGCTTAAAAGAATTGGAGCAGGGTAGAGAACAAAGGTGAGGGGAATCTGAGAAACAGCTTAAATGGCTGTTCTCACCATTTTAATAATTTCAAATTAAGTGACATAGATTTCAGGAAATGTGAAAGTCATGAATGTAGCAAGAAACTGTAAAAAGTTATATTCTACCTGTTTATGTTTTAAAAATACCATTTTGGCTGGTCATCTCAAGAATTAACCACTTGTGGACAATAACTGAAGCAGGCACTAAAATGAACTTTCAAGTAAAACAAACAGCAAAGTTAAATGTATTAGCTTTTAATAAGTGAAACAGATGAAGGGGAAAAGAGAAATAAATAAATGTATTTGCTTTAGTCAGTGAAAGCCTGTGTGCTCAATAAGTATAGGTTTGTTACAGAGAATATTAATATTTGTATCCTTATGTGAAAGTGACTTGTAGATAAACTATGCTCTCTCTTGAGTCGAGGGTAATTTTAGAAAATAACATACCCAACTACTATACTCAATCAAGCTAAATGTTGTTGATCATATATAAAAACAAAAATAAAGAAAAGCACTTATAAAGCATGTGGTATGGGTGGTTTACTCAATTTGGGAATGAGATTTTTTTTAGTGGGAAGAGAAACATCAATGTTAAAGTAAACAATTGAATATTTTATTTAATTATCCAAATTAATCAATTACCAACAATACAGAGACAAGAAAAATTCAAAATGATACCAAATTCATATATGATTACTTTTTATTGGGTGATTCTAATTCAAAATAATACTTTCAGATGACTTTATCTAAATTCAAATATCAAAAGAATTTAGCACTTCTTTACCCCAGCACTACTAATGTCCTTAAGAATGCAACCCCAAAAGGCCCCTTTAGTGGTACAGCTTTAATTTCTCCATTAAGCCAAAGATAAAGAAAGGCACTTGCAATGGGGAAACCAGAATGTCTTAGAAAATAACGTGCTTGCCATCCTGGCTCTTTTTCGGTGTCACGTGTTTCAAATGCACATACACCCAACCATTTCCTTTTCTGTAGGGCCGAGCTTCAATTTCCCCATCATATTCTGGTAAAATGCTATGCCAGTGAGTGATAACTCTGAAAAGCCTCTTCAAAAGAGATAAAACACATCCAAGGTTCTAGAAATGTAATACCTATTCAATGTGTTGCATTCACCAGGCACCAGAAATACGGAGAAGAATGGTGAAATCAAGGCCCTACTGTGGAGCTGGCCACATCTGAACTCCTAAACCTATCAGCCAGAATTATAGTATCTTGGGGGTAAATGTAATAATGCAGGCAAGGATTTCACAGCTCAATGTCCTCATGGTGTCCCCCTTCCCAACTCACACACTGGTATATCTTTTTTTTTTTAAAGACAGGGGTGCACTGATAAAAGAAAACAGGTTTATAAAGAGGTACTATTGTTTGAGGATAGAAAAACTGCCCTAAACTGAGAATATCAACTGGGTTGTGTCAAGTACTATATAGAAAAGGCACCTAATGTCAAATAGGTATTCAAATAAATATTTGAATCATAAATTTTGAAATATATTTCAAATATAAAAGGTTGGTAAACTAAAAGGATTCGGTGGTCCCAAAAGCCCAGATTTTCCTTGTGGGATGATTCGAGAACTGAGTTCAAAACCAGCAAATCAAGCAAATCAGCTACAGCTCCATCGTGCTAAGGAGCAAGTCTACTCATCCAAAAAACTCGGGAAGAGGACGTATTTTAGACCCAAGCATCTATCCTCTACAAGTTCTTTGTTCAACCAATAAGCTTAGAGCATCGTTTGTGTGTTGGCTTCATAGTCAGAGTGCATTACTGTAGTGAGCACCTTAGCCCCCGACACCTTCTATTGGGTTTGACAACTGAGAACTAATCTTCCAGACAGAACGTAAACCGTAAATCCCGCCAGCAGAAGGAAATTTACGCTGTGGAGGCGGGGAGCAGGTGGTAAACGTGCAGGCAAAAGGCGCTTACAGCAAGCAGAATCTACACCGGCCACGCTCACTGTATTCTTCCCCCTTCAAACCCTGGTATATCTCATTCATGTCAAGTGGCTCCTCAATATATTGTTTGATCGCCTGTTGCCGTCACACCTTTCAGGCGTTGAAACTACCGGGTGGTTCCGAGAAACACAGTGGGTAGTTTGGTTCCGGCAAGGAGGGCTTGTGCCGGCGCATTAAAGGGCGGTTAAGGATCACGCCAGCGTGGGTGCTCCGGCTTCGAATCCTAGTCACAGAAGACCCCCTGCCCTCGGCAATGCCCTGTCCTCCAGGAAAGGAGCAGAAAGCACGTTTGTCTTTGCAGCATCAAACTTGAAGACCAACCCAACTCCGTCCACCTTACGAGAAAACAGCAAACAGAGGCTCCCGGCGGGGCACTGGATAAATTCCCACGCGGAACAGAAACGTGGTCAGGCCGCGCTGTACCCAGCTGTTAGCTTTCCTGACGTCTCCCGATGCATCAGCCCAGGCTAAGGCAGCTGGGGCGGGAAGCGAACGCCCAGAGGTCGGCCTGGCTGCCGGTGCAGTCGGGGAGCGCAGGAGCGGCGCTGCGCTCCGGATGCTCCACACCCAGCCTCCAGACGCCTCGCGGGGGTTCACCGCGCGGCCGCAGGGCCTGAAAGGGCACCTGCCAGCAAAGGGTCTCCCCGAAAGCTGGGGAGCCCCGGGCCGGCGCTCAAGACGCCCCCGCCGCGCCCAGGCGCACAGCCCTGCGCCCGCGAGCCGCGCCTTACCTGCCCGAGGCGAATCCGGCAGCCCCTTGACAACTCCCACCAGGCGCCACTGGAAAAGTTTGCGAACTTCTTCGCAGCTCTGCACACCCTCGTTCCGGGCAGCCCCAACGAGAGCCAGCAGCAGGAGGCAGCGACAGCCCATGCGACACGTCTGTGCGTCCATTATCGGTGTCCCGGCCACCCCTTCCCCTTACGTGCACCCCTCTTTCCCCGCACGCCCTGCACTGTACGCGCTGGAAAAAGCTCGGCGTCCGAGGTTTCCAGGAGGAGCGATGCGGCGGCGGGCGTTCCGGGATCGCTCTGGGACACCGGCTTCACCTGGGAGCCCTGGGCTTCTTCCCGCGGAGCCCGGAGACTGAGACACCCGAGTCCTAGCCACGAGCGCCGCCAGGTCTCCCTCTCCCGCGGGGCGAGCTAGCGCTGCGCGGGCGAGGAAGACGGCTGGAGCCGCACCGGGCCCGCCACCATCCGCCTCTGGCCGCCGCCGCCGCTGTTGCCGCGGACTCGGCTCGGGGCCGCCAACCTGGGACGCGCCGCCAGCTGGGCTCCGCGGACAAGTCCCGCCCCGCCGCGGCCAGGCTCCGCCCCCAGCGCCACGCCTCCGGCGCGCAGCCCGCGGCCGCACCCGCGCAGCTTGTCAGCGCCGCCCACGCTGAGGAACCTGCAGCGCCTCACAGCCCGGAGCCGAGCAACAAATAAATGAAAGGAATCCTGGACCACGCACTTCCAACCCATCCCGGGGAACAGCAGTCCGATAGAGGTCCAGAGAAGACAAGGCATGAGAAACACCAACTGGAAAGATGAAATATTTCCCTGTAAATTAGGGTCCTCAGTACGTAGGAATTTCTTTTCGAATTGCATTAAAAAGGATCTGGGCACGATACAAAAGGCAGAAACTATAATTGAGGATCCCAACTGAGAGTCCTGCTGGCACTTACCAGGTTTTAATACTGTATAAGTTACATTTTATAAATTGTTTTGTACTGCCTTGTAACATTTTTCTCTAACATTAAGTACGATTTTCTGAAAGAATTTAGAAGCCGTAAGACTTAATATTTAAACCTTATAACGTTCTTCTTATCACAGTAACGTCCAGTTTATTCTATCACCCTTTAGCATCATATTTAACTTTAGTACTTCTGTATCTATAGGGCCTTTCTGAGCTTTACCACTTCTGGAATTTAAAACATTTCCCATAGAACTGCTAAGGTAAGAGCGTTCAGGGGAGTTTATCAAAGGAACTTAGAAAAAGTGATTTTAAAATGGCAAAGGAATTTTGTCAATTTACAATTTACAAAAGGAATGCATTAAAAATCATAAACCAAAGGGCCACATGCATTGACTGCTAACTGACCCAACACTAAGCCTATGAGTCATGAGAGTGTTTCCTCATCTACAGAGACCTGAAAACAGTACTCCTCCAGTAAAACAAAACTACTTAAAAAGCATCAGGCCGGGAGGACTATAGATACCTTAACCACTTAAGGGGAATTTCATCTCAAATCTGAACCCTTGCCAAGAGATAAAGATGAATAATTTTAAATCTTTGTTAAGTGTTATGGGACTTTTAATGACCATTTGATATCAAAGGCAGCACTTTCAGCAGTAGATTGCTTGCTTTAAAACCATTCTAGGGCAATAGCTGAGATAGTTCTTCAGTGAAATAGTGCTCACTGGGTTTTTGACATCAATTCCATGAATACTAGATTTTAAAAAAAAAGCTCTCTTAATGAATGAGAATTGAAAAAATTACCTACTTTCAAATTCAAGGACTTCAAGCAAAGCTTTACATATTCCTAGAGGGAAAAAAAAAAACCGTTGCCCATGAATTTCTTCTCTAGTCACCAAGCATGGAAAGACTGCTTGAATGTCAGCTGTATCTATAAGAACAAGAGTAACAACCACGGGAATGTGTATGGTGCTTAGATGCCAGACAATATTCTGTGATCTTTATGGACACTAATTCATTCATTTAATCTTTATAACAACCCTATAAAGTGGCTACTACAATTATCATTGTTATACAGATAAGGTGAAGGCACAGAGAGCTGAAGTGATGTCCCCAAGGCTGACACAGCTGTTAAATGGTGGAATCAGGAGTCAAACCCAGGCATCAGAATTGAAAATGTGTGCTATTTAACCATAACAGGCAGTCGTGGCCACTGCATGCTACACCAAAGAATCTACTGGGTTACATTCAGTAACATAAGCATGTTTATAAATTTATCATATTTTTGTACTAGTAAATATACATAATCTTTAAACAATTTTATTCTACTAGAATGTCTTCTGTTAATATAAGGCTAATAAATCTACAGGTTTTCCCATAACTTAGTTTTTGCTTACCAATATCTCTCCTTGATAGATTTGATCATTGTAGACTATTATTATTAAAAGAATTCTAAGAGATTACCTGGTCCGGTTCATTCACTAGGAATCTCTTAATACAATTTGTCTTGCAAGGGTAAAGTCACAAACACAACTGACAATTATTGATGGTTTAGTTAAAAACTAATCAGTTAACAAATACTGATTGAACATATATATATTTTTTAAAAACTGTATTAGGCATGATGGGGATTACAGAGAAATGCAGACAAGTCTTCTTGGTGTTTTGTAGTTTATTTCAACAGAACAGTTATGTGAGGAGTTGTATATAGAAATGGAGTAGGGTCTAATCAGAAAATGAATACATTTAGTCCTTAGCAAATGTCCCCAATTACAAAAAGTCAATACTTTGTCTCCACCTCTTATTTCCTGCTACTGCTACAGGGATGAGCCAACCAGTGGCTTGGAAAGGCCTCTTTTCCTATCAGTTTCCCTAAGACCAACACGCAAACAAACTTGTGCTGGCTATGCCGTGAAGCTTCAGGACAAGTTTCCTTCTTCCCCAGAATACAATACTAAAGTTCCTTTTATATGAAA
Source organism: Manis javanica (assembly GCF_040802235.1). NCBI lineage: Eukaryota > Metazoa > Chordata > Mammalia > Pholidota > Manidae > Manis > Manis javanica. Next base: position 16,955,487 of record NC_133164.1, read on the forward strand.
ACTCTAGAGCAACCTCTACACACGGTACTATAACTAATCTTTTTTTCAGACTACCCCTAAATATTACAGATGAAGCTAGGGAGGAATGTCCATGTGATAGCGATAATGCCTCATTTTTCAAGTTATTCAATAAGATTTATTTGAATGCTTTTTATATAATAAGCACTGTGTTTTGTTTTTGACATATTAATACCATTAGACAGGAGAATCTCTAAATCGTCATTATTTAAAACACATCTTAGTAATCTTCTAAATACAAAGCTTCTAATTGTTTTCAGGATGTCAAGGCAAGACCTTATAAAGAGAAATAAAGAAACTCCAGTATGGTTTAGGTGATATCAGTGATATTACATTGCTCTCAACCTTGAATACTGCTTTAGGCTAAGGCTGGCCACCTTTTAGCTCACCCTCAGAACCTGGTTGGGGTAACTTCTGCACCCAATCAATAATAATAGTATTTATTAAGTGCTTATAGGTAATATCTCATTTAATACTTCAACCACCCCTTGAGACAGTTACTATTATACTAATGAGGAAAGAGATCTAAGGGATTAAATACCCTCCAGAAGCCATAGATCTGATAAAATCCCAAACATAAGCCAGGCATGTCACCTGTGCACCCCCTCAGCTCCTGCCTCTGACAGACCACATGCTTGTTTCATGGCTCCTTGAGTCAACCTGTCCTATGTGGGTAGAAATTCTGGTACTCACCGCTATTCCTGCGGACAGCCAGCTGGATCTCATCTTTATAGCCACCTGCAGTGGCTGTAACACTGGCCCAAGACCCCCTCCCTTTGCAGTTGGCCAAGATACTACTTGCTTCTCCCACCTCCCTCCACTCAATCTTTCATGTGAAGCTTCAGGACAGAATTGGAAAGATGAAAATTCCATGAGCTGCCTTGACATCTTTGAACTTCATGGAGTCCAAAAGGCCTACCCCTGAGTTCTGCTCTTGCCAGATATGCTCTCCACCCTGTAGGAAAGGCTCTCCCCCTAGCTTGCTCTCCTATCAGCCAGACCAGTTCCATCCCACCTTATCTTCAACTTAACCTATTTCCTCTCGTCCCCCCAGAGAAACCACGGGTCACCTAGCACTCCTGTCACTGCAAAGCCTGACTCCCACAACCCCTGCTGGTTCCACCTGCCCCCAGGTGCAACCCCCATGTGACCCTGCTGGCCACGTGGTGTGCTCCTCCCCTGCACTGTGGGCATATGTGACTGAGAAACTGCTGTGAATGTCGTCTGTGTAGTGTCATGTGTTTGGCTGTCTCATATTAATTAGAGAAGGAGATCCTTCCTCCATCAATGGGGTAAATAGGAGGTGGTTAGAACAATACAAGTGCTTCCAGTTAGCTACTTCCCAAATAATTCTGACTTTTGCTTTGCCCTACCTTCTATCTCCCAAATGCAGACTTTATCTCCCTAGTGGCTCTATTAAAGGGAGCCAAATTGGAGGTCAGCCCCAGCTGACCCTACGAACGAATTTCTGCCACCAAATAATCAGAAAGAAATTGCAGGATCTTCTCTGATGTCTCCTCAGATCAAGGGAGCAATGGCTGAGAAAAAGCTACCTGGAGAAAAGAACTCACAGCAAAGTACAGCACTGCATAAAATACTCAAAACCAGACACCAAGTTGAAATTTACATGGAAGTCAGTGGGAAACTTAGATCAACACATTTTCAAAAAAAATGCCTTTCTAAAAATATATATCTACTGCTAATGTATTTTTCCCAATTTGAAAATTCTCAGAATATACCCACCAGTAGATGTTTGTCAATGATTTTGAAGTTTATTAGATGTACTTATGTCATTATCTCATAGTAATTATGATTTAAAACAAAGACAACTATTTCCAAAAAGCATTATATAAACTGTTTTTGTGTGGGAATTCAAACGTATCTTAAACTGTATTTAATTTTACAAGTTACGTATTTGCAATTTCTAATGAAAGACATTTTATTTTATAGAATTTACTGAGAAATAAAATTAGTTGTTTTCTAAATGAGAATGAAGGTATTAGAAAACACTTTAAGGAAAGAAATCAGGAACACTCAATGAGTTTATGAAACTAAATTTCTTTAAATAATTTTCTACTAGTCCATATTTAAAAAAAGAGAAAACAGGAAGTTGTGATATACTAACATTTGTGAATCACAGTACATTATAAGGAAATGAATACAGTACAAATTTCTCTCATTTTCACTTGTAGATTTTATACCCACGAATATGACCCCAACAATTTTTGGTTCCCAAATAGAGCAAAATTCACATCCAAAATTCAATTCAACCATTAATTATGCCAATACTTTAAGGAAAGATGACTGTAGTAACAAATAAATTCAGTTGATATCTGTATAGAATATATAATATTCCTCCTTAAATAATGTTTTCCAGAAATTAAGCAAAAAAAAATACTTATGGCTATTCATTGCTGCTTGTTTGACATGAGAATGAAGGGTCATAAAAGTTTATCTGACAGACTGCAAGCCTTATGAGGTCAAGTGTGCCAGCCTTACCCACCTCTACTCTCTGGGTGGTGAGTGAGCACATATTGTGGGTATCCCGTGACTTTACTGACTGAATTTGGCTCCTGTGAGTTTTACATTCTCATGTGTCCTGTATTACCTCTATCTGAATTATTTGTTTTTTAAGCAGCAGTCAACCCCCTAACCTCAACTTAATCACTAGAGTTTTATATACTTTCAAAATGGAAAATATCACTAGTTGTTGGAATAGTACCAGTAAGCACTTTTAAAACCAGGTTATAACTTCCCAACTGAAATTATGTGTGGATCACTGTTTCATCTAGTAAACCTCTGATGTCTGTTTCATTCTTTTCATTTACTTTTCTATGATGAAACTGTTAGATCGGTGCCTTAAAAGTTTAATGTTACTACCAAATTAATTATTTAATCAAGAGTTAAATAATTATTTTCTTGTTTTCCTACAACTGCTGGTATTATAATACCTTAAATATTAATATCTCTAGATCAATTTTAATACCACATACCAAATATTCTCCAGAATGATTACTCATTATCTGCATCATCTTAGACAAGTTTTAAACCACTCTGATGCTTTTTTTTTCCTTATTATGTAAAGCAAGGGAAAAATATGCTACATAGTGATAGGGTTAACTGAGATAATACATGTGAAATGAATAGTTTATATATTCACTCAATAAATGGACATTATTCCTTTCCATTGGAAAAAGACCTCTTATTAATTTTTTATCTATCAGTTTAGTTACATCCTAGATGTAAACCTGTTACTCTGAATCCAACAAGCATTCAAAACTAAAGTCTTTGTCCTCCCCAGATTCATAGTATTCAGTCTTTATATAACTATCAATTTTTTGGGGGGTAATGGAGAAAATTATCATTATCTCAACTCAGTGTAGGGACAGGAGAATGTAAGTTGCCCAAGGTCATGAGGTAAAAGTCATTTTTAAAAACAGAGTCACTCCTCTTTGAACATAATGAGTATTTAGAGCAAAGACCAGACACGAATTATCATCAGCTTTTTAAGATGCAAAGAGTAGACACTCTACTAATGATAAAGCATTATAATTGATAATTATCTTTGATTATGAGTAGCAAGTTCTTCAGAAGCTTTCACTGCTGTGTACCATGGTCATAATGATCTTTAATTCCTCCATCTGAAGATCCCTTTTATCATATGTTAAATCTTTACTATGTATAAATAAGGTCCATGTACAGGCCTTATTAACTATCCCTAGATGTGATATATTACTTTACAAATGTAATTAATTAGCATGCAACCTAATTCTTTATATTTGCATATGAAAGAGTACGGGATCTCAGCCAGGAAGGAGAAATCCTTGCTCTGACCACTTTTGAATTCTCTTCTTGATCCAGGTTTTGTGAGAATAGAGAACAATCCTCTCTCTGGATGTATATGGAGAGACTTTACATAATTGACAACTTTCTGCTCCTGGAGGAGAATTGTATTCTGGTCTTTCCTATCTTGGGAAAACAAAATAAACAAACTCCATCTGTTCTATTCTCCTATATATCATTCCCAGTTTTTCCTCTCTCTTTTTTTCTGCCCATATTCTCAAATGATCCAGTGAGTGCTCTCCTGATGTGCATAAATCACATTAGTCCCAAACCTAGTAGCCAATTTTAAGCATTTATCTGCTGAACCTAACATGTCTAAACTCTCTGAAGTCTCTAACCTGTTCAGCTTTCCTAACAGTGCACCATCCTCCTAGTTTTCCACCATTTCTTTCTCTACTCTTTTTTCTATTTCTCCTGCCTCCTAATGGTTAGTAGCTCCCAAGGTTTACAGCTTAGGACTTGCTCTTTTTTTTCTACATGTTCCTAGGATTATGCACTGAGTTGAATAGTGTTCCCCCAAAATTCATATCTACTCAGAACCTCGGAATGTGACTTTAATTGGAAATAGGGTCTTTGAAGATGCAATTCTTTAAGGATCTGGAGATGAAATTATCCTGGATTTAGGATGAGCCTTAAGTCCAATGACTGGTGTCCTTATAAGAAGAGGAGAGGACTTGGAGGCAGAGAAAAAGGCAATGTAAAGATGGTGGCAGAGATTGGAGTCACAGAGCTACAACCCAAGAACGGCCAGGGATGGCTGACAGCCACCTGGCATGGGGTAGTCTCCCTCAGAAGAAATCAGGCCTGCAGACACTATGATTTCAAACTTCTGATCTCCCAAACTGTGAGGGGAAAAAAATCCTAGTCTATTGTGCAAAGTCACAGAGTTTGTGGCTATTGTGGTAATTGGTTCTGGCAATCCTAAGAAATGAATACGGAGGACCTACTGGTTTTCATAACTGCACTGCCAGAATCTATGCTAAGTGTTCACAGGCCTTTCCCTCTAAGACTGCCCCCTCATCTACCTTGCCTGCTCTGTAATTTGAGTATCCTACAATATCTCAAACTCTGTAATTTGAGTATCCTACAATATCTCAAACTCTGTTTTTTACCAAAGGATTATAAAGATGATAATCTTCTCCCCAGTTCACACCCTCTCTCATCCTTTGATTTCCTTACTATTTTAACAAACACAAGAAAGACCCTGAGGTCTGTTCTTTTTATTAAGAAAATCATCCCTGCTATCTCAGAATGTTCTGCACTCTCTCTCTCCCCTAATGCCTCCATGTAATAATAATTACAAGACTGGCCAATGTATCCACCTACCCCTCATATTCATGTTTTGCACTCCAACTGCCCCACCCTTTCTCATTAAATTATCAGTTGAGAGCATTAGTTTCCAGAAAGGACTCATCACCTACAGTCCCTCCTGATCTATAGCATCCTTCACCCTGGGCCCAGTTCAGTAGGTTTGCATTAGGCCTGTACTCTAGTCAAAAACATTATTAACTGATGGCAAGGCAGAAGCTAGCATCTACCCCTATCTTTCCTACATAAACCCTCTGTTTCTTCCAGAGGCAGAAATCTACCATTTACCTCTCCCATACATCTCATCCATTTTCACTCCTAAGCATCAGTTAAACCTAGAATTATTTCCTTCCTTTTCTCTCTTTAAAAGCTCAAATTTCTTATTCATCACGAAAACATTTCCAACCAAACAACTCACATAATTCTCTTCCATGTCTAGATCCCTAGAGCATATTATTGTGCCAATTAGTATCTGTTGACCAATTATATATCATTATTTAAGTTATCATATGGCTATGCTTTATTTCCCTAAGATCTTGAGCTGCTCCACATTGCTCACTGGATCTAGGAACTCAGTCACTGTGTGCTGAATCGGTGCTTGGAAGAAAGGCTAGGTGGAGCATCTTAAAAGGCTGACCAATTATTACAGGAGAGTTAGATGTACTTTCTTGTTAGAAAGTAACTAATGGGAGTGAACGCTGATATTCCTACTCATTCCACTCAAGTACACTTAGGAAGGCTGACCGATGATAACTTAATAATGATACCATGTCTGATATTTACTCTTCAGAAATCTGAGAGTAGATAGCTAAACTTAAACTACCAGTTTTGAGTCACATTATCTGTTGGTATAATAGCCATTGAAGTTGTCTTAATGCAACAAAATTTGGCTCTAAGAAAATAATTATTAAGCTAATAAAAGTACATTTTTAAAACTAAAACCATGCCAGTGTTTATTACTCACTTTCAAATGTAAACCATTCCATTTACTCTAACAAATATCCATTGAGCATAATATGTATTATGCAAATCAAAATACTGATTACTTGGTCCATAACATACTAACCATGGAAATTGAATACAGAATGATCTCTACTGTTCTTTATGAAAAGGAAAACATAAATATTCTGCAGAGAAACAGCTATAATACACAGATTCTATCATCCTGCATTATCTTTTTTAATCCAAATAAATGTTAAGTAATCATAAATGATATAAGCAGCTTTCTCTCTACATTCATAAAATAATCTTGTTTGTAAACTGCACCTTGGCTTCACTAATTAGCTTATGCCTCTCCAAAAATTAAAAAAAAAGAGTCTACACCACAAATTTCAGAATTCAAAACACATTCCCTGCATTCTCTTATTCCTTATTCTCACTTCTCAGGTGCCACGCAGGGAAAAACTGGAGAAACCATCATCCTAGATACCCAGTACCACCCCGTCCAAACATTTGACAGTGTGAGTGTTTCCTCAAAATCCAAAAAGCATGACCTAAACCAAACTCCATGGCCTTCTTTATCGATGTTCAGTGTGCCCTGAATTATGTCATTGATTCATGCAAAACCAAAGCACCTATATGCCAGGATCTGTTCCAAGTACAGAACAAGGGATGCAGAACTGAATCGCATGTGGTCCGAGCCCTCAAAAAGTTGGCAATTCAGAAAGATAGGCAAGCACATAAACAAAGAAGGACCATAAAGGGTTATGGATGCCCTGATCAGAGTGCACAAAGAAAGTCTGCAATGTTTTCACAAAACACAAGGTTCAAGAAGGAAATACATGTCTTTCTGAATTATTTCAAAATGCAATTTAATCAAAAAGAATTTTTAAAATAAAGTACAAATATCTCCTTACAGTAAGTTCTGTCTGAGGAGAAACTGTTGAGAATCATAGGGTTTGGAAAGCAAAGACTCATGCTCTCATTCATTCACAGCATTAATCCAAAATAGGCCATGTATCACATCATCAATATGATGGAATGAATGTGGTCAATAAAAATCATCCTTTGAAAATTTCAAATCACTTAAGGAATGCTGGATAGAAAAACTAAAATTAAAAATGTAGATAAAAATATGATTGCTGATACAGTAAAAACTGCACAGAAAAGGGGATGATAAAAATACACTACCTGGTTATTTCTGGTTATTACTTTTTTTCTATAGTGTCAAGTATTTTCCAAATTTATGTGTATAATCTGAAAATATGCATTTTATACATGTAAAACTCCACACTGTCCTAAAAAAGAAATATGCATTCCCCAACCTTTGAGAAAGGAAAATTACTAAAAAATCAGTGCAAGAAATGAGTGTTGAAAGGAAGGCTAGCACTTGCCTAACATGCCCACCACAAGACATTTTCAGATATTGAGTGGGAGCTTATGACCACTCGTTTTGTCAAGTCAGTAAATTTTTATTAAATATGAATCTTTATATCCAAATTAATTAAGTGTGCTTAATGCAATTTCAGGAACCTCAGTCAATGGGGCAGTAGTTAATGGAAGTACGCCAGGCCCTTCATATTAATAAAAATGTGCTCACCTCACCTCTCCGCCCTTCTTCCTTGTGGTGTAACCCTCCTTCCATGCACACCGCTCCTGTCCACTCCTCCCCACTTCTGTGACTTGTCTGATTGGGGGTCAGAGAAGCGGAAGAAAGGAGGCAAAAGCAAGTCACTCTGAAAAGCCAATCATGGAAACATAAGCAGCAAATCTCAACAGCTATTTAAAAAGGGCCAAAGGGCCCAAAGAATGTGTTACTGACATTTTTGTGCCTGTGTGTATGCTAATTTGGGTACTGCTATAAGTAAAATAAAATGTACCTGTTACTTTATTATTATTTGATCAGAGAATCCTCATAAGCTTCTTTGCAGTATTTCCTGTTGTGTTTTTAGCAAGAAAATCACTTTTAATCACAATACTAAAACAAAGAAAAGTAATGAGGAGAGAGAATCGTCAGCCCCCACACCTAATCAAAATTTCCTTTCATCATTAATATTTTTACCTTGAGACAGTCACCAAGCGTCTTAGAGCTCCCCATTTCTCTAGAGGGGCTGAGCTAAATGGCCTGTTGTGAGTCTTCCCACTATGAAATTCTATAAATTTTTTTTAATGTTACTGGGTTTAAGCAAGGCCTTTTGAAAAACAGTAAGCAAACATTTTAGACTGGAAAGGAATTTTAATTGTGCACATGAATTAAGACATTTATTCTCACTATTCAGGTAGGTTTGAAAAAATTTTACCCATAGTTTTTTAGTTTTCATATTGTACAAGCATACAAAGATATTCCCAAAATATATATATAAATCAAAGACAGACAACCTTAGTAATAACATAGTAAATAAGTCTAGCTCTACAATAAAATGGCAGTGGGTGGTTTTGCCTGATTTGGATAATTCAGAAATTAAAATAATTTCATTATTTTAATAATTATTGACTTAATAACGAATTCAAATACAAAGCCAAGGCTATCCTCTTATTACTTATTAGCATTACTGACATCAGCAGTAGCATTTTTTTACTACGTACTATATATGCCAGGGACTGTGGTAAGTGTTTAACAGTCATTTTTCACTTAATCCACAGTATAGCCTGTAGGCACAATTATCCCTGTTACAAAGATGAAAGAAATTGAGGCCTGGAGAGGTTAAATAACTTGATGAGGTAACAAAGCCAGTGAGTGGCCAAACCGCATCTGGAACACGGGGGTCTGATCTGCCTGTGCTCTCACCCATTGCCCCAGCACCATCACCCCATTCATTAAATGCCGCAAGGACACACCATTGTCCATTACATAGCCTACCACTCCAGGTTCTTCTCGGGCTGACCCTCAACCTACCTCTTCAGAGTTGTTTTCTACTGTTCCCTTTTACATGAACTTCATTCAAGCCAAATGGGACCACTTCTTTGTTCCATCTTTGTGCCCTTGACTGAGCTATTTTTCCCTAGACCTGTGTTCTCAGCCCCTAAACATGTGTCAGGTTATTCTCATTATTCATGAAACCAGTTTGCTTTATATGGAAACAATGATCTCCCTCGCGGTTCTCACTATCACTTCATTTGTTCCTCTTGCATGGCATTTATCATTTCATTATTGGGTATTATAGTTCATATGCCTTGATTTATCACCTCTACCAGAGTAAAGTCCTTGTACACAGAATCAGTGAAGAGTTCCTTTCTGTATCCTCAGGCATTTAGCACAAGAGGGAATGTAGTTGGTTTAGAATGTTAGTATTTGTTCTCAGATAATCAGGAAGTTTCAAAAGGAATATTTATTTTAAGGCCCAGTAACATGCATTGGAAACTTGAGCTATTTTAATTAAATCATTTATGAGGGAAGCACATATATATTTATACTACATACACATACATATACTTAAAGAAATTAAGGAAAATCAAAGTAGAACTAGGAAAAGTTGAGATTAATTTTTGGTTCTGATGAATTTTCATTGAAGCATGGGAAAGAGAATCAACAGGGACCATTGAAATCTAGGGCTTCTTCCTTTATTTTCCATTTCTGAGTCTCACAATTTTTGATATCTTGGATAAAATATTTTATCTAATAATTTTTGAACTTCATCAAAGGAAATCACTGTACTATTTTTACTTTTACTTACCTTTCTGGTTAGTCAGCAAAACTCAAAACCTGTAGCAGTATCTGCACAATAAAAACATCTATTCATTTACATAAAAAATTTTTTCCTTACTGTGAGATATGAATTTTTTTTCTTACCATTTCAGAAGAAGCAGAAAACATGGATGAAATAAACTTCTGATGTGTTCACAGAATCGCCTGCCCTGCCTGGCTGTGGCTCTGTTGCCGGGATCTCCACAGCCCACTATTAGGGCTCATAATAAAATGTTTGCCATCAAACAATGTCTTGGCTCTGTTTTCTGCTTACAGTACGTCTGTTCATATTTAACTGCCTGCCTGCTTCACTTCCCTAGAAACCTCTTCTAGAACTGAATCCATCAGTTTTCTACTCTCCAAATAATGCTCTCAGCATTAAGAAAAAGAAAGCTATCCTGTCCAAGGGCCTCAGCTCCATCACACACTACCTTTCATCACACCACGTTTCAAACTGAATCACTATCATCTTATTGTATTAAGTCACTGATAGTCCTTTCTCTTTTACTGTCCATATATATCAATCATTGTATCAAGTCTCCACTCGTGAAAGCTGGTGCCTTCAAAGAACGTGGTAGCTAAACACAAAAGAGATACAAATGTGTAAGGAAATAAAGTTAGTTAAAAGATCTCAGGTGCATACACACTGTAGGCACACAAGAAATATTTGTTGAATGTGGATGTAATCTATTCATGAATATTTTAATGGACAGAGAATTAAAATATGAATACAGTATATTCTTAATATACAATTTCATCTTAAATTAATCTACATATCATTCATAATATGTTTCTAGTTTCTGACTTATCCGAGATTTTTCATTGTTGGAATTTTTATTGTCTAAGAGTTGTGGCCACAGATGGTAAGTGCTTATCAATTGAAAAACCCAAGATACTTACCATTACACAAATATTTTTCTAGCAGTTATTTTTGGAATTGTTACCAACTTACTGGTTTTTGTTTCTTTTTAATCTCTAAAACATTATTCCTGAATTCGACTATAGCAGATGGTACAGATGATTTGTTTTTCGAAATGTTCCAGACTTTTCTGATATAAAAACCTCAACTTACAATTGAGGAAGTATAAACAATTCTCGAGTAGCTTGAAAAGCATGTTCAATTTCTGTGTGTTTTAGAAAATCAAGTTTATTCACCAACACACAGAACCAATGCCTCATTTTCAATGCCTTTTTCAATGCCTCATTTTCTCTAAGTAACCCAAGTATAACAACCATAATACCTACCACACCATAACTATCCAACAGATACATTGTGTAGATACACAGACCAACTACACTTGAAAAGTTGAATTTTTTGCCTTTCTTGCAACAGAATGGATCCTAAATAATAAAGAATAAACAGCCCACGGGAGAAATGAGAAAAACATGTATTTAGTTTTACTTCCCAAAAAGCCATCCAGAGCCATGCACCACAATTGCTATGCTTACTATTTGCCTTGTGAAATAAGATCCTGTACTGTACTCTGAGGAAGACTGACCTAAACAATGTTTTATTAAGATACCTGTGTAAATAAAAAGCATCTTCTAATGAAATTCCTCACTGTACAATAAAATAATAAAGGTCTAGTGTCATTTTATTTTGTTAAATACTATAGAATTGATAAGAGAGAACAATGGTACATTTATACAATGGAAACACTGAACTAAGACATGTGCAAGTTGATGTTTATTATGTCTTACATCTCTAGGGCTAATATACCTTGTAAAATCTTGACCACAACTCATGAACCAGTTATTAGTGATTTTCTTCAGTGAAACACAAGGAGTACCTATTTGGTCCAGGATTACATGTGACCCATTACTGGTGTAGCCAGGACTCACCACCAGCTGGCTTGACTCAAAAGGCCATGCCCTTTATAATCTAGATGATAGCAGCAGCCTGCAAAAAAATGATACAACTGAGTCTGAGAAGTTTGTAAATTCCAAATAAGAGGATACCGCAAACTAAGTTCTGGAAATATGGAATTGAATCAGAAATTGAAGTCAAGCATGGGGATAATTTTACATCTGTCTAAAATATTAAGGGACCAATGACTCTAGAGAAATTCAAAAATCTTTTAATAATACAAAACTCTAGAAATGCCAATAACACAAGTTAATATGCTTCTACTAAGCCATGTTTCATTCTTATTTCATCAAAATTGTGAGCCAAGTCTCCCAGATGATTTTCTATAGGAAGACATTTCCAAACTTACGAACAAAATTAGTGAAAAAATAAGATTTCCTTTACTGAATTTCATGTACAAAAATTAATTTCCACTTGATTTTTACAGATTGTATCTAATCTGAATAGAAGGTTTTTCTTAGTTACTTTAGATCTGAGTCACCAATATCAAAGCCACTGGCCAGCCACACGCAGCTGTTGAGCACCTATAATGTGGCTAGTCCAAACTGAGATGTGCTGTATCACACACTGGGTGTTGAAGGGGAAAAAAGCTTGCAAAATATCTCTTTGGTAGTTTTTATATTCATTACATGTTGAAATGATAATATTTTGGATATTGGGTTAAATAAAATGTATTAATAATATCAATTTCATCCATTTCTTTTCCATGCTTTTTTGAAATGTGGCAACTAGAAAATTTAAAATTATATATGTGAATTACATTATAATTCAAGTGGAATATTTTTGATCCTTTAAATGCATTTAGTGGCTATACTAATATGTATTCACACTATATTACATGGTGTGAATCATGTTAGTATTAAAACTTTTCTTCTCAATTTACATCTGACATTTTTAGTTTTTAGTTAAATGCACTACATTACTCAAATGCATTTTTGTTTTCCAATTCTATACTGAACAGTTCAAAGAAAGCTATCTTATTTTAGTGTCACACTTAGATAACAGTTGCAAAGCACTGGAGCCACCAACTGTTCAAAAGTGGCAATATGCAGCTAATTCAATCCTTCACAGGACAAAAAATAAACACTTGTGAGAAACACTGTTCAATGAAAGAAAAATGTTTAAAATAGTATATAGACAATATGTATGACTTCTCTTTCAAACTTACTGTGGTTTGTCCATATAGGAAAAATATATTGGCTTGCAGTTCGGTAAATCCTTTTGGAAAAATAGAAATATTTCAAGAAAAAAGAATACTGGTAAATGTATTTAAAAAACTGTATACAGAGTAAAATATTTCAAATAAATGAGTCACATATTGTTAAGTTTGAAAATTTTTAATTGGCAGAAATTATAAAATAACAATAAATCTTTTATGTAACAGATTTTTATGATTTTAAAAAAATAAATAAATGACTATGGGTTATGGCTCTGCAGATAAGTAGTCTGTGTGCCTTTTTTTTCATGCAGTAGTACTGCTGTTGACAGTTACAGCTAATATCAATTCCCCCAAAAGCTGGTGGGTGCTTCATTCAAGACCAGGCAGCCTCACTAAATAGCAGCTGAGGAACTTCTTGTCTCTCCTGGCTAGTTTCTTAAAAATTTAAAATTTTCAGGCTTGCTTAGCTTAACAAATAAAGAGGCCCATGTCTTCCATCTGGAAGTAGATAATAGAACAAAACAACCAATTTAGCAAAAGTAAACCTTCAAATCACCAACCTTAGGGCACAGGTCCAACCATAGAATTCAGTCCCTCTGGTTTGACTTTCTCAGATGTTTGACAAGCCCAGCAAAGATGTTACCATAGCTCTGATGAATCTTCTATAAAGAAGGTCAGGCCATGGTTCCTAGCTGTGATGGTTGTGACTCAAGAGAACCCTGAAACTCTCTAGCTCCATCCACAAATGCACTACTACCAAATGCTGTTATTTTTTGCTAATAAAATGAATCTTAGGGAGTTGGTGACATCTGAATGAAATGTCCCAACTGTTGTGCTTAGAGAACATCTAAATGAAGCATGGCATATTTGTACTGGTGATGGCACTGAAGGAGGATTGCAAGATGATGGAGCCTGGCTTCACACAACATTTGGGGAGAGAGACATGGAGACTGCGTTTGGAAAAAAGAAATCATTATTTTGAGGCATACACATGTTTAGACAAATCGAATAGTTTCAGTGTTTAAAGAAATTTCTACAACTGTAAGAATATTGTACAATTTTCTGTTTTCCTTGTGGACTCAATCAATTTTCTTAGAAATTAAAAATTTTAGGTTTTCTAGTCCTTGGCCTGAATGTATGAAAAATAAAACTTCCCTTAGGAACTGTCCTAGAACCATTAAGACCATTGGTAAAGATCTCTATTCAAATGTACTTAGTATGTTTAAAACTTGACATCACCTTAAAATTTTATTTTGGTTTCTTTTAAATATGTCTATTTAAAAGTGTCTCATTTTAAAATGTTTTGCTTATGGTATAATTTTACATTAAGAATTATTCCTAGAAAAGTAACTCTAGATGTTTACGGGTAACTAATGTATATGAAAGTTTTGTAACATATAACATGTTATCATCAATATAATGTTAAATGGGAAAATAAAGTATGAAATATATGTAACAGTATAGAGAACTAGGCTGTTTAGTGCTATACAGAATAAGTGGAGAGATGATTTCTACCCTAATGGAAATTACAGACTAGCTGTGGAGGCAAGACTGACACATTTGACAGAGGAATGAAATTACAGAGTTAAGTGCTGGTTAAAGTTTGTAATGAGTGCCAGTGGGTTCAAAAATTCTGGATGCAGCAGGGAAGTTTTCATGGAAGAGAAGGGACCTGAGAGCTTTGAAGTATAAATATAAGTCAGACAAATAGAAGAGAAAGAAAAAGATGTTCCAGGAAATGGGAACAAAATGAAAGAAAAGAAAAATTTTATTTGTGATTTTTAAAAGATAGTAATTTGACTTGCCTGTGGGATAGTGAGGATAATAGTTTGACTAGCTTGGGAACAGGGTGTTAAGAAATAGTATATTAATAAATTAATTAATAATCATAACAATAATAATATTTAGAGAGGAGCCTCAAGTGGAGTCAGGATCTAAAGTCAAGCCACCTGGCTTCAGAGCCTGTGCAATTTTCACCACATTCAATAAAGCAAATGGGTTGAAATAACCTGAATAGAAATTCAGTGCCCCAAAAAGGAAAAGGAAACAAAAGTATTAACCTTCTTGCCAGGACAAAAAAAGAAATATGACTTGTTCATTTATTTACCAAATATTCTTGAATATGCTAGACTCCAAGAAAATACAAGTGAAGAAGTTACACTTTCTGCCCCCAAGGAATTCAAAGCCCAAATCGGGAGACAGACATCTTCATTTTCTTCATTCAAGTAAATAGGCATCCTCATTCCCTGAAAGGAGAAAAACAACCACTTCCACAAAGAGGCAAGTTCTTACTTTTCTTTCTTCCTTCCTTCCTTCCATCCTCCCTTCCTTCTTGTCTGTCTTTTTCTTTTCTCAGTATTTGTCTCAACTGGCACATTAAGTTGAGGAAAGACAATGTATTGACATATGTCTAATAACAAGGCAAAAGCAAATTTTCAAGCATCTGTTTTCTTGTCATGACCTGGTGTAAACTTGAGAACATGACACTTGAGCCAAAATTAGAGAAAGTGATTCTCAAGAGACAGTATTACTGATATTGGAAAGATAAATGTGACCCTCAGAAGTTTGCTAATAGTTATCATGCATTTATTTACTACCCATGTTCTTGCTGATACATGCTGATGCTGTGAAGAGAGTAACAATTTTCTAAAATATTGTGCTTTAGTATATAAGTAACATGAATAATAGTAATTTAATCACTAAGAAGGAATTAAAGATACTTACTATTCTGGAGTTATTCTAGAGTCAACAGTAAAGATATTTACTATTGTATGCGTAACTGTTGATAGAACACTAATATTCATAAACTCAAAAGCATGGATCATATCCAAAAATAACATTTGTACTGGAAATTTGACAATTTAATATGTATTAGCAACCATTCTAAAATATTTACCATGGTATGTCAGGAAGAGATTTGCTTTATATCTCAAACAAATTGGACATCCTCTTATATGTAGATAAATGTAAAAAATTCATGCTGACAAAAAGAAAAAGAAAGTATACTGTCAAAGTACCTGATTTAAAACCTTTGTCATCTTAATGACCAGGTTATTAGATTAAATGTTATTCAAATGGTTTAGTCAAATTTGGTCACTTGTGTATGTACTTAAGCATAATTGAAACAAATTCTAATAACAATATTTATTTGAAATGTTTAAATTTAATGTTAGGTACTATTATTTTTCCCTTTCAATTTACAATAGGCTGAAACAAACATCAGTGCAGGCAGATCCTGGTTTTCATTCATGGTGTTCACAATATCATCAAAAAATAATTGCCAATTTGGTATCAGTATCTTTAGGGTTATGACCTTGCCAAAGAAAATTTCAACCAGAAGAAACGCCCTGCCTCTCCAAGCACAGATGAGCACCTGTACAACTGGAGCTCATGTGTTTTGGTAGGTGAGAGAAGGAGTGCCAAATATCACAAGATCACAGCTTTCTACACTGGCATGTTTGTATTCAAACAAACATTTTAGTTGAAAGCTAAAGTGGGGCCTTGATTTGCTACCTTTCAAGAGGTTTGTCATAACAAAAAAAGGTAATATATAATTGCTGACTTTTCACGAAACAAGTCTCTACATATATAAAAGAACCTTTTGCACAAGTTTTACTATTACGTGGATATAACCAAGACAAATTCCAGGTCAGTATGAAAGGGAAGAACTGATTCATGGATTAGATTGTTTGACAGATATTTTCAGCTACATGAATGGGGTAACTTCTTTGATTGGGGTCCTTGACGTGACATCACAGATACTGATGAAAAACCATTTATCTTTAGGCATAAGTTGCTACTGTGGAAAAGGATACTGAAAGCAAACAACTTTGTGGATGGTCAGAACTGGAAAAAATTCTTCGAACTATGGACAAAAATGACTGAGTCCTGAAAATTTCACTCCAAAGAGAAATCTGCAGACTGCAAACCACATATGAAAATGTCTTCTGCATGGTCACTGGACATTCAAGGATTCTCAACTTGCTAAAGAGGAATGGATCAAAACCCACTCCACTGTGTCAAGTTTGCTTTCAAGACAAGTAGAGCAGCTTTCTCCTTGAATTTACTTTTTACTTTATTACAGTAATCATTCACTTTTAATTTTTGAAAAAGTACGAAGAATAATTATTTATAAATGTTTTATCAGCTACATTAAGAAAATCAAATTACAATATAATTGCATTAATAGTGTTAATGTGTAAAATATGGGCAGTCCTTGGATTTCACAGGATCCGAAACCCATACTAAGACATATTGCTTGAGAGACATGCTACTGACAACTTTAAGTATGGTCCTGGTATTTGTGTCAACTGACAACTCAAACTAGCCTAAGTGAAAAATGAAGTTTAGTTGACTTAATATAAGTGAGATTTTGCATGGTAAAGTTGGATCTGATATAGTGACGTAAGCTTGCTCTTTCTCTCTCTCCTTCTCTCCATATTATGGAAAAAATAAACACCCCCAGTTTAGTGATTCCCAACAGAAAGATGCAGCTCTTCCCTCTAGTTAGGAAAGTAGAGCTCCATGGACTCTGGTCAAATGCTGATCCTGTAGCCCATCATTCTCACTGAGACTGGGTCAGGGGTCCACTTTAATGACTGAGTTAGACGGAATGACTCCCATTTAACTCAATCCCCGTAAGGAAATAGAATTCTCTTATCAGTAATACAGTAGGAAAGTAGAGATCTATCCATTGTCTACACCTTTTACATAGGTACAAAGGGGGTGTGTTGAATAAGCATGACATAAGGGTAGTGATCACAGTGACAAAGTATGTCTTTTACCTTGACTTCAAAATTTACTCAGTTTGGGTTATCTTCCCTTACCGTGAATGAATGCTTGGGCAGGCCCGTGACTTTTGTGGTTATCCACTCCCAGAAAATAAAAGTTCTTCAGTTATTGTTGGTGATAAACACAGTTTCAATTTAAAAGGTAGATGCCCTGTACAAAATATTACATAAAATTTTAAACTCGATTTAGCATTAAACATTCTTCTATCCTAAGCTTGGACCTGCTCTCTCCAGAGGCATGCCACAGGAGAACAGGGAGGTAGTGGGGGACTGGGGGGGGGTCTCTCTGCTCTCTGCCCCCACCCTTTTCTTTTCAGAGATTTCTTAACACACTCCCTCTCCCCCACAGTGCCCTTGATCCAGGCAGGCAGGTCACTCTCTCTCCCAGATGGTCTCTGCCTTTCTTTCCACACCCTTAGGCTTATAGATGTTTATCTTCATTCTTTTCATGTCGAGATTTTCTGGTCCTTACTAGACAAGATCCATGATATCCTACACATGTCCCACCTGTGGCCCATCTGTGCATGTTTGTTATCACAACGTAACCTGGCCTCTCCTGACCAATATGCATACCAACAACTCTTCAGTAAAAATCTCTTAGCCAAACTCTCTTTACCACACCCTGGCTCCTTTTAGAATACCTTGGGGAACAGCTCTTTAGAGCTGGTTCCTTTCTAGTTCTGTATATATAAGCTTCCTGTGGGGAGACTATCTTGTTCACTGCTCAATTCCCAGCACCTAGAATAACAAGTGGCCCACAATAGGCACTCCATGTTGAATCAATCAATATGAATCTGGAATCTGTCATTTAAGTAATCTGGTATCAATCACTGGTGCTTCTGTCAAAATGGAGACAGGAAAAATCCAGTTATAACATAAGTTTAGACACGTATGAACAATTCTCACAATCCTCTGCCTAACATAGCAAACAAAGTTATCCCACTTACAACTGAAAATGCACTCATACTTCTGTAAAGGCAGAAAACACAAAATCAAATCCAGTGACTATGTAAAATGGTGTGCAGGCTCTCTTGAGAAGCATATTTTTCTTAGTCTTGTGTGATTTGTCATGTCCAGCAACATTTGACTAAATTACTTTAATCACCTTATGTTCTGGTTATCTGTTGCTGAGTCACAAACTACTCCACAACTCAGTGGATTTAAATAATGACATTTATTTTGTTTCTGTGTCTGCAGTTTGGGATAGGGCCTGGTGGGTACATGTCATCCCTGCCCCTCCTAGAGTTTGGTGAAATGGCTTGAAGGCTGAGGGCTGGCATCATCTGAAGACTCCCTCAATTACTCTTATTTGCTTGTTGATGACTTTCGGCTGAGATGGTGACCAGGATACTGACACACAGGTTCTTCATATGTGTACTCAGCTTCCTCAAATTATGGTGGTTTTGTTCCAAGGACAAGCATCCCAGGAGGACCAAAGTTGTATCATGTTTATGATGCAGCCTTAAAAGTCAGTGTCACTTTTCCATGGCCACAGGTTTTCCCAGACTCAAAGAGAGAAGACACAGACCCCTACACATCTCAGTGGACAGGTGCCAACATCACACCGTAACAAGAGCATGAAGGATGGTACACACATTATGATCACCTTCGGGAAACGCATTCTCCTACATCCCAAAATGCAATGATGAAGAGAGGTAGTATTCCCACATTTGGAAAAGGAGTGAGAGTGAGACTAACAGTGGTCTCATACTTCAAACAACATCCCGTGGCCAAAAACAGCAAGACTCACACTGCTGATCTTTCCTCAGGCTGCCAATCTTGCAGCCGACGCTGTATAGCCTTGCCAGAGAGGGCTTTAGGGAGGAAGTCTCTTTTATTAGTGGTGGTTCTGAAGCACTTAGAAAACACAATTGTGAGAATTAATCATCAGGGTATTTTCAGGATCTGGGCTTCTCTTGAATTATCTGAAATCTGAGTTGCTGGTCAATTACATTTCTATGAGCTCCACCAATTAGCTCCATGATCTGCTTGCCTTCAGATACACTCATTGTCTTTTTGCTCTTCCCAAACCCTGTGAGCTATTTCTCATGATTCCGTGTGCACTGCCTTTTGTTAGAAGGAAGAAACCAGGGTATTTCTCTTTTTACCTTGGGCAGCATTATCTGACTGCATTTCCTCCGTAAGCCCTACCCTGGGTTTCAGATACACTGCATCCTCCCTTTGTTCTTCCAAGGTAGAGGGATGGTGTGCCTTGTTTTTGCCCATTCCTGGGTTGACACATCATCCATTTGACTTCCTCAACTATTCCATCAATAATCTAATTCCACTTATAAATGTCCTTTGTTTCAAATACTTCAAAGTACATTAGAATTATCTAAACTGCTGTTATTCTCACTATCTTCAGTTATAGCAGCTGAATCTACAAATTTTTTAAAAAGTTAATTAAGCTTATGGAGTGCTCTCTATCTAAACTGTAACTCCACCCACTTTAACGTTTTTATTCTCCCACTTTCAGAGAAGGGATTTGTTTACAGAATATTTATTACAGGCAATATATTTGATAAATCATTCAAGTCTCACAGCACATTGAAGTTGGAAGATCATTCTGCTTGTAGAGTGAAAACCCTGAGACAGGTAAGTTAATTAAGTAGCTTATCCAGCATCTGACTCTATTATTCTTTATACTACACTATACTATAGAATTATATATTTTACCATCTATCATTGGTCTTTATCCTGATTTGAAATTAGCCATTTGATATTTAGTAATAAATTTTAGTGTTTTAGTGAGCATCTCCAAATCAGACTTGTGTCCTTGATAACTACCTTTTCATCTATAGTTTGATAAATCAAAGTTTTCGGCTGTGAATTAGTTACTATAAGAATCCAATTAATAATCAGACATGGAGGGGATAAAGCATTTCGGGATAGGTGGACAACCAAATCACCAATGACTAATTTTTAACTATTTGTATACTAACCTCATAGAATCTAAAACATACATTTAACTTATGGAAAGACCATCATAAATAAATTAGTATTAAAATGAACCTGTTACTTGCTTACACATAGGCCTGACATTAAAAAGAAATCACACTGGATTAACACAATGTCCTCAACATTGTAACCATATTGTCAGCTCCTGAAATGTCACAAAAATGCTTCACCAAAGTGGTGGTTCGGTTGAAGCTACCTTTGCAATAAGCATGATGAACAGCATCTAAGCTTATTTGGTGTCACCCTGAAACATGTTTGCAAGTCCAGGAATATACATCTTTTATGTATACTTATTACATGTAGATTAATGAAAACTTGAATTTTTCTGAGTTTCTTTGAGAAAAAAAAAAACAAGGCTTGTGTATGAAGACAGAAGCCAAAGATATCTGTGAAGCTGAAAGTGAAAGTGACAAAAGCCTCTGTGTGGGCAGGATTCCAAGCTGCCCCCAGTATTCCCTGTCTCTGGTGTTCACACCCTGCAGAATCCCAGGATTGTGAACTTAATGTGCTTTAGGTTATTAGGTTATGATATATGACATATTACATTAATCTTGAGAATGGGAGATCATCTTGGAGAGCATGACCCAATCCTTGAAGCCCTTTAGAGAATTTTCTCTGGCTGCTCACTGAAGAAGCTGGGCGGCTCACAGGGCAGTGCTCCACTGCTGAGATGTGAAGGGCCGCATGGTAAAAAACTAGGGGCAGCTTCTAGCAGATTAGAGCTGTTCCCAAGTGACAGCCAACAAGGAAACAGGGATGCCAGTCAACAACAAGAACTGGGAAAGGGCCCCCAACTGCTCAGGAGAATGTGGCTGGCTGACACCCTGATTGTAGCCTGAGAAGAACGCAGTCATGCTGTGCCTGGACTTCTGACTTACAGAATTTGAGCTAATAAATGAATGTTGTTAAAACTGCTAAATTTGTGGTAATCTGTTACAGAATAGAAAAGAAATACACCTTCAAAGGTGGCCTTGACAGATCCCTTTCAGCACACTGGGAAAGCATGAGATTAACAGAACATGGAGAGACTTATGTGCACAGATTTGTTCCATGTGGTAATGCTAGGACATATCTAAACAACTGGAGTTTTGGAGTATTGAGTTTTCATTATTCAGCTTTAGTCCAAAAGCATGAACAGTGCCCCAGCTTCTCAAAGAACTGGGTGAGGCTGAAGCTCAATACCATCCAGCATTTTGGTCTATAATCGTATTTCTAAGCAAAAGGTAATCCAGGATGTTGGATAATAGGAAAATTCTATCAAAAATACTTGGTCTCCAAATCCAAAACCACTGTCTGATATAATGCAACACATCATAGTTGTTGAAAATGGTGAACTGTATTTTGTAGACTAACCTGTCTTTCCTATTATTATCCAATAAATATAAAATTTTTAATTTTTGACAATTCTTGCTTGTAAATTAGCAACTTACAGACACGCACAAACATAATCACAGCACCCTAAAATACTGTTCAGTGTTATGCTGACCATTATTTTCTTACCTGAAAAATAATTGTAAAGTATATTATTCAATTGTTTTGGGAAAATGAAACATTCCTGAAAAGTTGAACATAAAAACTTTTTTTAAATAGAATTGCTACTGAGCATATTTAATTTTGAGATACAATTCACTGGCAGTCCTTGCTATTTGCCTTTATGTTTTTTAACTATGGTAAATGTGAAGTCAGAGTTGTTTATTTAAATAGTGAAATTAATCTAATTAGTAACAGAATATTGTTCTAAGTCATACTTCTATGTAAAATGTGTTCTAAGTTTTATTGACTTAAGAGCTGAAGTTACCTTGAAGTGATGGAAAAGAGACATACCTAGTACCACTACTAATGCTGGCTGATCAGGGCATGAACACACTTTTGCCACAATGAGATTTTAAGTATAACAGATTTTTGTACTTTACTTATGCTCTAAATACTGGAAGAATTTCATATACTGCAATGCTATATAAATCATTAACCTATGTGGTATGTGGGCTATGTGAGATGACTTTAGATAGCACACCTAAGAATATTTTTTACTTAAGTAATCAGAATATATTATTGTGTGTTGAACATAATATTTATGGCAAGTAAAACGATATGCTGGTTTTAAAATTTAAATGTAAGTAAAAATGAATAGAATGGAATATGATAAAATGATTAGGTATTATTTTAGGTGTTTTATGGACATGCCAAAAATCATGAAAGTGGTTTAAAAATCACTGAAATTTGAGAAATACTGCAGTTTCTAAACTCTTTATCTTTATTTGATTCCCAGTTCTAAAATTAATGATATCCCTTTGCTTTTCCAAAATATATTTTCAAAGACATCAGTGTCAGCAATTAAATTTATTTTAGAAATTGGAGGCATTTATTTTTAATTACTTGAATCTTTTACTAAGTAATTCAAACTACTTTCTTCTATACAGAAATTCCGGATATAAACTTCTGAGTCTTGTGATATGTTTTTAAAATCCAATCAGAATAATCAATTTATTTGTGAAGTAAATGTATTATTAAATTATTTATGTATGTATACTTTGCTTCATATAAGAGCTTGAGTTTTGAGATAAGTAATTTAGTCAATAAAATAGTTGACCATAGTCAATCACTTTCGCAATTACTGCTTTTGTGTAAAATATTTCACATATATATATTTTAAATGCATTTCAGCATATTTATATAGATTAACAACTATACATATATGAAAACCCTTTAATCTGTATAAATATGCTAAATATAGATTAACAACTATACATATATGAAAACCCTTTAATCTGTATAAATATGCTAAAATGCATTTAAAATATATATATATGTGAAATATTTATAAGTAAAATCTACACTTTGACCAGTATTCATGATTTGATAATAGAAAATCCCGATGTTTTGTTAATCATCACTTTGTGTTTGGTATAAAATACAACTCGGTCACTTAGTGCTTTTAAGATGAACAAAAATATTATTTGTTATGAAATATTTCACACACCTCCAAAATAAATCAGAATTCTCCCATCCCACGTTACAGCCTCTGTATTATCTGAATCTTCCCCAGGTTACCAGCAATAAAAGTGAATGTTTTATATTGTGGTCTGCCTCAAGTGTTAGTTACTTCAGCTGTTGCCTATCTATATCTCACTGTGTGATTGACACCAATAGCAATCTTAGGTTGGAGAAACAGATTCTTCTTATTTAGGTGCACCCTAGAATATGTTATAATTACATACTCAAGGGAACTTACGCTGAACACAATTTTACATTTACATTATGGTCTTTGTCTGCAGGCTGTGACAGTAAAGAGTAATGAGATGAAGCCAGAGATTTCTACAAATTCTTCTCTCTGCAAAAAATGGGAGGTGTAGACCCAAGGGAAAGAAATGTAAAAATTCTGTCAGATGGAAGGAAAATAAAATACTTAATTTGAAAGGAATGTAAGAAAGAAGACTGTGTTGGTTAGGGAACGGCTGTTCCCTAACCTAATGTAACAAAGAGACCAGAAATACACTAACTCAAAATATTTTTCATATTTTTCTTTGACGCATCAGTCCAGGCAATCCAGGGCAAGCAGGAGACTGCTTTGTAAGAGCATTCAGGAGCTCAGGTTTTCTATGTGGGACTCTTTGAAACCCTTGAGAGATTCCCTTGGACTGTATATTCAAAACGGGCTCACCAGCACTGTGTCTTTAATCAAAACGAAGGGAAAGAGAGAGGGGGGCATACATTTAATTATGCTAAGAGCAAGACTGGGATGTTATATGGATCTCTTCCCCTCACATCCCATTGTCAAGAACATAGACTTGACAATAAAAAAAATATTTACAAAGGAGAGACTGGAAAATACAGTCTCTAGCTGAGCAAGTACTCACCAAAAACTGAGGGAGCTTTATATTAAAAGGAAAATGGGCAAAGAATATAGGAAAACAGAAGTCTCTGCCTTTGGAGCCTGGTCCCCAAGGGTCCACATGCACCCATCTGATAAAGAAAACACAAGTCCCCCCACAAAGAATGCAACTTAAAGTTCATCTACTTATTGTCCCCATTTCAAAATCTAGGATCTCCTAATGATGTTTATTTTTCTCCACTTGTTCTGGACGAAGGTCTTTAATGGGTAGGGATTTATTATCTTATAGACAATCATTTGTACTCCCATACATTTTAATTAAAAATGGTGAAGTAGGAGAAAAAGCTGCTATAAAAACTATCCTCTGAAGATAAAGAATGGTAAACATAGAAATCTCTACAACAGTCTATTTGACAGGAATTGAGAAGACTTCCTTTCCAGGCAATAAAGTAAATTCCTTGGTTAGGCTCTAGTTCTGATCTCTCAAAGAAACTCGTTCATCCACTGCTGCCCAGGGCCACTGGTTTTGCCCCCTGGGAGATTCATTCTTCTCTACTATCTATTGTGGTATCATCTTATATCAGTCTGGATCCAATCAGGAGAGAGAAGCCACATGGTGATTTGAACAAGGAAGTTTAACATAAAAAATCACTAAACAGAGGTTTGGAAGAATGAGGAATTGGCTGGTAAGAAGTGAGGACACTTGGTGAAGGGGGGAGCCTAGTAAACATAATGTTCTTCATGTAATTGTAGATTAATGATCACAAAATAAATATATTAAAAAAAACGGAGGTGAAAAAAAAAACAAGTGAGGAGAACTCTAAAGAATAGCAGATATAAAGAGCAGCCACTACCCCTAGGACTGAGATTGACCCAAAGGGAGGAGGCCCCAATGACTGGAGATCCAGACGTCACTGAGGGGGTTAGCATGGGTCACTGAATGACAGAGAAGTCACTGTGGGGTTGAGTCAGTGGAATTTGCCAGAAATCTACCCTTGTTCAAGGGTCAGCTGTCCTTGCATGTAGGCCTTTGTCTGAGACTCTAATACCAGGGCAACTCCATTTAAGGTAGAAGGCTCTGCTCCGAAAGGTCATCTAGAAATCCAGGTTCCTTCACCCTGCTGCTCTCTCAACCTCCAGGGTTCCCCTCTGCTTCTCTGTATACAAAGCTGACTCACCAGCACGAGGTCCCTAATTTATTCCAAAGATGGGGAGAAGAGATAGAATAAGATAAGCAAGCACATTGCTTTAAAGAAGTGACCTGCAAGTTGCAAGTAGCCCCTCTGTTTACTTCTCTTTAGCAAGAACTTAATCACATAGTCACTTCTACTGCAAGGGAGCCTGTAGTCTCTAGCTGGGCAGCCATGTGCCCTGGTAAAACTAAGCTCATGTCATTCCTAGATGGGGAATGTGAAAAACAGATATTGGGGTGAGATAAGCAGTCTCTGCCACAAAAACAAATAGGAAATGTAGTAATGTATATGAAGAATTTCCTAAAAATGTTTCCTTCACCTACAGTAAAAATCCCTGGGTATTGGGTCATATAAATAAGCTCCAATACTGTCCATGTCTGACACTAATTCTATTTCCCTCAACCAGCACACAATAGATTTGTCACTTGCTTTTCATTTTTCTTGAATTACCAACACCTACCTTTTGTCTGTTCATTTCTTAGAGAACTTTGTGATTTCTTTTATTGATTGTTTACATTAAGAAGAGTAACTCTGTTCCTAACATTTGTTTCAAATATTTTCTTTACTGTATTTTAATTCTGGTTCTGGCATTTTCTTAATTATGTATTTTTGGGTTCTTACATACAACAATGGTTGTTGGAGGCCTATTTATTTTGTTTCACTGATTTATTTTGATTACTGCCAGTGTGTCTCATTTTATTAGTATAACTTCATAAAACATTTAATACCTAGTATATTTCCCATGTTGTTCAACTTTCCCTCATCTTTTTAACTGTTTGTTCTTCCAGATGGATACTGAATTATTTTTGCCAAGACCAGAAGTAAATTCCACTGAGTTTTTATTGGAGCAGTGTTGGCTCTATAATGTAGTATGGGAAGACTGATATATTCCTGTTTTTTTCTCATACAGAAACCTGGCTAGCACTCTATCTATGCAACTTTTCTCTTATATATCTCAGTGAAGTTTAAATTTTTTTACCTTTGCATGTCTCAAGATATTCTCTAAATGTTTTTATACTGTTACTATTTTTAAGTCTTTTTTAAAAAATTTGTAATATGTATTTGTTAGTATCTGGAAAAACCATTGGTTTTTATATTTTAATTTTATGTTAAATTCTCTCACCGAAGTCTCTTACAAGTCTTAATAAGTTTTATACTACTTTTCTTTGGGTTTCCAAGGAAGAAAATAATTTTGAATGCTAATAATGATAATGTTGACTCCATTTTTCCAATTGGTAAGCCAATTATTTCTCTGCTCCATTTCACTGTTTACTCACACTACCAAAGCGGAGCTAAGCTACAGTGGTGAGAGCAGCTGTCTTAGGGCGCTATTAGATTAGTCATAATGTTATTGGCATTATATTTAAGTACTTCTTTTGCATCTGTCATTAAGTGAATCTACCCGATTATACTTTTATATTTTTCTCAGATTGTAGCACAAACTTGAAGAAACGCCATTAGGAAAGCTTTTCCATTTTCCTCTGCTCTTTAAGAGTTTATTAGAATGGCTCGTCCTCAGAAATTTAAAATAACTCAATACCTCAAATTCTCCAGGCTCTAGGTCTTTGATGGGAGTAATTATTTAGTTACATTTAAAAATATTTATTCGTTATTGACCTATTAACAGTTTCTATGTTTTTTTAATCATCTTTGGTAATCTGTTTTCTCCAGAAAATCATTGACTACATCTAGATTATTAACTTTTAGCACAATCCACATGTAATTTTTACTTTTTGCTTTTAAACTAGGGTTTTAAAATCAAATACCAAAAAAAATGAAAATAGAAGAGAGGAAAAGTCACTGAAAAGAATCTCATACTAAGATAACACTGCAATATTTTTGCATATAATTCTTTCTGTAACAGTACTTAATGTAATTTTTTCATAGTTTCCATAAAAATTATACTTATTTTTAAGTATTCATTTTTCTGAAAATAATAATGTGTTTATGCTATAAAATTTGGTAACAGTAGAAACTCAGATATTAAAATCCCCTCATATTTTCTGTTCAGAAATAAGTAACGTTAATATTTTGCTATTTCCTTAAATTTTGGTAGCATAATTATCATAATGTATAAGCTGGTGTGAAAAGCAATACAGAAATTAAGGGAACAGGATCTAGAACCAGACTGCCTAGATTAAAATTCTGGCTCCTCCACTTACCAGCCTTATGAACTGGGACAGCTGCATGTCTCTGCCTCAGTTTCCTTCCCTGTAAAATGGGAACAATTATAGAAACTATCTCAGTATTGCTGTTAGGATTAAGTAAATACCCAGTGCCTGACAATAATTGTTAGATATTATTTCTAACTAAACAAAAAGATACTCACAAGTCCTATATAAAGGATGAAGGACTGAATAATCTGTAACAAAATTACCCAAGCCACTCAATATGAATTTTAAGGCTATAAAAAAATAATTCTTCAAGTTTCTATGCAATGAAATTGCCAGTATGCTGCCCTCTAGAATTCTGCAACAGAGCAGATTGATTTGTCTAGAATGACACTTGTTTCTGCTAAAGAACTAAATAGGAGTGGGTGGTTGTAACGAGCACCCTTTGCTGTGAGGGTCAAGATTCAGAGAATCAGGAAGCATAATCGGTCATCTTGTTTTTTAGCAGTATCTACTTTTATTCCACTGCTAGTCTCCTCTCATTGTACTAGGGGCTCAGAAGTTAAAGATCACTTTGACCAAAAGACTGCTTGTGCGTCCCACCTCATTCCTGTAATTGTCATCTCTGTTCTAATCTACTTGCTATATTAAAAGATCGACCAAGCTTTTCCATTATTTTCTTAGTATCTCTGTCTCCAATCTCTTGTACACATGCAGCTAGGGTGAGTTTCAGCCACAAATTCAGGGTAGGGAGAGGCTTTTTCCATGCCGATCTTCGAATATCAGGCTACCTTGTCACTGCTGGGGGGCCTCTTGTTCAGAAATGAAGGCCTACTCAAGCAGGACTCTCAGGCACACCCAAATCCATTTGACACTCCCGTGCCTTCTGAAATGCAGAGGAACCATTCTACCTCTGTGCCACAGTGAGTGGCAAGAAATCTGCTGAGACTTTCTCAGGCTGTCACTTCAGGGAGGTGACAAGGCTGGCTGTTGAATTGCCAGTGTAACTGGGATTTTTATTAGCTCCTACCCGTACCCAACCTCTACAGAAGACAGGAAAAAGCTGTGATGTTTCTGCACTCTGCTCCAACTCCAGCTGTTCACATTCCAGGGAATCTTTCCTGGTCTTGAAATACAAGCTTTTCTTTGACATCATTATGCAATCTTTTAATCTTGCTGTTCCTTGGGCAAGGGCTCCTGAAATTAAAAAATCTTTAGAAGAGTTTCATTTAACTCTCAAATTAAGATGTCATCAAGACAGATTAGACACCATGCAAATTCCAGGCACTTTGAAGCCGATTTGACTAGGATATATGAGATACTGTTATGATGATGGTCTAACAAATAGGCAGTTAATTCAAATGGTAAGTTAATGAATCCAGAAAATAATCTTGGGTTCATCTGTCCAAAATATACTATTGTTTTAAATATTTTTGTATCTGAGTTTCCCTTATGAATGTAAAACATCCAACTGAAACTAAAAATGCATTCTGGCTACCTTGATAGGTCTATGGATACTTAAAATTTTATAAGGATAGTGATTACTAGACAAAACCATAAACCATGTGCCTATCATTGATAAGTGGGTAAGGAGAGGGAAGGAAGGAGGATGGAAAAAAGGGGGATAAGGAAGAGGGAAAAAGAAAGAGGGGAAGAGAGAAACGAAGAAAGGAAGGAGGAAGGTGGGAGGGAGAGAGGGAAAGAATGCAGGACTGTAACTCCAGTAATTCCTGCAACAAAAACTAAAGACCTAGGAAGAGTAAAAGATCTGCTGTCATTAAGTAAGTTTTCTAAATGTCAGTTTATTCATTTTATCATGTATGGTCATCTCAAGTGATCAAATTTGTCAGGCAATTGCTTAACTCCCCTTCAGTTTACCTTTGCAAACAAAGTCACTGGGTCAACATAAAAAAAACTCAAACAATTTCAAAAGTGGAACATTTTGAAAGCATTGTTTGCTAATACAAATACACCTTATGGTTAACTATTTAGTAGAGATCGATTTCTTCAAACTTGTCACAATTATTTGCTGAATTTAAGAGAACAGCATTAGCAGCTCCACTTTGACTATTAAAACATGATTAAATTGTAAAAATCAATCATCTCAAAATTTTTTTCAGCATCTTGGTAGCATGTGTTTAGATAGCACTGCATTTTTAAAAAGTGGGCAAAGGTCATGGCTAAGTCATTCTCAGCTATTTAAAATGGCATTATATAACATGCTAATTAAATTTCTGCACTGTAACCTCACTAAATTATCAAACTAAAACTTTAATGTTTTCCTGTTAATTTTTGTTTTTAAGGCTTATCAGTACTTCCTTTTATTTTTTAAGGTTCATCAGCACTAGATTCTATCACTATCCAGAACTGGATATGTATAAGGAACCTCTAATTTAAAGTTGAATTACACAACTATTAATGTATTGCTGTCCCTTAATTTTTTTATATAAATCAAATGAATTCCAAGTAATAATCCTCTACAAAAAAATGGGTATTTTTACTTTTTACATGGCATCCTTATGGAGACAGACCTGTGATTAAAATACTATAGCAGACTTTAAACATTAACAGGGCTGAGTTGTCTTCAAAAAAATGAATAAATTGTGTTTATGGTCTAGGATATTTTAATATTCCATCGCCATTTTAAGAAAGCAAAGCACTTCTATAGTATTGAGGCCTCAAATTCCATATAAGCAAGAAAACCAGTAATTTATTCTGACAGTAAGTGATATCAACTATGAATGGTTTCACTTGGTATTAAGGTGCACATTCCATTTTTGGCTGGAAAATTTGTAAAATATTAGATTCCTCATATTTAGCAAGAATCAACATACCATGACTGAATTGCTTAAAAACTTAATCTATTTATATATGCTTAGACTGAGTTAAAGTCTTCCCTCCTAATTACCTGTGTACATGTGCCAAAGGCACATACTGTATTAGCCATTTCCCCTCTGAACTCCTGTAGCACTTACTTTGAGACTTTCCGTGTCAGTTATTACTTCATTTTACTAATTCTAATGTACGTGAGGTTTACCTCAAAATCACCGACCAGCTACTTGAGGACACACAGCCTTTAGTATAGTGTCATGCATATACATTTGCACAACAATGTGTACTATGTGCCAGTTTACTAAGCAACTTACTTCCCCAGGACTTCAGTGATCTGGCAGAGAACAGCAATGGCCAAAAAGTAAATACAGTGATCCTGTGGTCTTGAACCCACTTCCCATTTCTTGTCATGAAACAGGAAAACTGGTTGAGTTACTCCTCCTGTTTTGAACCCTTTTTATCACTGACTCACTAGCAAAGCTCCGAGAACCCACCATATCACTAGCCCACCCCATTCAGCCAATCCTGTCACCCTTAGAGATGCGTGCAGACAGCTTTTTCTTTATATGCAATGCCTCCCACCCAGTTTTCCTATGCTTTCTAAGCCTCTTCAGCCTTTACTTCCATACAAAATTTGGTATGAGAAATTAAAGGATGATATGGAAATGTACTGTAGTGACTCAGAGAATACACTAATTGTAAAATAGTATTTGGGAGTGATCTTCAATTTATTCAACAGGTACTTATTGAATGCCTATTTTGCAGTTATTTTGGGGAATACAAAATAAGATGTTTGCTGTTTTCAAGGAGCTGAGGTACAACAGAGGATCTTACTGCTGAGCCAGAGCACACCAAGTGCCAGAGGCCAAACCACTGCCTGCCATCATTTCCAATGGCTACAAATAACCAAGGCTTGCAGGTTATGAAAGTTTAACTGTTGTGAGTTAAAACACAAACTACTTGAAAATATTTTCTGTGCTCAGTTCCCTTTAAATTGCTTACTTTTTCTCCTGTCTTTTGCTTTGTGGGACTTTTTAGTTCTTTTTCTAGTGATTTCAGTATAGTGTTTTATTCTGTTAGTGGCTACTTTGAAATAAGACAGTCAAACCATTTCTGTACTATAACAAAGCAAATAATTTTACCTTCTACCTATCTCCAAGGGCTCATTTTCTTATAACAGTTCTTTAATGTTTATATGTTTTAATAGCCAACAAATATTTATTTCATAATATCCCCATTTTGGAAGTCCTCATTTAATAACCTGTTAGTTTACTGACATAGTTCTATAATTATTTTCTAGAAGAGGTTTATGAGAGTACAGTGAGCCCTTCTCATCTGAGAACATTTTACTCATGGAAGAATCGACGATGGGTAGTTATTCAATTTATGAATAATCATCTTCTCTTTGAATCTCTATAAACTGGCATTTAAATACTGCAGAGGAAAATCCTTAAGATAGTCAAATTTTTTTCTCACTAGATTGAAAGGTGTTTTATTTCCATTAATTTTACTTAGGCTTGGTCTGAATAAAACCCTAGTTATGCAGGCCAAGGACTATAACAATGTCCAAAACCAACGTAACTCCACAAGGAGGGGAGGGGTGGGAGGCAGAATAGCTCTGCAAAACTTCCATATCCTCATCCCTGGAACCTGTCATTTACATGGTAAAGCAGGAGGCAGCAGATGGAATAAAGGCTGCAAATCAACTGACCTTAAAACTATTTTTGAAAATCTAGGTGGGCTCAATGTAGTTACAAGGGTCCTTAAATGTAGAAACAGAAGGCAGGTCAGACAGAGGCGTGAGGTCAGTGTGGACTTGGCTCACTGTTGCTAGATCTGAAGATGAAGCGGCTGTGAGCAAGTACTACACAGTCTCTACAAGTTGGAAAGTGACAAATCCTCCCCTAGTTTCCTGTTTCCACAAACAGCCCTAGTGACACCTTAATTTAGTGAGACCCATGTCAAAATTCCTGACATACAGAACTGTTAAGACAGTAAATCTGTGTTGCTTTGAGTGAAAAAAATAAGGGGACCTGAATAGAGTGATCAGGGAAGGTCTCTTTCTCTTTAAGGAATTGACATTTAAACTGAGGCCTAGAAGCAGCTGACTCAACCATGCCAAGTGCATGTGAATAGCATCTTAAACCTGTTAAAGTTTGCCTCTTTGATACATGCTTAAGTTGTCCTCACCTGAAACTTGTTCCTTCTTCCCTCTCCCTGAACTCGTTTGGGGCCAGCCAGGAGGTATCCCAACTTAAGTCTCAGCACTCCTAATTATCTTCCATCACACACGCCTCCACCTTGCCTAGTATCCTATGTGCTTGTGGGAGAAGCTGTCACTGACAAGAGGTGATACACAAGGATCACACCTATCATTTTATCCCCAGCTAGTACAGGCGAGTCTGGGACTAAACCAAGTTTCGATAGTGGTGTGAATGGAGGCTTGTATCTGGCCATGAAGCAGGACAGCTATGACCTCACTGACCACGATGGAAAAGCTGGAGGCAATAACTTGCTAAACTACTTATGAGGGAAGCTGGTACTTGTACAAGTTTCCCTCTTACACACTACACTGTAAGGCTTTCTGAACAACTTGTTTCTCAACCTATTAACCAAATGCCACCTGGGGACTTAGAAGTCTTCAAATGGGTACTTTTCATATACTTGGGGCCCACAAACTAGGTAACTACATGAAGGTGTATATGTGGTTAACCAATCGCCCTTAACAAGTTTCCTAAAATTAATCTTGTAAAATGCCTGGATTTCCTTTGATTCTCCTCTACAATTGCACTTTCCTCACATCACAAATATTCCTCAAGCATAGTTTTTACTGCTGCTTTGTCCTGTGGGGCCAAAATGACTCCAAACTGAATCAAGACACCACATACCCATCTCATACTCCTGAAAACTGATAGCAGTCAAGCTACAAGTCAGAGAGTAAGAGGATACCTTGGTCAGCACTGTAATATAAAGAATGTAAATCGCTTGATAAGCAAAAAGGGGAGAGTTGAGACTGAACAGTGATAAAAAATCATGCAGAGAATGCCATACTAGTAACCTATCGCTAAAGCAACCGTCACAGTCACCTCTGGTGTCAAGCTCATGTCCTACTTCACCGGTTGCTCACTGAGATTTAGTATTTACTTCTGATTAACATTAGACTGCCACACAAACGGAGAACAGGTTTTCATCTTTGCTAGTGGAGTACTGGATACTTAATTCCTTACTTTTGTACTCAACTATTTCTTTTACCAAACACTAACCTAATCCCTACCAGTTACTTGAATATCACTAATTCCTGTGGCCTATCAGACAATATCGTCAGTGCCATCCATTTCCACTGGGCTCATCTTGTTCCAGCAGTCATCACGTTCATCCACAGGCACTTCCTCATTTATGAGGCTTATCAATTTCTATGTGCCGAGAACTGGTTTTAGGCATTCAATATTCATCGATGAAGTGAACATCTTCAAATCCTGCCCTCATGGAGCATCCTAGGGAGGGAGGGACATATTAAGACTAAAACAGGATAAAAATTCAGGTTTAGGGAATGGCTTCAGATCCTGCATTTTCCAGTAAGATCCCAGGCGATGCTGCCAGCCTTCTACTAAGAAAAATGCCAGGAAGGTTAACATTATGCAGTTAAGACTGCTGGTCCGATCTGACATTTGTGCAAAGACGGAAAGAAAGGATTAAATCACATAGCTACCTGGGGGGAAATTCTTCCACGCTAAGGGAAGAGCAAGCATGAAGTCTATAAAGAAGTAAAAGGTGGGGATGAGGGGAAACAGAACATTTCAATAAAGGTCATTGCATATAAAAATGATTAATGAGAGCTGGGGGCTCAGTGAAGTTTCATATGAAAAGAACATCCATTATGTTATGACTAATAGTAGTCAAGGGCAGATTCAGAAATGTTCAGTACACAGCAGAAATTACATCCTATTTGAACTTGGAAAACATGAGGGTGCAAGTCTGACATGACAATGCTTTTGACGGAGGACTAAGAAGTCTTGTCCAGAGTGAGTCTGTAGACCAGTGTGACCATGTGCAGCAGAGACAATTACAAAAAAACAAGTCTCACTGGAGTAGAGTTGCCATCATCTAAAGTTAGAAGGAAAAGCCTATAAATTCACAATGAACCGTAAGGTTGGCACTAGCAGAGCATCATGCCAAAAAAATAAAGCTAAGCATATGGAAGATCTTATTCCTTAGTCCTATTTAGTATCTTACCTCCATACAAATTCTTAAGTATTGGTGTTTCTTCCACATTCCTATGGCTTACCATTTTGGACAACTGAGGGCACCAGTTACTCTTAGAACACTATCACAATCAGATCTTTCAAATCACTCAACCTTCCCAGCATCTGGCCCTGACCTCCTACAATTCTACATATGGGGATTAAAGTTAATAGGCTTTGTAGTTTGAAAAATGTTTGGGTAAATTATAATGTCCAACTGTGTAAGAACCTATTGTGTGAATGTACCCTTGCTCTAGAATTCTAGCACTGGTCTTACAGAACATGGCCTTTACATTGTTTACTTTGTGTTAAGGTATGTCTCCATCCACTGCCAAAGGTCACCTAGAAAAGGGCATGCATACCTCGACTGAGTACACAATTTGCACCTCTTACAGCAGACTCAGCACCCCTAATCTGTTAAAACAGTGGTATTCCTATGCAGTCATCTCAAATACAGAAAGATTTCCTTAAAAGTTTACCCACAGGATTTAAGAACCTCTATTTAAGGTTAAGTCAACATCTAACAAATAGTAGATATGCTTTTAATAAACATGTAAACAGGTAGAGGCTTTTCTTCTATTAAGTGCATACACCGAAAAATAGAGATCTGTGGTATTAAAAGTAATCTCGCACTCTGGAATGAAGACACTACCCTGCAATTTGCTTTGGTACCACTTGCTACCAATACTTGACATTTTTGTTATTCTACACCATGCTAAATACTTGCCCCTTTAATAACTAACCTGCTTTTATGTTGGCAGTTATCTTTTCAAGTACTCAAAACTGCACAAGATTGGAATTGTTGCTCCAGAGTGCTTTACTGTTCACAAGTACAACCTAATACCATATTTTAAAGACTATGTATTTTGGATGCTCAAAAATTGCTAAATTTGTTTTAAATGTAGTACAGACCAGTTAAACATTCAAACCAACCTTCAACAAATATATGGGGTATTTACAGAAAGGAATTATTAAAGACCTTTCACACATTTTGGTTCCCTTTAAATTTCAATGTTATCAAATGGTAAAAAAAAAAAATTAAGAACATGCGCACAGTATCCCAGTAAGAAAAAAATGGAGATACTTCAGACTTAACTAGATTAATAAAATCTCAGCTGGGTGAATTTTAAGTACCTCTGACCTGTAATTTAAATAAATGATTTATATTTAAATTTCTATCAGATTTTACTATATTAGGAACCAAATCAGTCTCCATGACTGCAATTGTTAGTTCAAGCATGACAAGCATTTATCAGATTCAAAATAGATGGTTACTTTTTTTAACAGACTGACACAGATTTGAATTCAGTCTATTTACCAGTTTTAGTTCTATATCCTTGCAAATAAATTCTGATCTCATTCCTCATCTGTAGAATTGGGATACAAGTACAGATGCCAGATACTGTTGTGTCAAGATAATACACACAAATTAGTTTAGTACCTGTCCCCACTTACCTCCATTAATAAGCAAAGATGTTTGAATCATTTGTAATAACAAAAAACACCAGAAAAACTGCCACAACTAATAACCTTAGAATTTTTATTTCAATATGCTCATTCTGGACAATTTCTTAACAAGTAGTTTTAAAATGCTTCATTTTATCTATTTACACTAAATGCACTAAAACAATTCAAATAACATGTCTAAATTGCGAATACATTAAATATGCATCTCTGAACGCTTTGTTCAAATAATCTGAAAAAGAAAAGCCTTCTTTAACAATTTTCCTATGGTTCTACAATTCATGGAATACATCCATCTTAATTATCCCCTAAAAACTCATTGAGAATGTCACATCCTGAATTCAACTTTTCCAAACAGAAAACCACGTTGATTCGGACTTGATGCACAACAAGCTAAACAACCTTTAAGGCAAAGAACTATCTGCAAAGTCTCAAGGAGGCATGATTATTTCCAGGCATACTCAAAAATTGGTCTTGTATACTGAGCTCTTTTCACCTTTACTGCTAGGCTCAGAGGCCCCTTATTCTCTACATGCTAGTCCAACTACACCAGGGTTATCAATAACTAACAGTATTTCATTAAATAAACTTTAATGTGACACTGAATTGTTCTCCAGGAAATCACAGGCTGCATTTTGTCAGGAATCATTCTGTAGGGCTCTTCAAACTACAGGGAAAAAACCAAGTCTGGCTTGCTCTGGGATTAGAGACAGGGTTGCCTGTAAAATGAAGACCTCAAAAGTTTTTAGTAAAATCATTACTTTGCACACAGCTTTGAAAAAGTTATTGTGTAAAACCTTTAGTGCTTTCTTTTTAAACATAAGACTACAGAATTATACAAACACAACATGCAGATCACAAAGCAGTTTATTTTTTTTCTGAAAATAGTTTATTTAAGGCTATCATACCTGAACAATGTCCCAAAGTCTTAAAAACAATTTCAAGGTTAAAAAAACTAAGAAAAAAGGTCAGACCTATTTTTGCCCAGGCCTACTAGATAGGAGGTAATTTCAGCTACAGTAACTTGTTCACTAATTTGCATCTTATAATGGCTAAATTAATGTCATCCTTTATATTTACAGCTTGTTAGTGCTTCTTGAAAAGTGCTGTCGTGCCTAAGAGTCAAGAACATGAAACTTGCCATATATTTAAAAGCCAAAATGATATGCAATTCCTACTGAACCCTGTACGACCTTAGCCCCACTGCCAACCCACCAGGAACTTACATACTAACTCCTTCACTAGATGTAAATCCCAGTTAAAGTCTAATAAAGTTCTGAACTACGAGAGGTTCAGCTTCTAGAAAAGCTTAACCATTAATGTTAAGATACTGTTATTAAACTTTGACTTATATTTTAACATATTAAAAAGAATCATCTGACAAGCTTATCATTTTACTTCAAACAAAAATGCTAGTATAGTTCCCCAAAGCTTTAAAATTAAAATTCTAAGGTTTGACAGATCCATCATTTTTCACCTGTAACTACAGCACACCACCTGGCAGACTACTTTAAGCCATGTTAACATGACA
This sequence comes from Manis javanica, assembly GCF_040802235.1. NCBI lineage: Eukaryota > Metazoa > Chordata > Mammalia > Pholidota > Manidae > Manis > Manis javanica. The sequence goes on from NC_133164.1 coordinate 16,993,258, forward strand.
AACGTTTGGATCACTTAGTTTAATAAAGCAACATTTTGTCATTAAATAGAAAAAAACAATTTTCAGGTTTCCTTCAATTCATAAGTTTTAAGAACTCAAACTAAAGGACAATTAGATTTCATTTTATAAATCACTGCACAACTCTACTATTTTCTCTTTCTGAAAATTTACCTTTTCATCCCCTCTAGGGCCATGACAGTCTTACCTGTCTACTCAGGGATCCATGATTACACTCCTTACATTTCTTAAAGAAGAGATACATTAGAGGTTAAACTTTGAATACACTTCATGCAACATAATTTAAGAAGATGTTTTCTAAATCTATCAGGTAGTATAATGAATATTATGGAAACATATTCCATATTACTAAGGTAACATCTTTCCTTCAAAATCCAGCCTGGGTCCAATTTAACAACTGGTCCTTTAAAATCTGGTAATAAATTAATCCACAATTTTCTATGGTCAGAGGACACAGAGGCTAGAGACAACACATGAAAGAAAAGGCAGAAATGTTGGCTAAAATACTTTATCTGCCACTTTTTAGGTTTCACTCCACTAACAAAAAAGTCATGTAGGCCTAATATCAACTGTCATTGCTGGGAAAGTCTGTTTTGTGAAGGGAGTAGAAAACATAAGTGTTAACTAGACTTAAAAATGGAAACTGATTTCAGATCCCCTCAGTACTGCTGTACTCTGCATTAGAGACATGTACACACGTCACATACTCATCACTCCGTTTAACATCAGCAAGTCTTCTTTTCTCTTTAACTACTTTTTTCAGTTCCAGAAAGCCAAGAAGTCTACAGATCACTAATAGTTTATACAACATTAACAATTACTAAGAACTAGTATATAACCAATTATACACCAAGACATCAGTATACATAACAAATACTGATAAAATAGTATGTTTGCTATAAACAAGACAACCTTCCACACCCCATTACCTAAATTCCACACTTTAAACAAAAAAACAAAAATCCCACAACTTTCTATACAAATTGTTTTAAACAGAACACATTTTCACAAAATTTTGCAGTTGATTAAAATACAATTAACATCATTTAACTTTTAGATTAAAACATCCTAAATACCAGGTCCAAAGAAAACAAAAAGGCATATCCTAACTTTACAGATTCTCAATACATTTACTAAATTTCCTTTACAGACACAATCATAACAGAATACTTGGCAACCAAATGATAAAAAAAAGTAAGAACAAGTCATATCTGACATGCAACCTTGAAGTGTAATTTTACAAAAACGACAAAACTTGATTTTAAGTAACAAAGTTGTATAAATGATTTTTGCACTGACAAGTTAATTAAAATTACAAATATTTTTAATACTGTCTCTGAACCATTAAAAGTAGAAGTCGAATCTTCAGTAATATTTAATTTTCAAAATCTTCTGGTCACAATCCCCACCAAACTCAACAGGCCGGGACAAGTGCAATACCAGACAGACACACAGCATTGCAACTGATCCCAACCTGTGTAGAAAGGGGTTTGATTTTTCCCTTACTTTTCTACAGACTTTTCACTACCACAGTCAGTTTTGCATGGATTTGCACAGCAGAATATCACACAGCTGGATGCAAACCTGCAAAACTAACCATAGAAGAGTGTTCAGTGACTGGACGGTTTGACTGCACGACAGGCCGAGGCTGGAGTTCTACAGCTAGCAGTACTTCAAGTGCTCATAATGCAGTAGATGACTGAACACTACCTGCACTATAAGCACTTTAGTGCTACAGAAGCTGTCACATCAGATACACCAGGCAGATTCTACATCGACACAATAAAAGTACACAAAATTAGTAAAAATCACGTGAAGGCAATAGCAGGCCACCATCAGTTTTGCATAGATTTGCACAACTACATTCTTCTTGTAGTGCAACTATGCAAAACTAACAGAGGACTGCAAACAAAAAGTATTAAAACACCTATACACTTGCTTGTCTTGGTTATTGGATGAATACATAACTTCTTATGCCAGAAGGAGCACTTAGGGCAGTAGATGCTAATCTACTTCACTATCTGCACTAGATGCACCTTAGAACAAAAAGCACTCAACACCAGCAGGCCCTGCGCTTTAAAGCCCACCTTTGCTTCCCGAGGCAGCTGTCACCATAATGCTACAAGTGCCTTCACTGCAGTAGATGCACATATCACTACCTGCACTGTAAGCACTTTGACATTATTCTGACTGGTCACAATCTTCAGTTTACAAGGTGATGGTCTCTTTATTCCTGCTAAATTTGAAATAAATAATTAGACACCTCAGACACTAACAGATACAAAACAGACAAAATTCAGCAAAGTCTCTAATTGAAAAGAGAAAATGAGTTTAATGACCTCAAACCTGGAAGTTCCATTTGACACACTCAAACCTTAAAATTAGAAAATTCTTTATCACAAAACAGTCACAACTATCATCCTTCTAGTAAGAGAAAGTGGTGGCTCTTCCTTTACCTGGCCAGTCTCAAAACATACTTCAAAAATATCAAAATCTGACTGCATATGAATGAAAACTAATACATCACAGGGCAATGTGACTCATGTTACCTTTTAGAGAAATCTTCTCATCCATGTGGCAAAAACATTTTTCTTTTCTTCCAGCTTCCAATTAGCGAATACTTGGTAAATTGATTAACAAAATGACTGTTCAAACTCTATTTCTAGCTAGTTGTAGAACAAATTGTTAAATCTTGAAAACTTATTCCAGACTAGACCTAATTACCACCCAACTTGAAGTTCTAAAATTTCATTCATCAGTTCTTCAGGATTTATAATTTGCATTGTACTTTTAACTTAAAAATCAGGTGACCCACACTAAGCTAATTCTCAAGACAAGACCAATGAACAAAGTACAAAATACCTATTTCACTCTTTGAAAAACCAATCCCATCTTATTCAAATCAACGATTAAAGTCAAGAAAAATTTGCTTGTAAGAGGAGTTAACGAAAATTAGAATACACTTACCCACTCGGGAAAACTTCCTTCTCAGCAAGTTAATCCTTAGAAAATCTGGTGTACAGGTCCACGTGTGTGGCTGGGGTGGGGGTGAACAGGGAAAAAAAGACATATTTGCTCAAAATTACCACCACCCTACAAATCCGTATTTAAATTTGCTCTTTTCCAACCCCCTTATTCCATCCTTTTGCAAAGCTGAGGATAAAGTGGCCAAGCACTACTGGCGGGGTTTAGAAGACCAACCATGTATGGAAGAATAAAGTTGAAAAAACCGTCAGGAATTAGACTCATCTTACATTAAAAGATCCTAAAATACTCTAGTACAATCCACAGCAATCGTTAACTCCACGGAACAGCTCCAGGGAAGGAAAACAAGCAGCAAAGGAACTATTCTTCACCACCCCTCCCCCCATCAAGACCTCGTGGCTGCACGCCGGGATAAAGAGTTGTTTCCACCACTGATGAGGTCGGGATGGTACGCCGCTAATATTTCCTTTTGGTGGTACTGCAGAAACGAGCCTGCCCTCTCCAGCTCCCATCCCTTTTGATCCGTCTTGGGAACAGAAAAAGCAGTAGGAACATCCGAGACTGCAAAGTGCCCGCGACGCTCATGGAGCCCGGCCGGTAGCACATGTCGCACAAGGGGGAGCGCGGTGCGGCGCTTCCCCGCACGGCCGCCAGGGGGCGCGGGCCAGAGTCGGGCCCCGCCGGACGCGGCAGCCCCCCCTCACCCCGTTTCCCGGCGGCAGCCGCGCGGCGACCGGCGGCGCCGAGGCCCGAGCGCGGCGGGGACGCGAGCGCGCCGCCCCTCCTTTGTGTCCCCCGGCACCCCCCCCCCCCACGAGCCGGCCCGGCCCAGAGGGGCGGGGGCTCCGCGACTGCGGTGCCCGTCGCACGCGGCCCGAGGCCTAAGCCGGGAACAATCGGCGGCGGCGCGCAGTCGCCGCCATGTCCCCCGCCCTCACCCCGCGCAGCCCGCCCCGCAGGAACATGGCGGCGCGGCCGCCGCTCCCGCCGACTCGGGCCGGCCTTTCCGCGCCGCTCTCGCAGCCAGCGGGCGGGCGAAGACGGCTCCACGCCGCGGCTGCAGTGGGCCCGGGCCTGCTCTGCGGGCCGCACGGCCCGGGAAGTTGCGGGCCCCGCCCGGGGGTTGTCCACACGGGTTAACAAAGCCCACGCGGAGTGGGGGGTGGCGTCCAGGCCGCGCGCCCCGAGTCCCGCGCCCTCCGCCCACCCGGGCGCGCACAAAGTTTGGGGGCCCGCGGGCTCCCGCCCACGCCACGCCGCCAGCCGGCGCGCAGGTACCTCGTGGGCGCGCCCCCTCCCGGCCCGCGGCCTGCCCATGTGCCGCCGCCGCGCCGCTTTGTTCTGGAGACGCTTTAACTCCGGCCCCCGGGAGAAACTTTCCCTGCCCGGGAAGCCGCGCCCCGCGTGCGCCCCAAGCCCCGCAGCAGGCGCGGGCCTCCCGCGCCCCCTCCACGAGGGGCCATTGTGTGCGCCGCGCGCACCCCCCCACCGCCGGGCCGCCCGGGCAGGGTCCGTGCGGGTCCCGGGCGCGGCCGCCCCCCCCCCACCCCGGGCCCTACCCTGCGCCGCCGCCGGCCCGCGTGCGAGCGAGCGAGCGGCACTGAGTCGCGGCTGCCACCCGCCGGAGCGCCCACGGCCGGAGACCCGCCCCGGCACCCGGCCACGCCGCCACGCCGCCCGGGCCGCCGCACCCCGCCCGCCCTGTGGGCCGGAGCCGCACACAACAGGTTTCCCTCGCTCGGCGGAGGGCGGGCAGACTCACCCGGAGGAGTAGCCGCCACCATCTTCGCCTCGCTCGCCGCGGCTCGCGCTCCCGCCTCCCCACCCGCCTCCGCTTTACTACGACCGGAGGCCCCAGGCCGGGGGTGCGGCCGGCCAGCCGGCCCGCCCCGCCGAGGGGCTTCGCGAGCGGTGCGGGCGCGGCGGCGCGGCGGGGGTCGTCCCCACCCCCTCGGCCTCGCCCGAGGGCGCGAAGTGGCGCGAAGGCGCGGGTCGGGCGGCTGCAGTGGCACCTCGAAGGACCATGTGGGTGAATGAAGGGCGGCGGCTCCCGCCTCAACGTAAATACGGACAAGCCCCACTCCCTCATTAGCATAAAAAACAAAGTACTTCCGACCTCCCCGCCCGCCCGCCAATCACCGCAGGCCCCGCCCACGGCGACTAGGGCCAGGCGGCCGGGAGAGCGGGAGCGGGAGCCGCTGGCGGCGCCGCGCTGCCTTCCCTGGGCCGCGCCGCTCCGCCGCCCGCCTCGCCCGGACACCTCGCGCCACGCCTCCGGCACGCCCTCCGTTAACACGCCCGGCGCGCGTGCAGACCCGCGCCCGCACACCCCCTGGAAGCGAACGCTTCCTGAGAGCTCGGCTCTCCTCGCCGCTCGACGTATACGCGATGTGATCACTGTTGATTACTTTCCGTGCCTGTGCCGGGTCTCGGTGGTAATTAGGGGCCTGCTTTGTGCCAACACGAACCGAAGATAAGTAGAACCCAGTGACTTCCTCTGACATCGAAATGGGATTGCTCAGTGCCAAGATCGGTGTGGGCACAGAGATAAGTGCATCACACCCGAGACTCGAGGATGCACAAATTGTTGAAATGTGTCTCTTTAACCCGGCCGTGTGTAAACCAAAACGCATGCCTGAGCAGAGGTTTCACGGCCGCACTACCTGCTCCTCCTCCTATACATACCCCGCTGCACCTAGTAAGAACACTTGGCTGTCCTGTACAAATAGGAGAGCTCGGAAAGAACCTCACGAAGAACCACAAAGCTGAGAATAGGAGCCCACTCAGGAGCACCTTCTACACACTGTGGTTTAGGAAATTCCAGAATTCTCAGAAACATATTAAACGAAGTGAAGATACATGACTTTTACTACAAACACAGTAATTTTAAATTGGTTTTAAATCCAGTAAGTATTTGGAAAGCACATACCACTATTTCGTGATTTTACAAGTCAGCTGTAGAAAATATATTACCAGACGATGTCTATAATGTCCAAATGTTAAAATTTTCGACTCTCATAGCTTGATGATATTGCTAGTATTTACTACTTTTCTGACTCAGGCTTTGCTTGCATCCAATTGTCACACTAGTGGTGCCATAAAAAATAAAGGATTAAATTCTTGCTTTTATAGATGTTTCTGGTTTACAAATCAGAATAGATGGCCAAATCCGAAATCTTAATAGTTAATCTTTCTATGATAGTCACATAAGTCTCTCAAAGGGGAAAACATTTTTCATTGCATTAAAAGTCTAAATTTACATTACTTTGACCACCATTAATTAATTAAGTCGATCCTTTTTTCTTGAAAACTTTATCTTCTGCTTTAAATTAGAATGATAGTAGGAGGGGGTTCATCATGCTCTCTGAATCATGGGAAACCCCACCTAAACACGAGTTTCTTAGCATGAATCGATTATCTCATAGTTTCTTTCCAATTAAAGTCAACAGTGCAATACTCCTGGTTTTAAAAAGGCTGTTTTTAGACATCTAATAATATTTCTGTGGCAATCTAGCATACAAGCAACTATCTTCTGTGACTACAGTATGAGAGATTTAGTTCGTAATGTATACATTTTTACGGTAATAAGGGTTTTGGAAAATGTAAATTCACTTAAACCTACTTACTTGGAAATCCCAGAAGTTTCACAATTAGTAGACTGCATTTTATTTTTAAGGGGTTTGCTCACACTTCCTTTCAAAATTAATAAATAATTGTAAGTATAATCAGAATATTGAAAACTTCTCATTCCCAATGAATTTAAAGATGAGCCACTTTTATATTTCTTTGAAGTCACTGCTAACTCACTAAACTCATCTTCCTCAATTTTGGGATCACAGCTAGGTATACTTTATAACTAAAGATTTCATGGTTATAATTTTTAAGATCAGAAAAATATCTGAAATGCTAACAAATGCCTTCTGCAACCAAAACTAAGCTATCTGAAATTCAAAAGTTCAAATTTAAAAGCCTTCTCAAGTTGCTAAAACACACAGTACTGTTTCACAGAATCCAGAGCATTTTAGATGAAATGAAAAGCTCAGTTTAACATCAGGACATTTGCATATAACTTCTTACATTATACATAACTAGGAGTAGAGAAATATCTGTATTTTTCGCTTTTCACTTTTCACCCAGATGCTTCAGTCTTACAGATGTTAGGAATTGAGAATGTGTAAAGTTCTGACCTTACTAATAACATTCAGAATTTTATTCCCAACCTTTTGCTGTTTGACTACATATCAATTCACTTAATTACCCTGACTTTTTGAAAGATAAATTCAGTTAAAATATTGTTTTGTAGCATGATAAACTAATGAAGCAATAATCGCATTCACATTATATATGAAAACTTATGATGCAGTATCTAAGAAAAATACAACTATCAGTGTTATTTTAAAACTTTACCAACATATAATTTGAATAGTAATATGGAGATAGCTTATACTATGGCTATTGTAATTGAGTATACTTCATATTTTAGTAATTTGGCATTTTAAACCTAGATTCCTCTAGAAGTTTATTATTTTCTCACAGTATTTGAATGTTATAGAAAGGGAAATCAACATCACTTTGACTTTGGAAAATTAACTGGTTATAAATCAAGAACATTTTGAACTCTGTTTTTATTATGTGGCAAACAGTGATCAATGACAAATGCAATGATGAAATTTTGGATTCTTAAAAATACGCATTTGTAAATGTCTGAAAAGGCAGTCTAGTCTTAATATATTAGCTATATTTTATATTTAAGATTTTAAAAATATTCAGTCCAAATTAACAATCATCTATTAAGTGCCCGCTATTCTTCTGGCAATGGTTGTTGTAACAAGGAGTAAAACAGAGCCTGTGCTTAGGAAAAGCTCAGGAATGACAGAATACTACTGGTTACCATGATTCTTTCACAAAAAAGATTCAAGTCTTCATGCTTTTATTTTATGTGTTCCTTCCAATGTCTAATAAGATAATTCCAGTGATGTCAGGTTATTTTATTTCCTGAGTAAGAATTTAGAACATCTACATTTTGTGTATGTTGTGTGACGAGTAGAGGGATTATTTGCTACAAATGGCATTCCAAGGTACTATTAATGACAGTGAATTTATAGTGTACACAAAGACCATGATCATTTAACCTGATAGCTCCATCTATAGTTTTGAAATTAAGAAAACATAAATTATAAAGAGAATAAGTGTGCAGTTTTGAATAAAGACGAACTTTGAAGAAAGTGCTTCCCTTTTATTTTTTCTGTATCTTTGAAATTGTCACTGTGGCACTCTGTAGATCCAGACGGGAGTAACCAGTGATTAACTAAGACAACTCGACATACTAGGCACGATTTGTCACTATAAAGAAACAACCCTCCTCCTTAAAGAGATCTGGTATGTACTGATATTCAGCAATATGTGTCAAATAGTATGGCTTTTAGAAAACAAGTTTAATGTATTAACTAAGCATTTAAAGGCAATATGTCATTTTAGGACATTATAGTAAAGTACTTAACTCATTTTTCATTTGTTTTGATGAGAAGGATGCAACATCAAAATTAGAAGCAGCTTATTTTGTATTTCTTGTTCATAACGCAATTCAGCAGTTCTCAACCTGGTTGTACTTTACAACTACCCAAGGAGCCTTTCCAATGTGCAAAGATCTGGCCCTTACTTGTGGATACTCTAATTTAGCCAAAAGGGACTGAACACCATTATTCAAATAAATTCTTGGGGCATGTTTACGTTAACTCAGGACTAACAAGCTCTGGCACTTAGTTCTTGGATTAGATAAAAGGGTTGGACTAATCAGTGCCTTTAGCTGGTTAATTTTGATAGGTCCCATGCCGGTGTCCATCCATGTTGCATATTTGCCTACATATTAATTATTACACATTATTAACACAGACAGAGAAATCATGAAAAACTGACCTTCAAATCCTTCACCAAAGAGCTGTGGTCATAAAAGTTTCAAAAAAAAAAGATAAAACCTTTAGAAATAACCTTGAAAAATTTATGTACGTTAACTATAACAACCTTGGTTTACAAGACACATTGGAAACTTTGGAATGCTGTTGTATTTTTGCAGTTTAAAAATATCTTGGGCTGCAGATTAGTTTAACTAAGAAATATAATTAACAATGGGAAATCTTTCCAAACATGGATTGTGTTGTATCTGAAAACTTTCTATAGTGGATATATTCACATACAAGTTGAAATTTTTCTTCTCAATCACTTAGCTGTGAGAAAGGAGTATGTGTAGAGATCATCTGGGTCATCTATACAATTTAAAAAATAATAAAAGGCAATAAGAAGATGGGTCTATGATAGGAGTGATTAACTAAAGTGAATGCTTTCAATCAATTTTATTTAATTTCCTGAATTATTAGGTTTTCTTTATATTCTTGCTTTCAAATCTAGGCTTTAATTTCAATTTATATCAGAGGAAGCAAGTTGATTCAGCCTATCATCTAGATCTATTTTGCTAGCTAATAGTTCTAGAAACAACCCAAGATATTGATTATATAATTATCTCTTTAAGATTGATTGAAATAACACAGATTTCATAATTGGTATATTATTTTACAAAGCTACACCCAGTACCTATATTTACCTTAACATTCAGGCCTAAAACTTGCTATACATATATCAAGGTGATGAAAAATTATTTTTATTTTGTGTAAATTGTAATTGGTTACATTAATTATAATAGTAAATAAATAATTTGCTTTTCTGAAGTCACTTTAAGGTTGGAGGACAATGTGTTTAGATTGAAGATTTTTGATGGTTCAACTGCTATTTTTCTAAAAGTACCTAATGAACAGAGAAATTGGTTCAATTATAAAAATACAGAAGTATCATTTACATGAGACTTCCAATTAGGGCATACATTTTTTTAAAATCCTGCAAACCAGTGCAAACCTTGAATCCCCCTAAAAGCCTGTTAATTAAGCCTTTTCCATATGCAGGCAGTATATTTCAATATATTAGCTTACTTTTCACATACCAATGTTCAAAACAAGGAAGTATATTAGAAAGTTTGACCAGGTGAAGCCAAAAATAAATTGGAATGAAAGATAACATTTCTATGTCTGAAATGATAAAAGTGTGGATATATTCACATGCAAGTTGAAATTTTTCTTCTCAATCACTTAGCTGTAAAAAGGGCCAATTAAAAACATGGAGAGTGAGTTGGGGCTTTACAACACAGTTGTCCAAAGAGAAATCAGTACCCACCTGACCTTCAGAACTCATACTTGAAAATGTATGAATGATTTGCTTTTTTCTGAGAGTATGTGTATGATGGCATTGTGGTGGTAGAAAGACCAGCTATATCTGACACATTTATTTATAGGGATTTCCTAAAATCATATGGCTATAAATTTAAAAGCAAATGACATTAGATGTAGCCATACATTCTTAGACGTGCCCAGTATTAAAATCTGCTTGCAAAATAGAGCAAATTGTTGTTCTTCTCTGGCTCTGAGGTCATGGTAGTTGTTAGTGGGAGCTGCAAATAAAAATAATGCAAGAGGGTGTTTATATATAATAATGCAAATAAAAATAATCCAAGTCGAAATAGAAAGGGATGAGGGAAGCTGAAGCTTATGAGCCATAAAAGTCCATTTGGGACATCAAAATAAGGAGGAAGACAGCTCAGAAGATAGGAATGGGGTGTGGAAAATAGCCTGGAAAGGTGGATGCTGGAAATACATATATTTTTAATCTAAGCAAGTAGTTACATGGGTATAAAAATAAATCATTGTTACACATTTAGGATTAGTGTATTTTATGCCCTTCATTCTATGTAGATTGCCTTTTGATTTCAAAACAATACAGACAGCAATAACAGGGAGGAAGGAACCTTTGTGAACCCAAGACAGGCAGAAGAACAGAGGTTAGTGAAGGTTAGTGAGACGTGTGGAAAGATGGTGTGGTTAAACACCTACATATTGTCTTCTGCTTGGTTTTGTGTGTTCACTAAATGATTATACATGGATGAGCTAGTTGCAGTTAAAAAGTCATGGACTGAATGGACAAATCAGTCAACGGCAACAGTTAAGAAATCACTAATGCCTAACCTGAGCCAGAAGGGTTGGCTTTTACAGTATCAAATATTCAAGGAAAGACTAATCCTTAATATTAGCCAAGAGAATTCTTTTTCAATGTTAAATGTTTAAAAGATGACTAACATCTTAGGTTCTCTGGGTGAGCTGGCTGTTTCAATTGTCATTGTTTAGATCCATACATAGACAATAGCTACAGCAGCTGGTTATTCCAATATCCAGGGTTAAAGAAAGATGAATGCCTAACAATAGCAAGAATTAGCTGTTTTGAAGTCAAATGTATGCTCAGCTAAAATAGTTGCTATGGTCTATTTAACAGATAATAGCAAACTGTATTTTAACTATTGACCAGTGGAATATAATATTAATATAACTATTCATTCCCCTGTATGAGCTAGTGAAGGTTAGTGATTATATTCTCTAATTTGGGAAGCAGTTGCAACTGGTAGTGATAACCACATGTGGATTTGTCTGCATGAGGGCACACAAATGATCAGTCATACGTATCTGTGAATATGATATCTCATCAGATCGGGGTCATGAGTAATGCCAAGATGATAATAAGATTAGAAGAGAACACGTCTCCCATCCACCCTCCAAAAACATGTGATTCCCTGTGGAATGGTGGAAAGCAGGGAAGGACAATAGCCGAGAAAAAAAGTCAATGCCAAGGCATCAGTGACTATACCACCACCTGGTAAAACAAATACGGAGACAATAAAATGTTCCAACTGCGAATTTCTTAAATATTTTCTTTTCAGGGAGCATAGTAACCATTAGCACTCCTGAATCAATAGGAGAGAACAGGCAAGCAAAAGTTACACCGACAGAACAACAAGAAACTCAGAGCGGGTGGTTTGTAAGACAAACCACCAAGGGCCAACTTGGTAGAGCTGCCCTCCTTGAGAGCTGCCCCTTCTCTGGTCCTGGAAGAGGGACCCTTTGGGCTGTCTTTCCATCTTCTCAGACACAATCAGCTGCTGCATTTTAGAAGTACTTCATAAGTGTACTATTACAGTTGATATACTTTAGAGAACATTTGAACAATTTCGGCTAGATTTAGAGATTTAGAGATTTAATACACTCCATATATTTTCCATTTTCATTTTGACTTGTTAGGAATATCCTGTGTTTTTGTGACCTAAAAACTGCCACATGAGGTAGAAAAGTATTGCTAATTTAAATGGCATAACTAGTCACGTGGAGTTAGTCAACATAAATATATTGAAGAAAAATTAAATCACTTAAATCTGCACGTTTCCAAGGCACCACTGATCCTCCTTGGGTTAATCTTGAAACGACATAATAAAAATATACCTGTTCAAAAAATTTTAACGTTCTTCAGTTGCTACAGAGATTCAGCAAATGCAAAGTTTTTATTGTTCTGATTTCCAGGAGAAACAAATACAAGAATTATTGTCTTTCGGCAACTGCAACAATAGAAAATTGAGACTATAATATAAACTAAGTAATCCCTTCAACTCCTGAAGTCTCAAAGGCAATTCCAACCTTCTCTAGTCTTCCATAAAACATCTGGCAAATGCATAGCTATATACTAAAGTAAGAACAACATATACCAATGTTTATAGATGGAATTTAGAGCAATAAATACCTGTATGGGGGTCCCAACTGTTATAGGTACTAGCCTGAAATCATAGACAACCTTCTACTTCCCAATTTCCTTATCTTTAAAAGAAGAATATTAGTAATATCTATTTTATGAGATTTTTAAAGAATTAAATGAGATAATATATGTAAACAGTTGAAGGTCATATGTGGTACACAAGGACTCAATAAAAATTAGATGTCATAATTATTTCTAATAACATAAATTTAAAATGTATTTATGGTAAGATTACTAGCCAACATCTAGTCTCTTCTTACTGTTGTAAAAATACCAAATTATATTGTCACACATATTGAGCCAGATTCTCAAAACATTCTATTTTAAAAGAATAAATTATAGTTGAAAAAACTGTAGTAAGTTTTCCACCATAAAAGTAGCCGTTTTACTAACAAATACCTAAAAAAATCTCTCTACATAGACTCATGTACAGAACTGGATAGGTTGCATGTTCATAAAGCGAGAGCAGGATTAATAATACACTGGAACCTGGTCATGCAATTAGTACAGAGGGAAGGAGAAACTTATTTTCTTCCCAAGTCGTTTCTCCCTGGTTTAAGATTTATGGGAATGAAAAATAACTCTAAATTGATACATTTGCTCTAAATTGAACTTGACGGTTGCCTTCTTTGGTGCGTAATAGAACAGACAGAACAAGGTTGTGTTTTTGAAACTGGCTAAATCCAATGCTCAGTAATGAAGGAATGAATGAATTCATTTATTCAGTCAACAGATAATCCTTGAGTAAGATACAGAGACGTATAACACAGAGAGCTTGTTTTCAAGGAGAAATATCGAGAGAATGGACATGTGTATAAGTATTGTATGGGAAAATGGCCAGCACAGTGCCTTGCAGTGAAAAGATGCTGGATACAGAGTTTCTTTGTATGTGTCTATATGTTTTAAAATAAATATACAAAAAGTGATCTGCCTGTACCCTTTCAGTATTGTTTGTACAGAGAATGGAGGTTAAGACAGTGGCCAGTGTTTGCTGCATGGGTGAAGGGAAAGCCAGAGCAGGGCAGGAAATGCTGATTTCTTGTATTTGTTTAAAAGCAAGGGCTCATCCAAAATTCTCGCCAGGCTCTTTTGCCAGGACCTGTCTGCAACCCCCTTACCTCAGAAGAACTGGCATCAAAAGTGTTCTCACTTGTTTTTTTGTAGAATGCATTTAAAACTGCAAATCTCCCCAATCTTTTCCTTGCTCTACTGTTTATGTATTTATTTTAGCATTTACCATTCTAAAACATTCAATTTAATTTACTTTCTTATTATGTCTATTACTTACTTTCTGCTTCTTCCTGCTCAGGTCTACCAGGCAGCCATCCTTTTTTAGTTTCTTCACATCCCAAAGATTCTGGTTCTGGTTCTTTGATCCATCTTTTTCTTAATTCCAATTTTGTCTTAGTCAGTCATTTCTACCCCAGTCTCAGCAACACCCTCCACGCCAGTCCTTCCCTCTGCCAAGCTGGAACAGATACCCGCACAGGGGAGAAAAACAACAGAGAACAAAATTCTAAAAGTTACTAAGTTAAATCATCTTAAATTCAATTCACTTTCATGGTGTATGTGTGCACATGAAGAAAAAGACTATTTCTAAGATTCTAGTCCCATTCTGGGAGATGTTAATGTATCGTTTCTCATGGTAGGTACAGAAAAATGGCAACATTTCATTTAACTGGCATAATTTTATACTAGGTTTTCTTGTTGGAGGATTCTCTGATTTTTCCAAGGATTCATCTAGTTGTGCAATGAAACAATCAGAGACAGGTCAACCCTGACAGGATGCAGCATTCTGGGTCAATGGAACTCTTTAACTTGCCTCTTTATATTGGTTGACCCTCTAATTAAAGTATTTTTAGAAATACAACACTTTTACTAACCAAATGCCTTTAAATAGTCTTCTAAAATGAGCTGTGTATATAATCAGCTATTTTTGCAGATCTCGCTTACAAACCATTAGTAAAGCAGGCCATCAACCACAGTGTCAATACATTTTGAAAGAGGCTTTGCAAAATGCCTATTTTATAGTTCCTTTTAGTGGCTAACACTGAAGAAAACATATCATCTTTCTATAAGGCTTCAAAACTATAGAAACTAAAACATTTCAGAAGCATACTTTGGTAGGCACCTAATCATTAGAGCTGACTTCTAACTTTTTGCATGGAAGACATACCACAAAACCATCTCACCAAAGAAGCAGGGCAAGTCCAGAAATTACATTTAAAATTACAAAAATAAACTTCTATTTTATTTTGATCCAGAAATACGTATGTGTGTATATGTATGTGTCTGTGTGCGTGCGCGCGCACACACACACACACACATGCAGGTGCATATTTTTGACAGGCTTGTTAAATTATAACTTTCTGACAGATAATGACAAATAACCAATATTTCTAAAATAAACCACATTTAAAAAATAAACTATGTTTAATAATGTAAAGAGCTATATAAATCATTTTCTTAAACATAATTGAATTGAAAAGAACTTTTAAAGATAATTCTACTTTAGAGAGGTAGTAATAAACTTGTGAAAGTGACATAGTCTCAGCATTTATAGAATTTTTCTTAGATTAAAAGTACAGTTCATATAACTTGAAAGCCAAAAGAAGAAAACAGAAAGTTTCAGAAATGCTTGAGAATTATTGAATAAATGGGATGAGATCTGTACTACTGTCCATTAACCCAGGCTTTTTCTTCAAATTAACAGAGATTTATCTGTACTTACTATAAACTGACATGGTCTGAGACTGGTCTTCTTACCCCTGATTTATGGAGTTTGGGGGAAGGAAGAAGGTCAGTCAAACTGGGTAAGAGTGGAAAACTTTACAGTTTGGGGAGTTTGTTTACTTCAGTTTTTGTCTCTAGCTTTTGGAGGAAACATGGTGCTACTGGCTTGTGGGTTATAGTTGACTAGGTGTCTGTTAATAAAGATTTGCCTCCAGCTATTCTATTAAGAGTAACCTCTTTGGCTGGACCTAAAATGAGATTAGTACTCCCCTAGAAATTATAGATAGCATGCTCCTTTTCCATAGGAAACTTGTATCTTAACAAGGATGCCAAAAATACAAACACACACACAGACATACACACAGACTGATTTTCTGGATCAAAATAAAACAAAAATGTTTTTGAGTTTAGATGCAGCTTGAGAATTTGCCTTGTCTCTTTGATAGAGATGTTTTCATGTGTGTCTTTGCTGCAAGGAATTAAGAGTTAGCCCAAATTATCAGAATGATTAGATGGCTGCAATAATATTAATTTTTAAAGAGGGCTAGAAGTATAGTCACTGAAAGTTCTCTCACAACTCTTCCATCTTCCATTGCACCTATTGTAATTCTTACCATTCATCATACCTTTTTGGGTGAGAGATGATCTCCATAAATTCCCATTAAAATCCTTATGTTCCCTTAGTAGGGTATCATGCTAACTCAAGAACGTATGTTAGATAGTCATGTTATTAACCACATTAATGTATTTGTATTGAGATACCTTATTATTAAGCTACTAATCTAACAAAAACAGAATCTGAAGGACTGAAATGGAGAATAGCTAAGTTTCGATGTGGTAGAACTTTGAGGGGGAAAATTTTTGGATCTTAAAAATTAAAGGCACTTGACCAAGTAGGAAGCATCTTAAAATATTTCTTATGGGGTTGAAAGAAGTAGTGAATGAGAAGGGTGATAAAAATAGTGAGTTTTTGAAAAAGAACATATGGACAGCAAGAGGGATGAAATAGTTTGTCTATATCATGGTTTGTCTGTGGTCAGCTTGAAAATTTGAGTCAGTCACATTTTTTTAAGCCAAGTTACTCCATGTATAATTATGTTTTAAAAAGTTATCTTTGTAAAGAATGCCATTATTATCATTTTTTTCTGTATCATTTAATGATGTGGCAATGCTAACATGTTAGTATTTTATTCATGATCAGTTTTTTAGCAGTTAATGAAATTAAATGAGGAAATAGTTAACTCAAACATATATTTTCTTATTTTGAATACATTAATCAAGCTCTCTCTTTCCTCTGCAAAACATCAGTGTACTCACTCAAACGTAACACCTGCCAAGGTCACAGAGTGTGTCACCAGAGCTAACAGGGTGCCTTCTCGAAAATTCTACTCTTTTGTTCCCACCAGAGTTGTGGCTTGCCAAAAATCAATTGTGTTTGTTTCTAAACCAATTTATGCTAGTTCTTATTATAATTATGTAACTGCAATAAATGTTTCAGAAACTAATGAAGTAAGAGTTGGAAGGGAAAATTGTTGTTTCTAAACAAAACTAAGTTGAATGCTTTTAGAAAGACTCCCTACAGATAGTATGATTTGTTAAAAAAAGTTAACATAGATGAGTGTGGAAAAACTATAAAAGATTACGAAAAAAAAGCCAAAAAGCTATAAAGATACTCATATTATTTTTGCTATTTTTTTTCCTTTTTACTGAAACCAAAGTTAGAAATCTCAGAAGATGCTTTGGAATATAGTTTATTTGTGAAGGATGTGATCTGATCAGTGAAATTCTAATCAATGGACCTATACTTAAAGAAAAGGCCTTGGTCTTACATTAAGGAGATTTCAAAATAAAATGCACACTTTGGTGTTTTATGTTAATGCGTTTAAAGTAGGTAATATTAAAACAATTAGAATGCAAGCTGGCCATTTGGCTTTGTTAGTATGTTAATGAATACTATTTGTGTCAAGTTGCTAATTTACATGTCACAATTTTTATGAAGTTTAATTCCAAGCATGCAATGTAAAACACTAATTACAGTACCATTTAGAAGTTTGTTTGTAATATGCAATGTTTTAAAGGGAGATTGACTTGAGTTTATAAAATAGTGACTAATTCTTTGTACCATTTTCTAAAAGGGAGGTTGGTTCATAAGACTTGGTGTATCTCAGTTTGAAGGGAAGAAAACAGAGTGTTTGGCAGGTATGGGGCTGTATGTGCTTAAACTTTAGCTATGGACTGAATGGTAATGTCCCTGAAATTCATATGTTGAAATCCTAACCTGCAATATGCTGGCATTAGGGGGTGGGGCCTTTGGGAGGTGCCTCAGTCATAAGGGTAGACCCCACGTGAATGGAATTAGTGCTTTCCTAAAAGGGACCCTAGAGAGTTCGCTTGTATTTTTTGTTTGTTTCTTTATTTGGGTTGGTATTTAGTGTTACAAAGAAGGGTAGAGGAGCTATCTGCTTGCTTGGAATTGCATTTAACCTATTTCATCTTATTTAACAGAATTTTATTAAAAGTATGGATATGATCCAAACAGGTGAGTCCTTTGTGTATGTCTTGGCAAAGCTTGATTAACCTTCCTTCTACAGCCTATAACACAGAAACATGAAGGGGATTCCAAACAACTTTGGATGCTCATGGAGGAAGTGCAGGCTTACACTCAAGAAAAAGATGAGTGTGGTCACTGTCAACAGATCTATGCTTTTAATTTATTTCAAACTGGTTGGCTTAGGTGTAAGGAGGAAGGAGAGAATCAAACTATAATTACATGTTCAGTATGCACATCAGTAAGCTTCAGGGTGTGTCCATCTCTCTGGACCCACACATATCCTTACTTGGTTGTGGGCACTATCAGTGAAGATTATGTGCATCATATATACTTAAAATATACTCAAACATAACACCTGCCAATGCTTTAATTATGAGATAAGAATCAGTGGAAAAACCAGACTGAATGAACGCTATGGTGATAACTGACAGAGGCTTTCTCCTGGTTCCATCCCTATTTAAGATTATTTATAGTTCTCCTGGGATTGAAAATGAACTAACCCTAATGCTAACACCAAAACAAACAAAAACAACCTTGGCAATTAGGTGAAGAATGTGTAAGCATTTCATTCACTCTACCATTACACAGCCTTTTAGAAGCATAACTTTTTAAGAATCATTATCAAGCGTTCATATACTGCTTTCATTTTTCATAGCTGCTTTACAAATATTAACATGTTTAATCCTCATAAAAATTCTCTAAGGTAATTCCAAGTATTGTTATGGCCCACATTGGATAGGTAAGGAAACTGAGGTACAGATTGGTTAACCAACTTCCCTGAGGTCACACAGAACGTTGTGGAGCCAGTCTGGCTATAGCGTGGATGCTCCAAGCCTCTACACACTGTTGCCTCTCTAGTAAAGGCTGTTGTTGAGACCCACATCTTCCTGCCATCTCTATATTGGCTCCATTAAGGCCACAGAATGTCCTGAGAGTGGTCAGCAAACTATATTGTCTCTGATGGGCATGAGGACTGGCCTTCCTGTGACCTTCCCTTCAGTGATTACATCAGAACAGGTAGGCCAGGAGACATTAAGGGAAATGGAAGAAAAATGCAATGTTATGTGCATATGTGAATTTGCTACACCCTCTGGAATGGTTTTTCTTGTGTAAAAGGGACAACCAGTAGCCTTCCTTTTTTACCTTTTTCCCTAAAACATAATGGGAAACAAAAAAACTATTGTAGTTGACTCAGTTCACTTTTGAAGTCTGTGGACTCACCCGCCTGCATATACAATAGCCCCTCTTATGGCCCAGGACTGTCTGTGATCTCATGCCAGAGAAGCAATGCAGACCCAATTCCTGCAATCAGGTCAGGGTAAGAGAGCCTGTTTCCTGAGGCATACGTGTACTCCCAGTTCAGATACATGATCGTGTCATGCGCAGCTAATGTGTATATTGTTTCAGCCCTCCTAATGTTCATGATGGATAGCTCCTTCTCATGTCTAACCACAGCATAAGCACATATAAAATTTTTGCAAATATGTTCACATCAAGAAAATACCCCTTCATGTACCACTTAGCAGTTTTAATTCTTATAAGGATTTAGTTTAACAGACATATTACTGTGATTGCTTTACAGAAGATGAAACTAAGGCTCAGAGAAGCGCCAGAACTTACATTTTCAGCACGAATATATACATATTTAGCAATCAAAATGGTTTAGGACAATGCAGTTCATGAATCTCTGCCATCACACTGATGTAATTCCATGCTGAAGTTTACACTGGGAATGACACAAATAAGAAAAAAAAGCATAATACCAGTGAGTTTTTATAGTTTAAATTTGATCAATGTGGTGATTTAGACTTGGTTGTGAGATTACACAGCCTTCCTATTTCTGTGGGATTAAATGTGAAAGGACAATAATGGAGCTGTTTAGGGAGTAGCATGTATTTCTATTAAATGAGTAAATTCAAAATACAAATGAAAACCATAAACAAATAAAAGACATTATTGTGAAATCCAGATACTTCGGATTGTACATACCAGTGATTCCAAACCTTGTTTTTCTTTCCCTCAGATCTTGATTTTTACCCCAGCACAAGTATGTCTCCAGTTATCCACTGGATGGTGTGAAATTTTGAAAACTTGATTATTTTAAAACTTATTTCAAATGAAAACAGAACTCTGTGCCATTCAATACTTTTAAAAGTTCAGTGGAGGAAATCACTGGATCAGTCAAACAAAGGTAGTCTGTGCACATATTTGATGGCAGGTGTTTTTTGCAGAAGTTTCCATTTTAAATTGGAGTTCATCTGGCCAGTGGCAGCCTGCTCACAGCTGGCTGAGGAAGGCAGCAGAAATTCCAGGTCCTGCTGGACGTGGGCCTAGAGGCAGGGCTATACGGTCCATAAATAGCATTCTTCTCTTTATACCTATAGTGAATACATTGTAGCCTTCTGGAAAATAAAAAGCAAAATTAAGGTGAGCTTTGGATACAGTTATATATGAACACCTTCAGAAAAACAGCCTGCAAAGCCAGGTGTGTATGTGTGTGTGTGTGCATGCACGAGGTAGGGGATGGGGGTAAGACTCTAAGAGGATTAATAGTGAAAGGGAGCTACATGATTTCTAGAAAAGATTTGGGTCTAGGCATTTCAGGAGCAATTCGAAAATATTTCAACAACTCAAAGCAGGTCAGTGAGAGAAGGTTTGGCAGGGAAAGAAGGTTGGAGAGGATCAGAGAGGCTGCCTGGTCCAAACCTTGGAACTGGAAATCTGGATGGCCTGCTTGACACATGTAGGCTCCTGGAGAGTTCAGTCTGAAGGGACAGCAGCAGGAGTTGGGCTTGCAGATTCCCAGAGGTGAGGCTTGCAGTCAAAACTGTCATGAGAATTCAGGGTCTCAGGTATACTGATTTGACTTCCTGTCAAAAGGTACTTAGAGCAAAGTAGTGGACCTTGAAGTAGGTGCAGTCCCTCCCCTCCTCCTTGGCCTCACATCTTTGGCCCAGGTCGCACCTGTGCCCTTGGCCATGGGGCCTGGGGTGGGAGTGGGGGTAGGGCTTGCTCTCCTTTATTAGCAATCTGAGAGTGCAAATCCCCAAAGGATGTCAGTTTCCAAACCTGATATGTTAGTTGCAGTTATTTTAATGAAAACAAAATCACATCAATGGGTATAAGATTAGTTTGAAAAGGAAATAGTTTTTCTAGGGAAACTAAATCAAATGTTCTAAACTACTTCATGAAAAGCAACTGATAAAATTACAGTCAGATTAGTGTGGGACATTGAGGCTGGGAGAAAAAAAAATGACAAAACCCCCAAAGTCCGTGCGTAGTTTTGTGTCTTTA
Organism: Manis javanica; assembly: GCF_040802235.1. Taxonomy (NCBI): domain Eukaryota; kingdom Metazoa; phylum Chordata; class Mammalia; order Pholidota; family Manidae; genus Manis; species Manis javanica. The sequence goes on from NC_133164.1 coordinate 17,014,514, forward strand.
ATTGTAGCTTTAGCCTGTCTTAAATTCTTGTTCCACTTGAAAGAAATGAACCTGGAAATTGCACACAATGTATTATTTGAATGGCTTAGGCAAGAAAGATGATGTAGAATTATAATCAGTGGGCTCATAATGAAAATGACTAGATTATATATCAAAAGATTGGTGAATGAAATGTTGATGTCTATGTGTATGTATAAACCTTAAGTATCTTAATCTAAACAAACAAATGTGTTTTTTCCATTAATAGACTAATCCCTGGTGCTAAGCCTCTCAGGGAAGTAGCTTCTAGTTTATTAAGATGCTTTTGAATTTTTTGAATTTTGGTTTTTTGTTTTGTTCACTGCTTTATTTGAAAAGTTGGTGCTCAATAAATAATTGTCCAAGGTGTGAATAAATGTGATGATTGGGCTTCTCCATTTGAAAGAAAAAAATATAAATGTGTATATAGTTAAGTCATCCTCCATACCGTTTTGGGGGGCAGAAACAGGGTACTGGTGGAAGTGAGGGAGAGGAGGAGGAAGAGGCTCTTGCTCTTTAAAGGAAATAATACAACCAGGGGAGAGGCGTTTTCTCAGTCTCCCCAACCGTCATTCTGACATTTACCCTTAGCATGTATCATAAGCTCTCAGCTTCGTCCTTCCTTTTCTTGGCTGATTTCAGCTGTAATTTTGTTGGTAACTATTTCCCTAAACTCTCATCTGTATTGTAATTTAGCTCTGACAAATTTCGATTAGTTCCACGTCCCTTAGGACCAATACCTCTATTGTTTGCTCTGTACCCTACCACATGCACACTTTGTTACATGTTTGCTTTTTTATTGGCTGGGGGAGACAAAAAGTCAACAGGCCATTTTGAAATCAATCAGAAAGTTACTAACAATTTGCTAACCAGTTCTATGACTAAATTTAATTTCTTTTTCCTTTGTTTCATTGTGAAATATGCTATAGATGTAAACTTCAAAACAAAACGAAACAAAACCCCAGTGTCATTATGAAAATCAAAAACTAAAACCAAAACAATCCCCAAAAGTGAGCACATGTGTACCCACCGCCCAACTTGAGAAAGAAAACATTACAAGCTCCTTTGAAGCCACCTGAGTGCGCTCTGGCTCCCCTCGAAGTGCCTTCCTTCATCCTTAGTCTGTTTCTTGAATTTGGTGCTAACTACTGCTTTGCTGTTCTTTATAATTTACTACATTTGGATGTATTCCTAAATAAAGTGTGTTTAGTTTTCATGTTTTTGAAATGCAAATCAATGGAATCATAATTGTATTCTATTATTTATTTTTTCATTGAATATTTTTTATAATCTTTCTGATGATGCTTATGACTGTAGTTCATTGATTTTCCATCGCACAAAATGTTCCAGCATATAAGCATGCCATGATTTATTTATCTTATCCATTGTCATTGGACTTCTGAATTACTTACAATTAATTGTGGTACTATTGTGAACAATCGAGCTATGAACTTGGACATGCCTCCCAGTGCACAGGAGGAGATGCTCCTTTAGATTATAGTGTTATACACATTAATGGTCATAGGGTGTGTATATATTCCATTTTACAGGTAAAGTAAAATTATTTTCCTGCATTGGATTTAGTAGTTGACGCTCCTACCAGCTGTGTATGGATGTTTAAATTCAGCTTTCAAAACAAGACAGGCATGTGTAGATTTATCTATATCCTGAATTGCCTTGGAATAATAGCAATTGACATTCAATTCCTTTAAATCTTACATTCTCCATAGGAAGAGGAAAGGCAGGGAATATATGATTCTGTTTGTGCTCATCTAATTAAACAGGGAAAAATTCAGTAATAGACCAGAAAAAGAAAGGAGTACATTTTCCTGTTCTTCTTAATTAAATCTTTGAACTTAATTGTTCAGTGTGAGTATATACCAGAATATATGGTATACCCTATGGACAATAACATACCCCAAAGTCATTTTGTCTTTATTTTGCCAGAAATATAGTAGTGCAAACATGATACTTAACTACAGATTTGGGGGGAAATCTTTTTGTTAATTCTAATACTATTTTCCTTTGATCTCATAAGACTGTCAAACATTTTCTAATTTAAAAGTTTCTTTAACATCCCCTCTAGTTTGTGAATTGCTTTTAATATTTTCTGCTTTACAAAATGAAAATATATGCAAGTTTTGCATTTCTAAACAATAAACAAATTTTATTTCCTCATTATTTCAAATTATGTTAATGAAATATTTTTTAAAGGATTTGAGACAGTGACCTGTTTGTCAAGTGTGAAAAACACACTTTATTCAAAGGAGTATGGATTGAATTGTCCTATCCAATCTTCCGATTTCAAGTTTCTTATGTATTTTAGGAATGTAACATTTTGATCTTAATTTCCAAACTAGCAAAAATGGATGATTCCAAGAAACATAGAACCTATTATAAAGGCACAAAGGGAATATTTTACGTGACCAAGTTGAAATCAACAAAATGTAGTCTGTTATAAACATTTCTGCCATACACAAGTAAACAATGCTATTTCTACAATATTTTCAAACAATTTACAATTTTGAAAAAGTATTTAGCAAATAATATCTAATTTGAAAATACTTATTATCATCTATGAAGAGAGTATTTAACAATTTAACCATTTTCCCACAAGCATTTCATATGTGTAAATTTTAAAATACAAAATGAATTTTTTATTTTGTTGTGAACTTTTTCAAAGAATGATAACAATGAAAAAGAAATTGTTACTGTACTTTGGTATTTAGTAATTTATATGTCATCAGCCAATGCATGGTATTTTAGTTATTCAGTTTTGTTCTTTACTAACATTTTTAATAGTATAAAGAAAACATGTTTGTGTTTGACAAGTATTTGGGGATTGGCAGTTTCTTAATAGGACCCAAGCCTCACATTGTGACAATGAATCAAGATATAGAAATTTTATTTAACAATTGTCCTTCAGAGGGAAACAATGGATTTACTCCTAGTTTTCTTTTACTTGTGTATTCTGCTCTAGCTACAGTATGCACAGCCTATTTTAAGTAATTGAACAGCTGCTAATTAGTGGATTTAATAGTCAAAGGAAGGGTGCAGCATGTTGTGCATATAAACTGAACCTAAATTTTTTTTTCTGAATAGGGTTTCATAATAGATTTTAATAATTGCAATTTTCTTCACGATCCAAAGTAACATAACTATTCACATGTGTATGTCCACTTGTTTTCTAACTCATATATTTCACAATGAGCCACAATATAGTTGAAATAATTATTTTAAATTCACAGACCTTAAAATAATGAATAATTAGTAGTAGCACACACAAAAGGATGTGAGGATCACATCATCCACCAGGAAAGTATGCTTTTTTTTAAGCCATTACATCCCTATGTATGGGAATTGTAAGCTTAACGATTTCTCATAAACAACACTGCCAAATTACTCAAATAATGTTAGTGAAAGCAGATAATAGTCAGAAAGTTTGATATATTCAAAATTAATGATACTTCTTAAGTCTAGATAATTTAAGAGATTAAAAAAAATTAGTGTTAAGATGTGTTCCACATCAGACATAGGACATGGTACTCAGGTACATTGGCTTTAAAAATCTAAATGCCTTAGAAAATTGCATGTACTATAGACAGTTGAGGGACTGTATCAAATACTTGTCATTTTGTGTCAATTGCAAATGTTGGGGTTTACATAAGAACAGAAAAGAAAGGTAAAATCCTATGTGTTTTGTTATTTAAGATGAGAAAGTATTCTATTAACTGGTGCAACAAAATCAAAATTTGCAGTGGTAAAAATTTGCAAAACTTAGAATATCATTAAGAAAAAAAAGGAGATATCATCCTACATTAACAAATATTTTAACATTTCCCTTACCTGAAAATCTATGTTGATCTGCAGGTAGGAGTGGAGCAAAATTCCCCACTTGTCAGGCTGGGCTGAGAAGCACCTCATAATAGAGGATGACTGAACAGCTCTCTCTTAAAAATCCACCTGTGTCCTGGATTTATCCTCGTTTTTATTTTCTTATGCCTATCATTTTTAGTATGAACACGTGGAGTTATTTTCTCTCATTCAGTGGTCATGACCTTTGTTTTATCATATTTATGTTTTTTAAAAATATTGAATATTCTCCGACAGAGGTGCTTTTATTCCATCACGTACAACACCCCTTTCATTAACACAGGCTGGCTCTCCCAGCTATCACGGCGGTGGCATTTGCTGCTTTACAGACACACTGCAGGAAATTGCTCTTCAGATGTCAAAACAGCTTGACTAAAAAAAAGAAATGCTTATTTTAAAAAATCCTGTTAAGAAAACCCCATATTAAATACTTCCAGTATTTAGATTCCTAGATTTTTAAAAAGCTACTTTAGTTCAAATAATTTAGAAAACTCAAGTCCTGTATTACAATTTGCTATCACTATAAATTCCTTCAAGTATTAGATTTATGCAGACATGGAAGATGTTACACAGAAGGAAAGAAAGGGGGCAACAGAAAATTATCCTCTTCATTCATTTCTCTGCATTATCACAATCATATTCATTCATATGAAGGAAATGTCTGAAGACTATACATTTTAAAATGATTTCTGCTGTTGTTTACTAGATAGCCAGTATAAATTAGTCTGTGGTCTCCGTTTCTTTCTAAAATTTTTGCCAAAGCCTCTCAAGTAGTCATTTTTAGTTCCACTGACTTACTCTTACCCTGCCTACCTCTCTGCTAATGGTGTTTAGTAATAATGAGATGCATTCATGGGAACTGGAGAAGGAAAGCGTAGGATGTACATCACACCCAAACTAGACAGGGAGTCCCTAACAACGGAAATTTTAGTTAATAACCAAGGAAAGATTAAAAAATCAACAAATCCACAGTTGCTGGGGATTATTTAAGGAATATCCGAAGTGACTTGGAAAGTAAAGGAGATTAGCTGTGTTATTCAAACAAAATAAGAACATTTCTTTTTATTATCTGGATATTTTAGGCAGAGACAGATTTGAGGAATTTTTACCATAATTGTCTTGTGCTCAGCCTTCAGGCACAATTGACTACTTAGAGCAGGGTGTACTTAGGAGAACTAAAGATTTAAGAAGTTTGAAAGGTAATATGGATGAGTCTGAGATTAATTACATGACATTAAAAAGTATTTAAACAAAGAAAGAACATTGAGTCAGGGAACTAGGAGGCATACTGACACTTAGTAAATCTGAGTAACATTTGTGAGTTGTTGAATCTTAGTTTTCTGTGCTCAATTCTCTCTTCCTAGGATGGATGTACATTTAAAAAAACCAAAAAACAAAACTACAACCAGCCAGGGGTGATTTTTATGATGTTTGAAAATGTTCACAGATGGACCTTTGTAAGTTTCCTTGACAGGTACCACCTGTGTGCCCAGGAAGTTTGTGATGTGTGGGTATGTGCGCACGCATTGGGAGAGCGGGAAGAAGGTGGAGATTATCCAGATCGTTCAGAAGAGAGAAGTAGCTGGTGTCTCAGTGAATGACAAAGATGGCTAGACTTGCCGAGTACGCTCTTCAGGTGCATGCTGATGGACACATTTGCCATTTGCAGCATGTTTCTGGGTAACGGAACCCTGAGACAGTTTTAGTCTAATTTCACTGTCAAAACCAGATTAAGTGCCATAGTGCTAGGTATACATTTCTAAACTCCAAATCCTCTGATGTTCACATGCGTTGAGACTCTGATAAGTCCACTTTTGTCTCTGAGCCACAGTCTCCTAATTTATAAATTGGTAATAATAGTAATAATTCAAATAATTTCACAGGGTGATTGTGAGGATCAAAATGAGATAAGTGTAGAACATTTTATAGAATTCTTAAACACTCTACAAACGAAAGGTGTTTTACCCCAACTACCTAGGATCCTGGGTTTCTGGGCATGTGCTCCATGAGCATCATCAATTTCCATCTGTTTCTCCCCCTTTCACTGCCCTCCCCCTGCTACGCCATACAGCTTCCTGATGAGAGCACTTTCCTAGTAAGTCGCCAGGGCTACCAGTACCTTTCTTGGAGGGGACACTTCCAAGATATTCATTACTCGCTGGCCCAGGTATCAATTTATTCCCTGTCAGCTCCAAATTCGCCCGTTACTACCTGTTCAAGAAGTCCACACTAAACTCGGTAGGAGTGGTGAGCATGCTGTAAATTTAGCCAGTAGAGTGGGAGGAACACTGTAGGAGTAAGAGAGGAATGCTTCATGGTTCTTGTGTGTGTGTTTTTCCTTTTCTTGCTCCTGCTGCACAGGTAGCCAGGGGTGTGGGTGTATGAAGACGTGCAGGGCAGCTTGGCCAGACCCTGCACCCAGAGTGCACAGTTACTCAGGAATCTCGTGGCCTGGGCAGGATGACCATCTTTCTGCGGTGCACGCTGCAGCCTCCTTTCCTGCAGAAGCATCCTTTTGCCTTTGAACCCTCTCCACAAGCCGTGGCTGTTCTGTACGCTGAAGGGCTGTTGCTTACTCTCCTGGCAACCGTGGACCACTTCCGGCCCAGCAATGCCACAAATGTCTCTGCCCCCCAGGGGGCTACAATCACACCTTTTCCAATTAGATCCGAACCTAAGGAAGGGGAAACTTCCATGTTTGTCCCTCCTAAAGTACTCTTCCTCAACTGTAGTCTACCCTTTGGGATTCTCTTTACATCCTTACAGTTACTCTCCAATCAAAATTTAGTAATTCTTTAGATTAAACATCCCCTGTTTAAATGACTGTGTGATTTTTGTCTCTTTATTGGGCCCAAACTAATATATTGACTTCAGGTCTAATATAAAACTTCAGGTCTGAGGTGTCACATAATACAAGTGTCACATAATTATATAAAAAATCTATGACAGAACAGTACCCTAAGTTATAATTCCTAGTTAGATCACTTCTAACAAATTCATTAACTTATGTTTTATTGTTTACTAGCAACAGAGAAAGAATTCATATAATGGCAGTAGTGTTATAAATGGTATTAGTATTCTGGATTTTTTAAAAAATTTTATTCAAATTTCTACTCTGCTTATAATTTCCAAAAGGCCAGCATTTATAAGCAATGAATAAGTCATGATCGTAAATGTTACTATCTCAGATATTGAACTCTTAAAATCTTAGAAATGGATAAAAATTCAAGTGCCCACATATTTTCCTGTGTAGTTACAAAACAAGAAGGTATTCTTTTTATCCCAAATAGTAATTGTTTACAATTTTCAATTTTTATTGTCTCTGGGTCAGATGGCACTGGATTTTACTGTACAAAACTTTTTTATTTTAAAGAGAAAATGACTCCTTGTGACAGATCATTGTGCAGAAAACAGAAAAGTCCTGTAAGTCTTTACACTGAAAGTGCCATCAAATTTAAAACACATCATTTTTTTTTTGAAAGGACATCTCTCATATTTATTGATCAAATGGTTGTTAACAACAATAAAATTCTGTATAGGGGACTCAATGCACATTAATTAATCAACCCCAAGCCTAATTCTCAACAGTCTCCAATCTTCTGAAGCATAACGAACAAGTTTCTTACATAGCGAACAAGTTCTTACATAGTGAATAAGTTCTTACATGGTGAACAGTACAAGGGCAGTCATATCACAGAAACTTTTGGTTTTGATCATGCATCATGAACTATAAACAATCAAGTCAGATATGATTATTCGTTTGATTTTTATACTTGATTTATATGTGAATCCCACATTTCTCCCTTATTATTATAATTTTTTAAAATAAAATGCTGAAGTGGTAGGTAGATGCAAGATAAAGGTAGAAAACATAATTTAGTGCTGTAAGAGGGCAAATGTAGATGATCAGGTCTGTGCCTATAGACTAAGTATTAATCCAAGCTAGACAAGGGCAACAAAACATCCACGGATGCAGAAGATTTCTCTCAAAACAGGGGGGGTGAGGTTCTAAGCCTCACCTCTGTTGATCCCCAGTTTCTCACCTGATGGCCCTCCTGCGACTGTGCCTGTCTTAGGTTGTTCCTCCCTTGAGGAATCTTACCTGTCTCTGGCTTAAAACACATAATTTAATCATTTTTTTAATGTGTGTACAGAAGAAAAGTGCTGAAATTAATTGTAAGACACTGCAAAATGTAAGAGACATGGTGTTTCGGAGATGCTAAAATGTGAAAAAAAATATTCCTCTTAGAATTAATGAAATATGGCAAAACCTTGGGTAATTCTTAGGGCTGAATAGCCTTGGTATTGCACCTACTCTACCATAGTTATCAATAGTTCCATTGAAAGCAAAGCTATGTTTCTTTGTATGGTTACAATATTGTACTTCTAAAGTTAGGAGGCAGTTTGTTATGCTAATTGAATAGGTCATAGTGTTCACACTTCTGGGGCACGATCAGACCACATCACTCTCCTGTCTCAGTATCAGGAACTGTCAAGCGTCATTACTATTATCTGAACAACACAGAAACAAATAATATATGAGTATTTTTAAAGTATAAATCATTAAATAGAATGGCTGCTTAAACTCTTAAAATTTGATTAAAGACAGAATTATTTTAATTTTGTATTTTATAAATAGTGTAAATGTGCCTGCTTAGCTAATATGATTCAGAAATATTCTTTCTTCATTTTTTTCCTTGTCTACTTGTGACTTTCCTGCCTGAGGCGGATGGAAACCTTGCAATGAGGTACTAGAACATGGTTATATAAGGTACTAGTTTCTTGACTTAGTGACATGTCTTCATGTTTTCAATTATGAAAAATCTTGACTCCACCAGGTCAAACAATAGGATGCACTTTCATTTGTATTAGTTGCCTTATTTCCCAGAAACAAGAATATTTCTTAAAGATATTTGATTATTTCTTAACATCCTTTACAGGGCAATGTTTCTATCCCACTGTCTTTAAGATGCTGAGATTTCAAAATGTTTGGTTTTCTCCTTCTATTTTGAATAGAAATACTTTTCTCTTGACTTTTAACTTAAGCCAGTTAAAGTATTACCCCAATACATATGAACAAAGTTGAAACTTTGTGTCTATTTCTCAGGATATCATCACAATTTTATTTTCTGATTATAGCCTTTGATGAACAAATACGTTGATATTAAATAAAAAAATATTTCATTAGGAATTTGGTTTAAAACATTTATAAGAGATTTTGATCTTACAATATACTATCTTACATAGTACAAGCCTATCAGAAAGCAAACATTGGTGATGAGACTGATTTTAGAGGAGATATAATCATACAATTTCACAATTTGAGCCTTCCAAATGCATACCTAAAACTGCTATCCTACGGGCAGCAATGATATAGACATTGATTAAGAAACTCGGGGAAAGAGTTCCAGACATCAGGATCAGAATTGTAAGAGCTTGGAAGGGCTTCAGTTCTAGGAAGGAGACTGAGATTTAGACGGAACAAGAACTCAGGCAAAGGCAGGTCCTGGTCTACCAGAGCAGGGGACTGGGTCGGCCGGAACTGGGGCCCCTGAGGAGGAGTCTCAGGATGTGTGGCTGGGGCCGAATAAATATCCACTGTCACAAATGTATACTGACCCTCAGAATTTGGGCTGGGGCGTAATCTAGAAGTAGGCATCAAAAGAAGGCATTCATTACGGGACAAAATACGTATATAGTGTGCCATCACCACATTTCTGCAAAATGAATTATTAAAGAAGAAAAAATTAGATTATTCTAGAAGGTACCAGTAGTCTTAAAAATGATCATGACCCAAGAGTACACGTAAGGACAGTTTTTTGTTTTTTTCTTCTTCCCCCTTTAAAAACTTGCCTGTTTCTCAGTTACGTGGCCTCTCCCTGAGTCTCACTTTGGCCCCATGAGTTGGCCTAACGACATGTTTTGCTGAGTTCCTGGGAAGAGAACAAAAGATTCTTCTTCAAGAAAATTCATGCCATCCAACTTTAGCCCTGTCCTCACTGTTCTCCAGGATCTGAGCCCGGCCTGAGGGGTCCGGCCGATCGTCAGGACGCTAGAGCGCTAATAAATATCAAGTCTGGGATTAAGTATAGTTTAAGATTATCCACAGAAGCCAAAATACTGTTACGTCAAACAGACTAATTTTGAGAACCAATCTACAATACTTTGGTGGAGCCTCAGCAAATAAAACAATTTGGACAATTCAACAATTAATAAAACCTCTGTGAACACAAGACACAGAGCAGGTCATGTCTGACAGTCACACTTCACTTCTCTGATGATAATACTTTATGACAGTGAAAATATCCTTGCCACTTACTAAAACTCACTTAAAAGGAAAGATATATGTTTGTACTCATGGAAATACAGCTAAGTTCTCCTGGCAAGCTGTCTCTGAGCATAGAGGGTATATCCTAGGAAGTCAGGCATGTATAGGAAATAACAAGCTGAATGGGTTAATCCTCCCCCTTACAAAAAGACTTGATTAATAAGAATTCTCTTAAAAGTGATATTGCAGGTCCCCTGCAATTCCAATGAAACCATAAAGCACACAAAGTGTTTCTGTTCTTCAGCAAATGATAATTTAGGATTACATTACAGAGGAGCCAGAAATATGTAATCATATGCCATCTTCCCCTCACAGGTAATGTCACAGCTTTCCTGCACAATTCCATTTTACATTAAAATCATGAGAGCAATTATGCTGTTTTATTTTTCTTGATGCACTTTCTAAAAACCTAGCATTAAATTTCAGATTTTTATGTGGTTTTGTCTTTATAATTAATTGCACTGGAATGTTAGTTCTATGCGGACAGGGACTTTTTCTCTTCTGTTTGCATCTGAAACAGTGCATGACACCTGGCAGGTACTGAGTAAAGCACTCCATGGATGAACGAATGAATGAATGAATGTTCTAAGGACTTTAGTGTATGTTTGTTCTACAGTCCTATAAAGGAAAATATGTGATGTAGCACAGGGGTGATAAGGGAGAAAAGGCGAAAGAAACTGGTAATCTTTCTTTTCCCCAGCAAGTTCATGTACTATAAAATAAGAAATAGTATCCCAACTATTGCATGCCTCTGTCTCCCATTTTATAGTTTTCTTATGATTTTTAATAAGGGGTGTATGGGGGATGATATTAGAAAGGCAATGTTTCTCAATAGACAGGGTGTTAGTATAAAAAGCCAAATCAGAAATAATTTATTTTATTCAGTAGTTTGCAAGCTGGACATTTTTCCCAACACTTAATAAGTCAGAACAGAAATCCCACTTAATTTCTCTATGGAAAATTTCGATAAGCAGAGAATAGTGCATCATATGGGGCTCTGAGAAATTTGTTTAGATTATATTACCTCCTATTTTCACCTTGGTTATTTGGTTAATGAAATGGAGTTAACTAAATAAAACTTTTCTGAATCTATATCCATACATTATATATATATACACACACACACACACACACACATATATACATACATATGTATATACATACATATTTTAATATTGAAATATATATTTGCTAGGGAAAATGGTGAAATTTTGAATTTTGCTAAGGGTACACATTACAACAGTGCTTGATAATTGTAAGCACTATTTAAGTCTCAGCTATTATTATTATTATTATTATTTAGAGGAAACCATTTACTTGCTGGAGTAAATGTTCAAAAAAGAACTGATTTAAAAAGAATACCCAGAATTTGCTGCAGAGCCTGACTTGGGAGGAAATCTCAGTTGTGGGAATTCAGTTTTAAATTTCTTCGGTATCTAGCAGCTACCTTACTGACTGAGAAGACTTCGCTGCTTTTCGAGTAGGAAGTTTAAATCTTGATTCCTTCACTTACTGCCTTTTCTAATTTCACTTAGTCCTAGTACCTCCTCCATGACGTGGGACAGTAATATCTACTTTCCTAGCTGATTATATGTTTTCAAAAATTTATTTAAATAAGTCTGTGTGTATGTGTAAATAACATTTCTGCATGTGACATGTGCTATATTGTAGCTATTATTTATAGTCATGTATAGCATCTAACCCCAGTATGTATGGATTCTTTGCATATCCATTCTTCCTAAATAGTCAAACCAGCCCTTACCTCATCTCCAGTGTCTCATCTTCTTGGCTTCTATCTTATCTAGGTTCTGAAGAGAAAGGTAAAAATAATTCCTCATTACTTCCATAAAACAAAAATGTTGATTATCAGTAAGTTTTCCCTTAAAATGGTCTGCTGTCAACTTTTCTTTAACATCTACTCTTCCATCCTCTTCTGCCACCGTGGTTCCTGGTTCAGCTCTCTTTTTAAACAGTAAGCGGAGGAGATAACCTTCTATTTAAAACCAAAAGTTCAGAGTCAATCTATATAGTCTTTTCAAAGATCTGAGAGATTTACGATTTGAATTTGAGATAGCATTTCTTGCATTTCTACTGTGCTAATTCCACAAAGAAGGGCAGAAAGCCTTTACAATGTTATCTCCTAAGAATTTTAAAAAGCTGTATTGTTAACCAGGATTTTAAAAATTATAAAACTCTTTTTAATCTAATTTCCAGTTCATTCCCAAAGTGGTCTGGGTTGGCAAGGCCTACAGTTTGTGTGGATCAATCGCTGTCTATTAATTGTGAGCAGAAAAGACTCTAGGGCAGGATGAATATGTAAGTGAACCAACAGCTTCACCAGTCAAAATGGTGGAATTCCACGAAGTAATAAAGCACCAAGTTGAAGTAACTTTTAATTTATTCTATATGACTTTCCTTAGTTTCCCCAAGTCTACCCTGAAATTGTAATGTGGACTTTGGTTTTTAGCTGAGACAGGGACCTCCACACTGAAGATGCAGAATAATGCTGTTTACGTGTCCCATATTGGCTCATGGTTCTTGCAACCAGCTAACCCATCTTTCTTTGCATTCTTGAGTGTAGTAGGCCCTGGGGATGTGGGGGCCTCTGCACTCGGGAGCCTCCACTCTAACGGGGAAGATAGTTGTCAGTCAAAAAATTACAAATATAGTGAATATTACAACAGAGCAAGTTTTGAGGGCCATTTTCTAGTTATTACAACAGTGGGGATCACAGAGGGTGCTCCCAAGAAAATGAAGCAACTTGTAATGAAGCCTCACCACTAAGTATCTCACCTTAGAGAGGATGCAATAAATCCATATATCTAATTTCACACCTTGATGAGATATATTAAAGTGAAACACATATGGATATGTGTAGATATGCAAATGTGGAGTTTCAATTTCTTTTAGAGGGGGGGTTGGGCCTTTAGGGGAAATTAGAGCATGAAAAGAAATGAGATAATGTATCCCTTCATCAAAAGTTACAGGAACTTCCCATTCTGTCAGAGAATGACGTTTCCTTTTAGATTGACCTAAACCATGTAAAGTAATATCTTGAAATATGCCACTAAAGAGTGCCATCATAGTATGAGCATAAATATCTTTTAAAAAAAATTGGTTTCAAGTATGCAACAGTTACCCATATTATTAAATTCTCACCCCCACAAGTGCAGGTACAATCTGGCAACATAGGAATATGTCACAGAACCATTGGCTATATTCTTCTGAGCATAAATATCTTTTGAAAGTTTTTCCAGGGAGTTGGAAAAGCTCCATGATATTTTTATTGTTCTGTATGAAATTTCAATATACAGTAAAATAGAACTAGGCATTGCCTCCAAATGTAAGTCAGATCTCATTTAGTCAAGGAAGTAATTCAACTGTTTGACAGGATTTAACTAATTGTTGACTGTTATTAGAAATATATTTGGGGACCACACCCAGCACCCAGATATTGGTCTCTAATACCATGCCACAACATAAGGAATCAGGGCTCCTTGGAGAAATGGTTAATTCCTGGAAGACAAGGTACATATAAGATGAGCTGATAATAGAAATCTTGCTTATCCCCTAAGGTAAGGAAGAACTAAAGAAAAAAGGAAGGAAGGAAGGGAGGGAGGGAGGGAGAAAGGGGAAGAGAGGGGAGGGAAGGGGAGTAGAGGGGAGGGGAGGGGAGGGAAGGAGTAGTATATGTGTCACAGGACATGGATTCAGCTTGAAAGGGCTCCTACTGACCAAATATGGGAGAATTTGACTGCTACAATAAATAGCTCCAGTAATTATAAACCAATAAAAAAAAGAATAGAATGCATGAGTGCATCCTGCTAATCAGTTGATAGCTGAGTGAATGAATGAATGCTGGAGAAGGGAGGCTCTTCCTCCCAGTAGGTTGCTAAGGGACTGACTTGTCATCGTGGAGGGAATGCTGGAGTTGGAAAATCAGCCTTTGCAACAACCAAAGTAAAGATCTGATGAAGAAGGAATCATAAGTGGACACTAAACCTAGAGGATCAGGGTATTTGCATGGTCTTAAAGAGTCTCCCCACAAACTGTTTCTTAGTTACATGAAAAAAAACTACTGAGCAGAGGAATCAGATGACATCTTGATTGGTGACACAATTAATATCACCAATGAGGGGCAGATGGACATTGTATGCCACCTGAGAGGACACGGTATCACTACTGCAGTGTGCTAACTGGAAATGCATACTCTAAGTCCAATCATGAGGAAATACCACACAAATCTAAAACGAGCAATGGTCTATTGGAAAAAGGAGTACTATTCTGCATGCGTCACTGTTGTAAGAGACACAGAAAAGCTAAGGAAATACTCCACTCCAGTCATCCGGAAGAAGCAATTGAGGCTTAACAACTAAATGCCGTATCTGACTCTAGTTTGGATCCTATAGTAAAAGAGAAAATTCAAAATACATTATGGAGTCAATTGACAAAACTGGAAGAATAACGGTTGGCTAAATAAAAGTAGTTTAACCATTTTAATTGCTGAAGTTAATAATCGTACTATGGTTAAGTAAGACAATATCCCTGTCCAATGTGGGAAATACACACTGAGATATTTAGAGGAAAGTGTCATGAAGTATATTACTTACCCTCAAATGTTTCAGAAAATACACACACCCACACACACACGCATGCCTATACAGATCTGATTAAAGCAAACGGGATGAAATTTTAATAGTATGGGAAAAGGTATATGGATTTTTTTATTGTTCTCATTTTTGCATCTTTTTTTATTAGTTTGAAGTTACTTCCAAATAAAAAATTTAAAGATTTATATCCTAAAATCATTTAAAAAAATTAACCCTGCTAAAATTATTTTAATGAAATAAAAGTTTAGACAAAAATGAAGCTTACTAAATTATATAACTCAAAATTTGAAAAGAATCAGCATGTAACTCTACTTTTGAAGCAGTGTATTTTATTGTTTTTAGATGTTATTTTTCAGTGGTTATATGTTCATGTTTTTTATGTATTGTCCAAAAAGCACTGATTTAAGGATAGATCAACAGATCAATTTATATAATATTTTAAGGGAATTCATAAAAAGATATTTAATTATAATTTCTCATGGGGAACTAGTAATAAGATAACTTTTAAAAATAAGATGATTTTAATGACAATTTAAAGAAATTGATATAAATGTCACTTTTTCACATTACTTAATTTTTATTTCAGTTTTTCACTATTTATTTTACTTTTTCAAATTACTATTGCCTCTGATGAATATAGTTAAAATAACAGCTCTTATCTGAACCAAACATGGGACTGATGGCTGCAAAGATATCGAAACACAACCTTTTTCTCCCATAGATACAAGATTCCCTTATCAGTTGAAACAAATACTCTTCTGTTCATTGATATTCAGTTAATAAGGAAATGTTTCTGTTCCATAGTTTACATAAAACAGATTTCAGTGGGCTTAGCTAAATGACACACTGTGCTGATCCAGTGATGAAAGCCTTCATGTTACTCTTGTTTGGAGCATATTAAAAATGAGGGGCAATTCTGAAATATTTCCATTTACTTTTCAACAAGACATCTAAAGTACTGTTTTTGAAACCTGTGTGAATAGTGGATAAGCCCTTTAAATTCTAACTTAGTCCATATCTCTGAAATTAATGTTTTAAGGGACATCCATCTGACACCACACTTGGTAGGCAAAATAATGGATTCTAAGATGGTATATTTATGTACAGTTTCCATCACTCTGAAGTCTGCTGACAAAAGTAAATAGCACACATTTGTAATTATCAAAACCTCTTCTGTGAAATTATATTATGAAAAGGCCCTAACACTATACAAACACAGTGAATTTTGTACAAAAATGCTACTTGAGTTTAATTAGATTATTATGCAGAAATTAGTAATGGCTCAAGTTATTTAATAACCAATTCTTTGAATATATCTTGAAACCATATCTGGATGGTACAGCCAAATTTTAAGCTATTTTTATATAATTCAAATAGATAGTTCAATAAATAATTCAAATATATAATTTATCTGCTTGGTACTAAACCAGTATATTCAGTATTTGTAAATACCTAGATAATTGACAACTATTTTCAGTTTCATTCTGTATATGAGACTCACAGAACTTATTTATCTTATAATTGAAAGTTTGTACCCTTTGACCAATATCTACCCATTTCTCTTTCCCTCTAACCCCTGGAAACTACCATTCTACTCTGTTTCTGAATTTCACCTTTTTTTTAGATTTTACATGTAAGTGATACAATTTATGTTTCTCTGATGGGCTTATTTCACTCATCTTAATGCTGTTCAGGTTCATTCACGTCACAAGTGGTAGAGTTTCTTTTTTATGGCTGAATAATATTTCATTATGTATCTATATCTATAGATACATCTCACATTTTCTTTCTTTATTCATCCATCGATACTTAGGTTGTTTCCATATTCTGGCTATTATGAATAATGCTGCAATGAGTATGGGAGGGCAGTTACTTTGCTGAGATACTGATTTAATTTCCTTCAGATACATACTCAGAAGTGGAATTGTTGCATCATATGGTAGGTCTATTTTTAAGTTTTGGAGGAATCTCCATAACGTTTTCCATAGTGGCTGGACCAGTTTATATTCCCACTAACAGTACACAAGGATTTCCTTTTCTGCACCTCCTTGCCAACATTTGTTCTCCTGACTTTTTGATAATAGCCATTCTAACAGGTGTGAGTTTGATTTGCATTTCTCTGATAATTAATGGTCTGGAGCATCTTTTCATATACCTGTTGCCATTTGTATATTTTCTTTGGAAAAATATCTTTTCAGATCCTTTACCCATTTTTAAATCAGATTTTTTTTTGCAGCTGTGTTGTATGAGTTCCTTACGTATTTTACACATTAACTGCTTATCAGATAGATGGTTTGAAAACATTTTTTCCATTCTGTTGGTTTCCTTTTCATTTCAATGGTTTCTTTTCTATGAAGCATTTTCAATTTGATGTACCCACTTTTTATTTTGTTGCTTGTGATTTTGGTGTCATATCCAAAAAATCCTTGCAGGACCAATGTCAAAGAGCTTTCTCCATAGGATTTCTAGTTTTGCGGTTTCAGGTCTTACAAATAGATTGTAAGTCTTCAATCTGTTTTAAGTTACTTTTTGTGAGTGGTGTAAGATAGGGGTTAGTTTCATTGTTTTGTTGTGGATATCCAGTTTTCCCAGAACAATTTATTGAAGAGATTGTCCTTCCATATCATGTTTCTTACACCCTTGTCAATATTTGTTTGCCAAATATGTGTGGGTTTATTTCTGGGCTCGTTATTCTTTTCCATTAGCCTATGTATCCATTTTTATGTCTGTACCATACTGTTTTGATACTGTAGCTTTGGTTTTGAAACCAGCAAGCATAATGCTTACAATTTTGTTCTTTCTTAGGATTGCTTTGACTATTTGGACTACATCCCCAGTAATCCTTTCTGTTTATGTATTTGTTTGTCCACTATGTTGCACTAGGTCCTTAGCTGAACTCGACCACTTCCAGGGCTATTTTTGTTCATGAAAAGCTATTAATTTAATTTTTGTGTTTTGTGGAAAGAATTAAGGCTTGTATATCCTACTCTGCCTTCTTGTTGATGCCCCTTCTGGGTAATGTCATAAGGACTGGATAACATGTTAAAAGTTCCAAAGATAGATGAATATAATTTTTTACTACAGTGTCTAGTTTATTATAATTATTAATGTAAATAACACTGATATATATATATATATATATACATACACATACACACAAACACATAAATATATATATATATAGTGGGTTCACTCATTCATTTAACAAATATTGATCAAATACCTACTATGTGCCATCACAGTATTTAAAAAGTAATAACTCACTATTAGGAAAATGGGAGGAAAAGCTAATTGACATTTGCTAGATAGAGACTTGTCTCAAACAAGCTGAAAAATGCCCTCTACTGGAGGATGCAGGTTTACCATGTCTGGACTAATTTCAGCCTGTTTCCCTGGGGCACCCTTAAGGCTTAAGGTTCAACTTATGAAGGAAAGAATTTAGGGGTGGGAGTTGAGGGTTAGTATGAATAAAACAATGATTTTTTTTTTAAGGAACCATTCACATTGTTTTCCCTTAGTAACTGCATCCCAAAATTGCATTTACAATTTTGGAAATCTTTCTTACTTCTGAGTACTTTGTTTTCACTTTTTGGAGATAGAGAATCATGAGAAATTTTGAATTGGAAGGAAGAATATAAACCTTTGACTTTTATTCCATAAACTCTGTCAATGTTTAAAGTTACACAAATTTCTGTCTGCCACCTACAAATTATTTAGGCATAGAGAATATTATTTTAAGATTCACAGAAAAGTCAAAATTTTTTGTGAAACAGTTTAAGGTGAGTATATCCTACTCCACCATCTTGTTGATGTTCCCTCTGGGTAATGTTATAAGGACTGGATATATGTGAAGATTTCCAAAGTGAACATAATTTTTACTTCAGTGTCTAAGAACACTGATATATATATATATATATATATATATATATATATATATATATATATATATAAAACACAAACACACACATAAATGTATCTTTCATATATGTATATGAAATGGGTTCACTAATTCATTTAACAAATACTGATGAAACACCTACTATGTGCCATTAGTGTTAAAAAGTAATAACTCACTATGAGGAAAATGAGAGGAAAAAGATAGCAGGTAATTCTGGAACACCTAAAGGAGCTTCTCTATGAAATATTTCTAGATCTTTTTAGTCATTCATTTATACATCTGTTCAATATTTAGAAAACAAAAGAATTGCAATAAACATGCTTAATCAATTTCCTTGTCAATCTGTACTTCTGAGGAAAATTGGTTAAGTACATTATTTTATATTTATTCTTATTTTTTATTTTGTTTATTCAACAAGTATTTCTTGAGCACCTACTATGTGTTACTTGGAATAAAGGACAGAAAGAGGAATAAGGTAGCCTTTTTAGACTTAAATACCATATGACCTCACATATATGTGGAATATAAAACAACAACAACAAATGAACAAACAAAATAGAAACAAAGAGAACAAACTGATGGTTTCCATCGTGGGAGTGTGTGCAGAAATGGGCAAAATAGGTGAAGGAGATAAAAAGGTACAAACTTAAAAAAAAAGTCATTGTATATAAAAGCTCATTATTCATGAATAGAGTAGCATAGCTCAATATATACAATAATGCTACAAAAGCTCTATATGGTTTTTATAAAATTGGAAATTATCACTGCTTTTAATAGTTTAAAATCAATGTTTTATAAGAAAGCTTAATATGTTGATAAAAACCTACAATAGCATAGATTATTAATAGTTTAAGTCACAGTGCTCAAACGTTACAATCACACAGACAGCTTATTACAACACAGATTGAGACCTGACCCCCAGAGTTTCTGATTCTGTGCATCTGGGGAGGGAATCTAAGAATTTGTAATTCCAACAAGCTCCCAGATGAGGATGAGGATGATCCTGGCACCAGAAGTACATTTTGATTTAAATCAACTTTCACACCTATGGCCATACCACTCTGAAAGTGCCCAATCTTGTCCAAATCAGGCTTTCACAGACTAAAGCCATGGGCTAAATCAAGCCACCACCTGGATTTATTTTTGTAAATAAAGCTTTATTGGAACACAGTTATACCCATTCCTTTTGTCTATGGCTGCTTTTGTGTTATTGTGACAAAGTTATATAGCTGTGACAGAAGAGACCTTATGACCTGCAAAGCCCAAAATATTTACTATCTGGCCTTAAAAAAAAGAAAAAGCCAACCTTGATTTAAATGATCATTGATTTATCATCTCAGATTCTCCTTTGAAACTATTCTGTGATTTTTTTTAGTTGAGCATTATCTTGATAATCACAAATCTGAGGCAAGAATTATGTGCTCAAAGCTTTGCAGGGGTTTTTAATATGCAGCTTTTAAGGATTTAACAAACAGGTTCTAGAAAAGTGTTGACTGAAAAGTAAAATAAAAATTCCTTTTCACTCTTTTAGAATGTAATTATGCCAGCATGGAAAAGAGACTAAATAGTGCAGTTTAAAGGGTAAATTAGTTTGATGACCAGACCTGATTGTATTGTTTAACATACCAACTTAAAAATTCTAGATGTTTAATATTAACTGGTATCAACTGGTGAGAATGTGGGGAGAGTGGCTATTTTCACAGCAATATTTTTCTGAAATAAATAATAATAAGTTTCACTTCTCTTAAAAGTTTTCAGGGAATGACTATTGAAACAGTATCAGAGTTTAAATTCATTCTTCCTAATGATTTCAGAAATAACATAATTCAACATTCAGGTTACAAATAAGTCACAGAAAATGTGAATTCGTAGTTTAAACTTTTTTGATATCTTTCTCCAAATAAGCATCTGTGGCAGATACTTTGGCTTGATTTTCCCATTGTCCTTTCCAAACCTTCTTCAACCATACAGAGGATAAAAAGCTAAAAACTACCTCTGCCAGTATTTTCTTCAGTTAGCATTCTTGATGTGATTTAGGTCCCACTGATTGGGTGCCCCTGGGCAGAAGCCCTGTGACCGCCTCCCTCTTTGGTTGGCGCAGATCCCGGAGGACCTGGTCAAGTTCTTGACTCTGCAACTGCCTGCCTTTCCCAATTGAAACAAGTATAGGAAAGACAGGAGTTGGTCCTAGAAACTTAATCTAGAGTTTTTTCAGCCTTAACACTACTGACCTTTTAAGTATTTTAAAAAATTATCCTTTAAAATAGAATCAATTTCAGCTGTATGACTTTTTAATATCACTTTTTTTTGCTTATTTTTTTCCAACAAAGAGATTTTTCAATATATTTATTACTGGAACATGAATAAAATAAAAATGTGAAAGTGATGAAATTACAAAAGCTCATAAAAAGACACCAAACTTTAAGCCACTGATGATGGAAAGAGACCTAACACTGTCCCTGCAGCTCTCCCAGGTGAACTGTAGGGAAGGAGCAACCAATGAATTCATAGTAAACAGTATCAAACTGCAGTGAGTACAATGTATACATGCTTATTTGAAGCCTAACTCTTATTATTTGAGATGCACATAAGGCTAGACCTTATGATCGTTTCAGGGACTGAATTATTGTGACCCCTTAAAACTAATGTGCTGAAGCCCTAACCCCAAATGTGACTGCATTTGGAAATAGGGCCTTAAAGGAAATAATTAAGGTTAAATGAAATAAAGGTAGGGTCCTAATCGGCTAGGACTGGTGTCCTTAAGAGTAGAGGAAGGGACACAAAAGGTGTGCATAAGCACAGAGAAAAGGCCATGGGAAGACACAGCAAGGTGATTGTCTGCAGGCCAGGAGAGAGGCTGCGACCAGAAACCAACCTTACTGCACCTTGATCTTGGATGTCTAGCCTTCAGAATTGTGAGAAAATAAATACCTGTTATTTAAAGCACCCAGTTGGTGATATTTTGTTATGGTAGCCTGACTAGACTAATCCATGTCTCTTGTGCAAAAAGACATTAGCAATAATCAAATACTATCGTTCTTACAAATGTAGTTGAATTATCATTCTTGCAAAGGTATTTGTAAACAGACTGTGAATATTTTCAAGGAAAGGCACTAGAATTTTTATATCAAAATAGAAAAAAATACATACATGAGAAGCTTTAGCTAGGAGGGGTATGAGAAATAGACAAAGAAGAAAAAACAGCATGACAAATACGTCCTCCACGCACTGAGAGATTAGAATCTAGTAAGGAGAGAGAGAGGGAAGTACTTGCAATACAGTAGGACAGTGTGTTAGTACTCTATCACTGCCACAGCAAATTACCACAAACATAGCTTAAAACAAAATGCATTAGCTCACCGTGTGATAGGTCCGAAGTCCAACGTGGCACTCACTGGGCTAAAATCAAGGCGTTGGGAAGGATTCTTCCTTGCTGGAGGCTCTGGGAAGGAACTGGCTTCCATTATGATTCACGTTTTGGGAATATTCAAAGGTAGGGCCCAGAGGACTGAGATTATTTTTCCTTGCTGGCGGCAAGGGGGTCATGCACGGCTTACGGAGACCGCCCCCATCCTGGCTCATGGCCCTCATCATCACTAAAGGCGCAGAGGCTCAGCAGGTCCTCACACTTTGCATCTCTGACCTCCCTTCCTGCTTCACCCCTCCCGCCTCCTTGTCTACCTTTCTCTTCGGCGTTTAACATCTCAGGTGATTACACTGGGCCCATCCTGTCTTAAGGTCAGCTGATTAGTAACTTTAAGTCCATCTGTAGCGTCCTTTCACAGCAGACCCTAGATTACTATTTGAAGGACCTGGTGATGGAAACCTTACAGGGAGGGGTATCCTTAACATTTTGCCTACCACGGATAGTGTCTGTGGTCGCGTGAAGAGTAGGGTACATCGGGCTCTGCACCGTGATGTCCACCGGCTGCGCTCAAGAGCACTGACATTGTCACTGCAATGCCTGTCACACCAATCTTTCTGTCACACTGCAGTGATGATCTTCGGCAACATGTGTCCTGTCACAGGAGGGTATTTAGAAGAAGCTCATTTTAGCTTTATGCTTTCCTTGCACAGCCTCCTTGTCCTAGGATTCAGGCAGGAGTCCTTGGGCAGCTGGCCAGAGAGCAATCTAATATAAAAATACTATGCATAATGTTTTCCTTCTGACCACAATCCTTTATCCTTGAAACACTGTCCTACACACCCATGTTTTCTCCCCTAAGAATGAGTTCTTCTGCAGAGGCTCCTTGGACTCTCATGTAAATGTACTCCTGCCATTCCTATCTTGTCAGACCTAGAGGCTCACCTAGATATGCCCAGGTCTTAGCATGAACATAGATTCAGTTTAAACTGAAATCCGTGCTCTATTAAGTGGCAAAGATGTGACCCGGAACCTCCTCTTCCCTCAGATTTTGGGTATAATTGGCTTGGACTCCCCAGTTCATTGTCTGTGAGAAGTCAAAGCCCTCCGCATAGTTTCCTAGTGTCTCGCCAATGGGTTTTAGCCCTGGGCAGTTCACTATGGGTACAATATAACCAAAGAAAATGACAGTAAAACGTTCTTGGGGTGAAAGGGTTTATTACCCAGCTTGTTTTCTTGGCAGTAGGTCGAGCACTAGTGTCTCTGCCTCTGTCCAGAGCCCTGGGCCGAGCTCTCTATATAGTGCAATATGGCTTATTGCCTAAAGGTGTGGAAGCGGTAGCCTAGCAACAGGCCAGTTACATCAACAGGTGGTTTAAGTTCAGTGAAGATCCTGGCCATAGGAACCCCAAGTTCCCACACCTAGTTTCCACAAATTTCCTTCCAGCTCCTTCCTCCTCCATTTGGGCATGTATTGGTTAGGACCTGCTTGCGGCAGTGTGTAACAGACATGCAACAGCAATGTATCAATGAAACGGGACGACTTTTCTCAGTCTAGCTCTGCAGTATCTTGGCGGCCTCAGGCTCTTTCTTCTTTCTGCCCCTCCTACCCTCAGGGCCCAGTTTTTATGCTCCTGGCTGCACAGTGGCTGCTGCACTTGGAGTCCCCTGACCGAACTTCCCATAGGAAAGAGGAAGGGGAAGAGTTGAAAAATCACTTGTGTAAAGAAACCCAAATCCAAGCAGTTCTCCAGTTACATTTCAGGGGTGTGAAGTGTGTGCCTGGAAAAAGGGGTTTTGTTAATTAAAAGGTAACTGGAGAGGCATTAAGAGTGGCTGCCACAGTCAGTGTCTTCCACCTTCTCATTTAAGCCAACAGTCCTGTCACTTAGCAGTTTCCACCAAAGATCACTCCACACCAAACATTTCAAGAGTTTAATAGTTTTACTGAAGAGCTGAGATGCTGTTTAATGTATTCAGAGATGCAGTTATCAGCAAACAGAATGGGAAAGGCTATGATGCTTCAATGTCTCTGAAAGCCAGATGGATGCCTCCTGTTTTTGAAGCTGCAGTGGCTTGGGGCATGGAGCTATTTTTCAATGTCTTAACTCTTGAAAGTAAAAATATCTTTACCATAAGATGAATAGAAATTGTTAAATAATTTAGAGAAGAGACAGACATGAATTTTTACAAGGTGTCTTTTTCAAGCTAATATAATATACAAATACTAACATGTAACCATGATGTAATCACTAAGCTGTAATGTTAATAACATGATTTTCAGTTAAGTAAAAAAAGCATCCTTGACTATGTAAGGGGTATTTCTTGAGGTAAATATTTAGGCCTGCCTTTTACATAACATTTAGTTTTCTAGATTCTAAGCCAGCTCTACGACCTATCCTGGGCCACTTAGAAGATGCCTAGGAGTAAGTGGTCTCTAAAAGTAACCAGCTTCCAGATCTACAATCATTCATATTTCAGCCAGGGTAAATGCATGCAAAAAAAGTAAGTAGAAAATTGCTCTCATCTCTCTTAATTAACCATGTCAATGGGAAGCCTAGATACTCAAGGCCATGAACACCTAACTAAGATTGAACCTGTATTTGGTGTCACAGAATCTTAAACTGCAGGCCTAATTCTTAGAGTATAAACAATCTCAAGGTAACTGGTCTTGCAAACTCACACCTATAAAATACAACAAATTTTATACATGGTTTTAATCTTTATTGCAAGGACCTTCAAATGCTTTATGGACAGATTAATCCTCATAACCTCTATTTGGGAGATGGCAAGCATTGTCTTCATCTTACAGAGTGAAAAATTGAGTCATCTAAAGGTCTTGGCTTGTATCCAGTTAGCAAACTGGAATATGAAGGAGAAGAAAAAAACACCTTAAATTTGCTGCCTCTTGGTTTAGAGCTTCAGCCACTGAAGTCTGGCAGCCATCAAGATGGTAAATTATAAAATTTATTCCCTTGGCAGATGTTTCCCTATTGGTAGATTTCAAAATGTTTGCTGCCTAGGGAAGAAACACTTCCCTCTTCTTAGGATTTTCCCTAGTTGAATTTGAAAATGCTGTTGGCAAAAACAAAAACTTGGCTATTCCTTTTTTTTTTTGAGCACATCATTGAACAAAGCTTGCATCTTAAAAACCTACTCTTCATGTTTCAAAGTAATATTTTACAAGCTAATTTTAAAAAGATTAGCTACTTTTATTAAAATGTCTAATAAATATATCATTCACATAAAACTCTAATTGGGATATATATATGATGTGAAGAGATCTGTATGATGTAAAAATACAGTAAAAACAATACCCTTTGACCTAAAACAGAGCTTAAGAAATACATTATCAATAACTTTTGAAGCCTTCCTTCTTCATCTCCAGGGGGAACTATTGATGATATGTTTATCATTTCTTTGATTTTACTTAGAGTCTTGCTGCATGTGAACATATCCACTCAACAAAACAGCTTATTATTGTTTTGTCTGTTTTTAAACTCTATATAAGTGGAATTATACCGTATGTATTCTTTTGTGACTTATGTCATTTGAACTCTAGTACTTAATTCCATTACGTATATACCACAATTTACTTTTCCATTCTTGTGTCATTTAATCCCTCCCTCCCTCTCTCCCTTCCTTCGTTCCTTTGTTCCTTCCTTTCTTTTTGCCATTACAAACAATGCTGCTATGGAAATTCCTGGAAGTAATACTTGTCTTAGCTTGGGTTCCCCCAAGAGCAGAACTTGACCTCCTTGTATAGAGTTTACTTGAAAAGTGATCTTAGAAGCAAGAGTAAGGAATGAGGGATGTGCAATAGAAAGCAACGGATCCAATGGAGGATGTTATTTGTAACAGACTGAATGAATGTGTCCCCCAAAAATCCATATGCTGACGCACTAATCCACAGGGTGGCTTTATTTGGAGATGTGGCCTCTAAGGAAGAAATTTAGGTTAAATGAGGTTATAAGAGTGGAGTCACGATCCTACTGAATTAGTGTCCTTTTAAGAAGAAACACATTGAAGAAAAGCTTGGTCTCTTTTTCTCCCGACCTTGTGAGTACACAGCAAGAAGGCAGCCATGTATGAGCCAGTAAGAGCTCTCACTCAGGGCGGAACCTGCCAGTACATTGATCTGGGTCTTCAAGCCTTCAGAAGCATGAGAAAACAAATTTCTGTTGTTTGATCACCTAGTCTGTGGTATTTTGTTATGGCAGCCCAAGTTGACTAAGACATTGCCCACTGCATAGACAAAGGGTTGGTTTTGTATATGATTTTTATAAAAGCTCTTACACTTAAATATTTAAACCATTTGAGTTAATGCTGTAACATAGGGTACCAACTTCATTCTGTAAATTAAGGAGGAGCTACTGTAAGCATGAAATGATGTATAAATGGAAGGGCTATAATTGGCATAATTCTAGACACAGAGGAAGCACTCAATATATTATATGATTAATAAAATGATTAGGATTCCACTGTCAGGAAGACCAGATCAACTCACTAATGTATATAAATTTTTTAAGTAGAAAAATTGTATTTCATATAATCTAGTAAATAAAAAGTATATCCTTATGACCAAATTAATTTTTCCCAGAAGTCAAGAAAGCTTCAACATATGGGATTCTAATAACAGAACACACTCTTTGCTTCTAATCTTCCCTCCATTTGGTATGACACTGATAGCACTGCCAGATTGCTTCTCCTAAAATCTTATACCCATTGCTAAAGATTACACCCATGCTTCATAACTACATAAGGCTCTTTTCCCATTGGGTTTGCATTATCTATAGAATTAAATGCTTAACTTGAATTCAAGTCCCATATATGTATTCTGGTACTTGACATTTAAGTTTTTCTTCTGCTTTTTTCCCTATGTTAACATTGGACTAGAAATAAAGTAGCTCACTCTTCTCTTTACAAATGTATTGCTTTTCTGCTTCTTTACTTTTGTTCAAGTCATAACATTCATACCCAAAACTGTACCTTAAATTCTTTCCTTTGGATCATATTGTAAATCTGTGTACATACAACAAATTTTTGGTGATTTTTTTTTGACTTTCATAGTTATTGCTGGTTTAATGCTATTATTACCTAGAGGAGATTTAGTGTCCTTTTCCCCAACTGGATTTCAGTCTCTAGAAGAAGCATTGAGTTACATTTGCAAATTCTATATGCACTGTTTATGGTTACCAAGGCAATATTTGTTGATTTTAAAACTGTAAAAAGTTCAGTCTCAGTAATCTTTTCCAATTATGGAGAAACCACTTCATGTGACTTTTTAGGAAACTTAATGTTCTCAGATCAAATGTTTAAAGTTCTGTTCTTATATAAACTTAAAATTTTTAACTACATTAGTTTCGCCTTGTCTGCGGTCTCAGTACCTGTGGTCAGACGCAGTCCAGAAGCAGATGATCTTCCTTCTGAGGTGCGGTCGGGTCAGTAGTCCCCTAACACTACATCACAGAGCCTGCATCATCCACCTCACTCCATCTCATCAAGCAGGCACTTTGTCATCTCACATCATCCCAAGAAAAAGGGTGAATATAGTACAGTAAGATGTTTTGAGAGAAAGAGTCACCAAATTCACTAAACTCATTATGTTTTGCTCAGCCTTATTATTGATACTTTAGTGAATTCTTGTTCTACAGTGTATTACTATAATTGTTCTATTTTATTATTATTTTTACTCTTATTATGCCTAATTTATAAATTCACCTTTATCACCGTTATGTATATGTAAGAAAAAACATAGCATATATGGGGTTTCAGGCATCCATTGGTGGTCTTGGAACATATCCTCTGCTGACAAGGAGGAACTGTTGTATATGCTCATTCACAGGTGTTTCAAGGAGTAGATGAATCTGCTCTACTGTGTGATGGTTGCCACAGAAACAAATGAATGGGGATAAGTTATTAATTCAGAGATTATAAGTGGAGGAATGAAGAACTTTAGAGTGATATACTCTGTGTGAGGTAAATATAGACAGAACAGCACTTTAGGAAAGAAAGCTTCATTCAGGGGGGGAACAACTGCTGAGTTTCTATGTCATTCTCTTTTGGTCAGTGGAGGAGGGTGGAGATGAGATGCTGTTTTTTGATATCTACCCACCATTCTTCATAAGTAGCTCTGTTTGTTTGTACTGCATGTGGCTGGGAAAGAAAAAGGAAATGAGAAAACATTGGCTATCTCTTTTTATAAAGAAAAAACCAAATGCTTTTGTACCCACATAATACCGGAGTTCTGTATGTAACCTGACAAGACAGTAGAAAAAACTGTTCTGAGTGAAGAATAGAACAAGAATTCGCTAAAGCATTGATAATAATTAAGGCTGAGCAAAATGGAAGGCTAGTGTTACCTTTAGTTTCTTTTACAGTTTAGTTCTTTAAAATATACTTCACTCAGTAATGGCTATGTTTCTCTGATATTACAAAAAATTATTTAATGTAGACATACATCACTTTGGCCCTATCTCCGTTACCCTATTACCTTATGTTACAAAATGTGGATATTAGATCATGAAGATTTTAGAAGCTACCACTTATCTCACTGCAGTATATTTTAAACAAAGGCAAAGGAACTAAAGAAATAAAAAGCTTCTTGAATATTGAACTTCAGAGTCCATACCTATTAAGTCGTAATGTCATCATTCAGCAACCATGTCAAGAAATCTATCTTATATTTAATCAGACTCCTTATATTTCAACCTTTATTACTCAGGGTGCCAGTGAAACATGTGGCCTTTATCAGAGATAGATTTACTATGAAACTGATGGAGTTTAGTTTCATGGCTCCTCACTTGCATAGATCTTTCTCAAGGCCCTAACAGGGGGTTAGGAGGGTCCCAGCGTTGTGTCACATGGACATATATTTCTGCAAAATTTGCAAAAGTAAGTTATTTTAATTGTACTCTTAAACCACTATCACTTTGTAGTAACATGTACTCTATGTCACACTTCCCCTTGGTAATAGCAGTAGAATTTCATGAGCATTTTTGAGATCCAGCCAAAGGGAAGCAGAGCTGCGTGGAACATAATTTTTTGTGGTTCTCAGTCACTTCTCTATGTACTTCAGTGGTTGCTAGTTACTCCACAGTAGGAATTGTTTTCAGAAATACTCCTACATTCTGCCCATTGGTGACTTACCTGAGGCCATGAAATGAAAATTTAGGGTTAGACATTGTAAAATGATGCATTTTTCCCATTGCACTTGCCGTTGGACCTAAGTGGGAAGTGGGGAAAAACAAGGGATGAAGCATAGGAAGTCAGAAGTGCACCTGTGTGAAATCTTCCCATTTTCAGACCTATAAGCAGAGAATTGGTTCTTGCCAACATCTAGTGAAAGCAGGAATTCTCCTCTATCAGGAATTCTTGGAAATGCAGCATATAAAATTATTAAGGCATTACACAGATTTTTCCTATTTGTTGGAATCACACAATGGAGAATTTATCAGAATATCTGTAGGACACAAACCTGCAGGTACTAAATAAAAATGTGTGTGTGAAGCACATGTTTTTGTGCATCCTACCTTAAATAATAGAAAACAAATTTTAATTGATGGTGCTAGAAGAAAGATTGAATTGTCTCACTATTTTCTCTTTATAAAATAATATCAGAACATTGTCATATGAAGAGAAAAAATGCAGGGAATATAAAAATATGTTAGGGGATTAAAGATAGCGTCATGAGAGGTGAGACAGAAGCCTCTTCCTAAAACCACATATAATATGAAAATATAATTAATACAACTAATCCTGAAAGAGCAACAGGAAAGAGGGCTGCGCCAGACTGCATACCTGGAGAAAAGAATAAACCTTATGGAACAGGGTAACATACCAAAGCCATGGCCTGGAGGGACCCAAGCCCTTCCCCCACCCCAGCTCACAGGCAGGAGGAAGAGAAATGGAGCAGGGAGGGAGTGGAGGCCTGGGACTGCTGAACACCTAGCTCTGGAGATCTGCTGTGGAAACACAAAACTACATTGCATGGTGCTCTGGTGATTACGGGGGTTGGAAAGCTAACACAGGCACAATACCTGGAGAGACTGAGATTCTAGCCACTTATGGAAAACAGGGATCCATATCCAGCTGTTCTGTGACAAAAGAAAGATAGGCAGTATGAGAGTCTTCCGAACAGCAAGAGGGCTGCTAAATGTGCAAGGATTGCTTACTGCTCAGGAGAAAGGACAGGTAGACAAAATTGTTCGGGTGCACTCTGCCCAGTAGGCTGAGAACTTTCACAATCTTCAGGCACTGCAGCCCCCTGGCTGGCTACACAGCTCCAAGGTCCCAAACCATGATACACAGCCTGGTGCGCCTTCCTTCCAGTCAGCCTGCACTTAGCTTGCAAACCGGCAAACCCTGCCCTGGCATCATGCCATTTAGAGGAAAGCCCCACCTAAAGCAGCTAAAAATGTAAAGCACAGAGGTTTATACCTGTGTGCTGGGCCCACTGGTTATGGCAGTGGAGACAGGCATAGCAGCCTGGAAGCAGGAAACAGCTCTTTCCTCCCCCCAGGCACCAACACCACTCCCCTGTGACCCCCGACATTGCTCCAGGGGCTGAGCAGCTCCAGAGAGTAGAGCTACTGGGCACTAGAGGGCACAACATACAAATATGAAATGTTAAAGGAATCTGGTTCAAAGAAAAATCCTACATACAGCAGAAAAAGAGTCAAGTGAAACTGATCTCATCAATCTTCCTGAAAGAGATTTCAAAATAAAAATCATAAACATGCTCCTGGAGGTACAGAAAAATATTCAAGAACTCAGGAATGAATTCCAGTAGGAGATCCAATCATTACGGAACACAGTATCAGAAATTTCCAGATAAGCAAAAGCTGAGAATTTACCTCCCACAAACTGTCTCTACAGTGCGTTTTGGAGGGACTGCTATAAATGGAAGTGTTCCTAAGGTTTAATAGCTGTCATCAGAGGTAATAAAACCACAGTGAAGAAAGTAGAACAGTTAATTACTAAGCAAATGCTAAATTAAATCAACTACCCCCAAAGTCAGTCAAGGGATAGACAAAGAGTACAGAGAATATGATACCTAATATATAAAGAATGGAGGAGGAAGAAAAAGGAGAAAAAAAGAACCTTTAGATTGTGTTTGTAATAGCATACCAAGTGAGTTAAGTTAGACTCTTAGATAGTAAGGAAGTTAACCTTGAACCTTTGGTAACCACAAATCTAAAGCCTACAATGGCAATAAGTACATACCTATTGATAATTTAGATTGTTTTGTAATATCATACCAAGTAAGTTAAGTTAGACTCTTAGATAGTAAGGAAGTTGACCTTGAACCTTTGGTAACCACAAATCTAAAGCCTGCAATAGCAGTAAGTACATACCTATTGATAATCACCCTAAATGTAAATGGTCTAAATGCACCAATCAAAAGACATAGAGTAACTGAATGGATAAAAAAAAGACCCACCTATATGATGACTCCCAGAGACTCACTTCAAACCCAAAGACATACACAAACTAAAAGTGACGGGATGGAAAAAGATATTTCATGCAACTAATAGGGAGACAAAAGCAGGAGTTGCAGTACTTGTATCAGACAAAACAGACTTCAAAACACAGAAAGTAACAAGAGACAAATAAGGACATTACACAATGATAAAGGGGTCAATCCAACAATAAGATACAACCATTATAAATATCTATTCACCCAACACAAGAGCACCTACATATGTGAAACAAATACTAACAGAATTAAAAGGGAAACTAGAATGTAATGTAATGCATTCATTCTAGGAAACTTCAACACTCCCCTCACCCCAAAGGAGAGATCAGCCAGACAGAAAATAAGTAAGAAGACAGTGGCACTGAACAACACATTAGAACAGATGGACCTAACAGACATCTACAGAACTCTATACCCAAAAGCAGCAGAATACACATTCTTCTCAAGTGCACATGGAACATTCTCAAGAATAGATCATATGTTTGGCCACAAAAAGAACCTTGATAAGTTCAAAAAGATTGAAATTGTACCAACCAGTTTCTCAGACCACAAAAGTATGCAACTGGAAATAAATTATGCAAAGAAAATGAAAAATCCCACAAACACATAGAGGCTTCACAACATGCTCCTAAATAACCAATGGATCAATGATTAAAAAAAACAGAGATCAAGCAATATATGGAGACAAATGACAACAAAAATGCAATGATGAAAAACTGTGGAATGCAGCGAAGGCCATGCTAACAGGAAAGTATACTGCAATCCAGGCCTACCTCAGTAAAGAAGAACAATCCCATATGAAGAGTCTAAATTCACAATTAACAAAACTAGAAAAAGAAGAACAAATGAGGCACAAAGTCAGTACAAGGAGGGACATAATATAGATCAGAGCATAAATAAACAAAACCAAGAAGAATAAAACAATAGAAAGGATCAATGAAAGCAGGAGCTGGTTCTTTGAGAAAATAAACAAAATACATAACTCTAGCCAGACTTATCAAGAAAAAAAGAGAGTCTACACACATAAAGAGAATCAGAAATGAGAAAGGAAAAATCAGTATACACAAAAGAAATACAAAGAATTATTAGAGAATACTATGAAAAATTATATGCTAACAAACTGGATAACCTAGAGGAAATGGACAACTTTCTAGAAAAATACAACCTTCCAAGGTTGACCTAGAAAGGAACAGAAAATCTGAAGAGACTAATTACAAACAACGAAATTGAATTGGTAATAAAAAAACTATGTAAAAACAAAACCCCTGAACCAGATGGCTTCACTGCTGAATTTTATCAAACATTTAGTAAAGACCTAATACTCATCCTCCTTAAAGTTTTCCAAAAAGTAGAAGAAGAGGGAATACTTCCAAACTCATTCTATAAGGCCAGCATTACTCTAATACCAAAACCAGGTAAAGACATCACAGAAAAAGAAAATTATTGAACAATATCCCTGATAAACATAGATGCAAAAATATTCAACAAAATATTAGCAAACTGAATTAAAAAATATATCAAAAAAATCATTCACTATGATCAAGTAAGATTTATTCCAGGGATGCAAGGACGGTACAACATTCAAAAAGCCATCAACATCATTCATCACATCAACAAAAAGAAGGACAAAAACCACTTGATCATGTCCATAGATGCTGAAAAAGCATTTGACAAAATTCAACATCCATTCATGATAAAAACTCTCAACAAAATGGGTATGGAGGGCAAGTACCTCAACATAATAAAGGCCATATATGACAAACCCACAGCCAATATCATACTTAACAGCGAGAAGGTGAAAGGGTTTCCTTTAAGATCGGGACCAGAGAAGGATGTCCACTCTCCCCACTTTTATTCAACATAGTTCTGGAGGTCCTAGCCACAGCAATCAGACAACACAAAGAAATAAAAGGCATCCAGATTGGCAAGAAAGGAGTTATACTGTCACTGTTTGCAGATGACATGAATTTGTATATAAAAACCTTAAAGAATCCACCTTAAAACTACTAGAACTAATATCTGAATTCAGCAAAGTTGCAGGATACAAAATTAATCCACAGATATCTGTTGCATTCCTATATACTAATAATGAACTAAAAGAGAAATCAAGAAAACAATCCCATTCACAATTGCATCCAAAAGAATAAAATACCTAGGAATAAACCTTAACCAAGGACATGGAAAACCTATACCCTGAAAACTACAAGACACTCTTAAGAGAAATTAAAGAAGATACCAATAAATGGAAACTCATTCTGTGCTCATGAATAGGAAGAATTAATGTTGTTAACATGGCCATCCAGCCTAAAGCAATCTACAGATTCAATGCAATTTCTATCAAAATGCCAATAACATTCTTCAATGAACTAGAGCAAATCATTCTAAAATTCATATGGAACCACAAAAGATCCAGAATAGCCAAAACAATCCTGAGAAGGAAGAATAAAGTAGGAGGATTATGCTCCCCAACTTCAAACTCTACTACAAAGCAACAGTAATCAAGACAATTTGGTACTGGCACAAGAACAGAGCCACAGACCAATGGGACAGTCTAGAGAGCCCAGATATAAACTGAATCATATACGGTCAATTAATATATGATAAAGGAGCTGTGGACATACAATGGAGAAATAATAGCCTCTTCAACAACTGGTGTTGGCAAAACTGGACAGCTACATGTAAGATAATGAAACTGGGTTATTATCTAATCCCATACACAAAAGTAAACCTGAAATGGATCAAAGACCTGAATGTAAGTCATGAAACCATAAAACTCTTAGAAGGCAACATAGGCAAAAATCTCCTGAATATAAACATGAGCAACTTTTTCCTGAATTCATCTCCTTGAGCAAGGGAAACAAAAGCAAAATTGAACAAATGGGACTACATCAAAGTAAAAAGCTTCTGTAAAGGAAAGGACACTACCAGCAGAACAAAAAAGGCATTCTACAGTAGGGGAGAATATGTTTGTAAACAACATATCTCACAAGGTGTTAACATCCAAAATATATAAAGAACTCATATGCCTCAACACTCAGAAAGCAAATAACCCGATTAAAAAATGGGTGGAGTATATGAAGAGACAATTTTCCAAAGAAGAAATTCAGATGGCCAACAGACACATGAAAAGATGCTCCACATCGCTAATCATCAGAGAAATGCAAATTAAAACCACAATGATATCACCTCACACCAGTAAGGATGGCCACCATCCAAAAGACAAACAACAACAAATGTTGGCGAGGCTGTGGAGAAAGGGGAACCCTCCTACACTGCTGGTGGGAATGTAAATTAGTTCAACCATTGTGGAAAGCAGTATGGAGATTCCTCAAAATGCTCAAAATAGAAATACCATTTGACCCAGGAATTCCACTTCTAGGAATTTACCCTAAGAATGCAGCAGCCCAGTTTGAAAAAGACAGATGCACCCCTATGTTTATCACAGCACTATTTACAATAGCCAAGAAATGGAAGCAACCTAAGTGTCCATCAGTAGATGAATGGATAAAGAAGATGTGGTACATATACAAAATGGAATATTATTCAGCCATAAGAAGAAAACAAATCCTCCCATTTGCAACAACATGGATGGAGCTAGAGGGTATTATGCTCAATGAAATAAGACAGGTGGAGAGAGACAAGTACCGAATGATTTCACTCATATTTGGAGTATAAGAACAAAGAAAAAAAAAACTGAAGGAACAAAACAGCAGCGGACTCAGAGACTCCACGAAGGGACTGGTGGTTATCAAAGGGGAGGGGTGTGGGAGGGCAGGTGGAGAGGGAGGGAGAAGGGGATTGAGAGATATTATGTTTAGTTCACAGGGTTTGAGGGGTCACAGGGAAGACAGTGTAACACAGAGAAGGCAAATAGTGAATCTGTGGCATCTTACTGCACTGATGGACAGTGATGGCAATGGGGTGTGGGGGGGACTTGACAATACGGGTGAATGTAGTAACAACATTGTTTTTTCATGTGAAACCTTCATAAGAGTGTATATCAATAATACCTTAATAAAAAAAGTAAAAATTAAAAAAATGTGTTAGGAATCCAATAAAATTGCTTTTTTGAATTTTTGATGTTTGTGATATTTGTCAGTTTTCAAAACTTTGTAATTTGTTTTTAGCATGTAAATGTAAAGTTTTATCATTCTGCAAAAATATTCTCTTGAGTGCCTGATTTTGTTTTTCTTTTTCTTAAAAGTATCTCCCAAATTATATAAGCTTAAGGTCGCTCAAAGTCAAGTTTTCCTCCCGGTACTATAGGAGAGTTAAAACTTACAACCAATTTAGTTTAAAAATCAAATGAGTGACTAGATTTTTTAATGTACAAAAATAGCATAAAAATTCTTCATATGCTGTAAATGTCACTCATTCCTTTTTTTCTTAAGAGCAATAATCCTAGTTCCTTTAATTTTTCTTTATTATATATATTTGTATTTTTTTATTTCTACATTATATTTTGTATATGCTCCTGGTCTAATAGAACTTTCTGTAATGATAGAAATATTCTATTACCTATGCTGTATATTATGACAGCCACGCTATTGAGACTTGAAATGTGACTGGTGAGACTGAGCAATTAAATATTTATTTTATTTCATTTTAATTAGTTTGCATTCACACTGACATAGCCACACATGGTTAGTAGCTCTCATATTGGAGAACATAGTTTATACCCTTGGTCATGTTTGGGATAATCTCCTCATCTCCATCTATATCTAGTCACTGAATATAGATTTCTATGTCTTTATGCAGTGATGTCCTGTTATTATTAACATAATACATATCATTCAGAAGATTGTGTTTCATTTTTCAATAATTTCTCAAATTAAGTATTATATACCGATGGTGCTGTGGGCATTTTATAGGCAGGTCCTTGTTATTTGTGTTTATTGTTGGCAGATCCTGGAAAGCTTAAAAAGATTTGCAGAAATTTCCCTTTCAAACATGCTTTCAGTATGGTAAAGCACTCAAAGCATGCTTTATCTGGGGTAAAAGATGCAAAGAATCAATAATGCATGCTTCTTGCCTCTAAGTTGTGTTTACTAGAATAAGCTTGACAAAAGTTTGACATATTCAATAAATGGAGACTTTCTTCTTTATCAGAATTTTACAACTATAGCCAGCTATTTCATAATGCTCTGCAAGTTTAGTGTGGATACCTACAGCAGAAGCAGCCATGGCCTGCCCCTGGAAGATGACTGCTTACACCCAAGAGCAATTCCTGGAATGTAACAGGAAGCTGCACGGGACCAGTAGCTGAGCTGGACATTTCTCCAGGCTTCCTGTTGGAGGAATGACTGCTTTTCATTCCTCTTCAGGCACAAAGAAAACTCTGAAAACATACAGAAGAAAATACTCATTTAAAACAAATCATGACTTTCCCCATATATATATGATTCTTTATAGAATAATTTCCAGATAACTATACAACAGGAGTTGGAAACCTCAACACCACCTCAGAAAAATCTAGAGCAGTCTAGACATTGAGGTCCAGTATACTGTAAAATGGCACCAAAATGTAATATTAGTATTGAAATGATTTCTCAATCTTTTAGGCTCACAAAAATTGGTAGAAGACTAAAAATCTGATTCAACACATTTTCCATCGTTATTTCCTTTCTGTTTTCACATCCTTGTTTTTGTCTACTGCTTTCATGTCACTGGATTGAAAGAATACAATGATTTTTCTATCAAATATAGTACTCTGTATGTAATGCTAGACAGAAGAAAACAACTGAAATAGGCTACCATCAACATATTTTCTATTGAGTTCATTGTGTCCTTAAGGCAAGTAGGTGATATGTTTTTTTCAGCTTCCATTTATAAGGAACCATGGTGCTGGACTGCACACGAATGTAGTTTAGTTAAAAACAGAAAGCATCATAAAAACACAAAGTAATAAAAGCATTTTTGGAGGAACAGTTTTACTTAATTTTATTTTTTGATTTTTAGATTCTCAGGGTGTGAGCATTTGCTTAGTTGTGGAGGCAGGATTAGGAATTATGTAGGAATATAATAATCCTTTTCATCAAACTTGTGTATCCATTTAAGACAAACCCTGGATAAAACCCCAAGGCCACCTGCAGGTGAGCAGATACACAGCCGAGGTACATCACACTATGCAATACCACTCCCATATCTACACCACAACACAGAGGAATCTCCAAATAACCAGGGTGAGTGAAAGAAGTCAGGGAAAAAAACACACTTACTATTTCTAATAAACCCATGAATACAATTGTCTTTGTAAATATAATTAAGTAAAGCTTCTATAAGTTTCTGGAAAATGCACTATAATCCATGGTGACAGAAAGTAGAAGAGACTGCCAGGCCTGGGCAAGGTGAGGTGCAGGAGGCATGTGTGAGGGTAGGAAACTTCTGGTGGTCACATGGATGTGACGGGGTGCATGGTTTCACAGGTTTACATATGTCAAAACTTATCACATTATACACATCAAAAAATGCAGTTTATTTCATGTCAATTTTATCAGAGTACAGCTGCTTAAAACTTTTTAACAAATTTAAAATCAGTACTATATGATTTTTGACTATTCAAAAATAAAGCCCTCTATCCAAATAGCTTTCACAGTCTCATAAAGGAGACTAGGTGAGGGCCCAGTAAATGCTGAATAAAATAAATAACGGTCACAGAAACAAATGACCAATTTCCAAATGAGTGATAATTGAAACAGGAAAAAAAACATCACCAATCAGATGGTTTCACCTGCCTATCTCCATGAATGACATTAATCTTCATTGAATGACATTAATCTTCATTCACTTGCTCAAGCAAAATACTTGGGTGTCCTCCTGGGCATATTCACTCCTTGCTCTTTCATACTGTTAGTTACAATTTCTTTTCTTTCCTATACTAGATATATTCTGAATGCATCTAATTTCTGTCTTCTCTTCCCTGACTCATCTCCTGCTTTGGTCAGATCTGCAAGCACTTCCTAGGTGTTCCACATGCTTCTAGTCTCCTTCCCTTCTGAGCCAGCCTCCACAAAACAAAGGGGAGCAGTTATCTGTAGGGCCAAGGAAAGAAGTGCTCCTAAAAGGAGAGAGAGTTTCAGCCGTAGGAGGCCAGGTGAGGAGAGCTGAGGCCTTGGCACAAGAACAGAGCTATTGCTGACCCATGCATGGCCTGGAGGGAAAAACGGGGAAATAAAAACAATACAGACCTCATAGTCCTCTTCCCATCAGCCTCCTGCCCATGCCTCTTATTGGTCACACCCAAATCGAAAGCCAGGGAGGGGAGGTGATATAATCCATAAAGGTTGGCCTTCCAGGGCACAGAACAGGGTAGAAAAGGAAAGCAGTGGATCTAGAGAAGCAAAGAGAATATATTATCACTTCCTTCTAAAACATAAGATTGATCATATTATTCCCTTAAGAAAATAGCTTTATGTGTGTTTGGGGACAGGGGAAGACCTTTGTCCCTTCCTTTAAAATGGCAAGGTAATCCTTTGTTCATCTCACTAACATTTATTTGCAGGAAATTTTATTTACTGAACTAAACAAATGATAGCTGTAATTCCTTATGTGCGAACCATGGGATAGGCACTGTCCTAAACGCTTTATATATATTACCTAATCTAATATTCCCAACAGTTCTGAAACAGATTATGTTACTTCCATTACTGTACTAATAAGGCAGCTTATCTATCTTTACAAGGGTATCACATTATACATGCATAGTCAATAATCTTATGTGAATTCACTAATACTTGTAGGGAGGAAGACAGGAAGCAAAATGAGATTTAAATAACATGGCTGATGGCACTTGCCAGTCCACTCTCAACACTAGTGAAAACCTAGAGTTTATTTTGTACAATCTGATCCTTAAACACACACCAACTCATTTACCTCGTACTTAATGGAAGAAACAAGACAGAAAGAAAACTGGAAATTATGATTTATTAAGAGATGATGTGTTATTTTCCAATATGACTCAGTTATCATTTCAAAGGTAATTTTTATACACCTTATTATCCTCTTACTCAGTGGCTTTAAAACCTAACCCTTTGACAAGATGATTCTACTCTTGAGAATTAGAGCCTAGATTAAAACACAGGCTAGTTACAAAAGCCTGTCTGACTATAAACTCCTTGCTCTTTAGCATTATCAGGTATTGTCTCACCAAATAAAAGGCTAAAAACTGACAACCTTTTATTCTCTCTCTGCAGAATTGGCACTTGGTATTATTTACCTTTTTCTCAGTTTGCTAATACATATTGAGTGTCTGCAACTTGAAAGGCAATGGATATTTTATATATCCTGCCATTGTCTTTTATTAGTATGGTTTTTATGAAAGGGTACACTTATATTTTAATGCCTAGGAAATGTCAAGGTTTCTATTGAACATAAAAAATTTATTTCCCAACTTATAAAACATAAGTCAGAAATTTTATAAATATTTTGAAGACTAGTGGCAATTTGGTTTTCTTATGCTATTGTGTCCTTGTCTAAACATTGTGGATAAATATTTAGTGCTCATAATCTAACACTGTTGGGGATCTAACATGTAAATCCAACATCTTTTTTAGAGCAGAAATTACTTTTTTTTAAAGAGTTTTCAAAATACATTACAAATAATGTATTCTAACTGGGATAATCATATGTTTCTCTTTGAGTTCACACTCCTGCATTAAAAATTTCCTTCTAATTCATAAGGCACATAAATGTATACCATTGTTACTTATATACAAGCTTTAATCTAAGTTGAAAGTCCATGTATTTTCTTATTTGTATCTTGAGGCTGCCTAGGATGTACTTGCAAATCATAAACATTCAGTAAACATCTGTTGAATGAATGAATGAATTTTATAAATGACAGCTATAAAGATTTATTCTGAATTTTCATTAATTCCATTCATAAGTGACCTAGAAAAAACCATGCTGTTTCTATCAAAAGGTGATATAAACTTCCATTATACGGGATGTATTATAATCACTGGCATATATTTAAGCAGAAAACAACAGCAGCGAGGCAATCGGGCAGAAAAGCCCAAAGTGGCCGGATCAGTGGCGTTCTGTTTGGTGTGAATGATGTTTTTAAAGATTTTGGACTCAATATTTAAAGTCAGGTTATTTGACATAAACATTAGGATTTCTGGGTTTTCTGAATTTCTATGGTATGCCAACACGGCCTCCATTCCCAGAGGCACCAGCAGTCGTAGCCTTAGATCCTGAGCTGACTGGAGTCCCCCCTCTGCTGTCCTGCGTCCCCACTGACCACGGGCCAGTTCCCCTGAGCCTGGGGCTGCAGGAAAGGAATAGCTCACTGCATGGTTTGAATGGAATCGGTTTCTAAAATTCTAAGTTCTGGTGTTCTTTCCTCAAATTAGTGTGCCTGAGTTCACAATGCCGCTTCTTCCACTGCATGAAGAAAAGGATGCTCTTGCCCACTACAAATCTAACTGTGGAGTAAAGCCCTGGGGCATAAAACTCAGGGGGCCTGAAACAGAAGGCAGGCCGCCTTAATGATCAGCCAAAGCACCCAGGGCCTCAGGAGTTGCCTGTCTCTCCCGTCTCACACCTGTTTGGGTTCCTGGGGAGGCCTGGCGTTAGAAGTGGGGTCCTCTCATGATGCTTGAAATTCAGATAAATTCTACAATAGGGTGATGAGAATAATGGCAATTTATATTCCACTTTTTGGTTTGTTAATTAATTCATTAAATGTATTGGACAAATGCACGGCTCTTGAGGGAAAGTCTCTTGAGAATGCCACGGACGAGCAGATACGAGAAACGCCCCCAACTCTTTTTTTTGTTGTCGTTGTTTCTTAAAGCTTCACGTATTTATTTGGATTTAAATGTAGCTATTATCAGTCAATATTAATTGTCTTATTTCATATTGGTATCTGGGTCTGATTTTAGCAATACTTTAATAAATAAATAAAAAAATCATAAGGTCTGGTAAAATTAATGTTTTTGTTCTGATTGAAAGTTGTCTCATTTTTGATAATTCTCCTGACCTGAACACCAGAATCCAGTGTGTGTGTACCTACACACTGACTAGAAGAATACCAAGTTATGATTTTAAAACTGCTCATACACAGATAATAGATAATCCGGTAATCATATATATAGTAGAAGAAAAGCCCCATTTTCTTTAAGGTGAATTTGGAGTTTGAGTTGTCTCTGTTCTTCATCACTAATTTCTAGCTTAGTGGGTATTTTTTGAAATGAAATAGTTTTCTTAATTAAGTATACAACGTTCCACTCTGAAAAAAAAAAGGTAATTTACAGTATTAAAATGCTTACAAAGGACAGCCTAAAAATGACAGAAGAGAAAATGAAAAAAATAAAGTGAGTGTACAACTATTTTTAGAAGTCATTGATAACCAGTTTACATAAACTACTAGCAATAATGAAAAAAATCATTGTTCAATGGATTTAAAAAAATTTTTTTGTCTCTATTTTTTTACATTCACTATTGGTTTGAAGTCTTTTCTTTTTGCCCTGAACATCAATGCATCCAGAGGAAACAGTGACTGGCATGTTAGAGTGTGAATAATGCAGCAATCTGGAATTGCCTGTCCTTTCGCCTTACATGAGAGTTAATGAATAAAAATAGAATTCAGAATTTGAGTTCATACTAACTGCTTCAGAAATCTTTGCAAAAAGAACTATTTTTAGTGACCCATGTGGTCTTATGAATCTCTATGGGAATATCAAGCAAACAGTTCCTAAAATTGGTCACAAATTATCTCATATTTATTTAGCTCCATTCTCAACTACAATCACTTTTTTTGAAGATTACCCTAAAATAAAAAGTAATCGGTCCTGCATCTCAATGAACAGCTGCTCTTGGATATGCACAGTCATTTCAAACTCATCATCTTTCTCTCTCTCTGGACCTCCTTATTTTTCTCAAATGAGTTCTATCCTCCGAGTGACTCTAACTTGACAATTTTCCTTTATGCCTTTTTCTCCATCTTCCCCAAATCTAATAATAAGAAACCAACAATTATTTTTTCTTGTCATTGATACCTCATTTTAATTCCCATTGTCATTATCTTGGTCTCAGAACTCATTACTTCACAGCAAGACTATTTTAATAATTTCTTAGCTGATCTTTCTTGATTTTGTCTCTGGCCTC
Organism: Manis javanica; assembly: GCF_040802235.1. Taxonomy (NCBI): domain Eukaryota; kingdom Metazoa; phylum Chordata; class Mammalia; order Pholidota; family Manidae; genus Manis; species Manis javanica. The sequence continues at coordinate 17,057,192 of NC_133164.1, forward strand.
TCCAATATTGTTCATATACCATGGCTTTCTTTACTTGGTTCATTTTTCCTACTCAAAATGCTTCAAGATTTCTCCATAACCAACAAAATAAAAACTCCCTAGTCTATCATCTAAGACCGTTTTCTTCTGACTCCAATTTATTAATCTAACCTCATTGACTCACTCAACAGACATTTTTTTAGAGTTGCTCTGTGCCAGGAGCTATGCTGGGAACTTGGCATATAAAGTAGAGTAAGGTAAGATCCTTGGAACTTATTCTCAGGAAGAGGACATTAGCCAGCAATGCTCTCCATGACCCCTCCACAATTCTGAGTGTTTATTTTTTCATTCAGTGACTAATTCACTTCTCATTTCCTCCATGGAAACTCTTAACTATCTCCGTCCATTTTAGTTTCTTCCTCTTCTGAACTTCTATCTCATGGTATTTATTTATGATAATCTAGCCAACTTGTTCTTTTCTTCCCACAGCTTTCCTGAAAGAAAACTGACATATAACATTATGTAAGTTTAAGGTGTACGATGTGATGATCTTATATATTGCAAAATGATTCAATAAGGTTGATAGTGAAGACATGCATTCCTTCACATAATTAGAGTTTTGTACCTGTGTGGTGAGAATATGTAAGATCTATTTTCTTAGCAGCTTTCGAGTAAATTAATACATTGTTAACTCTAGTCATCATGTTGAATATTAGATACTCCAAATTTATTCATCTTATAACTGGAAATCTCCTCATTTCCCTCACGGTCCCCCAGCTCTGGCAACCACCGTTCTATTCTCTGTTTACATGAGTTTGGCTTTTTGTTCTTAGCTTTCAAATGCAAGTGCCATTATGCAGTAGTTGTCTTTCTCTGGCTCACTTAATTCACTTAGCGTAATGCCTTCAAGTTCCATCCATGTTGTTGCAAATGGCAGGATTTCATTTTTCTCGTGACTGAATAATGTTCCATTTTATATATTTATATATATATATATATATATATATATATATATATATATATATATATATATATATATACCACATCTTCTTTATCCATCCACCCACTGATGGACACCCAGGTTTTTTCCATATATTGGTGTCTCACCTGAGGGTTTCAGCCCTGTACAAGTTCGCTATGGGTTCAGTGAGACTGAAAAATGACAAAAGAATGTTGTGGGTGAAAAGGGGCTCCCACTAAGCTGTTTTATTCTAATAGGGGCAGGTCAAGCCAAAGAATCCCATCTGCTTCTGCCCCAGCAAGCCCGTCTCAGTCTCTGCTCTTCACTCTAGGCTCTGCCCCAGACGCTGCTCTCTGCTCCCCCGTCTCTGCTCTCTTTTCTAGGTTCTGTTCTCCGGCTTCCCTCTGCTCCGCTCCAGGCTCTGCTCAGCTCTGCAGGCTCTCAGCGTCTGCTTCGGCCTCACCTCTAGCACTGGGCTCTTTCCATAGCAACACAGGCAATAATGGCTTATCGCCAATGGGTATACAAGTATGTGCCTGCACAGTAGGCTAAGTATTACATCATTGCAGGTATACAATGGGTTTCAGGTGAGGATCCTGGCCGTGGAACTTCCATTTTCCCCATAGTTGGCTACTGTGAATAATGCTGCAATGCACATGGTGGTGCAGATATCTCTTCAAGGTGGTGATTTCATTTCCTTCAGATATATACCCAGAACTGTTGGCCATTTATGTATCTTGTCTGGAAAAAAGTCTATTCAGGGTCCTATGCCCACTTTTTATTTAGGTTATTTGTTTTTTTATTACTGAGTGATATGATTTCCTTATATATTTTGAATATTAACTCCTTATCTGATAAATGCTTTGCAAACATTTCTTCCATTCCACAGGTTGCTTCTTCACTCTGCTGAGTTTTTTCTTTTTTAAAAGAAGCTGTGCAGAAGCTTTTCAGTTTGATGCAGACCCACTGTCTATTCTGCTTTGCTGCTTGTACTTTTGGTGTCATATTCAAAACATTGAATGTGACATGGTGCCACACTGTCTACTTCTACAAAAGGAATTCAAAAAAAAACAATGAACAAGACTGAGGTCTGCAAATCTGGCCCTGGAGGTAAGGATGGGAGTGTCACCTGGTCCCTGGATGTGGGGGACTGCTCTCTGTAGCTGGAGGGGCTAGCCAAGAGGACAGGGCCCTTGGATTCCCTGAGGCACAGATGGGACCCTCTGCCGCCATCCCTGTGCCTGCAGGCCTGCTCATAGGCTGGGAGGGGCGGGAACTGAGCGTAGAGCGCTCCAGGTTCTACGGGAGCGCAGACAAGAGTGCCTCCCAGTTGTTCTCGGGGCCAGCAGGACGGCTCATGGACTGTGGCCGGGAGGGGCTTGAGCCAAGTGTAGGACCCTTTCAGAGCTCTGGGGGTGCAGCCAGGAGTATCTCCTGCAGGGTCCCTATGCCAGCAGGGCTTTTCACAGACCATGGTTGGGATGGGAGCCCAGCTACAGGCCCTTTCAGACTCTACAGGCTGTTTGGCCGACTTACCTCCAGGGGCTCCCAGATCATGGCCGGGAGTGGCTGTGGGCCATTTCAAGCTGCACAGTGGGACCAGGTTCTGTATGCCTATTACCCAATGCATGGGTGGGCAGGACTGCTCCCATGTCCCTTGTGTATGGTGCTGGTGACAGGACAAGCCGAAAAGGGTGGTAGCTGAGTAGTACTCAGGAATACAAAGCTGTTTCCTTTTCCATGGCTGGGACCAGGGTTGGCAAGTCAGCCACCTGGCTGTGGGCTTGCCTTCTCAGAACAGCTCTCCTAAGTCTTGGGCTGAGCCAGAGTTTCACAATCTCCTGCCTGAACTCCAAAGCTCTCACAAAGGTACTTTTGTCCATAGACGGATGCCAAATTATTGTTGCTGTGCTTGGGATACAAGCTAGGGATGTCTTATTTGGCTATCTTGCTGATGTCACTCCTTGATAAAATAACCTAGAGGACTTGTTCTTAACCAGAGGCAATTTTTCTCCCATGGGACATTTAGCAATGTCTAGAAACATTTTTAGTAGTAGTCTGAAAGATGGGTGGTACTGGCTTCTAATGGCTAGAGGCAAGGGATGCTAAACATTCTAAAATGCACGGACATCCCCCACAATAAAGAATTATCTGGTCACAAATATCCATATTGCTGAGATTGAGAAACGTTGATCTGGGTAATTGTTTATCGTGCATATAAGTTTTTTTCCCCAATAATGCCACATACCTTATTGAAATAGAAGTCATTTACTTTTCTATTTATTTTTCCTGACTTTTGAAAAACAGTGTAGTGGGTTAAATGTTGGTTCCCCCTACCCAAAATAGATCAAATCCCTGGAATATGTGACTGTTGCCCTATTGGAAAAAGAGTCTTTGCAGATGTCATTAAAAGTCTTGAGATAAGATCACTTTGGATTATCCAGATGAGCTTGAAATCCAATGAGAAGCGTCCTTATAATAGAGACACGGAGGAGAAACACACAGAGGAGAGACACACACACAGAGGAGGAAATGTGAATACAGAAGCAGAGACTGGAGTGCTGAGGTCACAGCCACACGCACAGAGGAGAACTGATGGGAAGGTGGAGGCAGAAATTGGAGTGATGTGGCCACAAGCCAAGGAATCCAAGGAAGGCCACAGCCACCAGAGTGTGAAGGCAAGGAAGGAGGCTCCCCTAGAGCCTCAAGAGGGAGTGCAGCCTGCCTGCACCTTGATTTAGGACTTCTAGCTTTTAGAACTGTCATAAAGTAAATTTCTGTTGTTTAAAGTCATCAAGTGTGTGCTAATTTGTTATAGCAGTCTCTGGAAACATACATACAGTAAGTACAATGCCTCACCCATATTAGGTACTTAATAGATATTTCATATTTATGAAGGAAATTGTTTTGCTTCATTGTAGAAATTCAGTTATGTCTCCTTACAAAATCTAATCAAATGCATGTTCTTGTACCTGCATATGACTTCCCTCAATGCTACAGTGTGTCATTCAGCTACTAGACATATTAGCAAGTGAGTTAATAGAATACTACCCATGGGAGGCCACATGATGCAATCATCAAGGTGTTAGATGTACATTTGTTCATGTGTGTACTCATTGATTTATTTCAAATGCACTCCATATAGATGTCTTCTACTGAACCTGTTAGCTATAAGATGTAATGCTGTAACTTAGAAGCTAGCTGTGGTTAATGTAGTTTGTAGCAACATCAACTTTAATCTCTAGATGGCACTATGTTATAAGAAATCAACCTAAGATCTGATACGATTTCATATAACTGTTTCTGGAAATGAAGAATATTTTCCTGCTAAAATCTCCGAAGAAATTATGGACACTACTATGAATGGTCTATTTTACTAAATATGGGTAGGCTTCTAATGTTCATATTACTATGTGATAAGGAAAGATAACAGAGGGATTGAATTCTGAAATGTGCTGACCAACAGTAAAGAATATATCAGAAAAGTTAATTTTCAACAAGCTTCTGGATCATTCTGCATACATTCATGAGCAAATGTATACACAATGAATGAGATAGCTCCAATTTCTGGTATTAGAAAGTCCACATAACCTGGGACTTTATCTTTGATAGTTACAAGGGAAGATTAATAACCTACTCTTCATTTCAGCTCAAAATATAAACAAGATGACATATTTATCCTTAATCCTCATTACTGAAATTCCAAAGTCAGTCTCAGATGAGGTGAGATAATGTTACTTGTATCATCTTTTCCTTAATTCTCTTTTTTACATCCTTTGCCTTTCTTTTGAAGAACATTTTTTGTCTGGAGCCTCCAGTGATTTCTAGGAATTTAAAAAATTCTATGATCCTGAGGGCTTTTGTAATTAGATTTTTCTCTATTTGCATATATGGTAAACTCATTTAAACCAATGAAATAATCTCTCATCATTGTCTTCTCCACTTCCAAAGCATCTTGAACCACTGCTATGGTACATTTTCATTTATTATTCTGTGTTTTAATTATTTGCATACAGATCTTACCTTTGCAAAATTATACACTCCTGGGGAAGGCATCCTGACTTATTTACTTTTATGCAAAATGGTATGTGCTTAGAAACAAATAATAAAAACAGATTTGGTAGTGCACAATGTGATTCAATTCAAAGAAAAAATTGTTTATTTGTGAGTTGTTTCTTTTTTCAGCCTTTTTCCTTCTTTAAAAACATCTGAATGTCTTTGATCTGAAATACACAGTGTGACTGCCAAGTAAAAACAGGTATAGTTTCTTCATCAGTTCAATGATTTGGGGGGGATTAAATTATTAAATAAAATTTTGGGACATTCAATGCAGTTTATTTGAATTTCTTCATTTTCTTCACACAAATGAAAAACCAATCTACCATCACCCCTACCAATTCTAACCCTCAACTTTCCTCTTTCTTCAGATTTCCATTCATCTGCCCATTCTTACAAACACAGTTCTTCCATTGTAGAGAGATGTTGCCTTTTTTTGTTCCTAAAGCACATTGCCCTTCCCATACTACAGCACACATATTGGACTTTCATTGCTTATTACTTTGTCTATATCTTTTATAATTCTTTAAACTTCAAAACGATGAGAACCATGTATACCTTACTTACCTTTGTATACCCAGCACTTGGCACAGAGCCTGCTATATTGTGACCACACAGTGTCTACTGTGTGAATAACAGTGGAATGAATGATTTAGGATGAAGGGGAAACACTTATACCATTTACCTTCCCAGTAGCTGGGATACTTATTATGTGTCAATCACTATGCTAAATACAAGAGGTGGAGCAGCGAGCAGGACAGACAAATCCCCCTGCCTTCACAGAGCTCCCATTTTAGTGCGTGAAGGCAGGCAAGTCAACAAATAAATACATAAGTCAACAAGTGAATACAAAATAAGACATATATGAAAAAATCTAAACATACTAATAAATTAGTTTATAACATATAAAAATGAGGCAGGTAAATGTGATAGTGCTCAAGGTAATTCCAGAAAGGCCTTTCTGAGGAGATACAATTGAGGTGAAGTGGTGGTAGGGAGATCTGTGTTTTGTGGCACAACATTTCCTTTGGAGAACAGTCAATGCAGAAGACATGAAGCAGACATTTCCTGGGCATGTTCCAAACACGAATGAGATGGAGTGAGTGAACGAGAGAAGCAGAGTGTGTTTGGAGCAGAAACCTGGCGTCAGATAATAAAGGACCTTGGAAAGCCTGACAAGGACTTCAGATTTAAAATGGGATGTCTTTGGACTGGGGTGGTGGCGGTGGGTGGGCAGCAGGAAGTGGTCAGCTCTGGTTTATATTTGTGTTAGAGATGTCAGAATTTGCTGAGAGAATACATATGAAGTATGAGGGGAAGGGAGCCATTAAGGATGACAACAGGGTTTTTGGCTGGAACGACTAGAGAAATGGAGCTGCCATTTACTGAGATCAATAAAAAGTAGAAGATAGAAGGCAGATGAGAAGACAGGGAAACTTTTGCCTTTAAGTAGAACAAGTATATATGTTAATGAAATGATCTCAGGTGGTGAACAGTTCAATATATAGAAGAGAGAGGAAATGATCCCAGAAGTGTTCCTTGATTGGGCAAGAAGGGTTGAGATACTGTACAAGCAAAGTAGTTGCCTTAGATAATTCACCCCATATGCAGGGAGTACAAGGTGTAAAGGCACAGATGCAGACAGACTCGTAGCGATGGTGGGTTTGAAGCTGATGGCCCTTGGAAGCTCTCTTATGAGTGCTTCTATTTTTCCCATAAAATAAGAAACAAGATAATCAGTGGAGAGCATGGATATTAGAGGTTAGAGGAGGGAGGAAAAGGTGCAGAATGTAAGTTTTTAATATGAGATGAATAATGTATAATATGTGACACTATTTCAAATGGCTAAAAAAATCAATAACAGCATAGTCATCATGTGGTTTTATTCCAAATTCCCTATTTTCAAATTAACAGACTATAACGGAACAACTAATAGTTTACGAAGAAAGTTGTCATGGTTTGATATGTAACTTCAGTTGAAACAGGATGCTTTAAATGTAATAGTAAATGCTCAATAAATTGTCAGCGACTGCAAATACATAGAACAGCATTGGAATGTGGTAGATTGAGATTGGCTCTGTCTTTTTTCTAAGTACCTGTGCTATGTTGAATGAGTTGATTAGTTTGACCACCTATAAAAGGGGTTATAAGAAACAGACATAGTGGAGATTCTTCATGTCTGGCTTTGAAGACAAAGGAAGCCACATGGCTTGGAATGTGTGTGACCTCTTGGAGCAGAGAGTGGCCCTGAGTGGCTTCTAGGAGCTGAAAGCAACCCTTGGTTGACAGCCTGCAAGGAAATGTGGACCTCAGTTCTATAATCATGAGAACTTGAATTCTTTGAGAATCCTCAGTGAGGTTTGGAAGTGGGTATTTCCCTCAAAGTTTCCAGATGAGAATTCAAGAAGACCCTGAGCAGAAAACTCAGCCATACCTTACCCAGATTTTTGACCTACAGAACTCTGAGCTAATGAGTAATTGTTTTAAGCAATTAATTATCAAACAATGGCACTTTTCTTTGTAAAGCACTAATTTTCAGTCAGATCTTATTAACTTTAGAATAGAGGACTGATATAGGAGAAAAGACTCAAACGAGTTGTCTGGGAAGCCAAACCCATCTAGAAGGAGGCACGTGTGATGGACACAGGAGGGATCACTGCGCTGTAGAGCTGGGGGATATAGGGGTAAAGATCGAAGGTCTTTATTAAATTCAGATTCTAGGGTTTCTTGGTGTAGAAACTAAGGATGAAACTAAAGAGCAATCTTTCAGTGGAGGGAGGGTATTCAGTGGTGGACAGAGCTAAAAGCCAACTTCTATTTGATTCTGTCTTACACAGGCTTTACCCTTAATAGACTTTTATTCTAATTTGACTCTACTATCCAGTCACCTAGGTTCAAAGTAATAGCATTATGTTTGAGTCAGGGCTTCTGGAAGTCATCAAGTCTAGCTGATAATTTTCTCAGCATTTCTCTTACCTCTCCATTTCCTTGGCTAGCCTCTCATCCCAGCACTCCATCCTCTGGTAACTGGTTTATATTACAGAACTTTACTTGGACATCCTATGTCCATTTCTATGCATTACCGCCAGACTCATCTCACTTGAACCTGTCTTTCTTCACACCACCTTCTTGTTCATAATTTCTCTCCGTAAGATTCTGTCTCTCCAAGACTTTTGCACTGTCATGGTCTTTTGGCCTCCCTTGCATTATGCACGAGGAAACTAAAGCCGGAGAGCTATGCTTCCTTCACTCAGTGTCCGAGCAACAGGGGACAGAGGGGGGCCTAGAATGAGATCTGACTTAGTTGGATGCTGTCTCCTTTACACTATCATGCTTCTCAGAATGGCTTCAGGGTTTTCACCTTAACTGCAATCTTATCTCTCTACCTTTACCCTCTTTACTCCTCATGAATCATCTGCTCTGGACAAACCCATTTTCCCACTGTTCTGTGAATATATGGATCACCTTATTCCACTTGGCAGATGCCCTCTGTTCTCTGCCTTTCATAATGCTTGTGTTTGTGCTGGCTGGTCACTCCATCTCACAGATTCCATCTTTCTGTGAACTCTGTCAGCATCCCCTGTTTGTGTCACTCATGAACACATGAAGCTTACAAACCACCTTATTTGGTTGTAGATATTTCACGAGTGGCTCTCTTATCTTGATAAGACTATATATTCTCAGATGGTGCCTGTGGTTTCCACTTCATTTGTAGCCAGCTCCAGGCGTTGTTGCATAAATAAACAGTATACCAAATTAAATTAGGCTTTGTGTTCTTCTGCACTGTTTATATTTTAAATTAGCTAACATTTATTTATTGAGGGCTTATTAGGTATTAGGCAGGGGGATAAAAGGGGAGATAGGCTAAATCTCTGTCCTCAAATGAGCTCACATTCTAATGGGGAATTCAGGCAACTAAATTGCTGTTAAGTAATATGATAAGTATGTTTGCAGTGAGTTTTGGGGTTACACTATTCTCACTACTATCCAATGATTAGAGAAGATGGGCCCTTGTGGTTGGTTTTGAGCTTGGCATGGTTTTTCTCCTATGAGACTGTTGGTTCATACAGGAATTTTATCATGATACATGTTACATTAGTTCCATGCTCTAGCTGGTTGAACAGACTCAGATTCAGCAAAAAACACTGCAGCAAAGCCACATTTTAAAGGACTTTGCTCTAGCATGGATCCAATTATTCTGGGTAAATAACCTAACTGATTAGGTGTCCTATTGTATTTTCATTTGAAAAGTGCTCTGATCCAGAGCCAGTTAATTAAAAATCTATTTTCAACCTGGTTTTTTTTTCATTTCAAACAAATATGCCCTTACCTTATTGTGAACGATTTAGAATTTAGAATATTGGCCCTTAGAAACAGGTTGTACTTAATTACAATAAATTCTGTTGCTTTGACAGTAGCTACAAAAGCAAACAAATCTTTTCCACGTAATGCTTTCTACAATGGCAAAAAAGAGAAAGACTGAGAAGTCCAGTTGACAAACTGCAATTGGTCTGCACTAGGGTACTTGAGTACATCATTCAGTATCACTGAAATGTGAGGGAGCTTTGTTAGGATTTAAAAATTGAGGACTTGGATTCCTACCCAGTTGCAATAACACAGGGTAGCATTGTTAGTTCTGATTCAAGTGCGACTGATCAAAAGGTTATTGAATATTCCTTGTCTCTCTGCCAGCTCTGAATGTCCTCTCCCTGACTGGAATATTTGGATCCTGTTGTTGTTCATTAATGCTTATCTTACATTCCATTCACTATCATTATCTACCTTTCTCAGTAATTAGCTAATTATATTTCAAGATAATTAGTTTAATGAAAGTGTGGGAAGTATGCAGTAAGAATCTAAGTGATATTGTCATGACCTCTACATGTAGATTGAATTAAAAATAAGGAACCAAAAAAATTAAAAAGGAACATGTTTTTACAATATTATATGTGTTCAAACGATAGTGTGTTTTACTGAAATACTTCAAGTAAGTGCTAGTTTCCTTTTGGGTCCCATTGCTCCTTGCGGGTATAAAATGGTAAGTTGGGCATTAGAAATGTGGAGAAATTCTTTCAAGCTACTGGGGCAGCTCTTTGGTCCCTGCAGATGTGATGCTTGTTGCGGCCTATCCTGTTTATGGATTTCTCCGATACTAAAGAAATATAGAGAAATTTCTAGAAATGAAGTGAAATAATATTAGATTAGTGAAGTACCTCTATTAATAGATGGAATATAGCCATACTTGTAGTTCTCCATTATAAGAAAAGAGCACATGATTAAGTTGAAGTGCTTATATATTATCTAGTTATATATTAAACCTAAATGTGTATATATTATCTAGTGACTTATGCATTTATGTATGCATGTATTTATTTATACCAATGTATGTATGTATGTATGCATGTCTTCATTGAACATGACCCTTTATTCATTGCTGTGGAAGAACAAAGAAGGATACTGACGATGCTTTCTATCTTGAAAAAGGTTCTTATCCCCTTAGACAGCAAATGAGAATGTGCCTCAGTCCTCCAACTGCAGGAGCATAACTGACCAAGAACCTCTGCAGGGATCTAGTCCATCGCTACCACCATGTTTGCTCTGAGCCTATGCTTGCTAGAGACAGTTTCCAGCTGGTAGCTGAACACAGCTGAGACAATAAGGTCTATTCTTGGGAGACTGGGACTCTATGCTAGTTACCTCTGGCCCAACGACTCTCCCTGAGAATTGCTGGACTTCCCTCAGACAGCATGGCACTGTAAGATGTTTCCACCCTGCCTTTCTTCTCATTCTTCTTCTCTCAGGATCAGGCTTGTATATTGGATGGTTCTCCCAGGCTTCCCTAGCTTGCTCTCTATTTTCTTTCACAAGCATTTCCCCAGTAAAAGCCTCTGTATGTTTAATCTCACCTTGCTATCTTATTCTTGGAGGACCCTGCCAAATACACTAATGATGAACTATACTTAGGGAAAATTAAAAACATTATTAGGAAGTACAAAATAACAGGCAACAAACAATACAGTTAAAGAGGTCACAATAAGTGACATAAAGTGATTCAGAATAGGTAAAGAGGGGCTGAAACAGAAATTAGGATGCATAATATGGTAAAGCATTCTAATGGAGTTGTATACAGAAGAACTGAAGATTTGAAGTTTTTGAAGACTGAAATTTGAAAGGTTTATTGACTTTGGATTTAGAAGGCCTTGAATATCATGCTGGAGAATTTGGCTTATCTCTTTCCTCTCTATTCCCTCTCCTGAAAATGTGACAACAAAGGGTCTTCAAAGTTTTGAGAATGCTGGGCACCAGCCGGTGCTTTCTATTTCAGATCTTAGTGTAGAGGCATGACTAATATCTGGTGGAGTTCAGTAGTCAACGCCCAAGAGCAAAGCCACGGAGAGGAGCCATAATATGAGGCTGGGATTTGGGATTCTAACACCTTGGTAGTTTCCTATTGAGCTGAAGTACACACATATGTGCAACAAAGACTGCTTTTGAGACTCGTGTCTTTGTTCTATACCAAGAACAGGCTAATTGGCTAGTTTCTCTTCCTTCTAGTAACTGTGCTACAATTAGCAGTGTATGGGCCAGAGCTGAAAGATTTTGTTTGGCAACCCAGTGCACATTTTGTTTGGCAATGATAGTGCTTTAAAAAAATCAGAAAAATCTGGATTTAAGACTATTTTTGAATAATCCATTTATTTGGCTGGATTTTCATTCCTGTACAACTACAGAGTTGGAGTTGAGTAGCAACTTTTCCATTTAGATGGGGTAAGGATTGTTCAGGGAGGCCACAGCATCCATTCTACTTTATAATCTAACATCTGGTCCATGCTGTTCAATGATGCCCCTGTCTAGTGTTTGTAGCCTTTTCGTATGTGACTGCACCCACATTTAAACCTTACTTTCTATATCTGGCCACACTAATGTTGAAGACTTATAACCAGCCTGGCCACATGGCCATTGTGTGTTTGCTCTGGGGCAACAGCTTTGTGTATGTGAACAGCTGACATGCTTTGGATCCCAGGGAACTTTGCTGTGAGATTCTTGTCTGAGCAAGACATAGAAAGGGTTCCATTTTCTACTCAGCACCAAGAGGATTCAGTTGGCAATGGTGGCAAACTGAGCTTGAATGAATTAGCATTGAGACCAATGGTTGCAGAGTCTTGGTTGGAGGGTTAACATAAGTCCTGTCCTCTGTGGGTGATGAGAAAGATAAGGGCTTATCTGAAGACATGTATAATGGGAAGTACTCCACAATTTATCATTATGTTACAGGAGGCTTCATCTCGGTCGTGTCAGTACTTGTATAATCTTCCCTCAAAGGTCCACAAGCATTTATTGAAAGGCCATGGGAGCCATTCACTCTGTGTCCAAGACCACAGGCTTACATTGGACTTCCCTGGTCATTGCTCTTTATGGCCCCATAGATTAGGAATAAGCAAACTTTTTCAGTAAAGTGCCAGATAATAAATATTTCTAGTTTTGTGGGCCAATCATGTTTGTCACACTACTCAAATTTGCCGCTGTAGTGTGAAAAGCAGCCATGGGCATTATGTAAACAAAAGGGCATGACTGTGTTACAATAAAACTTTATGTAGAAAAATAGGTAGTAGGTAGGATTTGGCCAGCCAGTGTAGTTCACTGACCTCGTCATAGGGCATAAAGAAAGGGAAACACTTATCACAGCCTTCCAAGCCACAGCTAAATTCTCTAAGGATTTAGGGAAGTGTCAGAACTTCAACCATGTATTCCATATCTTTTTCCTCTCTAGTTAAAATGTAAACATCCCTCTATTTCTGTAATCTGCTTCCCAGAAAACTCTGCTTTTTCTCCCTAACCCTCTCATGGAACAATGCACCAATTTTGTCCTTCCTGAGCCTCCACAGTTTTCGGTATTAACAAAAGACAGGTTCTCCCCCCCACCCCCCGAGCACACCACCTCTTTGCTGTGTGCAAGTGAGTGAGACACCCACAAAGTGGTCTCTCGGTTCACTGGCCCTTTCACAGTCCAAGAACTCAACTCTGCTTCAGCTACCCTCCCCTCTTGGTCTTCTGCACCACATCTGCTGACATTTCTATGCCCCCAATTTCCAAATTTGTATCTGCAGTCCTGACAAGACTTGCAGTTGATACGTATTTCTACCACACCGGATATCCATTTACCTGACAAACAACTCGAACTGAATTTTGCCAAAGCTGAATTCATTAGTTCACTCCTTAACCTCTTCCTTCTTTGTCTTCCGTCTGCAGAAAATGACCCCACTTTATCCTCAGTTGCTTCAGTCTGCAGCCTATATTCTTTTACTTATTTCCCACATCCAAGCCATTAAAACCTCCCCACACGCCGCTTTCCATTGTTACCCTTCAGGCTCCTCTTACCTTCTGGAATGGCAGAATTCTCCTGGGATCACTGGAATGACTACCAAAAACCTCATCTCCTGACTGTCTACACATATTAGCCAAAATCAACTTTTAAAGCATAAAGCAGGTCACGCCTCACCTTTAATCTTCTGACTTAAACAAACAAAAAAAGAGCAAACTCCATACCTTTTCCTATTAAGTCACACACAATGTGACCTCTGCCGCTTGGATTTCTTTCTCTTCCTCCTCCCTGCTCACCTCCGCATCCTGTGGGCCTCTTTCCATTCCAAGCTCACTGCCATCGCGGTACATCTACACTGGCTCTGTCATCTTCTCGGGTTGCTCTTTGTCCTCATGTATCAAAACCAAACGTCTCTTACAATCCAGATTTCAATGTAAGTGGTGTCTCCTCAGAAGCCCTGACTACACAGGATAAAATTGCCACCTGTCACTCTGCATCATTTCACCATATTTTAATTTTTTCCATGGTATTTATCACCATCGTGGCTGTTTGATTTTTTGTTTCTTTAATGGTTCCTCAGGTAAAATGTGAGCTTGCATGGAACAAGAATTGTTTGACTATCCAATTACCTTACTTCTTTAGTCAATCGATCATTTTGCATCATCTCTATCCATTAGCCCCTTCTGGTTTTCTCTCCTTGGTTTTGGTGGTGAATTGTCTTGATTATCATTTCTGCAATTCTTCTGTCAGGAGTTCGGGCCTCCTTTCTTTGCATCACACCATCCTGGCAAGTCACATTCCTGGATGACTCCAGCTTTTACCCTCTCTGTGCCATTATTCTGCTTGATAAGACTTGCTGGGAAAAATCACATAACCAACAAGAAACGTACAGTCATTGCCTCACCTGTACACGGCCTGGTAATGTTAGTGTATTTCCCAATCATCCAGTGCTCCTGAACTTCACACAGTTATTCAAGTCTCTGCTCCTTGTGTGCAGCAAGTAAGCTCATGCCCTGCTGTGAAGACAAAACAAGCCCTAAGAGAGGCACCCACCCCTAAAACTTTCTTTCCACCACCAAACCTACAAGCCTTCCTTTCTTCCTCTCCTGTCACTCAGGCAGAGGGCTTCCTTTCTTGGATAAGCACATGTCCTCTATGGTTGCTTTTGAGCCTATCCTTCCTGCGCACCAGGATCTTGCACTATCAGTTATTTTCTACTCTGTTCCTGACACATCTCTCTCCTTCCTGGACCTCCCTCACTCTTTGCTCTTGCTGGGCTCAATTTCTTTGATTTCTTGGCATCCATAACTTTTTCTCTGTCTCTTTGGGGATTTTCAACATATCCCTCTGTCTGCAATGCCCCTTCTCCTCCACATCATCTGGTTAATTTGTGCTCCTTTCAGATTTCAGCTTAGGTGTCAGTTCTTCAAAGTGGCCTTTCCTTAACGCAGATGATAGCAGGGACTCTGTTATCACTTCCGTCACACACATTCTGAGCTTCCTCCTTCTTTCACCATCAGAGTAGTAACTATTTAATACCTATATTCCTTGATCCATGGAAAGCTCCCTAAGGGGAGTGACAATAAGTGTCTGTGAGCCACACTGTATTTGTGCCTAATAAAGTGCCTGGCTCATCACTGGCATTCACTCATGGATATCTGTTGAATGAATGAATGGAAGGAAGAAGAAAAAGAAGGAGGAAGAGGAAGAGAAATAGGGGTAGAAGAGGAGGAAGAAAGAAGAAAGGAAGACAAAGGAAGGATATCCTGAAGAAATGCACACCCTACAGCCTGGAGCTGACTTGCAGGCATTTGTTTCACATCTCTCACAGGGCTGCCCCATGGCTCCCGACAGAGGGAAGTCCCTCCCCGTCAGGAGGGTTCTCCAGGCTCACTCACTGTGGGTAATAAGCACTTGGCTGAGGTTCATCAAAGGCAGCGTGGCTCCATGCTGCCTCTAAACCACTGCTGACCTTTTCCAGCCTGAGGGTCTCCACGCAATCTCCTAGTGTTGCTGTCCAGTGAGTCTGATGTTCACTCAGGTTTCTTTGAGAGTGGCCTAGGGAGGCAGGGGGGACAGAATGTCATTGTCTTGCCAATGGGTTTCAGCCCCAGGCAAGTTCACCATGGATTCAATGTGACCAAAGAAATGACAGTAGAATGTTCTTGGGATGAAAGGGTTATACCCAACTTTATTTCCACAGTGGCAGGTCAATCACTAAAATCCTGTCCACTCAGAGGGAGTCTGTGTGCAGCAGGCTGGTCTCTGTCTCTGGGCTTCTCTGCCTTCGGTGCTGCCACCACTCCAGCCTCTGCTATGCTCGCCTGCAGCCTTGTAGCCATGCCACAGTGTTGCCCAGAGCACTGGGCAGAACTCTTTATATAGAATCAGTAACAATGTATTGCCCACACTTGTGTAGTGAGCTAGCCGACCAGGGCCAGGTGAGAATCCTGGTTATAGGAACTTTCCACAGTCATGTTCTTCCTACTGGTCATAATCTACCCCTTACAATGAAGTTGGTGGACTTTGGCTTGGATCAGAGAGATTAGTGTTCGAGGGTTGTAGTCTAGGGCAATATTTAGGAAGGTACAGCAATGGACAGATAAGATGATTAGGATCTAAATTAGAGTGGTGGTACTCTTTCTATTAAATCATGTGTATACTATTGAATATTAACATACAGCTTGAACAGAACATACCAAAATGTCTAAACATGGAGAACTAATTCAAACAAGTGTGTTCTTATGTGATTCAACAGTGATAGGCTGAGAAATTAGTAAAATATTAAGCTAATGTGAACATAACAAATTGGATTAGTGAAAAGTAAAAACATTGCTTTAAGCATAGGAGAACATATTAAAAGTATCAGTTTACTATTTTAGTTAGTAATTAGAGTTAAAAGAAAAAACGGGGGGAAAAATACAAAGTGCCTTATTATGAATTCAATTATCAAAGCCTCTTAGATAAATGCTATGTGAATTTGATTTTCCTTTTATAATCCTTACCATGTCCCATAAAGAGTAACAGATGACACAAGCAGATGGACTTGTGGTATCTGCTACTGCTTAAAACATCCTCCAGCATTTTTTTTGGCCATATTCATAAACATAGGATATGGTAGAACTAACTTACATCTGTTTAAAATCCTTGGTAACTTCTGTTAAAATTTATTTTAGTAAGTTATAATATGGCAAGGCTTTTTTTTTTATTATGGACAATATTCTATCCAATTTAGAAATAAAGTCTGAGGTATATTTTAATACTTCAAGATAACTGTAAGTTTGGAAAGTGAAACATGCTTTTACCTTTCCTGTGATTTTATAGTGGTGAGTATTCTTAAGGAAATCATGGTGGATGGTAGTTGAATTTGTGGAGGAAATGGGAGAAACACATGGAAAGATTCTTGTTCTAATTAATAATTTATGTAGCTTTTTACAATTTCTCAAAGCATTTTAAGACCATTAATTTTGTTCTTTACCTATGCTTTGCTCTTTTGATAAGTAGCATGTTTTTCAGTTGAACAAAAAACAAGCTACTCTGTCTCCATTAACTTTATTAACCTTATCTGAGAACAGAATGTAATCATGCCCCCTCTTCATTTGGTAGGAGTTTGTCTGACTTGAGTTAAAGTAAGCCTGGGGAAACACCTTGTATATTATACCCACACCTATAGTGTGACAGGAAATGTCACACACGATCTCACGGAATTCTTAAGTAATTAACCTTGATTAAGAGAATAGACTAACATTTATATAGTTATTGCTCAGGTTATTTTAGAAAAAATTCAAACCTATGGAAATTCATATCGAGGTGAGTCAATTTTTATAGAAAATTGTTTATTGTTATGATGCATTTAATAAATTTCTTTAGTTATATAACTGAACAACAGGAAGAAAAATAATGCTTTCAGAAATAATAGTCATAACTTCCAAATTCTGATTATTTGCTGACTACTTATTTTAGGATAAATTTAATGACTTTTTTTTTTAAAAAGCTAGTTTTAAGAGCTAGACCTGTAAACTTCAAGAAGCTCCAGGTGAAACAGTTACATACAAAAAAATGTTAATGAAGTATACATTCACTTTTCAGGCAAGTGTACTTGAAAAACTATACTTGCAGTAAGAATCATTGCGGAGGGACAACTCCCTGAGCTGCACCTGTTTTCTGAGATGGGTGGGCTGGCTCACTGATTTCAAATGGTCTCTGTGGGGTCCTGGTGTTGCAGTTTCCTGAGAGCCCCCATGGAAGACAGGAGGAGGATCCGAGTGACGGGGCTAAGACTTCTTCCCTGAACTTCTCCCTCCTACACATCAACTTCGCTGTCACATATTTAATTTACTGAGGTTTTACCTAAGACTTTTTTTAATTTTGAAATAATGGTTTTTCTACTAAACACAATTAATAGTCACAATACAAAATAAACAAAATGATCGTTGCTTAATCAAGGATGTTAAAATGATGAACTGGATCAAACAGCAATCAAATAAATCTGCCATTATTTTCTGAGCATTCAGTCATTTCCATTTTAATTCTACCCAAGAATCACAAGTAGTCCTAATCTTTTTTCTAGGTTATTTTGGTTTAACATATTGACATTAGAATATTTATAACATGTTTTTCTCCTTAATTCTTAATTATCTTTAAAAGTCCTCATTGTAGAATTCAACAATTTGCTAATACACAGTTTGTTTATCATGGAATTTTCAGGACAATGCAATATATTTAGGCAATATATAAATGCATTAAAATAATGTCAAGTCATTTTACATTATTGGGACTAAGTGCAGGAAAGGCTTAGCTCACAGCAATTACAGATCCTAAGTTTTGCAGCTACTATACTACACAATTGCAGATGTTCAAAATTAGGTCTGAGAGAAAAAGTTCAAGTTGATGAATCAAATGAAAAATGGTAATTTAAAAGTTGAGAGATGAGACCTTCCAACCAAGAACAGCAAAGATGGGTTGAGACAAGAAGGGCAGTACTTTGGTGTGTACTAAATGTTTTTGGTTTCTGGCAGCAAAGGATAGAAAAAAGCCCTTGATACCCACAGGCATACCTACTTACATTCCACACCAATGTGTTTACTTCCAGCTCTTAATGATGGGGTTGACACCTTAGCATTCAGTAGCGCCATTAGATTAAAAATGTCATTAACATCAGCCTCTATTTCTCTGCAGAGAAACCTCGTCCTTCTGAATTCTTGTGCAGCTCCTTCTCCCTTTGTGAGGTGCACTGTTCAGGAATATTCAGTTTACAGTGGAAAAAAAGAAAACTTCAACACTTTCCATTTTTTTCAGGCCAAAGAGAAATAAACCTCAGCATCTCTTGAGCTTGTGATAGGTGATCTTTGTTGTGTGACAGGAAAATGAAAAACCATCCCTTTTTATATTTGGCTTAATAAGGTACGTGAGGTAGCAATGCTCAATAGCCAAAACTGACTGGTGATTTCCTTTCTAGATGACCCATTTAAATTGGCTGAAGATAATGAATTCATCCATCACTTATGACTAAGTGTACTGTCCCCTGCATGCACTCAGGATAATAGCATTTTAGAATGAAGGGTATTAAAATCATCAGATAAATCTAACATTACTGGGGAAAGTCATTTCATGATGATCATTCAGAGGTCATCATTATGCACATTCATACCAGTTTCCAACTGGTTGAGGACCCAAATTGGAGAAGAGCAGGACAAGAAACAATTTCTTTCAAGTGACATCAGTATTTTTCAGCCACTAGGTTGCCTAGTCACTTCAGGGGCAAAAAAGAAAAGAGGGGAAGAGATAGGGATTGGAGTGTTTCTCAGTTTGGTTTGTAGACATTTTTTCTGCTTTTCACGAAGTCGACTTTTTATTTTTGATTAATACTAGGCCACAGGATGGCATAATATTCACACAGAACAGGACTGAAATATGCTGAAGAGCAGGAGGGCTTGCCTAGGTCCCGGAGAAGCTGTCTAGTTGGGAGTGTGCTTCCTCTGCCTCCCCAGTTACTGCTGATAAACGTTGCACAAGGTATTGAACCGTTCTCTGCCCTGGCTTCCTCAACGTAAGTGGGGAGAATAATAATACCTACCTATTGAGGTTGAGGTGAAAATGAAATGGATTTATACACATCGAATATTTATCATAGTGCCTGGCACACAGTAAGCTCTCAATAAAGGTTATTCATGTTATTATTATCATTACCATGATTAATATTATTCATTCTGACCAGAAATCAGAACCACCACAAAAAGGTACTGAGTAAATGTGTTTGGTTTGGTAACTTTTCTTGGTTTTCTTTTCCAGCTAACTGCTACAGAATACTCTCTAAGCCAGCTTGCATTTTTCTTTCAACAATTGGGTTTTAGAATCCTCTTGATCAGAAGCTACCCTATTTAACCCAACTAACATATACACTTTAGGGAATCTGGGATCTTCAAAGCACACTATAGGACTTAGCTTATGGTGGGGGCAGGGAAGGACAGGGGCAAGAAGTCTGAAGTGGTCAGAAGAAACCTTGGCCATCTAAATGGCCTGATTTGTGGTTCTTGCATCTCGGGAGGTCATAAAAAGGCAGGAACCTGAGGGTCATTTTTTGTTATGGGGAACTGTTGCTATGGTAAAGGAACATGATGGAACAAAATGGATGCTGGAGACAGTATTACAACCAGTCTCTCTGGAGTGGACTTTGGGTAGGATACCTGGTTATAGCTTTGTTGGAAGAATACCTATCAAATCAAGCAAACTCTTTCCTTATTGAGTCTGGGAGGCCATCCAAAAGCCCATAGAATATGTCAAATTCCCCTAACAGGTCTTTTTATTTCTTTTTAGGAGGGACACTTTAGGAGCTGAAATAGGATCCTCTCTTTTGGTATGTCTGTTGGGAATATACTCATTTATTTTTATCATCAGATCTAGAGACCATATCTGACCACTGTGTGCTTGGTAGACCTGCTGATTAAAAATTTTGCTTATTTGCAGCCCATCTTTCTCAAGAAATAATTATTAATGATAACTGACTCTTAGAGTAGATTCTGGGATGATACATATTAAGGTATCATGCCTGCCTTGAGGGATCTCATAGTCTAATGAGGGAGGAAGACCTATCATATCATGACTGCATTTGATGATTTTAGTATAAAAATTGCTCCAGAAATGGAAGAGCAAGAAGCTAGTTGACCAAATACTCAGTTGCTGCTGTCCAACTTTAAAATTCATTCATTTAAATGAAGCTCATTCAAGGAGACAGATGGTCTCAAAAACTAAAATATCCCAAGACTGCTTCCCTGACTTAACATATCTTGATAGAACTGAATAAAAATGGGGATTCTTTAGGCTGTACTGTTTCTTATATTGTAGCACTGAAGGAGATGATTCTAATTCATCAAGGACTTCTTACTTCTAGGCATTCTTGGTCTCCATGTTTGCATTTGATTCTATTAATATTTATAGGACAGCCACAGGGTTTTCAGCAGTCACCAGCTACATAATTTCGTTGAATTTTGCTCTTAAAAAGAAATGCTGGGGCATCCAACAGGGATAAATATTATTGGTGGAACTATGTATCACAAGAAATTATTCAAATTCTTTACACACTATGCTTCTGGGCTATAATGTTACTGTACAGAAGGCAAAACTAAGAATAAATCCTCAAATGCCATAGCTTGGATTTAGAATTAAAGATAATGAATGCATTTATGTAAATTCTGTATTTAAAAAGAAAAAAGAATATTATTCCTTACCATGGTAAACTGAAATGTAAATGTTAGGGAAAATGTGCTATTAAGTGTCTTGAGCTGATGGCTAATTTCATTACATGCTGCAACTCTGTGGACTACTACAAAGCTACAGACATTTGAATATTTTTAAAAATAGTGAATTTTTGGTCCCATAAAGATCTAATCAAAATCTGATTTCCTTTAATGTAGGTATTTCTCCTTTATTCTAGACTTTCTTAGACATATATCTCCTCTTGTCTTATCATTCTACTCCTCCCCACCCCATCCCTGGAATGGATTTGCTGTGCCCAACTTACATTTTTTCTCAATTCTGTGGATACTCTTTTTTTAATTATTGTGGTAAAATATACATAACATATAATTTCTGATTTTAGCCATTTTGAAGTGTACGATTCAGTAGTATTAGTTCCAGAACTTGGTCATCACCCCAAAAAGAAACCCCATATTCATTTAGCAGTCATGCCCCATCCCTCCTTCTGCCAGACTCTGACACCCATTAATACTCCATCTGTCTCTGCGTTTTTGTCTATTCTGGATTGGGTGACTAATTCTGATGACTAGAATGGCTCCAGGAACAAACATTTTGTTGTCTAGATTGCTGCCCTCATCCTTATTTGGGGAAACCTTCATGAAATTTCTCTTCTTTTCAAATTTGGTATGTGCATCCCAGCACAGCATTATTTATCCTGCTGTTGGGCACTGATGGCCTGACTTTTAACCCTTGGTCTTTTTTTGAACATGTGCCTATAGAATATCCAACATGTTAAGAATGAATGTCATCTGGTCATTACTGATGGATAAATGTGAAGGGCAATAGAATGATATAACTAGTAATTAATTCAGTAGAAGAGACCTACTGATTGACTTGGAATTTGCTTATGCCCCATAGTCACCTTGAAACTTGTTTATTGAATACTTGCCAGATGAAGTGTACTGGGTGGTACTAAAGTAGAGTTTTTCCAAATTATGAATTCACACAACATTCAAGCCTCAGCAGTCAAGGGCAAACTAACTACTGTCTCTTCAGGCTTCTCCACCAAAGAGAAGGCCAAGTAACTCTTTGGACTCTGAGCACTGGAGATGGTATGTGCTTCTACTTGGCTCTAGTATCAGTTACCTTTACATCAGAGTGGTTAAAAAGAGTACCAATGGCGAGTTTAGTGTCAGAGAAAAGACGAGACTTCATGGTGCCTAATAGTGACATCAAACTAGAGCCTGCCCTCTGTAGAAACTGGGCAGCTTAAATGGATCTTGTCAAGCTCCTGCTAGAAGGGACCTGGCATGTGGCTAAATCGGAAGGTGTGGGGACGGAGAGCAGGAGGTGGTGGTTGTGTAGTCAGTGGAATCGCTGGGAAGTTGGGGAAAGGGAAGGGAGGCAGGAAGCTACTGCCTCCCTGGGGTTTACTGTCTGTGAGTGTGGTCAGGCCTAAGGACCTGAGGAGGGTAGATGCAGGACTGTGCTCCAGAAACAGGGAAGATTACCTAAAGAGGAACCACACAGTGCCATCACTGTACTTAATCTGCCTTTATAATTTTCCCCTAAAGCTTCCAGCATGCACAGTTAGGAGACTGATCTCTATATCCAGAGGACAGATGTTTATAGCTATTATTATTGGTACCATTATTATTGCATGAATATTTCTGATTATGTCATACTAAAATATGTCTTTGAGCCAGAAATTAATGAAATGTTGGATTGGAAGTCACATAAATTAGTTGTATTTCTAATTTTGCTCTGAAGAATAAATTTGGATGCTTTCCTTCAGTGGCAGTTATTAGTTTTAGTGATTTTCTATCAAAAAATGAGAGAAAAGATAACTTTGGATAAGGTTTGTATAAATATATAGTTACTTATAAAGTCTATAATATACATTTGCATTATCAAAATATGAATGTGTATAAAACATAGTTGTAACTTCAGATTTCCTAAATTATTCCAACCTGGTGTAGGCATAGGATGATAAAGCATGAGTAAAATTCACAGGGTTATTCCTCAACTCAAATCTTCCATTTTATAACTGCATATTTTAGATTGCAAACTTTATTATTCTTCTTATTTTGGAAGTAGGGGGAGGAGAACAGATTATTTAGGGAAGTGTAACAAATACTGAATCAAACTCAAACTGAGAGCTGGTTAGTGGATAGCAGTGACCAGGAATTCTGTGATCGGAAGGATAGCCTCAGTGGGTGCTGGTCTTTCCTCACGCTCGTTTCTTCATGGTTCACACCTTATACAGACTTTGTTCCCCCAACAATGATAGAGCTCAGATGCAATGCAACCTTCTCCAAATGAAGTGTCATCCCTTTGAACTTTCAAATGAAATGAATCTTGGTCAGTGCAGGACTGAGAGGACTGAGTTCCTCCAGGGGGGTGGGGGTGGGGGTGGGGGTGGGACACAAAGATGCTTATTCAGCAAAAAGAGTCAGTTACGCTACCAATGAGCAGAGCTAACTGGAAAACTGGCCCTGTCATCCAAGACCTATGCTAAAGAATTATTTTCCCTAATTTAGATGTATGTGACATAATTGCTAAGCAATCTTACCGCACCTCTCACGTGGCAGTGCAGTGACAGCAGCCTGGGTGTCGGGAAATGTATCAGGACACACACCACCAGGAGGCAGAATTACTGGGCTGACCAGCCCACTGTGAGAGTGAGGTCAGAGGTCTCCCCATACAACAGCATTTTCTCAGATTTGACATCAGCTTTCTTGACTGCCATTTTGAATGTTGTTTTCTACTTTAAAACCCTGTATGAAGGTGTAAGTGTGCCTTCTGGATAATGCTTAGCATGAGAGAATGAAGGCTGCGTGGCAGCCAGTAGTAAGGCGCAACAGGGAAATTATTCCCATGATGAAGGGCAACTTTTTTGTCTTAGCTCCCATATTGCCTTATTTGCTGGGGTTAGCTGACTCATTTGTACTCCTGGCTGAATGACTAGCCAGGATCTTAATAAGGATCCTTAGGAGGTGTGTGGTAGGTGAAGTGGGGAGAGAAGAGCTTTAATGCTAACTCAGTCTACTCTTTCATGTTGCCCAAGGGTTGGGTCAGATCCAAGAACTGGAGGAGGTCTTGGTCCCTTCCCACCTCCAACTCTCACTTACTTGCCTCTTGCTCCCACTTTGTGCACCCAGCAGATACACCTCAGACATGCTGCTGCCTTTCTCAAGCTTCCTAATCATGCCAAGTACTTTCTCCTTTCTATGAAAGTAGTTCTTTTAGTTAGCACTTCGGATATTCCTTTTTCTAAGTTCTTGTTCTCAATGAGGAACTGCTTCGAACATGATGGAAAATCTCCACAGAGAAAAGGTAGGAAGAAGAACAGAGACAGTAGCCATCTGTTGCTTTGGCTATCTTTATGCAAACTGGAAACTGGAAAAGCTTTCTTTCTTTTTTTTAAAGATTTGTTTAATTTGGAAATTATATAAATGTAGTTTAAAGGCCCAATGTTAAACTAGAAATTTCTGCCCTAACATCCGTGAAATTGACAATGAATTTGCATGACTGGGTTTATTCAAACATTCAAGTCAATACTATCAGAAATCACAATTCATAATAGGAAGCTTTATTCTTATTCAAATAATAGTATAACTTTCTAAAATGTTTTAGATATATACTTTTGCAATTGGCTTCAGAACTGAATTAAAACTAGACCAAGAATTACTTTCACTCCATAACCATATTTTCTTGCCTGTTTTTCAACTTTTTGTCCAAGTGGGAGTCATGTATCTCCTGGCTGTTTTCAAAATTCAAATCTGCTATCAACACAAGTTGTCACCCTTGCAATTTTAAAGTCACTCTCTTTTAGTTTCAAAACATCCAGGATCTTAAGTTATAATGGCAACAATGGAAAAATGTCTAAAGGCTCCAAAGAAAACAAATACAAAGAGACCACACTCAGTTGGGTCTATGACATGTGGTAGGTTTGTTTTTAAAAAGTCACTTTACTCAGTGTCACACCCATATATCTATCTGCTTCCAAAACAAATGTGATCAATGGGAATTAACTTTGGATGTTAGAAGAACTCCCTGAGTTTTTGTTTGCTTTCTTGTTTGTTATTGTGAGACTGCTTACTACTTGTACTGAGCCACCCCCTTATTCTCCTATAAAGATGCCAAGGCTATAAGCTCAACAGAAATGCAGTCAGCAGTTAAGAGACTCTTTACCAAAAGAAAATTAGACTCATTTTCCTCCTCTAACACTTAGGCAGCAATTCTGAAAATGAATATCTAGGTTATTTTTGTAAGTGGATGGTGTACAACTCTTATAACCATAGTAGTTAAGAATTTGGAATCTACAGTAAAAAGCTCTCAGGAATTTGAAAACAAAATTAGAAGCAGGCCTGAAACTGATGCTAAAAGTCAGTATTTAATGAAAGGTATCTAACTGCAGATAGAAGCACACTAAAGAAAAAGAGTATTATTAAATGAATCCATTTTAAGCAGGTATTTGTAGTGCTTTAATAATAAAATTATATTGTTGTTTGAATATTTAAATCCTATTGAGATAATCCCAGTTGCTGAATGTAGTGGGTCCACATGCCAGTCCATGGATAAGAATAACCTGGAGACTTTTAAAATTATTATCATACTCAGATTTGATATACTTCCTAAGGCTTTACTTTAGAACTGTTGAGGCAAAATTGCAGAGACCAAGGAATCTTTAAATTTAAAATATACTCCAGGTTATTCTGCTGCAGTCTGGCCATGGATGCACTGAAGACCCCCTGGTGCAAAGGAGGGCATCCCTTGCAGTGGTTTCAGAAAAACAACAGAGGAGACTTTAGGGATCAGAGAAGAAAACAACACGCGATCCCTGCTTTAAGGAGCTCTTGTGAAAGGGGATGGGTTAGAGCTGGAGAATGAGTGCTATGCAGGAACCAAAGAGAGAGGAACCCAAACAACTCTGGAGAATCCAGAGTGGACTTTTGGAAGCAATGCTTGCTGAGCATTATAGCCTGTTAGATTAAGCAGGTAAATGGAAGATATAGGAGAGAAACTGTGTGAGCAAAAGTGTTTGAGGAACTGCAAGCAGTTCATAGGATGGGAGCGAAGAGGGTAGAGCTGAGAACATGGAGAAGGCAGGGGCCAGATCTGAAGAGCATCAGATGTCATACAAAGGGGCTTTAGTTTATTCTGCCACTGAATGATTTCATGTTAGTGTGTTGCACATGCCATTCTGAGGGCAGTGTGTGTGTGGGGTGGGGAAGGTGACTTGGAGCTCCAGACCAGCTAGGAGGCTATCTCAGTAGCCCAGGTGAGAAATGAAGAGATGCTTTGGTACCATGTGGAGAGAGGAGGGAGTGTCTTAGTCAAGTCATGGGCCATTCTTAAGGTCACAAGAATTACTAGGAGAAATTCTAAACTATTTCTGGTCAAAGTACCCCAGAAACACATGAAAGTGATGGGAAGTAGTTATGGAACCTTTGGGGTTATAGCAACTGAGCCTTAAGCATCCCACTATAAGCCCACACTTCTTTGAACTGTTGCACATCATCTTTAAATGCATGCTCATTTTAAATCCCACCTGTCTCCACTTTTTCATAAAATATGATGTTCAAAAATACCTGTTATTAAAAGATGACAAGGAGGAGGAGGTGTCCCAGGAAGTCCATTATGTTATTCTGCACTTTCCTCTATCTCCTGTTGGGGTATCACTGCCCATGAATATCCTCATACTCTAGTCTGTAAAGCACAGAACTGTACAGATGAAAGAGGAAGAATTAGAGAACTTGGGTATAGGAACTGGTCAGGATGGAGAATGTCTGGTAATTTACAACTTTCTGACTCGGGCTCCTTGTTAGGTGGTAATGTCACTGATTTCTGCTATGCTCAGACAGGTGTGTGTGTGTGTAGAGAGTTCTCTTCTTTTAGGAGAAAGGGGGACAGGGAGGAACAGTTTTTCTGGAGGAGTAGGGGTATGATGGATTCCATTTTGACATGTTGACTTTGAGTTGCTTATAGGACACCTAAGTGGAGGTGTAGATAGACAGGTAGATCTATGGCTCTGGCTGTCGAGGGACACCTGTTCCAGAGGTACACAGACATCAGTTGAATGTATAGTTATGCTTTGTAATAATCTTTACTGTTGCCAGAGATGGATTTAACATATGCTTGCTGGAAAATTTTAGGCTGTTAACTTCTCCAGTTTTCCAGTTTACTACTTACTTGAAAAATTAAGCAGTTCTGCTTTGAAACAGTAGGAGTAGAGGAAGTGACCACAGGGCTAATTGGAAGGCAAGAGGTACAGTCTCCTTGGTCAACTCACGAGCTAACCTTAGGGACACAATCTTCTGCTTTGTGCGCGTCATGTTTAGTAAAGGTTACAGGGAACTAAATGATGGGAAAAAAGAGAAGAGGGAACTAAAGAAAATACAAGTTGAAAGTAGTAAGAGCAATAGGTAAAATAAGCACCTTAAGAGAAAGTCCAAATGAAATAAACAAAAGTAGAATAAAAAAGAAACACAAACAAAAAGAGTCATTAACTTAATAGATGGGGGTGGGTGAAATAGGTGAAGGGAATAAAGAGGCAGGCACAAATACCCAATTATAAAATAAATTAATCACAGGGATGAAAGTACAGCATAGGAAATAAAGTCAGTAATATTGTAATATCTCTGTATGCTGACAGATGGCAACTGCACCTACAATGGTGGGCATTTAGTAACATATATAACTGCCAAATCACTGTTGTACACCTGAAACCAATATAAGATTGTATATCAACTATACTTCAATTAAAATAAATAAATAAAATCTAAACATTAAAAATCAAAACAAAATGAAAAAATAAAAAGATGTAAAAGATAAATTAAAACAGATTGAACTAATGCAAACAATATAGGAAACAATTTTATTATGACTTTCTCATTCTAAAAGAAATTCATTTTCAAAGGAAACACTTGAAAATAGAGATAAGCAAAAAGAAAATAAGAAAACAATTTTGTCTTCAAGGAGAAACATTTTGGTAAATATTCTTCTGGTTTTTTTCTAATACATGCCACCCAAGTTACTATATACGATGTACGTCACACAGATCTGTAGTATGTATGCACATTTACAATGAATGTATATATTGTAAATATATATATTTATTAACACTATAAATTATAGATATTCATATAACATGTTAAATATAAACTGTTTTAAATTCTAGCAGAGTAGAGGATAAAAATAAGTTAATTAAAATAGAATAAAATAAGTAAACTAAGTTTAAGTTCCAAAGCTGGCACTCAAGGCTCTTAGGGCTCTTGGAGTTTCATCCCTTGAAATATTCCCTGGGCCTCCCTCCTCAGAGTTATATTTTCCCTGCAGGGGATCTTTAGCAGATGTCCTTTGAGCTGAGACTAAGAGGGCAAAGGTCATGACCCTTGCCCTCTAGCTGGGTCCCTGTATTCTCTTAGCAGCTGTTGGAGATGTTTATCAGCCTTCAAAGGCTGCCTGTGGGGAATCCCTGCTGGGTGCCCACCAGCATGTACAAGTCCTTTTCTTTGGGGAGTCTCTCTCCCGCCAGAAGCCAATCTAACCAACACGTGTTTAGCCCAGGATAGTATATAAAACCCTTTTATATGCACCATCTCATCTGATCTTCACAACTACCCTGTGAAGCAGGTATTATTTCTTGACCTTTCATTTTTTCGGGGATTAAGTCACTTGCTTAAGAACACAAGCAATTAATAAGAGGTGCAGCCAGAACTCAAACCTATATTGGATTCCAAATTCTGTGATCTTTGCTCTACGTTTACAGCCCCCTTGCTTCTGAATACAACTGAGATTCTGAGTTTCTGAAGCCGAAAGCCACACCTGCAGCAGCTCCTCCTCCACTTTAAGATTCTGGGTCTCTGTGGAGAGTTCTTTAAAAGGCCTCTGTGGATCTTTGCAAAGCACAATAAATATTTGTTGGAACATAAACAGATATAGTTTATACTTGAGACTCTTTGCAAAGTGTATCAGAATCAATCTTCCTTAGAAGTTTGAGTCAGGGATATTTTATTTCTTACAGATCTTAAAAATCATGTTCCTATACCTTTAATTAATAGAACCATGGATTAAAAATAAGGCTTTCCCAATGCAAATAGCAACTTATTAATTACATGGAAATATAATAGGCTGTTAGGATAAGGGTGCAAATGTAGACATGAAATGAGAAAACACAAGACACTGGGCATTAGAAGGCATGTGGATAGAAGGGAAACCCGATCACAAAGTGAGAACAAGAAAATTTCCTATGTAATCATGCCCAGGGTTTCCACAATTTATGCTTGCTAGTTTTGCACTTTTTAAAATGAAATACTTGGAGTTATTTAGCATATTATAGAGCAACCAGACTCTTTCACTTTGTCTCTTGCCTCTTATTACTGACCTATCTTTTCCTCAGTATATTAATGGACATAAAAATAAGGTATCCAACCAAATGAACCGATCAAATTCTCTAGGATAGTGCTTTTTTAATCTGTGAGGCAGCTAAACTCATTCTTTAAACAGGCATGTACATGGGAACCCAATAAGTAAAACAAAAGCAGAGTGGGTGTCATGGAAATCAGGGGGCAGGAGAGCGAATCTCCTCACGCCCGTACATCCCTTGTGGCAACATTCTGGCCCATCTGTTGAGGGGTGTAACCCTTAGGATTTGAAGTGGGTTGATCTTGTTTCATTCTCTATCAGACAATCAAATGACAAGATAGAGAATACATTCCATCTGTGTCACATGGCTTCACTAAAAAGCAGAGCTTGGGGTGGGAAGGGACCTGGGTGGTACATAAACTCAGGGCCATAAAAATGGGAAGTGGGAAAACCAGCCCGAGTCTAGTAACATTTCTCTCTATATTTCTTCAAAATTTTTCATTGTGAACATAATTTCACAAGAGAATAAATGTCTGTCATTTTCAGAATTTAAAGAATGGGATCCATAACTTAAAAAAACATATAAATTGCATGATATCTCTCTGATTTGTGGCTTTGTTCTACCATCCATCACAATGTTAGGAGATAGAAGAGACTTTTGATCATCAATCTGTCCTCCTGCTCTTGTCATTGCTTGTGTCCTCAGATAAACATAATCTGTTTCTATAATTTATTTTTCTGAAAAGGTTTGAATAAATTGAGATATAGAAGCTTTTATTTTAGGCACATATTTTGTAGAACTGAATGCCTTCAGGACTTCTTCTTGGTTCAAGTTTGGCCAAACAGAAATGGAGAAAATAAGGTTTATATATCCATGTATTATATTATATAATGACCTATATTACATATAATAAAAGCAAGCATTGTCTGTTTGCTTTCTACTGTACTAGAGGATATTGGATCCTTTTGTACTTTTGTAAATCACATGGTGAGAATTTTTATGAAGCATTTGTGAAAACTATGTAATTTCCAAAGTGCTCTTTCTATTAAGAACACAGGTATTTTTTCAGAGTAGTGTCTCATGCTCAGCATTGTTCTACCTGTGTGTAACAGCCAGAAATCTTGAAAGGAGTTTTAATTGAACTTGAACCTAGCATCGTTTTCTATTTCTTATTTGTAAATAGTTTTTAGATCTATCTACCCTTACATAGTACACAGTTTCTTTCTATTTTAATCACATTTTTTATTTACCTTATGGAATTTCCCCAATCTTGGCCTTTTAGGCATCCACATTTTCCAGCACTTGACTGCTATTAAACATCTCTTAAAATATTCATAGGTATACACTGATTATCTCTGCAGCCTAGAGAAATTTGGCAATGCTTACATTATTCTCTCTTCATAATTTTCTCATTGGAAATCAGAAGTCCTCTAACGTTATTTTTAGTTTATACTGACTTTATATATATATATATAAAATCAAGAAAAGTTAGAGATATAGGCATACAATATGAAATTTCTAGTTTTTGAGTTAAAGATTATTAGTGTAATTTGTTTGGAGAACTTAAGGTTTGTGGAACACTAAGGAAGAGAACACAGATTCAGGAGCAAACAATTTCTATGGACTAGAAAGTTCTTTGAATGAAATCATCATTTGGAGAATACACAAAATTTTAGTTCACTACAGAAGAAAGGGCTTCTCTATGCCTTTCTATACACAGAGTCAAAGTTATATCATGAATTTTTATTCTTCAACATATTCCTTTGGCATTAGATGGCTTGTGATCTTATTGCTAACACTCCCCCTTATTGGCCTTGCAATGGATAAGGTTATTCAAAATGGATACTTAAGGGATTCTTGTTAAACGAATGTGAAAAAAAAGAAAAGGAACACAGACTATGAGTTTATTTCATGAAAATGAATCAAACAAGGTTTCTGTTTCTTTTCTAAGTATGAACGTCAGAATGAACATTCTGAAATACTGAAATAACCTTAAAGTCCAACCTTTTTGAGTCTCTCAAAGTTCTGGCTTCTCAGAACAAGAAAGAAAGGAACTGACTCAACATCACTGCTAGAAGGAAGAGATCAAACTTGAACTCAAAAGTTCTATTTTCAGTTGAGGAAGTCTTATTGCTAGAGCATGTTTCTGTTCACAAACGGAGCAAGCCCACTTTCTTTTGTAGCCTCTTTTTCTTGCAAGAAAACGTGTAGATAATCACGTGTGACCCTCTAAAATGCTTCTGTTTTGCATGCAATCAGATGGTTATGGGTTTTTGGACAAGAATTTCCGTTTGAGGCTAACCTTTGTTCCTGGTGTCATACACAGTTCCTCTTAAAATATTTATTGCTATTACTTATGATTCCTTAATGTGAAGTTTTGTAGAACAGTAACTGCCATCTCTTACTTTGTTACTTTCTCAGCTCCCAGCTAGACTTTTCAACAGATTTTCCTTTCTTAGAGCAGTTTTAGGTTTGTGGCAAAATTGAGGGGAAAGTACAGCCCCCAGACAGGTACAGCCTCCCCACCCTCAACCACAGTGATACATTTGTTACAACTGTTGACTCTGTTCTGACACGTGATTATCACCCTAGGTCCATAATTTATACTAAGGTTCATGCTTGTTGTACATTCTGTAAGTTTTGACAGATGTATAATCATATGAATTTACAATTAAAATATCATACACTCAAGACAGGTGCACCCCTATGTTTACCGCAGCACTATTTACAATAGCCAAGAAATGGAAGCAACCTAAGTGTCCATCAGTAGATGAGTGGATAAAGAAGATGTGTTACATATACACAATGGAATATTACTCAGCTATAAGAAAAAAACAGATCCTACCATTTGCAACAACATGGATGGAGCTAGAGGGTATTATGCTCAGTGAAATAAGCCAGGTGGAGAAAGACAAGTACCAAATGATTTCACTCATATGTGGAGTATAAGAACAAAGGAAAACTGAAGAAACTAAACAGCAGTAGAATCACAGAACCCAAGAATGGACTAACAGTTACCAAAGGAAAAGGGACTGGGGAAGATGGGTGGGAAGGGAGGGACAAGGGCAGGGAAAAAGAAAGGGGGCATTACGATTAGCATGTATAGTGTGTGTGGGGCACGGGGAGGGCTGTGCAACACAGAGAAAAGAAGTAATGATTTTACAGTATCTTACTATGCTGATGGACAGTGACTGTGAAGGGGTATGTAGGGGGAGACTTGGTGAAGGAGGGACCCTAGTAAACATAATGTTCTTCATGTAATTGTAGATTAATGATACCAAAACAAACAAATTAATAAATATCATACACTCTTG
Organism: Manis javanica; assembly: GCF_040802235.1. Lineage (NCBI taxonomy): Eukaryota > Metazoa > Chordata > Mammalia > Pholidota > Manidae > Manis > Manis javanica. Next base: position 17,089,891 of record NC_133164.1, read on the forward strand.
CCCTAAAAATCCTCTATGCTCCACAGATTCTCCCTTATTCTTAGCTTCAGAGAAGCACTGATCTTTTTACTGCCTACATAGTTTTGCCTTTCCCAGAATGTCATATAGTTGGAATCATATAAATGTAGCATTTTCAGATCAACTATAATTTCTTAAAATAGAAAATAGTTATTTGCAAATCATGGGATTCATTTATAAACTGTGGCTATTTTTAAGATTGAAAAATGAGTAACAATTGTAAAAAAAAAACTCTATATATACCTTTTTAAGCATGATGGAGATTGTGTTCTTTGTGTAATGGTTGCACCCAATTTCAGGGACCATTCTCAGATCCTGGATGAGGCAATTTATTGTCTTGATTCTTTGCATACAGTTTCCCTTTGTTTTTCTGTATTCCTGGATGAACTTGCTAAGAAAAGAAACAAGTCAAGCTAAACTACTCAAAAAACTTTAAGATTCATTTTTCTATTCCCACCTATTTTTCTGTCAAGAAAGGAAATCCTGAATTCTACCAGGGGCATAACTCCTTAACATAGTTCCTACCCTCCTGGAACTCAGAAGACTTGACATTTTCCAAATGGGTTGCTTCAGGCTGAATTTTCTTTTTAATTTTTTTAATTTTGGTATCATTAATCTACAATTACATGAAGAACATTATATTTACTAGGCTCCCCCCTTCACCAAATCCCCCCCACAGACCCCTTCACAGTCACTGTCCATCAGCGTAGCAAGATGCTGTAAAATCACTACTTGTCTGCTCTGTGCTGCACAGCCCTCCCTGTGCACCCCGCCCCCACACTATACATGCTAATCGTAATGCCCCCTTTCTTTCAGGCTGAATTTTTAATTACTTATTTTAGGCAAGCCTTCCTGCTCTTCCAGGCAAAGCCTTGAATGGTGTGTGGTGAGGACTCTGCAGCTGTGAAATAAGGTGACACTGAGCTCTCATTTTTTGGTCGGAATTAACTATTACAGGCCTTGTGAGGTTGTGGCGATTTCTCCTCTCCTACACTTACGGTATTAAAGTCTTAGAACGTGAACTCTTAAAATCCTGTAACAAGAAATCCCTTTTCTTTTGAGCAGCCAACCAAGCTTCCCCATCACAATTTGTAAGCATCGTTATAGTGACAGTCGGCTTCTGAGAAGTCCTAGAGCACTGTGGAAACACTTACTTGCGTGAATTTTGCTAGCTGTCATTCCCAGGCACCAAGTGGGGAAGCCTAAGGCAAGGTGGTGAACACATTTTAAGAAAGGTGGGATAGTGAAGGAAGGAGAGCATTCATTTTGGCATCATTGTTTAGAGCCAAATTCGGTTCCATTGTAACAATAGTGCCTTGAACTTTCTTCCAAGTATTTTTAAGGCAAATACTTTTTAATTTTGGTGAAAAATTTGTCATGTGCTTTCCTTTTATCAAAGGAATACCATTTGGTTTTGAGAATAATTTTAAGTGCTGTGTGAAATGAGGAAGTCACAAAAACAAGGGACATCATTACCTGAAGAGGAATTGGTTTAGGAAACTTGTCAATCACAGTCGTGACTAAGGAACCACTCTGGTCACCACTTCCGATCCTTACTAGCCGTTATCTGGCAAAGGGCAGATGGTGGCCCCCAAGCTAGATACCGCACGAATGACAACTGCTTGGGGGTGGGGAAGAGGGAGGTGGAGCAAAGACATATGTCTGTACAGTGTGTTTAGCTTTAAAGAATCAACTTTAAATTGTGTAACATCTTAATAATCAGTCGACCCTAAGATGCAGATGTTCTTTCATGTATATAGTATAAAAATATACTTTATAAAGTTCACATAAAAATAAATAATGCTAAATGATGTCAAAGAAGAAAATAGATTTCTAATCCAAAATCAGTCGCCTAGAGTTCTATGATGGATATCTACGTAGATTGACTGGTGACACTTAGAGAAGGCATAGATGGAACGTTACACACACACAAAAGCAATGACTGACAAGTAATAATTTGCCAAAATAGTCAAAATGTTAGGCATCTGGAGGTGTAGTCTAATAGAGCTCACTGTTCAAATCAATTTCACACAGACTGTGAGTGTTCTGAAAAATCTCAAATATGGGACATGTTTATAATGATGATTACTGCAGATTCTGGCACACATACTAGTTCTTTTAAATACAACAGGGAAAAATCTGTTAACAGTTGGCTCCAGAATTCATTTTAAGGAAGTATTGCTTTGTTTAGACCACATTCACTGGGGCAGGTGAGACCCTGAGGGTACAGGTATTAGCAGGAATAAAAATTGAAGTATAGGCAGAATGGCTGGGTTTCTGTGAGCCAGGTGATGAAGCCAGGAAAACCAGAGGGGTGGTGGTGGTGCTGGTGAGGCGGAAGGTCAGAGAAGCCAGAAAGGTCAGATGCTGGGTCCTTCCATATTGTGGATACCAGGAATAATATTCATAATTTTTCTATTATTAGTGGGGATAATGGTGATGGCTGCACAATATTGTGAATGTAACTGTACACTTGAAAATGGTTAAAATGGTAAATTTTATGTTATGTATATTTTGCCCCACACTGAGGATGACAATTCTTGGCTGTTTTATGTATTTGTATTTCCAAATAAAGGAATATACTTATCCTGGATTTAAATGCCCAGTCTTTTTCCATTCTTTCTTTAAAAACTATTTTCCTTCTTTTTTTGGGACAAGAGTTAAGAAAAAATAAAATTAAAGATATCAGAAGAAATTATGTAATATAAAGTTATCTAGTTTCTTAATCTGTGTATTTTATTGGGCATACAGTATATATTTTGAATACAATTAAGTATCTATAAAGATTTATTCAATATAAATAAATAATATTATCTCTCCATTCTTTATCAAAATATGTTCAACTGCAGTGTTATTGAAATTATTAACCCTATTAGTCAGGCTGACTAAGTATCTTTTGAAAGCAAGTAGAATGTTTAAAGTACTTATACATATGTAATTGGAAATATTTTATAATGGTCATGAAATTTATCAAAAATTATTTGGTTTGGAAAACCACGTTATTAATCTTCTGTAATCACATTTTAAAAGTAAAAATTATAGTGCAAACAGAGAGTAATTTGATTAAGTCAGTAGGTATTTACAGAGAAAAAGTCACAGGACATTCACAAAATAAACTTCATACATAAACAAACCTTCAACATGTTTGAAAAGTTGAAAATATACTAGTCACATATTCTGAATACAACTAATAAGGGAAAAAAGTTGCAACAAAGGTCTAAAGAATTTAAAAACATTATAAAATATATATATACTCTCCTAGATTTTATGCAGAGTATAAATCAAAAATACAAAATAATCTATTTAGGAAATAGATTTAGACACTGAAATAAATGGTCAGTAGCTGTAGCTATAATTCAGTCACAGATAGCCACAGTGCTTCTGTTATTGGGAATGAATGACAATAAATGAACTAAAAGTTCAACTCAAGAAGTCACAAAAGCAGCACAAATTTGTGACAAGGAATAAAGGAGAATGAAAATGAAAAAGATAATTCAGTAGCAATAGACAAATAGACATGATAAACCCAAAACTAAGTTTTACCAACTTTGGTAAAGTTTAATAAAGGCTGAAAGAGAAAGCAGAAATACAGAGAATCAGGATTATCACAATAGCTATTAGGGATGACTAAAATAGTAAATATTTGAACAACTATGTTAATACAAAAGTGACTTTTCATGTTCTAGAGAAATATAAATAATCAAAATGAGTACATCAATAGGAAGAAAAACCATATAAAATTTAATTGCTAATAAATCCAATGATCATACTGTAGCAGTATTTTTCAAACTTTATTACCATGACACATGACAAGAAATAACATTTTACATCATAAGTCTTCACACAGATACAGTTATATGTATAAAGCTGAGACAAAAGGCAGCCTATGGAATGGGAGAAAATGCTTGCAAACCATATATCTAATAAAGGATTAATCTTAAAAATACATAAAGTTCTCCTATAACTCAATAGTAAAAAACTGAAGACCTGATTAAAAACTGGGCAAGAACTTGAATAGACATTTCTCCAAAGAAGGAACATATGGATGAAAGCCTCAATGAGATACCATCTAACACCTGTCAGGTTGGCTATTCTCAAAAAAATAAAAACCAACAAGTATTGCCAAGGATGTGGAGAACTCTACACTGCTGTTAGGAATGCAAAATGGTACAGCTGCTATGAGAAACCACCTGAAGGTTTCTCAAGACATAAAAAATAGAACTATTATAGGTTGCAGCAATCCCACTTCTGTTTTTTTTCCAAAAGATCTGAAGTCAATAGCTCAAAGAGAGATTAGCAGACCCATGTTCACTGCAGCACTGTTCACAGTAGCCAAGATGTGGAAACAACCTTAATGTCCACCAGCAGATATACAAATAAAGACAATGTGGTATATGCATGCAATGGAATATTACTCAGTCTTGAAAAGGAAGGAAATCTTGCAATATGTGACAACACTGCTAACATTATGTTACAGTTACAGGGAAATAAGCTGGTCATAGAAAGAGAGATACTGCATGATCCCATGTACATGAAGTACATAAAGTCAACAGACTCTGAGTGGTTCCCTCACCAATTCAACTATAAGCTCATGGTTCCAGGTGTGTGGTGTAAGGCTGCCCATGCAGGAATAGGGGTATCTGCCTATGTGGAGTATCAAAAGTAGCCTTGCACAACCAGTTGTGGTCATTTCTTAGCTGGCTTCCTTAGTGTCCTCACCTAGTTTGGCCCTGGGTTTAGGCAATAGAATGTGATACATTATTAGCTGGTCATCAGAGGCCAGCTGGGTTTCCCTCAGCAGTTCCTTGGCAGTAAGGACCCCGTTATGACACATGCACTCTGAATAGTCCCTTTTTGCTTTGCTGGCCATCCACTTCATGTAAGTCCCTCTAGGAATATTTCAGCAAGCTGGAGGATAAAAATAATTGGCTCCTCAGCTTTCATTTTTACAACAGGGCAATACTTCCTCTCCACTCAGAGCTGGCATATCTACAGGTGGCTGAATGTAAGAAATGCAGGAAATTCAACCTTTTAATGTTATAAATAGGGCAAGATCTAGTTGTTACTGATTTTCAAACTAATTAAAGTTATGCCATCAAAAACTTGAGGTTTACTGAATAGTGCTGGTCTTAATCATATAATATTTTAAGGGCAAATTAAGTATGATATTCAGTTCCAGAAGAGATTTCATACTAATCATTTGCTGTAGTTTTTGTTTGTTGTTTGTTTGTTTTGAGGCCTATGATGTCTGGATGACCCCTCCCCCGACCATGAGACTAGTCAGTATTTTAAGACTAGTACAACCCTGGAAAAGTCAATTAAATTTTCTGAGTCTTCTGTTTTCTTCATCTTTAAAATGAGTGTTGGATAAGGTGATTGCTAAAGTCTATATCTATGAAATGCAATGCTTCTAAAATTCTGCACATGAATTTTATTTTCTCCTTTACAGTTTTTTAATTAAACTGCAAAATAGTATTTTTCAGTGATACAGTTAACTGTTCTTCATAGCACAAACTGAATGCTATTATCCCACATATTTTTCTTGTTCTAACTTACTGTGACTTAGCAATGATAACCATTTTACCCTAAAATGATAATGGTATTTCAAAAAACCTATTTTCAGTAGTTACTTCATTAACTACTTTTACTGTATGGATTCTGTGTGGTAGGTAGAGAGCATCGATACTACAGGTATGCATTTGTACAATATGCTATGTCTGTCACTTATAAACTCTGAGTTTGAAGAACTAACATTTAAGACATTTATGATAGCTATGTCATTTTAAATGTGAAGAGGAAGATAGGAATTTTCCCATCGCCTTGTTTCACAGGTTGAGGAAGTTTGCATTTTTACATGCCAAAGAACACAGGTTTCGGAGCAGGTCTATTGTAGATGCAACTCTCCTGGAACCAATTCACCTTCCTGAGTGCTGGCACCAGGGCCTTAGATTTTTAAGGGAGATTTATTGCCTTTACCTGCCACCGTCAAAATCCATGGAAGAAACAGTATTCTTGTTATCATGTTGCATTTGTGAGTTCATTTTTTTCTAGCTCACTTTTCATTAAGAGTGAAACATTTTAGGTCCCAGATTTATGTAAAAGTTTTAGTTCTAATTTCCTTCTTTGCATGGGCCCACAATCTTGTTTCTTAACAGCTCATGGATGTTTAAACCCAAGTCATAACTTTACCAAGACTGTCCACATCAAGCACTCAGAGGCAAGAAGAGCTGCCCGTCAGTACACTCACTACATCAGTTCCCAGCTCTTTAGTTTCTGATTCCTGTGTGTCTTCCTTGGACTTCACCTGTGCATTTAGGTGAATGTTATGCAGTATTTCTAGGTGTTTGCATCTGGATAATTTTTGTCTATCATATGGCACCATTCTTTCACAATGTGTCATATATTTATTAATGGATGTTCTCTTAAATGCTCAAAAAGCCAAATGAAACTTTAAGATTACCTCGTTCATAGGTATAATGCCATTTTCCTCCTTGGCTTCTCTCTGGAAGTAAGTACAGGTATAGTAACATTTTGTGGAATTCTTACTGTATACTCAGAGCTTCAATTATATTATTTTTTGTAATCCTCACTGGGTTCCAGAAAACTGGAAGGCTGGGTTTATATACATTTCATAGGTGAGGAAACTGAGACGTGAGAGGATAAATTTCCTAAGGCCACATAGTGGGCAAACGTTACAGGCCCATGTTGATGTCGATGAAGGATCCATTTGATGCATTTGCTCAGCTTCCCAAACATTGTTTTTTGCTTTGGAGTGAGAGGAGATTCAAGAAGAGCTCCTAAACATGACTCCCCTGATTCTAATTCAGTCAGTGGATGGATTAGGGAAAGTCACTGAGGGAGAGAATGCAGGTGAGGAGCAGGATTGGGACAGAAGGAGGAAATGAATTCAGAGTTGCACATAATACGGTGTAGCGATGGTTAAGATCTCCAAGTGGAGATGTCTAGGAGGTCGTTTGGTTCTGGAAAAAAGGAGAGAGATTTGGGCTTCATCCTCCAAATCATAGTGAGGTTTCCAGGCACTAGGAACTAAATATGTATTTTATAACATCCTAATTCAGTTCCTTGCTCAGTAGGTATTACCTGCTGAGGATTAGAATCCTTGGAGTTATTTACATTTTACTTCCAAGCATTTCCAGAACACTCTCCTTACCGGTGCCTTAGCCCTTATCACTCTGTGTATCTTTGCTTTTATCATCTGCACTGAAGTGTCCTACTTCATCTTCTGCTCTCCCCATGGGGCTGTAAGTTTCTGGAGAGCAGGGACAGCTGTCTTGTTTATTATTATGAACAGCACCTAGTGTTAAATACATACTTGTAAAATAGATTAGTAGATACTTCCCAATTATAGTTCTAATTCAGTTTGGTAATACAAAAGCACATCAGATCAGAGAATTGTTATGGAGAAATGAGTAGTAAAAAGTGAGGGCGTTCTCTGTTGACTAGTCTCAGAGGAAAGTGTCATGAAGATGTAAGCCCTCATAAAATGTGCTTGTTTGAAATTATTTCTTACTCTTTAGCCTGAGAATGAACTAGAGTGAGCTCACTTATTCCTGCTCTTATTATGCTTTAGTGTTCTGCACACTCCAGTTCCTTATTCATTTTTCACAAGGTTAAAAGGGTTATTTGGAATTGTACAGAATGTTCTTCCATTACTATGAAAGGAATGCATGTTGATAACTCCCATTAGCATTTATCAAAGTTTATATGTACCTAACTCAATGTAAACAAAATGCTTCAAATTCACATTTCCTACAAACTTGGGTTATCACTAATAGTCTCACTATTTAGATGATATGAAAATGTACATGCTTTAAGACTGTATTAGTTGTTAAAAAGTGTCAAGAAAGGTAAAGTTTGGGTAGTCTGCCACCTGCTTAAGGCCTGTAAAATCATTCCTACTGGAGATACTGAATTGTTTTCCATTATATTAACATTGCATGAATAAAAATCCAAGCCTTTTAAATCGCAAGTATCATAAGGTGTTGATTGGTCTGGAGCAGGATAAATTCAGACAAATATTTATGGTGCTAAGAGTTGTGTATATAAATACTCTTCCTTGAAAATGTTTCCAGTGTACTGTTAAACTGCCAAGGTGATATAATTTAACAGGTAAAGCAGTGAATAGAGAGCCAGGGTTCACTGAGTTTGAGTTCTTTCTCCATTCCCACTTTAACATATGATCCTGAACCGTTTGAACCTTTCCAAAGTCAAATTCCCACTTTGTGAAACAGGGGAACATTAACCACATAGTTGTCAGGGCACCAGGGTAGGGGCCATGGTTACCGACATTTTTAAAATGTAGAATTATTATTAAAATCCAGAAATTCACAACCATTATGGAGAGGGTGATTTTCATTAATTATTAATCTTCATATTTGCAAACCATAACTTGTACCAACACTAGTTACCATCTATTGACTGCTTGCCATCCTAAGTGTTCTATATCCTCCATGTACTTCTGCTAACAAACCTTTGAGGCAAGAATTATTATTCCCATATTAATGGGACTAATAGTACAGGATCCGATGTGCCCAAGATCTCCCATTTTGAAGATGGCAGAATTGGGATTCAAACCCATGTGTTTCTGAAGCCAGAAAGCTGGTTCTTACCTTTTATCCACATTGCCTCTGTGCTTTGCACACGAGGTATCTGAAGCTGAGAAAAGTCGAGTTGTTTGCTGAAGATCACAAGCTAACATGCTGGGTTGGAATGAAAACCCCATGTGTTTGACGTGGGAGCCCTCACTATTTCTATTACTGTTTCTCTAATAATATTAATATGCTTGGGATGTTTTGCTCCACCTTTCTCTATTGGATTACCAGGATAATTGGAGTCACTGTCTGCTGAATACTCCGACCTCTGAAATCTCAAAAACCCCATCTTGCTAATGAATTCTACTTTAGTGGATGTGAAGGTAGACTTAGACTATTCATCAAAAGTTGAACTAGCTGCATTTTAAATCTTCTGGAATTCAGTTATTTTTTGATTAAATGAGGGGTTAGGATGGTTAAGTCTCTACGTTTTCAACCTTGTAGTGCAGCCTTTTTGAGAGCAGTGAAACATACTGCTGTCATCTATCGAGGCACTGGTACCTAACTGAGTGTCAGGAACTTTGTGGATATAATAAAAATATTTGTAAACTTTTAATGAAGTTTCATTGAATTCTTTGATTTTAAAACTAGGTTAAATGAATTTTCCACTCAATTTCAATGCTTATTAAAATGCTAAGCATATTTACTTCCTTTATAAAATGAAGGGAATTAAATATAGTGGCCAAATGATTTACCTGAATTATTATATCTTTGTTAATAATTATTATATCTACTTAGGTAAATCCACTTAGAATCACCCTTTACTTCAACCAGATGAAGCTGCCTAAACTCTTCATGTCATCTTGCTAAGACTGTTCAGAAGAACATACAGTGTGACATTCCCAGAAAGCATAAAATTGTTAAATAGTAAAGCTCACTGTAGTTGCAGCCATAGGATATAGTCATTATGATAGGAAGGTAATTTCAGAGAACCCAATGTTCAGCTTAACAGACTTATATTTAATTCTGATTCCACTAGCATACTGTCAAAGATGGTCTTAAAGATAGTCAAAGAGTGTTGTGATTGCTTCTAACAATGGAATTTACTCTAAACGTGCTTTCATGTAGGTAGGGGAAGAATTCAAAGTTCTTTAGGATTGATTTACAGGTGTCCTGGCCACAGTTAACATTTGAATTCCTGCCATTTGTGCCTCAATATGGAAACCTTCCAGCTGGTTCCATTGTGCCTGCAAAGGGCAGATTATGGCTCTCTAAAAATGCAGGTTGTCTAATCCCCAGAACCTGTAAATATGCTACCTTACATGGCAAAAAGGGCTTCACAGATTTGATTAAGGTTACAGATTTTGGGATGGGGAAGAACATCCTGGATTATCTTGTGGGTCCAATCTATTACAAGCCTTAAAAGTGAAGAATGTTTTCTGGCTGTGGACAGAGAGATGAATGTGAGGATTTAATCTACTGTCTATTTTAAAGGGGTCACGAGCCAAGGAATGCAGGTGGCCTCTACAGGCTGGGAAAGCCAAGAAAAACAGATTCTTCCCTACAGCTTTTAGAAAGCAATGCAGTCCCTTTGATTCCACCCTGGTGAGCCCTGTGTTGAATTTATGATCTGCAGAACTATAAGGTCATAAATTTGTAGTGTTCAAGCTGCTAAATTTGTGGTCATTTGTTACTGAAGCAAAGGAGACTAATACAGTGTACATAATCTTTCCTGAATCACAGCATTTGGATTTATTAAGAACTATGTTTGAGGAGTTTTTATGATGTATCAGGTATGTGTATGTGTCTAATTATCATGCAAAAACAGCCCTAAAAATACTATATTATTTAAAAAATTTTCACAGGAGAGAAAACTAAGGCTTAAAAGCTTACAAAAATCACATATTCAGTAAGTGACACAACTATTATTTTGAAATCAGGCCAGTCAGGAGTCAAAAGTTATACTGAATCTACTGTTTCATGCATATACAAAATGTTAAGATGAATTTTCTTCACCAGAAGGAGTTTAAAGGCAATTAATTCACATAAAAACAGACTCTTTCATGCCAGGTCTTTAGTTATCTTAAATGGCAAATCATTTTCCCCAGAATAGTGCTTGATACATTATAGGCACTTAATATATGGTAATTAAATGAATGATTATTATTGAATAAAAATAGTGCACTATAGGTAAATATTATATCATTTGTTTCATTTCACATACCTATTACAGTATACTATACATGTATATATATATATATATATATATATATATATATATATATATATAAGAATCAGCTTTTTCTTCCATTATAAAAATAGCATAGAGATACTTCCCTTTGCTACAAAAATCAGGGGTTCTAAAAGATTTTTTTCTGCATTTATAATATTAAGTTATAATTACATATTATTTTAAGGAAGTGATTTATAGTTCATTTGTGGTTTATTCTTATATTTAACATCAGTAGTAAGGTTATATTTAATAAGGTAAAGTGATTAAAGTACAGGAAACAAATTTTGGTATGAATGTTACTTCCCATTAAAGTGTTGAAAAAAGATTACTGAACAATGCAAAGGAAATTAAATGACCTTTGTTTTTCAGTCAAGGTGTTTCATTTTCTTTTTTAAATTGCCAATAAAACTAGAAAGATAATAGAATCTAATTAAACAATGTTCTTTTTTTTGAAGTATCATTGATAATCTTCCATTGTAAGCCATATCTTTTTATTTGAAAAGTGTCCACTAATAGTTAAATACAAACTTACGAATAATAGTGTAACTATATTAGTTAAGCTTCATTCCACATTACTCCATTTTTAAATGATTACTAGATGCTCTAAGAAAGAATGTAGAAGTCCCAGAATTTTTAATTTCATAAGGACTTAAGTTACAACTAAATTGGTCCAGAGGACCTTTTCTTCAAGAAACAAACTCTTCATATAACCAAAATAACATTTTACTGACCATTTCCTTCCAAATCTTTCAACGAAGAATCTCAACTAATAGTGATTCACTTTATCAATCAGAAAACTAGTTCCCATCCTTTTATGAAAATTACAAAGGTTAATATTTGACAACAAAATAATCCTAGGAAATTGAGAAGGTTGTCTTGCATTTAACAGAAAATTTTCAAGTAGCTATGAGCAAGATACTCAACCAGGCAATAAAGTAATTTTAAAAATACTTTGTTTTGATATTAATAGCATGCTAATTTAACTTAAATTTTTAACATTGTTGCTCATGCATTATACACATATAAGTACATGATATTATATGAATTTATGCAAAATGATTTATACAAAATAGAAAGTATTGATGCTTAAATAATAGGTGCAGATATTTCACATTGAGGACCAAGGGGATAATACATGTGGTTTTTCTTTTTTTTTTTATTTAAGTATCATTGATATACAATCTTATGTTGGTTTCAAATATACAACACTGTGGTTCAACAGTTACCCATATTATTAAATCCTCACCCCCTCCAGTGCGGGCACTATCCATCAACGTAGTAAGATGTTACAGAATCGTCAAGTGTATTGTCAGTGCTATTACATGTGTCTTTTACAGTACAACAATCTAAACTACTGCATATATCAATATCTTGATTAGCCAAGTTAAACAATTTGTAATGACTAAATGGTCACATCCTTGAGAGCAGTGGTGGATGGTTTTAGGAGACTGAGAAATAGAGAAAATTTCATATGGGAATACTTATGGCAGTTTGGGGAATTCTCATCAGAAAGCAATCATGGAAGCCAGTCAGATCCATGAAGTACTAGTATCCAGGGGGTAATTATCAAAATGGAAATAGGGCTCGGGGCACAGGGAAAGGAAGTTGTATTACGTGAAGTCAACAAGCACTTCCACACACTGGTGGCCAAGAGTAGTTTAGAATCAGACAAGAAGACCAGAGTTGAAGCTCGTGAAGAAGCAAATGTCTTGGCAACTAGGAGCTGATTATATTTGCCCTCCTCTCCTCTCTTCCCTCCTTTCTCTGAGGAGCAATGGTTTCTCTGCATTTCCAGGGGGGTTCCCCTCCATGTGAAAACAGGGCTCTTCTTCTCGGACATTCTGCTTCCAAATGATCTCTTCTCTTTCGCCATCTTCATCTTCACTCTCCTTTTTACCTCCTTCCCCTTGATTATGACTAAGTCAAGCCTGTCCATGAAAAACTCTTCCCTAAGCCTTCATGCTAATTTTAAAGGAAATCCAGTTGATTCTTTTTTCAATCTTGTATATTTTATCATTCCTTGCAAATATTCACACATACTTAACTCAAAATGCTGTATTTTTTCCTGTAACTCTTGTTTTGCATAAATACTAAATTGAAGTAATGTGTAGATTAATTATGCTCTGCCATTTACTTATCTTTGGTTTCTGTGAAGGAATATGCCACTATTTTTAGTCCTGATCTTAAAATAACTCATTTTGAAATGCTGAAAAACCTTAATGAATATCCAAATTCATATAAATTATTTAAGCTATAATTTCCTATACTAAACAGTCATTAGATTAACATACATCTTTCGATCTCCTTCCAGCTGTACCAAATTAGCTTACTTGAGCGCTTTTAGTTTATGATTTCAGGCAATGGAGAAAGTACTGCTTTTCTAAGTTGTATTCAAAGGTTACAAACAGCAATTTGACTTTAAAATGCCATTTAGAATGTTTCCTCCAGTTAGTATTCCTGTAATAAGAACTCAGTTTTTCCCTAAAAATGATTGACTTTTAAAACATTGCCTGATCTTCTCATTTACAGACCAGGAAACAGAAATACAGAACATTTAGATGAAGAGCTCAGGATTTCAAAAAGAAGTCTGTATTATGAGATGCTCTCTTCTTTCTTCTTTCCTTTAAGAAAGCAAGTGTTACAGAGCCATTTTTGTTTAGATAGTAATTATGATAAGAAAAAAATCAAGCATTTGATGACATTTCAAAAGGAAAATATTAAAGTTTCATTTTACGTTTAACTACACTGTGTCTAAGAAGGGGTAGGTTCCAGTGGATGCTTCTCAGGGTATCGCTGGTTTTATTCTTCACAACACCTTTTTCTGACTGTTTCAATCCCAGAAGACATAACAAGATGGAAGGATCATCTTCATCTGTCCCAATAAAACATCTCTCTTTCTCAGTTTCCCTTTCTAGCCGCTAGATTTCAGCTTTCTGTCTTTATGTTTCTATCTCGCATCTCTTAGAGAGTCTTCCCACACACTTCACTCTGCTAGTTATTAACGTTTCCTCTCTGACAATTCCTTTTTTTCTCTTGAAGGGAAAGGGAAGCCCTGCTACTGTCATGGCTTTTTCTTTTGATATACTTCAGATCTCTTCTTTGTAACCTACCCAATTCCTGGTCTGCAGGGAACCTGCTGATGGGAATATTTCCTTCCTCCTTTTTTTTAATACTCAAAATACTCAGAATACTGTTTGCATAATATTGATGATAGATATGTTATGTATTTATAAATGACCCTCCATCTGGTGATCTCAATGTAATTTATGTGAATAACTTCATGAATAGTCTCAAATTTCCCACCATGTGGTGGATCAGTTTGTGTCTCCTCTCTGTGAGTGGAAGGGCAGTGATTAGGGAAAACAGAATTTGGGACTAGAAGCATGATGCTGGGAGAGTGTCTGATAGGACAAGGTTTTGGGGGGAACAAGATAATAAATTTGTGTCAAAAAATTAGTTGGAGGGGGCGGAGCCAAGATGGCAGCATGAGTAGAGCAGTGGAAATCTCCTCCCAAAACCACATATATTTATGAAAATATAACAAACACAACTATTCCTAGAAGAGAGACCAGAGGACACAGGACAACATCCAGACTACATCAACACCTGCGAGAACCCAGTGCCTCATGAAGGGGGTAAGATACAAGCCCTGGCCCGGTGGGACCCGAGGCCCCTCACCCCAGCTCCTGGTGGGAGGAGAGGAGTTGGAGTGGGGAGGGAGAGGGAGCCCAGGACTGCTGAACACCCAGCCCCAGCCATCTGGACCAGAGCGCAGGCACAGTGCATGCGTGGAGGGCTGGAAACTAGGGAAACAGGGAAGCAAGACCGGTGAGAGGGTCCCTGAAGCTGGCACCAGAGAACAAAGAAAAGCGAGCATCTTTTTTAAATTATTTATTTATTTATTTATTTATTTATTTATTTATTTTTTAGTGAGTGTTTTTTGGAAGCCTTAAAGGGACAGGGACCCCAATACTAGGAAAACAGGGCAGCAAGACTGGTGAGTGGGTCCCTGAGGCCGGTGCCTAAGGACAAAGAAAAGTGAGCAGCTTTTTTTTTTAATTATTTAATTTTTTGTTGTTGTTGATTTTTTGTTTTAGCGAGCGCTTTTTGGAAGTCTTAGAGGGACAGGGTGGGACACTTAGTCCAGAGGCAGGGAATCTGGGAATCTCTGGGCACTCTAACCCCATGGGCAGCAGGGAGCACAGAGGCCCCTTACAGAGATAAATACCCTCCTGGCTGCTCCCCCTCCAACATGGCTCCACCATTTTGGGGCAGCAGCCTGAGACAGGCCATGCCCACAGCAACAGCAGAGATAAACTCCATAGCAGCCTAGCAGGAATCAGAAGCCCTGTCTGCACACAGCTGCCCAGCACAACCCACTACAGGTTGCTGTTCTCCCAGGAGAGGAAGGCCACAAACTAACAAGAAGGGAAGTTCTTCCAGCTGTCACTCGTCCCAGCTCTGCAAACTATTTCTATCACCATGAAAAGGCAAAATTACAGGCAAACCAAGATCACAGAGACAACACCAGAGAAGGAGACAGACCTAACCAGTCTTCCTGAAGAATAATTCAAAATAAAAATCATAAACATGCTGATGGAGATGCAGAGAAATATGCAAGAGCTAAGGGATGAAGACCAGAGGGAGATCACAGATGTCGGGAAGGAGATTACAGAACTGAAACAAACTCTGGAAGGATTTATAAGCAGAATGGATAAGAAGCAAGAGGCCATTGATGGAATAGAAACCAGAGAACAGGAATGCATAGAAGCTGACATAGAGAGAGATAAAAGGATCTCCAGGAATGAAACAATATTAAGAGAACTGTGTGACCAATACAAAAGGAACAATATCCGTATGATAGGGGTACCAGAAGAAGAAGAGAGAGGAAAAGGGATAGAAAGTCTCTTTGAAGAAATAATTGCTGAAAACTTCCCCAAACTGGGGGAGGAAATAATCGAACAGACCATGGAAATACACAGAACCCCCAACAGGAAGGACCCAAGGAGGACAACACCAAGACACATAATAATCAAAATGGCAAAGAACAAGGACAAGGGAAGAGTTTTAAAGGCAGCTAGAGAGAAAAAGGTCACCTATAAAGGAAAACCCATCAGGCTATCATCAGACTTCTCGACAGAAACCTTACAGGCCAGAAGAGAATGGCATGATATATTTAATGCAATGAAACAGAAGGGCCTTGAACCAAGGATACTGTATCCAGCATGACTATCATTTAAATATGATGGCAGGATTAAACAATTCCCAGACAAGCAAAAGATGAGGGAATTTGCTTCCCACAAACGACCTCTACAGGGCATCTTACAGGGACTGCTCTAGATGGGAGCACTCCTAAAAAGAGCACAGAACAAAACACCCAACATATGAAGAATGGAGGAGGAGGAATAAGAAGGGAGAGAAGAAAAGAATCTCCAGACAGTGTATATAACAGCTCAATAAGCGAGCTAAGTTAGGCAGTAAGATACTAAAGAGGCTAACCTTGAACCTTTGGTAACCACGAATCTAAAGTCTGCAATGGCAATAAGTACATATCTTTCAATAGTCACCCTAAATGTAAATGGACTGAATGCACCAATCAAAAGACACAGAGTAATGGAATGGTTAAAAAGCAAGACCCATCTATATGCTGCTTACAAGAAACTCACCTCAAACCCAAAGACATGCACAGACTAAAAGTCAAGGGATGGAAAAACATATTTCAGGCAAACAACAGAAAGAAGAAACCAGGGGTTGCAGTACTAATATCAGACAAAATAGACTTCAAAACAAAGAACGTAACAAGAGACAAAGAAGGACATTACATAATGATACAGGGCTCGGTCCAACAAGAGGATATAACCATTTTAAATATATATGCACCCAACACAGGAGCACCAGCATATGTGAAAACAAATACTAACAGAACTAAAGGCGGAAATAGAATGCAATGCATTCATTTTAGGAGACTTCAACAAGCCACTCACACCAAAGGATAGATCCACTGGACAGCAAATAAGTAAGGACAAGGAGGCACTGAACAACACACTAGAACAGATGGACCTAATACACATCTATAGAACTCTACATCCAAAAGCAACAGGATATACATTCTTCTCAAGTGCACATGGAACATTCTCCAGAATAGACCACATACTAGCCCACAAAAAGAGCCTCAGCAAAATCCAAAATATTGAAATTCTACCAACCAACTTTTCAGACCACAAAGGTATAAAACTAGAAAAAAGTTGTACAAAGAAAACAAAAAGGCTCACAAACACATGGAGGCTTAACAACATGCTTCTAAATAATCAATGGATCAATGAACAAATTAAAATAGAGATCAAGGAATATATGGAAACAAATGACAACAACAACACAAAGCCCCAATTTCTGTGGGACGCAGCGAAAGCAGTCTTAAGAGGAAAGTATATAGTGATCCAGGCACACTTGAAGAAGGAAGAACAATCCCAAATAAATAGTCTAACATGACAATTATCGAAATTGAAATACAATGAGAAATCAGGAAAACAATTCCATTCACAATTGCATCAAAAAGAATAAAATACCTAGGAATAAACTAACCAAAGAAGTGAAAGACCTATGCCCTGAAAACTACAAGTCACTCTTAAGAGAAATTAAAGGGGACACTAACAGATGGAAACTCATCCCATACTCATGGCTAGGAAGAATTAACATCATCAAAATGGCCATCCTGCCCAAAGCAATATACAGATTTGATGCAATTCCTATCAAATGACCAGCAACATTCTTCAACGAACTGGAACAAATAGTTCAAAAATTCATATGGAAACACCAAAGACCCCGAATAGCCAAAGCAATCCTGAGAAAGCAGAATAAAGTAGGGGGGATCTCACTCCCCAACCTCAAGCTCTACTACAAAGCCATAGTAATCAAGACAATTTGGTACTGGCACAAGAACAGAGCCACAGACCAGTGGAACAGATTAGAGTCTCCAGACATTAACCCAAACATATATGGTCAATTAATATTTGATAAAGGTGCCATGGACATACAATGGCGAAAAGACAGTCTCTTCAACAGATAGTGCTGGCAAAACTGGACAGCTACATGTAGGAGAATGAAACTGGACCATTGCCTAACCCCATACACAAAAGTAAATTCAAAATGGATCAAAGACCTGAATGTAAGTCATGAAACCATAAAACTCTTAGAAAAAAACATAGAAACATAGGCAAAAACCTCTTAGACATAAACATGAGTGACCACTTCTTGAACATTTCTCCCCGGGCAAGGAAAACAACAGCAAAAATGAACAAGTGGGACTATATTAAGCTGAAAAGCTTCTGTACAGCAAAAGACACCATCAATAGAACAAAAAGGTACCCTACAGTATGGGAGAATATATTTGTAAATGACAGATCTGATAAAGGCTTGACGTCCAAAATATATAAAGAGCTCACTCATCTCAACAAACAAAATACAAATAATCCAATTAAAAAATGGGCAGAGGAACTGAACAGACAGTTCTCCAAAAAAGAAATATAGATGGCCAACAGACACATGTAAAGATGCTCCACATCACTAGTCATCAGAGAAATGCAAATTAAAACCACAATGAGGTATCACCTCACACCAGTAAGGATGGCTACCATCCAAAAGACAAACAACAACAAATGCTGGCGAGGTTGTGGAGAAAGGGGAACCCTCCTACACTGCTGGTGGGAATGTAAATTAGTTCAACCATTGTGGAAAGCAGTATGGAGGTTCCTCAAAATGCTCAAAACAGACTTACCATTTGACCCAGGAGTTCCACTCCTAGGAATTTACCCTAAAAATGCAGCAATCAAGTTTGAGAAAGACAGATGCACCCCTATGTTTATCACAGCACTATTTATAATAGCCAAGAATTGGAAGCAACCTAAGTGTCCTTCAGTAGATGAATGGATAAAGAAGAGGTGTTACATATACATAATGGAATATTACTCAGCCATAAGTAGAAAACAAATCCTACCATTTGCAACAACATGGATGGAGCTAGAGGGTATTATGCTCAGTGAAATAAGCGAAGCAGAGAAAGAGAAATACCAAATGATTTCACTCATCTGTGGAGTATAAGAACAAAGGAAAAACTGAAGGAACAAAACAGCAGCAGAATCACAGAACCCAAGAATGGACTAACAGTTCCTGTGTGGTGATCTCCAATAAGTTCTTCAGAATGATATAAAGTGCATATCAAAGTGTGGAGAAAGGGTTTGTTTGTGTTTATACAGAGGATCAAAGCCTGATTTGGCTACCCAGAAAACAAATTAAGATACAGAACTTCCAACATCAACATTCTCTGGAAGAGTCATTCCAGAAGGTGATTATCAAAAGGCTTCAACAAAGATCCTGGCGCTGTTGCAGTTGTGGCTGCATTCATCCCACTGGTTCCTGGACTTGCCACTGGAATGAAGAGGGACATGTCTAGGCTGGCCTGTGCATACAGTACAACAACAAATTTGACTGGATCTATACTGTCGGAACTCAACCAAGAATTGGGAGAGGTGCAAGTTGCAGCGCTGCAAAATATTGTGACTACAGACTATCTACTGTTAAAAGAACATATGGGATGTGAACAGTTCCCAGGAATGTGTTGTTTTAATTTGTCTGATTTTTCTCAAACTATTCAATTTCAGTTGGACAATATCCATCATATCATTGATAAGTTTTCACAAATGCCTAGGGTGCCTAGCTGGTTTTCTTGGTTTCACTGGAGATGGCTGGTAATTGTAGGTCTGCTTTGGTTATGTAGCTGTATTCCTATTATGTTAATGTGTGTATGCAATTTAATTAGTAGTTTAAAACCTATACATGCTTATGTTACTCTACAAGAAGATATGTCAAAGAAATAATCAGTCTTCCCATGTTTTCTTCCATCTGCTACTTCTATAGCTTTTCTTCTTCTTTCCTAATTACAACCCTTAAGTAGAATTCGTGCCTCATAACGAAATTACCGAGTATCATAATTCTTCCAAGTGGTAAAGATACCTCAAGACAAATGCTGGGCATAAAAGCCACAGGGCATAAATCTGCAAAGAAGTAAAAAGCTAACCTTTTCAAACAATATTGCTTCTCTCTCAATTACCAACTTTACATTTCCCTGTATGGCCCTGGAAGATGACTGGTTAGCCAGAGACGGGTAAGATTCCTCAAGGGAGGAACAACCTAAGACAGGCACAGTCACAGCGGGGCCATCAGGTGAGAAATTGGGAATCAACAGAGGTGAGGCTTAGAACCTCACCCCGTCTGTTTTGAGAGAAATCTTCTGCATCCGTGGATGTTTTGTTTCCCTTGTCTAGCTTAGATTAATACTTAGTCTATAGGCACACACCTGATCATCTACATTTGCCCTCTTATAGCACTAAACTATGTTTTCTACCTTTATCTTGCATCTACCTACCACTTCAGCAGTTTATTAAAAATAAAAATAATAATAATAATAAAGGGAGAAATGTGGGATCCACATATAAATCAAGTATAAAAATCAAACGAATATTCATATTTGACTTGATTGTTTATAGTTCATAATGCGTGATCAAAACCGAAAGTTTCTGTGATGACTGCCCTTGTACTGTTCACCATGTAAGAACTTATTCACTATGTAAGAATTCGTTCACCATGTAAGAACTTGTTCGTTATGCTTCAGAAGACTGGAGACTGAAGAGAACTAGGCTTGAGATGGGTTAATGACTGTGCATTGAGCATTGACCCCCCTATACAGAATTTTATTGTTGTTAACAACCAACCATTTGATCAATAAATATGAGAGATGCCCTCTCAAAAAAAATAAATAAATAAAAATAAAAAATAGAAAATAAATGTAAAAAAGAAAAACAAAAAAACTTAGTTGGCCTTACTAATTTTTAAAAAATGATATTAAGCGGAGTAAAATTACCAGTTTTTAATTTTTTTCCCCAATAATTCTACCTTTAGTTTCCTTTCCTCTACTTGCACTTCTAGATTTAGATACACATTTGCATAGTAGTAGATAATGCCCGTGACTGTCTCATGTGTTTTTGCCTTATCTATGTCTGCCTTACTAAAACAGCAGAGTTGAGTAGCTGTGACGGACTGTACAGTCAAAGCCTTGCACCTGGTCCTTTACAGGAAATGTTTGCTGACCCTGATGTATTGCTTGCCTAGCTTGCCAGGTGGAGGAAGGGTTCTTCTTACATTTCTTAAAGTGGGTTCAGTTTTGTCTTTCAGCTTATTTCAGTCTTTTATCCCAAGTTACATCATGATTGTGACCGATAACAAAACAATTCTTAGAAGTTATCATAAGTTTCCTAAAAGCAGGGCTTGAGATGGCAGGTTTTGTACAAGTGGTTTGTTGAGGGGGTACTTGCAGCAGAAACAAGTGAGAGAAGAAGGGTAGTGCTTAAGCAAGCCAGGTGCAATTTCAGATGCAAAGTAGCTTCAGCTAGTCCCAAAGGAAGCCTCTTGGGGCATGAATTGCAGCACAGAGTTGGTTCTGCCCTGAGGCCGGGGTTTGGTTTGCTGTAGTCCCTGTCAGTCATTGAATGTGGCCTGCTCAGGGGTGGAATGTAGGCTCCCAGGCAAGGCAGTTCTTCAGAGCAGTGGTTAGCACAGAGCCCTCAGCAGTCTTCACTGCAGCTGGAAAAGGGCACTTAAGACTGATCAAGAAGATTAAAATTTATCATTTAGCTTTTGTGATGTCATGAACTACTCAGTGGCTTAAAATTACAGAGATTTATTATAGTCTACATTTCTTTAGGTTGACCATTTGCTGGGGCTCAGCTGGACAATCCTTCAGGTTTGGATGGTTTCAGCTGTTCTCAGATGGTCTTGTTCACAGTGGCTGGAATAGTTGGGGTGGCTGTAGCTTTTCTTCATATAATTTCTCATCATCTATCATAGGGTCTGCCAACTGCAAATCTAGTTTGCTGCTTGGTTTTACAAATGAAGTTTTATTAGAGTACAGTTATGCACATCTGTGTATGTATTCTCTATGTCTGCTTTATTACTAAAATGGCAAAATTGAGTAGTTGTGACAGAGACTGTATGACTCCCAAAGCCTAAATTCCTTACCATCTGGCTCTTTCAGAAGAAGTTTCTGACCTTGATCTCAGGTAGCTCAGGCTGGCTTGCATCGTGGAGGATGAGTTCTCAGGGCAAGAGTGGAAACTGCAAGGCCCCTTGCAGCCTAGGCCTGGACACACACAAAGGCACTTCTGCCAAAATCTGATTATCAAAGGAAGTCACAATTCAAGGTCCAGATTCAAAGAATGAGGAAATAGACTTCACCTCTTAATGAAAGAAACTAAAAATAATATGTGGCATGTTTGCTGTCTACCCCAGTGGGCCTCCAGTGGGAGCCACTACAGAAGTTGGCTGTCCCTTTGGATATTTCGTGAATGAGGAGACTGAGACCCAGACAGGTAATATATATCTGATAACATGCAATTTGTTAGGAGAAAAACTTAAAGTAGAAACTAGATCTTGATCAATATTCTACCACTATTTGAGCTCTGCCATGTTGCTTTTACTATATAGTCACCCACTAAAAGTAACTTTCATTGGCTATTGATGGTTTCTCTTCAGGACTTTTAACATGCTTGGTATGAATTCTATTACATACCAAAGAAAAGCACAATCAAATCTTAACCATCACTGAAATTTTGACTTTCTCACTTTCAGTCAATTTTAACATAAAAGTACTGAAAATGGAAAGCTTTATTTCTTATATGTTGTATGTAGTGCCATGACACAAAAGCTTGGTCTGAACAAAGACTCCTTGGGTAGACAAAATAAAAACATAATAGTGAAAATTAAACCTTGAAGGATATACTTGTCAGACCAACTATTCACTATCAATCTTACTAGAATATGTCACCAGCACAAATGTATAAAAATAAAAGTATGTGATGTCCTGGGTATTTCCTGAACATTACCTTTAAGACATTTTGTGATTGAAACTGCCATTATAGGATGTGGAGCACAGTATTTATGGACATTACAATAATTTGTAGATTTATTGAGCATTGACCACATGCCAGTAAGTTTTCAAAATTCAGTAGATATTATTTCATTTAATCTTCAAAACCCAGGAATTATGTTATTATTTCCATTTCATAGATGATGAAATTGGGATACAGAAGAGTCACACATATAGTTAGTGATAGAAGCAGGATTTGATATGGGCAGCTGAAATCCATTATCTCTACCTTTAACTGTGATGTAAATATCTTGTCCACGTGACATCACTTACTGGCTCTGTGACTCTGGTCAATTCACATAAATTTCCAGAGCCTCAGCTCCATCACTGAAAAATGGCAATAATGATACCTCCCTCTAGGAGCTGTTGGGACAATCCAGTGGGATGATGTATGTGAATGTCTAGGCTTAAGTATGGGGGGGACCCAAAGGTAAATAAGGCATGTTCCTACTCTCCTCTAAGAGCAGAGCTTACTATCTACTTCAATAAGAAGTAAATAAAACTCAGTTATTATAAAATTGATACCATAAAATTTCTCTGGAATTCAGTCACCAGGGAATGGAAATTTTAACCATTTTACTGATTCCTAGAAAGATAGAGGGCATAGAAATGAGTGTCACTCTACTTTTTCCCCTCCTATTTTTTGGATATTTCTTGCTAGCTCAGAAACTCATACATGAACCTACTTCCCAACATCCTGGATCTATATACAGCTGGTCACTGTCTCATATTATTTTCAAAGTCATGTGTTTTCGCTGATATCTTTTAGGACAAATTATCTCTACAGCTTTGAACTCCATTTTATTGGCAAATTCAATCTATTTTTCATTTTCTTCTTTAATAAATATCTATTAAATGACTAAGAAAATCACAACATTATGGTAGTCCATGGGAAATAAAAAGACATAAAAATGCAGTGTGAGACCAAAAAGAAGTTTATAATAAAAATTAGTAGTTTCCAATGTATATTTATTAGACTCCCAAGGATCACAGACATGTAAGTTGCATTATCTATAGATGAATAATATGCTTTACAAATTACATGCTTAATTTTAAAAATATAGTGGGATACTCTCACAATCAACAAAATGAGAGTTTACGAATGTATACTTGTCATGAAGTTTGTCAGTCAACATTATTCAAATTCCAGTCCACCTTGGGCCCTGAATATTCCTGCACACTGCTGGGTGTGCCAGACTCAAAGGCTGTCCATCTCCTTATCCTGAGCATTTCTGTAACTAATCATACAGGCAGCTAGTAGGTCAAGAGGATCACAGCCTGGCTTCCTTGTAACTGTGTGTTCCCTGTAGGGGAGACTGGCTGTTTGTTACTTACTTTCTCAAAAATAATGCAGGGACCTGTCCCTGGAATTCTTATTTGTGAAGCAAACTTACTACATTGGTAACATCTATCTGACCTTATTATTGTCCTAGTATGACTGGGGATAAGGGCTATAAACATAAATCTGTAGATGCTCCTGCTGCTTTTTGTGCTACCAGATTTAAAAGCCCTTTGTCTCTGATCTAGGAGTTTCTTGCCTTCTGCCAGCATCCATGAGACAATAATAAGCTAGCTTATTAGCTTATAAGTAGGTTAAAATATTAGACCCTTCACTCACTGGTCATGACAGTTCTGGAGATCTTCAACCTTTAACCTTAAAATAATATCTAGGACTCAACAGGTAGGAATCATTGGTTTTAGGTTTTAGATATATAAACCACCATCAATTAAAAGCCTTGTGTGAGCTAATAGAAGGCAAGAGATTAGAGAGGAAGAGAATGACCATGAACAGAGATGTGGTGTGTGGTAAGAGAACAAAGGTGTAGAGTAAAAGAAATGTGACAAGAGAAAATGTGACAAAAGAAATCTGAATTGAGTGAAGAATGCTTAAAATGTCAGCTGGGCCACACTTTGGAGCACGATCAATGTCAGGCAATGGGGAGCCCTTGATGGTTTCCTAGTAAGAAATTTACGCAATTAGTTTTTCTCTACGAAAATTAATTTTTCAATAGAGAGAGACTTAATATGGGAAGGCAGTTGGGAAGGTTTTGAGAATAGTTTGGGTGCAAATTCTAAACTACTAGTGCTAAAGGAGTAACAAGAGGTGGACAGATGAAGATATTCCAAGAGGAAAGATGTGATGGTTTCCTGATTAACTTTCAAGGAGTTGAGGATAAAAGAATAAAGTAAGACTAAAGATTTGAGCCTGGGAGTAGGAGATAGTTACAGTATTAAAAACATAGAGAGACCTTCAAAGGAGGTTCAGAAGTAGGGGGAAGATTGTGTGTGGGTTCACTTTCACCCAGTTTTGACATGAAGTAGCCTATACAGCAGCCTTCCAACTTTTCCTCTTTTAATCTCTCCTTCCCTTCCTTCCTTCTTTCCTTTCTATATCTGTCCATCTATTATCAAACACTTGATATTTTGCCAGTCTTTTCTTGGGAACAAAAATATAAATAAGTCATAATTTACAAGAGCAGAAAGGTAGATTAAAAAATTCTGTATAGTGTGATGAATTAAAAAATTGAGATAATACATGGTGAGAGCACAGAAGAGAAACAGCTCTTTCCAAGGGAATTGGGGAAGCCATCTCATTGGAGAGGATATTTGAGTTGGGTATTAAATATTGAGTTAGAACTTATGAGGATGAGAAGAGGAAACAGGACATTCCAGGGAGAGGGAAAGTAGGGAATAATATGTGCATGGTGCAACTCGGTAGAAAAAATATCCAAGAAGTTGGCAACGCTAGATTAGCTTGCAATGTCATTCTGTGAGACTACACTATCTCCAACTTGGACATCATGAAGCAGCTTATATTTGCTACATGCTTGCTATGTACCAAGCTCTTTTTGTTTAAAAGCATTTTAGGCTTTAATCTTGGTAATACTAAAAATAGTGATATCGGGTCTTGGATGAGGAAACTAAGAACATGACCAAGGTCATGGAGTTTATGAATGGTGGTGCCAGGATTTGAAACTCCTCAGGGCTGGGCTACCATTCACCTCATAACCTACATGGGACTGTGCACAGTGGCCCTGAACCATCCCAACCTGGTTCCAGAATTTCTCTGAGTCATTATGTTTACCGTATCACATTATTGAACTGAAGAAAGCCTCTGTGCATCCCTGAAGCATGCAGGACTGAAGGCATAGGAGTGTGGATTCTTCTGGGGAGAACATCAGGTTCGCGGGGGGTGGCTATGTGGCAACAAGGACTAAGAAGATTGGGGACCACTATGCAAAATGGTCATCTTTAGTTATTGAATATGGTTATTTCTCGTTTTTACGGCAAAATACCAAGGCAATTTAAGAAGTAATTTTCTCAAAACACAGATGACCATCACTTACATAAAACTCCAAAGTTCATTTCAGTTTGTGTTACATGATTCAGAGGAGCAGACCTTTTCCAATGACATATACTCTGGTTTCTGCCTTTCACGGACTTCTGAGAGAGAATGGGCCTCTGCAGTCCCTGATGCCAAGGAAATTCTCTAACCTGAACAGGCAGAACATCAGTACAAGTGGTTTCCTTCTCCCTTTATTCTTTCTCATATTTCCACACTATTTTTGAAGCTGTTTTGAGGAATGCAGGGCTGATTTTTTTTCCTGAGTATGTATTTTCAATATTCTAACCAGAAAGTGAGGAGAACCCAAGATGCTAAAAACATTAGCTTGCAAGTTTCTTTTTTTGCTCTCTTCACATTAAGCTGGTGATAAAAGGCCCACTGGAGGGCTGTGTTCAATGCCTAAAGTGAATACTTTAAATTTAATGATACAATCAAAATCATTTTTCCCTAGTAACTACTATTGTGCTCATTTGAATGGATTCTAATGCAGTTGTTTTTCCCTTTAAATTATGCTTTGTAAATAAATATGAGTGAGATGGTTTAGTTCAAGTATAACAAGTATCCAGCTAATAATTTACTTTGCCTGTTACTTATCTTTGTCAGGATGAATGTCTGCCTCTTTCCTGTTCTTGGTTCATAGGTATTATTCTAATAGTGTTGGTTGTGCATTTTTTAAGAATTCTACATGTAGTTGCTGAATTGCTTAAAAGTACTTCACACCAGAAAGTTAAATCTCAAAGAATTTTGGTCTTACATCTAGCAAGCAAATTGCTCCTAGCAACATTATATTAATGTCAGGTCAAGCTTTGTCTTTTCCTTTGTATTCAATTTCAAGTACCCCAGCAAGTGATTCCACGTGCCAACCACAAACTGATTTGAATGGTAGAGGTTGATTGGCCTCAGACCACTTGCTATTCTGAAAATAAGTTACTTAGTTACAGATTTGACAACACTTTATTAGTTTTCAGAATCACTTTTAACAGTAAATCAGCTCTTTTGAAAAAATGCTTTAAAATTGCATGGCTACCATCTTTACCTCTTCTCCCTTGATACTTGTGTAAATGTCATAGGATGGAATCAGTTGATATCCAAAGACAGGTCTAACCTTGGACGATTTTCTGCCTTTTGCAAACAGTGACCGTACTTCTCGTCAGCCTTGGGAGGGCAGCAAGCGAGTCAAACCTGAAGATGAAGGGGAAGGAAGGGTGCCAGGTGGATAAACCACAGCAAGCTCAGCACCCATCCCTCTCTGTTCTGGCCCTGCAATCCTATCCAGGGCACTGTTCATACTGTCCTTCCATAAGCCACATGGGGTCTGGGTGGAGCTATGTTTTACGCTCACCCAGAGTATGAGAACGGTCCTTGTGAAACTGACTAACCGATGGTCTACTTGTGGTTTAGTTACACTAACGGAAGCATTTTTACTTTTAGGAAGTTGGAAGATGACATGAGCTTTAAGCTGTGAATTGAATTCTTCTAGGTGTAAAATATATGTGGCTCTTACAGCCATGGTTATCCAAGAATTGCTCAACCATGTTGACAGGAATGAAGATATAATTTCTGGAAGTCTCCTCAAGAGAATATCATTAGCCAAGATTTAGATGATAAAAATGCAATAATATAGAGAATATTTTAAATTTGAATAAAGGTTAACTAAACATGTAAAAACTATAGGACCTTTTAAGGAAGAGTCAAGGTGCTTTAACATTCAAATATATAAATCACAATGAAAACATTTTCCTTTTTATCTATATCCCAACTAAAATTTGTTAATCCAGGATCACCCAATACATACATCCAGAAATAATTTTTAATCAAGTATTGGGAAATAATTCAGGAGAGTTAGAAGTGGAAAAACCTACAGTTACATTAATGCAAATACGTGAATGTGCAAACAGGACATACCTCTCTTCATGCCCTTAGTACCTGGTTTTACCTTCAGACTTTCAGCTTTTCTTGGCTTCTGTATTTTCTTTTGGCTTATTTCTAAAGAAACGTTTTATCCAAGGGAAAAAATGTTTTATCTGTTCCTTTTCCAAGAAGTAAGAGGGGGAAAATTTGAGAATTCTAAAGATATTTAAATGATAAGTAGTGATCATATCAACAGGGTTTTACTGTCA
This sequence comes from Manis javanica, assembly GCF_040802235.1. NCBI lineage: Eukaryota > Metazoa > Chordata > Mammalia > Pholidota > Manidae > Manis > Manis javanica. Next base: position 17,118,137 of record NC_133164.1, read on the forward strand.
CTCCTTGGCAATGTTTTGTCTTATCCATTGTGGGAGGATACAATGAAATCAGTTTTTACAATGTGTCACCATCCTCTGCAACCAGAGGGCCTGGGGCTGGACTGTAATGTTAAACAGACTGAGTCCCTCCCTGCTTTCTAAAATTTGTCTCACAATAACTGATAAAGTTAAAGGGTCCTAGCTGATAATATAATTTGTGCTGCTGTTTCTGTTAGTAATTTTGGAGGCATATTCAGTCTAAACGAAATTTAGATTTCTCCACTGGGCATTAGATGGCAGTATTAATCAAGACATTCAGAGCTGACGTACATCGCAGCCACTTCGGAAGGTACTCATAATTCTCCTAAGAACGTTTCATGAAATAGTTATTTATCCTGCATTTTGTACTTCTGCAAAGGGAAAGCATAAAAAGTACTACAGGTCTGGTTTTATAATCTTTTGCCTCTTTTATTTACTTGTGTTTTCAGGAAGCTGCTTAAAGACAAGTACCTTTATTTTCAGATGGTTATTTCTAATGTTAACTGTCCAAAATGTTTCTTTTGCAAATTAAATTTTTTTTCTCTCTTCTTGCAGCTATAATTGCTTATATATCGATGATTAAAATGTCAAAGTTAAGAGAATGGCCCACATTAAGTGTTAATTATAATGGTCACGGGTTATCTTATACAGAAAGTTCCACTTGAAAGGGAGTGGAAAGCCACCTTGCACAAGAAACCCTGCTCAGTTACTTACAAGTTGGGTAACTGGTTTAACCTCTCTGTGCTTAAAATTCCTCACCTGTAAAATGGTGATAATGCTGGTTTATCTCACAGTTTTACTGTTGAGGAGTAAGTGAATTCTCATACGTAAAATGCTTAGACCCATACCTGTCATATGGGAAGAACGGTTGAAGTGTTTGCTGATGATGGACAGGCGATGCCTCTGCGTTTGCAGTCATAACCTCCCTAGAGTGTGTTTCTAGAAAATCAGTCTGATTTTTTTCTGTTTCAAGTATTTTGCAGTACACAAAATATTAGGAATGAAATTGGTTAAAAGTGAGCTCTCTTGGCAGCTGTTGTTGGGCAGGTTGATGCTCAATGGAGCCAGACAGGCAGCATCGCGGTTTACATGCCACACAACAGGGGATTCTTTTCAGCAATGACCAAACTCAGAGGTGACTCTTTCTATAGTAAAATGTCATGGAATCAGATCCCCCCATCCCTGCAGCAGAGCAGAGCACAAGACGCAGAGCTGACAGCGCACAGAGGTGTTAGGCACACAGCCCTCGGAGAGGAACAGGAAGCTTGCAGGATGCACGCATCGAGAGAGAAGCTGTTTTCAGGAACACGAGTGATCCTCGGCAGGCATTCAGACGGGCACTTCGGAGGAGAGTGTGAAGATCATTTAACCATGGTGGATAAAGACTTGGATATTGAAATGAGAACTTCGCAGATACTGCAGATAACATCTGAGAATTCTCAGCCCCTGTGTTGGGAGGCATCCGGCCCCCATGAAGGGCAGAATAAGAACATTGTGAGGGACTCTGAAGATGGAAAGCAGAACCCAGGGACAGAATAGAAGAACTGTAGATCAGATGCTTAGTACCATACATAGCTAACAGTTTTCACTAATTCTCAGGAGGAAAAAGTACATTTTTCATGATATACATGATTTTAAAAAAAGCTAACATTCTAAAACATTAGATACATGCCAACTTCTTTATTTGCATTACTTCACTAATCTGCAATAGCAGTAAAAGTGCTCTTTCCTCAGGAGAAAATAGCCAAGAGCTGTTAAGTAACTTGTTCAAGATAAGTTAATGTCAGCACAGGAATTAACTGATTAGTAAAACTGAATATAAGTCTTTTATAACATTGATTCAGTCAGTCTCCATTAAATCTTTTATTATTTCATACATCTTTGACTTAAAGAACACGTCTAGGTATTTTTAAAGGTACCTTTGGATTGATTCCGATAAAGTAGGACTGAAGCAATTTTACCGCATGATCTCAGGAAAGGGACTGGGTCCCAACACAGGCAAAAAATAAGTAGCCTTCTTTACAAAATACTGCTTTAAGAAGACTTCCTGTGGTCTGGGTATGCAACATGTATGTATGCCTGTATACACACACATATGTATGTATATGTAATTATATACTTATGTTGAATGCCTATATTCATGTATATGGATCTTGCCTTCTTTCTGCTGGTTAAAGCATCTAATCAAAATTAAATATAGGATAGTTTTCATTATTCCAAGGCTGGAGTTTCAGTAGTTCAAAACATGACTTAGTATTTGTATCTCTTAATTTTCTGATATATAGCATTCAGTTCAATGTTTAAATTTGACCTGCCCTCATTACTCCCATCCGTCTGTTATCAAATGGAACAACACTGATTCTAATGTGAGTATCTATTAATCGGAAATCAGGTTCTCCACTTAAACATTCCTAAATTAACCTTTCTAATAGAGAGTTAATAAGCACTTAGGAGGGATTGTTTAAAGTGATCTGAATGAAAATATCATTTTAAGTCTCCCAGACATCCCCTTTCCTCTTATTTTCCATAAAGTTTGTCATCAGCATTCAATGAAACTGCTAGTGATGGCTTTTCTAGTGCTTGCATCTGACACTAAAGACAAAAAAAAATGTGACCCATCTGCCACAGTGGCTGCATATAATGATTGAAACCACGGTTTACAAGGTCCATTAGTGTTTACAGTTCTGCCACTTTCCTTCATGGTCTGCAAAGCATTTTAGTTCAGACTGAGTTATTCTTTCATAGCAACCAATTTTCTATAGTGTGGATGTCTCTTTAACTTAGAAAGCTCCGAAGGGAGTTCCGATGTCTTGTGCGTGGAGGCCAGGTAATACGTATCAGTGTTGCTGGGCAGCAAAGCCCAGTAGCCTGTGATCTGTTTGTGGTATAAAGGGAGATGTGCATCCTGAACTCCAAAGTCAAAATGGTATCGCAGATGACAGCATCTGCTTTCTACTAAATGGCTCGAAAACTTGTTTTATTTTTTTGATCAGACAATTCTGTTCCTCTTTAACAATTCTTCATGCCATTGCCACTTCAGATCCTCCATGCCTGCAAACCCCTCATGCATGAGTATATATACATAATGAAAACGTGATCTGGATGGGGACAGAACCTGGGCCAAAATCACATAAAGCAACTTTATAAAACCAATTTAAAATATTTTTATAAAATGAGTAAAATACCCATTATAGAACTTCTACACAAGATGTCAAGCAAGGCCAGGACTAGAGTGAATTAAGAAAGTTGTCTGCAGAGAAGAAACTTGCAGGATCCTGAGAAAGAATGCCTCCTTAAACGGCATGTCTAAGCTGTCTCTATTGTCTTATCCTAGTCCCGCCCATAGGGTCAAGATTTTATTCTATCTGCAAGCCAACAAGTTAGCCTGTGACAGTTTCAAAGATGCTGGCAGAAGACACAAGATGCCTGGGTCAGAGACTAAGGACTTTATTACTCAGGGCGTAACAGACAGCCTGAGTTTTCCGTTTGTTGTTGGTCCGTCTTGCCACCCAAGTCTGCGCAGTGATGTGAGCCACCCAGGTGGATGCTCTGTACTGAGAGGGTTTGCAATACAGCCCAGGAATCCCAAACTTAGAGAACACATATCTTTAATAATGGGGTGTAAGCAAACCTGCCTGACCTTTGTCCCAGAGTAAGATTATATCTTTATTTTATTAGACAGTAAAAACCAAAAAACACCCTTCCCCACCCCCACCAAAACTCATTTGCTGTAAAGAGAGACAATCATCTGTGTCTTTCAAATTGCTCGCTCTACAAAGATGCTCTTGAACAAAAGCTGGAAGAGACTCTGCTCATAAAATATGCACAATCACAAAAGACCCATGGAGAATTTCATCCTGATACAAAGTTTTATGAAGATTAAATGAGGCAGTGTTTATAAACTCAGTCCAGAATAGGGAATATAATAGGAACTCAATAAATGTTAATTCACTCTTTATTCCTCCCGCCCCCCTCTGAAACACAGAACCACTTACATCATTGCCCCAAAGCCAGACGGTTAACTGAAGGTAAGAATCACATTTTGTTGTTCCTACTATGTTTATGGAATAATATTTTCAGATGGTTTTTGAGTACTTTATAGATACATACAATTCTAATCAAAGTAAAATTATGCCTTCCACTGGCTACTACTGAGTTCATGTGAGTTATTTTCCAGTTCCGGTCCAGGCCTAAATATGCTGTGACTCATTCCTTACCAAGAGGCCATGTTGTCATAGTCTTAATCTACCAGGCGTACAGATGGAGATCTAGTAACCAGTATGAGTGACTGATGGATTTCTGGTCAACCTCTTTGCTTTCTGATCCATTCCCCACCCTTTTCACACTTTTCTCTTTATAGTATGGGGCTGACTCCTGCAAAGTGCATTTCAGCTTCTTTGCAAAGCAGCTTCCAGGTAGGTTTGGCCAATGGGACACAGAGGCAGAGATGGAAGTGAACAAGAGAGAAAAGCTGGGTTTCTCTCACCTATCCTCTCATTTTGGATGGATGTCCGACCATAGTTGCATGTCTCCCATGACTCCAGCTCTGTTAGGCAACACTCCCCTCTGGGAGCCCGCATTCTTATGGACAGCCATGGGTCTTGTTGTCTGCTGGCACTCTCTCTTCCTTCTGGTTCTCCAGGCCCACAGGTGGTGGTATCTTCCTGTTATTGGCTGGCTGGCCTCCCTAAGTCTATGCTTATCCTTTTTCACCCTATGGTACTATCTGACATGGGTTTCTTTTCTTGACTGGTCCTTAACTGACAGAGTTGGATACCCAAACATTTTTCCACTAGTAACTTTCTGTAAGTCTTCTTCAAAGTAGTTTAGTCTTTTGATCATGATTCTATCTTGAAATCTTTAATTCCTTGGTCCTTATTCAGTTGTGGGCAATATAATGTGATTAAGCTAGCTTCAGTAAAGGGGGTTATATTCTAAGGATGTTGGAGACTCTCCAAAGAAAAGGGTGGAACTTGCTGTTGGTTGGCCTTGTCTGCTCTAATGGTTGACCTTGAAGGAGGGATGAATTTAATCTGATCCTTTGGGATGATTTTGGGGGAGGAGGTATAAAGCAAGGCAGTTTCCAACCTTAAAATTTTATGACCATTCAGCTGATCTCTATAGTAAGGTGACAGACCGATTAGGGGGGAGGACATTTACAGGGCCAACAAGAAACAGCCATGTTTCTTGGCCCAAGCTGCTAAGATCTGATTTTGAGAGCAGGTGCCATCTCTTACAGTTGGGGAGATCCTTACCTCAGAAATCCATATCCTAGATGACCTTCATTACTTTTAGAGATACTTAGCCAACCAATATTCAGAGAGATATTAGTTAGGTATTAGTGGATTCAGGAACTCAAGACTAGATAGTGACTGATAAGATAGTTTGAAATATAGGCCTGAATTTTTATTGACCTTAAGGCATATTCTATATTTTTTCCTTCTAAATATCTTTTATCCTGCTATATTAAAAAAAATTATTTCTTGTTTCAGAAAATATGGTGCTAAACATTCAGCAAGACAACATGGTTTTTTATAGGTAAAAGTAATCAAAGTTTGAAGGAAAAATTTTATGTGGTGTTTGTATAACTTTAATAAAATTATGGTCTCCACACCCTTTATTGATGACTTTTTGCTCTGCAGTAGTGTTCAAATATGTTATTTCAGCATCAGTCAGCACCTCAACTTCTTAAGTAGATTCATCTTACACATTCGTACATTATTTCCTTTAAGGTTATTGTCATTCAGTAGATTTTTTAAAAATCACTTTTGCTAAAGACACAAGTTAATGTTGTGTTTTTGCAACTCCATGTATAAATGGGACATCATGTGGTAACTGCCTTCAACTGCACTTACCTAGGTATGCTACAACCTAATAATACTGAATTTCTAGATCTTAAAAATACCAAGGTTTCACTGTAGTAGATTCTGCTGGCACTGTGATACCTGTTCTTAATTTAATGGGAAGTAAGGTGTCTGGATGGCAGAAAGTGACCTTGAAATAAGGATTTATGCTTTTGGAAATTATTTCTAATTTCCAATAGAAACACTTGCTTTTGAATCAATGGCATTTTTTTTTTCTTTTTCAGAAAAGGCTACCCATTCCCAAAATGATTGCCTTTCCCCCAAATTACAATATGACATATTGGCAAAATAACTTATTAAAATACATAATACTGTGCTAAAGTGCAATTATTTTACATTAATTCTAGATTTAAAAAATCACATATTTTAAAACAGATTGAGTGCTAAATGGAGAGCAACTTGTGAACATATCTGTTATTGAGGATTTTTTTCTTTTAATAGAATTCATCTTAGCCTCACCACAGCCAAGTAGTATTAGTAATGGCTGTCAGCCCAGACCTAGAAATAGCATCATTCAATAGAAACGGATGTTATAGTTCTGATCTTTAAAATTGAAATCTAAGCATATACATTTAGTTTGCTAATCTTATGAAGTATGGTGAGCAGGAAGGTAACCCTTATTACATGAAAAAACAACACTAACAACATTAACCAACAATAAACTTCTCCAATGAAATATTTGCTTCAAGTGGTTAAAGATATACCTCACTGGGGGGACATGTTGTTTAAAAGACAGGCATTATTTCCTTTAAAAATAAATTATACATCTATATTTAATGTTCACTATTTTGCATGTCCTGGAGCCTCTATTTTATTCAGACTCCTCCCTTTAAAACAGTTCATACAGTTTATCCAAACACCTAACACATATGCAGATAATTGTCTTTAAAACTTGGAAACCACATATAGGAATTAAAAAAACAACAAGCATTTATTGAGTACAGACACATTTAAGTACCTCCTACTGTGTGCCTATCACAGTGCTTCAGGAAATAAAATATGAAGGTAAGTACGGACTCTATTTTCTGTCTTCAAGGAGCTTAGGGAAAGCAAATGTACACACAAACACTCCTGTGTAGACACAGGGAGGGTGGGTATGGGGTGATTCTGTAATTAGCTGACTTCAGGCTCTACTGGAAAGACTGCTGTGGTTCACATATGCCATACATAAGACTGATCCTACATGCCTCTTTGTTTGATGCCAATAATAATGCTCATACACAAAAAGGAGGGACATCTTACTTTGGCCTCCATTGATTTTAGCACATCCCTTAAGCAAGACTGATATTTCACATGAATGAGAATAACATGTATTTCATCCTCTCCACTCTTGACACCTCCCTATCCTGTTTCTCCCTGCACTCCCTAGCATCTCACTATTTCCCAAATGTTTTCAGTGTCCTCATCCTGCCAGTGTCTGGTGGACTTACAGAGTCCCCCACCATATCACCCTCTAGTATAGAATGCGGTCTTTTTCTGTAAGGGGCAGTATAGTAAATAATTTTGGCTTTGTTGGCTACTTAAGTCTGTTGCATAGGTTGCTCTGTTTACAGCCCTTTAAAAATATTCAAATCACTCTTAGCTTTCTGGGCAGTACAAGCCAGTCATCCCTACAGGTCTTTAGCTTGCATGCAAATAATCTGAAAGACTTGTTGAAACACAAATTGCTAGGCTCACCCCCAGGGTTTCTGATTCAGTCCATCTGGGGATGGACCTGAGACTGTGCATTGCTTACAAGCTCCCATTCCATAGAGATAAGGCTGGTCCTGAAGTCACACTTTGAGCACTGTTTTTAGAGCAGCAGTTCTGAATCATGACAGCATCTTTACATCACCTAAGGAGTTACAGAACAAAAGAAGAGCCCCAAATTATGTCCAAGCCCATCCCTGAGTCTAAGAATGGCTTCTACATTTTAAAATGGTTGCTCCATTTCCAGGCCCAACTCTTGATACTTTGTGTACACACAGGCACACACACCCCTCCATCACCCTTGTCTCCTAGGTAATTATTATATGCAGTCAGGACTGAACACCCCCCTCCTTCCTCCAAAAGACATGGCCTAAGTACCAGCTCCCCAGAGACCCAGCGAGGTGTGCCAGGTAACCTGTGGAACTCAGACCTGCTTTCCGGTCAGGGTATGCGTTTCACGTTTATTATCCAGACTATCCTATCCCTTTCATACAGTAAGACCTCAGGGCTTGGCCCACGTCAAGTAGAGGAAGAGCCTTCTATTTCAGTCACCTAGCAGCACCTGGGCAAAACGAGACACATCATCGTTTGAGGAGAAAGCTACAGGGCAGAGGCGACAAAAGGTCACAAGGGCCTCAGCAAATGTATGCCCCTGAGCTTGTTCCTGCTTGTCGCGCGTGCGCTTGTGTGTGTGTGTGTGTGTTCACAGAAAAAGGGCATTTATTTAGTTAACCTGATAATTTTGCCAACGCTGGTGGTTCTCTTGGATTCTGTTTTCAGCTGTGCGTGTAGGGGTAGGTGTGGGATTGCTAAAATAATTACCGTGGATTCGTTTGAGCATCATGATCCTCTGCTTTTCTTTTTCCAATCCTAAGGTGTAAGGCGCTTTCAGGAATGTGCAAGGTTAAGAGTCCTGCAGGGCAGAAGCTCCCTTCCCCAATTAACACAAGAGTCTGGGAGGAAGGCTGCAGAAAAATCCAGAAATGGGGTAACAGGCCAAGAGGAGAACATGGCAGACGGGGAAAGGGAATGGGGCAAGAAAGGGAGGAGGGCGGAGGAGGCCGAGAGGCGCCATGCTCCCCCGGGCTCGGCGCAGCGCGTCTTGGCGGCCAAGTCCAGCTGTAGTGGGTCGGCCGCCGGCGCGGGGCTTGCTCTTCCCCGGGGGTCAGGGATGCCGCACCCCAGGCCCTGTTCTCAATGCTAACCGTCCGTTCCTGGGCGAGGCCGGTCCCCGCGTTTCCTGGCGTGCCTGTCCCGGGGAAGTGGCATCGTCCACGGAAAGCTGCAGCAGATCAGCCTTTTGCTCCCTCTCGCTTCTCACTGGCTTTCCTTCCTTCTGGGTTACACGGGAGGAGCTGGGCTGCATCAGAGGAGGAGACCCTGGCAGGGAAGGGGCTGCGCGCCCCGAGGGCGGGGTGGCGGTGGTGTGTCTGTATGCGTTTTCTGTTAGCTGGACTCACATCACTTGCTTAAGTACTGATCAACTCCTGGGAAAGATTTCGGGGGTGGCGTGGGATCGTGGGTGAGATCAGAAGCTTCAGAACAGAAGGAAACTCAACTTGCCAGTTATTCCCCTTGATCCAGGGCACACTCTGAGTAACTGGGATAGCAGATCTCTCATCAAAAGATGTAAACAGGATATTTGGGTTTAAAGTCGCTAAGGTCTGCGATGGGCCTCTGACGTGGCTGTGTCTATGGTTAAGGTCAACCCCCCCAAGGCCACATCTATAATTTAGGGGCGGCTGGAAGGGCTGTGTGCAAGGCCTTACCACAGTGAGGCTTAATCATTTCTGGTCTTGTATAGTATATTGTTACTCTTTCCTAATGATGCGTATTACACCAAATTAGACTTTTTTAAACCTCATTTCCTCTTCATATGCCAGTGCCTGGAAACAAGAAGGGCTCACTAAATGCTGTGGAATGACTGTCTTCAGGTAGTGGTTGTCAAACTTGAGCCTGCATGTCAGAATCACCTGGGGGTATTGTAAACGGAGCCTTGGGTCCCAACCTGGAGTTTGTGATTTTGTAGGTTTGGGATGGAACCTAAGAATAGGCATTTCTATTAAGTTCCAAGGTGTCTTGAAGGGGAATCATCTGTCCTAGGGGTAGATTTTCAATCTTTGGTGAAATTAGCATCTCTATCACCTCTAGAGCATTGAAACACACACAAAATAATAAAAACAGTAACAACAGTTTGCCACAGCCCCACTGCCAGATCCTCTGGGCTGATTGGCTTGGTCTGGGACCTGGCCATGTTATGTTTTAAGGACCTACTTTGGTGTCATTCTCAGGTGATCCTCATCTGCTGCCAGGGCTGAAACCTACTGTCAGTGCCAGCAGATTCCACCATTCAAATGCCACCTGTTTAGATAAAGACATTTTCCCAAAAGTTAAATGGAACTCCCATTGCTGCATTTATGAGGCATCAATTTGATTGGCTCTTCCTAAGAAAATGGGAAATGGCTCAGATTCAGTGTCAACTAGGGAGACAGTCTGAAGAGAAGGAGGGTTTGTTCTGCAGGCAGATGATCAAGAGAGAGGATAAATCTTAATTCACTTTCCCAATCTGCAAATTCTCCTGCAATAGTGGAATGGGTTTCTCTATCCATCTGACAGTTGAAACATAGCTTCCTGTTTTTGCTTTGATTTGAAATTTTGAATTGCTAGGGAAGCTGAACCTATTTATATGCTCACAATATTACTGATTATTGGATGACTGGATTATTTTAATAATTTATTCATTTTTCTCTTGGCACGTTTTCCTTAATAATTTGTAACAACTTTATGTCTTAAGGACATTTATATCTTTGGTATACATTTTCTGATTTTTGTCACTTTCCTTTAAATAAAACTTTTGGTACTAAAGTTTTAAATGTTTTATGCTATCAAGTCTATTAATTTTTTCCTCCTTGAGGCTCTGTTTGTCATTCTCAACAATTCTTTTCCCACCTTATTAAATAAATTAGATAAATATCCTCTGTGAAAATTACATACTTATTTTTCACTTAAGCCTTAGTTGGCCTGGAAATAATTTTGCTCTAAGAGATGAAGTAGGGATTGCTTTTAGCTGCTTTTCCCAAATGGAGGGCTAGTCCTGACATAATTTCTATTAACAATTTGTCTTTTTCTTGATTGGAGATGCCACTTTAACCTATAATTATACCTTAAAGTAATATACATTCTGTCTCATGTATCCATCTAGCACTTCCCTGGCCAGTACTTCCCTTTTAAAAAGTACTGTAGTTTGTAAAGAGTGTTTTACTATTTGAGAGGGCAGAGATGTCCTTATTAAAAAAAAGCTCATTTATTTTTCCAAATGAAATAAGAAATCTGTTTTGGCATATCCTTCTCTGTCTCAAAAACTGTAATTATGACACTTTGGAACATCTGAAGATATTCAAGAACCTCTCAACAAAGGCATAGCACTGGGAAAGCCCAGCCATGTAAGACTGTTTAACAGGTACAGAGGGATTTGCTTTCTTTTGGTCTGGAATGATAGATAATGAATATTCAAAGCTACCTTTTATTAATAAACTAGTTTAAAATTAATCAACTGACAGTTATGACTATATAGATGATATAATGTCTTAGACTGTAACAGAATGTATTATTTGAAACAAAGTTAAATTCCAAGTGATGGAGGATTAAAGGCTATAGTGGATGATTTCTTTCTTAGGTAATATTTACAGGTAAATAGGGCAGTTCTACTCCTTGAAGTTATTTGGTACCCAGGTTTCTGTTAGTTGCATATTCTGTCATCCTGCAGGGCAGTCAAGCAGGTGTACTATAGCCATGTGTAGGTTGCAGCAAGAAAGAAAGCAAGAGAAAACATGGAATAGGTATGTACGTGGCTTTAAGGCACAACCCTACTTTACTATGAAACTGAAAAGAGATCCATCACTTCTGTCTTATGCCTTTGCCACAAGCACAGTCAAATGGCCACACCTACCTTTAAGAAAACCTAGAAAATTTAGTCCATGATTAGAAGGTGCCATGCTCAGGGAAACTGCCTATACTGTGAAGAAAAAGATCAGGTTTTTATGGTCAGTTTGCAGTCATAGCTCAGAGAGAAAAGAGGCAGTTGTAACCTATTGCTCATCCCATCTGAACTTTCTAAGTTGACCATGACCTTTCCATACAAGCCTGTTCCTGGATTTCATGTAAATCATGGATGGGTGCTAACCAGACTGCATCCCCATTGTCTATTTGTTTTTCTCATTCTTGCTTTCCTGGTTCCTTGACTTTGCCTCATACAGCTCTTACAAGGTGATCACCGTTCCCAATTTTGTCCCTTAGTATGGAGGAATTCCTAATTTATTCTTATAGAAATTGGTGTCTCCTCATGCCCTCCCTTCCCACTCCAGCCATAACTTCTGGGTCTAGCGATGGTTTCTCTTTCCTGAGAGGAGACAGCAGTTACACCCCGTTCCTATAGCTTGTCTCCCCACTGGCTAGTCCATTCTTTTCTTTAATAACACCTTGAGAGAAGAGAGAGACTGAAAACTGATGCAGTATTTTATGATGAAATGAAAGACTCTGCAAATAGCTCTTCAGAAATAATATGCATTAAAATGTATAACACCATATAAAACATCATTAATAACAAGTGGGACAAACTGATATGAAGTTAAATGGGGGCTCGATAAGAAAACAGAATAAACCATAACAGTTGGTCTGCTCTACTGAAACTTATTTCTGTATTGAGAACCAGATCATCCATGGTGGACAGATAGGACATCCCATGTGTGATTTGCTCCAGCATGTTAATAATATTTTACCCCAGGATTAACACACATCAGGGATATTCTACTCATCAAGTGATAGCACCTGAATGCAAAATATCTTAACACAGCTGCTGCAGAGGAATGGAGTCCTGCATGTGATGTTCATTGCCCTACATTCTTCCTCATGACTCAGTGTGGCCTCTTGCTTTGTCATGGAAGTTCCTCCTTTGCAAGATTGCCCAGTATTTTCACACTTTGATTTCATTTCTACAACTGAGCAGCCTCCACTCTTCCTTACATCCCTTTCCATCTACTTTCACTTCATATTTATTTATTTCTAGGAATATCAATGTATTTTTAACCAAGCTAGTATTTTTATCAAGATTATTATTGTTTTTCTTAGCATTTAGTAATAGATTGCATAGATTGTGAGTAGTCTGCCCATAACCCAGTTTTTTGCATATTCTCTGGTTACTTTCCATATATGATTTGCAGAATGTGAGTTTTAATTTTTAGGAGTGCCTATGTTGCCCTATAGCACAAACCATACTTTGTAAACACACCGTGACCTACATGGAGGGATGAAATCAGTTGGTGATATTGTTGCATCTGATTTATATTTTGCATATTATTCTTTCTGTTTTCCTCAATTAGGAAAAATCTCCCAAATCTTAGGGGTATGTTTTTTATTATTCCTTTCAATGCCCAGTTTAGGGTTGTGTATTATATGCTCTCTTAAGTTATTTACTTCTCATCTACCTGCCTTCTGTTTAGAGATCTGGTAGTCTTACCTTTGGCCCAGAACACCCCTTTGTCTGGGACACTGAAACCACCCTTATTAAGGACAAGGGAATGTAAGATTGACTAAATGGTATTCAGTGTGACTCCTGTGTGAATGACTTGATGTGAACAACTGGTTTGTTTTGCTTTGTAGATTTAGGACTAATCTATTCAATCTGTTAATATATTTTGTGTGCAGCTGCTATCACTTGATGTGTAAAACACACTTGATGTGTGTTAATGTTGGGTAAAACATTAAAATGCTGGGGCAAATCACACATGGACCAACAACTGTGATCGATGCCATCATATATGATGTCCTTCTATCTGCCCACCACGGATAAGTTAGTTCTCAGTACAGAATACAACTGTACATGTTTACACAATCTTTTCCTTTGTACATTTAGCAGTAATCTGTTCAGTCAGATGTTAACATACGAATGCAAATAAACACAGAAGTTGGGTATCCCACTGCACATGGCTAGGCTGACACATCTGCCTTTGAAAGGAAAGCTGTGTATTTCAGGATGAAGTAATATCAACGAGTGTGTCAGCACTAGAGAATGCATGTGGTTGTAGGATTGCATTGTCCAGTCATCAAAACTCCCTGCTTATGATTCCTATTAGTGTTGCAAAGAGCAAAAGTCAATCCTGTATTTTGCTTATCTAGTTGATTCTGCTGCTTCCTTCTCATATGAACAATTGGAAGAACAACTGTATAAGAAGCTTGAGACAATAACTAAAAATTGGTTAGGGGTTGCCTGGAGTGACAGATTCCATTTCTTCAGAAATTGTACAACCAGACAAGTGAAGTCGCTGGAGGTGTTGGACTGGCTGCAATGGATTTATCCGTCTAGCATTTCTGAGCTCCTTTTCATGGCTGCATCCCCCTGCCTGCTGCTGTCCTTACTGATGATGGCACAGCAGCAGGAAAGGGCAGGGTGATCTCAGGGGCATCAGCCATATCGTGAAGTCTCAGGCCACTTCTGTGTCTGCTGAAGCCCCCCGTGAAGCTCCTTGTGTGCCAATAGGCATGTTTAGGTTAGGACTAAAAACCTCACCTTTTGTTTAAGAGGCTGGTAGCAGGGATGGTTGCTTTCATATTTGACAAACCCGCAACAGGAAAAGCAACGCACAAGGTCTGGAGCTCAGCATGAAGGTCATTCACTGAGATGCAGACCAAATCTGGTAGCAGCCAAGCCAACAGAGGATATAGATTTAAACTTCATTTTTATTTATTAGAAGTCCTGCCTCTACTGTTATTTTTACAAGCAAAGCTTTACAGGTGTTTTACATTTATAATGTTTTCATGCAGCTTTAGTGAAATTATGTTTGCTGCTGTGTGAAATTCTTCCTAATATTCTGAAGCCACTGTTTGGCAATTTTCACATTTTTCCAAATAGAGAGATATTCTAATATGATTTTCTGGCATTTAATGAAGCCAACTGCAATTTAGGGTAGATTTATTTAGGGTAATTAACTCTGGTGTCATGGATTTGTTAAACAATGAGACCTCAGGTCTGACACTAGGAAAGTAAGATTCGATCTCTGTGCCTTAGTGGCTGTGAAGCACATGAAGCTGTTGACCTTCTTTTATGATGTTGGAAAGATTTTTTTTCACCCCTTTGGCTTAAGTCTCCGGGGAAAAAAATCCCCTCTTTAACTAACTACATGGATTTCTTCATATGGATGAAATACTTCATGATATTCTTTGTTTGCTGGTAATGGAAAACCATGCCCATCTTATGAATGATTAGATGAGAGAACATTCCCTAGCAGGGGCTAGAGTAAGGCTGACACCCACTGAAAACCAGAGTTGGGGATTATTGGCTCTGTTTTTTGCTCTGGAGAGTATGCATGACCATATTCAAATACTGTTTTTCTTAAAGATTCAGCATGGCCATGTTAGTTTTTCAAGTAAGCAAATGATCCCTCCCCACATATATATATGAATGTATGGGTGTATGTGCATAGATGTGTGTGCTGGTTTGGCACCAAGGAACCTGAGCACTGCTCCCAGATGAATTTTTCTCTAACACCACTTTCATTGGACTTCTCTTTCTCTTCTTCAAGACCATAGAGTAGGTTCTCTGGACCATGCCATTTCTGTCTCTCAGTGACCAGAATTTTGCCCCACCCCATCTCTGTCCTTTTCCTTATAACTCCTTACCAAACCCCCTGGTCCATCAAGTAAGTTTCTTCCTGGTTCTTGTGCATAATGCTTATTCCTCTCCCTACCAGAAATCTGGCACACAGGTCTATTTATCTAGGGAATAAATAAACAAATTAATTACTGACTTAAGTGCTTTGTTCAGGCTGATTCAGGAGGGCTGGGATGAAAGAAAGGACATTCCCATTTAGCTTCATGTTCTCTGCACTCATTTGTCCCTCTTCCTTCATGGAACCTTCTTAATAATGATCTAACTCTTTCCTTGTCCTTAGTCCATCCTGAAGGTATCTAATATACATTTTGGTAGTTAATTTTATGTTTAATTGAGCACTTTAATGAACAGATTCTTATATTCTTTGATTCTGTATTTCATAGGGACTTTTAACTACAGTAAAGATTTCTGAGGGCTGGGACTCTGCCATATTCTTCTTTTATATTCTCTAAGTAACTTAGCACATATTATCAAGCACATAATATGCCCTTGATAATAAATAATTGAAATAAATGATATTGATTAAATCTCTTTGAATGTGATCAATTTGTGGTATTGTTACAATTCATTACCTGCCTCTCTCTACCATTACCACTAAACTAGAAATTCACATTTGTTTACATTATATGTACATCCCATTGTGCACATATACACACAGTATAGAGCCAGTAGTCTACTGGAGGATTTATTTTAGGTGGTTTGTGATCCTATGCCAAAGAAAAGGAAGTAATTCTTTGTAATCTCCACTCAACCCCCTTCCCAACTGTGGAAAAGCACCATAAACCTTGGCAAATGCTTTGCCCTCTCAATCCTGGGAAAAGCTGTCTTGTTAAAACACGGCCGTGCATTTAAATGGCTGCTCTGCCATTATGAACTGTGTAAGCTTCAGCAAGGAGTGAAACCTCTCTGAACCTTGATTTCATCCTTGTAAAATGAGAATAACCACGTTGCACTTTCAAGGCCACTTTTAAGATTAGCAATAGTGTCTCTACCAGTCACCATTTATTGAGGTCACTATGTTCCTGGCAGTGTATTCTGTCCACAAATTTTCTCCTTTAATTGTTACAACATATTTGGCATATATTAAATGCTCAGTAACAGTGACTATTATATTTCATACCTTGGCTTTAATGAACACTGACTCAGACTGAAGATTGCCAAGGACGGTTTTTTCATTTCCCAGGATTGGCAGAAAGGTGTAATGAAGTCAGGCTACTACCAGGTGCCTGTGGCCCAAAGCCAGTGTAATGGTTGCTCTGGGTGGAGGCCAAATGCTGGGTCCTGCCATCCCATCCCCATAATGGCTCTTGGGCCCAGGAAGCTTGCTCTTCAACAGAATCTGGCTTAGGAGACAAGAAAAGAACTGCCCTGAGTTGCTTGTGAGCTGATTCACACAACACTCCAGTAGGACTGGTGAGTCAGTTTCATTAAGCCTCAAAATAACTCACTTATGTAAACTGAGGTGACTTTTCAAGGACAGAGAAGGGTTAAGCCTGAGTGTTGGGAGCAGGTTGTGTTTCCTCCGAGCTAAGCACAAGAGTGAGGGGCCTTAGCTTTCAAGAGGAGGGATTTGGATTAAATTCTAGTAAGTGCTTCTTGATTGTAAAGGTTTTGAGCTATTAGAGCACATGAACAACAAAACTAACAATAACTTATCCAGGGGTTTTATCTTTCCTGCACAGATTTCATAGAAAGAAATGACTTGGATGACATCAAATAGTAACTTCCCCAAACAGTGATTCCTTCCTCTCTCCTTTCCTTTCTAAAACAAAATTGTATTTTAATTGTATATCTTTCTCCCTTCATCCAGTTATCCCCTAGACTTTTGGGAGGCTAGAGCCAGGAGAATGGTATTTTTGAAAAGCTGGGCAAATGATTCCCTTGTTCGGACAGGGTTGGGACCAACCAGCTTCTTGGATAAAAAAGCCCCATAGACTGGAAGGGACTGGTTGCAGGTCTGTGATGGGATCCAGTGTGATAATGGTGTCCTGTTTACTACCACCTTGTGGTTGCATCCTCCATTATGATCCACAGGGCCCTGGCTGAGGTAAATGGAGGAAGCTCTCTCTCTATCAGTCTTACAATAATTTTATTAAGTTCTTGAATGGAGTGATCTTAATCTTAGTGTCTTACAGAGTCTCTGAATGTTACATCTTCTATTAGCTTCTTACTGCACCTTCTCATGAGAAAATAAGGGTCAGTTGCAGAGCCTTTCTATTACAGTACCCCACCAGAATCTTCTGCTACTCAAGAGTTAAGAACAGTTATTGACATAATAAACAAAAGCATTTTTTTAGTACCAAATGCATTAGCACCATCATTACACAGATAATGCCAGTGAGGCCTAAGTAACTTTTAAGGCCACATAACTTATGAATGATAGAGCTTGATTCAAAGCTAAGACCATCTGGCTTCCAAGCTCATGTTCATGGTAGCAGGATCTCAAGTGAACTTGAGACTGGCAGCCAAGAAGAGACTCTCAGCCAGGAGATGCTCATGCCTGGGGCTTTGACCTTCTGAATTCTAAGGGAAGAAGGAGACTGGTGAGAAATTTTCCGCAGTGGTGAAGGAGGCATTAAAGGAGTCAAATCTTGAGAGCCCACTGGGAACGCTGTTACTAAGGGGACATCCCGATCAGGCTGTTCAGTGGTGGGACCTGGGCTACCTCCCCTCCCCTGAGGGCTGTCCGTTTCTAAGACTCATTCTCCAGCTCTCCCACCTCCCTCACATCAAACCGTTGAGATACTGGCTATCCTTCAGGAATTTCTTTTTTTTCTTAAATTTGAGTTAATTTATGTTGCTTGCCACCAACAACCCATACTGACAGAGACTGCCACACTTTAGAACTTATAAACAGACAAATTATAAATTATATCAAGACTCTTGATACATATAGGTATCTTTCCTTAATTTTTGTTATCTTACATTTTAGCTTCTCAAAATCTTGGTCATATTACAGAAAAGGTTTTTTCTTCTCTTTTAACTTACATTCATCTCACTTTCAAACTCTCTTTATGATCTACTTTTCTGATTTATTCATTTGACTGCTTCTCCAGATTTCTTTCCCCAGCCAGGTGGGCCACATATGGAGTCTTTAACACTTCTGCCAGCTCTCTCTCTGGGGGTTCTGCACCTTGGTTTCCCTAATCATAACCATAATTACCTTGTACTTTTACAAGGTATTTGCTATTTAATTTACATAGCATACTGTTCAATTAGTGACTTAGTCACAGTCAGCTTAAAGTTTCTATACTGCTCCAATTTAGAAATAGAAAAAGAGAAGCATTGCCTTTTAAAAATTTAACTGGTTTATATCAAAATAGAAAATGAGTATTTTAATTCTTTCATCACTTGTATCTTCTATGACCTTGAGTTAGGTTGTTACAATCTTTTCTCTTGCAATAGCACTTCTAAAGCTCCAGGGTATGCATGGACTATCTTTGGTTATTATGACCCTGACATAAAGGGCTACATTAGCTGTTTTTGATAAAACAAAGTAACAAGGAGGAAGAAATATGCTAGTTAAAACTACGAATAACAGAGCTGCTTTTGCCCCTAAGGAAGTGGCATAATTTTTCTCTGGAGGCTTTTGTTTAAGAAAATATTTAATGGTCTGACCTTGGGAGCTAATGCTTACATGATTTGGAAGGAGACAGCAAAACAGAAAAGATTGATAAATTGGCTGCAAATAAAATGAAGAGAAACTGAATGGTAGGAGCCGCCCAGAAGTGAGAGGAATAGATGAGGTCTGCAATATGGTAGAAGGCTGCCCAAGTAGAAGGGAAAACATTCTTTTGAGATGGGGATGGTTGAGGGACTTAAAAGGCTGGACCGTCTAACACTTAATTTTAAGTAGTCTGTCCCAAACCTCCAGTAAAGAATGCTACATGTCCCCTTGATTTAATGACTTTTTGGGGTGTGAATGGGTGGGGTTGATTGCCAACCTAGGGAGCAGAGATCTCAGATGGGATAAGGGAATAGGTGCAGAGGGGTAATAACTCAGTAATTGACATGAAATAGCTACTCTTTCCCTAAATAGACCAGAGGAAGGAGAACTCTGAAGGAGGAATAAAGGTGGCCTGAAAGAACTCCAGTTGTAATTGTTACTACATAGCGGACATTTCAGGGAAGAAACTGACCAACTAGTGGAGCAGAAATGGAGACACTGGAAGAACTGTTGCAAAGAGAAGATCAGCCCCATGAAAAAACAAAACAAAACAGAAAAAAGAGCTGGATCTCCTCCTGTTTTCCTCCCTGTCTTCTGCAATGCTGAAATGTGTCGGGTCTATTATTTCTCAGAAAGTAAAGCTCTTCAGTGTGTAACCAAATGATACGTATTGTTTAGCACCACCCAAAGTGACGTGAGCAGGTTCAAGGTATTTTTCTATAAAAGCATTAGTGGAAAGCAGAAAATATAAAGGAATATTCAAACATCTAGCAGAAATGTAACTACAATTTTTAGAAGTAAATTTCTTAGTGGGAATTTGCCATGAAAATCATTTCCTTAGAGATGATGGGTGCAGAGGCTGTAATCTCCTATTTTACACTCATGTTTATGATTCCAAATAGATGATTTATATGATTGTAATTCTAAATTCTTAATATAATAGGTCTTATTAATCTCCTTATGACTAAGAACAACTTTCAGATTTTAAAAAATATGATTAAACTTCATTCAAGTGGGCAATTCCATAACTGGGATTTCTAATATCTAGACTAGAGAGATAAAATGGTTGGGAGGAAAGACATGAGGGATCTTAGAAAATTAAGACAGAGAATTAAGACAGAAGGAGAATGAACAGAAAGACAGGATAAAGAAGGAAATGTTGAAAAAAATAAAGTTGATGAGAATTACTTTTTAAAGCATTTGAAATAATATATTTTTTTCAACTTATGGTTGAGATAAACTCTCACCTTTAGGGGTAACACAAAGAAAACTTCTGCCTGAGAAGTAAGGATGGCTACTTTACTTTAAGCTAACTCATTACATTATGCAATAGCTGATCAATAATTATGAACATCTACGCTATAGTAATGGTATATCACCACTATGACAGAAAGCTAAGGTGTCTTACAGTAGTTTTGAAATGAGTTTTTTGGTTTAATGTTGCTATATTTGAGTACTGGAAGTTTATATGCAATTCAGAATATAGCATTACTCACTCAGTTCACAGTTAAAACTTTGAATACAGAATTTTATCATATTTTTAAGACATGTAGTTTACTGTAGAATAATGGTGGCTATTTAAATCTAACACTCCCTACACCTTCTCTGAAAAACTATGCATATCAAAAAATGATAGTAAATAAATCATCCATAATCCATATGTAGAGCACAGGTAGGAGGTGGTGATTCCTAGCACATTAAATTATATGTAAGGAAGTAAATACATATAGAGTTAATACCATAAAAGCCAGGGCCATAGCCTAGTGGATGGAAAGTGGGTACCGAGTGACAAGCTATCAGATGCCTAGGAAGAAGACTCCCCCAGAATGGAGGTGCTTGAGTATTTTTCCAAAAGAAGGCATTTGGATATTTTCAACATAGCATTTTCCAGCTTATAGATTGCTATGCTGACTGGAGACCTGGTGAAAGACTATAAAAGCCTCTTAGGTTATAAAACAAATTCGTATGAACTGAAAGCTGTTCATTACATTCAACATGTCATTTTGCTTTCTGTTCCTCATTTAAAAATAAATTGTATAATAAAATAAAATAAGTGAAAACATCACTCATTAGTGAAAACACTCGAAGTAAGGTAATACAGTGAAAGGAAAGAAACCTATTGGATAGAACCAAAGGGATCAGATAAAAATCGACACCACTAAACAATGTAAGAAGTGAGTGCAAATCAGAGTATGGATTGGAAAGGACTTAAAGACTTTTTTCCAGGTTTTTTGAGGTATAATTAACAAATAAAAACTGTGTGTATTTGTATGATGATTTAATACACATATACATTGTGAAACAATTACAATCAGATTAATACATCAATCACCTCACATAGTTACTATTTTGTGTGGGTGTGGTGAGAACACTTAAGATCTACTCTGCACAAATTCCAATTATACGATGTAATCGCATTAAGTACAGTCACCATGCTGTCCTATTTTTCTTCCCTCAATTATACGATGTAATCGCATTAAGTACAGTCACCATGCTGTCCTATTTTTCTTCCCTGTTGGTGGCAGACTCACAGATATATAAACATCCTCCCATTGATTCTTAGGTCCGTGACCCGAAACTTTGGTGCCTCCTCTGCTCCCAACCCTGCCCCTCTCAGTCTAATAACGGGTCTCATCCCTCTGGGTTGCAACTGTGACTTTCTCCAGATAAGCATTTCCAACATCCAACCCCATTCACACTTCCACCCTCACCCATTACCTATCATCCCAGACTATTTCAGGTGACTTTTCCCACATTTAGTGACTGAACTTAGCTCATCCTCACCCTTTAATTACATCGTTATTTCCTGTTGACTTACCTTTCAATAGACTGTAAGCTCTACTTGTTCATCTTTATGAATGCAGTGTCTGTCATGGTGTCTGGAACACGGCAGGTGCTCAATGAATATTCGCTGAATGAATACCCCTGATCGCCACAAGAGAAGGAGTTGAGTACACAATATCGAAACGTTCAGTAAGGTGCACTAAAATATGACCACAGTTGTGATTACTCTTTCTGTGAACTGAGGCAGAAGCACTCAATTAGAAGGAAAGGTAACTGGATCCATTCTCTGCAAATTGTACCATCACTGTAGATGGAATTAGATGAACTGCTTTGAGGATATCATACTATTCCATGTCTGACATCTAATCTGGCATTTCCATGCCTGTTGCAGCCATCAGCATAATTTGGACTTTAACAGATTCTTGTAAAAATAGTTTTTAAATTATGGATCTGTAACTTCAGTTCCTGTTATTTCATCCAATCTTTACCACACACTGCAGCTACCAAACTTCCACCAAAAACAAGATGACCATGTTGCTCTTCTAACCAAGAATTTACAGTCAGTGACTCTACCCTGCACACACATCTTATTGACAGTAAAGAAAATTATCCAACTTATTACAATTTTCATCCTTCCTTCTTTTCTTAATAAATTAAACAATTACACTGGTGAAATTCACATAACATAAAATTGACTATTTTAAAGTGAACAAGTCAATGGCATTTAGTTCATTAAGAGGTCATACAACCACCACATCTGTCTCTGATTCCAAAACATTTCATCACTCCAAAAGGAAACTCCACACCAATCAGGCAATTACTCCCCATTCTCCACTCCCCTGGGGACCACCAACCTGCTTTCTGTCCCTATGGATTTAACTCTTCTGGATACTTCATATAAAGTTGGCCCTTGAACAATGTGGGGGCTAAAAGTGCTGACCCAAGTGGAGTTGAAAAGATGCATGTAACTTCTGACTCCCAAAAAACTTAACTACCGATAGCCTACTGTTGACTGAAAGCCTTGCTGATAACATAGTCAGGTAACAGGTATTCTGTATGTTATATGCATTATATACTCTATTCTTCCAACCAAGTAAGCTAGAGAAGAGAAAATGTTTTTTTTCAAATTTTCACAAATTTCCAAAAATTTTTCTGATAATAGTTATTGAAAAACATTAATGTATAAACGGACCCCTGCAATTCAAATCTGTATTATTCAAGGATCAATGGTATATGGAATCAAACAATATTTAACTTTTTGTGTCTAGCTGCTTTCCCTTAGGATAATATATTTGAGTATCATCAGTGTTATAGTACCTAGCAGTAGTTTATTCCTTTTTGTGACCAAATAACATTCCATTGTATGGATATGTCACTTTTGTTCATCCATTCACCTATTAATTGACATTTCGGTTCTTTATGGCTACTGTGAGTAGTCTGCTATAGGTATGCACGTATATGTAGTTGTTTGAGTACCTGTTTTCATCTTTTGGATATATACCTAGGAGTGGAATTTCTGGGTCATATGGAAATCCTATGTTTAATTTTTTAGGAACTGCCAAACTATTTTCCACAGTGGCTGAACCCTAACACTTTCACCAGAAATGTATGAGGGTATTAATTTCTCCACATCCTTGTCAACACTTGTATTTTTTTTTTATTATGGCATCTTAGTGGATGTGAAGTAGTAGCTCATTGTAGTTTTAATTTTCTTTCCCCTAATGGCTAATGATATTAAATATCTTTTCATATGCTTTGGAGATATGTCTATTTCAGTCCCTTGCCCACTCTTTAGTTGTATTGTTTGTCCTCTTATTATTGAGTTCCGAGAGTCTTTGTGTATTCCGGATACCAGATCCTTGTCAGATATGATTTACAAACATTTTCTCCCATTCTGTAGGTTGTCTTTCACTTTCTGGATAATGTCCTTGGATACACTGAAGATTTTTATTTTGCTGAAGTTCAATTGATGTATTTTTAAAAATTTTATTGTTTGTGTTTTTGTTGCATCTAAGAATTCAGTGCCAAATCCAATGTCATATAGATTTACCTCAATGTTTTCTTCTAAGTGTTTTATAGTTTTAGCTCTTATATTTAGGTCCTTTATATATTTTGAGCAAGTTTTTATATATCGTGTGAGAAAGGAGTTTCCCTCTTCTTTTTATATAATTTACCATTCAGGAAAACAGAAATGCCTTCACCCAGAATAAATTCATCTCCAAGCCTTTATTATATTCTTCTGTCTACAATGACTTTCCTTATAGTCATCCTTACCTGGGCTTACATTACCAGTCACTCAATGTGCTCCATAAATACAAATTCTACTTTGTATTTCTTATACTCCTGTATCTTTCTCCACTTCTCAACTTACCAAATTAACAGAAATAATTTCTTCTCTATCAACTCTCATAACCTCTCTTATGGTACTAATTCATAATTTATTTATTTATACAAATAATTATCCATACATTCAAAAATTAAAGAAATGATTAGTGGGTACTTACTCTTGCTCTGCTAAATACTAACCCCTTTTCAAAACCTGTCATTTATTATGTATTTATGAAGATGTCTTCTTTTTCCTACTAGTGTGGCAGTTTTAAACATAGGAGTATCATCTCATTGACCTCTCCATCTCTCACAAGACTCACTCAGCAACTGGAGTGAATTAATGAATGCAAAAACTGATCATTGTCTACACACTGTCAATATAAACAATTGTCTCTAAATCCTCTGACCTCATATATTTTCTGCCAATATAAAGGACTGATCTCAGCTTAGATTAGGGAAGTTCATACACATTTTCCCAAAATGTATCAAATTTGCTGTAACATCTCCCCTTTGGCCCCCTTCTCCTCCTTCCTTTGTAAATGTGATTTTCAGTTTCCCCAGGGTGAGAATTATTGCAGGAAGATAACCAGCTATTCTCTGGCAGAGAACCCAAAGAATGCAGGATTACTTCAACTCACTTGCTTACAGATTTTATATAAATGATTTTGCCAGCCTCCTTTGAAGTTTGAGTAAAGCCATTTAACAAAATGCCAATACAAGAAGTTCATACATCTTTAAGCATTTCCTGAATATTCCTTAAGTAAGGACTAGAAGAAATTTGATAGTTTTGTTATTTTGTGTGTGTGTGTGTGTGTGTGTGTGTGGTATGTACCTTATCCACAGTGAACAGTTTTTCAAAATTTTTATCTAAGTAGCCTTGAAGCAATGAAAATGGCCAGTATAGATATAGGATTGATAGTTTCCAACACAACATCTGACATTTCAATCACATTCCACGTCAAGTAAAGACACATTGCTGGATCTTTTCTAGGTCTTTGAATTTTTTGAATTGATATATTTTGATTACCTATTTTCTCCAAGCTACATAATTGTCCTCAGATAGAAAATTTCTTAATTTAAATATCATTTGCTACACAGTATTGGTAAAATAAAAAAATTGATTTGAAAAGAGAAGAGAGAAAGGTGACAGGCATTCAGAAAATAAATACTGTTGGTGTGCTGAAAATAAAGTGTAAGAGTTATGATCTATTAAATACTACATTCAATTTAATTTAAAGTGTCCCTAATTAGGTGGGTATTTCTGGTTTCTCTTGCTTCCCAGTATAACGTCCCAAAGCACTTGCTGATTTTTAGCAGTGCGTTAGATGGCAGTGTTCACATAGTTTAAACGGCACTTACTGCAGTCGTGTTATTGCAGATCCAACCAGTCACCTTCATTTGGGATTTTGCACCACTCCAGTCTCCAGTCTTCAAAGCTGCTATTTTCCAGGACTCCTTTTATGCCTTTGGTGCAACTAGGGGAAAAAAAATAAGAATATTAGTAACTGGGGATATCCTATGATAAACATAAAAGTATGTCTTTCTGAATCCTTATGCCTTACTGAGCAAAAAGGACACATGGCAGATCATACCTGTTTCTTACAGGTAAAGTTCACAGAAACTCACATTGCTGTCATTTGCAACTACAAAACCGCCTATGCTCACCTCAAAGTAAAGGTATATCTTTGTTATTAAGAAACTTGCAAGGTTTAAATCACATTCTTTCTTACAAATTGTTCCTAATTTAAGTCTTGGCTGTTGTTTTCCTTATTCCTTTCCCCTTTGTGCCTTTATCGACTTTGAAAAGAAAACCTCTATTCTAACCCTCCATGTGCTTCTATTTATTTTTATTCTCAGATCCAATAAGCATAATTTGCCCAGTTCCAAGCTTGATTAACTCTCTTGGGGCAGAGTCCATTTGGCACATGGACCAGATGCCAAATAATTTACTATGTCTTACATGCCATCAGGGAAATATCTCCAAGGTCTAAGTCAAGATGCCTTTTCACATTAGGGCATAGCTTTTTTTTTTAAAGAAATTTAGCTCAAAAAAACAAATCCCCAAGTTACTGTTTTTCTCTAAGTAGTTGAATGGTGTCCCTTCTCCAATTTCTATTGCCCAGCAAAGTCTGTTTTCTAGTTTTCCAGAAACACTGGGACCTCTTGACCTGGGAAGGTAGGATGCCATGTGCTAAATTCACTTAGACTAAATTTAGAAGCATCTTTTTCCCTACCCCAAGTGAGATCAAGCAGTCTGCATGGAGAGCACACGCAGGATTTTGAGAACCAAGGGCTTAGAGGTCAGAGGGATGAAGAGAGTTTTGTAATACCTGGATTTAACCCTTTTTATTCTTTCCAGAAACACCAGAGATTTGGGCTATACCTAATAAACATTCAAGTGGAATAAAATCCTTTTGGAAGGAGGAACTTGCAGAATATGTTATATAAATATCATCCAACTGTGAATAATAATGTATATCTATAGTTCTTTTTCACATAAAGATAGACGCAATAGATTCTCTTATCCTATTTTGTAGATGAGGAAAGTGAGACTCAGTGACGTACTTGTTCAAGTTCACAGATCTAAGACGAACACAACTTCCAACTTCTGGTTTAGTCTTTTCATCAAACTCTGAAAGCTCGACCAAATCCAGTGCAATTTTTTTTTCTGTGTAACAATCTGGATAATGTATTTCTTATTTAAACATTGGCTCGAATTTCTCTTGACTTATTTGTTTGGGGCAAAGCTAGAGGTAATGCTCTCCTCTGGTCACAGGAAGCCCTCATAGGGAATAATTGTAGAGGCTCACTCTCTTCTTAGCTGGTTAAATTGCCATATTACTCCCCATTTAATTTGAAAACTTTTAGGAGTCTCTCTCCTCTGGATAAAGATTTTTGAAGGTGTGGGCAGTGTTTTAGAGCATTCATCTCTTAAAGGAAGACCAAAAGCACAGAAATTCCCTTTAAGTGAGTTTCCAGGAGAAAACAAAAATTTACGAATTTGCGATAGACTACATTTGCTTTTTAATACCCACCATATGTCTAGTTTTATTCAGGGACTAGAGGAGTGGGTTAGTGCTTATTTTCACAGATTATATAAATAACAGCCCACTATTGCTTATTTCTTCTAGGTGATGATATTTTGGACTGTACTAAATAAAATGCAATGGAAAAACTTAAAACCATCCTTAATTATTAACAAAGACAGTCCACTAATAGGTCTTTAGTTAGTGCCTGTAATACTTGGGCTGTGAGGTTTTAGAGTGTGGATTGTTTAATAACCAGAGACAAAGGTGATTGCTTTCAGGGGTTTCAATATTAATATTTCCATTTCCTGTTGTCTTGCTCTCCCGTTGATTTTTTTCAGGCTTTGCTTAATGACCTATAAATCTAAAACTGAGTTTTACCATAAAGGGCCAGCAACATCCTTCCTATTTTTCTGTTTTATTTTCTTCTCTATCTGTCCCCTTTTAGGACACCAAGCACCAACCTCCCCATCTTCCTTTCCCTCTCTCTCAGTGGTGGAAGTGCAAATAGATGGGGCCCCGTTTAGTGCCCAGAGGGAAGGAAGGCACTCACGTTTGTAGAGAGCTCTCATGTCCAGGCACTGTGCTAACCTGTTACATATGTGGTGGTATAATATTTCAAAGTGCTAACTCTCCGGTGTAACTGCCAATTCTCCCCAGCTTGGCAGCTAAATGGAAAAGCAACATGGCCGTGGGGACGATTTACAGTGGGGAACAAAGTTCTTTAGCTTTTGAGTTCAAAGGGCACCATCTGGGTATGAGAAGGGAACATTTTTGAAAAGGAATGCAGGGAGAACAGGTTTTTCTTCCTAATTTGAGACTAAAGAGATTAAGGAGCCTGGAGCTGGCAACCAAGTCACCTCCAAAGTCGTCCAGTTCCCAAAACACTGGACTTGATGTGACTTTTTACTTTCTTTCCTTGAGATGTGTTTGATGTTTTGTTTCCCAGGCCACCCAGAATCAGCAATTTTGCAAAGAGTCCCAGATGGAGGTTACTTCTTTGGGATTTGTTACAAAAAGGGAACAGTTGAGTACAAAGGACATTGACGAAAGAACTGAAAGAACATTTTAGTTGAAGTGTTTACAGATACACTGTTTGGTAGCGGACTTAAATCTTGCTACTCTTCCTCATTTGAGAGTTAGTAACAAACAGGTCTCGTCAAGCCTACTTTCTTGATCCTTCTTCCCTCTTTCAGAAGGCTTACAGGCTTCTGCTTGATGCCTTCATTTTAAGGAGTATCACTATGAGAGCTTTCTAGCCTTGGTGGCAAATCCTTGTAAGTTCCCCGTGTTCTTTAAATGGCACTTCTCTTGCCCACCCCCGTGTCCTCACCATCTGCAGTCCGGCTTTCAGTCAGGGCCCCTCTCTCCCTCCCACGCCTGCCCCAGCACGTCCTATGTGCCCCACACTCTCCCGGTGGCTCTCCCCTGGAGTTCTCTGGCAACGAGCAAGGTTGGACAGGGTAAGGTAGGCGTGGGTGTGGGAGAAGAGGCTGTTATTTACACTCTTCAGAAAGTTGTCATTTTGGCATGAAAAATTTGACTTTCAGGAGTAGAAGAGTTTAGTATACTGCTAGGGGGAATCCTCCCTACTTCCTCCTTCCTCAGAAAACAAGCCCGACCCCAATCTCATTACTTCCTGAGTTTCTAATTTTAAAGTGTGGCTGAAGCAGTCATCTTCAGAACAGCAGTAACCACCAGCTGCTGGCACTGCAGAAGGAGAGATGAGCTTTTCAGTCTCTATTGCTCATGGTAAGTTAGCTGTTTTAGTGGTTTGGCCACTGTGCATGAACTGCACTAGATGCGCTAGATGTTAAGGTCTTCGGTTCACACGCAACCAATCCCCTGCGCCGATGTCACCTCGGACAACAAATCGTTTGTCTCTGTCTCAATTCTCATCTGCAAGATTTATTTCTATTGCTTCTGAATTAGGATAAAATGAGATGAATTAGGATAAAATGATATGCAAACTTGTTCAAGATAAGGATACTTTTAAAATAAAGAATAGTGGTATTGTTCTAAAGAGACACTATGATAAAAATATCCTCTCTTTTATTGAAGACTAATAGACTCAAAATATATGTACTATTTAGAATGGACTGCAAAGCAAATCCATTTTAGGAAAGTAAAATTTGAGCGGTTATTGACAACTTCATATTACATAAATTATTTAAACCAAAAAGTTTTTGTAAAACTGAGTAAATTGTGTTCATTACAAGTTATATTCTTTCTTTTACTTTGAAAGTAACAGTCAGGCAAATTAAAATCCATTGTGCAAGGAAAGTGAGTACAAAGAACAATGACTGTTAGATTCGTGCTCCTTCATAAGAGTTCTTGTTTAGTTCCAGTTTTTAGAAAAAGTTCTCATTTTTTTATATTTGCTGGTGACAATCAAATGCAAGAAAACAATTTTAAAGAAAAAATCTAAATAAATATTTTAGAGGATATGCAGATTTATTTTCATTTTCACAGATGGTAATATGCCAAAGTTGGTTATAATGTACTTATTTCATTCAGAACAATCCCAGTTGAATCTTTCCTTCATACTGAAAAAACATACTTTAATTGAAAAAGTATGCTTTCATGTCAGGATGCCTTACGTGGCCTATATTTTGAAATTGATAGATGATATACATAATCTTTTCTATCTTGTTAAAAACAAAAAATCAGATTGTAAGTTTGTTTCTTTCCAAATGTTGTGATGTGACAGGAAAATAGAAGTCAAGGATTGAGGCTGAAGGACTGATGTAGTTCATAGTTGCAACATGTGAAGGCAATAGGCAAAACTGAATGCAGAAAGAGCATTCTTGCACTTCCATAGGAAAATGATGGAAAGTGGGAGAAAACCTGATTTGCCTCAAATGCAAAGCTATCTCAGGACTCTGTTAACTAGATTCCTTGGATGAGATTCAGAAGTATCACATCTCTCATGTCACTCCCCCACCACAAACATTTGCACAGCTGATGGAAATTTAAAGCTGTATGTGTAATGACAACAATATTTTAATTTAGAATTTTACATCTGATTAAAGACACAGCACTCTCTATCTTTCAGTTTGTTCCATGTAATGGTGTTTTTTGGTAAATATTTCTATCTACTGTACAGGATTATAAGCAGTTTTGAGGTACCTCTCTCTCCCCCACTTTATGAATTTTATCTCTGTTAAGACTTACCACAGCAGCTTGCTTATTGTGAAGCCTTAATATTTTTAATTAATATTTAAGAAATGAAATGTATGCAGTTTACATGGTGTCCATTTACTGAAAACTATAAATATATGTTCAGATCAAATAGAATACCAATCACAGAATCATCCAGGTAGAAGTATACATAGACAACTGAAAATAATGTAGTGAAAATCTCAGAAAAATAAATACTCCTTTTAAGAGAACAATCTTGCTCTGGGAAATACTAGAAGCAAGTATCTGCATACACCAGAGATGTCCAGGTATCTCTATGTGCCCCCTGCTCTCTCTTCCCCAATTCTCTGCCTTTCTTGGTCTTTTAGGAATGCAGCGTCTATGAGAATTTGTGTACAGGTTTCTGTGTGACTATAAGTCTTTATTTCCCTGGAAGTCAAATTGCTGAGTTGTAAAGTAAGTGCATGTTTTGTTTTGTATAATGATTCCATTTTGACCTTGCTCATAGCTCTGTAAATATTCTCTTCGTAATCCTTTGAGTTAGCCATCTTTTTTTTTTGTTGGGACTTATATACTGAAGTTGGAGAAAAGAAAAATGCTGGAAATGTAAGAAGTCTCCAAATTCTGTAAAAATTGTTCAGCCATCGGTACACTCTGCATATAAATATATCTGCCACAATTTGGTTACCATGGAGAAGGAGCTGAGGTGGGTGAGTGGGAAGGGTAAGGGGATAAAGGGGCACAAAAATTCTCAATCATAATATAAATTGGTCTTGGGATGGTGGTACAGCACGGAGGATGGAGCCAATGATTCTGTAACATCTTCCTGTGTTGCAGATAGCAGCTGTAATAGTGGGGGTGAGGATTTAATAAAATGGATAACTGTTGAACCGCTTTGTTGCATACTTGAAACTAATATAAAATTGATATTAATGATGCTCCAATAAAAAATAAAAAATAAAAATAACTAAATAAGTAAATATGCCACCATTAAAAAAAACCTCACAACTGCAAACATAGGATAAGAAAGCTGGGCAAAGAAAATAATTGTCTTTTCCCACCTATCGTAAGAAATCCAATGTAACATTATTTTCTGAAATAAATCATCAAAGCTTAATTTGGTTATATCTACTAGCTATTGTCTTCTATAGGTCATGTGGATTCTACACATAAAATAAAAACATCAGAAAGCTATAAAAATCAAATTAACAGTAAAAATGAGTATCACCCACAAGTACCTGATTGTGTGGCCTCAGGAGCACGCCTGAGATGCCCAGCACACTGCATATATTGTTAGAAAGTGCAGAGGTAATATATCATCCTAAGGTACAATCCTGATGTTATGGGATGCTCTGAGCCCCTTCTCCAAAGTGCCACATATCATTAATCATTCATTCATTAATGCATTCCATAAATATCTGTTGATCATCTACTATGTAAAATGCACTCTATAGAGAAGCAAGGTATGTTTCTATGCTCCAAGTTAATTCTCCGAGGACAGAATAATTCATCAGAAGTAGCTTGGGATATCATCCAAACACTAGCAAATATGTTAACGAACTTTAAGAGAGGAACTCTGTGCTTGGATTTAATTACAGAATTACAGTATTTATGTGACAAATACTGGAATCAGACAAATTGGCCCTAAAATAAAAGCTTGATTTTACAAGGTCTTGGAGATTACTGGTAAAATAAAAATGCTGATTATAAAAATTTTCCTACTGACTATCGTGTATGGGTGATACAGACTTAGATACAAAATTTCTAGATCTTATTAAAAGTCATGTATTAGTTTAACATAAGATCAGAAACTTGACATGCTATATTGCACAAAAGAGTAGTGTAGATAAGGAAATAGCTCAAAGATAGAAAAAGGTACAGATACCATTATTACTCTCCAGAATGCAGAGGACTAGAAAGTGGACAGGAATTAGAAGACCTAGACAAAGTCAGCCTCTAGCTGTGTATACTTTCCCGCTGTGTGTAACCTTTGGTAATTCAAAAACCTCAGGTATCCTCCCTGCCTCCGTCTCTCTCTTCCCCCACCCAGATAAAGTAAAAAATAATGGGATCATACCTGCCTTCACAAAGTAATTGCCCTTACTGCACCAGATGGTTGGAATGGTCAAAATGAGAAGCTGTATATGAAAAAAATGGTTAAAGACATCCACATATACCTGTGTAAACAAACAGCATGATTTCATACAAACAGTTACACTTACTCCTGCCAGTTTTCCATTCATTAAAATGCATGGAAACCCCTTTTGAAATGTCATTATTATGACTACTTTCTGTGTCTCATAAAATAATCTATCTCATTATGTTACATTCCCATTTTGGTCAGACCACCTTTCCTTGCTTTAATCACCCATTTTATTCATCAGATGGCTTAAAATTACCTTTCATTTTTTTCAACAAGTACAGTTAAATCCTCAAAGAAGAGAACATTTGTCATTACTGAAGATACTTGAATTTGCCTCATGTTTTTAAATCAACTTTTTAGTTTATTACATACATGTACTTCTCTCTCTATATAAAGCCATGTAACTCTTAAGCATAAAGCTTACTGAATTTTCACAAAATCAGAACCCAGGTCAGGAAATAGAACACTACTGGCCCAAAGGCCTCTTTTTTGCCCTCTTACAGTTACTAATTCCCTTTTTTATCAAAAGTAACTACTACCAGGATATCCATCAATGTAATTTACATAGAGGAACTTTATACAGGTAGGATCACAAGGAATGTATACTTTTGTGTTATTTACTCAAAATTGATAATTATCCAGGTTGTTGCACATATTGGTAATTTGTTCATTTTCACATGAAAATAAATTGATTGAATACTATGAATATGCCACCGTTTTCCATTGTGATGGTTTGATGACCATTTGAGGGGAACATTAACCAGTTTGGGGCTATTTCAAATAGCGTTGCTATAAACATTTTTGTACATGTTTTTGATGAACATATGTATGCATCTTTCTTGAGTACATTCTTAGGAGTGGACTTGCTGCATTAATGGAAATCTGTATTTTCTATTTCATTAGGTACTACCAGTTTTCAAAAGTGACTGTATCAATGTGGACTCGCATTATTACTGTATAAGAGTTCCACTTTTTTTAATGATGTATTACTTAAATTCCAAACATAGGGTGGAATTTATAAGTGATTTGATTGTTACTGATTCTGCCT
Source organism: Manis javanica (assembly GCF_040802235.1). Taxonomy (NCBI): domain Eukaryota; kingdom Metazoa; phylum Chordata; class Mammalia; order Pholidota; family Manidae; genus Manis; species Manis javanica. The sequence continues at coordinate 17,151,511 of NC_133164.1, forward strand.
CTCTTTATAGTCAGAGAAGATATTCTTTCTGATTAAAATCCTTTGAAATGTGTTGCAGCTTGCTTTATAGGCCTGTATATGGCCATTTCGATGACTTCTCAATGCTTCCTTGAAATAGAACGTACATTCTGCAGTTGCTCATGCTTTACTGTATTTAGGTCAGTCAGGTCAAGTGTGTTAAAATGTTCAGATCTTCTACAACGTTAATGATTTTTTTTTTGCCTGATTTTTCTTTCTATTCTGAGGTAGGTATTTGAAATCTCTTACTATGACAGTGTGACTCACTATGACTTACTATGATTTCTTTTTTATAGTCTGGCAATTTTTTCAGTATATATTTTGAGGGTATATATTTGTAGGTACATATAAAATCTAAGAGTTGTTTTATTTACTTTGTGGGGGAATGTGAGGGAATATCTCTTTTTATGTTTAGTAATGTTTCTGACCCTAAATTGTACTTTGTCTGACAGTAATTTGTATATTCTAGTTTTCCTTCAGTTAGTGTTTTTGTGGAATACTTTTTTTTCATGCTTTTACTTTCAACCTTTCTTTGTCCTTTTGTGTGTCTTTATAAATGTGTCTTTTAAACAATATTTATTTTGGATTTTTAAAATCCAGTCTGGTAGTATCTTTTCTAAGATTTACAGCACTTACTCTGCTAACTTGCTGTGTGTGGTTTTGCTTTGCTTTTTGTTTGCTTTTCATTTTTTATTGAAGTGAAATTTACATAGTGAGATGAATCTTGCGTGTGTGTAATATGCCAAATTTTTACAAATCTGAAGTCTGGATAAGCAACACTTTAAACAAAATATAGAACCTTTCCATCATCCCCAAAATTTCCATTGACTATATTACAAATCTCCACTCCCACAGATAACCATTGTGCTGAGCTCCAGTGCCATAGATTAAATACATACTTCATATAAACGAATTATGCAGCATGTAAGCTTTTATGTATAGTTTCCCTTGCTCCACATGATATATGACACATGCTTAGCATGTATCAGTAGCATATTTTATTGCTGAGAATTACACTGAATGATTCTTTTCCTGCTGACATGTAATTGAGTTGTTACACATTCTTGTATATTATGAATAAAGCTGTTAAAAGTATTTGCATGTACATATATTCCTATTTCTTTTGGGAGAAATACGACTGGGTGACATTTCTGGGTCATAGAATGGATGTACACTTAACTTTGTAAGAAATGGTAAAAAAGTTTTCCAAAGCCATTGAACAGCTTTACCCTTGTATGATACATTTGACATTACATCTCTCTTACTCTGTTTTCTGTTTGCTTTGCCTGTTCTATGTCTCTTTTCCTTATGAAACTTTTCTTTGTATCCTTTGGATTTCATAGACTATTTTTAACATCCATTTTCCTTCAATTTTGGCTACATATGTTAATTACATTAGAAATCATAATATGAATTCTTAAGCTATAAGAGTTTAATATAAATCAAATCTTCACCACTTTTTAGATTATATAAGGATCCTAAAATGCTTTAATGTCATTTATTGTCACCTCTTGCCTTTTGTTTTTATCATGCATCTTATTTCTATAAGTACTTTTTAACCACCAAAGGTAAAATTATTAATTTTAGTCAGTATTTATATTTACCCACATATTTAAGCTTTCATTGCATTTTTTCTTCCCTGCATTTCTGTGTTTTCATCTCTTATAATATTCATTTTCCTTGAAAAATTATTTTTAATGTTTCTTTTATAACAAATAGGAAACAATTTGTTATAGTTTTAGCTTGTCAACTTTAGTTTGTTTTTGTTTTTTCATTTTAGAAGAAACCTTCACTGGTTATAGATTTCTAATTTGGCAGGTTTCTTTCTTTTAACTTAAAGGATGTAATGTCATTGTTTCCTGACTTTATTTCCACTGAGGAATTCAGTATAGGGACTATTTTGCTTCTTGAAAGTAAAAGCTTGTAATTTTTCTCTAGATGCTTTAAAGGTTATATCTTTTCTTGTTATCATTAATCTACAATTACATGAAGAACATTACGTTTTCTAGGGCTCCCCTTCACCAAGTCCCCCCCCACAAACCCCATTACTGTCACTGTCCATCAGCGTAGTAAGATGTTGTAGAATCACTACTTGCCTTCTCAGTGTTGCACAGCCCTCCCCATGCCCCCCGCCACATTATACATGCTAATCGTAATACCCCCTTTCTTTCCCCCCCATCCCTCCCTTTCCTCCCATTCTCCCCAGTCCCTTTCCCTTTGGTAACTGTTAGTCCATTCTTGGGTTCTGTGATTCTGCTGCTGTTTTGTTCCTTCAGTTTTTCTTTGTTCTTATACTCCACATATGAGTGAAATCATTTGGTACTTGTCTTTCTCCACCTGGCTTATTTCACTGAGCATAATCTACTGATGGACATTTAGGTTGCTTCCATTTTTTGGCTATTGTAAATAGTGCTGCAATAAACATAGGGATGCATCTGTCTTTTTCAAACTGGGCTGCTGCATTCTCAGGGTAAATTCCTAGAAGTGGAATTCCTGGGCCAAATGGTATTTCTATTTTGAGCATTTTGAGGAACCTCCATACTGCTTTCCACAATGGTTGAACTAATTTACATTCCCACCGGCAGTGTAAGAGGGTTCCCCTTTCTCCACAACCTTGCCAACTTTGTTGCTGTTTGTCTTTTGGATGGTGGCGATCCTTATTGGTGTCAGGTGATATCCCATTGTGGTTTTAATTTGCATTTCTCTGATGACTAGTGATGTGGAGCATCTTTTCATGTGTGTGTTGGTCATCTGAATTTCTTCTTTGGAGAACTGTCTGTTCAGCTACTCTGCCCATTTTTTAATTGGATTGTTCGCTTTCTGTTTGTTGAGGTGCATGAGCTCTTTATATATTTTGGATGTCAACCCTTAATTGAATCTGTCATTTATGAATATAGTCTCCCATACTGTAGGTTGCCTTTTTGTTCTATTGATGGTGTCCTTTGCTGTACAGAAGCTTTTCAGCTTGGTATAGTCCCACTTGTTCATTTTTGCTTTTGTTTCCCTTGCCCGGGGAGATATGTTCATGAAGAAGTCGCTCATGTTTATGTCCAAGAGATTTCTGCCAATGTTTTTTTCTAAGAGTTTTATGGTGTCATGACTTACATTCAGGACTTTGATCCATTTCGAATTTACTTTGGTGTATGGGGTTAGACAGTGACCCAGTTTCATTCTCTTACATGTAGCTGTCCAGTTTTGCCAGCACCATCTGTTGAAGAGACTGTCATATCGTCATTGTATGTCCATGGCTTCTTTATCAAGTATTAATTGACCATATATGTTTGGGTTAATGCCTGGAGTCTCTATTCTGTTCCACTGGTCTGTAGCTCTGTTCTTGTGCCAGTACCAAATTGTCTTGATTACTATGGCTATATAATAGAGCTTGAAGTTGGGGAGTGAAATCCCCCCCACTTTATTCTTCCTTCTCCAGATTGCTTTGGCTATTCGGGGTCTTTGGTGTTTCCATATGAATTTTTGAACTATTTGTTCCAGTTCGTTGAAGAATGCTTTTGGTAATCTGATAGGGATTGCATCAAATCTGTATATTGCTTTGGGCAGAATGGCCATTTTAACAATATCAATTCTTCCTAGCCAAGAGCATGGGATGAGTTTCCATTTGTTAGTGTCCCCTTTAATTTCTCTTAAGAGGGTCTTATAGTTTTCAGGGTATAGGTCTTTCACTTCTTCGGTTAGGTTTATTCCTAAGTATTTTATTCTTTTTGATGCAATTGTGAATGGAATTGTTTTCCTGATTTCTCTTTCTATTGGTTCATTGTTAGTGTATAGGAAAGCCACAGATTTCGGGGTGTTAATTTTGTATCCTGCAACTTTGCTGTATTCTGATATCAGTTCTAATAGTTTTGGAATGGAGTCTTTAGGGTTTTTTATGTACAATATCATGTCATCTGCAAATAGTGACAGTTTAACTTCTTCTTTCCCAATCTGGATTCCTTGTATTTCTTTGTTTTGTATAATTGCCATGGCTAGGACCTCTAGTACTATGTTAAATAACAGCGGGGAGAGTGGGCATCTCAGAGGAAATGCTTTCAGCTTCTTGCTGTTCAGTATGATGTTACCTGTGGGCTTATCATACATGGCCTTTATTATGTTGAGGTACTTGCTCTGTATACCCATTTGTTGAGAGTTTTTATCATGAATGGATGCTGAATTTTGTCAAATGCTTTTCAGCATCTATGGAGATGATTATGTGGTTTTTGTTCTTTTTGTTGATGTGGTGGATGATGTAGATGGATTTTCGAATGTTGTACCATCCTTGCATCCCTGGGATGAATCCCACTTGGTTGTGGTGTATGATCCTTTTGATAGATTTTTGAATTCGGTTTGCTAATATTTTGTTGAGTACTTTTGCATCTATGTTCATCAGGGATACTGGTCTGTAATTTTCTTTTTTGGTGGTGTCTTTGCCTGGTTTTGGTATTAGGGTGATGTTGGCTTCATAGAATGAGTTTGTGAGTATTCCCTCCTCTTCTATTTTTTGGAAAACTTTAAGGAAAATGGGTATTATGTCTTCTCTGTATGTCTGATAAAATTCCGAGGTAAATCCATCTGGCCCGGGGGTTTTGTTCTTGGGTGGTTTTTTGATTACCTCTTCAATTTCTTTGTTGGTAATTTGTTTGTTTAGATGTTGTGTTTCTTCCCTGGTCAGTCTTGGAAGGTTGTATTTTTCTAGAAAGTTGTTCATTTCTAGGTTTTCTAGCTTGTTAGCATATAGGTTTTGATAGTGTTCTCTAATAATTATTTGTATTTCTATGGGGTCTGTTGTGATTTTTCCTTTCTCATTTCTGATTCTGTTGATGTGTATTAATTCTTTTTCTCTTAATAAGTTTGGCTAGAGGCTCATCTATTTTGTTTATTTTCTCAAAGAACGAGCTCTTGGTTTTATTGATTTATGATAGTGTTTTATTCTTCTCAATTTTATTTATTTATTCTCTGATCTTTATTATGTCCCTCCTTCTGCTGACTTTAGGCCTCATTTGTTCTTCTTTTTCCAGTTTCGATAATTGTGATGTTAGACTATTCATTTGGGATTGTTCTTCCTCCTTTAAGTATGCCTGGATTGCTGTATACTTTCCTCTTAAGACTGCTTTCGCTGCGTCCCACAGAAGTTGGGGCTTTGTGTTGTTGTTGTCATTTGTTTCCATATATTCCTTGATATCTATTTTAATTTGTTTGTTGACCCATTGATTATTTAGGAGCATGTTGTTAAGCCTCCATGTTTTTGTGAGCCGTTTTGTTTTCTTTGTACAATTTATTTCTAGTTTTATACCTTTGTGGTCTGAAATGTTGGTTGGTAGAATTTCAATCTTTTGGAATTTACTGAGGCTCTTTTTGTGGCCTAGTATGTGGTCTATTCTGGAGAATGTTCATGTGCTCTTGAGAAGAATGTGTATCCTGTTGCTTTTGGATGTAGAGTTGTACAGATGTCTATTAGGTCCATCTGTTCTAGAGTGTTGTTCAGCACCTCTGTGTCCTTACTTATTTTCTGTCTGATGGATCTATCCTTTGGAGTGAGTGGCATGTTGACGTCTCTTAAAATGAATGCATTGCATTCTTTTTCCTCCTTTAGTTCTGTTAGTATTTGTTTCACATATGTTGGTGCTCCTGTGTTGGGTGCATATATATTTATAATGGTTATATCCTCTTATTGCACTGAGCCCTTTATCATTATGTAATGTTCTTTATCTCTTGTTACTTCCTTTGTTTTGAATTCTATTTTGTCTGATACTAGTACTGCAACACCCGCTTTTTTCTCCTTGTTGTTTGCCTGAAATATGTTTTTCCATCCCTTGACTTTTAGTCTGTGCATGTCTTTGGGTTTGAGGTGAGTCCCTTGTAAGCAGCATATAGATAGGTCTTGCTTTTTCATACATTCTATTACTCTGTGTCTTTTGATTGGTGCATTAAGTCCATTTACATTTAGGGTGACTATTGAGAGATATGTACTTATTGTCATTGCAGGCTTTAGATTTGTGGTTACCAAAGGTTCAAGGTTAATTTCCTTACTATCTAAGAGCCTAACTTAACTCAATTAATATGCTGTTACAAACACAATATAAAAGCTTCTTTAGTATCTTACTGTCTAACTTAACTCGCTTATTGAGCTATTATAAGCACTGTCTGGTGATTCTTTATTTCTCTCTTTATTCCTCCTTCTCCATTCTTTATATGTTGGTTGTTTTATTCTGTGCTCTTTTGTGTTTCCTTTAACTGCTTTTGTGGGTAGTTGATTTTATTTTTTGCCTTTAGTTAGTATATGGTTGGTCTGCTTTCTTTGCTATGATTTTATTTTCTCTGGTGACATCTGTTTAGTCTTAGGAGTGCTCCCATCTAGAATAGTCCCTCTAAAATACCCTGTAGAGATGGTTTGTGGGAGGCAAATTCCCTCAACTTTTGTTTGTCTGGGAATTGTTTAATCCTTCCTTCATATTTGAATGATAATAGTGCTGGATACAGTATCCTTGGTTCAAGGCCCTTCTGTTTCATTGTATTAAATATATCATTCCTTTCTCTTCTGGCCTGTAAGGTTTCTGTTGAGAAGTCTGATGATAGCCTGATGGGTTTTCCTTTGTAGGTAACCTTTTTCCTCTCTCTAGCTGCCTTTAAAACTCTTTCCTTGTCCTTGATCTTTTATATTTTAATTATCATGTGTCTTGGTGTTGTCCTCCTTGGGTCCCTTCTGTTGGGAGTTCTGTGTACTTCCCATGGTCTGATTGATTATTTCCTCCTCCAGTTTGGGGAAGTTTTCAGCAATTATTTCTTCAAATACACTTTCTATCCCTTTTTCTCTCTCTTCTTCTTCTGGTACCCCTATAATGCAGATATTGTTCCATTTGGATTGGTCACACAGTTCTCTTAATATTGTTTAATTTCTGGAGATCCTTTTTTCTCTCTCTGCCTCAGCTTCTCTGTGTTCCTGTGCTCTGATTTCTATTCCATTAATGGCCTCTTGCACCTCATCTAGTCTGCTCTTAAGTCCTTCCAGAGATTGTTTCATTTCTGTAATTTCACTCCGGACTTCATCCCTTAGCTCTTGCATATTTCTCTGAAGATCCATCAGCATGGTTATGACATTTATTTTGAATTCTTTTTCAGGGAGATTGGTTAGGTCTATCTCCCCAGAGTCCTTCTCATGGGAGGATGTCCGAGTTAGTCTGGTCTGTATCAAATTCTTCTGCTTTTACATGGAGATAGAGGTAGTTGTGGGGAGCTGGTGTGTGTGTCAGCTGGGAGAATGTCCCTTCTTGCTAGTTTGTGGCCTTCCTCTCCTGGGAGAATGGTGACCCCTAGCAGCTTTTGCTGGGCAGCTGCATGTAGATGGGGTGTCTGATTCTTGCCCAGCTGCTATAGAAGAAGCTCTTCCCAGTTGCTGTGGGTGTGGCCACTGCCTCTATGGCAGAGTCGCGCCGGAGGGGAAATGGGCAGGAGGCTGTTTATCACCATGAGGGGCCTCTGAGCTGCGCTGCTGCCCAGGGGTTAAGGCGCCCAGAGTTCCCCAGGATTCCCAGTTACTGGGCTGATTGCGCTGGGGCGCTTCCGTCCAGCTGTAAGGCCCCTGTCCCTTCAAGATTTTCAAAGGGTACTCACTTTTCTTTGTCCCAGGGGCGCTCCCAGGTCTTACTGTCCTGTTTCCTTAGTATCCAGCACACCACGCACTGTGTGTCTGCGCTCCGGTGAGGATGGCTAGGGCTAACTATTTAGCAGTCCTGGGCTCCCTCTCTCTCTCCCCGCTCTGACTCCTCTCTTCCCGCTGGGAGCTGGGGTGAAGGGCGCTCGGGTACCACCGGGCTATGGCTTGTATTTTACCCCCTTCGTGAGGCGCTGGATTCTCGTAGGTGTGGATGTAGTCTGGCTGTTGTCCTGTGTCTTCTGGTCTCTGTTTTAGGAATAGTTGTATTTGTTGTATTTTCAAAAATATATATGGTTTTAGGAGATTTCCAAGGCTCTATTCATGCCGCCATCTTGGCTCCACCCTCAGGTTATCTCTTTTTCAGTTAATTTTACTATTTTGCGTAGGCATGTTTCTTTGTATTTGTCTTACTTGGGTTCATATTGGTTTTTGAATCTGTGGCTTGATATTTTTATTAGTTTTGAAGACTTCTTGGCTAGTATGTCTTCAGATATTGGTTCTTTTTCTTTTTTTCTTGTTTTCCCCTTTGGGAGTCTAATCATATATATATATATATATATATATATATATATATATATATTTCTCAGATATATATATATATATATATATCTGACTTTGATATCATGTCCCATATTCTCATAGTCTCTTTTCTATCTTTGTTTTATCTATACTTTAATCTGTATATTTTTTCCTTGGACCTATTTTCTAGGTTAGTTCCCTTTCTTCAGTTGTGACTAAGCCATTATTGTGTCTATATATTACATTCTTAATTTCAGTTTATCACAACTTTTAGTTCTACAGAGCTCACTTGATTCCTTCTTTGAATAGATTTCAACTTTCTTATTGTCTTAAGTTGGTTCATGTTACTATAACAAAATATTATAGGCTGGTGGCTTATAAATTATTTTTCTTATGATTTTAGAGGCTGTGAAGTCCAACATCAAAGTGCTGGCAGATTTGCTGTCTGGTGAGGGCCACTTTCTGGTTCAGAGACTGCTGTCCTTTCACTGTGTCCTCACAAGGTGGAAGGGGTAAGGTTGCTCCCTGGGATGTCTTTTATAAGGGCACTAATCCCATGCATGGGGTTCTGCCCTCATGACCTAATCACTTCACAAAAGCTACCTCCTCCCAATACCATCACACTGGGGATTAGGGCCAACATATGAATTTGGTAAGACACAAATATTCAGTTTATAGTACTAATGAAATAGTTCATTTCATCAAACATTTTATCAAGTTATGGTCTGTGCCACATAACTCTATTAATTTGTACTATATCTCTGCATATGTCATTCATTTTCTCCCTAGGTCTGATCTCAGAATGTTGGGTTCACTTCTCTGTGCTTACCTTCTCTAGAGCATCTTGATCCCTCAGGTTCCAGGCTCGTTTTTGGGTTCCCAGTTCTGTGAGACTGTAGAAAACTCTGCTCACCTTCTCTGCCTCTGCATATCTACATTCTACTAAACTTGTATGCACTACTTAGGAAGACAGATAGCTGCAGGGAAAAGTGGCATCAAATGTGAGGCTCGTATGGATGAATTCCTCTTCCCTTTGGGATCTGGCCCCTTAAGTATGGTGTCCTTAAGAACTCTCCAAAACTTCAAGCAAATTCTCAAAAAGTGTTTTGTCAAAGTTGTTAAGATATTCTTGGTGGAAAGACCAGTCAACACTAGTCTGTCATAGCCAAAAGCATTTACCTTGAGTGTTTATGGTGAAGTCAAGTAACTTAATAGCCACAGAACCCCTGAGGCTGGAAAACAGTCCAAAGGCTTATATGACTTTTGTCTTCAGGGCAAACGTGAGCTTCATCAGGAAAAATATGGTCGGTTGTTCTCTAAGTCAGACATAGGCAAAGTCAGAGCAGACCAAAGAAGAATGCCCTTGGCCATGCCACCTCCATGGAAAGATCAGATGGTTGATAAAGTCTACTAAGGAGTGGCTTTGAATTACACGTGGAGATTTCAAAGCCTCTGAATTTGCACAGTATTTTTTGTCTGATTGTTATGCTACAGAAACATAAAACATGAGGAAGTCTCTTCACTTCTACAGAAAGAAGTAGAGATTGACATAATTATCCCACCAATTTGGGCAATGTTTGTGCTATTAGTCAAAATACATTAATAATCAACCCCCCTTCCCTACCCCTCACCAAAATGTGGGTGCACACACATGTGTACACATCTAAAAACTCAAAATTTGTATGTGTAAGAGAGAACTACCACAAACTACTTCTTCAAGCTTAACTGGAGTGACATACCTCAAGAATCCCTTATTTTCTGAGTTTTGAGGGTTTTTAATGTGAAACCAAAATGGAATTAGTATGACTAAATGGAATTAGTCTTATCTGACTAAAACACTAAATGAACAACAAAACAGTTGATTAGTTACTGTAATAAATCAGAGTAACAGAATAAAAAATAAGCTTTTAGACAAATTCAAATAACTTATGAAATTTTAATTTTGCTATATCCTTACGATTAACCTCAAAATCCTTAGAAAAAGAAACAGCTAAAATAAAATTTAGTGTACTGTGAAACATTTAATTATTCAATATGCCTGTGAAATACACAAGTTCAGTGTCTGTTATTTACATAGCAACTGTATTATAATGCATTTCTGCACAAGTAATTTGATTCTTTCCTTCTTAAAAATCAGGTTCTTTTTAAACTGCACTAGGGGATTTCACTATTTAAACAATCTGGTAATCAATGCATAAGGAAAAAGAAATCCTTCAGTTAAGTCAGCTTTCCCCTTTTATTTATGTTTTTCAAATTTGAAATATCTCTTAAATTTTTAAAAAGTGAAACAGCTATTTTAGAGCAGGTATAAATTATAAGTAATTCTTCACCCTATTGAAGAAAATTGAATTGTTTTTGAGGTAATATCACAGATTTTAAAATCACAATTAGGGCCTTTGATATTAATAATTGTGTATGTACCTAAATTAACAAATGGTACCTATGATCCTTTATGTGTTGGTTGTCAAAAGGCTATTCCATAGGAAGGACCCCTGTCTCCTGTGGTTCTGAGACACACAGTCCCTGATACTCAACACACCCTGAAATGTTGTAGTGATATGAAATCCTGTTTTAATCAGAAGATTATAGTCTTATGGGTCGTCTAACTTTTAATTCTCTTTACTCACTTTCCTTTGGTAGTTGTCTAAAGCCAGAACCCTGCAGGTGATTTTGCTCAGAAATGTGTAAGCCAGACTGCCAAAGACCTTTTCCTACAGCTTTTTGAAAAAAACCACTTCTCAGATACGTAGGAATTCTTATTTGTCAAAAATCTGCATGAATCTAAAATTAAACACAACAACAGCAATTCATGTTGAAAAGAATTTCTAAAGAAGGAAACCATGGCAACAGAATCATTTATTTTTAACTGCACCAACTCTTATCTCTACCTTCACCCCAAAACTAAGTACACTTAAGCCATAGCTTTTTCCATGCTGCCTTATTCCAATCGTAATTCTGCAAGAGTCAAAAATAGGGACAGGAATTGTCCTGTTTATATTGCTAAGTTCTGTTGAAGCCATGCTTCTTTTCACATTTACTTGCTCACATTATCCTGAAAATGGCTTTTGAGGAACTTTTGGGGTTGCCGAGGGGAAGCACACATAATGCGTCACACGGCCCACAGGGTCAGTGCCCCAGGTAACACCGATGACAAGCTCTCTAGTAGGAAGATGAGAGTCCTGATTTAATTACTCAGGCTTCCTCACCTTATTAGAAGTGAGCTGCCCATGCAGAGCAAGAAAAGATAACTCAGCACATTCAAACTTACTAAGTCAAGCTTCCCTTGGTTCCCAGTCAGTGTGCAGAATCTAAAGAGCTCTATTCTGGCTGTACTTCTGCCTCTAAATCATTGCCGGATCTTGCATCGTCATGCCAGGTGGACTTACACTTAGGGCATGTGCTTTCCTTAAGCAAATGATTACAAGCTTCAGGAGACGACAGCTTTGTTAAAATGTCTTGAAAGTGCTCATCAGAAATTGTCACATGATTGATAACACTAAAAATCATAAGCATTTTTTCCTATGAATAATTTCAAAATCAACTCACTTCAAGACTGGTAGATACCTTTATATTTATCTAAATATCTTTTAATAAATACCACCTGATAGGATATGGTATTTGGAATATATTTTCTCTAAAATTTTTGTCTTTTTTAATTTCTGAGAGTTTGGTTGCATGAAGAACTTATGGTGCCAAAGATTAGGGTTCATACCTCATTGATTCAGTTGAGCTCTTCATCCCAGAAGAGCGCTAAGAGAAACATAGATTTTAGTTTTGAAGATCAAGTCTTGGGTAATAGAAACAGGCACAAGAATATATTTGAAGGCATGAAGGGCATTAACCAATAAGCCAACTGAATCACATGGAAAAATCAATCTTATATTTTCTAAAATAAATGGAATGCCTGATGGTTCAAGGAACACTGGCTTGCTTATCTGTGAATCACACTTGGAATTAAATAAGACTGCAGGAAGGCTCAGTCTTGCAATATACTGGTTACATCAAGAAGAGAGCAGAGGCATTGGCTTCTTAGGGCTTAATTCTAACATCTTCCTTATTCAGCCTGTTTGTTTCTGCAGCCCATTTCCCAGCATTTTCCCTCATTAGGCTGGTATGGAGGTCAATTTTTCTGACTTTGTTTCACTGAAGGCTTTCTGGGATATGAGCCAAAGGTTACCAGGTATATTTGCAGAAAAGCTTTGGCAAACTATCACATAACTACATAAAAGAAAGAATGAATATTTACCAATGATGTTAAATTCCTAAATTTTTCTGAAAAAAAAAAATAAACATTGTTGTCTTGCCAATGGGTTTCAGCCCCAGGCAAGTTTGCTATGGATTCAATGTGACCAAAGAAATGACAGTAGAATGTTCTTGGAGTGAAAGGGTTTTTTCCCTTTTCCAACTTTATTTCCATGGTGGCTGGTCAGTCACTAAACTTTCATTCACTCAGAGCGAGTCTGCAGGCAGCAAGCCGGTCTCTGCCTCTGGGCCCCTCTGTTTGCACAGCTGTCCTCTGGGCTTCTCTGCCCACACAGCCACAGCTGTCCTCTGGGTCTCTGTCCTCGGCACTGCCACTCCAGCATCTGCTCTGCTCTCCTGCAGCCTTGCAGCTGTGCCACCGTGTTGCCCAGAGCACTGGGTGGAGCTCTTTATATATAAAGTCAATGGCAACGTATTGCCCACACGTGTGTAGTGAGCTAGCCAACCAGGTCCAGTATCCTGAGTATCCTGGCCACAGGAACTTTCATTTTATCCACAATTGTTTAGAATTTATTCTTTGAAATCAGAGAAAGCCGAAAGTATATCATTTTTCAGCATTAATACAGAGAAACAAAATCTTTCTTGGGATGAATCATGTGGAGAAAAGCAGGAACATTTTGCAGTTTCTCTATTTCCACAGCTGCCACTACTTTCTTTGATGGCTTCTTTGTTTCCAACATTTCCCATTTTTAGTATCAGCTCTGATGATTTATTCAGCAAATATTTATTTTGCCCGTGAAGTCATGATAAATGGTAAGTATAGAAGTCAGGCTGCAGATGCACAGGAACATGAGGGGATACAGGTGTAAATAAGGTTTTGAATAGCTATCTCTCATGCACTTCCAGAGACAAAGAAAGGTGGTTATACAGCAAGAAAATAGTAAGAGTACAGAAGTAAAGGACATAAGTTTTTCCCTACCTTTTGTGGAACATTGCTAAATGACCATCCTTGAAACAAACCAAATCTTGATATTAAAATTCAATGAACAGATAAGAAAAAATAAAAGATTATCCTCTCTGAGCCTATGGTCAGCTTTGTTATTATTAAACATTATCGATTTGGATGCCTTTGCAAAATTTGTAAGAATTGCTAAAGAAGTTAATAAGTCTAACAACTTTTATTATTTGTATATGATGCTGGAAATTTATTAAACATATTAATTTATTAAGCATATTAATTAGGTATGGAATTAGCATAGGACATTATGGAATAGTATGTATAGGTATGGAAGGTATGGAATTAGGTAGGACATTAGCATATGGAAAACTGAAGAGCTATATACTTCAGTGTTTTGTTTATAGCCAACCAATTCTTACACAGATGTTTTAAAATGTTTGATGGATAATGGATAATATTATACACATGTGAGTTAATCAAGGCAAAGAGAAAAGCAAAGTAGAAAACCGCTGAGATTAAGCCGGCAGAGGAGCAGGAACGCAAAAGGTGTGGCCCCTTTTTCATGAGGTGCTGCCCCCTTGCCACTGCGCTGCTCCCGAGCTTTCTGGCCACCATCCTGAATGGGAAGCAAGCAGTTACATGATTCACATTGCCGAGCTAAATCTCAAGCAGTCGTTCAGAAGAAGCATAATTATTCCCAGTACTTCGTCTTAAGAGAAACTTCTTCCTCTCTTGGGTCCTCACAAAAAGCCAGTGAGTCATCTGGTGACAGTTCTGGAGAGGGGGACAGGGCACTTCATGGAGGAGCTGCCTCCTGTCAGGCCCTTGGGGTCTTGCAAGCATTCTGCCACTCGGTAAATGAAGCCACCTAACAGCTTAGTGATTGAGATGCTTCAACTGAAAAACAAGGACCTAGGGACCTCTTGGGCTCCAACCAGCAGTAAAATTCTATTTCTTGGATTATAATAATTAGAGTAGGTCCTTAAAAAGCTCTGCTTGCTAACACTTGCTATCTTAGAAAGACAGAATATTCTTGAAGTAATACAATGTATATGTGTTTGTGTGCATGTGGCCAAAATTTTAACTTATTGATCTACTGTACCAAACAAAGTCTAGGGAGCAAACAGAATCCACACCACTAGTTTGAAAAGAGAACATTTACTGTAAAAAATTATTAACTGGTAGCAGGTGAGTAGCCACAAAGAGGGGCTAAAAGAAACCTAAAAAAAAAAAAAGTGGCTCAGGGCTGAGAAATAGAACCTACTGAAGAAATGCACTTGGAAGGGGTTAATACTGAGGTTAAACTTCACTGGGGAGGACGTAGTGGACCCACAGGAGGGCAGAAAATTTCACAGGATTGCCCCAGGAGAAATCTTGTCACATTCTACTGGCAGGCTGGTGAGTAGGGAAACCTGGCATTCAGAAAACTTTCACTGGGGTCCCAGCACAATTGCTGGAGGATGTGTGCCACTGGACCCCCCATGTCATATGCAGCACCTGAACCTTAGAGCAGGAAGAGAGGAAGCAACCAAGTCAAAAGAAGTCTATCCCTCTCCCATGCTACGGCTTAACATGAACTAGCTGGCAAAGGAGAAATGCTCACCGGCTCCACTGGCATATCTACCTTTCCCTAAGTCATTCAATTCTGAAATGTGGTGTGCACTTACAAATATTCACTACACATTTTATGCTACAGGGTATAAAGGAATGCACTTTACAGTGTTTAATGGGTTGGGATAAGAAAAGTGGCAGTGGGTCTACAGCATTTCTCCATCAGTCCCATGGGCAGTTGACAATGGATGTCTATCAAATAAGCATACTGTATTGTTATGCTGAATTCCAATATTCATGGCATAAGAGTTTGTGATTTAGAGCATTGCAGTAACACTCAGTAAGCCAAAAACCACATGTAAAAGGACACCATAATTTGGGTAAATGTTAATTCACTTATTCAGTCTACCAGCAAATATTTGATGAATATCTTCTATATGCTAGCTGTTGGGAAAACAGATCAAGCTCAAAATTGAAAAACCCCAAAGACTTTACAGCGATAAGTGCTTTGGAGAAGATGTGTAAGTGCTATGAAAGCAAATTACAGGGACACTTCACCTACTTGGGAAGAATTCTCTCAGGAAGTGCAGTGGAGGATGGGCTGAGGGAGGAGTCAGTTACCTAAGGGCAGAGCGTGGTGGAAGAAGCACCCCTGGAGCAGGCGCATCAGCACAAAACCCTATGACGGGGAAAGGACGTGTGTTCAAGAAGCTGACAGAGGCTCTGTTCCTGAAGCCTGGGTCTCATGGAAGGGGTCGCCTCGGGAGAGGAATTCTCGAGCAGATGGCTTTTGGCCTCACCTGCGCCATCGGCCCTCCTGGGTTTCTAGCCCGCTGGCCCCACTGAGGAGGCGGACTTGCCGGCCTCCGTAACGCTGTGAGCCAGCTCCTCAGCACAGATCTCTTCCTATGTACATTACATGTCCCATTGGTCCTGTTTCTCCGGAGAACCCTAACACAGATTTTGGTTAAGTAGCGGAACACCATGTAGGTACTTAAAAGATTCAATCTCTATCTCAGTGGTTTTCAAATGAGGGCGATTTTGGTGTATTTGTAAATGTTTAGAGACATTTCTAGTTGTCACCACTTGGGGAGGGTGATGTGAACATCTAGAGGGTAGAGATGGGGCTCTGTCTTTTCTACTGAAAAAAAGACAGTCCCTGTAACAAGGAATTATCCCATCCATATTGTCAATAGTAGCAAGGTTGAAAGATTCTGCTCTGAACTGATAGTCACGGAAATCTTTTGAGCAGGACTGAGGGTGTGTTGGGGTGGGGTTGGGATGGTGGGAGGGGAGAGTGGTGAGAGTGGTCTTCTGTATTTTAAAAATACCTTGCTCCAGAAAAAGTCCATAGTAGGTACATACTGTGATTAAAGGGGTCTTAAGAAATACTATTGTCTATATGAGCCTTGTTAAAACTTACATAAAATTTGTTTGCTATCTTTCATAGTATTTTTTATTATTTTTATTATTGTAGTATTTTATAAGGTATCAATGATACCTTAATAAAAAAAAAAGAACAGAAACCATGGAAGTATTTCTAAAGTAGGCAAATACTAGTATTATAGTATTTTGCTATTTTTCACAGTATATCTTATTATAAGTGAGTGCAGCATTATCCAAATGGCTTAACAAAGGGGAAAAAATTAAAACACGGGTAATGGTCATCGTTCAGTTATCTTATTCAAATGACATGTTCCAGATTTCAGTGAAATTAAGGATTTATTTTCTCTAGACTGAACTTTCAGACTTAAAAATATTTTCAGGTAAGAATGCAACAAATTCTCATAATGGTTAAGTGTTACTGAAGACCAGTTCTACAGGAAATATTAAATATTCCAGTGGTAAGGTAATGAAGATTAAATTCTGAGATTTCTAATTTGTAGCTATAGGACCCTTAGCTGAGATCTGAGGAGACAGGATCTCAATTGCTGTAGGAAGTAATTGGTAGTGCAGTCATAGATGTGAACATTTTTAAAAAGTACACTCAGATAGCATAGTAGGTCACATAGTACTTCACAGGACATTTGGGTAGCACAGTATATGACTCTACAGTTTGCAGCCCATTCAAACTCAGGAAGAGTAATATTTTAACAGCTGAACAACTTTTTATTTGAATCCCTTTTGTCCAGAGATCATGAAAATTATAGACTGCAGATATACTTCTATAAACAGATTTGTGTTAAGATTTTTAAAAGGAATTTTGTTTTCAACTCTCTTTAAAATGAATTACATATATTGAAAACTCTTAAGTTGCAAAGGTTTTAACTAGACTTACTTGAGTATTTGGCAAACTTAATTTTCCTTCTAAATTCTAACTGAATGAGATATATTGGCTTTCCTACAGCTGACTTCAACCAAGTGTCAGTTCTCACTGTATTTTAAAGTACCAAACACTTCTTCTGATCTTTACAGAAAGAGACACGGCCAGGAAAACAAAAACAAAACAAAAACAAAAGGTGGATTGTGAATGAATGCTAAGAAGCCAGTGGAAATAGCTAAAATAAAACTCCCCCAAATAAATATTAAAATGCTTCTATCTTAATGTAAAGAGACAAAATAATTAGTTGTCGTGCTGGCTGGGAAATAGGAAACCATGAAAGTTTAGCACAGCACTACTTATAACAGCCGAGATACGGAAGCAACCTAAGTGTCCAATAGTAGATGAATGGATAAAGAAGAGGTGGTACATATACACAATGGAATATTATTCAGCCATATGAAAGAAACAAATCTTACCATTTGTAGCAGCATGGATGGAGCTGGAGGATATTATGCTCAGTGAAATAAGCCAGATGGAGAAAGACAAGTATCAAATGATTTCCCTCATTTGTGGAGTATAACAATGAAGCAAAATTGAAGGAACTAAATAGCAGCAGACTCACAGACTCCAAGAAGGGACTAGTGGTTACCAAAAGGGAGGGGTGTGGAAGGGTGGGTTGGGAGGGAGGGAGGGAAATGGGGATTGAGGGGTATTATGTTTAGTACACATGGTGCGGGGGGCCACGGGGAAAACAGTGTAGCACAGAGAAGGCAAACTGAATCTGTGGCATCTTACTACACTGATGGGCAGTGACTGCAATGGGGTATGGGGGGGACTTGATAATTAGGGTGAATATAATAACCATATTGTTTTTCTTGTGAAACCTTCATAAGAGTGTATATCAATGATACTTTAATAGAAAAAGAAACGAAACCATGGAAGTATTTCTAAAGTAGACAAATCCTAGGGTATTATAATTCAAGAGATTCCATGTATTCTCACTTGGTGAAAAAGTACAGGTCACTCTTCGCTGTGTTGAGCCCTCTGGACACTTTGATTAATCTGTATCTTCAAACTTTCCCCATCCTCTATTATTTGCTTAAAACAAACAAGCAAAGAAGCTAGCATATTAGAAAGGAAAACTTTGGTCATTTAATTATTACCAATCAGCACTGTTTATCAGATATTCTTAACAGTTGATATCATGAAGACTAAGTAATATTTAAGACTTAGAATTGTATATATGAAGGAACTGGATATCCAATCCAGAGTGCTTCTCTGTAAATTTTAAAACTATGAACTGCCTGGCTTCCTCATCTGTACTTCAACTAGCTCCAGTGCTGTGTTTCATTCCCAGCGTTTACATATATTCTGATAAGAGGATTGCATTTCTTTGGAGATGGAAGCATCTAGATAGTGGCTAAAAGGAAGTGTTGATGAACACACAGCTGCAGGGGCGATGTCTTTAATGTTTAACGAATGGACTGCAAAGAATCAGAAGCACGATTTATAAAAGCACTGACCTTCCTACCTCTTGCTACATCACATTTTAAATCATAGAAAACAAAGATTTTAAGAGAGGGAACATATGGCCAAGTGTTCACACTATAGTCCCTGAAATCAGTCTCCTTCAACAGAAGATACTTAAAATATTGGAGCATTTTCGTTCCTGTTTTGCGTTGTTTTGTTCTTTGTTTTTGATACTCATCCTCTCTGCCAGATTGTTGGCTGATAAACTATTTTCAAACATTTATATAACTTCTGCTTATGTATTCCAGAGGGGGAAAGACCTTTTGTTATACGTAGTAAAAATCAAGAGAAACAGGGAGGATCCTGATTTGCCAAAGGTCAAAGGTCATGACAAGTGAATGACTCCAGAGGCCTTGGGGTCAAAGGTTCAACTGGAATCCCATAACCTCCATTTGGCTTTTTACATCACAAAGGAAAGCAGTACTTTTCTAACTTCTGTGAAGGAATTCATAACCATGTTCACATTTTTCTATGAAAAATTATTTCAAAATGATTCTGCCCATGATTATTTTTCCCTTGAAACCAAGTGGCATGAAATAGGCTTTTATATAAGTTGGATGTCTCCTTATTCTTTTATTAACATTCCATATTGGCAACCTAAAGGAAATAACAGAGATTAACATGTGTTTTTTTTAAATGGAAAATAAGTGCATTTTTTAGAAAATCAAGACTTAAACCAAAGAAGTACATTTATCCTTTTGTTATTTTTTGTATTCATTGAATGTATCACAAATTTTGTTTTTCTTGAAAAAATAACTAAGAGCAATAGTAATCTATTGTGGTTTCTATTTGAGATATATCTTTATGCTAAGTTCTTAATATAGGTGTAAAACAAGATTTTGAAAGAACCATTCTGGTGTTATTATAATGTTTTTTTTTTTTTAATTAAAAACAGGCATAAAGCTTCAATGATGCTAGGGCCACTGTTAAGGCAGAATATCTGTGGCCAATCTCATGATACATTAGTAGCTGAAGCCATAACTACACCATGTGAACTGGAGGAAAAATGCAGAACGTTACTTTTCAACTCCATTGGTTTCTAACCTCTCATGAGCACTTAATTCCTCATAGAGAAGGAAATAGTCATGCTGTAGAATCCTGTGGCCCATGAAGGGTAATTGGATAACATCTTTTGAAAGATTTACAAGGCTGCCAAGGATTTTGCCAGCTTTAAACCTGATTGATTCAGTGTGAAAAGATCTGAACAATTCTGACCTAAAAGTTTAAAGACAGACCTTTCCTGTGAAAAGTATAATTTAAAGCCTGTAATAAAATTGTATTGGAAAACACCACATTGAAGATCACAGCCATAAATTGCAAAATTTAGCATTATGTTAAATGGCTTTTTTTTCTAAGTCCTCAAAAAGAACCCTAATTGTTCACCAGATACTTTAATAATGAGGTGTTTGGGGAAGGGGGTGTTCATTGCTTTTTACTTTTTCTGGAAGAAGTCCCTGAAGAGGGACAAAATGAGCCAAACACTTTGCTTCCCAAACCAGTAAGTCTGATTTCTTGGTTATACATACAGATGGACTTTACACAATGTTTTTCTTATTAGATAAAATAAATGAAATTCCATTTATCTTTAACAAAGAGTAGACAAAACAGACTTCTTCCATATTTTAATTTTTCAAAGTGTAGATTCTCTTCATATATTAATTTCCATCTTGAAAAAACATACACACTCACAATTAGCACAATATTTTGTGTGTAGGCTCAAATGCTTGTGATGACTCAGACAGAT
The DNA here is from genome assembly GCF_040802235.1 of Manis javanica. Lineage (NCBI taxonomy): Eukaryota > Metazoa > Chordata > Mammalia > Pholidota > Manidae > Manis > Manis javanica. The sequence goes on from NC_133164.1 coordinate 17,171,945, forward strand.
TAATGGTTAAACATCCCCCAGCTAATTACTCCAGGCCATTAAATATTTATCTAAATTCCGTAAGTCTATTGTCTATTTTAGCCTCTCTCTTCTATTGCCTATTTTAGAAGAAACAGGTTTAGAAACACTAAAAAAATTCAAGTAAACAAAATTAAGTAGAGTGCATACATCTTTTTATCATTTTCCTTAGAATCAGGGAACAATTGAGACTATGTATGGTATTTAGACAAAAGCCTATTTATCATTTAAACAATATCTCCTTTGTGACATGTTCACCAACTTTGTGTTTCCGCCTCAAATTTCAGTTTGAAGGATCTAGGGAAAAATGCCATGTGCCCACTTACCTGTGATTTGGATGATAAGCCATTTGCTTTTTGATTCTTTGAATCATATGAACTAATCTTAGATGTTTAAAATATTAATCTCAATTTATGGTACTTCTGTCACTATACACATATTATAAGTTACCAGGAATGATTGTTTTCTTAATGTAGGTTTGTAAGAACACCAACTTTCCAACAAAGTGAAAGCCTTTCTTCCCATCGTTTAAAAAAATAAAACAAAAGCAGAACTGTGGAACAAAGAAAAAAGTTTCAATTAAGAAATGTGTAAAGGAGAAGGCCTCTTCCGTGTAAACTGGCTTATACTGGGAAAAGGCTGCCAGAAAGGAAGCCAGGGACAGTGTGCTGGCCTCTCGTATTTCTTTCTTGAAGAATTAGGTAAGTTAAGTCGGACTTTCACCACTTCCACACTCTTGCTGGAGTTAAGTGCCTAGGTAGTAATTCAACCAGACACCCAAAAATCCACCCTGTCTTGTGAATGAGTACAGTTCCCCCCTTATTGAAGCCATCAAAAGTTGAATTAAATTCCACTGTACCGACTTCCAGTTGCCTGTTAGCAATACTGCTGAACATGCCATCGCACTGGTCTGCGACTCTGAAGTGGCATGGCCCCAGAAGCTCTTCTTCAGAAAGTTAGTCAATTAAGCTGAAAATTGTTAACTACTGGAAAAACACCCTAGGGTGAATGAAGAGGCAGATTAGGAACTGGCAATAAAAATAGTTTTTGATATGTTCACATCACTTCAAGTATCTTTTATACAAGCTGTCCTACATTAAATGCTTAGAACCAAGACAGTCTTCTGGAGAAGCCTGATTTTGAGTTCTGGTGCCACCTAGTGGAAAGGAGGAGGAAGAGATGACACAAAGGAGGCCTGACCTGTCGTCACTCATTAGATCAATACTAGTGTCTTCACACTAATATTAAGTTCCTTCAAATCACTTTGTATATAAAAAACACTTTATCATTTTCCTGATGATAGTTTACAGGGCTCCCCATCAGTTAAAGCAGTAAGATCAAACCCTTATGTTTCTGACATTCAAGGCCTTCCACAATCTGACTCTAGTCTCCCTTTGCAATGTTACCTGCAACTAACTATTCTCCATGAATTTTTCACAAGAGCCAGGTTGGTCTGTTCCCAAACAACATTCCTCACCTTTGTTCACGTTACTTTCCCAGCCGGAACAGACTCTCTTATCCTTTTAGAATCTCATATTTGGAAAGACCTTATGGTTGGGTTAGATGTCTTCAATCATTGTGCCGCTCATAAAATTCCCTTATAAGAAGTCCTCCAACCTCTTGAACATCTCCAGGGGCAGTGAATTCAACCTGATTTGACATGGCTTATATTTTCAGCTACCTTTGGCTGAAAGTATTTTCTTATGTTGGACCTGCAGCTCCAGGTCAAGAGCAGGGTAGGGCTAGATACAGGCATGAGTTCAGTGCACAGATCTGGAAGAAATTGAGTTCCTATTCCAGCTTTGTAATTCTCTAGTTGTGCCACACTGGGCACATGACAAGTTCCCTAGGTCTCAGTTTCTTCATCTGTAAAATAAGGATAAAAATAGTGCCTAAAAGCTTTTCAGCTGTGTGTGTGAAAGTGCTTAGAACAATATGTGACACACAGTGTATTCTTTACAAATGTTTGATTTATTGTGTTTATAGCTTTGGAAGTCAAGATGTCAGTAATAGCTGTGGTGGTGGGAACAGATGAATAGAGTGTACTGAACAATATGCCTCAATGTACACACTTGGAACACTCCACCTCTAAGATGCTCCACTAGTTTCATGGGGACTTAAGTTTGGGAGATGCTGCATGCTATATGCAGCTACCAGGTATATACCACTAAACAGCTATATATAGATGCATATACATAGATATGTGATACTTAGTATAATCAAGCTGTCAGTTCCTGATATATAACACCTACTTTACTTTGTCCTAAGTTGGCATTTTTTTTAAGCCTATTGGACCCAAGAATCCTTTTTTCCCAAGATTTTTTTAAATATAACATCTTAATACACATTTATGTTTTAGGAGTGAGATCTTCATCTCAAAAACTTTAAGGACAAAACAAATAATGTAAACCAGGGAAGTGAACCAGGTGAAATACACTATGGAACAGTATGAATTACGGAAAACTAGAGGAAACATATCATGTCTAAATGTATTTCAATTTGGCTGGAGAAGAACACTATGTAGGCCAAAGAAAGCACAGCTGCAGGCTGAATCTGGGCCCTGTTCAGCAAACTTGTGACTCCTGTAGAGAGAGAAAAGAGAACTGCCTGGGGAAGAACCAATTTTTAGAGATAATAAAGAGAAGTTACCACAGAGATTGTGAAGGAAAGCTGAGAGATGTAGAACCAGGAAAGAGCAGCATCTTGAAATAAAAGGAGACAGAACAGAGAGGTCTCTGAGGTGAGAGCGTGGGTGTTTCACTTCCCATTGATGCTCTCATCACAGTACTGCTAATGTAGCGGCTTAAAACAACACATATGTATTATCGTATAGTTCTGTGGGTCAGAAGGCTGACATGAGTCTCACGGGTCTAAAATCAAGCTGTGGTACTTTCAGAGGCTCTGGGAATGAATTCACTGCCTGATTTTTCCAGATTTGAGAGGCTGCTTACAGCCCTTGGCACGTGGCCCCTTCCTCTAGTCCTTTTCACATTACAATGTTCTTCTTTCCGGCCTCCCTCTTCCATTTTCAAGGAATCTGTGACTACTCAGGACTCACCTGTATATACCAGGATACTCTCTCTATTTTAATGTCAGCCAATAGGTAACACCTGCAACTGTTATTCCCTTTTGGCATGTAACAATTTATTCACATGGGATTAGAACACAGAAATCTTGTGGTGGTGGGTATTATTCTGTCAATAGCAGAGAGTATATAAGACAAACTGAAGAGAGACTGCTGTGTCTGAGAGCCAGGACTAGAGCTTCTTTATCCTTCTGCCCCTCAAACTATCTATCCCCTTACTTTTTAATCATGGGAGAGGAAGATTTGAAAAGGGGAAGGAAACTGAAACCCACATGGCAAGAAATGACACTCATAATTCATAGTGTGTGCCTCTACAGTGTCTGTGAAAATTAGAATAAAGATGCTCTACAGGAAGGTGGGTTAGAAAAGAGGGACTCTTCCAAGTAGATAAATTCCCCAAAGCCACCCTTCCCCTGTGTGGGGAAGATGATTCCAAAAAGATGTCCATCCTCTAGGCTGACGCAGTCCCATGAGAGACTGCACAGAGGAACACATGGTGCACCCATGCAACCCTTGGCTGGGTTCCTTTGTACAACCTTTACAACCATAAAGGCAGATGAGAGACAGCCTACATTCTGGGCTCTCCTGGGAAAGCTGCTCCTCACCCACTGTCACGCTCAGAGATATATTTCTTCCATGGCCTTCTCCAAACTATACAGAATTTTCAGAGCATTGTACAGCATTTTGAAAGCACATGTTATCTTACATAAATATCTTCCTTCTTGACAGTGTGTTGCCTGAAAGCAAAGAATATTTAAAGCACTGTTTTTCAACCCCAGCAGAGTGTCTGCATGTATATTGTTAGATTTCCCACTGGTGGGGTATATGAGATGCTATGAATTTAAAACACTGCTAGTTAAATATTTAAGTGTATGTTAGTACATATATGTGGCTTCTTGATATGAAAGTGTGCTTCTCAGCTCATCTGGAAGCTCATGAGAAATGCAGAAATGGGCCTCACCCAGACCTACTGCATCAGAATCTTCCTATTAGCTTTCCCTGCAGGTGACTTGGGCACATATCAAAGTCTGAGAAGTGTCAGCAGAGTTTCATACCCAAGATCTAACAGGCAGCATGAAGAATGGGGCACATTTTTAAAAGTAAGTCCATTAAGGTTCATTTAAAGAAAAAGGAATGATAATAATTTGCTGTCTAAATATAGCAGCCTGTGAAAGGGCTAGGAAAAACAATGACTGAAATGTGGGAAACAGTAAGCTAACACAAAAAGGTGACAAACACACAAAACACAAAAGGTACTAAATGTGTGCTGGACAAGCTGGATATCTAATTTCCTCAGCCTTTTGGTACCACATTGTTATACTAACCTAATAGGTACTTAGTTCTTTCTACCTGTCCACCTATACCCTGAGTCTTTTCTTTTTCCTGCCTAAGACACTAACTCCAAGGCTTTGCCTTTTCCATTTCTTCATTCATTCAACAGCTATTTACTGAGCACCTGTCTATACCCTATTCTAGGTATTGATAAATGAGGTAAATCCCTGTCCTCATAGATATTATATATACCCCTGTACTGTGATCTCTGGAATTTCTGTAAGCACCTAAAGTAACTCCTCTATTACTGGCAGTTTAACTAAGAACAAACCCAATATTCCTCAGGCTGGAGGAATCACACAAACACAGGCACATGTTACTTTAACTGTAAGTGAAAGTCTACCTAGTCTAGGCACAAAGTTCTAGCTGCACACAGAGCCAAGCAGCTAAGGCACGGCAGCAATGCAAACCTCCACCCAGATTCTATGGGTCGTTTGAATGCAATCTGCCACATCTGCATTCCTTTTTATGTTTCGTCATCAGCAGACCCGGGCCCTTTTGCACAGTGAATAGTCAGGGCTTATACAAAAGCAATCAAAGAGCCCTTTGCTTTGAGTGGCTAAATGCTAGCTGCTGCTTGGAGCAATACAGTTTTACTCTTGGGATTCTGGCCGTTAATCATTCAACCATCTCATTCTTAATCTATCACTCACCAAACAAGGAATTTCAGAGGAGAAATGCTTGACCTATGTAACTTACTCTTTTTAGACTTTCAAAACAGCCATACTTCATGATACACATGAAAGAAAATGCTTATCATGATTCTGTTGTCTGTTTACAAATAAATCTTTTGTGATGTAACATTAGGGAATTGTCAGACTACGCTATGCTGGTTTGACACTTCCAAATGCCTAAATGAAGTGATTCACAAGTAGTTTGGAGTGTGGCTTTAAGATCAAGAAGCATGGTGCATTTGTACCTATGGAGTGTCACTCACCTTTAAGAAAGCCTTATTTGAAGATTTAGGGAAATTGGCAACAAATATTTTATTTTCTGGAGAATTGATTCAATAATCCAATGTAGATCTAGCAGGAATTGTTGACAGTTGAAAGGGTTTTATTATCTAAGACATTCAAATGATCATTTCTGTGTGTTATTTTGATGTAAGAGGTATAATTTCATGTTTATCTTCATGCTTTGTTGTCTTAAGTGCTTTATTGGTATGTCCTCATTTACTTCTCACAACTTCCATTTTACAGGAGAGAAAACTGAGGTACAGTTGATTTGAAGCCAGGCAATTTTAAAATAAAGTTCAAACTCCTAATTCTTTCATTCCTTTCTTGTCATTAAATTCAAACTTTTAAAAAATTAATAGTGTCTGTGAAGCATGAGTCTACAATATTAAGGAAAAAACTAGCCAGCTTGAAGAAAAAATAAACTGAAATGGTAAGCAATCAATTTCCCTTAGTGTGAATGAAGGATGACCTAAATATTTGCAGAGAGGTGATTTCAAGTATGGAAATTTACAGGAAAAAAAATCTTCTTTTCCTAATAAGTAATCATAGCATTAACACTTCTGTTTTTTAATATTATATTTACTATTTACTCTTTTTTTTTATACTTGTTTTTAAAACTTGGTATTTTCTACCAAAATGACCAAGTATATCATTCTCTCTGTGTGTATATAAATATATATATATATCTATATCTATACACACACACATATATTCTATTATTTATTCATAAAGTGATGGAGAATCATTGCCTTGACCCTCTTTATCCCTCTATAAATCTCAGCGTTCTTAGTATTTAGAAAGAAAGTATGATCAATAGAATAAGCCTGCAACCAAAGAGGCCATTGGTTTGAGCCCTTGCCCCTGACTGACTGTGCTTTATCATCTGTCTGTAACCTGAGAAGAACAGCAGAACCTAGCAGACAGGGTTATTAGGAGGGCTGAATGCAGTAAGGAATGTCAATAGCACCCTCCCTATGGAGGGACTTTAGGAGTTGAACCTCCAAGCCTGTTTCCTATTGTGCTGGTAAAATACGCAGCCTGGTTTATGGGGGTGCTGGTTAAGATCCAGCCCTCCCTCGGAGTCAATAAGCTAGACTCAACAGAAGCCCCACACAAACTAGCCTGCATGTTCTGTATCAGTCACAAACTGCACCTCTTGCAAAAACAGCTTTCACTTCAATATGTGGTGGCTTGAGATTGAGAAACAGGCAAACAAAGATCTCGTAAAATTAAATTACTGAATATCTCTGAAGTAATATACACTGGAAGGTGCATGATATTGACAGAGTTATAATAATCATTACATCCATTAAATAAATTTTCAAATGTAAATATTTTTCTCTGGCTACATCAATGTAATAATTTTTATGTGGCCATGGTATGTACATATGGATCATTTCTTTTTTCTGTATCTTTCAGAAAGTTAACTTTTTTGGACACTGTAAGATTTCTTAAAGAAATCTGACGAGAGTCATCAAAAGTTTCAATTAGCTATTCAGTGGTCCTAAATTGTCTATATTTAGCATGTATTGGCATATTTATAATTTAAAAAACTATTTTGAAATTACCTTAGGAAATGTTTTTTGAAATGGCTTCTTTTAAATTGCTTTTTGGAATGACTGTAGCTATTGTATAAAGCCAGTAATTAAAGGATTTGACACTTCAAAAAATAAAACCCTTTTGGCATGTGAAAAGTCATTTATAATCACACCTCAAACTTTAGCTGTTAATATTAACAGGGATAGTTACAGCTGAAGGGGTCGTTACACACTTATAAAGGAAGTTTCACTAAATATAGTTAGCATAAGAAGAAGTGTTGACAAGAAGAGTTGAAAATAAAACCTCAAGACAACTTTGATTTAAGGGAAATTCTATTTTTTTGTGTGTTAATGTCATTTTTGAGGAAACTTCACACTTTATTGCAACAAATAAAGAAATGAGAAAATAAGCCAAAAAAAATGTTCTTTAGCCCTAAGTAGTAGGACGGCCTTTAACTAGGCATTTAAATAGCTCATGCGAGAGTCTGAAGCTTTCACCTTGGGCACTCTATTGGTTGATTCAGGAGACTTGTTAAACACCAATTTGGTTGCAAATATTCTCTTTTTATAGTTTTAACTGTATTATATAAAAATTGTTTTGTCTGTAACTAATCCAGATTTTCTTCACAATAACAGGGTTAATGTTCTTATAAATATTGTACCAGAACATTTAGATTTCTTACTGAAAATGTCCCCCCCTTCAGGTCAGGGACATAGGGGAAAGCAAATTCTTGGTTTACTTATTAAAATGATAGTCTTGCAAACCAAGTGATTTTTTATGAGATAATTTTCTTACTTTATGTATATCTGCTATAAACAGAACAGGAAATAAATGTGGAGGCCCCAGTTCTTAGGGTTTTTCCACCAAGAAGATAACCTTTCCAATATAACAACATATTTTTTTTGCTTCTGGTATCATTAATACACAATCACATGAACAACATTGTGGTTACTAAATTCCCCCTATTATCAAGTCCCCACCACACACCCCAATACAGTCACTGTTCATCAGCATAGTAAGATGCTGTAGAGTCACTACTTGTCTTCTCTGTGCTGTACTGCCTTCCCCGTGCTCCCTGCTATGTTACATGTACTAATTGTAATGCCCCTTATTTCCCTTCTCCCTCCCTTCCCACCCATGCTCCCCAGTCCCTTTCCCTTTGGTAACTGTTAGTCCATTCTTGGGTTCTGTGAGTCTGCTGCTGTTTCGTTCCTTCAGTTTTTTTCTTTGTTCTTATGCTCCACAGATGAGTGAAATCATCTGGTACTTGTACTTCCCTGCCTGGCTTATTTCACTGAGCAAAACACCCTCTAGTTCCATCCATGCTGTTGCAAATGGTAGGATTTGTTTTCTTCTTACGGCTGAATAATATTCCATTGTGTGTATGTACCACATCTTCTTTATCCATTCATCTACTGATGGACACTTAGGTTGCTTCAATTTCTTGGCTATTGTAAATAGTGCAGCGATAAACATAGGGGTGCATATGTCTTTTTCAAACTAGGCTCCTGCATTCTTAGGGTAAATTCTTAGGAGTGGAATTACTTGGTCAAATGGTATTTTTATTTTTAGTTTTTTGAGGAACCTCCATACTGCTTTCCACAATGTTACATTCCCACCAGCAGTGTAGGAGGGTTCCCCTTTCTCCACATCCTCGCCAACATTTGTTGTTTGTCTTCTGGATGTTGGCCATCCTAACTGGTATGAAGTGATGTCTCATTGTGGTTTTAATTTGCATTTCTCTGATGATTAGCGATGGGGAGCATCTTTTCATGTGCCTGTTGGCCATCTGAATTTCTTCTTTGGAGAAGTGTCTTTTCAGATCCTCTGCCCATTTTTTATATAACAACATATTAAACTCTTCTATCTTCCTGTGTTTTAAAACTCATGGAACTCAAAGAACTATTTTTTCCATTGTCCTACAGAATAGCAATACTTTCATAATTACCTTTCACTCGTTAAAAGAAAGTTATATTCCTTTCAATGCAAAATGAGTGATGACATTATTTCCTTAGCTTTGTGCTCTGAGGAATCTAGGATTCAATCCCAGTGCCCCTGCATTTGACATATGAGACATTGGGCAAGTCACTTAATTTTCTTAGTTGATGGAAGGATAAAATAACATCATATATTCAAGTCCTATTGTAACTATGGCTCACAGAAAGCATTCACTAAATAAAATCCAAGTTACAGACTTATAGTAGTAGCCAAATATCAAAATTGTACCCAAATACAAATATTTTAGGGTAGTGAAAATATCAAATGAACTAAAATATTCCCATGCTTTGGTGTTCTGGACATATTACTATTCTCTGAAATATCTACTGTCTACTCCAATTTGTGGGGGCACAGCTGGATGAACCAGGAACACTACTAATCTGAATGATGGCCATAATAGAATCAGTGTGTTAAACTATCAATTACTGGGCTTTCAAACATTCCTTTGAAATATATTTAATGAGACTTAGCTATATACCAGGCATTGGTCTGGGCAGTGGAGATACAATGATGAATAGTCCTTGCCTGTGTGGAACTTAATTCTGGAAGATAGGGAGAGCCCTGTAAATTAGAAACAGTTCACCAAGACAACTTCAAATAATGGTGAGAACCCTGAAGAAAATCAACCAGGGTAATATGCTGAGTGATTGGGGGTTAGATCAATTTTGGATAGGGAGCCAGGGAAGTCCTGAATAAAGCATTGATATCTGAGGAGACAAACTAAGGGATAAGAGGGAGCTAGCAAGACAAAAGTCTAGAGACTCAGTGTCCCCAACTGCTTCCCCAAGGAGGTAGCACATGCAAAGGCTGTGAAAGAGGAAAGAGTTTGCTTATTTACAGAACAGAAAGAATGCCAATAAGGATCAATAAAGTAGAGCAAGTGAAGGGAGAGTGGCAGGAGGAGAGGTCTGGGCCATTCAAAGCCTTGGTCGTGGTAAGAGTTTTGTAGTTTTTAAGCAGGTGAAGGAGACATCTGATTTGCAATAGAAAGATCACTCTGGCTCTGTGAAGAATGTTTGCCAGGAGAAGTATTAAAATGTTGTTTCAATTCAAAGACATGATGTGGCTTGGATTGGGGAAGTAGCTGCTTAAAATGGGGAGTGGATATTATAGGCCCTATAACATATGTGCTTCAAAAGAGCATATTTGGAAGTAGGATTGGTAAGACTTCTTGATATGTGGAGAGATGAGGAAGGAATCAAGAAAAACTGTAAGTTTCTGGCTGAGCAACTGGGTAGCTTGTGATACCATTTACTGAGGTGAGGAAATTCAAGGAGGAAGAAGGTTATGCAATGAGGAAAAATTTGAAAGCCACATGGCTAACTTCAAGTGTGAATGTTGTACATTTCTCCAAATATGATGTGATTACTTGGGAACTGAGAAAACTTGCCACTTCCTCCATCCTTCTGAAATACCATCATCTTCTGGCCCAAGCTGAAAACTCTATGCAAAAACTGGAATCTTTATGCTTAACTTAGATACAAAACCCTGTATTTGCAATTCTGGGTTCCACTCTCTTGAGAAAATTAAAAGATTTGTGTAACTCTCTGGGTGGTAAAATTTATCTGATCTGATCTCATTTGGTGGCCAAATCCAGCTTGAATTTACATGAGGCCATTTATGGCCTTTTTCCCTCTTAGTATTACAGTTCACACAATTTAGTACAGAAATATAAATATATGTGACTATAGGGTGCCACCTAAACCCTATTAGGGTTGCACAGGACATGGTACATGTGTGATATCCTTTTAAAATTGAAAGAAAATTAAGAGTTCTGAGACACATTTGTCCATTGGCTTAAAGAAGGGATTGTAGAGCTTGTACTGCTAAACTTAAAATTGAGAAGTACCTTATTAGGTACCTTACTACTTTGCATAAAAATTTTGGTCCTTTTTTGAGAGAAGGGGGTTTACAAGGTACACTCTGCCCAAGGAAGGAGAAATTGGGAAAGCAGGCTTTGCTGACATGATAATCGTTTTAGACCCAAGCAGAGAGGGCAATGTAGAGGACTCCAGTACAACAAAGTTAGGAAGGATGGTATTTTTATGAAAGGAAAAGTCACATAGACAGGTTAAATTAATCAGCAATTGTTTCACCACACCAAAAAATGGTGCTAAAATTCTTGATTTGGTTTACCCAAGTTAACATGGAGCAGCTTAAACACTTTATTTATTCTAAAGTGTAAATTTTATTGATTCTAAGATGCATATTTCAACTTTTCTGAAATTGGGATGCATCTAACAATTGATAGAAACTTAAGATGACTCTGACCACATGGAAGTGATGATGTGTTACTGCTTGAATGTACTTGACCAAGGCTGTTGTTTTGGGGTGCATGATGGGAAAACTAAAACCCCTGAGGTCTCAATCATAAACTATGTAAGGACCCAAATAGGACAGTGTCTTAACCCATTTGGGCTGCTATAAAAGAACCATAGACAAAAAAATAAAATAAAATAAAATAACCAGGGGATGGCGTATATGCTACAGAAACTTATTTTTTACAGTTCTGGAGGCTGGGAGTCCAAGATCAAGGCACAGGCAGATTTGGTGTCTGATAAAAGACTCATTCCTGCCTCATGAATGGTTGTCTTACAGCTGTTTTTTCATATGGTGGAAAGAGCAAGGGAGCTCTCTGGGGCCTGTTTAGGGCACTAGTTGCATTCATGAGGGCTCCACCCATATGGCCTAAATCAACCTCACAGAGGCGCCATCTCCAAATACCATCACAATGGGGATTAGATTTCAACACATGAATTTTGGAGGTATGCAAACATTTAGTTTATAGTAGAAGGTCTTGATCATTACTTGAAACTCTCCACTTAGTTTAGATCAAGAAAACACCAGCATCAGAACTTGCAGAATGTCAGAAACTGGAAGAAGAACGCAAAGACAATACTGGGGCATATTTTAAGAGCATTGACAGTGATCTGAATGGGGAAACAGAGGAATTAAAGACTCTTTATTGGAAGTAATCCAAAAGAATAAGTTCCTGAGAAGAGGTTTTGGGATTCCTTTACCTATTTATTTTTATTCTATTTTCCTTTGTTAAAGGTGCAAAAAGTAAGATATACAAAGCATTTACACACAAAAATACTTTTTTAAAACAAGTATTAAATAATAATTCTAAGGTATAAGAAAATGTGTATCAGTTTAATTGGCTGATTTTTAAAAAAAATTAGCTCCCCTTGAATCAGTGATGCATCTTACAACTGATTATGTCTTAGATTTGATGAAATTCTATTCCCCTTTATAAGAAGACAGAGGCTAAAAGGACTTGGGGGTGGGGAGGGTGACTGTGTAAAAGTTACGATTCCAATGCCAGATTATTACTCTAGTTGACTTTTTTTCTGAACCCTGGTTCATCTCTTATTTCCCTTCTGGCCTTTTCCTGGTACTCTGTTGTTAGTGCTTAAATGGAGTATTCACTTCATTAATTTTGAATATTGCCAGCACATAAACCTTTGAGTACAGGTCAAAAACTGGACTTCTGGCCACAACCAACTAAGTGGATGTTTTCCCAATGATAGCATATGCATAGAAAGGTTAAACTTTATTTTCTCATGAGTTACTGCCTAATGCAAAATAAACTTCGAATTTATATTTCTTGAGTTTTACTCAGCCTACAAGGCTCTATCTTATAACTCCCATTTTAAGAAGAAGAGTATGAGAACATTTTTGTAAAGCTTTTTATATGCGAAACTATATACCTGTAAGTTGCAAAAACTGCACATTGCAATAGGGATTTTATTAAATTTCAGCTTTTAGCCACAGCACACTAAACAGCACAATTCATTTCATATTTAATTTTCTTTGAATGTCATAGTGACTAGGATATTGTTTTTTTGATTTTTTAAATTTTACTTGTATGATCTGAATAAAACTATACTCTATCAAAGTTAGTTCAAATCTCTAACGATTAAAAGACACACAAATCTTAATTCCAAAACTACTGAAAGGTAAAATGTCTTTGTTGATGTTGTCTGTACATTTTTGATGTGTCTATAAAGCTTATTTTATAAATAAATATTTACATTCTAATGGTTAAGTGAATGAGCCAAGAGCTAGAATGCCTGGATATGAATTCCAGCTCTGCCACTTTTTGGCTGGTTGACCTTAGGTGATATATTTATTTTCAATATTTCCAGTTTTCTCACATGTAAAGTAGAAGATGCTAAAACTACATAACTATTTTGCAGGGTTGTTGTGAGGATTAAGTTGAATTCATACATGTAAACCACTTAGAACAGTACCTGTTACATAATTAATAATCAGTAAAAGTTTATTATTGCTATTAGGTTTTAAAATCTCTTTTACATATCTCTCTCCCTAAAGTCCCCCTCATAGTGGCAGTTATTTCTTAAATTTCTTTCCCTAGTGTGTCTCAAAACTCTAGCCTATTACATTACCCTTTTCTTCTAAATCACTTGTTTTCTTATTTTTTCCCAAGTGCAATTCTCTGTCTTATATAAACCAATTTAGATTTTGTAGGTACAATTCTCCACCTATTATCCCAGTTAAGCCCAATAAAAGTATGGAGTCTAATAAAGTTCTGGAGCAGGTAAATGAAGTATCTTTCTAAGAAACAGAAATGACAGGGAGAGGTCTACTGAGGCTGGGGGGAGGGGAGACTTGTTTCTTATATTTTAAATTGGTTGTTATGGGAATTTTCTCAGTTCTATCGTAAAAGTAACACACAAACACACACACACAAATACAAAGTCATTTAGTCTCTCATCCAAAAATTAAAAATGCATGCTGACAGTTATTTTTAACAATTAGTGGAATATAATTTAACAGGTCAAGCCTGGAGTGGAAGGCAGGATGTTCTACTGATTTTTTCATTGGGCCTGCCACAGTACTCTTTTTTTCTTCTTGAGGACATTGGGGTAACACATTTAGAAATGCTCTGCAGGAATATTTTGAAGATTCACTGTCCAAAATTACCTTCAATACTTTAAGAATATGACAAAAATATATCTGTAGCATGTATTTTAGTGCTATGTGATGCCCTTTCTACAATGGTAAGTTGGTAAAGGTTTAACAGCTTTTCCCTGCACCCATCCCCTACCCAACCCCCAAAAAGTAACAAGCTGATGTGCTGCACTTACCAGTTTCCATGGTATAAACACTTCCTCCAGAGCCACTTTCAAGGTACCAATGTGACTCACTGACACTTCCTGAAAATTTAAGAATGAACTCTTATGAGTCTGTATGAGCTGGTTCTAGGACATCACTTCTGTATATATACTTGATATTGCCCATTATAACAAAGGTAAAAAAAGTGGAACTTAAATTCTTGTGATATCCCTCCCTCTTTTTCTCTCTCCCTCCCTCCCTCTCTCCCTTCCTTCTTGCACATTTGCTGGACATGTCAGGACTCAACTAGGTCAAAATCAGTTTGGATATATTATAAAGTTACTCATTTATGGCAGTGATATGGGGGACTGATATGAGAAGGTTATAATTCATTAGAATTTTATAATATAGTTGACCTTTGAATAAGGCTGGGGTTAGGGGCCCCAATCCCTAATTAATCAAATATAACTTTTCACTACTAGAAGCCTTACCAAGAAAGTCAATTAGCACATATTTTGTATGTTGTATGTATTATATACCATATTTTTATGATAAAGTAAGCTAGAGAAAATGTTTTCCAGATTGTTGTAAATCTACAAAAAATTTTCTAATATACCTATTGAAAAAAGTCTGCATGCAATTCAAATATGTGATGTTTAAGTGTCAACTGTATACAGTTTCACTATATAAATATGTATTCTGTACCTATGCACCTATGTATGTAGATACACTAGAACTACTTTTGTTTCTCTGAAAATCAAGTTGAATGCTACAGAAAAAATAAAGGTGAGCCAATAAAAAATGGGTCCCTAGGGATGAGCAAGAACTGTGAAAGGCTGAGATAAGGAATATAGGCTGACAGCATCTGTATTCTGATTGCTTTGCTAGTATCTATATGTTCTTGGACCACTTTAAAGAACTAAAAACTGAACATCTTAGATACTGAATCTCTGAATGTGGAGAATGCTAACTGTTCAGTTATAAGCAAAGCAAGCATCTATACGTAAGGAAAAACAAATGTGTGTGTTTATGTTAAAATTTCATTACTTATAATTATTTGCTTGAATTATTTTTGTCCTTTTGTTTTCTGCCATTAACTGGTCAATTACTCTAAACCAAGTGGATAACATAGCTTTAAGTATATACCCATTTACTAGTTACAAATTTGTATTTACTAAACTTTGAGTGAAATGGAGTGTAGGAAGGTAGTAAGCCAAATTAGGTAATTAATAGCTTCAGCTATATCTCTCCATGTAATTAAATTTGACTGAATTCATGTATAAAAAGTAAATGTAGCTTGGTCACCTCTTTTGTTCCAACTATTACACAATTCATTTTTGAATCAAATTGCTAATTGCTAACAATTCTTATTCATTTTTTGTTATGTAGTCCAGGTATGATAGGTACTCCTAAGGAAAAAAAACTATTTTTATCTTAAAAGTCATTAACCTGAATGTGACTTTATAGATATTTTAGATGCTTTTGAGGTTTTCTTTGTGTGTGTGTGTGTGTGTGTGTACATGTGTGATTTTTGACACAAAATGATTCAGAAATTTGTTTAAAAATTGATATTAAATTTTTAAAGTTATACGTTTTAAAATTTAGTTCATTAGGCTTATAAATTTATATAGTTATAATACTAGAATAATTTAATAATACTTGAAAGAGATCTTTAATGGTGGTACTTAAAACTTTAAAGATTAGTAAAAATTTTAAACATAACAAATATTTAATATATCATGTACACTTTTTAAGTAATTTGACCTGACTGACCAACTTTCAAAGTATTCAAGTAGTACTTTTACTTTTTAAATTTGTTAAAATGGTTATTTGTAAGCTCCATTAACTATCCTTTTTATTAGCATTTCACTTATTTAAAATCATAAGTCAAAATCAATTATTCAGTGACACGTATTAAATTGGAATCATGAGACTATTCTTCAAATAGGACAAATTCTCTTGAACATTATACATTATAGAAAGTAAAAAACCAGCTATCTTTTTAAATATATATATATATATTTATTTTTGCATCATTAATCTACAATTTCATGAGCAACATTATGGTTACTAGATTCCCCCCTTCACCAAGTTCCCCCCACATACCCCATTAGTCACTGTCCATCAGCAGAGTAAGATGCTGTAAAATCACTACTTGTCTTCTCTGTGTTTCAGAGCCCTCCCCGTACACCCCCCACATTATATATGCTAATTGTAAGGCCCCCTTTCTTCTTCCCCCCCACCTTTCTCCTTCCCTTCCCACCCATCCACCCCAGTCCCTTTCCCTTTGGTAACTATTAGTCCTTTCTTGGGTTCTGTGATTCTGCTGCTGTTTTGTTCCTTCAGTTTTTCCTTTGTTCTTATACTCCACAGATGAGTGAAATCATTTGGTACTTGTCTTTCTCCACCTGGCTTATTTCACAGAGCATAATACCCTCTAGCTCCATCCATGTTGTTGCAAATGGTAGGATTTGTTTTCTTCTTATGGCTGAATAATATTCCATTGTGTATATGTACCACATCTTCTTTATCCATTCATCTACTGATGGAAACTTGGGTTGCTTCCATTTCTTGGCTATTGTAAATAGTGCTGCGATAAACATAGGGGTGCATCTGTCTTTTTCAAATTGGGCTGCTGCCTTCTTAGGGTAAATTCCTAGAAGTGGAATTCCTGGGTCAAATGGTATTTCTATTTTGAGCTTTTTGAGGAACCTCCATACTGCTTTCCACAATGGTTGAACTAATTTACATTCTCACCAGCAGTGTAGGAGGGTTCCTCTTTCTCCACAACCTTGCCAACATTTGTTGTTGCTTGTCTTTTGGATGGTAGCCATCCTTACTGGTGTGAGATGATATCTTATTGTGGTTTTAATTTGTATTTCTCTGATGACTAGTGATGTGGAGCATCTGTTCATGTCTCTGTTGGCCATGTGAATTTCTTCTTTGGAGAACTGTCTGTTCAGTTCCTCTGTCCATTTTTTAATTGGATTGTTCACTTTTTGTTTGTTGGGGGGGTGCATGAGTTCTTTATATATTTTGGATGTCAACCCTTTATTGAATCTGTCATTTATGAATATATTCTCCCATACTGTAGGATACCTTTTTGTTCTACTGATGGTGCCCTTTGCTGTACAGAAGCTTTTCAGCTTGATATAGTCCCGCTTGTTCATTTTTGCTTTTGTTTCCCTTGCCTGGGGAGATATATTCATGAAGAAGCCGCTCATGTTTATGTCCAAGAGATTTTTGTCTATGTTTTTTTCTAAGAGTTTTACCGTTTCAGGGCTTACATTCAGGTCTTTGATCCATTTTGAATTTACTTTTGTGTATGGGGTTAGACAATGATCCAGTTTCATTCTCTTACATGTAGCTGTCCAGTTTTGCCAACACCAGCTGTTGAAAAGGCTGTCATTTCCCCATTGTATGTCCATGGCTCCTTTATCGTATATTAATTGACCATATGTTTGGGTTAATGTCTGGAGACTCTATTCTGTTCCACTGGTCTGTGACTCTGTTCTTGTGTCCCCAGCTATCTTAATACAAAAATATCACACCATATGTTTGATCCTCTCAGGCCTTTCTATACTTAATTTTACATCTCCTCTGGGTTTAAGGGATCTTATTTGTTAAATAAGCAATGGTGTCATTCCAAGCAATTTGGAGGATATCTTCTCATTTGGTAATGTTGGCATAATGACAAGAGACATTTGAGAGAATATTCACTGGACCATTTTTCGTGACATTGATGGGACACCCGAAGTCCTATTTATAATCTCTTGCACCTAGAAGAATAGCCCTAGTAACCCCAGAAGTCCATTTCCAGATTTACTCACAGAAATCTGAAATTCCCACCGATGATACTACATTATTTTATTAGACTCTACATTTCTTTGGCTTTTCATATTTAATTGGCCTTCTTTATAAATGATGATCTTCTAAATTTGAGGATCCTCCATTTACTTCATATTCTTTTTAATCTCTTTGGGGCCATACAACTTTCGCAAATATCAAATGATAGCTGATTACGTCTCTCATAGCTTTCTCTATTTGGCCCAATATTCAAAGATCTTTCCACTGTCAGAAAAGCATTTGAAGCTTCCTGTTAGTTAAACAAGATCATAATGGTGATTCTGTGATTTTACCAACAAAAGAATGGAGTATTAAATTTCTCTAATTGTAAATATTGCCAGATTAGACAACAGCTTCCCTTAAACCCTCAGCCCTCTGTATCCCTCTAGAAAACAAATAGCATCATTGGTTTCTCATGAAAATATATGGAACATAAACACAGTGGGCACATAGATCAAAAATATTGCAGCAGCAAGGTGCATAATGAAAGCACAGTATGTAAAAGCACAATATGCCTGCAGGATGGGCTATGGAAATGATCATGGGCACAGGGAGATGTGGGAGGAAGGGGAAGAGAGACAAGCCAGGGAATGGTATACAATGTAGCATTATTTCAATCCCACCTTTGGATGTTTTTTGTTTCAATGGAAAATAATTTGAAATAATATGTTCTTTGCTTATGAAGGCTTGCACCCTGAATATTACTAGAAAATTCAGTACACAAATTATAAATCAAATGGTAAATACAACAGCTCGAAATATACTCATAAATCTTAATAATGTTCATCTAAGGTGGGATTTGGTATGGGCTAGTTAGCTTTTCACAATTCTAGGCAAGGAGGCAGCAGGTCCACTAGAAAATCTATTCAAAAAAGTTGTTTTAGAAACTCTACTGAATTTAGTCCACTGAATTACTTTTGCTTTATTTAGATCTCATAGTTACACTTTTCTCTGTGGCTCTCCTAGCCTGCTCCGTAAGTTACCCCATTTATTGCCCAACCTCTTGAAAGTACTTTCCAACTAAAATGGCGCTGTTCTCACAGGGACAACTTACATACCCCTAGACTATGTTTGTATACATAAATTGAAGAAGAAAACTGAGTCAAATATTTTCTACCTTTGCTTTCAGCAAGTAAGTGTTTGGGTTTGAATTATCATGGTTACAATTATATTTTGGTAAATGGATTTGCTTGGCAGACTTGAAAAATTCTCAAGTCAGTAACAATTAGCTTTGAGAGGGATGTGCCTTTTCTTTTTTTAACCAGTATTTTCATTTTGTAGTTGTTTTGTGTTATTGCTTGTGTTAGCAACATGCACTCATCTGACGGATGGGGAAAAGTGGAAGGTATTAGCTTAGAAGAGAGGACATTGATCTAGACTAGAATGTATGTTTCCTTGTACAAAGAAAGTGAGATGTCAAGTGAACATAAGTTCATTACTCACATCTGATGACTAGAAAATTTATGCCACTCAAAGATTTCATTGATGGGCCTGAAACAGATGGGCCTAAGAAAAAGGCACAATCAAAAGACAAATGTATGAAGCTGTGTGTGTGTGTGTGTGTGTGTACATGCACAAATTATGTTTCATATTGAAAACAGCTAACAGTCAAGTGAAAACTTACATTAAATTTATTTATATATTACTTTGGAAAACGTATTTGTTTAGCAAGTTTTTTTCTGAGTTATTTCTCCCATTTGCTATACTTTTTCCTAAGCTGGTACCCCTATAAACTGGTATTGTCCATTTATTTAACAGTTCAGTAAGTGGTTGTATTAATAATTATTCACAACACAGGCCACTGTTTTAATAGTGATCTCCTGGTCTATCTATTCAATACTTCACATGGCTTTTAAAGTTGACAAAATTATTAGAGAATACTTCATAATTGGGAGAGATCTGCATTGTCTAAGTGAAGAATTAAGCAAACTGTAAAAATAATTGACAATAGGGATAGAAAAACAGAGAAGAGAGTACTTTTACCCTAATTTGGATTCCAGGCAAGAGGAATGAATAGTCACTTATAGAATTACCTGGAAAATTACTTTGAGGCTTTAGTTCATTCAGATTACATAAGCTTTGATCTCACTGTTGATTCACATTGTTTACATAAATTATGATCAAATCCAATAAATAAATAGCTTGGTAAAAGTTATTGGGACAGAAAGCCTTGTTTTCTATAGTTTTCATCTTCTTTTTCTTTTAACTCAACTTACTTTTTTGGGTATTACTGAATGCAGTTGTCTGGTGTAGTTTGAATTCATGTGTGTGAATGTTTAACTATGTGGTACTATTCAAGTGTGAAATTAACAATGGAGCTGGTCTGTTGTGTGACCACTGACTCACTTCCCACAACTCAAGGCTTCTTTTAACATTTCTTTGTGAGGGATTTGTGCACTAATCAAATTTGTCCCAGCCTGAATCAGTAGAAGTAATAATTTTTGGTATTCATCGTTTTAAAACTAAGATGACAGGCCGATCTCATCTTGTTGAATCATTTCAAACTTTCCATTGATTTTAACTTGATACCCCTGTGCATCTGCTATGGCTATGGCCACAGTAGTCAAGAGCTTGGAAAACAAAATAGAGCCACTGAAAGATACTTCACCAGGATGAACAACATATCTTCAAATTCCAGAGAATTTTCTTCCATTTCCCAAGAAGCAAAACTAACATATTGACTATGACTCATTTACTGCAGAACTCTTACTAGTGCATTCAGCCCCAAAGGCAGGTTAGTGATCCTGAGAGTAATATGCATTAGCATGAACCATAAATATCCTTCTGTGTCAAAAACAGTCTTTTTATTTGAATATTTCATAAGAGAAGTCTAAAGTCTAGTGAGAAGGGTATACAACTGTGTAAACTTACAACAGGAGTAAGGAATAATGTTATTCCTAAATATTTTGTTTGTCCATCAGACTTGTTTTACTCAAAAAAAAAAATCCTCTCATCTGTTGTACACTTTGAAATAGAAAAATAAAACCAAACAAGTCTACTTACCACCATTGTGGTGGGTTTTTATTGTTGTCGTTTTTGTTTTAGCTTATGTTTCCCCGGTGAGAGCTACTTCAGTAGTTTTAGCTGTTAAGTCAGTTCAATGCAGAGCTCTTCTTCTACTGAGAGAGAAACATTTTGATTGAAGAGCTCTTTCAATCTTGAAAAGGTCAGTTAAATTTTACCCCAGCCAATGGCTTTATTGTCTGTGTTGCCTTGAATGTGTTTCTAATAGGGCCTTTGCTCTACTTTTAACCTGGTGTTTGCTGCTTTTATTTCTCCTAAGGGGACGGTGCTGTAAAATAATCTTAAATCCTTTTTAGGATTTATTAAGAAAAATAAATACATAAATATAAAACAAACCATAAGCATGTTCACTGTTTTTACCTTATGAGAGACTTACTATTCAGTGGTTTTAAAAAAACAGTCAACTTTGCTTGGAAAAAGTTTCATATCTCATTTGTACCTTTATATAGAATTCAGGTGAGTCATGGTACCATGACTTTATAATCAATTAGGGGGATGAGATCTCTAAGATACACATTTTAGCAAAATCTGTAGTCTCTACTTTCAAAATGTGTTTTTTAATTGAACATATTAATGCTACCATTAGTACCATAAATTCCCTTCTCCCTCGTCCACTCTAGTTAAATTCTTCCAAATTCAATTGCCTGAAATTCTGCTATCGAAGGCTTTAATGTTCTCAATGTCACCATAATTTTCCAAATTTTTGTTGAAAATTCCTCAAGGAAAGATAGTATTTTAAAAGTCATCATTCACTTCAACCCAGGTCAAAATTAACTTTGGAACCATTTCTGAGAATGAAGTTGATCAGTGAAGGAACCCATGTCCAGTGGGAAGTGGGAAAGACAGAGTATGTGACGTGGGAATGCAAAAGACTAACATTCCTTTAGTGATTTCAACTAAATGCAGACAGGAATCTTAGCCAGGAATCTTAAGACTTTTAGAAGATTAAATGCTTACACAGAGGAGAGCTTTTCTTTTGCCCAGGTTGAAGACTATGCTTTGGAGTTAGTCAGATATCATGATGTTTCTTAATCACAAGCTCTGTTGCCAGCACTAAGACAAAACCTTCAGATGATTAATATTTGGTATTATTCTCCAGCCACTTATGTCCCCTAGTCAATGAGCAATGAATCTCCTGTTTCCACTGTAAGATCCTGTGCAAACTATGCTATTAGATGTAGCTGAGCCTAGTTGGAAACGTCTAAGAAGTCTGCCTAGGTAGATGCAAAATAGCTTATAGCAATAGGGTAGACATTTCTGATTGCTGGTGGTAGGTACTTGGATCTTTTCTTTACCTTGCCTCTTCTCTATGTGGATGATTTCATACAACTTCTCTTTAAATACTATACTGTGCTGGTGACTTCTAAATTAATCTCTCAGCCCAGACATCCTCCTCTGATCTCCAAAGACACATGTACCGATGTGTCCAGTTGCTCCTCGAATAGGCATCTTCACATGAACATATCTAAAAGTAAACTACTGATTTATATTTCCATCCAAACTTGGTTTTCCCTCTCTTTTGTTGGGTTCCCCATCTTAGTAAATGCATTAACTTTCACCAGTTTCTCAAGCCAGGAACCGAATAGTCAGCCCAGGGTCTTCACTTTCCTCACTCTCATCTCCACCATCTAATCCATCAGCAAATGCTGTTCAAAGAGCTCTACTTTTCATTGTCTTCACTGAGATTACCCAAATGGAGGCTGCCATAATCTCGTATCAGAGATGCTTCTACAGCATTCCAACTGGCCTTCCTACTTTCACTCTGGTTTCCCTTAAAATCTAATTTTCACACGCAACCAGAGGGATGTGTGTATATGTGTTTTTAAAGTTAAATTAGATCATGACCTCTGCTGCACTTGGAATTAGTGTGAAATTTTCCCATTGTACCTGGAATAAAATCCTTACCTTGGTTTCTCACATAGCACTATCTTGCCACTGTCTCCTTTTCCAACTTCATCTTCTGCCAAACTCCATCTCACTCACTCCTCTGGTCTCAATGACTTTTATTTCAAGTTCCTTGGATGTTCCTAGTTTTCTCACAGCTCAGGAACCTGATGCATGTTCACTCTGCTTGGAATGTATGTCTTTGTGCTTTTTGAGTGGTTCTTCCTTTTTTCTCATGTTTCAGATTTCAGAATAAATGTCATCTATTTACAGCAATCCTGGCTGACTGTTGTTGCCCCTGTCCACCCATTATTACCTATGCAAGCACATTATTTAATTTCTTCACTATGATTTCCACTAGGCAACAAACTGCAGGAAGTCAGGGAAGTTGTCTGTCTTAATATTTAACTCTGTCACTCAGTGTTTATCATGACTAATATTTGAGTACTGAATGAAACAAATGCGCATTTTGTCTTAATCTGCCATTTGACGCAACTATCTTGAAGCCTGTCTGCTTGTTTGTATTTTTTTTTTTTTAGAACTTCTGTTTCTCATTTATTTTCCATACTGCTTTCTGATTATCTTCCTTCTTTTTGGTTTCTGTGCATTGTCGTGGACTTCACACTTCAGCTTTGAATTCATGGATGTTCATCTCATCAATATCATTTAAACTTATTTGTGAACCATTAAATGAAAGGTAATCTGTTGAACACTGCTGGGCATAGAACCATGAGGAAAACAAAACCCTATTGTAATGCCATTGGCACATCTTTGGAAATAGGTAGGAGGCAGAGAGAAAGGGAAGAAAGGTAAGTAAACAACTAATATATTTGAGTAAGGTAAGGATACAAGGGCATATAAAGAAGTATGGGAATTTCAAAATGTCTCACTATGTTTCTTGTTGCTGAAGTACTACATTGTCCAAATATTGAATTTTCTGCCTTCTAGGATTCAACATCCTGTTTTTCATACTCTGGAATTTGTCATGATTCTAGAACCAAATATAATAGACCTTTTTTTGGTTGTTCTTTGCATACATTTTTATATTATATCTATAAACTTATTCAAGAATTTCAGCTCATTTGTGTACCTGGCCATTACTTTGATGAAAAACAAAAGATCTAGAAAAGCTTGCTTTATAATTTCAACAGCAGAGATAATGGAAAAGTCAATTGACTATGGCATATTATTAAATATTCCACCACCAGATTCACCATCTCAAAATGATACTGTGTCTGTGAAGATATGCCCTTGACAGCCATCCATATCAGCAGCAACAATATACTTTTTAATTAAATTAGTCTGCTCATTTTTTAATAAGTAAAACTGTGTTGAGGTGTTAGAATTCCACAAGTAAAATAACTACTCTTGAGAGTATGGAGAAAACTCAACCGCACTTTAAGAAATATTTATAGAAAGTTAAACCAAAAGTATTTCTCTAATACAGTTAATATAATGCTATTCTGTTTCCTTCTTTATAAGAATAGTTCAGTAATATAAAAATTTATCAACACTTCACATTAGTCTCTTTTATTATTCAAATATGAATCTTCAAGGGAACTAGCCAGAAGGTGCTCATGTCTATCAAACTTTGATCCAAATTCAATGGGCCAGGGTTTATTAAAAATAGTGAAAGCTTAGTTGTATAGCAACCTCGCTCCGGCATAAACCAAAAACACACAAATAAAAAGAAGGCAGAAAAACCCAAAGAATAAAATTTAAAGCATCTGAATTCTGCAGTATCATGTGAACTCTAATAATAAAAGGTGAATGCTTCATTTAAATCTATCCAGGGAGAAACAAAACTTCTCTGATCACTAACAAAAAGTGAATGGCTAGCATCTTCGGTCTGGTCAATTTAATCTGTTAGGCTGAAGAATGCTTATTTAGCCAGCCATCAGACATGTAGTAAACACAAAGAAGAGTTTCCAAGCATGCAGGAGGCTGGTGTTTGAGATCAATTCTCAAAGTAATTTATCAGCTCAAATATATTGATATTTCAAATATATTGATTCTCAATTCACATTTGGTAGAACTAGCATTCACTTGCCAATGTGAATGGAACTCAAGTGAGATGGTATTGATTTAGACGTGAAAAAGAAATTTCATAATTTATCAAAACAAAGTACTATAAATAAAACCTCACTGAATAAACCCAGTTCCCTGCCACAAACGAATATACATTCTTTTCAGAAAGTTGTGAATGAGTGACTGGAATCTATTTTTATTTATAGTCTCTTTTAAAGAAGAAATACCAGGCAGACATAGATACAGTGATGTCTCTATTTCGATACTATTTTTCCTTTCTGCTCTATGCTCTACATTGTACAAGAAGCTTTATTTAGATTAGATGGTGTTGTAACAAACAAAAAATTCATTTGAGAATAATTATGAAGCAATTTCCCATTTTTCCTTTTTTTCCTGAAGGTCAGTGAGTCCAGTAATTAACCAAATATGGTCCAGCACTTATCCAAGAGGAACACTCACCAAATTTCACAAAATTACTTGAAATGCAACTCATCATTATGCAGTGAATACAATAACATTTTGATGAAACAAAGCTCTCAGAATAAAAAGGTGTTTGGAGCTAGTGAACTTCAAAGAGAACATGTTACTTCCAAAATGTGATCACTGTGAATTTAATGCATAAAATGCAACTAAATTATTGTGGTTTTAAATGATTACTAAGATATTTCATACACTTCATGAAGAAAATTCAGAAATCTCATAATAATAGAGCCAATTTGTTGAAATTTTTGAAGTATAAAGTTATGGTAAATGATTTAGGTCATAGAATTTTCTTATGTAAAACACTTGTCAATATCATTACTTCACGTTCCAAGATACCTTATGAGCTCAATGTAATATAATTTAGTAGAGTGCACAGCAAAACAAGTATTCTGTTACTATACAATTAATTTTTGCAACAGCTGTACATTTACCATCCTCAGCCACTCATTACAACAATCATGCTTTTAACAGCCTGACACTTGTCTCTTATTATATTTGAGAGCAATTGTTAATTTCCTTATATTTCCCATCTTTTTAGTGCCTTTGCATTGTTTTATTTCTCTAATGCACATTTACATGGTCTATTATATTAATTTTCTCATTTAATCTTGAGAAACTAAAATTATTAGGAAGTTAATAGTGCAGGGATCAGAGGCTTTTTTCACTTACAACGTAACTCTGTTAAATGACACAGTTTGTTTCAGCTTCTTGCTGACACTGCAAGGGATTGCGTAGAATGAGTTCAATTACTTTCACAGCGCTAATCATATATCATTATGTAGAGACATGAATCCTTAATTCCCAAACCAGCGCCTGAAGCAGCATGGCAGCAATAAAGGACAGGTTCCAAATTCCTTTGTCCACTGCAGCATGCAGGTAATAACTGAAAATAAGATAATTGTGTCTACTTGGCCATGTTCTTTATTAATTTGAATATTTGATGCCCACAATGAATCATTTTCCATTAATTTTTATTCACCCACACAAGACTTTTTGTCAAAATTGATCTGAGATGCATTGTTCAAGGCCAATTAGATATTTACTTTTTTGAGAAGTTTTCCTCCACAGTTTGGGAAATGTGACTTTTCAAGGTACAAATAAAAGTGAGTAAATAACACTGAAGCAAGTCTCACAGGAAAGAATTCCTCAGCATTAACAAAGCCTGACTGCTTGCTTGCACATAATCTTAGACACACAGGTTAATGTGTAACCCAGACCACTCTCGTTCAGGTTTGCCAAGGTCAATGAAGAAATGGAATTAGAGAGAATATTTTGTTTGTTTCCTAGGCAGGAAAATGGCTTATTAAATCTCAGAGCAAGGTATAACCTCATTAAGATAAATGTAAAAATAATCCACCAATCACAAGTTACGGAACAGGAAATCAATGCTGTTGTTTTATAACAAAGGCACTTGGACATTTCTGGTTTAAACAACAACAAAAACCTTCTATTTCTGTTTTCTTTCCTACCCTCTCTGGGCAGGAAATGTGGGCTCCCTCTGCTCATGCTGCCTACTGCCCAGTTGTTCTATCGCCTGCCCAGCTGCAGCCAGAGGAGGAGGATGGATTTCTCCCCTATAGGCAGATGACTAACTTCCAAATGTGGATGAGAATCAGATAGATCGTCCTATGGAAAAGAAACGGGGATAGCACAGTTTTCATTGTTAAACTGTTTTTTTTTTTTTTCTGGCTAAAATGCTAAGGATCTTACTACTTATCTTATGACTGCTATTTTGTAGGCTACAATTAACTGTAGGAGGAATGGAGATTTTCTGTAGTTGCAAGCACATCAACGTTTACAGAAAATAACTCCAAAAGAAGTTTTCTAATGTAATGGTTTCAATCAAATGGCAAGGTTGGCAAGTAGCAAGTTTCAAATTGTTTCATTGTTTTATTTGCTTGATTTCCCTCAGAATTCTTACTCTTCGCTTCCTCCCTCTCCCCTTTCTTTCCTTCCATCCTTCTTTGTTTTCAGTAGAAGGGCCAGTCTTGCTCTTTTGTATCCCATGTACCCAGCTCCTGTACTTGGATTTTAGCACTTAGCGAATATTTTTTCTGTGACTGTTTTATAAATCACCTGTAAATATAGCTTCAATATTATGTTATATATATTTAAAATGTGTTCTATTTTGCAAAAGTTAAACCTATGAGATTAGAGGTTTTTTTCTGTTCTTCAGTTCCTTACATAGCATAATGCTGAAACTAAACATGTACTCTGATTCATAAAACTGTACTTTTTGCATAATCATTTCTACAAATATGGCAGATTTTTAGGGGGGTTAACTGTTAATGTTTTGCCTGTATTTGCTATGTAATCCACCTTGACTACTGTGAGGCACCATTTACAGAAATATCACTGGGTTACTTTGTAAATATTTAACAACAGACAATTCCTCCAGGTTCTGATTATCAGACCCCTTGACCCAATCAGACTGAAAGCAATGAGACTAGGAACAGCCTGGGATTAGAGAGTTGGTAACTGTAATTAATCATTAATTGACTTATGTGTACTTGAAATAAGTCAAAGTCCTAATGATTATTAACCCTATTTATGCTTTAAAATGGCATAGAGATCTTTTAAAAAATACCAACATCAGACCCATGGAATGTGAGGCGATGTCTGGGCATCTGCATTTTAAAAAGCATCCCAAGTGACCCCGACGCAAGGGAAGGTGAGAATCTTTGGGCTTGAGTCTCTTAGTATCATCTACAAAAGAAAGTCAGCTTGGGGTCACTTTGACCAAGTCATCAGCTGTTAATCCCCAGGCACTCCTGACCTCTCACTATGTTTTTTATTTGCTTTCACCCTTGTCTACTCCTGAAAATGTAAGTTTGGGTTGGCCTCACCTGTCAAATCAATGTTTCTATGTATTTTAGCTAGGAGCTGGCTACCCTCTTGGTATCATTCTCCACTGCAGAAGATACTTTGAATTAGCTTTCATAAATATCTCATTTGAAAAACTGTCATTCTGAAATTTATCTGGAAGAATCTATTTATATTTTTACGTATTCCATTAAGTCACAAAATTCTATGATTTTACTGTTAGAAATAATAGTTCTTCCAAATATCACCTCCTTCAAAACTCAGACATCCCCTTAATTCTAATACAACAGGGTTTTGTAAAAAGCATCATGTTCGTTTAAAATTTTATAGACTGATTATTAATGGTCATTCATGTATATTATAAGATACCATTCCAGTTTCATGATTTTTCTGATTTTAAAATGAAATCAATTCTTATATAAAAATGTTAAATTTTGTAACCTTGAAATTTTTTCATATACTCACAAACCTGGACCTATACTCTTAGTTCCTGTATCTTGAAAGTTATAAAATAATCACATTAAATATATTCATTCTTATTATTCTTATTTTTCTTTCCTAATCCTCTTCAAGAATGTTTTTTCTTTCTTTTTCTTTCTGTGATGGTCTCTCATTCTTTTTTTGTTTTCTAGATTTTGTTGTTTATTTAATCCACTCTAATTTATGAATGGCCAGTAGCTGGCACATGTACCATGTATTAGTTTAGTTCTTGATTAGTTTTTGCTGCATAACAAATTCCCCAGAAATTCCATGGCTTTAAACAACAATCCGTTTGTAGCTGTTCTGCCTCTGGCGGCTAGCAGAGTTCCGCTGAGGTAGGCCAGGCTCAGCTTTGTGGTCTCGCTTCTCATTTCCTGTAGGTCTGTGGGATGCCTGAGGTAGCTCTGCTTCAGACTGTGGGGACCAGGATGGTTCCCTTTCATGTATCTCTCATCCTCCTGTGACCAGAGCACTGCTTGGGGAGAGTTACGAGAATGGAAGAGATGTGGGAGAGCAAGTGGAGACACAGGAGGACTTCAAGGCGTTGGCTTATAAACTACACTTTTAACCACATGCTATTGGCCAAAACAAGTGACAGAGCCAACCTTGTGTCATATGATAGAGTGGCCATGCAAAGATATGGATGCAGAAAGATTGGAAATGGGGTCAATAAGTCAATTTGTAACACAGTACTTTTTTCTTGTGCTCATAGATGACATCATTGACCTGTTAAATCAGTCTTCCTACAAAGCTTAAGCTAAGGTTGTCCTCAGAATTCATCACTAACAGAGTAGAAAACTGTTTTTTCTTACCTGGTGTTGACTTTCTTCATGTTTAAGTATTTCTTTTTTCTTTATATTAGAGATAAGGACTTGGGTCAAGATTGGGTGACTGGTCTAAAATATGAGTTACTCCACATACTTCTTTATTACTAGTTCTATTAGAACAAGCTTTCAGGGTTTTGACACTTACTTCTCTGCCCTCTTAAAGTTACATGTGGCCATTGGCTTATGTTCCTAATGAAATATGAGCAGAAATGATCCATGTCTCTTTGAGGATGAATCCTTTAATTTTGAGACTCTCTAGTCCTTTCACCATTGCAGTGTGGTCATGAAAGCAAAAAATGATATGGAAGTGTGAGGCTGAGCCATTATATAGAAGACAGATCTCCTGAAGCATCAGCCAAACACACTGTCTACTTGCTTAGGTAAGAAATGAAACTTTTTTTAAATCACTGCATTTTTAGGATGTTCTGTTACACCAGAACTTAACCTATCACAAACAATTTTCCCAAAACTGGAGCTGAAGGTAAAAAAAATGCACAAATGAATGCAATTCACTTCAATATCTTAGATAAACAAGAATAGTAGAGTTTGACAGTTCTAGAAAATAAAGATCTAAGTAGACAAATGTGAATGATTTTCAGTATTTCTTAGTGTTTCTTCTTATCATTGGTTGAAATTCAAATTGATAGCCTTTGGAGGAGCTCTCATGATGGTCACTATATCTGGCTAAGTAGGAGAAAATAATGTAAGTGAGAAAATTAGTGGCTTAAATATTTGCGGCAAAGAGGGTGTCCTTAGCGAATTTTCCTTTTCTGTTATCACTGACACCTGACGGAGCTGAGGTTTGAATATGGAGGTATTGATTGGGAAGGTATCTTTAGAGAAGTTATCTATTCAGCCTTTCTTTTTATGTCAGGCTAATCATGGACTGAAATTTAAGATGCTGCTTTTACAACTCTCTCCATTGATTTATCCTTTGCGTGCCCTGCAAATAGATTTTTCACATTTATTTTGTAATCTTGGAAAGTACAAAGTTAAGACTTTGATATACTGTTTGTAAAAACAGTGATTTTTTGGCATTTGGCAAGGAAGTATCCTAATTCATAAAATATTTAGGGACATTCTTTACTTAGGAATGTTCAGGAACATTCCCTGATTCACAGGGACCCCACCAGCCTCTTGAGAAAGAATTTGAACACTTTAAATAGGATTCAGATATATAGAAACAGATTTATATACCTGGAGGTAATTATGTGGGAACCACTTCCCTATTTCCCAAGAAAAAATATCACCAGAAATGTGGAGATCAGCAGCAGCACAGGTGGAACAAGGAAAGACACCACTTTATGGACAGCAAGAGCTGTGACCTCTAAAACAAAGTGGCTTCAGAACAACTAGTGGAAGCTCTGATCATATGTAAGACACATCCCTCATATCAGGGCTCCTAATGGGAAAGAGACAATACCTAGGAGCCATAAAAGTGGTAAGGTTGGAGTACACAGACTATCTCAAACTATCCCTGGAAAATGCTTAAATTTTAAATACATATCTTTATTTTATATGTATATACATCTTTAATTTCAGTCCAGGATTAGCCTGATGTAAAACAAAAGTCTGGATAGATAATTCTCTAAAGATACCTTCCCAATCAATATTTAAACCTCAGCTCAGAAAGGTGTCAACGGCAGCAGAAGAAGAAAACTTGCTAAGGACGTCCTCTTTGTTGGCATTTTAAAGCCACTCCTTTCCTCACTTGCTCTTATTCCCTCCTATTTGGCCAGATATAATGATCAGAATGAGAAAACTTCCAAAAGCCATCAATTTAAGCAGCCTCCAGTGAGTTTCAGATAAATTTAGATTTAAGTATGTAGGAACAGGTGTCTTGAGCAGACTAGAATTCTTGTTCTTTCTCTTACTTTCATGTCAACATTTTAGTAAACTATATATATACACAGAAAAGAGAACCAGTCATAAATGTAGAATTCAAAGAATGTCCATAAAATGGACATATACAGCTGTGACATAAGAACCCAGATCAAGAAACAGAATATTACCAGTATCCCAAAGCCTACTCATTTCCCCTCCAGGAATACAGCCTTAAGATTGACATAGCTTAGTTTTATCTGATTTTGAACTTTATATACATGGAATCATAGAGTAGACATTTTTCACCAAGCATACAATTTTAGGATGGCAATTATCTAATTTTTTTCCCGCATTCCTTGTCTTTTTGGCTTCCAAGATATCTGTTACAAATCTGCTGTCATTCTTAAGGTTGCTCCTTTGAAAGTAGTCTTTTTTTCTATAGCTGTTTTTAAGAATTTTTCCTTTCTCTTTGTTCTTCAACAGTTTCATCAGTGTGTGCCTATATATGAATTACTGTGTAATTATCTTGCTTCAGGTTTGTAAAGCTCTCTAAAAATATTTATCAATCTTTTCCATTAATTTTGTTCAATTTTCAGTCATTGTTTCTTTTGATATTTCTTTCATCCCATTCTTTTTCTTCACCAATTTCATATATTTAAGATTTTTCACTATTTGCTTTATACACTATTATCACTTTGTGTTTCTCATATTCTTTTCTTTATTTTCCAGTCTTTTTTTATTTCTTCATGTATTTGGTTACTGTATTTTCTTTTGAACTATCTCCCACTTTACTTACACTGCCTTTTTCTGAGTCCATTCTGCCAGTAACCCAAGCAACAAGTTCTTAATTTTAGGTATTATGTCATCAGTTATAGAATTAACTTGTAATTACTTTTTATAGGTATCTCAATTCTATGATTAAATTCCTTTTTTACTTATTTTCTCCTTCTCTCTTCTGTTTTTTTTATCAACATATTAATCATTATTACTTTAGAGTATATGTCTGCTAACTCCAGTAAGTGGATCACCTTCTGAGGTTTCATCCCTTGGTAATCAATTAATTTGGTGTCTAATGGCTCTAACTGAATGAATACATTGTGAACACAACACAATTACCTACCTCTGTTTAGGAACAGAAAAGGGGGCTTGATATAATAATATTCCATTCCTAAGCTGAGCTGATTCTGAGTAAACTCAGTCTACTTCTGGTTGGTTCTTTGTCTTTGACCCTAGAATTTGCAATTTTCCAAATTATTCACTAGGATCCCTATCCTTGGAGGATGCTTCTGTCCTTTGCAAAGAGTAAATGAAGAAAATTCTCTGACATTACTTATTAACTTGCTTCTTCAGGCATCTTGAGAATTCAGCAAATGTCTTAAAAGAGAAACCTAAATCTTCAATTTTGTCACATTTACCCTATATGACCATTAAAGTCTCTGCTGGTTTCTTTGAAAGGGACAAGAATGGATTATCAATCCTTTCCCTTCTCCATTAATTAAAAAATAAATTTAGCTGTGGATTAACAATGTACCACTGTTTCCAAGACTTTCAACTGAAAATACAGTGTTTAGTGTAACTTCATCTGGAGGCCTTTTCCCTTCAGCATCACAATACAGTCTGCTTTACCTTTTGGAGTGTGGAGAAAATGGAAGTTCCTATGGCCAGGACATCACCTAATCCTAAACTACTTGATGATGTAAGTGGCCCACTGTGTAAGCTAATGCTTACATATCTTTTAAATGAGCCCTTACTGCTGGTGTTTGTAACTATATAAAGAGCTCCACCCAGTGCTCTGCCCAGACGCTAGACAGAGAAGGACTGCACACCCCAGAGGCAGATGTGATTCCAGCACTCAACCTGCCACCATGAAAATAAAACTTGGTATAAACCATTTTACCCTTAACATTCCATTGTTGTTATTCAGTCTCATCAAATCCAGAGTGAATTTGTCTGGGGGCAATCCCCCTCAAGTGAGACAGTTGGTATAGTCAGCAGGATTCCCTTCAAACTGAAAAAAAGAAAGTGGAATAAGTTACCCTCATGAGAGGGGTACTTCAGTGGGCTGCCCCTATGGATGGAGGACACTCAGGTATCCCCCAATGGGCATGTGGTCCATAATGGCTTGCCTTCTAGAGGAGTGGGTCCCTCCCCAGGACTGGGGGGAGGTGGAAGTTATGTCTGAGGCAATAAAGGAGGCCCTCTGCAAAGTACAGAGGTCCTTGGAGAAACAGAGTGCTCATGTGGCAGTGGGAATGGTGGGTTGGCATTCCTCACAGCATTAAGGAGGGTTGTAAAGGAAAAGAACATGCTCCTGCAAGAGGCATAATAAGTTAAGGTCCTTAGGAAGAAAAAAATTCATTTTTGACTGAGATGGCATCACTGTGAGGTGCTATGGAGATGGTAAAGGATGTAATGGTAACACAAGAATAGACAGCACAAGAACATGGGCTGCAAGATGCTGGGAGGAAGTAAAAATTGATTGAAGAATGAGATGCCATCACTGTGAGGCACTGTGAAAGAGATAAAGGCCATGAAGGAGAAGGACATACCCTGGCAAGAAGCATGAGAAGAGGCAATGCAAGAACATGAGATGCTAGGTGCTGTGGAGGAAGAAAAAATTGTTTGTAGAATGAGACAGTGGTGCGGCAAGGCACTGTGGAAGAAGCAGAAGACATGGAGGAGAACGTACTTCTGAGAGAAGCATAGAGGAGGCAGCATGCAAATGCCAGTTGCAAAGTACTAAGGAAAGGGTAATAGAGCTATTGAAGACTGAGCTATCATCACTGTGAGGCACTGTGGAAAAGCTAAATGACATAGCAGAGGTTGCACTCTTTGGAATGAGAAAGCTGCTGTCAGCCCAGGAAATGGTGGAGGAGCTGCGGGAAAACAAGGAAGTAGAGGTGCTGCTGGAAGCACCAACCCCTCTTCTATCATAATCCCACCTAGTTGTAGTCAAGAAAATAAAGATGCAGCAAACACAGGTTCCTCTGGGAGAGGTGGAGGCCCCTCTTCAGGTTATGGAGCACTCTGTTCTCCACCCTATACACAGGCAGGCAGAGCTAATGGATTTGTCCTCCTGGTTTTGGCAGAAACCCTCAGAGTCTATATCAGCCTGGCTCCTGCAGCTTTGGGATGGAGGGGTGGTTGCGATCATTCTGTCTGCATCAGATATGGGAAAACTGGGTTCCCTCACAACTCATCCTGACTTTCAGCAGTGACTGAAGAATATACACCAGACCCCAGGGGATCACTCACTTCTCAAGTTGGTAATGGCCATACTTCACACTGTATGGCCCAATCAGGGTGACTTGCCATCTTCCCCTGCTAGATGGCAGATATATATCAAGGTCCAACAGGTGTTAAAGGAGTTAGGCATGAAAATTACATTTATAACCCAGTAAATTATGACCCAGAAGAGGAGCTGTTTACAGCAGGGATGAGGGATACAGAACCACAAAAGGCTCCCTCATCCCTCTTTGGACCCTTAGTGGCCATTTTTGCCCCTCACTCAGGGAATCCCATAAATGCAGTTACCTGTACTGTGGCAGATTTGGGGGAGGTGGAAGTGATGCAGGTGTGACAGGGAGTATGGTCTGCTACTGAGATGAAAGGTCTAAAGGGCCTCATGAAGGTCATGAGGACCCAGATGTGGGTTAATTTAGTAAGGGCAAGAGCAGACAGAAATTGGATTGGAAGCCAAATGGAATCTTACTGAAGCAGTGGCAACAACTGAAGTGAGATTAGTGGTTTCTGCCACTGAGGACCAAGAAGCAGAGGCTGGAGACAGAGACACAAGTCTAGTCTGTTTGTCTACAAGACTTCCTGCTGGAGAGTGAGACAACCTCACCTAAACCTGCACAGAAGATGATTGGGTGATATGGTTTGACTGAGGGGAGGGTTGAGGCACCTGGCTTTGTGGACCAGGTGGGGACTGGAGGCCACATGTTGAAATATCAATTCATTGGTCCCCAGTGAATGTACAATATGGCTCTGGTAGACACAGGAGATGAATGCTCACTGATTTATGGTAACCCTGAGTGGTTTTCCAAGGCACACACTATTATAGATGGATACAGAGAGAAATCTTGTTGAGAATAGGGCATTTACCCCCAAAGGAGTAATATGTGTATATATCCCCATCCCCAAATATATTTTGGGGATAGATATCCTGCAGGGCCTATGGTTACAGACCACTACAGATAAACTCAGATTAAGCTCAGACTATGTGTGGTGAAGGCAGTTCTGAGACCTGCTAAGCACCCTCCTGTAGCTTTGCCTTTGCCTCGGCAGGTGACTAATACCAGACAATACAAATTTCCTGGAAGGCATAAAGAAATTGGAGAAACCCTCCATGAACTGGAAAAGGTGGGTATTATAAAGCCCACCCATAGCCCTTTTAATTCCCCAGTGTGGCCAGTAAAAACCAGATGGCTCCTGGCAGATGACTGTGGATTACAGAGAACTAAATAAAGTCATACCCCTCTGCATGCTGCCATCCCCTCTACTGCAAGTCTTATGGACACCCTCAGTTATTAACTAGGGACATATCATTATGTTGTGGATCTTGCTAATGCCTTCTCTTCTATTGACATAGTAAAGGAAAATCAGGACCAGTCTGCCTTCACGTGGGAAGGACAGCTATGCACTTTCACTGTCCTTCCATGGGGTGCCTTCACAGTCCCACCATCTGTCAGGGACTTGTAGCTCAGGACTTGGTGGCATGGGAGAAACCACCAATGGTGTGGCTGTATCATTATATTGATGATACCATGCTTACTTCTGATTCTCTATCAGATCTAGAAGGTGCAGCACCTAGACTGCTGCAACATCTGCAAGAGAAAAGATGGGATGTGGACAGCACCAAGGTTCAGGGTCCTGGTTTGTCAGTCAAATTCTTGGGGGTAGTCCGGTTGGGTAACACTAAAGTTAATCCAGAAGCAGTCATAGATAAAGTCCAGGACTTCCCTATCCCTGTAACTGTGGCATTATTACAAGTATTTGTGTGTCTTTTAAGCTGCTGGAGAACATTTACCTCCTGCACTTGGCACAAATTCTGAAGCCCTTATACTATTTGGTATGAAAGGGTATCAGGTGAGACTGGGATGAGACATATGCATTTGCTTTCCCCACTGAGAAAAGGGCAGTTCAGGCTATGCAGGCCTTGAGTGTGATAGACCCATCAAGGTGCTTTGAACTGGATATTCATGTAACAAAAAAGATGGCTATGGTAGGGGCTTGAATAGACATGTTAACCTATTGGATTTTAGTCACAACTCTGGAAAGGAGAAGTACAGTACACCTTAATAGAAAAGCAATTGGCTGCCATGTACCATGCCTTGCTAGCTAGCTACAGAGCCCATCACCAGGATGGCCCCAGTGAAGGTAATAACCACCTACCCCATCACAGATGAATAGAAGACTGGACCCAAAAGCCATGGAGTGGCATGGCATAGATGCCTACACTGGTCAACTGGGGTGCATACCTACAGCAGAGGATTGCTCACTCTAGCCCCTTAAATGAAGAACTTCAATGCTTGTTGGGGCTAGTGACACACACCAGTGAAAGGCAGGAAGAATTTGCTTTAGAGCCATTTGTAGCAGAGAGCCCTTACTGGGAGAGAAGAGCCCTGATACCCGAATATGCATGATGCATAGATGGCTCCAGGCAAGGGAAGCCCTGAAATGGAGGGATGTAGCTTTCCATCCTAAGACTGAGACAGTTGGATGGAAGATGGTGGGGAAGAGCAGTTAATGGGCAGAGTTGCAGGCAGTGTAGCTTGTAATCACCCAGGAACCCTCCCCAGTAGTTGTTTGCACTGACAGCTGGGGCATCTATTGGGGCTTGACCCTGTGGCTACAAACATGGTACCATGCCAACTGGCTGATTGTTCACTGACCCCTTTGGGGGCAAGAATTGTGTCAATTCTTATGGGCCTGTGGTCAGACTAAAACAGTTACAGTGTATCATGTGACAGGCCATTTACCACTGGCATCCCCAGGAAATGATGGAGCAGATGAATTGGCCGAGGTATGTTGGCTAGAAGGAAAGCCTACATCTGATGTGGTTCAGTGGTTACATCATCATTTGCTGCATGTGGGGCAAAAGACAATGTGGGCTGTAGCCCATCAGTAGGACCTGTCTTTAACCTTTGAAGAAGTCAGCAGAGCCCAGCAGGAGTGCATTGTATACTCTAAAAGAGACTTCACCAAGTCCCACAGTAACATGGGATGAAGTTAAGGGATTGATGCCCTCATCAGGTGGCAGATAGACTATACTGGGAGTTTGCCAGAAGGGTATCGATATATCATGACCTGTGTGGACACAGCGAGTGGACTTTTAGTTTCTTTTCCTGCATGTTGTGCAGACCAGCGAATGACCAAAAGAGGCCTAGAGTATCTCTTTGCAGCCTATGGCTGATTGCAGGTAACAGAGTGATCAAGGTATCCACTTTACTGGACATGCACTACAAGAATAAGTGAAACAATTAGGGATAAAGTGGAAGTTTCATGTACTGTATAATCCTGGGGAAGGTATGATAGAGAGGTACAGTGGTTTGTTAAAATCTGGTCTGAAGTCAGACACCACTGGTCTAGCCTGCTTATGGACAGTAACAGCATTTGAATGAGAAGCCCTGGAAAGGGACATTGAGCCCTGTAGACATGCTAACACCACTGCTACCTCCCCTATACAACTGCAAGTACAAATCAAGGAGGAATCATTGAAGCTTGGAGTTTGGCCACCAAAATAATATCTTGCTATGAGCACTTACTGTGATAAATCCCAGAGACTCCATTCAGTGGACTTGGCCTTGGGTGTTGTGACACATGGATCAGTAATGTCTGGCCCTCCTAGGACCTTGAGGACAAGGCCTGGAGGTTAACCTCCTATGTATTCCTGGTTTAATGGCAGAGTTGTCCCCAAACATCACAGTAGTGTACCCTAAATGGCCGGAAGGTAAGAGCATCTTACCGGGAAGTTTTATCTTTATGGCCAGTGAATGTACCTCCATGGACCCCTCAGTAACCTCCATAGGGATGGGATAAAACTATGGTATACAAGACCTGGGTGGGACCCCCTTCCTGCCACAGTCCTATCATAGGACAACTCTCTTGCATGCATCTCACTTGATGGACAACATTTGCCTATTTCAGTATCTTAAAACATATGTCTTACTGCACTTAAGGTTAATCTCCTCTAATGTCTTTGTGGATTGTGTACACACCCTAGCAAAAACTGCAACTTACTGGGTGTGCAAGCAGCTCCCTATCAGTACCTCTACTGGCCTCCTGTAGAAAGTGTGAATCATGAACTGGGACTCATTTAAATACAGCTGGCTTGATCACGTAGTGGCAATCGATCTCAGACTTGAGGATTACTGTAATTTTTGTTATCTGTATCATAATTTTCATTGTTATCTATAAATTGCTGTTTTCCTCTGTTGCTGTTGCGGAATTTGGTTACAATGCTCCAGTTTTCTCTCACAGGGACCATTAAGGAAGATTGAGGGCACATAGATTGTGAGGTGAGAATCCTGGAGGGGTGGAGTGTTGGGACAACGCAAGTTCCTATTGCCAGGATCCTCACCTGACCCTAAACTACTTGATGATGTAATTGGCCTGCTGTGTAGGCTAATGTGAATTACTCAATCCTTATCTTCATTTAGATTTTCTGGATTTCATCTGTCTTAATAGTGTTTTTCAGAACACATAGATTAGTATAAATATGGCATAGGCTTAGCCATAGGATGGTGAATTATTATTTATAAAATCCCTTTCAGAAATAAAATGAACACTAAGAAACTCTCCACATAACCCTGAAAATGTAAAAATATTTTCATTAAAAATTTTTTTTCTCATTATAAAATTCTATAGTGCTTTATATGTATGTATTACATGTTGATGTTATGTATGTACTATTTTGAGCACAAATAAATCTTGCTGTGTCATATATGCAGTGAGTTCATTAAGACCACAGATGCAAAAGAATAATAGTTTCTGTGGTTTTCTTACTGTTGTTTTGCAAATTTTCTTATTTAGGCATTTTGAACTTGCGTAACTCCTGCCAATTGCAACCTGTTCTTAAGCTTTGATACTTTGTCTTCATTAGCTTCAGTTTTCTGCCTAGTAACAAAGTTTATTAGTCAAGCTAATAGCCATGAATTGTGGTTCCTTAATTGAAGCTTCAGATTCACTGGTTTTAATAAAAAAGCACACAGTCACTTCTTAAATCACTTTTAGATGTAGTTAACTTCTTCTAATAGTTTTTCTGTTGCTGTTGCTTCTTTTTTATCTTTGTAAGAAATTAATTAGTAGAAATTGACTCATTAAAAATAATGGTTGAATTTGCACCAGAGATAAACTAGAAAATATAAAACCTTGATATTCTTTTTGGGTGATATCATTTTAAAATGCTCTTCCACTAACCAGGATTAAGAAATTTGAGAAAGATTTTTATAATCCTTTTTTTCACTTTTTGAGATTAAATAGTAAAAAATGTAAGGAACAGCCAATTATTTAATTTCATGAAGACCTTAACGTGGCAATGTTTTCCTATTTTAATTCACTCTTTTGGTGTTATTAAGAAGTGTTTTTTGTTTCAGATAGAATCATGTAGTTTTGAACTATTTTCAAAATCTCTTTTTGCTATAAATGAAAATTCTAAATATTAAGAAAAATGTTTTGCATATAAAGGATAACATATGTATATATAAACATGTATATATATATATCTATATCTCTATATAGATATATATTTATATATACACACACACACACATAGCCATTACAAATAAAAATATAAAAAATTTCAATTTTGATTGCCCAATATCTTGTCACCCCTTTGAAAAAGAGTGTTCTTCATTATGTGGCCAGTATTCCAAGTTGAATGTAAGTTTACTTGATAGTTACAGTTCTTGAACTCTGGTATAGTAAATTAGCTTCTAGAAAGCTACCCTGTATTTATTGGAGTTTAACAAAATTGTGATTTCTATACTACATAGGTACCAACAGGAAGCAACCCTTGGGAGAAGAAATCACAGCTGGGAACAATTAAGACTGATTAGTTTGTGGCAGAGAAACTCAAAATGGAAAGAAACTTCTCTTCGGGGAAATTAGGAGCTGCATTCCCAAGCATTTCTGAATTGAGTGCAATTCTCAGAGGAATGTAGGACTGTGGAAAAATGTGAATTTCAAATATTTGGAGGTTTTCTCAGCTTATTTAATGTCTGTATAACCACTATGTGTTGATTCTATTGGCTGTTTTGCAAGAAAAAAAAAAGTTCAAGTAAATAAGTTTTTTTCATATTTCCCCAAATTTATTTACTTCAAAGTTTCCCTAATATTTTCATTTGAGTTTATAGATAGAATATAGATGGTTCCATAACTTCTTACTATTCATTTTATAGAGATGGGGATAGCTGTGGTTTCTGAGGAGTTGGCAAAGCATATAAATAGCAGTTCTCTTGAAAAAAGTGCACATTATTGTGTATGAGATTGGTCTGAATTTTCTTTCAGAAATTGTAAAATAGACCACTTTAAAATTTAAAGCAAGAAATATGCAGAAATTTTATACATAATTTCTGAATCTGCTATCCTGGATAAAGAATTGGTTTCTAAAGAGCTAGATAAAGATGTGCTGAATAAAGAAAATAAATGAAATGACAATGGAATGCATAGTTTATACCAGTTTCTTTTGCTTTATATTTGAATTATGGATATGCATTAGAAGCATATTTCTTTTGACTAGGCTGAATTAGGTCACTAACAAATTATGAATATAAATTAAATAGAAGTTGTTTTCCTAGACAATTTTAGTAATCTACCACAGGTTCATTTATTTTCAATCCCATTCATCAGTTGGTGCTAACTTTGTTGTTTTATGTGGATAGATTTGTTAGTATATTGACCCTTCTAGAGCAGAAATATGATTTAATGTTAGGATGTTATAAGCAATAGGCATGCTATTTTTCTTTCTAAAACAGAGAATGAGTTACATTTAAATATGGCAATATTTATATTTTATTTCCAAAGGGTAAGATAGCCAGTAAGTACTATATTATTTTCTTATGTATGTATTATATGTAATATGTTATTTTCTTTAACAGATAATGGGTTATTTTTTACATGTAATAATCTATTTGATGTGATATTCATCTGTATGTGGATTTTTCACCATAATCCTTTTTTTCCCTTCTCCTCCTGCTCCCCTCCCATACATTCCTTTCCTTTCCTCTCTTCCCTCCCTCCCTCCCTCCCTTCCTTCTTTCCTTCCCTCTTCCTTTTCACTACTGGTTGTGCTTAAAGAGTGGTTATACTAATTCTGGATGCCAAACAACTGGATAACTTTAATATTACACATTTAGAAAAAGATTTATTATATTAACAAACATATAAATATATTAAGGGCAATACACTTTCTAGTTTGGGACAATTATTGGCTAAATTATAGGAAGTCATGGTAGAAAATTCAGCAATAACTGACCAGAGATTATATGAAAGGGAATCAGTGGCTGACTATTGCTACACTGCCAGAACTGGTAGTTCTTAACTTTTTATCATTTAAGTGTCATGAATTCTTTTATAAAGAACCCAAGTTTCAACACAAGAAACATAAAATCTCCTTTTTCCCAGTTGGATATATATATATATTTGCATGCATTTTAATGCCATTCAAAATAATATTTAAAACATAAATCACTGCATTAATGTTGGAGGTACATATTTTTGTCATTACAGATTTTACATCTGATAATATTGTATCTCGTGGACAGACAAATCACATTACTGTCATCAGTAAGTTAACAGAGCTACTACTAAGGAATGACTATTGCTTATAACACCCTAATATTATATCATATTTCTGCTCCAGAAGGCTCAAATTGTATCTTGTATAATAAGACACAATTAAAAATGGCCAGTAAACTGGGGATTGAGTAGTGTGGAATCATAAATAGAACCCCCAAAACCAACAGAAAGCCCAGAAAATGAGTTAAGCATAAGCTTCAATTTCCATGTTTGTCCCATATTATCCATGGCAGCAATATATTCCCTACTTGCAACTGGATATGGTTGTCAAGTTAGAAAGAATCCTAGGAATACTTAAGAAAGCAGTTATCATCAGTGGGCTTCCAACTAAGATACAGATAATCTGGGAGTGTAAGAAAACTTTCCAAAGGGTACTAGCCAGGTGCTTTAAGGGACATTTTTCATATCTCCCATTTCATATGACCTCTTTTCTAAAATTAGTTGATAAGAGCTTTCACACTAATTTTCTTTCATTTTTCTTTCAAAGGAAGCATCCCTTCTCATCCCAAATCTTTTATGGAGCTTTGGACCCCTTTGGGTACCTCTGTGGAAGCTTTAATGACTGACAAAGCACAAAAATCCTGTAAAGATATCCCTTTCCCTCTTAAACAAATTCTCTTAGGCATACAGCACGACATCAGAAAGTCAGGCATTGGTGTATAGGGGATCTTTATGGGATCTTCTGAACGCAGGTATTTGGCAGAGATGCACTAAGGAATTAATGGCTACATTTATCCAAAGTTGGTTTTTTTTGCTGTTTTTGTCTTCTTCCCTAGTATATAAAATGTATTACTTTGAAGATGATTCTCATGAAAATACAGCTAACTAAATATCAATTAGAAATAATGAGTAATAAAAAATTTTCCCCATATATGTAAAAATAAACTAGTTTTTCCCACTTTTCTCATCCCAAGTACTCATTCTTGGGAAGTTTTAAAAAATTACCTTCAAAGAGCCAATAAAACGGATTATTGACATTGACTTTTAAATTCTAACTGGGATATTTTCAAGGGCCACCAAGTTTTTCATGATTCATTGGCTAAAAGTCTAAGGCTATAATTCATTAACATTTGCTATGACTCATTAACATTCAAAATAAGTCACATTATGAAACATTTATTCCAATTATAACTAACCTTTATCTTATTTCACCTTATATAATATTTTTTATCACACACAAAGTCTGTATCATATACTAGGATCAGAGATGGATTCATTTTAATGGCATATGCCTTTCATTGGGTATACTTACAGAGTATAATAATGATGTATACAGTTAATTGAGTTCTTTCTGACTTTGATACTTGTTATTTAATTCTTCTAACATGTGGATTTAGGACTTCAATGCTGTACATAAACATTTTTTCAAAGAGTTCCATGACTTATCTTCATCTTATAACTTTAGCTATATAGATCATGTTCATTTATATTATATCTCATTACAAAGTAAAGGAAAACTATATTTTTCTATTCATTTTCTAAAATTATAAATGCAGATAAAATAAACATTTGTTCTCACTAATCTTGATGAGACAACCTTTAGTAATCAATACTGCAAACTAACTTGTCTTTTATAGAAGGCAAGTCAGATATTGCCAATTAGGGTATGCTGTGGACATTTTCCATAAACGGAGTAAGCAAAATATGCCAGTTCAAGATCTGGCATATACTTAAAGCATGTTTTAGAAAAATTGATATGATTAAAAAGCTATCAGAAATACTGGATTAGAAAAAGTATACTGAAATGGACTATATTTTTGCTTTTTTCCAACCTTTCT
The DNA here is from genome assembly GCF_040802235.1 of Manis javanica. Taxonomy (NCBI): domain Eukaryota; kingdom Metazoa; phylum Chordata; class Mammalia; order Pholidota; family Manidae; genus Manis; species Manis javanica. The sequence continues at coordinate 17,215,752 of NC_133164.1, forward strand.
GAGAATTCCAGGTATGTTGGGGGTCCTCAAGACCATTCCTAAGTTTGATGATTTAGTAGGAAAACTCACAGGACCCAGCACATAGGTTAAAAAAAAAAATGGCACCCCTCAGCATATGTTATAAAAAAGGCATTCCAGTTAGGTGCCCTACCTAATTCTATGACCCCAAAGAATTATGGTCATAATTAACAGTTACTTGTTAAGTCTTGGTAAAGCTTTTCTGGACTACATCTTAGACATTGAGAAATTAAATCCTAGGTTCTGATCAACAGATCCTTTTGTATATCATGTGACCGTGAATTTCCTGCTTTCAACCCAATTGGGGGACAAAACATTTTAGCTGAGCTGTTAGCTAATATATTATTAAAATAATTGTTGATACTACATAAATGAGCGCCTTTGTTTATTTGTCATTCATTCCAACATTTATTTAATAAATATTAATTACCATCTTATATGCTCTGATTATACTTGTGCCTTGGACAGAAATATTAAATGAGACACCATACCTATCCTAATGAGTTTGAAGTCTATTAGGAGAACCTATTACAACACAGTAAATGGCATGAGAAGTGCGTGTATGAACACGGGTTCATTAAGTGGGGTTACCTAAATCAGAACAGTTTTCTGAAGGAGTTGGTAGAGAATATGGGAAGAGATACGGCAAATTCAGGTTTGGATCTGGCTTTTTCAAAGATACTTATTTTAGCTGCAGCCGACCTCTCTAAAGGTTAAGATTTCACATGAAATGCCCCTTAAGTGGGAAATGGATAAACTGCGGTTCGTCTGCAATGGAATATTAGCAAACAATAAAAAGGAACAGCCTACTAATACATGGAACAACATGAATGAGTTTCAAATGTGCTATGCTAAGCGAAGAAGCCAGATTCAAAAGTATATTTTCATTTATATGATATTCTGGAAAAGGCAAAATTGTGGAAACATAACACAGATCAGTAGTTGCCAGGGGCTTGGGAAGGAAGAGCTGACTTAAAGGTATGGGGGACTTTTTGGAGGTGACAGACTGTTCTACACTTTGGTAGTGGTTAGGTCTCAGAGGTGTCCACTAAGAAGGGTGATGATTGTCAAACATAACTTATACCTTTAGTTTTAAAAAAGGAAGTCACAGTTGTCATGACCTTGGTTGTGCTCCCACAGGTACAGCTGTGCATGTGCACACATACATGCCCTCCCACAAAACCGTGGGCCTCATTCCTTGCTCTTCCTGTTCCCTTATGGAAGGGTTCTCAGCAGAGCTTTTCAACAGGAGTGCTACTGGATTATATACAGGATGACTGTTCATTCATTAAGGCTGTAGTGTGCTTTGCAAGATATTTGGCAGCTCTGGCTAAATGGCAGGAGTACCCACTTACATTTCCTGAAGTCCCCTAGGGGATACATCTGCACCACAGGCAAAACCCACCTGCTGGACATGTTTTTCTCTGGACTTTCATATGAAGAGGTGTGAGTTCTCTAATTCATCAGTGAAGAAGAGAAGACTGGTGTATTTTGCTCACTCCTCCCTTTTTTTCAAAGTAGGAACTGCTGACCTGTAGAGAGGTATGTACTAGTTGGCTCTCTCCCATGAGTAATAGATTTGACTTTGCTTCTGGCCACATCTTGAGGTTGGGAAGTGTGAAAGGTAAATTCACATGAGTGTTGACAAACCATCTGTCAGTACATCTGCCTCATGTCCTCCAAGCTAGCTTTTGACAGTAAGAGAGCTGGCACTTTAGTTTCCATCAGTCTGACTCCTGTGTCTATCTTATCAGATCTTGGGAAGGAAGGAGAAGAAGGTTATATATAGATCCATTGCCCCACATTTATATACTCTTAACTTGTAAAGTGTCAAAGGTTACTACAGATCTTCCAACCTTTAGTTCCTGTTATAACACACACCCTGAGCATATTAACCTATACTCCAGACTCAAAGTAATACTATAGCACTGTGAACTTTGTGGAATTAGTTCAGTAGGTGTGTTCAAAAACCCAGTGGCATTTGCTTCTCATGGCACACCAGTTTGTTTCTGTGCTCTCTCCCCACCTTTGAATGTAACAGGACAAGGTCACAAAGCAGCAGTCTCCACCTTGGTAACCCAGTGTCAGGCTCTCTAATTGTGTCACCAACTGATTCATGCTAACTCCTACACTGCAATCTGTACTGTGCACATGATATAAATGAAACCTTCAGTGTTAGGTGGAGACAAGCTTTTCCTTTGAAGCGTGGAGCCACTTTTTTTAAAGCAAGAAAGTATTCTGTGGGATAATGGAAGTGTCATAACATGGAACATTATCAGATCTTTTTGTCAGAGACCTCAAAGGCCAGACACACTACCACATACATCCTGAGGTTGAAAATTCTTGTTTAAAATGGCATAGATGGCATTCTGAGATAACAGAGGTGACTACACTAAATAAAAAAAGTAGAAACTTTATTCTTCCTACCTTATCATAGAGCCCCCCAAGTACTCTCCCCTTATCATTCCTGTTCTTTCTTGGGTATAATCCCACAGTACGTTTCTTACTAGTTAACTAACCTAATCAATTATATTACTAAATTCCCAGGAGGTGGTATTTTAATTCACTTTCTAAGTGGTTAACTGTTTTAATATGTAACATCACCTTTTTTGCTCTTTGACATTTGTCTTTTAAAAAGGATTTGCAATGGTTTAGCTGAAGTAGTACTGGGTGAGCTTCAGACACAAAATTTGAGGGAATGATGTAGGGCTCTCAGATAACACTGCATAATCAACCTCTTGCTTTGGAAATACCAGCCTCTCAAAAAAGAATTTCTGAACTTTTTACTGTCTGAAAACTTGCATAATTGTCAAATGTGAGAATATTTTGTGTAATATTATCTGGTCAGGGCTGTTATGTATTATTTTATTTTGGAGAGGTATTTAATGCAACAAATGTTTAAGTACCTACAATACACTGGGAATAACAACAAAACAAGATATATAATGTAACTCTGGCCAGGCATCCTTCTAAGTATTTCCATATATTGATTTATTTTAATCCTCACAACAATGACACGAGGTAATTGCTATTATTAACATTTCCAGTCTGTAGATGAGGAAACACGCTCAAAGGGATTCAGTAATCTGACTCAGGTCACATAGCTGCTGGATGGTTAATTTGGGTCTGAATTCTCCCATTAAGCTCAAGTCTCTGCTGTCGAGGTAAGTGTTAGCAGAGACTAACAAAAGTTCCATTTCAAATATAATTTGTGTCTGCATATAACACAAACAACAAACGTAAAAACTAACCTTCTGCAGAATGGCTCTAATTATGAGGTGACTGCTTTCTCAGCAGTATTATTTTACTCACATTTATAGTTTTTATTCCCTGAAGTTAATTATCCCTCCATAACTTCCTCCGCCAATCTGTTAGTTTTGTGTGTACATAGAAGCACATTTTACAGAAATAGAATGTGTAGACTTATAACAGGACAATAGAACACTTCTCCATTTTAACTTTTAAATGATTAAATATCTAGTAACAGCAGCCTCTTTTCTCTTGGAAAGGAACCTTCGTAAAATAATTAAAATTCTGTATTTTATTCAAACCAGTCAAAAAGCACAAAAGTTGATACTTTAAAATATATTTATACAGTATTTTTAACATTATCATTAACACTTGTTTGTGAAGAGACCATCATGTACTGTGTATTTTTTAGTTTAACCTGATAGTCACTGATGTGCATGTAAACATCTTAGAATGGCTTTTATAAATATGTCGAAACAAGTCAGGCCCAAACCAAATTCCAAACCAGAGTCACACACCCTATTCACTTAATCAATTCCAGCGCACAGGAAGTACTCATTTAGAGACCTTATGTTTGTTGAGTTTTGAAAAAAATATAACAATGATGTATCAATATAAATAACTCAAGTACATTGATTTATCAGACTTCTTTGAAAAAGTTACTTACATCAGTACTATTTTCTGAAGGTGTAGAAAGAATGCAATTATTTTTTCAGTTAATTCATTCTAAATTGATAAATTCCTTAGAAATTAAAGCAGGGAAAATCATCTTTTCAACTCTAAAAATAAACAAAAAGAAAAGAGTAGGGAAGATATTAACCATTTCAGCATTTTATGTTTTTTTTTTGTTAACTTGAATATGTCTTACATTTTTGTTATTAAGCATAACCCTTTATGTTAAACATTCTCCTCAAAGTCTGCTGGTGACACATAGCTCCCTTCCTGAAGGGGGGGCTGGTGACACTGCCAACCTCTGAGAGGAAAGACAGCATGTCCCACACTCCTCTATCCCTCACTTTTAAGTCAAGCTCATAATGAAGAAGGTAAACCTTTTAGTAACCTTATAAAAATAATTAACCTCAGTCAACTTTGGTAATCAAATTAAGCAAATCACTTAATTTTCTGATATAACTGCATCAATTAAAGAAAAATCAAAAGGTGGTGAATGATTAAATGTGCTCTATCTGAGAATCTTGAAGAACATTTATGTAACTTTGTAAGTTGAATAGATAGTACCTTCAGTGGAAACGCATTTCATTAGAAGTGGGTCTAAGTCCCTACCCTTCTACAATCCCGCTGAATGGTTTTATGTAAACCACTTAAACTTTCTGGGATTTGGTCATCTCATTTATCAAAGTAAAGGCTAAAATAGAAAAATAATGAACCATGTCTTTTTGGTCTCTTCTTCATCTATTACTCTGATTTTACAAAGATGCCTGTTCTCCCCTGGAGAGGTTAAAGATGAGTCAGGTCTGGAGGCCCTAGAATACAGAAAAAAGGGACCAGGAGACCTCTTAAAGTATAACTAGTTCATGAGCACCTATTACTATTACTACCTTTCCAGTCCTGTTCTATGATAAGCCACCAGAAGGCTTCCTCCTTCCCTTCACAGTGCCACACCCACACATGTAATGGATTATATGATCTCATCAAAGCTCATGCTTTTAGAATTTAGTATCTTAACATTAAGATGTCAGAGAAAGTGAAACAATTCTTCCCTTGAGCATTGCTTAGAAAATTCTGTTGATGCTAAAAATAGTCTTAAATCATTACTGAATAAAGAAATTAACCTAAGATTTTTTTTCAGACATGCATCTATTTGCCTTTAAAACTTATAAAGAAACTTTACTTTTTCCTATTATTTTATTTTTTTTTTAATTCATTTTCTGATACATGTCCTGTGGTTATTGACTTAGAGTGAATTGCCCTGAGGCAGACCTTGAGAAGAAAATTTAGGTCAAAGTGATTTATTAGGGAATGTATCCAGGGAAAACACATAGATAAGTGAGGCCTGTAGCAAGAAGGGAAGGGGAGAGAGGAGAGGAGAGGTACCCAAGTGAATTTTCAATATCAAATTAAATCCCATGGCTCAGTCCAGCAGGGTATATTTGGAGCAGGGTATGTCACACCTCAGATTTGTGCCATCAAAGATGAGGACACTGAAGTATTTATACACCACACCATCAATCACTGATTTGCCACTGTGGATAGGAGTGGAGGTATGTTAATTTCTGGGTACGGCCATCTTCTGTGTGCAGGCAAGGGGTGCCAGCCACTGGAGGGTGGTCTTAGAACAAAGAGAACAGATGCTGGCTTGGCGGATGAAAATGAAAGAAACCAGCAAAGAGATGTGAGAGAAAGGGGCTAAGCGCTAACAGGTCTGCTGCAGGACTGCTTATACTCTATGAGAAACCATAAAGCTAATGACAAATTATCTAATGAAGTAGTTTCCTACAAAGAACAGAGGGATAGAGCGTGCTAATCTGTTTTACAGATAGTGAGGATCTGTATTAGTGAGGGTCCAGCAGGAAACAGATGGCACAGCACACTGAGCAATTTGAGGAGTTTAATAAAGGGACCATTTACAGAGGTGAGGCTGGTGGGCAGGAACCCCAGGACGACTGCAGTAGTGCAGCGGTGCATCTTCATCCCGAGGCTTGAGGCCAGGAGGAGGGGGAGCCCACCAGTGCAGTGGGAAGAGCAGCTGTGTCCTGCCTAGGGTGGTGGGAAAGCCTGTCCACTGAGCAAGGACTCTGCTCTCACCCTCCGCTCTCCTCTCCTTTCCTGCCAGTGTTCCCATCAGCCAAACAAGAAGCCAGATGACCCCAGAAGCCTGTGGTGTGGTTCCTATCAGAGCCTGCAGAGCTAAACACAGCAGGGCCAAGACAAGGGCAGAGGGGACACCAAGGGGGTAAATGGAAGATTTGCACAGGGTGAAAGATGAATTGTTAAATTAATTTAAAACCAGTTAAGTTGCCTAAGCCCACGGTGCAAGGCATTCCTAATCACTTTCTATTCCAGGAAGATAATCTAAAATATTTCTTTAGAATCTTCAGGATAAAAATGTATTCATCAAATGTGAATTTATTTTTCTACCCCTTACCAGACTGCCCTACTTACCTTTCTAGAGTTACTAAAAGAGAACCTGAAACTTAGGAGTTCTTTCACATGACCTAGAAATGAGGCCTTTTCTCAGTGTCTCAAGACTTGGTCTTCGATTTCATTTCATGTTTATCTTTTAACACTTGAGTTTCTGGGGCCTTCTCAACATTAAAAATTTCCTCTGGTCATATACATTTCTTTCTTTTTTCTCAAATTGAAAATAGTTTTTCTTGTAATTATATAATACATAATTATAAATGATGCAAACAATACTAATTTTAAAAATGTTAGTAAAAATTTACCCTCAGTCAACAAACTAGGGAATAATAATTAACACAGTGCTGTATTCTATCCAATATTTTTCAGTTCACACACATACATTTGCAAACACACACAGTTATTTAGAAAAGTGGGATTATGCACAAAATTTCATTTTTCCCTTAATAATTCAGAAATTCTTCCATACTTAGATAGATCTGCACCATAAAATTTATATAGTATTGCTATTTCGTTGTATGAATGTCAAATTACACTATTTAATGAATTCCACAACACTGAACATGTAATTTCTGATTTTTTGTTATTGTTTACTATTGCAAACAGTGTGACTATGGTCTACTTGTACATACATGTTTCTGTTTTCATCCTGCTTTTCTAGATTTAAATCTCTTGCTGGAAATTTTGTATTAAAAGAATTTCTTTCCATTCTTTTTGGAAAGCCAGTTTCAGGTGATATCTTCAATTTGGCCTGGATTTTATTTTGTCTACAATAGGAATATTTCCACTGTATTTTTATCAATCTTTTCTGGTAGAAATAGATAGAAACCTCTTGTAGTTAGTGTAAAAAAAAAAATGGCTATGTATTTTGGTGCTACAGAGGTGTTTCATGTGCTCCAAGACCAGAGTTCTAGGAGGGACTTAAGAGCAGACCAAGCTGGAGAATGGAGACTGAAAGAAACCAGGAAAATCTTTTGTATATATGCTTATCTTCTCCTTCTGTATCTGTATATAAATCTGATTAAAACCAGTTTTCCTCATTTCCCCATTTCTTGTATAAGTTATTATTTATTCCACTGAAAGATAATGTTCAGACCCACAGGCCAATGGAACAGACTAGAGAGTCCAGATACAAACCCAAGCATATATGGTCAATTAATATATGATAAAGGAGCCATGGATATACAATGGAAAAATGACAGCCTTTTCAACAACTGGTGTTGGCAAAACAGGACAGCTACATATAAGAGAATGAAACTGAATTACTATCTAACACCATACACAAAAGTAAACTCAAAATGTATCAAAGACCTGAATATAAGTCATGAAACCATGAAACTCTTAAAAGAAAACACATAGGCAAAAATCTCCTGAATATAAACACGAGCAACTTTTCCTGAATGAATCTCTTGGGACAAGGGAAACAAAAGCAAAAATGAACAAATGGTACTACATCAAGCTAAAAAGCTTCTTTATAGCAAAGGACACCAACAGCAGAACAAAGAGGCATCCTACAGTATTGAAGAATATATTTGTAAACAACATATCCAACAAAGGGTTAACATCCAAAATATATAAAAAACTCACACCCCTCAACAACCAAAAAGCAAATAACCCGATTAAAAAATGGGCAGAGGATATGAACAGACAATTCTCCAAAGAAGAAATTCAGATGGCCAACAGGTACATGAAAAGATGCTCCACATCACTAACCATCAGGGAAATGCAAATTAAAATCACAATGAGGTATCACCTCACACCAGTTAGGATGGCCAACAGAGAAAAGACCAGGAACAACAAATGCTGGCAAGGATGTGGAGAAAGGGGAACCCTCCTACACTGCTGGTGGGAATGTAATCTAGTGCAACCATTGTGGAAAGCAATAGTTTCCTCAGAAAACTAAAAATAGAAATACCATTTGACCTGGAAATTCCACTCCTAGGAATTTATCCAAAGAATACAAGTTCTCAGATTCAAAAAGACATATGCACCCCTATGTTTATTGCAGCACTATTTACAATAGCCAAGACATGGAAGCAACCTAAGTGTCCATCAGTAGATGAATGGATAAAGAAGATGTGGAACATATACACAATGGAATACTATTCAGCCATAAGAAAGAAACAAATCCTACCCTTTGCAACAACATGGATGGAGCTGGAGGGTATTATGCTCAGTGAAATAAGCCAGGCAGAGAAAGACAAGTACCAAATGATTTCCCTCATTTGTGGAGTATAACAACAAAGCAAAACTAAAGGAACAAAACAGCAGCAGACTCAGAGACTCCAAGATGGACTAGCAGTTACCAAAGGGGAGAGGTAAGGGAGGGTGGGTGGGGAGGGAGGGAGAAGGGGATTGAGAGGTATTATGATTAGTACACATGGTGTGGGGGGATCATGGGAAGACAGGGTAGCACAGAGAAGGCAAATAGGGACTGTGACATCTTACTACACTGATGGACAGTGACTGCAATGGGGTATTGTGGGGGGACTCGATAACATGGGTGAATGTTGTAACCACATTGTTTTACATGTGAAACCTTCATAAGAGTGTATATCAATAATACCTTAATAAAAAATTGTAATAAAAAAAAGAAAAACAATGTTGATAATCCTTAGTTCAATTACTAATTTCCTTAGGAAAGCAGGTAATTGATTAGACCAGTTTGGGTTTGGACGCTCACTCCTGATCTCCCAGTCCAGTGGCGCTGAATGTTACCGTCCCAGTAATGTTGTACAAACATGGTCCTGAGAAGCCCTATTGCTATAACCATGTGGACTGTTGGAATATGATCGTTCTAAGACAAAAATGGATGGGCAGACAAGCCAAAAGTCAGAAGTAATAACTGGAGACTTAAAAAAAAAACAACTTTCAATAACGGATAGAACAACCAGGAAAAAGATCAACCAGGAAACAGAAGACTTGAGCATCATGATGAACCAACCAGACCTGACAAGTATCTACAAACCACTCCACCCAACAACAGTACAATACAGATTTTTCTCAAGTACACATGCACTATTGTCGAGGCCATAAAACAACCTTCAATAAATTTAAAAGGATTGAAATCATACAAAATATGTTCTCACTACAATGGAATGGAATTAGAAATAAAGCAAGAAAGAAACTTGGAAAATTCACAAATATGTAAAAACTAACATACTCCCAAATAACCAAGAGGTCAAAGAGGAAATCACAAGGGAAACTAGAAAATACTCTGAATGAGGGTAAATGAAGATACACATACAAAATAAATGGCATGTAGCTAAAGCAGTGCTTAGAAGGAAATTTGTAGCTGGAGTTAGAGGCCTGTATTAAAATTTTAAAATCTACATGGAAGCATATTACCAATGACTAATATATCCTCCAGAGTTCTTGATAAATTTCATTTAAACTTGCAGAAAATAAAAAATAAGGTGCTACAATATGATAAATTAAAGGTATAGGTAATCCAAGGCAGAATTTCCAGCAACTGCATTTCTGGTGAATTAAGAAAAAGATGCACATTATTGGAAAACAGAATTCATACTGTTATTACCTTTAAGACAAAAGAGTAGACAAGAGATGGAAAAGAATTTTGGCTATTTTTATTAATCAAATTTTATAATGGTATATATTAACCTTGTAATCAAAGGGTGAGCCCCCATTACACAGAAATAAACCTTGACATTAAAATGTTTCCACTTTCATGATTCATATGGATAAATGCTAATTTGTGTTCTCTGCCTGCCACAATGTCACTTTGGTTTTGTAGTTTTCCAATTGTATTGTAAGAACATAATCTTCATGTTTCATTCCATTGAAAAATGACTATCATATTTTTAAAAATTGTCCATTATGTATCAGGAATTGTATTAAGCACTTTTATACACATTTGCTCATGTCTTCGTCTCATCTTTCCTGACATATGCATTATCATCACTTTAGAAATTGAGAAACTGAGGCTGTGAGAAATTAAGTAATTTACCTAAAGTCTTGGTCTGTGAAGTGGGGAGGGAGATTTAAGAAGTCTGATATATGTCAGAACTTCTATTTCTTCCATCACTCCAGGCTGCCTGTGGTCTGACATCTCCATTTCTGCATTTTTCTGGGAGAATCTTGCCTAGAGTCCTTTTAGTCTGTACTTTTCCTGCAAATTATCTCAATGACAGCACATAAGAAAAACTCTTGAATTGGTCTTTTTATTACTTCAATTGCTAGATAAATTTTGTGTCCTACCTCTTACCTTAACAGAATGATCACTGAAGAATCAGTCTGATTGAATTTGAGAAAAGTAATATTCTTCATATACTATTTTGTGTATTTGTATGAACCTCAGCAAGATTTAAGACATTTAATACACATTTATGAAGGCTTTAAAATGTATCAACTAATTTTACATATATTTTCTTATCCTGAATTTGATTTTAGTCTGAACTTATTCTCAGCATGTAACTATTTACACTTACAATAAACCTTATTAGTTTTTTTTCGATTTTTAGATCATATAAATTCTTTATTGTCATTGCATTGGTCAAAATTTAGCTCTGCAATTTGACTTATAAATATGTGTATCTAAAAACACATTTGTTTGTTTTATATATTTTTGGACAATTGGTATTCCTCTGAAAGGTGCCCTGTGTGCTTTTATGTGCTACTGATTGGTGGCAACACTAATACATTCTTCCTACCCATTTTATAAATTTCAGGACATTTACTAGATTGTTGATTGGCTCATATTGAATTTGCCTACTTGAACCTGTAGGTCAAAAGGGAGATTCAATTAAGCCAGATAATAGCACTGATTTAAAAGCGAACAAATGCCTTTTCATTTTTTTAATATCCAATAGCAAGTGGGAAATTGTTAGATTTTGCAACCTTCTCTCTCCTCTTTGGCCCAAGATAAATTTCAATTACATAAACCCTATTTCCTGTTGCTAATTACCTACTCCAGTCAATATTCTTTAAATAGTCATTAAGGCTGGGATGAGATCTCCATCATTTCTGAAATTTAGAGAAAATCTGGAGCAGACCATTAACAGAACAGGAAATTCCCTAATATCCTCAGGATATGTATAGAAACCCATCATGATTAAGTACTAGGGAACTAACATCTCCTGGGGGTATTTATTAAATAAACTTGCCTAAATACATCTGACAAATACATTATCTCTCCAAAAAAGTCTAATTATCAAGATCCATTTATCTAATTAAGTGACCCACAAATATCCTAATTTTTCTTTTGAAACTATTCTATGATAATGAGTTCACTAATAATGAAGCCAGCTTGCTAAGATGGAACCAAGATAATCAACTCATTTGTACGTCTTTTGTATTTCCTGTGTTATCTAAAAGAATTCAGAGAAAAAAAGCTGTAATTCTATCCTCCAAGACAGAAAAAAGTAACTTTTCCTAAGGAAAATGAAAAACATCATTTTCAAGGAAAATGGAAAATATCATTTACTTCATTATTATTTGTGGCAGCAGAAATAAAATAAATGAAGGAAATATACATTAAATATGAATTATATTTGTAAAAGAAAGGAAATTTCAACTTTTTCCTTTAATGCAGTAAAAATGATAGCATACTCTTATTCCAGATAATCAACAATAATTATCTCGTAAGTGGGAGAGAGTACATTAAAATATGTACTCATAAAATGAAGTCTTGCTATAATACAACTTGCTCTTGATTGGAATTCAGCAAAAGGGAGGCCCATTTAAGGAGCATTCATCATCAAACTACTTGATATCTTTTGACATCAGTGTCTTTTCAATTATAATCTCTAATTTCTTCTTTTCTATACAAAAACCATTTTCCCCAGCCCAGCCTGATCTATATACATAATTCTCTTCCATTCTTCTTTCTTCCTTTAGCACCATTTGTTCATGGCTTGTCCCTATGTCTGGAATACTCTCCCTAAATTTTCTTTGGCCTGTCTAAATCACAACAGGAAGTTTTAGAGAATGAGAAGATCAAAGTTTTTGAAATTTGGAGGAAGTGGGGTTGAATCCAAGCTCTGCTCTTACTTGCAACAGGCTAAGAGTTAAAAACAAGACAATAGGCCCCAGATGGTCACCAAATCACGACTTAATTATAGTTTCAGCTCCCCCAGAAATGAAATGTTAAACCAATCAGGATTCACCTGCTCAGCACTAGTTAGGTAACCTTCCTTATAGACCCCCTACAATCCCCTTAAGGAAGTAACCTTTCAATTGCCAACTCAATTTTTTTGCCTAGTGTAATTTCTTTATCCTGCTCCCTTTTGTCTAAAAAAAGTCTTTCATCTTGTAGGGCAACTTGGAATTCAGTTCTATCTGCTAGATTGGATGCTGTCCAATTCATGAATCACTGAATAAGGCCAATAAGATCTTTCCATTTTACTCAGTTACTTCCCAAAAAAGTCTAACTTTTTTTAGCAGAAGAAAGCTTTGAGATTCAGTTTTGTCATTTGTAAACTGGCAATGTATCATCTGTCTCATGGGATAGATGTGAAGATTAAATAATGTAATTTAACTTACACAAGAAGTCTGTAACATGGAAAACTCTCCATAAATCCTACTCTCTCCATAGGACTTTTGTAGCAATATAGCCTCAGTGATCTCTCCTTTAGACATTTTACACCAAGCCTGCCATCCCTCTGGTCCTTTTCACAAGCCTTGCATAGTTAGTTAACTCTTAACGTTTCAGTGAAAAAGTTACTGAACACTTGCTAACCATCATACCTGGTGTTAGCTCCTGGTAAAGTCCAAAAAAATGCCCACAAGAATCTTATGATCTAGAGTCAGTGAAGTCTAGTAATTTGTGCTTTACATTGCTGAAAAAACTGGCCACATCTTACTCTAAATTGAAGCAGTTATAAAGGTTGACTCCAAGGAGGTAGCTTTAGTAGGAGATAAGACCCAAGATTTTCTCCTGTTATATATTTCAGTAGCAAAGATCAGTCGGTAGCAGTAGCAAAGATCAGTCAGTAGCAAAGATCACATTATAGAGTTGGCTTCTTTCTGGAGCCTGTTCTTTCAGAATGGAAGCCACAATTAAGTTGAGAGAAAGAGACTGGAAGGGAAAGAGGCTAGCAAGTAAAAGTCTTCAGGCTTAGAACTTCTAATCTTGCTAATGCAGACTAGTATAAAAATTTACTATAAGCAAAGAATCGTGACCTAAAAAAAAACCTGTGGTCATTTCAGGTCTTAAGTAACCCTCAGGAACCTAAACCTTCACTAGTAAGAATCAGGCTGCAAAAGTGCATACAGCCCCCAGGAAGGGCATGCTTCCCTTTCTTTCACACTTATGTGATATCAGAGAATAAAAACAAAGAAACTCTTGGAAGTAAAATTAGGGGAGCAGAAATCAGGGCTGCCAAATGGGCTTCCTAGGCCAGGAACTACACTCCTTTCAGGGTGGGAGCCTTCCCAGCTTCTGCCCTGCAGGAGTTGATAATTCCTGAGGGCCAAAGTCACTACTCATTTCCTATTTTTCCCTCTTTGGTAGGAAAACTCGTGTTTTTTTACTTAATTGTTAAACTAAAGTTATCCTGTTGCTATGGCATCACTGATGTTGAATTTATGAACATGTGTGTGTATTTACTGATGTCCCCATATTATTTCCCTTTTACTTCACAGTTTCTTGGTCAGGAGAAACAACATACAAAGTTTATGAAGAAAGACTCTCAGAGATGCTGGACTTTGATCTAGGTGCAGTAACTGGCTGGAATTTTGTGGTTATTTTCCCTGGGCAAGAGGTGAATATATTTTCATTAAGAAAAGAAATGTGCACATCAGATATGTCAGGGGTCAAGGAGGCAGGGTTGTGGCAAACACTTGTTAGTTTTCTCCCGATAGGCATTCTCCCCCATTTTATTCATTCATTTATTTTTATTAGTATTATTATTTCTGCAATGGAAACTTGATTTTCCTATTTCCTAGTCTCCTTTGAAGCTAGTAGAAGTGATGTGTGCACTTAGGTTATGCCCTTAAAAGGAGAGGACACACTCACTTCTCTTGGTTTTAATCTTCCTATTAGCTGGAATGTGGACACGGTGGTGGTGGATTGTCTTAGACCATGTAGATGAGGGAAAACCTGTCATTTGATAAAGCCAAAGAAGGCAACTTGAGTTCCCAGCAATCTTGAGTTATCGTATCAACACTGGATGACTTTACCTCTGGATTGCTATGAGAGAGAGACAAAAAAGGAAAGGGCAGAGGAAGGAGGGGGAGAAGAGATCTTTTAAAATTCTTGCCATATTTGGTACATAAGATTGTGGATTGAGTTAGTTCACTGAGGGCAATGATTCTGAACAGGAGATGATGTTGGCTCCAGTAGACCATTGGCAAAATTTGGAGTCCTTTCTGGCTGTCTGGGGATGGATGCTACTGTCAGCAGATGGGCAGAGGCCAGGGATGCTGCTAAACATCATACAGTGCGCAGGGCGCCTCAATGACAAAGACTGATCTGACCCAAAGTGTCAGCAGTGCTGAGTTTGAGGAACCCTGAGTTAGGGAAAGTGTTGAGAAGAGTCCCAAAGATTGATATAAAAAGGATCCATTTGCCTAGAGCATAGAGCAATGGCAGAAAGAGAACTGGAAAATCAGGCAGGTCCAATTAGTTAAGGTTCTTGGAAGTCATGTGAAGAAATTTGGACTTTACACTAAGGGTTAGAAATCAGGATTTAAACAGGAACTTAACATAACAGGATTTGCACTTTAATGAAATAAATTTGGCTGCAGTATGCAGAGTGAACTGGACTGTGTTGGTCTAGAGGCCATTCAACACTAGTGGAGAGGTGGTGTCCTTGGCAAGGGGCAGGACAAAGAGGGAAAGCAGCACACAAGATTCAGAAGATTTTTGGAGGTAGAAGCAAGTATTTGCTGATAACATTGACATGTTGGTGAAGGAGAGAGGGTTCAAGGCTTAACCATGTTTCTTGTGTAGCCTAGAGGCACAGAGGTGGCACTCACTGAGAAATGGATCATGTCTTTGACTGGTATATTTTCTCCAACACAGAGGAGAGACATCAGTCATGAGTTAAGGTACTGAATGGTAAAATCACTGGCATAATAACCAGATTCCCACAGGTATTTTGAATTGGGGAGGAAGGCATTCTTTTTCATACTTAGTGGAACAAGCAAATTAAGTCATCTCTGAAGAACAGTAAGTAACTAGAATCCTGGTGAATAAGCCCTGGTAAATCTTTTCACTGGAGGTGACAATTTTCTATTGCAATTAATATATTCTGTCATGTTGCGGGATGGTGTCAGACTGGAGTATTTAACCAGTTATGAGCTCTTCTCCCCCATCTTAAATAGAATTTAAGAAGGAAGAAAGAGGAAGTGTAATAGTGTTCGAGGCTGCTTGCACCTGGGTTGCTATGCTTAAATACAGCTTAGTAGCATGAGGCAACTTCCTTAAGGTCTCCAATACCTCTACATCAATGACAGAATCAAAATCAGATCTAAAAGTTATACTTAAAAAATGATTTATTATAAAATTTTGAAAAATATATAAAAAATATGAATCAGCTGATTCAAGAAATCCAACTTAGCCCTAGTTCTAGGATATGTATTAAGAATTTCTAAATGCTAAATGCCAAACTAAAAGATTTTGTAAATTTGTAAATGTTAAGTGCTAAAAACACATAAAAAGCTTCCCTATAAGAATAGAAATTATACTATAATGTTAATTTACAGTAAAATTAATTTTCTATATATTAGAATATATTTTTTCTATAATACATGATATACACATTTATATATTACATATATAGATTATTACATATATGTTATATATTTTATAATACTTTCAAGTCTTATTAAGATCTCTCAGAATAAATAATCATTAATTCTTAAGACTTAATTCATTATTCCTAAGACTATGAAAACACAGGTAAGACAGGATTAAAAAAACTCACTAAAGAACTTTCATTAAATCAAAATTTAAAGCTGTTAAAATTATTTAAATGATTTGCTATTAAATATAAAAGAAATCACAACCTAAAAACCAATTTTTTTAATGCCTAAATAATCATATTTCAATGTGAACTTAGCATAACGAAATTAATTTATAGTTTAGCCCAGAATGTGTAACAAATTTTTCTGCTGTTTATTTGACATGCTTCTACTACTACTAGTTTTCTAACAGGCAGGTAAAAAAACACAAAACCAAAAACCTCTAGAATATATTATTGCTGAAAATGCACTATATATATATATGCTATAGTATTTCAAAGGCTTAAAAATTATTTTTTTGTTTGGCTAATATTTCAAATTTAATTTCTACAGAGCAGTGACTCTAGAAAAATAAAAAGCTTAGGACCTACACATATGAATATTTTATCAGCAGTTAATATATGCTACTGAGTTTACTTGAATACATTTTTCTTGCATATTTATTTTTTAATAAGCCTTTTACTCAAAATGTTTTATCCAACAGCACACTGGAATTCAAAGTTCCTTTTGGTAGAAATGAAAATACAAGACTTATTTGCTCCCTCTGCTGGAGAGATGGGTATTAATTTAAAGCGACAGCATGATTTTGAACTCTGAAAAGCAATGTAATGTTTTATTTCTTAAACCTCAGAAGTGGCTGTAAGCAAATGCAATGGCATCTAGAGAGGCAGAAATAAAGCACATTTAGTAAGGTACATCCTGTTTTAAAAAATAAAATAAAAATATGCATTTTTGGAAAATGTTAAGAATGAAATTTAAATGTTTGTTTCTAAAGCTTACTTTACCATTGTGTGGATTTACTTCCTAGAATTATCTATTTATAAAGATGGAATGCCTGTTTTGTGCTCCTTTATAGATGTGGGCTCTTCAGTATTTTATTTTTAAAGCATCAATACCTAAGCAAATAAAACAACATATTTTGCATGACTTTTAGCATTTAGAATTTTTTAATTTTGATTTTTTCTTTTCCTCATTCACATGTTCTTTGTTCACATGTTTTGGTGCAATTATTGTGAAATCTTCTAGCAAGTCTGACAGTATAACAGCTTATAAATAAAATAACAATAATAACTTGACATTTATTGTGTCCTAAGTGCTAGGAATTCTACTAAATTATGTGAAAAATCTCATTAGTCATTTCTCAAATATATGAGAGTTGATGTTAAAACAACCCACATTTTACAAATGAAGAAACTGAAGTCTAATAAATAAATAACTTGTCTAAGTTCAAAAACCTAAAAAGTGGACAAGCTAGGATGTTAAATCTGGATGTCTGATTCCAAAGTGGAGTGTACACATTTTAACCTTTATAAGGTTTGAAAATGATGTCTAGAGTGAAATGTCACATGAAAATTGTATGGCTTTTAAACCAATAAAAACCTATATATGTTAACTACAAAGCTACCATTTCTTCCTGTCAGACATTATATTAATGCAAGTTGTTCATTAAATGTAAATTTGTAGGAGACTTATTCTCTCAGACTGTGAAGACAACCTGATAAGGCTTTAGGGAAAATACATGGCACATGGACTTCCTAGTTAAGAAGTGCTGATTCTCTCCATCAAAAGGTCAAAGTTTTCTCAGATTCCCTCATTGCTAATATGAATGTGCCTCTTTGCAGGGAAGGCATAATAATAAATTTGAAAAGTTCTGCATGATGCTCTGAGCCTTACAAAGTAGAATAATATGCTCTATAAATACTCAGTAAAAAACCTATCAGCCCAAAAGCCAACTTGATGTGTAGCTATACTTTTGTGCATCACATATGGTAATGGAATAGAAAATTACCTGGAAAAAAACCTTTTACACTGTTAGAAGATTCAATTCAATGCTCTAAAGCTGAACAATTCTGAATTAGAGCGTTAACACCTTATTTAATGGTTTGAATACTGACTTCTCACCAGTTTAAAGGAAATGTGGTAATGCATCAACTGCTTTTTGATGATATAGTCAAACTAATACAGAACCATTAAATCTGTTGCTATTTGAATGAGTCAATATTTTCTAAATATCTTAGCTGCTGATTGCTGACTGATTGATTTGACCAATTAAGTATCTGATTATGAATGACTCATATGCCTGCTATATTGAGTAAAAACAATGGTATGGAAATTTTGATTTTGTGCATGCAACACAATTTAAAATACAGGAACTATGATAGTTGAATTGATTAGTTAGTCATAAACCATTTGAGGTCTATAATTTTAAAGCTAGCTGGATAACAAAAAATTGCCCACTGAATTTTGTACTCCACCTCAACCAGAAAATAATAATTCCATTTCTAATACCCTAAAATCTCTTAATTTGGTGTGATAACATTGCACAGAAAATCTCATTAGAAGAAACTGCACTAGTGATATTAAGAATCCATCAAAAGGCCTAATGGTTATCAGATTTATCTGCCACATCATCTCAGGAAACCAGAGCTAGGAAAGAAGATAAAAATAGTTCCTGCCTCATTATTGCAGAGAGGACTGAGTTAATGGACACAAGAGGCATGCCCAGAGCCTAAAAACATACAGGTATATTTGTACACATTAACTGCACATGAAAAAAATGAGGCCCAAAGAGGCTGCAACTTTTTCAAAAATATCACCATTTTATTGGGGAAAATAAACTATAAATACTACTTTAGAAAGACATTTTTACTATAGTGAGTATTAAAGTTGAAAATGATCTGGAGTTAATAGATGTCAAATCAATTCAAAGAGGCTATGCTTGTGAAGGAATGAACTAGAAGCTGATTAAATTTGGTATATCCACATAATAAAATTCTACGTAGCTGTTAAAAAGTATGTGGCATGTACATTAAAAAAACTATAAAGTGTAATTCTAAACAATGTTGAAGCCACAAGAAGGCAAAAAAGAGAAAACAGAGAACACAAAAACAGAACCCCAAATGGCAGACTGAAGCTCTAACATATCAATAATTTCATTAACTATAAATGGTCTAAATACACTAATTAAAAAATCAGAGTTTGGCAGATTACAAAAATTATCAAACTATTGTCTGTCCATAAGAAATTCACTTCAAAATAATGATATAGCTAGACTAAAAGTAAAATAATGGAAAGTATGTATCATGTAAATATTAGTCAAAAGATAGGAGTGGCTATATTAATATCACATAAAAACAATCTTTTTTTTTTTTTTTTTTTTTTTTTTTATTTTTTTTTTTTTTTATTTATTTTTTTTTTTTTTATTTTTTTTTATTTTTTTTTTTTTGAGAGGGCATCTCTCATATTTATTGATCAAATGGTTGTTAACAACAATAAAATTCAGTATAGGGGGGTCAATGCTCAATGTACAATCATTAATCCATCTCAAGCCTAATTCTCGTCAGTCTCCAATCTTCTGAAGCATAACGAACAAGTTCTTACATGGTGAACGAATTCTTACAGAGTGAATAAATTCTTACATGGTGAACAGTACAAGGGCAGTCATCACAGAAACTTTCGGTTTTGATCATGCAATATGACCTATAAACCATCAGGTCAAATATGAATATTCATTTGATTTTTGTACTTGATTTATATGTTGATCCCACATTTCTCCTATTATTATTATTATTTTTATTTTTAATAAAATGCTGAAGTGGTAGGTAGATGCAAGATAAAGGTAGAAAACATAGTTTAGTGCTGTAAGAAGGCAAATGTAGATGATCAGATGATCAGGTGTGTGCCTATGGACTAAGTATTAATCCAGGCTAGACAAGGGCAGCAAGACATCCACGGATGCAGAAGTTTTCTCTCAAAGCAGGGGGGGTGAGGTTCTGAGCCTCACCTCTGTTGATCCCCAAATTCTCACCTGATGGCCCCCCTGCGACTGTGCCTGTCTTAGGTTGTTCCTCCCTTGAGGAATCTTACCCGTCTCTGGCTAACCAGTCATCTTCCGGGGCCATACAGGGAAATGTAAAGTTGGTAAGTGAGAGAGAAGCCATATTGTTTGCAAAGGTTAGCTTTTTACTTCTTTGCAGATTTATGCCCTGTGGCTTCTATGCCCAGCACTTGTCTCGAGGTATCTTTACCACCTGGAGGAATTATGATACTCGGTAAATTCGATATGAGGCACGAATTCTATTTAAGGTTTGTAATTAGGAAGGAAGAAGAAAAGCTATAGATTTAGCATATGAAGGAAACTTGGGAGGATTGATTATTTCTTTGACATATCTTCTTGTATAGTACCTTAAGTATGTATAGGTTTTAAACTACTAACTAATTTGCACACACATATTAACATAATAGGAATACGGTGACATAAACAAAGCAAATCTATAATTACCATCCATCTCCAGTGAAGCCAAGAAAACCATTTAGGCACCCTAGGCATTTGTGAAAATTTATCTATGATATGATGGATATTTTCCAACTGTACTTGAACCATCAGACAAATTAAAGCAGCCCATTTCTGGGATCTGTTCACATCCCATATGTTCTTTTAACCATAGATAGTCTATAGTCATGAGATTTTGGGGTGCTACAACTTGCACCCCTCCCAACTCCTGGTTGAGTTCCAACAGTACAGATCCAGTCAAATTCGTTGTCTCACTGTATGCACATGCCAGCCTAGACATCTCCCTCCTCCTTCTTATGGCAAGTCCAGGAGACGGTGGGCTGGATGCAGCCACAACCGCAGCATCGTCCGGATCCCTGTGGAGGCTTTTTGATGATCATCCCCCGGCACGAGTCCTCCAGAGAGTGCTGATGCCGGAAGCTCCTCCTCATATCGTATCTTAGTTCATTTTCTGGGTATCCAAGCTAGGCCTTGATCTTCTGCGTAGAAACAAACAGACCCTTTGCCCACACTTTGACATGCCCTCTATACCACTGTGCAGAACTCATTGGAGGTCAGCACTCAGTAACTGCTTTTTTTTTTTTTTTTAATTAAGAGAAAGGAATATTATCAGAAAAGAGTACCTCCATAGCTGATCATCTGACACCCTTTAAGTGATCAACATTAAGGATATTTAAAGCATGCGTTGATCTTTGATTTACCAATAGTTTTATCCTGTTAAGGAGTAATCCCCCTTTTCTTTCTTTCTTTCTTTTTTTTTTTTTAAATTTTTAATCTACACTTACCTGAAGAATACTATGTTTACTATGCTCTCCCCTATATCAGGTCCCCCCTAACAACCACATTACGGTTACTGTCCATCAGCTTAGCAAAATGTGGTAGAGTCACTACTTGTCCTCTCTGTGTTGTGCAGCCCACCCTCCCCTTTCTCCCTCCCCCCCATGCATGCTAATCTTAATACCCCCCTTCTTCTTCCCCCCCCTTATCCCTCCCTGCCCACCCATCCTCCCCAGTTCCTTTCCCTTTGGTACCTGTTAGTCCATTTTTGGGTTCTGTAATTCTGCTGCTGTTTTGTTCCTTCAGTTTTTCCTTTGTTCCTATACTCCTCAGATGAGTGAAATCATTTGGTATTTCTCTTTCTCCGCTTGGCTTATTTCACTGAGCATAATACTCTCCAGCTCCATCCATGTTGCTGCAAATGGTTGGATTTTTCCACTTCTTATGGCTGAGTAGTATTCCATTGTGTATATGTACCACATCTTCTTTATCCATTCATCTACAGATGGACATTTAGGTTGCTTCCAATTCTTGGCTATTGTAAATAGTGCTGCGATAAACATAGGAGTGCATCTGTCTTTCTCAAACTTGATTGCTGCGTTCTTAGGGTAAATTCCTAGGAGTGGAATTCCTGGGTCAAATGGTAGGTCTGTTTTGAGCATTTTGATGCACCTCCATACTGCTTTCCACAATGGTTGAACTAATTTACATTCCCACCAGCAGTGTAGGAGGGTTCCCCTTTCTCCACAGCCTCGCCAACATTTGTTGTTGTTTGTCTTTTGGATGGCAGCTATCCTTACTGGTGTGAGGTGATACCTCATTGTAGTTTTAATTTGCATTTCTCTGATAATTAGCGATGTGGAGCATCTTTTCATGTGTCTCTTGGCCATCTGTATTTCTTTTTTGGAGAACTGTCTGTTCAGTTCCTCTGCCCATTTTTTAATTGGGTTATTTGTTTTTTGTTTGTTGAGGCGTGTGAGCTCTTTATATATTCTGGACGTCAAGCCTTTATCAGATCTGTCATTTTCAAATATATTCTCCCATACTGTAGGGTTCCTTTTTGTTCTATTGATGGTGTCTTTCGCTGTACAGAAGCTTTTCAGCTTAATGTAGTCCCACTTGCTCATTTTTGCTGTTGTTTTCCTTGCCCGGGGAGATATGTTCAAGAAGAGATCACTCATGTTTATGTCTAAGAGGTTTTTGCCTATGTTTTTTTCCAAGAGTTTAATGGTTTCGTGACTTACATTCAGGTCTTTGATCCATTTTGAGTTTACCTTTGTATATGGGGTTAGACAATGGTCCAGTTTCATTCTCCTACATGTAGCTGTCCAGTTTTGCCAGCACCATCTGTTGAAGAGACTGTCATTTTGCCATTGTATGTCCATGGCTCCTTTATCAAATATTAATTGACCATATATGTTTGGGTTAATTTCTGGGGTCTCTAATCTGTTCCACTGGTCTGTGGCTCTGTTCTTGTGCCAGTACCAAATTGTCTTGATTACTATGGCTTTGTAGTAGAGCTTGAAGTTGGGGAGTGAGATCCCCCCTACTTTATTCTTCTTTTTCAGGATTGCTTTGGCTATTCGGGGTCTTTGGTGTTTCCATATGAATTTTTGAATTATTTGTTCCAATTCATTGAAGAATGTTGCTGGTAATTTGAGAGGGATTGCATCAAATTTGTATATTGCTTTCGGCAGGATGGCCATTTTGACGATATTAATTCTTCCTAGCCATGAGCATGGGATGAGTTTCCATTTATTAGTGTCCCCTTTAATTTCTCTTAAGAGTGACTTGTAGTTTTCAGAGTATAAGTCTTTCACTTCCTTGGTTAGGTTTATTCCTAGGTATTTTATTCTTTTTGATGCAATGGTGAATGGAATTGTTTTCCTGATTTCTCTTTCTATTGATTCGTTGTTAGTGTATAGGAAAGCTACAGATTTCTGTGTGTTGATTTTGTATCCTGCAACTTTGCTGTATTCCGATATCAGTTCTAGTAGTTTTGGAGTGGAGTCTTTAGGGTTTTTTATGTACAGTATCATATCATCTGCAAATAGTGACAGTTTAACTTCTTCTTTACCAATCTGGATTCCTTGTATTTCTTTGTTTTGTCTGATTGCCGTGGCTAGGACCTCCAGTACTATGTTAAATAACAGTGGGGAGAGTGGGCATCCCTGTCTGGTTCCCGATCTCAGTGGAAATGCTTTCAGCTTCTCGCTGTTCAGTATAATGCTGGCTGTGGGTTTATCATATATGGCCTTTATTATGTTGAGGTACTTGCCCTCTATTCCCATTTTGCTGAGAGTTTTTATCATGAATGGATGTTGAATTTTGTCAAATGCTTTTTCAGCATCTATGGAGATGATCATGTGGTTTTTGTCTTTCTTTTTGTTGATGTGGTGGATGATGTTGATGGATTTTCGAATGTTGTACCATCCTTGCATCCCTGGGATGAACCCCACTTGGTCATGGTGTATGATCCTTTTGATATACTGTTGAATTCTGTTTGCTAATATTTTATTGAGTATTTTTGCATCTACGTTCATCAGGGATATTGGTCTGTAATTTTCTTTTTTGGTGGGGTCTTTGCCTGGTTTTGGTATTAGGGTGATGTTGGCTTCATAGAATGAGTTTGGGAGTATTCCCTCTTCTTCTATTTTGTGGAACACTTTAAGGAGAATGGGTATTATGTCTTCTCTGTGTGTCTGATAAAATTCCGAGGTAAATCCGTCCGGCCCCGGGGTTTTGTTCTTGGGTAGTTTTTTGATTACTGTTTCAATTTCTTTGCTTGTAATTGGTTTGTTTAACTTTTGTGTTTCTTCCTTGGTCAGTCTTGGGAGGTTGTATTTTTCTAGGAAGTTGTCCATTTCTTCTAGGTTTTCCAGCTTGTTGGCATATAGGTTTTCATAGTAGTCTTTAATAATTCTTTGTATTTCTGTGGAGTCTGTCGTGATTTTTCCATTCTCATTTCTGATTATGTTGATTTGTGTTGACTCTCTTTTTCTCTTAATAAGTTGGGCTAGAGGCTTATCTATTTTGTTTATTTTCTCAAAGAACCAGCTCTTGGTTTCGTTGATTTTTGCTATTGTTTTATTCTTCTCAATTTTGTTTATTTCTTCTCTGATCTTTATTATGTCCCTCCTTCTGCTGACTTTAGGCCTCATTTGTTCTTCTTTTTCCAGTTTTAATAATTGTGATGTTAGACTATTCATTTGGGATTGTTCTTCCTTCTTCAAGTGTGCCTGGATTGCTATATACTTTCCTCTTAAGACTGCTTTCGCTGCATCCCACAGAAGTTGGGGCTTAGTGTTGTTGTTGTCATTTGTTTCTATATATTCCTTGATCTCTATTTTGATTTGTTCATTGATCCATTGATTATTTAGTAGCATGTTGTTAAGCCTCCATGTGTTTGTGAGCCTTTTTGTTTTCTTTGTAGAATTTATTTCTACTTTCATACCTTTGTGGTCTGAAAAATTGGTTGGTAGAATTTCAATATTGTGGAATTTACTGAGGCTCTTTTTGTGAGCTAGTATGTGGTCTATTCTAGAGAATGTTCCATGTGCACTTGAGAAGAATGTATATCCTGTTGCTTTTGGATGTAAAGTTCTATAGATGTCTATTAGGTCCATCTGTTCTAGTGTGTTGTTCAGTGCCTGTGTGTCTTTACTTATTTTCTGCCCGGTGGATCTATCCTTTGGGGTGAGTGGTGTGTTGAAGTCTCCTACAATGAATGCATTGCAGTCTATTTCCCTCTTTAGTTCTGTTAGTATTTGCTTCACATATGCTGGTGCTCCTGTATTGGGTGCATATATATTTAGAATGGTTATATCCTCTTGTTGGACTAAGCCCTTTATCATTATGTAGTGGCCTTCTTTATCTCTTGTTACTTTCTTTGTTTTGAAGTCTATTTTGTCTGATATTAGTACTGCAACCCCTGCTTTCTTCTCACTGTTGTTTGCCTGAAATATGTTTTTCCATCCCTTGACTTTTAGTCTATGCTTATCTTTGGGTTTAAGGTGAGTTTCTTGTAAGCAGCATATAGATGGGTCTTGCTTTTTTATCCATTCTATTACTCTATGTCTTTTGATTGGTGCATTAAGTCCATTTACATTTAGGGTGACTATTGAAAGATATGTACTTATTGCCATTGCAGGCTTTAGATTCGTGGTTACCAAAGGTTCAAGGTTAGCTTCTTTAGTATCTTACTGCCTAACTTAGCTCGCTTATTGAGCTGTTATATACACTGTCTGGAGAGTCTTTTCTTCTCTCCCTTCTTATTCCTCCTCCTCCCTTCTTCATATGTTGTGTGTTTTGTTCTGTGCTCTTTTTAGGGGTGCTCCCATCTAGAGCAGTCCCTGTAGGATGCCCTGTAGAGGTGGTTTGTGGGAAGCAAATTCCCTCAGCTTTTGCTTGTCTGGGAATTGTTTGATCCCACCATCATATTTAAATGATAGTCGTGCTGGATACAGTATCCTTGGTTCAAGGCCCTTCTGTTTCATTGCATTAAGTATATCATGCCATTCTCTTCTGGCCTGTAGGGTTTCTGTTGAGAAGTCTGATGTTAGCCTGATTGGTTTTCCTTTATAGGTGACCTTTTTCTCTCTAGCTGCCTTTAAAACTCTTTCCTTGTCCTTGATCCTTGCCATTTTAATTATTATGTGTCTTGGTGTTGTCCTCCTTGGATCCTTTCTGTTGGGGGTTCTGTATAATTCCATGGTCTGTTCGATTATTTCCTCCCCTAGTTTGGGGAAGTTTTCAGCAATTATTTCTTCAAAGACCCTTTCTATCCCTTTTCCTCTTTCTTCCTCTTCTGGTATCCCTATAATACGAATGTTTTTCCTTTTGTATTGGTCACATATTTCTCTTAGTGTTGTTTCATTCCTGGAGATCCTTTTATCTCTCTCTATGTCAGCTTCTATACGTTCCTGTTCTCTGGCTTCTATTCCTTCAATGGCCTCTTGCATCTTATCCATTCTGCTTATAAATCCTTCCAGGGATTGTTTCACTTCTGTGATCTCTTTCCTGACATCTGTGATCTCCTTCCGGACTTCATCCCACTGCTCTTGCATTTTTCTCTGCATCTCATCCCACTGCTCTTGCATTTTTCTCTGCATCTCATCCCATTGCTCTTGCATTTTTTTCTGCATCTCTGTCAGCATGTTCATGATTTTTATTTTGAATTCTTTTTCAGGAGGACTAGTTAGGTCTGTCTCCTTCTCAGGTGTTGTCTCTGTGATCTTTGTCTGCCTGTAGTTTTGCCTTTTCATGGTGATAGAGATAGTCTGCAGAGCTGGTACAAGTGACCGCTGGAAGAGCTTCCCTTCTTGTTGGTTTGTAGCCTTTTCCTGGGAGAATAGCGACCTCTAGTGGCTTGTGCTGGGCAGCTGTGCGCAGACAGGGCTTCTGCTTCCTGCCCAGTTGCTTTGGGGTTTATCTCCACTGTTGCTGTGGGCTTGGCCTGGCTGGGGCTATTCCTCCAAAATGGTGGAGCCCCGTTAGAGGGGGAGCAGCCAGGAGACTATTTATCTCCGTAAGGGGCCTCTGTGCTCCCTGCTGCCCAGGGGGTTAGAGTGCCCAGAGATCCCCAGATTCCCTGCTTCTGGTCTAAGTGACCTGTCCTGCCCCTTTAAGATTTCCAAAAAGCACTCTCCAAACCAAAACAACAACAGCAACAATGAGAGAGGGAACAGAAAGGAAAAAAAAAAGAAAAAACACGCGATTTTTTTTTTTTTCCTCAGGTGCCGGTCCCAGGCACCCGTGCACTGGTCCTGCTGCCCTGTCTCCCTAGCACCAGGGTCCCTGTCCTTTCAAGGCTTCCAAAAAGCACCCACCCACCGGTCCCGCAGGGAAGGAACGCTCAATATTCTTTGTCCTCAGGCACTGGTCCCACGCACCCGCTCACCAGTCCTGCCGCCCTGCCTCCCTAGCACCGGGGTCCCTGTCCCTTCAAGGCTTCCAAAAAGCACTTGGCAAAAAGAGAGAAAAAAAAGGGGAAAAACGCGCGATTTCTTCCGTCCTCAGGTGCTGGTCTCAGGCACCCACCCACCGGTCCCACAGGGAAAAATGCGGGATATTCTTTGTCCTCAGGTGCCAGTCCCAGGCACCCGCTCACCAGTTCCGCCGCCCTGCCTCCCTAGCACCGGGGTCCCTGTCCCTTTTAGGCTTCCAAAAAGCACTCGCAGAAAAGAGAAAAAAAAAAAAGGGGAAAAACGCGCGATTTCCTCTGTCCTCAAGTGCCGGTCTCAGGCACCCGCCCACCGGTCCCGCAGGGAAAAACGGGGGATATTCTTTGTCCTCAGGCGCCGGTCCCAGCCACCCGCTCACCAGACCCGCCACCGTGCCTCCCTAGCACTGGGGTCCCCGTCCCTTCAAGGCTTCCAAAAAGTGCTTGCCAAAAAGAGAAAAAAAAAAAGGGGAAAAACGCGCGACCTCCTCCGTCCTCAGGCACCGGTCTCAGGCACCCGCCCCCAGGTCTCGCAGGGAGAAACGCGGGATATTCTTTGTCCTCCGGCGCTGTTCCCAGGCACCTCCTCACCGGTCCCGCCACCCTGCCTCCCCAGCAACGGGGGCCCGTCCCTCTAAGGCTTCCAAAAAGCGCTCGCCAAAAAAAAAAACTGCTCCGGTTTCTCTCCACCCGCCGGGAGCCGGGGGGAGGGGCGCTCGGGTCCGGCCGGGCTGGGGCTTGTATCTTACCCACTTCACAAGGCGCTGGGTTCTTGCAGGTGTGGATGTGGTCTGGATGTTGTCCTGTGTCCTGTGGTCTCTATTTTAGGAAGATTTTTCTTTGTTATATTTTCATAGCTCTATGTGTTTTTGGGAGGAGATTTCCACTGCTCTACTCACGCCGCCATCTTGGCTCCCGCCCCCAAAAACAATCTTTAGAGCAAAGAATATGACCAGAGATATGAATTTTACACGATAAGTGTCAATGCACCAAGAAGGCATAGCAATGATAAATGTGATAAATGTGTATGCACCAAACAACAAGCTTCTAAAATCCCATTTGATACCAATGCTTTTATACAATTAAAGGGATCATTTTGAATATTTTAATGACCATTAATCCTCTATATTTATAATACCAATTTTATGTTTTTCCTGGTCTTTTTGGTTTTAAATATTGACATTTTTCTATTACAGAACAATTTTGCCAACCTTTCTCTGGTATAGGTTACTAGTTGGGCAGATAGACACTTTCAGTGGTAAAGCTGTTAAAAGGTTTAAATTATTGGCACATGTAAGGGAAGGTATATAGTGTATTTTGAGAAGCTAGATGTGAGAGAAACTTTTCTTTCCTAACACCTTTGCTCAGCGTATAGATAAGTAACACATCAATGATGTAATGTAACAAACTACTCCAACAGTTGATGACTTTAAACAACAATCAGTTATTTGCAAAGATCTGTGAGTCTTATTCAGGCTGGACTAGCTTGGGTAATTTTGTTTTTAACCACAGGTCTGTAGGTTGTCTGGAGTGGCTCTGATTGTGTGTCTTTCACCCTCCTTGGAACAACTGGCTAGGTAGGGCATGGAAATGACAGAGAACAAGAGAAAAGATGTGAGATATCTTAAGGTCTAATTTTAGAGCTGGCACACTGTCCAATCTGCTCATATGTATTAGGCAAAGCAAGTGAAGAGATTTATTTCTAAAAGATACTATGATTGAAAACATTTAAAAAAAAAGGCCAGACTTGGGTTTCCTGTATTACAGTATTACAGTATTAGTTTTGCTGCATAACAAATTGCCACAGACTTAGTAGCTTAAAGCAACACATATTACCTTGAAGTATCTGTGGGGCAAAAATCCAGTTATGTTTTAACAGTGTCCTCCAAGGCTGCATTCTCATCTGCAGGTTCAGCTGGGGAAAAGTCTGCTTTCATGCTCTTTCAGGTTAATGGCAAAATTCATTTATTTGTAGCAGTAGGATTCAGGTTAGCTTGCTTCTTCAAAGCCAGCAACAGACAAAAGATCCTAGCAAGACAGGTGCTACACTGATACATAATCATGTACATCCTATCACCTTTCCTACATTCCACAGGTTAGAAGCAAGTCAGAGTCTTTGCCCACACTCAGGGAAGAAGATTATCCAAAGGCATGAAGACCTGAAGGTGGGATCCTGGAGGCCATTTTAAAATCTGCCCAATATGAGTACAATACTGTCTTACCTGTCAGAATATAAGTAGGTGAGAAGCACACCATGATGGTTTTAAATATGTCTATATATTTTTTATATTCTTCCCTGCAACTCACTCTGTTGAATCTGGACTGGACTTGGTGATTCCTTCTAATAAATAGAATATGGTGGAAATGAATGTATGTGACTTTTGAGGCAAAAGGTGTTGTGATTTTTCTGCTGTCTTTCTTAGACACTTTAGGGGAAATCACCTGCCATGTCATGAGGATATTAAAGCAGTTCCGTGGAGTGGTCCATGTGGCAAAGAACTGAAGGCCCCTGTCAAAAGCCAGCAAGGGGTTTCTGTCAACTATGCGAGCATTAACTCTCTGCTAACAGCTACATGAGTCTGCCATTTTAGAAGAGGATTCTTGAGTTCCAGTCAAACTGTTAGATTTCTGCAGCCCTGGACAATATCTCCTGATGATAAAAACTGAGCCAGACCACTCAGCTAATCACTCCCTAAATTCCTGAACAACTAAAACTATAAGATCTATAAATATTATCACTTTAAATTACTAAGTTCTGGGGTAATTTGTTACTCAATAATAGGTAACTAATACAGACACAAAGTGTTTTATTGTCTGGTTTCCCATCCATCAAAGACCCTCCCTACCACAGGGTACAGAGAACTCTGTTTCTGATAGACTGTTTCATATTTTTTAACCCTCCAAAATGTTTGTTTTAGTTGTTCCCCTAAAGTGACACCAACTAAGGTAGAAATGTCCACTTTTGTTAGCATGTAAGAATTCTTTGTATGAAAAATAAAATGTCCATGCTATGTCTTAAAGCTGTGTTTTAGAGGGGCAATTTCCCCTGGAAAAGGCTGTGCTTTACTTAAACCTCAGAGCTGGCTTGAACCTTTTCCACTCCATATTCTAAAAAGTGTATGCTGCAGACAGATAAGCATATTTTCTGCAAAGAAATGTTCCAAAGATAAAGTAAGAAAGATGAGAACACTCGTTCTTGTACTGTTTCAGGTGAGTGAAGCCTCAGTGCTGATACAAATGAATTTGCTCAAAGGCTTTACTAAGAGAAAACAGTTAAAAGATCAAATCTTCAGAGGAGACTATAACCCTAACAAATTTGAAAGTGAGGTTCCCTTGACAAACAGGCTGTGGATTGTCCTTCCCTCCAGCTGTGAGCACAAAAGCAAAGCAGCAGAAAAGTTCATCAAATTGGATTGGTTTTCTTAATGGGACTCAAATAATCTCGTCTAAGTGAAAAAATATAATCTGGAAGTTAAAAGGGCAATTCTCAGTGGTTATCAAAATAACTGGCTTTACAATTGGATGTTAGCACCATGTATTTCACTTTACTCTTACCCTTCTTGTTTTCCTTATTATCTTCCATGCATTCCACTGTCACAGTTAAGAGCTGATTAAGCCATGATAGAATATTCTGACTTTACCACTTCAAAAATTATCCTAGAGTACTCTTTTCCCAAACACATCTATTTCACAAATAATGTTAGTACTTTTCCTTTGGTATTTGTGTTTTAGTGGTCAGACTCAACTCAACTAATGTATATTCCACAGTAGAAGCAGCAACATGCCCATTAGTTTAATTTAATCCATATTAAATTATGATATTATGCCTTAAAGGGATAAATTTAACAAGGCCTGGATTTAATTTATCAAGTATACTGGAGTAGGTAAATAACAGCATGGAGCCTGATGCATCAGAGTTGGAAGTATAATGAGACCAGTAGGTAAGCCCTCCGTAAAATTACTTGGGGCGTAGAAGAATCCAGACATAGCAATTATACTTCGCAAGAAGAAGCAGTTACACGGAGTGTGAAGCAATTAGTCAGATTTACAGTCTCAAAGGAGAGAAGGGAAAATTACTTA
The DNA here is from genome assembly GCF_040802235.1 of Manis javanica. Lineage (NCBI taxonomy): Eukaryota > Metazoa > Chordata > Mammalia > Pholidota > Manidae > Manis > Manis javanica. The sequence goes on from NC_133164.1 coordinate 17,247,134, forward strand.
AGTTAAACTAAGAAGCATCCTAAATCATCATTACACTGTATTGATTTCAGCTGAAAGAGACTGGCTAGAAATGCTTGGTTTATCTTTACTATTAAATATTTCCATAGTGTTTGACTAGCACCAAGAATATATAGCCCAGCATGTGAGCTACAGTAAATTATAAGCACATAGGCTTTTGCAGTGGGTGCATATCTTCTGGAAGAGGACTCAGAACACTTGGAAGTCAATGCTGATCTATATGCTAGTTGTATTTTTTAACATTCCTGCCAATATGTCAAATAAGGGGTGGGCAAATACCTTTAAACAGGAAGAAGAGTACATGGAAGTGGTTTTAAGTGAGAAACAGGACGCACTATTTTAACTGTTTGGCTTTGTATCACAACCTGTCATTGTCTATTTACTTACTAAATAATCCTGAGTATTTCTGACCAAGTTTATTTGCTAGAAAGATTTAATGTCCCTAAAAATAACACAAAAACATTTTGAAATATGCATTGCTATTTTGAATTATCTACTATATAGTCAGTAGGATGACTGATAAATATTTTCCACTGATTTGTATGAATATATTTTTAAAATGTCAAACTGTTTATATTGAAGGCATCTGACCCACACAATTTTGGATTAGTAAGAGGAACATAAAATCACTCCTCATTGGCAGTGAAATCTACCCGTGAAATTTGTCTTATCAGTGTGGAAAATTAAGTACTCAAATGTCATCTGCATATTTTTGGAAATGGGCTAAAAATTAGAGATACCCATTTTCCACAAACACAGGAATAGGCCAATTATTATTTCTACTGATTCTCTATTAAACACAGGTCTTGAAAGAAAAGAGTAAAAGAGTGAGATGGTATAATAGTATCCACAGGCAGATGGGGTGGTGTGTGTGTGTGTGTGTGTGTGTGTGTGTGTGTGTGTGTGTGTGTGTGTGTGTGTGTGTGTGTGTGTGTGTGTGTGTGTGTGTGTTTTTGCTCACATGCACTCCTTTTATTCTTTAAGATTTTAGTTATCAGAATTGGTCAAGAATGGCTGAAGTTATAGACTACCTGAATTGCCTTTTCTAGAATTAACCAACAAAATCCTTCTGTATAAGAAGGGAGGTAACTAGTACTTAGACTATACCACAGGCTGTGATGGTAGTGTTTGACAATTAACTGGATCCTCAGCAACTCCTAAATTACATTGTTGAGCTTCCTATTTACTGTGACAATAAATCCTTCTAATACTGAGGCTTTGGGAAAACTACAGAGTGGAAGAAAGGGCAGCGTTTATTGGCCTTTACATGGGCTAAAGAACTCCCTGCTCTAGCATATAAAGTAATACAACTGTAAGAAGGAAAAAAAAAAATCTCTGGTCCCTGCAGTCTCTACCTTTACCATTTCCCTTAATTGATGGTTGGTGGGGAAGGAAAGCTTCTTAAAATTTTCCAAGATTTAGTTTTTTTGTATTGCTATTGGTGGGCCCTATTCCACCATTTTTGTCTGTTTTTTTTTTTTTTTTTGTACTTCTGTTTGGGAAACACTTTGATGACTGTTTATGCAAATGAAGGGTATTAGGAACAATAAAAAGAATGCAGTGCCATCTTATTATTGATGAAAAAATCCTTCAAGTTAACCAGTAATGTCCAGCAGCACATGAAAAAACAATACATCATTACCAAGCAAGGTTCTTTCCAGAAATCTAAAGATCGTCCAATTTTAGGCAGCTTTACCATATTAATAGACTAAATGTGAATGCAAAAGATCACTGTCAACACATATTGAGATAGTTTTGATATAAAACTCAGCATTCATTCCTCATGGTGTCAGGAATAAATTACATTTGCTCCTCCAGATCATTCTCTACCCTGCCTCTAGGCCCTGGGGTCTGGCCTGTATGGACCTCATCAAAGACTGTTACACTCTCTGGAGTGGGGGAGGCCTGACTTCCAGGAGATCACAGAGTGAAAAGAGAGTGAGGTCAGAATTTATAGTACCTGCCCCCTCTCTGAAGCATTGTTTCTAGCTAATTTGTCCCTCAAAAACAAAACAAAAAAAATGCCATTGCTGCCCTCAAGGTGGCTTTTCTACATGACTTTCTCCCTCTGAGTCTAGTAAATCTTCAATCTCTTGTCCCTTCTATTTTGGGGGTAATCCCAGCCTTACTGAATATCCTTTGAGTTTCCTGAATACTCTAGCCTCACTTCAATAAATAGTCCTTTGTTAAAGCCAAACTATCCTAATTTCAGTGAGCCATTGGTTTTCCTTCTGTGACCTTTCTTCAGAGGGGAAACCTCCTTACCATGATTGGTATATCAATAAAGTATGTAAATAAAGATAGAATATAGCTAGTCTTTGACGTTCCTGGCTCAGAATTATAATAACCCTTGGAATTTCCTAAGTGATAAAAATACCTTTATTATGCTTATGGTATGACTCCTCGTGAGCCCCTAGATACCTTCTGGATGGTGTTTGGTCCCTAAAAGACCAAGCACATGGTTAGAAGGTTGGGAACTTTGAGTTCGCCTGACCTCCAGGGAACAGATGGTGATTGAGTTCAATTAGGTGGCCAAAAATTTAATCAATCATTCCTAAATCATTAAAACCCAGTAAGAAGCTCAGTGTAGCTTCCTGACTGGAGAATACATTGATGTGCCTGGAAGGGACATGTCCCGACTCCATGTGGAGATGGCGTGTGAGCTCTGCATTCTTCCCAGAACTCACCCTGTATGTATCCTTTATAATAAAACTGTAATCATAAGCAAAGCACTTCCCTGAGTTCTGTGAGTCATTCTAGTGACTTACTGAACCTCAGGGGGTTTATGGAACCTTCAAATTTGTGGTCAGTTGGTTAGAAGCCCAGGTTGCCTGACAACCCCTTAAAATGCAATCTTGAGGAGGATTAAGCCCCTAAACCTATTGAGCCTGATATTAACTACAAGTAGTTAGTGTTGGAATTGCACTGCAGTATATCCAGCTGGGAATATGAAACAGAATTAGGTGGCAGCATCATGTTTAACGGTGAAACTTCCAAAAATCATCCCCCTTAAAATCGGACATCCACTATCAAATTAATTATTTTCATTTTTAGTAATATAGTTAATTAAGGGTATGAATTTTCACAACATAGAACATTGGTTTTGCTGAATTTTATGCACTAATAACCAAGGTCACTCTTTGGCAAAAGGTAAATTTGTTTCTTCATGGTCCATTTTGCAGGTTCTTTTTTTTTGGCAGAAAATCTTTCCCTTTTATTCTAACAGGTTCAGTTTGTTTCATTCTCTTTTGCTGTAAGGTAAACACCTTTATTCTAAAGCATAAATCTACTAGGGAATGAATACAAGGAGATATTAATTTAACTCCATGCAAATTTGTCTTTTTGGCAAAACACAGTTCTTTCTGATATGTTGGCCATGTAGGCCAACTATGGTATTGTTCTCTCTTCTAGGATGGAAATAGATGCACATACTCTCTACAGTAAATTTTCACACTGAGTTCACTGAAATAAACTGCTTTACATTTCTGTTTAGACCTTAGTATTTTAAAAGTGCTTTAATCTTTTATCTATTTAATAACTGTGTAAGACAAACAAGATAGGTGCCTTTGTTGTTATTGTATAGATCAAGAAATTGGAAATCAAAGATTCTAATTGGTATATTCAGAATTGAGTAACTGGAGGGTGGGCTACAAACACAATCTTTGGCTTGTTTGTATCATGGTTTTCTGCTAAACCACCATGCCTCTCTATTTATAACTCAAACATACACTGACTTTTCATGTCAGAGAACTTGGGAATATGTCATTATTATATTAATTCTGACATGTCAAATCATAGGGTTGTTTGATATTTTTTCTACCAATAATTGTGGTGAATTCTGAGAGGTGAGCTTGCAATTCTAGCTTTTTCCATCACACAGTAATTGATAATTGTAACTCACAGCCATGTACATTTGCTTAGAACTACTTATCTGGTGAGTGGATCTGACCTGGGCCATGATGACCAGTGTCAGGCAATACAAGATGACTGAACTTGAATACATCAGAATTTTGTAATTAGATTCAGTTGAAATAAAACTAATGAAGCAAAGTAAGTTGAAGTGTTCCCTGCCTTATTGATAAATTACTCTAGTCCCAAGAATCTGAGTCAGAAACCAGAAGAAATATTTCTGTTGAATAAAAGCATATGGATCCAACTCATTTCTTATAAAACTTTCATTGTGGGTATCAGCAAAAAAGGAATTGCCATTCACTGAACAACTAACTTCATGTGCTTGCTCCTTTACATAGCCAACTCTTTCAAACCTGTCAAACATGCAAAGTCCATATTATTGCCCCATTTTACAAATGAGAAAATTGAGGTTGAGCCATACACTGCTAATATAGACACAGCTCAAATTTGAATGAAGTGTTCTCAAACCAAAGTTCATGCTTTTTCTACTCTCCCAACCCTCTCTCAAAAAAACAAATGTTTATAATTTCTGAATCTCAAAACATTTATATTCACACAACCTTATAAACAGATAATCAATTTTTAAGTAAATTAGTCTACATTTTTATTTGCCTGATAACCAGAAGAGTTAAAAGGGGACAAAATAGAGAATTAAAATATGTCCATTAAACCATTTTTTATAATATCAGACTATATTAAATAACTATGGATAAGACTTCTGGTGAAAAAGATGGCAGGTACCTCCTCCCACATACACATCAAGGAAGCAACTACAGCAAAAACAATGCTGAAAACAACCTGAAGACTGATTTACAAGCCATTTATACCTGGTAAAGAATAGAAGATCATAACAGGGCTAAGGTGGCAGAGCCGTGATAGAGCAGGACCCAAGCTCTTCTCCCATCCCAACTCACAAGTAGGAGGGAGAAGAACAAAGTGGGAAGGGCATAAGCACTCAGGAACTCTGCACACCTGGCTCTGGAGATCTGCTGTGGGAACACTAGTCCACATTGCATTGAGCTTTGCTGATTAATGGGCCTGGACACCACAGAAAGTTGGAGCACTCCGGGAGGAGACTCCTATCACTTGTGGAGGACAGGCACACTCATTTGGTCTGACTGAGACCCAACATAAGGGCAGCAGTTTGAAATATTTGCCAGCAGTGGGAAGGATGCCAGAGAAGTGGGGCTTGGATGGATCTCTCTGCAGGAGAAAGGGCAGGTGGGTGATGCTTCCCCTCAGCCCAACTGGTTGGGTACTTAAGGGAGTCAGCTTCAAAGGTTCCATCTCCCTTGCTGGTGGCTCAGCCCAGAGGTACTTCTCTGTACAACTGTCTGCCTGCCTTTCTGCTTGCCTGGCCCAGCTGTGGTCAAACTGCTGCCTGACAGGGGGAGGAAGACTTTGCAGACTGGCAGGCAGAGGGAGGCTTTACCAGTTTTCTAGGCCCTCTCTCAGCCCAACTTGGCAGATGCCTGAAGCAGCCAACTCAAAACACTCCTTCCTTCTGGCTAGAAGCCTAGCCGCATGCGGCATTCCCCTGCACACCTGCCATGCCTGCCTCTTGGGCCCAGGAGCACCACCATCTCTGCCAGGCAGAGATAAGGTGGTCCCACCCACAATGATCCCAACAGAAGCACAGCTGCTAGGCTCACAAAAGGCCAGCTGAGAGGAGCTGCCAGCCACAGTTGAAAAGATCAGCCACTGTGGGTGGAGGGGCAGCCCTATCCACAATGAACCAACCAGAAGCACGACTCCATGGCTGACAAAGGCCTCTGCTTACAGAGATCAGTCACTGCCATCAGACAGAGAGAAAGGTGGAAACACCCACAGCCCAAAAGAGCAACTGTGTCTCTACTGCAAAGGAGAACCAAGCACTGGAGAGCAAACAGTCTTGAGCTTCTGGGCACCACAGGATGCCTTCCTCATAAAGCCATTACTCTCTAGACCAGGAGGCATAGCAAATCTATCTAATACAGAGGAAGAAACACAGAATCCCTGATAAAATAAGGAGGCAGAGGAATAGGCTCCAAAAAAAACTACAGGATAAGACACCAGAAACAGGGCTAAATTAAACAGAGATCACCACTCTTAATGAAGATTTCAAAGTAACACTCATAAATATACTCACTGATTTGAGGAAAAGTACTGATGATCTCAGGGAGGACTTGAAAAAAGTGAAGAGCTGAAAATGAGCTACTCATGGTTGAAGAATACAGTAACTGAAAGGAAAAATACAATGGAAGGAATGAATAATAGATTGCTACAAGTAGAGGACACAATCAATGAAATGGAAATTAGAGAACAGGAAAACAATGAAGCTGAGGAACAGAGAGAAAAAAGAATCTCTAGAAACTAGAGGATGCTAAGAGAGCTGTATGACAACTCCAAACAAAACAGTATTTCCATAGTAGGGGATACCAGAAAGAGAAGGAGTAGAAAGTCTCTTTGAAGAAATAAGTGCTGAAAACTTCCCCAATCTGTGGAAGAAAACAGACACCCAGGTACTGGAAGCAGAGAGAGCCCCTAACAAAGGAACCTCAGGAAGAAAACTCTGAGACATAGCAATTATAACAGCAAAGATTAAGGATAAAGAGAGGGTACTGAAGGTAGCTAGAGAGAGGCAAAAAAAATTACTTATAAGGGCAACTCCATAAGGCTATCACCAGATTTCTCAGCAGAAACTTTACAGACCAGAAGGGAGTGGCATCAAATATTTAATGTTTTGAAATAAAAGGATCTTCATCTAAGAATCCTCTATCTAGCAAGGTTATCATTCAAATTGAAGGAGAGATTAAAAGCTTCCAGAAAAATGAAAGTTAATGGAATTTACCACCACTAAACCAGCCTTACAGAATACGTTAAAGGAACTTCTGTAGACACAAATGTTCTTAAGCCAAGTTTTTATCAGTGAAAATAAACTCATAGTAAAGGTAGCAGGTGAATTACTAAGCAAATATGAAGTTAAAAAAATGCAAAAGTAGTAAAATCAACTATACACAGTATCAGTCAAGGGATAAACAAAATATGCAGATTATGACATCTAATACATGAAGTGTGGAGGAGGAAGAAGAATAAGAAAGAAGTATTTTTAGATTGTGTTTGAAATAGAGCAACTAAATATAGACTGTTATATATTTTGGAAACTATCATGAACCTTATGAAAACCACAGCCTAAATCCTATAGTAGATAGACAAAAGTTTTTTAAAAATGAAATCCAATCACAACACTAAAGAAAACCATAAAATGACAAGAGAGGAAGAAAGGATCAAGAGGAACTACTAAAACAACCAGAAAACAATTAATAAAATGGCAATAAGAACATACCTATCAATAATTACTTTAACTGTGAATGGACTGAATGCACTGATCAAAAGACACAGGGTGGAAGAATGGATAAAGAAAGAAGACCTATCTATATATGCTGCTTACAAGAGACTCATTTCAAACCTAAAGACATACATAGACTGGAAGCAAATATCTATTTTCTATTTCATGCAAATAATAGGGAGAAAAGAGCAGGAGTTATCAGTTCTTGTATCAGACAAAATAGACTTCTAAACAAAGAAAGCAACAAGAAAGGACATAACATAACAATAAAGGGATCAGTCCAACAAGAGAACATAATAATTATAAATATCTGTGCACCCAATATAGGAGTTCCTAAACATGTAAAACAGTACTAACAGAACTAAAGAGAGAAACAGCAGTACAATTATTTTAGGAGATTTTAACACTCCACTTACATCAATGGACAGAACAACCAGACAGATAATAAATAAGGGAAAACAGAGACACTGAACAACACACTAGATCAGATGGACTTAACAAATATTATACAGAACACTCCACCCAAAAGCAGCAGGATACACATGTTTCTCAAGTGCACATGGAACATTCTCCAGAATAGATCACATGTTAGGACACAGAAAGAATTTATCAAGGAACTTCTCAGACCACAGTGATATGAAACTAGAAATAAATTACATGAAGAAAACAAAAAACCCCACAAACACATGGAGGCTAAACAACACGCTTCTAAATAATCAATGGACCAGTGAACTAATCAAAGTTGAAATCAAGCAATACATGGAGACAAATGAAAACAAAAATAAAACTGTTCAAAATCTGTGAGACACCGCAAAAGCAGTTCTAAGAGGAAAGTACATAGCAACACAGGCATACCTCAAGACACAAAAACAATTCTAATTAAACAGTATAAACTCACAACTACAGAAACTAGAAAAAGAACAAATGAAATCCAAAGTTTGTAGAAGGAGGGACATAATAAAGATCAGAGCAATAAAATAGAGAAGAATAAAACAATAGAAAAAAATCAGTGAAACCACAAGCTGGTTCTTTGGGAAGATAAACAAATAGACAAGCCCTTAAGCAGACTCATCAAGAGAGAGAGACACACACAAATAAACAAAATCGGAAATGAAAAAGGAATAGTTACAATTGACACCACAGAAATACAAAGAATTATTAGAGAGTTCTATGGAAAATTATATGCCAATAAATTGGACAACCTAGAAGAAACTGACAAATTCCTCGAAAAATACAACCTGACCTGGATAGAAACAGAAATATGGACAGACCAATTACAAGTAACAAAATTGAATTAGTAATCAGAAAATTCCCAACAAACAAAATCCAATACCAGAAAGCTTCATAGCTGAATTCTACCAAGCATTTAAAGAAGAGCTAATACCCATCCTTCTTAAAGTATTCCAAAAAGTAGAAGAGGAAGGAATACTTCCAAACTCATTCTATTAGGCCAGCATCACTCTAATACCAAAACCAAAGACACTAGAAAAAAGATAATTATAGACCAATATCCCTGATGAACATAGATGCAAAAATCCTTGACAAAATATCAGCAAACCAAATTCAAAAATACATCAAAAGGATGATCCATCAGAACCAACTGTTATTCCAGTGACACAAGGATGGTACAGTATTTGTAAATCAATCAATGTTATACCACATTAACAAAAAGGATAAAAATTTTATGATCATCTCAATAGATGCTGAAAAGTATTTGACAAAATTCAACATCCACTCATGATAAAAACTCTGAACAAAATGGGTATAGAGGAAACATACCTAACCATAATAAAGGCAACATACACTAAACCCACAGCCAACACCATACTTAATGGTGAAAAGCTGAAAGCTTTTCCTCTAAGGTCAGGAACAACACAGGGTTGTCCACTATTACCACTTTTATTCAACATAGTAATGGAGGTTCTAGCCATGGAAGTCAGGCAAAATAAAGAGATAAAAGGCATCCAAACTGGTAAGGAGGAAGTTAACCTGTCAATATTTGCAGATGACATAATATTATATATGTAATAAAGGGTTAACATTCAAAACACATAAAGAACTTATATGACTCAACACCAAAAAAACAAATAACCCAATTAAAAAATGGGCAGAGGACCTGAACAGGTATTTTTTCAAAGAAGAGACTTACATGGCCAACAGGCACATGAAAAGATGCTCCACAGTGCTAATCACCAGGGAAATGCAAATCAAACCAGAATGGGATATCACCTCACAGCAGTCAGAATGGCCACCACCCAAAAGACAAGAAATAAAAAGTGTTTGTGAGTATGCAGAGAAAAGGGAACCTTCTACATTGTTGGTGGGAATGTAAATTGGTGCAGCCACATTGGAAAGCAGTATGGAAATTTCTCAAAAAAACAAAAATAGAAATATGTATGTCCCAGTAATTCCACTTCTTGGACTTTCCCCAAAGGAAACAAAATTCCTGATTAGAAAAGATGTATGCACTCTTATGTTTATTGTTGCATTATTTACAGTAGCTAAGATACGGAAACAAGCTAAGTGCCTATCAACAAATGAATGGATAAAGAAGAGGAACATGAACACAATGGAAAATTATTCAGTCATAAAAATTCCCTGCCATTTGCAACAACATGGATGGACCTAGAGGGTATAATGCTTAGTGAAATAAGCCAGGTGGAGAAAGACAAATACCATATGATTTCACTGATTTGTGGAATATGAAAACAAAGCAAAACAAAATGAGCAAAATAGCAGTAGACTCATAGACACTGAGAAATGACTTCTGGTTACCATAGGGAAGGGACTGGGATGGGAGGGTGAGAAGAATGAGGGGGATAAAGTGGCACAAAAATCCTCAGTCATAATATAAATTGGTCACAGGGATGGTAGTACATCATGGAGAATACAGCCAATGATTATGTAACATCTTGCTATGTTGACAGATAGTAACTGCACTAATGGGGGTAAGGATTGAAAAATGTGGGTAAGTGTTAAACCACTGTGTTGTATACTTGAAATAATATGTATCAACAATAATTCAAAAAAAACACACACACAGAAATGATAATTTAAACTTCATGCTGAATATGTTCTTGGAAGTTAAGGCATGCCTCTAATACACTACAGTAGTTTCCCCTGGAGCATAAAATATGATTTTATACAGGAGAGGAACCAGCATGGTTAGTGAAGATTTGCTACCATAAAAATTTAGAAGGCACTACATGTTAAATAGACAGATTTAGTATTCTAAAGATTTGTGTGTTCTAGTTACAAATTTAAATTTTAATTACCATAGTACATGATAAAAATACTCAATACTATAATTTTTAAAAACCATATAATTTATTTTCCTAGAAAAAATGTTTATGATTAATTGCATGCAACACCCCTCACCCCAAGAGATCCTTAGTAATTTGCTTCAGTAAAGTTTCTGTTAAAAGTATAATAATTCATTAAGGATTCATTTTGAGTATTGTTTTGCATTTTAAATACTGTTGGATGAATTTTGGTTTTGACAGTAGTGAAATGATTTAGTTTGCAGTGGGTTCTTGGTCATGCTGATCGAGTGTAATAAATCAGTTCCATGAAAAATATTCCGAGTTGACGTCACTGTATTAGCTTTAGGCTATCCAAAGGCAGCCGAGCCTTCGTTTTACCTCAAAAAGTAATGTTTAATTCATTAGAACAGGTAGAAAAAACATGTTTATGCCTTTTCTTGGTATTTTACTTGAAGATTAATCTTTTGTTCACCGCTGGCTCTGTACAAAAGAAGTTTATTGAAAGGAATTTACTGTCACGCCGTGTGTTGGTCTTGGTTTTCTTAACAGTGAATAGGAAATGGTGGGGGGGGCCTAAACAATATTTTAGTTTGAGGGTAGTGTGTTTTCTGGTTTCTACCCTGTCAGATTCTCATCCTGGTCTCCAGGGAGACAAGAAGGGATTGCTTATTTGGCATAATTTGCCTAAAGCCAAGTCCTGAAACTAGGATTAATATTATTTCATTTGACTGAGTTCTGGTTTCCATACATTTGCTAGGGTCTGAATACAATCCATTTTCTTAAAAGACTTAACACCTCTCTTTTACAAACGAAGTTGTATTTTGTACAAAATAATGAGAGAAAAGAAAGGAATATTTGGCTCTGAAACATTTTTTTTTTGGTACATTAAACTAAATAGAATTGGGCTTTTAAACAGGTTTAAGCTTTTTTAGATTAACATTTTTAGAGATATAGGAAAATTTAGGACTCAGAACACCCCTTTCTGGACCCAGATGAAAAACAAAATAATCATGTTTAGAGAAAAATAAGGTTGAAATCATGAAGAATTTTTTTCAATATCTGCATTACAATAATAAAATAGAGATGTAGTATGATTAACTAAGTGAAATATGACTTATTCTGTCTACCCATGAATGTTAGTTTCTACTGATAAAAATCTTGAAGATGTATTATCAATGGACTCAGTTAATAAAGATTAATGATGATATTATAATCTTCAGAGATCGATATCATAATCATATTTTGCTATATAGAGAAGCTTTTTAAAAGTAAAGAATATCCCATAATTGTATTCCAAACGTAGTAAGTATACTAACATAAAATTTTTGTTTTTAGTCTCCAAATTCAGGGATAAAACAGCAGAAAAATTAGAATTAGGTGAAAAAGACAAAATTTAAATACTACAAACCATGATTTATCTGTGGTATAGATGATAATTAATTTTATACCATTCACTCTCCAAGACCTAATCACAATCTTGAAGTTTTTCTATAATGCTTACTACAACTATAATCAATCTCTTCAATGTGAAAAGACATACTTTATTCTCTCTAACCACCTCCCACCCAGTTACTTGACCTGAATTCCCTATACCTGTTAACATTACTACCAATGGACCAGGCTTGACATACTGGAATATATTTTATACTAATTCTTGTCTATACTATACTAACCAATTTATGAATATTCTTACCTTCATAATGCCTTCTTAATGCATCTTGTTTTCCCCTACTCCATTTACAGTGCTCATGTAGAGTAGGGTAAGTTAATTCAGCCCTTTCTAGTTAAGAAAATTAACTACTTCCACTTTTTAGAATTTATATATCTCATTTCCTCCAATTCCCAAACACCTCCAAATCTCCAAATATCATTTCACTCAGAGTTTAAGGACCAAACCCTTCCTGCTATAGAGCAAACAGAGAGAGTAATTTGCTGAATTGGTTTTAATGGACCATCAGAGTCAATTGAAAAATAACTGGTGGAGAAGTTAGAAGGGAGAGAGAAAGAGTGAAGCAGCAAAGAAGGGAGGAAGAATATTTGAGTGAGGAAATCATGACCTGGTTTAAAAAGGAGTTTAGAGGATGAGGGAGAGAGAGAAAAGACCTGGGCCTTTTCAAGAAGGGTGCCAATATATGCCCTATGGGTAGACTTGGAAAAGGACCACCTGAGGAGCATTGCTGAGGGTACAAGACTTGAGCTCCATACCATGCCTCTCTTTGCCTCATCCAGGTTTTGTGCTAGTGTTTTTACTGGATGGGGTTCTCCCTCTAGTCTCCTACAGGGTGATTATCCAGTAGGAATGATACTACTCTGTGTCACAGGATCTGGGTTGGTCCTCATCTCGTAACCCCCAGAACACCCTTAAGATCAATAGAGAGCTGAGTGTTTTGCCTATCTCTCTAACTTTCACATATACTTGGGGAGCTGCTGAACTTATCAACTAGAGGCACTGGGAGCTTGATGACATTTAATGATACATTTGGACATGTGTAGGTTTTAGAGACAGCTTTGATCATCTCTGATTTATCATCTTTTTCTATTCCCATAGTTGAAGGATAAATTTGTAAAAAGGCCAAATCCTGCCTCTCATATAAAATGAACACATGTCAAAGATTTTATTTAACTCACGAATTCATGAGGTAACCAGTTAGATGTTACAACCAGTACAAAAGATAATTCAAGGAGCAGAGACATACAGGGTATTAAATGATTTTAGAGATAGAAGAAAAACCAACTCTTTTCCACAGGGATGCAGGCATTGGGGTTAGGGAGGAGATATAAAATGTCTCTCTATCAAACAAAATTTATTTACATGCTAATACATAAAAATTGTGTGCAGTGCTATCAGTTATCTATAACTCACAGAATTGTTTTAAAATAGCTCAAAAGACCATGAAAGATGGCAATATCTTAGGTTCAGAACCTGGAAGGATAGATGGATGTTCTTTAGACCAGAGGTTGGCAAATTTTCTCTGTAAAGGACCAGGTACTAAATATATTAGGCTTTGTGGGCCACATACAGTCTCTGTCACTTATTCATCTTGGGTTTATTTTGTTTCATTTTACAGCCTTTTAAAAAGATAAAAACCATTCACAGCTCAGATGTACAAAAATAGGCCACTGGCCCAATTTGGCCCATGGGTCCTAGTATGTCTGACTCCTACTCTCAACATGTGCAGTTTATGATTAAAGTCACCCAATAACATTTTCTTCCTCCATTTTAAAGTCTTACAATTTTTTTCTGACAGCATCTGGACCCATCCTTCATTTTGTTGCAAAATAATTTTGGAAAGATACTAATTTGGTCAAATCCTCCTTCTCAAACAACTGCAGTGGATCCTTGCAGAATTAAGTGCAGACTTCTCAAACCTAGCATTCAGGACTATTCATACATTTGACTGTTGCAGATTTATTCTTGAGGATCTTGCCAAGTAAACGACTCACTATTACTTAATTAAACATGCCCTATTTTCTCACTTTCGTTGTTTCTCATGTCTGAACTATTACACACCATTCTCTTCCCTTTTTGAAATCCTAGGCCTGTTTCAAAAGCTTCCTGCACAATAATGTCTTCCCCAATTGATATCCAGGGAGGATATTGTTCTTTGTATCCTCCTAACATTAGTGTCATCGTTTATATCCTTCACACTAATCATCCTTCTATTAACTCATTTTTTACATATATTACTTGTCTTTGTTCAGGGTGCTATGACAAAAATATCATAGAGCGGGGGAGTAGGTGGCTTATAAACAAAAATTTCTTACAATTCTGGAGGCTGGGAAGTCCAAGATGAAGGTGCCAGGAAGATTCTGGTGAGGACATACTTTCTGGCTGTTAGACTGCTGTCTTTCACTATAGGCAAGGGAGCTCCTGTGGTCTCTACATAAGGGCACTAATTCCATTCATGAAGGCTCTGCTCTTGTGATATAATCACATTCCAAATCCCCACCTCCAAATACCTCTAAATATCACACTGGGGATTAAGTTTCAACATGAAATTCAGGGGTATACCAACATTCAGTCTATAAGCACTTCCCATTCAATACTGAATTTTTTAGCTAATCTAGGCCTTTCAAAGATTAGAGGCTCAGTAAACTTTTGTTGAATTACAAGACTTTTTCTTCTCTTTCTAATGCATAATTTTTACTATGCTAGAATAAGACTTTTTAACTTATTACAGTAACTTAAATGTTTATGTTCCCTTTATACCATTAGCCAGGCTGGTAGCTATGGGAAATCACTTAACATTCTTGTAGTTAAAAAAATTATCAGAGAATTTTAAGATTAATATGTATTATAAATTCAAAATGCTGGGGTATGCTAAAAGTGGTCTCTAAACGTAAGAAAACCATGGAAAAACGTCTCCTGGCAAATAAAGGAGAAACTGTCAGATTGATCATATTTTTGGAAAAAGTCAGAATTAATCTTCAGCCAAAATTAATGTTTACTGAAAATGAAAATGATTAAGTCTGACTTTGCATTTTTGCCTCTATTTTCCAAGCCTCCAGCTTTTGGAAATCCAGACATTTTTTCTTGTCTTGCTATGGTGTTGCATATTTAAAACAGACATACTTGCATCTTAAAAGAGTCTTTGAAAAGACAAATAATCTCATGACAAAGGAAAAGTTCTCAGGCAGCCATGAAGCTCTAATTTTGGAAGATCCTTTTCCTAGAAATCTTGAAGGTGAGTGTTTACTATGCTTATATGCATATTAAACCCCTGAAAAGTCATCTTTAAAGTGTCTGGTTAATCTAGTTTAATCACCATTTTTTGGCTCCGCTGCAAAAATGATTCCAACTGCAGTATATCATTGTTCCAGTAGATGGCAAAAGCATACTATACACTAAATCGGAGTAAGTTTGAAAACTTGTATACTGAAGGCATGAACAAATATTCTCAACCTGTGTTAAAAATCTGCCTTTGTGCTGTTTGGGACACCGTGGATGTAAAGGGAATTGTAACATTCGATCAGAGACACCTCTGACTCAAGATAGGTTTTGCTGATATTCTACAGAATTAAAAAAAATAAGACTTCTGAAAACTACAAGACACTCATGAGAGAAATTAAAGATATCAATATATGGAAGCACATCCTATACTCATGGATAGGAAGAATTAATATTGTCAAAATGGCCAGCCTGCCTAAAGCAATATACAGATTCAATGCAATCCCTATCAAAATACCAACAGCATTCTTCGATGAACTAGAGCAAACAGTTCTAAAATTCATATGGAACCACAAAAGACTCTGAATAGCCAAAGCAATCCTGAGAAGGAAGAATAAAGCAGGGGGGATTATGCTCCCTGACTTCAAGCTATACTACAAAGCCACAGTAATCAAGACAATTTGGTACTGGCACAAGAACAGATCCTTGGACTAATGGAACTGACTAGAGAGCCCAGATACAAACCCAAGCATACATGGTCAATTAATATACAATAAAGGAGTCACAGACATACAATGGGGAAATGACAGCCTCTTCAACAACTGGTGTTGTCAAAACTGTACAGCTATGTGAAAGAGAATCTAACTGGATTATTGTCTAACCCCATACACAAAAATAAATTCAAAATAGATCAAAGATCTGAATGTAAGTCATGAAACCATAAAACTCTTAGAAAACATAGGCAAAAATCTCCTGAATATAAACATGAGCAACTCTTTGGGCATCTCCTTGGGCAAGGGAAACAAAAGCAAAAATGAACAAATGTGACTACATCAAGCTAAAAAGCTTTGGTACAGCGAAGGACACCAATAGCAGAACAAAAAGGCATCCTTCAGTATGGGAGAATATATTTGTAAATGACATATCCAACAAGGGGTTAACACCCAAAATATATAAAGAACTCCCATGCCTCAACAACCAAAAAGCAAATAACTCTATTAAAAAATGGGGAGGATATGAACAGACACTTCTCCAAAGAAGAAATTCAGATGGCAAACAGTCACATGAAAAGATGCTCCACATTGCTAATTATTAGGGAAATGCAAAATAAAATCACAGTGAGATATCACCTCATGCCAGGTAGGATGGCCACCATAGAAAAGACTAGGAACAACAAATGCTGGCAAGGACATGGAGAAAGAGGAACCCTCCTACACTGCTGGTGGGAATGTAAACTAGTTCAACCATTGTGGAAAGCAGTATGGAGGTTCCTAAAAAAAACTAAAAATAGGAATACCATTTGACCCAGGAATTCCACTCCTAGGAATTTACCCTAAGAATGCAGGAACCCAGTTTCATATGCACCCCTGTGTTTATCACAGCACTATTTACAATAGCCAAGAAATGGAAGCAACCTAAGTGTCCATCAGTAGATGAATGGATAAAGAAGATGTGGTACATACACACAATGGAATATTATTCAACCATAAGAAGAAAACAAATCCTACCATTTGCAGCAACATAGATGGATATAGAGGGTATTATGCTCAGTGAAATAAGCCAGGCAGAGAAAGACAAGTACCAAATATTTCACTCATCTGTGGAGCAGAAGAACCAAACCAAAAACTGAAGGAACAAAACAGCAGCAGAAGCACAGAACCCAAGAATGGACTAACAGTTATCAAAGGGAAAGGGACTGGGGAGGATGGGTGGGAAGGGAGGGAGAAGGGGAATAAGGGGCATTATAATTAGCACCACATAACATGGGGGGCAGCACGGGGAAGGCAATGTGGCACAGAGAGGACAAGTAGTGACTCTGTGGCATCTTTCTGCACTGATGGACAGTGACTGTAATGGGGTATGTGATGGGGACTTGATAATGGAGGGAATCTAGTAACCACAATGTTGCTCATGTGATTGTATATTAATGATACCAAAAAAAAAATCACAAGAAAAAAAATAGTTTATAGGAACAAATGGTCTCATGAACAAATAAGTCATGCCTGTGTGTTAATTTTGTAATCAATTCAATCAGGCCTTTTAAAAATAAAAAATCTGGAAATGATATGGAAATCATTTTAATTAAAAGAAAGGAACAAGGCACTTTTTAATTTAAAATCATGGCCATAAGTTATTTAGACAGTGGTGTTGTGCAATGGGAGTTAAAAGACACAAAAAACATAAAATATTTACATTCAGTTGCTATTTTTCAGTTATGTGATACCAGCATTTTTCAAAGAATGTACATATTATTGCATGCATTGTAATTTAGAAAGTGTATATGCTTAACTATTCCACTGCTATTCTTGCCTGTTTATGCCTTGCTAATTTGACAATACTGTAATTTAAACCAAGAACATTATACAGTGATGTGATTGTAAGCACTGAGAAATAAAGATGGTGAAATTTATATTCATGCAACATAAACATAAATTAGACAAAATTCAGATAATTTTTCTGGCATTGATGCCTTATGGAAAGGACACACACAACCAAAATTCAGCAAGGTAAATCTTAATTTTCTTTTCAGTTTCATTATATAAGATGACATGTATTCTCACACACAACCCAAAAATTCCTACAATACATGTTAACAATGCCCATTGCTCCATTGCTTCATTTGTCCTCTTGGCCTCAGCAGAACATCTGTCCAGCCCTTGCTGAGGCATGCTGCAGTGGGTGGGAGCTCCCCTGGGGCAGAGTCATATCTAGCAAGAATAGGTACCATGAGGCTTGCTGGTGATGCTTTGCAGTGGACACATGGGCAGGATTTTAGCTGGAATTAGCTCAGGTTGTCAAATCTGAGAATTGAAGCAGTAGCATAAAGGGAAATGAATACTGAGATTCATAGTTAGGAAATTAGAGCAAGACTGGATGAGCTGTGAGATAGATTTGGGCAGTCCAGGAATTAGTTTTTGAAGACAGGCTATATGCCTGTGTATTTTTTCAATGTGGCACTTTGAAAGAAAGTTTAAAGGCACGAGCTAAAGGGAATGTGCTACACTGATGCCTTTAGGGGATGTCAATCTACAAAGTCCCTTCTGACTATTTCCTGAGCTTTGCTAGTAGCTTAGACCCAGTTAGATTGTAGGTGGGATTTGGATTACTTTTTGCTTAACACATTATCATACACATGCTTATAGTACAGCTTTGCTGGCATTTTTCTATCCACTGTAGACATCTTTCAAGACAACACATTTGATTGGGCATTTTATTATCTCAAAGTGCATGATTTTCAAGTACATTTAAGGGAATTTACTGTGTCTTCTTTCCTACTTTTGTTAAAACTTGAATCTGTTTTAGCACTAATTCTTAGGAATACCATACTATTCCCCTTTCTTTCTCCAGAAGAAATGTTGATTTTCTTTTATACATTTGACATATCTACATTTAACCATTTTCAATACCACTGAGATTTTTAAATAGACATGAAAGTACTTCTTTACTCATGGTTTTCTTGATAACAAATAAAGCATGCATAGCCATCCATTTCATTTTAACATTCATATTATCCTTCATTCTAGATACTGCATGAAATCAACTTTGCAAATGCATAATTATTTATTATAACACAAATTAGTTTAAAATAAAGACAAAATTAGAATCTTGAAAAATTCAATGAAAGGAGAAACCAGGTTTGGAGAAGTAAAGAACTTGTAATTAAAATGGCATTAGAGAAACTTACCTATATGTTTTTCACATCTGACATTATTAGGAAAGACAGCTGTATTATTAATTCTGATTTAGCATATTTGATACAGAGGAAAGGATTAGGGTCTCTATCTGTATCAATTTCAATGAAATATTTATAATCTGTTTTCTTTGCTGAAGACAGCATGCAGGCAGAGCTGCTCTTTGATGCTTGTTTCTGTGTTTTGGCCTCAATCTAACTGTGACTATTTCTCTAACTTTGTTACTTAGAGCTGCTGACAACAGGATTCTCATACTGGTTCCTATCTCCATATCTTTTTGTCCCTTTTCTCATTTCTCTAGTGACACCATCACTTTGGTATCTAACTTCTTAAAAGTTCTGGGTGAGTTTTTAAAAAACTCACTAACATATTTTTCATCTATTCTCAATTCTCAGAGCTTTATGGTCTTAGCTCTGCTTTATGTCAAAATGTATGTTGTCAACCCATCTTAGTTCTGCCTTAGCTTCCTCCTACCTCACAAATACAAATACCACCAACATATAATTTCTAAGCACAGCATTATAATCTTTTACCTTCATTTATTTCTAAAGGATTTATTGAAAAGCCACTCATTATTTCTCTGCTACTCATTTTAGCTTCTTTTTCGATTTTTGAATGCTAAGCTCTTTATTTATAACAGAACAGTATTCAATAATTTTACAAATATTAACCAATCTACACATGAATACAAGAGTGAACAAAGCTGATAAAACCCATATCGTCATTAAACTTCCAAGGTAAAAGAGAAGATAGACATTAAAGGCACAGTGAAAAGTAAGATATGATGTCTATGACAGTAGGATCTAGTCTGAAAGAACAACCAAAGTAGGCATCTCTTCCAATCAGTCAGGAAGTGTAATAATGAACTTCAAATTCAGTGCATCAAAAAGCACCATTATACTCACAGACTCACTGTGTCAAGCATTCAAACAGGGCACATCGTGATGATGAGTCTCTGCTCCTTGGTATTTTAGGACTCAGCTGAATGACTTAGAACATAGAGGCCAGAATCATCTGGAGAACATCCATTCACATGTCTGTTGGCTAAGACCTTAGTTAGGGCTGCTGGCCAGAACACCCACAATAAGGCCTCTGCATGTGCTTAGGCTTCCTCACTGCACTAGGATGAGTCCCGAAGCCAGGTGTCCCAAGGAGGGGCCAGTCAGAGGCTGCATCCCTTTTATGACCTAGCCCCAGAATTCACACAGCATCGCTTCTATCACTTCTGTCACATTCTACTGGTTGGTGAAGTCACAAGCTAGCTTAGGTTCAGAGAAAGGGAAAAGAGACTCAGCTTTTGATAGACTAGAGGCAAGGTTCTGAGAAAGCATATAAGATGAGATATATTACTATGCTATAACCGTTTTTAGAAAAATACAACCTGATAAAGCATCTTTGAAAAAGTGATATTTAGGCTGAAGCTGGTTGAAAGGGAATGAATATGAAAAGGCATTATAGTCAGAAGAAGCAGTCTGAGTAAAGACCCTGAGATGAACTAAGCAAACGGCTTACCTAAGAAAAAAAGACCCAGTTTGACTGGGTCATAGAGATTGAAGAGGTGACTGGCAGGAGATGAAACTAGTGAGGTAGAGCCTTCAAGGCCTCTGTAGAGTTCAGACTACAAGGGAAGGCCTTGGCGTCATGTTAACTACATACCAACCTCATCATAAAGGAAATAAGAGACCATGAGCTGCTTATAATTTGGGGAGTGGGATGATCAGATTTGCGGTTACAAATGCCAGGCTGCCAGACTACAAGATAAAACTGTGGGCAGTGGGGCCAGTTAAGTGAGTACTGCAATGACCCAGGTCAGAGGTAAAAGTGGCCTGGACTAGGGTGGTGGCTGTGAAGATAGAGTTGAGTAGATAAATTTGAGACATAGTTAGTAGGGATGGGCCAGATTGGGAAATGGTTTGGCTGTAAAGGGTAAGAGGGTAGTCAGATTTGAGGCTATATTCCAGGTGTTTTGCTTTGTAAAGCATATATTGAAAGACTTGAGTAGCAGGAATGGGTTTTGTGGGGGATATTTTGAGTTAAATTTTAGAGTTATTGATTTTGAAGTGTTTTGAAACAATGCTGAGATGTCCACTTGTCAGTGGATTATATGTGCCTGGAGTTCAGGAGGGATGGTGCATGCATTTGTGGATCATCAGCAGATACATGGTACCTACTGCCATGGATTGGATCAGAAGAAGGTATCAATAAAATGGGCAGCAGTTTCACATGTTAGGTTTCTGAAAGAATAAGCAGAACTTCACCAGGCAGATAAAGAAAAGAGACTTGGGAAAAGGAATATGCCTTTTCTTACATTTTAAACTACTTCAGGGTAGGGGCCCTTTCTTTACAGAATAGATGGAGATATAATTAGAGGTAGGACAGGTCAGATTTTGGAAAGAGTTTGGCTATAAAGGATTGCTTTGCAAGGACCATTTTCTATAACTCATGAAGAAATTCTTGACATGAGGCTGGGAAATACTGAGTTCATCAATGACGAAAAATAACGTTCATCATTAGAAAGAAAGGCACTGTTTCACAGAGATATCATTTTATGTGTTGTGAAATAAAGGAGATGCTTTCTAAATAGTAAAAAGTACACTTGGTATTTGGAGTGAAGATGAACAATCAGAATTAGTTACACAAACTTGTGAGACTATATTTTGAAATGATGCTCAATGAAAAGTCTGCAGATCAATGAATTTTCTGTGGGAGTTGTTTCTATATTCTGCAGTATCGAAGGGTGGTTTTGAGAAAAGTGTGTTCAAGCCTTTGAAGCTCTTGTCCCTTTGGGTACAAATAGGTGGGAGGATAGGAAGACTTAGAGTAGTTTATCTTACTGGTAACTAGAGAGGTCGCTGGGGTTGGTCACATTTAACCAACTAGCTGGTGGAGCTGCTGTGGGCATCTTAACTTGAATGTGGAATAAAGAATGATCACCTGGGTTTATTTATTTAGAGAACCTGTCTTATTTCTTAGTGATCTAAGAATATCACCAATAAAGTTATACTTCTGTTAATATGTGTTGTTTTCTGACACTTGGTTTATTGCTTTCAAGTAGCTGATTATCTTGAAGAGAATAGACTTAAGTGTCAATAATAAACTGTTGGTAAAGTGCTTGTAATCTCCAGAACCCCAAAATGTTGTGTTTTCTCAGCAAAGAGTGAAAGAACACTTGGGTAATAAGAATTATCTAATGTGAATGGTTTAATATTTTCCAACCTGCATGAGTGTAGGGAAAATTCTGAAGATGGAACTTATTACTGAACTAATTTATAAATGTCAGTACTAGGTATTTTTGAATGGAAAGTTGGTTTTCTATAGGGTTCATTTAGTCTTTCACTGATTTAATATATATTGAATATCTACTACATGCTACTTATACTTCTAGGCTCTTGAGGTCTAAGAAATGAGCGTAGTCATTGCCATTAAGAAGCATACAATGAAAAAAAAGGGAAAGTCTACAAAATACCAGATTGCAGTTCAGGGTGCTATGAAAGTACAAAGAACTCTAGCCTAAATCAGAAGTTTTCCCTGATGTCTGATTAAAAGTCAATTTGAATAGAATCCTTTGCAAGACAATAAGGTATTACTTTCTCTAGTGTTTTCCTGTTAATATTGAAAATACCCAAGTAAGGAGTAATATGATTCCAGTGTGAACAGGCTTATGCCTCACTTTCCATATGATAGGTGGGATCTAGATCAATGGAATGCTGTATACAATGAATGTGCTGAAAGCAGCAAACAGTAGGTTTCCCTGGGGCCTGATTTTCCCTGCTAGATCTGCTGTGCCAAGTGTTGTGCTTAGTGCCTGAATGTGATTCAACATCAGTGGTCTTCAAAGCCATTAGTGAGTACCTGGATCATCAGGAGGACTCTCAAAGCACAGTCTGGACTCCGGGTTTGGGGAGAGGCCCAAGAATTTACATTTCTAATATTTCCCAGGTAGTGCTGATGCTTCTGATCCTGGAACCACACTTTGAGAACCACTACATTAGATTTATCTTTGTCCTCAGTGAGTTTACAGACATGTGAGGGAGACAGGTAAATAAACAAGATACTAGTGATACACTGTGACAAATAAAAAGGGAAGTGAAGATTTGAGCTGAGATTGCTTAGAATCATCAATAATCAAGACTCGTACTGACTTGGTGATTTGTAGACAGGCAAAGTGAAGTAAACATTTGAAGTACTTATTAAGATACTTTGTCCCCAAAGCCCAACAGTATAAACCTTTTATTGAGGAAGAAAAAGTGACAATGCTGCCTTGATTGCTTGTCTGTGCTGATCGGTTTCACCACTTAAATGCCTCCCTCTACAATTCACCTCTTCTTTGTAGACTTAACCTCATATCATTTGGGAACTACCTTTCTCTCCAGTGTCAAAGATAAATAGTGGCTGTGTTTGTGTTTCTTGACAGCCATATAAAAGTGCATTTATAAATTTGGGTTTCATCTTTCTTGTACAGCTGCTAATATAATGCTTATGTTAGAGCCTAAATAGTCTTTTTTTTTTTTTTTTGGCAAGGTTTATCTTCTGACCCAATTTTAAGCAATCTCAACAGAGATTATTTTATACAGAATAGAACAACCCTGACCTTTTGAAGAAAGATTTTGTTAGTACAAAGTAGCTATGTGAATAGTCAATAGTCAATTTACTTTGGAATAGTTAGAGAGGAAAGTTATTTCCTTCAAATTTCACTTTACTGAGAGAATGAAGACCAGTTTCAAACAGCATATGTCTTTCCCTCAGATATTTAGAATTGCCCCAAAGTAGAGAACAAAGCTTTCTAAAAAAAGAAAACATGGGAAACTAATAAATGCTGTCCTTGCCTTGTATTTCTCTCTTCTGAGTTGCTGTAATATAATTTTCTTGTCCACTCAACTCTTTCCTATCTCCCTGTCCCTTTGCTTTCTACTACACTCTACTTTCAGGGAAAAAAGGAGTTCCTTGCCATCACAACTATTTATGAGGTCTAAGTTTGTGTCCTTCCATTTGCTTTCCCTCTTACCTACCTCAAATTTTGACCTACTTTTACCAGTTAATGTCACTTAATCTTTCCTGTATTTTTTCCTCTGTTCTAGGATACTGTGGAATAGAACGCAGCATTCCTAATGTTGATTTCTTTTTTTACAAAAGTACTTAACTCCCTTTTTTATTTTTCAAGAATTTACTTACTAGTTATTAAAAGACATAGATTAACAAAATTAACAAGTGATGAAGTTATAAAGTCACAAGAAGTCTTAGAGTGTCTTCTTTGTAGCTATATACAGTTTTGCAATGTGAACATTTGCTTTTTAAATGCCTTTTCCCTGACTCCTTGATCCATTTGATTCCCTGAATTCCTATATCCCTGATTCTCCTGGGAATCTCTAACAGATTTTTTTTTCCATAGGACATAATAAAAAACCTTCTCCCCCTACTACTGTTACCCTTACTCTTGGCCCCTCTTTCTTTTCTCCTAATCACAACCCTACATGCCTTTATACTAGTGTGAGCACCTTGCTTTCCGGTCTACACTCAGCAGGGTCAACTTGGACTCCAACAAATCTTTTCTTTACTAAAAGTTTGTTTAATGCCATAAAGAACATTTTCATCTACCTTATATTCTGCAATCTAGTCCCCCCAATTTTCTTTTAGTGGTCTGACCTAGATTCCACCAAGTTACATAAATAAAGTAATTAGCTGAGTTCCGTATAAGGATAATATTCTAGTACTTTCCAGTCCTTCCCCTCCCCTTCTTTCTTAAAATGATAGGCAAATTCATACCACTGAGAATCTCTATCTTGCTACTATACCCTTGGTACCAATTTCTGTTCTAGGCAGGCGTCATTGGTTGCAAGGAACTGAACTGTCAAGGTTCCTTAAACAAAAACGAAGGCTTTCATAAAGGTTTGGACAAACACAGTCAGGTCTCATGGGCACTGTCACTGAAAACAAGGTATCTGACTGGAGCCAGGTTTGCTCTTTCAGTATCCTCTGGGCAAGATCTCCTTGAGGCCATTCTTGGTAAGTCTGGTCTGTTTTGCTCTCACAGCTTTAACTCGGCTTTACTCTCTCACATGACTCCCCAACTCATTGACTCTGTATCTCAGTGCCACTTTGATTAAATTCAAGAGATGAACAGGAATTCCTGATCCATCTGTTGTCATCCACAGTTTCACCTATTAAAAAGGTGAAACATTTCATCACATTTATAACCTTTTTTTTTGTCAGAGCCACCTCTACCAAAAGGTTAGACCACTTTAAGAAAAAATTAAACTAAAATTCTGCACATAAGTATCATTTGAAAACAAACTGTTTTAAAACCATCTCAAAAGTAGAGCCTGGATACAATAAATATCCATTTTTAATGTATTAAAGAAGTACTTCGATAATCTCAACCTTTTTACATCTAGAATGAAGCAAAAAGTGCTCTGATAATCTCAACCTCTCTTTTTATGTCTAGAATGAATTCAAGGACTCAATTTGAGAAGAAGTCTGTTAATAAATAATGACAGAGACCTAAGTTAGTACAGGGTATCTGCTGACCAAAATCATAAACAATGACTATGAATAAGCTCAAGGAAAATAAACTCTATAGTAGATGCCTGTCAATGCAAGCTTGAACTACAACTTTATCTGATTTGTGAAAAAGTCCGGTGGATGCCCTTTTCTGAGGTCATGAAGGTGGAGGCCTCATGATAAGATAAGTGCCTTTTTAAGAAGAGACACCAGAGAGTTTGCTGGTTCTCCTTCCATGCTTGTGCACAAAGAGGTTTTATGAGGGCACAGTGAGAAGCAGCTGTGTCCAAGCCAGAAAGAGAGCTCACACCAGGTCCTGAATTGGCCAGCACTTTGATCGTGGACTCTCTAGACACCAGGACTCTGAGAAATATATTTCTGCTGTTGAAGCCACCCTATTGATGGTATTTTGTTATGGGCAGCCAAGCTGATGAAGATATTATCCATTCTAACTTTTGCAGCTATCACCTTTTGCAGGGAATGCTTGAGTTACTAGCATCAGTGTATTCAACTAAAATAATGTTCAAAACAGCAGTCTCTCCCTTAATTTAAATAGGAAAAGGCATAAAACAAGAAATACTTCATCTACAGCAAAGAAGAGAGCAAGGAAGCTTTCTGGTACCAGACTGGATAACCCTGGACATAGAGTAAAGTTATCCAGGAATTTAGTTCCCCAAAGTCTAGCTATCTGGGTCTAAGGCCGGTATCTGTACATAGTGACCCTTGCCAAGGTCTGTTAGCTCAGAGGTTTCCAGACAAGTCTTTCAAGGATGATGCAGGTTTCACACTTGTACTTGATATCTTAAGGGAAGGACTGCGATTAATCAGTTTTATCCTTGTTACAGCCACAAATGATATGCAAATGACTGGGCGTCGCTGTGTTCCAATTAAACTTTCTTTACACAGTCTACAGGCAAGATTTAGTTTACTGGTCATAGTTTGCTGTCTTCCTTTTTTAAATTTGTTTTTCCCTTCAAGCCATCATGTATCAATCTTAGGGTTTCAGGAAAGGGAGGCATTCCTGAGCAAAACTAAACATTTTTGTTGTCCTCTCACAAGGGAGCTTAATCCCTCATCAATCAACTCACAAAAACAGTTCCAGTCTACTCCATGTGAAAGTAGGACTTGCCTTCCTGGGAAAGCGCTTGCTTCTTTCTTTCCGACATCCCTCAGAATTTAGGGTCTGTCCATTGGGAAAACTTCTACTATACTATCCATAGCTTCAGTAGAGATGCTTGTTAATAGCCACATATTGAATGCCTATATTTAATTATTTTCCCCTCAACTATTTGGATTGAACTCCTATTCCTTCTCCAAATTCAGGAATCAATTGAACACTGGATTTCCCCTTCATGGTGAACTTTGTGAAAATAAATATAATATTGCTTCTGTTCTCTACTGATGCCTTGCTATCCAGAATCTTTAGTGAAAAAGGGTTCTATATGATTGGTTTCTTAATAACACAAGCTCATTGTTTTAAGCACCAAGACTTTATTAAAACCATTTTGAATTAAAGTTTGAAAAAACTATACATTTCCTCATTTATTTTAAACAGTCTACTGACCAGAACTGTACCCTTTTAATGCCTTAGAATTATAAAACAAACCAGTAACACAGTGAACTGTAATTCAATTATATTCAAGAGATTGTGAGCCATATAGAGGTATTTTCTTTTATATTAAAAGACTCAAGAGAGCTATGCTTTTAAGCATGGCATGATTTTTGCCACTCAGATAGTGTGTTCCCCAGCACAACTCCCCATAGGATTGGGACCAACTTTAAATATATGCAAAGTATTTACTGTGTGTGAAAAATAAACAAGCTGTATCGATATACACTAATAATTTTGATTCAAAATCTCTGTGAGAGACTCAAGGAAGGATTTACTTCCTGAAGGTGGTAGGAAGGTGAGTGAAAGGCCTTCCCTTTCTTCAGAAAAACTTTCAGTGAAATCATTGACGCTTCTTTGGTGGGAATCAGTGTGATTAGCAGCTGCAGTGTGAGAAGCTCTGAAGGCCTCAGCACTATACCAGTGCCAGGACCAGCCCCAGATTTTGCATATAGTGCAGTCTCTTGACCCAGTGGAACAACTTGAGCGCAGCACACCATCGTGCACAGTGAGGCTTAAGCAAGAAGGCTGCAATAATGGCAGTGTCCATGGCAGCAGCAAATGGTGGCATTTTGGGGGTTTGGAGACCTTTGCAGGTGAAATTATCACAGGAATCGAAGCCACAGGGAGTGGATAAGCAGAACTATTGACACTGCATGGCTGTAAAAGTCCTGCGCCAGAGGTGTATGTGAGACAGACGTGGCTGAACTCTGCGTAAGTCTGCCAGAGGTCCCACACAGTGAGACCCAGGTACTACAATGAGACACACACAGCTAATGCATGACGTTGTTACTTTATTTTTACTTTCAGATTGGTATTTAATTTGTGCTAAATATTTTCGAGCAGCAGTTTCCAAATCTACAGGAGAGATTAACAAAGTCGCTCCATATGCTTTTAATTAAGATTAAATGAGGATTCACAATGACTCACAGTACATGAATAATTCTCACCGCATGTGTGTGTGACTCAGGCACCTGCCTTCCCTATGTGTCCCTCTCTTGGAGGTCCCTGTCCTTCACTGAACGTCCAGAATGGATTTCCAGGGCTGCCCACTGGACGGGTTGATGTCCAGTGTGGTGTTGGGTTCTCACTGTGGAGCTCCCGGCCCCTCAAGGGCCGCCCCACCACTGAGCGCTCAGGACAGGGCGCTGCGTTCTCTCCAGAGGGCAGGTCCAGAGGTGGCCCCGAGCAGGCCCCCTTTGCCTTTCCCACCTTGTCCTTTCAACCATCTTCCCACCATCCCCATCACAGGTCAGACACATAGTCATTTTTTCCTTAAAAGTTGGGATTGTTAAAATGGATTACAACTACTTAAGAAAAAAGAGTATTTTTAAAGACCATTCAGTGGTGGTTGTTCTTACCCAGTCGGTGGCCACAGCAGTGGGAGCCGAAGGCGGGTCTTCAAGGGGAGAACTGGGCCCTTCAGGACCGGAACCGCCGAGGCACTGGGGGCGCCTGCCACCTCCAGACGCCGTTTAGTGGCAGTGAACGCGGGAGCCAGGGCAGCCCATTCACTCCGAAATTCCTCCTCGGTCCCCGCCTTCCCCGTTGGGGCCCAGGCCTCCCTTCCCGGCTCTTCAGGGTCCCTGGGGTGCAGGCACCGGCCGAGACCTCCCGCGAGGGCTCACGGGAAACCGCGCCGCGCGTGCGCAGAACGTCCCCGCAGACCTTCCCTGCAGCCCGGGCGGACGGCGCTCGCTGCGGGGCTGGGGAGCAATGTCCGCAAAGCGTATTGTCGAGTCTGTGGGACACAGAGCAGTAGCAGGCAGGTTACCTAAGACACTTCTGTCCTAGGAAAGGCCCGGTGGCCTCATCTCTTCAGGTAATCATGAAGGGAATGTTACAAAAAGCCTACACTTCCACTGCGAATACTGGTCATCTCTTTGTTCTAGTTGTCTTCCACAGTTTAAACCTAAACCACAAATAAAATAAAGCTGTCGTGCAATACGATTTTCTTCAATTCCAAAAGAAAGTGACCCAAGAAATCACAGGCAAATCCCTAACTTCTATCTGCTTTTCCCCTTTTTCTGTCTCTATCAAAGATTTTACTACTTTTTTCATGTAGATCTCTACCCTACCCTATGCTTCATGATTTTTATTTTAGGCTCTGGGGCCACACGTTCTCTGCTGCAACTACTCAATTTTGCCATTGCATCACGAGAGCACTCATAGGCTATATGAAAATAATTGTCCAGTACAATTTTATTTACAACAGCTGGTGGTCCAAATTTGGTCCATGGGCCATAGTTTGACCCTTGTTTCAGAGGGTTTTGTCATTGTTTGTTTTTAGTCAATGAGGTTGGTGAGTTTAGTGTTTATGATTTTTTGGCTGTTGGGCAGATACTGAGTACATGTGTTGTGTGTGTCAATTTTTGTTATTCTCAAATACCCTGGCAGGTGCCTCCCAGCCCCATCAGGCCATGGGGAGGGGTTTCTACCCTTTCTCTCTCTGTGGTGCTGAAAGGCCCAGGACCAGGGTGCCATGAGCTTAAAGGGAAGTCTGAACCTGGAGTTTACTGTCAGATTGAAAGTCTTCTTTCAACTTGACTCCTAGAGGACTTTTAAAAAGATTCCTTCAGACACCGTGGCATATGAGAAGATGCTGCAAAGACATGAAATAAACAAGAGCACTTTCTTATCTTTGAAGAATGTTAGAAAATTCAAAGAAACTTCAAGTGAGGCTGAACCTATATAATGCCTACCCCAAAGAATTTGCCATCCCTTGGTCACTCCTCAAATGAACTGTAGATACCATACAAGAAATGAAAGGAGTTCTTTACAACGAATCATAAGGCTCCCACCCTACTTGATCAGAAAAAATGTAGGTTATTATCTCCACTTATGAATATCTGAGGCCAGGGTGATAGGAATTCCAAATTCCACCCAATATTCAAGATTCCACAAGGAGGTCTTTTCTTATAATTACAGTATTTACTGACTTCAGAATTTTTTCTTACTTTAGACTTTAAGCACATGTATTGTTTTTAATTTTTCACTTTGCCACCTACTCACATCGCAGTATTTATAGGTGTCTCCTCTTTCTGCCCTCTTAAATACTGAAGTATCCTTAGACTCAATCCTAGATCTTTTTCTTTTGTTAGTATACTCTCTCTCTCTCTCTGTTTCCTTCTAATCCCAAGATTTTAAATATTAACTATAATTAGATATTCTACCAAATTTATATCACTAGCCCAACTCCTTAGTTGAAACTCAGTTATATATAACTGGCTCCCTAAAAGTTCCAATATTCAAATGTCCAGCATTTCTCCCCAGCGTTTCAACCTAATAAATTCAAAATAGAACCCTTGGCTGTGCTTTCCCCTTTTTCTCTCCACTCAGCATTTTCCATCTTACGTGAGTACCTGTCATTAAGCTACTTACAAAGGCCAAGATCTAGGAGCCATCCTGTTCTTTTTTCCTCACTGCTTAATATTTAATCCACTATATAGCCTACATATTTATACTTCAGACTACCTCAAATTTGGCAACGATTTTCAGTTTTCCCACCTTAATGTAAGCCACCATTCTGCATCATGAGGACAATAGCAATGCCTTCTTCACTGATCCCCAACTTCTACCCTGCTCCTCTATAGTTCAGTCTCCATGCAGATGCAAGAGTGTTTTTTTTGAAATGTACATCAGTTCATGTAAACCTCCTCATAAAAAGTATCCAAAGAGCTCCTATTTTACATAGGACAGTATCTGAAGTCCTTGCTGTGGTCCAGAAGGCCATAAGTAATCTGATTCTTTCCTACGTCTTCCATGTTTCCTACCTCTCTTCTCATTGCCCATCAAACTGTAGTCATACTGGTCATCTTTTTCTCTTTGGTTAAGCCAGTCCTTTCGTTCCTCCAAGCCTTTATCTTTGTTGCTCCCTGTCTAGAATGACCTATCTCAGGTATTTCTATGGTGGATCCACGATCATCATTCAGGTCTTTCCTCCAATGTCACCTTCTTTATCTAAGATACACACCCCACTGACTACCCAGCTTTTTAGTAGTTCCCAATTTCTTATTGTCTTTATAGCACTTGAAACTTTCAAAATATATGTATTTGTTTATTGTTAGCTTCCCATCTAGAATGTAGGCTTTATAAAGGCAGGGACTTGTATGATTTATTATCCACTTCTCCAGGATATAGAATACTTGACATATAGTGTGTAGTCAATATATATCTATAGGATAAATAAATATTTTATATTTTTTGCCTTTTCCCTTAGATGATTTTAATATCATTGAAACTTTTAAAAAGTTTCATTAGAAGAAGTATTTCATTTTAATTTGGATTCATTTTTTTTGTGAGGATAAGTATAGTTTTATATGCTGATAAACAACTCTGTATTTATTCTTCTAGGAAGAACCTGTTCAAAATTATCTTATTTCCCCTGAAATAAGAAAGATCCTGATAATCATAATAGTAAAACAGCAAGACAATATAGTTAATGCAAATAAAGTTGGTACAGCTACTTCCTTCACCAATCTTTATTCATGATAATAATCCAATTTCTTAATAATCCAGAAAAAGAAAGCTTATAAGAAAAAAATGTCCTCTGAAGGAGCAACATTTTTTTTAGAAAAAGCAATTTACAAATCTTGGTATTTTTTTTGAACAAACCATTGTCATGTAAGCTTCTAGGGAGAATTTAACTTCAACATGGCTATAACCCTTTTTTTAAAAAAATTAAAGTGTCACTGTTATGCAGTTTTAGCGTGATTTCAAATATACAACACAGTGGTTTAACAGTTAACCACATTATTAAGTCTTCACCCCTTTTAGTGTGGTCACTATCTACCAATGTAGTAAGATGTTACAGAATCATTAAATGTATTCTCCGTGCTGTACTGCTGTCCCCGTGACCAACTGGTTACAACCCATTCTTATATGACAAGTTAATTGTTCACATAAATTGAAGTAATTTAAATTGAAATATTATACTAAATAATTTGAACAAACTGGACTTTTCAACATAAACATTGCAAAACATAATATGAGTATAGTGTAAAGTTTTTAAATGCTCACCAATTCTAATACTAATACTCCAACTAAATTTGTCAGATTCTTCATGCATTTAACAATGGATAGCTCACATTACTAAAGGTAATGGAATTACATTACACAATATTTCCATACTCCACTCCAACACCAGAGACCTCACCCTTTAGTGTACGCATTCTCTTTAAAGAAACATACTTATGATTTGCATACAACAGAATTATTTCTTGGTCCATTTTTCTTCTTCCTTGATAGTTTATACTAGAATTCACTTGTCTGTTGAAGTTGCTGCCTTAGACACACCAACTGCCTTACTGTTCAGTGATTTTTGACTCATCTCTTGACGTCCTTGGATTTGCTTTTAGAATATGGATTAAGAGTGAACAATGGGGTGCGAGGGCAAATGAAAACAGGCAGGAGTCCATGTCCCTTAACTTAAATGAAATGTGAAGTTCTGGTGTTTTTCATGATGATATAACATATCAATATCAAAGTGCAGATGCAGCCAAAGATGACCTCATTTACTGAAGGGCCAAGGAAAGATGTGAGCAGAATTCAAACTTGAGAGTCTGGCAGAACTTTGCTTTCTTTTGAGCAAGCTTACCCTCGTCTGGAATAAAGTAGAATGGCAGATTTAAGTGTATTTCCTTCCATCTCCTGAGTCAGGGCTATCAGAACGTATATCCACCAACTCAAAATTTAGAATTGACATCCAGTGTTTCCTCATAGCATTTTTAAAAACAGAATTCACACACCATGCTTTATTTGCATAATTTGAATCTTCCTTTCCTACTCCTTCCCTTTATCACTTTATCTGTTCATTTTCATGAGATCTATATTTTTAATTTTTTTCTGTGAAAAGCAAAATAGTCATTTTTGAAAATGATTTTTTAATGTTTAAGGCAAATTAATCAATTTCCCATGCAATGAAATTTTTTTGTTGTCACCTAAATTTTTTTGTATATACTTTTTAATCAGAAGTTCACTTACATATTAGTCAGGATTTTCCTTATTTTAGAAGACTAAAAATCACTATTGGTAACAAATGAAATAGGGAAACTATGGACTGATATGGAAAAACATTAAGAAGGGCATTCGTTCTTAGAAACAAAGATGCTTGGAATTGTAACAGCGGAAAACTGAATTAAATCTCTGGGCTTAAAATTTAATACTAACGTTAACTTGAAAATGAACTAAAGTAGCCCTCCAAACTTTGTAACCATTAACAGGTGACAGCTTCTCTGTGTTCTCCGTGTGTTCTGAGTCTCAGGGTCAGAGATAATGCAGAAAGCTGATTTGGCTGAACCCTAGCCATCCTGTCCCAGAGTACTGGGGAGGAGCTGATAAGAGAAACAGAAGCCACTGAATCAGTGGAAGAATGTCTGCTTAGATTCTTGCAAGTTGCTGCTTTGTGTGTCTGTGAACACCACAGCCTCTGTTCCATGATATCCCTTTTAAAAGCCCTAACTGCTTGTGTTTCAGGGGTACAGTAGTTCTTTAAGGCATGAGTCTGGCTTCATTTGCTGGAAAATTAATAAACTATTCCTTTCCTTTTTTCAAAACCTTCTCATTGTGTTTTGTGATTTAACTTTGGTGACAAGGCTCAGTTTTTGGTAACAGAATTTGAGATCCAAATGGTGCCAGGAATCTGGCTCTTTCCACCTGTCATGCAGTGCCTAAAGGCCTTATTATCCTCAGTTAAGTCACAGACACTTAACTAGGCAACTCCAGACTTTACAGTCTCATAATCCTTTATAGTCTCATAATCAGGAGCCCCTTTCTACCAGTTCCCATTACAGAAACAATAGGAAAAAACACTGGTTGAACCATGCTGGGCAACATGGCCATCTTTGCATCAATCACTGTGGCTTAGAGAGTCGGCTGGGCACGCTCGTCTGCCCTTACCAGTCCTCCCTGTTTGGAAAGCAAGAAAAGATTCCCCAAAGTGGGCCATACTATGATGTGCAGATCAAGCAATGAATACAACCAGGAACACTTTGATGGGGGATCTGTATGCTAAAAACAACTCCCAAATGCTGCCTTAATGTATGAGAAATAATACAAATGTAATATTGCAAATAAGTCTGCCAGAATGGTGTAGTAGAGGAAATAGGCATCTTGGACTTTTCTGCTTAAGAGCTCTGCTGCTTTTAGCAAGTCACTAAGATGAGCTGATCCTCTGTATCTCTATATGAAGGGAGCATAAATAACCATGCTACAGTTTTGTTTTAAGGATTGGAAACTAGAAAATGTGTCTGCATACCGCCTCCAGGATCTGATACACAGCAAGCACTCAGATGGTGATAGCCATTGTTGTTATTTGTTATTGCTGCAGAAATTTACAGTGAAAACACTTTTTTCTGGGCTTTCTTATTACAACACACACTCCATCTGAACACTGCCAAGGCTGTGAAAGTTCTTTTTTCCACCTCATAGCACAAAAGAAAATGTTCTACAATATGCAAAATACACATTTCTCCTGCTTCCTTTGCTTTTATCTTCTTCCTCTCTAGTTCTCTGCTGTTTCTTTTTCCTTCTTTGCGTCCCATATCCATTTTAACTTCTTTTCCATCTATCTTCCATCTCTGCCCAGTGCTGACTCCCTGCCCATCCGGGAACTTTGGTGCTCCTTCAAATGGGTGGACACAGTTCATCAGAGAATATGAAGCCCATTAAGCTTCCAAGGCTTTTTCCAGATAATGAATAACAAAGTTTCAATCCTGGCAATCTATTTCTCTGGATTACGAGAGGACAATGGTGGTTAATTATATGGATAATAGTTGTATACTGAACTTGACTGCCTGGTCTTCCAATCACACTGACAGGTTGCTATAGACAGGATTCAGAGAGAGAAGCTTCAAAGGTAAGTGCAAGGGCATTCTGTGAGAGGAAGCCTTTGGGAAAGGGGAGTGGATACAAGATCCAAATTCTCCAGTCATATGTTTGTGTGTGTGTGTGTGTGTGTGTGTGTGTGTGTGTGTGTGTGTGTGTGTGTATAATAGGCTAAATACCACTGTGTCTTTCGTATTTGGATGTCATTACCATATTTCTAAAGCAGCGTTCTTTTCAGTAAGCAGTATTTGTTCTGGAAATGCCAACTCATATTAAAATATAATTAGGAAGGTAATTCTCTTCTCATCATAATAGGGCATTTTAAATTCAATAAACATATTTTGGTCCTTCTACCATTATTTCCAATCATTAGTGTATATAAGCTATTCTATTTTCTGGTCATTCACACTGGTGAGCCAGGTTAACATATAGACATGAACCCAATATAATAGCATCCATTTGTGATATCATACAGCAATATCTGTAGGACTAAATATAGCTTTTCTCTGTCATTGAAATTTGCCACAATTTCCCCTCATCAACAAACACGTGTCACTCTCAGTTTTCAAAATACACTTAAACTCTGACTTACTCTTCAACATCCTCTTGATTTCATACCTTATTTTATTCAGTTTTTAGTCCTTTCTCTGTGTGTTCACAAGCAGTTTTTATTTTTGATATGAAGCCCTCCTTACCAAAAGGCATTTATGTAATTCTCTTAGCAGAGTAACTTAAGTATACCTTTTTGATGGTGATGATATTAGTATAAAAATACCCCACATTATGTAACTGAGAGGGTTTGACAGTGATTTATGCATTTGTAACACCATAAGCCTTTGCCATTAACAAGTGTCATCCATGTCAAAACATAAAAAGGTAATCGCTTTGTGTAAAGAGATGTTACCCAAGTAATTCCTTAGAAATGTATGCTACTTCCAGTAGAACTGAAATTGCATGCCATTGCGAATAAGAGCATTTCTTACACTCATCAATGCATAATCTTAATCTTAATGAAGAGCTTAATCATAAGCTTTTAAACATCTCCTAGGTCTATTACTTGGTTCCATTAATTAGTATGTACGTTCTCAGGAGCCTAAAATAGATCATATTAAGCAGAAAATTTAGAGATGTGTCTTTGACATCCTGTTTAGTTTCTACACTATTCATAGAGAGGCTTAAGTATTCATGGAACAGGTTTCTTTATTCTGATGAGATAGAGAACATGTTACAGTAGTAACTTTACAAGAGTGTCTTATGAACATTTTGCTTTTTCTTTAATGGCTTAATGGAAATGAAAAAAAATTGTATTAAAGATCCAATATATATATTGGGAAAGGATTGATTAAGGGTGTGGAGATTGCTGCAACCATTAATGAATTCTATCAGTTCTCTGGGTGATGTGTCAGAATTAAGAACCAGATCTGCTGTGGACTGAACTGTGTCTCCCTAAAATTTGTGTGTTCAAGCTTTAACCCCCAATGTGATGGCATTTGGAGATAGGACCTTGGGAGTAATTAGGTCATGAGAGTAGAACCCTCAGGATAGGATTAGTGCCCTTATAAGAAGAGACACAAAAAGGCTCTCAGTCTCTTTCTCCACCATATGAGGACACAGCAAGAATCCAGGAATACAGCTATCACCAGGAACAGAATCAGTCAGCACCTTGACCTTGGACTTCTGGTCTCCAAAATTGAGAAATAAACATCTCTTGTTTAAGCCACCCTACCTATGGTATTTTTTCATAGCAGCCCAAGTAACTACTACAAGTTTTACAATCTATATAGACAGCATATGTAAATTTTATGCGAATAGCTAATAGCCATCGGTAGGCAGTGATAAAGAGAATGTTTCTATTTGATTTCTCAGGGAAGATGCCCTGAAAAATAAAACCAGCTCACCTTGAGTGGTCATAATTTAAAAGTTGGACTCAGAGTCTTCACATTCCAATGACATATTTCACCATTAATTCTGGTTAAGCATAAAGCGTATGAGTGGCAAATATGTGGTAGAGACGTGTCACTGTAGGTCGTGTCTCAATGGTATTTTTCAAGTGCTAGCAAAATGTAACAGAGCTTTGTACATTTTCTGAAGTATTTGAGTGACTATAATAACTTTTCTACAGTTCCATCTGAGTCATGTAACATGTTGCACATATTAAAATCAACTTATCTTGATATAAAACAAAAGTCAGTGTTTCTGTGACATGCTTTCAAATGACTGTCAAATATTAACTTTGTACCATATATTGCACCATTTATAAATAACACTCTAAATAAATCATGGCTCTCACATAATGCTACATTAGCTTCTTCTATCAGGGTTTTATATAACCATATGGCTAATAACCAAACAATTATTATAACAATTTTGAAGAGGTAGTATTTGATAATAGTCATAATTCTTCCTACAAAATTATTTTTGGCTAAGATGCTACATAATATGTACTAAGGCTCCAGAATGTACAATTTAAAAATAGCAACAGTTTCTTCTTCCTGAATATCCATTTCTCTATACTGGGCAATTTTTATTTTACATAATAAAATTATATTTTCTACCTCAGTACTATAAGGCAATGTATTTAGGTAGAGCCAAGCAAAAGAAAAAAAAGGTAAAGATAGATCCCAATATACTGCAAATTTGTATTCTTTCTAGAATCAAAAACAATTTTTCATTACCCTGATTTATAGATCTATAGATTTGGAGATTGAAATTAAAAAGAAATTTTATTGATATATTTAAGTCCATTAGGGAGGCTTACTTCAACTATATTTAATAAGATAAAATAAAGTGCTTCATAAACTGTAAAGTGCTGAGCGAAACCCCTAAAGAATAAGAAGCTCAAATCATCTCCTTCCAAGTTCAGAGTTCCTTCTATTGGACCAAGTAAAGCAGAGAACTCTCTGCCTATAATTAATAAAAACATTTTTCCTTACACTGAAAACTTGAATAAGAGACCAAGTTTCTGACTGACTGACTCCTTTCCAGCCCAGGAGTTAGTTGTTTCAGCAATCATTTGAGAATCCTAATGGAATTCCACCACAAATAATGCTCTGTGAAGCATTTCTAAGCAACAAAATTCAAAATGCTCACTTAAGTTTAGACCATTAAAGTCAAGATTTTGCTCTTTGGTTCAAGGACTTAGTTGGACCTATAGTTTGCTTTTCAAGTGATTAAAATAACAATATCATAAAAATGGTAGCTTTAAGTATAGTTGCCCAAGCATGTAAACTTGTTTTAAAGATACAAATACCTCTTGTTGGTGGGTCTTATTTGACCTGAACAAAGGTGGTCCATCAATATTATTAACTCCTCTGGGAAGAATGGATCCTTTTATTATATATTAAAACATTACAAATGTGCAAGTGGCTTGGGAGAAGTAAGGTAGCATAAACATTTTTGTTGCTGATTGTTACTTGTGTCCTTGTGGTTGGAGTATTAAACAAAATGTTCATTTACTGGGGAGAAATTAAACTGAGAATAAAGATAAAAGGCTTTAATATAAGCAGTATCCAATATAAGTGTAGGTTATTTAAGTTGGTTAACTATAACTTGGAGAGTATTTTCTAATAAAAGTTATGCTCTGAATATTAAATGAGTACAGCCAATTCACAAACACACATATACACATACCCTACACAAAATTTCCCCTTAATGTAACTGAAGAATAAACCATATACAGTGGGAAGAAAAAGACAAAGATTTCTGTGCATTTTGAATTCTCCCACTGAATACTAGTTTATTTAGAAGAGGCAAACAGTTTTGTGAGGAATGAGGGGGAATTTTTCAATTCTTTAGAGGGCATGAAATATGCCCTGTGGTTTTCCTTTTTATTGATTCAGGTTGCTAGTAATATTAATATTTTTTAATCAGCTGTGTTTTTGGTTCTCAAGTGAAAATTGGAGAGCTTGAGAGATTGATGATGAGAAATTTATGATGGGATTGATGGGTAAGAAGAGACTTTTTCATCAAGCAAGGGGACAGCACAGAGAAAGCAAGAGAAAGAACGAAGGGATTTAGGGGGAGCTGTATCTCTGGGTAACACAATATTTACTGTGCTGACAGTGCCTAAGGTATGGACAACATGTATCCAACAAATAGAAACAAATACATAAACAATGAAGGAAGCTCTACCCAAGCGCAGATTCTGGGAGAGAAATTAGGAGCATCTGGCCATCAACTCTCATAACCAGCAGGTGGGGCCAAAGGCCCAGAAGACTTGGTAATTGTCAGATGCTGAGAATAACATTTAGGGTGAAAAAGCCCTGAGAAGACGGGTTGAAGTCAGGAATCAGTGTGGAATACTTATTACCCTGGAAATGGCTGAGTTTTCTTGCTCACAGATGAGTATGAGGTTGATGGGCCAGGCTTAAATTTTTATTTGATTCATCTCCCTAATTTGGTGTATTTGGTCATTTTTTAAAAAATTAAGATCATGAAAATGGAAATTGCTATTAGTCCTCTTACAAAAAAAATTGTAAAAGATGCATAATACTATTCATTGGTAAGATTCCAAGGCCTTGGAGCACACAAAAAAATGAGTGCATCATAGCCTTTCATACTTGAAATGGCTTTTGACATTGACAGCCCATGACTGAGAAAACAAAGCCAATCACCACCCAGTCTTCTTGGAAACAAATTCGCGTACACTTAGTTTTTAAAACAAACTGTGAAAACAAGCTGTTCAAAGGTATAACTATTATATGTTTAAACCATACTTCAAAACATATTGGAATGCCCTAAAACACTACTTGATTATATGAAAAGGATTTTGCTATCAACAAAAATTAATTAGGTGCCTTTTCATATTTAAAAATACTATAGGAAGTTAATGCCAACTCTTTTTTAGATTATTGTTCAGGGTTACCATTTTTAACATTAAGCACCATGATTAATCCAAAAATAGCTCAAATACATGTTAACATTAACATATAAGTGATGAGTAGTTAAATTTATCAGTAGTAAATGGAAATCCTACTATTGCACACACCACTTCTCTTGCAATCTGATCTAAGTGTATTCTTTAACATAATTGTATAAAGACAGATTTAATCTTAATATGTCAGAAAGTATTATCATCTTGCAAGCAGTATTGCAAGGTTAATACTGTCTGGGAATATAATGTGTTTTTGACTGTAAGATCAGTCTTCTTATTTGAAAAAGGTTTTAAATTTCATTTCAAAGGAGATTTCACACCCCATGAAATTTAAACTATGACATTTAGAAAATATTCACTTTATTATAATGCACTGAAAAATTATAGTACAAATGCTTCTTGTTCCTATCCATCAAAATTTGTTAGAAATATAAAGGGAGTATTTTCTTAGGTAAAAATTGTGTGATATGCTGAAAAAGAAGTGAATGCCTCCTGCTGTTTGTCCTGAAGTCAGGTAATTACTGCTTCAATTATGTTACAGAATGCTTTGAAATTAGGTCCTACTGTTATATTTCAGTAGAGTTTATGTTCAGATAACCTTTTGTTCATTGAGTTTTCCATTTATCCAAAAGTTTATGAACTGACCCATATGCTTTAAAAGTAAGTCTAAAAAAAGGTAAGGAAATCTTTTTACATACTCAATATTACTTCTATGTCAAAAACTAATACTGAGGTTGTAGGTACATAAATGTGATACTTACACATATTAATGTGAAGATTTCATTTTTCATCAGACAGCATTCTTACATGTCCTTGCTAGACCTCAACTTGGGTTTGAGTGACTTCTTTTTAATGTTTTTTTTCTTTCCAAAACAAAATATTTTTGAACCATATTGAAAAAAAGTCTAAGAAATTCATGTTAGATTCCTACAAAATTTAGAATAATACTTGTGTTCCTTTTATTATTTAATAATATATTTATTCTTGAGTTTTAGATATCATATTCACCATTACCTTTAATATTCATTTTGATTTTTAAGAAATTTGAAATGGATCTACTTACTCAATATTTCTAAGAAGTCCCTAAGTGATACCTGCCACCCTTTGAGTAGTAATGGCAAACAACAGATACTCAATAAATATTAGTTGAATAAGTACATGGGTGATGTTAATATAAGGCAAAAATTATGTGCTATACCATTTTTGTGTCAAATAATAATGACTAAGTCATATTCTGACAGACTTGAGCCTGTATTTCACATCTGTAAAAATGTCATCATCTTAAATGATGACAGCTCATTTAAAAAACAAAAAGAAACATAAAATAAAACACGAAGTATATGCCTTCTTTCTGTCTAAATCGAGAATGAGATGAGAAATAACTCAGGAGAGGGATAAGATGTCAAAATGTCATCGTTATTACTATTGAAGCCAATTGGTCCATGGTCAGAAGTGTTTGCTAATTTGTGACACTACAATTTGATCTATCCATAGGTTTTCAGGAAAAGTTGAAATAACACTAAGACTCCACACTCAGCACCTGTGAGCATACAAAAAAATACTGGCTTTGTGCTCAACAGGTCAGGGATGAAAATAAATCTGTAGAAGTAATCACAATTAGATTGTTCTTGCTCAGTTTTGCAACCCAAATTCACATCAGCTAACTAGTTGAAAAACCCTGGAGTGGCTCCATGAAGCTACTTTAAAAAAGACCCAGACTTGTCATTTCCCTAAACTTCTGGCAGAAGCAAATAGGAATCTTATCTGAAAAATATCACTTTTGTTCTAGGTATCAAGGATTCCCAACAAACAATTTTTGAAGCACATTAAGCAGAGTAGTAAAAAATAAACATACTCACAAAGAAAGGCACACGGAGAGAATTGGCAGGAAAAAAAACCCTGAAAGCTGATATAGACCACAAATACTTAATATACTGGAAATATCAGCCACATATGAGGAAGCAGCCATTCTTTTTTATGTTCAAAGA
Organism: Manis javanica; assembly: GCF_040802235.1. NCBI lineage: Eukaryota > Metazoa > Chordata > Mammalia > Pholidota > Manidae > Manis > Manis javanica. The sequence continues at coordinate 17,289,027 of NC_133164.1, forward strand.
AATGAAAGACAAACTTGTATATAGCCTAAAAGAACATGAAAGTATAAATACTGACCAAGCAGATTTGAAAAAGCATGAAGCATAACTTCTAGAAATAGAAATTACAACAAATATTAAAGGCTCAATGGACGGACTTAACATTTGATTACATACAGCTGAAAGAGAATTAGGTAGAAGAAAGATCAAAGAAATTACCCAGCACACACTTTGAAGAGAGACAAGTTAAATGGCATGGGAGGTTTCATTAGATCATGAAGGTACAAGCTCCATAAAGACATGAAGAACGAAAAGGGTGGATGGTGAATATGTTTCAACATCCTACATTTCCCCCCCAATAGTTTAGAAGTTAAGTACTTTATTCCTTTATCAGTTTGTTTATAAATTATAGCATGCATCTATCTACAAAATTTGCCTCTTCCTGGATAACACAAGGACTTTACACTTATTCTCATCCCAACGTAACTGATCATGACATTATTATTATTGATCATTCTTCTACAAGAAGAAAAGAAAGGCTTAAAAGAGAAACATTTATGAAGCAGGGCAGTTAGAAAGCTCAAAATAAGACTTAAATACAAATAGATGAGATAGATGAGTAATTACATTAATTGTAAATTGTCCAACTGACCTAATTTAGACAAAAAAAATTGTTGAGTAAAATCACCTGAATGAAAAACTTTATGAAACACACACCTAAACTCTAAGGTTGTATGGAAAGTTAAAAGCAAGAGAGTGAAAAAGGCAATTATGCCAATAAAATCTACAACAAACCTGGATTATCTATTTGAATATCAGAAAAAATAGAATTCAAGGTCCATAGCATTACCAGAAATAAAAACAGTTATTTTATAGAATTAATAGTCTCAATTTCTTAGGAACATAAAATGATTGCAAATTTGTATGTTTATATCTAAAAACATAGTCCTAAAATACAAAAAGAAAATACAGAGATGAAGGGACACTTACAAATACACAGTCATAGTCATAGAATTTAACAAATATCTCTACAAACATCTTCAGCAATCGACAAAAAGAAAACAAAATCATCAAAGAATATAGAAGACCTATAGGATATGATTAACAAATATTACCTAATGGATACAAATAGACCACGTCACGTAACTACCAAATACACTACACCTTTCTTTTCTGACACACACACAACATTTACAAAAGTTGACCATATAGCACTTGACCGTAATGCAGGTTTCCATATATTTCAAAGGATTGCTTTCCTAATACCTATATGATTAACCTAGAATTCAGTGAGTGATCAATAATGAAATACAATAGAATATATCCTTATCTTTGGAAATTAAGAAATTAACCAAAAGAATCATGTGTAAAGAAATAAATCATCACAGGTACAGAAAATGATAAGAAGTGGAGAAAAATGATAGGGCAAATACCACTGTATCTTAAACTATTAGAAAACAGCTAAACATCACTATTTAGAAAATAAGTTGAAAATTGAGCCAAACATCAATCTCATAAGTTATAAGAAACCCAAAACAAATCTAAATAAAAAAGGAACATAATAACATAGGTAAAAGCAGAAATTAGTGTAGCAATAAACACTAGAAAGTCTGAATAAAGCCAAAAGGTTGATCCTTAGAAAGGTAATAAAATAGACAAAATTTGGTCAAATTTGGTCAGTGATACTAAGCCATAAAGTACAGGGCACAAACAACTGGTACCAGAACGAAAAAAGAAGGCTAACTCCAGTGTTACAGAGATTTAAAAAAATGTAATGTGAAGAATTTGTGAACAACCTTTAGGTCAATACATCTGAAAATTTAGACAAAATGGACAAGGCTTTAGAAAAGATGAAGCTTAGTAAATGAAAGGAGCAGGGAGACTCAACTAGTAGATAAGTATCTTCCTGCACAGAAAATTCCAGACTCTACGGACTTTAATGTACTATTACGATAGAAAAAGATAATAATGGAAAAACCTAATAAATATAATAAACTGCAAATGAAGATACTTTTAAAGCATTCCGCATGCTTACAGATGGTATGATCAGATTGCTGTTGAAGTTCCAGGGCCTTGGGCTGTAAAGAAGCAGATGCTGACTGTCGGATTCATGACCACTGCACCCAAGCATGAACATCTCCATTTCCTGCATCTTAATTCTCAATACTTCTTCTTTGTCACAGCATTAAAGAACTAAATGTCAGGCCATATGCACATTGGAACACTTGCCTTTCTCTGAACCTTTAAATATGCAAAGGATGAAAAAAATACCAACGTGTCATACTCAGCATTCAAGCCTGCTGCCGTGGGGACATTTGGACTACAAAAGGAATAAAATCAGCAGATGAGAAGGAATGGTGGGTCTTTCTAATCTTTGCATCTTAAAACCACAAGAATGATCATGGTGAATCAATTTTATTCTTAGTATGTCTGTCTCCAACAACCTTAGCCATATGAAGAAAAGTCAATATAAGTTCTTTGGAACTTAAAAATAAGTACATTGAACACCTTTCTATGGCTCTTTTAAAACTGCATATAAATTACCACATGCAGCCATATACTTTCAATTTCTTTCTTCCTTAGCTTGAACTTGAACATAGTTAAGTATATTTTTACTTGATCCTGTGTCACAATGACATGTAGTAATAATAAAAAATAGTGATGATTAATAATTATGATACTAATGGCTAATGTTTATTGAGATGGTTAATATAGTCCAGCACTTCACATGGATTTCAAACACTTCACATGGATTATAGAAATCTAGTAACTTGCCCATGGATATGTAGCTATTAAATGCCAAGCTGGGAATCAAATTGATGGAGACTGAGTCAAAAGTGGTAGTGCTCAACTCCGGTGACTTTCAGAATCACCAATAGGGCTTGTTAAAATACAAAGTTCTGGTCCCACCCTGACTAGGTCTGGAGTGGGCCTAAGAATTTGCATTTCTAGCAGGTTCCCAGCTGATGCTGCTGGTCCAGGGACCATATTTGGAAGACCATTGTTATAGTACCTGAACTCCAAAGTGCTACACGGTATTGTTCCCTGCAGCATCTCATTTAATCCGATCAACAACTTTGAGATCCATGCTATCATTACCTCCATTGCCAGTTAGGAAAACTGAGAATGGAAATGCTAATTATATTTCTCACCTTCAAACAACTAGTATGTAGTAAAGTCAGAATTTCAATTTATGTGCCTCCATCCAATTTCTTTTGGAATGTACATGTGTGTGTTGTGTATCTTTGGTTTAAAATAGCTTAATGTAGGTTTTAAATTTGAATCAAACTCTGGCATTTATGAAATCCATGTTTCTTTGAGGAATTATACCCAGTGGTTTCTTGGAACATGGTTTAAAAACCACTTGCAGAGACCAAAATTGTAACCACCTTTTCTAACATAAGTTAAAAATAACCAAGACCAATCTATGTATCCCTAGCAATCACTTAAAGAAAAACCAACTAACAACTTTTATCTTTATTTCTACTAATTCTGGATATCAATTGCTACATAAAACATACTGCATTTCCCGGAGGTAGTCCTTATTTTGAAGAATGCTCTATTAAAATGAATGTTTTTGATTCAAATTTAATGTAATTAATGATAGTGGAAGAACATTTTTTCTACAAATTATCATATAGATTAATGACAATTCAGAAGAGTTTACTAAACCAAAAGAATTCCCAAATTTAGTTAGAAATTCAGAGTGGAGAAAGGGACATCATGAAATTATAGAGTCTGAGGAGCCTCTGAACCTATATTTTTGCATGTTTTTTTCTCATGGAATACTTGGATCCAAGGTCCTATTTTTTGAATACCCCAGAGGGACTAATTCACAAGGATCAAAGGCTTCCACGCTGATCACTGCTGTTGTCTATTCTTCAATTTTTTAAAGTATACTATTACTTTCAGATAAAAGCCGTCTTTTGGGTGGTCTTCCTGCTTAAAGGGCAGAGATGGTGGGGTGGAAGAATCGTAAAATCCAAGGGATGTTCCATTTGTTCTCTGGGTTCCAAATATCACTACAGTAGAGACTTTGGGAGGAGATGGAGACGCTGCATCTTGGAGTGAGCAGTGCGGGGTTATCTTGGTATCAGGTCAGGAAATAATTTGGGCATTAATAGTACATAGTTTGCTTTAATGTGTTAATTCATATTCTCAGGAATTTCCATTGTAAGTCTAGTCAAAAGGTCATTATCTTACCTTTGCTGTTTAGACACAGAATGCTGTGGGCATTAAGCCCTGGGTTAGTTTTGGGCTAGAGCAATGTGCTTGTCTGGCTACTTCCATTTTCTCTTCCCTGAATCATCTTTAAAAATGAGCTTATTTTAGGAGAAGCAAACATTACACTGTACTATTAATATTTGAGTGCTATTTAAAATATTTATTAGAATATTTTTCTTCTTTATGTAATTTTAAAAGGTTTTCAGTTTTCTTAACTGATCCAATAGACCTACAGGCTCAATTTAAAATCATGTTCTTTAAAAATAAAAAAATATTAGGAATATTCTAATTCATCCCAACAGTCCTTAATTCTAGGTAAATCCACTTTCTTTCTTGAGGAACTCCTTGGTAAAGTATTCCTTAGAGATCCATGGAAAAACACAGTTCTTTACCTTTCTCCCTATCAGCTAGCCAGAAGACTTTTATAAGTGACATAAAGGTGTCACCATGCCATTTCTGGCACCATCATTAATAGGATCCTGAGGCTCATTGTTAGAGCAGAAAGGAAATATTTTTCTTCTCTGAATTTTCTAAGAACAGATGACAAGTCAGAGCTGGAATACACATTCCTTCACTTTGAGAAAGTCTGTCTAATTTTCCTTGATTCCCGCCCCCCCCAGTACTTCTGTCTATTAGAAAACTCTGCCAATGAGCCTATTATCACAAATGCTTTGAGTGTTGATAACCAACCTTGAATGGATAAATTGTCCCATGACTATTTTCCTTTTAGTAACCAAATAACCTGTCCTTGGGATTTCTCCCTCTATTTCGAGCTCATTCATCATTTTAAAGAGCTTTTAACTGCATTTTCTAAGTTTAATAAGAAAGCTGGTGTTCGTTTTCTATGATGTAAAAATTATTTCCTTACTTTTACCTCATTATTGAAATTCCTAGGGCATTATGCTCAGTGAAAGACAAGTATCAAATGATGCACTCATATGTGGAGTATAAGAACAAAGAAAAAAACTGAAGGAACAAAACAGCAGCAGACTCACAGAACCCAAGAATGGACCAACATTTACCAAAGGGAAAGGGACTGGGGAGGATGGGTGTGGGAAGGGAGGGATAAGGGGAAAAAGGGGCATTATGATTAGCACACATGATGTTGGGGGGGCACGGGGAAGGCAGTATATGGCACAGAGAAGACAAGTAATGATTCTATGGCACCTTACTACACTGATGGACATTGACTATAATGGGGTGTGTGGGTAGGGACTTGATAATGGGATGAATCTAGTAACCACAGTGTTGCTCATGTAATTATATATTAATGATATCAAAATAATAAATAAATAAATGAATGAACACTTTGACTTTATTTCTATTGCCTTATTCCCTTTCAGTTTTTGTTTGGTCAAGCCATAGGCATTTTACTCCTTTCAGTCTTCACACATTAATCTCTCTAGTTCTACTGACCTTTCTCTTAGTCATTCTTGAATTCTGATATAAAATGCTTATTACAAAACTGTATAACCTTAATGCATTTCTGAAGCATTTTAAAAAACAAACTCCATCCAAGTAAATTTGAAGATCTAACTGGCTTTATTAAGCAATTCATGAATAGGACAGCAGCCCTCTAGCAAGTGGAAAGATGCTCCAAGAAATTATAGAAGATGGAAGGTTTCTATAGACAGGACGGTAGAAGGGAAGTTATTAGGAAAAGAAAAGAAAAGATTGTTTCAGACCCAATCACTTTCTCTTAGGGGCAAGAGCAGAGGGTCTTATAATGCAGATGACCTCACCTTTTAGGGAAGATGGAGTAGCCCACGTGACAGATCATCTGATGGATGATGCAGACCCAAAAATTCCACTAATCGAGTTGAAGTATGAGGCCCTGGTCTGGTGACGTGGCCTAGCAGAAGTGACCCCATGCTGGGCCTGTGTGTTTCTTCTTAACACACATAATCTGTGTCTGAGAAGACTGAGTATATTTCTGTGCATTTAATGAAAATGAGGAGCTCTCACAGGATACTTCTACTTGTCTCCATGCATCCACCAGATACCAATAAATGTGGAATATTGTGCTTGGATTACCAAACCTACTTGTACTTCTGAGAACTGTGTGGTTGTTTGGTTAATGTCTGTTGTCTCACAAAACTGTAGGCAACCTGAAAGCAGGAACAATGTCTTATTTTCTTGTTTGCCCAGTATTAAAATGGTTACACATATATTAAAATGGGAATGAATGATGGAATTTTGAGAAAACTATATTATGGCACTATGGTTTACAGTAAAAGAATCAGTATTTCTAAAATTGGGATTCTAGACTTATTACGTTAGTGAGTTAACAGAAGGGCCTTAGTTGAAATACAAATTTCCTGCCCCAGTCTCTCATATTACAATATTTTATGTGTAGGAAAAAGACTCTCCATTTCAGGTGCCAGTTACAAGTCCTGGGCCACCCTCTGATAACTGGCTATAAATCAGGGGTTTCATAAATCACTTCCTCATGTTCAACAATTTGCCAGAAGGACTCACAGAACTCAAGAACACACAACTTATATTTACTGGTGTATTATAAAGGATACAATGCAGGAACAACCAAATGGAAGGGATTGCTAGTTCAAGGTACAGGGGGGGAGGTATACAGGGCTTCTATGCCTTCTCTGTGTGAACCATTCTCCCTTCTCAGCACCTTGATGTGTTTACCAACCTGGAAGCTCTCAGGAGAATTTCATTGTTCAGGAGTTGTTATAGAGCTCAATTTCCAGCCTCACTTCATTTCCTAGAGTTTAGGGGTGGGGTTGAAAGTCACAACTTGCTGATCACTTGTCTTTCTTGTGACTATCCCCTATCCTCAAGCTAAATACAGCCTGGCCCTAAATTACTTCATTATTATAAACTCATATTATAAATTACTTCATTATAGCCACTCAAGGTGGCTGGTTATGAATTACAAAAGGCATTCCTTTTGCTCAGGAAATTGTAAGTGTTTTAGGAGTTCGGTACCAGGAAACTAGGGACAAAGACCAAATATGTTTTGTATTATACCGCACCATGGTTAAAAACTACAGCAGGAGTAAGTTAGTCTTGAAAGTCAGAGTTTTATTTAAAAGCATCAGACTTGAGAGAAAAAGGCTCTCTGAATCCTAAAGTCCATTCTATAATGTCAAGATCCAGATCTAGAGGACTCAAGAGTTTTAGGATGTTTTCTGGAATTTTCAAAATGAAATGAGGTAATGGTTTAACCACTTGCCTCCAAGAGGAAGAAATGGAGGAGAGAATAAGAATGAAAAGTAGGTGAGTGTTTCTGAGAAGGCCCTGGGCTTAGACTCTCCGAAAACTGAATCTCTGTGGAACTGCACACTGCCTGTTCCCCCAATAGCCCTGCAGATCCATGAACAGAAAAGAACACATTCCAGTTTCTATCTAGACCCCTGGGAGCTATTACTCCTACAGAATTTCCTAAGCTGTGGTAGAAATGTGGACATTTTTTTCTTCTCAACTCTACATTATGTGAGATTTCATGCTTGCAGTTAAAATTAATTATGTGTTTTTTCAATTTCTAAATAAATGAGTATATTTCTACATTAAATACATTAGAGATGGCCTGGCATATAGTGTGTCTTCTGGGTTCATGCCTCCAGGAATGCTAACCAGTAGTTCCTCCTTATCTGTGGCTTCGCTTTCTGCTGTATCAGTCACCCAAGTTGAGCTGTGGTCCAGAAGCTGAAGATCCTCTGAGGTATCATCAGAACGCCAATAGTGGCCTAACACTATGTCACAGTGCCTGTGTCATTCATGTCACTTCATCTTTAACACAGGCATTTTATCATCTCACATCATCCCTAGAAGAAGGGTAAGTAAAATACTTAGAGAGAAAGAGAGAGGGACAGAGACCACTTTTACATAACTTTTATTACAGTATATTATTGTGATTGCCCTATTTTATTATTAGTTATTGTTGTTAATGTCTTACTGTGCCAAATTTATAAATAAAACTTTGTCACGGGCATGCATGTATAGGAAAAAACATAGTAAATATAAGGTTTGGTACTATCTGCAGTTTCAGACATCCACTTATAATGCATCTTCCATGGATAAGGGGAAGTAATGTATTTTAGGCCCCTTCTTTGAATACTAGGCTTCTAATTTCTTGGTAGCCATTCCTAGAGATGAAAGCAGAGCTTATGAGCTGAGAAGACATGAACTGTCTTTTTAGAATGGTTTTGGAAACCTTGAACCTTTTGCCATGATAGAACTGTCACAGTGAATCTCTAATTCTAAAAAAATTTAATGTCAGAAGATATCTTACTGTAACCAGTGGAACTTCAGAGATGGTGAGGTGATTCAGTGTTACGAACTATTGTCAGACACATCACTTTATGCAGCCATAATCTGACAAAATGGAAGCCACATAAAATATCCTCTGAGTAATATTTTTAAGATATCGAACAGAAGAAAGAAAATCTGTGGTTCCTTGAGAATGTTTCTTTTTCCTGATATCCAGAATCAACCCCTCCTATCATATGCATTGTCTTTCTATATGTGTATTCTCCATACCTTGGATCTAGAGTTTTAAGATTCTTGAAATTTTGAAAGACCGAAGAAAGTTAAGCAGCATTGCTCTAAATTGATTCTTTAGAAAATTAATTGTAGAGTCTCTCAAGAGAATACAAACTGGAAAATGTCTGGAAGATGTTGATCAGAAACAACTTACTATAACTTATTAAAAATTGTGCCCTGGTTTTCAAAAAAAGAATTTTTTCCTGGTGTCAAAAATAGAATTTTTCTCTCTCAAATACCAGAAAGAGATTTTTATACATTGATTCTTTTATCAAGTGCTGTCTATTATTTGAAACAATAATATCAATTCATAATTCCTGCTTCACTCTTTAACTTTGAATAGAATATCAGCATTTCAGATTTTAAAAGGTATCTGTAGAGATAGAAAATGTCAATTTTTATTGAAGCTTTCAAAACGAGGCAAAATAACCACATCGGCTTTTAATTCACATAGAATTACTTTTTGGTAAAATCACTCAGAATGAGATTTTTATGGTAACTAAAACTATGATCAAGTCTGAGGTGGAATTTCCATATTCAGAATTCCTCAATGTAATATAGTCTTAGTGACATTCCAAGGTACTTTGCATACATCATGTATTTTCTGCATGGACCTTTCCGCCTAGGCTCATCGTAAGTGTGGAATGGAGCCGATATGTTTTCCTTTATAGGGCAGCATCAGGAGTGGATATTTGTTAAAACATTTGTTCTGTCTTGCCATCTCTGCTGAGTATACCGACCAAGCTGATTACACAGCAGTTTAGGTTTCTGGCAGGTTTTTCTGCCATTTGAATAATGGCAAAGGTAATGCTCTCTCCAAAGAACACTTTGCCTAATATGTCTAAAGAGCTCTAAGGCAATCTCACGGCAGTTTAGATGTTGAGGCACAGAGATGAAATCTTGGTAGAACAAGCTCCCTGCAAACGGTAATTGTCATCAGTATGGCTAACTACAGCTATGGTTCAATTTCTTTTCCCTTGTATGTGATGAGTGGAGGCCCTAAACCATCCTATAATAAGGAAAAAAATTACACGTGTCATAGATCTTTATATGTTTTCTGGGCTTTTCTGTCAAATATGAGTGAATAGTGAAAACACTCTAAGATGATGGTAATTACAGATGGGGAATATGAAATTAAATCTACATGAATTTTCGTTTTAGTGATGAGTGGAGGGAAGGAAATCTGGGGGAACATAGTTTTCAGGGAACTGGTTAAGTAGTTTAGTACCACACTCCGTGTTTTCTCTTTATTAAGAAAAATGCCTAAACTCAGAGTATTTGTCTTAATTTGTTGGGTTCTCCCTAAATGAAAGAAAGAAACCTTTAAAAATATTTTTATGCTGGATCACCATAAAAAGAGAAGTATCTAAGAAGCCATCACCAGTCACAGTTTGTTCCTGTCATCTTGAACCAAAATGGAAGAGAAAATGAACTGACTTCCTTAATAAATCTAAATGACGAATAATGCTAATATCAGCAAAAACAGAATACTTATTATGACCAGGTACTGATCTAAGTATTTGATATATAATAACTCACTGAACCTTTTCAATGACATTGTGAATTTGTTAGAGTTATTAACCTCATTTTATAGATGAGAAACTGAGGCAATGAGGGGTTGAGTAAATTGCCCAAGTCACAAACCTGGGAAGTGGTTAATCTGTATATAATCCATAGCCTACCACTAAAGTCCCTTACTTACATACTGTACTACACTGTCACTAAAGTAATAATAAAACTAACACTTCTCTCATACCTTCCCTATGGTAGGCATTGCTAACACAATTAATCCTCACAAAAACTCTACAGGATAGACACTATTACTATCTGTATTTCTCAGAGGAGGTGCTGAGACCCACAGAGGTCAAGTGGCTTGTTCACATCACAGCTAATAATAATGGAGCTGTGATTCACACTAAGGAATCTGGTTGTAGAATCTACTAGTTATTTTATTTACCTAACTTTTTAAAGTAGGCAAATAATTTAGCTGTGCCCAGAATCATAAAAATCAAAATTGAGTGATCTGTAAGGGTTACTCGTTTTTAAATTTTACATCATTTATAAGGCTTGAACCAATGAGAAAACCTCATACTATACAGAGAGCAATGCTTATCACACAGGAATTGGTAAAAGTTTATCTACTTTGCTTTGGATTTTCTGGGTTGGCCCATTGGGTTGATCAACTTTACTGGGATATTAATATTTTCTTGTTTCTATTTTTTTAATGTAGATATACTCATAATCCTCATTAATTGGCAATTAAAATCACTAAATTATTAAGACACACTATTGTAGAGTGGGTAAGCATCAGCCGTGGGGCCAAAGTGCCTGGGTTTGAATTTTCTGCAGAGTTGTGTGATCTTGAGCAAGTTACCTAACTACCTATGTCTCACTTTACTCATCTATAAAATGAGAATAATAGTAGGCCCTTATCATAGGACTGCTGTGAGGACTAAATGAGTGTTTCTATGTAAACTGATTACAATACTGCCCTGCATATTGTTAAGTACTATATATTTCTGGTAGTAGTAATTCTCCAACTCACCAAGCATAATCCCACCTCAGGTCCTTTGCACATGCTCTACTTTCTACATGGACCACTCTTTCCCCCAAATAAGCACATGGCTCATTCTTCATTCCTTTAGGCTTTCATTCAAATGCTGTCTTTAGTGTAGGCCTTTCCTAGCCACACTAAAATTATAATACCTTTCCTAACCTCCTCATACAATTATCTCCTTTCTTTGCTTTATTTTTTTCTTACCATTTATATATCTCCTTATATTTCTCCTTAGCATTTCTTTTGATACTCTGTTTTTTGGATGCCTATGTTTTACCTAATTTGTCCTATTTAGAGCCTGCCTCTCCCTAGAATATAAGCTCTATGATAACAGAGACTTCTTTCTGTTTTGCTCTGGGCTGTGTCTCCAATACCAGAAGAGCACAGGCACATAGCAGGTTCTTAAGCAATTTTTGTTCCATGCTTGAGTGAATGAATATTTCCTCCCAATGTGGGGGTATCACATGTCATGTGATGTTATGTGGTAGCTTTTGTTTTGTATGAAAAATAATTCCAAAACTTGAGTTTTTATAGAAATATGAAATCTGCTGTTAGCCTTGGTGTGAACTAGAGAAAGATGCTGCTTTCTCCAGGGTGTAGTCCTGAGCTAGGGCACGTGACTTGGGTGGGAAAGCATAGGATAGATCTTAGACTATCTGATATGAGTGAATCTGATATGAGCCGATGTGGTTATTTTGCTTCGTTTTGAAAGCTTCAATAAAAATTGTCATTTTCTATCTCTACAGATACCTTTTAAAATCTGAAATGCAGCTATTCTATTCGAAGTTAAAGAGTGAAGCAGGAATTGTGAATTGATATTACTGTTTCAAATAATAGACAGCACTTGATAAAAGAATCAATGTATAAAAATCTCTTTCTGGTATTTGAGAAAGAAAAATTCTATTTTTGACACCAGGAAAAATTCCTTTTTTGAAAACCAGGGCACAACAGCCACCTTTGTGTCTCTGGGAACTGTAAATTCCCTTTATTTACAGGATCAACTGAGATATTAATAAAGTAAATTGAAATACTTTTTAAAAAAACACACTAAAAATGGATGTGGTGATGACCTGAATTCAGGTCATGTCAGTGGGGATGGATGAAGATGGACTCATGAATATTGCAGGGGGTAGAGCAGCAGAAGGTGGTGACTCAAACATAAGTGGTAAATTAGGGAGTCAGAGGAATAAATAAATGATACCCTGGAGGCCATATAATTGGTAGGATGATGGTTTTATTCACTATGGTAGAGCTTACATGAGTTAAATCAAATATTTGGGGAAAATAATGAATTTAGCTTTGGACAATTCTGTCTTTCAGGTATTCCTGGGACATCTGTGGGGAGAGGCCTAATGATAATAATTAAAGTAAATATAATATTTACTAAGAAATTCTCTGTTGCCAGGAGCTGGGCTGCATGCATTTTTCTCAATTTAAGGATGATGAAAGTGAGGCTGATTGAAGATAAGTAAATTGGCCTATGAGTGGTGGCTGGGAGTTGAACAGACACTGACTCCAAAGCCTGTATATTGCAGCCTTAGCCACAGCAGCAGACAGACTCCTGGGCTTAGAAGGGATGGCAGGGGTAGAGATGGGGATTTGAGAGCTATTCATTTATAAGTGGTCCCTGAGGTTGTGAAAGATGAGTTTTCCTAGGAAGAGATTACAGAGTGAGAATGCTGGCAGAACGCATCTATACAACTTAAGCAGAATAAAGTGATTATAGACATTTAATGTCATGCACCATTGTAAGACTGCTTAACATTGATTTCCTGTTGCAAGCAAATGTCTTTCTGAGTGTCGTGATTCCCTTTGTTTAATGCAGTTCACCTTTCACATATACTTTGGGGATGAAGCCAATTTAACAATATGTATGACTAATTCTTTTCTTAAGAAAGAGGGATAAAGAGGTGACCTTCTGCACTGCCTTCTGATGGGAGGTTAAAACAGAAGCATTAGATTAGGATGAACTGTCTGTGTTTCCCTGCAAGGCTACCATTATTTAACTTCTTTCTTTCACTTGGTATAGCTAGATTTTTCACTATTGATCAGGATGATAGATTGGGAAAGAAAAATTATAGGAAATTATAACATAAAAGAAAGAAAATGTTTATTTTCTTGATATTATGCTACAGGAAAATTTAGAATTATTTTATTTGTAGTGCAATATAAAGAAATACTAATGTTTCCTTGTTTCAACATGTCCCTCAGCCTATTTTTCAAATTTATTAAAAAAGAATTTTTAAAAATTCTTTTCCAGTCATCATAGAAGTGACAACAGATTCTAAAGGATTCAGAAATCTTCAAAACATTGTCATTGCCCCCCAGTTTTCAATACATTCCTTAAGTACAAATAATCTGTCACTGGGCATTATTTTGTTAGGTTAAGAATATTTTTTGGTCTTTCAGAAGGAAGAAACCCTCATTAAAATGAAAATAATTCTAGAAGGGGTAGCACATTAGATTTAAGCTTCTCAACCTCAATTACATGGCAGAGTTACTACTGCAGGGGCTTTAAACAATAGCATTGACAGGGTTTTACTTCTAGAAGATAATGATTTAATTGGATAGGAGTGGAATTTGGGCATTGGTATTTTTTTCTTCTGCTTAAAACGGAATTTTATTGTCTCATGGTTCTAGACGCTGGGAAGCCCAAATCAAGGCATCAGCAGGGCCGTGCTGCCCCTGGTGGCTGGAGGGGAGAGCTGCTCCCTGCCTCTTCGGCTTCTGTTGTCTCCAGGTGCCCCTCGGCTTGGGGCCACATGGCTCTGATCTCTGTCTCTGCGTTTGCAGGGCCTTTTCCTTTGTGCGTTTAATCTCCCTCTATCTTTCTCTTATACAGACACCTGTCATTGGATCTCAGGGCCCACCTGGATAATTCAAGAACTTCTCAAGATCCTTAATATTAACAAAGCATTTTTTTCCATATATGGTCACATTCACAGGCACTATGGAATGAGTGGTGTCCACTTACCCTCCCCAAATTCATATGTTGAAGCCCTTACCTCCAATGTGATGGCATTTGGAGGTGGGGGGTGCTTTGGGAGGTAATTAGGCTCAGATGGGGCAATGAGGATGGGGTACTCCTGATGGGTTAGTGCCTTAGAAGAACAGATGCCGAAAGAACTCGCTTCGTCTTTGTCTCTTGCTCTTCCGTGTGAAGACGCAGCAAGAAGACGGGCCTGCAAGAAGGTTCTCACCAGTAACTGGATCTGCTGGCACCTTCATCAAAGACGACCGTGAGAAAATAAATGTCCATTTTTTACCCTTCAGTCTATGGTAATCTGTTATGGCAGCCCAGCAGACAAAGACCAGGTTGTGGACATTAGCACATAGACACTCCTTTTGGGGTCCATTGTTAAATCTGCTATAACTGGTGTCACCTGAAGCTGTCTGCTTTATTTCACTTCTCCAGGCCAGGATTAAATAATAGAAAAGTAAAGTTCAGCAGATTCTTCTTTTTCCCCTACAATTAAATTCTTTGACATGGTTTTTTTTTTTTTTTTTGCTTTTTTAGCTTCCCATGGATTGTAATTCTCAGCTGAGCTAACACAGGATTGGATGGTCCAATTAGATTCTCATAAATCAGCTTCTACTCAGCATCAAGCTTTATTAAATATTTTCAATGAGATAGGCCATCAAGAGGCTCAGATGGAGCAGAGAAAGGTGTGGGGACTTACAGGTGGCGGCTCAGGTCCTATCTTCCCTCAGTGGACAAGCACTCTTTACCCAGAACAACAGATGACACTTCTATGGGAGGTCTGCAGGAGTCACCTCCCATTGGTGAGGCACTCAGATTATTAAACAGATCTATTTTATATGGGATACTGCACATGTAACGTATCTGTGACTTAGAGATCCTAGTTTCTTACTACTGTAACTGTCAGCCAGGGATAGCCTACTAATGGCATTTCAGAGAAAAAGTGTGTGTCTCCTACGAAATATTATTGGTCTATTTACCTGGAAGTCCAGTTGACATGAGAATTAAAGAATGCTACCTGCCTTCTTTTCATTCCCTGAGGGTGCCCCAGCCCTGCCTCATCCCCTCCCCTTCCATGGATCAGAGGTTGGCTGCTTTAATTCTTTGCTCCCAGCAACCAAGGTTGAGAGCCAGTGATTTAGTGGGAATTGATAGCTTGCTACAGAGGCACTAGATACTAGCAGAAATGGAGGCAGACAAAATGATACCATGAGAAACATTGCCTGTAACCTTGTTTAGGGATGTCCTTCAGGTAACAGACACTGGTTGATCAGCCATTATGGGCTAGACACTGGGGATGTTGGAGTAAAAGTGATAGACACAGGGGGACAGACAACAACTAAGTAAGTAAGCTTAAGAAAATTAACTGTGATCAGAGTTAAAGAGGAATTAAGAGGGTAACTAACTGGGGGAACTCGTGTGCAGTCAGGAAGCCTCTCCCAGGAGGTGATTCTTGATCTGAGAACAGAAAATGAGAATGAGCCTGCTACCCAAAGGGATGGGTGAAGTGCCTTCCTGGCGGATTGGTGTCCTTTCAGTAACAGATAGGAGCCAGTGTGGCTGAGAATGGGGTCCCACAGAGAGAGCTGATATGAGAGCATCCAGGGGGCTGTCAGCCAGGTTCTAGGTTTAGGTTTTGTTCTCATGCTGAGAATTATGAGAGGTATTTAAGAGGAAGGGGGAGCAGTTTCTGATCCATTTCTCTTTAGTGAGCCTGGATTAATGGGGTGCTCCTCCTTTGACAGAGGGCCCTTACCAGATGTGATTTTGGGGAAAACCAACAGGTCCTTAACCAATGGCCATGTCTGCTGCCAAAGACTTTGCTGAGCAGGAAAACAGTGAATCTTTCAAGGGGGGTGTCTAGAGCTGCATCTGCATGTGGGAGGGCAGGAGCTTGCATGCCAACTCATAAAAGGTGGGTAGATAACAGAGAGAGAAATCCTTGCTTTTCTTGTTGGGTTAGAATTATCTACAAGAACCCTGGAAATGGGAAACTATTTTGGCTTCTCTTTTATAGCTTAGAATAATATTAAAACTGACTACACAAAGAAATGAAATGCATACAGGGATTGAAGAACATCTATTCTTTCATATGTAATGCAGTATGTTGGTTAAGTTCTTTATTGTAGTAGAGGCAAAAAAAAAGGTGGGGGGGGGAGAATACAGTAGACAAGCCAAAATAATTTACATAAAACACAATGGGAAGTGACTGAGAAGAGGACAATTTTGGAAAACGATCTCTCCAGGAATGCTGCCAAGGTAAGTGGCAGTAGATATTGATTATATAGACCTGTCATGATTGGCTTAACCAGTCATTCTGAAAATTGAATTGGATTTTTCTTCCTGAAATGATGTTTTTGAAGCTGTGCCAAATGCAATCTCTCTTCCCACCCATTCTGGTTTGTGTCTGCTTTTCAGACTTAATAGTGCTCAGACATTTATAGTGTTGGTCACAGGGAAGTCTTTCTGTATGCCCGGAGCAAACTGATAATGTTACATCATTTTACATGACAATTTCTCTCATTTTAAAAATATTATATATTCTGCAATAGTGGATGCATAATATGCAGTGCAGTGTGGGAATAGGTGAAGCACAGAGGAGAAGGAAAGGTAACAAAGCATGCAAGTGGTATAAATAAGGTGACTGTATAATTTAATTTCCAAACCTGGATTCTTTTGAGAATAAGAGGGGATGCTATAATTATACTTGTATAACAGGCTTAAACTGGAAATGTCATGGGCAAACTGGCATATATGTTTACCCTGTGAATGAGAGGACATAAGAGAATCCAAGTAAAAGCAAACTACTGTGACAGGTGTTTATTTATGGGACAAGAGTTAGAATGAGGCTTCTCACCCCAGGATGTATGAAATGGATTGTGGAATGGGGTACATGCGAATTTGGAGGCCAATAAGAAAGGCAGGTAGCAATACCTTCTGTAGTAAAAATTACCCAGCATATTGAAGGAGACTAAGAAATTGATCAAGTTTAACCTTCAATTTTCAGAAATCCCAAATGCATTAAGTCAAAGATGAATGAAATATAAGTATTGTCCTGTGATATGGGAGAAAGTGAGAAATAAAAATAACTATAACAAGAGTTAAGTGACTATCATGAAACATACAGATACAGTCTGGTGTGGTTTGGGAAGGTTTTGTAGATTATATACTATTTCAGACAAGCCTAGAAAGATGCATTATTATTGGGAAAAAAGTTGATGAGAATGAAGGATATTTCAAACACAGAGAATGGTAAGATGCAAGATGAACACGGGTACTAATTTGGTACAAACATAGTACATGAATGGGAGTTTCAGGAAATAACAAATTTTGAAAGATGAATGATCACCAACTCATAGAAGGGCTCTGAAATTCAAAATATGCCAGCTGCTACTTGGTGAATATCTCGCTAAAAGTTATACTTAAGAACAATACCAGCTGGAGTTTGGAGATTCATTGGCTGAATCTGAAACTGAAGATCTTGACACTAATTATCTGGTTCAGAATATAAAATTCTTATCATATGAATCAGCCTTATTACATTTGTCCAGCTTCTCAAGAGCCTACTATTCAACCACAAGTTAGCTGAGATTGCCGTGTCATTTGAGATACATATGTAAGATTGACTCAAACCCTCATCACTTCACCCACAGGAATCTCAGTGCTCTTTAAGATCCTGGCTTGGAGACCGTGTTTCTGCCAGGCCTTCTCTCTCTCCCTTCCTGCTCACCCTATCATTTCTGCAATGCTCAGGTACAGAACTCAGCCCCTTTCCCTTTCCATCCCCTAAAACAGTCTCCACAAAGCATCATGGTTTGGAGTCGGCTGAAAGCAGAGTCATGAATGATTAAGTCTATTTGGGAGATTTCCAGGCAGCAAGAGTGAGGTGGTGGGAGGATAAAGCAGAGAAGGAGGAAACGTCCTCATGAGGTGTGCTGGTAGTGTTTTTGTGGCATGCAGCAAGGGCTCCATCCCTCTGGAGCCTCCCCAGAGGCTGCTGGATACATTCCCTCCTCCACCCCCGAAGATATTTGGCTCCATGGCAGCAGTCAGAGCATCTATTAGCCATCGCCCAGTGGCTGAAAGGTTGACTTGGTCCCAAACCCTTATCTGCATTTAGGGCAGGGATTTATAAGGATGAACAAACTTCTGTGGCATGTGAGAAGGCCCTGTGGCAGAATGTCTCTAGACAGGGGTGCAAGCACCACAGGGCCACTGGTTGATATGCTTAGGTTTGTTCATAACTCTTCACAGATGTGCTTGAGGTTGCAGGTGGGCTGACGGAGTGTGACAAAAGCAACAGGCACATATCCACAGGGGACATTTACAAAATGGATCTATTTTGGTTGTGGAGAAGTGTAAACTGCAGGAAAATTAGGACATCAACTTAAAATTGAATAGTAGACATTCCTACTCCTAAAAGGCTATTTTTTATCCCAAATTTCTTAAGGGACATCTATTTTATAGGCTCCAGACACATCAAAAATCACTTTTCCCAACCTGCTGCCCCATCCCTTACCTGACTTCACATCTCATGTTTCTCTCTGTTTCAGATCCCCTCCCCTGGGGCTTTCCTAGGAAACTGAATGTCCTGATATTAAGAACCAGAACAATCTAATTCTCTAACTCTAAC
The DNA here is from genome assembly GCF_040802235.1 of Manis javanica. Taxonomy (NCBI): domain Eukaryota; kingdom Metazoa; phylum Chordata; class Mammalia; order Pholidota; family Manidae; genus Manis; species Manis javanica. Next base: position 17,307,903 of record NC_133164.1, read on the forward strand.
TAGAATTTGAACTAACACTCGCATCTCCCAAAATGCATTTATGTTCTTGTTGAAGACACAGTCATTCACTCTCAGCATCACCCAGGACATCAGTCAGAGAACTGGTCAGGAGTTTGGAAGGTCAGTCTTTCTCCCACTCCCTCTCAGCCACAGTAGGTTGAATGCAGCAGTTAAGAAATGTATTTTTTCTATAAAATGAATGATGCCTCCCACTCCCAGCCTGACAACTTCCTAATGGCACATGGGAAATAGGCAGTTTTGATCAAAAGTTTCTTTTTTCCCCAAAAGCTCAGAAAAGTTAAATAACTGCCAACTCACCTAAATAATGAGTGCCTGAGCTGGAATTCAGATCTACTTATGTCTTTTTGACAACAAAACCCTATACTAAATAGGTAACCATTACACCATATTGTCTTCTTAAAAATAATGTTCTGCTTACATTTAATGGGCCTGTTAGTTCTTTTCCTCCAAGCCAGGACTGGCTGAAAAGCTTTTCGAGACAGAAAATTATAATTCTTCAATAAATCCCATCGAGGTAATGGTCAAGTTCAAGAAAAACTTTGCTTTTCATAGTTTATCTATCAATTTTTTTTACATCACCTCAGTCTGAATTTAATTACTTTTTGCTTTTTAGTGAGCTTGGGCAAATGGGTGAAGGAAAAAGTCCAGTATGTTTCCCAAACCATAAAGGGGTCAGATCGAGAGGATTGTGCACTTAGGTCAAGTAAACTCAGGGCCAAAAATAACATGGAAAGGAAAGGATTAATGTTGTATGTGGCCTTTAGCATAATTTATGATAAAATTCAAACTAACAGTTTTCTAGTTTCCCTTCTCCAATTGATTTTATGTATTGAACCTTACACGTGTATGTGTGCACACATACCAACTCACACATCTATGAATAAAAGGAATAATGAATTGACTGACTTTAAATTTCTTTGGATATGTTTTCTGTGATCAAAAAACATTATGTAGGACAAAAATACAAAATTTTAAATTATTTAGACAATTTTATATTACATTTGTATATCACTGCATTTTAGCATATAAGTTCACAGATAGGAGGAAAGAAATAGTAAAATAAATAATATGCCCAGATAGATGTAATAAGGAAAAGAAAATGGGATATTTTTATTATATAATTAAGAATTTCAGAATTGTCTTTATTCCTTTGCTTTATCCAAAGTACCTACGTGTTTATTAAGGATCTTAAAAAAAGGCTTTGGTTACACATATAGTTGCTAATATGCTTATTACCTTTCAGCTGTGTTTATTCATATAATTTGTGTCTTTGATTATTAGTATATCCAGCTAGTAAATCTAGCTGTATAAATGGCTATTTTCAATGAAAAAAAAAGCACTTTTCCATGTATGTGTGCATGTGTGTGTGTGTGTGTGTGTGTGTGTGTGTGGTGTGTGTGTAATTCCTGACAGAATTCTTTAAAATGCTCCAAACCAGAGCCCTTGAAATTAAGTCCTGTATGAAAAAGTCCTTGCCTTTAGAGATTAACTATTTCCAGGCTCTGACATTCTAAAGTCCCTTTATTTCCTCCAAAGCAAAGTAATCATATTGATATAGAGGTATCAGGGGGGGAAAAATAGGTTTGAACTTCTAGAAATACAGTTTAATAATTGCCATTCCTGTCATTATGGGGACAATAATACACTTAGTTTTTCCTCCAAAAAGGTTAAGGACACCATTATATTATTGTAAGTAGCACTTTCAAAATTGCACAAAATGACACATGTTCTTTTGAAGGCATTTTATCAATGACTATTGATTTGACCCAGAAACCGGATTTAATAATGACTGTTGCACTAAGTACATGTCACAGTAAAGTCCCTGAACCAGGAATCTTCAAATAAGCAAGCTGTATACCTGCACTGGCATCTTTACTTAAGACTGCCCCTGAAGACTTTTAGCTTATCAAAATAATGTTTATTTAAATTGGCAAAAGACAAGTCGTGATAATTTTGTTACATTATTTCTAACATTCACTATTGGCATATCCTTAAATTTCTACCATTATGAGGATGAAATTTAGTGAACATTCGGTTTTACTCAAAATTTAGGCTCAGCTGTGTATTCTTCATTCTTCAAACTGTAAAAACCCTTCATATATTCTGGATAACACCCCTTATCAGATATGTGTTTGGCACATATTTTCTCCTTACATATTAGAAAAATATGTATGTGTTTGAGTTCAAATTAAGCAATTAAGAAATTTATCTAGTAGTGTAAGAAATAGAAAGCTTTGGAATAAATAAATAATCTCATAGCTGTCTTTTGTGTACTCTCATCTTTAATGTTTCATATTAATTAAGTACAACTTTTTGTTAACTGATATTTTGTATGTAAAACTCATACCTTCAGATATAATACCAAAATAGTAGAGCAAGTCAAGATTATTGAGGATAAATTTACTAGGTCCTGTTTTTGTTAAAATGACTGAATCACACAGTATTGGACAGTTCTGTTACCAACATAAATTTCTGCTCTGGGATAGGTTGATAATGAAATAAGGAAGGTTTAAAGTAAGATTGTCAAGAGCTGTGAAGAGCCTGGAATTGTACCATACTTACAAACTAACATGTTAACCTGCTCAGTTTCATGGATGTGGGCAGGAACCACAAGTCTCCTGGAACAGAGACAAAGGACTTTATTCCTCCCAGCAGAGCAGTACTGAGCATCAGCACTTACTCCAGTTCTCCAAGTCCCTTATCCCAGTGTGACACAGAGGGCCAGGCATTATCTGCACACAGAGTGGATTGTGTTACAAGAGGCACCCCTAGTTCGGAAGTTTAGTCTTTTCCAAAACCCACCACTTGCTCCAGAGAGGACAGTCTATAACCAAAGGCAGTGGTACCTTCCTGCAAGACGTGGAGAAAGCTGAGATACCTCTGGAGAAATGTCTCCTAGAAAACTAGGTCGCACATGGATCGCTGGATCAAGTTGTTTTGTTGATGGATTCCAATGTATGGATGGTGATCATTTGTTTATTCAATGAGCAATTGATATACATTTTTGTTGCTTTTATATTTTGGCTACTATGAATAAAGACTCTATGAACATTTGCAGATGTCTTTGTACAAACATTTGTCTTCATTTCTTACAGGCCATATAGTAAATGTATATTTAACTTTGTAAGAGGTCACTAAATTATTTTCCAAAGTGATTATGCTGTTTTGCACTCTTATCAGCAGTACATGAGGGTTAGTTTTCCACATCTTTGCCAACACTGGGTATTATGTCTTTTTCACTTGGTCGTTCTACATGGGATGTAGTGGTATGTCTTTATGTTTTTATTTTGCATTTTCCTGATTACTAATGATGTTAAACTCCTTATGTGCATATTGCCACTTACACATCCTCTTTTGTAAAACGTCTGTTCAGCTCTTTTGACCTTTTCTAAATTGTATTGTCTTCTTATAATTGAGTTGTAAAAACCCTTCATATATTCTGGATAATACCCTTTATCAGATATATGTTTGGCACGTATTTTCTCCTTGTGGTTCTTAACAGTAACTTTTGAAAAGCAAAAGTTACCAATTTTGAGGAATTCAATTCATCAATTTTTGTTTTATTTTTTTATTGTTGGGATTGGAATATTTAAAATCCATTGGGTACAATCTCCTACATTCATTTCTATCACTGCACCTAGGACACCTCAAGCTTCCTTTCCTATGTAGTGGGGACATGGCCATTCACTACATTTGCCTTGGTGACAATTTCCCTCTGCTTCCATGTCTAACAAGCACTCTTCTGACACAAAATTTACATAGTTAAATATGTAGGATTCTATTCCTGCATCGTTGACCTAGCTTCCAATAACTCCTAGAAGGCAAACTCTTTGATTTCTACATTATTGTTGGAGCCACATCATAGCACCTAAGAAATGACAATAAATGATCATTTTAATAATTATTTAGGTCACATTATATCATTATATCTTGGTAAGGACACATTTTTTTTTGTTCTTAGCCCCCTATTCCCAAAGAAAGCTATGTAACTGATATTACTTCAACAAAAGACCTGCTTACAAGTTAAATTTATTTGATGTCATAATTAAAATATTGTTAATTGGATGAAGTGATATCATCCAACTGCAACAAAGTAATCCAATATATCATGCTTACTCTTTTAATAAAAAACATTTTATCTGTAAGCATCACTAGCTTTCCTGTTTTCAAAACTTACTTAAAGCCCAACTCACAGTTGACATTTGGCTTTCATTGCAGGAATAATGGTAATGAGAAAGATTAAATACATGTTAGCAAACTGATACACTTAATACTATGCCATTTGCTTCAGAGGATTTGTTGTTCAAATTTTCCAAGTCTTTTAAAGATTGACACATGTGTACATTGCACAGAAAGGTAAATAGCCTCTGAGGCTCAAGCATAGTTCTTTGGAGTATTAAGTGCATCAAAAGCATGGAAGTTAATAACATATATCTCCTAATGCGGAAATGTGAATGAAGTATGCTTTAATGCCTTTCTAATCTACCAAGCGTCCTTTCTATTCTTGTCAAGTTTTCTTCCCCTGTGAATGAAACTAGGAAATTATTACAATTCTATATTATTTTGCCTATAATTATTTAGGTTTTAACACTGGGTTATAAGCATTTTGATGAACCTTCAACCTCACATTGTCTTCATCCTCACAGAGATACATGTATAGGGCATAGAGTATGAAATACATGCAAGGGAAAAGTTGTCAAACTCTAGATTTAACAATATTTAACAAATAGAACAAAACAGCAAGTGACCTTTAAAAATAATTTAAGATATCATTCTTTTTCTAAAATCTACAACAGAAATGAGAACTCATGGATGAAGCTAATAAATATTTCCATATATACATAAAATAAAAGTATATTCAATCTGTTTTCTAGGCTTCTGCCTGTATTTCTAAAATGGTTAAGAGTTAATGTTAATTCCTTGTTTTGAATATGTCATCGCTCTCCTATCGACCACTAGATAAAATCTAAGCTTACTTTCCCTATTTACTCTTTAATTACTTGTCCTCTTAGTCTTTTTTTCCTGTTTGCTGCACATCAATCATCTCCTACGCAGCTACTTACAATTGACTTTTTAATCCAACAGAGATTTGCTGATAGTCTGTAATGTAGTAGGTGCTAAGCCCTAAGATAACAAGATCACCAGGTTTACGTGAAGTCTTCATAGATTCGGAGACCGCGGAGCCTAGTGAGGGTGCATCCTCTTGCTCATCTTTCTCCTCCTCCTCATTACCCTTTCTTATTTTCACAGGACAGTTGTACCATGAGCTTTACAGGTGTGACCTCACTTAACCTTCAGTGCAACCTATAGGCTCCACTTAGCTCCACTTTAAAGATGAAAAGAATTGAAGCTTAGAAGAATTAAACAATTTGATAAAAGTCACACAGCTCATAAATTCTTGAGTCTTGTATCTGGAATTCCAAATGAAAATCATTTTTGCAATTTTCTCTACATGGCTTCTCCTATTGGAAATTCCAGTACCCTAAAGGAAACATCACAGGAGTCTAGGAAACTGGGAAAAGGTATTCGAGGGTGGTCACAATCCTGACCACAGTGGGTGAGGGGTTAGATTTTGTTTCATAAAGGAGAAATCTCTTCTGCTGAATTTTGAAGAATGCCTGTGACCTTATCAAGTGGACAAGGAGTGAAGAAGAGAATATTTCAGCTATTTGCACAGTTACTAGCAAAAGAGCACAGCACTAGACGAACGGAGAAGGGGTGTTAAAAAGCATAAACAGCGTGACAGGCTTTGATTTCTGAGATGTGTGTGTGTCTGTGTGTGTATGTGTGCAGAATATCTTGATATAAAAAACAGTCCATGATTTATCAATCTGAAATTTTTTTCTGAGACTTAGGCAATCAGTCCCCAGAAAGGCATTTAATTAAACAATTTTGTTTTCAAATAAAAACATAGCTTGGCAATAGAATCAAATGTCGTAACACTATATTACTAAAATCTGCTACAACACAAATTATTTATTGAAATAATGAATGAAATTGATAACTTGAATCCAAAATATACATTGATCATGGTTGTTGCTTTTTTTTTAGGATTCTGCTTTTGAGTCTTGTTAATAGTCGATTCCTTAAATTCAAGGAATGCTTTGCCTAGCTGCCAAGAGTTAGTTTTCAACTGGTTTTTGACGCTCTCCTTCCATTCTCTGTGCTGACAATTGTTATAGGTTTGTGTCTTAACAATTTCAATGTTTCTTAAATAATACTTTTCACTTTCAGATGTTTCGAGTCTCTTCTGAATAATGGTTCAATATTGAAATTCTCCAGATGCTTAAATCTTTTGACCTAAGAACTGTTGTTTCTGTTGTTTTAGACAGTCTGCACGTGCTTCCTTTTTATGCCTGAAGTGAAGGCCACTGCTTGTTTTGTACAATCAATGTCAATTTTATGCCTTCCATAGTTTACACTAAAATGCCAAAAAGGAAATAATTGACATAATCGAAGTGTTGAATTTTATGTGAGGAGAAAAACCACATTAATCTAAACATGAATCATCGACTAGAATATCAGAGGTCATCACGGATACCTTTTAATTTAGAAATCCCATTATGGAGTAGAAGACAAATGAAAATACTTTATTATTGATTGGTAGGCATTTATTTCCTTTTTCCCCCTTATAAAATAATAGGCTGGTTATTTTCCAATGCAATCATTGTGATAATTGTAGAACTGAGTTGTACAATAGATTGGTCCCATCTCCGGTAACATCACTGATTAACATTCTTAGGGAACTGTTTTTTAAGTCTTGTTTGGTATTTTAAAAGATATATTAATTTACTAGTAGAATTAAAAACAAAAAAAAATGAAAACAAAGGCCTTACTTCATTTAAGAGAAGACTCCACTTGGACTGATGGAAGACGGACTGAATTATTTCATCGTAATCATTCTTAAGTATCTCCTTAAATCGTTTTTAATAAAGATACTACATAACCGAATTTTACAAAATGCCCAAGTGTTTTATTAAAGCCAGGCTTAGGTAATTTTTCCTATTTTATAACCCAAACCTGATTTTCTGGTTAATAGTTGTGCGTGTGGTCCTTAATTCAGACACCAGAGTGAACATGCTGTGACCTTCGCACTCTGTCGCCGCTCTCCTGAAGCATTTACACTGGTCTATGTCTGATGTCTGCAGTTTTAATGTTTCCACCGTATCCCTTTATTTGAATTATTTCACCAGGTCATCTTTCTTGATTTTTATTTTTAAACTTTCTTTTCGTTTTTTCCGATATAGATAAAATCAATCTATGATTTGAATTAGAAAGTAGTCCTCTCGTTGACAGTAGTACTGCATATTTAGGGTGTTCTCCTCTTCCTATTTGGACTTCAGAAATGAAATCCTGAATACTGAAGACCTACTACTGTCTTCCAGAACTAAATCACTTGTTTGGAAGGGATGAGGAGAACTGCCACTGATAAACATTCTTTACGTTCATGACATTTTAAAGGTGCCGTTTTGGTAGTGGTTATTTAAAACCAGAGAGTCAACTTAAGAGTGACTTATTTTCAACTTCATCAATTGTTAGTAGATGTCTACTGCTGCAGTGGCCTGTGAATTAGTGTATTTCACCAACTTCCATGGGAAGATACATCAGTCAAATCTAGATCCCTCAGTTTAGTGATTAAAACTTCCATTGTAACTTCTGAATTTCATTCTTATATTTGGGGGATATTTGAAACAGTATTGAAATAGGTAATGCTGGTGAGTCTATTTCTGTTTTTTTTTTTAAGGAATAATGATAGCAGATGATTTCAAATAAATGAGTCTTTACTTGGTATTTTCGGAATTATTTTAACATTAAAAGGGTACAGTAAAAGGCAATAACGCAGAAATATGTTAATTTCATTTTAAATCTTTGAACCTGAGAACCACAGAAACATTTGTAATGGTGATTTTCAACTGGAGAAATAATGAATATCAACATCTCCAGGGAGCTATTAGACACGAAAAGCTATCTCAACCTGAAGTTTTTAAAGCCCCTTTTGCTCTGGAATACAGTGGTTGAGGTCCACTGATGTGCATCACAGTGTTTCTATGAGACAGCAGGGCATTTGCAGAGACGGGATAAGTAAGCAAAATACATCATCATAATCGATGCAAAAATCTAGACGAAAATTTGAATGATGGGTGGAATGAAGTGGGTTTTTTTCCACTACAGAAAATAAAAATAGGGTAATTGTAGTTATTTGGAAACTACAAGCTTTGCCAAAAAGCGAGAGCATACCTCAATCCTTAAAAATCCAGGCGGAATTAGGCAATTTATGAAGAAATTATAACTCACTAGACATTTTCAATGTCCCTAATTACAGAATTCAGTTCCTGAGGCTCTTTCCTATTCATGCAACATATTTTTAAACAAATATATGAAAATAACCTCTTTTCTCTGTTTTTCTGAAATTCTGTACCTGTTTTTTAATTCTTCCTCTTTGCTTAGGTTTGAACTAAGAATGAGCTTCTGACTTTGAGATTCCCTCTAAAATGGAAATGAAGATTGAGAAAGGCTACATTTGACCAAGGTGGATGGATAGGAGAATGACGGCACACGATGTCTGATGAGCCTTGTAACCATCCCCTTCTGTTAAATTTTCTTGCTCTTCATAAACTGAGAGTCTAAAGAGCTTCCATGGAAAAATTCCTGAGGCAAGTCCTTGGAGAAGGTGTGGGACAGTGAGAGATGGCTTACGGACGTGAATCTATATTGATTCACAGAAATAAAGGAGACAGATGTGCAACCAAATAGAAAAGGAAGGAAGAAATTGCCTTTCAATAATATGTTTTCAATTCTTGTGCTTTTTGTGGAACAAAGCTGTGGGTGTTGTGGAAAAATAAAATCTAACAGTTTCATGACTTATGACAAGAACAAGAAGATTAAAGAGAAAACATGGAATGACTAGAGGAAAGGGAAAATGGGCCTATCTGGCAAATAGCTTCTTTAGTGAGACTTAGGAGAAAACTGAGACATTTATTTATACACCGCACATGTGAAAACAAAGGAAAATAACACTTTGATGTTAAGTTATCCCTGAATCTACATGATGAATTGAGCTATAGATCAAAACCAAACCTGTGCTTTGGTTTACTACAAACTGTGTTTGCTAGAAGCAAGTGTTCCTGTCATTTCTGAAGTTTGATTAAATTCATGTCAGGAGATTATGGGTAGTCTCTTGAGTCTCAAGACCCTTTTGCAGTTGGCAAGATTTGCTACTTTGGAGGACAACGTAACAGTGGACAAGTTAGTAATGCTATTGATGGCATTCAACGTGTGCTGGGAAAATAAACATCAATCTCCTAAGTAGGATGACAGCAGGAGGTAACAGAAGACTGTAACAATATTCTTAACAGTAAGAAAATGCAATTTCCCCTGCTGTGTTTTATGCCTAGTTTTATATGACTACTGCATTATACAAATTAATATTTAATGCAGTTCAACATCACACTTGTCAAACAGTAGTGCAGGATATAAACCACTGCAAAACCACACATTTTCTGTGTTTGATAGAGGGTAATTTACTTTTTTTTCCCTGTTTCTCATTGCAGCTACTTTCAGCTCTGGAGTTGCCTCACCAACCAGGAGTCCCTTTTTGCAACCAGTATTGTGATGTAAATCATACCGGCCCAGGGAAAGTAAAAGGAAAGCAGATTTTGTTTTTACATATTCTGAGCAATAATATCATAGATTGACAGTAGTCTGTACATGGAAAGATTGGGATAATATATTGAAATTAAAACATGAATTTCTATTCTTGTCTTACTCAAATTTACATTGGGAAGTATGACTTCAGAGGATAGAGTGTAGTAATAATCCAGAAAGACAGTAGTCTTCTCTCCTTCGATATGTTGGTATCTTAGTCAGGGAACAGGAAGGTGAGCAGGTCAAGGAAAAAATTTAATAAACTCCTTTGACCTAAAGGGGAAAGACAACCAACTATGAACTCATGGGCAGCTATGGCATGATTTACAACAACCTGTGACTATATCCTGCTGTCTGTAAGAGGCAATGATAGCTCTTTCTGTTCTTAGGCTCATGGGGGAAGTTGAAATACTTCTCTGTATTTTTTTTCAATCTGAAGTCAAATTAGTTAATTTTCTTGCGCTAGAAATGGGTTGGTGCCTTGTGAATCTTAGCTGACATATGTCAGATCGGCCACTGGTACATCAGTGATTATGACCAGTCTTAGGCAAAATAATGAAGCCAATTTTGTCATCATTCTCCATCCACTTCCCCTTTCTACAACCATTTTGCACATTTTCTGCCCCACTTTCTGTGCCCAGTACCTCATGCATACCCTAGCCAGACTATTTTCATTTTGAAGAAGATACCTAGTACTTTTTTTCTTCCCCATTAGAATACCCATTCCCTCCATGTTTTCACTTCTACTGAATACTGAAGGAATATGACTGTGGAAAATTTTTATAGAAATTACTCTATTTTAGAAGCTGTTCATCATAATGAACAAGATCTCTGGTATTTCTAGACACTAAATACAGTGGGTGAGGAAATATTCTGGTGGAGAGGGACCTGCTCAGTGGTCCATAATCATCACACATGGAGATGATCAAACAGTGATCAAGGGCTCCTGACTCTGTGTGTGGTGACTCCATTCTCCACATTTTTCAAGCATCACACTTGGAGTCATCGTTGACTCTTCTCTTTCCCTCATACTCTACATCCAATCATTGGCAACCCTGTGATTTCTCATTTCATATCCTGAATTTGCCACCGATGAGCACGTCCAGTGATGGCTGGCCTTTCATTTTAGTCTTCTGACTCAGTGATGACCCCCAGTGTGGGTAATAACTTCCCACGGAAGCATTTTTCAAAACTTGTGGAGATGTATTCACTAGACAGAGGGGCTGAAGAAGACATACGGCAGGGCTGTAAATGCATAAAATGCACTAGAGAGTCATCCAGAAAAAAATTATTATCTTCCATCCCGCTTTACTTTTAAATGTTCCACATCCATAGTCATTTGTGAGCCTAGAATCTAACTCCATTTTACTGATAAAACCATAGTGGGTTTTTGTTTTAATATACATGGAATTTCCCAGTGTGTGAATTAAAAGGTCAGACTTGGTGTTGTAGAAAACTTCATTAGGATTTTTTTCATGATTTGAGAAAAAACATGGGCTGTGCTGTTCTTAGTCTCTGGGTTGCCAGCATGAAACACCTGTATTGGTCATACTTTTTAATTTTCACATTTCTAGTAGGCATATTTATGGGTGTCAAAATCTGACTACTAGTCATTATTTTCTAATGTATCTTGCAGGTCAAGATATTCATTGAAAAACATGGTTTTTAAAATAAAACATAGTTTTAAAAATTGATTTCCATTTATTATTCTTTGGTATTACAAATAGGGCATTTGAATTTTTGAATTACTCTAAATTTTTATTTATTTTGGTAATCAGTTGTATAGGTAGTATGGATTTATTTAGAATAGTAATGAATGTGTTTTCTTTTAATTAAAAATATGCACTGGATTTGATAGGGCTGAGAATCATGCTCCTAACTTGTCTCTCCTTTGCTTCCCTTCCACCAGCCCTCCCCACAGCAGCCAGTGTCTGTTAACACTAGACCAGACCCTGTCGCTTCTCTTCACACAGTGCTTCCTATGTCACTTAGAATAAAATGCAGAATGAAGAGCTGTGTGGTCTTCCCCTGATTACTTCGCTGCTTCACCTCCTTCTACCGCACCTCCTGCCACACCTCCACCTCATTCCTGCTGATCTCAGGATCTCTGGTGCTCATCTCCTTACTGTTTTCTCACACATTCAGCAAACACTCACCTGAGACTCTGATCTTCCCCTTTGGAAAAAATGCCCTTCAGCCCCACGGCTTGATGGCAGTACTGAACTTCATTCAGATTCCTGCTCAGATGTCTTCCTTTCCTAGAAATAGTCTTTGACTCCCTGCTTTCATGATCTCTTCCCTCACCCTGTTGGTATGGTTTTCATAGTGTTCTTTAGTCCCTTAGAATATAGTACATATTTTTTATTATCTCTTCTCCTTCGTAGAATATCAATTGTATGAAAACAGAGACATGATCTGTTTTGTTCCCTGCTTTATCTGTTATGCCTAGTATGGTGCAGACACATAATAGTTGCCCAGTTACACTGAATGAATGGGTGTCTGTTTTTAGATTTCAAGTCTGAGTACTTGATGTACCATTTATTAAGTCAAGATCATGGGCAATTCAGTTTAAAACCTCAATTTCCACATTTCATTTAAGATAGCTACTTCATAGGATTCCTGTAAAGTTTGAGAAAGATATTTTATATAAAGCCCTTATTATAGTGCCTAGAATATAAAAACATTCAAATTAAAATAGCTACCTGTCTGCCTGTCGATGTTTCTATCCATGTGTTCTCTCTCTCATGTCTCTCCTACTTATTCTGACAACCCAGAGTAGTTAGATTAGCCCCAGGATGCCTTTGGTCATGAAGTTTTTGAGATTTGTGTCTCATGTGGGTATGCATAGAGTCTGAAAATGATTCTCCCCCAGAAGACAGGAACTTTTATTCTCTCTGAGGCTGGAACTTTTATGATCTGTGATGGAAAAATTGACATAAAAAACTCTCTGGGCATACATAATATTATGTTATTATTATTAGACTTTTCTAGAAAATGCTTTCACCTAATAGATCTATTTTACTGGCTCTCATCTTTTCTCCTATGTCTGCAATTATTACAGGAATTTAATTCATGGGACTGTATTAAACTTAATTGCCAGATAGGGAGGAATTGACCATGTTGTTGCTGCAGATTTATACAGGTACTTTTATAAAATTATTCACATAACTAGGGAAGCTGAATTTTATTAGAAACAATAATTAACATCTCATTTGTAACAGATTGAATTAAAGGATTTTGGCCCATTAGAGACATAGAAATTAATCACCCAAGTGCCTTCGTCAGTACTTCCACTCTCATCCTTCCTTTTTCTGTAGGTCACACAGGCATTTTTGCTTTATTTCAGTCATTAAGGTAAATAGTGACTGATGGGGCTACTGGTTGGTTATAGGCAGATAGATTCTTGGTTACTAAATATAATTACTCTTCTTACTGGACTTTGGGGAAATAATTATGCTTTTCTGAATACACATTAACTGAAGATTAAGCAGAAAAATGCAACAAATATTCCATAGATAAACTGAGTCTTTAGAAGTGATTTTAAAATCAACAGTAGCATTGTTGAAACAGCACAAAATGAGAAACAATTTAATTCATAAGGAGATTGGTGAAAGGGAAAAAGGGCATAGCTATAGACATGCAGTATTTTGTAAATTAAAACATACGTATTTACCTAAAAGAATATATATCAAATTATTAATTATTAAATAAGCAAATTTTTGCTTTGGGACTAGGGTTTTGAAGTCATTTCACCATCTACATGTTCCAGCTTGATAAAGGTTGGTCTAATAAATAATGATAATAATAAACACTTTAAAATCCTCTGATATACCTAGATAAACTTTCTAGGAAAAAAATCATTTCTGGTATTAAGCATATTTTATATAATTTATGAGTCAGAAGAGCTTATATATTCAGCTCTATGCTTTTGGGAAGAATGGAATTTGTAACTCACATAAGTAGAGTACTTGGACAAGTGACTTAACCTTTCTAAGTCTGTTACCTCACTTGTAAAATGCAGATAATAAGAGTAACTATCTCAAAGACAGTAAAATTGAATGGGAGAATTACTACTTACACTAAATGTCATGTCAAAGGAAACCATTCACCTGTCCTTTAAATCAGAACAAGGAAGCCCTTCCAGAAGACTAGAGGACACAGAAATACTGACTATGAGTGGTTGTAGCCTTTTCTTCCCATCCAGGACTTCATTTCCATTTCTTCTTTCATATATTCAAACAGAAATTATTATTCTATAGCACTTGATCTTGGGCCCTCTAAGATCACTGGGAAAGAATATTTTCTACTCAAAGATAAAGGAATTTGTCTAACTTTCCACCAAGAATTTAAGAAAGTTTTTAAATACTGTAGCTCTAGCTCAGCGCCACAAGAACTTGGCCCCAAATGTGTAACAGACTGATATGTGGCTACCACTGGGTCATAGAAAAGATGGAAACTGAGTTGAGTCCACATGTGTGTAACTTAAACCTCCACAGGTACTGAGTTTACGTGACTAACAAAGAATAGTCATGTGAAAATTAATGTCTATTGCTAGCTCATTGCTTCCTCCCTGAATAGAAGTGGGGCTCTTAGCTGCCCTTCCCCCCTAAAACTTCCCAATTACTTATGAATGACTCTTTGGTTTTCATATACCTATGACCAGCACCTCATGGGCTTTCATTGTTACATAATTTGTTGATATTTCCTCCATGAGTACCAACTAGAGGCAAACATCTTCTCAGGCTTTTGCTACAAAGATACTCCATGAGTTTCCAGGTTTCCTTTCAAGGTCCTGCTTCTTGATGTGACCCAAAACGTTAAAACAAAAAACCTTTCAGTTGCCAAATGCTCTACATTCCTGTATTTCTTACTGTGTTAGAACCAATCTTAGTAGTAATACAGAATATATCTTTCCCAAATACGAGACTGAATTGTCCAAAGACCTTGCTCCTTGAATGCTGTATGTTTCCTAAAACTGCCCTTTACATTTCAGTTCCTAGCCTCTCTCCAAATGAATCCAATCTACTTCCTGCCTGAGACATGACCATATTGCCTTTTTTTCTTCTTCAGTTTTCAGATTCTACAAGAAAACTTGGTTCTTTCCATTGGTTCTTCACAAGAACGGTTTCTCCTACTTGTCAGGGACATTGTCTCATGAATTCAACAGATAAAACCAGATCTTTAAGGCTAGACTAGATTTATTGGGGAACCAGGATATTTGAAGTCATGAGAAGGAAGAGAGAGCTAGTGTTTTTGAGGGCCTTTTGCATGTTTCTTTTCTCTCCATATTTACAGCAGCCTACGAATTAGCTTGCAGTCTTGGATTTTGTCTGTTGGCTGAAGCCTCAGTCCATTCGCAGTCACTCTGCCTCTTCTTTAGTGCAGATGCTAGAAGTCCTGCAACTATATTTTCCAGACTCTGACTTTATTGCTGCCAGGTTCTGGGTGTGGTTTAGGTTTGGCCACTGAGAATTTACTGGCACAAGATTCGAAAGGTGGAATGAGGCAGAAGTGATTTTTCCTCTTTCAGTGTTGATTTTCCAGTAACCAAGCTCACTGTCATATTTTCTGCTTTCTAGATTTGGGGCTACGGCAGGTAGGAAGTTGGCAGTTGTGCCAGGAGGCTTTTCACCTTGGGACACAGGAGTTCTATTTTTAATTTTTTGAGGAACTTCTATACTGTTTTCCACAGTGACTACAACCAACATACATTCCCACCAACCATGCACAAGGGTTTCCTTTTTTTTTCTGCATCCTCATCAGCTCCTGTTATTCTTGTCTTCTTGACGACAGCTGATATAATAGACATGTGTGAAGTGATATCTCACTCATCTGCATTTCCTTGATAATTAGTAATGTTGATTGAACATCTTTTCATAGAGCTGTTGGGTTTTTGTATGTCTTCTTTTGAGAAATTCTAGTCAAGTCCTTTGACTTTTGTAATTGGATTAATTAATTTTTGTTATTGAATTGTAGGAATTCCTTATTAGATACTTTGGAAATTAATCCAGATATATCACATACATGGTTGCAAATATTTTCTACCTTTTCATAGGTTGTCTTCTGATTTTGTTTATTTTTCCTTTGCTTTTAATTTTTGAGCTTAGTTTATAATTTCTGATGAAACTATCTTGTATGTCTACAAAGATATTAAATTTAAGTCTTTTGTGTATATGGATAATGTGTATTTACTAAGTTAATATTAGTTACCGAGGTTTTATCTGTCAGTGGAAAGCATTAACCTAACTGATTTACATTCATTATTATTTTTAACATAATTGTCCTATTTTTTTATTGTTCCTTCTTCTCAAGATGGGTCACATTTTCCTTTTTTCTATGTTAAATAAATTTAGACTGTACCCTGAATATTATGAATACTAGTCATGGAGCCTCTGGATTCTGTTCTAGTCTTTCAAAGAGTGTTAACTTTTTTGTTAGCAGGTAATTAAGGTGGACAGAAAAATACTGTCTCTTGGGTGGTTGTTCAAATCTCAGCTCAGGTATTTTGTCCTTACCTGGACTTCATAGTTCAGGGGCCAGCCAGATATTTTTTCATAGAACTTGTGAACCACTTTTCAAAGTTCTGTACTTTGTTTTCTTAGGCTAGGCAGATGAGGATTTTCTATGGGAATTTTAGCCACCAGGCACAGTGCATGTTGTCTAAAATATAGTGCATGTTGTCTCATGCTGTTTTCTTCTTCAGTAGTTGACTCCCCTAGAGAATCTGCCTGTTTGTGTTTACTTTCCAGGTCTTTAGATAATTGTTTGTTGTATTTATAGTTTGTAGAGGTTGACAGTTGTTATTTGTGAGAAGGTTGGTCTGGCAGAAGCTTAGACAGTCATATCACATATGAAACTTATTTTATTATTCCCAGACAATAGAATTTTACTTACTGCTCACATGAAGTCTTAAGTAGCAAATCCTAATAAGCACCCATCAAGTGGTTACTCAAGGTCTTGGTTCTTTCTATCTTGTGGTTCTGCTTTGTTCGGGAACAATAGGTGGAGAAAGAGTGTGGAGAGCCACACACAGGAAGTTTCTAGGGCCAGGTTGAGAGAGAGCACCACCATTTCCACTCACATTCACTTGAATAGAAGTTAATCACATAAGCATACCTAATTTCAATGGAGCCCAAAGAACGCACACTAGCTCTGGCCCAGGAACAAGAGGAAATAAGTTTTGTAATCAGCTAGCAGCCTCTAACACACAGAGTTCTAATTATTGTTTTTAGCAGAATTACTACAAATTGCCATTTCTGAGGAAAATTTAGTATGTTCATCATATCTTTCTTCAACATCCATTAAGGATTCCCCAAACTGTGAATATCTTCTCATTATCGTCACCTAATAGCATTGCCTGAAATGCACTTCCATGGAAATATTATTCATGTTGGGATATGATTGTCATACAGTGTCAACTAAAATACAGTGCATGTTGTCTCATGTTGTTTGAGACACACTGATGAGTTTTTTTACAAACATTATTGAACACCTCCTATACCCAATATTTATGAGGAATAGTCATTATTGCAGAAAGGCTCTTTATTAACTCAGGAAAAGAATAACAAAGTCAATTCTGCCAAATTCCTATCATAGTACAATTTACTTTGTGTATTTTGTACTTCAAAAATGAATGACTCATTTCTAACAGACAATAAAAATAGCTTTCATTCACTTCCTTTTATGAATGTGAAGAACAATAAAGTGGCAAATAAGATGGACTAACAAGAAAGAGGTCACTAACTTATTAAGAGTCAAAGAACAAGTCTCACGCTGGAATATGATGCTAGGGATAAAAAGATGACACTGAGAAACTCACTGATGTCTTTCATTTGGATATGAAGGGACAGTACTCTCCTTAAGCAGCATTATTTCTAAGCAGATTCAGGCTTTTGGCGGGTAACAGACACATTAGGTTATTTCCTGTAATACTCTCTTGTTCTCATTTTCTAAAATCAGTGTTTTGTTTCTATTCAGGGAAATGGTGTGCTAGCATTGATTCTGGGTCTTTATTCCTCCAGTACCCTTGATATACCTGAGATGCACTAGTAGGTGAGTCAAGGGCAATGAGACTGTCATTTTCTCTCTAAATAAAGTAAGAAACCATGTTTGGCTTTGTCACAGTTTTCCTTTCTTTGCAGTAGTTTGCTAACTACTATGAACCTGGCAGTTGGGGAAATGAGGAAGGAAGTGGTAATTGTGTATCTTCCCCTCTTTTCATTTCTTCTTTGCCCCTAGACCATGATACCACAATTTATTTTAAGGAAATCTGGCTTTCACAAAGCTGAGGAATAAGAAATATAGGTCTACATCGATTTTATTTGCTATTTTGAGCACAAAAAATGGGGACTGTTGGAAATTTCCAAGAGACATGGAGCCAGTCACTACATAATATCCATAACAATTTTCTTATCACCCCTTTCTCACAACCCAGTGCAGCTGTGACTTGAGATAGAGACCTACACATTCCTTTAGCCTTGTGGAGTCCCATGTTTGCTGGGACAGTGGTGCCTTTCCCCAGGCTTTCAGGGATCCAAGCTCTGTACACATTGTTACATTGTGATTTGCATTACCACGTGGTAACTCGCAGAAAGCCTCTGTCAGGTGGGCTTTTAAGCTCAGGAAGAAGTAGTGAACCATAAAACAGACAACTACTATTTTATCTACACCTCTATGCAGGGGCACTGTCTCCTGGAAACAAAGGCTAGAATAGAATTTTCCTGGGGTATCTAATTGCTCAGAATGATAGAGATCAGGCATGACACCAACAAAGGACAATGTTCATTTCTAAATGAGGCAGGGAAACACTGGGGTAAAACTAATCAAGCAGGTCTTTTAATTGCATAACTGCAAAGTATTTTCTGAATAGCCATGTGTCTCCTGGCAATTAAGAAATACAATTCACAAAGAAGACCAGAAGTAAGATTTAGGGATGTTGCTAATTCTTAACGTGCAATATCATCAAATATCTGCCAGATTGAAAAAAAGTACTGTTCATTGTTTCCTTCTAATTTTTCACTGAACTTGCAATTATTCGCTGTGATTTCTATATTTTTTGGCTATATGTTAAATGTACATATTTGTTTAGAGTGTACATTTTAACTATCTTCATCATATATATTTTTGTAGTTTATAGTGAGGTCAGCGGAGTAATGCCTAGAATCTCATATGTAATACATTTTTCTAAGTTCTTTCATTTTCATCCTATGACATAGGACAAGGATATTTGCACACTCTTGGCAATTGTCATGACTCTGAGATACTCACATGATTTAGTGAATGACACTGAATCAACCTTAAAAGACATTTATTGGAATTTAGATTCCAATTTTCATTTCCTTTTTTTATGATATTTCATTTCATAAATGATTCTCTTTTCAAAATGAAAGACTTCTTTTCATTAAGTTTAATGTGTATTGTGTTACCATAGAAAAGGGAGTAGGACCCTTTCCCTTGTAGTCTAGTGTTTTATTGGAAATTTTAAGATTTTTTGTTCATGGAAAGAAATTAAATAATTCTTCTATTCTCAATTTATGGCTGACCAATTACTTCACCCTCACCATGCTTATGGGCTGCCAAGACAAGAATACACTGATACTACTAAATTTTAAAACTCCTGCTAACCTAGTAAAGAAAAATAATTTTACTTAGGAACTAACTACCTGTTCCAAGGCAGTGAATAAAACATTTCTGTTTACAGGTAGAGTTGTATGTGGGTGAATTTTTTCCCTCAGAAATTGAGCGGAACGGTATGGTTGGTCTAACAAAATGTAACAAAAACAAACACAAACTGATATACACACATCCTGAGAGTGTTTCTAAAAATCACTCATCTGAGTCATGATGATGAGTCTTCTACTGTCACAGAGGCAAGTTCCTATGACTCTTTCTTCCCTTTTGTCTCTCCCAAACTATTGCTCCCTCTCCACCTATACCTGCAGTCTCTCTCTCTCTCCCCTGACCAGGAAGTCTAATACTCAGGAACAGTCACAAGTGGTGGTCATTAGAGCTGTGCCACAAATAGCTAAGATCTTCCTACCAATCCTGTAACAGGAATGCACATCGTTTCCCCTTAGAGTTAATTGTGGTCACATGCATTGCTTTGGTGCACTATCTGCTAATGGAGATAGTGTGCATTTTCTGGGTAGAATATTGAAGAACCACTGTGCTATTTATATCTTTCCCTCTCCTTTTTTTTAGACAGTGGCTACTTTACCAGCCTGGATCCCTGAGAGAGAAGATATGGAGCAAAGTCTCTAAACAGCATGTAAAGGACATACAGTGTAAGAGGTAATAGGTAGATAGATAGGTAGACAGACAGATGATAGGTAGACAGGTAGGTAGGTAGATAGGTGAAAATCTGATAGGAGGTGCTAAGATTTTGAAGTTGTTAATATACCCTAGTATATCCTGATATTCTGTCAATGTAGAGAATGAAGTATTTTAAGCATCTCCATTTAAAATTCAGAATACATTTTCCCAGAGCAATGTTTATTATTTAAGCGCACCTTTTAACTCTCAACAAAAACAAAAAAAGAATTAGCTAACCCTGGGAGAGATGGTCTTTCCTCAGCCAGAAAAAATTTTGAAGATGTCAAAACACCATAATATATAGAAAATCAAACACATATGCAATATACAATGAATAAACCAATCTCAATGACAGTGAGGGAGGGGTGCATACACATTCTGCAGGAGACCTAAAAAATCATGTAGCATTATGTGGAGCTGTGTAAATATGAATCAGCAGCACAATATGGATACATTCAGCCCAAGTAAAAAATGCATATTAATCATGTAATGATAATTCCTGGTGCAGATAGAAAACATTCGATCTTCATTATCAGGATTTTTATTCCCAGCACTCCATCTTTACCAGATTTAAGAATAGGGTACAATAAAATTTTAAATGACTACAAAGATGTTCATCACAGCATGGCTTACAGTTGCACCACATCAATATCTTCTCAATGTTCCATAGAATTGTTGAAATAAAATAAAGCATCTTCATGTAATAAAATATTGCAGTGCCATTAAAAATTAGAGTATGAAATTCCATTGATATAAATAAAGTCAGTTGATACTCTCAGTCCATTTGTGAGGTAATAATTGGATGAATTGATGTACACACTATATTACTTGTGATTATTTCTTGGTTATTTGAACAATAGACAATTTCCTCTTTGAATCAGTTTGTGAGGAACAGACATTGCATGTAAATAAAGGGTATTTGTTTAAGATGGACCTGATACAAGTACATTTTAGTGGACATTGTGTACACAGGACACAACATTTTGTTTCTGTGTTCAGATCTAAAGGAAAGATGAACTCAAAACTATTATCAAAGCCAGCTACTCTGGATAATCTCTTCTATTGCTTTGTCAAGTGAGGCATTTTTAGGCATTTCAGACACACACATACTGTGCACCATTCACTTGTTCTCTGCCAGAGCCTTCTGTGTTCTATAATTTTGAACTCTAAAAATACTCCGTGGTGAAATATTGATTTCCTCTTTAATTTCTGCTGAGACATTAGCTGGATGCCCAGGAAGGATTCCACTCTGGGAACAGTACTTCACCCTGCACTTTGCTCCTTAGTGGAGAAACACAGTGTGTCTGTATACTCTCATCTCAGGTAGCCGATGTCTTTTTCTTGGCATTTGTGTGGTCACGGCATATCAAAAGGAGAATCATTATTTTTCTTTGAAGTCAGCTAATGATAAAATGTCCAAGGTGTGTACAGATTTCTACAAAGGAATATATGTGTTAATAAGGCAG
Organism: Manis javanica; assembly: GCF_040802235.1. Classification (NCBI taxonomy): domain Eukaryota; kingdom Metazoa; phylum Chordata; class Mammalia; order Pholidota; family Manidae; genus Manis; species Manis javanica. Next base: position 17,329,346 of record NC_133164.1, read on the forward strand.
TAACTATAATCTTTACTTATTTGTAAGTAAATTGATGGATTAAATTAAGCAATATGTATAAAATTCTATCTGAATACTAGTTGTGAAAGCAACTAAATTATGATCTCTCTAAAATCAGGAAGATTTAGTTGCTCATTTTTTTATCATAGTATTTAGTATAAAGCTAGCGAGTCATAAGAGAAAATAGAAAGATCTAGTAGCAAACACAGCATATGTCAGAATTTAGAATATAATTCACCCATTTATTCATTTATTTTCTTAACAAATATTTATTTATTATTATATAATAATGACTAATCTATTTAATAGCTTAGTGGAAGACTGTAAGATAAATACTTTCAATCCATGGAAAGACATGATTGATGAATACGTGATGCTGTGGCAACCTGGATGAATTCCAATACCCATTCCAACGAAGCGAGGATGCACACACTCTGTAGGAAACCCGATGAAGTCATAGGGAGTTGAGTGACACAACTTAGGGTAAAATAAGTTCCTAACTGATGCATTAAAGCTTTACAGTGTTTATAGAATGACTATGTTCTAGCAAATTTGACTACAGATCAGATTACAGAAAGTAAATCCCATCTTATTTGGAAAACTTGCAAGAAAGCATGAAAACTATTTTTCAATGATAACAAAAAGATAAAGTTGGTGATTTATGGCATGAGGAGGATTACAAGATATCAGTTATGTGATACCTGCTTGAGTTAATATTCCACTGGACATTCCTTTGTTCTGAGTGTTCAGCTCTTTGGCGTTGTATCTTGGCCATCAGTAAGTATACATCGATCGTATTCCTTTCTGCCAGTGACACACTGAAGATTTTCCTAGATCAAGGTATTTTTCTCTGATGCCTGAATTTCCACGTCTGTAATTGTAAAATATCCATGAGTTCTTCTTTAATCTGAATTTTTATGATGTATATTAGAGATGAGTTAAGCTTTAATTGACATATATTTGTTGATTGTGTCTTAAGGGGATTTAAAGAAAATTAGGAGAACTTGATGTCTAAATAGATATTTTACTCTTAAAATTCATTACAAATGAACTTTACCTCCTGTGACAATAGCAAATTCTCTATTTCATAAATTATTAAATTTGAAATTATATTAAGTAATGTATTTTCAATTCCTATTATTTTAATGAGTCTGTACATCTTGTTTAAGTAACACTTAAAACAATGAAGGATGGGGAATTGGAAGTTTCTTAGGAATTTTTAATATTACACAATATTACAGTGATTAATAAATGCTTAAAGTGGTGTAAATGTTAGTTTAACTTAGCCAAACTTTCAAAGAAAGCAAAGTATATGTAGAAAACTTTAATTGAACCAATTTACATTCCCACCAACAGTGTAGGAGGGTTTCCTTTTCGCTACATCCTCACCAACACTTGTTATTTCTTATCTTTTGGATAGTGGCCATTCTGATTGTTGTGAGATGATATCTCACTGTGGTTTTGATTTGCATTTCTTGGATGATTCGTGATGTTGAGGATCTTTTCATGTGCCATTGGCCATCTGTATATCTTCTTTGGAAAAATGTCTATTTAGTTCTTCTGCCAATTTTTTATTTGGGTCGTTTGACTTGGTATTGAGCTATGTGAATTCTTTATATATTTTGGATATTAGCCCCTTATGAAATAAATCATTTGTGAATATATTCTCCCATACAGTAAGTGCCTTTTTATTTTGTAATGGTTTCCTTTGCTGTGCAGAAGCTTTTAGTTTGATATAGTCCCATTTGCTTATTTTTGCTTTCGTTTCCCTTGCCTGAGAAGATGTATTCAGAAAAAAATTAATAAGGGTCATGTTTCAGAGATTCCTGCCTATGTCATCTTCTAAGAGTTTATGATTTCTTGTCTTACATTTAGGTCTGTAATCCATTTTGAGTATATTTTTGTGTATGGTATGGGAAGTGATTCAGTTTCATTCTTTTGCATGTAGCTGTCCCACTTTTCCTAACACCATTTATTGGGAAGACTCTCTAAACTGGTCCAGTCAATGTGGAAGACAGTATGGAGGTTCAGCCAAAAACTAAAAATAGAAACACCATATGACACAGCAAGTCTACTTGCTTACTTTATAAAACTGTTGATCCTTCTCTGGAAGATTTTCAAGTTTCATTAATTTTGCTATTAGTATTATTTTCTTTCTTTTACTCTATCTTCTTTTAATTTACTTTTATTTTTCCATTTTCCTGAAGTGCTTAGATCATTGATTTCCAGCTTTAGAATACGCCTTTACTGTTCTAAGTTTTGTTTTAAGCACTAGGTTATCTGTGCTCCAAATGTTTTAATGTGTTTTATTTCCATTGCCGTTAAAGTTCAAAATATTTTCTATCTTCCACTTTGGATTTAGAAATATGTTACTTAGTTTCCCAATATTTGAGGTTTTTGAAGTTATCATTTTATTACTGATTTCTTACTGTGCTGTTCAAATCCATATTTTTTTGGAGTTTTTTTGTGTGTTTGTTCTATTTGCAAAAGAAATACACGTTAAACTTTCTAACTATGTAGACGTAACTATTTTTATCCATTTTATTTATCTGTTTTTTGCTTCATTTATTTCTAGTTTGTATGATTTAGTTTATACAAATTTTCAGTGGTGATATCTCCCTGCTGAATTGACTATTTTAACATTATGAGCTATTCCTATTAATATATAATTTTTATGTGGAAAGTCTACTTACATTCTCAAGTCTCACTGCTGAAACATCATTATAGATTCTTACGTTGTGTATATGCTCTGGTTCCTCCACATTATACATGATAAGTGTACCACAGAATACATATTGGTTTTTGAATAAAATACTTATTCTCATTTTTTTCTCCAAGTCATGGGATTTTATTTTGCCTCCATATCATGCTTTGATATGGGCCAATATTTACTATTAAAAAGTCTGGGACAGGCCTTGAAACTCTAAATCTGGTGAAAAGTTTATTTGTATTTCAAAGTAGAAGTGGATACTGAGTGAGGTAAGAAGAGGCCCTACCCTTTCTCTGTGCTATTAACAGTGGGCTTTGGATGTGCTGTTAATCATATGGATAATGGCTGGAGTCGAGTAAGGAGCTGGGGTTAGCAGAAGTAGATTCAGGGGAGATCTGAGAATTGCTGAATCAAGGACTTGCTTAAGAAGTCAGGAGCAAACTGCAGACGACAGATTTTCAGGAATTTCTGGGATAAGAATTGTGCTCCCTTTTCCTCCAACACTCATGCAGTTCAATTTAGCAAACTTACACTTGGCACTAACCACGTTCTAATATTTCTAGGTGCTGAAGTTCAAAGACAAATAAGACATAATTGCAGTTATTGAGATATTTGTCATCTCACGGGTGAAAGAAACACAAACACATGTTTCGAAGTGAAATAAAAGAGAATGTGGAGTCAGACAACTGCTAGACACAAAGAAACCTGTGCACAGGGAAACATGTAATGCACTCAGTAGCCTCAAGGGGGAGGTGAAAGGCAAGGAGTAAATGGAGGGGCAAATAAGGAGAACTAATGGAAAGCTTGTTTATTGGATTTTAAAGATATTGAAGGTTTTGCCAAATGTTTACTTTTCATATGCAAAGCAGCATGTTAGTACAGTTTTGCATATTATATTTGGAGAGTAACATGATTCTATGATAATACAGTACGAATTTTTGTAATTTTTAGTATATCATATTCACTAAACCCTTGTAAAATCTGTTAACCCCTCTCCCCAAAATCAATACTCTGGTATCTTGTGGTAGGTACTTATTTGTTGAAAGTTGCATTTAGATAAAATTCTGTGACCTTTCCATTCTCATGGGTAATATTTTGAAGAGAGAAGATGCAAAGTGAGTGACCTTCTGTTTATATGAAAGAAGCTAGAGCTTTTAGATTTCTAATGCTAATGGAGGAAAATTGGACTGAGCTAAACATGTTGAAAATTCAGCCTTGACAGCTGGAAAAGATAAATGAAATCCAATTTTGCCGCTTGAGTCACTAAGTTCCTACTTGGGGTTTAGATAGGCCTTGAAGGCATGACCTTCTATAGATAACTTGTCTTGCTCCTAGATGCTTCTATACATACTGGGCAAATTTGCCCCAGCATAGACGATTTATAGGAGATGATATATTCTTTGCTTATGGTGTAAATGTCAATAATTATACCAGGAACTTAAAAAACTAATGAATTTAGAAAAAAATTAAGTATATGAATGATTTTAGAAACCCTGCAAGTTAATAATAGTTCATTCCATTGGGAAGGTTACAAAATTGAAAGTCCTAAATATAACTTCTTGAGCAACTGCTCAGAAATACGACTTTTAGAAATTGTTGGAGAACAGAGAATTGGAATGGGAATCATATAATGATGCATATGCCAAAAGAATAAGAAAATTATACAGTTTTTTTCCTCTAGATTGAATAACATAGAGGTTGGAATCTTGGTTTCCTACGTAAATGTATACAATTCATTTTTAATGCCTAAATACTAGGCGAGTGACTCAACTTAGGGTCTGCTGACGAATTAAACATGATAGCCTTTTATTTCAATTCATTAATAATAATCTATATTAATTGAACACATACCTACTATATGCAAGGTACTGAAAGAAGTAAATAGATGAGAAGTGCATGGAACTTGTTCCCAAGGAATTTTAATCTAGTAGAAGACTCATAATCTCCAACATAAAAGAGGATGGTTTTTCTTCACTTATCTGTCAATGTTCCATCTTTGAGTCACACTCATACATGATCACAGGCTTATTTCATACATTTCAGAAAGTGCAAAATGCCTTGGAGAATGAGAAGTCACTGCCTATCTTACGTTTGCTTAAAGAACACATTCCTTAGAATGTATAGGACTCAATTCATGTAGTCATATGAAAGGAATAGCCCTTTCTGCAAAATTTAACAGCATTGTAGGTGCTGTGGATAGAAAATTAAAACTGAGGAAATACAGAGGCAGTCTCAGGATATAACTCAAGATACCTTTCTCCCTTCTGTCTTAAAGAGATCTGGAAGAAGACCAAATTATTTTAAGAAATTGGTTGCCTTACATGTACTAAGGATGGTGTTAATGCAACACGCATTCGCCTCCTATATAGCCGGAGCATATTTTCATCTAAACTCAGTGAAATGAACATGTATTAAACCTTTATAATACTGCACGGTTTCACGTTGGAAGGGTTCAAGCCTTCATCTGGCACTTTCAGAAATGCACAGACAAGTTGTGATTGAATTGAACACTTCTGCAAGGTCGTGTTGTTTAATGAAAAAGGAAACCAAGTTTCAAGCAGGGCAGAAATCAATGCTGAGCAACTGGGGAGAAGGGCCCTGCACCTCCTTGATTGCTCTTGCACTATTTTCTTAAAATGAAAATATCTATAAACACAGGAAATTCCACCTTCCCCAAACAAAAGGTAATTAAAATTGCCTTACAAGTCTGTTTAGTGGAGGAATATGTGATGTTATACTGCTTTTACTTAAAACAACCTTTGGAATTAAATGTTGTCTTACCTAAAAAGTAATATAACAGAATGACTTTTATTACAGATGGTAATTTATGAAAAATGTAGCCAAAGGAATTGATGTCCAACTTGTATCCACAGGCTCTATTTACTTTCATATTGCTCACTATTTACCAAGGTTTGTTATAGCACCAGTCACTATCTCAGTTGGCATTCTGCCTGTTTATTATTTTTAAAGTGGTTTTGTTTTTTATTCTCCGGGAGCACTGGAGCTAATTAACGGCTGCTCAGTCTCCTATTTCAGCCCTCAACGCTCTCAGTTTTCTCTGGGTTTCGCTTTCACTCATGGTTGTAATATTTTTTCCATTTTGTGTCTGATCCTCTTTCATATACAGAGAGGAACATCCTATGCTTCAGAGAATTAAAAGGCTTTTAGAACAAATTTTCATTTTCTGTGCAATGCCCATGGCATTCTCTAAGTGTGTATTGTGCTATCATCAGGTTTTGATTATGCAATTGAACTGCACAAAATTTAAAAGCTCAGCTTTATTGGCCTTAACAGCATTTCACACTCTCCCAAAAGCTCTGTTAGAACAAACACTTGATCACTTGTGGTCAAAGAATACTACATGTTGTAAGAAGAGGGACATTATATATGTTGCAGAGAGAATGATTAAGGTTTCAAAAATCTATGCTGTACTTTTATACCACTCTTATTTTTTTTTCTTGTTAGAAATTGTCTTATTTGAATATGATTGAAATTTGGAAAAGGTGCCCAGATTATACCTTCTATCTCAATATGTTGGCTAAGATCCGGGATGACAGATCTTTATAAAAGTATTCTACACAGAAGGAAATGCAATGAAAAAGTGGCCATTCATATTTTTTTACCCGGCTAGTCTTCCACTTCCATTAAGTTATTGTGAACTGGAGTGGACCTCGCATTATTGTAAAGAGAAAAACAATCTGGCCTGCTTGAGGAAGGACCTACAAAACAAATGAGTATGTGCGTGCATGTGTGCACAATTCTAGACTAGTCAAGAAAAGACTTCAAGAAACAGGCAGAATCAGAGAAACTTCAATAGATCTTACAAGTCTGTGACTGCATCCTTAAATCTGGGCTAGAACTACAAAATGAGCTAGCTGTATAGGGGGGGATTATGACTTGCTGTATTTTCTCTTCCTCCACTGATTCAGATATTGCTCGAGGCTTGTAGAAGTTAATGTAAGGAAAAAGACTTGAATGTGAGAAAGTAAGGGATAGTTTTATTCCCTTTTAAAAAAAGTTTGATATATCAGTGATACCTTAATAAAAAATAAATAAATGTTTCAGGCTTTGATATTCACATTAAAATGATTTTGTGGGCATTTCATAAATAGAGTAAATGCTGAATTATGGAATTATTATCTAGCTCATACAAGATATCATGCCCCGCCTTAGATCTTAGAAGAACCTATGTCACAGTCGTAGTGCTTAGATTAAGTGGCCTTGGAAATGATAGTGATCAAGTTAATCTCCCGTGAAGAATGAATATAAATCACTGTATTAGTTGAGCAATGCTGACCTCACTACATTACATTCTACTTGTGAAAATCAGATCTGTATGTGACAATGTACTAGCACCAAAGGGACCTAGGGGAGAAAATGAACTTCAGATTCTTTACAGAATCAGAGATCAAAAGATCTGTTCCATTAAACTTTAAACCAGAGAAATTCATCTGTCTGCCCCAGTGCCTAGTGTCAATCAATGACTCAGCTTTATCTGGATTACAGTTAAGCCTGAATGGTCATGCAAGAGAGAATTTCAGACAGCCAGTCTCCGAAGAGATTGCTAGTCTAAGACCCAACATGAAAGAGAAATATGCTTAGGTTTTTGCTGTATAGCAAAGAAATCTTATTCACCTTGAAAGGCATTGTAAAAGAACTATATTCTATATTTGTCAGACATACACAAAAAAATGGGACAACCATTAGAAATGTGACACAAATGGATCTTTTTCCATATATTTCTAAAGATTTGGGGACCTCCCTTCCCTTAATTTGCTCAATATAATATAAGCCAAGATTGTCCTATGTTATGGTGTTAAGTAAACTGGTGAGAATCTAAAGTCTAACTGTATATCTACAGCTTATATAATTTTAACCAGTTTATTGAAGAATTCTTACTCAAGATATAATGAGGAAATAGGTTTTATGCCTAGTAACTGTCCCCTACTTTGGACTTCTTGAATGCCCACATTTCTTCTGATTAGTTGATTTCTTTGCAACAACTTAGGTAAATCTGTAACTTCTCAGTTACACCAGTTTTTAGGAAAGTCTCATTTTTTTTGTTATAAAGCCCAGTATTTATTATGAAAGTTCAATATTCTATCAGTTTCAGTTTTATGGTTCACTTTTAAAACTACAGCATCAGTAAGTCAGATTGAGATTCATCCATGTTTAATAGCATTAACTGAGAAGTTGATCATGTGGCAGAAGTCAAAAGCACAGATAAAATAAAGTTTGAATTAAAAATATTTTTATTTTAATCATAACACAAAACCAGTAAACTAGATGAAGTCCACATACATCCTGTTTGTTAGCTGCAATTCCGTTTCTCACTTTTCTATCAGAAGAGAATTTTGCTTTAGAGGATATTTAGTTATAAGACGGGAATTTTCAAGATCGTGACCCTGTGGCTATAAGTATGCATCAATCTTTGAAACATGATTACAATTTATTTCTTTAAGCAGAGTGTGGGAAGGGTATAGACTGGTAACTTTTGAAAAAATATGTAATTTTAGAGTAAATGAATGGGAGTGAAATATCAGCATGTGATTCAATTTTATTAGGAACCTTCGGTATATCAAAATACTAAACTGCACAAATATTTAAAAATCTGAACAACTTTTTCACTTATTTGAAAGTAGAGAAAATAATTGTTTTCTAATGGAATGCTGGTCAAATGTTAACGTTTTTGTACAAGTTGCAAAAAGCATCCATAAGATGCAAAATATGTTGACCTGAGTTCTGGGTCATGGGTTGGAAGAGGAAAATAGATGAAGGATAACTAGAGATCCTGGTGAAACTGACGTGCCATCTGTGTACCTCTGCAGCGTCTGTCATCGCTGCACATGGGCTTGACAGGGGAATATGCATGCAGACATTCCTAGGACAGCTTTGAGGCTCAGAGTCCCAGTGACCTTAAAGATCCGAGAACTCAAGGAGGTTTTATAGATTTCCCTTTCTAGTCTTTGGCTCAGCCTCTGATGTAACTCATTAACAAATGGAAATCAAACAATACTTTCACGTGGGTGCTTATAACCAAATGACCCTCTCCACTTTACAATCTCTACTTCAAGACAAAAAGTACTAAATGCCAAAGGAGAAATACAGCTCCTGTTCATTGCCTTTTTGCATGTAAGGAATGAAACTGTGACTGATGTTTATGGCTAAGCCTTTTTATTAAATAACAATCTCTCTCTGAACAGTGGAATAATTTGAAAGGGAATTCGTGTTCATTAAAGAACATTGCCTCACTTTCTTCCAAACACTCTCTTGTTCTCTTCTAAAGGAAACGATGTTGCTTGGCATCACTGTCATCATCATCTGATTCAGCATCCTAATTATTTTACTTTAATGGAAGGAACTCTGATAACAAATTCATAAATAAATGCTTATTAAAACAGCTCATTTATCAGTGCTTCTTTATAATCAGCTCAATTGGGTTATAATTTAGGGTACAATACCTGCAGAATGTTAATGTAGTTACTCAAGTGCAGTAATTAGGAATGACTGGTGTCTGGATTTTGACCTTCCTTCTTAAGACTTATTACCACCTTCAAAACAGTACACTAATAAAAGTATATGAGAAGTTTATCTGACCACTGTATTGCAAGAAATATCTGCAATTTGACCAGCAATAAGCTGGAATAAGTTATAAATACAAAATATGATTACCATATTTTTGTCTTTGTGGAAAAACAAACGCTGTTTTGGAGGAGATGCAGCAAATATTAACTCTTTGATATAAGAGAGTTAATAAAGTATTAAGGTATTTTTCTGTACATACATAATGGAAACATTAAGTTTAAAATGGCTTAAAAATGGAAACAAGTAAGTTATTATAAATGGGAAGGGACTGCCTTATCCGCGGAGACTTAGATAATGACTTGTTTAGCAAGAGTTTATCGGACCTCACTACGAACTTTTTCAGCTTATTTCAAAGTGTTGTTTTTCTCCCATTATCTGCATCTCTCCACAGATGGCTTTTTTTTTTCCAGTTCTAAATGGTTACTTTCTAAATATCCGCAATTTTCGTATCAGTAGGCTAATTTTACTAAACTTCAAATTATTTGATGTGAATGATAGTCATGGGGATTACATAAAAGCATTACGAACACCATGCCTAGGCCTACAGCACTTCTTATCATTCGGTTCCTTTTCTCTACACAGTGAGATGATATCGAACACATGTAATCGAAACCCCATACATGATGAAGACACTGAGAGGTTCTATGGGGAATACAAAGGGGAGTTAGGCACTGATAATTTTGTGGAAAAGGTTGATGTGGAAAACCTCAAAGAGAGATACTGGGTCTTTTCTTTGTTCAACTTCAGTACCTAACACAGTGTGGACCCAATATTGGGTATTCAATATATTAACTAATTTAATGATTTCAACTTGAAAAATAAATAATAAGCAGAATCATAAGTAACACACTGTAAATCTTCAGGTAATATATTTTGTTATTGAGATATTAAAGAGGTAGTGTTTGTTTAGGGTCTTTTCTGGGCTGAGAATGAATATGGAAAAAAAAGACCTATATAAATATATAGTAATGGTGTAGTTTTGTATTAGGAAGAATTGAGTTTACTGGCACTGAAGCTGAGTGTGTGAGCAAAGACTGAGTGGAGAGATGAACGGATGGCAGGTTCCAGTGAGTCACCCGAAGGCCTCACACTCCCCTGCGTCCCATGTCTGTGCATGCTTAGAGAATAGTGGGTCAGGGGCCTGTCCTCTCTGAACTTGACTCATGCTTTGTCCATTAGGGTTGGGTTTGTTCTGTATCTCATGCTGTTTTGTGCCAGTCTTCACTTTTATGAAGTAGAAACCTTGTTTGCAGCCTTTCTCCAGGGCCCAGAAAAATACTTAGTGCAAAGCATGAATTCAGTAAGCATTTTTTAAAAAACCACTGATTATTTAAAGGATTCTACATGATTCTACATGAAATTATCAGCTATTACAGAAGTGGAGAAAAGATATCTCACCTCTATTTCATGAAAGCAACCTTAAAGAGTTGCATGGACACATCTATCTATCTGTTTGTATTTGTGCTCACATACTCATAGACCAGTTACTATGCATGATCTTAATGGTCTACTACCTAAGATCAATCTATTTCTATCTGCCTATCCAAGGGCATTACTCTAGAAACACTTCCTAATATTTCCCCCATTATCAATTTTGCCCTCTCTTTGGACCATTTCCATTAGCATGCAAGCACGCTGTTACTTTTCCCATCTTAAACATAAAATACAAGTGTCTTGACCCAATTTCCTTTATAACTACTTTACTTTTTCTCCATTTACTTTTATGTGAAGTGTCTTGAAATTGTTGTTTGTACTAAACTGCATTCAATTCCTCTACTTCATTCTTTGATAAACCCATTTCAAGCAGGCTTTCTCCCTATAACTTCATCCAAAGAGCTCTCATTTTCACCAGGGATGGCCACGATGCTAAATCCCATATCCATTTATCAGATCTTGTTTTCTGCTAACTTTCAGCAGAATTTGAAAGACTTGGTCGTGATGTTTTTAAAATAATTTCTTCCTTTGCTGTTGAAGACATCATATGTTCCTTTCTTGGCTGCTTCCCAATTTCTTTTTCTACCTCCTCCTTATCCTTCCAATATGTTAATTTTGGGGTGCTTCAGTACTCTTCTTGTGCCACTTCTTGACACTATTAACACTCATCCCTTTGGTGAGCCCATCCAGTCTTAAGACGTTTTATGTCATTCATACATTAATGACTCCCAAATTTACAGGTAGCCAGAAACTTTTGCCTGAAATTTAGACTTATATGTCCAAAAGCCTTTGCAATAAACATTTTTTGATGTCAGAGGGCATTTCTAGTATATTTAATTAAATATAACCCAAGTGAAACCTGTTATTCCTATCCTTCCAAACTTCACCATCAAAAAAGTCAACAACTTAGTTCTAGTTGATCAAGTTGAAGACTTTAGAATCATTCCTGAATTTTCTCTGCTTTCACACCTTTCATCTAACACATAAACAAATATTTTTGCTCTACTTACTAGAGAATTTCTTACCACTCTACTACTACCAGGTCCAAATTACTCTCCTCTGTACATAGATGACTGGAATAGCCTCAGAATTTGTATTTTTTTTACCATCTTTCCTTTGCTTCCTGACACTATTCTCATCTCCACCACCAAAGTGAACCTTAAAAAGTGAAATGAAACCATATCATTTCTTTGTCAAAATATTCCAAAGGATTTCCATCTCAGAGAAATAGCCAAAATCTCCACACAATTTAGCACCCATCATTTCTTGATCCTTATTTTCATCTACTCACCTGCTTATCCATTCTCCTCTTCCCACACTCCTCATTCCTACACAAACCAGGCATGCTCTTGCCTCTGGGCTTTTACACTGGCTATTTTCTTTTGAAATATTCTTTCTCATACATCCTCATGGCTGCTGCCTCACCTACTTAAAGTTTTGGCTCAGCCTTCCTTCACCCTCTTGTCATGTGATGCTTTTTTCATAGCATTTATGATAAGCACACTACATAATTTACTTATTTATTGGGTCTTTCCTCTCAGAATGTGAGCTCCATGGAGACTGGAATTTTGATGATATTTCCGTGGCTGTGTATAGTCTTTGGCACCTAACAGGTACTTAATAAATATCTGCTACATGAATGAGATGAATGAATATCTTATACCCCTGTAGACCACTGGCAAATAGTAATGGAATGACCGTGACTTCTTAGGCCAATCGGTATACTTCCCTGAGGTCTGGGCCTTATTGCTATCTGCACAGAACTGGAATTCTGTTAGTACAGTAGATGGTCACAGAGTTGACAACCAACAGCTATCGCTACCCAGAGCAGGAAGATTGAGGTATGGTATTTGAAATGCATAAATGTGTTTTCATTTAAAAAAGGTTAAAACATGAAAATTTGTTTTAGTATATGAAAAGGCTCTGTTGTTTCTTGTTCTCCTATATTTTCTTATAATTTTGGATACCTAGAAAACAATACGAATTTTTGAAATACAAAGAACTATAATTGTAATTCCAGATCTTACATTATCTAAATTCCTACAGCCCCTTGTAATTTTTCATTGTTGTTGTATTACTTTTTCAGAAGCTCCTTTCTTGCCTTTTGTATGCTGATGATGCTACCAGAGGGTTTAGTCTGAGCTTGCACACTTTAAGCCAATTTTGGACGACTGAATTGAGGGTCAGGAATACAAGAGAAGGAAGACAGGAAAAGAAATAAGAAAAAAATTATACACAATTTGTGGTATGTTTAGATGATTACATAGGCATTTGTGTCTATTTTATATCTTTATAATTCCACTCCCTAAGTGGGATAGTAAGGTGAGTAATACACCATGAATATACAGCATGCATGTGATCTGAAGCTCTGGTCTCCACTGCTATTTAAACACCTGATATATTGTGACAATTTTTAGCACAAAAAGCTACGTGGGAGATTTTTTTTTTTTTGTGTGTGTGTGTGTGTGTATGTATATTATATATACATATATATATAAAAGGTTTCATACTAATATATAAAAGTACATATATACCAAAGTACAAAAGGGATGGAAAAATTCTTATACTGAAAAAGATATAAAATAGAAGTTTTAGTATAATAACGCTGGAAATATTCACAAAAGAGGCTTCCACTATGGATCAAACACTATTTACACAGGCCATGAATAAGTAAATATTTATAACTATCACCTTTAGGTTCCAGATTTTAGGAAAAAGACCAGTGATTTGTTCCCCAAAGAAAACAAAGTAAAACATAACCTAAAAAAATATCTCCTGATACATCTTTGTGTTTAAGAGAAATGCTGCCTTAGCATTACCTAGAAGATACCAAAGTTCAAGTACCAATATATTTTATAGCTTGGACTACCTTGAGCCTTTATCATAAAAGGGTTGTGGTGTCATGGAACAGATACCACAAAATTCCCAGGTCAGAGAGAACAAGGTACTGTTACCACTTTCCTAGGAATTGTCTAGTGGAAAGCATTTGCACAGCAAATAGGAGGCCAATAACATATTTAAAATGTAGCGGATAAAATTACATGAATTTTTAGTAATCCCAGTTCACAATGTCACTATGTCACTTAAGTTATTTGTAAAAACCTTGATATAAGGTTGGCATGGGAAAGTCATTTAAAAAGGTATGAGACCCCTACATTATACAAAATCCAGACTTTAGAGTAAGAAATCGGGATTGAATTCTAACTCACATATCAACATCAACAAATCTATTGGTTATACAATATCAAAAGTTAACTTTAAAATTCCAATATATTTTATTTGGAAACATATCTCAAATTTATACAAACATGATTGAATAAAAACTAAAGTATGTCGCCAGAGGATTACAATAATAGTGGATAGTGATTAAGGAAGTCTAAGATGTTTCTTCTTGCCTTTATGATTTTTTCTCTGCAATACGTATATATACTTTATGTATGTGCATCTAAGTATATTTGTGTGGGTGCCTATGCATTGTGTGCATGCATATACATACATATAAAATTTTTTTCCATCTAAAACTTACCATCTGGAGACTGGAACACCATAGGAAGAGCTAGGGGGGTTTTATTTACCTCATCGTGGAAAACTAACCTCATAAGAGATCTGCCATGTAGTGCCCATCTCTACTCTCTTTTACTAGGCATAGGCAGCCCCAGTTTTTCTTCCGATGAGAACTGTGGTGTATTACTCCAGGCACATTAACTCAGACTTTGAAAAATGTGCGACCATGGATCACTGTGTTCCTTGTATTTCCCTGGATGAATGTAACTAATACCTATGAGGTAGGAATGGATTTTTCTTTAAAAAGGTGAAAGATTTGCAGAATGCAACATTGAGAAAGAACTGCTCTCTTTAAGGAGAGGGAACAGAGAGAAAAAGATGAATCTTGAGAAAGGGAAGCAGGAATGAAAACCAGATCATGTAAGGTTTACATATGGGTGGCACAATTTCAAAAAATCTTTGTACTTACTCTGAGAGCTGTATTATTCAACTCCATCTTATATTTATTTTGCCCTATATTGTAATTCCCTCGTGGTGTATTCTCCAGTGAAGTCTTATTATATTCTAAATAGTTTTGTGTTAAGGCAGTAAAAGAGGTATGGGCTTTCTTGCATCTGTCATGCAGAGACCACTGCAGTTGCATTGTACCTGAGGAGGAGAGAGGTGCCAGAATCCCAGCAATTGCCCCTCAGTGAAGCCAGCAGAGACTCAGGGCAGCTCTGAGAGGGTGGGGCGTGATCACGTCGGAGCAGAGAGCAAGGCTACATTAGGTGCTCCCTCAGCAGAGGATTGAGACACTACCCCCTTCAGTCAAATACGCTATGAACCTTTAAAAAGGATGCCAGGCAATTGGATTTGTGTGTATTTATCAGTGTTTCTCACCCCTAATGCAGAAGAGAGTTAAGGTACCTTCTCATGGGTGGCATTGAGGAAACTAAGCAGTTTGGGATTCATAGGAAATCTGTTTTACTTTGAACATTAATTCTTCAGAGGAGCAGAGAAACAGAACCACAATATACAGTAAGGGGTTTCCTTTAGGGATGGGCCATAAGCAGTTGTGGGTATTTGGTAAGCAGTCTATTGAAGGCTGGTGTGTCTGCTTCTGGGTTAGGTCTGAAGCTGGCAGATAGACAGCTGGGAAGGAAAGGCGATGGGAACTGGGAAAAGCAAAAGCAAACTGGATGTATGAGGATGCCTCCCACTGCCTCTGTGCATAAGGAGCCAAATATATCACCGCTGGGCTGCCCTTAACCATGACGCGGCATTCTCATCCAGTCCCGGTGCTGGAGGAGCTCAAAGAGGGGCTCGGGCAGGAGCCGGAGGAGTTTGGACCTGATGCTACTGCAACAAAAAGGCCAACAGCGGACTAGTAGCCACACATGTGAAGTCCAGCAACTCCCACACTCATACTCCTAGCGTGAACCCAGTGCAAACTATTTGTGACGAATTTTAACTTGGAATCTTCCATATTTATCTTCATGGAAGAAAAATGTGGGAAATGAAGTTCTAGTTTAGTCAACTTGACACAAACACAAAACAAAGCCACTACAGCTCATTTAAATTCTAGGGTTTTGATGTAATTATGCTTTGGATTAATAATAAAATTTTGGGAAGCTGTGTCATCATATCTCATGGTTTTAAATAAATCTTAGCATCTCATTAGGGTTACTATATTCTACATAGCAACATATATTGCTTATTGTATAGAATGGATTTAGTACTTGTGCAAATTATTTTTGTCTTTCCAAAAGATGAAATTGTAGAGTCAAGCATCACTACTGATCATTTTCTGTACCAAGTAAGAAGATCTCAATGATAATGGCAATTAAAATTCTGGTGTCTGGATGGAAAGCTCAGTTAAGCAAAACTCACTGGGAAAAAAGATGCCTCACCAGGGCTTTGCTTTAGGTTAACAGACAGAGTCAGTTCTGGGTTTTCTGAGTTTAAATATTAAATATGAGATTAAAAACAATAAGCAAGTACATCCTTCAAATACAATGCCTGGCACATGGTCCGGACTCCATCCAAAGGAAGAACTAACAAAAACAGTGGTGGTGATGATGCAGGAGACCGGATTATGAAGGTGATAGAAGGACACAGAGTATGATAATAAAGGAACCCCGTCAACCACTGTTTCAAGGTATTCATGCACAGTTCTCACAGAAAACTGTAAAAACCACTTACTAATTGGCAATCCTAATGACCCTCTCATCTTGTAACCTCAAAGGTGTGATCTATTCTCTGAATGTCCATTATCTCCAACCATAAGTAAGTCCTGTGTGTGAGATTATCGTGCCTCTTTGTTAGTGCACCTATCACCTGTCACCGATTCTGTACAGTTAAGGGATTAACCTGTCTTTCAGGGTGACATGGAAAAGATCATCACATCTTTGGACGAAGGAACCACCCTTATTCAGCAAAGCCCTGTCGAAATGCAGGGCTCTTTGGTTTTGTGAATTATGCAGTATTGTGTCTATCTGGATGAGCTGTATGTTAGTATTTCCATGAATGATCCTGAAGAGGAACTTTTTTGAAATAGTGAGAAAGCCAAAGAATTTGAAGGATATGATACAGAGCTGTTTTATTTTGAAAGTGTTAAAGAAGTGTAATACATAATTTCTGATGAATTTGATTTTTATACTACAAAATGTTACTTTCTCTCCTATTCTTCAGAGAGATGTCTATGTCTGTTCCAGTTCTGCTTTTTTGGGCACATGGTTGAATTGCATTTCCTTCCTTCCCTATCAGTCGCCAAACTTAGATTAGGCATGGCCATTGACTTGTGGTCAATGAAATGTAAGCCAAAGTGAAGTGTGTCAGTTCCTGGTAGGCGGATTTAATTGTGGGCACTTGGCTTTAAATGTCTTTTCCCCAGGTGGTGACTGTAGTAGCTGAAATGGGCTGCCATGGAACATTCAGAATCCTGGGGCTCTGAGTGACTACAGTGAGCTCAACCTTATGCTGCTCCATTTGGAACTTCAAGGTGGAAGTGAAATATTAACATTTGTTGTGCTAAGCCATGGAGCATAGTGTGGTATTTGTTATTGTATTCTGACCTAGCCCATCCTGTCTAGTGAGGATGGGAACCTGTAGTGCTTATATACCCAAAAAGAACTATCCCAGAATGCACAGTCCAAAGCCACTCAGAATTTTGTTTTAAAATTAATACAGTGAAGAAGAGGCTACAGATCCACAGATGGTGGGTGGGCCAAACTCCTTGGGTGGGTACTGGTGGAACAAGTGTTAAGCCTACGGAGAATGTGTGCGCAGCCATCTGTCTTTGGCCAGGTGAGCATGCTAATGTTCCAGGTCTTTAGGCAAAAGTGAAAAAAGAGATGATAGCTTTCTGCTCAAGAGATAATCTCAAAATGCCAAACTTTTTTTGCTCTGTGCCTTATATTTCTATGATGCACCCAGATCTCTAGGTTCAGTCATAAATAGGTAACTATACATAAATAAGAATTTATTTTTATTCTACTTTTTGCAATAATTAATTCGAGGCACTGGATTAGCCTGACCATGCATGTTTGGTGAAATATTTGCACCATTAAGATGACAGAAAAGATCTAACACACTCAATTCATCTATTGTTTCAAAAAGAAATAAAATATTTTAGGAATTAGCCTAAAGCTACTCAATACAGACATGGATATTATATGTGTTTGAAAAACATTTGCTCTCTTTATTGTGAATACCGTTTTAAAAATAATTATTGATTTAGCAGAAATTATTCATGACTAGTGCTTCATAATAATTACTCAGAGTTGGGATGTTTGTTAATTTCATGATAACATAGTATTTAGGATGATGCACTTTTAGTTTTTTAAGACTAAAATAATGTGTTACATATTAAGTAGTATAATACAGTCACTAGTCATGGTCCATGACCACTTTACCAGCCCACTTATTTAAAATTATCTTTATTGTCTTTAAGTTTGATTAGGAGAGATAGGTATTTGAATTTCTCAAAGGATGCTAAAAGCTCTTGTATAACTTATTCTAATACCTATGTCACAGTCAATGAATATTCATTACAAGCACAATATTGGTTAAAGATTGTACAGATGAAAAGTCACAAAGTGAAAAGCACAAGCAAGACCTGTTTGGATGTACTTTAGAGTCTATAGTAAGATTCATACTAAGCAAATAATTACACAAATAATTTATTATGATCTGATAAGTGTACAGAGGGGGATATTTATTGTAAAAGAAGACAGCAGAAAGACATAATCTCATTTGGAGTTCAGGGATATTTTTCTAGAAGAATAAAATCTAAGCTAAGAAAGAAACTAAAAAGATGGGTAGGAAACAAGCAAAGGAGCAGAAGAGCCTTCCAGATAGTGGAATCAGCTTTACACAAGCTAGATGACAGGAAGGGTGTGATTTACTCACAGAATAGATAAGGAATAAAACAAGTGTACAAGAGAGGGAACAGTAGAAGCAGACTGGAGCAGGCTAGTATGGAAATAGAACTTTGTGGGTTGCTGATATATATAATGATATATGTATATATATAGTAAAATGAGTGAGTGAGCTTGCCTAAGGAGAACATTTAGAATGAAGACAAAAATTCTTTGGGGTTTAGAACTAAGTCCTAGGAAGTCTTACATTTAAAACTGGAAGATAATGGAAAATGAACTGTCCATGAATCAGGAGGAAAACAAAGAAACTATGGCATCACACAAAGAAAAGAAAGCGTCTTTCAAGAAAATGGAGGGGTGGCTAGCTCCCATCTCAAGCTGACTACTGCCTCAAAGGAAAAAAGTCTCTGTGTTGTGAGATCTTCTGATTTCATAAAAAAATAAGAAATCCTCCAATTTTTAAATCAAAATTTGACTGTTATAATTGTACAAGCTCTGTCAATGGGCTGGAAAGTATGCCATTTGAAAACTGTGTATACCAAGATTTGTAAGCAATAGTGATAGCTATTTGGTTTAATCAGACATGTAAACAATTAATAAAAACATTTGGACATAATTCTTAATTTAGTAGGCTTTAATGTAAATATGTTCCTGGAAACAGGAACATACCTACAAGATGAAATTCATCAGTTTGACAACCTGAAGTGTTCGATTCAATTGAGAATTAATGGTTGGTGGACCTACTCTATATATGAGAGCATTAAATATAGTCATAGTCTTAAAATCAGGGAAAGATTTCAGCATGAGCAAGAATAAGACCTATTATATGTTATTTTACTGCTTGTTCTACCATAAGAAGAAATACTCTTTCATTTTTGCCGATTCTAATTTCACCAAACATACCCTTAAGTACAAGAAAATTTGTTGACATCCTTGATCATCTAAGTGTTATCTCCTCAGTGAGGTGGGCAGCTCCTTTTCTGCTACTGTGTGTAGCCTGCCTCTTTGCAAGGATATACTCCAGGGAATACCGAATCAATCTGCTCTCAGCTCCAGGGCTGCAATGCCGATGGTGGCTACTAGGGTTGTGCAGCGGCCTCAACTGAAGTGTGACTCCTCTGAAGTCCCAAGTATTCCTTCTTTCACTTGCCACCAGACTGGTGACTTTGTGCAGACACTGACTCTTTCATCTTTTCTCCCTAATATTTGAAATGCACATAAAAGCATGAGGGAATGAGGGAAGCCTACATTTGTGTACTTACATTAGACCTTGGAGGACTTTGAGAAAGGAAGAATTCAAATACAAATAGGACTAAATTACAGCAAAAGTTTTTTTAAGTTAAAAAAACTTCTCTTCTTCTAAATCTAGGTTTTGAATAATAATTTTGGTGTTTCCAGATGCTATAAACACACTGGTCATTAATTAGGGCTCTAGAAGTTGTAGCTTTTTTAAAATTTAAAATTAGTTGACATGTATTAATATCACAAATTTTAAAATTAGTTAACATGAATTAGTATCACAGGAGCTTGAGATGATATAATAATTTGACTGAATATCTGATCCTTTTGTTATATTAGATTCATCTCTGAAATGATAACCTATAACTTGATGAACACATCTTTTTACTTTTTAATATTTCTTATTTCCTAATATGTATGGAGAAAGTAAGAAGTATGGTGACCAGAGTCATTTTCATGAAATATAAATGAGTTTTCAAATGAGATTTGATGTTAAAGAAGATTTATAATGTCTATATTTCAATTATTTCCACATCTATAAAATTTGAAATAACTTCATTAAATTGAAAGGTAAATAAATTAAATTTGCTGACAAGTCTAAAATGTAGTGATGCATATAATGAAGTTAGTAGAGGACAGATTATTTTTCATACATCATGTAAAATTAAACAGGTGACGCATTGTTATGTCATTGAATATAAAATATAACCCTTCTTGTTACAAAATAAAATGTCCAAAGGTAGTGGGATGTGACTGGAATATTCATGACCTATTGATGATGATAGCTTGGCCCTTTTAAAAGGGCATTCTATTTTTTCTCACTCCTAGTTGGAAATGTTTTTCTGAAAATCTTGATTTGGAGAAAGGAGGGAACCTTTCCTGATAAACAATGATGATTCATAGTAACTTCTTCATGGATACACGTACTTAAAGGCAATCTGGCTGAGAATAGACTACTAGCCAACACACAAAAAACTCCAGTTCTTTTAGACTTGGAATTGCTATCAGAGTCCCAAAAAGAGGATTTTAATTCAGATGGCTCAAATAAAGGTAACATAATGAAAGAACTATTTATTGAAAGGATCATGGCAACAATCCCTGATTTCAAACTATGTTACAAAGCTATAGCAATCAAAACAGTATAGTACTGGCACAAAAATAGACACACAGATCAATGGAACAGAATTGAGAGTTCAGAAGTAAATGCACACACTTATATGGTCAATTAATATATGACAACAGAGGCAAGAATATGTAATAGGGAAATGACAACCTTTCAATAAATAGTGTTGGGAAAACTGGATAGTTACTTGCAAAAGAATGAAATGGGATCATTGTCTTATACCATACACAAAAATAAACATGAAATGGATTAAAGACCTAAATATAAGCCATGAAACCATAAAATTCCTAGAAGAAAACATAAGCAGTAAACTCTTGACATCAGCCATTAGTAACATTTTTTCTGAATGTGTCCTCCCAGGAAAAGGAAACAAAAGCAAAAATAAACAAGTAAGACTATCTTAAACTACAAGCCTCTTCACAGCAAAGGAAACCATTAATGAAATGAAAAGGCAACTTACTGAATAAGAGATTATCCTTGCATATGATGTATCAGACAAGGGGTTAGTATCCAAAATACATTAAAATTCACACAAATCAACACCAAAAAATAAAATAAAACAACAATCCAATAAAAAAAGGGCACAGGACCTGCAAAGACATTTTTTCAAAGAAGACATAGAGATGGCCAACAGATACATGAAAAGATGCTCAACATCACTAATCATCAGGGAAATGCAAATTAAAACCACAATAAAATATCACCTCATACCAGTAAGAATTTCTAATGTCAAAAAGGCAAGAGCTAACAAGTGTTGTTGGCAAGGATGTGGAGAAAAGGGAACTCTCACACAGTCACTGGAAATGCAAATTGGTACAGCCACAATGGGAAATAGTGTGGAGATTTCTCAAAAAACTATAGAAAGGAATACCATACAATTCAGTAATTCTATGTCTGGGAATTTACATGAAGATAAAATCAAACATTTGAAAAGATTATGCATTCCTATGTTTATTGTAGCATTATTACAATAGCCAAGATATGGAAGCAACCTAAGTATCCACTGATTGGTGAATGGATAAAGGAGATATGGTACACATATAGAATGGAATATTACTCAGCCATAAAAAGAATGAAAACATGGAGAACTGGTGGATGCCATGGGGAGGAGGGTAGAAGAATGGGTGAGATAGGTGAAGGGGATAAAGAAGGACAAACTTCCAATTATAAAAAAATAAGTTACAGAGATGAAAAGTACAGCATAGGGAATATAGTCAATATTTTCATCTGTCATCTTTGTATGGTGACGGCTGGCAACTACACCTATCATGGTGAGCATTTCATAATGTATATAATTATTGAATCACTATGTTGTATACCTGAAGCCAATATAATATTGTATATCACTATACTTCAATAAAAAAGGAAATAAATAAAAAGGTCATGGACAATAATGAAGGAACTACTTGAACAAAATGGATACTGAGTGAGGCATCCAGGGAGTAGCACTGTAGGAAGCCACTACCTCCTTTGGGGCTAAAGGGGCAAGGAGGGAGGGGGTGTCACTCCGGAAGCCAGTGAGATGGAGCAGCTGAGGAGCAGCCATCCAGTGCGAGGTGTGATTACAGAGGGACAGGGCCCTGTGGCGAGAAAGCTGGGCCCCCTCTCCTCCCACTCCTGACGTCCACGGATGCATACCAGTGGTGACCCAGCAGGAGTCAACAAGCAGGGGATCCCGGGTGATGCTGTCAGCAGAGCTCAGAGCAGAGCTGACCTCGAAAACAGCTGGAAAGGAGCGCAACCGGTGGCTGAAGCAACTCTGGCCAACTGTACTTGTGCAGCGGCCTCTTTCATGTCATAGTGTAGCTCTTTGCTCCTCAGCTGGGTATTTTTCTGAGAAAATGGGGAAGATCTAGCAGAACCTTATTTGTTACAAGAAGTTAAAGTTACACAAAAGGTACTTTCTTAATTCATAGGGCTATGAAATATGGAAATTTTGCTTTACACTTGAATCTATTAGATTCACATTTTTTCATTGCAAGCATATTTGTGAACATGGCTACTCCCTCTCTCTGATGCCTCCATCCTTTCTTTTTTCTCGTGGAGCATAAGATAATTTTCTTAAAGCTAATGAAGCATAATTTCCAGGATCACTTGTCTGGGCTCCTTCCATGACCTTATGTCTAATGCTGTATTGTTTTGTTAAAAAAAGGGCCCCTCGAATTTTATAAGCTTCAGGATCCATAAAACCTGGTTGCTGGGGGTGTGCTCGGGGTTGGAGATGGGCCTCAGGAAAGGACATTTGGTGGCATAGACTACAAATCCTGTCAGCACCAGGTGTCAGAGTTTTCACTCCTTGGTGCAAATACTGTCACTATTGATTTCACTTTTCTGCTCCATAATATGTCTAAAAAGTTAATTAGTGACAAATTCTTATGTAATAAATTGCCTCCAAGATCTTTTTCACAATACTCAGGCCAAGTAAACTTGGGAGGCTTAATGCATGCATGGCAAGTGCTGCAAGACTTTTAAAGAAGCTTTCAAACCCATGGGCTCTAAATGGTGTGGAAAGGAAAATGGAGAGTGAGTGATCCTATCTGATGCACTATTGGTCCTTAAAAACATTACTCATCAGTATCTTTGGAATACTTTCTTCACTTTATTTTTCCTTATTGTTCTACTTTATATTTAGGCCACATCTACAAGCACAAATGTGCATTCATACGGAAGCAACAATATACAGCTGGTGTCTATGAACTTTTTCTGTAAGGGGACAGATAGAAAATACTTCCAGCTTTGCAGGTCACACAGTGTCTATTGAAAGTATTCTAATTTTATATTGTTTTTTTATATTGTAGCAGGAAGATAGCCATAGATAGCATTTAAATTGATAGGTGTGGTGTGTCCCAGTAAAAATTTATTCTTAGACACTGAAATTTGAATTTCATATGATTTTTATGTGTAAGGAAATATTCCCTTGTATTTTTTTAAAAATCATTAAAAAATGTAAAATAATTCTTAATTTATAGGCCATACAAGAATGGATGGCAGGCTAGACTTGGCCTGTGAGTCATCATTTGTAAACTCTGGATGCGTAGTAATGGTGGCAAAAATGTGAGTTTTAGAGTCCTCAGACTTGATTTTCACTCTTGATTCCATTGATATTAATAAACTTGTGCATCAGTTCACCAGCTTCCTGAGCCTTAACATTCTCTTCTATAAATGGGGTTGCAATACTTATCTCAGAGGATTGTTGGTAGGATTATATGAGGCACAGTATTTCAAAGAATCTGTTAGTCCTGGAAAACAGTAGTTAATATATTTGAATTCCTTTCTGCTTCCTTTTTTTTTTTAACTTTTTTGAACTGGGATTTTTTTTGAGGTATATTCACATGTAACATTACATTAGTTTCAGGTGTACAACATACTGATTCAATATTTGTATACAGTGGGAAAAGATCACAATAAGTCTAGTTAACATCTGCCACTTACATAGTTACAAAAATGTTTCTTGCTCTGAGAACTTTGAAGACGCACTCTCTCAGCAACTTTCAAATATGGAATAGTGTTACCAACTATAGTCACCATGCTGTATATATATTACATCCCCATTTTCTTGACTATTTGACTGGCTTGATTAATGTGTCTTAGACAAAATTTTTTACAGCCATAAAAGTTGGGAAAAATGTTTTGAAATCAAACACTAAAGCAGCTTTCAAGTAAGAAAATTGATGGGATAATATGATGAAAATATCCCTTGTATTCAAAATTAAATTTGTATTGTTGCTCCTTTAAAGTTCTTTGGAGTCATAGTTTTTTTTCTAACATTATTAAATTTTTACTTTTTAAAAGAAAATATTTTTATTTTTTGAATTTGATGTTATTAAGTGTTATGATAATTTGCTTCTCCTCCTGCGCAGTCTTACTACATCTGCTGCAGTAGGCTTTTATGTACCCTGTACCATTTATGGCCAAGGTGACGTAGACAGTAGAGGACTCCAAATGCTACATGCCACTCCAACATTTGTTTCTACATCAGTGTGCGTGTCAGTGATATGATTCCACTAGTATGCCCTGAAATATACACTGTTGACCAAGGCCACAAGGATCTTTGGGAAAAATGGGTAACTTCTAGACAATCTGCATTCAATTACTCTCCACGTTACTTTTGCAGTTAAGCCAAAATTCTAGGATGGTGGCCCTAAACAGAGGGAAGAGGTGGTGAACTTTAGAATCTTCCAGGGAATTTTTTCAAAATACACATAGTCTGATTTTTCACTTCGTGTCTTATCTATTCTCTCATTCTCTCAACATATATAGAACTCTTGGGGGTGAGAAGAGTGGTTCATTTATTTGTATTTTGAAAAAGATAACCTCTTCAGGTGCTTCTAACACCTCTACACACACATACACACACACACACACACACACAGCACTTTTGAATGTCAATTTCAGTACTTTTCTATTTTGATTCCTCCTAGTCAGGAAGCTGTTTTGCTTTGAAACCTGCTCTGGATGTGGAAGATTATTTCCAGGGAGTTACATTCAGTTTTCTCCAAGGCAGCTGTCTGCATTTGAGTAACTTTTTCCTCCAGTCTTTGAAGCCAGAAACAGCATTCACTGCAGGCAAGATACTGCCACATGTTGTGAGATATATAAAAAAAAAGATGAATGCTGTTTCTCATCTCTGAGAAGGTACAATACCATGGAGTGGATATGACAAGTGTACATCTAAGTATCTGTCACAGTATTGAGAAGTATGCAAAAGACATACAGTGTCCCACTGGAAATTAGAAGATTGTGAGATCATTTGTGATTTGGGGGATGAAGAAAGGCTTCATATATAATTTGAATTGCTATTTTTAAATGTTACCAATTTCTAGAAAAGTGAATAAGTAGCTATTTCTTTATACTGCAATAATGTTCATGAATTTAAGACTTGATGCATGGTATTGAAGTGTTAGGTACATCTTGATTAAAAATATTTGAGTCATTCTTTTAGGAATAGCACCCATAAACAGTTTAATGTATTTGGAGATGACAGCCTTCTGAAATAGTTCCTCTTATTATGTAAGAGCATATTGCTATAAAAGCCAATGTTTACCATAACAATTCATAATTCCAGTGAAAATTCCTCAAAGGGATGAATCCATATTTGTTGTATTTAGCTTTAGCTTTTTCTCCCCAAATGATGGATTCCGTCATGCTGCATCTGAATTTATCTCACTTTTTCATTAAGAGAAGAAAAAAAACCCCTTTATTTAAAAAAAAATCCATCTGTGTTTGTAATGCATAAATAAAAGAAATAATTTCCAGAATGCTTACAAGGCATGTGGACACAAATGGAATATTTGAAATAGTTTTTGTTAAATATTATGTCTCTGAGGCAAGAATAGCCTCCTAGGTTGTAAGCAGAGCACATGAAAATTACAATTTTAACAGTAACTTTTACATAAGGAAATGTGAGTACCAAATGGGGATTTTCAATTTGATACTAAATTTATTTATTTATCTATTTCTTATTTTCAGTTGTTAACTTCTCAAATTCTTCAGCAAGGAATTTTGGTCACTTGTTAAGGTCTAGTTTGTTTGATTACACATGAAAATTAGATAAAATTTAGTTTTATTTAGTCACGCACAACTCATGAAATATTTAATTCATAATAAAATGAATTTGTCTCTCTCCAGAATCTCATTGCAAATTTCACTGGGAGGAATTTAATTTATAAAGATATAATGAGTAGAAATCCAAATTACTATTGGGAAATGCTTCAGTAAAACAATCATTTTCAAAGGTAAATATCTGAGCAATGTACACTTTACCTGATTTCTACAACAACTTGAACTTAAGAGATTAGTAAAATGAAATGGTGAATTGCACACATTTTAACTTACTTTGTGACTTTAAACTTTTTCCTATAATCGTAACAATATTTTTATTTAAGGGGAACACAATTTATGGGATGATAAATTTGGGCAGTTGTTCTCAAAAATATATTTTTTATAAAGTGATAAAAAAATTATCCAATGAACGCATTTTCATTTTTCTTATTTGTCCCATCCTCTCACAGTTTAGATGACTTCACCTGGACCATCCTCTCGTAGTTTAGAAGGACACCTGCATGAAACTATCACCCAGAGCATTCCAGTGACTCAAGAATATCAAGAACCTGATTCACCATATTTGATCAGAATGAGACCACACAATGGAAATCGCAAAAGGGGTGTACCTTCAAGCTTTACACGCCATTAGTAACTTGAGTAAATATGGATTTTACAGACTATGTTTATTGACATAAAGGCATGGGGCAATTTTATTTCTTATATGTATCAGTGGGTCCTGGCAATAAAGAAATATAATGTTTTGTAGGCAATGGCCATGTCCATAACAGTCACTGTCATTTTCCTAGCACTGAGCAACTGGTGTAAAAATTATCATTTTGAATTTTCCCTAATCTCACCTTTGTGGTATGTTTAATATTTGAAGAGACTTAACAAGTATTCCTAAATTCCTTCAAATGTATTCATTCACTCACTCACTTATTTATATCAGGAAAACTTTTATGTTATTTTGTGCAATGTTATGCTAATGCCAAATGCAGGTCCAGCTTATCTAAAATTAAGTGTTCAGAGTATAAAATCTGGACCCTATTAGGAAATAACTAAAGCCTAGTTATTGAAAATGGATAATTCTGTTTCCCCTAGTTTAAAACCTATTCTTAGTGATCTGAGGAAGAATACTGTGGTAAAATATTTTTTAAAAAGTAAACATATTAAATGAAAGTTCATCGCCCTCTATGAAATACACTACATACACCTTGGCAGCAGTTAATCTAAGCCTTCACACTCATATTGAGTTCTGGTTAATACACGGTCATTACTAGAGTGTGATTCAAGTATTAAACACCAAGGCCACCATACTTGTAGGGAATATTAGCCAGAAATTGAATAGCATATCCATTCTTTTCCTGTTTGCTTCTTCACATATTTTTGAAACCCTCTTTTCGCTTTTGTAATCCTCCAGTGATCTTCTCTCTGGTACCTTGGTCAGAAAAGCTCTTTCTTTTATATTTACCTGAAATTCAGTTCTTATAGAACAGAGTTCCTGCCTTTTACATATAGACATATATATATATATATATATATATATATATATATATATAT
Organism: Manis javanica; assembly: GCF_040802235.1. NCBI lineage: Eukaryota > Metazoa > Chordata > Mammalia > Pholidota > Manidae > Manis > Manis javanica. The sequence goes on from NC_133164.1 coordinate 17,357,406, forward strand.
ATATATATATATATATATATATATATAGAGAGAGAGAGAGAGAGAGAGAGAGAGAGAGAGAGAGATCTGTTTTCTTTATTTCTATTTCTGTTCCTCACTGCTATTAAACAAATCACATAATGGGTAAACTACAGGAAGTAAATTCTCAAGAGGACTTTCTTCAAGTGCCCTAGAATGCCTGCAAATATCTATGAAAGTTTATGCAGTTCCCTTGAGCATTTTCTTAAAAAGAAGACCCTAATGCCAGAAAGGAAAAAGCGATGTCTTCAAGGCTGAGTAACTTTCTTCCATTACTCAGGCACTTTTTCTTTCTTTTATGGTTGTTCCCTGCCTGCCTGCAGTTACAATGGATGGGGAGAAAATTCTAAGTTTCTAACTTTATGAGCAGAGGGTTGCTATTTAACTTCTTCATACCCCTTAGCACTAGGTCACAGACTACCACAAGGCAAAGTAATTTTACAAGAGAATTGCAAACTAGGAAAATACTATCCGAACCATCCAATCTGTCAGCCCAAGTTATATTTTTTTAGTGTAAATTGGTCACATAATATATATAGTGTCTTCTGAATGCATAAACAAAGTGATGCAATTATCTACCCAGTTCTGTGTAACTTTGACCTATTACCATTTGGAATAGGTCTGATCTAAAGACAGAGATTTGTGATAGCTTCAAAGTATTGGAGAAAAATGTCGTGGGTTACCTGTAGTGCTACCAATCTCCACTGCTACCACTGGTTTTAATAATCACTCCTTAAGCCTGTACATTTGTTCTTATTTAACCTTCACAATAACTCTGAGAACAATAGAGAGAGCATATTATTACCTTAGTTATACAGATGAAGAAACAAACACAGAGAAGTTAATTTTTTACAGTGTTAGACAATGGTAATGATGGAGACAGGTTTCCGTTGAGACAGTCTGGCTCTCAGAATCCACTCTGCTATGTATTTATTCTGTATTTACTCAACATTCATTAAGTGAACATATTTTAACCATTAACACAGACACATAGATGCGCAGACACTCAGTTATAAAAATGAATAAGAGGTATCTCCAAGGCACCCTGTATATACTTGTGACAGGTACAAAGGACTGTAAGCATAACAAAAATTAGTTTGATGAAAATATGCACAAGATACAATGGGAACATAAGGAACAGACAGCTTATTTAACTTTTATGTGAGAGTAAAACTCAGAAAAGCCTCTCAGAAGACATGGGTGTGCAAACCACGTCTTAAACAAGGATGAGTGTTTGTCAGCAGGACAGGAGAGAAGAATGGTCCACAGCAGAGCTGCCACTTGAGTAAAGGCTTAACACCACAACGCCCAAAGAGATCACAAGAAGTTGGTTACGGCTGTGCAGTAGAAGGCAGAGGCTGAGGGCATTTAAGGAAGGAGTCTCATCTTGGAGGACTCTGCACAGCATGTTGAAGAGTTTGAAATTGTTCTGGTGGAAATAAGATGCTCACTGAGGGGTTTTAAGCTAAAAACATCTGGGTTTGAATACTGGGCTCAGTAACACACGTAATGATCTGCGAGGCCCTGGATCTCCTCACGCTTCAGTTTTCTTACTTTTGAAGCGAAGGTTATTAATATTAACCTCACTGTCTGTTGTGAGCAGGGAGGCAGTTATATGTAACATACATCTGGTCCCTTATCCCCTTGCTGGGAGAGAAAGGACAGGCAGAAAGCGGACATATGTGTCTGTAGGCAGGTGCAGAGTGACTGTGGTCAGTGGTTGTGGGGACGGTGGGGAAGGGCAGTGGATAGGGCTATCTCCAACATTTGGTTTTCCCAGCCCTTATGGCTTATGGCAGGATTACACCTCCTCACCCTCTTAGAAAAGCCACTATTATACTAAGTTGGGAGCCAACCTGAGTGACCCAGGCCAACCACTGTCAGTCTGTGTCCTCCCGGTTAGGTTGGCACATGTGTCTGAGGACAAGCTAGTTGTGGCAATCTCATATGAAGATGCATATAAATTAAGCTCAAGAAAAGTTACCTGTCTCATGCACCTTCCCTTTTCTTCTTTTATAAGGTCCCGTATTTGTTAGTTATCTACCAAATGGCTGTGATGGTTTGACCTAAAGCTACCTGTATAATGAATTACTTCTGCAATTTAATGTTCTTATAATTAAGTACTTTACATTTAAGCATAGATGTACTCAGAAGTATTCTCTTGCAACTGTTCATTATTCAGTTGTGAATAAAGGAGGACCTCATCATTTTTAGAAGAGTACTTCATTTGGTCATTATATGGATGCAGATACTTTGTCAAGGTAAGGATAAGGTTAAGATACCTCAATAGTTGTCTCAATGGCTATACACTCAGTGAAGGGCTGCATAAGGAAAAGGCTGTGCCTCTCATTAAAATGTGTGATTGTGACAATTTTTGTGAAATATATAATTATATGTTAGGAAACTTCTAGAAGCTCATAGAATCAAAGATTGTGGAACAGCGTCAAGTACTTGGGATAGACAACCAAAAGAGGAACTCACAAGGCCTGACAGGTGCAGAAATGTATGTAAGCATTCAGGAGAAAGGACTGAAACCTGTAGTTTTGTCACAGTTGAGTATCCAGTGATCAAGATAAAATACCACTGAACCTGTAACTGGCACCAGAGTCTCATCATTTTCTTGCCTTTCTATGTTTTTTGTGGAAAGGGATTGACAAGATCAGTATTTCTAAGTGTCTATTTACTGAATGCTCTATCTAGTAGGGCTGAAAAGATGAATTTGACATAATCCAGTTCACAGTTTAAGCATGACAGTTAAATTAATGTATAAGGTTACATAGCATGGGGTTTTAGAAAGCAGGCAAAAGTTGAAAGAGTATTAAATGGTTCAGTTTAAATGGGGAGCAATTATAACATCTTAAGAGTTAGAAGAATCCTTAGAATTCACTTAGTCCAATCTTTTAACCAATCAAGAATATTTTGTGCAAGGTCAAACAGCCTTTGTTTGAACATTTCTAAATGCTTAGTTTAGAATAAATCATATCCAAACTTTGTGATATGCTCACCAGGCAATTTATTCTTAAATCTTACATTTAGCAGACTTTTTTCTGATAAGGAGAAGATTCTAGATATATTGATTACATTATTTGACATCATACTAAGAAGAAATGTTTTTAATGTTTAATAATCCAAATTCAAACAATGTTTACATGACAAAAATAAAAATAAGGACTAAAATCAAAATTGGAATATATTTTTTCCCTAGAAATTAATTTGACAGGATTTCAGGACCACTGTACAGGGTATAATGACCTTTCATAATAGTAATAGACTTGTATATACTATATGCTATTAGTGTAAGTTAGAGCATTAGTATTGTAAGCCTACTATAAACTTGTATGTCAATGCCTAGTAATCCTAGATATCAATCATAAAGATCTTTAACATGATAAATGGAAAAATGAAGTCTTAGTTGTCTGACTAGTTTATGGAGTAGTGTGGAGAAAGTGCTGAGGGTGGCCTGCCACAGCAGCTTTGCACCTCCAGCAGTCCAGGTCTTCATTTTGAACCTGTATTTCACAGTGCTTAAAAGCTGGTTTTGTTCCTTTTTTTCCCCTAAATAAACATTACATGGTAGTTATCAATACTTCTTCACATGATTGGCAGGGCTTTAAAATTGACAATAATTTTCATAAAAATATCAAAAATGAAAAAATATTATGTTTCAAAAATTTGCTATACAAACCAAATGGCAGCTGTTGAAAATCTCAATAAAAATAGAATAAAATGCAAAAAAAAAATTCTGTGTTTGCCAAATTAGGGACTTTCAGCCCAAGGCTGCCTCTAACATACTATGTTTTACAAGCTAATCAAAAGGTAGAAACCATAACTCCCTATTTCACTCTCAACATTGAATAAAATTTGTTGGTATCTTGATATATATTAGGTTTTTTTGCACCTTAGTGTTTCTGAAATAAATATCTCTTAGAATAACCATTAATTATATTAGAAATGCATTTAAATTATAGCAGTGGGGAGCACTTAAGGGCTAAATTAGGAAAAGATTGCCAAGAGCTGTTAACTTAGAACAGGTGGGACATCTACCTCTCAATGTCCTTTGGTAACATAGACACACAAATTAAGATTAGCCAGTAGTGCACAAGCAATAAAGTACAGATCTTCAACATATGATGGGGCTACATCTCAAACCCACTGTAACTGAAAATATTGTAAGCTGAAAATGCATTTAATATGCGTAACCTACTGAACATCGTAGCCTAGCCTAGCTTATCTTAAATAGGCTGAGAACACTTACATTAGTGTACAATTGGGCAAAATCATCTGACACAAAGCCTATTTTATAATAAAGTGTTGAATATCTCATGTTATTTACTGGCTGCTGTACTGAAAGTAAAAAACAGAATGGGTGTATGAGGACAGCATGGTTTTAAGTGTCTGGGTTGTTTATCCCATGATTGCAGCTGCCCAGCACCACAAGACAGGATCATATACATTGCCAGCCCAGGAAAATTCAAAGTACGGATTTTACTGCTTATTTCTTTTGCACCGTTGTAAAGTTTAAAAATCCTAAATTGAACCATCATTAAGTTGGGGACTATCTGTAATGTCTAAAAATGTAAGGGTGTGTATGAGTTTTAATGAAACTCTAACATGGGTTCTGCATTTACATTGAGCCTAATCTCAATAAGACAATTGACAGGCTTGTATAAATGGCAGAAGCCATATTAAATTGTGGAGACCCAGGAATATTATTTGGAGGTCAGATTATTTAATATAGTAATATATAACATTTGACTGTGCTTCTATAAATAGTGTAATAAACTTACCCATTAAAATGTCTTTCAAAGAAGTCACTTTGGGAAAACACACACTTTTTTGAAGATGATTAAAATGTGGCTTTTTAAATTTCAAACTCCCTGCACTGAAATTGCCTTCACACTTACTTTATAATGTACTTGAGGGAAAATAAGATCATGACTGGTTCAATCTTATTGACACTTCAGCACTTTCTAAAGAAACACCTGTATTGTCAAAGGACAAAGCTTTGCCACATAGACAATATTCAAAAAAATTTCTGCCAGTCTTGAGGGAAGATGAAAATAACCTAATGAAGTGCTTTGAGCAATGACAGCATCACTGAAATAAGTGGACATCTTTCCAAAGAAATTCTGTGTCGCTGACAGTGTTCATTTGTTCAGGTAAGTAGTGTCTGGTGATGTAAAAAAAAAAAAAAACCCCAAAACAAAAAGACCTTCCACACATTTCATTCTCTTTTGCTGCTTCTTTCCTCGCCAGGTTCTTAAATATGGGTGTCATCTAAGGTTCTGTTACTTGTCCCCTTTTCTTTCTCCTTTGATGTTTCTTGTATCATTTAAGCTCCATCACTGGCTACAACGACCAGGGTAATGACCACCAAGTGCATGCTGCTGTGCCACACTTTTAAAATAATCTTACTATATATTCAGCCTCTTGTTGGACTTCACCACTTGGCTATTCCACAAATACCTAAAGTCCAATGTGACTGAACATGACCCTCACAAGACCACAGGTCTTCTTACAAGACCCTCAATCTGTTTTTATCCCAGCCCAGAGAAGAGAGCTACTGTTTGACCCATCACCCAAGTCAAATGCATATGCTTACCCAAGATTCTTCCGTCTCTCTTACTCCCAAGTCAATGGGCCATCACACCTCTTCTAGAATATCTCCTCATTATTTCCACCTCTCCATTCTGACTATTGCTTCTTTTACAGGACTTTACTATTTTTGCTGTAATGTAACAGGCTTTGAATAGGTCTCACTGTCTCCTGCTTTCTTACAACCCATTTTCAGCAGTGTTGTTAAAATAATTTTTCTAAAATGAAAATATGCCATTTGCCTCATTACTTGAGAACAAAATGCTATTGCATTTCTTTGAACTTTTGCAGAAAACTTAGGTTTCATTTCCTCTCTCTGAAATGCCCTTCTTCCACGGCCACTGTCAGCTGTTATGTACAACAGCAGAGACCTATGCGTGGTGGGCCAGATTTTGCTTGGAACTTGCCTCTTTTCTTCAGTAAACTGGGCATTTTTTGAGGGCAAAATTTTTTGTCTTTTCCTCTCTCTCTCTAGGAAAAAGCAGAGAGCGTTCTGGTGGTCAGTAGCTATACAAATGAATAAAGTTTTCCCACATTCTAGGAACTGTAAAACTGAGAAGATGAAAAACATATCCTTCTAAAAAAGGGTGTTCATAGCCTATTGTGAGTGGCCTGATTACACATTCATTTCCATAGAAGAAGAAACAGTAGGAATTAAAATGATGTTGTGGGGAAAACATCTATTTTAAATACAAAGGGGATTAAACAGATGAATTCATTTAAATAACCTACTAGGTAGAATAATTATCACAGCATTTGAAATTCATGGATGGATTTAGGGCTCTATTAATATTCTAAATACAGAATTTGACAAAAATATGGAAATATACTTTTTATTGTTTTTCAAATTTACAGATATAAACATGGCTTATATGTGAATATTAGCATAGCACAGTATTATCACCTGCTACTGACTATTGCTTAAAATTAAACTTTTAACAGAATATTTTATTAGCACAGATCATGAAGATCTGCAAAAATGAGAATGGAAACATATTAAAATAAAAATTCCAGATTCACAGTCTGCTATTCCTCAAGTGTCCTTATAACAACATCAAGATGAACTTAAATCTAAAAGCGTAACAAAGAAAAAGACATAGTTTGACTTTAAATTATGTGGATTTCAAATGTCTGTAGGCTACATGTGTAAATGTATTTATATAGGTATTTTAATTATTTTTTTCCTCCTAAGTTTAGGTGATTTTTTAAAAAAACAATTTCAATAAAGTAATTCAGAATAAAAACAATGTAAATTAAACATCTTATTCAACATAGTCATAAAATTTTACAAGAAAAATGAAGTATCTTCAGGAGTATTCCATATTGTCTAAGTGTATATTTTTACATTGTAACTTTCAGATTTTTATATTAAGTTATGAAAACTACAATGAATTAGTAACATGGAAATCTTAAACCTCAAGAATTCAGGGTATCTGAAAGGAAGAATTAATATCAGATCTCTCACTTATAGATATCTTTCCATAGGTACATCTTTATCAACTATCAATAGTGAAATTGGGGGAAATTGAGGCTCCAAGTGAAAATTTTAAATTGTCTTATATTAGGTAACTAGAAAATATTACAAATACAAAATTGTATGAAATGTTACATTTTAGGGCTTCACAGAAATACCCTGCTTCCTGGGCCTCTTTGGGTTCTATTTCCCAGGTCCTAGAGCTAAGTGCCTACCCTCCTCTGCCATTACTGTTAATTGCATGAAAAAATTTGGGAAGGGTTAGCAGGCAGCTTAAACTGGATTGTATCTCAAATCCATCCAAAGCTATTTCTCCATTATCCATGGGAAAACAGAAGCAAGTGTACAATTCTTCTGTTCTTACTTCTTGCCCATTTTACAGGGAAGGAACTGGTGGCAACTCTGCTTCCATTTTGACCCACAGAGATTTTTACTATATTTATATACTCTCAGGTACCTTGCCCAAGAGTAGGAACATAATAGCCCCCATAAAAGCATTTATTCTGAGAGACAATCACTTGCTTAGAAATTGGTACTTATTGTCACCACACTAGTGTATTACTAGCATGATAGTTTATAACTTATTCCTAATATTTAACCTAAACTTTCCTATTTACTGTTTTTTTCCTAATAACAATACATAATCACCACTTCTGATACTGTTAATAACAATTTGAAGTTTGATTTCAAAACATAGTATCTTCAACTAATATTATACTTGTTCATAATGTATATAAAAACAATGAATGAATTATTTAAAACAATACATATGTAATTTATACTCTTGGGAGGATGAGTTGAATTGTGGAACTAAACACAATAAGGTTTTACAACACCTAAATTTGAATTTTATATATATATATATATGTATATATATATACATACACACACAAGAATATATAAACACATACATAATATATATAGTATTTATAATATTTTTAAAATACTCAAATTATATTTTATTTTATACTTTGTCATAGAGAAGAAAATAATATTAGCAATACTTAACCATATTTCACTGTTCCTAGAAAATTATAGGACCAATTGCAGTATTTCATAATGTAAAGATTTTCCTGGAAATGTGAAGCATAAAATAATACACTTAAACCGATTTTACTTGTTAATATATATTTTCTTGTATATTAAAAAGTGATAACACCAGAAATGATAATATTCTCTCAAAGTTGGTGTCTATATAAAGGTAGAAATTACTTCTATAAAACACACAGCAGATCCTCTGTGATGTGGTCTTTCTAGATTGGTCAGCTGTAGACCTCTATGAACTATTATATCTATACTCTGTACCTGAGAATACACTCTAATGTCTATTTGTAGAAGGAACCAAAAACCATGCCTATAATTTTAAAGCTAAAAGAAATGAAAATAACCAATAAAAAGACATATGATGGAAGAAGCTGGGTTTGAATACAGACAAATCTGCATTCTAATTTCACCCTGGGCCACTCATTTAGTAGGGTGTTCTCTGACTACATAAGTCCTCTGAATCTTTTTGCTACTTTATAAATGGGGCTATAAAAACCTGCAAGTTATTATCTTGATTCAAAGCCATCAATGGAGTTAAAGCTGAAAACAGCACTGAGGTCACAGTCATAGCAACTCAGCAAAATATTAATATTATTATAATAATCATGAAGTGTTTACAATTTTTGAATAGCTTTTTATACATCCTTTATTCATCAGTGGAAGAGCAACACTTATTTTGGTCTAAGTCTCTCAATTGTAGAAAATTTTAGAACCTGACACTTATCTTTTTTGATGATTCCAAAACTACTTCAAGTTGAAACAAAAACAGCAACAAATATCAATAGCTGACATATATATGAAAATTCCTTCCATATTGTGCCTTAAATTATCTTAATGTTTCTTGGAAATTATGTCTTTACATATAAGCTATATTTATCTTAAATAGGAAGGCCAAAATTTAGTAATTTATAAGAGGGAATTAATTTTAGAAGAATCCAAAGTACAGTTTAATAATTGTATCTGTAATAAAATTTTGTGAGATAATTTTTATTTGCCCTTTCATCTTTTTAAAATTTGTTTTTGTATTTGATCCACAAATATTTATCATATTATTCAGGACAAAATCCAAAGTCCAGGTTCACTTTGGGAGTGAACAAATAAATGCTTATGAGAAACCCAGTCATGTATAAATATGAATATATACATAAAACACATCCTAAATCCTGATAAAGATGCCTATCAAAATTGATGAATTTAAGGTTTTAAAATGTCAGAAGTGAAGGGCCCCCACCAGTAAGATGGCAAACTTCCGGCTTCTCTTCGGGGTCCTCAGTTCCCGCCGGCGCCACCTGAAGCCCAATCACCTCTCGCCCCCTTCCCCATCCCAGCACCTAGCCAACAGCCACCAGCCCCGTAGAAGTGACACCTCAATCAATTCATGCCCCTTCCTATATAACCCAGCACCTTTCCCTAATAAAGCGGAATTCTCTGGTGAATTGCTGCTGCGTGTCGCTCCTTTCCTTTCATTGGTGCCAAAACCCAGGAGACGGGACACCCCAACTGGGCCCCGTCTTCCCCCCGACACCAGCAGCAGCTTGCCCTCGTCCTCTTTTTCCGGCGCTGGCTCATCACACTCACCACTCCTCTCTGGCCTTTAGGTAAGTTTTCCCCCCGGAGTGGGCCACTCTCCCCCGAGCTATCACAGTGCCATTGACCGTGATCGTCCGGCAAGGCCCTGACGCTCGGGGACGAGGAGGGAACGCTCCCCGCCTCAGGCCTTCACGGCTGCGGCGGACCCTCAGGCCCCTCCTCCGGCAGCCATAAATCCCTGCCTCAGGCCTTCACAGCTGCAGCAGGCCCTCAGGCCCCCCCTTCAACAGCCATAAATGAGGTGACTCCTTTGCGGATGAGAATGCTCCCTTCCCCCCCCTCCTCCTTCTGTTCCATCCGCCGAAATCCGTTCTGTCTGCCGAAAATATCTAGCACTAGGTACCTCGTGACTCCGGCAAACTGCCTTCTTAGGGAAGTCTGGGTGATGACTCACACTTCCTAAGAAATTCCGACTCGTATACAAGTTTCTGCAGACCACCAAGGATCATCGGGGACGCCCTTTGTCTCCTTGCAGTCTGCTTCCAGTCCGAGGATCTCCGTTCGTCTTCCCCTGTTTGTCTCCTTCTCTGTCCTTTAGCCATGGGAGCATCCTCATCCCTCCCTGAAAGTTCACCTCTTGAATGCCTGCTTAAGCATCTGGCTACCCTCTCCCTGACGCCTGATATAAAACCAAAACTTCTCCGTAAATACTGCTCCCAAGATTGGCCAACATACCCCCTAGACAATAACAACCAATGGCCCACAGGGGGAACTCTTGATCCTAACATCACTTGCGATCTCTTTAACTACTGCCAGCGCCTGAAAAAATGGAAGGAGATTCCCTTTATCGAAGCTTTCCGCCTCCTCTTCCCCCCCGCCCCCTCAAGTTCTCCTAGCCTGCAAGCCGCCGCCCCCGCAGAAGCCTCCCGTTCACTCCCTTCCCCTTCTTCTCCTACAACAGCCCTTCTCCCTTCCTCCCCCACCATCTCCTCCCCCATCTCACCTCCTCCGCCTTTGTCCCCTGCGGATTAAGCCTGAGCCTTTCAGCCCCCCCTTTAACTAGGTCCCAGGGGCCTCCTCCGTCTTTGCCCTCATCACCTGTTTCTCCCCTGTTAGGGACCGCCTTTGTCTTCTCACATGTTTGTAGGGAGAATGGGAAAGCACCTTCCCCCAGGTCTGAACGCAGCATGGGAAAGCACAAGCTAGAGAACAACCGGTGCAGTCCTTAGAAGTTATCTGTCCACAAAAACATATCTTGTCCTCGAAGATGAGCCAAGACTCCTCACTCTGAAAATAGGGAGACCTTAAAGATGTGTAGAAACACCGCCCCTGCTTCTAGCTATGCCCTTCCCCCACTTGCCGATGTGGCAGGAATGGAGAACAAAGAACATTCTGTTTACATATTCCATAAGCAATTAACTGGAGCCCTGCTGTAGCTCAGTTAGAAGAGCATGGGACTCTTAACCTCAGAGTCATGAGTTCAAGCCCAACTAGAACAGCAGAGGCAAGCAGCTGGGCTGCTAACTGGTGACATGTGAGTCCGATTCTATCTTTCTTTATTTTCTTTGACCCCCTTCTGCACTTCAGGACCTGCTCGACTAGGCATGGCTAGACCACGTCACTCCCCCACAGACTGAGCCAGAACCCTTCAGTCCCCCTCAGACTCGGTCTCGAGGGCCTCCCAAAATTATCGCCCCCCTCTGGGAGGTAGCAGGATCCGAAGGCATCGTGCGCTTTCACGTCCCTTTCTCCTTAGGAGATTTAGCCCAACTAGAGAAATGCCTAGGTTCCTTTTCCACTGATCCCATGACATACATCAGGGAGTTTCAATGGACCCTCCAGTCTTACAGCCTCACACATCATGACATTTTCATGCTCCTGGCCAATACTCTCCTCCCTAAAGAGCGTAGACGAGTTTGGGACTTCGCCCAAACGCACGCTACCAAAACCCACAGGACTGACCCCACCTATCCCCCTGGCCCCACTGCTGTCCCCGAACAAGACCCACACTGAGATTATAACACCACCATGGGTCTCTGCTCTTGAGATATTTTTGCCTCCTGCTTAATAGCAGGTCTGAAAAAGGCAGCTCGTAAAGTAGTCAATTTTCAAAAGCTCCAAGACATAATTCAAAAGGGAGACGAAACCCCCTCCGAGTTCTTAGACAGACTCACTCAAGCCCTATTACAGTATACCAGCCTAGACCCAGAAACACCTGAAGGAAAACATGTCCTTATGACATACTTCCTAGCTCAAAGCTACCCCGACATTAAAGCTAAACTCAAAAAGTTAGAACAGGGCCCCACTACCCCACAGACTGAGATCCTAACAGGGGCCTTTAAAGTCTTCCATAACCGGGAGGAGGAGAAAGAACGCTGTAAACAAAAGGCTGATCAGGCCAATTTCCAAATGTTGGCCCAGCTGATAAAACCACAACCTGGGCACCCCTCTACAAACAGCCCCCCCCAGGAGCTTGTTTCAAGTGTGGAAAAGAGGGACATTGGTCAAGGGTGTGCCCCTCCCCCAGATCTCCTACCACCCCATGCCCCAGATGCCACAAAATGGGCCACTGGGGGTCTGGTTGCCCAACCACCCGAAGGGAAGGCTGGACGAACAACCCCCATCCTAAGCCCGCCCTAGTGGGGCTTCAGAAGAAGATTGATGGGGCCCTGGGGCTTCTCGCCCGACCATTTCCATCACCAAACAGGAGCCCAGGGTTACTTTAACAGTAGACGGCCGCCCCATATCCTTCCTCCTAGACACAGGAGCCACCTTCTCAGTCTTGCAAGAATACCGGGGCCCTACCACACCAGCCATTACTCCTATAGTCGGGGTAGGAAGTAAACAGATTTTCCCATTAAACCCCCCCCTTTTATGCACAATCCTAGACAATCCCATACCTTTCTCCCACTCCTTCCTGGTTATGCCCCACTGTCCCATCCCTTTACTAGGACGAGACATCCTTTCCCTCCTTCACATTTCCATAACTATATCCACTCCCACAGCCCCCAGTACTCCCTTTCTGATGGCCCTCATAGCCGACGACCCCCCTCTACCCAATGAAAGCTCCGGGTCCGCCCTCATGCACCCTGTAAATCCCAAAGTTTGGGACATTACAAGCCCCTCCGTGGCCCTATGTCCCCCTGCCTCTATCAAGTTATGTGACCCCTCTCAGTATATCTGTCAGGCCCAATACCCCCTAACCACTTCAGCCCTCATAGGCCTCCAACCCTCATTCAAGATCTCTTGAACAAAAATTACCTCAGACCCACTCACTCCCCATTTAATACCCCCATATTAGCTGTTAAAAAAACCAACGATCTTTCCTCCTTGTCCAAGAACTTCGCCTCATCAACACAGCCATTGTCCCTATATATCCCTTAGTTCCAAATCCATACAGCCTTTTATCGCAGATCCCTGCCTCGGCATCCCACTTCTCAGTCCTAGATCTCAAGGATGCATTTTTCTATCCCTCTAGACCCCTGCTCCCAAGATTTTTTCATCTTCACCTGGATGGACCCATACACAAGACATTCTGAACAACTCACTTGGACAGTTTTGCCACAAAGCTTCCAAGATAGTCCCCATATTTTTAGACAGGTCCTAGGTCAGGACCTCAAACAGTTTCATCATGATCACTCCAAGTCCACCTTATTACAATACACAGATAATCTTCTACTCTGCAGTCCCTCGTGAGAACAGTCTCAACTTGACACTGCCTCCCTACTTAACCTTCTAGCTTCCAGAAGTTACCGAGTATCCCCCGTCAAAGCTCAAATCTCTTCCCCTCCTGTCACTTACCTTGGATTCCTTCTGTCTCAACAAAGAAAGTCCATTATCTTAGATAGAAAATGGCTCCTCTCTGACCTGCCCATTCCCAAAACCAAGACAGAAATCCTTTCCTTTCTAGGCCTGGCTAGATATTTTAGAGCGCAGATCCCTAACTTCTCCCTGTTGGCAAGACCCCTATACAACCTCAGCAAGGGCCCCCCTAAAGAACCATTATCCTCCTCACCCCGACACTCCTTCATTAAGCTCCGTCAAGCCCTTGTGGAAGCCCCAGCTCTCCATCTTCCTGATTTGTCGAAGCCCTTCTCATTATACATTCATGAGAGGTCCAGTCAAGCTCTAGGAGTCCTAGGCCAATATTATGGCCCATCCTTTGCCCCAGTAGCTTATCTCTCCAAGCAATTAGACCCCACAGTTCGGAGATGGGCCCCCTGCCTACGAGCATTAGCCGCTAGACAGCTCTTGCAGAAGGCAGCTCATAAACTGACATTCAGGGCGCCCCTTACCATTCTGTCCTCACATTACCTAAAAGATCTCTTAACCTCAAAACTTTACAGACTCTCCCTCCCTCCAGACTCCTGACCTTAGTGTCTTCTTTCCTCCAAAATCCCATTCACCCCCTTTGCCATCCATACCCGAATCATGACTTTTTCCTCCTTTACTGCACTCTTGCTTTTTTTCCCTCATTCCTATTATCTTCCCCACCACCCCACCCTCCTTTGTATGGCGTTTCAAAGTCAGACAGACTTACACACAGCATCAAACAAAAGTTACTGCCCTCATTGCCACACCAGACTGCCCTCTGAAAAGCTGCTCTGAGCCTTTATACCTCCACTTTCCTCCCTCCACTGAAGTGTTCACTAGCAGTTACCCTTATTCTCCCTACCTCTGCTTCCTCTATGACCAAAAACAAGCCTATTGCAGGCAATGGCCAGACACCTACAGGAGATGTTCCTACTAGTCTTGCACCATTCACTACATGGGTAACTTCCAGTACCCACAGTATTACTCCTCCAACCGTTTCATGAAATATCCCAACAGCTCAATCTCCTTATCAATCCCAGATCCCTGGGACTCTCGATGGGCTGCCGGAGTCACAGCCTCAGTTTACTATGGGGGGTCCTCAACCCCCCACGGTACCCTTCATATCTCTTGAAAGTATGTTCCCTCTCATTCCCAGATCTCTCAAGTTGCATCAGATATCAGACATTCCGAAAAAGTCATTATCCAAACTCTTGACAGCGCCTCTTCATCTTCTAATCCCCGCCCCTCTTCCCATTTCTCCTACTCTTCGTTATAGCTCATTCAGGACACCACCATCTTTCTCAACCACACCCTTAACACCGCCAATTGTTTCTTGTGTGCATCACTACAGCGCCCACTCCTGGCTGCAGTGCCCCTTAATATTTCCAACGACTCTTTCCATGCAGAAAGACAACCCCTCTGCCCCCTGGAAGACATACCCCTATGGGAACCAGAATACGCAGATAATCTCACCATCCACCACTGTGTAGGCCTGACTCCACCCCACTCCAGCGCACTTAACTGCCTCCCAACTCCAGCACACCCTGTATTCTCGTCACCCTAATCCCACAGCTTACACTTTACAGCATGGCAGAATTTCTTGAGCTCCAACCTCCCTTGCCCTCGCACACAAAAAGGGCTGCTTTCCTTCCCATCATGGTCAGTATCTCTTTGATCACCTCAGCCATTGGGGCAGGGTTTTCGAGAGGAGACTTGGGTCACTCTCTATGAGCAGCTAGAGATCTCAACGCCAAACTTGAGGGAGCCCTGACATCCACTGCCGATTCCCTAGCCTCTCTCCAAAGACAGGTCACTTCGCTAGCTAAAGTCACCCTTCAAAACCGGTGGGCCCTAGATCTGCTTACAGCCGAGAAGGGCGGCACCTGCATCTTCCTCAGGGAAGAGTGCTGTTATTACATCAACGAATCTGGCATTGTAGAAACTGACATTACCAAACTCACCGACCTTGCCTCCAGCCTCCACTCTGCTTCCAATTCCAACCCATTCTCTTCAATACTAACAAACCCCCTCCTCACCTGGCTCTGGCCCATTGCAGGCCCCATAATAATCATTCTTCTCGCCTGTCTCTTCTTACCCTGTTTAATAAAGTTCATCAAATCCTAAGTCAGAAAAATCTCTAATCAAGCTTTCAACCAGCTTTTACTCAGGAACTACCAGCTTCTGGCCACAGAAGATCCCTCACCCTCACGTGACCTCCTCACCATACACTGAGATGGACCCCTCTCTCCACTGGAAACTGTTCCTGGAAACAATGGCCGCAGACGCCTGGCTCCTGACACCCATATCCTCTTGGCACCATTGGAATCAACAGGTCCTCGACCTATGGTTACAGGGACCCTTCATTGATTTCCAACCTGAAGAAGTCCACATCTACTCGTCCTTACTGTGGGGAGTCCTATCAACCCTTTCCTCCCAATCCTCAAGCCCTCACTCCCTTCTCCGCCCCCATTCATAAGGAAGCAGCCAGAGAGAAAGCAACATCCACAACCCCATAGAGGAGAAAGGGGGGAATGAAGGGCCCCCACCAGTAAGATGGCAAACTTCCGGCTTCTCTTAGGGGTCCTCAATTCCCGCCGGTGCCACCTGAAGCCCAATCACCTCTCGCCCCCTTCCCCATCCCAGCACCTAGCCAACAGCCACCAGCCCCGTAGAAGTGACACCTCAATCAATTCATGCCCCTTCCTATATAACCCAGCACCTTTCCCTAATAAAGCGGAATTCTCCGGTGAATTGCTGCTGTGTGTTGCTCCTTTCCTTTCAAGAAGTAGATGCATTAAAAACCCTTATTAAGACTGCCATACAATGATAAAAGGATATTAGCTTTAAAAATTAATTTTTTCATCTTCCCTTTGCCTTAATGTTTAAAACATACTGAATCTGAACAAAAAAATTAATGAGAATGTTTTACCAAGGCAAAAGAGACTAATTATTGAACAGCAGGATTTAATGATGGTAGAAGGGGGAAAAAAAACAAAACAAAAAAACAAAAAAAAGAAGGGCATTGTAGATTCCTCTTCAGGAGAAACCAGTAGACAATGTGTTTTGCATTACTGATAATATGGATGGATATTTGTTTTTACATGTTTGTGTTTCAAATTATCTTTGTGAAAATCGATGTTGCTGGCTTCATGTAAAAAAGCTGGTAGAAAAGAGTACACTTTCAAATTTTAGTCACTGATGTTGCAAGTTATTGGATGCTATTAGCCCTTTTAGAAAGATTTATTATAATAATAAGTATTCATCACAAAGCACATCATTCCAGAGAACAAAAGTGATGCTGCATTCATTTTCTATGATTAATGATTCACATGTAATGAAGAAAAACACTTAGGACTAATCTACAATTGTAAATGGAAATGAACTTTTATAAAGAGATTTTTCTTGTTAACGTCAACAAAAGAAAGAAATCCTGCATATGCAGGATATTTCCAAGTATTTACATCAGATAACAATAAACATTATATCAAGTAGTAGGACAATCTGTTAATTTGTATCATAATTAAAAATTCATTCTGTAGTATCTCAGAACTCTTAGACGTTTAATAAAATTTAGATGGTGTATTTATTTTGTTACCCCAGATATGATATTAGTGAACTGGCTGATTCAAGCCTAATTTACATAGTAAATGAATATAATTAAAATCAGTCTTTCATTAAAAGCTCACAAGAAATATTTAATCTGTAGCACATTTGCAAGAAGGCAAGTAGCAGAGATTATTTTCAATTCTAGAATATTCAACAAAATCAGTTGTACAAGGAAACAAATTAGGCATATTTTCTGGTTATTTCCTTGCCAGCGAGCTTCGGTAGCATAATCCATATATTTTAGTATGATCTGAGTTTCATTATGGTGTTAAAACTCTGTAAACATAAAATAAGAGATATTTGCTTTTATTGCTGGTGTAACTATTTCTTTTCCTGTTTAACCCTTGTGAATGAATTTGTTACATTGTCCCCCCCCCAAGTGGGGAAGGATAATTCACAATCAAATATATATATACAGGTAAAATATTGGATTCTTATTAAGAAAATCAACTTAATCCTTTTTTAAAGTTTTTTAACCTTAAAAATATTATAGTATAGTTATTTGGGTTACAAAGAACAAATAAAGATTTTTTATTTCATTCAAAACATGGGCAAATTCATTAGAAAAGACCTAACAAAATTATACTTTTCACTAATGAAATCATTTTATTTTTCTTACTTCTTCCATACATGGATCAGCTGTTTGGTGACTTCTCTGTTCTTTGAATATAGTGGAATAACTTTCACTATGTTGTTTAGCTGGGATGGGTTAAAACAGAGTCATTGATCACCTGTTCCCTGATTCATTTTTAAAAGCTGCCATGTTTTGGGTTCACACGAAATCTATATCTTTCAGTTATCTAAAGTCTAATTGTGAATACAAACTTTTCTCCCCCACCTTTTCTTACCTTTCATGGCTCTCTTCTCAAATGGCTTGCCTCTTTTCCCTTGAACCCCCTTTTCCTCTTGTCTCATATTGACTTCTAGTATACTTATGACTCTGTATAAATTAAATACCTTGGAGTACACCAATAAAGTCTCATTGATTGCTGACTCCAAACTCTTCTATTACATTCTGATTCTTAATCTCTCTTCATTCATTCTCTGAAACTGACCTATTACATATACTTAGTTTCTATTTTCTTGCAATCTGAAGTATTCAGTTCATTGGAACAGACCTCTCCCCTGGTGTGGTGAGCAGTGAGCATGGTTATATCCAGATTAGAATTAAAACAAAAACAAATGCAACTAATTATACCCCAGTTAACTCTCACACTGTTCACATTAACAAGCAAGGGGGTGAGGCTCCTTCCTTGTTTAGTTTGTCACGTGGGGCATTCATTCCAACTTCCTGATACATCATAGATAATGTGTAATCTGATGCCTGATGCCTAAAATGGTGAGCTATGAAGTCATCCTGCTGGGTTCAAGGTCCAGTTCTTCCCCATATATACTCTGTGAACTCTAACTGTGCTGCCCAGAAAGGGAGACCACTGAAATGCTTACCAGTCCAAATGCTCCCAGGGACATGCCCTTGAAAAATTATGACATAACAGAGAATGTTTTCGTCCTAGAGTAAGTAGGGTCCCCTAGAGAAAGAAGTGGAGAGAAGGGCTGACCGTGTAAGCCTAGTGTTCTAAATTCACCAGTTAGTTAAATCACTCCTATTCTAGGACAGCGAGAGCTGCAGGGATGGGGCAAGAGGCCTCCAGTGTTATCCTAGAAGTTCCTGCACAGGGACACAAGGAACCAGTGGAAAAAGAGGGTTCCCACCCAAATTAACATGATGGATAGATACACAAACTATTTTCTTCTTCAACTCATCCTTGCAACTCACCGAACTATTAATGATGTTTCCATAGTCTCCAAAACTGTTTGTCAGTCTTCTAGGCACCTTAAATATTTTTTTGGTGAGGCCTTATTATAATAAAAGAAAAATCTATCATAACCCAAAATGTTGAAATAGCCATTATATATGTTTTAAAAATAATGAATTAATAAAAAAATCTTACAATCTTTCACATGTGGAAGTCACCAAACATCGTCACATTAGGAAAGAATGTGGACATTGAAGAAATGTTTTGCTCAAATTGTATTTTAATGATTGTTGCGCTTGGGGGCATAGTGCCTTTCTTTACTTCCTGGTTCTGTGTCACCATCATTTCATTTTTTCAACATCCTTCCTCTTCCCCCTGTCCTTCCTACTTCCTCTCAATTTTTTTTGGTAACAACTTACTAAAATATAATTTACATACCGTACAATCAATTAACATATATAATTCAGTGATGTTCAGTATATTCACAGAGTTGTGCTCACTTCTCTCCCTCCCAGTTTCCATTCTGTGGTCAGTCACACTGACCACTTTCTTACAGCTCAAGTCCCTGATGGATTTTCCTAGGATTTTCTATGTACTTCTTTGTCCCCACTTCATTTCTCTATTTTCCCACTTTAGATGTATCTTCATTTGAGTCTGCATTCCTTTTTCAAGAAGTACCTTTAAGGGTGGGCTGTAGCTTTCAAACTTAGAGTAATCACTGTTATGTCTGGAAATAAGCTTTAGCAATTTACTTTTTGAATTGTTTCTACATTGATTTTTCTTTCCTGATGTCTTTCTATATCTTAAATTTTTATTGTATATGTATCTTTAATTTTGTATCTTTTATTATATATGTATATTTAATTCTGTATCTTTAATTTTATATTAGTATATGAGCAGGAAATATATTCATATTCCTATAGCATCTATGTTAAAAAATTAACTTATACTTATTTTCCTGGCAATATCTGGATCAGCTGTTCCCTGATTAATTTTTAAAAGCTGCCATGTTTTGGGTTCACACGAAATCTATATCTTTCAGTTATCTAAAGTCTAATTGTGAATACAAACTTTCCTCCTCCACCTTTTCTTACCTTTCATGGCTCTCTTCTCAAATGGCTTGCCTCTTTTCCCTTGAACCCCCTTTTTCTCTTGTCTCATATTGACTTCTAGTATACTTATGACTCTGTATAAATTAAATACCTTGGAGTACACCAATAAAGTCTCATTGATTGTCTGACTCCAAACTCTTCTATTACATTCTGATTCTTAATCTCTCTTCATTCATTCTCTGAAACTGACCTATTACATATACTTAGTTTCTATTTTCTTGCAATCTGAAGTATTCAGTTCATTGGAACAGACCTCTCCCCTGGTGTGGTGAGCAGTGAGCATGGTTATATCCAGATTAGAATTAAAACAAAAACAAATGCAACTAATTTCCCCAGTGAACAAGAAAAACCAACATGTTTCCATTTCTCTTCCTTCCTTTTCCTTCTCCTGTTCAAGTTGAGCACATTTTCAATATCAATTGTTATTACTTACTAATATTTAGATAGCATAAATTTTACTGATTTCTTGGTGCACTGATTTTTAAAAAAAATCTGTATCTACTCCTTTCTTGAAATAAGTTTTGATAAAGCTGAAAAGGAGTTGTAAGTTTTTCTTTCTCAGAGAGTTTATGGATGGGAGTCATTCTGAGTTTCTGCATATTTGAAAGTTTTTTGTTCTCTCTCAAGAATGAGAATTTGGCTAGTTACAGAATTCTATACTCATATTCTATTAGAGGTTTAGCGATACTCCTCTTTCTTTTAGTATTGTGAGTAAAATTGTAATATTTCCAGAATATCTTGCTTGGCTTTAGTGCATCTGCATATCAACAAGAGTTCCTCAGGGGTGGAGAGAGGTTAGTTTCCATATCAATAGGTAATTACCTGGGCAACCAAGGGCTTACCTGAACCTGAGAGGTAGGGGGAAGTGTTGCTTGCTTCTGCTAGAGCAGGAAAGAAAAACAGCCCCTGACTGTAGTTTGTAAGCAATAAATGGGTTTTAAACTTTATTTCTCCCTTTGACTGATTTCAGTTTTAGAGGTATTTTGGCCTGGCATTTCCTCTCCCAGGAGTTACAAGTATTAATTGCTGCTGAAAGGTTGGATGCTTCTAAATCTGATCCTTATTTCTTCATCTCTGATATTCTGAATATTTGCCATGGTATGTTTGATTCCTTTTCTTTCTGATTTTGGTGTCCACTTAATAAAAAGAATCATATATCATCTGCTCTGAATTCCATACCTTGCCCTCCTTATGTTCTGCATTATGCCCCCTGCCTGTTCATCTATATTGCTTCTATCTTTAACTTCTCATAGATAGATACTTGAGATTCTGAAGGTATTCTCGTCTCTTTTTTTATTTTATCTTTCTGAGTATGATTTTTCAACTGACCTAACAATGCAAATTTCTGCAGCTATTACTATCTTGCCATTGAAATCATTCCAATGGAGGTTTTATCCACCCCAGAAAACTATGCCCTTATATTTCATGATTTTATCAATTCTGTTTCCTAACAGCCTGTGCATGTGATATTCTCTCTGATATCTCCTGGATATTATTATAATTATCTTGCAGTCTTCTGCTTGCTTTATGAATTCTGTTTCTTTGGTGTTGACTCTCTTATTTTTATTTTTGTTCAATGGGAAACTTTTTTTTAAACTTCATTTTATCTAAAATGTTTCGTGTTTCTTGTCAATTATATATTCATTTGTGGGACAGTAACAATTACTCTATCCGTATTTGCAAAACCTTGCTACACAGAATTGGTGATGAGGGGAGAGGAGTGAGATATGTTGTCAGGAGCAGTGGGGTGCTTGTGTGTTGTAGAGGAGGTATCCCTGCTGGGAGGAGGCTCTTCCCCACCCATGGCCTGCCGTGCGGCCCTGCCTTTCAGGCTCCAGCACCAGTACAGGCCTTGTGAGCCAGCCTGATGGCGTTCAGTTTAGCAGAAGGGGAAGAGAAGAGAGATGTTCATTTCTCCAGCTTCCCTAAGGGCATTTTCTCAGTTCTTAAGGAGCAGCATCCCGAAGGCCTCCTCCGATCATGACGTCAGGGCACCTTTCAAAACACCTCCCATCCCTGCACTCTGTCTTGATGAGAATTCTTTGAGTCCTGCCTATTTCTCACTCCAGTCCTGTCTGCTTTCTCTAAGAATTATTCAAATATTTCTGGCACTTCTGGCACTATATTTGTTGCACAGCATTACTGTGTATTTATACATTTAAAAAATATTTTTCTGTTATTTCAAGTGGGTTCACACAGAAAATAAAAGAGATGTGTGTGTGTTCAGTCTGCTGTTATGATCTGGTCCTTTCCAGATTTGCATTGTAAATATACTTTACTTTTAATAATTTTTACTTTTTTGGACTTGGGTTGTTCTGGCTTTTGTGGCATAATATTGATTTTTTGGCTATTAACATTTCCCTGTTTTTTTTCTTTTCCTGATGCACATTAAATTCTGATTCTGATTTCATACTCGCTTTTTTAACAGCTACTTCCCTTATGTTTCCACTTTTTATCATTCCCTCTCTTTCAATTTTATTATGTTAATTCATATTTCCTGGCAATGGATTATGTTAGTAAATTATCTTCAAAGTGTTAATTTACTGCTTTAATTCTGTTTATTCCAATACTGCTTCAATGTGAACAAGTGGCTCTAATTTCTTTAAATTTTTTCATGCCTTAGAAATATTTTTATTCTTAATTTTCTTATTTAATATTCACAATTCACACATTTTAGATGGAGAAATGAGCCAGTTGAATTCAGCTTTTCTCACTGGAACTGTCTTTGCACCACACCACTTTTTCAGAGAAAACCTATATTTTGATGCTTATTTTCATGATTTTATAAAACATATTACAAGGTTCCACTCTTGGTTGTAACATGTTTGAAATAAACTGTCTCATGATGCACATCAATGCTGTGACTTCCAACAAGTGTATTTAGTATGTCTTTGGGTCGACTACAGTCTTCAGATTTGCTGACAGGCACATGTGATATGTTGCTTCCAGTCTAAATAACCTGCACTAGGGTATCTACAGAGGGCAACGCAAACTTTTCTCTCAAAATCCTCACATAAAGTTCTCAACTTGAGGTCAGAGAAGGAAACAAAGGTAATGGAATCTTGCTGATAAAGATGTAGAAGCTGTTTCCATTTTTCAGAAACAATGTATTTTTACAGCTCTGTTCCTATTGGTGTGAAACGATGAAACTAGCATTTTTGGAAAAACAACTTGAATGGCTACCATGTAACATATACTGGGATAGGCTTCTTCTAATACATTATCTTCCATATCTATCAGCAATTCCCTCGGTTGATCACATAACTAGAAAGTCAGAGAATGGGAAATATTATACATTGAAAAAAGTCAATTTTAAATTTGTAAGAGGAAATTAGATTCTTAATGGAAAGCTAGATAAAAGAATTTTTTTGAACTCGTGTGAGGCAAATCAGATAAGATAGCTGCCATGAAATATCAGACAGAAAAATGTTTCCTTGCAATTCAGTTGGTTCTAATTTTAGTAGAAGGTAGAAGAAGGAAGGCCCAACTTCATATTATAAGAGGAAGTAAGAATATTATAAGAGATTATGGGCAAGCTTTCTTATGTAGGTGAAACAGTAAATTAAGCAAAAACCTGTAAATCTGGCAGGCAAGCCCTGCTTGTTACTACTCTTGGAATTTCCCAATACACACACTTTTCTCCTATGAAGAGAAAAAGAGCTCTACCAATATCACTTACACTCACTCAGGACAGTGGACCGCTCCCTGTTCCCCCATCATGGACTAACATTTCTAAATAATGCACTTCTGTGTGCACTGTTACCTTGTCCAGAATTTCCATTATTCCCTTATATGTTTTTCTGTGCGAAATAAATGTTACAGTCTGTCTCAAGTGCCCTGCCTTTCTTGCGGTCTTCTCTGAATCCCTTGATATAAGTCAGAGAGAGAAACAAACTCGGCACCTTGAATGCACACCAGCAGATGCAGAACTACAAAACAGAGATTTATGTAGCTTTAAAATCAAAACCGGTTCTATCCGCATAGCTTGCTGTCTATATTACATTAAAAGAAAATAGTCTGACTCTACCATTTCACTGACTTCATCAATGTGATTTTATTATTCTAGCAAACTGTCTCAGGAAGATACAGGCGGTAAGTAGCTTTATTGCTATGGAGAAAATCATTTAGGTGAACATCAATCTGTTGAACTCTTAAAAATATAACATGAACAGATTGTTTTACTCACAAATTCTTTAAAACTTCTTTATCTAGAAATCCAACCCTTGCCATATCCACCAATCCTAAACTAATATATTATGACTCCTCCTTAATTCTAATCAAGCCTGTTGCCCCACCTGCAGCTTGCTGCACGTCCTGAAAGACCTGCCTTAAATCAGACTCCAAATCTGAGGAATATTCAGACTTCCCCGTTTTCTTTTAAAAGACTAAGACTCTGGCACGAGAGTACTCCTCCAGGTTGAGGTCCAGCATACCTTGTTTTGTCTGATTAAGAGATTGTTTGAGGGATCTATTTGGGGAGCTGGCATTCAACAACTTGTTATTTATCTGGTACTAAAATATTGAATTTATAAGGAAAACATAAAACTATTTGAGAAAGAATGAACCACACTATAATTATAATAGATGAAGTTTACTATAAAGGAGCTTAAGTACATCACACTCTGGATGTGCTATTATCTCCCAATTCTTCCTAAGAAAAATGAGACTCTTAGCCACATGCGTCTAAGGGAAACTTTCTGTTGACCAGCATCTGTCTAAACCTGCTTAAGTAGTGCTGACCTGGCACCATTCATAAGTTTATATATTTCCTTTTTTTCTGTTCAGATTCAACAAATGTATTTAAGCGACAGCTACCTTGTTTTAGCTTTTATTTCTGAGAGCAGTGTATTACTCGATAATTTGCTCCAAGTTTTCCCCAAAGTACAAGGTCTTTGTAAACAATCTTTCTGAAGAGATTTGCTTTTGCCCAGTAGATAATGTCTCCTTGCAGTTCTCTGCCCTGTCTGCTTTTTATATGTTCTTTTTATTTCCTCTCTTATATCTGGATTGTGGTGGTAGAGTTCATAAAGTGTAGGAGATGGGAGTTTATCTTTAAAAGCCATCCTCTTTTTAGGAGAAGACAGCTTTCAGATGAGATTTATCCCTGGATTGTAATATCCTTTTGGGAAAGAAAAAGTATTTTATAAAGACACCTGTTTGTAGTATTTACGCACACTCCTCTTGAATGGGGAAGCTAAAGTTCTATAGGCTCTACTGGTTAAGTTTTATTATGTTGTTCATCTCCCTCTGTAACAGGGAATCTAAGCTGAGAGAGAAGGTTCTTTCAGCCTCCCTCACTCAAAGAAACCGTTGTTTTGCCCA
This sequence comes from Manis javanica, assembly GCF_040802235.1. Lineage (NCBI taxonomy): Eukaryota > Metazoa > Chordata > Mammalia > Pholidota > Manidae > Manis > Manis javanica. The sequence continues at coordinate 17,382,677 of NC_133164.1, forward strand.
GTGGGTATTATTAAAGTGCTTAAGAAATTGCGTTGCCAGTTGATCATTAGAAAGAATCAGACACTAGAGATAATACAGTAGCTCCACATTCTAGTCATACACTTTGTACAGTTTCCCATCTGATGGTATTAGAAGTGGAACAAAACAATTACAGGGAATTAGTTAAATAAATGTAGGAAATCACACAGCAAAATGAAGAACTGACAAAGCATCTGAACTCTATCAGGCATATGCTGATGAATTTACTAGTCTCAAATAGACCTCCTAAATAGAAGCCTAAAGAGGCTAAAAGCAATATAAAATGTAATTGGTTACTTGGCAAGGATCTTTAGAATGAAGGCTGCCCTGACAATGGGAAGTAAAACGACCATATAAGAGAGTATGATTGCTTGCACAGAAAAGGTTAATAACTTCCAAAGCATATTTGCAATTTTGATACATTCTTAGCAAAAATATTCAATAAACATTTGAATTAAAAGAAGTAAACAAAACTGTAAACTATATATAAACACTTCTTTAACTAAGGTTTTAAAATTATTTTGCTAGTTTAACCATATGGTAAATACCCTAAAGTCAATGAATAAAATTAAGTAAGCAATGGCATCAATTTGTTTATGCATACACTGTTGTTAACACAGTTCTTGGATGCCAGTTCTGTGTCTCTCTCATGGTTTGGGTGAGACTGAAGAAGGACTGCCAGCTTGGGAGACTGGATGGATATACATTTCACAGACTGGTAAAAAACATAACATAATTGAAGGAAAAAAAGTAATGCATTCAGTTCTGATTTTTAGAGATGGCTCGGATTTCTAGGTCAAGATAGATATGAGTACAAATTTAAGCCCAGAATTTAGGAGTAAATTTTGAGTAGGAGTATTTTGGGGGGACCATGATCAGCCACACACAGACAACTGGAGAGGAAATATGGCCTTGTTATGATGTGTGGAGCTAGAATGGCTGAGGGTGAGAACAGAGGAAAGGAACTACAACATGACTGATCCTGAAGAGAAAGAAACAGGGGACCTTACACTTCTGAAAAGTAAATGTGAACCTGTAACAGATAATATACAAATTAACACATTAGTATTTATAAGTCATTCTGGTGAAAATTAATGATGTAGAGAGTTTGGTCCACCTACTCATTTATTCCAGAAATTTCAATCTTGATTTAACACTAGAGAGCATGTATTTCCAATTATGGAGGATGCTCTCTGTCCTGTGCCCTGAATCAGGACAACTTGACCCTAACAGGTAGGTATTCTGAATGTCATGAAATCAGATTCATAAAAAAGAGACCTTGAAACTTTGGAGAACTGGATATTGGGGATCTACCTGTGAACCCGATCTGATTGGCAGCACAGTTCCCAGGATATAAGAAGTCAATAAATATTCACTCTAAGTTAAATGAACCCATGTGGTGTTGCATTTCAGTCTCCATCTTTTGTCTGCCTTTATCACATACTCTTTCCCTGTGTGGTGAGAGAAAGGAGGTGGAGGCATGGATGACTCAGTATTCGGGGTTCCCCTAATGAATCAATTGCTGCTGTAGTACTTCTTCAGCCCATAGCTTTCTAAGGATTGTCCAGAGATTTGAGTGATTTTAAGGTTTCCTAAAGTCCTCAGAATTAGTGTTCTTATAGCAAAATGAGAACATGAGAATTCCTGGTTCAACTAACACTCAAGTCCTGATATTTCATTTTCAATATAAAAATATGAAAGAGATAAAAGCCTTTAAGTTTAATTCTCTGCCTCTGTATTTCATGTTGATAAGCTTTCCCCTTTTACCTAAGTATCTTCTTTGTGACTTGTCATATTCTGCTGTGCAAAACTATAAAAGATTTTTAAAGTTTGTGATGTGACACTTTTTTCAATTTTGCATTTGTTTTGAGATGTGTTACCTGTAGTCTATAAATTGGAAATAATGGATTTACAGCCAAATTTCCCATGCATTAATGAGATCCCATGAAGCCTTAGAAATTTTAGACTATCTAAATTGGTTTTGAACTAATAAATATTTTATAGTTCCTCTGGGTTTATTTTTCAAGCATTACATTACTAGAGCTCAGCTTAGATGGTTCCTTATTTCCAAATATAGTTTTTTCATTTGTTTGTAATCTCACTCAAGAATGGCTATTCACTAAATATTTAATAAATATTTTTAAATGAAAAAGCAAACTATAAAGTGTTTTCAAACACCATATTTTAACTGTGTGTAATTGATACCTACATTATGCTAACAGCAAAGTGTAATGTTCCTTTTTTACTTAGCCCCTGGCTTTTTCACTTGTATAGGTATTTCAGAGTGTGTGATGAAAACTCAAAGTGATGACAATTTTGGAAGGTCTTAGCAAAGAGACTGGAAAAAAAAAAACAACACAAAGACACAGTGACTTCTAAAGACCATTTTTTGAATATCACTTTTCTATCTTCTATAGGAACAGATGAAAAGTCATAAACAGCAATGCCAATATATATTTAAAGCAAATTTACTCAATGCTTCCTATTAATCTAGACTTTGAGAGATACAGAGACTTGGTGACTACAAAAGGAACTCTCTTACTGACAGAAAGATGGGTGTAGGGTGCGGCAAAAGAGGCGCTGGTGTTTAGGTTCGGAGGCAAGAGCTGTGGATCACACTCTAAAATCATTACTTAAAAATGGAATCCTGGGCTTCACCCAACAACAGTGGATCAGCATTCAGTCAACAGATATTATAAGGTACCCACCTGGGATACAAAAACATAAGAAGCACCAAAAAAACTTAGTAATCGAGATAAACAATATTTTAAGGCAGTATTTAAAAAAAATAAAAATTACTGCAGAATGCAAAAAGTGATGAACAAACTTTTAAAAGACTTTAAAGATTTATTAAAACAAAAATGTTTAAAATGAAGATGAATCTGTATTCTTGATCTTTCCTTTTGCCTCAGGCTATGACAGGGCTCAGTAGGGTATGGTGTCTTCAAACCAAGGGAAAATAAAACTGAAATATTACCAGGAATAGGCCAAGCCCTAAGTCGAATGTCTCTCTAAGTGGCATGCCAGCTGGTTTAGTTTCCGCCTACCAGGGAGTCCCTGTGGTTATGGGCTGCTTATTTGCTACAGCTGCTAGGCTCTGTACTCTCAGTCCAGCACCTGAAGAGGCAGGAAAGGGCTCACTGGAAGACTATCTTCTTTGGAATTATGACTTCTGGACCTCATCTCAAGAGGGCTTATAAATTTCACATTATCGACACATGCCCATATTTATATTCATCATTGTTATGAAGAACTACAAATCTGAGCAATGATTTAGATCTAGATATAACACAAATAGCACAAAAATATGTTTACTTCTTTGAAGATTTTTGGTTCCTCCAAATATGGAATTCAGCTTAAACATGTCTGTTTTTAGTACCATTTATGCTCATTGAAATGAATGGCAGTAAGTTAATTGAGGGTTTTCTCTGACATATATTGAGCAATAATAGACTGTTTAAATGTATTTGTAAAACATATTGGTAGGAGAAAAATAGTGTGTATGCTTTTGATTAACTACATTTTCGGAAGGATTTAAAAAGTTAACAGTAAAATGTGTGCTTTTTCTCATGTAGAATTTATTAAGATTTTAAAACAACAAATATTTATGATTGCTTACACCTACCTGGCATGCATATATAAAACGGAGAGAGAAGAAAGCTAAATTGCCATAATTTAAATACTTCTATCTCAAATAAAATGTACTGTATCATAATATAAACAATGTACTACAGGAATCATGTTGCAGGCCAACAGAGAGACCCTTAATATGACCAACCCCCACTCTGAGAAACTCTAATAGAAGGTAAACTGTAAAAGTAGAAAAGTCATCCTAGGTTTTCCTACCAGCAACATTTCCACAATTTATGCAAAGGAAGTGGGGTAACAGGTATATTTCATTAATTTCTGACAGTCAAAAGAAGGCATGAGTTCTGTACCAAGGAAGCGGGAGAGAAATCAGTCCAGTTAGCATGGAAAAGGTAATCTGTCTTATGCTGACTTCTATAACCCTTCCTCCTAATTATACTTCCCAAACTATGCATGATGTCATAAAATACTTATGTCTCATTTGCAATCAGCCCCGAATAGGAATTGTATAAAACCACATTTCATGACAGCTCAAGAAGTTTACCTTCAAGTTTCGAGGAAGAAAATGTCTAAACATATGAAACTGTTAACAGATTAAACAAGTTTGGTTTTCTGATCTCCCTCAGTTACCTGCAATTAGGCTATTAGGAATGCATTGGGAGACTAATGCAATTAGGCTATTAGGAATGCAGGCAAATAGGGGAAACAGAAGGAGAGACTAGAAGTCACTTTAAATACTTTTAAACTTGCACATATTGAGAAAACTAGTCTGTCTTGACAACCTTGGGTGGTGTGGATCAGATTAGATAGTAAGCTTGTGAAAATTTATAAATGTATAAAATAATATAGGCACTTTAAATTTGTGTCATTTTGAAAAGGCTGAACATGAAAAAAATTAGCAATTCACAATGCAAATCATCAGAATATTACTGGGGCATTAATGTAAATTTTCAACAATGAACTTCACAACTTTTGAAGACATGGTTTATATAACTGTTTTCTCAGCATGAGTGAATAAAAACAGTAAATTTGTCCAAATCTATTTAGACTTCGATATGGAAATTGTCATTTTTCAGTACTAAAGGTTTTTGTAAAGCTACAACTTAATATCGCCACGGAAAAGATACTATGAGCCCAAGTTTGAAAGAGTATTTATCCTTGTCTAACATAATGCTGACTATTCTTTCCCAGTATGTACCCTGTATCACAGATTTCAATGGTAATACATTTTTTAAAAAAGCGCATTTGAGAATACTTTGAAATTTATGAACTATCATTTTAAGAAAAACAATTATTTATGAATATTCACAATTACTCTCATTTAGTTTCAGGGAATTCATTGACATCCTAAAGTCAATCCATGAAGTCATAGTGAAGAACACTGTTGTATTTCTTTCCAGGCAGTGGAGTCCAGCTGAGTTAAAATAATGAGTTTTCTCATTCAAAACCTGAGTTTTCCCCCTGAATTTGACAAACAGCAGATAGTGAAATGCTCCTAAGAATTTAGAGTTAAGAATACTACTCTGCGGTGTCCTGCTTCTTCACTTTAGATGGTTTTAGGACTTTCCCTAAATTAAGATTTCACCTAAGGAAAATAAACATTTATAAGGTGGAACAAGCAATAAAAAAATGAAAGTGAGAGTGGGCAAAATAACATTTTTAAAAGTTTTAATACTCACTTGTTTGCTTATAACCTATGAAAAGTTTTTCTTCTGGGGTGAACTTTATAATGGTTGATGCTATTCTAAGAATAGTTGCCATCATCAATTTAAATTGGAGCAGAAAATGAAAGGAAATTCTTTTCAAGGGTTCAGAAGAATGTTTAATTTTTGTTCAGAGCTGAATTACCATGAAAAGAAAAGCCACTGTTGGACAATGAGTCACTAACAGAAAGAAAATAAAGAGAAGACAATAGAAGCTAGAGTAGATGAGAATAATGTAGCTAAGGTGTAAAAGGAAAAAAAAATGATGGAGATAACATGGGAGTAGCCATAATTGGTTATCATGTTTCATTGTAAGTCAAGAACATAGACTCAAATAGAGTGTCACAATCCATTTCAAAATAATCTCTGTTTTGAGAGAAATCTATTTTAGGTTGATGATATTTAGGTCACTTGATAACTCCAAGGAGTTTGTGAACATATATTCAGCTGTTCACTAGGTATAGCTGCCTATCTAGGAGTGAAACTATGTATGATTCATGGCTGCGTGAGTGGAAAACTTCTAGAAAAATGAATTGAGAGTGTGGGTCAGTCCTCAGACTGTTTGTAGACACTGGGGAGCCAAGTTGTCCTAGACTCAGGAAATCCTTCGCCCTCACTCCTATCTTGAGGTCAGATGACTTTATTTAAATGCATATGTAATTTGGGACAACCAGGTGTTTATTCTGTCCTGTTTTTCACTCCCCACTCTACTCCTACTGTAAGGCTGACAATCGGGCACATTCAGGTAATACGTAAACTTAAGTTTTACAGTGTGTTGCTATAGTATGAAGAGCAAAGAAGAGAGCGGCGAGACAGTGAGCTCCATCTCACCAGATGACTCTGCCATTATTTTAGGACCTGCCAGCTTCTCAGCTTCTCAATTCCTACCCTTCTACTCAAGAGATATTTTATCTCATCACTCCCTCTGCCTTCTAGTTTTTAGGACCAAGCCTGATTTTATTCAAGAGCGATTTAAAATGTTAAATCAGGTGACTCAAGAGCAAGTCAGTTTCCTAGTAGACTAACTCCTGTTCTAAATCTGTCCCCAGCCTAATATTTCACCTTTCTTAATATCAAGTTTCTCTTTCCCTGTCCCTATTATTACCACTGCCCAAAGCCTGTTTTGGCCATCTGACTAGTAGCAGAGTACATCTAAGCCTGGATTTCTGCTTGGCTCTTACATGTCTCTCCTTCTAAAAATTGAATAATTCTTCCTAAACATTGGCCCTGTAGTTGGGACAGAACATTGTGACAGATACATTATTTGCTCTGCTGAGTCTCAGAGTGTTGCCTGTAGAGGCACCTTCGTTACATTGTGTTGAGTAGTTGGGAGGCCAAATGTTTACTTGTGTTACCATCTGGGGTCTGTTCTCTTCCTACTGAGTTGGACTTCAGGTACAGCCTGCTCTTTCTACCTAGAGCCAGTTTATCATTCCAAGATCTTACGTCTTCCTGTCTAGCCTGCACCACATGCTTCTGGACATAATGATTATTATTTTGGGAAAATCTGTGGATTGATTAGAACATGTTTGACTTTATGTAATGGAGAATCTGGCTCAAATTGGCACAAATAATGTAGAAATTTATTAGTTTCCAAAACTTGAAAAGTGCAGAGACAGGATGACTGCAGGGCTGGGTTGAACTGATGGCTCCCTATCCATCCCTTCCTTATGGAAATGTGGATATGGTTCAGTGAGAAGATACAAGGGAAACTTTAAATACTTTGATTCTGATTTTGGAGATGGGTCTTTAAGTGAAAACTGCCCTAATGGAGTGTATTATGAGGTCTGATTTAATTTGAAAACCAGATTTAGATGAGACTAAGTAAATTCATCTGAAAGTTTTAACTCTTCTTATTTGGTAATTAAAGTGATAGAATTCGTATTGGCATTGATATGGTGGGCATGTGATTTAGTTGCATTTTGACAATGACATATGGGAATGAGGGTCAGGCTGGGAGTGCACATTTATGACACTGGGTCTCTGATCTTGAATAATTTTTTATTTCAATATGCTGTCTCCTCCTAAAAGTGGTGGAGGGAAACTTGAGACTTGAAATGTATCATTCACCTCTGAGGAGATGAATGGAATTTGATAGGAAATATGCACCTACTTTTGGTTTCAGAAGCTGGCCTCGGGGACAATAAAAATCTTTGTGATTTCCGATTCTATGAATCAGAGGTCTTATTAAATACTCTTTGCCAGGAATGTGTGTGTCTGGGTGGGAGGGTGGATGTGTTTTCTTTTTCATCAATTATTCATCATGAATTTTAAGGTGTACAGCCTGTGTTTTGGAATATTTAAGTTCAGCAGTGGTGAAGATAAATTTATTACTCTGTGACCATACAATACTAAACAATCAGTTGGATAAAAATACACAATTATCTATATTTCTAAGAACAGCATTTAAAGGGCTTTTCCTCTCCCTTCCCCTTAGCCTTCCCCACACCTTACATGAAGCCTCACCCATAGTAGCTGTTTAGTAAATGTTTACCTTTTTTTTAATGGCCTACATTTTTTCCTCTTTTTCTTCCTCTTTCCCTTCCTCTTCTTTTTCCAACTTCGTCCCTTCTTATTTTCTCAACTTTTGAAAAACAAAACTGACTTATGGCTTTGACAGCTTATAGACCCACTCATCACACTATTCTTTAGTCACCTTTCTGCCTTTGCTTTACTTTTGTATAACCCACGGTATGTAATGACTGGGCTGAATAATTTAAATCTAATTGGTAAATTATCATATTTATGCTGTACCGGAACCTATGTTAAAACACCATTTTTAACATAATAAATAAACATGAATTATCCTCATAGGGAGCTTTTTATATACCTGTACATATGTTATAGTAGTCAGCATTTGAAAGACCTTACTCTAAAAACTTCTCCTGAACTAGTCTGCAGATTCCTTTCAAGGAAATAAATTGAGATTTGGATTTAGGAGATTTGGGTTGGTGAATCTTTCACATTCAGTTTTCTTGCATTTAAAACTAGCTTTCAGGATGATTATATGAATATATCTCTAAACTATTTCTTTTTATTGTTACTTGTTATTTTCCAAGAGGAGAAACTATTTATTAAAAATATTGGTAAGTATACAAATGTTTAAATTATATTCACCTCCAATGAAATCCCTTGCAAACACTATCTGATAGTCTCTATGATGGCTGTTGTCTCAGTCTTTTCAGGCTGCTGTAATAAAATAATATACACAGGGTGGCTTAAACAGTAGACATTTATCACAGGTCTGAAGGTTGGGAAGTCTAATATCTGGTGCCAGCATTGACCCCACCCTCCTGACCTCATCTAAACATAATTACTTCCTATAACCCTATCTCTTAATACTATCACATTGGGAGTTAGGCCTTTCACATATGAATTTCGGGGGAATACCAACATTTAGTCCTTAACACTTTACCAAGAGGCTCTTCATGTTTAACCATTGAACTGCAAGGTCAAACCTCATTTCTTTTGCACTATGCAGAGTGCCTGCTATGTACCAGACATACATACAACAAATGAGGTTTTTGAATGGAACATGCCCTGTAAAATAGATATTTGAAAGCTTCTTAAATTCTAAGAATAAACATTATATAAAAATAAATTATGTCAAGATTATCTGCTTTTTAGACAATATGATACAGTTTTTCTTTTTCGTCAGTGTACACATGAGGAGTTGAAGACAGTCATTTATCGAACTTAAACAGATTTTTAAAGAGCATTTAATGCTGTTTTTTCTAACACCTATTTGTACCCAGTAAAGGCCCTTCTTAGATAGTTTTTAGTTAACAATCTAAGAAATCCATTTAGCTTTTTCAGCCTTAGTTTTCTTCAATTATTTACTAAGGTTTTACAGGAAAAAAGAAAAGAAAAGGTAAAACCTAAGTGCCAGATACTATGAGTAATATGTTTTCTGGATATGGGCAGAAAACTGCTCCTTGCCCCCTAGTTGCTTACAAACTATGTGCTGATGGAGTAAAGGACTTAGAATATAAAGAAGCCAACATTAATAGTAATAGGCTTATTAGGCATGTATTACCTTAAACTGGCTTATAAAATGGTACCCTTTAAAGGATAACCATCTAAAATCAAAGACTCTAGTATATTTTCTTGGAAAACATTTAGTCACAAAGCATCAGAAAGCTCTCTGAAAGAAGAGAGTATTTTTGTCTCTGACTTTAATCTTCAAAATTCTGTATCCAGTTAGTTTGGTGGGGTTTTTGTTTTTGGCTTTAAACAACACAAATTTGTTATTTTAGTTCTGTGGGTTAGAAGTCCAGCACAGGTCTCACAGGGCTAAACTCAAAGTGTTGTCAGGATTGTGTTCCTTTAAGTAGGCTCTAGATAGGGAATCCATTTCTTTGCTTTTTCTTGCTTTTAGAGGCTGCCCACATTCCTCGACTCAGGGGTCCCTTCCTCATCTTCAGAGCCAGCGATGGTAGGTCCTTCTTATAGCACATCTCTCCGACCTTCTCTACCACACAACTACCCCTTTGTTCCTCTCTCCTACCTTTGTCTCCCACTTTAAAGGACTCATGTGATTGGACTGGGCCCATCTGTATAATCCAGGATAATCTCCCCACCTAAGACTTTTTAATGTAATCATATCTGCAGAATCCCTTTTTCTTTATAAAGTAACATATTTACAGGTTCCAAGGATTAGAACATCTTTTGGGCACCATTATTCTGGGTAGACTGTTTCTGATTAAGCATTATTAGATTAATCTTTATCAACTGACTTTCCAAAATGGGGTTTCCAGGACAAGAATGCATTTAGTTTAATTTTATCCATTTCTTATTCAATTTTCCCTCTAAAAGTACTGGTATTAAACCAATATTAACACTTGTGATATCATCATTATCTGATTTACTGTTTTCTTCACAATATGCATTCCCCTCAATATATACCCATCCCCCACAACCCACCCATGACTATTTAGATTAAGGTCATTGTTTTTTAGATGTTTTTAAAATAATTAAACTGAAACCATGGAAAGTTTTTTCTATTTTTTGTTTCATTGCAATGCTACTTATTAGAGGCTGGAGACCACAGCAGAGGAAGGTTTTACAGACTACAAGATTTTAATGGTTTTATGTGCAAAAACCATTTTCAAATGAATCAATGCTTTTGATCTTTACAACCCTGCTCTAGATTGGTTTTGGGTTATGTTCCATAACTCCATAAAGACAATGGGATATAGTAGAATGTATGCTGGACTTGAATCTCCATACCTTCTCTTGGATCTCCAATCTGCCTTTTACCTACATTAAGACTTCACAGTTTTCTTAATCTGCCTATGACAGAATTTCCCCAATGTAAAATCAGAATAGAAATACATACTTTGTTCAACTCATGGGACTTGTTGAGTGGATCAGTTGAAATAATGAGAGACCTTGGAATCAAAATATTCTACTAATGTAAATAAGAGGTTTCAATTGAAGGAGACTAGTGACAAATTATATCCAGTGTGTGTTCTTATAAAGGATGCAAAAAGAAGCTGGCCAGTTAGGACATACATCAAGGAAACCCACACTACTATTAATGACAGAGATTGAGGTTTCCATTAACCCTGCGAAGGCTTCAGAAATGGACACACAATTGGATATCATAAGTTGGAGTGAATGAGAGGATCACATGGGGATCTTTTGAAGGTTAAAGGCCTCTTTTCCTATCCAGGCTTATATGCGCATGGCTGGAGGCGTTCACTGCCTCATCTTAGGCAGATGCACCTCATCAATCCTGATGTGATATGAAATACTGGATGGACAGAGAAGAGCCAAGCCCAGTGTACTGCACTCAGGAGTAAGTGGCTCTCGGTTATCAACTTGTCATCACCAGTACTGGCTTAAACTCAGAACTGAAGAATTGGAAAGGCTTAGTTGCTGGGATGCCCCTACTCCACTGTCTCTTAGGCTAGCTGCTGACTGCGTTTTGCAGGTCATTATATTTACTTTCTACTTTCTATGTATGTGTGCATAACCCATCTGAAGAACCTGGCATACAAATTTTGTCCCACATACCATATTCTCTGTGTCAGGGAGTCACATATCCAGATTAGTCAAAACTCTTCTCAAGAAATAGGAGGAAAAAACAAAAAGAAGTAGGAGAGAAGATGAGGGATATTTGTGCTTAATATCTGGTCACCTAACATGTAAGAAGATAGTTCCTGCTGATTTTTAGTCTAATAAGAGAATTAAAATACAAATCTTCTAGAACCTATGTAATTAGAGAACTATGTTATACAATCTAGCTTATAATTAATTCCTGTTGACCGAAGTCAAAGATTAGAAGATCAAAGGGTTGTACAGCGAAAATACGGCTGAACGATGAGAGAGATTGTGGTGATGAACAATAATAGCTGGGAAACTCCACCTGAGTTCCCTGCCTCACATGTAAAATAACTGAAATCCCAGACGGGGACCTACAATCAAAAGAATGACCCCAGTCAAGAGAATGGTTTTGGGTATCAGTATCAGTTCACTTCTGGAGAGATGGAGAATGTGTTAGGAGTTGTGAAGGGCGATGCTTTTATTCCATCCAGTTGAAGTCGTTCTCCACCATTCCCTATCATAATGAGGTTTAACAATATCTGTCAGCAAAATCTTCTCACCCATTAATTTAAGGAGCAATTTTTAGGTCAAATCAGCTGTAATGAGGAAGTACTACTCTAGCTCCAGACTTAAGAGGTGCTCAGGATCTAAATCATTTCTTCATTGTTGATTGGATTAGCCTGCTGTGTATCATTTGGGAATCTCAACTTTTTCTCCAGGTCCTTCCCTTGTGGAACCATGCACTCCAAACTCATCAGCTCTTTTGCGCCAGGAGTAATGATCAGGCCTTTGCACAAGTATATTTTTACTTGAGTTACTTTTGAGAAAAAAAAAAGATATGTATGTATTAAAATTACACAAATTCCTACATTGCTTCCTCTATTTCATTTCACCTCAATAATTGAGGCAAGACTTTAAATTATTTTCCTTTTTTTTTTTTGCACAGCCTAAGTCAAGGCAGAATACTACAAAGTGAGGCATACATGTACACTGATTTGGGAAGATCAATTCACTAATAAACAAGGGCCAGAGAAAGGGAAGCCAGGCCACAGGCATTCACAGAAGAATTTTTAGAGCCTTACATTCCATTTCAAACACTTTTAACAGTACATGAATAATAATGATAGTGTTATTTATTATTGAATTCCTGCTACCTGCCAGGTAATGTAAATAATTCTTTATATTTTCTTTTTAATTCTCAAAAAAAATCCCCAAGCCCTGAGTTATGTGTTGAATTTATTATTTCCTTCCTTTCTCTTTCCTTTTTCTTCCTTCCTTCCTTCTGTCTTTCTTCTTACATTTCCAGTGAGAAAACCTTGCCTATCCAGATGTAACCTGTAAGTAGATCTGAGCTCTCTATACAACTATGCTTGATGGAACAGGCTTAGAGATGTACCAAGGATTACGGTGAAAGGAATGTGGGTGCTGTTGAAAAGTCTCAAATCTCCTTCCTGGGAGTGGCTTTAGGGTTAAAAACTAATAACAGATCCCATTAATGACTGAGGTTGATATATGGTTATGAAGGAATAATTCAGAAAAATACATTCATGTGGCTTTATTTTCAAGGAAATAATTTTTAAACTAAAATGGAATTATCATTATCATTTCCCCTGTTAGCAATTATGTCTTGTAGGTGATTACATTTTAACAAAGGGATGCTTTGATTCATTATCAAGCTTAAGGGTCCACTAATGGCTAACAAAGCCAGAAATCAAGTTTGTTCTTTTTTCTAGGAGTAATCAGATAAGGAGCATTAACTAAGTTATAGTCATGAAAATGTGAAATGGAGTAATAGTAATAAAAGTGATATATTTTTTCAGTAAAGATAACTTACTAAAATATTACAGGGAAATGAATTTAGTAAACAGAATATAATTGTTTCCTGATAACTGAATCTCTTTCATCTTGTGGAATGACCACAATGTTGCCCCAGAATTTAATGTCCACAGTTTTGACTTTTTCAAAATTCCAAAAAATTAGTGATCAAAACACTGCAGTCAGCCATCTGTTGCCTGAGCCCTTAAAAACTTCATAAACTGGCAAGAGACCCACATTCATCAATTTGTGATTTATACTGTACTTACAATTGATTTTCATTTGAAATCATAAATATAAAATAGTTTCCATTAAAATAGACTCACACTCCTAGCACTGCAATAATGCACTATTCTTTTGGCAATACAGAGTTGAAGTTCAAGTTCATAAATGGAAGGGCTGGGTTCAAGTAGCTGACAACATGCAGAATTAGATTTGTAACTGGCTCTCAAAGTAAGACCAGAGATGAATAGAGACAAATGAAAGTACTTCTGCATCCTGAATAAATCATTTTAAGGATAGGTCTGAAGGAGAATTTCTTGGATGATGACTTTTATTATTTAAGCACCATTTGTAATATAATTCTCTTCCGTTAACAAACTTGCCACTTCTTTTAACAGACCTGTGAGACTAGCATAGAGACACCACATTTGAAATAAATTTTTACTGTGTTAGTTTCCAGCATTTTCTTCCTGCTTTTTCTGTCTTAAACATCATTTGTAAGCAGCTCCAGTGCATATGTAATGGCTTAGCAAGTGCTGATATTAAATAACTAAGTGAAATTTGACAGCATTTCAGCAGAAAGTATTTGATAAAGGATGCAAATAGCAAATTTCACATACCAAAATGATAAGACTGAACCACATGAAAAAGAAAAGAGAAAAGGCTCATTAGTAAATAGCATAGCCAAGAATATTTTGTTAAAGGGAGATCAATCTATAAAAGAAGTGTGCATGGTTTCATTTTAAATTTTATTTCTAATTACCTTTTGACAGAAAAATATGTTTTAAATACAGATACGGTGATTGGTCTTTTAGCATTCCTTTCGAAATAGTTGAGCCAGTATTTCCATGTGATATCCAGCAGATGCTGCAAATTGGTTCTGAGGATTTGAGAGTCCTGTGTCCCTACCCAATTTTGAGTATCCTCCATTCTGAAAGTCATGGGAGTTGAAGGTCCTCTCCTACTCCTTGGAAATCTTACCCTTGTCCTGTGAAGCCCAGGCAGCACTTAGGAGTAGACACTTGGTCTCCCTGCTCCTCCGAGTAAGCCCCTGATCCTCTCCGCCATTGACCCAGTCTTCATTTCCTACACCAGTCCATGCCTGACCCCCCCCACATCCCAGGAAACACGTCTGAATCCAACATAAGAGGGCCTCTGTTATGGCCCCTACCATCAGCTGCTCCTGGAGAGTTCATCCGATGTTAAAGAGAATGAGGGGATGTTTACTCCACAGGTGTGTGTGTGTGTGTGTGTATGAGAGAGAGAGAGAGAGAGAGAGAGAGAGAGAGAGAGAGAGAGAGAGAGAGAGAGGAGAGAGACTCCCCTGATATATATGTTCCTGTTTTTCTGAGTAAATATAAAGTCTTTTCCATTTTCTAGAATCAGTTACTAACTATTTTTTGGACATTTCTATGGAGACATGTATATTCATCCCAGAAAATAAAGAAGTATAAAAGTTAAATTGTGGTATTTCTCTCTTTTACTATATCTCTACGTCAGTCTGACATACCACAGATTACCAAATACAAAAGGATTAGAACACATTAAGTATACTTAGCATGCAAATGGTATTAGACAAAATTTTCATTGATGCTCTTCAGGGTTACCACTGTAAACTTATTCTTTAGCATTTTATATGCAGAAAGAACAGATTTATTTAAAAATTCTTATGGTTTTGGTAGCTGCTGAAAATTGTATGAATGTTTAAACTAATTTTATACTCTAGCTTGTTCTATTCCCATTTTTCTACTTCAAAATAGATCTGAGTTGTCTGAGCAGTTCATATGTTTCCATTTTGAATAAACATGCTTTGAGAGAGCTCATTAAAGAAAACAAAAAGTCAGGCACCCAAAACATGCTGTTTCAACTGAACATAAAATCTATCTCTAAGCTCTTTGTCAGACTGGAAAAAGAAGGGAAAGTTCTATTAAAATGTGATGATGTTTTTATCAGGAAAAACAAACAAAAACCCTATTAGAGGAGACAGTACTTTTCCTAGGATTCAAGCTGCGGACAGTGAAGTAGGCAAAGCCCAGTCTGGCTGAGAGGTCACTTCTGTCAGGGCCCAGAAATAATGGATTAAGGAACCGTACAAGTCAACAGGCTGGTTCTCCTCGTGCAGCGGCAGTGTGGCTGGGAATGCATGATCCCTGCTCATTGTTACACAATTTGTGGTCTGGGAGATGAGAAGAAATTGGAAGCAAAGCTAGAAATTGCGGCGGATATCTAAATCCTTGATCCTGGTGATACAGCTTGCTGCAGGTTAGAGCTCCAGGTGATGTGGTTGGAAGCATGGAAGCTTGGCGGGCTCCTTCTCGGGAGGGGATGTGGCAGTCCTTCTCCTTGGACAGCAGAAACACTGCCACCAAGGAAGCATGTCTGCTGTGGTGACCTGGGAGCTCTGAGGAGGCCACACCCCTGAGCCTGCTTGGGTTAGCTGAGAATTCATGCCTTGAGCTCATCCCAGTAAACTGTAATGTCTATGAGATTTATATGTCAGCGTATTCATTTCCTCCGATGCTCCAACTGGGTCCTCTGTGAGCTCGTTCAGATGTTCATGTTGGGCAGAATGAATGGCATAACATGTAATATCAGCGGCAACGATTGATTTTATGTTACCTGGAGCAAGAGTAGACATGAAACTTTTTCGTAAGGATCTTAATAAATGCATGAACACACAAAAAAATTATGGGCAAGTCCTTTCAGGTCAGACTCAATTTACAAGTTGAGCAGATTTCTTTACTGAAACACACAGCACTTTCAATATGCTATTATACACTATGAGTGTAAACTTCTCAAATGGTTTTAGAAACTTCCCTTACCCATACCCTCTGCACCATATAGATTGACCTTTCTATTCCTGGCTGAAATCCCATTTTCATTTGACTTAGATATAGGAATTTAGACACGATGGATTATATATATGTTAAATAATGTGACATCCCATTTAGCAAGATAGGAAAATCTTTTTCTCTGATGGTTTAGACCTTAACAAAAGGGTTGTGAAGATGACCATTATCATCACTTTTCTTCCTATGGTTTATGAAACGATGATAGATTAAGAATGGGATCTCATCAAAGGTGCAAATAGATTTGATATCATTCCTTGATTTGTTTCCCCTGGGCCTTGGGCTGACCCAGCCAAGGGCCAAGGATTCCCCCGGTAGACAGGTGCTGATGTAGGTCATTCCACTCACGGGGCGGAGAGGGAACTTGTTTGCGCAAGAGGAAGGACAGGGAAGCTTACGGAATCTTTCTCCCAGGCCTACCCATGCAATGTTTTACAATCGTGCTTCACCCTATTGTATCAGAATATCTGGAAGTGGAACCACTGGGTATTTTTTAAAGTACCTCTGAGATGAAGGCATTTCAGTGCAGGCAGAGGTGAGAAGCTCAGAAAACAGTCATCTCTAACAGGACCCTGTAATTCTGAAGTGGGGGATTCCTACTGCATGGGCCAAGATGGAAATCCTGGGAGAGAAGAAAGTTTTCCTGATACTAGCATTCTTTTATTATGTTTAGGCTTCTGTCTACACTGTATCAGAAACTTTGAACATATTTTCAGCCAGACTTCTATGCTTTATAACCAGTATTGGCCTCAAACAAGCCCAGACCGAGTGAGTGAGTGAGTGAGTGTCTGTGTGAGACAGTGTGCATGTTTATATATTTTAAGAAAGAATACTTTATATACCAGAAAAGTGAAAACATGTAGTTGAAAAGATCTTTGAATCTGGATGCAGGCGGCTTTAATTTGAGTCCCAGAACTGATTCAGACTACCAATCCGGCACAGATGACCGATACGATTTCTTGTAGTGCTAAAATTTCCCAGCTTTTATTTGGTCCAGGACCGTCTGAATTCGGTTTCAGTTTCCCTTTTTCTTTCCCTCTCCTATCAGCACATTCCCTGGGATTTCCTCTATCCAGAATTAACTATTGTTTATTTTTATAGTGTGGATTTCCACCTCTCACCTCTTTATCTTTGCATTTAAACTTGTCTTAAATGTGTCACCCATAAAGCGATCTCTTCTTTAGTTGCAATTTTATAAAACATCAGATAATATTGCATCTTAGTAGCTGATACAGTCCCTTTCTTGACCTTTCATTCAGTTAAAATTGGATAAATCAGTTCTTTTATCCAAATGAGTGGACTGTAAAATTTCCATTCTCAGTGCAATATTAGGAAACAATAACATTTTAGAAAAGGTGTCCTTTTTCAGTCATTATGTTAAGTACATTAACATGCATTTAACTCCCATAATTAATCTAGTGTCAGTACTTTCCATAATTTCCCCATCTCTTTCAATATACTTTAATTCAGGAACACAGATTATCTTAATATTGCCTCTAACCAGGCATACTTACTGCCACTGTAATTTTTTATTTATTTCTCATGGTTAAAGAAAGGAGTTTCAAAAAGGATGAAAACATGATTTCATATACTGTACAGAAACCTATGTAACATTTAACCCACATATAACATCTAATACTCAATAGGAGATACACATCTAAATCTAGGAGCTAAACGTCACTGTATCTCAGAGTGTGTTGGGACTTTAGAAGCCACATAATTCAAAACACAAATTGTCTTCTGTGATGTGTGAGCAATTCAATTTATCCACTCAATAAAGAGAAATACAGACACAGAGTCAGAGGTTTCTTCCCTCTCAATTAACTGTATTCTGACTACTGGTTTTAGATTGTTTTCTAACAATCTGATGTTTCTAATATATTGTATGCTGTATGCAGTTGTGCCCCTTCTACTCCACACTGCTGACATATCTTTCTAAAAGGCAAATCACATCATGTTACTCAGCTGAGTAAAATCCTTATACTGCTTCTCATTGTCTAAAACATTGATTTTTCAACACTGACTACACATCAGACCTGGAAGCCTCTTGAAAAATATTGATGTCCAGGTCTCTCCCTAAAACTATTAAATATGGATCTTTAAGGTTAGGATCAGCCATAGTCATTTTTAGAATTAGGATCCCCCAATGATTCCAAATACAGTCATTCTTGAGAACAGTAGGGTAAATACTCAAGTTCAATTTATTCAGCATGGCATGTATGTAAGATGCTCACACCAAAGTCTTCCTCTCTGGTCTCACAATTCTCTTGCCAACTTGTTCCATAAATTACCTGGGCACACATGCAGATACACATATATACATGTACATGCACACATACATACACAATGCTCAGATGCTTTTTGAAATTTTTTTCAAAGAATTTTAAGATTTTAAGATTACAGTAACATGGGTAGAGTCTTCCAAATAACTGTATTGTTACTGTTATATTTTTTATATGTGAAATATAGTTGAGTCAAATATTTTCAAAACACTTCAATGCTTTGGACATTGAAATCTTTCTCCTATGAATTATTATATGATCCTATTTAATTAAAAATTTTCTTAAGGCTTGTTTTAGAGTAGTTTTAGGTTCACAGCAAAATTGAGGGGAAGATACAGAGATTTGCCATATCATACTCCTGCCCCCACACATACATAGGCCACCTCCCCTTCAATATGCCCCAGAGAGGTGCGCATGTTACAACTGATGAACCTTTTTTGACACATTATCACCCAAAGTTCACAGTTCACATTACAGTTTACTCTTGGCGTGGTTCATTCTGTTGTTTGGGATGAAGCACACGTATACGTCCTTACGCTATCGTACAGAGCACTTCCACTGTCCCAAACATCTCTCTGCCTTCTCTAGTTACCTCCCTTCTCTGCCAACCCCTGGAAACTGCGGGTCTATTAAATGTCTCTCTGGTTTTTCCTTTTCTGTAATGTCACATAGTTCTGTAATGTCACTGTAACTGTACAGTATGTATGTAGCTTTCTCATATTAGCTTCTCTCATTCTCAGCTGTTTTTTTTTAACTCCTTAATGTTTCATAATGAGTCTCAAATAAGAGTTCAAATCTAGCAAAAGGTAGTCAATGTAAGTTCTGGATTCTCTAGGCACTCAGAGGAAACTTGGAAAGGACTGGTTTGTTCAGGTACCTCGGTCCTGTGGAGAAGAGCTACACCCCACTAACCCCTCCTTTCTGCACAGTGACCGCCTGGACCTCACAGGACAGGCACACACTGACCAGCCCACCCACATGCACACTCCAGGCAGATAGCTGACTGAACTCATGAAGAAATGCCTCCTCTACTGCCTAGGGAAGGACCACATCACGTGCCCTTTGTTTTGCCCACAAATACCTGAGGACCAGGAAGGAAGCAAAGACCAGCTTTCATGTCTGGCACCTAAAATGCCATTAGGCTTCTGCTAGTCCTGGTTATCTGCTGTCCTCCAAAGACCAGGAGGGACGGAATCTCCCAAGACACACATCCCACTAGATTCTAGAACCAGCAAAGTGCTTTGTTAGTACCAGACATACACAAAAGCTTGCTGCAAAATGGATAACAGTCATGATATCTATTATATCATGAGTGTTTCCAATGGACCAATAATGGAATTGCATGCTTTTTATGTTATTTTTATATTTTAATTCTTACCAACAACTATAGTTGAGTAGTATTCTCTCACACTGATGAGAAAGCTGAGAAATTAAAAAAGCTAGGCAACTTGACCATGGAGAGCTGCATCATTGCAACTAATACTTTACCGAGGTCTCCCTTTGCTGGTTACTACACTCAATGCCTTACATATAACTCATTTAATTTGTATCACCACCACATGAGTGATGTACTGATATTATCCCAATTTTGCAAATCACGAAATTGGGACAGAGAGAAGTAAACTTGTCCAAGGTCAGTCAGATTCTAAGCATCAATGTCTGGATTTTACCATAGACTTAGACTTGAGCACAAGGGTCTTAACTATGATGTAATAAACTACTATTTAAACACAGGCCTCTGACTTCAACTCTCTTATTATTAGCCAATATTTAATAATATATGATAATTACATGAATTACAAACAGTATTCTTCTATAATTAGAAGCAATATTTGTTAGTATTTCTGTAATATACAGTCTAGATTGTAGATATTTAATAAATGTATGAAGAAAGAAACATATCTAGGATACAACACACCAAAAAAATTAAACATGAATTTTACTATGACCTGAGAAATAAAAATACATTTCACTAATTAAAAACATTTGCAAAGGCTACATTATATTAGTCCCCTGGAGAATGTTATTCATTTGCACATTGGTGCAAAGCCACTGGCCTATTTTTGGGGGATATTTTAAGAAACTACCTCTATGAATCTTTGTGTTTTATTTCACATGGATGCTGATGAGGTAATTGTTTATATTTCACAAAATCTTCTT
Organism: Manis javanica; assembly: GCF_040802235.1. Lineage (NCBI taxonomy): Eukaryota > Metazoa > Chordata > Mammalia > Pholidota > Manidae > Manis > Manis javanica. Next base: position 17,403,362 of record NC_133164.1, read on the forward strand.
AATTGGAACCATTGAGGGAAATGTCTCTCTCATCTCATTTTCATCAGAAGTTGTACTTCCCCAGAGAAAATGACTTGCTTTAATTTTATGAACCTTGCGAATCATGTAACACATTTTGATTGTTCCTTTCTTTATACTGGCTGTTAAAAATTACACAAATTTATAATATACCTTAAGCAGATATTTAGTGAATCATAGCCTATATTTGGTTTGTTATCTTCAATGAAACTGTGTTTTACATGTCTACATTTATCATGAATGCTAAAATATTTGTGCAAGCTGAGACTATATTACTATAATTATTAGTGCTCATATCAGCAGAGATATTTGCCTCATTCTTGTTTGTCCTGAATCAATCACACTGGAAATAATATAATTCTATTTTTGGAGATTGAGAACACAGAGGATCTAAAATAAAAATAACCAAAATGTAAGGGTTTTTGAATTTGCAGAATATAAGAAATGGAAATGTTGTTTTGTCTGGAGGGCCTAGGTGGAGAAGTACAACACAACTATATTCAAATAGCAAAAGCTATGAGCCTTACCGAGATGTTAGTAGCCAAGGGCACAGACTCTGGAGCCAGATCCCGTAGGTTCAAATCCTGTCTCATTTTTTTCAGTAACCAAGAGAGTTACTTAACATCACCATGTCTCAGTTTACTCATCTGTAGAATGAGGTACAAGTCCTCACCATACAGGGCTCTTGCAACAGTTAAATGAATTTACATGAACTTCTTAGCTGTGCCTGTCACACTATAAGCACTATGAAAGTACAGATATTATTGGTTGCTGGATTTTCCACAAGAGTGGACACTATCGAGAAGGCTAAGAATAGAGACAGAGAGAAAGAAACGAGCAAGAGTTAATATCTTCAGCAAATGAAGAAGAGGAACTGGGAGGTCAGTTCATGATCACTCAGGGAGGAGTAAGTAGCCAGGGGAAGTACGTCAAGACAAGGCATGCTTTAGGTTAAAATGGACTGGAAGCTGCAGTAGGGTGAAGCGGGACAATACTCTCGCCTTCCGCTTCTGGAGCACCCGACTGGGCTGAAAGCCACACCTCCACCTGGGGCTGGAGGCAAACAGCACTCTCCCCACAGCAAGTTTTCAGTTAAGGGAAGGTGACGGATGAAGCTAAATAAATTTGAGGATTATAGGTATTTGCTATTGCCTAGCTATCTTCCAAGAATTACAGTTTCAAAATAGTTTTCTTGTCCTCCTTCTATTCTCTGTGCTAACAATGGTACAGGGGTTTATTAACTATTTCAATTTTTTGTAAATGATATCATGTCCATTTCTACGTACATATGAAGCCTCTTTGAATAACAGCTGGATGCTTAAGCTCTCCAAGAGCTTTAATCTTATGGCCTGTTGCTCCTGTTGTGTCAGATGCTCCACATCTGTGCTTCCTTTTTACACCCGAAATGGAAGCTGCTGCTTACTATATATCGTCAATGTCAAGGTGGAGGAAATAATTCCTTCCACAGTCTATATTGGGATGCTAAAAAGGGAAATATGGGCATTATCTACTGAAATTCATCCATCTGGAGAGAAAAGCCCTACTCTGAAAATGCATCATCACCCGGAATACCAGCCATCATCAATAATACCACTTCATTTAGAAATCACTGTGAAGTAGAAGAGAAACTGAGATCTTTATTATTGATTGATAGACGGTTAACATCTATTTCCTTTTTTCCCCCTTCATATAATAGGAAGCTGAGAAGAAAACATATAGGTCCGCATGGACTTCATTTGGAGTTGGGGGCAGAAAAAAATCAGAGATGTTGGAAGTACCCAAGATGCTGGAGGCGATCACCACTCAGTATCTTCCATTTTCGTTGCAGTGATTTTTCAAAGTATCCCTAAGTCTTGCAGTGAGATTTCAGAACTCCGTTTTGGGCATGAGCACAAAGCTCCCCCTGAGAGAGCTTCAGAGACAGACTTCTCTGGGAAGTCAGCTAAGGTAAGAAGGTGACAGGGAAGCTGCACCAGTCGAGGACTGCAGGGTTGTTGGCTACGCCGAGTCCAGGATTCAGCCAAGCAGGACAGGACGGGCTTTAGGAATGACTGCCTCACGTATTGACTTGGAACATATAAATATATATCACAAAATAATTTGTAATCCATTTCCGATGGGACTCGCCTGAAAATAAATTATTTCTATTCAGACACTCTTGAGTTTATGTCATAAATACAGGTGAAATTATTGATTTAACTGGTGATTTATTGTACACAGCATGAGAATTAGTCCACAAGGGGGCTCCCTTGGTTTAATTTTTCAGGATTTCCTTCAAGATGGATTAGGACACTTCGAAAAGATTTTTTATTTTTTATTTTTGCAGAACTAAATAAACCAATTTTAAATACACCAGAAACTCTGAAATGTATTAATGGGTCACATTAACCTGAAAGAAAGAAGTGCAGCCTCCACACTCTCTGGGGCATCTTATTTTCCTTACTAAAAACTTTCTTTACCAAATGTCATCTTTTTAGTCAACTATGACAAAACTGTCCTTTGCTAAGTTATGCAAAGCTTAGTGGGTCAGTGATTACATAAACACTATGAGAAACATTATGCAACTGTAATGGGTAGTTCTGTGAGAGCCTCATGATGTCCATGACAAAATGCTGTATGAAATGGGCAGACAACATAGCATACAACATTTTTATAACAAGAGTCTTAAAAAAATTTTTGTTTCTTCCATAAAATAGGACTGGGGATTTTTGAAAGTATCTACCTGAGTATGCATTTGTTAGGCTCTTTTTCCTGAATCCCACTGTTTATCAGTTCAAGAGATAGCTTGATGCTGACTTCATCACACAAACCATTTTAAAAACCAGCGGGATTGCAGAGATGAAGAACTGATACCACCAAGCAGCTTACAGTTTCCTAGTAAGGAGTGAAATAAGAACAATATGGCGAAATGAGAGGCTCTGAATACTACACAGAGGTTTGTATCTTGATAAGCTAGAAATGAAGAGTATGAATTCATGGTTAGGTTTAAATCTATCTGAATATATCACATAATTTGGTATTTTTAAAGAAAATATTTGTTGCTTATTTGCTTTGTTCCAGTCATTGTGCTGATTTTTTTTGTGCATCCTCCTATATACAGTCTTCACACTAAATCATGCAGTGGCCTACATGTTCAGTCAGCTGAGCTCTAATTGCACTGCCAGCAACAGTGGGCAAAACAATCCGGTGATGCCCAGTTCGGCCTCTGGGTGGCGAAAAAAGATTTTTTGATATGAAGCAGATGTCACTTTTCTGGTCCATCTCCCCCTTTCCTACAGAAAGTAAAATTCCTCAGAAAATACAGTCTTTCTAGTCTTACAAAATTCTGTGAGTAGAACACAACTTAGATATTAAATACAAAGAATAAAACACTATGACTAGAAGTTTAATATTACTGAGAACAACTTTAAAAGAACTGAACTTTTTATAAAGTGGGGGAGACTGGGTGAGATTAAATGGAGTTGGATTGAAAGAATATGAGCTGATTGTGGAAGGTAGCTTCTAAAAGGTCAAGGATTTTTATCTTTTGTTTTTCTTATTTCTATATTCCTAGCACCTAATATATAATAAACAATGAAAAATTATTTGGTTCATAATCTGCCTCCCAACTTTTCCTGCTAAGACTCAGAATGTAAATATTTTTGAGTTTGTTGGACGAATGGGACCTTTCAAGACTATTCAACTCTGTTTTAATGCAAAAGTAGCCATAGACAATATAAAAAAAGAATGGGCATGGATAAATTCCAGTAAAATTTACTTACAAAAACAGTTGGCCAGGCCAAGAGCTGTTGCTTGCAAACCCCTGATCTAAGTTCTTCAGCTCCTATTATGCATCTTCTTTCTCAGTCCTTGGGGGTCCAAGAGCTCATAAAGTGACACTTCATGGTTCATGACAAACCATATACTCTGGGAATGGAGAGCCATGTCTTGATATCTACATTAGGATCTTTCTGCTTATATAAGATACTAACAGGTAATGAATTCATCACCGGTGCCTAAGTTTGCCCCTTATAAAGGCAGTGGTCCTTTGTGAGCACCACTTACTATACTGGAGTACCTGCCCAATCCCACACTCCAAGTGGATAATATCTTTGGAAATGAATAATTGTTATAGCGGATTAAAGCAGAGGCCTTTACTATCTGACGGTTTTCAGTTTAAATATTTGCCTGCCCTATCTCTTTAATACTTCAAGTGATGATAAGAATCACTTGAAAAATAAACCAAAAAAATAGGCCTTGAAGCTCTTCTTAATTTATATAGATTAGCAAGAAACAGTATCAGCTGGAGAGGACATAGCTCTCGAAGAATGAACTTTTAGTAGTCAAAATCGTGTAAACCCTGTTTCTCTGATTCTCTACTCCTCCATCCCTACATTTACATGGTGTCAATGAAGAAAAGATACAACCTGCAAAGAACAGAAATCTCCCTCAGAAGTGAGCAAAGGTGCCCCTCCCTTCTCTGTTACTGATTTATTAATATTTGGTGCATTGTGATGATAAATTCAATGTGTCAAATTGACTGTGATGGGGTACCTGTTATTCTCTCAAACATAACACTGGATGCTTTTGTAAGGTGTTTTTGGATGAGATAACCACTTAAATCAGTAGACTGAGTGAAAAAGATTTGCCTCCCCCACCTGGGTGGGCTCATCCAATCAGTTGAAGGCCTAGTAAAACAAAAAGGCAGACCCTCTACTAAGTAACAGAGAATTCTTCCTGCCTGACAGACTCTGAACTGGTAGATGGGCTTTTTCCCCTGCCTTTGGACTGGAACTGCAACATAGGCGCTTCCTGCATCTTGAGCCTTCCAGAACCTTAGATGGAGCTACACCATCTGCTGTCTCAGGCTTTTGCATCTGGACTAGAACCAAACCACTGGCCCTCCTGGGTCTCCTGCTTGCCAGCTCACCCTGCAGATCCCGGGACTTGCCAGCCTCCATAAGCGCATGAGCCAGTTATAATACATTTCTTTATAAATACACATGCACACTACTGGTTCTCTGGACAGTTTCACAGGGCACCCAGCGCTCTGCTTTAGCAGTCCAGAAACTCTCCTTTATTCTCTGTGCCTCGCCTGTGAACGCTGAATACAGTGCAATACCTCTGTTTTAATGAATTCTTCACTTCTTAGTGGCCTGCTGTCGCTGGAGCCCTGAAATTCTTGTTTCTAATATGAGTGTTTTTACTATTAAAGTTGAGTATAGGAAGAGAACATACTCCTTCCACAGCTGAATATACATTAGGGGTGGAAACTGGAACATCATTGTGTTTCCCTGGGACACTAGTAAAGCTCAATGACAGAGATTTTAAAAAAGAATTTTAGGCTTTCATAGGAAACAAACATCATGAAAAACATTTTTAGAATACAATGACATTCTAACTTCTACACAATTCACTAGTAACTCCTGGAGTATGATACTGATGCAATTTAGAAATCAAGACATGCCATGATATTTTTGGTTTATTCCCCAATTTCTTAAGGTTTGGATTGATTTTTTTTTAAGTCTCTGGCTGTAGACATATGCTAATTTGCTTAATTTCTTTAATGGATGAAAAAGAAGGCATAAAATGCACTGACATTAGTGATGAGGATGAAGAAACTAAGGCATTTGGTTTACCTAAGTTTCTATTGAAATGTCTGGAACCAAAGAAGCAGTTTGTATATCAAGGCTGTTTAGAAAACATGACATAAATCTTTACTTGATAAGAGGAACAAATTGATGGAAAACAAAACACATTTCTGATATTCTGATAGCACTACAAATGGGGAATAGAACATTTTAGTTAAACTATTTCTCAAGAAGAGCCATTCAACTTTGTTGCCCACAGGAAATATGATTCAGGGACTTTGAAATTCCTGAAGTAACTGCTTTAAGTTTTTAAGTGCCTTTAACTCTTCTTTCTTGAGTTGAAAATTTGATACATAATCTTGCTTTTAACACTGTTAATAGTTCCCTGCAAAGCGCTGAAACAAAAAGAAAAAGAACATAGTGTCTCTACTTAAAACTGAGGAAATCTGCTTTGACATTCACAGTTGCTAGACAAAGTCTTTTTTCTTTTTTTAAGAACAAGTAAACACTAGGAAATATGCAATAGTAGCAATGAGGAAAGAAAATAATTCTGAGGACAATATATTCAATATCAAATTAACAGGTAAAGATAGTTAGGGTCCCACAGATGACAAAATGAAGCAAATTTCTGTCAGATATTGAACTTAATATATATCTTTTCAATAATGAAAAGTTATGTTTTTGTTATACTCTCCTCCCCCTGTCCAATGAAGAGTTTCTTTTTTTATTTCCTTTTTTTGTTTCTACTAAAAAAATCCTAGTGATTTGCTACTTGAAACAGAATCTGGCATCATGAAGGAATAAATTCCTCACTGCAACTTTTTTTGTTCTATGCTATAAGCACACAAAATAATTCTGTGATTCAAAAAGTATTCACACATAAAAACAAAGAAAGGTATGGGTCCTGTATTCCTCCTCTAAGATTGAGTAGAGCTTGGCCTTGCAAAACCAGGCTCTGTCCCCCATTTTAAAGTGCATTTAAATGGACATCCCATTTGGAGATGTGTCCTTTGCACATTATAATAAAAACAGATATATACCTGGTCACATAGTACAACCTTGTGGTTTCTGCCTGACAATGTTGGATACCACTCTAAAGGGTATGTAGAAAGCTTTCAGAAATGGCATGGCCATGTATCACACTGATGTTGAGAGAATGTTCATTTATGCTGTCTGGAGCAGCAAGTTTAAATGGACTATGAAAGATTTTAGAGATTCTAAACCAGTGTCTTAAAAAAAAAGAATGAAAATCTCTTTATTCAGATTTTGCTAAATTTTAAAACTTTTTTCATTTTTACCTTGGTCTTGACCACTTCACCTTTTTCTGTTTATATAGATATTCAATTGGTGCCAATCAAATGAGGTTACTGGTGTGCAAATACTAATTTTTTGGGGAAAGCAGGAATAAACATTCCTCTGCTAATAAGGTGTAGGTGAGATATACTGTCCTAAAGATGGAAAGTCATGAGAAAATCACTTCTCATAGTGAAACAAATTTAAAGAGAGAAAGTAGTAGGCTCATAAGCTCATGGTCTTCATTCCAACTTTTAAGATATTCTCTCCAGTAATCTGAAAGGTGACTGAGACATTGTCATCAAGAAGCAGACTGAATACACTAGAGTGATATCTGAATTATCTCTAACATACTAACTTTGCAATATTATTCTCAGAAGGTGTTACTTATGTAATGGCTTTTATTTTACAAGAGGTTCAAATCTTTTCTTGTTCAACTTTTCCATCTGTCTTTACAATGTTTCTTTAATACTGATAATTAAATTTACCATTTAATATGTCAAATATGGAAGAGCAAGAGAACACATAGGCCCAGGATTCACCACTCAGTGATAACAAAATACATTCATGAGTCCTCTGCTATGTATTGAGCTACATATTATACCAGAGTGTATGTTGATACATGGCCAGAGAGTCATAAAAACTATATTAAAAATCAGTTTTCCCACCCAACAGAGAAGCATCTAAATATATATCAAGCAAATATTAACAGACATAAAGTAAGAAATTTACAATATTATAGTAATAGGGGACTTTAACATCCCACTGACATCAATGGATAAATCATCCATACAGAAAATCAGTAAGGAAATTAGCACATTTGAATGACACATCAGACCAAAAAGAATTAACAGACAGATACAGAATATTTCATTTCCAAATAATAGAATACACATTCTTCCAAGTACACTTGAAACATTTTCCAGCATAGATCACATGTTAGGCCAGAAGACAAGTCTTAATAAATTTAAGAAGACTGAAATCATATCAGCATCTTTTCAGAGTACAGTGTTATAAAACTATAAATCAATTAGAAGAAAAAACTGGAAAAAACGCAAATACATGGAGGCTAAACAGTCTGCTACAAACCCCAGACAAAATGGGTAAATGAAGAAATGAAAGAGGAAATCAAAAAAATACCTAGAGAATAATGAAAATAGAAATTCAATGGTTCATCTTTGGAATGCAGCAAGCACAGTTTAAAGAAGGAAGTTTATAGCAATGCATTCCTATCTCAGGAAATAAGAAATATTTTCATCTAATCCTACACCTAAAGAAATCAGAAAAGGAAGTACAAAGCTCAAAGTTAGTAGAAGGAAGGAAATAATAAAGCTCAGAGTGGAAATAATGAAATGGAGAGTTATAAGAAATGAATGATCCATGAAACTAAGAGCTGCTCTTGAAAATGTAGACAAAATTAATAAACCTTCAGCTAGACTAAAAAAGAGAGAGGACTCAAATAAAATCAGAAATGAAAGAGAAGTTATAACTGACTTCAAAGTATAAGAGATTACTATGAAAAATCATATGCCAACAAATTGGACAACATAGAAGAAGTGGATAAATTCCTGGGAACATGCAATCTCAAGACTGAACTAGGAAGAAATAGAAAATCTGAATGGATTGATTGCTAGTAATACAATTGAATCAGCCATCAAAAACTCTGAACAAAAGTCAATACCAGCAGGCTTCACAGGAGAATTGTGCCAAACATTTAAAGAAGAGTTAATGTCTACCCTCAAACCATTCTGAAAACTGAAAAGGAAGGAAAGTTTCCAAATGCACTCTATGAGGCCAACATCAACCTTAGAACCAAAAACAGACAAAAACACTACACGAAAAAAGAAAATTATAGACCAATATTTCTGATGAACATAGATGTAAAAATCCTCAATAAAAAATTAGCAAACCAAATTTAAAAAATACATTAAAAAGAACATTCACCACAACCAAGTGGGATTTATTCCAGGGATGCAAGGATAGTTCAATACCCACAACACAAATCAGTGTGATTCACTACGTTAACAAAAGGAAGGATAAAAACCATATGATCATCTCAATAGATGCTAAAAAGCATTGACAAAATTCAGCATCCATTCGTGATAAAAACTCTCAACATAGTGGACATAGAGGGAACATGTCTCAACATAATGAAGGCCATATATAATAAATTCAAAGTTGACATACTCAGTGGTGAAAAGCTGAAAGCTTTTCCTCTGAGATTGGGAACAAGACAAGGATGCCCACTCTCAGCACTTATTTAATACAGTATGGGAAGTCTTAGCCATAGCAATCAGAGAAGAAAAAAATAAAAAGAACCTAAATTGGTAAGGAAGAAGTAAAATGGTCTCTGTTCTTGTAGATGAGATGCTACTATGTATAGAAGGCTGTAAAGACCCTACCAAAAACTGTTAGAATGATTAATTCAGTAAAGTTAGAGGATATTAAATCAATATACAGAAATCTGTTGTGTTTCTATATACAAATAACAAACTAATGGAAAGAGAAATTAAAATGATTTCATTTACAATTACATCAAAAAGAATAAAATACCTAGGGATAGCAATACTAAAAACACTAAAATTAGAAACACCATTCAGTTCAGTAATTCTACTTCTGGGAATTTACCCAAAGGAAAAAAAGTTTACTAATTTGAAAAGATATACACACTCCTTTGTTTATTGCAGCATTATTTACAGTACCCAAGATATGGAAATAATCTAAGTATCCACTGATAGGAAAATGAATGAAGAAGATTGGTGCATATATACAATGGAATATTCCTCAGACATAAAAATAATGAAATCTTGCATCTGCAATAACATGGATAGACCTAGAGAGTATTATGCTAAGTGAAATAAGTCAGAAAGATAAATACTGTATGATTTCACTTACATATGGAATCTAAAAAACAAAACAAATGAACACACAGAAGAGAAATAAACTCATAAATACAGAAAACAAACTAGGGATTTCCATGGGGGTTGGGGGGAAGAAGGATGGGCAAAATAAAGAGGGACAAACTTTCAATTATAAAGTGAATTAATCATAAGGATGAAAGTACAGCATAGGGAATTGTCAATAAGATTGTAATATTTTTGTAGGTTGACAGATGGTAACTCCACTTACTGCAGTACTAGTAATGTACATAATTGTTCAATCACTATGTTGTACACTTGAAGCCAATATAATAGTGTATATAAATTATATTCCGATTTTTTAAATGGCTTCCCATTAAAAAAACAATTCAGATGTCTCATCAATGTAATGTGCTCTTCTCCACAGCATACTACAGGTATTTATATAGAGTTATTCACAGATCAACAGAGAGTTGACAGTCATTTACTAATCTCAAAACAAAAATAAAAGTTGGTGAGTGCACAATGGGTCACAGAGGACTTTGGGCATCTTCTTAAGCCTCTAATGTTGGAAAGTATCCATTTTGCAATGGTTGTTAGGCAATATTTAATGACATGGATCTTATTTCCTTTGATTATGCCTTCCTTTCTTTTTAAATTGTGCCCATTCCCCATTTTCTTATTCTTCTTAGTCCTTCATGGTTAATGTCTGCCTTTCTGATCATGCTAGGGTTCCGGACACTCTCACAATCTCACAATGGTCACATTTCTGTTACTGAACTTATCATATAATATTATAATTAACTTTATATTGACTTTATCTCCCTAAGTTGGCCATGCATTTCTCAAGGGAAATGACCATATCTTAGGTGTTCATGGACTCCCTTCGAATCACATAGTGCTTCAGTGGAAAATTAAGCAATATGTGAATGATTTCATGGTTCCTCAACAACATATTGTTACCTGCACCAATTCCAATTGCCCAGTCCATCACTCAACTCAATTTAGAGCAAGCAAAAATGGTCAAGGGTTGTTTTATTTTCAAATTAAATTCATGAATTCTACTTTATAATGCTGGCACTGAGGCCAGAATATTCAAAAAAAAATTTTTTTCCCATTCTGATTCCCATTAAACTTTGAATTGATTTTAATAAAGTTGAAATAAACAACCAGTTAATAATTGGTGGGTTGAGAAATCCCTAACTTCATATTTCTCAATAGTTTAAATTACTGATCCTATTTGCTATGGTGTTGGCAAGTTTCCCAAGTATCCTGTCAGGTCAGTAATTAAAATAGAAATTGGTTTTATGAACCAAAGTGCTTACTTTCTAGATAAATAAAATCTAGGAGCACTGGCATTGACATACTTTGTAAAGTCAAACAAGAAAATGTTAGTTGCAACTGTAGAAAGAAAACCATTAGAGGTGTGTCGGTTGTACTGACAGAATTACTTTAAACAGAGATTCCCAATTTAAGCACTCTCATCCATTGTAATAAAATTCGACAGAAAATATGCACTATGAAGCATTTAGCTCAGACTAATTGCCTTTAAAATACAGAACATTCAGGCATGTGGTGACTTCATTTATTTGTAAATCTATAACCTCAAACTCATATAAATATCTCCCATGATGGGTTATGTTCCCTTTCTATCCCTGACAGGCATATTTCAAACATGGTCCATTCATAGAGAATGTACCACATTAAAAACATTTAAAGTCCTGAGCATGATATTTAGGATGATATTGCCTCAAAACTCTAGCTTTACAAACTCAATACATGTTCTGCTTGGAATTGGGTGTTTTCCTCCCTCCTCCAAGTTAGACATGGATGCCTTAGGCAGAGAAACCAGGTCCTAGATGGGGAGCACTAGAGAGCTGCACTTTTCAACGGGGCTTGGAGAGGGCCTTCTTAGTGAGAGTTTGGGGATGTGAGAAAAATGGGACAAATGCTACATACGTAAAAAGTGATGTAATCGAATACTGTAAGGCTATTGTTGATTCCTTTTCCCTTTCGTGTCTCTCCACCCTTACTGAGATAGAATAGGAGGAAAGGTTTTGCCACAGTCCCTGGGGAATCTTTCCCTCCTTCTCAAGCACGTCCTTACTGAGGCTGATTTGATTGCACAGGACTCTTGCGAGATGAGTTCCAGTTCTCATCTGGACAATTTCCTCCTCAACATGTGTTTACTTTTTCCTTGTGGATTTTCTGAAAACCAAAGGCACAGTCCAACTTCCTCTCTACTGAAATAAAAAGACATTCAGACCCTTCTCCCAGCCATCCTCCCCAGCGCGCTCCAGCTGAAAGACAAGTGAAGAAGCTGGAGGCTCTGATGGCGAGGTGGCGGGCGGGGCCGGAGTCCCTGGCCCGAAAGATCTCCATCCTCCTCCCATTATTGAATCTTTAGAGTTTAGGAGGCTTTAATTCAAAGTAACCACTGCACATAGTTCATTTTTTAGTCCTTGTATGTTTTAAAACTACTTATCAAATTGTGCAATATAGGAGAAAGTGATGAGGTTAGGAATTGACTTCAGCAAACAAGGAATGGGGATCTGGGATGGTTTATTGTCACAGTCCTATTATTTAGCATCCCAAGTGGACATAAGTGGTAAGATACCAAGAGTAAATGATGAGTCCAAGAATAAATGTGTCAATTAAAATAATCCATTTCTGTTACGTATCATTTGTTCACATCTTGGTGCAAGAGCCCTCCAGCTGAACAACCGTTCACCTTGTCCTTGGCTACACAGATAAGGTGCGGGGATAGCCAGCAGCACGGCTAGGCCACTCCGAGCACTCCAACGGCCTGTGCCATTGTTTGTATATGATACACACGCCCAAGCATGGTAACATTTGAGTAGGTTCTGCGCCATTACAGGGAAAGTGAGAGAGAAAGGAGAGAGGGCAATGCAGGGAGGACAGCGAGGACAGGGAGCAGCAGGCTGCACTGCAGGGTGTTCGCAGTGGATGCGAGGAATCCGAGTACGGCCATGAGGAGGAGACAAAGGACAGGACGATGCTTCTCTTTAGATTTATTCCTTTAGCTATATGAGTGCTATCATTCAATGCCAGAGCTTAGGAAAAACAAGGGAAAGGGAGACTGGGTCTGGGGTGTAGCAATGACTGACAGTGACTTGAATGGCGGGGCTGGCAGACAGCAGGTAAGAAATCATTCCCTGATACATATAGAAAGCAGGAGCTCGCATACAGCCCCAGGCTGCAGGTGCCGCTCTGAGGAGACAGAGTGAAGAACGGGGAGATGGCTTGCATTATCAGAATCAGAAATCGTTTTCAATAGGGTGAACAATCTTAATTTTTCCTCATCTTACAAATATTTATGATTTAAAGAAAAATCTTTAAAATTAATAATAAAAAAAACTGAAGTGAAGAAATGTGTATTCCTCAGGAAACCTGTCAAGGACATGAGTTAAGAAATTCATGAAAGGTCAAGTTGAAACCTGCAGGGGGTCTCAAACTAATCACATGTGAGGATGGGAAAAACTACTGGTTATTTCAGAAAGGAAGTTTGGCAAAAGATAGGGAGACAGGAGGTGGAGAGTAAAAATTCTTGTACAGTATGAGATGACCTCACCCTCACTTCCTTCAAAAATTACTATTCACAAAATGTTACAGGCAAGCAATTTTGTTAGGGGCACAGGAATTTGGAAAGAGTTGGGTTCCATGTTTAGCTTGGTGCAGAAGAAATTATGTCAGCAAATTTGGAACAAGAGTAAAGAAAGGATAAGAGAAGAAATGTACAGAATTAAAAAAATCCCCAAAGCTGTGTGGAGGGGGTAATTAGGACTAGTGTATGACATGATATTGGGAATTAAATAAAATGTAATCTAGCTCCAGTGAACTCTCAGGTGACAGATGGTTTATAGAAGAGGGGTCAACGTTTTCTTTTGTCCATATGTATAAATATGAATGTATACTTGCATGCCTCTTCATTTTTATGAGGTTATAATTTGTTGCAAAAAAACTAAAAATTTGTAAGGAAACATGACTGTATTATGTTTCATAAAACGAATGCTCTATATTTTAGTTTTTAATTTCCTTATTTGGGTGTTTTCAAATTAGTTTGGAATGACTTTTAACACTAATAATATTTACCACTATTTAAGTACATGATTGTTTTTATATCCTTTGGTGCAATACCTGGAAGTATAATATATAACATTTTTAAAGCTGTTGATACTGACAAACTTCTATACTCTCCCTCCAAATGAGAAAATATCCTTTTCATCCTATCTCATTTGAATGGAGCACTGTCAAATTCTGATATGTGCTAATCTGATATCTGAAATGTTTTTCAAGCTTAAATCTGAATATTAAACTCTAGTAGTATGAGTGTGTTAATTTTTTTTGGAGGGTCTTGGTGTTTTTTTAACAGATTTGTTTAATCTCTGTATAATAATATTATTTGTATAAAATATTAATATTAATAAAAGGTTTCAAATATATCACCTAGAGATATATCAATATAACTATTTTTGAAAAAAGTTCTATGAAATCTAAGTGAATTAATTTTATAGCCCTTGGAAGACTTCCTTGTTTTAGAGAGTGAGATATATATATCATATGGAGAACATATATGGAGAATAGTGGTAAGAGATATTTTTACTACTGGATAATTGATTCTAATTCATATGTTTTCAAAAATACAAGCATAATAACTCTGACTCAAGTGGGCAGGGGGCATAGGTGGCTGAGTGCCACCAGCTCAGCTTTTCCTGCCTCTAGAGTGACCCATGTTGAAGGCACCTTCAAGCAAGTTTCAGTGTCACTGAACAAAAATTGGATACCATTACCAAAGATGAAGCCCTTTATTTAAAAATAAGATCCAACCATCCCTGATCACACAAGTTAAAAAAAGAGGTACATCTGTTATATTTTTTATTAGTAGTTGATACAGTCCAAAGGAAAATCAATCTAGTATATTCTCCAGGTGTCTGAAGTAAAACACTTCATTTTGGGAGAAGGAAAGTCAGAATTATTTTCATGGTCATTACTTTATAATACCGATGATAAAACATAAGTGAATTATCTAGAGATATCTTTACTTTAGTCGTCCTAAAATTTTGACTAGAATTGTACATTAAACTCCAATTGCATAAATACAGTTAAAGTGCTAACTTAGCAGGGATTCATATTTAAAGCAAATCTTTCACAGCAGCATAAATTGTATGAAACTACATGACATGCCTACAAAAAAGACATTTAGATTTCAGAAGAAATCTCAGTGTCATATGGGTGGGAATATTTTTCTTTTCCTAAGGGACTAATGAACAAGTATACCTAATTATTTCATTGCTCAAATTCATGTTTATTTTTTTTTCTACTTGAAGAATCAGTTGAGAAATTATATTACTTTTACTTAAAACTTCTCTTACTAAACCCAGTGTGTCAATAACATTTCTGTATTCCTTGCATAAATGGGATGTTTCAGGTGACAAGTGCTCGTTTTAGTGTTGCATGCAGTATACAACAAGCTAAATGTCATTCAAGTTTGATGTGCTTTTTTTCTGCTTTCTCTCATCAAGTTGCCTGGTGAGACGGTATAGGTTATGCTTTTGAGCCACAGGAAACCAAACTGGGACTTTATTCTTTCCTTTGAACTTGAGAGCTGAACTACATGCACATAACAATGTGCAGTCCATCTTTATGCAAACAGTTTAAAAAGGCAGTGTGCCTGAGGGCTGTTTTATGGCATTATTTGGTTTTATATCTTTGCAATCAAGACCATACAGCTGACATGGCCATGTAAATTCATGAGTTTTTTTCTATTGAAACCCAAACAAGGTCACTTGCTTGTGAAGATCAGAGTGAGATAAAAGTGACACTGTTTTTACAATGGTACTAAAACAATGAGTGTAGCATCTTTTCTTACACTACTGATTCCATTTTTGAAAGTATGTCACTGATTTTTTTTTAATTTGGATTTCTAATGCTAATTTTAGTGCAGGAATATGGGCAAGCTCTGCTTCCAGCCATTCATATTTATTTCCTTTTATGGAATGTTCTCGGAAACATTTAAGAGCTTTCAAAACTTGTTTTGCTTTCAATGACTAGAGCTAGCTTTTTTAGGGCACCACGCTTGTGCATGGAGGTGATCAGGCATCTAATATGTTTTTATGTGTCCTTAGGAATGCAGTCTATGATATAAACTACAGAAAATACTTATAACATTTAAAAAATTCAACAGTCCCTTATGTTTATGAGATTTATTTTCACCTTTTTTAGGGTGTTAGAGGGGTGACTACCTTTATCTCCCTTTTTCTATCCCTTTTTCATAGTTTTACTTGTATTAAAAATAAATATGCACAAAAGAAAGCTCACATTCACTTAACATATGCTTTTGTAGCAATGCAGTGTGCTTGGGCTAATCTGCCTGTTCACAGTGTGTCTTGCTCTATTCCTTTTGTGAGATTCATCATGTGGCTGGCATTTAACAGAGAAAATAAGGTAGCTTGCCCAGAGATCAATCCCAGGACTTGCTCCTTATCAGCCTGGAGTTTTTGCCCACTGAACCCCTCTTTAATACCCCTCAATGTAATGGTTTTAATAGGACCTATCTAAGCACCTTATGGATTAGCCAGTTCATTCTCATCCACCTTATGCTTAGGTGCTGCGATTTTCCCCATTACCAAAAGGAAACTCAAGATGAGAGTAAGTAAGTAGGTGTCAAAGCGCAAAGCTAGAATGTGGCAGAGCTGAAATTCAAAGCCCCTCATCTACTGTGTTGTACAATTCTGGCTAAATTCAGTGGACAGTTTCATAACACTTCCCATAACAATGGGAAGGCTAGGGGGGCACTGGTCATGGGATCAGAAATGGTGGGACTGAACCGCCACTTCCCCTTCTAATAATTATAAGAAAAAGTAGGGTAGGTACCTCTTCACCTCGAGCTTTAGTTGATGAAATAAGAGTGAAGATTCCCACTTCACCCGATGTATATCATAAGAAGGTCATGAAGCAATAAGTCTATGAATGCAAAGCACAGTATGAAGTATAACATAAGGGGTGAGACATAATAACATTTCTCTTAAAATTTTGAAAAGTGTAAACAATTACAGAGAAGTACACAGATTAAAAGTGTATACTCATTATCAGTAATTATGTCTATGGTTTGTCATTTTTTAAGGAATTGAGAAACTAAACAGTAGCCTCCCACCCTATTTTCCCCGTCTCAGAGTTTACTCCCCACCTTTGCCCACAGACAGCCACCACGATGATCTCTTGTGTAGTCTGCAGGCCATGTTTACACACTTTCACTGAAAATTTGTGTAGCTGTTTAATTGCTTTGGGTTTTCACAAATTGAGAGAAATGCTGTCCATCTATATGAAGCAATTGAATTTTGAAAATTTTTCATTACACATGTTTTTGAGCTCTTTTTTGTATTTCTATATCTCTGATTCAAGAGTGTGATCACAAATATTTATCCATTTTCCTACTGATACTCTGTATTCAAATTCGGCTGTGCTTTAATAAGCAGCTTTGCACACATCTGATGTGCCCATGGAAAATCTTCTCTCCACATGTACCCTACATCAGAGGCATACTAAGATCCATGGCACAGTACTCTAATATCATAAGCATGCCTTATTTTTAAAATGTTTCATGTTTATTATGTTGTTTCATGTACTGAATCATTTGCAAGCATCACATTTCTAATGAGCACAATGAAATAAATGTTTTGGATTATAGTTCTTTGGTTTAATGGTGTCTTGAAAGATCTTCCCTGGATATTAAAGAAGAAAGCACTTAAAATAGTCTGTCATCTGGCCACGATTATTTTCAAAAATGCAGATTTCATCAAATTCCTCACCTTAAAGCCTTTCAATTAAATTGACATCCATGAAACCAAACAGGAACTGAATTCTTAGTATGCCTCAAAGAATACCCAATGATCTCAACCCCTATTTTCTTCTTTAATCTCTTGATTTGTGCCCCTGACCTATGCTTTATCTATACTGAATCCCTTGTAGTTCCCAACCTGTACTTAATGGTTTAATATCTTCATACTTTGTTAATGCTGCATCCTCTGTCATTTCTCAAAAGACAATCCTTTTGCATTTGGTGTACATACCTGGCCTCTAATTGAATACCAATTGATTTTAGGATCAGAATTGGAAAAAAGGACCAAAAAGGTGTACTATGTTCCCATCAGTGATTTTACTTGGGATTTGAAAGACTCAAAGCAGGTAGCATAAGCACACACAGACAATGACTACGTGGGAAGATCTGGTAATATCTCAGGCCAGCTGCCAGGCCACTCCATGTGAGGAGTGTATTCTCACAAGACACAGAGCTAAAGTGGGCAGGGTCTGGAAGAGAAGTCCTCCCTCCTTCCTTAACCATTGCTTGTATTGTGATTGCCAGAAGGCCTCCCTGGGCATATGTGCCATGCCACCTCAATCTGGGGCAGCTGCAACTTCAGGGGTTTACAGTAATTCTGAAAACCAGACACTACCTGTGAATTAGCAGATCATAATTCAGTATGTTGCAGACAGTAGTGTTGCAATAAGATAAATCCAGGTATTTAATCTCCAGATGTCTATCTCTAAGTCTAAGAGAAATGTTTAGGTTGAATTATGTCCTCCCCAAGTTCATATACCGAAGTCCTAACCCCTAGTACCTCAGAATAACTCTATTTGAAACAGGAACTTGAAGGAGATAACTAAGTTAAAATGAGGTCTTTAGGGTGGGCCCTGATCCAATCTGACTGGTGTCCTTATAAGAGGAGGGAATTTGGCCACACAGAGACACCAGGGCTGTGGGAGCAGAGATGGCAATCACGTGAGGACACAGGCTGGCCATCTGCAAGTCAACGAGAAAGGCCTCGGAAGAAACCAGCCCTGCCACCACCTTGATCTTGAACTTCAAGTCTCCAAAACTGGTGAGAAAATAAATTCTGTTGTTTCAGCCACCCAGACATGGTATTTGTTATGGCAGCCCAAGAACTGGTATCTAGAGCAGAGCCTGGCACAGAGCAGAAGCTAAGTAGCTGTTGTACGAGAAGAAGACCAATTGCAGGATTAGGTCATGTTCATATTTCTGTGCAGACCCAGAGCATGGTATGACATAAATCCACACTCTGTGGATATGATTATAGAGTTGTAATCATATGTACGAGTAGTTGTTAAGTGAATGCGAGATGTCAAATATCTTCTTCAGAAACCTAGTTAGTGCAGAATTTGCATTCTCTTTTCAAATTCGGTGTTTTTTTTAAATTTTGTTTTCTTATAAATTTAACAAATCATAGATGGTGTGTGCAATGCTCTAAACATGGTTCTCAAAGTTTTATAGAAATTGACACATTAAGTGCTCATAATGATCCTTGTTGGATTTTTAAAAGGGAGTTGTAGTGTCTTGAAAAGTAGTGTTGCTGAGATAATGTGAGGAGAAAGGGGGCCTGTTTCTAGCTTTGGTGTGCTCAGCAATAATTCCAGTATGGATCTGGGGATCAATAGAGAAATTAAAACCTAGAATAGTAACAGGCAGCAGGAGGGTTGGGAAATCATCACTGCTGATTTAAATTAGTGCAAAGGGAATGTAAACCTTATGCATGATATATTTTTTTAAATTCCATTTTAGTAGTAATTTTCATTGGGTTCAACTACATGGTCACTTAAAAAAAAAGCTTATATATTAGTGTGTCAAGAACAGTGAAGGGTCTGAAAATGTACCCAGCTTGCAAGCTAACAAGACAGTCTGTACAGTTTTGTAAACGTTATGACACAAGAAGACAGTAGACTTCAGTGTTGAAGGCAATGGACTTTCTTAATCTCGTGGCCGTTCAGGCAACATGAGTTTCACGTTCATATCTGTTCTCATCCCCCTACAAGTTCATGGGGGTAATACAGAGACCCAGGCAGACACTGTAACCACAGTAGATTTGTGCCACAACTGAGCAGCTCTGGGGCTATGCAATCTCCAGCCTTACGAAGGGAACTTCTAGCAAACCTGCCCAGCTTTGACTTGGAGGGAGTCATTATCTTTATTATCCTGGACAGCACACAAATCTGCCTTTGGTCTCAAAGTCAGATACTTCCATCTTCCTATGTAAATATCCTTGAAAATATGGTAAAGAAAAGCTGCCATAAAGTGAAGAAGTGTAAAGAACCCATGAAACTTTGTCTCCCTACCTGCTGATGTTTTCATTATTCTCTCTATGTATTTTCATGAAACATTGAGAGGCGGCTATTTGCACCTAAAGTCCTCTTTCTCCTTTTAAAGAAATGTTGTCTGTGTGCTTTTTAAAAATTCACATAACCATTCGTACAGTTTCTTCTGAACCTCACTGTGAATTCCAGTTTGATTTACTATGCTAAATGATTCATTCATTCAACAGATATTTACTGAGCACTAACTATGTACCAGACACTGTACTAGCAACTAGAGATACAATAATGAACAAAACAGACAAAACCCCTCTGCCCCTGGAGAGAAGAGAGGGTCATGCAATTAACAAATAATATAATTTTACAGACTGTTAAACACTATTAAGAAATGACAGACAGCTAAGTGATAGATAATGGCAATTGGCAGCATTAGATGAAAGGTATCAGCAAAATGCCGTCTTAGAAATGATTTTGACACTTGACAGATGAAAAGCAGCAGCAGAGATCAGGGGTGAAGCATATTCCAAGAGGTGAGGAGAGCTACTATAAAGATCCTGGAATGGACAAGGTGAGCTGCTTGGTGAGATGAAGACATGCAGGCCTGAATACAGGGGGGAAGGTGAAAGTTACAGGAAACTAGGTCAGAGGTAGACAGAGCCCTGAACATATGGGATTTCCTTGTAAATACTGAATAGTTCAGTTTTTAAGTGTTATGGGTATAGTTGGTGTAAGTAAAATCTAAAGGTTTCAAGGTGGGATGGCTTGTCTATGGTGGCAGCTCTGGAAATGGAGAAAAGTAGATTACTTTGGAAAGTTCAAAACTGGAGCCAATTAAATCATTTTATGTGTCTCTGCTAGTTTATATGCTCAAGTTTAATTTTATTCTCAAGCTTATCCTATATTCACTTTTAATTCTGACATCTATTAATGACAAAATCTTTTCAAAGATAAACCAGATTTTTAATTATTTTATGTAATGTAATTGGTCACATCATCTTAAAATACATCATAACAGGAAATAAGCCAGGGATACTGGAAAACTCTTGCTAAGAAAAGAATATTATTTGATAGAACAAAATAATTATCACATAACAGTCTCTAATAGAAATAAAGGAATTGAACACATAAATAACCGCTGTTTCTGCTCAGAAGCACTAATTTAGCTTCATAACAGACAGAATGACTAACTATTATATATGTTTAGAACAAAGCAAAGATTCTTAAGATATTTAGGCAAACAAAGCCATGAAATTCTAAACATTTCTTAAATCTTCTTGGGCAGTGAGGCTCTCAAATGGGGAAACAGCTTGTTTTGTAAAATTGCTGCAATATGCTCAGGCTAAAATGTGAGAATAGGATTAATAGAAATGAGGAAATACACTATACAAAATAATTCATCTCAAACATGGAATTGATAAGGAAAATCAGATTCTTATTAAATATGATCTTGACATATTTATGTTGAATTTATTTTGTAACAATTTGTTATATTTTTCCTCCATCTTAGTTTTAAAACACAGGTTCATGTTCAGAAAAATAGAAAAAGTCCAGAAAAAGATGTTCAGAAAACAAAACATTTTAAGTGAAAACAGTTTCTCTCAATATTTGATTTGTTTCATCTCTAAAAGCATGACTTTTGCCTGAAGCAAATTGATTACATGAACTTCTAGGATTAATCATTCTAATGAATCAATATGGTCTGAAGCAGCAGAAATATGCAAGATAAATATTCTGAAGTCATCATTATCATATACCATCCATAAAACACTGACAACTAGTCTAGGATTTAAGCATAATTTTTTAAAATGTAGTTATAATTTAGAACTATATTATGTAATGTTTTCTTAGTTTAACATATTCTTTTAAAATGTGTTGTGTGCAGCTAGGTGTTGAATAAGAAGACCCTTATAACTACTGATCTTGAAAAGCTTTTAGTTGTTATAGATATTTAAAAGGCAGGAATTGATTTGATCAACTGAACCCACCAGCCACTGTCAATGGAAAACATACATTTTATGTTTATAAAAAGACAGAGAAAGAGAGAAGATATTTGTTAGTAGCTTGAGACTTTCCAGAACTGAACAGGGAAGAAAATGATGTACAATTTGCCAAGAAACACTTCAATTGTGTAAATATAATTAACCATGTAAACATGTAAGAAATCTATTTCCATACTTTCACACTTTATTGATACTGTAACACCAAATCAGATCTTCTATTCTTTGGATATTAGAAAAAAGATTTGATGTATGTCATTTCTGTTTTTGCTTTGCTTTTAAGGAAGTAGTAGGTCTGTCATGTTAACAACTCCTCCAACTTTAACTGATTTCAAAGTGAGCTACAGTGATGCCATTTTTACATATACTAAAGTGGCAGAGAAACCTGATAAGCCAGCAGTCCATTCTACACTAGATAGGTGCAAAGACTGAGTCTTGGTACGCTGGGATCTACCAACCATTTGGCTCAGTGTCATACAGGCCTTTACTTAACAGTGTCTTCTATATTTCAATTGCATCTGTTGGATAGCTAGTCTCTCCTGCTTCTTGTCTTATACATTGTTTTAAATGTTTCAAACTATCAGCTTCCATGAAAACTCTGTCCCACAGACTTACATTGGATAAATTATCATACTTTGCCTGCAAATTGGCTGAGTTTCAGTAGCTTGTTTATAGTGGTTCTGTCTCCCTATTTAGTATGAAGCATGACTTACTAGTGACATTACTGAACTTGCATATAAAGACTTTTTATTGCTGTGTGTTCAGAGGAACACACTATGAATACTGCAGAAACTGCCTCCTTTACGTCTTTAACCTTGTCCTTTTCATTGCCCTTCCCTGTTCTATTTGTTAGTATCATAATCTTTTCACCACCCACATAGTTTTTCTTGTCAAAGAACACCACATTTCTCTTTCACCTTTTTTCACCACTGAATCATTGCTGTTTGTTTTGACCTCCAACAGCTTCTGAAAAACTCCATTCTATTCCTTCTTTTATCTAAAATAAACCTTACTTTGCACCAAATTCAACTGAATTGCATTTTCTTGGCTTACTCTATAGAATTCCAACTCGCTGATTGTTTCATATATCTTTCTAAAAAACAATTTTGGGGTACAGATGGCTGCAACTGCCCACGGTCCACAGACAAAACCACCACTCCAACTAGCAGCAATCTTTGGCACCTATATTAATTTCTTGTTATTAGATCTCTGGGAACAGGTTGATAGAATTAAGGTAATTCCTTTCTTATAGTCTTGATGCTGTTTTCTAAAATAAAACACAGCCACACTGTCCAGAGTAGCAGTTAAAATTTTAACACTATCATGACCATTCCCACTAAGAGAGCCGTCAACATAAATTGCTGTTAAGAACATGGGGATTTTTATTGTTATTTTCTTCATCACAGATAATTACTGTAGCAAATAAATGTTCACAGAGAATTGCAGCCTAGGTTACATCAGACTTCCTTTAGTTGACTGTGATATGCTTCCTGCAGAATAAATAACAGTACTGGAGATGCAGTGGGATTTCTACAGATGTACCCCCCATCAATATTACTGTTATCAGATTCTACTTTCTCAACTGCTCTGTCTCTACTAAGAGCCAAACTAAATAAATTCCTCTATCAACAAACATTTATTGAGTGCCTGTCTTAAGAAGTGTAATGGCAGTTATCTGCTATCATTAAAAAAAACCCCACTGTGCTGTTAGAACATTTCTCTTGGGACTATTTCCTTTAAATTGATGCAAAATCTGTTGGGTATCTTCCTTCCTTCCTTGTGCGGCATTTGCTAACTCTAGCTGAGATGTTCTTTACATTCAATATTGTCTGATTTGGGGAATATTATTCACATGTTTTGTCTTCTACAGAGTGAAAATGTGATTGTGATCAAGTTTGTAAGAAATATTCATGTAGTGTGGGGCTGCATAATATTTGCGTTTCACCAGGATGAAGCAAACATGATCAGCAAGTGATCAAATTAGGGAATCTCCAGTGAGTTTTCTGGAGAATGTCATTGCCCTGTCTGAACACCACCATCGTTTCAGTTGCTCATGATGACTTCTTGGCATAGCTCCATTGCCACTGCTCTCAGAAATTACTGTCCATCAATCCTAAGCCACTATCTGTTAAGCAATAACCATATGCCTCTGCTTGGGGAAACTACACGCCTTGCATGAAAGGTGGTGAGGACAAACAGGTTCTTACTACCTTTCATAAGGTTAACATTGTTCTCTCCATTCCAAGTGTTCTCTATTCGAGAAAGTAAATGTAATAGGCATCCATTGTTTCTGCATAAACAGAATCCCTTTTTCTTTCACTTGGTAAAAGTACCCATTCCCTCCCTCACCCATTAAAAGCACCTCACTCATTAAAAGCATTATTCCTTCTTTGGCCACAATAAAGTATGGCTGCCTAATATATATTCCCTGACACTTGAAGGATTATCCACAATAGGTGAAAATAAAGGCAATATACAAAACTGGCTAAAAAGCAAATGAGAGAAGAGGCGGAGCCAAGATGGCAGCGTGAGTAGGTCAGTGGGAATCTCCTCTGAAAAACATACATAGTTTTGAAAATACAACAAATAAAACTATCCCTAAAAGAGAGACCAGAAGACACAGGACAACAGCCAGACTACATCCACACCTGCGAGAACCCAGTGCCTGGTGAAAGGGGTAAGATACAAGCCACAGCCCGGCAGGACCAGAGGCCCCTCACCCCAGCTCCCGGCGGGAGGAGAGGAGTCGGAGCGGGGAGGGAGAGGGAGCCCAGGACTGCTAAACACCCAGTCCCAGCCATCGGCAACAGAGCACAGACACAGTGCATGCATGGGGTGCTGGAAACTAGGGAAGCAGGACAGTAAGGCCTGTGAGCAGGTCCCGCAGCCGGTGCCTCTGGGACAGAGAAAAGAGAGTGCTTTTTCAAAGTCTTAAAGGGACAGGGACACCACAAACGGATGGAAGCATCATGGGTCACAGTCCAGCAGCTGGAAATTCCAGGGAACTCCGGGTGCACTAACCCCCCTGGGCAAAAGCTCTCAGACCCCTCACGGAGGTAAAGAGCCAAACTGCCCCCCATCCATTACCCCTCCAGGGCCCTGCCATAGCAGAGCAGCAGCCTGAGGCTGTCTACGCCCACAGCAAGGGAGCTTCCTCCATACCAGCCGGGCAAGATACAGAGACCCAGTCTACACGCAATTGCCCAACACAAGCCACTAGGGGTCGCAGTTGTCCCAGTAAAGAAAGGCCAGGCGCAAGTGGAAAAAGTCTAGGCTCTCCCAGCTGACAAACCATTAGCATACCACTGCGCCTATCAACATGACAAAGGCAAAAAAATTTGATCAAGACAAGACTAACCCAGACAGCTTCGGCATCTGCTACATCTTCCCCTGAGAAGGAACCTGGGAAGATAGATTTAACCAGTCTTCCTGAAAAAGAATTCAAAACAAAAGTCATAAGCATGCTGATGGACTTGCAGAGAAATATGCAAGAACTAAGGAGGGAGAATACAGAAATAAAACACTCTCTGGAAGGACTTCAAAGCAGAATGGACAAGATGCAACAGACCATTAATGGACTAGAAAACAGAGAACAGGAATGCAGAGAAGCTGATTCAGAGAGAGATAAAAGGATCTCCAAGAATGAAAGAATATTAAGAGAACTGAGTGACCAATCGAAACGGAACAATATCTGCATTATAGGGGTACCAGAAGAAGGGAGAGAAAAAGGGATAGAAAGTGTCTTTGAAGAAATAATTGTTGAAAACTTCCCCAAACTAGGGGAGGAAATGGCTTCTCAGACCACAGAGGTACACAGAACTCCCATGACAAGTGATCCAAGGAGGGCAACACCAAGACACATAATAATTAAAATGGCAAAGATCAAAGACAAGGACAAAGTATTAAAGGCAGCCAGAGAGAAAAAAAAGGTCACCTACAAAGGAAAACCCATCAGGCCATCATCACACTTCTCAACAGAAACCTTACAGGCCAGAAGAGAATGGCATGATATACTTAATGCAATGAAACAGAAGGGCTTGAACCAAGACTACTGTATACAGCACAATTATCATTGAAATATGAAGGAGGGATTAAACAATTCCCAGAGAAGCAAAAGTTGAGGGAATTTCCCCCCACAAACCACCTCCACAGGGCATCTTACAGGGACTGCTCTAGATGGGAGCACTCCTAAAAAGAGCACAGAACAAAACACCCAACATATGAAGAAGGGAGGAAGAGGAATAAGAAGGGAGAGAAATAAAGAATCATCAGACCACGTTTATAAAAACTCAACAAGCGAGTTAAGTTAGACAGTAAGATAGTAAAGAAGCTAACCTTGAACCTTTGGTAACCACAAACTTAAAGCCTGCAATGGCAGTAAGTACACACCTTTCAATAATCACCCTAAATGTAAATGGACTGAATGCACCAATCAAAAGACACAGAGTAATAGAATGGATAAAAAAGCAAGACCCAGGGCGGAGCCAAGATGGCGGCGTGAGTAGAGCAGTGGAAATCTCCTCCCAAAAACACATAGAGCTATGAAAATATAACAAAGAAAAATCTTCCTAAAATAGAGACCACAGGACACAGGACAACATCCAGACCACATCCACACCTGCAAGAACCCAGCACCTTGTGAAGGGGGGCTCCACCATTTTGGAGGAACAGCCCCAGCCAGGCCAAGCCCACAGCAACAGCGGAGATAAACCCCAAAGCAACTGGGCAGGAAGCAGAAGCCCTGTCCGCGCACAGCTGCCCAGCACAAGCCACTAGAGGTCGCTATTCTCCCAGGAAAAGGCTACAAACCAACAAGAAGGGAAGCTCTTCCAGCGGTCACTTGTACCAGCTCTGCAAACTATCTCTATCACCATGAAAAGGCAAAACTACAGGCAGACAAAGATCACAGAGACAACACCTGAGAAGGAGACAGACCTAACTAGTCCTCCTGAAAAAGAATTCAAAATAAAAATCATGAACATGCTGACAGAGATGCAGAAAAAAATGCAAGAGCAATGGGATGAGATGCAGAGAAAAATGCAAGAGCAGTGGGATGAAGTCCGGAAGGAGATCACAGATGTCAGGAAAGAGATCACAGAAGTGAAACAATCCCTGGAAGGATTTATAAGCAGAATGGATAAGATGCAAGAGGCCATTGAAGGAATAGAAGCCAGAGAACAGGAACGTATAGAAGCTGACATAGAGAGAGATAAAAGGATCTCCAGGAATGAAACAACACTAAGAGAAATATGTGACCAATACAAAAGGAAAAACATTCGTATTATAGGGATACCAGAAGAGGAAGAAAGAGGAAAAGGGATAGAAAGTGTCTTTGAAGAAATAATTGCTGAAAACTTCCCCAAACTGGGGGAGGAAATAATCGAACAGACCATGGAATTATACAGAACCCCCAACAGAAAGGATCCAAGGAGGACAACACCAAGACACATAATAATTAAAATGGCAAGGATCAAGGACAAGGAAAGAGTTTTAAAGGCAGCTAGAGAGAAAAAGGTCACCTATAAAGGAAAACCAATCAGGCTAACATCAGACTTCTCAACAGAAACCCTACAGGCCAGAAGAGAATGGCATGATATACTTAATGCAATGAAACAGAAGGGCCTTGAACCAAGGATACTGTATCCAGCACGACTATCATTTAAATATGATGGTGGGATCAAACAATTCCCAGAGAAGCAAAAGCTGACGGAATTTGCTTCCCACAAACCACCTCTACAGGGCATCCTACAGGGACTGCTGGTGAAGGGAGCACTCCTAAAGAGAGCACAGAACAAAACACACAACATATGAAGACTGGAGGAGGAGGAATAAGAAGGGAGAGAAGAAAAGACTCTCCAGACAGTGTATATAACAGCTCAATAAGCGAGCTAAGTTAGGCAGTAAGATACTAAAGAAGCTAACCTTGAACCTTTGGTAACCACGAATCTAAAGCCTGCAATGGCAATAAGTACATATCTTTCAATAGTCACCCTAAATGTAAATGGACTTAATGCACCAATCAAAAGACATAGAGTAATAGAATGGATAAAAAAGCAAGACCCATCTATATGCTGCTTACAAGAAACTCACCTTAAACCCAAAGATAAGCATAGACTAAAAGTCAAGGGATGGAAAAACATATTTCAGGCAAACAACAGTGAGAAGAAAGCAGGGGTTGCAGTACTAATATCAGACAAAATAGACTTCAAAACAAAGAAAGTAACAAGAGATAAAGAAGGCCACTACATAATGATAAAGGGCTTAGTCCAACAAGAGGATATAACCATTCTAAATATATATGCACCCAATACAGGAGCACCAGCATATGTGAAGCAAATACTAACAGAACTAAAGAGGGAAATAGACTGCAATGCATTCATTGTAGGAGACTTCAACACACCACTCACCCCAAAGGATAGATCCACCGGGCAGAAAATAAGTAAAGACACACAGGCACTGAACAACACACTAGAACAGATGGACCTAATAGACATCTATAGAACTTTACATCCAAAAGCAACAGGATATACATTCTTCTCAAGTGCACATGGAACATTCTCCAGAATAGACCACATACTAGCTCACAAAAAGAGCCTCAGTAAATTCCACAATATTGAAATTCTACCAACCAATTTTTCAGACCACAAAGGTATGAAAGTAGAAATAAATTCTACAAAGAAAACAAAAAGGCTCACAAACACATGGAGGCTTAACAACATGCTACTAAATAATCAATGGATCAATGAACAAATCAAAATAGAGATCAAGGAATATATAGAAACAAATGACAACAACAACACTAAGCCCCAACTTCTGTGGGATGCAGCGAAAGCAGTCTTAAGAGGAAAGTATATAGCAATCCAGGCACACTTGAAGAAGGAAGAACAATCCCAAATGAATAGTCTAACATCACAATTATTAAAACTGGAAAAAGAAGAACAAATGAGGCCTAAAGTCAGCAGAAGGAGGGACATAATAAAGATCAGAGAAGAAATAAACAAAATTGAGAAGAATAAA
This sequence comes from Manis javanica, assembly GCF_040802235.1. Taxonomy (NCBI): domain Eukaryota; kingdom Metazoa; phylum Chordata; class Mammalia; order Pholidota; family Manidae; genus Manis; species Manis javanica. The sequence goes on from NC_133164.1 coordinate 17,432,240, forward strand.
ACAATAGCAAAAATCAACGAAACCAAGAGCTGGTTCTTTGAGAAAATAAACAAAATAGATAAGCCTCTAGCCCAACTTATTAAGAGAAAAAGAGAGTCAACACAAATCAACATAATCAGAAATGAGAATGGAAAAATCACGACAGACTCCACAGAAATACAAAGAATTATTAAAGACTACTATGAAAACCTATATGCCAACAAGCTGGAAAACCTAGAAGAAATGGACAACTTCCTAGAAAAATACAACCTCCCAAGACTGACCAAGGAAGAAACACAAAAGTTAAACAAACCAATTACAAGCAAAGAAATTGAAACAGTAATCAAAAAACTACCCATGAACAAAACCCCGGGGCCGTACGGATTTACCTCGGAATTTTATCAGACACACAGAGAAGACATAATACCCATTCTCCTTAAAGTGTTCCACAAAATAGAAGAAGAGGGAATACTCCCAAACTCATTCTATGAAGCCAACATCACCCTAATACCAAAACCAGGAAAAGACCCCACCAAAAAAGAAAATTACAGACCAATATCCCTGATGAATGTAGATGCAAAAATACTCAATAAAATATTAGCAAACAGAATCCAACAGTATATCAAAAGGATCATACACCATGACCAAGTGGGGTTCATCCCAGGGATGCAAGGATGGTACAACATTCGAAAATCCATCAACATCATCCACCACATCAACAAAAAGAAAGACAAAAACCACATGATCATCTCCATAGATGCTGAAAAAGCATTTGACAAAATTCAACATCCATTCATGATAAAAACTCTCAGCAAAATGGGAATAGAGGGCAAGTACCTCAACATAATAAAGGCCATATATGATAAACCCACAGCCAGCATTATACTGAACAGCGAGAAGCTGAAAGCATTTCCACTGAGATCGGGAACCAGACAGGGATGCCCACTCTCCCCACTGTTATTTAACATAGTACTGGAGGTCCTAGCCACGGCAATCAGACAAAACAAAGAAATACAAGGAATCCAGATTGGTAAAGAAGAAGTTAAACTGTCACTATTTGCAGATGATATGATACTGTACATAAAAAACCCTAAAGACTCCACTCCAAAACTACTAGAACTGATATCGGAATACAGCAAAGTTGCAGGATACAAAATCAATACACAGAAATCTGTAGCTTTCCTATACACTAACAATGAATCAATAGAAAGAGAAATCAGGAAAACAATTCCATTCACCATTGCATCAAAAAGAATAAAATACCTAGGAATAAATCTAACCAAAGAAGTGAAAGACTTATACTCTGAAAACTACAAGTCACTCTTAAGAGAAATTAAAGGGGACACTAATAAATGGAAACTCATCCCATGCTCATGGCTAGGAAGAATTAATATCGTCAAAATGGCCATCCTGCCGAAAGCAATATACAAATTTGATGCAATCCCTCTCAAATTACCAGCAATATTCTTCAATGAATTGGAACAAATAATTCAAAAATTCATATGGAAACACCAAAGACCCCGAATAGCCAAAGCAATCCTGAAAAAGAAGAATAAAGTAGGGGGGATCTCACTCCCCAACTTCAAGCTCTACTACAAAGCCATAGTAATCAAGACAATTTGGTACTGGCACAAGAACAGAGCCACAGACCAGTGGAACAGATTAGAGACCCCAGAAATTAACCCAAACATATATGGTCAATTAACATTTGATAAAGGAACCATGGACATACAATGGCAAAATGACAGTCTCTTCAACAGATGGTGCTGGCAAAACTGGACAGCTACATGTAGGAGAATGAAACTGGACCATTGTCTAACCCCATATACAAAGGTAAACTCAAAATGGATCAAAGACCTGAATGTAAGTCACGAAACCATTAAACTCTTGGAAAAAAACATAGGCAAAAACCTCTTAGACATAAACATGAGTGATCTCTTCTTGAACATATCTCCCCGGGCAAGGAAAACAACAGCAAAAATGAGCAAGTGGGACTACATTAAGCTGAAAAGCTTCTGTACAGCGAAAGACACCATCAATAGAACAAAAAGGAACCCTACAGTATGGGGGAATATATTTGAAAATGACAGATCTGATAAAGGCTTGACGTCCAGAATATATAAAGAGCTCACACGCCTCAACAAACAAAAAACAAATAACCCAATTAAAAAATGGGCAGAGGAACTGAACAGACAGTTCTCCAAAAAAGAAATACAGATGGCCAAGAGACACATGAAAAGATGCTCCACATCGCTAATTATCAGAGAAATGCAAATTAAAACTACAATGAGGTATCACCTCACACCAGTAAGGATAGCTGCCATCCAAAAGACAAACAACAACAAATGTTGGCGAGGCTGTGGAGAAAGGGGAACCCTCCTACACTGCTGGTGGGAATGTAAATTAGTTCAACCATTGTGGAAAGCAGTATGGAGGTGCATCAAAATGCTCAAAACGGACCTACCATTTGACCCAGGAATTCCACTCCTAGGAATTTACCCTAAGAACGCAGCAATCAAGTTTGAGAAAGACAGATGCACTCCTATGTTTATCGCAGCACTATTTACAATAGCCAAGAATTGGAAGCAACCTAAATGTCCATCTGTAGATGAATGGATAAAGAAGATGTGGTACATATACACAATGGAATACTACTCAGCCATAAGAAGTGGAAAAATCCAACCATTTGCTGCAACATGGATGGAGCTGGAGAGTATTATGCTCAGTGAAATAAGCCAAGCGGAGAAAGAGAAATACCAAATGATTTCACTCATCTGAGGAGTATAGGAACAAAGGAAAAACTGAAGGAACAAAACAGCAGCAGAATTACAGAACCCAAAAATGGACTAACAGGTACCAAAGGGAAAGGAACTGGGGAGGATGGGTGGGCAGGGAGGGATAAGGGGGGGGAAGAAGAAGGGGGGTATTAAGATTAGCATGTATGGGGGGGAGGGAGAAAGGGGAGGGTGGGCTGCACAACACAGAGAGGACAAGTAGTGACTCTACCACATTTTGCTAAGCTGATGGACAGTAACCGTAATGTGGTTGTTAGGGGGTACCTGATATAGGGGAGAGCATAGTAAACATAGTATTCTTCAGGTAAGTGTAGATTAAAAATTAAAAAAAAAAAAGAAAAGAAAGAAAGAAAGAAAAGGGGGATTACTCCTTAACAGGATAAAACTATTGGTAAATCAAAGATCAACGCATGCTTTAAATATCCTTAATGTTGATCACTTAAAGGGTGTCAGATGATCAGCTATGGAGGTACTCTTTTCTGATAATATTCCTTTCTCTTAATTAAAAAAAAAAAAAAAAAAGCAGTTACTGTGTGCTGACCTCCAATGAGTTCTGCACAGTGGTATAAAGGGCATGTCAAAGTGTGGGCAAAGGGTCTGTTTGTTTCTACGCAGAAGATCAAGGCCTAGCTTGGATACCCAGAAAATGAACTAAGATACGATATGAGGAGGAGCTTCCGGCATCAGCACTCTCTGGAGGACTCGTGCCGGGGGATGATCATCAAAAAGCCTCCACAGGGATCCGGACGATGCTGCGGTTGTGGCTGCATCCAGCCCACCGTCTCCTGGACTTGCCATAAGAAGGAGGAGGGAGATGTCTAGGCTGACATGTGCATACAGTGAGACAACGAATTTGACTGGATCTGTACTGTTGGAACTCAACCAGGAGTTGGGAGGGGTGCAAGTTGTAGCACCCCAAAATCTCATGACTATAGACTATCTATGGTTAAAAGAACATATGGGATGTGAACAGATCCCAGAAATGGGCTGCTTTAATTTGTCTGATGGTTCAAGTACAGTTGGAAAATATCCATCATATCATAGATAAATTTTCACAAATGCCTAGGGTGCCTAAATGGTTTTCTTGGCTTCACTGGAGATGGCTGGTAATTATAGATTTGCTTTGTTTATGTCACTGTATTCCTATTATGTTAATATGTGTGTGCAAATTAGTTAGTAGTTTAAAACCTATACATACTTAAGGTACTATACAAGAAGATATGTCAAAGAAATAATCAATCCTCCCAAGTTTCCTTCACATGCTACATCTATAGCTTTTCTTCTTCCTTCCTAATTACAAACCTTAAATAGAATTCGTGCCTCATATCGAATTTACCGAGTATCATAATTCCTCCAGGTGGTAAAGATACCTCGAGACAAGTGCTGGGCATAGAAGCCACAGGGCATAAATCTGCAAAGAAGTAAAAAGCTAACCTTTGCAAACAATATGGCTTCTCTCTCACTTACCAACTTTACATTTCCCTGTATGGCCCCGGAAGATGACTGGTTAGCCAGAGACGGGTAAGATTCCTCAAGGGAGGAACAACCTAAGACAGGCACAGTCGCAGGGGGGCCATCAGGTGAGAATTTGGGGATCAACAGAGGTGAGGCTCAGAACCTCACCCCCCCTGCTTTGAGAGAAATCTTCTGCATCCGTGGATGTCTTGATGCCCTTGTCTAGCCTGGATTAATACTTAGTCCATAGGCACACACCTGATCATCTGATCATCTACATTTGCCTTCTTACAGCACTAAACTATGTTTTCTACCTTTATCTTGCATCTACCTACCACTTCAGCATTTTATTAAAAATAAAAATAATAATAATAATAGGAGAAATGTGGGATCAACATATAAATCAAGTACAAAAATCAAATGAATATTCATATTTGACCTGATGGTTTATAGGTCATATTGCATGATCAAAACCGAAAGTTTCTGTGATGAATGCCCTTGTACTGTTCACCATGTAAGAATTTATTCACTCTGTAAGAACTTGTTTGTTATGCTTCAGAAGACTGGAGACTGACGAGAATTAGGCTTGAGATGGATTAATGATTGTACATTGAGCATTGACCCCCCTATACTGAATTTTATTGTTGTTAACAACCATTTGATCAATAAATATGAGAGATGCCCTCTCAAAAAAAAAAAAAAAAAAAAAAAAAAAAAGCAAGACCCATCCATATGTTGCTTACAAGAGACTCACCTCAAACCCAAAGACATGCACAGACTTAAAGGCAAGGGATGGAAAAAGATATTTTATGCAAACAACAGAGAGAAAAAAGCAGGTGTTGCAATACTACTATCTGACAAAATAGACTTCAAAATAAAGAAAGTAACAAAAGATGAAGAAGGACATTACATAATGATAAAGGGCTCAGTCCAACAAGAGGATATAACCATTATAAATATACATGCACCCAGTACAGGAGCACCAACATATATGAAACAAATACTAACAGAATTAAAGGAGGAAATAGAATGCAATGCATTCATTTTGGGAGACTTCAACATACCACTCACTCCAAAGGACAGATCCACTAGACAGAAAATAAGTAAGGACACAGAGGCACTGAAAAACACACTAGAACAGATGGACCTAATAGACATCTACAGAGCTCTACATCCAAAAGCAACAGAATACACTTTCTTCTCAAGTGCACATGGAACATTCTCCAGAATAGACCACATACCAGGCCACAAAAGGAGCCTCAGTAAATTCCAAAAGATTGAAATCCTACCAACCAACTTTTCAGACCACAAAGGCATAAAACTAGAAATAAATTGTACAAAGAAAGCAAAAAGGCTCATTAACACATGGAGGCTTAACAACATGCTCCTAAATAATCAGTGGATAAATGACCAAATTAAAATGGAGATCCAGCAATATATGGAAACAAATGACAACAACAACACAAAGCCCCAACTACTGTGGGATACAGCAAAAGCAGTCGTAAGAGGAAAGTACATAGCAATCCAGGCATATTTAAAGAAGGAAGAACAATCCCAAATGAATGGTCTATTTCACAATTATTGAAATTGGAAAAAGAAGGACAAATGAGGCCTAAGGTCAGCAGAAGGAGGGACATAATAAAGATCAGAGAAGAAATAAACAAAATTGAGAAGAATAAAACAATAGCAAAAATCAATGACACCAAGAGCTGGTTCTTTGAGAAAATAAACAAAATAGATAAGCCCCTAGCCAGACTTTTTAAGAGGAAAAGAGAGTCAACACACATCAACAGAATCAGAAGTGAGAAAGGAAAAATCACGACGGACCCCCCAGAAATACAAAGAATTTTTACAGAGTACTATGAAAACCTATATGCCAACAAGCTGGGAAACCTAGGAGAAATTGACAACTTCCTAGAAAAATACAACCTTCCAAGACTGACCCAGAAAGAAACAGAAAATCTAAACAGACCAATTACCAGCAACGAAATTGAAGCGGTAATCAAAAAACTACCAAAGAACAAAACCCCTGGGCCAGATGGATTCACCTCAGAATTTTATCAGACATACAGAGAAGACATAATACCCATTCTCCTTAAAGTTTTCCACAAAATAGAAGAGGAGGAAATACTCCCAAACTCATTCTATGAAGCCAACATCACCCTAATACCAAAACCAGGCAAAGACCCCACCAAAAAAGAAAACTACAGACCAGTATCCCTGATGAATGTAGATGCAAAAATACTCAAGAAAATACTAGCAAACTGAATTCAAAAATACATCAAGAGGATCATACACCATGACCATGTGGGTTTCATCCCAGGGATGCAAGGATGGTACAACATTCGAAAATCCATCAACATCATCCACCACATCAACAAAAAGAAAGACAAAAACCACATGATCATCTCCATAGATGCTGAAAAAGCATTTGACAAAATTCAACATCCATTCATGATAAAAACTCTCAACAAAATGGGTATAGAGGGCAAGTACCTCAACATAATAAAGGCCATATATGATAAACCCACAGCCAACATCATACTGAACAGTGAGAAGCTGAAAGTTTTTCCTCTGTGATTGGGAAAAAGACAGGGATGTCCACTATCCCCACTGTTATTCAACATAGTACTGGAGGTCCTAGCCACAGCAATTAGACAGAAGAAAGAAATACAAGGAATCCAGATTGGTAAAGAAGAAGTTAAACTGTCACTATTTGCAGATGACATGATATTGTACATAAAAAACCCTAAAGACTCCACCCCAAAACTACTAGAACTGATATCAGAATACAGAAAAGTTGCAGGATACAAAATTAACACACAGAAATCTGTGGCTTTCCTATACACTAACAATAAATTAACAGAAAGAGAAATCAGGAAGACAATTTCATTCACAATAGCATGAAAAAGAATAAAATACCTAGGAATAAACCTAACCAAGGACGTGAAAGACCTATACTCTGAAAACTATAAGACACTCTAAAGAGAAATTAAAGAGGTCACTAACAAATGGAAACTCATCCCATGCTCCTGGCTAGAAAGAATTAATATAATCAAAATGGCCATCCTGCCCAAAGCAATATACAGATTTGATGCAATCCCTATCAAATTACCAACAGCATTCTTCAATGAACTGGAACAAATAGTTCAAAGATTCATATGGAAACACCAAAGACCCCGAATAGCTAAAGCAATCCTGAGAAGGAAAAATAAAGTTGGGGGGAGGGGATCTTACTCCCCAACTTCAAGCTCTACTACAAAGCCACAGTAATCAAGACAATTTGGTACTAGCACAAGAACTGAGCCACAAACCAATGGAATAGAATAGAGACTCCAAACATTAACCCAAACATATATGGTCAACTAATATTTGATAAAGGGGCCATGGACATACAATGGGGAAATGACAGTCTCTTCAACAGATGGTGCTGGCAAAACTGGACAGCTACATGTAAGAGAATGAAACTGGATCACTGTCTAACCCCATACACAAAAGTAAATTCGAAATGGATCAAAGACTTAAATGTAAGTCATGAAACCATAAAACTCTTAGAAAAAAACATAGGCAAAAATCTCTTAGACATAAATATGAGTGACCTCTTCTTGAACATATCTCCCCAGGCAAGGGAAACAAAAGCCAAAATGAAGAAATGGGACTATATCAAGCTTAAAAGCTTCTGTACAGCAAAGGACACCATCAATAGAACAAAAAGGTATCCTACAGTATAGGAGAATATATTCGTAAATGACAGATCCGACAAATGGTTGACATCCAAAATACATAAAGAGCTCACACACCTCAACAAACAAAAAACAAATAACCCAATTAAAAAATGGGCAGAGGATCTGAACAGACACTTCTCCAAAGAAGAAATTCATATGGCCAACAGACACATGAAAAGATGCTCCACATCGCTTGTCATCAGAGAAATGCAAATTAAAACCACAATGAGGTATCATCTGACACCAGTAAGGATTGCTACCATCCAAAAGACAAACAACAACAAATGTTGGCGAGGTTGTGGAGAAAGGGGAACCCTCCTACGCTGCTGGTGGGAATGTAAATTAGTTCAACCATTGTAGAAAGCAGTATGGAGGTTCCTCAAAATGCTCAAAATAGAAATACCATTTGAACCAGGAATTCCACTTCTAGGAATTTACCCTAAAAATGCAGCACTCCAGTTTGAAAAAGACAGATGCACCCCTATGTTTATAGCTGCACTATTTACAATAGCCAAGATATGGAAGCAACCTAAATGTCCATCAGTAGATGAATGGATAAAGAAGATGTGGTACATATACACAATGGAATATTGCTCAGCTATAAGAAAAAAACAGATCCTACCATTTGCAACAACATGGATGGAGCTAGAGGGTATTATGCTCAGTGAAATAAGCCAGGCAGAGAAAGACAAGTACCAAATGATTTCACTCATATGTGGAGTATAAGAACAAAAGAAAACTGAAGGTACAAAACAGCAGCAGAAGCACAGAACCCAAGAATAGACTACAGTTACCAAAGGGAAAGGGACTGGGGAGGATAGGTGGGAAGGAAGGGATAAGGGCGGGAAAAAAGAAAGGAGACATTACGATTAACATGTATAGTGTGGGGGGTCATGGGAGGGCTGTGCAACACAGAGAAGACAAGTAGTGATTTTACAGCATCTTACTATGTTGATGGACAGTGACTGTGAATGGGTATGCAGGGGGGACTCGGTGAAGGGGGGAGCCTAGTGAACATAATGTTCTTTATGTAATTATAGATTAATGGTACCAAAAAAAAAAGCATATGAGAAATGATGCACACCGTATTATAGCAGTGAATCTCAGTAAAGCCCTTTGATGCTCCCATCTCCTTACCATCTTTCCCATTTTCAGGAATATACCCCATTTCAAGTTATTTTGAATTACTGTTCTACAAAATTTCATGTGTAAAGTGTAGATCAATAGTGTAGAGTTAATAAGGTGGTCCTGTTTTAAAGAAAATAAAAATAATAGCTAATACATATCTCAGATTTGCCATATGTCAGAGACTGCTCCAAGGGCTTTATATATATGAGCTTCTTTAATCCTCACAACAACCCTATTAAAATTTAAGGCAGAAAAGTTACATAAATTGCCCAAGGCTTAAGGGGGCAGAGTTGAGATCTATGCCCAAGTAGTTCTGCTCCCAAACTGCCTCTAAACCATGTTTATATACTGAAAAGAAGAAGAGCTGAAATCTGTGTTAGCTCTGCAGGCATCACTTTTGGTGTAATGGGACCTAAATAAAAATTTTTTTATACTAGCCTACTAGTGTCAGTGCCAAAGTTGGGACTTTAATTTTTTTCCAGCTTTATTGAAAGACAATTGACACAAATTGTATGTATTTAAGGATATAACTTTTACCATAATCCTGCAGTGTAAAGATGATTTTCAAATGGGTAAACTCTTACTCTTAAACATTATATAACTTTTCCAGGTGACAACTATTGAGAAAAGGGGATGGGATCTAAAAAACCATCTGAACCTGAGGCCTGTGCTCTTCTCTGTGGATGACTAAACATCGGCATGTCAGTATTAAGGCCTGAGAGTTTAGGTCATGGGTCTTTTTCAAATAACCTACTTTAGGAGAGAAAGGTGCACTCATTTTCTTCATACAATGGTGCTCATAACAAATCAGATGTAACTCTAAATTCCATTTGATCTTATAAGATAGACTGCTATGCAAATAAGTAGAGAAAGAAATGTTAGGCACATATCATAGAGAAGAGTGACAACTGAGTTGGGGCTCAAAGTATGAATGGCATTGGCCAGGCAAAGGAACAGGAAAGCAGATGTTTAAGATGGATTAGAACAGCTTGCATAAAGCTAAGTGAAAAAGCACAAGACAATTGAGTTGCTCACTGTCAATGGATTTTAGAAAGTGTCAAATGACTGGGAATATGTTTGAACATATGTCTGGGGCCAGGTTGTTAAGGGCTTTGTTTGCTTAGATAAGTCAAATGCAGTTAGCAATGGAGACTCATAATTGGTTTTTGTAAAAAGAAGAGGTGTGATTGGTTCACTTCCCAACTGTTTATTGAACATCCATATGTACAAAATATTGCTCAAGCACTGTAGGACTCAATGGAATAAAGATGTATCCTGATAATACCATGAAGGTAGACAACAGCCACGTAGACACACAAGACATGGGAAAAGGGTCCTGTGTAGATATATAAGCAACGTTGTGGAGCACTATGTAGAATGCTCTTGATAGAAACTCCAGAAAAAATTTGGGACATCAAGGGAATTTGGGGATGGGTGGAGATGGATTTTAGAGGAAACAAAAAAACATGAGGAAGAAACAGACAGTATCTCCTTTTAGCTTTTCACATTGAATACCTCCATGTTTGAATATATGTTCCATTGAATCATCTTAATGAACACCTACTGATAACTGTGGGAAGTATATAAAGAAGTAATAGGTAGAAATTTGGAAGAATCACTACAAATTGGCAGTTATCATTCTTGGAGTTAATGCATTGTTTTAAGAAATATGAGAAATTAAAAAATAAAGTACATTGGATGCTACTTTATTACCCTTATGCTGTCTGTATATTTTATTGCCTAGTTTTCACTGGAACCATGTAACATGCATGAATAGGCACATGGTGACTTCTCAATAAACATTTGTGGAGTGGATGGACTTTGTACATCTTTTTACTCTAAACAAAGATGTGTTTGGGATCATTAATGCACATGCTATCATAAATGTTTACTATAAATATTTAAATTTATTTTCCTTTACCTCATGCCATACCCAGATTTGATTGCTTTCCAGCTCATAAGTGAAAAGTCACTACATACAGCTAGAGAAAAATGAAATTGGTGACTCCTAAACACATTTATTCAAATGGAATCAGGGCAGCAAAATCTAATTCCATGTATAGTATTGTGAATTATTCATGTTTTTTATAGAAGTGGGCCACAAGCATTTGATGACATTTGGTAAATTCTAACATTTTTATTATGCTGAGTGCTATTGTGCTGCGGATTTACAGTAACTTTACAGGTGTCCTAAATAGCATAAATACTAACATATTACCCCCTCAGTACACATTGTTTTAATTACAATTGTATTTTCAAATAACCTAATTAGTTGACACATCTTTGAACTACTCAGAAAACCAAATAGCTGAATTATTTTTGGTTATTGGCTTAGTAGGAACAAACAGTAATTATAAAGACTAAAATGCTAAGAGAAAATGGAACAGAGCTGTTTTATTTATGATTTATATTCAAACTAAGCCAGAACTATCAGCATTACTAAAAGCAGTATCAAGGTTTTATAATCCTTAGATTCCTTTATATAATTAATTTTATTTTCCTAATATATAGTGGTACAAGTTCCCATGTATACCTATTAATTTTAAATGAAAAGCAGAATGTAATCAAACTCAGTGTAGCTTATCTATTCAGAAGAAAGCTTCTACTTACATTGATCTGATTTAAATATTCATCCCTGTGATTCTGTGACAATAACTTTTTTGTTTTTTTGTAACCTTCACTGTCTGTCCTTCGTTCTTCCTCCACCAATGGTAATACTTGGACAAGGGAAGACCTAAGAGTAGAGTGGATGCTCACTAATGGCAAATAAAAAATGAACAGAAATAAGTATTTGACCTTAAAGTGACCATATGTCAAAATACACATACAATAATAATAACCAAAATACTATGTATCAGTTATGTTAGTTTAAAAACTAGCAATTTAAACTAGGAAACTTGAAATTCAATGTATTCTTTTTCAGTAACTCTTTTTCTTTGGGTATAGATTGAAACAATGACCAATAAGCATGTTTTCTATTTCTTGATGATTTTATTTATTTATTCAGTATGTGGGCATTCTTTTGTTCTTTTACATATAAAAACAGAAGCATTTTATGTAGTTTAGGGAAAGAGTACAGAACTGGAGATTTGGATTCATCAAATGAAGTTTCTGTTACAGACCTAACTTCTCTGAACCTCAAAATTTTAATCCATAAAGCGTAACTGCCATTCTCCGAGGGTGGCTGTGAATTAATATGTGTGAAACCATGTTTAAAAACATTTTTATAAAATATGCAGATCCAAAGTGTTAAGAGATTGTTGTACAAAAATGAAAGGCTAGCCTACCAAACTATAGAAATTAAAAAGTTTAATATAAGTTTTATGTAAATGATCTTTCAATGCTTAGTAGGGAAACGTATAATCTTTTTGACCCATTGATGCCTTTCTTCATGCCAGACTAAAATAAACTTAACAAGCTTTATATAATTTTTTAAAAAAACTGTAATCTTGACCTTGCCTTACCTTTCTTTCTTGAACTTTAACATTATCACTCTACATGCCTTTATATAACAGAGCCAACTGATGTTATTTTGAAATAACCAGAATATGGGACCTATTTTCTAAGAAGTGGCCATATTGGGACCTCTCATTTTAATAGTTTAATCTACTTGTTAAAGAAGAAAATAGCCTCATGACTCGTGAGCTGATAGTAAAAGGAAGCCATGTAAATTCAAAGTCCAGTGAACAAAGCTGTATCTTATTAACAAATAAAAGGAAAAGAAAGAATGGAGGATAGACAGCAGTCTTAGGTAGGATTTAAAATAATTGTAGCTACAAAGAAAAGTAGTTTTTACGGTATCACCTTTTTCAATAAATACTCAAACTGGTGAAGTGATTGCAAAAGCAACTGGATATGCTCACAGAATTAGAGCTGCTAATGAGTTTTCTTGCCACTTTAGTTAATAATCTCAAAATGTCAATATTTACAAATAATTTTGCAAAGGTGTAAAATGGCTCTATGAAGTCCAAATTCTAGTCCCGTGGCCTTCTAACCAGACAATTTTGTAACAGTTGCACTTATGGTACTAATCTACATGACTCCAAACACTTGGTTAATTCATACACCAGTTGTCTTTTTATGAACATATCAGCATGTTCTTACAAGTAAGTGAATCTCTTATCCACCATTTTTTCAAGGATTAGAGTTTATGAACTTTTTCAGTGGATCACATATATGCTGAGAAGTTTATAAACATTGTGTGTGCACACCACAGTAAGTACCCATACATACATCATTCTGTTTGCCATTTCACACGGCTCACAAACTTGTAAAGCTAAAGCATGTTTATGGACACTTTCAGGCAGGGGTGAGCCTTCCTGTAAAGGGTAAGATAATGCTCTTGGCTTTGTGGGCCATACAGTCTTGTTGCACTACCCAATTCTGCTGCTACAGCACAAAAGCAGCCACTGATGATAAGAAAACACATGGGCATGACTGTGTTCCAATAAAACTGTATTTAGAGAAGCAGTTTGCATGTCAGGTTGGCCCTGAGCCATCATTTGCTAAGCCCTAGGCTGGGATACTACTGACCCTAGATTAAAAATTCCTGGGAGAGGGCACAGTTGTGACTGTCAGGCCTTCAAGAGTCTGGTGTTTAGAAGCCAGTGCTTCCAGAAACAGTATAGCTTATTTTTCATCTACTGAGACTATAGGATACCCCTTAATATTTCATTCTCTATATAATCATTTTTTGCTTAAAACCATGGTCACTCAGATAAGGAACTGCATTCCTGCTTCTGTTGAATTGTGTACTCTTGAAATTCACATTTAAGCCCTGAGTACCAATGTGATGATATCTGGAGGTGAGGCCTTTGGGAGGTCGGGTTTCCCTGAGGTCACGAAGTGGGATCTTCCTGATGGGAACAATACCCACATAAGAGGAGACACCAAAGAAGATTGCTCACACTCTCTCCGTCATGTGGGAGCACAGTCATCTTATATTATTAGGAAGAGGGTCTCCCCAGAACCCCACTATGAGGTCACCCTGACCTCAGACCTCCAGACATGTGTGCAAATAAACTTCTGTGTATGCCACCCAGTCTATGGCATTTTGTCATGGAACCCTGCACAGACAAAAATGACTCCCCAGGCTTTGTTGCTACTGGATGTGGTCTTGGATCATCGATGCCAGAGGGGTGACAGGGCAGGAGACACGGGTTTCCAGATGATTTCTGTAGGGCAGAGGCCATGCCATTCCAGGACAAACAAAACAAAACAAAACTATCAATTTATGTGAGAGAAATAAACCCCTATCTTATAATATGGCCAGATGATTTACTTGTTATCTTGGGGTTTCTCTTGCATACAAGCAAACCTACTTTTAATTAATAAAGGAGATGTTGGTGAGTTCACCTTAAACTCTTCAGTTTATGGAGTTGTGGTTATTTGGTATAATCTCTCCAAGTTATTTCTTGAATATTTGCTGTCAATATTTATTTTGGGGGGCTTAATACCATGGATGCATTCAAGTTGTTCATTTCAGGATGGTAATTAGAAGCCAGGCTCAGAGCTAGTATGATCACTGCAGCCTTTATACTGTGGCCTCATCATTATCTGACCAGATGGGTGAAATATGGTGGATTTTGACAAGGCCAAACACCTCTTTTTGTAAGTTCCCAACACTCTCTGTTATCCATTTTTATCCCTGATCTTTTGCAATCACTTTGCCCCACCTTTCTGACACCATGCATTGTCTTAGGTCAGTACCATTCAGAATAGTCTGGGTCACACAAGTTTTCACTTTTTCTAGAAAATTAAGCTACTCTACCACTTAGAAAGTGCCATTCCTACTTAAAACCCCTGCTTTCTCCTGTTAGTCCAGTTTAATATGTTCACATCCTCTCTTGGTACCATGCCTCGCTTGTTAAAGCTGGAAAGCAAGAGCTTTGCATGAACTATCTAGAGAAAAGATGACTTTGAAGTTAAGGGGACTGTTACTATTTCTCTTGAAATGAGAAATCTATTCCTTTAGATGGGGCAGAATGGTACAGTCTCATAGTCCTTGTTAGCAACCACTGGAATAAAAAAAACCTAGAATTAGTGTCAGAGTAATACTTAAAATTTTCATGGTTGTTCCTTCACATTAGTGGCTATCATTAAGTCCCAGTGAAATTAAGATCCTCTGCCATTTTGCTTATTGTCAGTTGTTAATTGGGTTTTGATGAAAAAATGTCCAAACATTAAAGTTAAGAATGTCTTCAAGTAATTGCTCCTTTAAGAGTCCATCAATTGCTCAATTGCTTCCTCTGCCAAAGGTGAAACTCCAATTATAAGGGCACAGTCTTAACATCAGTGGTGGTGAAATGGGTTTCTTAATCAGCAGCATAGAGGCATGGATCCAACAGGCTGAGAACAGATAATGAGTGGCCCTGAAACTCACACATAAGGGATCTTTCTCGGCAATACACTATTCCCTTAGTCCCACTGAAATATCCAGGAATTGATCCAAATTCATTATTTGCCTATAAGATTGTTTGTCAGAAGCTCTTGTCCTAATTTGGGTTCCCCACACATCCCCAGTCCTCGTAGAACTGCCTTCTGCAGGGTCTACACTTCCTATCAGCACAACTGCCGGCATAGCCTAAGCAAAGGCTTGGGATGACCTACGAGAATTCTCCTGGATACTCCCAACAATTCTTTTTAAACAAAAAATTATTAGCTTCCAACATGTACTTCACTCTTAAGAAACCCACTCCCTGTCTTTCCTAGTGGGTTTGTAGAAGCATTCAGCCTCCGGAAGAGGAAAGAGTGACCAGCCAGCAGCCAAAACCTGAATCATAGTTTGACTTTCCATTTTCATTTCCTGAACACTCACCAGCACAGATGCCAGGAATTCTTACAGGCAATTCCAGTACCAGGTTTCACTCTTACCCAGTCTCCACTCCCATATTAAATCACATTAACATGAAAAATCCCTGGGAGTGTGCCAAGTGAGCTAGACAAGGCTCAAAAGGCCGATCCAGGTTTAGGACTAACAAGGAATCCTTGAATCCAGCTGAGATTATTTACATTTAGTTGTACTACTCAACCAGGAAATAAGCAGTATAAATAATATGCACGTGGTCAAGGCAACGCCTTCCTGTACTTCCCCAGCTCCTCCCCTGGCACACAGCAGACTTGAGGTCTTGGCAGTCTAAGTAGAGAGAGAGGGAAGTCAGCTGGACAAATGAAGCCCAGGGCTTACCGTCCTTTACTGTGGGGCACAGCGGCACTCCATGTATCATCTTATTAACATAGAGACTCTTATCTGTCCTACAGGTACGGACAGCTGCATTTACTGCTCCTCTGTCAGAGCCACACAAGGTAGTTTGGCAAGCCTGGCCATTTACCTACCTCAGAAACTACCTGAAACTATATAAAACTATATCATCATATCTTTATTTTTCTGAAAAGAAGCATCATTCCTTTTATGATATGCTTAAACTAGTCTGTGCCTGCGGATAAAGTGAAGATTCCCGTGGCCAGGAGGCTCACCTGGCCCTGGTTGGCCAGCTCACACATATGTGGGTGATATGTCATTATTGGCTATATGAAGAGCTCCACCCAGTGCTCTGGGTGACACGGTGGCATGGCTGCAAGGCTGCAGGAGAGCAGCGCCGAGGACAGAGGCCCAGAGGATGGCTGTGTGGGCAGAAAAGCCCAGAGGCAGAGACAGGCTTGCTGCACGCAGACTCGCTCTGAGTGGACAGGATTCAGTAACTGACCTGCCACCGTGGAAATAAAGTTGGGCATAACCTTTTCACCCCAAGAACGTACTACTGTCATTCCTTTGGTCACACTGAATCCATAGGGAACTTGCCTGGGGCCAAAATCCACTGGCAAGACAGTGACCCAAAATTTAAAGAAAAAGAAAAATTAAACAAACAAACAAAAAAACCCTCCTCACTATGACAGAAGACACCATTCAAATGAGGGAGGAAGTGATACAGTAACTACAACATTTAATACAAAGCAAGATAAAATACTGAATTTTTTAAGGTAGGAAAATATTCTAATATAATTCTCGTTTATGAGACCAAAAATTTACCCAAATTATGGAATTCAAAAGAAAATTATATTTTGCTTACTTATCCATTTAAAATTCCAGCAAGTATTTCTGGGACACTTCCTATATGCTGGATGCTAAATCAGATGCTAGATGCAAAAAATAGATCAGATGCTGTTTTTTCCTACATGAACATGATTTTTAATGCATTTGTTATCTAAAGCACTCTAGTTTTATACTCATCTCATTAATTCTACAAAATGAATTGCTAAATCTATTGAAGACCTAGCAGTTATTCATTAAACAAGTATTTACTGAGCATCTACACTTCTTTTTGCAGGAAATTCAGCGGTAAACACAAGTCTCTACTTTTATGAGAGTCAGGATGGGGAAGGTGAGAGATCACAGATAATGTTCAAAGACAAATCAGTGCAAAAGATAATTTTAAGCTATTAAGAAAATGTAACAGTAGTGTGAAGGAAAAAAGTAA
Organism: Manis javanica; assembly: GCF_040802235.1. Classification (NCBI taxonomy): domain Eukaryota; kingdom Metazoa; phylum Chordata; class Mammalia; order Pholidota; family Manidae; genus Manis; species Manis javanica. Next base: position 17,449,799 of record NC_133164.1, read on the forward strand.
TATATAGCAGTGAAAGTGTCCTTTAGGCTAGGTAACCAGAAAATGCTACACTAGGTCAGTGTATTTATATGTAAAACTGCATCTGGTGTAGATTTAGAAGATATTTTCTTTGTCCTCAAACTATCTGGAGAAAGCGCACATAAAAATAAGATTTCATAAATGCTATGATTGAAATGGGAGCCGTGAAAACACAGAGGAGGAAACAGTAAATTCTGCCAGCACAGGAGGTCCATTTCTGTCTTTTTATTTTTTTTTATGTTTTTTTATTTATTTTTATTTTTTTTCATTTGTCTGTCTTTATATATTAGCTTCTTGAAATGAGTTTTGAAAGTAAACAGTAAGAGAAAATGTACAGTATCATCTTTTAGAATATTATCGTAATGTAATTTAGATTTTTTGTCATCATTTCAACTTGTTTATAATTCATCCTACAAATTAGCCTCTTATGAATGCACTTACCTAAATTTAGTTGCAGATAGAAGATTTATGCATTTCAGAAAGACTGAAGGCCAGGAAGAAGAAAAGGAAGCAAGATCAGTCTAATGTCATTATATAATTAGACATATTTTGGGTTTGGAGAACACTGTAAATGTTGGGAAAAACCAAGAAATAGCTACTTGGTTTGGGTGTGCCTAACATGAGAAGGAAGTAGGTCAAAATTCAAATCATATAGTTGGTTCAATTTTACTTAAGAGTATTTAGTGAACACCAAAAAAATTTTTAACAAGGAATTATTTGATTCTCAGAGATAATCATGACAATTTATCTTTGAAACATTCAGCATAATGTTAATAGCCTACTATAGGCTATTAATAGGTCAAGATTCTTGGACAGGAATCCAAGTTCTATTATATATAAGTACTCCATCCCTCAGTTTCCTCATCTTTCAAATCTGTAATCTTTACAAAATCTAATTTGTAAAGGTTATAGGAGATTAGAAAATGAGCAAAAAACATGCACAGAAACTAATAAACACTCAATAAATTATTAGCTAGCTTTAATATAGACATAATACTTTTAGTGAGCTTACTACAGGCTTATTTACAAAAGCTTGCAAATAAATTATTCTAAGGAAGACAGGCTAGGTAAACATGCACAGCCTTAGAAAGACTATAATTAAAACAATATTTAGATACCTAGAGTGTCATAAACTGTTACCACACAATATGGTTTATGTATCTCTACAAATGTAAGGCATTTAAATTTTGGACAGAAGGGCTAATATGTAATGTCTTTTTCACTTATAATGTCATGATTATTTCAGGAAAAATTCCAGTGTTCAGGAGTATAGAAGAGTACATATTGTATGCCACCTTATAAGGATATAACTTGGAATATTGTAAAAGAGCAGAATAAATAACTACAAAGAAATAAAAATACAGTTTTTTATATGAACTGAAATAAAATAGCTAGAAAGATGTTTTAAAACTTGAATGCTTAAGCCTGACTGTTTCTGAATAGAAAGTCTTCTAGAGATTTCTTTGAAACACTGGCGTTATGTCAAGAAACACTTGGAAGGCCCCCAATTCATCCCCAGAAAGCTGCTGTGCTGAAAGGACAACTGAGGACAATTTAGTTCCACAGGAATATAAAAAACACTTCTTTGAAAACGCTGGGTATTTCCAATAAAATATAAAGGATCTGCTAAGGGGAAAGATTAGTGAGACAATAAAAATAAGAGGAGACAAGTTATAAATACAAAACGGCAAAAGGAGAAATAAATGTCAACATATAAAAAATACTTTCCCTCAAGCATCAATGTATTTTCAAATATATTAAAGGAAACAGAACGTATACTCATTTTCCCCCTAATAAATGATAGTGAAATGGAGTGTGGCTTAGGAACTCAGATTTGACAAGTATTTGGCAGGCATGTATAAAAATGCAGTGTTTGGTTAGGATAGGGAACCTCATTTTGGGTTTTGATTCACAGTTTATGGGAACGTGGAAAATGTCAGCTTGGGTAATAGTAGGGAAAAAAATGAAATAACCTTTTGTCCTACACACAGCTTCTGCAAGAATCCAGTTCTTACCAAGGAAATAAAAATAAACATATAAGTAGAAACAGGAAATAGTCCCCCTAACATGGACATTTAAGTGTTTAAACATGGAAGGTTTGCATTTCTTATGGTTGCTTTACAATATCTGTCTTAAAAAAATTTATTCAGAACAGAATAAAACCATTAAAATGTTAAAATTATCAGGGACTCAATTTTACCAAATGAGAAGAGCAGATACAAATTTTGCTACCAAGATGTTAGACAGTGAATCATCTGAAGTAATAGCTGATGGTATCTTGCCCATGAGAACTCAGGTACTAAGAGGACTGTCCACCAGTTTACATACTATATTGCTGAGAAAGGGGCGTTTGTACCGGTAGTCCAGGTACGCAGGTTACAATAATATTTTTGGCTACAAACATAATGCTCTGATTAACTAACCAGCTCACAGATTATTTTTTAAAAGGAGTACATGCCAGTAGACATTTTAGTTGTTAAAGCAAAACACAATTCTGTGCAGTTTGAGACAGAATTGATCAAGTTTTTGTGAAGAATATATGTTTTATCTCCTTTTTGTCTATTTTTGATAATGGCTATTTGATATATTGCTTTAAATATGGGGCCCTATTGCTTCCACCACTCCATTTCAGGTCTTTAAAACTGACATAATTGGTAAGTATGTGTATTGTACCTCAATTCAAAAATATATATGGTGAGATTATTTTTCTTAAACCATTAAATAAAATGAAGGTGATGACAGCAAATGGGAAAGGCAATCCTAAACCAGTCAGTGGCTCTAGCTGTACATTCTGAGATCTCTGAAATTAAATGGTGCTTCTGATACTACCTAGTCTCTCATCATTAATTGGGAACTTTCTTCAATTAACCAAAACTTTCTATCTGACAGCACTCAGTGCAGTAAGACAAAACCGACTCATGTGCCTAGCTATCCTTTTTTTACTTGCTCTTATTCTCCCATTCTTGTGTCATCTCTTCATCTATAATGTATTTATCAACACTTGTTTATGTATACTAAGCATGCTTATAATACTAAGTACGACTTAAGGTCCCTTCTATGTGGGTCCCTGTGTTCTGTGATAGACTCCATAAATAAGCTCCAACATTGTCTCAGTATATAATTTTGAATTAACATTTTCTGAGTCATTCTTTAAATTTTAGGTTAAAGAGACAACTTGTTTTAAGCAAATGATACCCACATATTTTTTCCTGGTGGTGCTCCCAAAAATGTAGATAATGGCAGATTTCAGGAAACTTATTATTCCCTTTTTTAAAAATAGGAATGCAAACTAGTTTGTAAAGGATAATGATGATGTTCATGACTAGGTTCTTATTTATAAAGTGCTAACCTTATCCAGCATTGTGCATGTTTCTTACTGTCTCTCATGTTTCCAAAATAAGCACTGTTAAGATTGACCTGGAGTCAGTGTGACTAGTGGAACACTTGTAAGTATTCAGAAGCAGTGAACCTGGGTTGGAGGCACGATGAACAACGTATTCTGTTGTCAGCGGCACCTCAATTTCTCTAAGCCTTTGCTTCCTATCTACAGGTTGAGGATAATAAAATCTACTTGACAGACCTGCTGCCAGGGAGCAAGATGATACTGCAGGCAGGAATGCTTTATAATTTATACTACACTGCATTGATGCTGACTTGAATTATTTATTAATGACTATAACAAAACTGGATTGGAATGACAGAGTGGAGAACTGGTTCATTCAACTTGTGTTCAAAAAAAGTTTTTTTGTTTTATTTTTATTCCTGTTTCACTACCCACATCTAATTCATCAAGTCCTACTGGTTGCAGGTTCAAGATATATCTTGATTCCATTCTCACCTATCTTTAGCACCTGTCACTCCTCACACTATGCCTGAAGCCAAGCTAAAATCATCTTTTTATGAACTGTTGCAAAAGCCTTTTAAATAATTTCCTTGTCTTCACTCCTGGTCCCTTTAAAACCACTCTTCTCTTCGGAAACCCAAGCTCTCTCTTCAAAATACAAATTCGAATACTTCATTCCCCACTTAAAACTATTCAATGGTTTCTCTTTGTCCTTCGAATTAAATCTAAGCTATAACGGGGACCCCCCTTCCTCTCCGGTCAGCTTCCAGGCCCTCTTCCTCCTCCAGTGTATTTCAGTCACATTATACACATGTCGGGGAGGGTGGTGGTGGATGGAGATGGGTTTTCATATATTCCTAACCTGATAATCCAAGGATTTAAGAACATCCAAATGAACGGAGACTAAATGCCCTTTAGACAATGTTCAGCAAACTCCACATCTCTCAAAAACCTTTATAATAGGAACTGAGAAGTAGAGGGCTATGGTTTAACCCTCAATTGATGACTTAAGTATAGTACAAGTAATCCAAATTGTTGGTTGTGACTGGATATATTTGCTTTAGGAAACAAACAAACATAAACATTATCTGGATGAAGAGGCATTCTATTTCCCCATAGAGGTTACCTTGTAGGCATAGAGGACAAGGCATAAACATTTGTATATTTATCAATGATGTATTCTATGTGCACTGAAGTTTTCTATCTTTTCCCCCAGAAAAGCAGAAACTAGTTCTGGGACACTGGAACTGGTATGTAAATATAAGCAGATCTTAATATTTGGGACAGATAGCTGGCAAGTTTGTAGATCGAGACCTTCTAATCATAAGCTGACAGGTATTAGCCTGTAAAAAAAGTCGTCTTAAAGTACTGTGTATGTAACAATTGTAACAATTATCTGCAACCCGAGAAGGTAACAGATTTTTCTCTATTACACAGTTTCTAAATCATTTGCTATTCAGAAAATATTTTTAAAACTTATTATAGATGTCTGAGAAAGAAGAGAATTACAAAAAGCTGAATTAAACACAAAAAGGCTAAGTTCTTTCACATATATTAAATTTATAGCATATTGAAATATTTATATAGAAATCTAGCAGACACAGGGAAAATAAATGAACTTGTTTCCTTTTAAACCTAACATAAAACCTACATGGTATATGTACATGAACATGTATTCTTCTTGTAAACAGTCCATATTCATATCTATTAAGAAAAAATATAACTATTTTATATACAGGATTAAAATAACAGTTCTTAAAGATGTTTTTAAGTCTTATGGTGTCTGCTGTTAAATATAAGGATATTACATTCATAATGTATTTTTAGGGAGACTTTATTTCAATGCCGTTATTAGATAGAAAAAGGATTTGTTTCTTCCTAAACTGAAAGTAGTAAATGTGAAAAAGAAAAACACCCAGCAGCATAGATGTTGTAAGCAGCCTCTAAGACAATCTGTGACGACCCCGGCCTCCCAGTGCCCTCTCCCTTGTGTGGGCGCCTCTCACTGAGTGTGAACTGGACTCACTACTTTTGTCTAACAAGAGAATGAAGCAAAAGTGCTGGTGGTACTTCCAAGACAAGGTTCCAAAATGACTTTACTTCTGACTTCATAATTGCTTCCTGTCCCTGTCTGTCTCATCACCAGCCACCACCTTGTGAGGGCACAGGTAGCCTATGGAGAAGCGTATGTGGTAAGGAGCAAGGCTACCGTCGGCCACGTACAGGAGCTTCGAAGTGTATTATTCTGCCTCAGACTAGCCTGAGTTGCCCAAGTCCTGACCAAGAGTTTGACTGAAACATCAAGAGACGTTGAGCCAGATGCACCCAGCTACACTATGCCCAGATTCCTCACACACAAAAGCTTTGAGATAATAAAAGTTTGTTGCTCTATGCCCGTAAGTGGTGGGGTCACTATTTACACAGCAGTAGGCAACTATTATAATAGAGTTGAACAGAAGTAAAAACTAAAACTCAAGAGTATCATCATTATTTTCTTTTCCATTCCAGAAATATTGCTTTTGGGAAATGGCTTTTTAGCTAAAGGTCAAAATAAATCTTGGTGTTCCATGTAAAGACTATCTGGTGTTTGCCTCCCAGAAGAGTATTTCTATTTCCATAAACTCTAAGGCCACACTAAGGTTCATGTATATTTTAAATAACAAAATAACTCTGAAAATGACATTACTTTTTACTTCTTCTAATCACCTGGGATAATGGAAGAGAAACTGTTTGCCAGCTGAGTTTCCTCGAAGTAACACTCCACAGCCAATCAGCGTTCTAGCTTCTTGCTCTGCGGTCAGAGCGACTGTTAGCAAGGTGCTCTGCTTTATGACGCTGCAGGGCGACCGTTACTCACCCCTGGTTTAACTCCATGCAGAGGTGGCAGTAAGAAGTCTAATGAGGAAATCATCAAGCCTGGAACAGTAATTCCAGGAGAAATCATGCATGGTTGTTCGAATAGGGTTGACTAAGAATTGACATTCTATGTTACGGACTGTTGTACAGGGGCGTTGCCCTCTCATCCTTCCTACATTTATGCCACTGTGATTCCTTCTGTTTTAGTAAGCAGTAGAGCAGGTTATAACCAGAGCCCGATGTGCCAGACTTTCCCACAGCTGTGCCAGCAGTACTTTTTTTTTTCTCTCACTAAACAATAATCTATAAAAAAAAGGCTCTCTGAAGCATTGCCACTCTTATACTGGCTTTTTAAAAAATTGTTTTTGTACAAAAATCGATTGCCTAACCAAGGATATGTGGGGATATTGAGGGTTTTTTCTTCAAAATCTTCCTGCCTCTTTTTCTCCCCTATAAGTGAAGTAGAATCTTTTATATATAAGAGTTGTGGTAAACACATACCACCAAATTCTCTTTTATGAAAGATGAGCTTAGGCTTGTTAACAACATTGAAAGGATGCTATTATAAGCACTTAAAATCTGCATCAGGTAATTTATGACATCTTATCATATGAAGAATCTATATACTTGAGCTTCAAAGGTAATCTAAGTACAGATTCTTTAAACAAACTTTAAATATTGAATGTTTTGGCCTGATTTTTAAAATGTTTTTGAGTTCATAAGAAGGAAAACTATTATTACATGTTTATCAAAGTAAGTTATTATTCTTGTGCTATGTACTGTAAGTGGTAATAGTCATATTGCTTTCAGGTATCCTTTTTAAAAAACATTTATACATTTATAGACAATAGACATGTATTCTATTTTGTCAAGCTAAAGTGGGTACTATTATCACAGGTATTTAAAACAGTAAGTCACTGGCATATTTATTTGAAGAGAAGTGCTTAATCACCAACTGAAATTTAACTTTACAATCTCTAAAACTGTGATTCATCATTCTTGGTTGAAAATCTATAATTGAGGTAATAATTTTCCTGACTGAGTACTCCAGTAGAATGCTAACATAGTTTTTTTTTTAATGAGTAATAATTTTCTGAAGCAAACTTAACCACAAGTCCACAAAGCAAATTACAATAATAAAATCAAATTTCTCAAGTATCTAAAAGCAAAATTATTCAAATTCTTTAAGATTTGATGTGCATCTGATGCATAACTCCTGTAATCGTGTTTGGACTTGAGACTCTGCTGCCCCACAGCAAGGACACTAAGGCAGTTCATTTAGCTGATTAGATCTCTAAGGGACCAATTGATGTTATTCAATTGGTATAAAAGAATACCAATTGGCATAAAAGTTCAAATGGCATAGAAATTCAATCCATGTGCCTGACTGAGTTATGTCTTAGTTTAATCAAGAGGGCTGCAGCATGAGCCTGCTGGTATTTCATCTGGGATATAATTGTCGGAGGAACAGACTCAAGCGTGGAGATTAAAGATGCACTAATAAAACACTCTAATTTCTTTAGTCTCACATTTAAATAAATCTTTCACATTGTGGCCTATTTCTATCAATAACTGTAAATTTGTAAATATTCCCAGATTGCTCTTAACAGGGATGCTAAATTCAGAATATTGCATAATGAATCTGTGCTCAAATTTCAGTAGCCTTCTTACAGAAATAAACATTTTAATATCCAAGCAGCCTCGGAGTTTCCAGCTTTTGAGCAATGTGAAGTCCAGTGTCTGTTCTCCTACTAGATTTTCGTTTCCTAAAAAAATTTCAACATGTTATGGGACAATTCTTCTGTGTCCACAAAACTATCTAGGTAATTACTAACCTCTTTCAGAACTGCTGCCTCTGTAGGAACCCACAAGCCCCCCAAATCAACTGCCCGTTCCTCCTGCAGACGGAAGTCTCCTCCAAGCCATAGGCAGGTTCCTCTCCCGACTCACCAGACCACATTAAGGTCGTTCAAGGATATTTATGTGACCACAAAAGACGAGACTTGCATGGTAACAAGAGAAACCGGACGGCGCGGTGCACACGGATCAAAAAGTAGTTACTTCTCCCAGGTTGTTCCTGGTTTTGCAGCTTCAGCTGTGAATCCCCCAAGTCTCAGGGTGGGTCACCGAGTCCTTCTACACATTATATCTGAGTAGTGCACGAGGCAGATGACGGTGACCCAAACACATGTGCATTTCTATCTTGGAGAACTTTGGGTTGTATTTTGGAGTAAGATAACTGGATTTATTGATGGGTTGAAAGTGGAGGTAGTGGGAGGAGATCAAGTTAGCATAGGACTCTATGAAGGAATGGATGTGGGAAACAAGAAAAGCTCTTTTCATGGTTTTGAAAACCTGGGAACCTTATGTTGCCCAGAGTCAGCGAGAGGCACTGCTGTTCCGGCTTTGACCCAGATCTGCGCAGGCTCTCTGAGCGCGGGAAGGGGGTGGCAGCTTTGCTCACCCGTCATATTCACGGCAACACTATTCTCTTAAAAGCCCAATGCTTGCTTATATGATCATAACCCCTTAAATGGACAGGTTGTAATTTGCTTCCTTAGACTAATAATATTGTTTAAGTAGAAAGATTCTAACATATAAAAAGTCGATAGTGGATGTTTATTTTAGCTGGGTGCTTATTCGCTGATGCTTAATATCAGCGAATCAGCCCGGAAAACCCATAAACACAGCCTGTTACTACATTTTATGAAACAGCTCGCAGAGTCTCATTGACTTTAGGGCGTAGGTAAAGATCCCTCTAGGGGCCTTCAGAGTCCCCCAAAGAAACACTCTTCAGCAAACCTAACTGTGGGGTGAGAGAGACGTGATAACAGACTGCTGGTTCAGAAAGACATACCTCTTCTCAACGATTTTCTCAGAGACCTTCCTGTGATTTGTACAGACATACCTCCTTCTACTGATCTTTAAGGTTTGTGGCAATCCTGAGTCAAGCACGACTGTCAGTTGCATTTTCCCAACACCACTGCTTTCCTGACATCTCAGTGTCACATTTCAGGAATTCTCACAATATTCCAAACTTTTTCATCATCATTATATTTGTTATGGTGATCTTTCCACCTTGATGTTACTATTGTAACTGTTTCAGGGTGCCACAAACCATACCCATGTGAGACCACAGACTTAAATCTATAAATGTGTGTTCTGACTGCTGCACCGACCAGCTGTTCCCCCATGGCTCTCCCGCCCCTCAGGCCGCCCTAACCTCGAGACACAGCATTGAAATGAAGCCAGTGAAGAACCCTACAAGGGCCTCCCAGGGGTCAGGTGAAGGGAGAGTCACACATCCCTCACTTTAAACCAAAAGCTGGGAATGGTCACACTCAATGAGGAAGGCATGTTGAGAGCCGAGATGGGAAAAAGTTTCAGTGCCCGGATAGAAGATCGAACCTTAAGCCAAAGCCTTCTAGAGCAAGGCCTTAACTCCCATCGATTCTAGGACAGCTGAAAGGGGTGAGAAGAAAGGTTGGAAGCAAGCAGAGGTTGGTTCCCTAAGCTTAAGGAAAGAAGCCATCTCCACACCAGAAAAGTGTAAGATGAAGCAGCAAGCACTGTCGGAGAAGCTGCAGTGAATTTCCCAGATCTAGTTAACATCAGTAATGAAGGCAGCTACACTGAGCAGCAGATTTTCAGTGTAGATTATACACCGGTCTGTTTGTAAGAAGGTGCCATCTAGGACTTTCATAGCCACATAGAAGTCAATGCCTGGCTTCAAAGGACAGGTTGGCTCTCTTATGAGGGGCTAGTAGCTAGTGACTAAGCTGTACCTAGTACTCATTCACCATTCTGAAAATCCTAGGGCCTTAAGAAGCATGCTGAATCTCCTCATGCAACAGAGCATGAATGACAACACATGTATTTACAACATGGTTTACTGAATATTTTAAGCCACTGTTCAGATCTACTGCTCACAAATAAAAGATTCCTTGTAAAATATTACTGCTTACTGATACTGTAGCTGGTCACCCAGGAGCTCTGTGAGAGTCACGTCGTCATTCATGCCTGCTAACGCAACATCCATTCTGCAGCCCATGGATCAAGGAGTCATTTTGAGTTTCAAGGCTTATCATTGAAGAAATATGTTTTGTAAGGCTGTAGCTGCCATAGACAGTGATTCCTCTGATGAATGTGGGCAATATCAATTGAAAACCTTCTGGAAAGGATTTACTGTTCTCAGTGCCACTAAGAACATTCATGATTCACAGGAAGAGGTCAAAATATCAATATTCAGATGATTCTAGCCCCAGTGGCTGACTTTGAGTGGTTTGGGACTCCAGTGGGGGAAGGAACTGCAGAGGAAACAGCAAGAGAACCAGAATTAGAAGTGGAGCCTGACTGGTGAGGAATAGCTTCTTACGGACCAAAGAAGAGAATTTCTTAGGATGGCATCTACTCTTGGTGAAGATGCTGTGAAGACTGAAATGACAGCAAAGACTTTAGAGTATCACATACATGCTCAGTTGATAAAGCAGTGACAGGGTTTGAAATAATTACCTCCAATCTTGAAATAAGTTGTACAATGGGTAAAATGCTATCAAAGAGCTTTGCATACTACAGAAACATCATTTGTAGTAAGAGTCCATTTTTGATACAGCAAACTTCACTGTTGTCACAGCCACCCCAACCTTCAGCAACCACCACCCTGACCACTCAGCAGACAAGACCCTCCACCAACAGATTACAACTCACTAAAAGAAGATGGTTATCATTTTTTTAAAGAAATTAAGTGTTTTAAAATAAGGTATGCACATTTTAGATGCAATCATATTGCACTTAAATAAACTATAGTGCAGTGTACATGCAACTTTAATGTGCACTGGGAAATCAAAAATTAATTTGACTTGAGATATTCACTTTATTGCAGTGGTCTGGAGCTGAACTGGCAAGATTGCCAAGATATGCCTGTACAACAGCACCCCTCACTCTAGCCTCTCAATCTCCCTCACTCTAGCCTCTCAATCTCCTTTACCTCTCTTCACAGCTCTTACCACTATCTAACCAAGTTATGTATTTACTTTGCTTTTCATTGCCTGTCTCTCCTTCTGAAAAACCAGAATAGAGGACACGTTTTGCTCCAATGTTTGGTTTACTACCATACCTCCCTAGCATACATCAGCCCCTTACACACAAGAAACAAACATATGATCACTTGTGAATGATGCACATGGCTGAATAAATGCGCCACATTTGAGTCTAGCTGTGGTCATCAGTAAAATCTGCATTTAGCTCCTATACCAGCCTCAGCCTTTTAAAAACAAAATAGGAAAAAATCAACTTGTCATTTCTGACATCCCTGAACTAGTATCAATGGTTATGTTAGCACACAGGCTACCATCGTATGGCATTTGTAACACAGTATCGGTAATAGAGCCATAGCCTGAATAACAAAAGGTTCACTTTAAAGAAAGTAAGAATTACAGATGCAACTTGCAGTTAAAATCACCTTGTGAACTTTATGTTTTGAAATTCTTAGTCAATTAAAGAAAAAGACATATTCTCAGTAAGATGCTATAACACGTGATGATGGTTTGATAGTCATTAATTGTAATAAAGCAGTAAGAACTTTCAAATATTTTAATAATTAGAGAAACAGATTGACAGTTAATAGAAATATTAAAAGAATACATTAGCTAATTTATTATGAACATAATCTTTTTATGTAGAATTGTTTATTAAAAGTTTCATAGAACTATTTATTATACTATGACTCAAAACTAGAAAGAATTACTTTTTCAAAATATATCATTATTTATTTCCACTTAGGTCATGGTTATTTCAAGAATTCTCCTATTGAAAATTCTTCACATATTGGAGGATAAAATAAGGTTAAAACATTAATTTTGCTACTTCAAAGTTGCCTGAGAAGGAAAATTTCCAAGATCACTGACAATACCTATGGTAAATCATCTCCCATTCAGGCTAAAGAAAAACATGAAATAGAATGAAAAAATAAAATGTTAAACTAAATGAGTTACCAACAATATGTTTCATTTTCACAAGTTAAACATAACAGGTTTTCAAAATGCATTAAGTGTAAAATATGCTTCTCAACAAGAGTAAACTTGTTCTAAAACAAGACAGTTCCTCAGTGTTGAGTTTATAGAGGTTAAAGCTTCAACCAAGTTCACTGAAATGACTGTGCTAGAACACCAAATTATTTTTAACTGAAAACAAGTTGCTTTTGAGAGTTACCCAAGGTACAAGCAAGATAAACAACCTGTTCTTTTAACAAAACAAAAATCTATGAAAATATTTTTACTCAACTATGTTCTGTAAAATATGGATAGTGACATTCAGTGAGTCAATTACAAATAAGCATCTACTTGAACATCTAAGTGTAAAAGGAAAAGTAGAGAAAAAGTAAGCTAGCTTCCGGCAGTGTTAAGAACTTCATTCCTGTACTACATATGTATCATCAAGCTTTTAAAATTGACTATTAAAATTTTAAATAGTAAAATTGGACTTAAAATGGTTTGACAAGTTTTAAATTTATTTATCAGAGAAATTCTTTCTTTAATGTATATATTAAAGAATGCATTGGTTGATTTTTAAGATGCAAACATTCATCTTTCAATGAAATGTCTGTTGGGTAAACAATTACTGTGTAAAGATGCTTTAGATATAGAACACAAAGGGTAGTTTCATATATGAGCTCTCAGTTCCTAACACAATGAAGATGCTCTGAAGTTTATATGCTGAATTCTGATAATGTGGCCTCCCACCAGGACAAGTCTCTTTAGTGCATTTCAGTGAGCAGTAGTATATGGGATTTATTTAACAATGCTTTAGGATTCTTTACTGTAACAAAAGGTAGGCCAGTTTGACTGTAACATTGTCCTTTTGAAAGCATTAGCTTGATGCATCTTATTGCCACAATAAAAAAAACCTTGATACATGGGTTATTTCATAAAAATGTACTATGAAATGGCCTCGGAAAATGGCACAGCCGCTGTGATAAGAGCACAGGTGTCGAAAAATGCAGTTCTCAACTTGTCTTATTTTCATACATACTATAATGCACGGTAAGTGTAAACACCGAGTAGGACATTTGTGTGAGAAAACTTTGAAATTAGCATTTTGTCAAGTAAATAAACTTTGCTTAGCTTTTTTTGTTGGTCATGATTCTCTCCAATCTGATTGATGAAAATAGTCTTTGTCACCAATTTAACAATTTCTTCGTGTACCACTGATTTCCAGCAAAATGAAGAGAGAAGATCTTGTTGAAAATTAGAATTCTTATTTGAAAGCATTTAGTGAGGTAATAGTGTTTTTGTTGGCTTTGGCTTATGTAGCTCTGTGGGGAAAGAGGGTGCCCTTGCAGCAAATTACCTGGTGAAATTGAAGTAAGGCAAGGGGAAGGGCAGGTTGAGAGAAACCCTTTTTATTGCTCATAATAAGGCTTGACTCTGCCAGTCCCCTCTGGCAGAAGCACACTCTCCTTTTTGCCTAGTCCCTGCTAGCAAAGCCTGCTTGGTGCTCTGTCTCTGAAGCCACGGCGACGCTGCCTGCCCCTTTCAGGAGAAACTGTGGGCAGGTCCTTGGTGACTGGCAGATGTCAGACCAATTACATACCAGGAAAGGAGGAGAGGACAGAATGGCCATTTGCTCTCCACCACTTGACCTGGAGGCTGCAGGACTAAACACCTATTGGTATGTAAATGGCTAAGGCCAGGTGGGAGATTCCAGAAAGTCTGTGATTTATCTCACAGCTAAATAATATATTGATATAGTCGATATTGTTTATATATATTATATAGAACTATGTGAGAAAATAGCTAAAAATTATATAAATATATCTTATACTTCTGCACTTTCTATGAAAATGTTAGTAGACATGTAGAAATTATGTCGATAAGTTTATTATGTGAACCTTTTATAGAATTTTAAATTTAAAAATTATCTCATACCTGTGTGAAATTGAAAAACCTTAATGTATTGTATATGTTTTAACATATTTATGCCCCCTCCATGTTAGATATTTATGAAACAGAAAATTAAAGATCTAAATAAGTTTTAAATTTTGCCCCTTAAATCAAAATCACATTGAAAGATGAACACACTTTTGAAAATTCTGTTTTTGGCAGAATATGCCTCAAGCATCATTATTACCTATAAATATGAAAGAAGTTTTTTCTACCTCAGAGAATATTAATAATTTTTCTCAGAAAGATGTAGCGGGCTGAGTTTGGCTGAGAAAACAAAACTGCTATAATTATCATGCACATGAGGAGTTCTGGTAAAAATTAGGGTTTCCACCGAAGTGGAAAAAGCTGAAGTTCTGAAGACTGGGAAAGCAGCAGCCAGAAATCAAATGCTGCAACCACTTACTTATTACAACAGCATGAGTCCTAGAGTGGAGGAAGGAAGCCCCATATCATATCTTGGGGGCACAGGAAACTGCATGGCCATAAGTGCTCTGGCAAGATGCCCCATCAGTGGCCAGCCTGATGCCTTGAAATCCTGGCTTCTGCATCATTTCTCCTTGCAAATCTCTGATTAGTTCCTCAGCTCAGCAAACAGCCATGAGCACTATAGGGCATGAATTCTGAGAGACGCAGCTGGCAGCTTCTGGAGAGACTAGTGATGGTCCCAAGCCAACCACCACCAATCAAACGTCAAAATTCTACAATACATTAACATTATATTTTTATAGTTGTATTGACAGTATATTATCAATATATATGGGGAGGAAGAAATTTCCTCTCCCCACAAGGTTTTTCTAGCTGGTCTAAGAATCACACTGACATAAAACAGATAGGGAAAAAAACCCAAAGTTTAATTAATATAGGGGAAGCCATAGACTTGGGTTGCAAAGACAGTCAGGGACAATGAGGTATATGTGTCATCCTGAACCAAGGAGAAGGGGGTAAGGGTCCAAGACATTAAAGGAAAAGGGAAGCTATTTACAGGATATGGAAAGAGTAGACAGTAAACATTTGGTAAACAAAATACTTGATGGGCCACACAGAAACAATGAGGGGGTACAAAGAGGAATTCTAACGGACTTAGTCACATCGCTCCCGGTCTATCACACCTAGCTGACATAATATAACTAAGATGACAGCTCTATACCTGGAGCAGGTTGCCTAAATTCTTTATATGCAGTTGAGGAGTGGGAGGTCAAAGTTCCTTTCTGAGTCTTTTGGGGCTTGATTGTTCTCAAATCTGAAACAACCTGCATTTCATGATGGCACATCTTGGGCAGCCTCCCCTTGGTCCGTACAACATCAAAAATTGAAGTAAAAAAGTTAAACTTGAGGGATTAAAGATGGCAGTATGAGAGGAAAGACAGAGGCTTCCTCCTAAAACTGGATACAATTAGAAAATATAGTTGGCGCAACTAATCCTGAGAGAGCAACAGGAAAGAGGACAGCGCCAGACTGCACACACCTAGAGAAAAGAGCAGACCTCACCGAACGGGGTAACATACCAGAGCTGTGGCTCCACGGGACCCGATCCCCTCCCCTACCCCAGCTCACTGGTGCGAGGAAGAGAAATGGAGCAGGGAGGGAGTGGAAGGCATGGGACTGCTGAATACCTAGCTCCAGAGATCTGCTCTGGGAGCACAAACCTACATTTCAAGGTGCTTTCATGAGACTCACATGACTACCGGGTTGGAATGTTAATACAGGAAGAGTTCCTGGGGAGACTGGGATTCCAGCCACTGGTGGATAGCAGGGATCCATATCCGGCTGCTCTGGGACAAAAACTTATACCTGTGTGACCGGCCCACTGGCTCAGGCAGTGGAGACAGGCACAGCAGCCAGGAGGCGGGGAACAGCTCTTTCCTCCCCCCAGGTACCAGTACCGCTCCCCTGTGATCCCTGACATTGCTTCAGGAGCTGAGCAGCTCCAGAGTAGAGCTTCTGGACACTAGAGGGCTTCATATACAAATATGAAATGCCAAAGGAACCTGGTCCAGAGAAAAATTAATGTAACTCCAGAGAAAGATTTAAATAAAATGGACCTTATGAGTCTTCCTGAAAGGGAGTTCAAAATAAAAATCATCAACATGCTAATGGAGGTACGGGAAGATATCCAAGAACTCAGGAATGAATTCAGGTTGGAGATTCAATTGTTGAAGAGCACAATGGAGGGTATTAAAATCAGGTTGGATACAGTGGAGGAGATAATAAATGAAATAGAAACTAGAGAAGAGGAACACAAAGAAGCTGAGGCACAGAGAGAAAAAAGGATCTCTAAGAATGAAAGACTATTGAGAGAACTGTGTGACCAATCCAAAAGGAACAATATTCACATTATAGGGATACCAGAAGAAGAAGAGAAAGAGAAAGGGACAGAAAGTGTCTTTGAGGAGGTAGTTGCTAAAAACTTCTCCAGTCTGGGGAAGGAGATAGTCTCTGAGGCCATGGAGATCCACAGATCTCCCAAACCAAGGGACCCAAGGAAAACAACACCAAGACATATAGTAATAAAATTGGCAAAGATCAAGGATAAGGACAGACTATTAAAAACAGCCAGAGAAAGAAATAAGATCACATACAAAGGAAAGCCCATTAGGCAAACACCAGACTTCTCAGCAGAAACCTTACCAGCCAGAAGGGAGAGGTATGATGTATTAAATGCAATGAAGCAGAAGGGCCTGGAACCAAGATTACTTTATCTGGCAAGATTATCATTTAAATTTGAAGGAGGGATTAAACAATTTCCAGATAAGCAAAAGCGGAGAGAATTTACCTCCCGTAAACCATCTCTACAGTGTATTTTGGAGGGATTGCTATAGATAGAAGTGTTCCTAAGTTTGAATAGCTGTCACCAGAGGTAATAAAACCACAGTAAAGGAAGTAGAACAGTTAATTACTAAGCAAATGCAAAATTAAATCAACTATCCCCAAAGTCAATCAAGAGATAGACAAAGAATACAGAATATGATACCTAATATATAAACAGTGGAGGAGGAAGAAAAAGGAGGAGAAAAAGAAAAGAACCCTTGGATTGTGTTTGTAACAGCATATTAAGTGAGTTAAACTAGAGTCTTAGATAGTAAGGAAATTATCCTTGAACCTTTGGTAACCACGAATCTAAAGCCTGCAATGGCAATAAGTACACACCTATCAATAATCACCCTAAATGTAAATGGACTGAATGCACCAATAAAAAGACATAGAGTCACTGAATGGATAAAAAAAAAGACCCATCTATATACTGCCTGCCAGAGACTCACTTTAAACCCAAAGACATACACAGACTAAAAGTGAAGGGATGGAAAAAGATATTTCATGCAACTAACAGAGAGAAAAAAGCAGGAGTTGCAATACTTGTATCAGACAAAATAGACTTCAAAACACAGAAAGTAACAAGAGATAAAGAAGGACATTACACAATGATAAAGGGGTCAATCCAACAAGAAGATATAACCATTATAAATATCAAAGCTCCCAACACAGGAGCACCCACATATGTGAAACAAATACTAACAGAATTAAAAGGGGAAATAGAATGTAATGCATTCATTCTAGGAGACTTCAACACTCCACTCACTCTGAAGGACAGATCAACCAGAAAGAAGATAAGTAAAGAGACAGAGGCACTGAACAACACAATAGACCAGATGGGCCTAACAGACATCTACAGAACTCTATCCCCAAAAGCAACAGAATACACATTCTTCTCAAGTGCACATGGAACAATTTCAAGAATAGATCATATACTAGGCCACAAAAAGAGCTTCAGTAAATTCAAAAATATTGAAATTGTACCAACCAGTTTCTCAGATCACAAAGCTATGATACTAGAAATAAATTACACAAAGAAAATGAAAAATCCCACAAACACATGGAGGCTTCACAACATGCTCCTAAATAACCAATGGATCAATGATCAAATAAAAACAGAAATCAAGCAATATATGGAGACAAATGACAACAATAATTAAACACCACAAAATCTGTGGGATGCAGCCAAGGCTGTGCTAAGAGGAAAGTATATTGCAATACAGGCCTTCCTCGAGAAAGAAGAACAATCCCATATAAGCAGTCTAAACTCACAATTAATGAACCTAGAAAAGGAACAACAACTGAGGCCCAAAGTCAGTAGGAGGAGGGTCATAATTAAGATTAAAGCAGAAATAAATAAAATTGAGAAGAATAAAACAATAGGAAAAATCAATGAAAGCAAGAGCTGGTTCTTTGAGAAAATAAACTTATCAAGAAAAAAAGAGGGTCTACTCATAAACAGAATCAGCAATGAGAAAGGAAAAATCACTATGGACACCACAGAAATACAAAGAATTATTAGAAAATACTATGAAAAATTACATGCTAACAAACTGGACAATCTAGAAGAAATGCACAACTTTCTAGAAAAATGCAACCTTCCAAGGATGACCAAGGAAGAAACAGAAAATCTGAACAGACCAATTACCAGCAATGAACTGGTAATCAAAAACCTACCTAAGAACAAAACTCCTGGACCAGATGGCTTCACCGCTGAATTTTATCAAACATTTAGTGAAGACCTAATCCCCATTTCTCCTTAAAATTTTCCAAAAATTAGAAGAGAAGGGAATACTTCCAAACTCATTCTATGAGGCCAGCATCACTCTAATACCAAAACCAGGCAAAGACACCACAAAAAGAATACTACAGACCAATATTCCTGATGAACATAGATGCAAAACTACTCAACAAAATATTAGCAAACTGAATTAAAAAATACATCAAAAAGATAATCCATCATGTTCAAGTTGGATTTATGCCAGGGATGCAAGAATGGTACAACATTCGAAAATCCATCAACATCATCCACCACATCAACAAAAAGAAGGACAAAAACCACATAATCATCTCCATAGATGCTGAAAAAGCATTTGACAAAATTCAACATCCATTCGTGATAAAAACTCTCAACAAAATGGATATAGAGGGCAAGGACCTGAACATAATAAAGGCCATATATGACAAACCCACAGTCAACATTATACTTAACAGAGAAAAGCTGAAAGCTTTTCCTTTAAGATCGGGAACAAGACAAGGATGCCCACTCTCCCCACCTCTGTTCAACATAGTACTGGAGGTCCTAGCCACAGCAATCACACAACACAGAGAAATAAAAGGAATCCAGATTGGCAAGGAGGAAGTTAAGCTGTCCCTGTTTGCAGATGACATGATATTGTACATAAAAAACCCTAAAGAATCCACTCCAAAACTACTAGATCTAATATCTGAATTCATCAAAGTTGCAGGATACAAAATTAATACACAGAAATCTGTGGCATTCCTATAGACTAACAATGAACTAGCAGAGAGAGAAATCAGGAAAACAATTTCATTCACAATTACATCAAAAAGAATAAAATACCTAGGAATAAACCTAACCAAGGAAGTGAAGGACCTATACTCTGTAAACAGCAAGACACTCAAGAGAAAAATTAAAGAAGATACCAATAAATGGAAACACATCCCATGCTCATGGATAGGAAGAATTAATATTGTCAAAATGGCCATCCTGCCTAAAGCAATCTATAGATTCAATGCAATTCCTATCAATATACCAACAGCATTCTTCAACAAACTAGAGAAAATCATCCTAAAATTCATATGGAACCACAAAAGATCTCAAATAGCCAAAGCAATCCTGAGAAAAAGGAATAAAGCAGGGGAAATTACACTCCCCAACTTCAAGCTCTACTACAAAGCCACAGTAATCAAGACAATTTGGTACTGGCACAAGAACAGACCCATAGACCAATAGAACAGACTAGAAAGCCCTGATATAAAACCAACCATAAGTAGTCAATTAATATATGATAAAGGAGCCATGGACGTACAATGGGGAAATGACAGCCTCTTCAACAGCTGGTGTTGGCAAAACTGGACAACTACATGCAAGAGAATGAAACTGGATTATTGTTTAACCCCATACACAAAAGTAAACTTGAAATGGATCAAAGACTTGAATGTAAGTCATGAAACCATAAAACTGTTAGAAGACAACATAAGCAAACATCTGAATATAAGCATAAGCAACTTCTTCCTGAACCCATCCCCTCGAGAAAAGGAAACAAAAGCAAAAATGAACTCATGGGACTACACCAAACTAAAAAGTTTTTGTACGGCAAAGGACATCATCAACAAAACAAAAAGGCATCCTACAGTATGGGAGAATATATTTGAAAATGACGTATCTAACAAGGGGTTAACATCCAAAATATATAAAAAAACTTACACACCTCAACACCCAAAAAGCAAATAACCCGATTAACAAATGGGCAGAGAATATGAAGAGATGATTCTCCAAAGAAGAAATTCAGATGGCCAAGAGACACACGAAAAGATGCTCCACATCACTAATCATCAAGGAAATGCAAATTAAAACCACAATGAGATATCACCTCACACCAGTAAGGATGGCCAGCATCGAAAAGATTAAGAACAATGAATGTTGGCAAGGATGTGGAGAAAGGGGGACCCTCCTACACTGCTGGTGGGAAAGTAAGCTAGTTCAACCATTGTGGAAAGCAATATGGAGGTTCCTCAAAAAATAAAAATAGAAATACTTTTTGATCCCAGAATCCCCAAAAATACAACTTCTCAGATTCAAAAAGACATATGCACCCTTATGTTTATTGCAGCACTATTTACAATAGCCAAGATATGGAAGCAACCTAAATGTCCACTTGTAGATGAATGGATAAAGAAGATGTGGTACATATACACAATGGAATATTACTCAGCCATAAGAAGAGGGCAAATCCTACCATTTGCAGCAACATGGATGGAGTTGGAGGGTATTATGCTCAGTGAAATAATCCAGGCAGAGAAAGACAAATGCCAAATGATTTCCCTCATTCGTGGAGTATGACAATGAAGCAAAACTGAAGGAACAAAATGGCATCAGACTCAGAGACTCCAAGAATAAACTAGTGGTTACCAAAGGAGAGGGGTGTAGGAGGGCGGGTGGGGAGGGAGGGAGAAGAGGACTGAGGGGTATTATGTTTAGTACACATGGTGTGAGGGAGGTCACAGGGAGAACAGTGTGTCACAGAGAAGGGACATAGTAGATCTCTGGAAACTTGCTGCACTGATGGACAATGACTGCATTGGGGTATGGGTGGGGACTTGATAATGTGGGTGAATGTAGTAACCACGTTGTTTTTTCATGAGAAACCTTCATAAGAGTGTATATCAATCATACCTTAATAAAAAAAATTCTCCTATAAAAAAGTTATACTTTCAGCATAATCTGCTCTTTGTGCAGAACATGCAGGGCCTGGAAAGGCAGCGGCTGTAGCACACTCTTGTGGAAAGAGGCAGAGACCACTGTGCCAGGCTGGGTGTGGTGATGGCTTTAACATGAAGTGGATACACACAGTAGGACTGCAGACTCCAAAAATGTCTCAAGTCCCTTCAACCTGCTGGTCAAATACAATTTAAAGAGTTGTTTTTCTTTTTTCTGCTGTAAAATAAGATTGTCCTGCAATGGGTAGTTTTGAAGGAGGTGTTAATTATTTCATTATAAGCAATTCAGAATCTGAGAGGAGGTTTCACTTTAGGAAAAGAAAGGAGAATGTAAGAGCTCTGGCCCACTGAGTGAAGAACTCCCTCTGCTTGACAATCAGGTTTAAGGAGTCCTAGGGGTTTTTATGTTTTGACTTTCAGAAGCATTTGTCTACTTTTTAACTTTTTTGGTATAAACAATTTATTTCCAAAATAAATCTTATGCTAGTATTGTTCAGCCTTATTGTATGCATATATATGTATGCAAACAATATTTTGATTAAAAAGTGATAATGCAAACAATATTATTTACCAGCAGTGAAAAGCATACTTGGTTTTTAAAGAACAGTCATGGTTGTCATCCTGGGGAGGGGGAGATAACAACAGTGTAAACTTAAGCCTCATAAACCTACTTATGAGGCCATAACAGTGTTGTTTTCAAATTAGGTGGAAGGTCTGTGGAAACATGCATCTCAGTGATACTGTGATTGTATTACCATTACAAAATAATCATCCTGGAGGAGCCATTGAGAACACAGTTAATTGAACTGTATATCTAAATGTTACATATTTGTAGATGATTTACCTTCTCAGAATCCTAGAAAACACATGTATCTAAAAACAATATTCCAGTCATAACAAAAAGCAGGAAGAAAAAGAAAACATATACAATAGGATCTGTTTCATATATAATTAGGGTATTTACATAATTGAGTCATCCAGTCCCAATATTTCATTTCTCCTTAAAACTCATTATCTCTGCTACCCTTCCCCAAAAAAGAGCCTCAGGAGAAATATATGTAAATAGTTCTACCTGCATCTATTCCATTTTACTAAAATAGGAGGTTTTTATTTTATGTAATTACTTAACGGTCCCAGATAATGTTCTTCTTTATCTTGGTAAGTAATGTGAATCCAGTTAAAAGTTAGGGATTTAAAATATATATATTTGTTAATTATACTTAGGCTTTCATAATCATAGTCTTTAGATTAAAAAAAAACAACAAAAAAATCTATCAATGTCCATTTCTGCCTGTGGCTCTACTTAGTGCTCCACAAGATGACCTATGCTATTGTCCTTTTAAACAATTCAGGGACAGAAAAGTCTAGCATAAAATTTCAAAGTGTGAGGCTTACCTTATGTGGGTAAAATTGTAATATTTCCAGACTCCCTCGCCTGGCCTTAGCACATCTCCATATCAACAAGTGTTCCCAAGGGGTGGAGAGGAGTAGTCCATCTCCATATCCATAGGTGATTACAAAGGAGGTGGGCACAAGCGTGCCCTGGGACTAGAGAGGTGTGGTGGGGGTCCTCTTTTGCAGTAGGGTAGTGAGAGACAAGGGAAAGCAGAAGTATATAACTGCTTGTAGCAATAAATGAGTTTTTTCCACTTCATTTCTCCCTTTGATTGATTTTGGCTTCAAAAGTTATTTGCCCCAGAATGGGAACATATTTCCCACCCCAGAGTTACACCTTACTTGCCATGGTATATGGTAGAAAGCTCAAAAAATGGAAGTTCGAAAGCAAGATGTTCTCTCATGCTGGTTTTGTTACTAAATGTATGACTGTGGGTATTCATTTAACTACCTTGGGTCTATGTTCCTTATTTCTTAATTTAGTTTATAAGGTTGGACAAGAGATCCCTTTCATGGCAACAGTCTATGATTCTGTCACTTTGTTATTTGCAGAATGCTACATGTGTGAGAAAGACTCAGACAATGCTCCCAAGTATAGAAGGTCAGTCAGATGCCACCATTCCCGATGGAGCCTTGTAGAAGAAAATTCTCACAGAGGTGTTTAAGGGAGCAATTCCTAAGGATTTACAAGGGGAATTAGGTATGTCTCCCCACTGGAAACAGAGGCAGCCATACAGTGCCTGACACCTAATAGAAAGATAGAAGTTTACTAATTGGTTGACTTCTAGTGATGTTCCTCTTCATACTTGGAGAAGAAATACAAAGGAAGAAAATCCTGTAGGGGTTAAGAGCATGGATTCTTGAGCCTGACTTTCCAGCTTTGTAAGCCCAAATCTATCACTTACTAACTGAACAACCATGGACAGATTTTCAACCTCACTTTCCTCATCATTATGTTAGGGGAACAATTTTCCATGGTGCTTCCACAGTGACAGATTTCATCCTGACCTAACTTTCCACAGGTGTTTGGGTAGCAAACAGTCATGAGAGAGAGAGCAAGGATCTCCTGTGGATCAGAGGCAGATTTGTTTCCTGATGAGGGTAACAATAACTCTTTGCAGGTCAGAAGCTGGGCATGTTTGCTAACAGTCCCCATTATAAATTGAGGTTTTACTAGGCTACTGTTTCTTACTTGTGACACAAACCTGTGTGCACAGCATCCACCTGGCCCTGCCTGGTGTTTCCCCCATGAGAACAGGGGCCAAGGGAACTGAGGTGAACATAAAGTTCACGCTGCTGTTATTCCGTTAGAAATAAAGTCCTTTGTCTCTAACCCATGAGGTTCCTGGTTTCTGTCAGCATCTATAGCAGGAACTATAGCAGGCTAACTAATTAGCTAGAAAGCACAGTAAAATCTCTGACCCTTCACAGTTCCTGATACTATCAAAAGGGATAAAGCAATACTCATCAGATTGTTATGATGGTTATGTCACTAACTTTTGTAAAAACTTTAAAATGGTAACTTGTACAGAGTGAGCATAATGTAAGTATCATATCCAACAAAAATCTTGATCCAATAAAGGATATAACTTCATAATTTCTCAAAAGTATCTTCTCTCACAAGACTCCTAAAACTCACTTGTATATGTTCTTATATACAAAGGGACTTTAGGAATACATATACATTTTAAATGTAGGTGTCACATCTACATTTTTATTATTCCCATATTAAAGTCTCCATTTTGAATCCCAAAGACTTATATTGGAAATTCTGCTTCACTATTTGTCAGTTTTGCAGGCTTAAGGAATTTATTTAAACTCCATAATAAGTATTTATCTCAAGCCAAAAGTAAGCTTAATTTTGCATAGCTGAACTTGTGTTTTTTACAAGATGCATCCCAGGGGATGTTAAAAAATGGAAACAACCCTCCATTAGTTCAAGTTCTTTGCTACCTTTGTCCGTCAGTTGCATCTGAGTGCTGGAGATCTGGGTAGTATCTTGTTGAGATGGTCCTCAACTATCAGCTGTGCATACAGTCTCAGTTATGTGCTACTCAGGAGGATCTAGGTTTTATTTGTACTAAAAATTGCACATTTGGTGACTGACAGGGGAGGCTTTAATGAAAATACAAAAGTAAAGGCACAAAATTAGGCACAAAAGCAAATGTCTATGTAGAATGAGAAAATATTGCTTTTTTAAAGTTGTAAATTGCTATGATCAACACTATAAATACACAAAAATGCAGAGAAATAATCCTTTATACTTTCATAATTTTTTTTCCTACAATTTTGACATTTTAATTCCCTTTTCATATGACAAGGATCTTTTAAATAAAATTACTGGAGAGGAAGTAGAAAGATAATTTCTCTGTTGAGTTTTGTTATTATTGATAATTGGTACAAAATATGATTTCACATGAAGACAAACTCACTGTTTTTAGTTTTACTAGAGGGGTTGGACTTACAAATAAAGCAGTTTTGATAAATGCTATATAGTGTGATTCTTAGGTATCCATCTTTATGCACAATATTAATAATTATATACTCTGTACCACCGAGTGCATTTACTCTGGCCCTCTCCTCCCTTGGAGTGTATTCAAAGAAACCTTTTGTCCTGCTTCACTACTTTTGTCTCTGTGTTTCAATTCTTCATGCAGGCAGGTATGAGAATCAAGAACAAACTGAACCTGCAACACTTTCTCATTAACTCAAAGGAGAGAAATAGGTAGGAAAACACGTTTCAAGAATAAAAGGTAATGTTGGCCAAATGACAGTTATTTTCAGAAGTACTGACCTGAGTAAATTAGCCATCTGATAAGAATTCTGAGCTACCACCTTCCTACCTTAGTGAAACTTAATCTATTTCATAAAGTCCTATTGTACTGATTATCTAAGATAATCCTCCAAATTTGTGAGATTGAAATCACATCTCTTTAAGGAGAGAATGCAAGTCCTGCAGAGATGACACAGGGCTAAGTGTCAGAGCGGGAACAAAAACCCATGAATTTTGATTCTAAGTCTGGGCTTTTCTGCCAATCCAGAACTTTTTCAAACACAGAAATAGAGCAAGCTATTTCCAATCCTTCCCAACTTTTCCACTTAGGACACTCCTGAGATCTCTCCTTTATCCAAGTTCTTTCTGGTTTATTCTTCCATGAAAGTTTTTTGCTTCTTATCTTCTTCTAATTAGTTTTGAAACAGAATGATCTTGTACATTTTTATTTTTTCATTGAGTCTGAGCTACTCCAGAGACTGAAAGATGACAACGTTGTGAGGATGGGAAGTATGGGAACTTGAGAGAAAAGAAATGGAATTTAAATGGGTATGTCGGTTCAGAAATAGGCAGGAAAGAACCAAAAAATGATTTCCATTTATCTTCCTTTTAATCAAAGCCTGCATTTGAGGAGATGAGGTCCATTCCTCAAGGCAGAGGCCAATGGCTCTGTAATCACCAGATATTAATCTATGGTAGAACAGTCTGGATTGTCTACCTCTTCCCTAAAATGGAGAAAATTCATCTTTTAAAGACATCTTTAGTTTACCGCTGGATAGATGAAATTTTGTATCTAATAGCTGATATTTTTTTCATCAGATCTCATATTTTGCCAGTATTCATTTGTTTCTGTATATACAAATATTGCAAAATAACCAAGACATTAATAACATTTTGCATAGAAGTAGTCTGTGCACTAAGATAAGTGTGGTTCTTAGTAGCATAAGAAATATTTTCTTTATTAGTATATGAGAAATTAAACTTCATTTTTCTAGCACTACAATGAATTTATTATTTTGAACAATAGTAGTGAAATTTTGGGTAAATTTTTAATAAAATCAAATATTCATTAGGATAAAATAATATGAAAGCATGTGCTTTGGTTTAGTGATATTTTAGTGAGTCATATAATTATGAAATCAAATGCAGAAATGAGTATTGTTCAACAGCATCACAAACAGTCATGATTTAAAGAGTCATACAGCATCATACACTAAAATTCTGGCATTTAAACTCAAAATCAAGTATTATACCTTTGTTGGAGAAGAAAATATAAACTGAATTATGTCTTGCTGTCACAGGAAAAAATGTTTACCAAATACATTTTTAATAATTTATGCTTCAAAGTCAATAATGACATAAAAAACATGGTATGTCTAAAATTTACTATAAGTCAAAATTTATTCATTGGGTAGTATTGTTTTAAAAAGTAGAAAAGGAAACCTACTCATTATGATGTTAAATAAACAGATAACACTCTGAGTGCAAATGTAATTCATAAATGGTCTAAGCAATTGTAATTGATTCACTTCCAACCAAGAAGACCAAAACCAGCAGTTGGAGAGCCAAAATAGCAAGGAAAAAAAAAAATACTGTTGAATGTGGTACATGCTCTCTAGAAATAAAAAATTAAATCTCACTTGTGTCAATTTCAAGAGGCTTCCACTGGCTTTAGAGTTCCCAATTCAGAGCTTACTGCTTCTTTCTCACAGCGGGAAAGAATTCTTCAGCTAGTCTGCTATCCATTGGGACCTCCCGATTTCTCAAGTGAATGGCTAGATTGATTTGTGTCCAGATTCCTGACACCTAAGCATGACAAGTTCTCTTTGGTATTTTGCAGTGAGGAGCTGGTACCTGTCGTTGTCCCAGACATTTGCTTTTCCCTGCTGTCAGACGTTGGCTGCTGTTTACTCTGCATCACCTCACAGGGAAGAGGGAGAGATTCTGGGTCCGTTGAGGGCCACATGGGGGCCATAACTTGTGACCAATACCATCACACTGGACCTTTTCTTGTCTTCTGTTGCCTCAGGGCCTTGGTCTGGGGCAGAAGAGACACCTTCTCTTGTGGGAAAATCTCCGTGGTCTGTTCCCCTGTAGCCTGCTTTTTGATTTCTCCTCAAGAATTCAGAAGATGTGTTTTTATTCACAAACCCTGGCATTGAAGATGCACACTCAAAAATCCTGTTTTAGATACCAAAGGTTAGACAACAGATTCTTTGGTTGTTGCTCCAGGAGGAGGGGGTTTCCCGCTCTGGGAAAGTTCACTGTGAATTCAGCGAGACCAGATAACAACAGAGTGTTAGGGTTTAAAAAGGGCTCACACAAAGCTTTTTTCTCACAGCGATCACCTGGCTATGTACAAGCAGCAAGCCTGTTTGCATCTCTGGCCTGACTACAGACTCTGCTCTCTCCTACTCCCCAGCACAGGACTCTCTTCTCCTGTCCTAGCCCTGGGGCTCTTTGGCTTCTCTCCCCTGCTTTCTCTTTTGGCTCCCTAAGCTCTCTGCTTCTCCTTCCAGGGAACTTTGCAGGCTGGTCTCTATGGTGACTGGCAAATACCAGACCAATTACATCCAGGAGCTTGTGTTTCCTCTCCAACTCCTCCCCTGGGCCAGTACTTCCAGTGACTGACAGCTAGCTCCCGGCAGCTCTTCTTAATATCAGCCATAAACAGTTTTCTGCCAAGGGGTATGCAAGTAGGCTAAATATGTGTACAATGGGCAATACTAGAATCAGGCAAGGTGAGAACCCTGGACATAAAATTTCCATTTTCTCCACATTGCTCCAACGGTCCTTATTCCTAGTCCTTCCCTCTTCAGATCTTCTTCCCTTCTTCCCACAGATAAATGCCCCAGAAATGCCATGGAGAAGACCAGAATATGTAACTACGTGGGGAAAGAGAATACGAATATATTTTTAAATAAGGTTACCTTTGTTACATATGTGTAAGCAATTCTTTTTTAAATGACTTTACTAGAAATACTGATTTGAATTTGACTACTTTCATATGTGTTTGTGAGAAAAATTATTTGCTCATTGTAGCTTCAGGATGGAGGGGGTCCCCACTCTAGGCAGGTTCACAATGGATTCGATGAAACCGAATAATGACAATGGAACACTGCAAGTAAAAAGGGGCTCAGACCAAGCTTTAGTCTCACGGCAGTAGGTCCAGAATGAGACTCCTGTCTGCCTCCACCTGGGCCCCAGCTCAGCCTCTGCTCCCCTCTCTTCTGCTCTCTTGTTCTCTTCTCTGGACTCCACGCTCCTGCTTCCATCTGCCCTTAGCACTGGGAAGAACTCTTCTTATAGCAACACTGGCTATAACAGCTTATATTTAACAGGTATGCAAATAGATGCCTGCATTGCAGGCTAAGTAATTTTTTTTGCATTTTTTAAATTTTGGTATTAATATACAATTACATGAGCAACATATGGTTACTAGACTCCCCCCATTATCAAGTCTCCACCACCCACGCCATTACAGTCATTGTCCATCTGCATAGTAAGATGCTATAGAGTCACTACTTGTCTTTTCTGTGCTATACTGCTTTCCCTGTGCCACCCACTCACCCCCGCCCACCACATTATGTGTGCTAATTAACCTCATTGCATGTACACAAGGGTTATCAGGTGAGGATCCCAGCCATGGAACTCCTACTTTTTTCCTACACTCATCTTGAACTTTATGTTATTAAAAAAAGTTAAATTGCTTTCCAGAAAGTTTGTGTGAGGGAGCCAATCTATTCTTACCAATCTTATCTTGTCCAATCGAGAGAATGAGAGATATTGAGAGAGTCATGCTTTATTGGATTTACATAAAATGAAGGTGAGCACTGCCTTTTTCCAAGTTCATTACTCACATTTTTGTCTATTCTTGACTCAATCAATTTTAAAGACTGGTGTTTTTATGCTTTTGTTATCAACTTTCATGAGCTATTTATACAACAAGGGTATCAAATCTTTCATCTTCTATTTTTTTCCTTTAGTTTTAGATTTTACCTTTCTGATTTCATTATTATAACTGTAACTTCCATAATCCTTTTAGGCTTTATATTCTACAAGTAAGTGAGCCACAAGTGTCTTATTCTATGGTTTATCTCAAGTGCTTTGAAACAGTAGCTATAAATATTTGTTTCCCAATATTCTTGAACAAATAAATATTCTAACATTTTTTTTTCTGGTACTAGGAACTTTTGATTGTATTAATATAAACCATATATCTGACTGATGATTACCACAGGGGAGCAGTTGGGGTGGGTGGGCACAGAATTCTCAGTCATAATATAAGTTGGTCATGGGGATGGAAATGCAGAATATACACATATAGCCAATAGTTCTGTAATGTCTTCCTGTACTGACAGTAACTGCACTCGTTGTGGTGAGGATTTAAAATGCATGTTACTGTTGAACTTGAATGTTGTGTACTTGAAACCAATATAATATTGTGTATCAACTATACTTTAAAAAAGACAAAAAAAATTAATTCTATAGCAACCTAAGGAAATCGAAAAGAATCAAAATGTGGAAAAGAATTCAAATTTTTGTTACATGGAGTGATTTGAATTATTTTTATCAGCTGTAAAAGCAATCTGTACTAGACTATATAAGTTGGAAATTCAAAATGAAAACAAAAATATTGGAGTTTCACAATCCAAACATAATTGTCATTGATATTTTTTATATTATCTCCCTTTCTTTGCGGATTTATTTTGCATTCCATTTACATTTTTATGTACCTGTGAACATACTGGATATATAAATGATTATCCTTTTTAAAACTAAGTACATCTAACATGGAGTTGGAGACTGGGGTGAGTAACCTTCCCGACATGTGCCAAGAATGAGCTCTGCATCTTGATGGTATTTTGCTTTCAAATTTGTATTGACAACACCTTCCCCAAGCTCTGTAACTGCTCAGTTCTTACATTGTAGACATGGTGTTAAAAGATAAACTGAGGCTTATTAAGCATTTTAAGCATTTGAGCAAAAATGAATTCCAATCAGGCGGTGCCAAACCTGCAGCAGTTAGGGACACTTGGCTGACAGGAACTTAGGAGGGAGCCTCCAGAGAGCAGCAGTAAAGCAAGTATAAGTACTGATTGGCTAGAGCTTAAAGCCCAGTGGGCTATTCGTGATCTATGTTAGGTTTCAATTTCCTAACCTTACAGCTTATAGTGTTTTTTTTCTTATTTAGGTCCTCACAGCATTAGCCACCTTGGCCTAATGAACTCTCTGTTTGATTAAATAATGGTTAAATGTTCCTAAAAAATATGTAGATATTCAACTGATAGCAGTTGTTACTTTAGTACCTTACAGAGAAAATTGATAATGTCAAATGAATTTGAGCATGTCAGCAAATGTATATATCTACAAACACTTGAAAAATGAGCTCTTCAGTCTCTAGTCAGGCATATGGATTTTCAGACCCTTTCCAATTATTCTCTTCACCTCAGTGCCATCCTCCCACTCAGACCCCTCTGCGGCTCACACATTATAACCCCCGTTTGAAGAGGGTAAGTGCACCTATCAGTCATTCACAGAATTTATAATCCCATGAAAATGACTAAATGTCACTTAAAAAAATGGTTGATTTGCCCATTGTTTTCCTCAAAGCATAATTTCCTCATTCCCAAAGCAGACATTTTGAAAGTTACTTCCTACTTATCTCTCTCTCAATGATGAAGAATGGCTTTAGTTTACAGCAAAACCCATCGATAATTTGAAGAATTATGGGCTGGCTTCTTCACCTTCAATCTACGCAGGAGACTCTGACATGTTACTATGCAGAGGAAAATTGCCATTTATAAGAGACAAAAGAAGAACATTTTGTTTTTCCATCAAGGAAACATTTCAATATTTTAAGTGCTCATTTGCAATTCCATAAAATGTTTTCTTTTCCTTTAAATGTCAAGGTGATGTTTTCATGATTAAGGTAAAATCACACTCACAGCTCATTCTTTACACCTTAAAGGACATTAGCCGTTGGGAGACAATTACAAGTAGGTTTTCCTTAAGCTAAAAGCTAAAATATCTTTACCTTTAGAACTTAAATTCCTATGTAAGTGGTAATAATTATAAAAACATTTTCTGCTCAATTTTTTTAACCCATTTTATTTTATTTTACTTTTTTATAGTTCTCCAGATATTTTTTATATCATTAGTATACAATCACATGAGCAACATTGTGGTTACTAGACTCCCCCCATTATCAAGTCCCTGCCACATACCCCATTACAGCAGTCACTGTCCCTCAGGGTAGTAAGATGCTATAGAGTCACTACTTGTCTTCTCTGTGCTATACTGCCTTTCCCATGCCCCCCTTACATTATGTGTGCTAATCTGCTCTAAATATTTTTAAGATGTAAAATACTAAAGTACTAAGAAGCCAAAACATTCACAAATTTAATTGCTTATCCAGCAGAGAAGCAGCCATATTTTAATATGACAATCATTATTCAAATAATCAGATTTATTTTTAACTATTAAAATTACACCAGCAATAATAGACCTTATAATTTATTATGCACTACATTTCCAAATTACAGTATTACTGAAGTCATTCTGCTCACAACAACCCTAGGAAACATGTAGATTTAGTATTATTGTCCTCATGAAAATTCTAAGGCACAGAGAATAGCAGGGCCCAGCTGAAAATCACAGATAATGAATGATAAAGAGAGGTCTAGAATGAAAATAGTTTCATTCTCTGCCAAGTTTTTATTCAGCTAGACTACCTCATTATTAGTAATAATATAAAGTGTTTTGTAGTATTTCATATTTATAAAACAAGTCAATTCTGTAGTTGATACTCTATGTAAAAAAGGTGAAAAACATAGATGTGAACCCTGCTGCCAGGAAATTATATCATATATCAATACTTATATAAATGTTAATATTCCCCTGGGCAGGGTTTGTGTCCCCATGGCCCCAGGCAACTTTGCCTCCCTGGTTTCAGCCTGAGGCCATCTGTCCTGAGGTGCCAGGCCTAATGATATCTGAATCACCTCCAGAGGCATTCTCCCCTTTTTTTGAAGAATAGCACAAGTTCATAGTTGAAAGCTATCATCCCGTCCTATAGAATCAAAGTCCAATGACCTTCCTTCATTCCCTCCCATCGTCTCTGTTCTCTTCAGTCCCAGATGGCATGTCTGCTGTTCTAATCCCATCTCCATGCCTGCCTTCCAGCAGATGGCTGATTAGGTCCAGGGTCACAACCACTCTCATCTCCTTATCAAAATGGTCTATCACTCACACCCTCAGTGTTCTCTGCAGAATATGTTTCTCATTTTCTTTACAATATGGATAGCCTAAAGATTTGTCAGATCTTTAAGTTCTAGTTCTTTTTGCTTACTGTGTAATTCTTTCTTCATTTATCGTTCTCTTCTTACATTTTACTATGAATCAAGAGGAAATAAGCTGCTCCTTCCACACTTCACTTAGAAATCTTAGCTAAACAGACAATTTTATCGCTCAGAAATTCTACCTTCCACAAAACACCAGAACATGAATACAGTTCAGCCAAGCTCTTTCACTTTACAAAAAGAATGAATTTTTCTCTATTGTCCAGTAACATGTAGCTCACATATGTCTGAGACCTCATCAGGAATCAGGGTGGCCTTTACAAAAACATAGCTCCAATGCCACCTCCTAATTTTTAGGGTTTGCTGCAGAAGCACATCCACTTCCCAGTACCAAAGCCTATCTTAGCTCAGGCTACTATTAATAAAATACCATAGACTGGGTGGCTTAAATAATAAAAATTTATATCAGTGTTAATATAAATGGTAGTATCTAATGGTAGTTGAAACTAATCAGAAAAAAATCACTTAAAAATGTTTGCTTTGGCAACACATACGTTGATTTTGGAATGACTTAAGAGATATTTAGCTGGGCACAAAGGACGATACACAAATTCATGAAGCATTTTATATATTTTCTGTAAAGCATGGGTTCTTATTTCATTATGAATCTGAAAGATCCTGCAAGGCATTAAATGGTGGATGACCACCTTCAGTAGAAGTAGGTTAGTAATTTTTATATTTTGAAGTTTTTTTTAAGTTTAAATTTTAAGTTTAGGTGCTAAAGATGGTCTATTTTCAATTAATATTACATTCCCCCATATTTTACTTGATTTCATGAGGTGGCTTTGAAACTAAATAATTATATTTTAACATGATATTTTTACAATGTAGTACTGAGATATTTATAATCAACACATTTGTCATCTACTAGAGACTTCCAAAGGGAATAAAAAAAAGGAATTTAGAGACAAGACATTAAAATTGCAGAAGCATACCATCTTTTAGGTGAATTACAGTAATTTACAGTGTGAAATAAAAACATCGTTTGATCAGAATTTTGCTAATTTTTTCCTACTTGCCTGACTTTTCTATATATGTTCACATTAGAGATGAATATTTAAGTTTTTCTACCTTTACAGTAATTTGACCTTGAGATTTCCTTTTGAGAATCCATCACTGAAAAGGTGCTGAGGTGAAAGAAAAAAGGAGAAAAATGGTAATTTTAGGGATGTGAGAGAAATATTTAATTCATTGGAATGTTGGTTTGGAAAAATATGTGCAGCATAATAATAGAATAAAAAGAGACTATGTAAAACAGTATGTCTATAGTTCAGACCTGGCATACTGAATGCATATACAACTTGATTTAGAGAAAAATAATTATGACTGGCTCTCATGAAAAGCAGACCTGGCTTATAAATTTTTAAGAAATAAAAAATAAGAGTAGAAATGCATAAGTTTAAAAAAAAAAGACACAGGCCTATTCTGGACTCACTTCTGTTAGGCCAAGTCACCCAACTGCAACTGAATCCCTAACCTCACTGCGGCTTCAACCTCCCCCAGAAATGTAGTCAGTCGGGAATTCTCTGCTCAACGTCCATGAGATAATCTGTTGCATGTGCCCTCTCCCCAAAGGAAGTCGAGGTCACCCACTTCACGAGACCCTCTTCTACAGTCCTGATCCTTGCCTCCCCTCACAGACGGAATCAGAATGTGTGCATCATGCTTTTAGGACCTGACTAGGTGTACCCATGTCACACTGCTTGATGTCTTGATAAACAGAACCTCTTTTTTGTACACATTCTCCGCTGTATAAAAGGGACTTATGTTGTCTCCAAATGACGGGGCTTTGGAGCAGTTTACCAAAGCTCTTCTGAGGTTGTAGGCAACGTGGAACCCTCAGAAAGACGGCAAATAAAATGTTTTTTCAATATTAACAGTCATGTCAGTGTCTGTTCATAATTTTGAAATAAAATATATATTTTTTGTCTAACTAGTAACTAGAAATAAAGGAGCAACTTTATGAGGATAAAATGCAAACTGAGATGAATATTGAGATGATCTGCCATTAAAGGATGTGTTGAAAGAAGCGCAATCTAAGAACCAGTACATTATTTCTTTATATTTGTTGTAGAAAAGTCACAGTTATATCTATTTGCAGGTATTTCTTCAAGTGTCAATAGTGACATCTAAACATGTTTTTATTAAGGGTTTGTATCTGATTTGATCTGTACCAACATAACCTTAGCATCCATGTTACAACATGATGAAAAACTCTTTAGGAAAATTATTGCCTAATAATGGAGGGAAATGGAGTTACTCAATTTATACCCCCAAATTTTACATACAAAATATGAATTTTCAATATTTTTAAATAAAGAGCTCTACAATAGAAATTATTCATTTATTCAAAAGCATTTGTATTTTTTCCTATTTCATTCAATATTTTTAATTCAATATTTGTGTCATTTCTCACCATTTATTTCATTCAATTAAAAAGGTTTGCAATTTATTTAACTAACAATATCTGATAAGTCCATTTCTTCTCCTTATGATAGATAAGTTTATTCAGATGCTGACCCCTGAAAGAGTGCTTAACCTATCTTACGTACAGTTCTCTTTCTGGCCAGAATTTTTAAAACCACCTATTGCCCTTAGTTACAGCCGGCTAATCCAGAGTAAATACTTCACCCAGGGGCAATGAGTCTATAGCCTGGTCAGGTGTTATCAAAGTAAAAGACGACGAACTACTCTCAATGTACCTTGAATTAATTAAATCTGAGAGAGTAGTTTGTTACATCAGAAATCAGATGAATGGTCTTAAACATGAATTAGGATTAAAAAGCACACAATGGAAAATGTCCAAAGTTATACAGAAAAGGAATTACTCATAAGCAGAGGAATGTTGTTGGTAGAGCAAAGTATTTAATAACAAGCAGATATACTGCCAGGGGAGACAGAAAACTCTAGGCATACTGGCACAGATCCAAAGGAATCAGAGAGTAACATGAAAAATATATTGCTGGTTGTGGGGGAATTCTTCCATTCCAACAAAAATTGTCTAAAAAAAATCCTGTAAGAAGCTTTATGTATAGATCAGCAAATTGGGCTGAAAAAAGTTATTTGAATTGATAAATATACACATAGGATCATTTTTTGCCTACTTCTGAGGTTAACAATCTTTAGAGTTGGAATTATTCTCATAATTTCCAACAAGATAATCAAATTTTCACAGCTAAAGCCTCAAAAGAATCGAGAATATTGGTTTTTAGTACACACTGAGAAAAAATAGATATTGATCATTTGTGTATTAAAATAAACATCTAAATGAGACAAGTTATTAAAATAACTGGTCTACACAAAAGGACAAATTTGAATATTTACTGCCCTAATCGACAGAACAGTATTCAC
This sequence comes from Manis javanica, assembly GCF_040802235.1. Classification (NCBI taxonomy): domain Eukaryota; kingdom Metazoa; phylum Chordata; class Mammalia; order Pholidota; family Manidae; genus Manis; species Manis javanica. Next base: position 17,486,114 of record NC_133164.1, read on the forward strand.
TTTAAATTCTTTTCAAAAGCCTTTTCTCCCCATCCCCACCCTCAGGTTTTAAATATTAAAAATAGGAAATAGAAACCACATTGTCAAATTTATACATTATTAAGTAATAACACTTAATTCATTTCATCTTCACCAGCTTAATTGTTAAAAATATTCATTATGCAGAAATCTCAGCCCCACTGACTCTGAGTACAGCTATTATGCTCACTCCAGTGTACTTACTGATCTGTTGCATTTCAGTTCTTCAATAGTGAATGATCAATAAGATTGAAATCCCTTATTTCAATCCACAATTTTAAAAAAATTAAAGTAGTAAAAGGGCACCTGTCCATATGACTGGACATACTTAAAAGAGTGTGCCAATCTAGTCCAGATCCCCAGAGTGACACAAATTCAAAGGGAGTTAACGTTTCATTTTTAAATTACCCACTTCTATTTAGATTTTAAATTTGAGTGACTTATGCTAATTTATATTCAACACTGTTTTGTCAGAGTGAAAGGCAACGGTTATGTGTTAAAATTCACTTGGGGAAGAACAAGGCCTACAAAGAAAAAAGCAATTTTTAAATAAAGGAGAACAATATTTATTGTAAGAACTACTTTTTAGACCTCTTCTCTTTATCCTTGGAAGAATTTTAACTGAAAAGAAATATCAGTTTTATCTGTTCACTATTCTCTTGAGCCCTGTGACAGGATTAGCTTGGGGGGGGGGGGTCTTGGGGCCAACTTGAATATGAGGTTCCCAAGGGAGAAAAGTAGATCAAACTCAAACTCCAGAAGTTTCTCTGCTGCTTTGGCTTCCTGGGAGGCTGCCAGATTGTTCTGTGTCTTTTGGGGATTCAAGTCCCAGCAATTTTTCTTCTGAATAAGGCTGCTCTATACCTATGTCTGACTCTTAGGATGTCCTAACACTTTTTTGACAATGTGAAATCATTTAATTATATTTACTATAAGTAATGATTTTATAATTCCCATTTTGCTCCAGCTGGGAATCAGAAAAATCAGTGATTTATATTTGGCATTTTCAAAGAAATTTAACAGAGCATTACTACAGCACTTCCTACTGATCCCATTGTTTACGAGGTTACAAGCATGGTCACTCAGCGATTCAAGTCAATGGGTGGCTGTCAATGAGCAGAGGGTATTTTCATTTTAACCAACTGTTCCACTTTCCTCTTCCAACTCATCTATAATGTCAGCAGCACTTCCTGAAAATGTATTGAACTGAACTATTTATTTTTCTTTTATTTACCTTTTATGCCTCCTGGTGAGAGAAGGCAGAGACATGGGAGAAGCATGATGATTAATTTTTCCTGCTTATGAAGAAAAATGCTGAAACAAACGCTATTGTAAGAACAGGAGACACTCCATCTTAAGGCTATAAGACCCCATTTTAAAAACCAGGGTGTTAGGAGGTAAGATTCCTAACATTTTATGGTAGTCAGACAATAAACTCTCTTAAGGCAGGGCAAGTAGTCATAAATGGCATGTTTCCACTGCTTGAGGGTAATCACTAACTTGGAGAATAGAATAAAAAACTCCTTGTGTTAAGGTTATCTTACAGACTATCTAGAGGACAGACTATGGATAATGGAATAATGTTTTTCACTGGAGATAGACATCATGAGACCACATGTCAAGCCTCAGCCACCCCTCACCTCCACCCCATCCTTTACCCCATTCTTGAAAACCTTAAAAGACAGTATTCTTAGCTCTTAAGTGAACTATGGGGAAAATCCCTGGGTAAAAATACCTTCGAAACCAAAATCAGTCAAAGGGAGAAATAAAGTTTAAGAAATCCATTTATTTCCTACAAGCAGTAGTCCCATCTCTAGCAGGCCCTTGTAATTACCTATTGATATGTAGATGGACTACTTCTCTCCACCCCTTGGAAACACCTATTGATATGCAGATGCACTAAAGCCAGGCAAGAAATTCTGGAAATACTGCAATTTTACCCACAAAAAGCCAATTGCACTTGTCTCTGAACTCTTTTCCATGATAAAGACAAGAACTTTTCAACCTCCACCTCTGGCAGTAAATGTCCTTGTCATTTTGCTATTTCATTCAACTTTCTAGATTTAACCACAAGGCTTTACTCTCTCTGTCCTATTTCAGACAAGTAGGGAAGGGCTACTAAGATCTCTGATTTGGGCTTGCAAGTTCCTGTCACCTAGGTGACCTGGACAGGACTGCAGCTGTACAATCATGTCTTTAGTAGTCTGCCTGGAAATCTCTTTTCTTTGCCTTTGAGAAGTTCTCAGACCATAATTTCACTCTATCCAGTGCTCTGCAGATCCCCAAATCCTGGGGTGGCAGGCGCTTAGCTCCCACACGAAGATTCAAGAGGACATTGGATGCCAGGTGACCCTGGCTTCAGGAGTTGGCAAGGGATCTACCCTGTGCTGAGCATTGAGTGGGAGTTCAATGAACTACTACAACTCTTGCCCTAATGAATTTCTTCCTTCCTTTCACTCCTCCAACCCATTTGTGAATTCTTTTTTGGTCAGTCAAGAGCCCTCTCCTGGGCTGAGGTCTTCACCACGCACGCAGGGAGATCTCCCTGGACTGGATTACCTGACAACACTGGTACAACTCTCACACTGAAATCGTAATGTGATCACCAATGATTTTCATGGAATGAAAGCAGATGAATGTTTTTTGGTGTTATCTTACTTAACCTCCTCTCATTCACTCATTTCAAGTATTATTAGACATCTATTGCCAAGCACTGGGGCAACAGAAGTGCACAAGACTGACCCCATCTTTATGATATTTACAATTTAGTCCAAGAGACACTAACCAATTACAGAGGTTTTAAATGTTAGTAAAAGGTACCTTGGGAACATACAATTGAGCAACGTACCCTAGCTTTGAAGTTAGAAAATCTCCCAATGGAAGCAATTTTTAAGTGATCCCTAAACTGATCCCTAAATGTTGAAACCTGAAGTGAGATAAGCAAGGTACTTTCCCTAATCCCTAATCCCACTCTACCCTGAACCCAGCGGGAAAAAGCAAGTTACACTTCATACACTGGTTCTGTAGGATCAAATGCAAAACTCATAGTTTCTTCATGAAATCATTCAACTTAGCACGTGGAGGAAGAAATACATGTTATACATCTGGGAGGAGCAATGCATTTATCGGCAGCTTTACATCACATGGACATTGCATGTTTGATACTTTCAACAGATTTATCTTCTTCCTTTAAACCTACTTTTCCTTTGCTTCTTGGTTTCTATAATGGAAATACCTACTCCTCTGCTCTATGCAGTACTGAGGATTGTCCTCTACTCCTCATCCTCACTTTCTTCATGTACTCAACAGGTATTTACTGGGCATATTCTTTGGTGATATAATACTGAAATTGACACGGCCCCTACCCCCTCAGGATGGGTGCTGTTGTGACTCTTAGACTTCATGGCAATTTCCTCAAGGAGGAAGTGTTCTTATTGGTGAGAAGTAGCAGAACATCTGCAGTGTTAAATTACACTTATTAGTTAAATAATCCAAGGAAACAATGTAAGAGCTTCTATAAGGCAGCCAGTGACTAACAAGAAGGAAAGAGGGATGCAGAGTTGGAGGAGGTCAACCTGGGTCAGGAATGGTCACTGAAGCTGTTTATATAGAAGTGTGATTTCAGAGATGGTGGGCCTTAGATAAACACAACACTCCAGAGTGGCTGAATCAAAATCATTACTCACTGGAGCCAATTATTTTCCTTTAGTTTCAGGTCTCCATCTCCGAGTGGAGGTCTGGGTCCAAGAAGTAGCAAAGGACAATGAAGAAGCCTTGAAAGACACTAAATGACCAGCAACTGCCTAGTCGGTCCACTGCAGATCCTAATCCCACCCTATTCCAAACCCGGATTTTATGATCTGCTCATGACCTGTCCGCATTATCTAGAACTGTTTCTAATGATTATTAAGGATTTCTGAACTGGCAGAATGGATTCAAAAGTGCTTTCATATTGCTAAAATAAAGTTTAATAGTGTTTATCTTGGAAGCAAAACCAATGAGGAAACTAGAAACCAACAGAAAAAAAGGATTAGACTCACATCCCCAGAGCTTGCTCTGTCTGCCTTTTCTCAAAACCTAAGTTGGCCTCGTCTATTTACTTCATGTTTATCTCCCCTGATTCATGTTCCCATCCGTCCTTGTCTATAGATCCATCTATTTCCCCTGCCCGATTGACAAAGGCCCACCACAAGGTTCTGCCAGGAAACTTGTTTTGTGAGAACTCAGTCATTTGTCTCATTCTGCCTGCTCTATGACCCTAGCTTTCCAGACAAATTTTGGGTTCTCTATTAGCGTAATTCCCTGATCTGACACACAATCCTTTAATGAAAGGAACATGTCTTTATTAAAACATGTGATTAGCTTTGTCAATTTAAGTGAAAATTACTCTAATTTAGACATAGGCATAGAATTTTAAAGTTAGATGGGTCCTTAGAGATCACCTAGTAAATGAATGGTTTTGGTAATTGTTCTCCCCTGCTGTGTACAGTAGCATCTGCATTGCATTCAGGGCTGTCAAATACATACTTTTTAAAGAGATAATATGACTTTAGGAATATGGAAAGTTTCTAATAGTTACACTTCTTAAGCATCTTGCCAGAGTCCTCTGACCTTATGGTTCATGACATAATTATTTATTAGCTAGGGATAGACTTATTTATGGCTTCAAGTAGATAATAAAAGGGATTACTACCTAGGCAGTTTCTCCCTTAAACTCAGTTTTTCTAATCTCTTTCCCTATGGCAACAGAGCAATTACTTTCTAGCATGTTGATTCCTTTGTACTTTAAATATAGATAAATGTAATCATGCTAAAAACCTGGTTAGCTAGTGCTCCTGAACCGAAATCCCAAACTGCAGAAAAGTATTGATTCGCTGCTTAGTTTTCTGCAAAACCTGGTCACAACTGTATGTAAAGAACCAGCTGGCTCTCAAGTAAATCAATAGCTATTATAGCTGTGAAGAATAAATCTAATATGCCTAAACAGTGATTAAAACTTTATTTCCAGAAGATAAGTTTGGTGTCTTTTTTTCTTATTTTTGAAATTATAGGTAAAATCTGGTTGGCATACAAAGAAAGTTCATAAACATAAAAAGATGATTGGCTTAAGATGGGTTAGGAGGGAAATGGTACAGTGGAGCAGAATCCCTGGAATTATGTAAAGGAATCACACAAGTCATATATGGAAACCAAATTATGCCAAGAATATGTTTTAAAATGAAAAGTTACCAAATGACTTTAGGGAATTAAGTCTGTTATCCCACACGAGCAAACTAAGACTTAATACCTAACCTAACTGCAGTTTCAGCCTCTCCTAAGAATGTAAGCTTTAACCAGTCTGGAATTACCTGGTCAGCACTAGTGAGGTAATCCAACCAACAGGTCCCTTCTCTCTCCCTGTGGGAAGGTGATCAGGACAGACACAATCCACTTTTTGCTAGAAACTTATCTTCCCAGCCCTTTGTACCTGCAAAAGCCTCTTATTACGTACAGTTCTTTTGAGTTCCTTTCTATCTGCTAGATGGAATACTGTTCAAATCATTGAATAAAGCCAGTAAGATCTTTAAAATATACTCATTTGTTTTTTAATATGTCTCACAGCAAATGAGTTTACTTCAATGATCAGAACACCTGAATTAAGGAAAATTTCTATAAACCTGGGTGTGAACTGGCCCTAAATGACAGTCCCTTCTACCGAAAAGGAAAGCCCAACTAAAACAACATGAGGATTCATGTCTTTTATATGCATTACTCTGTTTTTATCAGTTCTTGGTTCACAAAGCATTGAGGATTTATTGTAACGGGGCGATTTATGTAAAAAATTCTGTGGCAGGAGCTTGTGCTGAGTGTCATTATCAAAATAAACCCTGTGTTTATTATTTCATGAGTTAGGTAGACTAGAGTGAAAATGGCTAAAGTAGCTGAAGATTTTTCTTTCCTTTTTCAAAAATATTAAAACATATCACTGGAAATTTTAAGTAATCTTTGAGTCTCTCATTGGAATGGTCAAATGCAGGTCAAAATTACCTAATGGTATCTTCTGAGGGTAAAAAGAGATACAGCAAGACAGTGTCTTTCCAAAATGCAGTGATGGTAGGTGTGACATTGAGAAAATCCAACTTCTCCTGTTTAGTATTAAAATTAAAGAACAGGAATTGATGATGGAGTATATGGTTAACTTGATAACAACACACATTAGATATTGCCTAAATTTGGAATATTATTTCTTGCATTCAACTAATGCCATCTTTCAATAAAGTAGTATTTTGCACTGAATTTTCAATTACTAATAACTACCTCTATCCTGAGGCCTTGCATATAACTGATGCAGATATTAACTCGAGTCCATTTATGCAGAGCAGGAGGAAACCAGAGTGAAAAAAAGCAGGTTTTAGACAGCTCACGAGAAATCCCGAGTGGTAAGGTCATGTTTTAATCATTTAGTCAATGCTTACCCAGAAGTAACATTTTTAAGCAAAATAATTAGATGCATCACTTGAAAGATGATTCAGTCAAAAAGATGATTCAAATGAGGAGAGAATAACTGGGACAAGAAGGGAGGGAGGAAAGACACTTGGTTCTAATAATCTACACGAAAAATGTTATAGGGTCAGAACAAAAGTATTAGACTGGAGAAGTTAAGGATGAAAAAAATCAGAATTGGAGTTGTACAGGTCTACTTCTAATTTGATATGGGGCAGAGAGAGAGAGAAAAGGAAGAATTGAGGATAATGGTCACATTTGTGGTTTGGGGAACTGGTGAATGATTTGTTTTCTCAGGTAGTGAGTACAAAAACAAAACGTGTTTGAGAAGGGAAGATTTTAAGCTGTTTTGAATATGTAGAGCATGAGATGAGTGTGTGAAAACAATGAGGTTGAGTTGAGAATTTCTGTTACTCAGATGGTGAAATAATGAGTGTGTTTGTGACAGCCCAGGGAACAAATACAGAAGGCAAGACAATGGAAGATGAAATTCTCAGCAACATTGCCTTTAGGTTGAGAATCAATGCTCAGGAGGTTGGCTGAGAAGAAAACCACAGAGCAAAAAGAAGAAAATCAACAAAGACTGCTATCCAAGAAGGCAAGTTTCAGTACATTTTCAACAGAATGAAATAATGAATAGTGCCAAATCTAATGCCAAGAAGAAAAAAAGGCATGAGAAGATGTCTTTTGATTTGTGGATTAAGATACCATTAGTATCCTTAATCCATAAATGTTATTAGGGAAGAGAGAAAATAGACCTAAAAATATTTTTAAATTACAATTCCTAGAAGCAGGGTTTTGTAGAGCAGAGAGCATCAAATATTGATGATAAACACATATCAATTAAGAGTTAATTGCTCATAAGTAAAACTATTTATATATACATATATATACATATCTATACATATAATACTCTGTTAATGTAAGTTTCTTATACAACATAACATGATTAAAATTTTTTAATGATTGAAGTGGAAATAACTAAAATATTAATTATATTTCAGCTGATATATTATGAACATGTTTGCTCTCAGTAAAATAGGGGGATGTAAAAAACAATCTTGAATAGTCCTGATGGTATGAAAATCAAATTAATTGCTAAGAACCTTGCCAAAAGGTCAACCAGGAAGTTTTGTTTCCTTCAAAGGTAGCGCAAAGTTTATAAGCACCCTAACATGAAGCTTTTATTCTGAATAATAGAAGGGAGCAATTTCCTTTTAAGAGGAGGAGGATCCTGCTGTATATTATTATTCACATTATTTTGATCAAAACATCTACTGTTTATCAGTGAAGAACAAGGAGATATCTAAAGTGAATTCATATCCTAGGAAGGGAAAAATCCCATTACAGTTATCTCACCACTGTCCAGCACCCCCACATATCCCAAGGACAAAGAAATAAAAATCATTTCAATAGCTTTCAGAGGGGAGAGCTGATCATCCTAATAGAGTAAGACAGGATCCACATAGCATTATAGTCATTTCAATGATTTATGCAATTTCCCTTTAGAATTAGTTATTTTTTCCCATAGATTACAAATCTTTCAAAAATTATATATTCTTAGATTTTCATTTGCAACGTGCACACAGACATTCCACCCGGGAAGCATACTCTGTCACTAACAAACAATCTTCACCTGGGGCTAACTATTAACTTGATTACTTACTATTCATTAATTGTCAGGTTATACCACATTTTCCTTCTCTGTCAGGTAATGCACAGGTGTGGGGAACTGTGCCGCCTCTTCCTTATACTGTATTTTTATTTTCTCAACATCTTTATCAGGTATTTATTTCATTATTAACAGAGTCTCAGTTGGAAACAAATCTGTCATGTAATTTTAGGTCAGAAAATTATATGAACTTTAAAAATTAGATTTAGATGGAACATTGGGGTCTTGAAACAAAGATGTAAATATATAATTTACTAAGAGGCAAAGGATAGAAAAATAAATTGTGAAATCTGCCGAATGTTAATCCTTAATTCAAAAGAATGTCGTGTGGCCTCCACTCAGTTTTGCTCATCAGCCTTATCTTGAAAAGTGGAGCACACTTAGCTCTACCTCATAGGGATTTCAGGATTCAATGTTAATTAATTACTGGTTACAACATATTCTGAAGACGCAAACACTCATTAAGTATCACGCTGTAGGCAAGGTTCTATCTCCACCCCTCACTAGCGAGCTCTGTGTGAGCTTGAGCGAATCGTATGAAGACCTCGGGCCTCAGTTTGGTCATCCTGACGGGATAAATTCTAAATTGCCTTGATGGCATTCTAAGTCCTCATGGGCTTTCCTTGACTAATTAGTTCAGACTTACCTTTTGCTCCCCCTCTTCTTCCCCTGACTTATTCGCATCTTATGTTCCAAAAATACACAATTACTTGTAGTTCCCAGAAAATGCTCTATTTTCCTTTGCCTTCACACGTGCTGCTCTTTCTGTAAAAAATGCTTCCATCCCAGGATTTGGCCTGAACTAGTTGCTTTCACTTTTAAGCCTACCCTGCAATGCTCCTTTGCTGGAGAAGCTGAGATGATCTCTCAAGTCTGGGGGCTCTGGCAAGGTCTACGCACGTGTCCATTTCTGCTCTTACATGAGTCATGCACACATGCCTGACACACTGCTGTACAGGAAGCTCTTGAAGGAGCTTGCACTTTATCAAGGATATAATCTCTGGCATGTGAACTTGATCTCCGTATTCACGTATAGATGATGTGTAACACAGAGTAGGGAAATGGAACAAAGCTCATGCCATTGTAAAATCTGCTTAGCTTGCAAAAAGGACCAGCTTACTCTTTAATTTAATCTACATAGTTTTCTTCCTCTTCTTCCAGCCCCTTGACTCAATTAGCTAACTCTGTAACCAGGATAAGAGACAGACCTCTAGTGTGTAAGTGAATCCACATACGTAAGGAATGACAGGATCTGGATCAACACAGTCACCTGCATAACCCTGTTCTTCAGACAAATTATTTATCACCTACATACATCATGCTTATGCCAACCCCTGCCCAAAGGCCCTAACAGAACCCTAAACCCTTAATCATGCCTCCTCTCTTAGGTTGCCCACACTCCCACCTGAACGTGACTGCCTTATCAAATTAATTTTCTTGTTGCATAAACCTATTGCACTTTGTCTTTGAGCTTTTCTTCATGACAAAGCCAAGAACTCGCCAACCTCCACCTCTGGTGCTAAGTGTCTTTGTCACTTTGCTATTTCATTGAGCTTTCTGGTCTTAACACAATCATTTTCTTGCTCCCTGTTTTATTTCAGACGAGTTGGGAAGTGGAAGTTCTCAGAACATAGTCGCAATCTATCCAGTGCTCTGTGGCTCCCCCAAATTCTGGGGTGGCAGGGATATAATTCCCAAGCTGTGTAGATAGAGCAAACACTGGGCCAGGTGACCCTGACTTTAGGAGTTGGCAAGGGATTTACCCTAATGCTGAGGAGCTCAATGAATTTTCCTTTTCTCCCTCTCTCCTTCCTTGCTCAATACTGTCTGTGTGGCTGTTGATACTCAATGAGTTCTTTTCTTGCTGGTGCTGATTCAGTCGGATTATAAATTCTTTCCTGGTCAAGATCAAGAGCATCCCCCAGTCCAGGCTGAGGTTTCACCTAGTACCCAGGGAGAGATTTCCCCAGACACAGCTGCCCAGCAATAATACCTTCATTGAATATACTTACATATTGGATTTATTGAAAGTAAAAAAAAAAATGTAAATAAAAGTTTTTAAATTTACCATTGTACATGAAATATTCAATATCAAAGAATGTTCTAAAAATGTTTACTGAGCAACAGCTATGTAGTAGGACAATTAACAAGTACTGAAAATATAAAGCTAACACAGAGTCCTTGTCCTAGAGGTGCCTGGCACCAGAGGAATATGAAAAAATGTGAGAATGATCTGATGATTCCTACTGAGGGATGAACAGAGTCCTGTGTACTTTGTGAGGCCAGATAGTAGAGAGACTACCCCACTCAGAAAACATACGGATCATATAAAATTTGAACAGGTCCTCAAGTTCTGGGAAGAGAACAGAAGACAGATCATTTTAAAAGTGAATGGAATGTGCAAAATAAAGAGCAGTGACAACATACTCTTAGGGAACAGCGAGACGGTTAGTGTGGTAGGATATGAGATGTACATATGGGGCAAATTGAGTGAGGAGAAAATCTAGTGTTGTAATCCTTTTATAGTTAAAGGGTGGGGCAGGAGTCGTTGTTTGGAAAGGAATGATGGGGTCTAGCTCATGTTGTTGGAGAGGGGCCCATCTCAGAAGCTGGGGAAGGACCAGAGAAAGCCTGCGGCCTTAACATTCCCCTCAGCATGACTAAATGTCACACAGCTTCTTGCTGGCCCTCCGCCCCTGGCTTCCCTTCTCTTAGAACATTCACTTTAGAAAATTTGCAATTGTCAATTCATCCTCTGCTTCTCTGAGCTGTAATTCTTCTTCCAGCCTCTTGCCAGTTTACAACATAACAACATCTTGCTGAAAGACCTGGGAGCCATCCTATCAAAACACAGCCATCAAGAAAGATCCCTTATCACTCAGGCAGGCCCACTTCTTTTTACACACCTGAAAGCACACAGCAGCATTAAAGAGAAGTCACATTTCTGAGATGTGATCCTTAGAGTTTGGTAACATCTCGAATGGGAGATATTAGAAAGTTGAGGATAATCCTGAAATGTGTGGATAAAGTGTGTAATCATGTTAGAGTAGGCAGTTAGATAGACATGAGCTGGAGGGGAGAAAGGAGGATGGCAGACCACCCAGCCTTTGCTCAGAGACCACCCTATCTCCCTTATGAGGGAGGGCAGGGACATGGGACAAGCATCATGATTAATTTTCTTGCCTATGACAAAAAATGCTAAGATACAAGTAATATAGGACAGGCAGGACTCCATCTTAAGGCTAAGATTCCATTTTAAAAACCAGGGAGTTAGGATGTAAGATTCCTAACATATTCTTTGGTAATCAGCCAGCAGCCAGCCCTATCTTAAGGCAGGCTGAGAAGTTCTGATATGTTCCTAATGCTTTAGGGTGATCGCTATCTTGGAGAAGAACAGGATCAATAAATTCCTCGTGCTAAGTTTATCTTACAGAATTATGTAGAAGACTGATTGTGGATGGTGATGTAATATTTCTCACCACAGATAGACATTATGAAGCTGCATGTCAAGCCTACACCTCTGCCCAACCCCACAACCACCCTTTGCCCCATTCTTGAGAGCCTTAATAGACTAAATCCTATGCCCTTAAGTGCGCTTCCTCACTGAGGTTGCCCACACTCCCCTTTCTTTGAGTGTGTACTTTGCCTTAAATAAAGACTTTTTGCTGTTCAACTTACTGCATCTTGTCTCTGTGCTCTTCCAGTACTAAGCATTTTTGTTACTTTGCTATTTTATTCTCTTTTCTAGACTTAAAGCACAAGTCTTCACTCTGTCCCACTTTAAATAAATAGGGAGGGGCTACTGAAATCTTTGGCTTGCAAGTTCCCATTGCCTGGCTGGTCCGGACACAACTGCAGCTGTAAGATCATGCTCTTTAGTAGCCTGCCTGAAAATTTCCTTTCTCAGAATATAATCTCACTCCATTCAGTGCTCTGCAGCTCCGCAAATCCTGGGGTGGTGGGGGCTTAGTTCCCACCCTGTGCAGATTCAAGCAGACACTGAACGCCAGGTGACTGGTTTTAGGAGTTGGCAAGGGATCTGTCCTATGCCAAGTAGGAGTGCAATGAGCTTCCCTTTACTCTCTGCTGCTGCATATTAGCTGTCATTCCCTGCTACTGTCCCTTCATTGAAATCCTTCCTTACCTATATTCATAGGACATGCTCAAGAATTCTTTCTCCTTCAGAGTCAAGAACCCTCCCCCACATCCAGGTTGAGGTTTTACCTAGTGCACAGGGAGAGACTTCCCCACATGCAACTGCCCAACAACACTTAGGCCTTTTGCAGTTCTGCACAAACTAATAGGCATAAGATATGGATCACCGAGACCTTCCCAATTTTAAAACAGATGCACTTAAGGAAGACCTTGTTGCTAATTACCCTGAGGCCAATATCATTATATCATTTACATTATAGTTTCACCCCACCATGGGTTTCTCTGTTTAGATGTTCATGGGAAAAATGATGGACACAAACTTGTGCAAAGAAGCTGAAGGGAAGGGAACAAGACAAATCCAAAAGATGATTTAGGAATGACAAACTGGGAGGGAGGAAACCAAATAAATCCCCATAAAAGATACGATGTAAAACCCAGCAATTGGCCAACTACCCCCTGGGGTCAGTGCACTCCTCTGCCTTTGACACCTACTTTCCTTTCATTTGGCTAAATATAAAAATCCCTGTGGCTTTAACTCTATCGGTCTGTCAAATGAATTATTTCCTTGAGAAGACAATAACTGAGGAATTTCACAATCCACTGCCCAGTAACAATCATACCAATTGCCTGAGGTAAAGAAGATTAGAGTAGAATTTTAAAAATTCAGTTTGAGATTGGGTACATGCCAGATTTCTAGGTACTAATAGTTACACTGGTAACAGTAGTCTAGAACAAGAGAAAAAAATTACGGCTGGTTATATACAAACCAGTGACTACAAATCTAATACATAAATGTTTCAAGTAGATAAGGATGGAAATAAGGTGGACTGAATATAGTTACAGTCAAAGTTATAATGGAAAGAAGACTCAATTTGGAATTTACAAATGCATATTTGCTTATTAGTTCTGAAATTTAAATACCAGGTGATCTTGAACAAGCCACTTATATTTTCTAAGCACCTGTTTTTGTAACACAATGCAAAACATGAAACCTGTGAGTGGTAGTTAAGAGTTATTCTACCCTTGTTTCTGGATCTTTCCTTTTCAGGAACAAAGATAGAAGGTTTTCCTGGTCTCCTTATGGTTGAACTTGTTCTAGTCATGGGTTGTGAGCAGAAGGTCACATGAGACAGTTTTCCCCATGTAGTGTTGGTATAATTGACATATAACATTGTATTAAAGGTATACAACGTGAATTCATATAAATATATATATACTGTGAAATGATTACCACAAAGAGTTTAATATGTCACCTTTCATAGTTATAATTTCTTTTTGTGATGAGAACTTTTAAGATCTACTCTGTTCACAATTTCAAATATACAATACAGTATTTAGTAGTGGGGGGAAGACTCCCTCATCCCCTTTTCCCTCTGACATGGCAACATTTAAGATGTTCCTCTCTCAAACTGGCCCCTAGAGACTATAGTTAGCAGTAGTCCCTCCTCCTCCAGGATTGTAGCTTAGGCAAGAAATAAGTCTTTGTTCTTTTGAATCAGTAAGGCTTTTGTGATGTTAGTTACCTCAGAATAATCTAGTCTATCTTAAATGGTACACTGAATTGTGAGACTTAATTGAAAAAATATTTTACCAAAAATCACCATATATTTTTATATGCTTCATTATTGTTGTGTTAGAACATTGAAAATTAAGGTTTAATAAAAGAACGCCAGGAATATTTCCCAATTTGAAAAACAGGTAGCCAAAACAACTGGAAGAATATAATTTGAAAATGATTTTTCATATACATGTGACAAAATGGCTTTTTAGAAATTGTTCTTAAAGCTTTAAATAACTATAACATTTGTAGTATTATTACCTTTAAGTTCTGAATCTTATTAATTTCATATCAAAGTTGTAAATTTTTATTATCTTATACATGTATTCTTAGCCCTATTTCAACAGAAAAAGTACCAAGATTTTTAAAAATCTCTTCAAAAGTAACACTAACTTCTGTGCATATTTACAGTTTTAATGGTTGAAAATTATCATGAAATTAATTTCATCGACATATAACAGTCCATTGTGCCTTTTAAAAACTAAAATTAAGTAAGGTGGCTAGTATGCAATAGGACTCAAATATTTTCTCCTTTATTAAATTACAATTGCTATTAAGTGATCTATCAAAATAAGCTAAAATCAATGCATAAACAAGAAGCTTAATGTTGGATAACAGTTTGCTAAGGATAACAGTTTGTTTTTGGGTCATAGAATGGATTTCCAAAACGTCAGGGTCTCAAAAGCTGCTCCATGTGAAGATCAATTATTTAACATTTTGAAGGAACTTTCAGGACCATAGGGGAAGACTTGCATATAATGAATCTTCAGCAGGGAGAAGTTAATGATGGCGTGAACACCTCACAGTTCAGGGTCCTCATCTGTAAATATTTGAGTTTCATTCCTCAAGCAGCCAAACAAAGGATGAGTAGTCATTGCACCTACACTGTGATTTTTGCTCTCTGCGTGGATCTCTTTATTTTCATTAACTTTCAGGGTCATCTTGTTTTGAAGAATGAAAACACTCATTCCTCCTGCCAAGTAACAACTTAGCGTCGTACATTGTTTAATAACTGCATCCAACTGCAAATGTCACCAAACAGCTATTAGACAGCAAGTCCTGTGCACAGAACTCAATGGTGTCTGACATCTCTGATTAGGTGTTTTTTCCTGAAAAGATTATTCTTAGAAGGCATATTTCATTATCTTTAGTGAGTCCACTTTATGCAGCCACAACAGGAAGGCTCATAACGTATGTAACCAAACCTCAATATAAATCTATCAGTGCTTGTGGGTTATCTTGGTGCACCATCTGTATGATTGCAATGCACTATTCTAAGTTGTGTCAGAGCTTATTAAAACTCTCATCAATTGCATTGCTGAAATGTTAAAAAGGTTCTACTATTTTAATGCATGATTTGTATTACCCTTCACTTGAAACAAAGCAGTGTTCTATGCAGTTTCCAAGCAACAGATCTTTTTCAATTACTATTTAGCACTGAATTCAGTACCCAGATTCCTAATGCACTTCTTTTCCTCACTGTGTGTATACGTAGTCTTGCAGAATAACACTATTGTATTACTTTGACCAAGCTGCTGTATGTCATATGTAAACCTTCTGTAAACAGGATAAATGCATTAGGACATTTAAAACCAAATTATATCTGGAACTTACTTTCAGCAAAAGAAGGATTCAATTTAGTTAAAACTATTCAAAAAGGATTTTTACTGATTGGAGTTTTCATCTTATGAAAATAGATTAAAAATCCTAAACTCAGATACCATATTTACCCTTACCTTATAAACTGTCTAGATTACAAGTACACAGAAGTGAAATTTGATTAAAATGGGCTCATAAATATAATGATAACTACAATAAGGGTACACTTACATGTACTTGCTGGTCTTGATCTAAGCTTTTGACATATATGCTTAAGTTAACACTTATGTTGATAGATGTCAGCTACTAGTGTTAGTCTCACTTTGGAATGAGGAAATCAAGATAGATGGATTTATATGATATGCCCAAAGTAAAAACAAAATAAATGGCAAAGGCAGCATTTAAATCAATATAGTCTGACTTGGAATAATTAATTGATGTTCCACAATTGTCATCATTTATTGTCCTAGCTAAAGTTAAGCCCAATGATCTACCCAAAAATGTTACCAGAGAGTTCGTCTCACCCAAAATTAGTTGAGTTTTATGATGAAGTTGTACAGCAATTGTGTTGTTCAAAAAGCAATTATGATTTCATGGTAGACCTTGCTGTTAAAAGCATTACTAGGAATGAAATGAGACACATTTAATTGCCCATGTGGTGGAGTTTTCCACACCTACTCTTTCAAGAACCACTCTTAACCTTTCTCCAGGAGATTCGCTGCAGTTTCACGTTGCCAGGGCAAATCTCCCATGGACAAATACAAGGATATGGAAAAGGCAATACAAAGTGGTTGTTATTGCAGACAAGAAATTCTCTATCAACTAACTCTGGGAAGAACATAGCTGGGGATGGAGCTGCTTTCTCTCTGTGGAGTTCTCTGAGAACCTGTACATTATTGGTATTTTTCAGGCCAGCAGGAAAATGAACCTTAATAAAAATACATCATTTCATCATAAAGCATACTCTACTTGCTTGCTCTAACAGGTATACTTTGGTTTTTCCATAAACAATGATTTATAAATTTCCAAGCTTTCCAGCAAGTATCCTGTAACACATTTTGATAAAGTAGTATTATCCAGAAGGCAAAAATTGGCTACTGAAAAAAATGTTTTTAATGCTTAGATTTCCTTGGTTAGTAGACAGAATCTGTACATAATAAGAATGCGGAAGACATTTAACAGTTTTGATATAAATGATCCAACACAGCAATGTAAACTATGCAGCAACATACACTTAGCTACAACCAAAGTAGTTTACCATAGATGTGTAAGAGTAGTCCTGGGTGGCTACATAATTAATGTGCACTGGTGTTGGGATAGGTACTCTACGTTTCACTGCTCCAAAGTCCAAAATAAATGAAAAAATTCTCAGTTTTTACCTTTGGTGCTTTAAAGACAAGGGTGTGGAAGGCTTCAAGTTCATCCTTAATTCTAAATAGAGTGATATATGCTACTCCATTTGTTCCTTTTCTAAGTCATAGATTATCTACTATATGCTTACTATGTCATACGCACTAACAGAATTCAAAAGAATGAATTTAAGTGATCGCGAACACCTTTCATGTTTTGAAAGAAGGGCCATGTCTACTTCCTAAAGGCACATGGGTTTAAATGATATTTTCATTTTGGTTCACCACCTTATGTGAACCTCGGTGCCTGGTACGGACCAGGCAGAGCACCTGATAGAACGTTGGTGAGTAAAGAAAAAGATTTCCAGGTGTGCACTGATTTCCAACCAGCACAATCTGCCTACATGGTGACATAAAGATAGATGATCAGATCAACTGTTGAAAACATCACTGTCATTCAGAAACAACACATTGCTTTATCCTAGCCAAACCTTGCGTGAGTCTTCCTGGCCAATGAGAAAGAGACGGTTTGGGTGTGTTCTGCAGGGGGCAGGGGGAGTGGCGGGGTGAGTCTGTGGGGAGTGGGGAGAACAAAAAGAAGAGCATCAGCAACAATCTTCATGAAAATAGTTTTTCTCAGTTTACTTTACTGCCAGACTTGCCATCTTAAATCCATTCTGTCATAGCCAGAGGAATCTTTCTGAAACAAATTTCATCAGTATTCTCTTCCCTACATAAATTCCTTTAATTTTCTCCCCATATCATACCACTTTAAGCATTCTCTCTCATCACCACATTCACACTGCTTATGGTCCAGCCATACTAATGGTAATCATGTCTTTGCAGGAAGAAGAAGACATTAGAAAACTCAGAAATATTAAATATATAATCCTACCATCATCAGTGTCTGTACTTGGAGGAAGTCATCTTTCCCCAAAACATACGCATTCAGAATGCACTTTTCTATCCATCCCTACGGACTTTCAGCCCTCCTTTGCCCTCTTCTCAGGAACTGTGTGTGCAGCCAAATGTGCCTGGCACTTCGCTGTATATTTAAACTCTGTGGTGCATCCTTTTGTCGCCGATTTCCCACAACCTGGTTTTTGAGTTTCAATGTTATAGGAGTAACACTGAACTCTAAGTAATAGATCAAGTAAGGCTTATTAAGGATCGCTTGTATAAAGGGAACCAGCAGTAAGACAGAGACGAGCCCACCGGAAGGGAGGTGATGTGGGGTTTCTGAAGTCAGTCTTGGAAGGTCCAGGGGTTCAAAGGTCTGACAATGATCTTTTGGGACATATTTATGCCAATATGTGTCTAGATGAGACACTACTTTGCTGTTTAATAGATGTCAGTTTATAATCTCAGTCTGTTAGTCAAAATGTTTTCCTAGAACAGAGGTTTTCAGGAAAAAAAATGAAAAATTGTCACAGGTCAAGTGAACCCCAAACTCTTGCTTGATGAGGTGCTATTCTAAGAATATGTTTTCAGGTTAGGTACACGTCCCAAGAAGGAGGCTCATTCCAAAATGGAGTCCATCTTGTTCAATTCCTGCCTGCTTCATTCTCCCTGCTCCCCAACTCTGGTATTTTCTCCTCCTTATTTATAAGGGGTGACAAAGGCCAAAGGTCTGTCTTCTGTAACTTCTTCCTGCTGAGGAGGTAGACCCTACCTATCTGGAGACATAAAAATCCCACATAGCCTGGTCAAAAGAGGGATCCCAGTAATTTCTTTTTAAATACCATCATAGGGACATGTGTCCTGTGAGTGAACAGGCATTGAGTTAGTTCTCCCTGCGTGTTTACAACAACAAATAAACAGCCCAGCTCTTATGATCAGCGCCAAAGGCAGAGGTTTTTTTTCCACCCAGAATTTCCCTACCCTGTGAGCCAAGAGGTTACCCGTCCATGCAGGGACACTTTCATAAAAGCATCTCAGTAAAACAGTAACTGTCTATAAATGATGAGACTTAAAAATAGCCATGGTCAAAGATCAGATGACAGTTTATCATAATGCAACAGACAAGGCAATTTGGTTATTTCTGTAACATGACCTTTCAATAATAACAAATGATATCAAAAGAGGACATACTAGATTTCTAGGAGTTTCATATGATTTCTAGAACATGTTAATAACTCTTTTTTACACAAATATAATCTAAGAAGGTTTAGCGCCACTTATTTGACAATGATGAAATTTTAAATCTCCTTTATGAGAAGAAAATCCTCCGATATGTCCCAGGGGCACTCTGGAAATATCTCAGTTAACTACAGGTAAGAGGACTTTATTTAGAATCTGTTTGGGGAAGTTTGTCAAAAATATCAAAATAGGTTTTAAGGCACCTGCCTAAATAGGAGTATAGGTCATTATGAAACAATACTTAACCTATTTAACTAAAGTGACAGTGAAGATTTTTAAAGGCTATAGAAGGTTACATAGTTGTCAGCAATATTTAGCTTTTAATATTAAGACTCAGCTTTAAGTAATCAAAGACGTGATTAAGAAAATGCAAAGCACAATTGTTATTACAAAGCAATTACTTAAAGCAAATATTTTTTATAATCTAATATCAAAAACAGACCAATAGTTTCAGAAAACTCATTCCTTTTGTGGGCTAGATTTTTAGGCAAGGATATTTCTGTATTTTTAGAAGTCCTCTTTTCCATTTTTTCTTTCTATCTCAGATGACGGTGAGGCTATGTTTATAATTCAAGGACATGATAAGATTTATGACATCAAGACAGAAAGAATGAAAGCTTTTTTTTCCTCCCTATGTATTAGCTTTTTGTGACAAAACTTTTAATGATGTTAATTTTTGCATTTTAAAGCCTCTGCTTTTAAGAAGGACTTTATTTCAGAAGCCTTTTCCCTTTGGGTGGGATATACTTCGGTCTGTCCTAGTCACTTCTCAGTCCATTTGGGAGAGGAGGCGCACAGGGTGAGTCACACAGAGTAGGTGGTGCCAGTATCTGTAAGAAATTCTGTTTTCCTGACTGCCACTTTCAAGGTGCCCCAAGGCTTCTCAGGGAGGGTGGTGATGGTAGAGGCCAGTGTTGGAGCCACTGGGGGTCTCAGGCCCCATCAATTGGTAGTTTCATTGGCCAGATTGGCTATTATGGGCAATCGGCTAGGTTTGCCTGGTCAGGGACCTTGCTTAGCTTTAGGACACTCTTTTCCCCAGTGTCCATGCTGCAGATGGAGGGCACATTGGTCCCTTTCCAGAGGTTGATGATCTATAGATCTTTGACCTTGTCTCCTTCTTGGGTCACCTGGGGGATCAGTTAGAGCAGTGAATGGCGTGTATTTTTAGCCAACTGCCTATCTACTTTACCTTCCTCTGGCCATGTCTCTATGGTTAAATACCCTGTAGGCTTGTTCCACCAACGTGGCCAAGGGTGTCTGGGGCCCCAACCAGCTCTTTTGTAATTTCCTTCTAACTTCTGGGGCTGATTGGGTGAAGAAACGCATAGCCAGTAGTCTTCCCTCCCAAAGACTCAGAGGCTTGTATATTTAAAAAAAGCCTCAGTCAGCCTGTTTTAGAATACAGCAAGGTTTCCTTCCTTCCCTTGGGTTACTGCCTTCTTCTTTTCATAATTAGTAGGCTTTACTATATATGTCTTCATACTCTCAGTTACACATAGAATGATCTATCCTAGCCCCTTCTGTATCATCTCCATTAATTCAAGTAGGATTTTGGTTGGGGACAGTCTGTCCTGCCCTATACATGGCATGCCCTTGATTTGCTGCATATACCCCGCTGGCATATTCAGAAGCCTCTTTCAGAATCATTTTTTTTTTCAAAGGTACAAAAGTGAGTCAACACCACAATTACATCCTGCCAGGTTAGAGAACAGAGAAGCCTTAAACAGACAAGCTCATCAATGAACTTGTCAGGATTTTTGGAGAACTGTCAAAATTTTTCCTTGCAGATTCTGAGATCAGTTATAGAAAAAGAAATACGTATGTGTGGAATTCCTCTGATTTCATCTGGAAAATCTCATAGGGGGACCAACCCATTTCCCTGCTATTTAGTTTCACTACAGTACTGGAAGGGCTAGGTCCAGGGGGAAAAGAACAGGGAGGGGAAGTGTATATGGGAGGGTAAGGAGGGGGAGTTTCTGGGTGGCTGGGTTCTTCTGGAGCTGAGGGGAAAGGGGAAGGAAGAGGGGATTTGGGTCTCCCCTTTCTGGGCCAGTAACCTCAACTATTGGCTCAGTAGGATCTGGCTAAAGGGCAGGTGGGACATGGTATGACTGACAGCTCACATCACCCAGGGGGTCTGTTTCAGTTTTAGGTGTGGGTTTCACCACAGCAGATACACAAATCTTGCATTCATTGGCAAGCGTAGGTTCCCAATATAGCTTCCTAAGTGCATACATGTAGGGAGGGGTTCTCTCCCCATTCATAGTTCTTTTTAAAAATAAATCCAATTGTTAAGATCGTATTAAAATTTAATGAACCATTGGCCTGCCAACTTTCTTAATCTACAAATTGGTATAATGGCCAGGCCATATTACAGTAGAAAATCTTAGAAAACCTTTTTCTGCTTCAGATCACCTAACTTAAAAATCACTCCAATTACTGAGAATGCTTCCCAGGGGAGGGTCTTTCAGAATCCCAGAGGTATTTCCCACTGTCTCCAATAATCTTTGTGCCCTACTATTATGGGTTCAGGAGCTAGACGGAGCTGTTGAGATTGAGTAGGGTGACAAATGTAGGCTCAAATAATCCTACTGCATAATAAAGATTTTTGAGCAAAGAAAGGCAAATGAGTAGAAAGGGAAGGAAAGCCCTCCTTGTGAACTTTAATTAAACCCCTGATGTTGTCTACTTTACACCAAGTCCAAGTTCTACTTACAGTCAGAGTAAGTCTACATACTTCCTCTAAACTAGAAAGCAATAAAGCAAATGTCTAAACAGGCTAGCAGAAAGAATAAAAAGTGGATACTCTGGACCAGAGAGAGCTTGGTAAATAGTGGCAGGTTTCAAAGAGAAAGCAAGGTGCCTCCAGCACAATGGCATAGAAGTAGTTGGCCAGCTACAGGGTGGAGTATCTACACCCCTGCCACCCTCACACAGTTCCTGTGGGGAAGTCTATTGGAGTGAAGGCTGCACAGTGTAGGGGAAATCCCTTCTACTTCCATCAGTCTCTTGTCAAAGTGAATCCTTCTTGGACTGGAACGGGCATGCTCATTTAGACTGAGAGGAGAAATAACCAAAATGATAATGATCAGAGGGGAAAAAAGGAATTAGAGAATAAAAGAGAATAACATGGAAGAAGAATCAAGAAAAGACCTTGCAGGTGCACCCTGCTCCTCACGCAGTTCACAAGTGGGGTTATCGCACTTGCTTGGCTATCCAAGTTGATAGCTCAGAGTGGCCTCCTATCCCTCCAGGGCTGCCAGTGTTACACACTTTAAGGTTTGTCCTCAACACAGAGGAACCTGCTTTACCTCAAGATATAAAAAAAAGGTAGAGAAGAGGGGAAGGAGGGAGAAGGACAGGAGATAGTATAAGAGACCAAGAATGATTCAATAAACATTCCCACCTGGTTTGCAGCCTCCTGGATAAGAAGGCACTTACTGGTAGGGCAGAGAGATGAAACCAGAGCTACGATGGCAGCATCCCCTCAACCCAGGGCGACATGCAGCGCTCCTGGCTTGCCAAAAAAGGTTGTTGCCAATTTCCCACAACCAGATTCTTGAGTCTCAATGTTACAGAAATAACACTGAACTCTAAATAATAGATCAGGTAACGCTTATAAAGGACAGCTTATATAAAGGGGAGCCAACAGTAAGAGAGAAGTCAAGCCCACTGGAAGGGAGATGGTGTGGGGTTTATAAAGGCAGCCTTGGAAGGTCTAGGGGCTCAGAGTTATGACAACGATTGATCTTTCTTGATATTTTTTATGCCAATATGTCTCCGGGTGAGATACTACTTTGACATTTAACAGATTTCGGTTTATAATCTCAGTCTGTTAGTCCAAAGGTTTTCCTAGAAGAGGCTTTCAGAAAAAAATAAATTGTCACCGGTCAAGTTAACCTAGAACTTGTGCTTGATCAGGTGCTACTCTAAGAATATGTTTTCACGTTAGGTATACATCCCAGGAAGGAGGATCATTCCAAAATGGAGTCCCTTTTGTTCAATGCCTGCCTGCTGCACTTTCAATTATCATTTAAATATATCTAGTACTTTTCATAAAAATTCCTCCAAAGCCCATGTCCTCTTTTCAGATAAAATTCTCCACTTCTTCTCCTTTCATGTATTCCACAACTCAATGTACGGGCCAACAACGTCAAAGGGACTGATCCTATTCAAGTCACCAATGATACCAATCACGCAGAATCAGGAATTGGATTCTGTTGACTGCTCCATCAGGTAACAGTTTGGCTTCTAAGTTACTGCACATTTCATTGTTATTTACATTTCCATGATCCTTCTTTCTTTGCTACTGTTCCTGGTTTCTCCATTTCTGCTACAACTTTAAATAAAAGATTTCCTCAGGGCTTTGTCCTATACATGTTTTTCTTTTCAAACTATGCTAATCCTTGTAGAGAACCTCATCTCCCATGGAATGAAAAAAAAAATCATCTATATGTTGAAGGGTAGCAGAATATGCTATCCCAAACTAGGACACTTTGACATTGATTATTTTGAGTTGTAGGTACCTGAAGAACAGCAAATACAGGGAGAGGCTTTCTCTGAACTCCCCTTATCTACCCAAAGATAAATCCTCAAAAAGGAACTCAATTGTCATAGATCCCCTTCCTGCAAGTGAGTTTTATCAACCAAGGCAGACTGACTCATCACAGGAAAGGAGGGTATAAGTCAACCTTGTCAAATACCAGACTTTGTCAAAAACCATACCTCCCACCTCCTCTAAGGGCCCATTTATGTGTCCTAAAAATCATTTACTTTCCCCTAAAAGGCCTACATCTCCCCACTTTGCTCTTTCCTATGAAGATGGTATTAAATACTAAATTCTAAAATTCACTCCTTTTAGTTACTCATCTTCCACTGTTTTCTCCCATGTACACATGGGATACGTTTGTTAATAAACTCTTTTTCTCTTGTTAATTATTTTATTACTGGAGTCTCAGTCAAGAACTCAGAAGGGTAGAGAAAAAATTATTTTTATTTCCCAATACTATCAACAAACTCCAAATTCATAACTGTAGGTAAGACCTCATTACTGAGCTCTACTCACATCTGCCTGCCTATGCAGCATCTCCACTTGGATAACTCTCAGTCCGAATCTGTGCAAACGGAACACTTAATTATCATCCTTCTCCTTCCCCTTCCCGTGCATCCTTCCTTCAGTGATTCCCTTCTCCATTGATAGCCTTGAGGCCAGTTCCCTCCCTTATGCAAATCAATGAGTCTGACTGTTTATCCGATTGCATCTCAAACCTGTCTCCTCTCCCTTTCCATTATAATCAGGCCAAGCTAACAACACTGTTGCCCAGATTACTGCAGTGGCCTCTAAGTTTGTCTTCCTCATTTTTCTCTTACCTTGCTCTAACTTTAGCATTGTCCATAGAGAAGCTAGAGTAGTCTCGAAAAAAATAACTTGTTAATTTGCTGTCAGTTCTCTCCTCAATATGCTCTGACTTCCTATTCGTTTTAGGACAGCTTTCAAGAATCTCCAGGCTGAGGAAAGCCCACTGTATTCATCACCACCTACCTCACCAATTCCGGGTTAATAAACTCTCACAACTCTGTTTTAGTCACCTCTGTCTCTGTTTCTTTGCTTAAATAAACCCTCAAAACATTGCCTATTCATGCCCTTCTCCTAAGAAGCTGTCTCTATTCCTTTTAGCCTTGACAATTTTGAATCACCTTTCATGTCTGAGATTAAATTTGATTCTTGAAATCTGTCCCTGACTCCCTAGGTGGCTACTGTGGGGACTTCCTATTGTATCATCTCATTTTATTTTTTCTTCAGGTAATGTAGAGCAATTACAATGAAATTATGTAATTATCTGTTGAATATAAACTACCAGTTATAAATTCCACAGAATAGACAGACTCTTGTCTTTATTTTTCACTCTTTCTTCAGCATCATTTCTGCCACATAATAGACACTAAATTATGAAATGAATTTTGAATAGATACTAAATTGTGAAATGAATTTCACATTACTGAAACATTTTTCCTTTAGCTATTAATTTTAGAATTTGAAGAATTTAGTGGTAATCAGAGAGAGAAGTCAATTACAGAATTTAATGATAAGTATAAATTGATTTAATTTAGATAAATGAACTATAGAATTTAGTTCTCTTCTAATTCCCATTTCCCCTGCTTTCTGTGTCTCACAGGTTTAGAGACTCAACATTAAATGAGTTACTAGACTGGGGACTCTTCCTATGACTTAGTACACCAAATACCGTTATTTTGGACTTTGAAAATTAGATTAGTAAGAGATAATTACAATTTTATTTTGAGATTCCATATTTCATATGTGTTAGGTCTCATTCTATCATATTTGAGCTTCAGAGATCAATCATTTTAAGTTTGCCTATTACTAGTATCAAAGCCAAAGATGCATCAAGTTATTGCATATTTATGGTAACTAATATTATCTAGGTAAAAAATTCTCAAAAATAATTTTTGACTTTAAATTTCCCTCTCCTAACTATTTATAGAATTAATGTAAAAGGTATCATCTTTAGAATTTTCACTTTCAAAAAAGTTCAAAGTACAAATAAACTGTTGCGGAGAATTTCAGATTACTTCATTTGATATTTGGTCACAAGCTGCAAATGTTATATCATATTCATATTTATGTCCTACCACCAAGAAAATTTAAAGTGTAAACAGCAGTTGGTCCTTTCAAAAACCTAGATTA
Source organism: Manis javanica (assembly GCF_040802235.1). Taxonomy (NCBI): domain Eukaryota; kingdom Metazoa; phylum Chordata; class Mammalia; order Pholidota; family Manidae; genus Manis; species Manis javanica. The sequence continues at coordinate 17,511,796 of NC_133164.1, forward strand.
TATAAAACTGAAATAGTATATATTAAAACTATAGGATTAGAATTTTCTAATTAATAGTATTTTTCAGGTAGATTTTTATTAACCCAACACATTTCACAAAACCTAGTTTATATTACAACAAACTACAAAGTCAAGGAAATATAAACCTTCATAGCATGTATACATAGTTGATCTCTATTTTTATCGAAAATTTAAATAAAATTAGAGTCATTGGTACTACTAAATTTCAGTTAAATGTAAGTAGATGAAAAAACTAAACAGCAAGGGGTAGGGAGAACTGCAATGAACAGCCTTTTGCTGTTGCAAAACCACTTTGGAATTATTATGCTCACAAGTGTACAATGTTCAGGTACAGAAACTTAATACATCAAAATCAATTACACTGAACCATACTACTCTTGATAGACATGGCAATATGCCCTTTTAAAGATATGTATTAACCACAGTTTGTTAAACTGTGGACTGAATGGCAACTTGTTCCAAAAGTATATCTTTATACTCAGAGAGGCATTATAGGGTAAAGCTGGAATGGAGTACAGAGATTAGGAGTCACTCTTTAAAAAGATGTTTTAATGTAGCTTATTCGTCTAAATCAGTTTATTCCTTCCGATACAAATGCAACATTCTCCTGGGTGGGACTGAAGCATTCTGCGCTCTATTAATATGGCAATTATACCACCACTTGATTTCAGTTAGAGATTATTCAAGTACCACTTAAGCATGTGAAACACAAATAAGCAATTTAAAATGAAAGATTCAGTTATAGTCACTTAAAAAAAACATGAACTATTGCCACTTTTAGTATTCAAATAAATGACTGCATTTTTCCCAATTTTATTCCATGTTTCTTCTCATGGGCACCTAGCCTTCACGGGACATAATGCAGGCAGCCAGCGAGGCATGGAGGAATAACAAGTACCTATATGTGAATCCTGCTTTCAAGACTGCGAGCTCTCTCCACAGGACAGGTCACTTAACTTACCCTGAAGCAAGATTATGAAGATTGGAGATAATAAATATAAATTGACCAACCATGCCTGGCTCATATTAGATGAAATGGCAGATGTTTTTATTAGTTGGTCAAAAAGAATCCTCCTTCATAAGAAAGTATCTTCATCTCTGACATGTCAGAGAATTAAAGAACCAGAATAGAAATATTTGGCAGAACTATAGAAGAACAGAATCTTCCTTAGGAAAATGAGGTAGTAGAAAACCCAATAGTGTCAATTTTGTACTGGGCACTTTACATATTTCTGTATTATATAATTCTTACAAAAATTCCTTAAAATAGATATTATAAACTCCAGATCTTTTAAGAGGGTACCACAGCTCCAAGAACTGTGTGCAAAAAGGTATACAGGTCAAGAAAGCATTTGCAAGTGGACAAGAAAATTGAGAGACAAGCCAGAGGCTCACGCTTCTGTTATCTGAACAGAACAAGCTGCTCCTTACAGACATATAGTGTGTCAGTACAACAAGAACATTTACTAAAAGTATACAACGTCAATAACTTTTTATAAGGAAGCAAATGTTAACATCTCACATCTTAAGTTAGTAATAGTCACAACCCAACTTTTTGCAGGAACACAAAGTATTATTTATGATTAGAACACTTAAAGGGAGGTCTTGCTGTGAAAAAAGTTCTTTAATTGGTAGTTTTTATAGATTGTGTGAAATGTACTTTTAAGGACTTGCTCTTTAGCAGCAAAATTGACGTCTTTCAATGTGTGTAGAGTCATAGGGAATTTTCCAGAGAGCAAACCAGTCTGTTGAGCATTTATATTCAATTTTCTAAATAATTAAGGACAGAATTTCTCAAGATAGCACAACATCTGGTTGCCTCTGATTAAAAACTAGTTACAAGAGGGAACAAGGAATGTGATTTAAGTCCAGGCTACTGTGATGTTTACAGAATTTACTCTTATTTAAAACAATTATTTTCAAGGTGTGATCCAACCAGCAGCCTCAGTGTCATCTGGGAACTAGCTAGAAATGAAAATCTTTGGGCTCCACCCCCGATCTACTGAATCAGGTACTCAGAGTGGATCCAGCACTGTTTTATAAGCCCTCAAGGTGATTCTGAAGAATCTAAATCTCCAGAAACAATACTTAAAAACTTCCCACTTTAACCTGTTAGTTGGAAATTGCACAAGAGGAAGTCATATGCATCCAAGAATGCCTCAGATGTACCTAGTCATAACTTGGTATGGTTTTTGTACATGCTGTCAACTTTCCCCAGCAACCTATACGTTATACCCTTTCTGCTAACACACAACATGCAACAATAATCCACATTCCTTTTATCACACTCCAGCATTACCTCTTCTGCATTTGTCAACTCATGGCCATCTGGCTTCTAGCCCAGAGCATCTACTTTACTTTGGCAATTCCACTGAGCTCCTCATTGATAAATGTTAAATCATGGTCTTAAATCACATAATCATTTAGTTGTCGATTGTCTATCTTCTACTAGAATTTAATCTCTCTTAGGAAGGTGATTTTTCTGTGTTCATTGTTACATTTGCAGCACCTGGATGAGTGCTTGAAACCGATTAGTTGCTCAATAAAAGCTTTTGAATGGCTGAATGAAAACTTATTATCACTCCTCATCCTTTGTGTCTTTGAAGCACTTTGTGAGGTCAAACTTCATTTAAACCAACATTTAAAGCCATCAAATTGTCACCTTTGATTTTAAAAAAGTACTTCAGTTTTCTGGCTTTCTTCATCTTCTTCTCTCTTTTTCATTCTTTGTTAGAGATTCTTCTTCTGTTTGTTTCTGGGCAACCTCAGCCACTCAGAGAGAGGCAGAACATGATGATTAAAGGCTACAAACTTCAAAATCAGATCCTAGGCAAATTATGTTCTATGAACCTCAATTTTATCCTTCTGTCTAATACTGTTTATCCTGTAGTATCATTTTTAAGACTAGGTAGAATGTTTGTAAATTACAGCAACTGACACCAGATTTTTTGTTCTTTGCTCTTACTTCTCTGCAAATGATTAAAATCACTAACCACTAACTTTAAACTATGCTCAAAGTTCTATATTTGTAACTTCCTGGTGGACATCAACGAAGAGATATCACTTGAAAAGTTTCTACTCAACTTGTCTATCACCACCCTCATTAGTTTTCCTCCTAATTCAGATGATGTGGCATCTTTTGGTTCAATGTTGTTCTTTTCTCATCTTCAGTGCTCGACCAATAAACTGCTAGTAATTCTTTTTAAATTACTTATATTTTCACATCCAAAAATGACTTTCCACTCCCACTGCTACCTCAATGATTCAAAATCTGTAGATGTACCTATTACAGTAGTCCACAAAGGCTGCATGCATTCTCTCCTTCCCAAGTTAGTTACTACACCATTCTGCAGCCAGAGTACTTCTTTGAAATACAAATATGATATTAAAACTACTTATTGCCTTCTTTTTTTTCTTAGCAAAATTGAGGTGTCACTGATCACTTCCCCAGCCCAGGAGTCTAAAGCTCATCTAGGACAATCTCAATCCTCTGATGAACAGGGGACTTGCCATCTTGAAACATGCTAAGAATATTGGGTAGCAAGCACCCTAGGATGGCTGGAAGGGGTCGCTGGAGATGGTCATGCAAGTCCCACAGCCTCAAGGACAAACAGGTGGCTCCATTTTGGTCCTGATATGTTATCCTGAGGGCTTGAAAAGGCCACACAGAAACATACTTTGCAAGTTCAATTCACTTAATAAGAAAAACAGAGGGTTCAAGAGGAAATTATGTTTAAGTTTCCCAGTCCTTATAATGTAATGTAACATCTCCTCTCCCTAGTCAATGCTAGGGTCTGGCTCCACATCTTTATATTTCAAATGGGTTGAGGGGATGGGGAGGCAGGGACAAATGAGAGTCTTATTTTTTATTTGACATTTCACTAAAATCAAAATATCACTTTGTTTTTCTCTGAGGACTTTAAATATTCCCAGGGTGTGAGGAAAAATTTTGCTGTTAATCTTCCTTATGCCTTCAAGAAGGGAGAGTAAAGTCAATACAAAGGTGGTTGAATGTCCAAATCTTACTGTATTGAAGGAGAGAAATTCCTCACAACATGGTTAAACTGTCCTTGCATGTTGGCTCTTCCCCGTCTCAGTCTCGTCTCACACCGTGAACCTTGCTCTGTCTTCTGAAGTCACTATTGGGCCTACATGAGTTCCTCAAGCTTTCTGGACCCTGTTTTGCCACTGGAATCATAAACATGGTTCCCACAGTTTGAAATACCTCTCCTTTCCTTCTTCACTTCACTATTAACCCTTACTGTTCCTTTTCAACTGCAAAAGTTTCTTTCATCTGCTTGACTACCCAAAAAAGAAAACTTTACTATTTTACACTGTATTCTTAGGTGCAAGATTATTGGAAGCACTCATTAAAAGTTAATGAAACAAGAATTAGTAAATGAGTTATTTTTGTAGGGTCTGTGGCCTAAGATTTCTATCTTTATGGGTTTTCTTCAGCCACCCCTCCCACTATTACTGATCTGCCAAGAACGAGGCCTTCATGTTTCACTCTAACAAGCTCCTTGACTCAAATTCCTTCCCTACAGAGTTTATACGTCCTGCTGAATCCAATGTTAAATTCTCAAATCTCAAATAGTTATTTTTCTGCTCAAAATCCTTCATTGGCTTTTCAAGTGTATAAGGAATATCTTAGGATGTTAAAGGACATGCTGTCTGAATTCTGTCTCTGTCATATTTACCTATAGTATCTCCACGAAGTATCTTCAGTGTTAACTACATCAAAATATTTGATTTACCAGATGTGTAGTCCAACTTCCTAAGGGTTGAAGGACAGGTACAACAGAAACTGAAAACCCACTGGACTTGGTATAGGGCAGGATCAAAAGGACTGAGAAGACCTAGTGTCCCTTCGCGTCTCGACAATTTCCCTCCCTGAAACACATATTTAACCTGTTTGCCTCCTTATGTATTATTTTTCTATTTCTCTAAATAGCTGTTCTCTATTTTTAACTAATGTGGATTTATTTGAAAACATGTAAATAAGTGCTGCTGGTGGTTTATTATTATAGTAACATATAACCCAGTCAGAAAGAGAAACCCAAGTTTATCAAACCCAAGTGTATCAAAACAACATTAAAATGTGAGAATATTTGGGTATTTTTCTTACCGGAATGACTGGATATGACTGGGTAGAGAAATTCTGCAGCATGTAATAGGACGTTAACAAAAGAATATAAAAGTGATGAGAAAGAACCACTGCCCTCAAGAAGCTTCCCCGTGAGGGAACGAGCAAACACATTATTACCTTAATGCGAGGCGACCACCGCGAGGGGCCAAGAGCTCAATAAAAGCAAAGTGCTCCGGCCGTGCCTGAGAAGGAAAGGGATTTTTACTGGGATGACTGGAGCTGACTTAACGGTATAAGTGGCATTTGACCTTAAAGAAACAGGAAGATTTCTTTAGCCAGGAACAGGGCAAGAGGCCGCTCCAGGCTGAAGCAGCAGCATGAAGCAGAGTGGATGTGCACAAGGCAGATGGGGGCGAGGCTGTGAAGTCCTATATACCAAGTGAAGAAATTTTTGTGTGTGGCAAGGAGCAATGGAAAGTATTGTTTCTTTTTATTATTATTTTTAAATGGACCAGAATTTAATTTCTAGATATTCTACCTAGTGTCTCTATGACACTGAGAAACAAAACCATCTTAACCTCCATCTCCTGCTGTATACAGTGAGACTATTCCTTCTTCTTTTTTTTTTTTTAAACATTTACTCTGCCAGGCTGTTTTGGAGCTGGTGATACAGCAGTGAATAAAGGAGAAAAATTCTATACTTAACAGCAGGATTAACTTTTTGAGAAGGAAAAGCAATTATTAGAGAAATCCATGTATGGTATGTAGATATAAATTTCATGAATGAAACGAGTTAGGGGCCAGAGAGTGGTGGAGGCCACTATTTCAAGTAAGGTGGTTAGGGTAGGTGGGCCCCCCAACTGAACAGAAAACAGTTGGTCAGGTTCACATGCGGCTTTATAGTGTTGAAAGTCGAGGCAGAGAAGTCAACCTTAGAGGAGGGAGTGTACGTGGCATGTCCATGGCATAGCCAAGAATGCGGTTTGGCTAATGCATGACAACTAAGGGTTAGAGTGGAGGGTGAGATCAGAGGAGTGGTCAGGGACCACAAGCCATCAAGTCTTGTAGACACGGAAAGAACTTGGGTTTTACTCTGGGTAGTTGACAATATTAGTGATGGAAATAGGTGTGATGAGGTCTTACCCCCAGGTTAACATGATTCCTCTGGCTGTTCAATGGAGGATAAGGGAGCATTAAAAGTGAAAGCATGAATGATGCGATTGGAGTAATCATGAAGGATAGTAATGGCTTGAACTGAGGTGGTGGTAGCAGTGATAAGGTGGTTGGATTTCAGATATACTGTAAGGTAGAGGTGACAGTATTTTCATATGGATCAAATGTGAGCGTTATGAAGAACAGTCTGAGATGACTAATGGTTTTTTGGCTTGAGCATTTAAACAAATGGAGGTGCCTTTTACTGAAAGTACCATTTATTAAAAGGTGCCAGAATATAGCATGAAGAAAAGAGTCAGGACTTTAATTTGAGATGCTCTTTAGATACATAAGTGGATATTTCACGAGGTCACTTGTTATACAAGCCCTTAGTTCAAGGAAAAGTTGAGGCTGGAGCCATCAGTGCACAGATGGTATTTTGAGCATGGGACTATGTGAGATCAGTCCCAGGGAATAAGACTGAGTACAAAGCCTTGGGGTTTTCATGCTTTAGTGTTAAGGGGGATTCCTAATGAGTACCTCTGGACAAATGACCAGCAAGGAAGGAAAAAATTAAGAGTATTCTGGAAGAAAGCTAGAATGCATCAAAAAGGAAGAAGTGATCGACTATGTTATGTGCTATTAATTAGTAAGATTAACTTGCTCAAGAGAATTTACTAGATTCAGCAACATGGAGTTTTGATGAAAGCAATCAGGACAGTTTGAGTAGAAGACAGGTAATTTTGATGGCTACAAATCTTTCCTACCAAAATTTCCTGGTACTATAAAATCTTTCCTACTAGAAAACCCAAAATATTTAAATTTAAACTTTTTAAATATTTAAACACTTTTTTTTACTTAGTTGAAGAATGTAAGGGATATTTTTGAAGGCTAAAACAAACAAACAAAAAACAAAATGGGGATACTACTTCCAAAATGGTAAACCAGTTAGGTAGCAAATGATACATTAAGAATTTCTGCTGCTTTTCACTTGCCAAGAGTGAAAAAATTTTTAAATAATTAAAAAAGTATTTGTAACTGCCCAAAAGGGATAGAAGGAAAAGCAAAACCTAGAGTTCATGCAATTGTCTGGAGTTGCATTAGAGATTCTAGAATTAATCTGGGAAGAATATAGAGGTACATCATTACTGGAAAAGTGATTTAGAAAAAAAAATACTCCACATGAAAGGTGAAAAAATATTCACTTGTCACAGGATTGGGTTTGATGGAAGTGAAATATATGTAAATTGCACTGAGACCACAAGTGGTACCTCACATACTGAGGCCTGAAAATATTCTCTGCAAGTTTCTGTCCTCAATCTTGTTCAGTATTTAACAAGGATTATCCTGGATGGGAAATGTCTTCAGACATCTAGCAGAAGCAAATGCAAATGTTTTCTGAAAGAATTACCCTCATCTGTGGCCTCAAAGCATTCTCATAAATTTCCAACAAATATCAAAATATAAATGAAATACATGGGGGAAGAGAGATACTGTAAATGAAAGTTAAAAAAATTCAAAAAAAGAATGAGAGTGATAAAGATGTTATTCTATGAGAAGTGTTTAGGGAAAGTCCCACTGATAAATTCCTTCCGGACTTCAATCTGGATATTTTATTTTGGCCTCATTTCTAGTTCACTGATTCTCTCTTTATCTGTATGAAGTCTCCTAAATTCTCAGACTGAGTCCTCAAGGAGTTATATTTTGCAGCTTTATGAAAACCCTTTTTTAAAAAAAATTCTGATATCATTAATGTACAATTACTTGAACATTATGGTTAATAGACTTTCCCTTATTATCAAGTCCCCCCAACATACCTCATTACAGTCTCTGTCCATCAGCGTAGTAAAATGCTATAGAATCATGACTTGTCCTCTCTGTATATACTGCATTTCCCGTGTCCCCCCACCCACTGCTACATTATGTGTGCTAATCGTAATGCTCTGTTTTCCCCCTTATCCCTCCCTTCCCACCCATCCTCCCCAGTCCCTTTCCCTTTGGTAACTGTTAGTCCATTCTTGGGTTCTGTGAATCTGATGCTGTTTTGTTCCTTCAGTTATTTTTCTTTGTTCTTATACTCCACTGATGAGTGAAATCACCCGACACCTGTCCCTCTCTGCCTGGCCCACTTTACTGAGCATAACACCCTCCAGCTCCATCCATGCTGCCGCAAATGGTAGGGTTTGTTTTCTTTTTATGGCTGAATAATATTCCATTGTGCATATGTACCACATCTCCTTTACCCATTCATCTACTGATGGACACTTAGCTTGCTTCCATTTCTTGACTATTGCAAATAGTGCTGCAATAAACAACGGGGTGCATGTGTATTTTTTAATCTGGGATCCAGTCTTAGAGTAAATTCCTAGAAGTGGAATTCCTGGGTCAAATGGTATTTCTATTTTGAGCATTTTGAGGAACCTCCATACTGCTTTCCAGAAAGGTTGAACCAATTTACATTTCCACCAGCAGTGTAGGTGGGTTCCCCTTTCTCTACATCCTCTCCAACATTTGTTGTTGTCTGTTTTTTGGATGGTAGTCATTCTACCTGGTATGAGGTGATATCTCATTGTGGTTTTAATTTGCATTTCTCTGATGATTAGTGATGTGGAGCATCTTTTCATGTGCCTTTTCAGCATATGAATTTCTTCTTTGGAGAAGTGTCTGTTCAGCTCCTCTGCCCATTTTTTAAGTGACTTATTTGCTTTTTGTTTGTTGAGGTGCATGAGCTCTCTGTATAATTTGGATGTCAACCCCTTATCAGATATGTCATTTATGAATATATTCTCCCATACTGTAGGATGTCTTTTTGTTCTATGGATGGTATCCTTTGCTGTACAGAAGCTTTTCAGTTTGATATAGTCCCACTTGTTCATTTTTGCTTTTGTTTCCCTTGCCTGGGGAGATATGTTCATGAAGAAGTTGCTCATGTTTATGTCCAAGAGATTTTGTCTATGTTTTTTCCTAAGAGTTTTATGGTTTCATGACTTACATTCAGGTCTTTGATCCATTTTGAGTTTACTTTTGTGTATGGGGTTAGACAATAATCTAGTTTCATTCTTTTATATGTAGCTGTCCAGTTTTGCCAACACCAGCTGTTGAAGAGGCTGTCATTTCCCCATTGTATATCCATGGGTCCTTCATTGTAAATTAATTGACCATATTTTCTTGGGTTTATATCTAGGCTCTCTATTCTGTTCCACTGGTCTATGGGCCATTTGATTTTTTAAACCTTATTTTTATAATTCTGTAAAATTCTGAAATTATTTTCCATTTCTCATCTAGTTTCTTGAACATTTTAATCAATTAAAAGTGTCTTACTAAACCAATCTTGATCTTTATGTATTTTTGCTGTATTTTTCTGGTTTTTGTTATTCATTTTTACCTGGGGTATTCCAGGTGAATTCTGATTTAATACCAGATGCGTATGAAATTTAGAGAAATCTAGAGGATCTGAGTCATCTTCTCTATGAGATAATTTTGGCTTTTATAATGCAGTTAGTGGAGAAGCACATTTCATTAATCCAAGTAGAGTTTAAGTTGATTTGAAGTGCGGCTTACTTATTTTCTTTATTCACTCTTTTCCTGGCATTTACAATTAAAATCTCTGAGTATTTACCAAGGCTTCTCTTCTTGGTAAGCCCTGCAATGCAGTTTTGTCCTCCATTCCTGTAAGGTGCTCAGAAGATTTTCTCAGCTAGTAAACCTTCCACTTTCCATAGTCTGTTTGGCTTCTCAGCCTTGTGACTTCTGATTAATGCTTAGAAGGAATGCCTAGAGTATTAGGCTCACCATTTTTAAAGAGCACTTTGCCCTGTTAGCATTTTAATTCTTTCAGAGTCCTTTAAAATACTTTTCCAATCTTTGTGTTTCCCTTTCCTTCCCTTCACTAGGAGTTGATCTGAAATCAGTCAGTCGGCCATTTCCTCAGATAGGAAGCCCAAGAACAGAATTTCATCTCTAGGAGGAGAATTGGGAACCCAGTCATGAAACAAATTACAGGGGACTTTAGATACTCCACTAGTGCTCTGTTCCTTAGCATAAGTTGGTGGTGAGCATTCACTGTATTATTTTTATGCCAGATAAACATATTAACATCATATATTCCACAGTATGGATCCTGTACCTTGAAAAATGGAAAAAACATGAATTGGAAAGAGAAATGGATATCACAAGAACAAAGAAAATTTTTTATTTCATTTCAAAGGACAATCTAAGAGTTCAGAAATTTGAAAGTATATAAAATAGAAGTTCTTTCTTAAAAAATTTAAATTTTAAAGAATTGACTTTTTGAAATTGTCTACAATTCAGAATGCTTCCAGGTTATGCAGTAGTATGGAAGTTGCATTAATTCATCACGTAAAGCATATAGCATGAATATTTATAACAAAAGTACTTTTAAATTTCTGGCCACTATATCATTTAAAAACTCCAGCTGTAAGGAAAGGACATGGGGTATAATGAAGGCAGTGGAAGCAAAAACGTCAAGATGGAGTCTTGGAAAAGATGAAGATGAAGTGTGGGGGAAAGGGAAGGGTTTGTGAATAACTCATGGATTTCCAAGCTCTGTAACTGAGAGGAAAGCAAGCTAACCTCCCATGTATTAGGAAAGTGTACCTCCCATGCTAGGGCAATATAGTAGTTTTAATGGGGGCAAGCTGCTAGGTAAAACTTGTGTTCTACTTGGATTCAATATGAGTAACACTTTTATCTTGAGCTATGTAAGGGTCTGGTAAAAGCAAAGTGAATCTTTTGTTGCCATATTTAAACATCCTAGTTTCTTTCTTTTAAAGACTCTAATCATACAAAATTGGTGTTCAGATAGGGAACAGAATTTCAGAGCAAGAGAAATGAAATTCTTGTGATCACCGTGGTGTTATCAACTGAGATTGTAAGTTTGCATTAACTTGGTAAATGTGGATTTCAAGAGCAATGTTGCTGGAGATGGGGAGTATTTGTCAATTGGTTAGTTATTCTGTGCTGTTTTGGGTGGTCCCCTATGTACGAAACTGAAGCCACTGTCACTCAGACAGAGGGTTAAATAGTCATGAAAATGTGAGAAGCTACAAGAGGATAATTTATTTTTATTTCACCTGACATTACAACTTATTATCAACTATCAATACTAATATTTTTCAAAGGGGAGAAAACTTGATAAGAATGTTCTTAGGAAAAATTGCCTTACTATAAAATGTGCCATATCCGTTTGCGGTTCACTGTATTCCAGAGCTATCAGTCTTATGAAGCAATAAATTTCTGTTGTATACTCCATAAGCTCCTGTGATAACATTTTATATTGCTTGTCTGCTGCGTGAAGGAGGATGGTAAAATATTTCAAAGTACATTTTGCATCAAAGGAGACTAGACCTGTTTATTGCAATAGTCCCATTTGTACTCAAGGGCAACAGTTAACAGATATGAAAGAAAAATGAGGATGATTTGTTTCTCTTCCTGAAGGAGAGGAGGAGAGAAGAGATAGAAGAAAGAGAGAAAAATGGGAAGGGAAGATAAACCAGTGAAATCTTGGGTGGTGAGTACTAAGCAGGTGATGGTCTACTGAAACAACCTGTGCCTCGGCAGTGGTTGGCTGAACAGACTTAAGACTAACAATCTTACATTTTGCTCTGATGAATGCTATAATTCTAATCATGTCACCCTCAAATTTTCACTACTGCTTTATAGGAGGTAATTTTTGTTACTTTCTCATTGTGGTTGTGAGGAGATTGTCATGTTCGGTGTTTGGAACTGAAGTGTGTCCCCTCGAAATTCTTATGCTGAAGTCCTAACCCCCAGGACCTCAGGATGTAACCTGATTTGGAAACAGGTCCTTGCAGATACAATCAGTTAAGAGGAAAGCATCCTGGAGTAGGACGGGCCGCTGATCTAGTATGACTGGTGTCCTTTTAAAGCGGTGCCATGTGAAGAGAGAGCCATGTATGAAGTGAAGACACCTGAGGACACAGGGAGACCTCCATTTGCAGGGAACGCCCAGCACTGCCAGCACCTCACCAGAAGGGGACCCGGCACAGATCCTCCCCAGAAGCCTCTACAGGAGCCGATGATGCAGAACTTGGTCTTAAACTTTTAGTCTCCAGGATTGTGGTGCAGTGAATTTCTGTTACTTACGCTACCCACTTCGTGGCACGTTGTAACGGCAGTCCTAGCAAGCTAATACCTTTCAACCTGGTGAAGAGGAGAAACGGCATGAAGACCATGGGTTTCTCAGAGGTGGAACTACCAGACGTGTTAGTTTGGGTTTTCCGAGAAACAGATGCCAAGTGGGACTTAAAAGATTTTCTTGGGGGAAATGCCTGTGAAACATAAAAGGAGGGAACAGGGAGAGTCTTTGAATCAGCCGGTTATCCCTCGACCTGTGCCTACAGAAGTGAGCCGAGATGGGCACAGTGCAGGGAGGGGGCTGGGCAGGTTGTGCTCTCTCTGAAAGGAAAGAATATGGAATCGTCAGGCACAAACGTCTGTCTTCTCCTGGTCATCACAGGCAAATTAGTTTAGACATCACTTCGCCTGTTTTCTCCTTTCCAGATGAGTGGGATTTTCATGTACTGTACAGTCAGTGTGGCCAGTTCACAGCCACTGATCTGTTGAGAAGTAGGTGACAGCAGCCAGTGATCTGCCACCCAAACTAGATTACTAGGTGCCAGCCTGTATTATTCAAGCTGGGTCATCCTTAGAGGCCTTTCTTGGACATCATGGAAAATTAGTTAACATATGCTAACTAAAATGTAAAAGTGGACTGACAAAATAATCCTTGAAATTACGTATAAAAGCAGTGAGAAGATTTACCTGTAAGATTAAAAATTATGAAATTAACCATTTTGAAGATAAGTGATTAGCAAGAATAGATGCCTTTTAGTTAGTGTGAAATGTAGGAGTAGGTTTTTGAACAAAGAAGTGGCAATTTGTTTTAAATGAATTGCTGAAGCTGCTGGGATGGGAATAGACTGTATAAGACAAGGGAACAATCTAGGAAGTTCAGAAATAGACCCAAATACATATACACAGCCTATGTATAGTAAGTTGCTAACCCCAGTTATTCATTTATCAGCCATCATCTCTCACCCTATCTGCTTTAAGCTCAGCAGATTTTTGTCTTCTTGTATTCTTTCTTTACTTTGCTTCCAAGATAAGGAAAGAATGAATTATTTAACAAATAGTATAGAAACATTTGGCTAACCATTACAAAAGCTCTTGATTTTTTATATCAAAATAAACTCGATAGAACTTAATATGTAAAATATCCTGAGAAATTAAGAGCATTTTAAATTAAGAATGGAAAAAGTACAATATAGAGTTCACAAGTTAAGAAATGTATAAATGCCCATTGTTAATTTTCAATTCTTCGCTAAATGTTTATTTCCTATTACATTGTAAGAAGTGAACTAGGCACTTGGATATATCAATAACTAAGACTACCAAATAGATCAACTGTGAAATTTATTTCTGGGAGGCGACACAAAAAAAGAAGCCTAATTACACTTATTTACTGTTTTAGAAAAGTACAGAGGGCTTGTGAGTACTAGGGTGGGAGTAGGGGATCGTTTGCACAATTAGGAAGCGTGGTCCAGGTAAACCTGATTGAAAAGGTGAAATGCAAATGAAGATTGAAGGAGAGAGGTTTATGCTAGCAGATATCTGGGGAGGAAGTGTCCAAGGTACTCCCCGAGAGGAGAGTACAAAGATCATACAAGAAAACAGGACAGTTTTGAAACATTACAATATCAAGTGCTAGAGCATCAAAGATGGAACCAACAAAGGAGACTGAAGAAACCAATGAGGGAGGAAAAAATCGGGGGTGGGGGCAGGGGTGGTGGTGCTGGAGGGAGAGCAACTGGATCTAATTCTTATATATCAAGATAATAATGGAAAATTCACTATTAGATTAATTACAGGTGACCATTAGTAACTTGGATGCGAGCTGTTTCAGTGGCGTCCTACCCAATTGCAGTGAATTAATAGAGCCTGGGAGGAGAGGAATTAGAGAGAGTAACAATAAAAAAAACTTAAAAAAAATTTTTTTGATAAGTTTTGTTACAAAGGGGAACCAAAGCTGAGAAATGAAGAGGCAGGGAAAGGGTCCTGATGAAACTTATCAGAGATAAGTCAAATAGGCTATTTCATGAGAATGATACACTAGAGAGTAAAACAAAACATGGTATGATAACTGAAGTGATGTTGTTAAGTAGTTGAGACAGGATGGAACTTAGAGCTCTTAAAGGGAGGCTGGAGTTAGAAGTTTGGTAAGAGCCTCTGGAAACAGGTGGAAAGAAGGGCAAATGCTGGCAGATGGGGCCATTTCAGTTGGTAGGAATTTGTGAGATTTTCTGATGGCTTCCATTTTATCAGGGAAGCAGGAAGCAAGGGATCCCTGTGAGGCCTGAGGGTATGTATGTGAGTCACACAGAGCAGTTCCTAAGACTTATTTGTGGTAATCAATATATTGACATAGAAAATAACAATATATCCTAAAAAGAGGCTTACAAGTAGTATGTAGTGTATAACCCCATTTTCTGGGTCTAAAAATTTTTTTAAGGAAGAGCACTAAAGTTTAAATAGAAGGAAATTCGTGTTAGGTGTGAGCCAGAGGAAAAAAGTAAAGGACATGCTGAAAATTCAAATGAAAGACTATTTAAAGTGCAAATCAAAGGTCAAAATAGGTGTCAAATAGGAACAAATGAACATTTGGAAGCAAATGGATATCTGAAGGAACCTAAGAAATCCTTATTAGCTTTTATGCTGCCTTCAAGATAGGAGTTTGAGACTGGGGTACTGTGGAGTGGAGGCTTTAAAAGATGGTCTCTTTCATTCTCCATAGAGGTTTGTGTTGTGCATTGTACTGGCTGTTGCAGACCTGAGTGTCTTACTCCTGAGTTCATGTTGTTTATTATGTATGCTAAGAAACAGCTGCCATCTGATGATTTGAAATGGTCCTAGAGAGCTCTTAATGTGCTTTAATAAACCTTTACAAATTTCTAATTGAGTTCATGACTTATCCAGAGATTAAGTATAAAGGTTTTTTAAAGTTTGAAATAATTCCATAACTTGAAAGATGTATTTTTAAAAATTTTATAATTAGTTTATTGAAATCAAAAGAATTTTGAGTTAGAATAACATGTAAAATTTTAAAAGTAGTTTAAGGTTTTAAAAAAGATAAACTTTTCAAAATATTCTTTGTAAAATGCATTGCTCTGCACTATTTTCTCTTTTGGCAGAATCTTGACCCACACCTCTTTAAAAAGAACTTGCTTTTTAAAGTTGTGATTCTCCTTTATGCCTGCATTGGAATGTTTTGTTCTATATATATTTTTTGATTAGCTACTGAAGGTTCCTAATCATTCCTTTTTAATATTCTAAATTAATGTAACTTTGAAAAACCTTCCCACTTTAAAACAATGATTTTAGGTTTCTTTAGTATTTCTGAAATTTTTCAAACTTATGAAACTTAGCAAAAGAAAGGACTGTATACTTTCTAGTTCATGCTAAGTTTATGTTTTGCCAGATGATGTTTAAAAAATTAGGAAAGAACTCGGATCCAATACAGAGTTCCCAACTGATGGAACAAGCACTAGTTCTTCAAGATTAAATAGTGAGGTATTTTTGTTCTTTTCTCTTAATACAGTAAGTACTTTCTATAGTATTACATATATCATAATACTATATGTGAGTGTGTACACACACACACACACACACAGAAGAAGGTGGGGGACAGGGAGAGTGGAAGATTTAAGGAATTGGCTTACACTATTATGGAGCCTGGCAACTCCAAAATTTGCAGGGTGGGCCAGCAGACTGGAGCCCTGGGAAGAACAAGCGTTGTAGAGCCTGAAGGTCATATGCTGGTAATATTCCCTCTTGTTCAGGAAAGGCCAGTCTTTTGCTCTATTCAGGTCTTCCACTGATTGTTAAGGCCCACCCACATTATGGAGAGTAATCTGCTTTACTCAAAGGCCCCCAATTTAAATGTCAACCTCATTTAACAACACTCACAAAAATATACAGAATAATATTTGACCATTTATCTCGGTACCATGGCCCAGCCAAGCTGACACACAAAATTAACCATCACATTAAGTTAATATTCTTTGCGGAGCACTTCAACAATATTGAACTCCATCTGTGGCTGTGAGACACTAAATCACATAAGGAACCCAAGCATTAGTTTCCAGATGGTGCCTAATCAGGTATGTTAAAAAATAACAAAGCAAATGCAAAGGGCCAATTTTTTTGAATGTACAGATCTATGGAGCTGTGAAGACCCAGGACAATAATTCATCACAAACTTGTATTTTACAATGGAAATGTGGTATTACATCTATGACAGAATGGCTGTATAGTTCTGCATATCACTAAGAATATTTGTAAAAATATGAAATGGTCATATTTTATCATAGTTAATTATGATAAACCATTGTAAATGACAATGTTAAATGTATTGAAAAATGCGTCTTAATGCCATTATCCATATTTTATAACCTAGAATTACTCATCAAAAGATTAGACCTATACTTCAAGGGAACAAACAATAGAAATTTGTATGATTAGCTCTGTGGCTTAAGAAGCTCTTGGTAACTAAAATTCAATTTGTTATACCAATATTTCAAAAGAAATGCCTTCATACCCTCCTAACACAGAAATATGACTACTTTGTTAAAAGAGAAAAATATTTGGAAGGAAATATTATTTAAGTGTCTAGCTCCAGAAATTGTGGGTGATTTATTTTCCACATGGGGATTTTGCATTAAACTCCATTTACATACTAACTCTGTGCCCTCGCATATCCCAAGCTGCTGGGCCTTCACTAATCACCCGATTATGCACTTAAGCAGTTACTGTGGCTGTGAGTGTGACACAGGACATGCTTCGATCCAATTAAATGGAAGAGGAGATTCCAGTTCCCCGATATAGTTTGGGTGGTTCAAACAGGAAAGAACTTTGAAACTGCAATCATTTTAGGCTAAAGAAAATGCGAGTACTGGGAAATAACAAGTAAAGGAATGGAATACAAAATAACATTTGCACAATTTAGAGAAAGAACTGGCTACCTCACCATCCTTGCATTTAGCAAAATAGACAGCTCTATGAAAGCAGCTTAAAGGACCTGGAAAAACAGAAGTGACCACCCAAGACAGTCTAAAGGATGGGAGACAAGAGCAATATGGGACCCAGAAAATGGGCAGGAGAGAAGAGGTTATTCTAACCAATAACTAAGGGTTACTCATATAGGCTGAACTGTGTACCCCCAAAATTCATATGAAGTCTTAACCTCAGAATGTGGCTGTGTCTGGAATTTGGCCTTTAAGGAGGTAATGGAGGTAAAATGAGATCATATGGAAGGGCCCAGTAAAACAGGTGTCCTTATAAGATGAGATTAGGGCACAGATGTGCTTACAGAGAAAAGATTATGTAAAGACATGGGGAGAAGGTGGCCATCTGCAGGCCAAGGATAGAGGCCTCAAATGAAACCAACCCTGACAACATCTTGGAATGAGCTGGAGAATACATTAGACAAATATTCTAGAGCTGTGAAAAAAGGAATTTCTTTTCAAGCCACCCAATCTGCATTATTTTGTCATGACAGCTCTTGTGAACTAACATGGTTGAACTATTAGCTACTTGGTGAGAACAACTCGCAGGAGACATGGCACAAGAATCAGGTACTTTATGACTTATTTTCTGTTAGTGTATGCAGTTCATTAAAGACAGTTCTCATTACAAAATGTGTGTTCTAATATTTTCATTTTTATTAAGGACCAAGATAAAAAAAAACAGGAAATGTTGTGTATTCATTGATGCTGAATTGCATAGTCAACTGTGTTTGCTTCAAGATTTTGATGTCCAGAATGAAATAAAGAAGGTGACATGTATTCTTTTGAGGTTCTTATTAGATATGCTACCTTTACTTACAGGTGTAATTTTTAAAATTTAAGTGGCACCTATATTAAATAATGAATTGGAGAATACATTAGACAAATACTCTAGAAAATAAATTTCATCGATAAGATGATATGAGTTAAATAAGAGTGGTTACTGTTGAAGAGGAAGAAATTTCCTCTACCCCTCGAGGTTCTTCTAGCTAGTCTAAGAATCAAATTAGCATGAGACAGATTAACAGGAAGAAAAAAACAAAGTTTAATTACGTATGTTCAGGGAAACCACAGGCATGGGCTCCAAAGACAGAGAACAAGGTATATATGTCATTCTGAACCAAGGAGAACGGGGTAGGGACCCAAGACTTCAAAGGAAAAGGCAAGTATTTCACAGGAATATGAAGAGTAAATGCTCAATAATCCAAAAAATATTTGCTGGGCAGTAACAATGAGAGGGGCACAGAGAGGAATTTTAACAGATTCAGCCACATCCCTCCCTGTCAACCACACCTATTTTACCTGATAATATAGCTACCTATGGTGATAGAGGAATGACTCCAGGAGGAGCACCATTTAAATTCTTTTTATGCAGTTTGGGGCAGGGAGGTCAAAGTTTCTTTGAGTCTTTTGGCCCTGATTGGTTTTCAGCTCAAAATAATCTGCATGTCACAATGCAACATTCTGGAGCTGCCAGCCCCTGGTCCCTACATTACCAACTAAAAACATTTCTAGGTAAGAGTAGAATATTTATAGTCATATACCATTACATCTTTTCAGGCATTTCAACCAAAGCATGAGTTTGGCATACATATGTCCATTCAATTTACTCATACATTCTAAACATGTCATTTGTCATTGAACTTTAAATAGGCAAAGGGCCTAATTCCAATATGACTTATTTGGTTTTCATCACAGATGAAACGAGTGAATATGGGGTGAAGCACAGATTTAAACATTCAGTTTTTCAACTGAGAATACAATTTCAAGGATCCCATTTAAAAATATAGCTACAAATGTTTAACTATTATCATTCATTCATTCCACAAATATGTTATTTGAGCAGCAAAGTACATGCAGTCACTGTAGAGAAAATAAAAATTTCTGACCATAATACTTGCCCAGCTTTAATATCACCCACAGTAGACCTGAGAGAACCTGTTTGTGTATCTATGGGATGTTTACCATGGATTGAGAGCTGGTCAGTCACAGAAGTACCCACCCAGGGGAGGTGTGGAGATGAAACACCCATTCTCTCCTCTCCTCAGTTCCTGGTACATAATTGGTCAGCATCCTCCAGTCACCACTGAGACCCGCCCACAGAGCTCCTCTCTGGGCTAGGGGTGGGGAAGCTGGTTGAACAAGAGAGAAGAGGAGGCATGGAAAGCTGAGAAAGTGAGCGGTACAAGCAGAGGATGGAAGCCTAGAGGGACAGCCGAGAGACACTGATACCTACCGCCATGAGAATGTGGTGTGAACCCCTTTTAACACCCCCAATTTGCCCTTGTCTTTATTTGGTCTCAGTATTCATAGTAAACTTGCCCAGAACAGGGAACCCCCTCCTCCTGGGACCACAGTTACAAAAGCTGTGCTTTCACATGGATTATTCTGCAGGTCAAGAGAAAGTTCTTGACTTCTGTGAACCATATAAAGAGATTGTGGCTTATACAGACCACATAAATCTTATTTAGCATCTATTATATGAAAAGTCTACAGCTAGATTCTGGGATGGGGTTTGGTCATTTTGCATTTTGAATTTCTTATAGGAGCATTCCTTACTAATTCCTTACTAATTCAGGAGTTTTGTGAGTAAGCAGGAATTTTGAAAGAAAATCCTCTACTATTTGGTAAGATAGGGGCAACACACTTGTGAATGACTCCCAGTGCAGAGAGAGAGACTGGATGAACACATGTATGTCAATGAACCATGTGGGATCATGAAACAAAAACATGCACCTGCTAGTATTGACCCTACCTTAAATGCTATATTTATAACAGAAAACAAAGGTCAGTGGCTTCCAAGTATATCTTTTCAGAGGCTTGTTTCTTATAGTAATAGTATAAAGTTTGTTATATCAATCATGACAGTTTTTTAAATGGTCAAGTGTAGACCCATTTTTTTTTTTCAAAACATTTTTGAGGGCATTGAGAAATTTTTATTTGACATTTTGCTGATTTTTTCAGTACTACAGCTATAACCTGTATTTTAAACCTATAGGGGAGATTTACTTGAAAATTTGAAAGTTTTGGGTCACTGCAAGTATAGAAGATAATGTTATACTGAGGTTGATATCATTGCCTCAGAAACAGAGACGTGCCAAAGGAATTATTCCAGTGTAATTTGCCATTCTGGAGAGAGTTTGAGTTGCTGACCTGTATATATATAAATTAAATTTAATTTTATTTACAGGGTTGGAGGAACATATTTCAAAATGTGTGTAGGGAAATATATGTATTTTAACTTACATACCTAGAATATCTATAAACATTAGAAGTATTATCAAAATTAAGTAGAAATATTTTATTAGTATAGAAAACCAGAGGAATCATGTATTCAATATTTTTAACTTCGAAAATGATTAACACAACTTAAACTAAATTTTTTCTAATAGATTGCTTATATTGGCCATTTATGATAACATAATTGTGCTACTTCAAACATAACTGTATTTAAACAATGTTATTTCTTTTATTGCTGTCATATAACATCTTGTCAAATTTCTGTCCTTCATAAAAGCCATTGGTTGTTTTATATTGCAGATATACATCCTTATAAAGACTTGGGAATTTTTAAGTTTTGATCACTGACCTAAATTTACGTAAAACTGTTTTTGAATGTGTGAGTATAGAATTATCAGCCCGCGGACTAAGCTTAAATTTTTTTTTTACTGAAAGACCCATAAAATTGCTATTGAATGGTTGAATATAGAGTTATCAGCCCATGGACTAAGCTTAATTTTTTTTACTGAAAGACCTGGATCAAAAAATATATGTATCCCTTTTCCCAAAAGCATATTAAAATTGAGTAAGAATTTGGTGAATTCTATCAAACATTCAATAAAGGATGAATACCAAACCTTCTCAAACTATCAAAAAATAGAAGAGGAGGGAACACTCCAGAACTAATTTTATAAGGTCATCATTACCTGATATCACAACCAGAGAAAGACACCCTAAGAAAGTTAAAGGAAAATATCCCTGCTAGCCATAATGTATAAATCCTCAACAAAATATTAGCAAGTCGAATTCAACAGCACATTAAAAATATCATACTCCATGATCGGGATGGATTTATTCTAGGGATACAAGGATGATTCAAAGAACATAAATTAATGTGATATGCCAGATTTAACAAAACGAAAATCATCTGTCAAATGAAGAAGCATTTAACAAAATTTGATATCCATTTATGATAAAAACTCAACAAAGTAGAAACAGAGGGGAAAAAAAACCTCAATGTAATAAAGGCTGTCTATGGCAAACCCATACATAGCTAACATCATAGGCCATGGTAAAAAGCTAAAAGCATTTCATCGAAGATCAGAAGCAAAACAAGGATGTCCATTTGCGTCACTTTTAACAACATCTTCAAAGTCATAGTCAGAGTAAATAGGTAAGAAAAACAAAATGCATCCAAATTGCAAAGAAGCAAAATTATCACTATTTGTAGATTACATGCATATGGAAAACCCTAGAGATTCCACCAAAAGAACTAATCAACAAATTCAGTAAAGATGCAGGGTACAAAATCAATATACAACAGTCCGTTGCACTTCTCTATACTAATAACACACTATCAGAAGGAGAAATTAAGAAAACAATCTCATTTACATTTGCATCTAAAGAATAAAATACCTAAATTTAATCATGGACATGGAAGGCCTGTACACTGAAAGCTTCAAGACATTAATAAAAGAAACTGAAGATAGAAATAAATGGAAAGATATTCTGTGCTCATGAGTTGGGAAAAATGTTAAAATGTTCATACTACTCAATGTAATCCCTACCAAAATTTGTATAACCAATAAGGGACTAAAAATAAAATTTACATCTAATGATTTTAATCTATTCAATTTCTTCTACCTTTTAAACATCAGAACATACTTATAACAGCTACTAATTTCATCATATTTTTTCTGGGTTTGTTTATATTGATTTCTATTTCTAATTACAGACTAAATTTTCATGATTCTTTGTGTGCCTGTTCAGTGTACAATTACATACACTGAAGTTTTTACATCGTAATTAAGACTTTGTTCTGGTATTCAGTTACTTGAAATCTGTTTGGTTCTTTTGAGTTTTGTCTACATTCTTAGTAATGGCAGAGCTATGACATCCTTTAGCACTAATTGAGCTCTCTGCTAAGATGATATCTTTAGAATTATACCCAATATCTTATGGACGGATTATAAGGTCTTTCTAGTCTGGCTGGTAAGAAATTATTCTCAGCCCTGTGTGAGCTTCAGGAATTGTTTGGCCTATTTCTTTCCAATGGTTCTGTCTAGTATCAGGTAATTTTTTTCTTACGCATAACCAGATCAGTACTTAGTCAAAAACTCAAGGAGTTCCTTTTACAAATCTCTACACTCCTTAT
The DNA here is from genome assembly GCF_040802235.1 of Manis javanica. Taxonomy (NCBI): domain Eukaryota; kingdom Metazoa; phylum Chordata; class Mammalia; order Pholidota; family Manidae; genus Manis; species Manis javanica. The sequence goes on from NC_133164.1 coordinate 17,534,534, forward strand.
ACACCACTCCTTTATCTCTAGGATTTTGCCCTACCAATTCTAGCTATGTTGGCCTCCTTGAATTCCTATCTCAATATCCTCAACTCAGAAACCTTACAAGATGCTTTGGGCTACTGCATCCCTGCACTGTCCCAAACACTGTCTCCCAGCAGCAAGATGAGGCAATTGTAGGGCCCACTTCATTGTATTTCTTCTCTAAGGAATCTTAACCTTGCTTTGCCTGTTTCCAATGTCTGCAAATCATTGTTTCAGATATTTTGTCCAATTCCCTAGTTGTTAAAGTTGGGGAAGTAAATCAGGTCTCCATTATGTCTGAAAGCTATAATCTAGAAAATATTGGAATATGTTTACTCTGTCACTGAAAGAAATTAAATACCCAGAAACAAATCTAAGGAAATATTTGAAAATCCTTTATAAAAACCATAAAATATTATGAACCTTCAATAAACCCTAAATCAGTGGAGGAATATACAATATTCAAATGCTGAAAGGCTCAAAATTGTAAAGATATCAAACCTCTCTAATTTATAGTCTTAACACAGTGTAATTTAAAATTCTCATAATTTTTATAAGGGATTTTGACAAAATCATTCTAAAATGCTGTCAAAACACAAAGGGCAAGGTATATCCAACACACTCTTGAAGAATAACAAGGTGTAAAGATTTAGTCTCTCAGAAACCAATAAATATTTTAAAGATACCTGAATTAATATAGAATGAAATTAACACAAAGGATATCAAAGAGATCAATGAACAGAATAGACCCATACATATGTAGATACTTGTTTATGACAAGAATGGTATTGTATGTTATTAAAGAAAAGACGCTCAATAAGAGATTCTAGATGAATTGGATCCTCTCATGAAATAAATGAAACTTGACCTTTATCTCGCATCATATACAAAAATTAATTTCATGTTGCCTATAGGGCTAAAATATGAAAGTACACCCTTAACACTTTTAGAATGTAGTAAAAATTGTATTTATGAATTTGGGATAAATGGGACACAAAAGCCCTGAAATATAAAGGAAAATAGTAAGGTGAAAACTAAAGAATTCTGTTTATGAAGTGGTCCTATTAAAGGAATAAAAAGGAGAAAAGCTACTGAGAAGAAAATATTTGCAACAAATATAACCCCCAAATAGCTTATATCTAGAATATTTAAGAAAATGATACTTATCAGTATAAAAAAGGTGGAAAACCTTGCAAAAACTGACAAAAGACTTGAACAAGGAATTAACCAAAAGCTGGTGTCCAAATATTTAATAAACTTGAATTAGTCAAACAATAATGGGAAAATATAAATTAATCCAGTGAGATATTCTACTATTAGTATGACTAACAAAATAATCAACAAAGAAACCACTGTATTCAACAACATGGTTTAATCTCATAAAAATAATACTGGATAAAAGCAGCCAGACTCAAATATAAATATTGCATGAACCCATTCATAAAAGTAAAAAAAAAAAAAAACTGGCAGTTTACAGTTTTAGAAATTGGAATAAGGGTTACATTGTATTGGATGACAAATACAATAATTAGAAGTCAGTGCAAGGCAATATTCCTTATAATATTTCAATTTTTGACTTGGATGGCCAAGATATCAGACATGTTGACTTTCGTGTAGTTCAGTTATTGATTTTCATGTCTGTTCACTTCAATTAATCAGAATAAAGGGGAAAAAAGAGGAAGGGAGAGAAGGAATTAAATAAATTTACCACACCTAGTAAATGTAAATAGGAGGTATTCATAAATTAGCATGAAGAAATTTTAGAAGGCCGCGACATAGGTTTGCTTTCTGAATTTTCAGTGTACTAGGAATAAGGAGAAGCTCTCAAACACTTCAGGGCTGAAAGAAAAAGCAGGTCAGCTCCAAAGAACAAGACCTATGTATTTCTTTTAAATCAACTTTGGGTTATAGAAGATAAGGCAAAGAATAACTTCAATTTTTTAAGGGAAAATAATATGCAACCTGGTATTCTACATTGAGACCAACTGTCCAATTATAAATGGAAAATAAGTACGTTTTCATAAATGATAGCATGTTGAACAGCTATCCTCATGCGCCATTTCAGATGCAGTTACTCAATACAGAGGTAAAACACAAGTGGGAACAAAGGCTGTGGCACTGAAGGAATAGTGGCCCTGACTGAAGAGCTCGAGGAAATGAAATCCTGAGATGCCAGCTCTGCAGCAGGCCTGGGTCTTAGACATTTGGGATGTGTGGATATAAACAACAAAAATTCACCTCTCACAGTTCTGGAGTCAGGGAACTTAAAGGCTAAGGCACCAGCAGATGCAGAGAGGAATCTGGTGAGAGCCTGCTTCCTGAAGTGACTTCCTTGAGACTTCATGGCAGAAGGGGCAAGGGAGTCTCTGCCGACTCTTATTAAGGCACAAATCCCACGCATGAGGGTGGACCTCCTTCCTAAAGACTCCACTTCCAATTACACTCACATTGGGGGAATAGACTGCAACAAATATTTTGAGGGGAGGAAACAAATATTCAGTCTATAGCACCTTAAAGGCAGTTACATTATGACTGACGATCAGTGGCTCCACAGCAGTTATCTGAAAAAGACATTGCTTAGTGAGCAGTCATATGATTAAATACAAAAAGGAGTTGGAACATACTAGACTTACATACAATGAATTATCTACTTTTCACCACAGAAGAATTAAAAATTAGCAAATTTAAGAAAACTAAACCCCCACCACAAGACAATAGAAAATCAAGGTGTAAATATTAAGGTAAAATGCATCATTTTAACAGTTAATGGAATACAAGAAAATAGAATTTGTCCTTCACGTCAGGAACATTTCTCAGTGCTATTCCTGTCCTAAGAATGAACCTTAGAGAAGCTAATAAATTAAAGAATAAAATGCTTTTTATCTCTGCTGTGTATTTTGCAATGAAAAATGTTTTTAAGACAGATTCTTACTCGTTCTCAGCCTTCACAAATTATCTGCGGAGAAAGGACTACATACATAATTATTTTTAAAGATAAAAGTATTTACCGAGATAATAAAAGTATAGGGAGCTACAAATGTTAAAAAGTGGAGTGTGGGTAGGGAGATGTGGAACAGATAGAAGAAGGCTAATATCCAAAACTAGTCAGTAATTGGGAGACTGTCTAAAGGAGAATAAACAAGAAATAGAGATTGTGTCATTTACATTTACAAAATGATCAACTGAAAGACTAAAAGTGATTTCAAATTTTGACCGAGTGGGCATGAGAAGAGATAGGGGAAGTGGCAAATATGATGAGTTGTACCCTCATCTTCTGTAACAGGAGTAAAAAATAATGGAGAAGCTACTACATTATGAACTAGCTCTATGTGGGTATCCTTTTCAATGACGGCCCTTAATATCCGTATAACCAGGAACAGAAGTGGCTAAGTATAGTTGTCTCTCGGGACTTGACAGTTATGGAGGGAGTGGAAACTATAATGTAAATTCTTGGATAGTATGATTTTGCATGTATAAAAATAAGAGTTCATAAAATTTTTACCTTCCCTTTAATTTGAAACATTTACAAACACTACTTCAAATCCTTTTCATTTTCTTTGAAATGACCAATCTTCATGTTTAGGGTAGTCCCAAGATCATATACTTGGCTGACCACAGCAAGATAAACTCCCCTTCAATTCCCTCTCAGAATCAGAAAGCTAATCACCTTTTTGCTTTAGGAAAATTGTGCTCTGCTTTGCCCTGGCAGTATTCTGAACGCTCTGTTGGCTCAACTGGCACCTCTGTCCTCACTCATCCCCTAAGAGGACGGGGGAGAATTCAGCCAAGTCAAAAGCGAGGACTTATGTTTGCCAATTCTTGTTTCAACCAAATGATTGTGATTTGATTCTCTCCTTCTGGCTGCTCTGACGTTCTGTTTATTTTTATTAAATTTAGTCAGACATAACAGTTAGTACTCCTTGATGTGAAAAAGGGAAACTACAGGGGTATTTGGGGTCCACTCAGGGTAAACTCCTGTTCAATATATGCTACTTCCTCCCCATTTGGGGATGGCATTCTGTAAACCATTACATGACCTCCATTTCTCCTTTGTGTTTCAGTCAAGTAGAAGTAATTTCTCAATAAATGTCCACTAAATAAGTTGTGGTTTAGAAAAAAACAGATATAATTTACAGCTATAAGAGTAAAATAATATATGAAGCAATTTCCTAAATGAGTGCCTGGTATATCCAAATGATAAGACAACAGTTTACGAAAACAATTGCTTTCCTTTATTTGACAAGGGACATTTTATTGGCATATTGCTTCAAAGATACATTGATATTTGCTCTATGAAAGAAGTTTTTTTTTTTTTTCTTAGCGTGAATTTTACTTGAACTTCCTTACACGTGTCATTTGTCTTACACACTGCAGAGGTAGTTCTTGGGGTCAAACAGTATGATATTCATCAATCAATGGCATTTTCAACTAATGTTGTAAAGTGCATTTCTGACACATTTCCAGTTGTTTCTATTTCATATAATAACATCATGTACTTTTAGCATGAGAGCCGATTGCTCATGAAATTTGCTATCAATCTTTGGATAGGTATATTTAAAAGATGTTGAGAAATTGGATCCATAATGATGCAATCTCCCAATTGTTGGTTTTCTTGTTCTCTATGGTGCTGCTAGTACTGACATTGGCAAGCAGACATTAATTTGAATTATCCAGACAGTATCTCATAAGATAGGATCCCAAAATTGAGGAAATCATATATACTATATATTTATAAACTAATATAGAACTTAATGAGATTTTTCAACATTTATATTAACATCCATCTTATTAAAATTCCATTAGAGAATCACAATGTGATATAAAATAGTACAACTGATTAGAGCTAAAGATTTCATAGAAAATTGCTGATACTTTAAGGAACTATATATTTCCAATTATTCATTATTTAGCTTAATTCTTTAATAGCACAGTGGTTAACAGAAATGAACTTGTGACAGAGTGCCTTGGTAAAAATAGGATAATTTACTTACATCACAAGGTTATTATAAATATTAAATATGAAAAATATGTAAATCATGTAGAAAAGTATAAATTATGTAGGTGTATGCTCATTTCCTTTATATATTTTATTTAGCAAATAGTTATTGGGCTTCTACTATGTGCCAGTACGTACTAAATGGTTTCTAAAAATTTCACATATTTCAAGAAGTTTAAACCCATATTTGAGAAGAACATTACAGATTTCAGAAGGAACCAATTATTTATTAAGTAATTATGTGTACACAAAATAGATGCTTGGTGGATGCAAAAGATGTTCAAGATGCGTTACAGCTAAATGGATATTAGCTGATATGAAGAGACACGTTAAGGAGGATAAAAGCATGGGTATTTAAATAGGTAATATATCAACAATTATTCCTTCTGTGTCTTACTTCACCCTTTCTCATAATGATGTATCCACTGCATCTTTAGTTCAGATTTCCATGGACAACCAAGAAATGGATGAGTTCCTAGAAATATACGACCTACCAAGACTGAATCATGAAGAAACAGAAAACTTGAACAGACCTAACACCTGTAAGGATATTAAATCAGTAATCAAAACATTCCCAACAAACAAAATTCGAGGACCAGATGACTTCTTGGTGAATTCTACCAAATACTTGAAATAAAAATCTTTCTCAAACTCTTCTAAAAAAATAGATGAGAAGAGAACATTTTCAAACTCATTTAATGAGGCCAGCATCACACTGATACTCAAATCAGAGAAGAATACCACAAGAAAATTACATGCCAATACCTTTGTTGAACACATGCAAAAGGCCTCAATAAAATATTAACACACTGAAATCACAATATATTAAAAGGATCGATCACCATTTGTCTTTAAATGTTGGGATTTATCCCAGGGATGCAATGATGATCCAACATCTGCAAATCAATGAGATAACCACCACATTAATGAAATTAAAAATAAAAAATTACATCTACAATACAGAAAAAGCATTTGACAAAATTCAACATCAATTTATGATATCTACATAGTGGGAATAGAGGAGATGTACCTCAATATAATAAAGGTCATATATGACAAACTGACAAGTATCATACTCAACTGTGAAAAGCTGAAGGCTTTTCATTTAAGATGAGTAGCAAGAAAAGGATGTCCACTCTCACTTTTTATTCAACATAGTGCTGGAAGTCCTAGCAATTAGTGAAGAAAAAGAAAAGGCGTCCAACTTGGAAAGGAAGAGGTAAAACTGACAGTTTGCAGATGACATCATGATACTATATACAGAAAACTCTTAAAAACGCCACCAAAAAATGTTTGAACTAATCCATGAATTCAGTAAAGTTTCAGGATACAAAAGTCAATATGCAAAAATCTGTTATGTTTCTGTACACTAATAATGTACTATTAGAGAAAGAAAATAATCCCATTTGCAATTCCATCAAAAGGAATAAATACATAGGAATAAACTTAACTAAGAATGTGAAAGATCTGTACATTGAAAACTCTAAGACATTGATGGAAGAAATTGAAGACACAAATGGAAATATATTCCAAGCTCATGGGTTGGAAGAATATTCTTTAAATGCCCATACTGCTGAAAGCAATCTAAAGATTCAATGTAATCCATATCAAAATTCCAGTGGCATTTTTCACAGAAATAGAACAAATGATCCTAAAATTTGTATAGGACCACACACAAAAAAAAACCCCTATTAGTCAAAGCAATCTTAAGAACAAAACTGGAGGTATCATGCTCACTGGTCTTACACTATATTTCAAAGCTATAGTATCCAAACAGTATGGTATTAGCATAAAAACATACATGCAAATCAATGTAACAGTATAGAGCCCAGAAATAAACCCACATACATGGCTAATTTACAACAAAGGAGAATATACAAAAATATACAACAGGGAAAAGACTCTTCAAATAAATAGTTTTAGGAAAACTGGTCAGCCACATGCAAAAGGATGAAACTTGACTACTATCTTATAACACAAACAGGATCAACTGAAATTGGATTCATGACTTGAAAGACATGAAACCATAAAACTCCTAGAAGAAAAGAGTAAGCTCCTTAACAACAATCTTGGTGATGATTTTTCAGATTTGACACCAAAAGCAAAGGTAACAAAATCCAAAAATAAAAAAGTAGGACTACATCAAATTAAAGGCTTTACACAGCAAAAGAAATCATCTTAATGAAAAGTCAACCTGCCATATGGGATGAAAATTGCAAATCATGTATCTGCTAGGGGGCCAATATCTGAAGTATTGAAAAACTCATACCATACGACAAAACCTGATTTAAAAGATGGGTAGAGGATCTGAATAGACATTTCCAAAGAAAATATAACAAATGTCCAACAGGTTCATGAAAAAGTGCTCAACACCATTACTCATTAGGGAAAGGCAAATTGAAACCACAATGAGACATCACTTTATTTCAGAATGGCTATCATCAAAAGACAGCTAATAATGAGCATTGGAAAAGATGTGGAAAAATCTAAACCCTATGCACTCTTGTTGGGAATGTAAGCTGGTACAGGCATTATGGAAAAGAGAATGATGCTGCCTTAAACAGTAAAAATAGAACCAAGATATGATCCAGCAATTTCACTTCTGGGTATTTTTCCAAAGGAAATGAAAATACTAGCTTGAAAAGGTAAGAGCACCCCCACATTTACAGCAACATTATTTACAATTGCCACACCATAGAAGCCACGTGTGCATGTATAAAAAAGTATCGTTCAGCCACAAAAAGGAAAAAATTTTTGCCAGGTACAACAGCTTAGATGGATCTTAAGGACATTACACTAAGTGAAATAAGTCAGAGAAAGACAAATACATATGATTTCATTAATATGCAGAAGATCGAATTGAAAACAAACAAACTGAGCAGACACAGAGAACAGATTGGGCATTCCCAGAAGTGAGGGGCCGGCGGTGGTTGAAACGGGTGAAGGTGGTCAAAGGAACAAACTTCCAAGTAAATATCCTGGCTATGCAATATACAGCATAGCTAATGTATTCATACTATATATACACTATAGTTAATACTGTATTGTGTATTTGAATGTTGCCAAATGAGATCTTAAATTTGTAACTGTGTGCTGATGGGTTTTAACTAGACTTACTGTGATTATTTTGCAGTATATACAAATATATGTCTTGGCAGTATATACAAACAAATCATTATGTTGTATACCTGAAACATAGGACAATTGTATATCATATTACAAAAAGATTCCCATGTAGTTAAAGTACATGAGTATTTTACTGTGGTCCAAGATGTACTACAGCAACTAGTATTTCTATGACGACTAAGAAATACCTTTATTATCTTCCATTATTGTTGTGTAACTTGTATCACTTTTGTGTTTTCTCAATGAGACAACAGGATATGTTTTGGAGACTCTAAAGTGTGTTGTAAAAGGCACTTGGCTTTGGAACCAGAGCCATGCACCTGCTGAGTGACCTTCAGCAAGTGATCAAATGTCTTTGAGTCTCAGTGTTCTTATTTAAAGGATAAAATAGGACATTCATCTTTACATTTAAAAGGCCTACTATAGCCCCATTTGTAAGGGCTCAACATTTATCAATCTCATCGTTTTTTTGAGGTCAGTGATCACATCTTGTATTCCTTTTACTCTCCACAGTACTTTGTGTCTTGTCATTTACTCTGAAACTCAAATGTATGGAATTGACTTTGCTTGAGAAAAAGGAAATGTGATTCACCAAAGCATGGCAAAGGAACTATATATTTTGATACATAATGTGAAGAAATGTCCCTACTGATTGTAAGGAAGAGCATTAGCAGCTAGACTATAATGGTGCCCATCAATCAGAAACGGGCTGAACTGACTAGATTGAAAACATTAGGCAGCCAATGAGGAAAGAGGCAGAATATTAAACAAATTTAGGTTTTGCTAGCAGTATTTCGAGTCTCTAACTGGAGGACAAATCACAACTATTCTCAATGGCAAAAAAGACTTTAAGTCACATAGTTGTCTTTTAAGCCTCGTTTATTCATACAAGTTGTGCAATCAATGATAACCATTGTAGGAAAAGAAACGTAGATCTTCAAAAGCTGAAATACATTCAGATGCAAACTAAAATGCAGCATTGCCTTATGCAAAATGGCTCTCTTGATTCAGATCATGCTTTTCACTCCCACTTTAGATACATTCCTGGGCCTGAGATGCTCAAGTCAAAGAAGAAATGGAATGATTTCTTCCATTATGATGCTGAAGACCTGGAGAACTGACAGAATTGGGATGGGGAGTGTAATTATTTTGATTTGGGGTTCAATTGTTCCAAGGAAGAGGAGTTGTCCTGAATGCAAACACAAGGGGTTTTGTTCTCCACTTTACCCATTTTTCCTGGGAAAAATGAACTGACAATTAAAAGTGGAGCCCACTGCTGACCAACAGCAGGCGTGGACAGGTTGTGATTAGATATCCGACTGCAACTTTTTTTGTCCTTCCCCTCCTACCACTGACTGCTGTGGAATTTCATTTAGATATTTGGAGTACAGAAAATTATATGTTAGGGTGGAAAATAAATGTTAACTGTTATGTGTTTTTTTTGGTATCATTAATCTACAATTACATGAGCAACATTATGATTACTAGACTCCCCCCATCATGAAGTCCCCCCACTACATACCCCATTACAGTCACTGCCCATCAGCATAGCAAGATGCTGCAAAATCACTACTTGTCTTGTCTGTGTTGCACAGCCCTCCCCATGCCCCCCCCACATTATACATGCTTATCATAGTGACCCCTTTCTTTCCCCTGATCCCCCCTTATCCCTCCCTTCCCACCCATCCTCCCCAGTCCCTTTGGTAACTGTTAGTCTATTCTTGGGTTCTATGAGTCTGCTGCTGTTTTGTTCCTTCAATTTTTTTCTTTTTCCTTATACTCCACATATAAGTGAAATCATTTGGTACTTGTCTTTCTCCACCTGGCTTATTTCACTGAGCATAATACCCTCTACCTCCATCCATGTTGTTGCAAATGGTAGGATTTGTTTTCTTCTTATGGCTGAGTAATATTCCATTGTGTATATGTACCACATCTCCTTTATCCATTCATCTACTGATGGACACTTAGCTTGCTTCCATTTCTTGGCTATTGTAAATAGTGCTGCAATAAACATAGGGGTGCATATGTCTTTTTCAAACTGGAATGCTATATTCTTAGGGTAAATTCCTAGGAGTTGAATTTCTGGGTCAAAAGGTATTTCTATTTTGAGATTTTGAGGAATCTCCATGCTGCTTTCCACAATGGTTGAGCTAATTTACATTCCCACCAGCAGTGTAGGAGGGTTCCCCTTTCTCCACAACCTCACCAACATTTGTTGTTTGTCTTTTGGATGTTGGCCATCCTAACTGGTGTGAGGTGATATCTCATTGTGGTTTTAATTTGCATTTCTCTGATGATTATTAATGTGGAGCATCTTTTCATGTGTCTGTTGGCCATCTGAATTTCTTCTTTGGAGAAATGTCTGTTCAGCTCCTCTGCCCATCTTTTAATTGGGTTATTTGCTTTTTGTTTGTTGAAGTGTGTGAGCTCTTTATATATTTTGGATGTCAACCCTTCTTCAGATATGTCATTTATGAATATATTCTCCCATACTGTAGGATGTCTTTTTGTTCTATTGATGGTGTTCTTTGCTGTACAGAAGCTTTTCAGCTTGATACAGTCCCACTTGTTCATTTTTTATTTTGTTTCCCTTGCCTGGGTAGATATGTTCATGAAGAAGTTCAATAATGTTTATGTCCAAGAGATTTTTGCCTATGTTTTTTTATGAGTTTTATGGTTTCATGACTTACATTCAGGTCTTTGATCCATTTTAAGTTTACTTTTGTGTATGGGGTTAGACAATAATCCAGTTTCATTCTCTTACATGTAGCTGTCCAGTTTTGCCAACACCAACTGTTGAAGAGACTGTCATTTTCCCATTGTATATTCATGGCTCCTTTATCATATATTAATTGACCATATATGCTTGGGTTACATCTGGACTCTCTATTCTGTTCCACTGATCGGTGGGTCTGTTCTTGTTCCAGTACCAAAGTGTCTCGATTACTGTGGCTTTGTAGTAGAGCCTGAAGTTGGGGAGCAAGGTCCTCCCTGCTTTATCCTTCCTTCTCAGGATTGCCTTGGCTACCCAGGGTCTTTTGTGGTTCCATATGAGTTTTTGTTTTGTATTTTTTAAGATCATTTTCAAACACTCATAGTTCAAGATTGCAATACACACTGTAAATACCTAGTTCTCAGCCACCCCTGAAGGAAAGTAGTTAGAATATGTTCTTTGGGGAAGATTCTAAGTAAAACTAAGTTATCCTATGTATCATACACTTCACTGAAGTATAAGTTTGGCCTTGAAATCAACAGGAATAAACATTTTGATGGGGCTGCTGAAAAGGTTAATGTGACCTTGCACTTGTGGGTGTTGTGACAAAATAATGGTAGATGAACCAGATGACCTCCAGGGTCCTGTGACTTCATGGCTGGAGAAAGGTAAAACAGACATCATTGTTATTTGTGGGGTAAGGCTGGCTAAAAGCACCAGTGTTCTCTAAGCTATACATGAGTGAAGAATTTCTTTGTTCAGCAAAACTGCTGTGTGCAGCCAGGGGTGGTTAAAACACATTACACTGAGCTCCTGGAAACGAAGGTTCTGTTCCTTGCTGATTCTCTAACTAGCAGTATGACCTCAGCCAGCTCAATTAACCTCTCTGTATTCCTTTCCTTGCATATAAAACAGGCAGAACAATACCTGCCTTTTCTAACTTTCAGGATTGTTTTCCAATTCAGCCAAGATAAAACATGTGGAAATGTTTTGGAATGTATTGTGCAGCATACAAATGGAAGTTAATAATCATTGCCAACTCTGTTTATGACTCTTTCTTTCAGAGGATGTCCTTGTTCAAAATGAGTCATTCCTCTTACTGCAATTACTTCAAGCTGATTATGTGTTCATTTTCCACGCCCAGTATCCTAAAGCCACAGCACATCCACTGTAAGTCTTTTGCCTGTGTTTCAAAATTTCTTTTGCATACTGGTTTATATCTGCCCAAACTTGTCTGTCATCTGGTAGTTGTTTAGGGACACAGATATTTCTCATTAAATATGCTCTCAGCTCAGTAGAATTAAGTTTTGGTAAATGATGTGTCTACATTTGACAATGTACTATTGTCCCAAACCTTGTTCTTAGCCATATGGTGTTGTAAATTCACTACGTTATACATGACTCATAGGTGATATTAATAAAACTGTCCAAGAAATTGGCTATAGTTGTAGGAACTCCATTTCTGAGAAATTTTAACTCTGTTGTAACTGGTAAGGAAGTATTTTATGAAACATGATGGCCTACACATCCATCTTTGTATGGTTACTTTATTGTACCTGGTCTCCAGAAAACCAGGCCAAGAAACATACCCTCATTGTTTCTTATTACACACTTGTAGGGCCTGAAACCCACTCTCCAGATCCATTTCCATAGCTGTCTACTGCTCTTCAATCAGTCACATTAGCTATGGAACAGCAGGGCTGTCAGAATCTACCTACACACAACACTAAACATTTACAACATCCGTAGGGACTGCATGGAATCTTCGAGGAAGGTTCACATATAGGTCATTTATGCATATGCCAGATTTTGGGTAAAGCTCTTCCTCTTATCTCAAGTCCATTTATAAGGGCTTTGGGGATTCTGTCTACCCTAAAGGCCCTACTCCCCAAATCTAAATATCTGGCTCCTACTTGAGTGGCAGGTCATGAGTGATGGAAGCAGCTGCTCAGTGGGTCTAGGACAACACAAGTCATGCGACAGAAGTCAGGGAAGTGCTGTGGAATTGGTCATTCACTGATTTTGTTTCTTACCCAAACTGTAAACTTCATTTCAAATTATGAGTAGCCATTCCACCTCAAAGCTTCTCCCCAGGTGGCCCTGAGAAACTCCTAGAAATGAGAGGTGGGCGGTCTACCACATACCAGGACTGCGGTGGTGCAGCTAACTTCATGCTGGGTCTTAGTGTCTGAGGGGAGGGCACAGTGGCTTTTAGAGCAAAGGCCTATGTGCTTCAGTAAGGGGTTTTCAGCTTTTCAATCTCAAGTGCCAATACACTGGAAAATATAAAAAATACGGACTTGACCTTGTGCTAAGATTTTCATGGTCCAAATTGCTGATTATAAGAAATTTCTAGTCACTCAGCTTTCATAGCTTATTATTCCATGTAGACTGAAGAGACAGGTTCACAAAAAATAGATTCCAGAAAGTCTTCAATAACATTTGAAGACAATTAGGACCATTAACATGATACATTTATTATGTCAAATCTGACAAATAATCTTGGAACTGTAAAATACCTGAGCTATTCGAAAAACCAGTGATCCATGTTGCCTGTGATAACTTCAACAAAAATACCGTCTGGGATTGCTTGCACACAGCCACAGGTTTGGATGGTGCTAGACCCAACTGCAAGAATAGCATCTCTAGACATTCTGGAATGTTATGTTTTCAAGTCCAAAGGCCAAGTCCCTAGGTTCTTGGAGACCAGAGTATAGATTCTATTAGCAGAGATAGGAATTTTCTTAGAAGTTGCACCACTGGGCTACCATGATGTACCTGATTATTTCATTGGTATTTATTTATCATACTGGGAATTAAATTACTAAGACTTTGAAAAAGAAGGTCAATGTAATTGTCAATTTATGTGTCAGTTTGGCTCGACCATGGTACCAGACTTTGTCAAACATTACTTCAGGTGTTTCTTTGAAGGCATTTTTAGATGAGATGAACACTGCAGTCAGAAGACAGAGTAAAGCAGATTATTCTTCCTAAAGTGAAGAGCAACACCCAATTAGTTGCAGGCATTCATAGAAAAAGACTGACTTTCCTAGAAGAGGAGGGAATTCTTCCAGCAGATGGCCTTTAGACTTGAACTGAACTTCTGGCTCTAGCCTGTTGGGTTAACCCTATGCAGATTTTAGACTTGTCAGCTTCCACAGTCTTATAAGCTCATTCCTTGAAATAACACACTCACTCCCCATATATGCACATTTATAGGCATGTATATCCTCCTATTGGTTCTGTGGAAACCCCTAATAGATTCAATTAATTTCAGAATTATCCACATAGAATGAATAGTTTTAGTGAAAGCAGGTTCCATCTTTTGTGCATAACTATTTAGTCCTTCATAAGGAGTGTCTCCAGAAGCTTCTCCATTCTTGGCTCAGCTCTGACACCTTAGTTTACCTTTCTTTCTGTGTGTAGGCTTTTAATAAGTTATTAAAACACCTACTATTATTGGCCATCTGAGCCCAAATATCTCCTTGGTAAAAGTTTCACACTTTCCACAGGAGGGTAATTTTTGGGTCTTACATGGGTTTATTATTTCAAAGGTCATCACAACTCTTTTTAAAGGCTCCAGAAGAATATTGGGTCCTCATGTGCAAGTTTGAAAGTGGGTCATTTAATTCCAATTCCTTCTCGGTGGTAAGAGCTCTGAACATGCCAGTCCTTTTACTAAATGACCTTTTCTTAAACATCTATCCAAAGGATTGTTTTTTGTCAAAAGAAATATAGCCTAACTTTGTATTGAGAAAAGAATATATATGGAATTAGCAGGGGCTGGATAGCCCTTTACAAGAATAGCTCCCCAATGCTCAGTTCAAGACACATACACGGGCAAGCATACACCATGACATAGTTTTCAATGGCCACTTTTTTGTTGCCATAGGGATGGAACCGATTCAAGATAATCTCCTGTGACCAAAAAATAGGATCATTCTTTTAGTTCTTCTCACTGCAAACCTTTCTTCCATCGTGGCTCACCCTGATCTGTTCTATTACATGGGCTGTAGTAAGCTTGGCTTATTAGAAGTGACTAAGTAGCAAGTTATTCTCTTCCTTCCATATTTCATATATGGCATGGATATCAGGAAAGAAATGCTATTACTGATATCACAGTCATAAACACAAAGCTGTAAGTATTTGAGTCCAGATAGTGTAGAAGTGCCTATCTTTGGAGCTTTCTTTTCTGGGGCCTTAGATTAGGTGGCCTCTGCCTCCTTCTGCCACTGCTTTCCAGCCATCTCTGCCGCATCACCTAACAAGCTGCACGGATGCGGCGTGATCGGGAATCACAGCTCACACACCTCTTCCCCCAACTTGGTTCTCTTCCTATATTCCATTTACCCTCAAATGAGAACAGTTACTTCATAAACATATGACAAAAGCTTGGGTGATACTTTCACCATTTCTCCCATGTTACTCCTAATCTAAAATCATTCAATAATTCCTATTGACTCTTCATTCTTATTAACTCTAAAATGTAACTTCTTCACATCTTTCGGTATCCATGTGTTTTTAAAAAAATGCTAGAGCAGTTTCACAAATTGTTTTTTTGCAACAATATTGAGTGGCAAGTACAGAGAATTCCCATATACTCTTTGTCACAGATACCCACACCTTCCCTGTGATTGACATACTACACCAGCACAGTGGGACATTGTCACAACTAATGAAACTACGCTGACACATTGTTGTCACCTAAAGTCCATAGTTTACCTTAGGATTCACTCTTGGTGTTTTATATTCAATAGGTTGTGACAAGTATATAGTGACCTGTATCCACTATTTTATCTATCATATAGAATAGTGTCACTGCCCTAAAATCCTGTGCCCTGCCTATTCAGCTCTCCTCACCCCTTTAACATCTGGCATCCACTAACTTTTTACTCTCTCTGTTGTTTTACCCTTTTCACTTTGTTTGTTTTCCCACACTCAGGATATGCATGTCTGTTTTAAAAGACTGTATCTCCAACACATCTCTCTCCCTATTCATTTTTTATATAAAAGGATGATCTTTCTGATGCACAACTGGTAATATCAGTATCATGCTTAAATGACTTCTCATTGTCTCTAATAAGTTCCTATTACTTAGTGATCTAAAGCTCTTTAATATCTGACCCCTGCCTACATGTTATTTCATGCAACCTACTGTCTTGCATATTACATTTGTGCCATACTAAAGCGTTTGACGTTCACAGAATAAATGGTTCTGTCTCATCTATGTATATTTACTAGCTATTTTCCCTTTTCTAAGAATACATTTGTCCTGGATATATTAAATTTCTTCCCCAAGTCTCCGTATAGTATCTCAACCTAAGACTGAATTCTTACATAGCATGCTACATTATATCTTCCTCATGATGGTGCAAGAACAGTATATTGAAAATACCTGCTTTCTAGGTGGTCTTCTACATTAGACCATAAAGGTCCTTGGAGACAGGGGTTGTACTTTTGTTCTTGTTTCTTAAGCACGTATCTCACTCACTTTATTTCCATATATACCCATTTGTCTTCACTTTTAGTGAAATTCAAAGCAACATTAATAAAGAAACTGAGTAATTACTTATAGAACTGATGTAAATAAGTTGTCAAATCTCCTTCGTATCTTAACATTATTAGAATTGGAACTCAAGTAAAAAGTTTCTAGACTAAACCAGGATTTCCTTTCAGGTACATAATTTACTTGGAAGCAAAGGGAGCATTTCAGTAAATAGAGATACAGATACTTAACAGTTTCACATCAGATCTCATATATGACATTTCACATGTTCTCAGGCAGTCTGAGGGTATTCATTGCTTTAAGTCCTGTGGTTACTAATTTCAGTACTTTTACTGCAGAAATAAGAATTGTAATGTGAGTCTAGTTTATAAAAAGATATCACATGTTAAAGATCTAGTAAACATTTGCTCAGGAAACTGAAGGTCTCAGAGCTAGCTTCTTTCCAGCTAGCTGGGATGCGGGAGAGCTCACTCAGTCTTTCTAAGACACTGAAAGCTACTTGGTGCTATTAGGAAGCTTCCTTACAATAACTGAGTTTGAAAAACTCAAAAAAACCCACAATTATGATTAGTATTACTTTTAACTCCAGTGTAGAAAGCTGGAGAGTTGAATGGATTAGTCTCCTTTTCCATCATCAATACATTTGCTAGAATACTGTTATAGAATAAGATAAGGGATCTCTTTTCCAAAAGAGTAGTTGCCAGAAATCACCATTTGTCACAATTGGTATCAGAAGCTGATGAGTCCACAATCAAGAATGGTTACGTGGCTCAGCCCTATGTCTTCAGGCTACCCTGCCCTTGATCTATACCAAACATCTCTTTTGCTATACGATAATTTTATCCACAATTTACCAAGGGAGGCTCTATTATAAACTTTTACTGATAGTTAATTCTCATTAACTAGGGAATATGCAGAATCCTGGCTTATGTTTGCTAATGACCAAGGTTTATATTTAGGTATTTATGACCAAGAGCTCAAAGCAGTTTGTGTGCTCATGTAACAAAGCCATGCCACTTGTCCTTCCAAGTAATTACAGATATGGCTGCACCTGGTCAGAAGTGGATGTGCTCAGGTGTGGCGCAGTAGGACAGCAGGAGGTAAAACAGCATTCTCCCCTGTGTCAAGGTGATGCAAACGTACCACGTAGCTCTCCTATCCCATAAGCATGCCTTGCACAGATAAAATTTCAAGCAATATAGCATATTTAGAAATGTAAATGAGGAGAAGATGGAATTAAAGAGTAAAGAGAAGAAGTCAGAAAACAAATTCTGTCATCAACCACAGGTAGCCACTGTTATTTTGACATCTTGTAACCACCTAAAGACAAGGCAGATTAACACATACTATTATTAGTAACTGGATACTATTCAGGTTTTAAGTTAACTTGACCTATAAAATACGTATAGTTTTGTCTTTGTAGATTATTTTTGCTTTAGCATTATCAGCATTTTTAAGTATAGTTTTAATAAGTGTTTTATAGATTTAACCTAAATGCTTTATAGATTTAATCTGATATATTAAATAATGGCTTACTACTAGAACTTTAATGTTGCTAGTTTTGTTAACAATAATGCTGCGATGAAATGCTTTTTGAGACATACCTATTCCTTAGAATAGAATCACAGGAATGAGGTTCTGGGATAACTAGGTGCATTAAAAAATTGATACATACAAGATTTTAACTGAGAGTTTGTTGGGCTTAGCTGGTTCAGGTATCTCAGCGGCTGTCATTAAGGCGATTTAAAACTTGAAACACTTTGGCAACCAACATAAGTAAATCATGACCCACTAAGAATAAGTGTTCATAGTACAGACATGAGGCATGAGGCACAGTTCTTCTAATAAGAAAGCAAAAAAGTGGCGAACCAAAGGAAGACCCAAATAATCTTCTGACTCTGAACCACATGCTATTTTTATATGTACAATTACTACATACATGCTATTATAAACATACACTATTTAAATATGCTATTTATATATGTTATACTACATTATATATATTCCTCTCCATACACATACACTTTTCCACAAAGGGTATACCCTAAAGGCATTGCTCTGATTTTTTTTGGCTTATCAATTTTGGAGAGAGTTCCCATCAGTAGTTGCATTTTGTTGACAAATGCATATTATCCCACTGCATAAATTGTAGCATTTTATTTCCTCATGCTCCTCTTAAAGGACTTATAGACTAATGTCAATCTTTTGCTATTACAATGCTGCAATCTACCTTTGTGTACATGCATGGCACTGAAGATTTTAAAGCATTAATAAATAAAAGCATTTTGAGTATTATATGGTCAACAACACTTTGCTCTTGGCTAAGTATTGTTTACATCACTTAGGTTTATAGATATGGATACACAGTTTTAAAAGCTAAGTCCTTTACACCTCACTACATCCTTATCTAAATTTCCAATACCCAGAGGAAACTACCATATTCTTAGAGAAACTTGTTCTATGTTTACTTCCATGTTTCCAATTGTACTTAACACTACTTATGTTACTTATACTACTATTTGATTTTTTTTACCATAATAAGTGAAGATAGCTTTTTTTAGGCCTTCTTGCTCACCCCTCACATGTACATACTTCTGTCCTTAGTCTTGTAAAAGCCAATGCCACGATATTAGATTAGGACTAAGCTAAGAAGTTTTTTAGGTAGAAGACATTCTTTTCTTGGATTTTCTTATTTATCAGCCTAATTTTCAATGTAATTTACCACTGATTGTCCCAATTTATGAAGTAACTTTTGAACATCTTACTCCATACTGTCAAACACATCTGAACCGGTTGCTCTGTAGACCTCCTGCCCTGCTTTAATCCTGCAGTCTGTCCGCCTCAGTCCCAGTTTGGGCTTCCCAAATTCTCCATGTGCACTCACCTCAAGGAGTAACCTGAGAAAGGGTAACTGGGAGGAACCCCTTTGTGCATCTGAAAGTGTCATTTACATATCCTAACACTAATAATCTGGTTGGGTAGATAATTATCCTCATTTCTCCAGAAAGCACCTTCCTAGAGTCTTCCAGATTCTACTATCACTTAAGAAACTTTATGCCTTTCTTGTGTTTTGGGGTGGTCTGTTTTACTGGGGCCCAATTAATATTTAATGTGGAATACAGTATCCTTCATTTCTAGAAAAGGTTTTTATGCTATTTCCTAATTTTCTTTCCTATAATTTCATGTTTTATTTGCTTGATATAAACCTCTTTTATTGATCTCTATTTTCATCACTTCCCTCCAATTTTAATTTTAATTTTATTTTAGTTTTCTAACCATTGTCAAGGTCCTATTTTCTAATTACCTCAACTTATTCTTATAACCTATTATTTTTTTTCCTGTTGAATTTTCAATTATTTTTTTCCTAGTATGCGTTGACATATAATTTTATTTTATTTTATTTTATTTTTTTGAGAGGGCATCTCTCATATTTATTGATCAAATGGTTGTTAACAACAATAAAATTCTGTATAGGGGACTCAATGCACAATCATTAATCAACCCCAAGCCTAATTCTCAACAGTCTCCAATCTTCTGAAGCATAACGAACAAGTTCTTACATGGTGAACAAATTCTTACATAGTGAATAAGTTCTTACATGGTGAACAGTACAAGGGCAGTCATCACAGAAACTTTCGGTTTTGATCACGCATTATGAACTATAAACAATCAGGTCAAATATGAATATTCATTTGATTTTTATACTTGATTTATATGTGAATCCCACATTTCTCCCTTATTATTATTATTATTATTATTATTATTATTATTATTATTATTATGTTTAATAAAATGCTGAAGTGGTAGGTAGATGCAAGATAAAGGTAGAAAACATAGTTTAGTGCTGTAAGAGGGCAAATGTAGATGATCAGGTCTGTGCCTATAGACTAAGTATTAATCCAAGCTAGACAAGGGCAACAAAACATCCACGGATGCAGAAGATTTCTCTCAAAACAGGGGGGGTGAGGTTCTGAGCCTCACCTCTGTTGATCCCCAATTTCTCACCTGATGGCCCCCCTGCGAATGTGCCTGTCTTAGGTTGTTCCTCCCTTGAGGAATCTTACCCATCTCTGGCTAACCAGTCATCTTCTGGGGCCATACAGGGAATTGCAAAGTTGGTAAGTGAGAGAGAAGCAATATTCTTTGAAAAGGTTAGCTTTTTACTTCTTTGCAGATTTATGCCCTGTGGCTTCTATGCCCAGCATTTGTCTTGAGGTATCTTTACCACTTGGAAGAATTATGATACTCGGTAATTTTGATATGAGGCATGAATTCTACTAAGGGGCTGTAATTAGAAGGAAGAAGAGAAGCTATAGAAGTAGCAGACGGAAGAAAACATGGAAAGACTGATTATTTCTTTGACATATCTTCTTGTAGAGTAACATAAGCGTGTATAGGTTTTAAACTACTAATTAAATTGCGCACACACATTAACATAATAGGAATACTGCTACATAACCAAAGCAGACCTACAATTACCAGCCATATCCAGTGAAACCAAGAAAACCAGTTAGGCACCCTAGGCATTTGTGAAAACTTATCAATGATATGATGGATATTGTCTAACTGAATTTGTATAGTTTGAGAAAAATCAGACAAATTGAAACAACACATTCCTGGGAACTGTTCACATCCCATATGTTCTTTTAACAGTAGATAATCTGTAGTCACAAGATTTTGGAGCGCTGCAACTTGCACTTCTCCTAATTCTTGGTTGAGTTCCAACAGTATAGATCCAGTCAAATTTGTTGTTTTACTGTATGCACAGGCAGCTTAGATATCTCCTTCTTCATTCCAATGGCAAGTCCAGGAACCGATGGGATGAACGCAGCTACAATTGCAGCAGGGCCAGGATCTTTGTTGAAGTTTTTGATATTCATCTTCTGGAATGACTCTTCCAGAGAATGTTGATGTTGGAAGTTCTTCTTCATATCGTATCTTAATTCGATTTTTGGGTAGCCAAATTAGGTTTGATCCTCTGTATAAACACAAACAAACCCTTTGCCCACCCTTTGATATGCCCTTTATATCATTGTGAAGAACTTATTGGAACTGCTTTTTTTTTTTAAGAGAAAGGAATATTATCAGAAAAATGTACTTCCATAGCTGATCATCTGACACCCTTTAAATGATCAAAATTAAGGATATTTAAAGCATGCAATAATCGTTGATTTACACTTAGTTTTATCCTATCAGGGAGTAATCCCCCTTTTCTTTCTTTCTTTTTTTATTTTTTGTTATCCTTAATCTACAATTAGATGAAGACTATTATGTTTACTAAGCTCTCCCCTAAACCAGGTCCCCCCCCACACCCCTTTACAGTCACTGTCCATCAGCATAGCAAAATGTTGTAGAATGACTACTTGTCTTCTCTGTGTTGTACAGCCCTCCCCTTTCTCCCACCCCCCATTATGCATGCTAATCATAATACCCCCTTTTTTCTTCCCCCCCTTATCCCTCCGTACCCACCCATCCTCCCCAGTCCCTTTCCCTTTGGTACCTGTTAGTCCATTCTTGGGTTCTGTGATTCTGCTGCTGTTTTATTCCTTCAGTTTCTCTTTGTTCTTATACTCCACAGATGAGTAAAGTCATTTGGTATTTCTCTTTCTCTGCTTGGCTTATTTCACTGAGCATAATACCCTCTCAGCTCCATCTATGCTGTTGCAAATGGTAGGATTTGTTTTCTTCTTATGGCTGAGTAATATTTCATTGTGCATATGTACCATATCTTCTTTATCCATTCATCTACTGATGGAGACTTAGGTTGCTTCCAATTCTTGGCTATTGTAAATAGTGCTGTGATAAACATAGGGGTGCATCTGTCTTTTTCAAACTTGAGTGCTGCATTCTTAGGGTAAATTCCTAGGAGTAGAATTCCTGGGTCAAATGGTAAGCCTATTTTGAGCATTTTGAGGAACCTCCATACTGCTTTCCACAATGATTGAATGAATTTACATTCCCACCAGCAGTGTAGGAGGGTTCCCCTTTCTCCACAACCTCGCCAACATTTGTTGTTGTTTGTATTTTGGATGGTAGCCATCCTTACTGGTGTAAGGTGATATCTCATTATGGTTTTAATTTGCATTTCTGTGATAATTAGTGATGTGGAGCATCTTTTCATGTGTCTGTTGGCCATCTGCATTTCTTTTTTGGAGAACTGTCTGTTCAGTTACTCTGCCCAATTTTTAATTGGATTATTTGTTTTTTGTTTGTTGAGGTGGGTGAGCTCTTTATATATTTTGGACGTCAAGCCTTTATCAGATCTGTCATTTACAAATATATTCTCTGATACTGTAGGGTACCTTTTTGTTCTATTGATGGTGTCTTTTCCTGTACAGAAGCTTTTCAGCTTAATATAGTCCCACTTGTTCATTTTTGTTGTGTTTTTCCTTGCCCGGGGAGATACGTTCAAGAAGAGGTCACCCATGTTTATGTTTGAGAGGTTTTTGCCTATGTTTTTTTCTAAGAGTTTTATGGTTTCATGACTTACATTCAGGTCTTTGATCCATTTTGAATTTACTTTTGTGTATGGGGTTAGACAATGGTCCAGTTTCATTCTCCTACATGTAGCTGTCCAGTTTTGCCAGCACCATCTGTTGAAGAGACTGTCATTTTGCCATTGTATGTCCATGGCTCCTTTATCAAATATTAATTGACCATATATGTTTGGGTTAATGTCTGGAGTCTCTAATCTGTTCCACTGGCCTTTGGCTCTGTTCTTGTGCCAGTACCAAATTGTCTTGATTACTATGGCTTTGTAGTAGAGCTTGGAGTTGGAGAGTGAGATCCCCCCTACTTTATTCTTCTTTCTCAGGATTGCTTTGGCTATTCAGGGTCTTTTGTGTTTCCATATGAATTTTTGAATTATTTGTACCAGTTTGTTGAAGAATGTTGCTGGTAATTGGACAGGCATTGCATCAAATCTGTATATTGCTTTGGGCAGGATGGCCATTTTGATGATATTAATTCTTCCTAACCACGAGCATGGGATGAGTTTCCATTTGTTAGTGTCCCCTTTAATTTCTCTTAAGAGTGACTTGTAGTTTTCAGGGTATAGGTCTTTCACTTCTTTGGTTAGGTTTATTCCTAGGTATTTTATTCTTTTTGATGCAATTGTGAATGGAATTGTTTTCCTGATTTCTCTTTCAATTGGTTCATTGTTAGTATGTAGGAAAGCACCAGATTTCTGTGTGTTAATTTTGTATCCTGCAACTTTGCTGTATTCCAATATCAGTTCTAGTAGTTTTGGAGTGGAGTCTTTAGGGTTTTTTATGTACAATATCATGTCATCTGCAAATAGTGACAGTTTAACTTCTTCTTTACCAATCTGGATTCCTTGTATTTCTTTGTTTTGTCTGATTGCCGTGGCTAGGACCGCCAGTACTATGTTAAGTAACAGTGGGGAGTTTGGGCATCCCTGTCTTGTTCCCGATCTCAGAGGAAAAGCTTTCAGCTTCTCACTGTTCAGTGTGATGTTGGCTGTGGGTTTATTATATATGGCCTTTATTATGTTGAGGTACTTGCCCTCTATTCCCATTTTGCTGAGAGTTTTTATCATGAATGGATGTTGAATTTTGTCAAATGCTTTTTCAGCATCTATGGAGATGATCATGTGGTTTTTGTCTTTCTTTTTGTTGATGTGGTGGATGATGTTGATGGATTTTTAATTGTTGTACCACCCTTGCATCCCTGGGATGAATCCCACTTAGTCATGGTGTATGATCCTTTTGATATATTTTTGAATTTGGTTTTATAATATTTTATTGAGTATTTTTGCATCTACATTCATCAGGGATATTGGTCTGTAATTTTCTTTTTTGGTGGGGTCTTTGCCTGGTATTAGGGTGATGTTGGCTTCATAGAATGAGTTTGGGAGTATTCCCCCTTCTTCTGTTTTTTGGAAAACTTTAAGGAGAATGGGTATTATGACTTCTCTGTGTGTCTGATAAAATTCTGAGGTAAATCCGTCTGGCCCGGGGGTTTTGTTCTTGGGTAGTTTTTTTATTATCGTTTCAATTTCTTTGCTTGTAATTGGTTTAACTTTTGTGTTTCTTCCTTGGTCAGTCTTGGACGGTTGTATTTTTCTAGGAAGTTGTCCATTTCTTCTAGGTTGTCCAGCTTGTTGGCATACAGGTTTTCATAGTAGTCTTTAATAAATCTTTGTATTTCTGTGGAGTCTGTCATGATTTTTCCGTTCTCATTTCTGATTCTGTTGATTTGTGTTGATTCTCTTTTTCTCTTAATAAGTCTGGCTAGAGGCTCATCTATTTTGTTTATTTTCTCAAAGAACCAGCTGTTAGTTTCATTGATTTTTGCTATTGTTTTATTCTTCTCAATTTCGTTTAATTTTTTTCTGATCTTTACTATGTCCCTCCTTCTGCTGACTTTAGGCCTCATTTGTTCTTCTTTTTCCAGCTTCGATAATTGTGATGTCAGGCTATTCATTTGAGATTGCTCTTCCTTCTTCAAGTGTGCCTGGATCGCTGTATACTTTCCTCTTAAGACTGCTTTTGCTGCGTCCCACAGAAGTTGGGGCTTTGTGTTGTTGTTCTCATTTATTTCCATATATTCCTTGATCTCTATTTTAATTTGTTCGTTGAGCCATTGATTATTTAGGAGCATGTTGTTAAGCCTCCATGTGTTTGTGAGCCTATTTGTTTTCTTTGTAGAATTTATTTGTAGTTTTATACCTTTGTGGTCTGAAAAGTTGGTTGGTCAAATTTCAATATTTTTGAATTTACTGAGGCTCTTTTTGTGGCCTAGTATGTGGTCTCTCCTGTTGCTTTTGGATATAGAGTTCTATAGATGTCTATTAGGTCCATCTGTTCTACTGTGTTGTTCAGTGCCTCTGTGTCCTTACTTAGTTTCTGCCTGGTGGATCTATCCGTTGGGGTGAGTGGTGTGTTGAAGTCTCCCAAAATGACTGCATTGCAGTCTATTTCCCCCTTTAGTTCTGCTAGTATTTGTTTCACATATGCTGGTGGTCCTGTGTTGGGTGCATATATATTTAGAATGGCTATATCCTCTTGTTGGACTGAGCCCTTTATCAACATGTAGTATCCTTCTTTATCTCTTGTTACTTTCTTTGTTTTGAAGTCTATTTTGTCTAATATTAGTACTGCAACCCCTGCTTTCTTCTCACTGTTGTTTGCCTGAAATATGTTTTTCCACCTCTTGACTTTTAGTCTGTGCATGTCTTTGGGTTCGAGGTGAGTTTCTTATAAGCAGCATATAGATGGGTCTTGCTTTTTTATCCATTCTATTACTCTGTGTATTTTGATTGGTGCATTAAGTCCATTTGCATTTAGGGTGACTATTGAGAGATGTGTACTTATTGCCATTGCAGGCTTTAAATTCATGGTTACCAAAGGTTCAAGGTTAGCCTCTTTAGTATCTTACTGCCTAACTTAGCTTGCTTATTGAGCTGTTATATACACTCTCTGAATATTCTTTTCTTCTCTTCCTTCTTATTCCTCCTCCTCCATTTTTCATGTGTTGGGTGTTTTGTTCTGTGCTTTTTTTAGGAGTGCTCCCATCTAAAGCAGTCCCTGTAAGATGCCCTGCGGAGGTGTTTTGTGGGAGGCAAATTCCCTCAGCTTTTGCCTGTTTGGGAATTGTTTAATCCCTCCATCATATTTAAATGATAATCGTGCTGGATACAGTATCCTGGGTTCAATGCCCTTCTGTTTCATTGCATTAAATATATCATGCCATTCTCTTTTGGCCTGAAGGGTTTCTGTCAAGAAGTCTGATGATAGCCTGATGGGTTTTCCTTTATAGGTGACCTTTTTCTCTCTAGCTGCCTTTAAAACTCTTTCCTTGTCCTTGATCCTTGCCATTTTAATTATTATGTGTCGTGGTGTTGTCCTCCTTGGGTCCTTTCTGTTGGGAGTTCTGTGTATTTCCGTGGTCTGTTCGATTATTTCCTCCCCCAGTTTGGGACAGTTTTCAGCAATTATTTCTTCAAAGACACTTTCTATCCCTTTTTCTCTCTCTTCTTCTTCTGGTACCCCTATGATACGGATATTGTTCCTTTGGATTGGTCACACAGTTCTTTTAATATTGTTTCATTCCTGGAGAGCCTTTTATCTCTCTCTATGTCAGCTTCTATGAGTTCCTTTTCTCTGGTTTCTATTCCATCAATGGCCTCTTGCATCTTATCCATTCTGCTTATAAATCCTTCCAGAGTTTGTTTCACTTCTGTAATCTCCCTTCTGGCATCTGTGATCTCTCTCCGGACTTCATCCCTTAGCTCTTGCATATTTCTCTGCATCTCCATCAGCATGTTTATGATTTTGATTTTGAATTCTTTTTCAGGAAGACTGGTTAGGTCTGTCTCCTTCTCTGGTGTTGTCTCTGTGATCTTGGTTTGCCTGTAATTTTGCCTTTTCATGGTGATAGGAATAGTTTGCAGAGCTGGGACTAGTGATGGCTGGAAGAACTTCCCTTCTTGTTTGTTTGTGGCCTTCCTCTCCTGGGAGAACAGCGACCTTTAGTGGCTTGTGTTGAGCAGCTGTGCACAGACAGGGCTTCTGATTCCTGCCTGGCTGCTATGGAGTTTTCTCCGCTGTTGCTGTGGGTGTGCCTGGCTCAGGCTGCTGCTCCAAAATGGTGGAGCCACGTTGGAAGGGGAGTGGCTGGGAAGCTATTTATCTCTGTGAGGGGCCTCCGTGCTCCCTGCTGTCCAGGGGGTTAGAGTGTCCAGAGATCCCCAGATTCCCTGACTCTGGACTAAGTGTCCTGCCCTGCCCCTTTAAGACTTCCAAAAAGCACTCACCAAAACTAAACAAAACAAAAGAAAACAAAACAACAAAAACAAAAATTAAAAAAAAAAAGCCCTCTCTTTTCTTTGTTCTCAGGCACCGGCCTCGGGGCCCCACTCACTGGTCTTGCTGCCCTGTTTCCCTATTATCCAGGACCCCATGCATGCACTGTGTCTGCACTCTGATCCAGATGGCTGGGGCTGGGTGCTCAGTAGTCCTGGGCTCCCTCTCCCTCCCTACTCCGACTCCTCTCCTCCCACTGCAATCTGGGGGGAGGGCCGCTCGGGTCCTGTGGGGCTGGGGCTTGTATCGTACCCCCTTCGTGAGGCACTGTGTTCTCGCAGGTGTGGCTGTGGTCTGGATGTTGGCCTGTGTCCTCTGGTCTCTATTCTAGGAAGAGTTGTCTTTGTTATATTTTCATAAATATATGTGGTTTTGGGAGGAGATTTCCACTGCTCTACTCACACCGCCATCTTGGCTCCGCCTACATTTTCAATTTTTAAGAAAACTTTTCCCCACAATATTTTTATTTTCATTTCACCAAATCTAAACTTTTCCTACTTCAAGGACAATAATTCTGTTTTGTTGTTTGCATTATACTTCTTTCAAATTTATTTCTGATGACTTGATCTGGCCTCTGGCTTTTATGATCTTAAACTGATGATCATTTGTTGATATATTCAAAATAGTGAAGTCTAAGTAGGACTGAGCTTGTGGGGAAAGATTAAGAATTTGGTTTTCACCAATTTCCAGATATCATCCTGAGATGGGCAGTACCTCTTTATAAGCATGTCTAAGAACAGAGTGGAGCAGGACAGCACACAAGAGGTCATCAGATCTTGCTGGTGCACAGGTATCTAACTGGAATAGTCCAAGAGGTGGTTGAGAACACTTAAGAGCTATTCCCTTAGCAAATTTCAGTATACATTACCAGTAACTGTAAGTACCAGGGAGTCCATTAGATCTCTACAACTTAGTCATTATGTAATTGAAAGTTTGTACCCTTTCACCAACATCTCTCCATTTGCCCCACCCATTGGCAACCACCATTCTACTCTAAAAAGGTCCTGGTTTAGATTCCACATGTAAATGACCATATATGATGCATGCAATGTTCATCTTTCTGTGTCTGGCTGATTTCAGCTAGCATGATGTCCTCCAACTTCATCTCCATCAGCACAAATGGTAGGAATTCCTTTTTTAAGGCTCAATAATATTCTGCTATATACATATCACACAATTTCTTTACCCGTTTAACCTCAACAGTAATGTCAGTTATTTCTATGTCTTAGCTATTGTGAACAATGGTGCAATGAACATTGCATTCCAGATGTCTTCAAGATATTGATTTCAATTCCTCCATATAAATACCCAGAACCCGGTATTGCTGGATCATGTGGTTGTTCTAACTTTTAAGGAACCCACATACTATTTCCCATTATGCCTGTATCAATTTACATTTCCACCAACAGTCTTGCAAGGGATCCCTTTTCTCTACATTTTCTCCAACTTAGGTGCTCTTATTACACACACAAAAATAGTGATACTGGGAGGTGACAGATTGTGTTAATAGCTTGATTGTGGTAGTCATTCCACAAAGTATACTTATTTCAAAACACCATGTTGTACACCTTAGAAATTTTTTATTTGTCATTTATACTTCAACAAAGCTGAAAAGAATAGTAAAACTTTTAAAAAGAGGTGGTTGAGATGCAAGTGAATCAGAATTTCGTAATTGTCCTTAAGCATGAAGGTGGTTAATAATGATTCTCTGATGGCTTTCTCATTTTAAGTACTATAATTATGTCATGGTTTTTTGGGGGGTGATTTTTTGGAGCCATGAGTCCACAGAAGCCAAAAGCTGAGATTACACATTCTAGTTTCTCTTACCTAGTGAATTCTGTCAAAATAACATGAGATTGTTTGCAGTTTGTATTGATCTTTCCGTCGACTTTGACCTGAGAGTCCCTCAATAGCTAAGTTGTTTGGTGTAAATAGACACCAGGTAGAAAATGATGCCAATAAAGACCTTAATACCCCCAGGAGGTTCAGGGTCAATAGCAGCGATCTCCTGACAGGCCAAATATGTTTGAGAGGACAAAATTTTTTTTAAACTTGTACCTTCATGATTTGATCAGTTTAGATAATCTTGATGTATAAATGTCACAGATGAACACATACATACATGTTTATGTTACATGTATATATGTATACATTTTTCTGTTTTCAAGACTGACAAAAAGAAAAATATCTGTTTCTGCCATTTTTTAACAAAATGGCTAACGATTCTATCCTTTAAATGTCTATAGGAACAGCAGTTAATCAAATATTTAAAAATATTTTAAATATAGTCCTTCAAAAGTTAATTGGCTTTTAATACAAAAATATATCAGGTCAATTTACTTCACATGTATACACACATATTATAGATGCACTTTTTTGTGGTCTTTATGGAATATTTTTCATTTTATGACCATATTAGGCAATTAGTATCACCTGTTTAAGCTCTTAAAGGCCTAAATTATGTGCCCAAACCTCACAGCACAGAATCATGGTACTTTTATGATCCATGCATTTGTAGGTTGATAATCACATATACTTTCTAAGGAAAGAAAACTTGAAATTGTATAGAGTTCCTCACAGTTAAATGTCCTTGTTTGTTCCTAAATATTTGTATTGTCAGTTCAAACCTCTGTTCTGTTTAATTTTAAAACAAGACACCTTTACTCTTAATCAGCAAAACAGGCTCTCTACCTTGTTTATTGCAGTTGAATCTGATTTCAGGGTCCCTGGTGTACATTTACTGTCAAAAGCTGACATCTGAGAAATAAGGATATGCAGTCACTGTTTCTACATATCAGTGTTTATCAAGTATTAACAGGAACAGTATAATTTTTAAAAGATTGAAGGGCCCTGCCCCAACCTACTGAATCAGAGGCTCTGAGATCAAAGCCTTGGAAATAACACTTTTCATAATCACCTCATGTAATTCTTATGCATACTAAGTTTTAGAAATTCCTGCATTGAGTAATCCAAAATTCTGTCCTTAGATCATGTTAGATGAGAAAGTTACCCACTGAGATTGCTTTTTAGCTCCTGTCTACTTCTGCTGTGAATACAGACAATTGACAAGGTAT
This sequence comes from Manis javanica, assembly GCF_040802235.1. NCBI lineage: Eukaryota > Metazoa > Chordata > Mammalia > Pholidota > Manidae > Manis > Manis javanica. Next base: position 17,564,793 of record NC_133164.1, read on the forward strand.
GTATCACCTGCTTCTATTGATGGGAGATAAAAACAGTGCCTCATAAAACTCAACACTATAATTAACCTGGGAATATCATGAATAGGTGATATTTCTCTTAGGAACTGCATAAAGAGTTAATGCTTTCTTAGGTCTCATAAGATTTAAGAGGCCTGCATAATTTTTCTACACATTTTAGATTTGGTACATAAACCTTAATCGTCCCACAAAGACTTTTCTAAATACTTGTTATGGCCAGGTAATGTGCTAGGTGAAATTTAAAATACTTAGCATTGATTAGAATGAATAACTGATTCTATCCTTTCTCCTTGTAATACCCCCATCATTTTTGGGTAAAAAGAAGGGTTCTGAAGTATCACAAGATCTGTAACCATTTTTATATTGAAGACAAGAAAATTTTTAAAGGGCCACATTCTATTTAGCCCTATGATGAAACAACAAGCATTATGTTGGAAATAGGGACTTTTTATTGTAAAAGTTTTATAACATTACAGGATTCCCCGCATTTCTAAGAGATCTACACAAACAAACATGGCTATTTTCTTTCCCTTTATTATTAAGTTCAACTTTCAGGGAAATACAGATCTGGCAGAAGTTGTTTATAAATATATGTACATCAGGGCATATGTGCACACATACATATCCATGTATGCATGTTTTCTGTGATTATTTTGCATACCAGCATTCTGTATTTTAAGTGTAGAGTTTGAGTCACATCTTATTCTGTGTGAGATGATAAATACTAATCATGTGTGATGATGACTCTAGGGCTAATCTAAGACTTACACAAAAGCAAGACTTAAACAAAAGCAAGCACACACATCTAAAATTTTAACACTTGGAACCCAGGTAATCTTCCTAGGAAAAATCTGCATTTCCCAGTTTATCAAAAATTACATTGTAATTAAGAACCAATATCAATTGTTTGCATAATCTCTTTTATCTACTTGAATTGCTACTGAGTTCTCTTAGTATACTTGAGAGCCTATAAATGCTAAATCTTTTCACTTCTTACAAATCTATTATTTCCTACCTTACCATAATTTTCATTGTTCTTCCTTAGATTAAAAAAAATGTGGTATTTATCATCTTAAAGCTTGACCATTATCACCCTATGGAAACCAAATGTCAGGAAAGATTTTTTTTTTAATAAAAGCAAGCCCTAATCAGGAGAACTTTCATATTTTGGTAGACAAGATTGCATGAGATTACCAAATAGGGTATCCTCAATTAACCTATCCTTTTTGAGAGACAAAAAACAAACAAAAATAAAGCCCCAAAATTCATAGATCACAGAGCTCTAACATAAGTACTGTTTCTCTAGACTCTTACTGACACCTAAAAAAAAGAAAACAGTTCTCTTACAAAATACGTTTGTACAGTTTGCCTTGAATATGCGAATACTGGTCTTATGGACTTAGATTCCCTAAGGATATCATTTGCATTTCTTTGAAATTATGCACAACTTGTGCAGATAGTAGCATTTTGTACTCTAAAACTAAATTAATACACAATACAAACTTAACACTTCAGTGTTAGATACTTAAAAGAGTAAGTCATTTTCACTTAGTTATCTGGCCTTTACAGGCCCTCTTAAATCCTCTCAGAATAATTTGCTTATACCTGTCATCATAGAATGTTCTAGGCTAGACTGAATATTATTAGTCTAGAGATTAGAATAGATTTTAAAGTCCTTGTAAAAGATCTTGCTTAATCCACCTTTGTGAGCTCAACAAAGACCATGGGCCCTTGTATAACTTGGACTATTTAATTTAAGATCATCTGTCTCAGACAATAAGGGAGTGTAATGGAGTCCTTTCGTTCATTCTCTCAGGGCTCTTTCTTCCAGTTACTGAGCGTCTCTAACATGCCATCCTTGTGGAGGCTGAGAGCGCTAACACAGATGCCCTGGCTGTGCTGAGGTCTGAAGTCTAGGATGCTATGGCTGGGAACCCGACAGATATTCAGTATCCCTGCCTGCTTGGTAACACAGCCCTAATCATAATGAGGACAATGATGTCTTCAGATGAAAGACTATTTTTCATCCTTGTTTGTAGCAGGAATGACCATTTTACATAAACAGGTCATAGGACCAGAAATACAGGGAATGCCTTTAAGAATCTGATTCAGTCGGGAGGGCATCTTTTTGCCCCTTGCTATTCCCCTTCCTCTAACAAGGAATGCAGGAGTGAAAGCATCCTTCTTGTTACCATCAGGATGTGAAAGCCATGTTCCAGGAACTGAATGAAAATAGTCTAATGACTTATTGGTACATTGCATAAACACTGGACAGACTACCAGACATTTTATGTGAGAAAATGAACCCTTAATTTAAGTTATCTTGGCAGGTGTTTGTGGCTTTACTTCCACACAGTATTGTAGGTTCCTTTCCTATCTCCCTCTGGGCCATGGACAGGAAATAGACCACTTAATTAGCAGCTTGACAAATACACCAAGTCTGGGGAAGAAACAGTTTAATGGCTCCCAGGTCCTCAGCAACAAGAGACCTTCAAGTCACCTCTGCTCTCTGGGAAGGTGGGAAGGCTCTCACCTGGTGCCAGCACACTGCTGTCCTTCAGGGAGACCCACAAGTGTTTAAGTAGGAACAGGCTCTCAGAAAATTACCACTTTTGGGGGTGGGTCCTTCGTACCAGGGAGGTTGTTTTATTCATATATAAATATATATGTGTGTGTATATACATATATACATGTATATGTATATATTCTATTTAGGGAATTTGCTGTAGATATTAAAGTAACTCCATTTGTACTGTCAATTATTCAAGCATAAAAAGATGTGTCAGACTTCAAAAAACAAATGGGACGTAGAGAAAAGGGGACCCTTGTACACTTAGCAGGAATGTGAATCGATACAGCCACTATGGAAAACAGTGTGGAGGTTCCAGCAATTCCACTTCTGAGTACTGGAAGGAGATAAAAGCACTAGCTCAAAAATGCATATTCACCCCCATGTCCACTGCAGCATTACTGACAATAGCCAAGCTATGGAAACAACCTCAGTTTTCATCGATGGATGAAAGGATAAAGAAAATGTGCTCTGTAAAATACAATGGTGTATTATTCAGCCATAAAAGAATGAAGTCTTGTCATTTGTGACAACATGGATGGGCACTGATAGCATTATGTTAAGTAAAATAAATCAGAGAGAAAGACAAATACCATAGGATCTCTAATACGTGGAATCTTAAAAACAACAAAATCAATCTCAGATACAGAGAACAGATTGATGGTTGGCATAGACAAGAAGGTGAGGGGTGGGAGAAATGAATGAAGGAGGTAAAAGATGCCAACCTGTTATAAAATAAGTCATGGGATGAAATATACAGCATGGCAATTATAGCTAATACTGTACTGAATATTTGAAAGTTGCTAAGAGATCTTATTTTCATCATAACAAAAAAGTTTGTAACTATATAAGGTGTTGACTTTAACTTGTGATCGTTTCACAATGTATACAAATATCAAATCATTGTTATCCACCTGAACCTAATATGCATTATATATCAATTACTCCTCAATAAATAAAGCTTCCTAGTTCTAGGGCCTTTCGTAACAAAAACCATGGCAGGTCTTTGTTAGTGGCACTCAAATGCAGTTCCTCAGGAACACAATGGCCAAAAATGTAAACAAACACATTAAAATGGAGCATGAATAATGCTACTTTAAACATACAAAGTGTATTCACTGCATTATTACCATTACCCCATGTATATTATACAGGATAATTTGTGATTATTTGCTTTATGATTGTCCATATTCCTTTTTTTGTACCCTTCCCCTCCAGAACTTAAGTTTCATGAGAAGAGAAATTTGGTTTTGTTAACATCTCTAGTACCTAGAATAATGCCTGGCATATAGCCAACATTTAGTAAATATATTTTGCATTAATGAATGGATGACTTAATGGGTGGCTGGTGAATGGATGGATAAACATATAAAGTTTGTTCAGAAGATATAGCAGTTACTCTTATCTGGCAGGGGAGTAAATGACATCAGAGAATAGTCTGTCTACTTAGGCAGGTTAAGTTTTGGTAGGATAAGCTTCCCAGGCTTCTGAATAAATGTCTTTCAGGTTTTCAAACTAACAGTACTACACTTCTTTGCACTGTTTTATAAATCAAAGAGTTGAAAATAACCAAAGCTGGCAGTTGAATGCTGTGTGAGTCATTTAGTAGTTAAGTGAGGCAAGATAACAGCCAAGTTAAATCTTGGGAAAAGCAGGTCTATGTATGCATAATTCATGTAACTACATGTACGTGTATATACTAAATATATCTGTAAACACTATAAAATATTTGTGAAGTCTTTTATATGTCTCTAAGCATACTATTCATTAGTCATTTTTCAAGCATTCTTGAAAGCCTCTTTATTACAAGGCTTCTTACACAATTCTCTACATGCATATGCAATATGGTAATGTTAATAACCTGAACCAGCAGCTGCCTGCTTGGTACACTGAGAATATTGTATCAGTGAATGGAAGTAACAAAAATTCTGCAGTGCGTAGACAGAAGTATGTAAGAACACTTGTAATAAAGATATTCCTAAGAACACCTTGAGAACAGTGTTATATTAGGTACTGACATTCTTCACTGAAGAACTGATATTGTCTCTCAACCTTGAGAGCTTCAAAGTAATGTCAGTCATGCTTTAAAACCTTTTATTTCTTCACTTACGGATTCCCATGTAAGGCTATTGGTCAGGCATTTTCTTTTGCAGGCCGATTTCTCTTAAACAGTGCTATCTGTAGAGATTGACTACAATCCCTGTACTGCTACTGGAGCCCATTTCTAGAGGTATCACTGTGACGGCCATTGACATGGTTCCCATTGTTAAGGCAGGAATAGTTCTGCCATGGTCATTCTATTTAGCCTAGTTGCTTTGTATTTTCACAGTTTTTGTTGATATTGCTCTCCTGATGAGGGGGAATCTATTTTATAAGAAAGCAATGACTTTGTAATCTGTTTAAAAACAGTATGGCATATTAATGAACATCAAGGAAACAGACCATCAAGGAAAGATTTTTTTTTTTCTGGAGAATAACTTTAACTTAGGCTTCCTTCTAGAACCTGCTATTGGTATTGACCTACAATCTCAAACAGAACAAAATCTGAGAAAAAAAAAACGTGAAAATGGTCAACCTCTCTGGAAAAAAAACATTTCTTTTCCCATAGTCTTTTGTCTCATGTTTTTGTTTGTATAAGTAAGTTTTGTTTATATGCTCACTCACCTCCTTTTTCCCCAAAACTGTGAACAGAACAGGGTAGTTTATTGAAAAGTCATGGCTAGTATTTTCAAAATCCTATTCTCCTGGCAGGTGGATATGAATAGTTTTTCTGGTGTATATATAATAGAGGAATTTTCATATGTGTTAATTTGGTTTATTGCAATTACACATCATTTCACAGTGTGGATCCATGAAGACTTACTACGATTCTAACTTTTAAATCTAATTTTTTTATATTGACTTTAAATAATTTTCGATGAGTAAAATAATTACCCCATTTTTCAACCAAATATCATGTGATAGGTCAATTTTCTCTTATCACCAAAAATAAACTCAGTTGCTAAAGTATGGAATTTTGAAATTTCAGAGGAATCCAAATAAGTGGAACTTACTACTTGTAGCCTAAAGTATAATTTCTTATAAAATATGTATTAGAGCATGGTTGTCAGGGATAATTTTGCTCATCAAGATATTTGGAAAGATCTGGAAACTTCTACTGCATAACTACATGTGTAAGCATGTGTGCTGACATCTAGTTCATAGAGGCCGGTACCTAAATATCCTAGAATGTACAGAAACTCCCAACTCTTTGGTCCCAAACATTAATAGGGCTGAGGTTGAAAAATTCTAAATTAGTATGCTTGGACACCAAAAAAAAATTTAAGAAGAGTAAATATTTTATCAAATCTTACATAAGAAATGTATTTAAGAGATTTCATTTTGGCATGAAAAATAGTCAAGATAATGTGAAGATCCAGTCATGAGATAATCAAAAAGTATTCTCATGGCTGTTCATTCTATCATTTCTCTCAAAGGAGTCAGGGTCCAAATGTATGTTTTTGCCAAAGAAGTGGAAATTTCTGGTGCACTATGAAAGTCCATTAAACAGTCATTTCTCTTAACTGGATTAATATGTTTCCTTCAAAAGAAGAAAAGGACTTACTGCTATTAAAATCATAACCAAAATCTCATTAAAAATCGTAACAAGATTAAATCACATCAGTAGGATGCTCTGTGAAGATTAGGTTTCTTTGACTTGGAAACTTGGTTGGCACAAAGGAAAAAAATATTCCTACTCTAGTTAATTCTCATCCTCAAAATATCAAACTAAAGGGCATTGTATATTTCTCTTTGTGGCCCAGGAGACTGTTCCATAAGGCTTTTCCTTATTTTTTAACTGAAAATATCTTAAGATCATGGAGTAAAACCTCATCAGTTTACAAAGCAGACACCCTAAATTAATGAAGCTTGAAGAGATAAGTTAAAATTATCCAATATCATTTGGCAATAACCTGGACAATGAGAGGGAAGCATCTATTCAGTCTTCCTTCAGACAAAGAACATGAACTACCCATCATTCTTTAATAGGAAATGTTAAATCTGGGGTGGCAGAAGTTTTGCAAAACTACTTTTCTACTAGTGATTTTTAATAATTTTTATAAGCTTAGATTCTATGAAATTCAAGACTATATGTTTTAAGTCACTAATAGCAAATAATATCAAATATAGCCTATATCTTCTGTCAAAATACAGCCACACAGAGATAATTGCTGTGCAAGTAATGAGTTGCAAGCAAGCCATTTCTAAGGTGACAGAAGAATTTATTTCCAAGAAATTCTGGTATTTGATCTTTACTATCTACATTTCTCCCAAAGTTCAATCAAGAATCATAATAGCACTCAAATTATATTGTCACTATGTTAACTATGAATTCATATGTTTATAATTCTATTGTAATATTTTGATTTCTATCATTGAATCACAATTCATAATTATAAATTTTAATATTTTAGAAGGAAGAGTGCATCTTAGTTAATAGTCATGAGATAATCAAAAAGTATTCTCATGGCTGTTCATTCTATCATTTCTCTCAATGGAGTCAGGGTCCAAATGTATGTTTTTGCCAAAGAAGTGGAAATTTCTGGTGCACTATAAAACTCCATTAAACAGTCATTTCTCTTAACTGGATTAATATGTTTCCTTCAAAAGAAGAAAAGGACTTACTGCTGTACCATAACACAACATTTTATTCTCTTTTCTGTTCTATTTTTATTTAGTATAATAGAAAAAAGTAAGCTTTCTATTGCAATGTAATAGTCAATTTGTATATCTCCACTGCTGGATTATCTAGCAGAGTAAGTTACATTTTAATGCCACTTGTCTAAGCAACATAGTTGAAAAATGTAAATTTCTATTGAGAACCAACCCTATAGCCATATATAGTTGACAAAGTATAGCAAAGCTGTTTGAAATCACTTCTAATTGTAAAGAAATGCTGCTTCCTCTTGGCATTATAATCTGCTTATCGAATAGGTTTGTTTTCTCTTTTGAGAGCAGGGAATGCTTCATCAAATGCAATCTTCCTGGAGCTTCATTGTATAAACTGGATGATCAGAGATGCTATGGTAGAAACAGGGTCCCAAAGATATACCAGAAGTCTTCCTCAATGCTTCTTCCTTCCAAAGACGACCTCTGAACCTCTAAACAGGTCTATAAAGCATGACTTAAAAATCACTGCTCTAAACCAGTTTCAGAGACTGGCACAAATGGAATTGTCCTTTTAAGAGTTTCTATGATAAAGCAAATGCAGACCTAGCCATATAATACAGCTAGAGAGTAGTTACTTCAGGTCTTTGTCTTATGTTTTCCTTATTTATAATTTCTTGAATATAATGTTATCAAATTATAGTCATTCTAGCAGAAGACATTTAATTTTTAAAGTTGACAATATGTAATTGGGCGATCACTGTTATTTCCATGTTCAATAATCTTTTATTAACATTTACAACTTTGGTCTCAAAATTGAAAATATGTATATTCTAAGAGGTTGTATAACAACACATCTGGGGTCTTAGTTTTAGAATTTCTATGTATTTTTATATCATCCTTTAAAACCTTGGGTTTGATTTACTATAAACATAGATATTATGCATTCAGATGTGAGTTTGTGTGTGTATATGTATGTATATATAATAAATATATAGACCTAGGTTGGTTCAGTGGGGAATAATCTTGGGAATGCTGGCATAAACATTCAAATCAAAACACTTGAGTTAAATTCAAGATACATGGAGTGACCCTAAGCCTACCTTCTCATCTCCCCTTGGTAGTCTCTCTCCTAAATGAATCCCCTGCATCTCTGAACATGTGTCACACTCAGGACTTGTGATTTTGCTAAAGCGATTCCTTGAACTTGCCTCCACTTCAATCTTTTCGTGCCAATTTTTCCTATGCATTTCTCAAAACACCTCAAACCATATGTAATTCTGTTAAGAAAGTTAATATATCCTCAGAGAACTTTGATAAAAATAATCATTTTAGCACAGAAGTCTTGTGCAAGTTACATTTTGCTGTGATAGCGATGGGCACTGGAGAACCCTGAGGAAGGTCAGTGCGTGCAGCTTCTTGGGAGCTCAGTTCTTTGCTAGACACATGATTAGTTTGGCCACAGAGTCCCGCCAATATGAATGATCCGAGTGGGCGTTTCAGGCGATTCTGCAATATGAATATCAAGGCATATGACCTAAACCTCACACTGAGCTCTAGGTTCACTTTCTTAACTCATTACCCATAGTAATTCATGCAGTGAAGTCAAAAGCATGAACGTATTCTTTTTCTGTGTTCTTGCCTTAAAGTTAGGCTAGCTCTCTAACATTTCTTTAAGCTGGAAGTAATTAGGCTATCAAATATATATGGGCAGGGAGCCAGGATGGCGGCGTGAGTAGGGCAGTGGAAATCTCCTCCCAAAAACACATAGAGCTATGAAAATATAACAAAGAAAAATCTTCCTAAAATAGAGACCACAGGACACAGGACAACATCCAGACCACATCCACACCTGCAAGAAGCCAGCGCCTTGCGAAGGGGGTAAGATACAAGCCCCGGCCTGGTGGGACCCGAGCGCCCCTCCCCCCGGCTCCCGGCAGATGGAAAGAAACCGGAGCGTTTTTTTTTTTTGACGAGTGCTTTTTGGAAGCCTTAAAGGGACAGGGACCCCATTGCTAGGGAGGCAGAGTGGCGGGACCGGTGCCTGAGGACAAAGAATATCCCACATTTTTCCCTGCGGGACCGGTGGGCGGGTGCCTGAGACCAGTGCCTGAGGACGGAGGAAATCGCGCGTTTTTCCCCTTTTCTTTTTCTCTTTTTGGCGAGTGCTTTTTGGAAGCCTTAAAGGGACGGGGACCCCGGTGCTAGGGAGGCAGGGCAGCGGGACTGGTGAGCGGGTGCCTGGGACCGGCGCCTGAGGACAAAGAATATTGCGCGTTTTTCCCTGCGGGACCGGTGGGCAGGTGCTTTTTGGAAGCCTTGAAGGGACAGGGACCCTGGTGCTAGGGAGGCAGGGCAACAGGACCAGTGAGTGGGTGCCTGGGACCGGCGCCTGAGGACAAACAAAATCGCGTGTTTTTTCCTTTTTTTTTTTTTTTTCTGTTCCCTCTCTCATTGTTGCTGTTGTTGTTTTGGTTTGGAGAGTGCTTTTTGGAAGTCTTAAAGGGGCAGGACAGGTCACTCAGACCAGAGGCAGGGAATCTGGGGGTCTCTGGGCACTCTAACCCCCTGGGCAGCAGGGAGCACAGAGGCCCCTTACGAGATAAATAGCCTCCCAGCAGCTCCCCCTCCAACGGGGCTCCACCATTTTGGAGGAGCAGCCCCAGCCAGGCCATGCCCACAGCAACAGCGGAGATAAACCCCATAGCAACCGGGCAGGAGGCAGAAGCCCTGTCTGCACACAGCTGCACAGCACAAGCCACTAGAGGTCCCTATTCTCCCAGGAGAGGAAGGCCACAAACCAACAAGAAGGGAAGCTCTTCCAGCCGTCACTCGTACCAGCTCTGCAAACTATCTCTATCACCATGAAAAGGCAAAACTACAGGCAGACAAAGATCACAGAGACAACACCTGAGAAGGAGACAGACCTAACCAGTCCTCCTGAAAAAGAATTCAAAATTAAAATCATGCACATGCTGACAGAGATGCAGAGAAAAATGCAAGAGCAATGGGATGAGATGCAGAGAAAAATGCAAGAGCAGTGGGATGAAGTCCGGAGGGAGATCACAGATGTCAGGAAGGAGATCACAGAAGTGAAACAATCCCTGGAAGGATTTATAAGCAGAATGGATAAGATGCAAGAGGCCATTGAAGGAATAGAAGCCAGAGAACAGGAACGTATAGAAGCTGACATAGAGAGAGATAAACGAACCTCCAGGAATGAAACAACACTAAGAGAAGTATGTGACCAAGCCAAAAGGAATAATATTTGTATTATAGGGATACCAGAAGAAGAAGAAAGAGGAAAAGGGATAGAAAGTCTCTTTGAAGAAATAACTGCTGAAAACTTCCCCAAATTGGGGGAGGAAATAATCGAACAGACCATGGAATTACACAGAACCCCCAACAGAAAGGATCCAAGGAGGACAACACCAAGACACATAGTAATTAAAATGGCAAGGATCAAGGACAAGGAAAGAGTTTTAAAGGCAGCTAGAGAGAAAAAGGTCACCTATAAAGGAAAACCCATCAGGCTAACATCAGACTTCTCGACAGAAACCCTACAGGCCAGAAGAGAATGGCATGATATACTTAATGCAATGAAACAGAAGGGCCTTGAACCAAGGATACTGTATCCAGCACGACTATCATTTAAATATGATGGCGGGATTAAAGAATTCCCAGACAAGCAAAAGCTGAGGGAATTTGCTTCCCACAAACCACCTCTACATTGCATCCTACAGGGACTGCTCTAGATGGGAGCACCCCTAAAAAGAGCACAGAACAAAACACACAACATATGAAGAATGGATGAGAAGGAATAAGAAGGGAGAGAAGAAAAGAATCTCCAGACGGTGTATATAACAGCTCAATAAGCGAGCTAAGTTAGGCAGTAAGATACTAAAGAAGCTAACCTTGAACCTTTGGTGACCATGAATCTAAAGCCTGCAATGGCAATAAGTACATATCTCTCAATAGTCACCCTAAATGTAAATGGACTTAATGCACCAATCAAAAGACACAGAGTAATAGAATGGATAAAAAAGCAAGATCCATCCATATGCTGCTTACAAGAGACTCACCTAAAACCCAAAGACATGCACAGACTTAAAGTCAAGGGATGGAAAAAGGTATTTCAGGCAAACAACAGTGAGAAGAAAGCAGGGGTTGCAGTACTAACATCAGACAAAATAGACTTCAAAACAAAGAAAGTAACAAGAGATAAAGAAGGACACTACATAATGATAAAGGGCTCAGTCCAACAAGAGGATATAAACATTCTAAATATATATGCACCCAACACAGGAGCACCAGCATATGTGAAGCAAATACTAACAGAACTAAAGAGGGAAATAGACTGCAATGCATTCATTTTAGGAGACTTCAACACACCACTCACCCCAAAGGATAGATCCACCGGGCAGAAAATAAGTAAGGACACACAGGCACTGAACAACACACTAGAACAGGTGGACCTAATAGACATCTATAGAACTCTACATCCAAAAGCAACAGGATATACATTCTTCTCAAGTGCACACGGAACATTCTCCAGAATAGACCACCTACTAGCTCACAAAAAGAGCCTCAGTAAATTCGAAAATATTGAAATTCTACCAACCAATTTTTCAGACCACAAAGGTATAAAAGTAGAAATAAATTCTACAAAGAAAACAAAAAGGCTCACAAACACATGGAGGCTTAACAACATGCTACTAAATAATCAATGGATCAATGAACAAATCAAAATAGAGATCAAGGAATATATAGAAACAAATGACCACAACAACACTAAGCCCCAACTTCTGTGGGATGCAGCGAAAGCAGTCTTAAGAGGAAAGTATATAGCAATCCAGGCACACTTGAAGAAGGAAGAACAATCCCAAATGAATAGTCTAACATCACAATTATCAAATGCGGCCTAAAGTCAGCAGAAGGAGGGACATAGTAAAGATCAGAGAAGAAATAAACAAAATTGAGAAGAGTAAAACAATAGCAAAAATCAACGAAACCAAGAACTGGTTCTTTGAGAAAATAAACAAAATAGATAAGCCTCTAGCCCAACTTATTAAGAGAAAAAGAGAATCAACACAAATCAACATAATCAGAAATGATAATGGAAAAATCACGATAGACTCCACAGAAATACAAAGAATTATTAATGACTACTATGAAAACCTATATGCCAACAAGCTGGAAAACCTAGAAGAAATGGACAACTTCCTAGAAAAATCCAACCATTTGCAGCAATATGGATGGAGCTGGAGAGTATTATGCTCAGTGAAATAAGCCAAGTGGAGAAAGAGAAATACCAAATGATTTCACTCATCTGAGGAGTATAGGAACAAAGGACAAACTGAAGGAACAAAACAGCAGTGGAATTACAGAACCCAAAAATGGACTAACAGGTTCCAAAGGGAAAGGAACTGGGGAGGATGGGTGCGCAGGGAGGGATAAGGGGTGGGGGAAGAAGAAGGAGGGTATTAAGATTAGCATGGGGGGAGGGAGAAAGGGAGGGTGGGCTGCACAACACAGAGAGGACAAATAGTGACTCTACAACATTTTGCTAAGCTGATGGACAGTAACCGTAATGTGGTTGTTAGGGGGGACCTGATATAGGGGAGAGCATAGTAAACATAGTATTCTTCATGTAAGTGTAGATTAAAAATTAAAAAAAAAAAGAAAGAAAGAAAGAAAGAAAAGGGGGATTACTCCTTGATAGGATAAAACTATTGGTAAATCAAAGATCAACGTGTGCTTTAAACATCCTTAATGTTGATCACTTAAAGGGTGTCAGATGATCAGCTATGGAGGTACTCTTTTCTGATAATATTCCTTTCTCTTAATAAAAAAAAAAAGCAGTTCCTGTGTGCTGACCTCCAATGAGTTCTGCACAGTGGTATAGAGGGCATGTCAAAGTGTGGGCAAAGGGTCTGTTTGTTTCTATGCAGAAGATCAAGGCCTAGCTTGGATACCCAGTAAATGAACTAAGATACGATATGAGGAGGAGCTTCCAGCATCAGTACTCTTTGGAGGAGTTGTGCCGGGGGATGATCATTAGAAAGCCTCCACAGGGATCCGGACGATGCTGCGGTTGTGGCTGCATCCAGCCCAACGTTTCCTGGACTTGCCATAGGAATGAGGAGGGAGATGTCTAGGCTGGCATGTGCATACAGTGAGACAACGAATTTGACCAGATCTGTACTGTTGGAACTCAACCAGGAGTTGGGAGGGGTGCAAGTTGTAGCACTCCAAAATCTCATGACTATAGACTATCTATGGTTAAAAGAACATATGGGATGTGAACAGATCCCAGAAATGGGCTGCTTTAATTTGTCTGATTTCTCTCAGACTGTTCAAGTACAGTTGGACAATATCCATCATATCATAGATAAATTTTCACAAATGCCTGGGGTGCCTAAATGGTTTTCTTGGCTTCACTGGAGATGGATGGTAATTATAGATTTGCTTAGTTTATGTCACTGTATTCCTATTATGTTAATATGTGTGCGTAAATTAGATAGTAGTTTAAAACCTATACATACTTAAGGTACTCTACAAGAAGATATGTCAAAGAAATAATCAATCCTCCCATGTTTCCATCCATATGCTACATCTATAGCTTTTCTTCTTCCTTCCTAATTACAACCCTTAATTAGAATTCGTGCCTCATATCGAATTTACCGAGTATCATAATTCCTCCAGGTGGTAAAGATACCTCGAGAGAAGTGCTGGGCATAGAAGCCACAGGGCATAAATCTGCAAAGAAGTAAAAAGCTAACCTTTTCAAACAATATGGCTTCTCTCTCACTTACCAACTTTACATTTCCCTGTATGGCCCCGGAAGATGACTGGTTAGCCAGAGACGGGTAAGATTCCTCAAGGGAGGAACAACCTAAGACAGGCACAGTCGCAGGGGGGCCATCAGGTGAGAATTTGGGGATCAACAGAGGTGAGGCTCAGAACCTCACCCCCCCTGCTTTGAGAGAAATCTTCTGCATCCGTGGATGTTTTGCTGCCCTTGTCTAGCTTGGACTAATACTTAGTCTATAGGCACACACCTGATCATCTGATCATCTGCATTTGCCCTCTTACAGCACTAAACTATGTTTTCTACCTTTATCTTGAATCTACCTACCACTTCAGCATTTTATTAAAAATAAAAATAATAAGAATAATAAAGGGAGAAATGTGGGATCAACATATAAATCAAGTACAAAAATCAAACGAATATTCATATTTGACCTGATTGTTTATAGGTCATAATGCGTGATCAAAACCTAACGTTTCTGTGATGACTGCCCTTGTACTGTTCACCATGTAAGAATTTATTCACTATGTAAGAATTCGTTCACCATCTAAGAACTTGTTCGTTATGCTTCAGAAGATTGGAGATTGACGAGAATTAGGCTTGAGATGGATTAATGATTGTACATTGAGCATTGACCCCCCTATACTGAATTTTATTGTTGTTAACAACCATTTGATCAATAAATATGAGAGATACCCTCTAAAAATATATATATATATATTTTTAAAATATGTATATATATATGGGCAACATAATTTTTTCTGCTCCTCTTGGTGATGCTATGTCTAGGACTACCATTACTAACATTTGATATTAATAGGTAAAGTTATGTATTATGGGAACAATTGTAAAATTTTAAACCTGAAAAATAGAGAAATATGGAGTATTTTAGTGTTTTATGATATTTCTTCTAGAATACCCTGTCCTAGTGAGTGTATCATATGGTGCAGTAGCTAAGACCAGGAATTCTATTTTTAAATAACAGGAAAGTTATCAAATTATTCTTACTAAAATAAGACTTTATGATCATAGGGTTTAATGCTATTTAGTTGTTTATATTTCGGTATTTAATAGAATGTCTCTACATGATGATATTCTATATTATAGGCTTGTTTTTGGTATAACTTACTAGTCATTCATATCTCTAATGAGTTCTGAACAGATCCTACTTTGAATTTTTAGAAACAAACCCTCAAATACTTTCATATTCTTCAAAACAAAGGCAAACTTTGAGAAGAAAGTTAACTTTGAAAAGGTCACATTTGATTAGTGAAAAAATCAAATTATCAAACAAGTTTGAATGTTCTCAGATTTTCTACATTCATTCAAACTAGCCTAATAAAAAATGTTGATAAATGCAGCCAGGAGGAAAAAAGATTTATAAGGAGCATATCATTGTTTATATACAAATAGATCATAAAGTACTTAAATCAGTTCATTCTCTTAGGTAGGCATAAGGGTATTCAGTATTATTAGCATTTTATATTTTGAACCTTGGTTGCAGAGAATTCAACTAAAACCTTTAGTCCATATCACATTATCTGTTATGATCATCAATCCATAAGAAGCTTCTCTTGTCTCCCTAATCCCAGTGCATTTTACCTCTGCATGTATTCTTAAGTTTTTAAATAAAATTCGTATGTATATCTGTCATAAGTATGATTTACATAATTTTATTTGGCTATACATCTTTGATTTTCACTCAATATGGTTTTACGATATTGCCATATTTCTTTATGCACATGAGATGCATTCCTTCTGATTATTCCATGGTATTCTGGAATGTGCACCTATCATATCCAGTCTCTAATGATAGAAACAAGTAGCCCCAGGCTGCTTCTACCACAGGTGATGCTGCAATGAGGATCCTTACATGGGATCCTTTGCTCCTTATGAGATGATCTCTGCCGTTACACCAGGAGAGGGAGACCTAGGTCGTATGGACTACACATTCCCAATTTCACTAAATACTGACAGATTGCTCTGTAGAAAAGGTGATGGGTATTTCTCCACCTTTATCATTTATTCTCTAATTTTTAATTTTTGTCAATTTGACAGGTATGATGTGGCAGTTTATGGTGTCTGACTTTACCTTTTTCTGATTTTTAGCCTTGTGAATTTCCTCCTAAGCACACTATTGCTAACTCCCCTCATTTTATTTTGAATTTCATGTCCCGTTCTTAGATGTGCAATTCATGTATATCTATATATTAAAGACTCAATGTTAGATATAAATATCACTCATTTCCATATATTTTACAAACATGTTAAAATGTCTGCATGACAGTGATTCCTAGTTTTCTTATAATGATATCTGACAGTTTTCCAGGCCTGAGGTGGGATGCGGCAGGAAAGAATGATCATGGCTGACTTATCTCTATTATGCTCTCATTTTTCTTCTTCAGGTGTATTTTAGCATTGCTTGGTGTTAGCTCCTCAGCTTTTCCTAGAATTAAGTGCCTTTTGGGATCCCCCAAGTGACACATCAGCCAGTGATCTACCAGGGAAGTGTGCGTGTATGAGGGGGAGTGAAACAAAAGCATCTTTGCTTTCCCCAAGCATGACTCATTTTTTATCTGAAATACCCAAACCTGTATTTGCCTAGTGTAAATCACCAGAATTGCTTTTTAAGGAGGGAGCTAAAAGTACACCAATAGTTTGACATCATTCTAGGGACCATCATTTATATATATATATAGTTTTTAAACCCAATCACTGTCAAAGAAACATTTTAAGGAGTTAGTCCAAACAATGAAATTTTACTATAAACTCTAGTAATAAAAGCCTTCATCATCATCTTACCCTTCCAGTTGAATGTAGTTAAATGGAAAGCTTAGAGACCTAATTAACCAATCAGTTGTCCTTTGTTCTACATTGAACCTGATTTCATAATTTGTTTTTTAAAAAAAAAGTCTAAAATGAACTTCTCCACAGATATTAATCATAATTTGATAATGTAGCACGTTAAGATGTTCTGACAAAAAATAGGCATATGTATGATTTAAATGCATGGTACAAAGCAACATTATTTGAAATCAGAAATATGTAAACTTCATTTCTATTAGATTATATACAATCTACATACAAGTTGGAACATTTGATTTTATAGTTTTCCATTGGTACCTACATCAAAAATACATGCAGTTTTTTGAAGCATACTTAAGTTTTCTTTAAAGGTACAATTTTTTTGTGCTTTGACTTATAATGGCTACTTAGAGATGTTCAACTGATACTTATTGTTTAAGGAGTTGTTCATATGTCTAAAGTGGTATATTTTAATGAGAAATAAGTTGGGAGAAATCATAGAAAGTCTAAAAGATTTTAACACTTCGAAGGTTATAACTTGCCTTGTAAAGTAGGACAAGAAGCTATTTAAGTAGGATGGGAGGCCTTAGGGCACAGTGAACATTTTAATTGCATATTTAATTAGAAGTATGCTAGAGAGGTAGTGTTTAGTTTAGCTGAAGCTCATGGGTCTTGGCAAAACATTTTTTTCTAACTAATGTTTTCTTTTACCTTTTCAAAATTAGATTGAGCTGAATAGAATTAATTTCTGTTGCTATTCATTATGAAAGGATTAGAGCCTTTTATTTTCCTATGGAAAATAAGGTTGACAGGTTTATTTTAAAGGCTTTTTTCTCTTTTAATTATCCTGGAAACTTATGGAGTTCCTGAACATTTGCATGACAGTTCAGAAAAGATTAAAACAGCATCTGAATTGTGTAAAACCCAATATATATTCTTTTTAACATGTTTTACCACCTGACCCAGAGCTTCAATGTCTGGGTAGCTATTGCCATTAAGAGTTGCGAAATAAGAAAAGGTATTAAACCTACAAAAATAAAATTAACTGCATTTTATTGTTTGATGTAAGGGAGCTGAACTAAGATCAGCAAGGGATGAGATACATTCATATATCATACTGTACTTGAAAAGTTCTGCCTCATGTTTGAAATAAGTTGTATAAAGAGTTTAAAAAGGGTGTTATTTTTTGGTGGCTTTGAATGGCACATGTGTCACAAAGGCAGAAACCAGACTATGGCATCAGCAGGAACTGAAGTAGAGCCCATCTCCGACTGCAGTGTATATACTGTCACTGTGTTTTCCACTCTGGGCAGGATAAACTGAAAGCATACAGCCCTGAGTCTCAAGACTGTACTGCTAGGTTTGTTGTCTTTTGTTTTTTTGGTATCCTGAGACTTAATCATTCACTGAGGCACCCATGAGTATCAACTCCTATCATAATAGCCTTTCAGGTGGTTTCTCTTCAAATGCATTTCTCATTGCCCTGAGATACTGATAGGAGGCTGAGAGGATAAGATACAGTTTGCTATTCATCATTACAGGCACTCCTGTCTCCAGAAATGACAAAAGTATTCCTGGAGGTAAAGGAAGCTACATGGAACTGGGAAACATCAAACGGGAAATTAAAGAGATAGAAGACATAGCTATGGCAGAAGAAACAACAATTTGGATCCTTTTATTGATTGAAATAATAATGGGGGGCTTCTGAATTGCTGAGAATGTATGTTAATGGGGGAGTTGTTGATTACATTGAGTGCCATATTAGTTTTACACAGATTTACCATAAACTTAGAAGCTTATACACCACTTGTTTATTAGCTCTAAACTCTGTAGATCAGAAGTCCAAGTATAGTATGTGTCTTGGTTCTCTGTCAAGGGTCTCCCAAAGCTGAAATCAAGGTGTTGGCTGGACTGCACTCATCTGGAGTGAGGGGTCTCCTTCCAAGCTCATGGCTGTGGCAGAATTCTAGTCCTCAAGTGTTACCAGCTAAAGTCACATTCCTTGCCATATGGTCTCCTCTAACTTTAAGACAGCCAGAAGGGTCTCCTTACGCTTAGCTTAAATCCTTCTGACATTTAGAATCTTTCTTCAGAAAGAACTCCCTTTCAGGGCTTATCTGATCAGGTCAGGCCCAACCAAGATATCACTTTCTTAAAAGTCAGTTGTAACATATAAAATGTCTCAATCATGGGAGTGAAACTCATTCAGTCCAGGAGATTACACAGGCCATGCACAGCAGGGACAGGAATCTTGAGAACCATTTTAGAATTCTGACTACCGAAGGTAGGTTTGGCGTGAAAATTCAATAAGCTACACTCCTATCTGTATATGTTCTATACTCAGTGAAAGCATCTAAAAGGCATATGTAAGCATAAAGTGGTGAGAATAGCCAAAGAACTCCTAAAGACTTACAAACTCAAATACCAAGAAAATATTTTGGCAAGGCCAATACAGCTTTAGCTAAATTCTACTTTTGCATATTTCTAATATATAATTAAAACTATTCAACATTACTAAGTTATAATTAGGAATGGCACTGAAAAAAAATTTTATGGAGAATCTAGGATCAGACTCATAAAAATAAGGAATTTTAATATGATGCAGGTGACATTACAGATCAGTGAGAAAAAAGGGGCTTCAAGGGTCTTCTTTCATATCTCAAAAAAAAAGCATGTATTGAACCCCTTTCATGTGTGTAAAACTGGACTAATACTGTGAAGATAAAGGCTCAAGGCTTGACCTTTTTCTTAAATATAAAATTTGACTAGGATGGTAAATCTCCTTATAAAATTCGCAAGTGCCTAACCATGCAGGGCTCAACTCTAAATGCAGTGCAAACATAGGAAAAGGAAAAGAGTAGCTAACAGTTGAAATAAATTTTGGAGGCTCTCTAGGGAACAGTAGGGACTAAAGAGTGATCTGGGCTTAGGAGGATGACCGCTCCAGGAACAAGCACAGTGGTGGGACAGTATCTGCTATGGGTTTGAGTCTGGACATGACAGTGAGAGTTTCAGAAACTGATTGGACAGGAGGTATATGTGGTAGAAAAGTGTATGTTGTGGAAAAGTGCATTTGCACTGAATGACTGGGGATGACTTGTTGGGTGAATACTAGGAGAGGTACTGTGCACCAGAGAACAGCTGGAGAGGAACATGATGGAAGCAGTTTTTCACAAAGAGTAATTTGGCAGTGGTATGTAGGTCATAGAAGATTGTGGAAATGCTAAATGCAGGGCAACTAGAAGGAAATTTCCACAATGCAACTTTTAAAGTCTGTATTCAGGTAGTGTGACTTTGGAACCAGAGGTGATTAAAACATCCCCAAGACTTGCCCCTAAGAAAAAACTGGAATTAGTGACAGCTTGTCTTTAAATAAAGTTGGAGCATATTAACAATGTCTTCCTGTTTTTTGTCCTGGCTGGTCAGGAGATGGTAAGCTCCTGACAGAACCAACAAGCTTCCTCTGTGATCCAGTTCTGAAGACAAAAAGCACAGCCATAAGGAGGCATGTTTATTTGAAAGGACGGCTCTATATTCATATATACGCATTGTGTTCTAAGTTTCAAACAGTACCTGAAACAGCCAAGTTCATAATTAATGATAAAGATTTTTAAAGAATGAGAATACAGGTGGCAGAAGCCATGGGGGTTAAAGATTTTGCAGTGAGCATACGTGAGGGGAGACAATGAGGGAAGGACTTTGTGAGGCCGTTTCTGTTATGAACTGGAAGAACCATCAAAGAAACAAGAAAAAAATTGGATGAGAACAAAGGGAACCATTGAATGGAAGTCAAGAGGTAAAGACCTAGAGGAGAAGAAACAGCCACTATTATCCGATTCTGAGAAAAAAGAAAAGAGGACCAAGAAAAACCATTTGTTTCAATAAAAAATAAAAAGTTAAATGAGACCCTTGTTATCTCCTGTGTGTGTTCCTGATTAGGCCTAAAGATTCTCAAGGAATGCACAAAGTTTAGTGAACATTTTTTGAGAAATCTTAGGAATTGATGGGAATTTGAGGTAGCAGCAAAGATGTGCCTACCACATGATCACTTTTCAGTTTACTACAGCAAAACATCCTGAAGTTAGAAGCATATTTGCTAGACCAGTGTGTGTATGCAGCTGTGTCCATTCTAAGATCCTGGTCCATTTTTCGTTCTGAAGAGATATCACAGCAAACATGTAGACCAATGTTAGGTTTTTAGTAACCATGAATAACTTTAAGCAAATAGGAAACAATTCTTATATATATTTACTCTTTTAATGCTGAAAATTTTATTTAAGTGCCACAAGCTACATATTTCACTGAGAAACACTAAGATCTTTTTAAAGAAACTAAAAATCACAGGGCAACTAAAGCTCCATCAACAAAGCAAGTCGTAAGACTGTTGAAACACCCCACACATATATACACACAAGCCAGTGTCAAATTCGTCAATTCTGTGTGCAAATCCCACAAGTTTTAATAACTGTAATAATGATTAATATGTATGGAGCAATTACAAGATGATGTTTACTGTTCAAAGTTCTTTCCGTGTTATTTTTTATTGAATCCTTGCAGTCACGTTAGGAAGATTCAACTATTATTTCCATGATACAGATAAAGAAATTGAAGGCAGATTGAGCGGATTACTTAAATTCACATAGCAATTAAGCAGAGGAGCCAACATTTAAACAAGTTAGTAACTGATGAGTATTAGTTGAAAGAAATTAGATCTCTGTTTTCAAAGAGACTGCCTCTTGATATTTGTGGAATGATGCTTAGAGGCTGAATTTACAAATACTTTTCAGAAGTCAGAAAATCTTTCTGGCAACAGTTCAGGCCTTCCTTTGCCTGGCCCCAGAGGAGGAGTGGACGCCTCCTGCAGCAATGACGAGAGACAAAGAGCTGGCGTGACCACTTGCGGCTTTTCACTGCCTTACTTATTTCTCTAAAGGAAATGCCTCCAGGATTGTCAAAGTCTGACTGAAGGTCTGCCGACTGAAGATCAGAGTATAGCAGCTACAGAAGTTCTGTCACAGAATCACTTGCTTTTTGGACTGTATTAAACACACAAACACACACACGGATAGGAATCACTCATCGCCTTTTCCCTTCTCAAGGCAGCCATCCAGCCTGAGGGAAACTTACATTTGCTAAAAACAACTTCCTCACACAAAGCCTAGCTATAGCTAAAGGGTGAAGAAAGCGCTCGTGTTTAAGTTTTCTCTTTAAAGCAAAGGGGAAAAAAAACCCCAAAATGTGGAAAACCGTATTTGCTAGCTTTGCCGGTTTATATAAGAGTTGTCACATGTAATATCAAGTGTCAACTGGATCAGCTTTGCTAAAGTAGGATCTGATGTACTTTTCCCTAAAAATATAAAAGCCATATTGTTACCATTTTTTCCCTGAGGTTATCAAGGATCAAGTAAAGAAATGAAAGTCAAAATAAACCTATCACCAATCACTGTAAGAAGAGTGTAAGATGTGAAAAAATTGGGGGAAAAGAAACTTGGTGAAAATTCTGAAGATAGAGTAATCGATGCTGAATGAGGACCATTTGAAATTTAAGTTTTCATTGTTCTCATTTGTTTTAGCTGCTTTATTACTGATAAGATGTTTCTTCCATTCTTTCAATTCTAATTTGGTCCAAAAGAGTACTTTCATTCCAACGTTTACATTTCAAAAACACCCAGTTTCTTTTTTGTAGGCAAGACAGTTTTATATTCAAAACCTATAATTTAGGCCTCCAAAAGACTCTAGGCAATAAACATGCTCTTTTCTCTGAACTTTGCCCCAAATTTGGCTTTAGAAAGTTAAGTTTGCCAGGGATGCAGACAGCTTCATTGAACTTTAAGGTAATACTTTTCTCAGGCAACTTTGAGTGCCTAAGAAAAATAAGACGTCTACATCTATCCACTCCCTGGGCTTCTAAAAAGTATCAGGTACTGTGTCATCCTCAATCTAAACCGTTACCATCCCTCTAATAGGCTTTTGTCCTCTGGCCCACTCCTGTCAGTTAAGCAGTGAAACACACTGTGCAGAACTATCTCAGGCTCCAATCTAACAACACAACTGCTGTATTATTCTTACATGCCTTTAAGTACAGATCAAAGCCCTGGGGACATTCTCATTTCCCAAACTGCACATGGAATTCACTAACTTATATTAAGCCTAAAATGGTGATTTCCTTCAGGCAATTATTATGGAATTCTATATCCTCAATAAATGACACAAAACGTAGCCCTTCCAAAACTAGAATTCTTTACAGAAACATAAAGTAAGTCATGAGACGGTATTACATGACATTTTATTAAAAACCACCAGGATATATCTGTTGGGAAGATAATGACTTTCATTTCATTATTTGAAAGAATATATTGAACAAATGCAATGCCCATTGTGTTATCAAGTATTTCCAAAATTAAAGCGCTATTTTCTTACAGAGAGTCAAAATACATTTATGATCTAGCATCTACTTAGAAGTA
This sequence comes from Manis javanica, assembly GCF_040802235.1. Classification (NCBI taxonomy): domain Eukaryota; kingdom Metazoa; phylum Chordata; class Mammalia; order Pholidota; family Manidae; genus Manis; species Manis javanica. The sequence continues at coordinate 17,588,107 of NC_133164.1, forward strand.
TTTAGAAATGTTTATATCAAGCAGTATGCAAATATAAACACCTAACAGAGCCTAAGGTCCTTTCACTTGGCTTTCAAAGCTGCAATGCTACTGCTGTAATGTTTGTACAGTTATCAGACAACAGTTGTGCTGATAAATTCTGCTGAGAATCAATGTCTAAGTAGCTAACTGAAATTACTAGTTACTAAACTAACAGAAATAGGAACTCTCATTGCAGATCCAACTAACCAGCTGCCACCTGTTCACGAGGCAAGACACACAGACCTCCAAATAGCTTGTGTTGCCACAGTTAAGCTAGTATGTGGTCTGCGGAGTGTTCTATTTTAATCAAAAAGCTACCATCAGAAGAGTTTTGTGGTATTTTCATAAGGAAGCATAACAGAATCCAATAGAACCTGGATTAAGCCAATCCTTAGGTTTTAAATGTTCAAAGAAAACATTTTCTCTACGTGGAATATAACAGTAGGATAGAAAGTAAATTTTAAGCAATTTTTTGACCGGATTTATTTTTAGGGACAACAAAAAGCTCACCTCTAATAGGCATTGGATAGTAATATTGACTGTACCATACTTTGAGATACAGCTTTGGGAAGGATTACAGATAAGGGGAAAATAAAAAGAGATGTTGCTGTTACCTGTCCATTAAAGGCTCACTGACTTGTCTAAAGATGGGCTTCCTATTAATTCGAGGACACACGAGGTACCTTTTAATAACAGCCAACTGACACCAAGGCTTTCATCCTGATTTTCCAGTTTTGTTGAAACTCAAAATTAAATAGCTGCCATTCATCACTTTTATGTTTTACAATAGAAAGGATATACTTGAAATTCTTGAAGCCAACAGCTTTGAAACTTTTCTTGTGTGATGTGTTCATATATTCATAACAGTCAGTTATGAATACCAGTCAGTTATATGTGGAGAAAGAAAGTTTCTGGCTTGAAGACCTTTCCAGCTGATTTAGCATCATTATTTCTGAAATGTGACCTTCCCCGGCAGCATTTCTAATTATACCCCCAAATTAGAACTGATATACACTGAGGACCAGACTCATCAGTGGCTTATGCTATTCAATCCTATGGAAAAATGAGCATTCATTGCAGCTAAGAAAAAAAAAGTGTTAAAAAATTGTGGGATATTAAAAAGGCAGCTTTCAATGTATTAATTCCCCTTGTTAATAACAGTGGAATAGGGACCCGATGAGGTCCACATTCTCAAACGGGCTCAGAAACAGAATCATCAACATTTCTAGCCTTGGCACTGTTCTCCCTAGCATCAAGAGAATGAGTTTGCACAGAAGTCATCTATAGAACCAGAGCATTTATTTAATAAATTTCAAGCTACTGTATAGTTTCTCCAACTAGCTCTTTCTAAGAGGAAAATGAAGGATGTCACTGAATTATTTATATAAGTTGGCAGTCCTTGGCAACATGTATTTGAAAGAACATTAATAACCAGAATGACATCCCACAAAACCGGCTTTTAGAGCTTTGGCATTTACAAACTCAATACTGTCCCACAGAATTTGAGCCTTTATTCTTGATGCTTTAATTTTTTTTACATGGTTTGCTTTGAGCCTCAATCCCAAACCTTATTTTTTGCTGTATCAATACACTATTATTTTTAGCATTTCAATGATTTTCATATGTATGTATTTATCCAGATCATTTGTATGCTGGTTATAAGTTTGTGTCAGAAGAACACAAAGCAAAGGGAAAGGATAAATCTAGGGTTTTTCTTGGAGAACTTCTCAGTGCTTTTGTGAATTGTGTGTCTGGTTCTCATTCCAGTGGTTGGAGAAACAGCTATCACCTCTGTGGCAGTGTTCAGAGAACCATTTTCTTCATGTTGATACAACCACTCATTTTTTGGAGCAAGAGTAGCAGTTGGGTGATTTCCCTTATAATCTGTCACTTTGTGTTTGTATGTAGTAGTGTTTCCAGAATACTCAACTACTGACAATGATACCAGATAACAATGAGCAATTACTTAGCACTTGTTACACTCATGTTTATTCATTTGTTCATTAAATCTTCACAAATCTATGAGGTAGGTATCAGTGTTATTGCCATTTCTCAGACAAGGGAACTGAGGCACAGACAAGTTAACAATTTTGCCCAAGGTCACACAGCTAGTAAGAGGCTGAATATTTAAACCATCTGTACCTTGAACCCCCTCAGATAACCCAAACACCACTCTGCTTCTGGACATCCCTACTGACTTCAGACAAAACTGTCTTCCTGCCCTGACTTTTTGACAAACACCTATGAGCTTTTTAATCATAACTGGAAAGCATGTTCACTGTGGATGTCATTCGAGCTACTCAATATCAGAGCCCTTATTTTCATTCAGGATATGCAGCAGGCACTCTACTGGACACAGAGGATGTGGCAGTGAACTTAAGAGATAGTCCTTGTTCACTGTAGGCCAGAGACTGTAGGCCAGAGCCTCAGCTTTAGCTACCACATTTCTGGGAATCTGCCCCAGAGTATACCAGGAGTATTGCCATGATTGGGTGTGGGTCTCCCCTCTGCATGTAGGTCAGCGGTGATGGCAGCAGCAGGGGAGGGCTGCCAAAGGGGCCTGACTCCCGCACATGCCCCCCAGTGTAGGGCCAGGAAGGCCAAGTGTCCCACCTCTGCCTGCCAGGCAGCAAAGCCTCACCATTGCTGGGCTGAGTGCTGGGTAGAGCAGGTGTGCAGGGGAGTGCCGAGAGGAGCTGAGGGAATCTGCCCCAGAGTATTGCAGGAGGTACCAAGTCATGTGAAATGAGTTTGAATAAGCACGACTCTGTCATAGCCTGGCATGAAGCGGGTGTCAAGCCATTTATTGTTAAATGAGGTGAAGGATACCTCAACTCTGGTCTGTTTTCCTATAAACTCTGCATTTAGATCTGTTCAACATGCTATGGGAAGATGTGATCTCAGTTGAGCTAATTCAGATTTTCCCTGCAAAACAGTCATTCTGACTGGGGCATTTCACAAGTTTTACTCTCTAGGAAGCAGAGCAAAGTATCACAATGGATCCCAGAGGAGGTGATGAAAACTCAACAGCAGTATAAGAGGCTGTACAGCAATCCCTGTCTTCTCAGCAATATCCATCAACCCCATTGCTTGGTTCTGATATTGTAATCACTGCCATCTGTCCTTAAAAAAATAAACCATTTTCCACTAAAATATTATACTTCCTCATAGAATTTACCCCAACTAGCTGACTGGGCAGCTTGTAATGCTTTGGGTCACCCAGTCAGGTGGGATACTTACAGTCTCCTCTGCATCTTGACTGCCATGTGACAGAAGACACCATGCCTTCCTGAATAACAGCAGGATATTTCATAAAGTCACTGGCATCCTATTGTCTAAATTTTAACTTTGAAGTATAGCAGGTAATCACAAGTCTCAACTCACTGATGCACATAAGCATTTGAAAATAAAATACTACAATTTTTATTTTAAAGTTAGTTACCTAAACATTCCTTGTTATCTTATGAATATGTATATGTACATTAAGTTTTGCTTAAAAGAAAAATGGGCAGTGAGGGGGAAAAGATGGTAAAATAGGAAGGCAAGGCAGAAACCTCCTCCCATGTACACACCAAGGAGGGAACCACAGCAGAGTGGGAAGGGGATAAGCACTCAGGAAACCTGCACAGCTGGCCATGGAGATCTACTCTGGAACACGAGTCCACATTGCACTGGGCTTTGGTGATTAACAGGCCTGGACACCAGGGAGAGAGGGAGCACTCTAGGAGGCTGAGACTCCTGTCACTTGAAGACAGGCATCTCTGTTGGTCCTGCTGAGACCCAACATGGAGAGAAAGGGCAGGCAGATGATGGTACCCCAGCCCCCGCCTCAGCCCAACTGGCCAGGCACTCATTGGAGCCAGCTCTCTATCTGCCTCACTGGTGGCTCAGCCACATGGCATGCCCCCCTGCACACCCGCCCCATCTGGCCAGGTTGGCCCAGCAGCAGTCAGACTTTGCTGCTTGGCCGGTAGAAGGAGGCCACTTTCCTGGCTTTCCTGACCCTCCTTCAGCTCAAATGGTGGGGTGCTTGTGGAAGTGAGATCTAAATGCTCTATCTCCCTCTCTGGCAGCTCAGCTCCTCTCGGCACTCCCCTGCACACCTGCTCTGCCCAGCACTCAGCCCAGCAGTGGTGAGGCTTTGCTGCCTGGCAGGCAGAGGTGGGACACTTGGCCAGCCTTCCTGGCCCTACACTGGGGGGCATGTGCGGGAGTCAGGCCCCTTTGGCAGCCCTCCCCTGCTGCTGCCATCACCGCTGACCTACATGCAGAGGGGAGACCCACACCCAATCATGGCAAAGTGCGTGCAAAGGTGAGCTGCTGGCCTGTGTAACAGATCAGCCACAGCCAGCAGATGGGCAGAAAGGTGGCCCTGCCCACAGCCCGCCAACAGCAACTGTGGCACCACCACAAAGGAGGACCAGGCACTGGTGAGCAAGTCTTGAGTTTCTAGGCACCACAGGACACCTTCTTTATGAAGTCATTCACCTTCTATACCAGGAGGCATACCTGCTCTTCCTAAGACAAAGAAATACAAAAATACAGACAAATAAGGAGGCAGAGGAATATGTTCCTAACAAAGGTATAAGATAAGACACCAGAAAAGGGGCTAAGTAAAATGGAGATTACCAATCTTCTTGATAAAGATTTCAAAGTAACAGTCATAAAGATGCTCACTGACCTGGGGAAAGAATTGGATCGCAGTGAGAACTTCAACAAGAGATAAAAAGTTTGAAAAAGAGCCACTTAGAGGTGAATACAATAACTGAGATGAAAACTACAATGGAGGGAATGAATAGAAGACTGCTGCCAGTAAAGGAGATGATCAGTGAGACAGAAAACAGAGAGCAGGAAAACAATCAAACTGAGGAACAGAAAAAAAGAATTTCTAAAAATGAGAAGATGCCAAGAGAGCTGTGTGACAACTCCAAACAAAAACAATATTCACATAATAGGGATACCAGGAGGAGGAGAGAGACAAGGAGTGGAAAGGTACTTGGAAGAAATAATAGCAGAAAACTTCTCCAATCTGGGGAAAAAAAATAGACATCCAATTCCTGGAAACAGAGGGAGCCCCTGTAAGTCATGCCTACAAGCGACTCGCTGCAGACTAAAGATATACATAGACAGAAAGTGAAGAGATGGAAGAAGATATTTCATGCAAATAATAGGGAGAAAAAACAGCAGGAGTAGCAGCACTTAGACAAAATAGACTTCAAAACAAAGAAAGTAAGAGACAAAGGAGGACATTAAAGGATCAGTCCAACAAGAGGATATAACAGTTGTAAATATCTATTCACCCAACATAGGAGAACCTAAGTATATAAAACAAATACAAACAGACCAAAAAGGGGAAATAGACGGAAACACAGTCATTAGGGGATTTGAACACCCCACTTATATCAATGGACAGATCACCCAGATGTAAATAAGGAAATAGTCATTCAGGACACATTAGACCAGATGGTCTTAACAAATAGAATGTTCTACCTAAAAGTAGCAAGATATACATTATTCTCAAGGGCACATGGAACATTGAAGAGTAAATCACATATTAGGACACAAAAGCTTCAATAAATTCAAAAAGATGGAAATTATATCTACCATCTTTTCAGATTACAAAAGCATGAAACTAGAAATCAATTACATGAACAAACAACCCACAAACACAAGACGACTAAGCAGTGTGCTTCTAAACAATGGATCAATGAACTCATAAAGTAGAAATCAAGAAACATATGGAGTCAAATGAAAACAAAAGTACAACAGTTCAAAATATGTGGGATGCCACAAAAGCAGTTCTAAGAGAGAATTACATAGCAATATAGGCCTACCTCAAGAAACAAGAACACTCCCAAAGAAAGAATCTAAACGCACAACTAAAGGAATTAGAAAAAAGAACAAGTGAAACCCAAAGTTCATAGAGAGACATAATAAAGATCAGAGCAGAAATAGAGAATAGAAAAAAAAAGTCAATGAAACCAAGAGCTAGCTGGTTCTCTGATAAGATAAAGTAATCAAGACCCTAGCCAGACTTATCACCAAAAGGAGAAGAAACGCAGAAAGTCAGAAATGAAAAAGAAGCTACAACTGACAACACAGATGTCATGATAAAACAGACAGTCATGATAAAAACTCTCAACATTAGAGAATTCTATGAAAAATTAAATGCCAATGAATTGGACAGCCAAGATATGGGCAAATTCTAGAAAAGTACAAAAGAGAAAATCTGAACAGACCAATTATGAGTAACAACATTGAATTGAAAGTCAAAAGAAAACTCTTAACAAACATGTCTAGGACCAGGTAACTTCATAGCTGAATTCTACTAAACATTTAAAGAGCTATGACCCATCTTAAAGTGTTTCAAAAAGTAAAAGAGGACGGAACACTTCCAACTCATTCTGAGGCCAGCATCACTCTAATACAAAAATGAAAGACAAAAAATTACAGATCAATATCCCTGATAAACATAGATGAAAGAATCCTCAAAGTATTAGCAAACCAAATTCAAAAATATGTCAAAAGGATCATCCATCACTAACAAGTGGGATTTATTACAGGTATTCAAGGATGTACAATATTCATAAAACAACGTGATACATATTAACAAAAGGATAAAAATCATATGATCATCTTAATAGATGCTGAAAAAGCATTTGACAAAATTCAGTATCAGTCATGACAAAAACTCTCAACAAAAGGGTTATAGAAAGAAAATACCTCAATATAATAAAGTCCATATATGACAAACCATAGCTAACATCATACTCAATGGCAACAAGCTGAAAGCTTTTTCTTTAAGATCAGGAACAAGACAAAGATGCCTACTTTCACCAGTTTTATTCAATATAGTACTGGAAGTCTCAGCCATGGCCATCAGACAAGATAAAGAGATAAAAAGCATCAAAGTTGGGAAGGAAGAAGTAAAACTGTCACTATTTGAAGATGATGTAATACTATTATACTATAATAATGTATAATACATAATACATAATACTATATATAGAAAACCCTAAAGACTTCACCAAAAAACCTACTAGAATAACTGGATTCAACAAAGATGCAGGACACAAAAATCAATACACAGAAATCTGCTGTACTTCTGTATACTAACAACAAACTAGCAGAAACAGAAGTCAGGAAAACAATTCCATTTACACTTTCATCTAAAGTAAAATACCTAGTAGTAAACCTAACCAAGGATGTAAAACTATTATGATAACTATAAGACACCGATGAAAGAAATTAAAGAATTAAAGACAGCACAAATAAGTGGAAACCCACTCCATGCTCAAGGATAGGAAGAATGTATGGTCAAAATGGCCATCCTGCCAATAGCAATTGACAGATTCAATGAAATCCTTGCCAAAACAGCTATGACATTTTTCAATGAACTAGATCAAATAATCCTAAAACTCAAACAGAACCACAAAAGACCCCAAATAGCCAAAGCAATCCTGAGAAAGAACCACCAAACTGGGGGATTATGCTCCCTGACTTCAAGCAAGTTCACTATGGATTCAGTGAGACCAAAGAGAATGACAGTAAAACATTCTGGAGGTGAAAGGGTTATACCCAATTTTATTTCCACGGTGGCAGGTCAATCACTAGAATCCCATCCACTCAGAGCGAGTCTGCATGCAGCAAGCTGGTCTCTGCCTCTGGGCCTCTCTGACCCCACAGCCGTCTCAGTCTCTGTCCTCAGCACTGCCACTACTCCAGCCTCTGCTCTGCTCTCCTGAAACTGTGCTGCCATGTTGCCCAGAGCACGGGTGGAGCTCTTTATATAGTCAATAATGATATATTGCCCGCATGTGTGTAGTGAGGCAGCTGACTAGGGTCAGGTGAGAATCCTGGCCATAGGAACCTTCACTTTATCCACACCATCCTTATAGTATTTGCAGGTGGAACTGTGCTGGGCAGAAGCCTATGAACACTAGTGTGACACCTAAGGACTGGATCCTGAGCACTGGGGGAAGGCCTTTGAGAGAGCTGGTGAGAAACTCTGACAGATTCTTTTTGACCTGCTGGCGTTTGCCTGTAATTCTCTAATCTTCTCTAGGTTTGAATCCTGTCTTTTTTCTTGATCTAAAGTGCATATTCTTTTAGTTGGGAAGGTGCTTTATTTAGATCTTGGACAGCTCAGTGCCCCTCAGATTTCCAAGATCTCAAGGAAGAGGTTTAAAATGAGTCTTCTTTTAGGTTGAATGATAAGAAATTGTCATTTAATTCAGGTTTAAAAGAGTTCAAGAACAGTTTCCTAAATTTCAATCTACTAATAGTAAAGTGAAAAAATGTAAGATTCTTGAAGTTTCTCCTAGGTTTTCTGGTCTCACTGACCAAGATTCAAAACATGTGGATTGCATCTAAGGATAGGGATGGAGCATTCAAGTGAGCCTCTCAGATTATGGTATGTATATTGGGATTGAAGTCAGAAAGCCAAAAGAAAATTGATTCCTGAAACCCATTGCATTTGTTCATGTGTCAGCATAAGGTCAGTTGTTGGGTTCTAATTATGGCAAGAACCTAAAAAAAGGGAGGAAGCAATGAGGCAGGAAAGTAAGGATTTAAAAAATCAAAAGATGAAGGTATATTGAGTGCTGTGCTACCTCATCGTCTCTCTTGATAGCCTCATGACCTCGTCATTTCACCCTGGGCAAACGCTGAGACCATCTGCAGAGCCCTGCTTTTTATAATCACAGTTTTGAAGAAAAGTTGAAACTGTTTGTTTAGAATGCCAGTTCTTTCAGAGAAGTTACTTTGTTCAGGATTAACATTCATATATACTTCATTTCTCATAGTGAGCCTTTCAGACTGGTATCCTTTTATCGCTAAGATAAAAACAATAACATACATTAAATAAAAGTACAGAGAAAAACCATATCCATCTGATTCTAACCTGCATGATCTTTCTATTTTTAACAGTTTAACACTTCTAAAACAGTGCCTAGTTCTCTTAATATATCTGAGTTTTTAAAACTGAATGTTAATTACTTCAAAAAATCTTTATCAAAGAAATGGCCTCATCTTTTCATATTTAGTGAATAGTATTCATAATCTTTTGCTTTGGATTTTAACATTTTAAATTCAGAATCCTTTATTAGCTTACTTCAATAGTTAGCAAATATAAATTAGTTGAAAAGTGACCTTCTGGAAAATACAGTTTGTGGTGTCTCAGAAAAAAAATATAAATCCATCCGTTAATATAATGTGAACCTCCTATTTTAACACTTAGTAAAAACATTAGCTGAGGGATACATACATACTGCGTGCTCAAAAAAAAAGTGTTTATTCCAATGATCAGCAGTGTTGTAGCAGTTGCAATAATATATGTATGTAAATCTGTTGTGCAAAAAAATTAATATGATTAAAATTTGATATTGGATATTTTAATGTAAAAATAATTTTGAGAAAGTAAAGCAAATGTCCTTTATAAATTCAGAAATGACATGCACTGTTTGAATTATGGATTAGTGTGATGCTTATTATTTCTTCAGTACTATGAGGCTACCTCATTTCCTAATCACTTGTTCTGAGTTTATAAAAACTGTCATTGGGTATTTAATTTCTGTTTACTTTGATTCTTAGAGAAAACAAAGATAATCAAAATTTCATTTAGCCAATTTGAGTTGCTAAATATTTTTGAACAATGCTTCCTGAATTATTCAAGTTATTGACAGATTCTTGTGTTTTCTCAGCTCAGAAACAGTTTTCTTTCACACATTGATAAAACTTCTATTTAGGTATGTATCTTCCATGGCAGTTACATCAGAAAAACATTGGATGTGAGCAAAATACTTCATAATGTAAATATTTAAGATCTGTCACCATGTCAGCAATATAACTTTTTTCTTGCCTGATTCTCAGTTATGTACACAGATGAATAAAAATATTAATAAATTGGTCAGGGAAGAAAGCAGCAAACTACTTCATGCTCTGGTTTTGAAATCCCATTTTATTGATGGTAAATATGCATGCATTTTGAAAATACTTAAAAATATCAAAGATTTCTATGCAGAGATCAGAGCTTTAATAGGTAGTTTATGACACTGAGAGAATAATACATATGTATAACATGACATTGACATCAATGTTAATGATACAGGATAATGATATGGTCCAAACTTCAATATCATTGAATAGCCTGGTCATTTATGACAGCCAGGTTGATTCTCCTTTAATTTGACAAAAGGTTTTCTTGAAACATTTTCAATTACATTAAAAAACCATTTTATGGAGTATATATCCATTCACCCAGCCACCTGTCATAAAAAAACATGGTATAGTGATATAGAGCCTTATAGTTAAACATAATTGATGACCATCAGCACCTGGGAGACTAATTAAATGCAGAATCTGAGGTACCTCCCCAGATCTGGATCTTCCAAAACTTTTAGATGACTCATACACACATTGAAGCTCAAGCACTGACATCATACTCAATAATGTAAGGTTGAAAGCTTTTCCTCTAAGATCAAAAGACAAGTGTGCCAACTCTCACCATTCCTATTCAACATGGTACTGGAAATACTACCCACAGTAATCAGGCAAGAAAAAGAAAAGGCATCAAAATTGTAAAGGAAGAATAATTAGCTCTACTTGCAGGTGATTTTAAATATAGAAACTCTTGAAGACTCCTACTAAAAAGACTGTTAGATCTAATTAACAAATTAAGTTGCAGGATACAAAATACACAAAAGTCAGTGGCATTTTTATACATTAACAATGAAGATTGAAAAATAAGGAAAATGATCCCATTTGTAATAGCATCAAAAACAATAAAGTACTTAGGTATAATCTTTAACAAAGAAGTAGGAAGATCTCTACAGTGAAAGACATTGATGAAAGAAATCAGAGGACACTAATAAATGGAAAAGTATGCCATGTTCATAGAGGAATATTAAAATATACATACTACCCAAAAGCATCTATAGATTCAATAAATTCCCTATCAAGATTCCAATAGCATTTTTTACAGGAGTAGAAACAATTATAAAATTTATATGGAATCACAAAATAACTTGAATAACCAAAGCAATCTTGAGAAAGAACAGAGCTAGATGCCTCACATAGTGCCTGATTTCAAGCTATGTTATAAAACTACAGTAATCAAAATTGAAATATAAAAACAGACATGTAGATCAATGGAACAAACTAGAAAGTCCAGAAATAAACATTCATGTATAGTCAATATTTAACAAAGGAGTCAAGCACAACCAATGGAGAAGACAATCAATTCAATAAATGGTGCTGGGAAAATTGGATATTCACATGTGAAAGAATAAAACTAGACTCCTGTCTTACACCACTCATGAAAATTAACTCAAAAAGTATTAACAATTTAAACATAAAACGCCTAGAAGAAAACATAGGAAGAAAGCTCCTTGACATGGGTCTTGGCAATGATTTTTTTCAATAAGAAAAACGAAGCAACAAAAGCAAAATCCAAGTGGAACTGCAAACTAAAAAGCATCTACAAAGAAAATCAACATAATGAAAGGACAATTTATAGAATGGGCCAACATTGGCAAATGTCTCTAATGATTAATATCCAATATATATAAAGAATTCATACAATGTAATAACAAAAACCCCCACATAATATTTAAAAATGGAAAGAGCATTTGAATAGAATTTCTCCAAAGAATATATACAACGGACCAATAGGTACATGAAAAGGTGCTAACAATACTACTCATAAGGGAAATGCAAATCAAAACCACAATGAGATGGCCATTTCGAACAGGCATGAGGTGATATCATTAAAATGACAGATAACAAATACTGACAAGATGTAGAAGAAAGGGAACCCTTTAGAGCTACTGGTGTTGGGAGTTGAGTTTGTTCTCGGTCCTTATCCCTGCCACAACGAAGAACTGAAGGGCAGGGACACATAGCAAAACAAAGCAGAAGTTTTATTCGAATACACTCCAAGGGAGGAAAGGGCCAGAGTCAAGGTAGACAAAGGCAGGTTTACTTGAGTAAAACAGAGGAAGGGCAAACTCATTGATGGGAACCTGCAAGTTCAAATCAGAGCTCTCAGTAGCCCCTCCCTATTTATCTGAAGTAGGACAGAGAGAGTGAAGATTTGTGCTTAAAGTCTGGAAAATAGATGAAATAGCAAAGTGACAAAGACACCACTGGGAGAGCTCAGAGACAAAATATAGTAAGTTGAGCAGAAAGGGGAGTGTGGAAAACCTCAGAGAGGAGGTGTGCTTAAAAGCTTGGATTTTGTCTTTTAAGGATTTTCAAGAATGGGATAAAGCTAAAAGGTCAGAGGGCGTAGACTTGTCTTATAGCCTCATAATGTCTATCTCCAATGAGAGGCAATATGTCATTATCCACAGTCAGTTCTCCAGATAATTCTGTAGGATAAAATTCCTGTTCCTCTCCAAAATAGTGGCTTTTAAGCACTGGGAACATATTAGTTAAGACTACTTGCTTTACCTTAAGATAGATTGTTGACTGATTACCAAATGATATGTTAGCAATCTTTCTCAACTCTCTGCTTTTAAAATGGAATCTTAGCCTTCAGATGGAGTCCCTCTTGTTCTTACTGTACTATTTTTATCTCAGCATTTTTAGGAAAATTAATCATGAAGCTTGTCCCATGTCTCTGCCCTATTTCATCTGCATTAACTAGAGCAAGTATCAAGGTCAGCCCAGATTCAGAGCATGTGGAATGAACTCACACTGCAAAGGGCATTAACTCTGAGTCCTTTCTGGCTCTCTGGATTTATTTGATTAACTCCCTGAGTTCCTAAAGGGCCCCACCCTCTTTTCATCTCACTCATATCTGTCTTTCTGCCTAACATTGGGACTGTAAATTGGTCCAGCCACTACAGAGAACAGTGTGGAATTTCCTCAAAAATTTAAAAATAGGAGTACCATTTGATTCAGCAAGTCCACTTCTGGGAATGTCTGAAAGAAACCAAAACACCATTTCAAAGAGATATCTTCATACCCATATTCATAGCAGCATTATGTAGAATAACTAAGACATAAAAATAACTTGTGTACACCAACAGATGGATAAATAATTAGCAGTATAACTTCAAGATGAAATCTAGGAAGATCCTGAACTCACCACCTCCCACTGAGACATCAAATCTACAGCTACATATGGGTCATTTTCTTCAAATAGATCTGAAAACTAGATGAACTGATTCTCCACAACAAAAGATAAAAAGACCACATTGAGACAATAAGAAAAGGCAGAGACATGGTTTCACCAAAAACCCCACATCTGGCATATGACACTCAGTAAAGAGGAATCTCACCAATCTGCCATATCTCCTAGAGATTGTCCTGTGCCTTATATTCATCTGACTAAAGTAAATCCACACAGGAGACACTCCTTGATCTGCCTCTGGTGGCCAACAGGATTGGTGTTCCTGAGCTCCATATGAATATGACAATCCTTGACAGGATACAACTGAGACAGGGACCATGGGTGTAGTCAGAGTAGGGTGAGGGCCTCTGGGGGGAAAAGCAGGGCGGAATATTTATAGTCAGAGCAATGTAACAATGGGCAAAGAAGTCCCCATTGAAATTCGGTTAAGCATTATGCAAAGTCAAAGTCACACTAATTCTCTAGGAGAAGATACCTAAGAATATAGACATCTTCAGTGAGATCAGTTAAAGGTCAAAAGGCCAGGAGCAACATGGCCTGGAATGTTTGAGTGTTCTGCAAGGGTATCAGCATAACCTGTGACTCCGCTGTCAGCCCTGGCAATCAAGCTTTGATCCAGCCCACCTTGACAGGGCAACCCTAAGTTTTTTTCATGTTCTCAAAAAAATCCTCAACTGCTTATAAAACCCCCTAGACAACACACCACTACGGACTCTCTTGTCCCCTCCTGGCGTGAGCTGGGAGCTCTGTCCTTTCACTGTATCTCTAAATAAAAGCCTGTACCTTGCTCTCCTACCTTGACTGTTTGTGAAGCTCATTCTTAGGCTTCGTGAACAAGAACCCTGGCATCACAACCTCAGGGCACTTCACAGAGAGCTGACTGAAACAATCCCAGGATTCCTGTCAAAGAAGCCCATTTAATTAGCTTTGAGCTTCAGCCTGAGGCACAAACTTCACGATTCATACATATGTAGAGAGAGAGGTTAAAGATGTAATGCTAGAGAATATAAGCAGGAAGACACCATTCTTGCACCGCCCCTTGGTCTTACTAGAGTTCAGTGAGATCTCCCAGAGGGAGCTTATATACCCATCCAGAGCCCAGATTTTTGCAACTCTCACCCAGGAAACATCTCCAGATCTCCTGGAGATCAGTAGGGATTGCCATTGCAGCCCACAGGAATGCATATATTTGCATACTTAAAGAGCTGCTGCCTGAGGGTCTGGCTTCCAGTCAAACTGGGTGATAGATGATGCTCCTTCCTTGTAACATTGACAGGTGTTGGCACACCTTCAAAAATAGAGAAGTATCAAGAATAAATAAGACGGTTTAGACAATCAAAGTTTCAACAGATAACCAAGAGCTAGGGCAAGGTTGAACAGGAAGGTTCATCACCTATACAAGGCCACTCCCTGAAGAAAGGCAAACTAGTTACTTCTAATACACAGAAATCAACCCAGAGAAAAATCTATCAAGATGAGGAAAATAAAGATATATCCCCAAATGAAAGTAAGAGAAATCCTCAGAAAAAGACCTTAACCATATGGAGGTAATTTACCTGATAAAGAATTCAAAATAATGGTCATAAATATGCTTGCCAAACTCAGGATAAGAATGAACATAGTGATAACTTTAAAGAAAATATAAGAAAGCAATGAACAAAAGTCAGAGCTGAAGAATATAATAGCTGAATTAAAAAGTAGGAGTTCAACAGCAAACTCGATAAAGCAGAACTGATCAGTAAACTGTAAAACAAAGGAATAGAATTCACTCAGAGTAGCAAAAAGAAACAAAGTTTAATGAAGACAACTTAAAGGACCTATAGAACAGCAAGCAGAACATGTTCCAAAAAGAGAAGACAGAAAGAGGCAGAAAACTTATTTAGAGAAATAATGGCTGAAAACTTCCCTAACTTAGAAAGAAAACAGACATGAGGTCAGAGTTCCAAATAAAATGAACCCAAAGAGACCCACACTAAGATACAAAATGTCAAAAGTAAAAGTTAGAGAATCTTTAAAGCAGCAAAACTTGTTAAACACAAGAGAAATCCCATATGGTTATCAGATTTCTCAGCAGGAACTTCGTATGCCAGAAGGGACTGTCATAACATATTCAAAGTGCTGAAAAGAAAAAACCTTCCAACCAAGAATATTCTACTCAGCAAGTTTATCAGACAGCATTGAAGAGATCAGGACAAATGAGCAAAAACTAAGTCTATCACTGCTAAACTGGTTTAAAAAAGAATTAAAGGGACTTAAGTTGAAAAGAAGTAGGACTAATTACAAGAAAACATACAAAAGTAAAAATCTCACTA
Organism: Manis javanica; assembly: GCF_040802235.1. Taxonomy (NCBI): domain Eukaryota; kingdom Metazoa; phylum Chordata; class Mammalia; order Pholidota; family Manidae; genus Manis; species Manis javanica. The sequence goes on from NC_133164.1 coordinate 17,603,575, forward strand.
GAGAATTAATTATATAGTAAAGGTAATGGATTAGTTACTTATATAGTAATATGAAAGTTAAAAAACAAAAGTAAAATTACTTAAAACTACTACAGTTAAGGCATACATAAAATGAAGTGTAACATGTGACATCAAAAACAAAACAGGGAAAATAAAAAATGTTTTTATATATTTAATAAAAATAATAAATATTTAAGCCATTATTTCTGAGAGTTTTCAAATGTGTTAGATTGTTACATAAAGAGGTTGATATAAGTGAACCTCACAGTAACCACAAAGCAAAAAGCTATAGTAAAATTTAGTAAAAATGCATGAGAAAATAAGGAATCTAAACAAAACACTAAGGTAATCAAATTTCAAGGGAAGAAAAAGAACAGAACTATGAAAACATCCAGAAAACAACTGACAAACTGGCAATAAGTACAAACCTATCAACAGTTACTTTAAATATAAATGTGCTAAATTCTCCAAACCAGAGTGAGTGAATGGATTAAAAAACAAGACATATCTACATGCTGCCTACAAGAGACTCTTCAAAAGTAAGTCTCTTGTAGGAATGAAATTGAAGGAATGAAAAATGACATTTCATGCAAATGGAGACTAAAAGAAAGCTTGTACAGCTATACTCATATCAGACAAAATAGACTGTAATAAAAGGCAAAGAGGGACACTACTTCATGATAAAAGGGTCAATTTAGCAAAAGGATATAAGACATATAAGTATTTATGCACCTGACATAGGATCACTGAAATATTTAAAGCAAATATTAAGATACCTAAAGGAAGAAAGAGACCTTAATAGGTGAGGGACTTTGAAAACCCTACTTATATCATCCTGACAAAAAAATCAGTAAGGAAACATCAGCCTTAACCACTACATTACACCAGATGGACTGAAGATACATACTGAACATCCCATCCAAAAGCAGAATACAGAGTCTTCAAGTGTACATTGAACATCTTTCAGGATAAAATACATATTAGGTTGTAAAACAAGTTCATAAACTTAAGATTGGAAAATATCCTAGATATGATTTCAACCATAAGAGTAAGAAACTAGAAATCAATTACAGGAAGACTGGAAAACTACAAATAATAGGAGATTAAATATGTTACTGAACAAAAAGATCACAGAAGAAATCAAAGGAGAAATACCTCAAGACATATGAAAACAAGTATGATATACCAAAAATTTATGGGATGTAGCAAAAGGTGTCCTAAGAGGAAAATTCATAGCATACAGGCCCTACCTCAAGGAATGACAAAGATCTCAATTTAACTTTACTCCTAAAGGAACTAGAAAAAGAACAAATGAAGCCCAGATTTGGTAAAAGGAAGGAAATTTACTTAGAGGTTTGTCAGTTTTCCTTCTCTTCTCAAATAACCAGCTCAGTTTCATTGATCTATAATCTTTTTAGATTATTTCACTTATTTCCACTCATTTTCACTGATTTGTGTTTTCAACTCATTATGCTGTGCACCTTAAATTTATAGTGTTCTATATATTAATTACATCTCAATAAAATTTAGGGAGGCGAGGAAGCTTAAGCAGCACTGGGCTACAGCCTGAGCTCTGGACTCACACAGACCCGAATTTCTAAACCTTGGTTGCTTCATTTGTAACTCATTGTAAAATGAGTAATGATACTTTCCATTTTTTTCCTGTTCTGAAGACTGTTTTATATAATCAACTCTTAGCCTTTGTTCTCATTTTAATCTACTACTAAATTCTGTCATATTTTCTATAGTTTCAATAAGTAAATTAGTGAAGAATTATGTGAAATGCACTGTTTTTAAATATGACAGCACCTTGCATAATCAGAAAAAAATGTACAGTAAACTCAGACATGCAAATGCTTTTTAAATATTTACTACATGCCAAGTACATGTCTAAGCAATACAGCTATAATATTGAATAAAAGTTGAAAATGTCTGCCTACATGTGGCTACATTTTAGACAGTGGGTTGATAGAATATGTCTTTATAAAGTTGCACAGCTATGCTTACACTCTCATATTCCTGCAAGGATACAGATACACACCTATTCTTCCCTCAGATCTTTGATTATAAAATTTATATGTAATTTTTGGGTGGTGAGATAAGAAGTGGACCTTACTTGATAGTGTAAAATAAAGCACACAAGTCATGCAGTCAATTTTGCTACTTTAGTTTTCTTCTCTTCTGTCTTCCTTTATGGACCATAACCTAATCTGATATAAGAAGCAGTACAAATGGTATTTAACAATCTGGGAATGTATAAATCAAGCCCACATTAGTATATTGTAATTCTGGTCTTCTACTTTGTAGCTTTTTAGCCTTGAGCAATTTGATATCTTGGTCTTAGTTTTCTTGCATATATAACTGAGAAACAGCTACTACTTGCAGGATTTTTTGTGTATGTAATATACATATAAGTGCATGTCTAATATTGACATACTGTCTTGATTAATCTGAATATTAGTCATGATAAATCTATTGGCCTGCATACTTCAGTTTTTACCATAACTTCATCATATACTGACTTATTTTATCAGTTCTACAAAATGATCCTCCTTTAGGGGTGGACTTAATTTGATGAATGATGCTACTTTACATACAGTTTATTCATCACCCACACATGTAACATATCAACTGACTTGCTATCTTTATACAACCCTCCCTTTCAGAGTACCCAATTCTAGCTGTATTCATGGGGTGGTTGTCTGGATTAAGTTAACAATGATTAGCATACTCTCTAGTAAAAGGTGAATGCCCCAAAATTTCTTCCTTCATAGCCACCTTTAAGTTTGATGGATTTTCAAGCCAAGATTACAAATAGCAAGATGATATGACAGAATTTTTATTTTACATACCATTTTATTAGTACCCGTAAAATGTCACTATATTCTGGCCTTATTGAATCATGAATAAAAAAGTGAAAAGTTAGCAAAAAAGTTCAAAAGATGTATGAAAACCATTGTATAATTATCAATTAAATGGTTGAAGTAGAAAACACTGTAATAATTCACAAGTAGGAGAGATCCACTATGGGACAGAGAGGTTTCTAGGGTGCTCTGGGGACACTGCTGGGCTCAGATCAGTGCTCACAGAGATGGGGCCCAGACCATGGAAGCGTACCCACATTCAGGAATGCTGCTCAGCATCACTGCTTGGAAGGGACAGGGAAAGGACTGTCAGTCTCATAGACAATCTACCCAGTTGCAGCAAGAATAATTTCCTTTCACAAACATACTGTGATTTCAAGATTTAAGATTATCAGTGTAAGAGAATAAGACAACAGTTTACCTGCCTTTTACCTCAGGTCAGAAGCCAAAGTCTTTGCTTCATTACACTAGACCTTACCCTCACAAAGACAACTGGAGAGAACTCTCAGGAAGTTGGAAGGTGTCATATATTATAGGTTGTCTTGAATGTCCTGTAAAAAGGTGGATTTTAACTTCAAGGTAGTTACTGGAGGTGTATGAATGTGGAATTGCCATTATCAGATGAATTGCCTTTATTAAGCACCAAAGGTCAAGGCAAGAATGCGTTATTTTCTAAGATTCTCATTCTTGCTTTACTCTGGAGTGAAATAAACTTTTTCACTTTCTCTGAAAGGAATTCTTCAGGCATTTACTATCCTTTGGAAACAGTGGTTTTAAACAGAATTCAAAGCAAGACCTTCTAACTTGTATAACTTTGGGTAAGCTGACTCAGTTCTCATCTTTAAAATATGGGTAATACCTATTTTAAGAGTGTTTTGTGAATATTAAATAAGCTAGTGCTTGTAAAATGCCAACAATATGCCTTCACACATATTCATGTTTTGCACCATATATACTGTGTTCTATTTTATCAGTGTTACTATATTTGTTGCAGTTATCCTGTTACATTTCAAGAGGTTGTAAGACACTTGAAAAATAAAATAGTAGCAGGAGAAATTCTGGTATATAGGATAAGGAATTCTAGTAAGAGCCACTAGGAAATGCTTACAACAGCTTACCTATAGTGTTAAGATTGCAATAACTGGTACAGCTACAAAACTAATTAGTGTCCTCAATGGGGGAGACACATGAATAATTAAACAGTCATTTTCAAATCACTATTTTTAGCATTAGCAAGTAGTGGTACCATATTGTTTGTGTTAGGCATTACCTATCAGACATTAACAAAAAGTAACATATTTTTCGTTACACTGTATAATCAAGAAAGTTTCAGTTAATGTCCGTCTTATACAAATCTGTCAGAATTCATACATTACAAATCAAATTAATAGAAATACATCATAAAACAGTACTTGTCATTTCTGATTTTATAAGTGACATTTTGACAATGTTGACAAAAAATATGTCAGGTATATTTTGGAAGCATAGAGTAAGGAAATCAAATGCAAGTCAGGAAGGACCTGTTAGAGATGACTAGGTACCTGCCAACGTAGCAGAAGTGGGATGGAAAAAAATATGCAGGTATAGCAGGATCGGGAGTCAAAGCCTGACATGAAATAAATATGGTTTTGACAGTAAAAGTAGTTCAGGGTTTTAAGAATGTAATTGTGAAAAAATGTTTATAATGATCTCTTCTCTCCTTTATGAAAAGAGTTGGTATCTTAGTTGTGCTTCTCCAAAATTGAGTAGAGATTTGTAACTGAAGACTTACGTATTTTTATATGAAGATGAATAATCAGTAGGAAGATGACAATGACCACTGGGGATCTGAGAGAACGGAAAGTGAGGAATAAACGCAGCAAAGGGAAGAGTTCTGAGAACAGATGAGCCGGCCGCCAAACTTTAGGGACTTCGAGGTAATGATCTGGGGAACACTATTCACAGATCCAACATCCATCCCTCCATTACTGTTGCCAAGTAAGTTCAACCTTAATTTTGTACAGGTTGCAATACATTCAGGAGATGGTTTCTCTAGTGCTCTATGGAATGAATCAGAGTCAAAACTGATTATTTAAATTAAATTAGTGTTTAAACTAATTACTTCTAGTAGGTAGGAGTAGGTATAAAACCCTGAACTGGCCAAGGAAACTTAAGGGCAGTTCGTCTGGGAGCATAGGGGATGTAGCTTCCATGAAAGTTTGTCTCTCCTTACAAGGAGGAAATCCATCTTCTTCTTTTGGATGGTGTCATGAAAGGACATGATGCCTAGACTTTCATATTTAAATACTTTAAGTTATTTTGAGGAAGTACTTAGGAAGAAATCTTTTTAAAGAATCACTATCAATTTTCATATAAAATGCATAAAGTATTATGCTGGTCAAAGTTCAAGAAAAAAATCAGTTTTAAGATCTATTTTTACCAAATCACAGCATTCTATACTGAATGCACAGAAAGACAGACTGAATTAGAATTTTGTGGAATTGATGTGTTCTTTTGTTATATGCAGATTGAAAGAAAAGGTGCTATCTTAAAATTACCTGCATTCAAAAAGGATTTTTAAATATTGACTTACAATTAGCTAAAGCATCTAGATTTATACTCTGAATACTTATGAATCATACCAATGGAATACCATTAAAATATTTAGCAGCAATACTGAAATAATTGTGTTTATGTCAAAGTGTTCTCATTTTAATATGTAAAAATTACTTTCATATATTTCTCATACTTTCTTTTAGCATGCATGCAGTAAGCAGGTTCCATTTACATGCTATAAGAAAATCCTACTTTTCAATGCTAAGTGAAAAACTTGGGACTATCTTGGATGCCTAATCCAGTAGAAATTTTTAGTTTTTAGTGCTTAAAATTAATAGCTCATTTAAGAAAATTTGTAATTCAAAACATTTTTAGATTTGACATATAGTACCAGAAGTTTAACAGATATTTTAGTACACTTTAACATAAAGGAATTTACAGGATATGGAGAGAACAAACCCAGTGCCATGCTTGCATTCAGAAGGATCCTGAATAAATGAAGCAACTTTCAGGCAACAAGGTATTGAACAGCTTGACAAATTAGGAGTAAGCTTTATTGAGCTGGTTTTCTCATTTCAGTGTAAGAAAATTTCTCATTAACTGGTGACACCCAATTAAGGTTTGTTCCCAGTTGTTTCCCTGTTGAGTAATTTAACAAACCACCCAGGAAGAACCATATAAATTCAATTTATTGGATGGTGTAAGCACTGTGTTTTTCTGCTTGAATGTGGTTGCACGTGTGTATTCATACAGACATGTGTGCACATGTGTGTGAGAGACCTTCTTATACCTGGTGCTGTGCTAGCAATGAAGAGTAGGGAATTAGGCGGACATAGTGCCTGCCCTCAGAGCTGAGAGTCTAACAGGGAATGCAGATATTAGTTACTAATATTATAGTGACGGATATATTGAGTCAGAGTCATAAAAAATTAGGAAGGCACATTTTTCTGGGATCAGTGTTTTCTGATAAAGTTTAGGTTTGAAAAGGACCAGTAGAATAAATCCGAAAAATGTGTGTATGAGAAAGTTATAGATGGGATGGGAGGTTGCATGTAGAGAGCATGGAATAGTCATGAAAGTAAGGGTAGTAACTTTGAGGAAGAGAAACTCTGAGTATGGCTACCATTTAGGTTGATGATGATTCTGGGTAGTTGACAGAAGTAGGCATCAGCAGGATCCAGAATGCCACGCCTGTTGTGAGCTGTGTTAATGGAATTCAGTCTTGTTCTAAGGGTGTTAGAAGGCCTTTGATTTTCTGTAGAAAGAGACAATCACATTTATATTTTAAATGATGGTGGAGATGTAGAGAATGTACTGGAAAGGAGTAAGACTGGGTGATAGGCATTAGTAAAGAGCTACTGTAAGTTTAGGAAAAGAGTGACTTGGATGGGGTTGTTGATAGTGGGCATAGACTAAAGAGGGTGGATTCAAGAACTATTTCATAGAGTCAATGGGTCTTGGTTTTTTTTTTTGAGTAACAATTAGCCTGTAAGAGACAAAATCTTAGTGCCTGTATTTCTAGCTAAGAGGAATAGGCAAGTTGTCTTGTTTCTTCATATGAATAATGGGGATAAAACCTATCAGTTTGCTGTAAATTAATTAAAAATAAATTTATTAATTTACTGAAAACCTTCAAAGTGACCATTGTAAAGAATTTAGGGCAGTCCCAGACATGTAGTAAATGCTTTTAAATGTTGGCATATTTTGGAAGTTAAGGGAAGAATCCTACATGGGACTTAGGTTTCTAGATAGCCATGAATGGAAGATTTGGTTATGTATTGGAATGGGAAATACTAGAGAAGACATTTTGGGGGGAAATATATTAAAGTTATTCTTTGAATGTCACTGATGACCTCAGACAGCTATCCAGTGGAATGTCAATCAGTCTGTAGATGTGTGAGCTTATGATGTAGAGTAGAAATCAACAATAGACATGTTAGGCAGTTATTAGAATATATTTCCTATATAAAGGGCAAGGTAGCAAATATGCACATTAGAATCAGATATTAGAATCTGTAACTTCCTAATTGTCCTGGGGTAACTCTTTGAAAGTGGGATTAGGGTAGTTTTCAAATGATAAAATATTTGAAGTGACTAGTTAATGAGAGGTTATCAGTTTGTAGGGGTTTCTGCCTGCCTGTCCTTGACCAGCGCCTTCTGCAATAACACCATATCCACACACAGTTATCTGCAAGCAGAGCCTTACAATGCTTTGGCTCATGTCTTGCACACCCTTGCTTCCCAACTCAGTTACTGAGGCTTTGAGACATAGCAAAACTTTCCTACATACACAACTAGAAAGCACACAGGAATTACCTTTTTCTTCCTTCTCCAAACAAACTATCCTGAGAGGCAGCTGTTCTCTTAGAAGACAGTGTTAATATCAAGCAATCAGGACTGTTTGATATCAAACAGTGGCAGTAGGTGACCCATCTGTGTTTTCCTTCCTGCCCGGCCTCACTCAGCCTTTCTTTGTGCTTGCTTTCTGCAGCTGCACCGAGTCATAAATTAGAAACACGTAACACTTTTCCTCAGGATTATGGTTTCCTGGGAAATGTAGGCATGGTATATATTTTTTCTTATGTGGCCCTAGTATGGGTAATGGCACCAGATGACTCACTAACCCAGTGGCAGTAGGGATACACACCACTGGTGGTGTTAAGTGGTGACAACTGTAGAGACGTAATCACTACGAGTCTTACCAGCGGTAGTTCCAGTTTAAGATGGCAACACAGGAGGCTCAACTCACTTTTTCCCACGGACGCACCAAATCTACAGCTACTAATGGGAACAATTTCCTTTGAAAGAAACCCACGAACACATCAGGCAAATGAGAAAAACCCACAAAGTAGGAAAGAAAGGCTAAGATACAACCTTGCCATAAACCCAGCCCCAGCATGGCAAGCCAGTTGGAAGGGAAACCCACGTTTCTCTCCGAGGAGCAAAAACTTTGAACCCCACATCCAACAGACTAACTTTTAAGATCTGCACCTGAGAAATGAGCCCCCAAACAGCTAGCTTTGAAAGCCCAAAGGGTTTGTGTCCATAAAACCCACACGGCTCTGAGAAAGTTTTCCAGACAAGCAAAAGCTACAGGAGTTCATCACAAGAGGAGCCTTACAAGAAAGGTTAGAGAGACTTTGTTAAGCATAAAGGGATGCTAATTAGTAACAGGAACACATCACTCATTATTAAATACAGTGAAAGTTAGAATTCAATGTTGTAGAAGTGGTAGGTTAATCACTGATGAAGCTACTGTAAAGGTTAGACTTGTGAACCTTTATGTGAAATATAGAACACTATAGCTGTAACAGTTTGTTAATGGATACACAAGATAAAATGATGTGGAAAGTGAATTCAAAAACAGAATGCGGGAGAAAGGGCAGTAAATATGTAGAGCTTTAGAATGCATTATGAACTTAAGCTGTAATCAACTTCACAGATTATAAATACAAGTTGTCCTACCAAGCCTCATATAACCACAAAGAAAAACCTATAGTAGATACACCAAAGTCTTAAACTTCAAAACAAAGACTGTAATAAAAGACAAAGGTCATCGACAATGATATAAGGATCAAATAAGATATGCTTATAAATATTTATGTGCCAATATTGGAGCACCTAAATATATAAAGCAAATATCAACAAAGGGAAAAATAACAGTGCGATAGGGCAGGTGGAGACTTTAATGCCAACCAATATCGATGGACAGATAACCCAGACAGAAAAGCCCATGAGGAAACAAATACCCAAGCAATCTTAAAGCTGAGGGCATACTTCCCAATGTCAAAGCATGTTGCAAAGTGATAGTAGTCATGCAACCAGGCCTGAAGGAACTAAAAGCTGATCCCTAGCTCCTCACAGGTCACTAGGAGTGAGATAAGGAGAACTAGATGGACAGGGCAACATTCTCTATTTTGTTCCTGGAATAGAGAAATTGTCCGAAGACAAAGCAAGGAGAGGAACTAACAGTTACCACAAGACTGACGCAGCACTCCCTTTTTAGATTTGCAAAATAACTGTAGCTCTGCCCCTAGGCATATTAATAATTTTGCTTATAGCTTAAGACAAAATGATGTCCTATTAAGGGTCTGCAGGAACATCATGACCAGACCTGTGCTGACGGAAGTCCGCTGATTAAGGATGGGGAGCTTCACAACCCTCCTGACACCACTGCTGCAATCTGACGTCCATCATTATCTGCCACCTGCTCTCCCCTCCTGCTCCCTCTTTCCCTAGCTTGACGGGAGCTAGAACTCAACCCTGAGTTAAGAAGGGCCTTTAGGACAATAGTCCCCCCACCTTTCAAACTGCTAGCTGGAATAAAGTGCTTTCTCTACTCAACACTGTCACTCAATGTACTGGCTGAACCAGGTGACAGACCTGAACATTCATGGTTACAGTCAAAATAGTACAGTGTTGTCATGAGATGACACATAGATCAATGTAACAGCCTAGAAATATGTCTACATATATGGTTAATTTACAACCGAGGAGCCAAGTATATACAATGGGGAGAAGGGCTGTCTCTTCAGTTAATGCTGCTGGAAAAACCGACAGCTACCTGCAAAAGAATGAGGCAAGGTCACTTTTTTATATCATGCACAAAAAGTTCACTCAAAATGAATAAGAAGAACTGAAACCATAAAACTAGGTAGAAAACATAAGTGGTAAGCCCCTTGACATTGGTCTTAGTGATGATTTTTTGGATTTGGCAACAAAAGCAGAAGTCAACAAGTGGAACTAGAAACTAAAAAGCTGCTGCACAGTAAAGGAAATGAGCAAAATGAAAAGACAACCCTTCAAATGAGACCAAAGATTCATCAAAGCAAATATCTGATAAGGGACTATTATCCAAGATATATAAAGAACTCATCCAATCCAATAGCAAAAAAAAAAAAAAAATCTGATTTTAAAAGTGGGCAGAGGATCTTAATATAAGTTTTTCCAAAGACAGAGGGGCCAACAGGTACATGAAGAGGTGCTCATTAATCATAAGGGAAATGCAAATCAAAAAGCCACAAGGAGATAGCCATTCCAACAGGGGGGATCTGATATTATCAAAAAGTGTTGGTGAGGATGTGAAGAAAAGGAACTCTTCTCCACTGTTGGTGGGAGTGTAAACTGGTTATAGATACTGTATAAAGGTTTTTCAAAAAATTAAAAGAACTACAATATGATCCATCAACCACACTCCTGGGTATTTTTCTTAAGAAAACAGTTACTGGAAAAGATATCTGTAACCCCATGTTCAGTCCAGCAGTATTTATAATAGCCAAGACATGAAAGCCACCTGTGTTCATCAAGGGATGAATGGATAAAGGTGATGTGATATATTGAGCCATTAGAAGAAGGAAATCCTTCCATTTACAACATGAATGGGACTTGAGGGCATTATGCTAAGCACAGTAAGTTAGAAAGAAGTACTGTATGATCTCATATGTGAATTTTTTTTTAAAGATAACTCAGAGAACAGATTGGTGGTTGCTGGTGGTGGCTGGTAAAAGTTGTAGAAATATTATCTTCAAGCCATAAGACAAATAAGTCCTGTGGATAGAATGTACAGCACGGCAACTATAATTAATATTGAATTGTATAATTGAAAGTTGCTAAGAAAGTAAGTCTTAAAATTATAAGAAAAAATTATAGAGATGATGAATATCAACTAGGATATTGTGATCATTTAGCAATTTATACAAATAGTGAATCATCCTGCACACCTGAAAATACAATGTTATATGTCATTTATATCTCAAAGAATTGCAATAACTAATTGAGAAACAAAAAAGCTACACAGCTACACTTAGGTAGTCTCATGTCGATTATATCAAAAGAACTAGAAAGTGTATATATTTTGCTGGTTATATTCTAACCTAGATTCCTTGAGAACACTGCATAAATACAAACACAAAACTAATTCCAAATCTAGCACAGAAAGCCTCTTATCAAGAGCATGGACCTTTTATGCCAACATTGTTGAGATAGCTTTAAAAATTTTTTTTTAAGTTTGATTCTGAGCATTGTTTTTATACCAAGTTAATGTAAAAGACTAAAGTCCAAACGAAGTAAGGACCCTTAGTTTTAGTAATTCAGTGTTATTATTGGTAATAGCATCTATTTTTTTCTTCCTCCAAAATCAGACTACGTATTCCTATGTGGATATTACTCCAGGGTGACATTATGTCCAGGAAGCTTTCTTACATGTCTTTAATCTTCTCATCTATGTGATAAGCTTATTTTTATTTTAAGAAAAGTTAATTTACCAAGAGCCTTTCATTTCACATTTATGTATTATCAACCAAAATAATTCAGAATCCCAATTTTTGGGGTGAGAACTGGAAGGATGAGGTAAAATAGAAGTTATAAGTTTCAACAAAATGGAATTTTCTAAATGATTTGTTATTCAAGTAGCTAAAATTTTATTTTACATAACCATTTTTATTTCCTGTTCCATCTTTTAAGTATTCTTTTCATTTATTCATAATTTTATCAATACTTCTGTGGTTTGGTATCTTTACTACGAGTAAAATTTTATTTAAAAGTCATACTAATTATGTACATTCATAAACATCAAAATACCAAATCGCACAGAATTGTCACAAGTGCAAAACAACTCCGGACAGAAGCCAAATCACCAAGACCTGAAATGGTCTTGTCTGGGTTCAAGAGTAAATGTTGGATATAAATTTCAACAGCACTTCTGTTATTCAATGCCATTAGTGTGTGCTCCCCAAAAGTATGACTCCTGACTTAGTAATTTTATGACTTCCTCTTTCGTTTGTTAAGCAAATGGTTAGAGTGGATTTTCACATGGAGGTAAGACCACTACCCCTGTGCAAGATACTTGGAAGAATCACTCAAGAACTATTCCTTTTAATGCTATTGGTTGGACTTCACACTATTTGAATATGTTTTTACTTCTTGGATAGTATTCTGAATCACAGTATCGGTGCTCAGAACTTTTGGTACCTTTCTGAAGATTAGAAAAAATCTCCCGTCCATCTGTCCTTGGATACTGGACTTCATAAAATTATTAGGATGATACCTGTATCCATTATTGCTGTTAAACCACCCAAAAACATGGCTTACAACAATTTCCCCTCCTGTTCTGTGGGTCAGCTGGGAAATTCCCCGTCTGGTTTACCTGGCCTTCCTCTTGGGAATGCATTACCTGGCAGATCAGCTGGAGTGGAAGATCCAAGAGGGTCTCTCTCATTTGTCTGCTAATTAGTGCTGGATGCTGCCTAGAGTGCTTGGCTTCACCCTTTGTAGGGCTGCCATTCCCCCGCAGTCTAGACTGGTTTCTCTACATGGTGATCTTAAGATAGTGATGGGCAAGGCACAAAACCGGAGAGTCCCCTTATGGCCTAACTCTGTAACTCACAAAATGTCCCTTCTGCCACACTCTAAGTTGTTCAAAGGAATACACAAGGCTAGCCAAGATTCGAGATGAAGGAAATGGATTTTACCTTTGATGAAAGAACTGCAAAATTATGTTGCTCTTCTTTTAAATTTATAGCAGCCTCTGAGCTGACAGCATTGAGGACTATTTTCCATTTTTAAAAAGATGTTCCTTCCTCCAAATACATCCAGGTATACAGTGGAAGGAAAAGTAGAATGGGATTGAACTCGAGTCCTATCTGACTTTTTGGCTGGACACATTCAATATATACAACCTGTGTAACTGTACTTAATGGCTTAGGTTCTTAAAGACCATCCTTAAAAGTCATGATGGATAGTGTTAAGATATTTTCATAAGGATACTTAGAGAACAAAATAACTCATATAAAGCATCTGGGCTCATGATTGGTAATCAATTAAATTCATTCTGAATCAGTCAGTATTTGGACAATACTGTGTTAATAGGTACATATTTAAAGTAGAGCAATGAAAAGGACTTGTGTGAAATTCTATTAGGAAAAGTCAGACTGATCTGTGTAGCATACAGATTACTAGGAAGTTCAAGATGAACATATATACAGTAGTCACTACTTAATGCATAATGGTGTTGAATTAGTGTTTGAGGATGGAATGAAAGATTGAGGAAATGATTCAAAGAATAGTCACTTGTCATAAATGAGAAAGACAACTTGCCTTTGGAAACTTTTGAATTTTGCATCAATGTGCAAGAAAACATGAACTTGAAATCCCCCCCTGCCTCAGATAATAGTGAGAGGTTTTTGCTCAGTCACTGAAATCTCCAATTCCATTTCAAAAGTTTGGCCCAGGTAGAAATCCAGTGAGTAGTCATGGGATAACATGTTTCTATGCATAAAGCTAATTGACATTTATGCTTTACTCTGTAATTATGGCCTCATTAGAGCTGATATCTAAACACCTTGGTGGGTTGGTTACTGCTTATCAAATGGTGTTCTGCTTTTTAATGCAGAAGAGGTGAAGTAAAGAAAATGACAATCCTTGACTTTCATATGGGAAAAACTGGCCGTAAGTTCTCTCAATTTAAAAATATTTCCCCAGAAATGGATTAAGCAGATACTAAAAGAATTAAGGTCTCTAAAAAGCCATCCAGGACAAAGCCAGGAAGAACTGTTTCCTCTAGTTAAGTTAGCATCCATCCCAACAGTAAATTAGAGTCCACTTGGAGAGATCTGATCTTTTTCTTAGATGCTTCATTAATCCAGTTTTATTCTGTTTTAAAGTCATTTAGGTCAATATTACTTACTGATTAAATAGATGTTATAAACTACTAACTGTGTACTCTTTTGTGATTTTGATGACCACATATAACCACCCTTTCTAAATATTCAAAATATTTTTCCAAAGGCTAAACCAGTTCACACAAACCAGATTCACCAGAGTATCAGTTGTCATGTTTATTGTAACCAACATAGAAAAGCTTTGTGAAGCTCAGAGAATCCAGAAGACCACCTCTTCCAATTGTGCACATCAGTGGTTCAAACCTATGCACTCTTGTGAAAGGATGAGGACTATAATGTAGAACATTAAATTCAGTGATAGCACTTGGGAATATTTTGTCTAGTCCTTTTTCCTGACTGTGCGTGTATACATGCAGCATTTAGCAGTGGGTGGTGGGAGTGACAGTAGCAATTCTGGCAGTGTATTATTTTGGCAAGACTCAATTCCACTCAATAGTATTAAGTACCTTATTTTTGTCACTCATAGTGCTAAGCATGTGGGGAGATAACTGGCAGTGGATAAGTTAGCTACAGCATTTGCTACTGTGGTGTTTACACTGTGGTCATTTATTTTAACAGGAAATCCTTGAGAGTTATAGATCTCTAGATTGATCAGGCATTAAAACCTTATGCCCAGTGACAATGAAATAAATCAGAAGGACAGGCATCAGCTTACAGCCTCACGGCATATAGTGACAATTCCAAGACATCGTGGGTTTAAGTTCCTAGTACTACAATTTACCAGCTGTGTGATCTTGAAGCCCTTTCTTTGTAAGCCTTGGTTATATTATACATACATACACACACACATACTTCAAAGGATTATTGGACTTCTTAAATGGAATAAAACATGTAAAATGCTTACATTTGTATCTCAATGCTATTAGCATTTTCCATCTTACTGCATAGTCATCTCACATTCTAGAGGTTGGAGTGGATAGAGTATCTTATATTCTAACAAGGTATGAGGATTCCTGTGTGTCCACATCATTGGCAATACTATATAATTTCCAGATATTGCAAACTGGAAGTATGTTGGAAATTTTGATTTCCATTTCTCTTATTAACTGTGAAGTTGAGCATTGTTTCATTTTTCCTCTTAGCCATTTAGGTTTCTATTAGTGTGAATCAATTTTTCATACCAGTTAGCTCCTTTTCTGTGGTTTCCCCACCTTCTTGCTTGATTACAGGATATCCTGATACGCTTTAAGTATTAAATTCTTGCGACTTTTAGGTGTCATACTTTCTCATTTTAGGTTTTATAGCATACTGCATTGAAAATAAAACATGTTTTCAAGTTTATTCAAATCTATTTTTAACTTTATTGTATGTACTTTTTATGTATTATTTTAAAAGATACCTCTTTATATACTGTCCTTGGTTTTCCTATTTGACTTATGGTTTCAACTTTCATTTTTAGGTTGTGAGTTTTGCAGTTTTTTCCATGTCTCCTAGAAACTGGATTTTTTTTTTTCCTCCCACAGATGGGCCAGTTTTCTCAGCACTTTGCTAATCCATTCTTGCCGCCCTCCACCCCCAAAAGGCCACCCTTACCTCCCAGGTCCCATGCATACACCTCTGTCCTAGGCTCTCTTTAGCTGCTCTCTGTTGGATCCCTCCTGTGCTTACAGAACACCGTGTTACATGCTATAGCGTAACCTATTGGGCAGGCCAAGTCCTTCCTGTTTGTTCTTGCTTCCTGGTTATTTGTATATTGTTTGGAGAGTTTGTTTCACAAGATTTCTAAAAACTATTTGTTTAAATGTAGATGATCTGATAAAATTTATTAAGATAGCCAAAAATAACATCTTTACATTAATACAATGAATTAACAGCATTTTATTCTTTTAAATCTAAGAATTTTAAGTGTTCCCATAAAGGCCTATGTCGTCTTTGGTTAATTCATAAATACTTTACCTAGGTTTTCATAGTGAGCAGTATTATAAGTTAGTTCTTACATATCTTTAATAATAGGAAATATCAACTATAATCTATCCAGCAAACTTCTTGAACTGGCTTGTTTAAAGCATTTGTTGCGTTACATCTGTTGAATTTTCTGTGTGGGGATGACTGTAACTTAAAAAGACAAACTAAAAAGGGTTTTTTATACCTATTCCTGATAACTCCAGGATAAGTCATAGTTTTAATACACTCTGATAATTAGTATTTCATTGGGTTTTTATATCTATGTAGTGAATAGAATAATAACCTTATCATTCTTATCCAATATTAAAACCAAGATCATAGTAACCACATAAAGTTAATGTGCTAGTGGCTCAGTTTGAGTTCCCCAAAGAGCAGAGCTTGAGATAAATGGGTTTAGGAAGAATATTTGGGAAGGGATCCAAGAGAAGTGAGATAAAGACGGGCAAGAAAGTAAAGCCAAAAAACAGGTGTTACAAAGCTTACTGCTAGGAAAATGGGGACCAGTTTTGCTCTAGGTCCCCTGAAAGGCAGACTGAATGTTGTCTAGAAATATGTCTGTAGGATAGTCAAGGGGAGTGTCTGTCAGATCCTTTCTTATAGATTGAAGCTTGGCTCTGGGAACATTATGCTCCTGCTACTTTTAAGCTACACTTGTGTGTAGATCTGCCAGGCCCTTGAATGACTTGACAAAAAGATAGTCAGCATGTGAGATGGCAGGTGTGTCTGAGCTCGACTTGCAACTGTCTAATATCTGCTATGTATATCGGAGGTGGGCTGAGAGGATATGACATGGGTACCAAAAGTGTTTGCCACAGTCCACTTCTTTTCTCAAATCCACTTACGTTCATTTTGGTCTCAGTTTTTAAGCTTGAAGTAAGCTTTTGTATCTGTTATAGCCAAAAAGAAAGCCAATTTGTAACTGGCTACAATCAATATTTCTGCAAATGACTTAAGGCTATTGATTTATATTGATCCTTTTTCTCTTCTATCCATTTTAGACTTCTCAGCCATCATGAGCATTTCTGCTGGTCTAGGTAACTTTCCAGGTTGGGGTTGTCCTGACCTTTAACTTTGAGATGCCTGAATCCTTGCTCTTATCAATTCATGGTTACTAAAATTGTCTATTCATCCTTATCACCAAGCAGGGAAGTACCAAAGAAATGCCCCCAAAGTTCTCTTACGAAATATGAAAGTATCTGCAAATTGAAACAAAACATCCATATTACAAGATAAGTACTACTTTTGTATACTTTACATTGTTTTCCAACATGATGCCATTAGTGTATCATGAGAAGCTTGTTATGAAATTTCTGTAGAAAATAGTACTTAATAGCTGTTTATCACTTGTATGAACTGTAATTGAGTAAATATTTTAAGTGTTTGAGTATATGTCCTTAAAATAAATATTAGTATCCTAATTGTGGAAGTACTAAGTCAAAAAGAATGGACATTTTTACAATTTCTAATACACTTCTCTGTTGTATATACATGTCCTTCCACACTGTAATAAAATGTAAATTTAAGGAAAAGTGATATACATTGTAAAAATTTTAGTGAGCTATTTCCTCATGGAAACATGAAGTATATAAATTAAGCCAGGTTTTTATTTTAAGTGAGCACAGAACTCAACTGAATGCCAGTAAGATCTTAATCCTATTGGCCTTGATTAGGCACCAACATGAATTATGTGTTGGTAAACATTACTGCCCTGACTTAGCATTAAGGTTGATTTTCTTTACTCTCCATCCATTTTATTTGAAAAGAATCCTAGAATCCAAGAATTTTATAATATTTTCTTTATCTCCCAATCTAGAAGTTATTTCCTTTTATTCTAATTCCAGAAGCATTTTATGGGTGAAATAGTGCTACAAAAAAAATAAAGTACTAATAAACATTCTCTAGAATAGTTGGTGCTCCAGTTTGTATCTTCAATTCACTCCCTAAGATCAGGCCTATCATACATTCAAATAAAATGTGGGGAAAAAAATCAATTGTTCATGTTTCCAAATATTTCTACTTACTGACTTTTTTCATTTTTATTGAAACCCTTTGGGATTACAGAGGCATAAAGATACAGATGAGAAACTTCTAACTTCAATCTAAACTTCAATACTACTTTGAAAAATGGTCCCTGTACAAATTTTTCAGTCACTAGTAATTTAAGATCAATCCCTCTTGGTCTTTTAAAAAGATCTCTAAGTGTTCCTTTCTGTCTTATTCAGGAAATCAATAGATATTGTCACTTGTAAAATATGAACCATTTTAAAAAGTGCTTTCCCAATACTCTGTAAGAATTGCTACAGCAAGAATAAGTGTTTAAGTGACCTGCCTATTTTCATGAAACTGAGTAGATACTGAAACAAGACTAGATGTATGATTTTCTGGTATCTTACCACATATGTCAGGCATTTCAACCCGAACACGACAATCCTACTAGAAAAATATCTCAGAAAAACTGATGCTTAAGACATTATAAGGTGCATAAAAAGTTATTCCCTCTAGATTTTCTAAAATTTAAATACTTCATTTTGATCAGAAATTATATTTACTACCTAAGCTTAAAATGCAGAGGCAATTTACTCCTACTTGAGCCTATGGTAAACTTGATTTCATTGAATGACTACATAAGAATGTCCATATTTTACATAGTCTGAAAATCTACTTTTGAAAAGAGTCATTATGTACAATATCAGTATTTTAAGGATCAACATGACAAACTCCATGAAGAATACAGAAGCATTAACCTTCAAAATACTTTGAATCTAACATTTCAAGAGAGATTATTAGGCTCTTCCTTATTCTTGACTTCTAGAAAGCAATAGGAGCTCCCCATGCCACTCACAAACACCCAAGCGGACTTTCTCAACCACAGGGGTCAAACTATGACTCAAGTTAAATTGAGCCTTCTGTTTTTATGAATTTTCATTGCCACGCAGCCTTGTCCTTTTATGTGCTCTCAGTGGCTGCTTTAATTATAACACCGCCGAGTAAAATAGTTGAGACAGAATGCATGGCTAGAAAAGCAGTAATATTTGCCCTTTTAAAGAAAAAGGACACTGACCAAGGCTTTTTGAGGAACATGCCTCACTTGCCAATTCCATGTTGTCATATGCTTATGAAGGTATTTTTAAACTAAAAAGCTATCTGACGTATTTGTAGATAATAGATGGAGTTGAATTTCTCAAGAAAAGTTACATTAAAAGAACAATTATGCTGGATTACCTGTTATCAATCTGATATCAGAACTGACTCATTTTAAGCATTCCTTAGGGTCAGAAAATACAGGAGCTCTGTTTTGTGTAATTCTCTTTTCTCTATGGCTTTAGGTTGGAATTTCCCAATGAAAGAACTACTTAAGATTTGGATGTAGGATGAGCGGATATCAACCTAGAGACAAGTGGGGTCAGACATGTGGACAAATTCATAGCAGATTAGCTACTGAGTGTGCAGGAACTACTACCTGTTAGAGGGCTTCAGGCTGAAAGCAGTGAGGGCTCCCCTTGAACTGAGATTTGCTGCAACTTCCTGAAAAGTCTGTGAGGCCATCTTCATTAATGCTTCAGACCAAGAAATCATCACTGACAATTCATACATTAAAATACTTATGATTTATCAAGTGGCTTATTTCCCTGAACCTTTTTTTAGTAACAAACATGTACCTAGGAAAAAGATGAATTTAAAAATGGCACAGGCATGTGCACACTGACCCGGCTAGATTTGAAACTAATCGTGACTTCACAGCTCACACAAAATAGGACACTAGGGGTTCACAGCGTGCAGGAACTGAGAGTAGTTACATGATCACTCCACTTGCCTGAACCCAAATTCATAAAGAAAGGATTTGGGAGGCTAGATAGCAATGGAATAATGAACATTAAGGGTAAAACACTTGAGATGAGCTTACTATTCCTCGATACAAAGAACTTGAAGCAAACAATTGGCAATATCTGGCCTTCAAATTCCCATCTCTACTCAAGTAGAAAGCAAGATGTCGATTAAAAAAAAATGACCTCATGCAGCCATGGCTCAACTCTACATTTTTAAAAACAAAGTCTTTCCCTTTTAGTGGCTGAATTATAATGTATTCACAGCTGTGTCACTTGTCCATGTTAGCATTAATGTGTTAGGAGTGGAACCACAGGAGTAGAAGGGGACAATCTGGTCATATTCCAGTGAATGAGTACTTTGACCTCCAAATAAAGATAAGCTACCATTGCTTGTAAAAGTATCACTCTCTCCCCTCCTAAGGAGGTTTTTACCCAAGTACCCTGTCATCACCTCTGCTGAATCAGTTAATACCTGGCAAGGATACTCATGGTTCAAGACCCCCATGAACTCTTCCTCGGTTTGAGATGTTCAGATAAACTCAAATTTAAGCTGTTTCAAGCTAGATGCGTCTGTCTCAGGAGGATGGCCAAGTACACAAAAGGCAAGGTTTTGCCAATTTATATGAGCAGAAACTTGGCAGATAAGTGTGGAAATGGATTTTAAGGTTACAAGACCTAGGAAAAAGGGTTATAATTTGGGACTGGGCCAAATGCTTTGATATAGGTGCACTAAACAGAATCCAGGATGACTTTAGCACAAGTACCTAGAAATAGCTTCAAAAGTGCTTGGTTGACTGAAGCCTCATTCGCAGCAGTGGGTTATCTAAACAAAGTTGAGGTAACAAGATTATAATATAAAGCTAGGAAACCAAACTGTCAGGGATACAGAAATAATTGAATTTGATTTACTATTTAAAATCTATTCAAATACTCGAATTTGTTCCCCAGAACACTGAGAGGATGCTCTCTCCATCACACTGAAAAATATGTTAGTAATAGAAGACCCAGCATATTTGAAAGACCTACACTCTTAAGGCCAAGGAAGACTGTGAGAGCTATCAGCTTCAAAAAAGCGTCCCTGAACTCACCTTCATGAGATCCTAGAACTTTAGTTGACATGTAACTATTGGAGACAAGGTGGTCAGGGCTACTGCAGGGAGCCATGGGCCACAGAAGTCACAGGTCTGACTGCAGAGCTTTTTGGTGGTGGCTAATTTTCATGTTCTCCTGAGCTAAAATTAACAAGCCATCTATACAAGTCCTAGTTGATCAGTCTAAGGGAAAAAAACTCAAATCTTGAATTGCGAAGCCTAATTTTCCTAATATGTGCAGAGCTCCTAAACAAAAATACGTATTAAAAAAAGGACGTATTTGCAAGCAGTTCATAGCAAAGGAAATGCATGTAGAAACCTCCCTATAGATTATTAGCTGTCATTTTTTAGAGCTGGTAACAGCTTCAGTGGTTTGTTTCAGTCAATTACATTCAACCACTTTTGTGCTTTTGACTTATGATCAATATTTTGAGGAAGCTAACAAAGGTAAATTCCATGACAAGAAATATGGTGGACTATGTATTCACAATTCAAATGATTATGCTTAAACTCATTTGTATGGCAGTTTCTCTCATGAGTTTTATTTAACTGAAATAATGTACCATTACTGGGGCTAGTGGAACAATCTAGAAGTATTGGGGTATACAAAGAAATATATAGTGATCAGTACATCACTGCTTCTCTGATAGTTTTCAGTTAATCATGTTGCACTTATAAGGGAAACTCAATGACACCTCTTACCATGTTTGGGAGAAATAATTCAAGAAGAGTGGTATAGAGGTGCCAAAAGATACTGTCCATATTCTTCAAATTAGAATAATGGGTGAAGTCATATGTGCAAGAATGACTACTTCAGAATTAGACTCAACTGTCCACCTCTGATGTGGTTGTGGAAGGCAAACACACCTCTAAACATTCAGGAAGGGCCTGATCCTAAACTTACAGAAGGACAGATGCCTGGCTGAAGGAGAACCCTAGATGAGCTGAATATGCCTAGTTCATTCTGCTTCTCAAATCCATTAGTCAAACAAGTTATTCTCTTTCCCTCAAGGCTACCCTTCAAGTTCCAAACATTGCCCCTGTAAGAATGATTTAGACTTTGTTCTCAGAACTCAGAGATGGGTCAGTATAGTGCATGTACTTAAAGGCACTTTATGCAAGCAAGGTTTTAATAATATTTATTTCCTTATTTTCCACATGTTTCCATATTATCCAAATAATCAAATGTCTCACAATAGATTAAATGGCATCAAGATATTTCAATAACATGCCTAAGTATATAAAGACACTCCAAATAAGACAGTCTATTATTGGTAATAGAATCATTTATAAAATACAAACCTTTCATGGTCATACTCCCAGGAAGAAAGTTCAAATGTTAGGTGTCCTTGAATTTGTTAAACATTAGAGTATGCTATCAACTTAACCATGTGTATTAAAAGCTGAAAGAAATTAAAGTTCTCCCTCTCATTCTGTCAGTCTCAGCTGGAGCTGCTCTTGGTGCTTAAAGTAAAGCTTTTTAAAAAAAAAAAAACTGTGGATGATCTATTGCAATAAAAGGAGTCACTGCTATAATATCAGAAGTTAAATTGACACTAGGTAGGTAGCCTCTTTTTAGAGAATTCAGTTACCAGGAAAGAAGATCATTACTATACTTGCCCCATACTAATCTAATTTAGAAAAGACAACATCAAGGCCCTAATGTACTACCTCAGGCTAAATTGTTGCCATAATACACAGCCCACTGCCCCATCCAAACACATAGCAGTATTCAGTAGCAAGAGAAAGTCATCTTGTTTGGAACCTCATTGGGATGCCAGTTAGTCTATGCCAGTGTATAGGATCAACTCATAGGAGAGTCCTTCTTAGCACCTATAGAGGACATTACATATTTACTATATCTCTGGGGTGAAGAGGTTGTAGAGAGATGAGAAATACACCCACACCTGCTACCTCCTCTTTCCCAAAGTGGCATTTGAAATATTGCTTCCTTCTTGCAATGTTTATGAGTTGGAGAGGATAGTCCCATTCCCCAGGATTTGAGATTACTTCTTTCTCCACCCATTACATCCAAAACAATTTTAAGATTTGCTTCTGGTCCTCAGGAATTGATCTGTTTAGTCAAACAACCTTCACAACATCTTGGCATCAAACCTTACTTGACCCGTGCCATAGAGCCTACCAGCCATCACCTCTTGAGATAGCAGTCTAGGCCAGGGTTCTTCACCTGAACTGTACATGAAGACCATTTGAGAGTCATTTTAAAAACACTGGCCTCAGGTCTTCCTATTTAGTTGGTTTGGTGCCTATTTTTTTTTTAAAGTTCTTCTGTAATTCAAATATGCAGACAAGTTTGAAAACCACAGGTTTAGCCTTTTTGAAGCCGCCCCTTAGTGATATTCTTCAAGCACATTTATTTCAACTGGAAAGTCACTAACAGATTCCTGAGATGAACCAGCTGATACTTCTGAGGTCTGGTTCTCAGACCAGTGAAGATATTCTTTTGCTCTCCAAGATCCTCTCCTTTGCATTTTAATTTCACACATTTTCAGACACATTCCTTCAAGAACCAGGACATGCTTATACACCCACCTCTAAAACCTGCATCAGATCAAAACTTGCAAAATTAGTCACCATTTATCACTCTTTGGGCCAATCGCAAGCCACATAAATCCAAGGTTTATTCCAGACCACTTTCCTCTCTGGCTCCAAGCCTAAACTTGAGGGGCAGCTGATCTTTTTGAACCTCAAGCCAATTATTTACAGCTGGAGATCTCCCTAGCACTGATACCAGACACCAAGTGCAAAACGCAAGCTCTATGTGCTTTTGTCACCTACAGAGTTGAACTCCTGCACATACTATATTAGTTTCCTGCGGTTGCCATAACAAATTACCAAAAGATTAGTGGCTTATAACAAATCAGATTTACTTGCTTACGGTTCTGGAGGTCAGAAGTCGGAAATGGCGCTCCCTGGACTAACATGAAGGTGTTGGCAGACCTGTGATCCTTCCGGAGCTGGAGGGGAGAATCTGCTCCCTCACCTTTTCCAGAGTCCGGAGCCACCTGTGCTCCTGCCTGGGGTGGGCCGTGCGTCCCTCTCCGCCAAGCCGGCGACCACAACACTCCGCTTCCGTCAAGGCAGCTCCTGCACTTCGCCTGCGCCCTCTTCACTTTATAAGGGACGCTCGTGGTAGTCGCTTTGGACCACCTGGATAATCCAGGCCATTCTTTCCATCGAAAAGCCAGCTGATCAGCCACCTTAAATTGTTTTCAGCCTTACTTCCTCCTGGCCACGTTATTCCCGGGTTCTGGGGATTAGGACATGACAGCTTTGTGGGCGGGGAGCACGTTTTTTTCACCAGGCTCAGGCTTCAGAATTACAAACAAATGGGCAGCTATGAAAGCCTGTGTCTGGCGTCAAATAAAATGGCCTCTGCAAAAGGCCAGGTCCACAATACCGTGCCTCTTTTTCCCCCCAAAAGCCTCAATCCCTGCACATATTTTGCTCTCTTCAAGTTTTCTCCATTTCTCTTAGCTCTGGAGATTTCTCTATTGATGCACCAAATATTGATAACATACACCAAACTGCAAGTTCTGATCTCCTCCAAAACTCTTGGCAGAAAGTAAGAAAGTATTTTACTGAATTCAACATGGTGTTCAGGATGCAGTCAAGTTTTAATATTTTGAATCCATTGTTGAGGGGTTTTTATTTGTTATAAGAATATCAGATTACTATGAAACAGTAAATCCTTTTACTCCAAATAAAAAATCAGACTCCATTAAGACTTTTTAAAAATTTTCTGGTGAATCAATAATAACTACTCCAAAAGGCAACTGCCACATATATCCTTGGGACAATAGTACACAGATATTTTTTATTCATGGCACATGAGCCCCTTATCAGAGGGGGCTCTGCTTCTGCTTCCAGGACTTGGAGTGGTGGAGATCCTGCCATGTTTAGGCATACATACCATCTAGAATATGTGGGAACTACAGATGAGGACAAGACCTAAAACCACTAAATTGCCTTGAGCCTGCAATTAACAACATCACTTCTGACCTGATAACATGACCCCAGCATAACTGTAAGGGAGTCAAATAATACCTGCTTAGCACTCTGTCTGTGCACATAGAAATTCTAAAACATAAATCCCAAGATTATTCATCTCTTTCATGCAAGTAAATTCCCCAGTTATTTAAATAAAAAAACTAGTAGTCAGTCATCCTGTATTGTCTACTTTTCTCATAACTCACGTTCATCAGAATGCATACATTGATGCATACACAGGATATGCCCAAATCAACCACTTCTGACCACATCCACCAATACCACCTCTTCCCAGTGGATTTGGGTACAAAGTGAAATCCTTTTTCTGTTGATTACTTTTAAGTTATATGTTTTAAGTGGCATGGATGTCTATTCCAGTGTGTGTGTTTGCATGTACATAGTGCATATACAAACAATATACACACAAAAAACACTTCCTGATGATACACCTAGTTATTTAATAGCATTTATTCATGTATGGATACATAGTATACTTAGTAAAGCAAAGTATTACTGGTCTAGAAAACCCACATAAAATGTAATATTACATAGTTTAAATTCTTGAGATTTTAAGGAATGTTGAAACCCTGTTTCCCAAGAACTTGGTTTTTTCAAATATCTGCTAACCAGTTCTTTTGATAATATAATTATCGATATTAGAGAAGTGTATGGTAAGGTGGGTGAAAAGAAAAATTTCTTAAACACATGTAAGCCACCCACCTTGAAAAGAATTTAGTATTATTACATATAAAAGTATGTGGCCAAAATTTGAGTGTGCAAAAAATTCAATTATGTTACATTTAATTTATATTAACTTAGCCTGGTTTAATTACTGCTGCCTACTAGACATACAATTATGAAGATGAAGTATACTGCCTGTTCTGAGTCCTGCTGTAGAGGAAAAGAGATGTATGTATTCATAAATTAGTACACTGTATTGTCAGCCACGACACAATAATGGCGTGAAAGGGAGCTTTTCCAGGAAGTTATTAATAAAATAAGTAACCCTTGCATTAGCCCCAAAAGAGTGCACAAAATGTTAAAAAAATAGAGAATAGAAGAAAAATATCCAAGGAGAAAAAAAACAAAGATATTAAATTCAAGTAAGAATGTAACTAAATAATAGTACATTATTTAGTTACATTCTTTATGTAACTAACATTCTTTTTATGTCAACTAAGATCAGTAACAATGGCCTAATCTAAGAGCGAAAACAGATCGTATGATTAATCTTTAGCTATATTTTAGTTCCTAAAACACATTTACTATTAATTTCCATTAAAAAATATGGTGATGACTTAATAATGACTTTTTTTTATTCATGCATTTATCAACCCTGAATTTTCAATGCTAAGGATGCCTTTATAGCACTGTTGGAAGGACACTGCTCAGGGAGTTTTGGCCTCCTTGCCCCTAACATTACTTGCATGATTTGTTTCTTATCAGATTGGTTACAAAAAGCTTGACTGTTTTTGTGTCTAAATATAGAGCAGAGCCTCCTAATTTAGAGAGGATATTTAAATTACATAAAGAATCTGTTAGGTTCAATTTCAACTCTGCATTTGTGTATTTATTTCACACCCATCTGTTGGGAAGTATTTAGGTTTTTTCAATTACTCTCTAACACTAAATAGCATTGCTACATTATGGATGTTTTTACTTCTATTTTTTTCCCTTCAGTTTCCTTAGGAAAGAAGCACAGTTGAGACAAATTGTGTGAATATTTTTAATATCTTTGATACACAGTACCAAATTGCTTCCCCAAAAGCTGTGCTAATTTCCATTCCCAGTACAGAGGTAATTATACTTCTTTCTCTGTTCTCCTCTCTCAATTAGAAGTACTTTACATGGTCAAATATCCCTTCCTGTGAGATTCAGACTAAAGTGTCAGGAAGTTTTTACATGAAGCAAATCGTTTTAATCCTAATTTACAGATGACTTGAACTGTAAGACAAATAAAACTGTTATCCAGAGGAACTATGAATAAAATTATATAGAGAGACTTTTGCCGTGGTTTGAAAACAATGGCATAGCAGGATGAGTTAATAAGAACCACCTTGCCTATTGCAAACAGCTTGTACTGCCAGACAAACATGTGAAAAACAAAAACAAAAGTAAATCCAAGTTTGCGCTTGAAAGAAAGAACAATTCCATTTTTCAGAAGTTCCTCAGCTACTTCCTAGAAACAGAGCTGGGAACAGGGATTCAGGTACAGATGATTTTTTTCAAGATTGCTTTGCAGGAAAAGCCTGTAAAGAGCAAACGAAGCAGGACAGAAAAGGAGAAAGCTTTGGCATGACCCACAGGGACGACTCTGGCAGACAAAGCACATAACAGAATAATGCACTCTGTGGGGCAAGGGTTTATGTTTTTATAGTGTGACTTCAGTGGGGCACTGGCTGGGGCCTGGGGGTGTGGTAGTTAGGTAAGATGAGTCAGATGACTCCCCTCAATCAAAGGCAATTTGTTGGGGAACAGAGGCAGCTGTTAAGTCATCCACACTCTACACTCACAGCAGCAGGAGGACTGATATCCTGTGGAAGCAAAGGGTATCTGTGCAGGGCACCAGAGTGTTGGCTACAAGACCCTGAGCTTGGAGCTGTCAGTTTGGAAAGCATCTTGTCTTATAAAAGAAAAGGAAAGCACTCTACTTACTGACTCAAACAAAGCAGGAGCCTTTTCTCTCCATGTGACACTGTTTGGAAAATAGAAAAAAGTCTTCTACGAGAAATACAAATCTCAAGCTTCCTCCATGCATGGATGTGAACAACAAATTTAAAGTACTCACATGTTAAAGTAAATGCCAAGCCTGGAAATAAATGTACAAACTGACCCTGCTTTGGTAATACCATTGAAAAGCCCAGCAGAAGTAACACAATGTTTTCTCTTGATTTTTCCAATACCCCCAAAACCTGGTTGGATGACGATGGTAGAACACGGAAAATGAGCTCACAACAAAAGATAAAATCCACATAAAGAACCATCTCCCATGAGGAGAATCAGTAGAGACCACACTCAGGAGGAATAGTATCCTAAGAGTGAAAAAAAAAAAATAGAACAATCTACAACAAGGCAACACAGAATTTTTAAAATAATTAAAGAGATCAAAGTTACTGTCTTTAAGTTTGGAGCATTCTTCCTAAGCCAAAACAGAGAAAATTAGAAGTCAAGTATTAGCTAGAAATAGCGAATAGCACTCCCTGTCACAAAGAATATTTGAAATATTTGCTTTTATACACCCTCCCATTTTTTTAAACATGTTACCTGATTATTGAATTTCCTGTCTAGAAAGTGATGTCTGTGTGTGTTTATATGTATATAAGGATATAGATATATGTGTTTATATATTAAGACCTTGAATTCATCACCTCACATCAATTTTGCCTGCTTTCTCAGAGTCCAGAGCCCTAACACAACCTTTCTAGAGGTCTAGA
Source organism: Manis javanica (assembly GCF_040802235.1). Lineage (NCBI taxonomy): Eukaryota > Metazoa > Chordata > Mammalia > Pholidota > Manidae > Manis > Manis javanica. The sequence goes on from NC_133164.1 coordinate 17,631,920, forward strand.
CTTGTCAGAGTGAAGGCAGGCGTATTTTGCTCTGCGAGAAGAGGGGTAATCTGTTTTCAGCCTCTGAGAAGTACCTGCAGAGAAGTACCAGATGGCCTCAATTTTAGAGCCTCCCCGGAATCCCAGCATGTAAATCAGCCTGTTCGTGTCGGCCCATCCTCAACTGAAAGATCACCTTTCCTTTCTCTGCTGTTTCAATTACTGTCTGTTCATCTGTTACCCATATTCAAAATGATGTTGACATCTGTTGTCATCTCTTTTCTTAATCAGTACCACCAGAGGTCTGTTTATTTATCTTAACAAATCGCTAGATTTTGTTTGGGCCCTCCTCAGGTTGCCTGTATTTCCCAGTTCACTAACTTACGATTTTAATTTTATTTTTCCATCCGTCCACTTGATTGGTCCTTATATCCTCATGTTTGGTGCTGGTCACATCCCCAGACCCTGTCACATAGCCTGTGCTTATTAATAGAAGGGATTTTGAACTTAGTGGAAGGGCTTATCCACATCTGAAGAATGTTATTCTTCTACTTTTGTTTCCCAAACCTCTTATATTGAAATATTAACTCTTGTAATTTTAGTCTTTTTTTTCCCTATTTATAAATATAATGACTAAGGCTAAAATTTTCTAAGCTCTGCATATATGTGAACACGTTTTTCCTTGGCCATAATCTTATGACAAAAGCATTCACTCCTTAACCATCAAGTGAAATACAGTACATGTATTATCTGTAGTGTTTCTTACATAGTTTTCACCAGTTTCAGGACGTTCCCATTCATTACTATTTACTGAAAGGTTTTAGCACAAGTGCAGGTTCAATTTTGTTAAATGTGTTCTCCTGCATATAATGACATAGTCAAATGTTTTTGCCCATTAAATTATATTGAACTGTTTTCAGACATCAAGCCAGGTTATATATTTTGGGGTAAACCCTGTTTGGTACTGAAGTACTATTATTTTAATATATGTTCCATCCAGTTTGTTAGTATTTTGAAGAATTTATTTATTAATGATAAATAGTGTGGTTTTGTCTATTTTGGGTATTAGTGTAATGCTGGCCTCATAAGGAGAATTGGGAAACATTTATTACTCTTCTATATTCTTCAACAGTTTGGGGATGACTGGTATCCTACCTTTAGTGTTTGGTATAACTTACCAGGAAAGCTCTCTGGAAGGTTTCTTTGAAGGTTTTTAACTGTGAATGAAAATTTCATTAATAGGTACAGGATTATTCAGGATTATTATTTCCTGAATAAGATTTAATCATTTGTATATTTCAAAGTATTTGAAATATTCCTCTAAGTTGTCAAATTTATGGATATAAGATAGTTGGTAATATTCCACCACATCTTTTAAATGCCAGTAAACCTGTAGTGATGACATCACTTTCATTTCAGAAACTTGTTATCTGTGTCTTCTCAGTTTTTTTCTTCATCACTATAGATGGAAGTTAATCAATTTTATTAAGCTATGTGTTCACCAAATTCAAAATGAAATAAAGTATCTAGTTATTCATATCCTTCAACAATAAGGCCAGATAGGCAGGTGGTTGTGGAAACCTTAGGTGGTTCTCTTAGTCTTTAATTATGAGTCTAAAGTTTGAAAATGTTAGTGTGTTACAGTGGATAATTACATCTTAAAAGAGTGCTATTTTTCCATTTTAAACACCTGATCATTTCAGCTTGCGAGAGTGGAGTAATACTGGAAAATACTAATGGCAATAGAGAAACTGCATTAATTCCAATGAGATAAGTGTGTATTCTCCAATTATTTCTGATAAGCCAAGATAAAATGTAAAATATCTACATTTATTGCAAACACTTTAGCTTACTGATTATTGTGATTTGCATTCTATTTACATTTTTGCTTTTCAGAGCTAAATTGATACCAATATAAACTGTACAAGAATTTCTGGGAATTAAGTTAGAAATAATTAGTCTATCTCTTATTATTCTATGTGCAAATATGTATTCTCCCCTTTAGGCTGGAGAGGTGGGGTATTTTAGAGTTTACAATACTTTATTTTCACAGGACTTACAAGGAAACCAAAGATAAGGTGGGAAAACTTAACCATGTCCTTGGTCCTCAGCAGAGAGCAAATATATCTGGTCATAAAATGGCCTCATATACTATGACAATTTCTCTCTGCTATGTGTTTTATAATCAAAATCATTGTAAGTTTATTACCTTAAAGTACAAATTCAATAACACATTAGACCTGTCTTTGAAGGTTTAGTAGCCTATCGAAGCCATAATACTAGAGACAAGATGCTTCAGACCAGGTCCAGCCCAGCCCATGTGCTTATCCAAGATAAGCTTATACCCTTATGTTTGGTGCTGGTCACATCCCCAGACCCTGTCACATAGCCTGTGCTTATTAATAGAAGGGATTTTGAATTTAGTGGAAGGGCTTATCCACATCTGAAGAATATTATTCTTCTAATAAGATTACTGTCACATGTATTTGATTTTGAGCCTGAATATCATAAAATGCATCATTCTTTACACTGACTTGAATTATGTCTCCTTATACCCTTGACCGCTCTGTGCTATTTCTGCCTCCTAAAGATGAGCAAAGCTACTCTAACCCCTTCCCAAATCACACCCACAAAATCTATCCAAAGACAGTTACAAATGAGTTTTCACCTTTAACTCCCTAATTCTAGAGATTGTTCTCCAGATATAATGCTTTCATGAGCCCTTATTATTTTACTTCTTTTTTAGTTATACTCAGATTTGTCATTTCACTTGGGTGTGGAACCAAATATATATATATATATATATATATGCAGTAGCCCCTCCCAAAGTATAAAGATAAATGCCTGAAAACTGCTATGAAAGCATATTATGAACATATCCATGCTGAAGTCTGAACCTTTGTACCTGTGAATTTGACCTTATTTGGAAATAGGGTCTTTTCAGACGTAATTGAATTTATATGGGGTCCTTGGTGGGGGAACTAATTCAATATGACTGCTATTGGTATATGAAGAGGGAACTTCAGACACAGACATACAGGGGGAACATCATGTGGAGACAGAGGCGGTCAGGAGCGAAGCATCCATAAGGCGAGCAATGCCTGGGGCTGCCAGAGGTGGGAGAAGCAAGGAAGATCACACCTCTGGAGATTCTGAAGGGAGCAGGGCCCTGCTGGCGCCTTCATTTCAGACATCTAGCCTCCAGAGTTGTAAAAGAACGCATTTCCATTGTTTTGAGCCACCTTGTTTGTGGTCATTTTTTGCAGCAGCTTTGGAAATCAAATCCAGGGTCAAAGGCATTATTAGCAAAGCAACTCACTTACTATAGTAATTTGATTTCTTGTCTTCAAAAAATAGATTCATGATGCTGTCCTCTGATTCCATCATCTCAGGGTCACTGGCTAAGGACGTATTCCAACTGTGGGCTTTTGTATTTCTAAAATTGGCCATAAGTGGTTAGTATCAAAAACTGGGGCAAGACAGATCTTCACAGAAGAAAACTGAAAGACAGAGCTGGGACCCAACAGAAAAAGTGTTTCTAGGTCTCTGTCTCTTTGGTCTGATGTACTAGGAATATAACCATGGTTGAAGGTAAACTTTCATTGTTGCGGGTTAACGATCTCATTCCAATTTTCTAGGTTTTATTTGTTTGTTTACTAGTAATACTGAATAGATAAGGAAAAAGATGTTCATTGAATGAAATAATGGTATTTAAAAAAAAACAAGTAAGAAATGCTGCTCTGGAAGTGGACTTTAAGATATATGAGAGTAAGGAGACACTGCAATCACAGAAAGAGACTTGAGGATTATTGTTGCAAGACTCTCATAGTGTAAGGTGGAAACTATAATCTAAAGGAAAATAACTATAGGCTTTTTGATATCTAAAGAACAAAAAGTTAATGCTGGAGAATCCACGGACTATTTTCAATGTATTAAGAAAAGAAAAAGGGCAAGGTGCTTGACATTTACTCTTGATAAGACTGTTGTACTGTTTTAAAACTTTTATGTTTATTCGGTTTTGTCTTAAGTGAAATGAACTTAATTTTTAAACCTTGAGTAACTAATGGGAAAACTAAAATTTTTTAAGACCTATTCATTTTTAATGGAACAAACACTGTGTAAGAGGAAATTACCTAAAGGGAGTTTAATGGTGGCAGCTTAGCGTCATCGCCTTAGGTCTGGTTCATTCTCCACAGTGTGTTCTCACGGGTGGCCTGAGAGCCTGTCATCTGCTCAGTCAACAGCCTCATTTGGAGGAAGAAACAGAACCAAGGTTTTTCTTCTTGCTTCAGAATTGAGAATAATTTTATTTTCAGAGAAATATCCAAATTCAATGAGGATATGTGCATATAAGTTAAAAAAATTCCAAAAATGATGTACTCTACTTATTGCCAAAATATGAGCCTAATTTATATTCATTTATACTGAAAGTAGGACACACTTGACAGCTATTAATCCATACAGTAATTAACATTAGCTTTGCAAGCAGAAGATAATATAAAAAGCTTATGCTGTGATATAAAATGTTTCAATGGATCATAATTAACACAACTTCAGTTTCTGATTAATCATTTTTTTCTTAGATTGTTTTATAGGTTATGCCTAATTAATGAAAATGAATGTAAAATTTTGGTGCTCTATGTTGGAAGTCCTAAATGAATTACCACGATTTCACTTTGCTATTACTCTTCATTTATTGATTAAAGTTTGGGTGGTTTCATATGAAATTATTATTACCACAAGGTCTTATTTCATTTAAAAAATGTTTGTACTCTCTAGACCTCTGAATAATATACTAAGCGTGTTGCTCTAGGGAGATTTAATTCTTACATCATACTTATTAACAACTTGGTATGTTCTTCATTTTCACTCTCTGATCAATTTTTTACACGAAAATAAATTTGAGTGTTTTATATTTCCTATCAAAACCTGTGCCAATATTCTAAGAAAACATTAAAAATACAGTGACATTGAAAACCATGTCATGATATACAAAATTTAAATCCTTAAATAAGTAATTGTTTTTTTCTAAGTGAAAGATATTTGGTAATTTACTACCACTAGAATTGTTAAAATATTGTTCTTGTATCCAGAATTCCTTCTTTATAATACCAAATATATCCTAATCATTGTTCTTTGGACTATTACAAATGCCAGCTGTATTTCTTTTGAATGAAAACATATGCTTAGAAATGACTGAAACAGTAAAGGTGCTACCAATGAAATGGTGATTTTGGTCCCTTTGTGGCTCCACAGAGGGCATTAAGTCAAGGTATGGATTCCTTTTATACTTGAGACAGATGATACTGTCCTATTTCATGAGGACAGATTACATTCCTGATCTATTTAATCACTTTAAATGAGTACCAATCTTTCAAAAAAATCTTTCAGAATTTATATAAAATCATAAATCATTACTGCAAAACAACTCAAAATGCATCAAAACCCTACTGATTAATGATGAATTTGAGGTATTCCCTATTTTTCTCTTTTTATCCCTTTCATCAAATTAATTTTCAAAGATCTCAATTATCTATTTGTAGTTCTCTGATTACCATCCAAAACAGATAATAGTTTATGCCCTGGAGTTAATAAACCCCTTAAGGATTCATATGAACCTCTGTAAGTCAAAAGCCACTCAGTGCATTTTAGCTTGGAGACAAAGATTACTGCTGAAAGAACATAATGCCTCTTTGGTTTGAATTTATATCTGGATTTTAAACAACCATAAAAGTCTAATTTTCTCAGAAATAATCTTGCTTAAGCAGAAACTCATCTGTATATCAATTTATTGGTAAAACTTTTATGGTAGCATTATTCATATTATTTTAGCAAGTGTCAGGATTTATTGACCATTTCAGTGTGAAATGGAAATCATGAATATACAAAGGACTACAGCATTCCTTCACTATCAATGAGGGTTATGTTCCTGGAAAGCACAAGAGAACTCACAACTGAAATATGAGAATGAGTTAACTCGTTCCAGTGGACTATATGTGTATATGGAGTCTTCCTGTCCAGAATCCGGAGACATCAAAACAAGTCATGCCCTCAGGCAGCAGGGTGTCCCCTCAAGAACCTCTTCCTTTCTCACCTAACAACAACAGGTCAGTTTATTTGGTTCTCTGGTTCTTTTCATTTCCCTGCTCTCCCTGAAATCTCTGCCTCTCTTCTGTTTCACCTTCTTGGATCTTGACAATATTCACAGTTGCACTGTGGGAAAAGAAGCTAAACCTGTACTTCTTCCCACTGGCTTTGACCTTGGGACAGACCTACAGCTGGGAGGTACAAAGATTTCCCAAAGGGTACATGGACATGGACAGTTGATATCCTCAACTTCACATGAAATGCTTCCCATTGGTTTCCTCTCCCATCTCACACTTTCCAATTGCTCTCACTCTGCTTAGCCACCCTGTCTTCTTATGCAGACATGTTTATGAGTGTAAAAATCCCTGAGGTACCTAATAAAGGAGTAATTCCAAATCCTTTTCCTTTGAGGAAGACCTGTTTTCCATTTTTTGAGAGAACAGATTTTCTCTTTCTATTCTTGAATGGGAACTAGAAGAGAGCTATTAGTCATGAAAGTCTGTATTAAAACAAATATTTCAATTGAAAAATGGATTCAGTCTTTCCATGTTAGAAAGCAATTCTAATTTGGCTACTCAGACAATGAGGCCTGGGTTTACCAATTAGTTTATATGGTGAAAGTTTTCATGAACATAAAAATTTTAATAAAAACACAGACTTAGAAAATGTGTATTGAGATTAAAAACAATTTGATATTCCATGTTATCTACATATTTAGATTAAAGAAAAAGTACCTCTAAGGGGAAAACTAATCTGTGTAGTATACTTCCTAGAAACTAACAACGTGATTGACTGGTAACTGGGCAGAAATCTTTTTACATTTCTTTGCTTTGACAAAATTGAAAGGAGTGGCAAATGGAATTTTCATACAATAAATCAATAAAAATTAACCTGTAATGATCAATCACTGTATGATTTCTATCCTATAACTTTAAGGGAATTTAAATCATTGGATGAAATATAATGAAACACCTTCCATTTTGTTTATATAAACAAGGTTTCTCAGTACTGGTGTCTTTAAAATATATTGCTATAAAATTTATTATGTACTGAGACTTCATTCTAATAATAAGAATTGTTTTCCCTGACATTAAGGTGAACATTTTTAATAAGTAGTCATTTGCAAAATTTATAGCATTTTATGTTGCTTTGATTAATCATCTACTACTAATAATTGAAATAGAAACTCATCCTGCATAATTTCTTTTAAAACTTGAAGACTTCTAATCATAGAAATAAAAATTGCATTTCAAGTGTAATGTGGAGTATGCATGAAGACTTATTCTCTTTAATGATGTTTGATAGAGGGATTAGTGAATGATGGCATAACATTCTGTTGGAGAAATTGAGTAGTAGTATGGGTTTTAAATGAAAATGAAGTATCATAAAATTAGCACCTGTTAAAGAAGTGCTTGTTCACACATTACTAAAACTAGATCATTATTATTATTATCCAGTATGCTATGTCATTACACGACATTGTATACATGAAAAAACAATGTACTTTTTAAATATCAATAATGTAATATGTTGGGAATTATATACTTTGAAAGTATTTAAATTTATGATTAAGCTTTTTAAATGGCAGCCTAAATTGAGTGTGTGTGATTTTTCTAAGTTCTTTTGAGTCTTTTAGACTAAAGAAACCAAGAAAACCAGTTAGGTACCCTAGGCATTTGTGAAAATTTATCAATAATAGGATGGATATTGTCTAACTGAATTTGAATAGTTTGAGAAAAATCAGACAAATTAAAAGTATTTCACCTACTTACTCTGCAGTTAGAGGTATGGAGAAAGAACAGTAATTGCCCTGAGTGTCCCATTCTACCCTTTTTCTGAACCTGTACTCCTTTCTTGTCCCTTTGCTTCCTCATTCCCTTCTTGCTCTAATTTTCTCTTGCCACAGTCTACCGTATCTTTAAAAGATTAAAATCAGGCATGGAATTGCAAGATTAATTTCCTAACAAAGAGCTACCACCGGATCTACATGCAAGTTTCATATCCCCCACAGTTAAATATAATTTTTTTTTCTTTTAAAAATATTTTATTGTGATACAATATATGTATCATTTTAACCATTTTTTTTTGAGAGGGCATCTCTCATATTTATTGACCAAATGGTTGTTCACAACAATAAAATTCTGTATAGGGGAGTCAATGCTCAATGCACAATCATTAATCCATCTCAAGTCTAATTCTCCTCAGTCTCCAATCTTCTGAAGCATAACGAACAAGTTCTTACATAGTGAACGAATTCTTACATAGTGAATAAGTTCTTACATGGTGAACAGTGCAAGGGCAGTCATCACAGAAACTTTCGGTTTTGATCACGCATTATTGTTGGATTCCCCTGAGGAAGGCGCCGCCCCAAATCACTCACCAAAGACGTTTCTTGATGCAACAAGCAAGAGGAATTTATTCAGAAGCCAACTAGTTGGGGTCCAAGTCAGCCTGTCGCAGCGGGTCTCAACGAGGACCCTGAGCACTTACAACTAAGTGGTTATATAGGATTTTCTGAGGCATTCAGCCCTAGAGGATTACCATGGTTACAGATTGTTTTGTAATAACAAGACAACAATACTACATAGCAAGATAACAATACTACAAAGGCAGTAATTTTTCAAACCTACGATTTCTGGGTTAGTGCCACGTCCTGGGGGGGTGTAGCAAGGTAGGGTCGGCATTTATGATTAACTAACCGAGAGGTTAGCGCTGCCAGCAGTCATGATTGATTAACTTGTTTTTCCAGAGGAGTTACCTGGTTTCAGTTGTTCCCTCTGAGTCATATATCAGAATGGCTTTTTGGGCTTCAAGATGGCTACTCTTAGGCTAACTTATTTCTCAGGGAGGTTGGGGTCCTACATTCCCCACTTCTTTTTCTGAACATTCTAATCATGGAATGTTGGTTTCTTCTTGTTGTGTGAGGGTATGATACTGTTGTCTCAGCATTAGCACCTGCACAGCACTTACTCTTTCTCTAATAAAGGTTATTACTCGATTTAAAATGCAGGGACCTAAGGTGAGGAGCAATATTGAAATAAGCAGGGGTCCTGCCAAAGTGGATATTAGAGTTGTAAGCCATGGGGATCTAGAAAACCAGGATTCAAACAGGCTCTGGTTAGCTTCTCGTTCTCGCTTTCGCTGATCTAATCTTTCTCTTAATTTAGACATTGAGTCTCTTACTACTCCAGTATGGTCTGCATAGAAGCAGCACTCTTCCTTTAGAGCTGCACACAATCCACTTTCTTTTAGAAATAGTAAATCTAACCCTCATCTATTTTGCAGCACTACTTCAGAGAGAGAGGTTAGGGACTTTTCAAGTTTAGAAATAGACTGTTCTATAGTTCTCAAATCTTCATCGATAGCTATTCTTAGTCCTTCGTAATGTTGGTTTCCTTGTATAATTGCAGCTGCCCCTGGTCCTACTCCGGCTGCGACTCCTACTCTTAGTAATACAGCTAGAGTGAGTGAGACTGGCTCTCTTTTATACCTTAGTTTAGGTTCTAATTCTGCCACGAATGATAAATCATCATGATACATTAGTCTGGGTACTAACTGGACCATGATACAGAAATCACGGGAGGAGTTGAAGGCAGAAGTAGAGACACATGGGGTCACTCCAGTGTTACAAGCCCACCATCCCTTGGGAGGAGGGATTAAATACCTGTTTTTACCAGGGAAGGCTATGGGTATGGTCTCATTCTTTCTTCTACAGATAGAGACTCTAGCTGCTGCTAGGGAAAAGGGGCGATGACCGCTCTGGCTGCTTCGTGCTGAGAAGGGGGCGCAGTAAAGGGTGCAGCTAGGTCTCCATCACTGGTCAGTTGAGAGGGCTTCAGAAGGCTGGCGCTTCTATTCTGGGTTTCATTTTTATTACTATTTGCAGTTTTGTGGCTTCTAGGCAAGATAAAACAAATTGTGTTATTAGGTTATGTAGCAACATCTGGAGTTAGATTTTTTATTCTGAAAAGAGGCTACATTATTGAAACGATACTTCTCTCTAAAATCACTCTCATTTTTACTAGAAGTAACTAGGTTAAGAAAATAATTAACAGCTGGCTTGATTATTTGCACAGGTGCAGCAAGAAGAGCAATTGATTACACAGGCTCTTTTAAATATGCTTTGCTGGAACTTTTTGTAAGGAATTTCAGATTGAACTTTTAAAGGCCTCTTGAGGCCAGACAGCCAAGCCAGACTTGCCATCAGGCTTTGCCTGCAGTACCTGTAGATTTGGATGAATTCTTCTCTTCTCGAGGTCTCTGCACCTGCCAGGAAGTGACCTTCTTTACTCACCTGGTAAGGCTGCTGGGAACTCTGTAAGCAAGGTACCAGGCCAGTTCTTCCAAGGGGCTTTGTTGGCTTTATAAAGTCAATCTTAGTTCTTTAAAGTTGTTCACATCTGAGTCTATGCACATGTCTCTCAGGTACGACATTCCAGTCAAAGCCCTGGTAGTATAACCAGTGTTCTTAAGTAGTCTTCTCACAAGGAAAGCAGATTCTTATTGAACTCGTGCAAATAAACATACTGCCATGGAATACAAAAACAGTCACTGAAAGTTTTTAAACTCTGGAGGGATCAAGTAGAGAGAAGGATGCTTCAATTCTGCTCATAAAGATAGTCATTTACTAAACTGTTGTCAGTTTAAGAGAACAAGGTTAAAACACTTTACCAGCAACATTTGAAACAAAAAGACACAAAATCATTTTCTTTAGTTTATGTAATCTTATGTAACTAATACCTGTTCTGCTGAAATCTAGTTCTTTACCAGTTTAGGGATAATACTATAAATGACAAAAGACTTACAAATGACAATGGTTAAAGATCTGATGAGAGCTTACTGTAAAACAGTTGACATAAGGAAATTCTGATATTTCTGTAATACAAAACATTCAGTAACAAAGTTTAGCATCATTCTCTTTGACAGTGCTTTCCTGGTAAATAAATATATATATATCAGATAAATAAGCCAAATTAGTCAAATACTTTCTCTAGTGAGAAAAAATTCTTCTGACATGTTCCAGGGGCCCTCTGGAAAATATCAGAGTTAACTAGAGGTAAAAGCACCTTTTTGCACTTAATTTTTTTAGAACTATCATTACACATTTATTGTCTATATACTCAGCACAGTAAACGAGATATCTTAAAAAGTGGGGCAGCAGGGGAGACTGCTGCTGTCAATTTTTAAAGACAACATACAGAAAGTCAAACTAATTCTAGGTTACTAAGCATTCTTGAGAGAATGGTAGCAGATGGTAGATTCTTCTGCTTTGATCTTCAGGAGGGGAAAAAAGCTACAATAAGAATTCATATTTAGCTGAAAGAACTGTCTAAACTCAAGGCAGAGTATAATATCACCAGGCATACAAAAGACTTGTTAGAGATACATACAAAGAATGAATATGGCTATAGTCAAATTCAACTTAAAAGTTTAAGCAGAATCTCAAATTTAAATGTCTCTTTCTTTCACACAGATATTCAGATATGACCAGAAATATGATTTGAGATGAAAGAGATCAGGCATTTTACTTCTTCATTTAGGGACTGAGAAATGATGACCTTTGGCTTACAATCAATAGCTTACAAACAGTGAAAATAATAAGAACATAACTCAGCATAAGTGTCTAAGACCAGATACAAAAAAGCAGAGAAAGTGCTTAAGTTTACAGGTCTTCCCTGAAAGCTTCAAGAATGTTTTACTTTTTAATAGTAGATATAAGCTGCTATGCAAATTCTGTTAAAAGCTCTAAGATTATTTGCATTAAAAAATATGGAGAGTCCCCCATGTATTTTTTTTTTTTAAAACATACAGCATATAAATTAAACAAGAAGACCTGGTGGTTCTCAAAAAAATCTATTACAACTTTTCTCAAAAGTGGTCACATGTTCGTCTATCTAAACCTTTACAGTGAAACCTGTTTTTCTGGGAGAAACATAATCTTGTCCAGATTCTACAGTTTAATAAATTTTGGTTTGTTAACTAAGTGCATTTAATCAGCTGAAAAAAACTTTGTTACTATTCTGCTTAGGAATTCAATTTTTCAGGCCATGCAATCATTTTTAATAACAAAATATTTCAAAGGCAAATAAAGGTTATACAGTTGTTAACAAACTTTAGCTTTTAGTCCCTTTAACATTACGATTTCATGGCAACTCACTGAGACTTTAAGCATGAGAAACTGCTGTGATCTTTCAACATTAAGAGCAGACTAACAGTTAAAGAAAACTGTTTAACTGGAAACGAGATTTTAATTTTGCTGTGCACTTGATATCAAGACTCACTTGCTTTAATTTCACTAGGCACGACTATATCTGTAAGAATATAGTAATTTATTCTTCATTTGCCCCATGGTCCCAAGCACATAAACCGGTGAGAATTATGCCTGGGCTTGCCTGCGGCTTGACTGGGTTTATCTCACTTTATCTCTAAACATCTTAACCCTCCCCCCAAAGCAACAGGCTGAGCGGATCTTCCACAACAAAAGGCACCAGGCTGTTTTCTCTCTTTGTCTCTCTTTAAATAAATAGCTGTACTTTAGAACAAAGTTACTTTCTTTTACTTTCAACAAAACGAATTTCCGTTCTTTACACTTTCTCTCATTAAAACATACATCTTCCAGCATAGAGAAATGCCCTATCACTTTAAGCAGTTCTAACCAGAACTCAAAACTATTAGAAACTTCAAGCTCCAGTGAACACTGAGAAGCAGAACACTGCAAACTGTCAAACTAACATTTTCTAGACCAACAAACTCACGAACACATTCTACAATTTCTGCAACCATGAGCTTCACAGCACAATCTCCCAGAAATCACAGAGCACATCTTCTCAACTTAACAAAACTCTAAGGCCTTAAGTTACTACAAAGATTCTCAGGCTGCAGGTAGGCATACACACTGCAACACACAGTTAAAAAGGTGTTCACTTGCCACACTTATCCAGTTCACCTACCTGCAACAACTATGCTAGCCTACTCACAAGACCCCCACTGAACACTAGACAAAGCCAAGCTTCTAAGCATTCTATTCTTAAAAGATTTAGCAGATAACATGACTCAAATGACTCTAGGTAAACTCAGGCAGCCGACAACTACCAGGACATGCCCGCCTCAGGCAAACTCAAATTAGCATTAATGCTTAACACTTTTTTATCAGGTTTTCTGGAAGTTTTAGAACACTCAATTTTCACAAGCGCTTGTCTTTAATTCAATTTCATTAATACCATCCGGAGGTAGAAAGATATATTCATTTACACACTTAGGGGGTTGTCTGAGTCTGTCCCATTGTCAGTATAACAATTATTAGGCACATGAAAGACACAAAAAACAGAGACACACACAGATTAGACACACAGCGGCCGCTTTTTGTTTTTTCTCAGATTTTCAAACAGAAACCGAAATGAATCAGAGGGTTGATATTCCTGGCGCCTGAAAATCAACCCTATCTCATCAGATTCACCTTGCCAGAAAAACAGACAGGAGGCTACCAGGCGTCCCTGGCCTCCCAACCTCCCCGAGGCGTCCCCCAGGGTTGCAGCCTGCGGTGCTCCTAGTACGTCTACCGACCGCAGTCTCGACCCCTTTACGGGATCGGGACAGCTGCCAGACAGTGGGTACCCCTTTTCAGAATTCTGACCGGTCTCACTGAAAAACAGAAGACAGAACACAGACAACTCAAGGCGCCACTAATCTTACCTCTTCCTCCAAGAGCGACTTCGGGAGTGAAGCGGGGTGAACGCATGATCCCGGACGAGCCCCCAAATGTTGGATTCCCCTGAGGAAGGCGCCGCCCCAAATCACTCACCAAAGACGTTTCTTGATGCAACAAGCAAGAGGAATTTATTCAGAAGCCAACTAGTTGGGGTCCAAGTCAGCCTGTCGCAGCGGGTCTCAACGAGGACCCTGAGCACTTACAACTAAGTGGTTATATAGGATTTTCTGAGGCATTCAGCCCTAGAGGATTACCATGGTTACAGATTGTTTTGTAATAACAAGACAACAATACTACATAGCAAGATAACAATACTACAAAGGCAGTAATTTTTCAAACCTACGATTTCTGGGTTAGTGCCACGTCCTGGGGGGGTGTAGCAAGGTAGGGTCGGCATTTATGATTAACTAACCGAGAGGTTAGCGCTGCCAGCAGTCATGATTGATTAACTTGTTTTTCCAGAGGAGTTACCTGGTTTCAGTTGTTCCCTCTGAGTCATATATCAGAATGGCTTTTTGGGCTTCAAGATGGCTACTCTTAGGCTAACTTATTTCTCAGGGAGGTTGGGGTCCTACATTATGAACTATAAACAATCAGGTCAAATATGAATATTCGTTTGATATTTATACTTGATTTATATGTGGATCCTACATTTCTCCCTTTATTATTATTATTATTTTTATTTTTAATAAAATGCTGAAGTGGTAGGTAGATGCAAGATAAAGGTAGAAAACATAGTTTAGTGTTGTAAGAGAGCAATTGTAGATGATCAGGTGTGTGCCTGTAGACTATGTGCTAATCCGAGCTAGACAAGGGCAATAAAACATCCATGGATGCAGAAGTTGTCTCTCAACACGGGGGGGGGGGGGTGAGGTTCTAAGCTTCACCACTGTTGTTCCCCAATTTCTCACCTGATGGCCCCCCTGCGACTGTGCCTGTCTTAGGTTTTTCCTCCCTTGAGGAATCTGACCCGTCTCTGGCTAACCAGTCATCTTCCGGGGCCATACAGGGAGATGTAAAGTTGGTAAGTGTGAGAGAAGCCATATTGTTTGAAATATTCATTTGATTTATATACTTGATTTATATGTGAATCCCACATTTCTCCCGTATTTTTTTTTTTTTTTTACTAAAATGCTGAAGTGGTAGGTATATGCAAGATAAAGGTAGAAAACATAATTTAGTGCTGTAAGAGGGCTAATGTAGATGATCAGGTCTGTACCTATAGACTAAGTATTAATCCAAGCTAGACAAGGGCAACAAAACATCCACGGATGCAGAAGATTTCTCTCAAAACAGGGGGAGGTGAGGTTCTAAGCCTCACCTCTGTTGATCCCCAATTTCTCACCTGATGGCCCCCCTGCGACTGTGCCTGTCTTAGGTTGTTCCTCCCTTGAGGAATCTGACCCGTCTCTGGCTAACCAGTCATCTTCCGGGGCCATACAGGGAAATGTAAAGTTGGTGAGAGAGAAGCAATATTCTTTGAAAAGGTTAGCTTTTTACTTCTTTGCAGATTTATGCCCTGTGGCTTTTATGCCCAGCATTTATCTTGAGGTATCTTTACCGCTTGGAAGAATTATGATACTTGGTAATTTCGATATGAGGCACGAATTCTACTAAAGGGCTGTAATTAGAAGGAAGAAGAAAAGCTATAGAAGTAGCAGACGGAAGAAAACATGGGAAGATTGATTACTTCTTTGACATAACTTCTTGTAGAATAACATAAGCATATATAGGTTTTAACAAACTGCTAATTAAATTGCGTACACACATTAACAGAATAGGAATACAGATACATAACAAAAGCAGACCTACAATTACCAGCCATATCCAGTGAAACCAAGAAAACCAGTTAGGCACCCTAGGCATTTGTGAAAACTTATCAATAATATGATGGATATTGTCTAACTGAATTTGAATAGTTTGAGAAAATTAGACATATTAAAACAACACATTCCTGGGAACTGTTCACATCCCGAATGTGATTTTTGAACCTTATCATTATGTAGGGTACCTGTCTCCTTCTTGACCTTAAGTTGAATTACAAGTCCATTTTTAATGTAGTCCTAGAAAATATCATAAAAATTAGCAAGCCACCCTTATCCCTTATATAATTTTTACCATCCTTGACTTTTTTATTAATATATAACTGACAAAGAACATTATATTAGTTTCTTGCATATAGCATAATGATTCAATATATGTATATACTGAGAAAAGATAATCACAGTAAGTCTAATTAACATGCATCCCCTGATGATTTATTTTATGCTGAGAATTTTTTAGATGTACTCTCTTTGCAACTTTCAAATATAGAATACAGTATTATTAACTATAGCCACCATGCTCTCCATTATATCTCCATGACTTAGGTATTTTATAACTGGATATTTGTACCTTTTGAGCCCTTCACTCATGTTGCCTACCCCCGCCCTCACGCTCATGTCTGGCAACCACCAATTTGTATTTTGTATCCACGTGGTTGGTTGGTTTTCCGTTTTTTTTTTTTTAAGATCCCATGTATAAATTAAATTATCATACGAAATTTGTCTTTCTCTGTTGATCTGTTTCTCCTGCAAAAGAGCAGGACAGGTATTTTTCTCTCTTCTGCTTTCTCCTTCTCTCTCTCCCTTTATGAATGGACTCAGCATAAAGAATGCATATTGAGCCTACAAACCTTTTCATATATACTATTTCTTGTTACAATTCAATGCAAGTTGATTAGCCATTTATTGGTCTGGATTTCTTTAATTATACTAACAAAATCAAAATGTGCAGTAGAGAATTATTTCCTGGGGTTCTACTTTATGATAAAAATGTGGGCTTTGTGTGCAGTTTGTTGGATAAATTTAATTATGATACTGGATTCTGTCTTTAGGCATTTTCTAAATTTTTCAGAAGAGAAGTTTAATGTTAAAACAAAGGCAGTAATTATTTGTCCTTAAAGCAGATTTGTGTCTGTACTTTTCTACTATATTAAAAGAGATCAGCTTGCCAAACAGACAATTTGTATGATTATTTTATTTTGGATATGCCCTCCTAACCTCAGGTACTATATGCAAAAGAGGTATTGGTAATGAAGCAGTAGATAAAATATTTCATATTTATAATTATTGCTTATTATGTAAATTTTGAGCTAATTTAAGAGCCATATTAGGATAATTCATCTTAATAGAACCATTTAATAAGTATATCTTAATTGCCCATTGGCCTGCTTTATAATTAAGATTTAAACTTTAAACTCTATATGATAGTTTCTACCTTTATTTTCTTCCATGTTATGAATAAAAAGAAGTGGAATAATGTTTTTAATGTTTTTCAAAATTAAACAAATATTTACATTTGCATTTAAAAGTCAAAATATTTAAAAGAGTAGTTAAATAACTTGCAAATAATTATTCTCAACATATTAAATAGAAAGAATACTTTGTTTTATAGAGGCTATTTTATTTTGTTTTCATGCTATTAGTTGAGTTTATTTAGTGGAAATAAACAAAGAAATCAAGCAGGTATGTAGAACACTGTAAATCTCTCACACTTCAAAGGAAAAAAGTGAACTCAGTCTTTTCACTGTTACACTGCACAATGATTTGTTTGTTATTTTATGATCTTCTTGCAAATATCAATAGAATAATTATCAATATTTGTCAAGTGTATGACTAAGTACTTCATAAATACTTTTGTCATTTAATCCAAACAGCATTCCAAGAACTTGATTCTCCCATACCAAATTTAAATGTTTGTTATAGCATGTATTAAGGCCCTAAGATGTAACACTATGAGTTTCAAAAGTTAGATTTTAAGTCCATTTATTCATAGATCCAACAATTAAAGATGGACTGTTTGTAATCTCCTGATACATGTCAACAAAAAGTTATAGGCTCCAGATATTCAGTGCTGTGAAACAGACATTTTCTTCTTTTTCTTGCTGCATTAAATTCTGTAGGGTATTTAAAAAAATTATGGTTGACTGAAATAGATAGAAAATTCCTCAATGAAACTGGTTCTCTTATCACTCACATTTTTCTTTGGCAAATGCAAATAACCTTAAACCTTTTTTTTTTTTCCCGGATCAGGGGGAGTTGTTAAAGGAGCAGTTTTACAGCCGTCCTCCCCCAACATAACCAATAATAAACATTGTTGCAGTTTATGTATAGAAATGGATTCTACTAAAGTCAATATAATTTAATGTAACTAACAGAATAGGATAGGATAGAACAGAATAAGCAGGCCAAACAATATTTTTTCTTCTTGCCACAATATGATAAAACTCTTAATCATCATTAGGAAAGACTCAAAGCTTTTATGTTCCCTTTATTTTCTTTCAGATGTGCTGATAAACAGAATTCAAATACCACCTGTACTGTGTTCAGCCCAATGGCCACTAGCAATGCCCCTGTGCCCACAGAGTTAGGGTTGTTATTTAATGATTGAGAGCAGATAACAAATTGTTATTGTGATCTACTGAGGTTAACATGCCAGCAAGTGGGAGAGAGTGTTCTAATTCTAATTACATTTTCTAGGGCAGAATTTGGGCCTAAGTTGAAATCCAATTACAAGTTTCTTTTTGTTTTCGAGAAACAAAAGACACCTTTTCCTCCTTTTTTTAGTCAAATGTCAGAGAAAAACAAAAAGAGGATTATCCAGAGGATTAATAGATGTTATTAATTTTCCTTCTGTACAAGCTAACAGAAAATGGCCCACAGTCTTGGCCAAACTCACTTAATAAAGCCAATCACAGGTTATCTTTTTGAAAGGATAACATCATAATTATTTGAAGAATGAATTCATTTTCCCATCATCTAAATCTACCAATTTACAATCTCTTGAGGATTTGGGGAGGTTTTACATTTTACTTTATTTTATTTTAATTTATTCATTCGTTTGTGTCTTTGTATATTTATTTTAAATAGGAGATCATATAGGATCTCAAGAACTATTGGGAATTATGTAGTGAAGGTGGAGAAAAGAAAAACTGCTAATGATACAAGAGATGAGATAGAAGAGAAAAAAATTAATAATTTAAATTATAAAATCTTTGAGGAGGTCAGAGTAGGTGAAATCCAGTAGCGCAGAAAATGGGTTGGTCCACGGGTAAACCTGGTAGGTAGAGAAAAGGTTTAAAGGTTGGGCTGATATTTAAACTTGGCCTCATAAAATGATCTCACTCATAAGTACACATTGTAAAGCAATAATAAAATATTATGATTAAATAATGACTGATTATTTAACAAAAGTTTTAACTATATAAGTTTATATAAGTTTTTAACATGCTTTTTAACGTATTAGCTTGGATAGTTTTCTGCTTAGGATTCTTCACGACATTGCAAAGTGGAATCAGAAAAGGTATTGCTGTTAATACAAAGGAATCATGTTTGACTTGGTGAATTTTCTTTCACATTAAAAACTAAATTACCTAATCTTAGAACCTAAATTATAGGCTTTTGTGCATTATTAAAAAAATATTGAAGTGTTTTCATTAAAATAGCTATTCTTTTATATGTTTCAATGTTAAATAGTATATTCAGAGACCACAAATCTGAAACTGCTTACGTATTTCTCTAATATGGTAACTTGATCATTTCTCTTTTTTGCTTTCTTTTATGTATATTTAAATTTATTTCTTCTATTTGGTAGGTTGATGTGTTCTAGCAATGCTACTAAACCCTGCATTTCTTCTTGTGGTTTCTTGGTTTTTGTAAACATTGCTGACAATGGTTAACCCACAAGTAGTAATATTCAAATTGTACCTAAAAATTACCATCAGAACACCTGGCCATTCTAATATATTGGCCTGAGCTCATGCTTCCAGTCATCCATGTTTGTTGCATAATTTGTGCAAATTATATTTACTTGACTGCTTTATTCAAAAGTTCAATAATTAGCTGTTCTTCATAGTTCCTGAAAGGAAAAAGAATAAACTGTTTATAATACAAAACTCCCCATCAGAAAGATTTTGTAAAAATTCTCAGAGAAGAATGAATACACAGAATATTGATGTCTTTATTTATTGAATCTGTTAAATCTCTGAGGGTTTTTACCTTCATAACTCTTTGTTCCAGTTAATACTCAAACATGTTCTATTGCTCAGCCCTTATTTTCCAGCAAGAAACTCTGGAATGCTTTTCTTGGAGAGAGCTTTAGTAAGTCCCTAATAGTCTTGATAACCATAAACAATGTGATTTAAAAGTTGAACTGTCTTTCTTAGTTTGCTCAGGACTGGGGAGTTTCCTGGGACTGTAACTTTCAGTGCTAAAACGAGAGAATTCTTCGCCAACTGAGATGGGGGTGGTCAATGGATGCAATAATTGCATTTGTTTAGTGTTTTAAAGGTGTCTTAGCAATAATAATCTACAAAATTAATACATTTGAATTTTACTAGCATAATAAAGTGTATTTGCAATATGGAAAAGCTATACCTCCTTATGTACTGCTGGAAATAATATCTGATAAAGTTCTGTTCTATTAATACATTAAAAACTCCTTCTAATTGAGAACTGGCCCTTACCAAGTGCGATGGTTGATCCTAGAGACCCCTGTTCCTTGTACCACTTAGTCCTAAATTTTCTCAGGTTTAAAAGACACTTACACTGTAAGGAATAAGTTTATTACCATCCCAATTAATTGATGGTACTTACTACAAGAGATTTAGACTAGATGAAGTAACTAGATGGGACACTTCATACCAGAGTTTTAGTGGTTATGTGAATAATTCCATTACTTCAGGAAGTAAACAACCTCTTAGCACACACTGGTGGATTTAAGCTACCCCCATTACTTAATCATGTGTCCATTTATACAAATTTGCAGCTCCACTTTAGTTGGTAAATGAAGTTACATAAATGTCTTTCTCCTAACTCTGAAGACTTTAAAATTTAACAGAATCCTTAGTTATATAGATTGAACTTAAAGACATTTAGCCTTGATGAATTGTTGCATCTTTTCATATCCTTAAGCTCATGGAGCACTTGAATATAATTAAAAAGACATACAATTTATTGTCAGGTATTTTGCAAGGTTTTATTTGAATTAATATTACAATAAATATGATTATTTTAAACTGATAGCCGTTCTTGAGTCAGAGAATGTCTTCCAACTTTTGTTTTTAAATTTAATTTCGATATACTTTATTGATAAAATAAATGTTTCAGTAATACTGTGTAAGTAACAAGGCTCAAAAAAATCTTATTTTGTCTTATATTAATCTTCTAAAATACATCAATTTACCATTTGGTTGATCATTATGGATTTTCCATAGAGTCAATATATTTTAATTAAATACAGCCATTATTATTCTTCGTAAGTTCTTTTGGTTGCCTTCTGTGTTCTTTGACATGATCTATGCCATGATTCAAATATCAATCTTTGAAAGCTTTATTCCTTTCTAACAAATATTAGTGTAAATTTTCTAAAACATTACTTTTTTATAATTTACTTTTTTTACAATTATTTATAATTGTTTTTTCATTAAACTTTAAAATATTAAGGTTGTAGGTACTGTTTATTCACTACTACCTGCTCCAGACATGAGTCCACCAGTTCTCCTAAGATCCCTGGTTACTTTTAATTGAAAAATTATATTTGAAAACAGGATCTAAGTATGGACTGAATTGATCTGAGTCCATGTCAATGAACAGATCTGGAATATTTAGATGATAGGTAAATAGGTAAAAAGATTTGATAAAATGTGCACTATTCAATCCAACTTTAAAGTGCTCCTACTTTTGTTAATTCTATGTACTTTTTGACCTTCTCTCTTATGCTGGATAAGTTGGTTCCTAATGAAAATGGATACTATATTATTTACTTTATGTGGCAAGGAAATAGATGACAATCCAATATTAATGTAAGTTAATATTATTGAATCAAGTTTAAGATTCCATCTTCATTTCCTTTGGTTCTTTAATGTACCAAAGATTTATTTTTGGTACATTAAAGATTATTCTTTAATGTACCAGTAGATTTATTTTTCCTAAGATGTCTCATTAACGGTCATTTTGTGTGACTCTATCAATACTTATCAAATAGACCATTTGGTGAATTACATTGGTTTTCTTTCCATTTGAAGCATTATTATTACAACACTTGACAGTTTTAAGTCCTAAGGTGGTGGAGACTCTGAGCCAATCTTCTTTTCTGGGTGATCATGTTCTGGAGGAGCACCTGGAGTTAAACAAGGGCTCATCTATTTGTGTAATTTGGGACAATAAGAAAATTCCAGCATGTTAATTCCCAAAGTTCTGTATAAGAATTTCATTTAGCAACTGTCTGGTTTATCTACATTATGACTTGTTACCGAATTAGAAATGTACATGTAAGTTTTAATTAGACAAACTATTACTGTGTATTGCTATTTAATATTCAGTAGTGTATGACATTTGTATTTTCATATTTTCTATTAAATTTTAATGTGATCAAATTCTATTCTAAGCTAAAGCTTTTAAATTTACCTCACTCCCTTTTTTGATCTTCAAGATCTTTTCTTTTTTATAATATACTATATTCTCAGAGTAATATATTAGGCAGTGTTATAGTAATATAAAAATTTATTTTGTATTAGCCCATATGATTCTCCTAATAAATATTAGCTTATCCGATATCAATTTAAGTCTTAATTTTTTATTGTGTAAATAATAGGATCAAATAGTTTTCTAGTATTTTGATACCCTATATTGTCTGAGAAAAACATGTAAATACAAAATACAAGATTTTGTGTTAAAACCTTTTTTGACTCATGGGTAAAAATCATATTTTACTTTACACAATTGTTGGCAATATTTTTATTTTGCACATACAGACTTTAGTGCAGAGTTCCCAGTTTCTAAGATGCATTTGAATAATGAAAATTCATTCATTCAGTCTGTGATATTTCAAATGTGCAAAATCCAATTGAGAATTTTTAAATAACCAGAGTATATGAAAATAAAATATTGTAACCATCTATAATTATCAGAAAAACCAGTTATTCCATATTTATTTTTCCAGAAAGTTCAAGTCAAAACCTTTACTTTCATTTGTATATTTTTCTGCTTATCTAGATTTTTACAAAAACAAATTCATATACAACAGTTTAACAATACCAGCATATGTCAGTTTTTGAAATCCAACGATTTATAATGTATTTACATTAAGCTATAGCTAGTTTGGGTATAGAATTTCAGTGTCTTTCATGGATTTAATAGTCACCAAGTCCTTAGTAACATCACATAGCTCCAACTAAAACCTCTACATCATTACACACTTTAAAATTAAAATAAGACATTGCAGTTCACAATTTTATTCTATGATAATATTTTTATTGGCCTTTGAAAATAAAAAAGATATTTGATAAGAAATTCCCCATTTTACAACAAGTGCTGCAGTAAAACAGCAAAATTCATAGATGAATCTTGTAATCACAAGACTAGAGGCTATTTGTTCAAATCCACCAGTCACCTAGAACCACGACTTTAAGACTCTAACCTTAAGGACCGTCTTCTTTCTCTCCCAGGGGCCTGTTTAACCTGTGTACACTTAAGTCTCTCTCTCTCTCTAGTTTGATTCACAAAGTCCTTTTAGCTTTGTCAGCCTTGACTCTCCACTAAAAATCTTCCAACATAGTCAAACTATACTTTGAACAAAATATTCTAACAGAATTCTTCACATTGTGTCCCAGTGTTATGCTCTGCTAATTTTTTTAACGATGCTGGCAGTAGAGGGTACTGGCATTCTTTGCTGTTTTGAGATGCTCCCCAAACATTTTCTTGAAAAAACTTAAGTGAGTTTTACAACCTCTCCTGGGTTTCTTCAAGAACGATAATTGTGGTTTGGTCTTTCTTTTATAAATCTTCCTAAAGATATTTTGACTCCATCTGGATTTTTAACTGTTTCTATCAGATATTCCTGGATGTCATGGTCGGAGAAATAAGCAAAGAAAATCATCAGTCTGGGGTTGTCCATGGTATCTAAACAGGTTCAGCTTTATTTGATATGATAGACAGGCAAGATCACAATGAGACACCAATTTACAATTAATAAACAATACCAAGGATCTGAGAAGTTGTTCAGTGCGAACTCTGCTTACATACAGATACTACGAATTTGAATGGGAACCACCGCTTTGGGAGGTATGTTTGCATTTTCTTGTAAACTGCACCAGTTTCACAACTTATTGCACAACAGTTCAAACTTAGATACGTAGTTACATGACACAACTGAGAAAATGAACAGATACAGGTGTGGCTGGAGATTGGCGAGGGAGGGTTTGAATTCTGTCACAAGGAAAGCTCCTGTCATTAACATCAACACATATGTTTGCTTTTGAAGCAGCAGCATGTCTGAGTTGACACTTATCATGAAGTCAATGTTATGTACTTCCCTTTCGTGAATGATCTGGAGCAAAGGGGCCAATGAGAACTTTGGGGCCAGCAAAGAAGGTAAGAATCCAGATAATTCATCACACTTAGGTTTGGAAATGGTGGCACAAGGGATCAGGAATTCACTTTTAAAGGAACATGGCAGGAAGCTGACATTCATTTTTATTGAAAATTTTAGCAGAAATAAAATTAGATCCTCGTAAGTGCATAGGTTACCAGAAACAAGAATGGAAAAGGAAAAGTGTCCTTTTGTAACAATAAACATGAGGAGGAGAGTAAAGGGAGGGGGCAAAAGCCTACTTTTGACAGTGCCTGATATATAAAGGAATTCTGCTTTGACTGAACATTAGTAATTTCTTTGTTACCTACACAAAGAGGCAAACCATCGCTTGCAATCAGTATTTAAAAATTGTTTATTGACAGAGAACAAATTAATTTGTACTCCAAAAGTCAGACAAGGTTGAGGATGAAGTGTTCTACCAGGCATCTCTTTGACTATTAAATTGTAGTAATCTGCAATCCAGAGATTGATGCCATGTCATCACCGATGAATGATGGAACATTAAACTGCCTAGTATCATAAATCAGTTTTTAGGCAACAGATTTCATTCAGGTGTGTTTTTATTCTAAATTTATAGACTGAGTTTAATAGTGTGTGAAGAAAAAGACAAACCCTTTTGAACAGAGACATATTATATTTCCTTGATACAATATGAAAACAGTTCTTTTACTTTATACCTCAAGAATGTGATATCTCCCAAAGAAAATTAGAATTAATATTAAAATGCAAATTTATTGTCTTGATTTAACATTGAGAAGTAATATGTGTGGGAATCTTAGGAACAAAAGACAGCTTAAACTTTTTAATTTATTACTTAGTATTTCTTTGTTTTCTCAGAATTGGATTACTGGCTTCAGTTCTCATTCAAGATTTTTTAAATATCACTAAAATAATAAACTTTCAAAACTGTTAGCAGTAATCCTGAATGCCAGAGTAGATGCAACAATATGAAAGTTCTGAAGGAATGTAAGTTGAAAACTTAGCATTGTATTCATATCTGGTAAGAGAAGTGGATTCAAAATGTCCCAAATTTTTAGCTACGCAAAATTCCCTAAATTGTCTATATATATATATATGTATATTAGAAAAGTTTATTCACATTATATACTTTATATACACTATATATATATATGAACTTTTCTAATATACTTGTGAGAGACTTAAGAAAGGCCCACAACAAAACTAAGGAGTCAAAAATTGGAAAACAGACTAAATGAAATTGGAGCAGCTGAATATGAAATAGAAAAAGTGAAACAAACTAGAAAAATTTAAAAGAGCATCCTATAGTGCAATCATTTTTAAACAGGGCTGCTCGTTAGAATCACATATGAAACTTTGGTGAAAAAAACAATACCTGGGCCATTTCTATTTTTATATTTTGTATCTTTGAATTTTTATTTTTTACAGGGACATACATACAAAATGCATGAATCTTAGTATACAGCTTGATGCATTTTGCAATGTATATACACTCATGTAACCACTGCTCAGATCAAATTATCAAACATTCTCACTAATGTTTTTCTCCTATTTATATTTTTTAAAAACTTCCAAGGTAATTCTAATGTGCAGCTAGATTTTAAAAAGAAATTTTAGGTGTTTCTTATAAGCAGCAATTTAGGAGATATAGAATTATATTTAGTTCTCTGTGGACCAATCATAATGCATGGTATTAAAATGAATAATACATAATTGCAAGTAAAAAATGTTAATCAGTTTTCATGATGAATAGTCAAACCAGGAAAAAAGATAATTTAATCGCAAATTATAGTGCAAATATGATTTACCTAATAATATAAACATAACTACGTAATCTTAGGAGATGAGGTGATTGATAGAGTAGGTGAATATGTGTACACACGTTTTTATTGTTCACAGCAATAATTCAGCCAACAGTTTGAATTTATTAAATGAGGAAAGGAGGAATAAACATTTAAAGAATTAAGTTTAGTTATAAGGATATTTACTAAAGGAACTAGAAATAATAGCAAAACCGAACAGAATACAAAGGGAGAGGAATTTAATAAAAAAGAATATCATGAAACTTGTCATCAATGATATAAAATTTCAAAATTAGTATTTATAAGACATGCATGCATAAATGAGGAAGGGGGAAGAATCCCAAGCTATGTTATAAAGCAATAAACAAATGGGGGCTTGAAATAATCCTCTAACATTTAATAAGCAGATAAGAAAAAAGTACAAAAGATAATTGTAGCAGCACTTCTGATACTAGTCAAGGTGGAATAATAGAGACAAGCTATATCTTCTGACTGAAACATTTCAAAACTGTAACAAAGCACAGATGGAATGGTTTCATGATTGGAATATCGGGCAGTGCAAGCTTGCGATGCTGAGAAGGGGAACTACAAAAGACAAGCTGTAAGACTGGCATGGTTTACTCCCTGGAAAGAATAAACCTGGCCTCACACTGTTAAGGAGAGGCAATCTGGCTTCTCCCTGAGTTGAGAGATGGGGGTCTGGGGAGACCAAAAGGACCAGAGTTTGTAGAACAGTTGCCATGGAGGACAGATCTGCCTGGAGAAGCATCTCTAGTCAGCTACAAGCATTCCCTCTGAGTCTTCAGCTGAGTTTCCATCAGCTGAATGCACGTGATGACACTCCCCAGGGCTCACGTACAAAAAACCTGAGAGTTCATATAGGCCCAGGCCTAGTTTTGCTCTCACTAGCCAGAGTGAAAAAACCCTCTAATCTATAGCCACTCAGATCGTGGGTCAAATTAGACCCAGACTAAAAGCTGTTCTTATTCTGCCTAACAAGGCTTAAAAGCAGGCTTTGAAAGGATCTAACTGTTACCAACTAATTTAGATGTGTCTCGAAAAATATTAAAGAATATTTATAGGGAAACAACAAATATATATATATACACATATACAAAATATATATATATGTATATATGTATCTGAATTATTACCTGAATTTATATCTAAATTATCTGAGTTATTCAGATATATATGTGAATTATCTATGTGAATTACATATCACATTTCAGGCTATAAAAATTCATGATATAAGAAGAAAAAATCATGGCTCTGACAAACCAAACGTTTAGCATTATAGAAGAAAATATTAGTAAATTTTGAATGCATAGCAGTAGAAACTATTCAAAATTAAATGCAGAAAAAAATTATAGAAACCAAATTCCAGGAAAAACAATGATCTGTGCAATAAATTCAAGTGGCTTAATATATATATATAATTCAATCCTCTGAAGGGGAGGAGGGGGGGAAGAAAAACATATTTGAAAAATAATGACCAACACTTTTGCCAACCTCTGCTCTACAGATTTATATTCAGAGGAGAATTATGTAACAGCAGTTGGCACTTAAGAAGTGCTTCAACTGTGCCAAAACTCTGCTCCACAGTAGAAATTAATCACATGTAATAATTATTCTCCATTAAATATGCACTGTTATATTTTTCTCATTTATAGATGAAGATGTTATAGCTCTGAGATGGTAAGAGACATGCTTGAGATCACAATGGATTCGTATGGGGAAGAGCCAAAATTTTAAAAAAAAGGAAAAAGTTGGTTTGACCTCAAATCCCAGAATTACAACCATTAGGCTGAGAAGCTTCATATTTTAATGAAAGTTAATTTAAAACTAACATAATACAGTGCATGGGAACATTATATTTGTATTTAACATGTGAAATTGAAAGCCAAGCATTTAAATCTTGAATGGAGGATACAGATGAGGTGACTTAGCCATGATCTTACCCCTTTTGCGGAGCATCTCTGTTACACAGACCACAACCCCACAGTAGGATATTTAATCACTTTCTAAACCACAACCCTTCCACTTACCATCATTTTCATCCTTCTTTACCTTCTTCATCCTTAGAGTTGCCAAAGGAACAGATAAAATGAAAAAGGGAAGCCTAAATTGTTTTAAAATTTATTTTTAAATATTTACTTAAAAAATAAAAAAGGAGAAAGGAGATGGCAGGTTCTATAAATAGAATGGAGAAGAGAAAAATTTCAGACAAACTTTAGCAAGAAAGTGTTAAGTGCTGGGGGCAGCAGCTGGGGGAGGAAAGTTTAGAGAAACTTATTAATAACTGTGTAACTTCTCAGTGCCCTCAAAATGTATTTTTGGTAAAATAATCTACATATTTCAAAACTTCTGGGTGTTGGATTCATATGAATGTTAGAATATTTGAGGTAGAATCTGACATCGAGTAAAGTCAGATTGGTTTTCTCCGGGTTAGTCATATTCGTGGCATACATCCCGTGCTCTCTGTCACGTTTTGGCCTCCTTTGATCATTTACCATGGAAGGCACATTCAATGCTGGCAGCCTTTTTGAAAGAAAACATGAGAGTTTGTTTTAATGCTTATCTTACCTCTTACCATGTCAGCCTTTTATTTCTCACATTGTGCTGGTTTCCCCACATGTGGAAACTTCCACAAAGCTCTTTTGACTTTTTTTTCCCAAGGAAAGAATCCCTTTTCGACTTCTTTAGAGACTCTTCATATGCACAAGCCCTGCAACCTGGTATTACCCGTTGAATATGGACTCATTCCTGGTGACAATTCTATGGCTAAGCTGCCAGCATGCATCTGTGTCCAAGGATGATACACAGTGTAGGCCTGTTCACTAATAGCCAGACTTCACTTTTTTTTTTCTCAAATTGAGTTATAAGCTAAACACATTATTAGTTTGTGGGGAAAAAAGAGCTTCCATTTTTCAGTTTTTAAATAATCAACTTAAATTTTTGTTCTGTTCTTTTGACCCTAATGATAATAACAACCAAAGAGTAGTGGCTATTTTTCAGCTAATGAGCACAGAAATCACCTGTAGACCTTGCTAACATGCAGATTCTAATTCTGTAGGTCTGAGCTAGAGCCTGGTATTCTGTATTTCTATCAAGCTTTGAAGTGGTATTAGTGGGGATCGTCTGTAGATAATGGCAAGAAACTAGAAAGTAGTGGAAAAATGAAGGAGAAACCTGGGTCCCAATATGTCCACATGGAGCAAAGTCATGTCACTGTCCTGGACGATTTACCTGAGAATTGTTAAGTGAAAAAAAAATAAATTTATTTATCTTTAAACCACCATTTTTCTCTATTCTTGTTGTAGCTACTAGTGTTGTTTACCTTTTACCTTAACCAGTACACATGACTTCTATTTTCGTTTCTTCAAGATCTGAGATGGCAGCTGAACACTAACCACTGTGTCCATGTTCTATTTTGGCAGCAGGAGACAGAGAAGGCAGGTGAGTTTTTTTAGTTTCCAAGGAGACTTCCTGTGAGTCCCACACAATACTTCTGTTTTTATCTTATTGTCCAGATCTTACTCATATGTACCTCCTTATTTGAGAAAGAGACTGAGAAATCTAGTTTTGATTCTGATAAACTATGACTTAATTATAAATAGGGTGATCACAGAATTTACTGTACAGCCAGCATATATTGATAGTGAAACTGGGTGCTCTTAAGAATTATCCTGGAACAAGAGATTAACCCAACTCTGCCTGGGCAAACAGGAATATATGCACATCCTTCTTATAAAATAGAAAAGAAAGAATGTTAGAATAGAAAACTAATAGTTGTTCTCATACAGTGCTCCACAAGAATCATTTGGAGGGAAACTGAAAGGAATGAGATGTGACATACAAACCACAACTTAATGTAGCTTTCTTTAAAATGCTGACTTTACTCCTAGAGGGTTTCATTATACATTTTATTTTTAAAGTCTCTTTTTGAGTGCAAAGCTTCTTCTGCATGATCAAAGATTAAGCATATAGTAGGGTACACCCTCAGAGAAACTACACTTTTTATAACCGAGAAATGTGTTATGGACAGCTGAGACTATTTCCAGGAAGTGCTACTTATTCATGGTTAGAGAGCATTACTGAGATGCTGCTAGAATGGCAAATATCAGAGTCTGATAGATGATAGAGGCTGGTGGTGTGCTCAAAGTCCAGCCTATGAGATCATTTGAATCGTTTAAAGAAATAGTCCTATTATGACTGAGTTGAAATGTCCAAATATTCATGACAGACAAGATCTAAGCAGCTATAAAGCAGTAAAACACTTTATCAGAAAGCTTAGATGGCTGTATAATCCATGTGGCTAAGGATTTGGGTGCAGGGGCCTCTGGCCAAGGGTTTTGACTCACAGCGAAGTTCTCTTGATTCATTTTCAGGCTGGGTTTATAAAAGTGAAAACTTTTATTCTGAACTTCACCTGACACAATCTGACCCTTCTCCAATTTTTTATCCATTCATTTAAACTAATCGCTTACAGAGAAGAAAGGCTAGCTCTCACTCCTGAGAGGAGGTAGCACACAACTTGGAAGAGGACCTGGGGCTGCTACAGGCTGACAGGCAGTGGAAGAGGGACACACACACAGCTAAAAAGCCTTAAAGGCATGCTAGCTGACTTTGGGGAACTTTCATGGCTTCTCTTACTTAAGCTTCCTAATATGACTGAAAAGTAAAAGAAACTGAGTAAACCAAAAAGCTTTACATTGTAATTTCCCCAAAGCAAAGGCAGACAAGTTAAAAAATCACCTCTGGTATCTTAGTGGGCTGAAGGCACTAAAAATATGCCACAAATAGCAAAAGATCGTACCATGGCATTACAGAGAACTACAAAACTTATTGGGGTTTCCAACAGGATATTTAAAAGGATTATTCTCTAATGGATAAACTACTAAAATACCTTCCTTGAAGACATTTTTCTACTGTGTCACCCTTAGAAAATGTATAACTAACAGAGGATTCCCTATTAGTTGCTTGAGTCTCACAGCCATTTGGGACATACTAGAGGGGAGTCCTAGGAGAAAGAGTAATTCCCCTGATGGGCCTTGTCTCTAATGAACTCTTTTGTATCCATAAAGTTCTAATAGCCTAGAGGTTATACTAACTTTATTATGACAAGGAGGCTATAATAGAGGCCAATAGTTTTTACCAGACGGTATCTATCCAAAAATGAGTCTAAAAAATTCTGTAATCTCAAGTTAGACATGATGTGGGGAAAAATGTTCAGAGGTTGTTTGGAGTACAATCTAAGCAATACAATGAGGAAGGGGTTATCAACCAATTTCGTTACTCTCTACTGTTGGACAAGTGTTTCAGGTTTATTATAGAGCAGATGTCAGCAATAAAGTTATTGATTCTCTTCCATAAATGGGCCTATTTGCATGTATTCAAATGAGCTTTTATAAGAGGAACAGAATAATTGGGTACTAGAAAGGAGCGGCATAAAATATGATGCTGAAGGAAGTGTTGCTACGCACTGACCCTTTCTCCTCATTCCAAGCTGGTTGTAGAGACAATTGCCTCAGGAGGGATGGAAGAACAAAAACAGAAGTGGTTAGAGGAATAATAGACAATTTTGAAGTGGAGAAAGATTAAAGGAAAAAAAAATAAAACAGAATATTCTGGGCCAAAGATTTAGGACATTCTCTAAAGATAATTAAATTTTGCCAAATTACAAAGCAAACAGCACTCACTAATGGGGTGCTATACTAATTACCAACCTGAAGTTCATCTCACTAATGGGTGCTATACTAATTTGAAGCTGCAAAAACAAAGGAATAATTGATGTTTCCCAATGAATAGCGAGGCTGGTTTTGAAAGCATCGAATAATCAATTTAATCTTACTAGAAAAGAAATGGTCCTATGACTGATCTGGATTCAATTTATCTGGTCCCAGATAGCCTAAGAAGGCAAACCTAAATCTGAGACCCTTTTCTGTAGTATCAGTTTACCTACATGCTACTTAGAAGTTACTGGATTTAGGATATATGGACACCTTGTCCTTAGAACACTATAGGCAGAAAACGGGCAAACTGTCTTGTTAATCATTTCCCCTCATCTCAGGCTTAATTACTCAGAATAAAATGTCACAGCAGTTGTTCATTTGTTTAGGGACATAGGGAATGTGCATCACATTTTTACACACTTCTAATGTCACTAGAAATCACGTCACTGACGTTTCAACCTCTTCCTTTGAATTTGAAAAGGAAAGAAGAGAAGCAACAACGACAAAAAAGAAACATGATGTTAGCTGCCCACTGATCTCGTCTTGCCGGCGGGTGTGTACAGGAAGTGAGGTGAGTCATTAATGACACTGCAGAAGAAAATTCTAGGAATTCTCCCAGTAGAGGGTGCGCATTGAGCAAGTTCTAGAGCCCTTGGCTTAGGGACACCTCATGGTTTAGAACTTAGAGATTTTACTAAATATATTAAGGTAATTTTAATATACCTTGTGAGATAGAAATCACTATCCATGATGTGCTATTTTCAGTTACCATTTTCATCATATTTACTCAGATTTAACAGGAATTCTTCTCATGTAGATATTAATGCATTATTATTTCGACATTTTATTCATTTCCCTATGTAAAAGAAATCAAAGAGAAAATAAATTACATGTGTATTTGTGTGGGAATAGTTTTGTAAATATAAACATACATGCTAAATTCCACCTATCTAGCGCCAAAAAAGACAATACTCTAACTTCTTTAAAAACAGTGTACTGTGGCTCCTTTAACACACAACTTTCATTTCCAGGGCATTTTACTATATGCATGCTTTACCATTTAACGTTATAATTGAAAATATACAACAGAGAAATATACTTTCTCTACACAGTGACACCGCAGAACAGTATTTCAAAGTACTAGGGAAATGGCACCTTTGTAGGATAAAAGACCTTAAAGTTAGAAGTCTCCGTGTTTTATATTTACGTGCTTGTGACAGAAATGTAGTTGTCACATCTCTTGCCAAATTACCCTATTTCATTTTAAACTCTTGTATAATGGGTACAGCAAAGCAAGTAAAATCTGACAGTTTCAAGGCTCTGAATTAGATTCTAAAAAAAAAAGAAGAGTCAGGGAAATAAATGAAGAATAATCTGGATATACAGTGTGAACTGCTATCTTCAAGAACTACTGTTCAGGCTGAAAAACATATACATCTATGTGTGCTGACATGGGGGGCTGTACCAACCTGCTCCTAATTGTCTAGGAATCCTGTTCCATCCATTTCTCATGTGTCTTCCAGAAACCAACGTGAAAAAGGTGTCTTTCAGCTTCAATACTTGAGCCGTTTTCTACAGCTACTTATTCTGCATTAAAAACCCAAACAGTCTTTCTGTCAGAAAGAGAACAGAAATGTGACCTCTGAATAGCACAACTTGTAGAGACCTCAGGAATCGTACAGATCCTTTCTCATCCAGCAGAGAAAAATCTGTTTGTCAGCTTCTCTACTTCCTTTCCATTCAAAAAAAGATTACAAATAAGATATAAAACTCAAGAGCTTTTCTAGAGGCATGGAGAGAGGATTCTGTAAGGTAGAGTATCAAACACCAGCAACTGCACTAATTGTAAAAATTATGAATCATTTTAATAGAATTTCCTTCCAGTTTGAATTGTTTCATACACATATAAATGTCAACTTTAGGAAATGTTGAGACAATGGAAAATCAATGCGTGACAACAACAACAACAAAAAGATTTATGTAGTTATCAGATAACTACATAACTTTTTGTCATGTTCTGTAGCCAGTGAAGTGGAATGGAAACAACATGGATCTTGAAAGAAACCCCTTATCCCTTCTGCTAAAGGATGAAGTATAATTAACTACACTGGTCTAAGTATCTGGCTAAAAATACAGTGTATGGAAGTTTCATTGATCTAATTCCTAACAAGTAGAAATTTGGTGGCACAAAAATGTTTAATTTTGTTTGTATTCTTTGCTTGCATTTATTGGTTAGTTTTATTTAGTATTGAAAAGGCTGTTAAAGGTGTTTTTAGTAACACAGATCAGAACCAGTTGCAAAGTACATGTAAAGTGATCTTGAAATAACAAAGATGCTAAGTTAGTATATCTGCGAATAAGCAATTTAATAATTTGTACCAGCCTCAGGCCCTCTTCCAAGTTGTATGCTACCTCCTCTAAGGAGCTTGTTCTTTATGCAAAAATTAAAAAATATAATACAAATAATATTCCATTCTTATTCTTCTTATCCTAAAATATTATCTTACTCTTGATCAGTAACTTCCTCACTAAAGCTTTTAAAGAAATTTTAATTATTTTAATTGACACCTAATCACCCTTTTAATCCTTAACGCTCTTGCTTTTTTAAAAGTTTCAAATACAATACAGCTCTCTCATTCCCACCCCCCCTTGTAAAGGCAATTTCATAATCACACAGACCTGACCTGGTTTTGCTCTTCCTCTTCAAGAGACTGTTTGGCCTTCACAATTTTCCTTAATTGTCTAAGTCTTGATTTTCTCATCTATAAATGGTCATAATATCACTTTCTTAAAATAGAGTTTATTGAGCTAAGTATACACATATTTAGTTATGCAGTACAATTTTGGCAAGGGTTGAGTGTTCAATCTAAGTTATTATTTAAATAATGATAAATAGCAATGTTATTATACATACTGTTAAGTAACAATCAATTAGATACAATTCAAAGTGATTCTGACACACAAGCTTCTTTCCGCTGTTTCTCTTAATTCTCCAGGCTCTTCTAGACACTTTGAAGTTCACTTGATTATACCCTCCTGGATTTGTTTGTGGCCTACTAATGTTAACTTCAGTTCTCCTCATTTACTAAGGCCTTGTGGGGTAAATGGAAGTTTGCACCCAGAATTTCCTGCCCTATTTGTTTATCAATAGGCCATGCAGTGTTGCAGCTGGGACAAGGGGTGGAGAAAAAAACAACCATTGTCTCCTCCCCTCAGTTCCAGGTATGTAATTGGTCTGGCATTTGCCAGTCATCAAGGACCCACCTATGGAGTTCCTCCCAAAGGGGCCCATGGGGAAAGCAAGTGGGCACCATGGCCATAGGGGATGATCAGAGCAAGCGCTGTCTAGAGAATCCAAGTGAGCTGTGAGCAAAAATAAAACTTCTCTCTCAACCTGCCCTTTCCCTTGTCTTACTTTGGTTTTTCCGGATTCACTGAAACTTGCCCTGAGTGGGAACTCCCAGGGCTACAGCCTTTTCTACAAGACACCTCTCCAAAACTCTTTCCAGAATCCCTAAAATCTGTAGAAGGCACAAGCTAACCCATCCTTAACCCTAGATTCCTCTTTAAAACAATGTGCCAAGTAATTGTTAGGGAGGAAGAAATTTCCTCTAACCCTCAACCCTCAAGGTTTATCCTGCTGGTCTAAGAATCAAATTGACATGAGACAGATCAGCAGGATGGAAACCAAAGTTTAATTATGTACAGGGAAGCCCCAGACATGAGTTCCCAAGACACTCAGGAAGAATGAGGTCTGTATGTCATCCTGAATCAAGAAGAAGGGGTAGATGTCTGAGACTCCAAAGGAAAAGAGAAGTGATTCGTAGGAATATAAAAAGAGTAAATATCTGGTAAACAAAATACTTAATGGGCCACACAAGTAATGATGGGGCACAGAGAAATTTTAGAAGATTTTGTCATATCCTTCCTGTCACCCCTGGTTTGCATTATGGCATAGCTGTCTGTGGTGACAGCTTTCCTCCTAGAGCAGTTCCTCCATCTAAATTCTTTTTATGCAGTTTGGGGTGAGGGTGTCTATATTCCTGAGTCTTTTGGGCCTTGGTGGTTATCAGTTCAGAATATTCCTCATATCAAAGTGGTACATTTTGGGGCAGCCTGCCATTGGTCCCTATATAATCAACCCCAATCAACCTGAACAACTCATCAGCAAGGCCTTACATTAAAACAGATTTTATATATATCTTATACTACACTATGATGATATTCCCCATTAGCCAATTTTCTCATCCACTTCCTTCTCTTAAACAGGCTTGAACTTATCTTGATCCCTCCTTCTTCCCCTACCTGTATATCCTCCTTTACTCACTCCCTTCTCATGGATTAATCCCCTTGACCCATGATGCTAATAATGTTTCTAGTAGAACATTCTATTTTCTCATGTATTTTCCATTTATTTCCTCTATATGTATCTTGTTCAAAACCCACAACCTTATTATTTCTAGTTAAAAAAAAATTATGTTGTTTGAATTTCTGTAAACCAGCATTTCTTGAATGTTTTTCAAACATTTTAACCACTCTCAAATATTTCTCAAACAACTTTACAGTAGATCTGTGGTCTTGCTTGTCTTGTTGGTTTGCTTTAAACATCATTTTCAGTATTTTTTTTGAGTTTTGAACACAGCTGGAAAACATATCCCTAGCCAACCTTTATTTTTTATTCATTACAGGAGTCAATTAAGCTTTGC
The DNA here is from genome assembly GCF_040802235.1 of Manis javanica. Lineage (NCBI taxonomy): Eukaryota > Metazoa > Chordata > Mammalia > Pholidota > Manidae > Manis > Manis javanica. The sequence goes on from NC_133164.1 coordinate 17,668,329, forward strand.
ACTACACTTCTACCTGATTCAAACATTGTTTGACCAGATAATCTTGCTACCTACTATGGAGAAGTAATTGAAGCTATTTGTCATGAATTCCCTTAACTACTTCCTCCACCAATAAATTTCCTCTCTCCTCTTTCCCTTCAGTTTAAGTGGAATTGATGTATCTCTTCTAAACCACACTTAATTGTTTTACTTCTGCTCTTGTCTGAGTGGGCCTAGCACCATCAGCTCTCTTTAGTGGCATCAACGTTTTTCTCCTGAATCTTTGTCATAAATATATAATAATACTTAAGTCTTTGCTATCTAAAAAACTAAGCTAACAAAACCATCAAACTCTCTATTGAGAGTTAAATTCCAACAATGATGTATCTGTCTTTTAACTTTACAAGTCAAGTTTCTCAAAATAATGCTTTATGCTCACCAACTTTACTTTCTCACTTTTTGCATATCCATCCATCTGGCTTCAGCATTTATTTCACTCTGAAACTGCTCTTATATAGGCCAACAGGCCAGATGGTACTGAAAACATATACTATGAGCTGGTAATGCTGAGAAAAATCTAACTGAGATTTTTTACATTTGTAAGAGAGGTGTTAAGACTGTCAGAATCAAAAACATTATAAAAGATCACTTTCTATTTCAAAGGCAATACTGGAGAAATTCAGAGTTTCCAATGTGGATCAATCTCATGTATTCAATATCTACTCCATACTATGTTTTGGATTTTGGGTTTTTAAATTTTTGTACATCTGGCTGCATGGTTGAAAACTTGTTTACTTTATCTTATTTCAATGAAAGACAGGTAGAGACAGAATTAAAATACAGCATCAGTTAAAATAATTATCAAAGTTATACATGGCCATAATTCCCCAATCTGAAGTTTTAAGAGTGTTATGATAAGTGATCTTGCAATGCAAGGAGTTACGGTGATTCTAGGAAAGCTATGCCGATCTCATTCCAAAGAGCACTTAACTGATGGAGATCTGGCTTTGTTGATGGGATACAGACATATGTTTTTATAAAACTCTTTTCATATGTAAATTTGAAAAATATTTTAAGGCTACTTATAAGTATGTACACACTCATATATTTCTAGGCAGAATTAATTGGTGCTGCATTTCTTGAAGGAAATTTTTCAATAAATATCAAACATCTCACTAAATAGCTTTGGTTTTAATAGAACAATAATATTTTGGTAAGGTCTTTGTTCATAATCGTGAAAATTGAAAACAGCCTAGAATCCATCAGTAGGTTGTGTCCTAAGTAAATGTACATACATAAAATAGCATGACTGGAGGCTATTAAAATACCAATATATATACTACTTAGAAAATATGTCACCTAAAGATTTAAGTGACATATTAGACATGAAACAGTATGCATCACAGGATTCCAATTTTGTAAATCAAGCATATTTCACCTGAATCTATACTGAAAAAGGAGTCTGGAAGAATTTATAGTTATTGATCCTGCTTAATTTTTGGTGGTGGCATTATGAACAATTTTTGCTTTTTGTGTAGCTAAGTAGTCTAATTCTTAAATAAAACACAATATATTGATAATAGGAAAATAATAGGAGACAATACTAGAATTGTTACTTCCTTTCAATCTCCTGACCATACATAAGCAAATGACTGGAGAAATTAATCTAATAAAGAGATGGATTCTATATAGGACCATGTCTCAGAGGAAAATCTATCAAACTAATACATTTCACAGGTGGTGATACATAAATTATGCTAGAAGCTACAACAGATTTCCAGTCCAGATGTGATTCAAACATTGTAATTAGCAACATGGTGTAAAAGTCATTGGATCAATATTTCCAGTAATTAGGGCTGAGATCTATGTCTATCTGTGTTGGAGTTACTCAAAGAATGTACATACCATCCAAATGGGGCCTTTCCAAGATCTTCAAACTACTCTGTTATGTGAGAATTTCCCAGAGATACTTAAAAGAAATGCCTTTCCCTGAAATTGTGAGGCAACCAACAGGCTAAATAACCACTAGGACAAGTCCAGTTTGGTGAAAAAAATGAGTTTTATTAAGGGGTCACTTAACAAAGCTGTGGATGGCATTCGGTTGGCTACTCTAACGAAATTGCCACCCCCCACCCATTAGGTTGGATTTTATCAGGAAACAGTAAAGGGTGCTTGTGGGGTAAATGAATTTTTCACCCAGAATTTCCTGCTTGTCTTTGTTCCTTTACATACCAATGGATGTTTACCATAGCACAGACTCCAGTGGATCTGGGGCAAGGGTGGAGAGAAAACAGCCATTCTCTCCTCCCTTCTGTTCCTGGTACCTAATTGGTCTGGTGCCTGTCAGTCACTACGGACCCGCCCATGGAGTTCCTGTGGGAAGGGGTGGGCATGGGGAGCAGAGCTGTCTTGCCACAACCAAAGGGACAGCTGGTGAGGAGCCTGGCTAGCCAACCCAAGGAAGCTGTACAAAATAGCCTTTCTCCCAGCCTGCCCTTTCCCTGACTTACTTCCCTGGATTCACAGGGAACTTCTTCTGGGAGGGGAACCCCCTTACTCCAGAGCTACATGCAGGAAAGCATGTTCCTCCCTCTTGAGTTTCAGCAGACTTGGTAAACGTTCTTGCAGTCCTTGGGTCTCATACTAGCATTATGAGGGATGCAGGGTAGTCCCCTCCCTTCCCTCAGAATGCAGCCTGGTAGCTTGTTTTAAAATGGATATTTTTATCTAAATGGCTTTACTTTGGTCAGGTTTTAGAGGATCATCTATTGGGTGTGTATGTGTATATGTACATAGAGTCCTAGTATTCTCAAGCTTTAACTTTAGACAAAGGACTCTTATTGAATCCTATGCCTTGAACACTCAACTTTATCCACTCATGTTTACTCAGGTTCAGAATGAATTACTTGTTATTTTTTAACTTCATCTTTGATAGTAAAGTTTATAACCATAGTGTGTGTATGGGCTTGCGTTTACATGGTTCTTTAAACCTTAATTCATAACAAATTACATTTCAGTACACATATCCATTTAAAGTAATTCAGACATGTGAACTATTATTTCTTGTGATCTGGGCATATTTTTCTGTTCTTATGTAAAGGTTTGATATTTGTTGTTAATACATTATACACATTCTCATAAATTTTATCTAGATATAAGTTAAGCAATATACAATTGTCATACTAAAAGAGTATCTACTTCCAAGGTTCAGGTAAAATCAAATTTCATTATACCAGAATTAAATGAAACTGCTTGGAGATAGATGTTTGCTTTACAATAAATAAAAAGACCTTATCATGTGCACAATTTCCCATATACTTCCTCTTATTACCTAATAGAGTCAGAATACCATCTTAAATAGAACTGATACAAAAATGTTTCTTTTAATTCTTCAACCACAATTTATTTTTAGCTTCAGAAATTTCCATCTATTTTGTCTTTATGCCTACAGAAGTTACTTCCTTTTACATAGCTGCTTTCTTTTATGTTTACATCCTATAATATTTGTTCCTTTAATTTTGTCATGATGAAAGCAAAGGGAAGAAAGCCTTTGTTTAAGTGTATGGTTCTCCCAGAATAATGAACTTCCCTTAAGATCTGTTAATACATGACCTGTATAAACACAATGTCTTGCATTTTTATCTCCAATATATCAGGTAACTCAATGAAGCTACTTCTGGTGTCTATTATTAAAATATAAATATTTCCATAATACAAAATTGGTAAGACATACTTTAGATAGGCTCAAAGTAAGGAAAATTCAGTTGAGGGCATATCTTCTCCATAAATTGAAAGGATAGTTTGGTTAATTTAGTCAATTTCATAAACATAGACTCATTTTTATATTTTAAAAATAAGGCACTATATCTAGTTGCTTTGTATTTAGTCATTTTAACCCAGTAGTTGTCTTGATACTTAACTAGATGTAACAATAGTTAAATGTAAATGCTGGGGACAGCAGTAAAGATCTTTCTCAAATTTGAACTAATATTTTGATGCTGAGATATTTATGATTTAAGCAAAGAAGTTTCAGAAATGTAATGAAAGCATATATATTTCTAATGTTTCTAAAATTTTGTTACAGCTATGATTCTGATAGATACATCTGTGGTGTTTATCCTTTGTCATGGAATTCTTTAGAATAGTACCCGAAAAAGTACCAGGTTATTACAAATTTTGTTTTAAGAATTCAGGCTTCTAAGCTAAAATTGAAAGAAAACAATTGGGTTGAATTAAAGACAGAAAAGGTTGTGTAACACTTTTTTTACTTTTTTATACCACATTTTCTTTGAAATATGTATTTTTTAAAGTACCATAGAATTATAAATTAAAATTATAAAATTATAAAATTAAAAATCAGTTCCACAGAATTATATACTTTTAAATATTAAATAAGCATTAACCTATTCAAGTCAAATATATATGTTTTTCTGATTTACACTGCAGAACTAAAAGTACAATCAATATTATCAAGTTATTTTGTCATCTTGATAAATTGTTTTCTATAATATTAATGCTAAATCTATGATATTGGCAGAAACTCAAGTTATGTGCAGATGAAGAAATTATCAATCTTTAAGCAGGAAAATACACCTAACAGTTAGGAGAAACCAATCTTCTTTAGCAAAAATACTTAGTCTACTCAAGACCCCAATGACCACGCATTAAAAGAAAATGAGTAACACAATGCTATCAAGTTTGCCAAAATTCAAGATCCTTGTTACTTTTACATTTGACCCTCTAGTTTAAACTCAAGGATGACACTCAATTTTGAAAGATCTGAGAAGACAGATTCATGGAACAGAGCAAATACACATTTAAATACTCTGCCAATTTAGAAGTGAAAGAAAACTAATTGAAAAGATCCAACACTTTACAATAAAGTTCAGTGTCTTCAATGGAAAGACTGGCAAACTGTTGTGTTAACAACTTGTCTTGTTTCTAAAATTAATTGCCTTCAGCTGTATTAACAATAGAGTATGATCAAGTAACATGAAAGCTTTCAACAGATCAATAATAAAAGCATCCTAATTTATCCTCTGTTCACCACCATCACCATGAGATTAATAAATTTCTAAAGGGCCAATTGAATGAAGTCTTTAGCCTAAAATTGCTGCTAAAATATCATATGAATACAAAGCACAAGACAGCTTTTCAGAGTTGCTAAACCAGTCAGACAAAACTTACAATGACATCAGCAGTAGGGAAAACAGGTATGTGAAAATGCTGACACATTTCTTACGCATCTGCTATAAAATGCTGTGATCCATATAGGAAAAACTACCTTTTGTATATGCTAGACTCAAGGTGTTAGGCTGGAGAAAGGAAAAACAAGGACATGCAAACAGAACAGAGAGATGCCGTAGGGGGAGAACAGACCAGACCCCAAAGTCCGTGCCATATATGGAAAGGGGACAGCTCTCCCTGAATTCCATCCTGATGTGCCAACTAAGACCCAGATGTCAGCCTCCTCCCTCTTGGAAAGAAAAAAGTTTCTAGTTGACTATTATGTCACCTTTAGCCAATCATACCTCTCCACACCCACTAGGATAGCTTGCCCACTCCTCCCCCTCCTAATCCCTTATAAGCACCCCCACCTCCCTAACTGGGTGTGACTTCTCTGGCCTCTGGCAAGAAGGCTACTGAACCTCACCCCAGGGTATTTAAATAAATTACCTGGCCCTTTGTTGCCTCTCTTTGCCTGCTTTTCTGGCTAGAATTTATCTTACATATGGTGCTGAAACGTGGGAGGAGTGTGAGCGCGAGGCCCTGACCGGCCACAGGTGGCCCCACCCCCTCCTTCCCAGACCCGGCACTTCAGCCTGCTCTCCGCTGCATAGATTATTTTCTGGTGAGCCCCTCAGTTTTCCCAGTCTGCTTCCCTTCCTAACTCCATTTCACCTGGTCTGTCCGAAATCGTAGCTACGTCCAGGTCTGGGCATTCAGCCCATCTGTTGTGAGTATCTGGGATACTTGCCCCTGGCCCTGCAGTGGGGGAGACGTCCCTCACCCAGGCTCCAGGGCTGTCTCCCCTGACTTGGTGCACTTGGGATGCTGGACACTCCTCTCAGCGGGATGTTTTTTGGGAAGTGAGCGCAGACATGAGGAACCAGCCCATGAAAGCAGAGGCTCAGACCCTGCTGCGGTGTCTCATTTCTAATCTGGCTACTCTGTTTGTCCCGGGAAATTAGCAAACGGAAGTTAGTCTTCCTTTGCTCTGAGGCCGGGCCTCAGTATCCCTTGGACAACCAATCTCGCTGGCCCCCTGAGGGAACTTTTGATTTTAGCCTCCTCACCAACTTAAGTAATTATTGCCACCGGAGCAGAAAGTAGAATGAAATCTCACATGTGCAGGCTTTTTGGACTTTGCACTCCTGTCAAAACCTTTATGTTAAGTGTTCTATAACTCAGGTTCTTCTGGCCCGATCTCCGGTTAAAGATTGTCAGCCTCTTACTCTGCTCAGTCCTTCCTTTTCAGATCCACCAGAAACCTCAGTCGCCTGCCTCCCTCAGCTCACAATCCCCTCCCCCTCTCTCCACCACCATCTCTAAATCCTTTGTCTTCCCACATGGTGCCTCCATCTTAAAGTCCTGCATTCTCAACCATGCCGTTATCCTGCTCTCCTCTTCCGGTGGCTGCACCACCCCCTCCCCCTCTCCTTCCACCTTCACCGCCCTCTTCCCCCACCAGAACATGCCCCTCCCACCCTCTAGTTCCAGAAGCCACAGACAAGAAGCTGAGAAGAGAGACAGCAATTGGCTATCAGTAACTTAAGTCTTCCTATAGGTTTGTCTATCTGTGTATGTTTTTATATGAAAAGTGTTGCTGACTGTAGTCATTGTATCTCAGTTTGTACATTTGTGTGTCTAAGTGTATACATGAAAAAATATTTTATTTAAAAACAAGCGCTTGTGAAGATTGAGCATTCTAGAACTTCCAGAGAATCTAGTAAAAAATGTTAAGCATGAAAGCTAATTTGAGTTTAACTGAGGTGGGCATGTCCTTGTTGTTATCAGCTGCCTAAGTTTACCTAAGGTCATTTAAGTCCATGTTATCTTCTAAATCTTTTAAGAATAAAATGCTTAAAGGCTTCCCTTTGTCTAACACTCAGTTAAAGTTTTGTAAGTAATCTAGCATAGTTGCTAAAAATAAGTAAACATAAACAAGCCTAGCAAATAAATTTTAATAATAATACTGTGTTAATGTATGACAGTATATATATATGCAAACAGCCTGAGAATTTTTGTAGTAACCAAAATTCTTAAAGTTTGCTAAGTTATATAGACATATTTTGTGCCTAATAAGAAATTGTGCTATAAAGCACATTTCCAAAAATGATAATATACATTCATAATGTATCAATCTGAAGAATACTAGTGTAACAGTTTACAATAGCCTATTTTTCATTGTTCACTGAAGGTTAAAGTAATAGTTTTAACTTCTGATCAAAACTACTTAAAGTAGTAAGGAAAACATTTCTGCATGCTAAAAAATACGTCTTTTGATAAAAGAAAGTTGTAAAAAGTTTGTAGAAGAATTTAATATGGTCATGCTATATAAAATTAAAGCAAATGAGTCTCAGTATCAAGTACACAGCAAAATTAGAATTTTGTTTTCAGTTAAAAAGACAAAGTTTTCTTAACTGTGAGCTCTTAATATTGAAAGATTGCAGACAGTTCTTCTAATTGTTTTATTAAAGTACTTTCTTATGCTTAAAGTCTCAGTGAGTTGTCAGAGTCTTTAAGAAAATGAGATCTTAATATTAAAAGGACTGAAAGCTAAACTTTGCTAACAACTGTGCAGCCTTTATTTGCCTTTGAAGTACTTTGTTGTCATTCTAGTTAATTAGATAAGTGTTGCTTCATAGCAACCTATGGTCCTATTTAAGCAAGTGTCTTAAAACTTTTAACAACTTCCCCAAATCAAATTCAAAAAAGTACTTTTACCTCTAGTTAACTCTGATATTTTCCAGAGGGCCCCTGGAACATGTCAGAGAAATTTTTTCTCATTGGAGAAAGTATTTGGCTAATTTAGCTTATTTATCTGATATATAATTACCTGCTTAATTACCTAAGAAGCACTGTCAAAAAGAATAATGCTAAACTTTGTTACTGAATGTTTTGTATTACAGAAATATCAGAATTTCCTTATGTCAACTGTCTTACAGTAAGCTCTCATCAGATCTTTAACCATTGTCATTTGTAAGTCTTTTATTATTTACAGTCACTGTTTTATTACTCTTAAGCTAGTAAAGTACTAGATTTCAGCAGAACAGGTATTGGTTACATAAGATTAAGTAAGCTAAAGAAGATGATTTTGTGACTTTTTGTTTCAGATGTTGCTGATAAAGTGTTTTAAGCTTTTTCTCTTAAGCTGACAACAGTTTAATAAATGACTGTCTCTATAAGCAGAATTGAAACTTTATCTTTCTCTCTACCTGATCCCTCCAGAATTTAAAAACTCTCAGTGACTGTTTTTATATTTCATGGCAGTATGTTTATTTGCATGAGTTCAATAAGAACCTGCTTTCCTTGTAAGAGGACCAATTAAAAACACTGGTTATACTACCAAGGCTTTGACTGGAATGTCATACCTGAGAGACACATGCATAAACTCAGATATGGACAGACAGCTTTAAGGAACTAAGGTTGACTTTATAAAGACAACAAAGCCCCTTGGAAGAACTGGCCTGGTACCTTGCTTACAGAGTTCCCAGCAGCCTTACCAGGTGAGTAAAGAAGGTCACTTCCTGGCAGGTGCAGGAACCTCAAGAAGAGAGGAATTCACCCAAATCTACAGGTACTGCAGGTACAACCTGATGGCAAGTCTGGCTTGGCTTTCTAGCCTCAAGAAGCCCTTGAAAGTTCAATCTGAAATTCCTTACAAAAAGTTCCAGCAAAGCATATTTAAAAGAGCCCATGTAATCAATTGCTCTTCTTGCTGCACTTATGCAAATAATCAAGCCAACTGTTAATTATTTTCTTAATCTAGCTACTTCTAATAAAAATAAGGGTGATTTTAGAGAAAAGTATTGTTTCAGTAATGCAGTCTTATCTATACTAAATCCTAATACTAGTCATTGAGATCTAAACTTGATCCAGAATTCCAGTCCCCCATAACAGCCTGGCTAATGCCCCTACTGGGCCCCTTAATAACAGTTTGTGGTTTACTCTTAGTTGCCCCTTGTGTCCTCAGCTTCCTCCAACAGCAGCTAACCCAGATGACCCGAGTCACCACCAACCAGATGTTACTTCACCGTTACGCACCTCCTCCCACTGAACCACCTCCTTCAGCCTAATACCAGCCTCAAACCCCCACGATGCCCCTCGTCAGCTGGAAGTAGCCAGATTGAGTCATCGCCCATTATGACCAAAAGGCTAGAATGTTAGGCTGGAGAAAGGAAAAACAAGGACATGCAAACAGAACAGAGAGATGCAATAGGGGGAGAACAGACCAGACCCCAAAGTCCGTGCCATATATGGAAAGGGGACAGCTCTCCCTGAATTCCATCCTGATGTGCTAACTAAGACCCAGATGTCAGCCTCCTCCCTCTTGGAAAGAAAAGAGTTTCTAGTTGACTATTATGTCACCTTTAGCCAATCATACCTCTCCACACCCCCTAGGATAGCTTGCCCACTCCTCCCCCTCCTAACCCCATATAAGCGCCCCACCTCCCTAACTGGGTGTGACTTCTCTGGCCTCTGGGGTATTTAAATAAATTACCTGGCCCTTTGTTGCCTCTCTTTGCCTGCTTATTCTGGCTAGAATTTATCTTACACAAGGGAGGAAAAACATAGAAAAATGAATGACTTGATGACCAAAAGATTTTGTTGTACAAGGAGCCATACTGGTTTACCTCCATTTTTGTCTCTTATGTAGTTCTGTTTCTGTGTTAATAAGGATCAGAGCTATATAAGGTTTGATGATGCAAATGCTATCTTAGGAAAACAATTCAATTAAGTATGTATTGAGCCTACTCTACCAAGCTCTTGTTATAAGCAGACAAATATATATACATATATGTTCATGAAAAGCTGGGCAAATAAAACACTTCCTAGTAAATGATGGCTTAGGTATATCAGCTTAAAAAATAACACTGCACTAGAGGTCAGGAGAGTTTATTCTGGTCCTATATTTGCCTTAAAAAGAGTTGTCTGAATATCCATCATATCATAGACAAATCCTCACAAATGCCTCGGGTGCCTAACTGGTTTTTTTGGCTTCACTGGAGATGGCTGGTAATTATAGATTTGCTTAGTTTATGTCACTGTATTCCTATTATGTTAATATGTGTGCGCAAGTTAGTTAGTAGTTTAAAACCTATACATGCTTAAGGTACTCTACAAGAAGATGTGTCAAAGAAATAATCAATCCTCCCATGTTTTCTTCCATATGCTACCTCTATAGCTTTTCTTCTTCCTTCCTAATTATAACCCTTAAATAGAATTCGTGCCTCATACTGAATTTACCAAGCATCATAATTCTTCCAGGTGGTAAAGATACCTCAAGACAAGTGCTGGGCATAGAAGCCACAGGGCATAAATCTGCAAAGAAGTAAAAAGCTAACTTTTTCAAACAATATGCCTTCTCTCTCACCAACTTTACATCTCCCTGTATGGCCCCGGAAGATAACTGATTAGCCAGAGACAGGTAAGATTCCTCAAGGGAGGAACAACCTAAGACAGGCACAGTCGCAGGGGGGCCATCAGGTGAGAAATTGGGGATCAACAGTGGTGAGGCTTAGAACCTCACCCCCCCCCCCCCATTTTGAGAGAAATCTTCTGCAGCCGTGGATGTTTTAATGCCCTTGTCTAGCTTGGATTAACACATAGTCTACAGGCACACACCTGATCATCTACAATTGCTCTCTTAGAACACTACACTGTGTTTTCTACCTTTATCTTGCATCTACCTATCACTTCAGCACTTTATTAAAAATAAAAATAATAATAATAATAAAGGGAGAAATGTGGGATCCACATATAAATCAAGTATAAAAATCAAACGAATATTCATATTTGACCTGATTGTTTATAATTCATAATGTGTGATCAAAACCAAAAGTTTCTGTGATGAATGCCCTTGTACTGTTCACCATGTAAGAACTTATTCACTATGTAAGAATTTGTTCACCATGTAAGAACTTGTTCATTATGCTCCAGAAGATTGGAGACTGACGAGAATTAGGCTTGAGATGGATTAATGATTGTGCATTGAGCATTAACCCCCCTATACAGAATTTTATTGTTAACAACCATTTGATCAGTAAATACGAGAGATGCCCTCTCAAAAAAAAAAAAAAAAACAGAGTTGTCTGATCTTGCATTTAAGCCACCAGATATTTGCAGGGGAAAATAAACAACTAGTTTAATCTTGGCCCTCTTTTGAACATGTTGGAACAGTGATCTGCTTGTCGCTGGCTTGCTTTCCTTCCTGTTCGCTTGCCAGATTCTGGGTAAAATCACGTAATTTAAAACTTATGAATAACCATAAGAGATATATTGCACAAATAGCTTACCCAAGATCAGAGAGCTCTTTTTTGCATGTTAATTTATTAGAAATATTTGACATGTTCAATTGGCTCTTAATCTTAGACCAGAATATTTTTAATTGGGAGAACTCAGAAAAAATCCTGGTTAAAAAAGAATAGTACCAATTATTCTTTGTTTTTCTGTTCAAATGTGAAAATATTACAACCCAGTCATACAGCTACTGTCTTTTGTCTGTGAATTTCAGAGTGTCTTTCTTTGATAAATATTTGTACGAGAAAAATGCCATCCTAGTGGCTCTTATTTCAAGCATTGTTTTAAATACCTGCAGCTACTAAAAGGTTAAAAAGATTATACTTTAGTTATTCATTCACTGAATATTTTGATTAAAATTTATGATTTCAAGTAATCTTCAACTAAAATATACAATGTTGTTTTAAAATATCTAATACCACATTGGGTTTTTAAGGTGAGTTATATATAGATTTTTAAATTTTTAAAATACAACTGACAATGGACATTTGAAGAAAATGATATAATATCAAGCAGAAATTACTTTTGTTTTCTTCAAAAGCTACATAGATAAAATTTTGTAATTCATTACATTTAGTCTGGGTGTGTGTGTATACATATGTGTATATATGTGTTTGTGTGTGCATGTATATAAATGTAAATTTTGATAGTTACAGCTTCTATTGCAATTGTTTATTAAAATGTAATTGTAAATTATGTCCATGCTTCAAAATCAATTTCAAGTACTCTTCTTTTTCTCCATTCATTTTTAAATTTATTAAAGGCTTTTAAAAAAAATCATGATACTGTGCCTGACCAAAATTTCTCTTCAATATTAACTTTATAGTAGCATTCAGAGTAATGTTTGATATTTAACCTTTGACAGAATGAACTTCTGACGGCTTCAGTCTGATTTCATAAAGTGGGTATGCACCTTATATCAGGTATTAAGTATGTTCTTATTTAAAGTATGGTATAACAGAGTGAAAAAGCTTAGCATCTCTGCCTTCCTATTATCTCTGTCTCCTTTGCTGCCTTGATCTTTTAGTCAAAAAGCATCTGCTCAGCCCTGCATCCCTGTATACAGACTTGTTAATCATCAAAAGGAGTTTTGCTCATAACTTAATATGGTGCAACCAACTGCTTACCCAAAAGTGCCTCCCCAAAAGAGGTAAAAAAGTATGTACAAAAAAGATGACTAGATTGTCAAGGATTTATAGGACACCATGGCCAGACCCATGTCAGTAAAATGATTGGAGTCAACTGACCAAGGACAAGGAGTTTCGCAGAACCTCCTCAGACCCTTGCTGATGTCCAGATGGCTGAGTTTGATCATTACCTCTTGACCTCGGCTTCCTCTTGCTCCCCTCTTCTCTAGTATAAAAGAAGTTTGAAATCAACCCTTATTTAAGATGGTTCTTTAGGGTATTAGTCTGCCATCTTCTTGGTCTGTTGGCTTTCTTAATAGTCACTCTCCTTGCCCCAACGTCTTGTCTCTCAACTTATGGATGTGTCGTGGGGCGAGAGGCAAGAGCGTGGACTCAGTAACAACGGCATTGGTATAAAACTGAAATAATTGTATTACTTATGGAGGTTTACTGGTAACATAGCAATCACACTGACTGTTTTTTATGGTGCATGAGTGAAAATTTGTTGTTCACAGTGATGTGTAAACACTGCAGTTGCACTTGCTAAACCCTTCTATTTGGACACATGGCCCATCAACTAGCTTTATTAGTTCTTCTTCAGCAGGTTTAACTCTTACACTTCTCATACTCAACTGTGTCATCATCATGAACGGTAAACATGGACCAACATTCTGTGTGGCTATATTATCAGTATCAGCTCTCTTGAACAAAAGAAATTCAACTCAGTCTGCCATTAAATCTATTTGTTTATTTGTTTGTTTATTGCACCCAAATGTTTTTTTACTGAATACAAAATGAGCACATCAAAAGCATGACCAAACAGTGAAGACAGCACTGGGGCTTTGAACCATAAATGACAAAAATAATCACTGTGACAAAAACATCCATACCTGTATGTTCTACTGCAGAGCTATTCAATTTCTATGCAACACACATATTTTGAATATAACACAGAATTTCCTATTACCCACGGTAGGCTTTGCTATTTTCTAAACTTCACTGAGGCCCATGGCCCAGCTAGCTATTTATCAAGTGCTGGGCAAGCCATGTGAGAGAGTGTGCTTCATTTAATAGTTAGAATGCTCTCCTTAAAGGTATTAATTCCCTTGTTCTGGGAGAGGTCAAGGAGTAAGAATGGGTTTTTAGTTGTCTTTCAGATTAAATATATGTTAGAACTCAGTTCATTACCCATGAGTGTCTCACACAGTACTATAGCAGCAATGGTAGAAGATGAAGGTACTAAGTGGAAATATGCCAAATCCATCCTAGATTAATGTAAGTATTAACAATGATTTTTAACAATAACAACAAACTGGGAATAAATGCTAAGTGAACCAGATAGGTCTCAGGGACTATCAAGTGTAATCTGAGTATTTCCCAGGGAAACCAACATTTGGTCACCCATGATATTGAAATGTTTTTGCCATACAACCACATTTAGAATTGTCACCTGGTGACAGTTCTGTTTGTCCCTACTATTTGGGGCAAACTCCATTATTGTCTCTATAAACTTGAAGTCGGTATAAAGACTGAAGTTCTAGGATGGAGAAAAGCTGAGTCTGACATCTACAAATAGTGCAAGTATCTGGATGGATTGCCAATCACAGTAAAAAGCTAAATAATCTCATTTTTAATCCCTTTACATTTATGCACATTTATGGATCTATTTAATAATCTGGAATTACAATCATAAAATATTCTAATCATACAATAATGAGAAGGTTAAAAAGTACCAAACGTGTTTTAAAGAAAGAAAACACATTAGATGAAAAGAATACTTGAGTATTCAGTTGCTGGCATAATGAAGGAGGTGCGAAAATGGAAAACTATAAACAGTAACACAAAGGTTCCTTTGCCATTGGCATCTGTTACAGCCAGTTATTAATATTATAACCATTTTTCACAGTAGGAATCGTTTCAACTTCCATGTTATATTACAGCAAATAATTTGGGAAGTGATTAATGAGATTTTTAATTAGAGATTGAGTTTATCTTAAAACAATCTGTGCCACTACAGCTGGGAAAGATCAGGCTTTAAGTACATCCAGGAAAAACTCCACAGTGAAGCAAAACACATCCATTTCAGGGTGCTCAGAGCTTCCCCATGCCTGGTTCACCTTCACACTTGGCTGCTTAGCTCCATTTTTTGGCACACGATGCTAATGAGGCCATGGTCATGTTTGCACTCCCCATATGTGCCAGTTAGCTTCACTCCGTTCCAGTGCTACAGATTGTTTTCCTAAACTTGAGCTGCCAACTCAAAGACTTCTGCCCTCATTCACCACGGAGATCTGGCCAAGAAGCATGTTAGATTCCTCATACAGTTAAAACTGCTGATAGCTTGGAGATGGGGTAAGGCTTGCTTGGAAAAATCAATGTCATTATAGTCTCCAAAATGGCACATTAATTCAGAGGCTTCCTCTGACTTGATTACTTTCAGTTTTATTTTCTAAAATAATTACCTAAGGAAAGCAGCAAAGAAAAAAAGAACACTTGGATTTTGAAATCTAGATTTTATTTTGATCATTTTTCCACAGTAGCTGTAGGACATTGAAATTACCCAATTAACTTACACTCATTATCCTTATCTGAAAAGTCTGAGTATTGCCTCAGATAATTGCCCATGAGGCGAGCTCTGAGGGTTCCTAATTCCATGACTCAAGATGTCAGGCATCGGAAGCATATTGGGCATGAGACTGAAGGCTGGGAAGGGGACTTGATACATCCTAAAATCTCAAACTGTGTCTCAGGCAGACGGTTACTAGTTGCAAGTTGTCAGGATCTCTTGTTGAGCAAAACTGTGCTCCCATTGACTTACAGGTGCTTCCATTTTGTAGCAGTGGTTTTACCATTTTGTTGCTTGCAGGACATATGCAGCATCAGCCATCAGGCCAGGGGGTGAAACACATGATACTGGTCTTGATGAATTTGCTCACTAACTATCTCTCTTCTGTTTATCCCAGCAGCCTTCTGCCCTCAGCTTGGAACGAATACATGCTTCCTATCAAGTCCTGGCCATTATTTTCCACCGTAAGTGCAGAGTCCTTGTCAGCTGTGCATCACCAAGTAACAGAAGACAAGTGACGTGACAAGACATGTCCCTCCCCAAAATGACTTATTTATTTCTATCCAAAGACAACTTGTTGAGGGAAGTTTGATGTGAAGTCTTTGTTTCATATAAAAAAACAAAAACAGAAACAACAAATGTTTCTACTTAAACTAATCAAAACTGGAATAAATAAAACTACATTTAATGTAAGTGTCTATCATAAGGACTTAGTGTTGCTTTTAACCAATATAGACTAAATAGAAATAATAGCTAAAGCAATTCCTGTTGAGGAATATAAATTATTAGACCTAATAAGACACAGTAGCCATTTTTAGTTTATTCATAGTAACTATGATTGGGGAGGATAGACTAGGAATGTTTTTATGTATGAATGAATGAATTTCCATGGCTTGGTTGTTTGTGCAACATAAGTGTTGCATGGACAAAAAATAACAATGTATATACATAATACACATACCTCGTTTGCTTTTTTTCTCTAACACCCTCAGACACACAGACATACACACATACAGGGCACTGTCATCATTTATTCCATTCTTTTATTCCATTTCATTTATATTTACTCCTGGTCCTAAGAGAGGGAACAACCGCGGCTTCATCCTGCTGATTGTGAAACTCGCTTCTCTATTTCAGTGTAGTTCTGTAGGTAGAAGGGAAATAATTAGCATTATAGTCTGGTGTCAACAATTTAAAATTTTTGTATAAATTTGTGGAAAACATAGCAAAATAATTAAAGGAAATACACCTTCCTTGATGAAGAAGAGGGTTCACGTCCAATTGGGAAATGTGTTTATGAGACCAACCTGGCACATTTCCTGCTACTGAAATTCACTATATATGATGTAGAGCTAGGAAAGTATCCTATTTCAATAGCAAATAAAAATGCTACGGAGGTAGTTGTTCTTCCTTAATCTATCTGTTCAAAACTATTACAAATAAATCACAGCGGATATGCTTTTTAGAAGTTGACAAAATATGCTAGCTTTCCTGTGGAAAATGAATTAGTTTGCCATGAAAATCTGGAAGATAAGAATGATAAAGAAACTAGAATGCTAGGTAACAAAATATATTTTGAAGAAATTGTATATAAAATAAATTATAAATAAGTTATGGACTTTTAAAATATATTTTAAAAATAATCTGGTTGACAATAAATCATGTATAGTTTATAAGATATTTTTATGTTTTAGGTATTAAATATCTGAACATTAAACAAAATATTATTATTTCAAAATGTGTTATCAGTATATCAGAATCATAGTATTAAGAGGCTTTTGTTGCTTGAGATCATGTTTATGGAGTGGTTACATGCTTTTTCTTTAGTCTAAAACTGGTCATGAACTTAAGGACCAGGTTTATGTAACTACAAAAGACAATTCTAAAACTGTATCAATACAGTATAATTTGAAATTGAGTAGACATTTAGTTGCAAAGTTAGTAGTGATTTATTTGCATGTTTCTTAAACAAAGCTGGTGCTATACTTTGTGTTCTCTTCAGTAAAATAGCAATTGTGCAGAAGAATTAAGAGAACATATTTGAAACAGCTTCTGCGCTGACATGCTGACTTCTCCAGCCATGGCTCTGAAGTCATTGCAAGGCAGGAGGCACCAATGGTGGGTGATCAATAAATATTGGGGACTACCCATTCTAATAGTCAGCAGTTCACCTTGTTTTTGATAATTGCAGAAATCAACTTGATCTTGAATATCACTGTGAACAATTGTATGTGCCTCAAAAAAAGTATGCTCAAGGTAGTGTACTTTAAAATTAATTCAGTTAACCAGCAGCTTGATGGGTTTAAAACCAAAATTAGAGAAATGGAAGAAAGGGTATAACTACTGGAGAAACACAGTAGGGAATGTAAGTAGAGTGTGAAAACTGCTGTGGAACAGATTGCTGTTATAATTAGAGACAACATTTCACTCTCCTTTAAATACGAGTCCCTGGAAATTGCTCTGAGTGGAAGAGGGGGAGGCACAGCTGTTTCACTGTGCAGCTGGTAGGAATCACAAAGACCATAGTTAGAAGTAAACTGGTGAAAAAACAAACTGGCTAAGTAGCAGGAACACCTGGCTTGAAACTTAGATGCAAATAAATATTGTTAAGAACTAACATAGTAAAGCCCATCTGAAAGTCTTGATGGCGAGTCAGAAAATGACCTCCTGGTACAAAGTATGGATATAATAATTTTCCCAACTCTTCCTTACAGAAGGAAGTGAAAAGCCTAAATATAAAATAATGACATACCTGAAGATTATATGAATAGGCTTAATCAGAGCTTTCATATTAAATTGCATCCTTTATTTTATATAAATCTTGAGAAATAATGAACTACTTGGTGACTAATCAAGATTCTCTCCTCCATTATCAAGAAAAATCGAATGGGTTTCCAGGAAGGACACACTGAACACCCAATTACTGGGCTCCAGACCTGTTGATGGTCTCTGGAGAACCCCTCTCCTTTTTTGTCTTGCTGCAAAAATGTCAGGTAGATACAAAATAGGGGATACATACTTTTTTGGTGTAGCATTGACTGAAATATCAGAAATAGAAGGATTGCTCATTTTGTTCTCCCAACTTTTAGTATCATCAAATGACATTTACATCAGAATTTTCTTTCTGCTTTCACAGCATACAAAGAATAGTTCTTACAAGTACAGTAGCTGCACAATAGTACAAGCAGACCTAGCCTCTAATTGTCTTAGAGAGGTTGTTGTGATATTTACCAGAAATGAACTGTCCTGAGAGGATTGTTGGAGAGGTGATAAGTGATTGCAAACTGGCCTGAGAACTCACAGGTGGCCTGTGCTTGATCTTCACCGAATCATATTTAAAGGCAACCTGAAGAGGCTGGTGGTAATTGCCTCCAAAACACAGACAGTTTTTATGTTCCTCGCCTGTGCTTCATTTGCCAGGGATGGAAGGGATCATGTAAAGAGAGGCAACCTTTCAGTCAGGAATCCAAATACTCAACCAGCGTTTCTTCGATGCATACCCCATGCTGTCCTCTCTGCTGTTCCATGGTGTCTTTGCACTTTGGCATCATAAGGAAAAGAAGCAAACCTTTTCCTGTAAGTTTGGAAACTTTCTAGTCACATTTTGAGCTATGTTTACTGGATTTGATTTAATCAGCAGTTGCTGATAAATTTGTTGTACAGAGGAGATGCAATGATTCTGATCTCATCTTCTCTGAACTTGCATATAAAATGAATATTTAATGTATCTAAAATTTCATGTTTAAAGAGTCACTCATTCATAAATGAGCCTTGACTACCTCTCCCAAACAGTAAAATGATTCCACTTTTATTTGCAAGAATATGGGGCATAAGAGAAAGAATGAGGCTAAGTTCCTGATTTAAGAAAAAGATATAGCATATAGTGTGAAAACAAGGTGACTCAATTTTTAGAAACAAAAAGTTTTGCTTAAACTTAAGAACTTTTACTCATCTGACAGAGTAGAATTTTAGCTCAATTCCCTAGTTGAAATTCTCTGAAATGTCAAATAATATGATATTATACTCCTTAATAATGCCCCATAATGCTTCAGATGTATTGATCACATTCATAACAATTTATCCAGTAGCTGTATTTCCCATCAGAAAGATGGAAGAGAAAATACCTACTGTTGGCACTCTAAACAGGGCCTGGCACACACTAAATATGAATTAAGTATTCACTGATGTTCATTCATTCACTCATTAACACCACAGACATTTACCAAGCATCGGCCCTCGTGGAGCTTAAATTCTTCAGGAAGAGATCAGACAATATAATTGTGTAAGAGCATTATCCATTTGGTCAGAAGGAGGGAAATATTACAGGAAAAAGGAGAAGTAGAACAGGTTAAGAAGAATTAAGTTTGCTGGCATAGGGATAGAGTAAGACAAGCTTCATAAAGAGAATGTGATCATAAAGAGCAAATCTGAAGAAGGTAAGCTAGTTTCTCACTCAAATTTCTAATGGAAAACTGTCCCAAGCTGAGAAAAAGCAGGATAACTTCTGGTATGTTCAAGGAACAGAAATTACCTTTGTTTAAACATTATCAAGAATTTAGATGTATTTTTATTTATCTCTTCCTCCTAAGGAGCCTTTATATATATATATATATATATATATATATCCCCTTTCAGACTGGCTTTACAGCTCACGCAAGAATTATTTTCACAGTTACGAAGACAGGAACCCAAATGCTATCTTTTGACACCACAAATCTGTTTTCCAACAGAGACTTTCACTATGTCCACCTGAAACGACCACCACAGGGAAAATAGAGTGGAGGCGTAATAGAGCTTAAAACCAACTTTATTAAATTGAATTTCTCCAGAATTGAGCCGACATCTCACTTCTCTACAGCCTTCAGATAAACACTTCGAAAGACATATTTTAATAACCATTTACACACACAAGGACAGCTGTTCAGTTGGTCTGAGAGAGGATGAAAAATTGCCTATGTCATCTGCCAGAGCAGATAGTAAATTACCTTGGCCTACAGAAACTTTTTATTTACCTAGAAGGTATCTATTTTCCCACTCTGAGGTGTTGGAAAAACAATGGCCAAAGCTTCCTATGACAGAAAATATATCAATGAAAACTCAACATCACTTTATTCTTTTACTATATACTCTGTTACTAGTGGCTACACTTTGTATGACAGAACATCAATGAAAACTCAGCATCGCTGTCATCTTTTACTATATCCTCTTACTATATCTTTTGTGCTTATTAATACTGTATTGGAAGGATTTGATAGTTTTCTTACTATGCATTTCTTTAATATTTTACAAAATGTATTCAATCACCTAATTCACATAAATTTAAATTACATTCTCCCTGAGGTTTGCTTAATGTATCCACTACATGCTGCCTTTCTAATAATTTTTTAAGATGTTTCAGTATAATCGATCTATTGATCTTTGTTAATGTACTGAAAAATAATTAATTGAAAGTATTATTTTACTACTTGTCTTGCCAATGAGTTTCAGCCCCGGGCAAATTCGCTATGGATTCAATATGACCAAAGAAATGACAGTAGAATATTCTTGGGGTGAAAGGGTTATACCCAACTTTATTTCCACCGTAGCAGGTCAATCACTAAAATCCCGTTCACTCAGAGTGAGTCTGCATGCAGCGAGCTGGTCTCTGCCTCTGGTCCTCTCAGCCTGCACAGCCATCCTCTGGGCCTCTGCCCTTGGTGCTGCCACCACTCCAGCCTCTGCTCTGCTCTCCTGCAGCCTTGGAGCCATGCCACTGTGTCACCCACAGCACTGGGCAGGGCTCTCTATATAGAATCAACAACGACACATAACCCACACGTTTGTGGTGAACTAGCCAACCAGAGCCAGGTGAGAATCCTGGCCACAAGAACCTTCATTTTATCCACACTATTACATCTAATATTGAAATTTGTGGTAATTTATGCCAACATAGGAAAAAGAATGAAGTTAACAATATAATTATTTTTCTTAATTATTATAATCCTTTTCAGTGTTAATTCATATGTATAATTCTATATATAAAGTAAATTTTCATTTTACAAAACAATGGGAACTCATAGTGACTCTTTAAATTAAGAACAGGGAAAAAACACCTAATACCTGTTAGGATGGCTATTATTGAAATAACAAGTGTTGATAAGGATGTGGATAAATTAGAACACTTTTGCACAGTTTGTGGCAATATAAAATGTTACAGCCACTGTAGAAAACAGTAAGAAATTTCCTCAAAACATTAAGAATAGAATTACTATATGACCAAGCAATTCTACATCAAAATCTTAACATGCTGACAAATTAAAATCCTCACATAACAAAAATGAGGATACTTATAGTGTGAATATGAGTGTGTGTGTGTGTGTGTGTGTGTGTGTGTGTCTGACTTTGGTGAAACTTCATTGTGGAATTTTAAGTTATGATTATATTTGACAGGCACCCTGATGATGAGAAAAAAGTATTGAGTCATAAGCACCTGGACAATTTCAAGTATTATGCTGGATTTTTTGTTTTTAATGGTTAAAAATGAGATGTTGTACAAAATGTGCATACCTAAATTGGGTCTAATTTTTCTAAACCACAAGATCCACTGGGAGGATGTGGATAAAGTGAAGGCTCCTGTGGCCAGGATTCTCACCTGGCCCTTGTTGGCTAGTTCATTACACACCTGGGAACAGACAATATGTTGCTATTGACTCTATAAAGAGCTCCACCCAGTTCTCTGTGCAACACGGTGGCAGGGCTGCAAGGCTGCAGGAGAGCAGAGCAGAGGCTCAGAGGATGGCTGTGTGGGCTGAGAGGCTGAGAGATGGAGACCGGCTTGCTGCATGTAGACTCGCTCTGAGTGAATGGCATTTTAATGATTGACCTGCCACCATGGAGATAAAGTTGGGTATAACCCTTTCACCCCAAGAACATTTTATTGTTATTTTCTTTGGTCACATTGGATCCATAGCAAACTTGCCCGGGGCTGAAACCCATTGGCAAGACAGAGGAAAAAGCAGGTATAGCCAAGGTCTCATTTAGGATTTAAGCTATAAATGTTCAGGGTTACAGATGTTTTCCTTCTGATGAATTCTATTTAATGAGCATGTTGGAGGACATCATTGAGAGGATATGACCCCAGGTTGAACTTTGAGCCAGACCCTGACTACTGTAGGCTTCTCAGCAACTCCCTGTCCTTGGAATCTAGGTTCTGGGCACCATTCCCACAGACCAAGTCGTTTGGAGGATGCAGCTTTTCCAGTGGACTGTATTATTGAGACCATGTGGTCGGTATATGTGACTGAAACTAATTAAGGCCTCTCTATATAAACTTTTAAGATTCTGGCAGGCAAGTGTGGCCATCTAGTCATCTTGCTTGCAGCTGCCCCAGACATGCCTTGCATGTATGTCCCTTGCTTATTAAACCTGCCACCTGCCAATCTGGGGTGGCCAGCCTCTTTCTTTGGTCTCTCCAGACCCTCCCTGATGGGGAACTGGTTTCAGATTTCAGCCAGAGAACTCTGGGCTGTGAACCAACATAGTATGAATAGAATCCCAGAAGGTTTAACTATTTAAACCATTTTAAAATATGTTATCATATGTGTTCATTTATGTTATAAAATATAAGAACTGACAAGTTGTATAATATTACTGTACAAATCCTATTTGAGGTCTTTCTTCAGCAGAAAGTATGTTTCTTTCCTCTAGAGACTATACTTCAAAAAATAGGATGGCTTTGTGCAGATCTATCCAAACATAACACAGAGATCCATTTCTTCTAATGCTTCTTCCATTACTCATATATAAATTTCAAAATTTCCAGAATAATCAGGTGATATTTATAGAACTAATACTATAAAAAAATCTCAATATGTTTATTTTACAAAATATCCTTAATTCTTTTTATTCCGAAAAGGATGAATAAACAAAGTGAATCATTACCAATAATCCAAGTGTGCTGCTGTAAGTAGAATATAGACTAAATGAACATGGAAAAGTAATTTTCCATATTCTAGATTCATTAAATGAATGATATTGCTTAATTTCATCTTGGAAAAATATATGTGTATACATATTTCATATAATTAATGATTTTTCAAATGTGCCTCAAATATTTAAAAAATATTTTGCTAGTATATGTAACATTGAATATCTGTAATATTTTACTTTGGGAAATCTAGTAATTTGTGGCAGCATAGGAAAAAGTCAAACAAATATTAACTTATACCTCAATTCGCATATCTCTTCATCTCAATTTCTAACTTGTGTAATAAGTCAGTTAATATCTGCAGTTGCCACATCAGTTGGAATTACACCTAGCTGCATGAACTAGTCATTTGACTTTATCAAATAGGATTTATTCCTGTTACATACTAAGTATAAAGAAGGGTTGTGCATACAAGTTGTGGCAGCTTCATTATGTCCTCAGAGAAGCTAGTTTCTTTCTAACCTTTCATCCCAACTTCCTTAGCATGGCATTCATCCTCATTAATGCAGAATGACTTCTGCATCTCTAGCCATAACTGTGTCCCAAAATGGAAGACAGAGGAAAGAAGAAAAGCAATAATCAAAGGTACAAAAGTATCCTGTAAGTCTACAACTCTGAAAAGTTAAAAGTAAGAGATTAAGCGGATTTTATTATGAGAAAAATATACATATATTCGGTGCTTTAAATTTATTTTCTTTAAGCATGAGAGATATTGGAATCAGGAGTCATGGAAAGCAGTCTGGAATGTTAAAAACCTTTTCATTGTAGGTATACACAGAGTTGAAACACAAATGATGTAATAGTGGGAGGGCACTTCTTACTATCCAGGGCGAGGAACAAGACAATGAGTTAGAAACAAAGATTAAACCAAGAAGAATTGACATCAGAGGTTCAAGTACATAGGAATATAGACTTTGGGAAGTCAAATACACTAAGATTGCAGTGATTTTAAAGTGAGTGCAACTACAGAAAACATGAAATAGGAAAACATTCTTTATACTTCATGTACATCTTTTAGTTTCCTTTTTTGGTTAGAAAGTGAAGACTAGATACGAGTGACTCACAACTGTTAGGAAGGAAATGATAGCAATGTGTTGCCAATTAAAGGATTGCTATAAAAATTTATTTTCATCTTGGCTGGAGTAAAGGTGAGTGCTTTGAAATTACAATATCTATACCAGATACATAGCATTCAAGTGTCCTTTTTAAGAAAGTATTGACTTGCTGACAGGATCTTATGATGAAGAGACTTAACCTGTGTCGGTAGAGTAGAGATGTTGGTCTCACTAGTCTATTGAGTCTCCTAGTGTCTCAGCCCAGCTGTAGCAAGGATTTCATGGATTAGTATAGACGAGAATGTTTGACCGAATGAAAATGAATCGGCAAAACAGAACATCCCAAGAGATTCTAAATAGGAAACTGGATTTTGAAGTGAATATATATTAATCTTTAAAATGAATCAACTCTCATTGAAATTAAATAGCTTACAGAAAGTGTTAGCAAAGTATGTGTTCCACAGTAAGCACTTGATAAAAAGTAGCTCACACACACAAAAAAAGTGGCACACCGTCCTTGAACAACAGAATGCATTTAAACACGGAATTGCTTTTTAAGAGTTCAGTTAGAAGGTACCACTTTATGCATCACTGATTTTTCAAAGTTTGGAGCCTCAAAACCCTTTTGTAAAAGTAATTTTATGGAGACCTCCAATGCTAGAAATGTAAAAGAACTGCTTTAATTAAAACTGAAGTCTCTGGAACCCTGCTCCCTCTGTCTCCCCATCTGATGACTTTGAGACTTGTGGGGTGAATTCAAGCTGCCATGGAAGCCCTCAAACATTAAATTTAATAGAACAGGCCATGCAGATTATTATACTTTTGGTTTCAAACAATGTTTTGAGTTGAGAATGTTCTTATCTATCTATATAGTCAATTGTTCAATGATATTAAATTATGACAATAGTTACTTCTTGTTCTTTTTAAAAAAGTAGTTTTATTGTAGTCTCCCATCATAATATATTTCAAGAGACTTTATGCTGGTGAGGCCCAAGCTGCTGAATTGGGCTGTTGGTCTATGCTCTTCAGTATTCTTCTTTATTATGAAGTGGTATGCCTAGTACACCTTTTTTTTTTGTATAGTCCTTTTCATTTTCCTTATATACTAATCTGGGGATTGAAATGTCTCAATTATTTTAATTTGGGTTCTTGTTCAGCATTTTAAATCTAGAGCAAGCGACACACACACATAAAATTGGATTACTTGGAATTTATGTCAGTGGCAGTGGCAGGTACAAGCACGTCAGGCAGTAGGGACCTCTATAGGTTATAATTCCTCTGGCATCCAACCTTACTTCTTACACATTTTCCAAACTTGGTTTACTGTTCTTCCCATTGACTTTATAAACTAAATAGTTATTTCCAATAGCTTGCATTTTAAAAATAATACCAATAGTCAGAACTGGTTTCTAAGAAACTGATTTTTTCCTTAGCCTTTGTTTGCATATATATGCACACAAACACATATACGTGCACATTTAATCATGCAAAAACTTAACTATCCAGTAATTATAGAGACTACTTATCATGACACTAGTTTCTTTATTTTATTTCACTGATTTTATCAGATGCTCAATGCCTGATTTTGGTTATTAATACTAACTTAACTTTAATAGTAGATTATATAAATTTCTAATGTTGGATTATGTAAATTCTGATTTTCAAAATTTCTAATACATAAATTATAATGCTAATTGATCAACAGACACATTTAGCTTCTGCATTAAATGTATAAATGTCCCAGATTATTAGCCTCAACTAGCATACATTTTGAAATGGATTTGAAGAGTAAAACTTTTGAAGTATATTCCCATCAGACTTGAAGTTTGAAACTTGTCTATTTCCTGAACAGTTTTAGATTCACAGCAGTATTGAGTAGAAAGCACAGAGTACCCAAAGACACCCTACCCCATGCATTCACCAGAGTGGTACATTCTGGTACATATTGTAACCAGAGTGGTTACAATAAATATCCAGCATTGGCACATTATTGCCCAAGTCCAGAGTTTACAGTAGGATTCACTCTCAGTGCTGCAAGTTCTATAGTTTTTCACAAAGGTATTACAACATGTATTCACTGTTATAGTCTCATTCAGCATAGATTCACTGCTCTAAAAACACCCTCATGCTCTGCCTAATAACTTTGGCTGATACCTGATACCTAATGCTCTGCCTAATAGCCTAATACCTTTGGCTATTCATTCCTCCTTCCACACAAACCCTTGGTAACCACTAGCATTTTTATTGTCTCCATAGCTTTGCCTTTTTTTCAGGACGCCATATAGTTGGAATCGTGCAGTTCATAGGCTTTTCTGATTGCCTCTGTCACTTAGTCATATACATTTGAATTTTCTCCATAACTTTTCACTACTTGATAGCTCATTTCTTTTTATCTTTCCATCGTACAGCTTGTGCCACATTTGATTTATCTGTTCACCTGCTGAAGGACATCTTAGTTGCTTCCAAGTTTGGGCAGTTATGAATGAAATTGTAGATATATAGATCTAAGTTTCCAACTCACTTGGGTAATATCAAGGAGCATGATTGCTGGATCATTGGTAAGAGTATGTTTGGTTTTGTAAGGAACTGTGAAGCTGTCTTTCAAAGTGACTATACTAATTTCCATTCCTACCAACAATGAATGAGAGATGCTGCTACTTCACATTTTTACCAACATTTGGTGTCATCAACATTTTGGATTTTAGCCATTCTAAAATTGTTGTCTATCTTGGAATATTTTTTTAGATATCTAAAAATTTTTTAGATACATTTAGATAATAAAATCCTGTTACTTTTGGTTTGTTCTCCAAAAAGAGATGTCCTATAAATGGTATCTAATCATAAAAATGTATGATAAAACCTCATGTTTTAGGAAAATATCAAAATATTACAGTGATCTGCCCAAGAAATTTCCTAGTAATTATTTCCTATTGATGGTCTTAATCTCCTTATTGCTTTTTTCCTGGAAGAGTCATAATTTGGTTTTCTTCCTTTACATTATGTTCATTTAGATAACCAACTTTATTGAAAACACTCTTCCAATCATTTTTTGGGGAATGAAAAATGTATCTATTTTTCACTGTGACAGTCACTGTTGGTTCCTTTCCTGTCATTCTCTCTTCTTCACCAACTGATTTCTGATTTTGCTTAGATGCCAAAGTGACCAGCCCCAGGGAAGGACCTAAGCAAGCTTGGAACCCTGGAGCTGAGGCTACTCAGTTCTACTCAACTAGAGAGGTAAGATGCAGTCTACTGATG
The DNA here is from genome assembly GCF_040802235.1 of Manis javanica. NCBI lineage: Eukaryota > Metazoa > Chordata > Mammalia > Pholidota > Manidae > Manis > Manis javanica. The sequence continues at coordinate 17,695,803 of NC_133164.1, forward strand.
CCTTATTGGAAAATATTTTGTTTCTTGATAAAATGTAGAGATAGGTGGAGAGAAATACCATTGACTGTCTTCTTGCTCCGGGGGTCTGGGAGGATATGACTGCTGGAGTTATGGCAGTTATGACTATGAAGAAAGAAGTAACATTAAAAATGCAGATGGAGAGATGAAAAAGGCTTGGTTTCCTTATTGTAATTTGACTTCTGAAACCACTTACAATTCTACCTATTTCAGATTCTTTGCTTTGTGAGATCACTTTCTTAGTTTCAGATGCTATTATCTGGCAGTCTGCTACTTGCAGCCAAATAAATCCTAACTGAAAACTGTCCTGTAAATGGAAGACTTAGGGTGAGGAGTCATCCCCGTATCTTGAAACATCACCAACATTATTCACATCACAAAAAGATGTCAGCTGGCTTTATTTCAGTCCAATCTAGGCCCAAAGATCTTATGGACTCAGTATTACTTAGTTATACATTTAGCATCCCCTTAAAATTCATATTTGTAACATAAGAAATTTAAAGCAATTTGTTTATTCTTGCAATTTTGTGTCTTTACTTATTTCAAGCCACTTATAACAAAAAAAGCAAGATAATCATTATATTGTACATGTCATCTGTCAATTGTACTCCTCCAAATCTAGAAAATATGAACACAAAAGTTCATTACTGTTCGGGATAAAATGACTAGTATCTATTGGGTTTTCTTCTTCTCTATCTTGCAAGAGTTATTTTATTTTAGTATTCAAGTAGAGCCAAATGGATTACACAACCCCTTCTTTTGAATTTAAAAATATTTTAAAGTGCTTTCACATATTCTTTTTTTCATTTAGTACATGCAATAAAATGCACAAATCTTAGTGTACAGCTCCGTGCATTTTGACATGTATAGCCACTCATGTAACTATCATCCATACCAAGATATCAAACATTCTATTTTTCCCTTTCACCTATTTTACCCATTCCCCCACTCCCCTCCCCTATGGGAACCACTAGTCTGTTCTGTGTTTATAAGTCTATTTCTGTTTTATTTGTTTTGTGTTTTAGGTTCCATATATAAGTGAAATCATACGATATTTGTCTTTCTCTGTCTGACGTATTTCTCTTGCCATAATACCTTCCTGGTCCATCCCTGTTGTCTCAAATGGCAAGCTCTCACTCTTTGTTAGAGGCTGAATGATATTGCACTGTGTGTATGGACTACATCTTCCTTATCCATTCATCTATTGATGGACATTTAAGTTGCTTCCTTGTTTTCTCTATTGTAAATAATACGATGATAAACACAGGAGTGCACATATCCTTTTTAGAATTGAAGTATTGCTGATATACAATCTTATATTGGTTTCAGGTATACAACACAGTGGTTCATGAGTTACCCACATTATTAAATTCTCCCTCCCAACAAGTGCAGTAACTCTCTGTCAACAGAGAAAGATGTTATAGAATCATTGGCTATATTCTCCATGCTGTACTACCATCCCCATGACCAACTTATATTATGACTGAGAATTTTTGTGTCCCTTTATCCCCCTCTCTCTCCCCACCTACCCACCCCAGCCCCTTCCCTGTGGTAACCAACAGTCACTTCTCAGTGTCTGTGTGTCTACTGCTATTTTGTTCATTTTGTTTTGTTTTGCTTTTATATTCCACAGATAAGTGAAATCATATGGCGTTTGTCTTTCTCTGCTTGGCTTGTTTAACTGAGCATAATACCCTCTAGGTCCATCCATGTTTTTACAAATGAAGGCTTTATTTCTTTTTTTTGACTGAATAATATTCCATTGTGTATATGTACCATTTCTTCTTTATCCATTCATCTATTGATGGACACTTTGGTTGCTTCCATGTCTTGGCTATGTACATAATATGGCAATAAACATAGGGATACATATACATTTTTGAATTTTATTCTTCAGATAAATTCTTAGAAGTAGAATTACTGGGTCATATGGTATTTCTATTTTTAGCTTTTGAGGAATCTCCAAACTGCTTTCCATAGTGGCTGCACCAATTTACATTCCACCAACAATGTAGGAGGGTTCCCTTTTCTCCACACCCTCACCAACACATGTTGTTTCTTATCTTTTGGAGAGTGGACATTTTAACTGGTGTGAGGTGATATCTCATTGTGGTTTTGATTTGCATTTCCTTCATGATTAGTGATGTGGAGCAACTTTTCATGTGCCTGTTGGCCATCTGTATTTCTTTTTTTGGAAAAATTTCTGTTCAGTTCTTCTACCCCTTTTTTAACTGGGTACTCTTTTTTGGTGTTGAAGCATATGAGTTCTTTATATATTTTTGTTGTCAACACCAAGGTCATTCTTTATTGCCTAGAAAAAAGAGTATGATGAACATTTTTTCACATTCACATTTTTCTTGTCTGTACAAATTGATTTTATACATGGATACATATAATCACAACATTATATATGCATTTGAGATAATTCTATATTTATGATTTTTCCCTTATATTATATTCCCAATATTCAAACTGATTTGGGAACTTATCTATATCTATGACTGTATGATTTATAACTTATCTATGACATGTATGACAATATGATTAACTAGCCTATGTTGGTAATAGACCAATTTGTATTCAAATTAAATGTAATTGTTGAGAAGTTACACATTTCTTAGATCTACAAATTCCTCATTTGTGAAACAGATAAAATGTCTAAATTTAGGGATGTACAAATGAAATGAGATAAAATACATATCATATATGTATATATATCTTATATATAATATGTATATAAGTGATGATATATATTATATTACATGGCATAATAATAGTGCACAGTAGCTATTAATTTTCAAAAGTTCCTCATATTGCCTATCACACAGTTGCTACCCAATATATATTTCTGATTATATTTCATTCCATTACTAGTTTGAACTTTAATTTATCAAACTACTTACATTTCTTGGAATATTTACATTTTTCTGATTATAATGTACAACAAATGCTTTAGGAACTATTTATGTTAATACACAGGTATAATATTAAAATAAATTTATGCATAAATATAGATTGGAACAGAAACCTTTTTCCTATTTATTCTCCAATACCAGCTCTACTTAAATATTAAGGCACATTTACATAATGCTTTCCTTTCATAAACAGAAGTTACCTTTAAAATTCTTGCACTTGAAAGCATTTCTTGGAACCACTTACAATTTCTTGAAAACATAAGGTATATAGCACATATGGAACAAAAGATTAATATTGTAAAGAGATATGCTTCCTCCAGATAAATATTTGTCAATGAAACATGCTGTCTTCCCTCCTACACCCTTGCTCCAACCCATTCTGCACACTCTGTGGTTTGGAAATATGCAGGGCTCTCCTGTAAGCCCCAGTGACTGAGATCGGTGTGGGCATTCAGTTTGGAGAAGGCAGAACTGGTAAGCTTCGTGAAGTGTACATGACATGTACTTTCCAAAATGGCAAAACTAACCCCATCTGAAACACTGGGAGGCTGATACATAACATCTGTATGGGAATAAAGTTAAGATTTCTGAATTTGGAATATCAAATGATACTAAACCTTGATAAAACAATAGTATCAGAACCCTCTCCCTTTAGTTAAATGAATGTCTTTCTAAAAATACATTAAATTTGTTGTCTTGGGTTTTCCTGCTATATCATCTTTTCTAATATAAGCACATACCATTCTTAAAATGTGAAAATTTGATTTAACCATTTCTATTTTTTTAAAATCTTTTTAAATGTTTCACCTGTTTTTGCTTTAGCCAGAAGTTCCAAACATAAATACTAAATTAAAAAATTTTTTGCATGATCTTTTGTCACTTCTGATAATAGTTGAAAAAATTGGAAATTTTTTATGATGCTTTGTTATTTTAATAAGATTTCTAATTTATTACTATTTTGGTTTTATCTTAGTGTTTTTAAAAATGATCAGCAATCATTCTGACATTTTCTATAGTTTTTAAATTATTTTGTGTATAATAATTAAAATAGTATACCTCCAGTGTAACTTTTCTCAGTTTTGTAAAACTCAAATGATACATACAACTACAGAGATATTACTTTGTAGGCTTTTAAAAAGGAATCATGCTTCTCTTTAAGATTTAACAGGGAATATAAGCTCATTCCTTCAAATTATGACCAACTATCATGATATATATTACTATTTTATAGTCTTTTATTTATCATTTTTGTAAATCTTTAATTCAATTGAGTTTTGGCTGGCAGATTCTTTAGTGATCCAACTTTTAAAAAGAGAAATCATTGCTGTTCTTTATAGATCTTTTCTACTTTTTGTTTTGTTACATCTGCTTTTATGTTCTCTGGTGATTTGTTGGTCTATGTACTCAAATCCAAATTGTCTTCTTTCTCAAATTATTTCAAGTTTGTCATCCAATTCCATCTGGTCAAACTAATCAAGTTGACCGTTTACCATCTGCTTGATCTGCCCATGTCCTGTTTAATGCAACTGAAGGAAGACAAGGACTCCCACTAGGCAGCCCTGACCTCTGACCTCTGACCTCAGCTACTCTTCAGGTTGTGCCAGGCAGTCCAAACAGCCTATTTTAAACTTACTTTCACTGGCCTCAAGTTTGCTCTCAACTTCAAAGGGATCTTTCTCCATAAACCTCAATTTTCATCCTCATATTTGTCATTGTTGTTTAAACTCAGTCCATTTCCAGGCCTTAGAGCTGCCATATCTAACTTCTCTAAACATCAGGTCAAATTAGGAAAAACTACACATGCTTACTGATATGATTTGGGTGAATATTGGGTAATTAAATAAAGTCCTTATCACTGTGCCTGGTACATCAATAGTGTTCAGTAAGCGTTAGCTAGTATTATTATTTAATTATCATGCTCACCAAATTTCCTGAAATGATTGTACTCATATATAAATGACTACCAGTGGTATTAGAAAATCATTATCACAATAATATTAAAACGTTAATATTAGAAAGTACAAGGGAATATATTATGAAGTACATTCTCATCACTTAAACTTAAATTTATAAATGAAATAGTTAATTTATTACACATTAAAATCAGAACCATAGAAGTTAAATGATGGAAAGTACTTAAGATTTTCCCCATTTTAAGATATTCATTTAATGTTGAATCCAGAAAGTGTGTTTTGTCCAAGGGCCTCCCACCAAAACTTCACTGAAACAATTAATGTTAGAGGAAAATAGATTTGCCAAATGTTAAAAATCAATTTCCATATTTAGTCATTTATCGTTAGATGATCAGAAACTACAGATTATCAAACAGTTATTAGAAATGACCTAATATTATTTTAATGTTCATTTTAAAGCTTTAATTTCAACTAAGGATCCAATATCACTGGTTTATTAATTTTATTTATATTTAAAAAACCTGGGTGCCTAATATGTCGTTATGCTATTTAATAAATAATTCCAAACTCAAGCCTCTTACCTGACTCTATTAAATAAGTGCTCCTCCTATTCCCATTCTACAGAGGAGGAATTGACAAGGTGAATTGGCTTTTTCTGACAAATATTGGTCCAACCTTCTTGTATAGCAAATTTGCTCAAATCTAAGTTTCCCAGACTGTTTATCTGACTGATGAAGCCCTCCCCTTCCAAGAGTAATCTGGTACAATAAGAAGAAATCAGTCACATGAGTTTATAACCAGTCTCTACCATTGACCTAGGACTTCCAAAGTGACTACCTAAGTATGCGCAGGAGAGGTGCTTGTGAAATGATTCTTTGCCAAGTTCCACATCTCTTATTATAGGTGACATATTGAAAGAAACCTCATATATATCTAATAATTGTACAAGTAAATTCAAGAATTAGTGGGCTACAGTGAATTAAAGAGCAATTTGGTGATACTCTGGTGTCTTGACATAATATCTGTGTTATAATACCTGTAAGTGCCCTGTACTCCTTTGATCCACTTCCTGCTAAGCTTTTACGCATTTAAATTTGCCTGACAGCACAGTTGTGCTCTGATGCACATATGTTCCTCAATCAGACTTCTCTTCCTTAAAGTTTTTAGTATCCTTTTCTATTGATTTCCTTTACTGGAAAGTGTTTGCTCAGCTTTTGAAATATGCAAAACATTAAGGTTGCTGATTCACTGATACCATTTTACTGCAAGATTTATGAAACATATATCTCCTTGTTATATACATTCCAAATCATAGCTTCTGTGAAATACCTAGGCTTTAGATTTGCATTTCAAACAGAGTTTTAAGCTTTATGTAAAAGTTATGATTTAATGCTTTAATGGAAAATAATATTTGAATTCCATTTAATCTGCAAGATCAACTCAAGATCTAACGTTTTATTATATAAAGTTAGGCTTCAGAGTGTTTATATTTGAAGGTTTTATTTAGCTATTGATTCTATGCTTATCTCCTTGTCTCTTATACAGATAGATAATACAGAAGTAATAGGAACAGGTACCAAAAGTGTATTCAGTAAAATTTTTGGAGATAGGGTGTAACAGAAAAGTACTAGAACTCTGTGTCCTCAACTCTATCATAAAATCTGATTTTCTAACTTATCCAGCATGTTCTTACTTTTATGATGAAACAATGGTCTTTCCAAATTCATTATTTACTAATGCAAACACCTACAAAACACAAGGCCATATGCTGCATGTTGGGAGCACAAATATAAAAGATGTGTTTCCTGTTCTGTTTGGGGAATTAGTAGGCTACTTACATATTTGTATCTGATATAAAGATCCTAGTAGAGATTCTTCACATAACAGATGTATAGCAGGTGAGATGGAATCCAGTTCTACCTAGAAGAGAGGAAGTGCTACACAAGCCAAGGGATGAGTAGGAGTTTAGAGTTCCTCACCAGGGCTGGTGCTGGTGCAGGGCATTTTATGAATATGCCACACTGTTTATTTATTCCCTCTTTGACAAATACTTGAGTTATTTCTAGTTTTGGTAATAAAGTTCTCATGCACAGTCATGTACAAGTCATTGTGTAAACACATGCCTTCATTTCTCTTGGGTGATAGGAGTGCACCCCCTGAGTTGTATAGTCCATGTATGGTTAAGGTTTTAAGAAACTGCCAAACTGTGCATCTTAGTGCACCGATGGACAGTGACTGCAATGGGGTATAGGGGGGACTTGATAATAAGGGTGAATGTAATAACCACATTGGTTTTCTTGTGAAACCTTCATAAGAGTGTATATCAATGATACATTAATAAAAAAAAAAAAAAGAAACTGCCAAACTGTGATGCAAAATGGTTGTACCATTTTATGTTCCCACCATTAGGGTATGAGAGTTGCAGTTGCTCCAATGCTTGTTAACACTTTGTATAGTCTGTCTTTTTGCTTTTAGCCATTCTAATAGGTGTGCAGTAATATCATGTTGTGTTTTAATTTTCATTTCTCTAATGATCAGTGATGTTCATATACTTATATTCCTATTTGCTATTTGTATGTATCTTTTGATGAAGCATCTGTTCGAATAGTTTGCCTATTTTTAAAATTGGGTTGTTAGTTTTCTTACTGCTTTTGAGTATTTTTATATTCTGGATACAAGTATTATATAAGATGTATTATTTATAAATATTTTCTCATAAAGTCCATATCTTATATTTTTCCTCTTAGTAGTATAGGTCAAAGAGTAGGAGATTTTAATTTTGATGAGAAAAGTTTATCATTTTTTATTTGATGGACTGTGGCTTTGGTATTGTATCTAAGAAATTATTGCCTTAACTGAGTTCACAAAGATTTTCTTTCATATTTTCTCTTAGAAGTTCTATAGTTTCATATTTTGCATTTATGTTTATGACCCATTTTAAATTCACATTTTAATATGATGCGAAGTATGGGAACGGTACTCTTTAAAGTATATATATAATTATCCAACTTTTTTCCAAAAATAATTTATGGAAAGTATGTGTTTTCTCCCTTGAATTGCCTTTGCCACTTTGTCAAAAATCAGTTGGCCGTGTAAGCCAGGGTGTTTTCCCCAGGTCTCTTTTCTGTTCCATTGTCCTATTTGCTTATGTTTAAACTGAAACTTGAAATCAGGGACTATTAGTCCTCCAACTTTGGTTTTCTTTGTAAAGATTGTTTTGACTTTTCTAGATCCTTTGAATTTCCATATGAATTTTAAAATCAGCTTGTTGATTTCTGTAAAATGATAGCTGGAATGTTGATAAGGATTGTGTGCCTTCTGTAAATAAAATTGGAGAGTTCTCCCATTTTAAAAATATTAATTCTTTTGAGCCATGGACATTAGATGTTTCCACTTATTTAGAACTCCTTGAACTTCTTTCACCAATATTTTGTACTTTTTACACATTTTGGCAAATTTTCCTTAAGTATTAAGTATTTTGTGTCTTGATGCTATGGTAAATATTAATTTTATCTCAGTTTCCAATTCTTCATTGCTAGTATATAAAGTGTGATTGATTTTTTTGTATATTACTCTTTTGTTTGGCAAACTTGCTGAACTCATTTATTAGTTCTAGTAGCTCTTTTTATAGATCTCATTAGATTTTTCTACATAGATAATCATGCTGTCTGCAGAAGACAACTATGTTTCTTCCTTTCTGGATACCTTTTATTTCTCTGGTTTTTAGTCATTTAATTTGGTGAGTTGTTTTGATTGCTTTTCAAATGTTAAACTGAACTTACATCTGAGTTGGTGGGACAACCAAACTAGGTCATGGAGTACATAGATAGATAGATAGATAGATAGATAGATAGATAGATAGATAGATAGATAGATAGATAGATAGATAGATAGATAGATAGATAGATAGAAGATAGATAGATAGATAGATAGATAGATAGATAGATAGATAGATAGATTCAATTTGATTAAAATTTTGTTTAGAATTTTTACGGATGGGTTTCTGAGGAGTGGAATAATTGTCTTTACTGTTCATTTTTGCAGTGTCTTTGTCTTGTTTTGATATTAAGGAAATGCTAACTTAATAGAATAAGTGAAGAACTATTTGATCTGTTTCAAATTTTTTGAGCATTTTTTTGGAATTAGTACTATTTCTTCCTAAATGTTTTTTTCACTCCACCAATAAAGCCATCTTGATCAGGATTCCTTAGAGTATCTTAGTAAGAAATTTAATTTGTTTTGTGCCCTCTCTTATTTCTGATAACACATATCTTTTGTCCTCTCCTTTCCCCCACCTCACCAATATCTGCTTAGAGTTTTATTAATTTTGTGGATATTCTCGAGAAACTAGCTCTTGGTTTCACTGATTTCTCTATTTTTCCATCTTTTAGTTTACTGATTTTTCATCAGATCTTTATTCTTTCCCCTTCTTCTCCTTTGAATTTTATGTTTATATTATGTATTTCCTCCTTTTCTAGTTTCCTATGGTGGTTGCTGAGGAGAATGACTTGATAAGGCATTTCTGCTTTTCTAATAAAAGCCTTTAGCACTATAAATTAATTATTCCTTAAGTATCCCTACCCCTTCAACAGCATCCTACATATTTTGAAATATTGTGTTTTCATTTTCACTCAGTTAAAACACTTTATATTTTATTTTTTTATTTATCCTTTGAACTATGGATTCTTTAAGAATGTGTTATTTAGCTGCTTAATATTTTGTGATTTATAGAAATTTGTTATTGGTTTCTTTCTTAATTCCATTATGATCAGAGAAGATACTGCTAAATTAATTGGTGTTTATCTTATGGCTCAGACTAAGATCTGTCTCAATAAATATCCCACATACACTTGAAAAGTATGTGAACTTCATTTTCATTAGGTATAGAGTTCTATACATATCACTGTAGTTAAATTAGTCAATATAGTCTTACTGATTTTATATGTATTTGTACCGTCTATTATTATTGGAATTTTATTGAAATCTCAAAATGTAATTGTGATGTCTATTTCTCATTGAAGTTCTATCAGTAACAGTTTCATGCATTCTGATGTTTGGTTAATAGATATATAAACATTAAGGAGTTTTAAGTCCTCTGAATAAATTGATCACTTTGTCATACAATAATTACTTATTTGCTCTGAAACATACTTTGTCTGATACTAATATAGGCAACCCATCTTTCTTTTGATTAGTCCTAGCATGATATAATTTTTTGCTTATTTACTTTTAACAAATTTATGTCTTAATTCAAAGTACATTTCTTTTAGGTAGCAAGTATTTGGGTTCTGCTTTTTTCAGTCGGACAATCGTTGCCTTTTAATAGGAGTTTTCTATACTGGTAAACAACTTGGCAGTATTAGATAGCTTTAGCATTTGTGGCTCAAAAATCCCAGAAGAATTCTTATGAATTTCCCAGACAAAGCAGGAGTGAGATGTTTATTGCAACACTGTTGGGTGGTAAGGAGTAGAGGGCAATCTAGGGGTCTGCTATTGAGGGATGGCTGAGAATATGAGGGTGCAAACTGAAATACTCTGAGGAGTTCAAAAGCCAAAAAAGCTACTTATAATGATAAGCAGAGTGGCTAGATCTTTAAAGAATCCTGAGTAAAAAGTATGACATAGAAAATATATCAAAATACCATTTGTATAAATATGTATTCAAAATATATACCAACCTACATATTTTTAAAGAATTCATGAAAACTCAAGGATACATATCACTTAGGATAGAAAGGAATATGTGTAAGAGGACAATGAATAGATTCATAAATAATGTGCTACTAAATGTGAAATTATATGATAATCAAATCTTAGGATCCAAAAATAAAATAAATTAGTTAAAATTTAAAATGAAAATGAAAATTAGATGGATTCAAGTATACGTAGTATTTTAATACAATTTACTGCATGCCATTCATGAAACAAGCCTGCTCTGAATCAGGTACTGCTAAGACAAGAGGAATGCTTACAAAGTGATTGATAATATATTGTCTTCTAGAGTATGCTCATATTAATTAGCATGGAAGTTAGTTCAGTAACAATTAATAAAGAAATTTATTTAAGTGCCATATGTTTCTGTTAATTCAAGTACACCACTGCAATGAGCAAGAAATGCTAAGCAGAACAGGCAAATACTGACCCTAATCAATATTACAAAGTCAGACTCTGCAATGAACTAGAGTTAGATTATGAGCTTGGATTTTAGTCATGTCTAGACAGTTTCTAAAATGGCCTTTCTTAATCATCCAACCCCAATAACTCTGAAAAGAAATAAAGGAATGGTAGTAAAACTGAGACTTAAATGCGACATGTTGCCTGAATTTGATGTTTTTGACAGATCTGAACTTTAAAAAACCAACCATTTACACAATGTTGTATGTCAAATATATTTCAATTAAAACAGCAGTGACCACCACTACCATCACCAAGGCCTTTTCTGAGGGCCGAACAGCCGGGGCTGCTGCTTGCGGCCGTGCAGCCTGCACACTGCACTGTCCAGAAAGCACGGTTTACATCGCTGCCTCGTGACTTGTATGTTTATTATGACAATTTTTGGCAAATGGTAGTGAAATCTCTAGAGCATGGGGTGATTTATTCTAGTGCTCCCGTAAGTGACATTCAAGCCAGCTGAGGCCCTGAGAACAGCACCCCTAATGAGGTATCCATGTGATCTCTCCCCACACCTACTATCTCCCTCAATTCACCTTGCCCTCCTCTATCACTTCCTTCTTGAAAAGCAGAAAGGCCTTTATTTCTCCTATTACTTATGCCAGTGGGTGTATCTGTTTCTCCTCTTTAAAGGAAAGGCTTTTTCCTGTCATGCTTGGTCTTCATAGAGCAGAATGTGAAGTTTGAGTGTCTCACATATAACCAGATATAAATAAACAGAACAACCAATTTCCCCTGTAACCAGCCATAAACAAATGGATAAATAAATAATTAAAATAATAAGTTACCTTAATCTAAGTATATTTAGTATGTACGGTACATTGAATTTTACAAATTAATATCTTGCTTGTCCTAAGACCTCCAGCTCAGTGTCCTGGTGTGTGTATTTGCGTGTGCGGAGGAGGGTCAGGTATATTGTTATATCCTGGTACACCAGTTTCTTCCACTGGTTTTGCCAAAAACACCCATTACCCATTTTTCTTTCACTGTATAGGAGCAATTAGCTTTTATTTTGGAAGTAATTGTGTGAGGGATCCTGAAGACCACTGTCAGATTTGATGATTCTGTAAAAGGACTCATAGAACTCAGAAAAGCTGTTACACTTATGGTTATCATTTATTGCAGTGAGAGGATACAGATTAAACTTAGAAAAGGAAAAAGAGATTTATGGTGGAGTCTAGCAGATACAAGGCATGATCTCCCAGTTGCCCCCTCTCAATGGAGTGACAGAGATAGCACTTAATTCTCCCAGGAAATGATGTGTGACACCACCCGTGATGTGATGCCAATCAGAGAAGCTCACTTGACATTTGACTTCCAGGGTTTTTATTGGAGGCCGGTTATTTGGGCATGAGCCTCCTGCATAACATCCTCAGCTACGTTACCAAACTGTAAAGCATGACACAGAGCCCCAGCAATGAGAAGAAGGCGTGCACTGTAAATGACTGTAATTGTTAGTATAAGCTATCCGGCATGCTCCAAGATCTCAAATATGCAAAAACAGGTTTGGTTATGTTTGGTTACTTTTATCAGGCAGGATATTCCAAGTGTTCAGAGATTATCTCCCAGGAACTGGAAAAGGGCCAATCCTGAAGACCTGAATTCAAAGTGTTTCAGCAACCCAGGCCTGATGATTTAATCTTGCCCAGTAATAATGGAAAATATAATAGTATGGAATATTATTCCTCACTTTTGCTCAGTGGCATCTCAATAAAAAGATAAAACAGTGACAAGTGGCTAAATGTACTGACAAGGAAACTTTCCTTAAACTACTATCTTTCCTTGAGCTAAACACATACTTAGGAGGATAAGAAAGAGCTGTAGTTTATCTCACCTCATCGAAACTGACTCTTGCTTCTTCTATTTCCTCAATGACTTCTGGAGAGAATTTCCAAAAGAAAACTTCCAGAAGAGTGGACACACGAAAGGGTGATTCTTATTTTCTCATTGACACACTTAGCCTTAAATCTTGCACTACCCAGTGGTCCGCATGGCATCCTTTCTCACTGAGCATATACTTTGGGAGCCATGGCTGTGTTTTCTGGACCTACTCTCTCTCCCTGGCACTCTTCCCTTAGCAATTGGGATGTAATGGTGCAGTGTGTTTGGCTCACTTTGATGGCAAGCTTTCAAGTGAGGATGCTGATTATTGCACCACAGTTCAACAGCTCTGGGTGGTAGTGCACAAACACCTAGCCTTTCCATTATACCCATGGCATTTGGCAGGGCACACAGGTGCAGGTAGGCCATAAGCAGAAAGAGCCCATCATCATTCATAGTTGATCCTGAGCCCTCAGAGTCCAGCATGAAGTGTAAAACATTGTTTTCCTCTTTCTCCTGCCTCCTTCTAATCTACACACAACCTCTATGAGTTCCTGGAATCTTCTTTTTCCTTGGACTCCCCCTCTTTTCTTTTACCTCTCTGGGTTCTGCACAGAACCCTGGCGTCATCCTGCTAATGGTCATTTAGCTGATGTCACTGAACTATGTTTGCTTGTTATGTCTGAAGTCAGAGATAGCAGGTGATCCCACATGGCTTAGATTAGAGACACATTTGACTGTTTTTTTCTGTGAACACTACAAGGACTATTATAGTCAAGAAATTACAAGGAAATAAACTTATCTACATCTAATGTTGGATATCATTTTGCTATTATGGCACAACTTTGATGTATTTTTATGATCAAAGTCCTGGTGACTTTAAGAAGAAAGAACAAAAGTGAAAGAGGAAGTCAATACTGCTCTATTCTATATTATTTTTAATATTGTACCTGTTGTCTCATGTGTAAGCACACATCATGACTGAGTTTATATAGCACTTAACTGACTTACGGGTGGTATATATTATATACACAAATGTATATGGAGAGAGAGAATATATAGTTTGTATTGTAATTTTTATTTCCTTTTTCTTCATGGTTCCAAATCTTCTTGAAATATGAAGCCTACTGGCTTAATATATTTCTCTTTTTGAGATTAGGAGTTGTGGCCATCTTCTTTGTAAGATGTCATCACCATTTGGGTTGGATATTCTCAAAATCCAATTTGTTTTTATCTAAAAGAACCATTACTATTAACTGGAAATTTTTTAGAAATGCAGATTCTCAGGCCTGGATGCAGACATACTGAATCAGAGACTCTGGTGGTGGTTCCCAGCAATTTGGGTTTTAAAAAGGCCTTTACATGCTTCTGAAGCACCCTCAAGTTTGGGAAGCAACTGCCTTAGAAAATGAGTAAATGGAAAGCAAGTATTAGTTTAGGAATTGGGAAATGTAGATCAATGTTATTATGGTTTTTTTTTTTTTGAGAGGGCATCTCTCGTATTTATTGATCAAATGGTTGTTAACAACAATAAAATTCAGTATAGGGGGGTCAATGCTCAATGTACAATCATTAATCCATCTCAAGCCTAGTTCTTGTCAGTCTCCAATCTTCTGAAGCATAACGAACAAGTTCTTACATGGTGAACAAATTCTTACATGGTGAACAGTACAAGGGCAGTCATCACAGAAACTTTCGGTTTTGATCACACATTATGACCTATAAACAATCAGGTCAAATATGAATATTCGTTTGATTTTTATACTTGATTTATATGTTGATCCCACATTTCTCCCTTTATTATTATTATTATTATTTTTATTTTTAATAAAATACTGAAGTGGTACGTAGATGCAAGATAAAGGTAGAAAACATTGTTTAGTTCTGTAAGACGGCAAATGTAGATGATCAGGTGTGTGCCTATGGACTAAGTATTAATCCAAGCTAGACAAGGGCAGCAAAACATCCACTGATGTAGAAGATTTCTCTCAAAGCAGGGGGGGTGAGGTTCTGAGCCCCACCACTGTTGATCCCCAATTTCTCACCTGATGGCCCCCTGCGACTGTGCCTGTCTTAGGTTGTTCCTACCTTGAGGAATCTTACCCGTCTCTGGCTAACCAGTCATCTTCCAGGGCCATACAGGGAAATGTAAAGTTGGTAAGTGAGAGAGAAGCCATATTGCTTGAAAAGGTTATCTTTTTACTTCTTTGCAGATTTATGCCCTGTGGCTTCTATGCCCAGCACTTCTCTCGAGGTATCTTTACCACCTGGAGGAATTATGATACTCGGTAAATTCGATGAGGCACGAATTCTATTTAAGGGTTGTAATTAGGAAGGAAGAAGAAAAGCTATAGAGGTAGCATATGGAAGGAAACATGGGAGGATTGATTATTTCTTTGACATATCTTCTTGTAGAGTACCTTAAGTATGTATAGGTTTTAAACTACTAACTAATTTGCACACACATATTAACATAATAGGAATACGGTGACATAAACAAAGCAAATCTATAATTACCATCCATCTCCAGTGAAGCCAAGAAAACCATTTAGGTACCCTAGGTATTTGTGAAAATTTGTCTATGATATGATGGATATTGTCCAACTGTACTTGAACAGTCTGAGAGAAATCAGACAAATTAAAGCAGCCCATTTCTGGTATCTGTTCACATCCCATATGTTCTTTTAACCATAGATAGTGTACAGTCATAAGATTTTGGAGTGCTACAACTTGCACCCCTCCCAACTCTTGGTTGAGTTCCAACAGTACAGATCTGGTCAAATTCGTTGTCTCATGCCAGCCTAGACATCTCCCTCCTCATTCCTATGGCAAGTCCAGGAGACGGTGGGCTGGATGCAGCCACAACTGCAGCATCGTCCGGATCCCTGTGGAGGCTTTTTGATGATCATCCCCTGGCACAAGTCCTCCAGAGAATGCTGATGCCAGAAGCTCCTCCTCATATCGTATCTTAGTTCATTTTCTGGGTATCCAAGCTAGGCCTTGATCTTCTGCATAGAAACAAACAGACCCTTTGCTCACACTTTGATATGCCCTCTATACCACTGTGCAGAACTCATTGGAGGTCAGCACACAGGAACTGCTTTTTTTTTTTTATTAAGAGAAAGGAATATTATCAGAAAAGAGTACCTCCATAGCTGATCATCTGACACCGTTTAAGTGATCAACATTAAGGATATTTAAAGCATGCGTTGATCTTTGATTTACCAATAGTTTTATCCTATCAAGGAGTAATCCCCCTTTTCTTTCTTTCTTTCTTTTTTTTTTTTAATCTTTAATCTACACTTACATGAAGAATACTATGTTTACTACTCTCCCCTATATCAGGTCCCCCCTAACAACCACATTACGGTTACTATCCATCAGCTTAGCAAAATGTTGTAGAATCACTACTTGTCCTCTCTGTGTTGTACAGCCCACCCTCCCCTTTCTTCCTCCCTCCCATGCATGCTAATCTTAATAACCCCTTCTTCTTCCCACCCCTTATCCCTCCCTGCCCACCCATCCTCCCCAGTTCCTTTCCCTTTGGTACCTGTTAGTCCATTTTTGGGTTCTGTAATTCCACTGCTGTTTTGTTCCTTCAGTTTTTCCTTTGTTCCTATACTCCTCAGATGAGTGACATCATTTGGTATTTCTCTTTCTCCGCTTGGCTTATTTCACTGAGCATAATACTCTCCAGCTCCATCCATGTTGCTGCAAATGGTTGGATTTTTCCACTTCTTATGGCTGAGTAGTATTCCATTGTGTATATGTACCACATCTTCTTTATCCATTCATCTACCGATGGACATTTAGGTTGCTTCCAATTCTTGGCTATTGTAAATAGTGCTGCGATAAACATAGGAGTGCATCTGTCTTTCTCAAACTTGATTGCTGCGTTCTTAGGGTAAATTCCTAGGAGTGGAATTCCTGGGTCAAATGGTAGGTCTGTTTTGAGCATTTTGATGCACCTCCATACTGCTTTCCACAATGGTTGAACTAATTTACATTCCCACCAGCAGTGTAGGAGGGTTCCCCTTTCTCCACAGCCTCGCCAACATTTGTTGTTGTTTGTCTTTTGGATGGCAGCCAGCCTTACTGGTGTGAGGTGATACCTCATTGTAGTTTTAATTTGCATTTCTCTGATAATTAGCGATGTGGAGCATCTTTTCATGTGTCTCTTGGCCATCTGTATTTCTTTTTTGGAGAACTGTCTGTTCAGTTCCTCTGCCCATTTTTTAATTGGGTTATTTGTTTTTTGTTTGTTGAGGTGTGTGAGCTCTTTATATATTCTGGACGTCAAGCCTTTATCGGATCTGTCATTTTCAAATATATTCTCCCATACTGTAGCGTTCCTTTTTGTTCTATTGATGGTGTCTTTCACTGTACAGAAGCTTTCAGCTTAATGTAGTCCCACTTGCTCATTTTTGCTGTTGTTTTCCTTGCCAGGGAGATATGTTCAAGAAGAGGTCACTCATGTTTATGTCTAAGAGGTTTTTGCCTATGTTTTTTTCCAAGAGTTTAATGGTTTCATGACTTACATTCAGGTCTTTGATCCATTTTGAGTTTACCTTTGTATATGGGGTTAGACAATGGTCCAGTTTCATTCTCCTACATGTAGCTGTCCAGTTTTGCCAGCACCATCTGTTGAAGAGAATGTCATTTTGCCATTGTATGTCCATGGCTCCTTTATCAAACATTAATTGACCATATATGTCTGGGTTAATGTCTGGATTCTATAGTCTGTTCCATTGGTCTGTGGCTCTGTTCTTGTGCCAGTACCAAATTGCTTGATTACTATGGCTTTGTAGTAGAGCTTGGAGTTGGAGAGTGAGATCCCCCCTACTTTATTCTTCTTTCTCAGGATTGCTTTGGCTACTCAGGGTCTTTGGTGTTTCCATATGAATTTTTGAATTATTTGTTCCAGTTTGTTGAAGAATGTTGCTGGTAATTGGACAGGCATTGCATCAAATCTGTATATTGCTTTGGGCAGGATGGCCATTTTGATGATATTAATTCTTCCTAGCCACGAGCATGGGATGAGTTTCCATTTGTTAGTGTCCCCTTTAATTTCTCTTAAGAGTGACTTGTAGTTTTCAGGGTATAGGTCTTTCACTTCTTTGGTTAGGTTTATTCCTAGGTATTTTATTATTTTTTATGCAGTTGTGAATTGAATTGTTTTCCTGATTTCTCTTTCTGTTGGTTCATTGTTAGTATGTAGGAAAGCACCAGATTTCTGTGTGTTAATTTTGTATCCTGCAACTTTGCTGTATTCCAATATCAGTTCTAGTAGTTTTGGAGTGGAGTCTTTTGGGGTTTTTATGTACAATATCATGTCATCTGCAAATAGTGACAGTTTAACTTCTTCTTTACCAATCTGGATTCGTTGTATTTCTTTGTTTTGTCTGATTGCCGTGGCTAGGACCTCCAGTACTATGTTGAATAACAGTGGGGAGAGTGGGCATCCCTGTCTGGTTCCCAATCTCAGAGGAAATGCTTTCAGCTTCTCGCTGTTCAGTGTGATGTTGTCTGTGGGTTTATCATATATGGCCTCTATTATGTTGAGGTACTTGCCCTCTATTCCCATTTCGCTGAGAGTTTTTATCATGAATGGATGTTGAATTTTGTCAAATGCTTTTTCAGCATCTATGGAGATGATCATGTGGTTTTTGTCTTTCTTTTTGTTGATGTGGTGGATGATGTTAATGAATTTTTGATTGTTGTACCACCCTTACATCCCTGGGATGAATCCCACTTGGTCATGGTTTATGATCCTTTTGATATATTTTTGAATTTGGTTTGATAATATTTTTTTGAGTATTTTTGCATCTATGTTCATCAGGGATATTGGGCTGTAATTTTCTTTTTTGGTGGGGTCTTTGCCTGATTTTGGTATTAGGGTGATGTTGGCTTCATAGAATGAGTTTGGGAGTATTCCATCCTCTTCTATTTTTTGGAACACCTTAAGGAGAATGGGTATTATGTCTTCTCTGTGTGTCTGATAAAATTCCAAGGTAAATCCATCCGGCCCTGTGGTTTTGTTCTTGGGTAGTTTTTTGATTACCATTTCAATTTCACTGCTCGTAATCGGTTTGTTTAACTTTTGTCTCTCTTCTTTGGTCAGTCTTTGGAGGTTGTATTTTTCTAGGAAGTTGTCCATTTCTTCTAGGTTTTCCAGCTTGTTGGCATATAGGTTTTCATAGTAGTCTTTAAAAATTCTTTGTATTTCTGTGCAGTCTGTTGTGATTATTCCATTCTCATTTCTGATTCTGTTGATTTGTGTTGATTCTCTTTTTCTATTAATAAGTTTGGCTAGAGGCTTATCTTTTTTATTTTCTCAAAGAACCAGATCTTGGTTTCGTTGATTTTTGCTATTGTTTTATTCTTCTCAATTTTGTTTATTTCTTCTCTGATCTTTATTATGTCCCTCCTTCTGCTGACTTTAGGCCTTATTTGTTCTTCTTTTTCCAGTTTTGATAATTGTGATGTTAGACTATTCATTTGGGATTGTTCTTCCTTCTTCAAGTGTGCTTGGATTGCTATCGCTGCATCCCACAGAAGTTGGGGCTTAGTGTTGTTGTGGTCATTTGTTTCTATATATTCCTTGATCTCTATTTTGATTTGTTCATTGATCCATTGATTATTTAGTAGCATGTTGTTAAGCCTCCATGTGTTTGTGAGCCTTTTTGTTTTCTTTGTAGAATTTATTTCTACTTTTATACCTTTGTGGTCTGAAAAATTGGTTGGTAGAATTTCAATATTTTCGAATTTACTGAGGCTCTTTTTGTGAGCTAGTATGTGGTCTATTCTGGAGAATGTTCCATGTTCACTGGAGAAGAATATATATCCTGTTGCTTTTGGATGTAGAGTTCTATAGATGTCTATTAGGTCCATCTGTTCTACTGTGTTGTTCAGTGCCTGTGTGTCCTTACTTATTTTCTGCCCGGTGGATCTATCCTTTGGGGTGAGTGGTGTGTTGAAGTCTCCTACAATGAATGCATTGCAGCCTATTTCCCTCTTTAGTTCTGTTAGTATTTGCTTCACATATGCTGGTGCTCCTGTATTGGGTGCATATATATTTAGAATGGTTATATCCTCTTGTTGGACTGAGCCCTTTATCATTATGTAGTATCCTTCTTTATCTCTTGTTACTTTCTTTGTTTTGAAGTCTATTTTGTCTGATGTTAGTACTGCAACCCCTGCTTTCTTCTCACTGTTGTTTGCCTGAAATATGTTTTTCCATCCCTTGACTTTTAGTCTATGCTTGTCTTTGGGTTTAAGGTGAGTTTCTTATAAGCAGCATATAGATGGGTCTTGATTTTTTATCCATTCTATTACTCTGTGCCTTTTGATTGGTGCATTAAGTCCATTTACATTTATGGTGACTATTGAGAGATATGTACTTATTGCCATTGCAGGCTTTAGATTCATGGTTACCAAAGGTTCAAGGTTAGCTTCTTTAGTATCTTACTGCCTAACTTAGCTCCTTTATTGAGCTGTTATATACACTGTCTGGAGATTCTTTTCTTCTCTCCCTTTTTATTCCTCCTCCTCCATTCTTCATATGTTGTGTGTTTTGTTCTGTGCTCTTTTTAGGAGTGCTCCCATCTAGAGCAGTCCCTGTAGGATGCCCTGTAGAGGTGGTTTGTGGGAGGCAAATTCCCTCAGCTTTTGCTTGTCTGGGAATTGTTTAATCCCTCCATCATATTTAAATGATAGTCGTGCTGGATACAGTATCCTTAGTTCAAGACCCTTCTGTTTCATTGCATTAAATATATCATGCCATTCTCTTCTGGCCTGTAGGGTTTCTGTCAAGAAGTCTTATGTTAGCCTGATGGGTTTTCCTTTATAGGTGATCTTTTTCTCTCTAGCTGCCTTTAAAACTCTTTCCTTGTCCTTGATCCTTGCCATTTTAATTACTATGTGTCTTGGTGTTGTCCTCCTTGGATCCTTTCTGTTGGGGGTTCTGTGTAATTCCATGGTCTGTTCGATTATTTCCTCCCCCAGTTTGGGGAAGTTTTCAGCAATTACTTCTTCAAAGAGACTTTCTATCCCTTTTCCTCTTTCTTCTTCTTCTGGTACCCCTATAATATGAATATTATTCCTTTCAGATTGATCACATAGTTCTCTTAGTGTTGTTTCATTCCTGGAGATCCTTTTATCTCTCTCTATGTCAGCTTCTATACGTTCCTGTTCTCTAGCTTCTATTCCTTCAATGGCCTCTTGCATCTTATCCATTCTGCTTATAAATCCTTCCAGGGATTGTTTCACTTCTGTGATCTCATTCCTGACATCTGTGATCTCCCTCTGGACTTCATCCCATTGCTCTTGCATTTTTCTCTGCATCTCTGTCAGCATGTTCATGATTTTTATTTTGAATTCTTTTTCAGGAGGACTGGTTAGGTCTGTCTCCTTTTCAGGTGTTGTCTCTGTGATCTTTGTCTGCCTGTAGTTTTGCCTTTTCATGGTGATAGAGATAGTTTGCAGAGCTGGTATGAGTGACTGCTGGAAGAGCTTCCCTTCTTGTTGGTTTGTGGCCTTCCTCTCCTGGGAGAATAGTGACCTCTAGTGGCTTATGCTTGTCAGCTGTGTGCAGACAGGGCTTCTGCTACCTGCCCATTTGCTATGGAGTTTATCTCCACTGTTGCTGTGGGTGTGACCTGGCTGGGGCTGCTCCTCCAAAGTGGTGTAGCCCCGTTGGAGGGGGAGCGGCCGTGAGGCTATTAATATCCGTAAGGGGCCTCTGTGCTCCCTGTTGCCCAGGGGGTTAGAGTGCCCAGAGATCCCCCGATTCCCTGCCTCTGGTCTAACTGTCCTGTCCTGCCCCTTTAAGACTTCCAAAAAGCACTCTCCAAACCAAAACAACAACAGCAAAAATGAGAGAGGAAACAGCAAAAAAAAAAGGAAAAAACACCGATTTTTTTTGTCCTCAGGTGCCAGTCCCAGGCACCCGCTCACCGGTCCTGCCTCCCTGCCTCCCTAGCACCAGGGTGGGTCCCTGTCCCTTTAAGGCTTCCAGAAAAAAAACCGCTCCGGTTTCTTTCCTCCCGCCGGGAGCTGGGGGGAGGGGCGCTCAGGTCCCACCGGGCCAGGGCTTGTATCTTACCCCCTTCGCAAGGCAGTGGGTTCTTCCAGGTGTGGATGTGGTCTGGATGTTGTCCTGTGTCCTCTGGTCTCTATTTCAGGAAGAGTTTTCTTTGTTATATTTTCATAGATCTATGTGTTTTTGGGAGGAGATTTCCACTGCTCTACTCACGCTGCCATCCTGGCTCCGCCCCGTTATTATGGTTTTTATACTTGAGAAAAAGAAACACAGGTCATTGAGATAATTTATGGTTCTGATGGTGACGATGTCCAGGAAGACAAAGGATGACAGAGAAAGATAATATTGTCCCTGTCATTCCATCTAACCAGAGAAATATTTGCTGCACTTAACCAGAATTTCTTCCTTGTGGCAAATAAAACTTTATTGGCAACTTCTTGCAAAAGTTAATTCATGAATAGTAATTTTTGATTTGGGATATTTAGTGGATCTGACAATTGAGCAGCAATTTTTCCGTATTTTTCTGAATAAAAATTATGTGTAAATATGTTAAAAGAAATATGTCCCTGCTTCAAATGTTATGAATTAGACTTCCTAGAGGGGTGGAAACTAGTCAATGTCAAGCTTGTTTTTGACGCAGAGGATTTGTATAGATATGCAAGGGGGGATAAGTTGCCTATATTATTCAAATTTATCTTGGAGGACGATCTAGATCACCTATGATGTCTCCCATAAAAGGAAACAAAGCAAATGGTACAGACCAAGGAGCAGTTGATTCTCTTTGCAGTAAGGTCAGTGTCCACGCATCCATTAGACATTTATCAATCCTGAGGACAGATACCTGTATCAGAAGATTGCTCAACCTTGACCAAGGAGACTAAGGTTATGTAGTTACAGATCGGTATGGTTTCTACCTTTTGTTTAGTTCCTGAGTCTAACAGAAATTTTTTTGGAACTTTTAAGCATGCTAAAATAATTGAAAATTACTCAACGCAGTCTTACAGCCATTCTAATACATACATGCATTGTTCCTCTCAGTTCTGATTCAACGGGACACAAAAATCAAGGGAATATTTGAGCATAGCAGAATATTTTTTCAAGTATGGTCTTAGAAGGGATCAGATGAGAAGCTAAAGTTGCTGTTAGACATATTATACAAGATCTACCCAAGTCTAGTATGGCAACTTGGCAATCTCATTTTCACTTTACAGGGTTGGTAGGAAAATATGCCCCAAAGATCAGGTCTTACTACCCAGAATTTGTGAATATTTTATATTAAGAAGGCATTGCATATGGGATTAAGGTTATAGGGCTTGAGGTTTGGCGATTATTCTGGATTATCTGTATGAGCCCAATCTAAACACAGAGTCCTTAAAAGCAGAGAAACTTTCCTGGCTATGGAGAGAGAGAGAGGTGACTCTGGAAGAAGGTCAGAGAAATATGACATGAGAACCACATGAGTTCCCGTTTTTGGTTCTGAGATGTGAGGCCGCATTTAAGGACTGGAGAAGGTCTTCTAGGAGCTAAGGGAAGCCTCTAGATAACATCCAGTAAGGAAATTGGGACCTCAGTCCTTCAACTGCAAGAAACTGAATTCTGCCAATGGATCCATGAGCACAGAAATTGATTCTCCCCAGAGCTTGCAGAAAGGAACACAGCCCTGCTGACACCTTGATTTTAGTTCAGTGCGGCCCATTTCAGACTTCTGACCTAAAATAAGTATAACAAGTATTGTTCTAAATCAAGTTAGTGGTAATTTGTCATGGTAGCATTAAAAAGCTATACACTTCAGACTCAATATTTCAAAAATTTATCTCTAATACCCTCCCCAAGCCAGATCTTCCACTTCTTCCCATTTCTGTAAATGGAGTCACCATTCATCTATGTGTGTGCCCTTCCATCTATTGTAGGCTTATCCATTCAGAAGACACATAGCTCTGCCAAAGTTTTCTTTCTAAGAATGAGTAGGGGAAATGGGTGTTGGGCATATCATTTGCAGTGTCTGCCACAGACAGAATATATGAATAACGCCATTGCCAAGAAATGTGAAAGCCAGGATACAGGTACAAATGGAGGCCCATGGGCTACTTGTATGAATATTTAAGTGTTATAAATCAGTGTAACAACTTCCTAATATGCTCCATCTTCTGACTTGTCAAATATATCTTTTTAAAGTCCAGGTGGAGAAGATTTGCATTTAGAATTCTCAGGCTCCTGGTGGTTCTGTGCCTGTCTATAGCAGGACAAGGAGAGCCAGCACCAGCCCCCACTCCCAGCCCATAAAGCATGGGACTCAGAAAGGGGGACCCTTTGGCCTGGATTTAAGATAGGTACAGAAAATGAGCAAAAAAGTAAAAATACTAAGTCCTCATGATTCTTACGCTGTAGTGGGCAGACAGAAAATAAACAAGAAACACAAATACGTAGTGAATTGTAGATTATGTCCATATTCTAATTTCATTAACCATTGTCAATTTTTTATTAAATTAAATGGTTGTATTAGTTTTCTGGTATGTAACAAATAACTGCACAATTTGTGACCTAGGACAATAGGTGTTTATTATCATATTTTCTGTATCAAATATTGTGCCTGGCTTCTTGGATCTTCCTATCGGGGTCTCCCAAGACTGTGGTCAAGGGTTGGCTTGGCTGAATTTTCATCTGGAGGGTCAAATGAGCAAGGATCTGATTTTCGGCTTCTTGTTGTCAGAGTTCATTTTCCTGTACTTGTGCGGTGGGGGATCTGGGGGATCTTTTTTCTTGTTGTCTGGTATTCCGTAGATCGCTGACGTTTCATACAGGTTGCCAATAAATAGTTCCTTATCCTGGGGCTTCTCCAACATGACTTGTTCCTTCAGTAAGACCACCGAGAGTCTCTACTGCTTGGAATTTTTGACTCCAGAGAAGGCCAAGCCCTCTTTTAGGAGCAGTCAATCTATTAAGTTAAGCCAATCCAGGATATTCTCCCTTTTTAATAAGTCAAAATCATCCAGTGAGAAAGTTTAATTACATTCGCAATATTCTTTACCTCTCCATATTTTATAGGTTAGAAGGAAGTATGAGGGGACAAGTATCCTGGAAAAACCTTCAGGTCTGTCTGATACACAGAATATTATGATGTATTTTAAATTGTTCAGTATTTCTGAGCACACTTGGTACTGTCAGTTTTTAAATTTTATTCCTCTGTGGGTTATGAATTGCTTTCTCTTAGTGGCTTCAGTCGGCCTTTCCCTAATTATTTGCAGGATTGACCTTTTAGTCGTTTTAATTTTACCTTCTTCATTAGCATTTCCTTCTCATTGCACTGTTATCTTTTTGCTTTTATTCTCCCATATTGTCAATAGATATTTACTTTTTTGAATGAAGAGAATAGACAGTTATATGACATTAAAATGTGTTCTCCCTCCCAATTTTTGTTGTGAATTTCTGCTTTTTAACATTAATATAATTTCGGTAACCTTTGGTAATATAATTTGGTAATCTTTTGTACATGTTTTGTGATCTTTGCATCATTTTAAAGAAATTTCTCATATACAAATTTATAAATAAACCTTTTTTCTTTCAAGATTTTATTTTAATATTGAGTACTTAATCTACATGGAATTGTTTTCATGTAGTAGTAAGAATTTCCATTTTTTTGCATATGTGTGATAATTATCAGATCTATTTACAGAAGAATCATCCTTTCCAATTTTTATTTTTCCATTCCATGAAATATTAAGATTCCAAACATGCTTGTTTTCTTTTTGTTGTTGAACAAATTCACCAATACCACAATATATCATTTTATAATAATCCTTGATACTTAATATGTGAAATTTTCCATTTTCTCTTCTTCAAAGTTGACATTTTTCTTACCTTCTCTTAAAAAAAATAATTAACATTGAATATTAATTTATATTTTAATATTAACTTGTTTCTCTACATAAAGAGTTTAAAATTAAAACAGGAGAATTTCATTAAAAAAGCATTTTCTTTATAGATATGTCAGTATGATGACTTTATCATGTTGTACTTTCCTGTAGACAAACATGAGGTATCTATTAATTTATTTAGGTCTTCATAATGTTTTCAATCATCTGTATAGTACTCTTCATGAATTGTATACATTTTTACAATTAGCTTATTCAATTTGTTCAGTTTTTATGTATTCATAAAAATAAGTATGTGAAGTATAAACCTCTTTCTGAATACCATTAAGGTGCATCATCATAACACACTTTGATATGTGATATTTCCACATCTTTATTCCTAAATTTGGCCTATTTTTTGTCTTTTATTACATCTTGGACCTATGAATTTTTTACCAGTATCTTTTATTTAGAATGTAGTGAGAAGTATATTTTTCCTTTTTTTGTTTCCAAACATAGGTTTGTGTTTGTTTAGGAATTTTTGATCTCTCATTTACTTTTGGAGTAATTTACAGTTGAATGAATTGAAGAAAGAAAGGTTAATGGACCCAGGTCAAAGCAAATTGGTGGTAGAGTTGAAAGTCATATGTTGGCTATTTGGATTCCGTGTCTGCACTCCCCATTTCACGTACTTTTTTTTGTATGTTTGTGAATTTTGAATGCTTCAAATCATTTAGTATCTATAGCAATAAAGTATACTTATATGCTCACTTACAAAATGGCTTATATATCATAACTAGAAAAAATATGCTAACAGCTTATAATAGACTGTTAAGAAACATGAGACATCTGAATTTAAGAAAAATTGAGAAATACATGTATGATTACTTATCAGTAGAACCATTAGTGAATCCATATTATCCAATAAATAATAACAGTGGCCAGATGTGCGTGTATTATTCTGGGTTTATTAGAAAGTTTCAAAGAGACATTAGGCAAACAATTTGCAAATCTAACATCAAATTTTAATTTCAAGTGCAAGAAAAACTCCTAAAATGCCCCATAAATTATTCTATAGTAATTCAGATCATCTGAATTGATTGAAATGAAAAATTATTGACTGAAACTAGTTCAGGAAAAAGCAGCTGTTGGAGTCAGCTGTTCTGTTATAAATAAAACAAGTTCAACCATAAGAGCAGAATCTTATAAATTTGGAAACTTAATCATGCCATCTGGAAATAGATTAATCAGAGAATGCAGATTTAGAGAAAATAAAATTATAAATAACTTGAAATATGATAAAAAATGTATTGTCTTTACTCTAAGTCCCATTTGTCTACCACTAACAGGATGACTGTATCGCTTTATCTTTATTGTACTATCATTACTGTATTTCTGTTAGTACTAATATGTATTATTTTTATTTCCAAATAGATGGCAGTATCCTAAGTTATATTTTCCACACATAAATGAAGTTGCATTTATTACGTGACCAAAGTTTATTGTCTATGAATCAATGTACAGAAACAAAAGATGCTTAGAAATTTCAATATAGAGATCAGAATTCTGGTGTGTGTGTATTTCTGAATGTACAGAAAGAAAGAGAGACAGAGACAGACAGACACAGAGAGAGAGCAAGAACACAATCTACATTCCTCTGAAGAATTTTTGAAAACCTTCTTGATCTTTAGGATCAACATTGGGAGAGGGAAAATGTCCAAGAAATAACGAAGACAATTCCCTTTCTGCAATCAACATTAAATAAAAAATGAGACTGTATCTTTGAAGTTCTTTTTATCTCTGTTGTAATGTCCTGCTCAGAATTTATCACCTGATCACCTTACCTACAGCAGTTGCTGCCACACTGTCCAAACTCCCCAACCCCTATTACACTCTATATGTGGAGCAGAATTGCATGTTGTGAACTATATCACCATAGAATCGTATTTGTAGTTACGGAATTGCCTGTTTCATAAACTTGATTTTGTACACCATTCACATTTCAGTAACCTGTTTTTTTCCATTACATGATCAGAACAGTCTACTGGTAAAAAACATAAGAGACACATGGATGAGTCTTCTAAATTCCCCATGCAGGGTCCATATCTTTTCATTAATTATCAACATTCCCTTATCCTTATAATGACAAAATTAAACACAATGGTATATAATTTATGGCTAGAGGGAACATGTCTTTAGTCAATCTCAGAGAATTAAGAATGTGTGAATTTTTGACAGTTTTATGAATATTGATTACACACCTATATAACCATAAATCTACATGACTTTCTATATAAAAATTGTGAAATTTCAAATTACAGCCAGTGTAAACATGATGATGTTTGCCATTTGCAAGATAAAAAGAGCCAGCCAAAGAAAGAGAAATAGAGAAGAGAGACTCTGGTGTAAATCTGTAACTTTTTGATCCAAAGTAGGACTGCCATAAATATTTAGAGACATTTTTCTACTCTAAAATAACCAATAATGACAGTTCTCTCTAGTTGTTTGAGCTCCCAATAAATCCCTTTCCATGAATTCTCATAATTCAGCTGTGGCAATATTAAAATACAGAGCTAATATTTCTTTCAAAGAATATTACTGCTGTTTTCTTATAATATTTCAATGCACGGGTAAGTAACATTATTTCCATTTCAGGAAGTAGAAAAATGTGGCTTATCCATGTGACATCTTTCAGAGACATCTTTCAGCTCTCCTGCCACACAGTCTAATATTATCAATATTGCTGCACATTTAAATTTAATATTTTAATAATCTCTGAAAGCAATAGGCATGCATTTTGTCCCCAGAAAGGATCTGTATCTAAACAATTTACCCAGGCTCTAACATTGAAATACTTCGCTAAATCTGATTCAAGTAAATATTGCTTCAGTAGGCAACAAATTGATTTTTATCTGCCTTCAGCCTAGGTGGATCATGTATATTTAAAGAAAATCATCCAAAATAATTTGAGCAGGAAAAATCCTTGTCAAGATTATCAAAGTACTATTTGTTCTCTAGGAAAGTTATTCAAGGTTAGCCTACCTACAGTTTTAGAAGGTGTGAATACTTTTCTCTAAGCTTTTTGCTGTTACTGTTCTGGGATGGTTTAGGTTCAACTCTCAGGCTGGAATTCCAGAAAATTATGGTCAAATAACATATACATTCTATTATCCTGTTTCTTTTTTATTGTATATTCAGAAGAGGCAAAAGATAAGATTAAAATTAGCAATACAATGGTATAATAATATAAGTACTTAAGTTACTCCTTGTCATGCGGGTAAGAGCTGAGAAAAATGAAAGAAGCCACATATGTGAAAAGCTTCACTAGTGAAAAATGATAGTATTTTGTTTATAAAGGTGAGTTACACAAACAATTTAAATTCTAGTTAATTACTCATTGCATACTTACTAGGTGTCACGCATTGTGCTAAGGGATCTGGGTGATTCCTTGAGTTTCATCCTCACAGCGGCCATCAGATCATGGGTGGAATGTCACAGAAGAGGGAACTGAGGTTTGACAGAAGTCGTCTGACAAAGATGCTGGCTGACTGGATGTTGGCTCAGGTGGTCCGGGCACCAAACCCAGGATGCTTGCCACAGCCCTAGAATGTATGCTAGGAAAGCAGCTTTGCATCACTCTGAGTTTTTTTTTCTCTCTGAGAAAATAGACTTCTTATTAAAAAGGAGAGTTAGTTAGTCCTTTATATCAACAACAAACACTAGTGGAATAACTGTCAATTACTTCCCAAGAGGCACATAGAGAATTTAGAACAGCAGTGTTCATATCAAAGAAGCGCCTCAGGCCACAGACATATTTACCCCCAGGAGGTCACAGTAAGGGCCTCTCCCCTGCAGGAGGGCTTTCAGGAGGAAAGATCCTTACTGGTACTTAGGGTACAGCAACTACTTGAGATTTACTTCTGATTCAACAGAGCTTTTTACCACAGACAGATGCTTCAGGATAAATACAGCCTTTATCACTTCACTTCAAAGATTGTAAAGAAAACTAACAATGTTATTGTTATATTTTGAAAAGAGTAACCCTGCTTCATAATTCAGGTATCGGAGAACAATCATTTCTTAGATTAAAATTAGTAAAATCTTTTTTGTGTTTTCTAGCTTCTGGAGGTTTTCTAGACAAAGAACTAGGGACCAGTTCTTTGCTCTCAAAGCCAGATACAGGAAATCACCCGCAGCGTCAGCGGGAGAAAACAAACTATGCAATTAAGCTGGCTTTATTAGCGTAAATAAGTGTCCGTTTCAGTCAAGAGATAATCTACTGTGTGCCTGGGACTGTCAAATGCTTCATACCCATTATCATGTCATAGACCTATAAACCTGTTTTACAGATGGATAAACTGAAGTGCACAGAACGAACTTAACACAACTTCTTTGTGAGGTTCCAGGAAGTCATGGCAAAACTTTAACTCTGGAATTATCATCATTGTTTTCAAAGACAACTATAACAAGTAATTAACTAAGACTAAATATTTTGGTAGTGATGGGGGAGGAGACTCCTTTTGAGAAACTTCTAATCATTTCAATTAGGTCTGAACATCACCTCTTACAGGACGTCCTCTCTGACTCTCTCTCCTGCGTGTGCATTCAACTGTTGTGTGTATATGCCTCTTTTATTTTTATGTTGTACTGAATGTTAATTTACATCTGTGTGTGTGCCACTAGACGTGAGAACAGGTCTTAATTTTATCTGGCCTGGTTTTGTTAGACTCCATCAGAGTGATCCAGTTTTAGGGAAAGAGGAAGGGATCTGTGTTGTTACACTGGGGAGTTCCGTATGAACCTGGTTTTAAAGTGAGAAATGCTACGGAGAGCCTTCCATGGGAGCTGGCTTAGCCACCTTTTGGTTCTGACCTGAGGCTGCTGCTAAGGCAGAATTTTGAAGGTGATTATTCCAAGTCTTTACTCTTGGGCCTCTGTTCTTTTTAACTATTATTGAAGTCCCATCTTTTAAAATTAAGGACCCCAGTATGAAATTTCAAAACAGCCAAAATTGTTTTGTCTATTTACTTACCTCTTTTCAATGTAAAATAAAATTGCATTTGTGTGTCAAATCCCCCAGCACCAGTGAAAATTGCGATTCTACATTTGCTGAGAAATATCTTTATTTGTCCTCTGGGAGATCTTAAACTTTAGTTGGCTTCTATTAAACTTTTATGAGAACAAAAAAAAAATTAGTAAAATCTTTAAAATGATTAAGAAGGTGAATACTCAGTTCAGAAGTCTAAACTATGTGCTAGATCAGAGGGTGAGATTTAAAATCAGGATTTAATTTTTTTTTTGATTATTTATACTATCCATTCAAGGACAAGAGTGGGCAGGGAAATTTTAGAGCAGGGGACAATTTTCTAATAAATGAGAATATAGTGATGATTTGCCTGCTTGTGTAAATTTTATTACATGTAATCCCTGTATAGCTGAAGCTACAGACTAAAATAAACATTTTTTAATAGTGGGTACTTTCTTCAAAAAACTTCGAAAACAATGCAGCAAAAAAGCATGAAATTAAAAGTTGCTTTCCAAAGAAAAGCATACAGTTTGCGACTGTTTCTGATTCTTTTAGCATTTTAATTTTGAAGTCACACATACACAATGGTTAATTACAGACGGAACAACGCAATCCATCAGCCAGCTGTTCTGATCGTACTGTGCCAGGTAGCTGCTTCCATTGATTTGCCCTGCTTAATTGAAAAGACTATGTCAACAGATAGAAATGTGATTTTTATGAGTACTTATATGTGTGTATATCTGTGTGTGTGTGTGTGTGTATTTTAATTAAACGGATGACTAAGGGTATTATTACAGCCTCAGACTTAATTTGATTCAAAAATGAGAAATTCAAATATGTTTCATAGGTTGTATATTTAAAAATAACCAATCTGTTTGATTTCTTATGATTCCCCTGGTAGCATAAATTAGTTGACTTAGTGACTGTTTCGGAATATTGTTTAAAACAGTTCAGGTGACTGGCTTTGAAGTTGGTTGTTTATATAATTTAAGAAAAGGGAGGGGACAATTTATTTATTTATATTTCCCCACAATATTTCACAAAGGATTTTAGGTACTATATACTTAATATACATTAACTGAGGTGGCAAAATACCATGAATCTCTCTCTCTCTCTCTATATATATATATATATATATAAACTACATATATTTATATATGAATATGAAATACATTAAACAAGTTTTGCATAATAAAATAATGAATCAAGGCAAAAAACGGTTAAAGGCATTTAGAGTTTTAAGAAGAAACGCTATGTTTTTAAGTGCACCTTAAAGGACACATTTGTTTTTTCACATAGGGCTCTATGCAGAGAGGTGTGAGCAATTGATTTCCTGAAGCTCTTTTTAGATGCATTACCTGACAGACACAATTGGTCAATGTTGGAATTGATGAGTTTCATTTTCTCGGTATTCCTCAAAATGAAAAGAAATACAGCAAACACTTCCAGGAAGTGGCTGAAGTCTGTACCTGTTTTCTTCAAAACATCATGCTGACCTAAAAGATGAGTAATAAAGGGAACCCGGATTTTGAAATCTCAAATTCTGCACTTTCCCCCTGTTGTGCGTGTAAGACAGTTTAGGAACTCAGAACACATACAGTCTCTGAACAGAGGCTTGGAATGAAACCAGTCTGACCGCTTGATTGTGTGTATTTCTGGCTTGTTTTTTTGAGTCTCAGGTTCCTCTTAAAAAAGATTTAGTAACCGGTATCTCATAGGGGTTTTTGTAGTGATTAAATGAGATAATTTGCACTACAGACCTAAATGTGCCTGTGGAAGGAGTTGTTATTACAAAACAAAGAATTATAATGTTTAAGAGATTGAGCAAGAGATGAAAAGGATTATCTAATATTGAATCTATGTTGAAAGCTCAGTAATATATATATGGATGTTGTAGATGGTTTTCATCCTAGCCGCATCCTTCTTTCACTCTTATTACTTCAATCACATGCTTGATTTGGGTTTCCATTCAATCATAAGTATCCTGTTTTTGTCACAGAAAGCAAGTGGACGTCTTCTCTCCGAGATGATAAATGAGTCACTTTCCTTCTGCGACAGACCAACTACCTTTTAGAAAGAAAGGGGAAAAAAGGGAAGGACAGAGGGCTGGAGGCAGGAGGGAGAGAAGAAGGAAGCTTCCCTGGGTCTGCTCTCCGTCTTCTGTCTCCCCGGCCAGCTTGATTAATGGGCCAGACTAGCTTCACACTGGTTTATTACCACCGTTTTAAAATTGTCTTACCTGTTGTGGATCATTAAGGATCTCGTACATCTATGCAAAATATTATGTGAAGTAGCTAGTAAAAAAATAACTTGGAATGATGTATCTGCACTGATAGAAATCATGTAAAATCATCTCTTCAAATATGTTTGGAAGGAGTTCTATTTTTCCCTTGTACATCTGAACATTTCTTGTTAATTCTGGTTGCCTAATTAAATATATACAAATTCAAAACATATAAAAAGAAAAAAAAAGCTAAGGCAAACTATTCACCTTGCCTGACATTACACCCTGTCCCCCAATATCCTGCTTAAAACTCGATTAACCACCATTGTCCAGAAAACTGAAACAGCCCTCTAAGTCCAAAGACCTCTCTAAATTATGTAGACTAAAATCAAGTAAATACTTCCCTGGCTTAATGTGTAAATGATAATACTCAATCATTGTCCTTTAATATATTTCTTCTTAATTTCTTTGGTATGATCTATGGAAATTATACAAATATGCATACCTATTCAGTATTAGTTTTAACCTAACTGTCTTTTAGTATATGCTACCTTTTCCTGCATAACAACTTACCTCAAATCAGTGGCCTAAAATAACAAATGTTTATTATCTCAGTTTCTATGAATCAGGAACCCAGGAGCAGCTACAGTTCTCGCTCCCTGTCTCTGACGGGCTTGCAGTCAAGCTGCTTCCCAGAGCTGCCGTGTGTTCACGACTGGGCTGGTTTAGGACCTGCTGTCAGAGGTCCTGGTTGTGTGATGGTTTTTGTTCTGATCCATTTGTTTGTATTGTCCATACAAATAACTAAATGTAGTCAGTCTGAATTATATAGATAACTCAGATGTTATGCTTGCTGTCTTCACAGATGCCATGTCCAAAAGTGTCTGACCCCTGACAGGCTCCAGTTCTTTGACATGTGTGGCCAGCCCCCACCCATAAGCTCCCAGAGTGTCCCCATAATGTGGCAGCAATGCTTCCCCCAGAGCAAGTAATTCAAGAGACAGAAGAGAGGGAGAGAGGGAAGGACAGAGAAAGAAACAGAGAGAAAATTCAAAATGTGAAGCTGCAATCCTTTTAGAATCTAATTCAGGAGAGGCATCCTATCACTTCTGTCATATTTTATCATCTAGAAATGAGTCATTAAAACTAGTTTATACTCATGTGGAGGGAATTAAGTTTCACTCTTAGAGGGGAGAAGCATCTAGGAGTTGGTGGATATAGTTTTACAAACTTCCACAGCTTGTTTATCTAAAGAATCTATCCATCTGTATATTCTAGAGATTTATGAAAAGTAATTAAAAATTATGTAGCCCTGTTCCTAAAACCTACAAAATTTCAAAAATACATTGCTTTCACATAAAGTACTGCAAGGAATTAAATTAACCTGAATTGAGAAAGATCCTCATTATGTAACGGTCTTTGTGCTGACCCATTTGTTTGTACTGCCCATCCAGATAAGTAAGATTAGTCGATCTGAGTTACATAGAAAACTCAGATGTTATGCTTGTTATCTTCATAGATGCCATGTCTAAAAACATCTGACCGATGACTTCTTTCCCATCTCAATTTCTGAGAACATTGTTCTTTAAAGCAGTAGATGATTTCCCCTGGATTTGTGGTACCCAAATTTCCATTAATTATCTGTCTAATTAGATAACTCATTAAACATCCATTCCTGCCTTCAGTACCTATGATATGCTCATTATAGAAACGGAAATAATGGAGATATGAGAGGCCACTTCTCCTTTTCTTCCTTTTTTGGAGAAAACATTCAGGACTTAGATATACAGGCATGCACTGTAGCCAAAGGTACCCTGAGGGCCTTCAGTATTTTGTTCCTAACTTTTTTTTTCATTCGTCATGAAGAAGCCCAATGTTTTCATTTTTGTGCTACATTCAGATGTTTATGAGAGAGAAAAGGCTTTAATATTCTTGGATCTGTTCTATTTGCAACTTCTTACACTTTCTTTCTCTGAGTGGCTTTACTCTGACACAAAAGCCTAGCTAATGTTCTTTTTAATGGTTGAGTGAGGCTGAAAGTATTCACATCAATTTCCTATTGCCACAAAATGATCTGGGTCATGACAATCTACAAGCCAAGTTACTAGACCATTACTAAACTACCATTGAATAAGGGTAAGTTAGCAAGTTTGACCTTTTAAACCAAACTGCAAAATGTTCTTTTGATTAAAGTCTACAACAGTCCCCTGAGATTTCTAGTGCTGAATGTTAGGGATTTAACACAACACTGAGATCTTGGCAGATAAATGTGCCTTTACTCATAAGCTTTTCAACTCACACACAGTTTTAAATCCCCTTGCTCTATAGAATTGCCATTCTGTGCTTAGTTTTATTTTGAAGGCAGTTGAATTTGTTTCTAAGGTAAAGACTTATGACCAGGAAGCCAATTTAACCCAAGCAGTAAAAGCTTTATTCTTACTGAGAAAATTAGGTATTTAAAGATAAATACTCTAATTTGACTTTCAACCTAGGTTTATGGGTAATTCCTGGATGCTTTTGAATACTTTTCTGATTTCTCCCTTAAATATTCATCCTACATTTTCAGTATTTTTTTTCATTCTTAATTCCTAATTTATCTGTACAGAACAATAGCTCAGTAAACCTTTTATCATTCCGTTTTTGCACACTGATATGCCCAGTATTTACCACTAATCTGGCCCATATATTTTTGTACACATTTTCTACAGTGCTGTCTTTAATAAACCTAAAGAATACCTTGTAAATAGCAGCTTTATTATTCATGCATATGGATATTTTTGTCTTCACATTTTTATGTTTCCTGGTGAAGAAAATATATTTGAGAGCTAGAAAGTACATATGTAGCCATTTAATTATTTTGTCTTCCACAAAAACAACCTGAGAGTGTAAATAAATGTCATTTCCTCATTTTACCTTGAGAAACTCAGTCTTCTAAGTCCCTCTTCAGGCTTGAATAATGTTAGTTCTTCAGAGTTAAGGAAAACACTTTCAGAGGCTTTGTTGTTATGTAGGTAAAATTACCTTATGGTTTGTTTTCCTGTGTTGTGTTCTTTTCCCATGTTACATTTGCTTTATGTATTTATATCAAAGAAAACTGTTTCAACATGACCATTTATTAACATACTAAATAATAATTAGGATATTTGTTAGATTTGTATTTCATTTTTACTAATATTTTTATTGCAAAACCTAGTAGTCTGTTGTAATTTCTGTCCTGCCAAAATTGCCTTTATTATTTTGTATAATTAAATTCATTTTATCTCAGGAGTCTTTTTGCTGCACTGCACTTTACAAAATTTTCCAACTTTTCTATTTGTTGTACCAGGAGATGCACAGAATTTCTTCAGAAGCTATTTCCATGAATGAAAGAAGGAGGTGGGCATATAAATATATAAATTCTAGAATCACATCCTAACAGCAGTCTTAATATTTCTCCTTAATCTGTTTGTGTATAGGGTATCTGTATGGGTTTTCACTTGCTACAAGGGGTAATGCATAAATAAATATGGTGACCATTGCTCTAAGACATCATTTGATTTTGAATATTACTTTTGTTTCAAATTACGCTTTTTGTACATTCACTGGTTATTCTCCTCCACACTATTACTGCAGATTTCTAAAATTAACCATGTTTACCTTAGCCCTCCATCTCCTCATATTTCAGAAAATACTCTAACTTTGAAAATTTAAAGACATGTACATATCTCTATTTCAGATAGAATTTTGTCAACCAGGCATTCAATTTGCTCAATCTTAGTCATATCCATTAGCTAAGACCACATTTATCATTTATAACTTAAGAATTTATCTTTGATTTAGTTGGTTAATTTATTCCTGATTTCCTTGATGGATATATTTCCTAGTTAAAAATGAGTGAGACTAGTCTTGCTAGTTCCTAAATTATGAAAGAGGGAAGAAATCTGCATTTTGCAAGATGTGGCCTTTGAAGGTGACTTAAAAGGATTATTAAATACTAAGATGGTTCTATGTTCTGACTGTTGTTCTGAAAACATCACAGAAAAGTGTTGTTGCTAATTGTGTTTTAAAATTCATTGAATTAATGGTTTCTATAATTATTAAATAATATTATTTGACAAGCCTTACAACATATAGCTGTGTTTAACTGATTGGAGAATACATTGCATAGCTATATATTATATGATAAATGTTTCCTGTTATGTATTCCTTGGGCATTCCAACATTTAAAATTTCTTGGGAAATAAACTCTTCCTTTAAAATGCATGTGAATTTTAGATAGTTTCTTCTCAGGTATATATTTTCCCACTGGTTTAAGCTCCTTCTAAAATTTCACAGTGAAATATGGAAGAAGTAATTTTTTTAAAAAAAAAAAGCATAAGATACATGTAAATATAACACTTCTTAACTCAGTTAGTGAATTTATTTTGTCATTTTCCTGTATAGATTGCTATCTTAGGTTAAAAGAAATGTAGTAAGAAAAATTGGACATTCTTGTATTCAGAGAGCTTAATATCTACTTTTAGAGATAGGATCCATACATGCAGTTACAACTAAAAACACACCATAGTCCATCTGAAGCTTCATATGAGTACTACAGATTGCTCTTTCAGGGTTTTGGGAGGACGTGAGATCTCCATCTCAAACATGTGTTTTTTATAAAGGCACAAGGATTTGTTTGAGATTTAATTTTGACTGATGGAAAATAAGATTTCGTTGGTTGCCAACTGAGCATCTATTTCCTTCCATCCTTTCTCTTTCTTCAGTTCTCCAATTCTGTTCTAGTGTCCACCCTTATCCAAGGGAGATTAGCTTGTTCCGATCCCTAAAATGGGTGTCTTGATTATTTTAATCAAATTAGAAGGTTCCAATGTCCCTTCCTATAGACTGATTTAGCCATGACTATATGATTTAGTTCTGGCCAATTAGATTACAGGGGAATTCAAAGGAACTTCTAGAAGTTTCCTCATGCTTAATAAAATAAATACAAGGAATAGGCAGTCTCTCTTGCTGTGTTTATCTTTTTGAACTATTGTAGGCATCTTGCCAAAATAAGAATATATAGCTAGAGAAAAAAGGTTTTATGTTAAGTATAGTAAAGTGTGGTTACAAATATTTTGAGCAACTGAATATTCCAACTTTACAGTGCCCCTATATTTGAATTATTCAGAAAGTTAATTATTATCCTCACTGGTATCATGTTGAGCATAATTTTTCCACTACTTATATTTATTGGTCTAAATATATCTTATGGCATGAAAAGGAAAGCATGAACCATGCCTAAGAGATACAGAGAGACATACTGGCCCATTCGCAAGCAGTAAATTTTAAATGAGCTTAGGAGACTTACTTGGCATTCAGTAAGTATAGATTAATATCAGTTCTAAAAATCATCCATAGGTAAGTACCTTCTTAAGATCAGCAGGAGCCAGTAGACACGGGTGGAGTTTACATATTTTAAATGTCTACTGCATCCAAGTTTTGTGCTCGAGATGCTTGACATAGCGTTAGATCTAAAATAAAAGACAGTATGGGTTGTGAGAGAAGGGAAGCCTCAGATTAGGCAAGTGACATGACCAAGGGCCTTATAGGCAGGTCTCAAAGAAGTCCATAGCCAAAGCATATTAAATGCTGAGTTAAAGGAATTGACAGTGGAGTAAGGCATGGTAAATGTGATATGTTGGGAATTTAATTATGGTTTGTTCTTTATCTGTTTTGGTGTGCATTTGTGTGAAAATCAGATTTTCAAATGTCAGAAAGGTTCATGATCTGATTCCATTACCTATGAGGTAATCAGTATATATAGGGATGGATCTTGCCTTTTAGAGTTACTTTTTATTTTCTGTCCTGAACAAATGTCTAGAAAATAAAAACACACATACATTAAAATACCCAAGATACATTGCCCAGTCTCCTTCCATATCTAGCTAATATTCTCTTGACCTCCTTAAGTAGAGGCAGGGGGTGGCAGGGACATACAGCATCTTTTCATCTTCTTGCAAATAAGCAGAATTTTTCTGTTTTCAGAGACAAAGCATGTGTCAGCCATCAAAATTGAGGCTTGACTGAGTTTCATGTATCACATTAGCAGTGGAAATACTTCCATTTTAAGAAACTGACTATTAGACTTAGTTTTCAAGGTGTTGTTCTATTTCTGTTTTCTGTAGGATGGATCTAGAACTTATTCAGATGCTGCTTTAAACTGGAAGCTCTGGGATTTTTTTTTCCTTCAGTAGATGTGAGCAAACCTAACCTTTTTGTAGCGGTAAAAGAGAAGAGGGAGAAGGAGAAGCTGAAGGAGTTGGAAAGAGGGTCATTGAAGAAGTGAGGTCAGTAAAGGAAAGACTAGGCTTGAAATAGAACACGAATAAAATAATACAGGAGTCTATGCATTTAGAGAGGTGGATTAAAGGTAGAAAAGATGGCAGATTGGGTTGTTCTTGGGTGATGTTGTTACTCTCAGTAAAGCAGAAATCAAGATACCTTGATCAAAAGGAAGGTGGAATGTTGAGCTTAGGAAAAGAAGTAGAAACTTTGTTCTATGTGAAGTAAGCTATGAGATCAAACAGGAAAGAAACACACAGGTTAAAAAAGATGAATGATGAGACAGATGAAGTTAGTCAGGAACAGCCTGTCTTGGATCAGGTACAAAAAAGAAAAACTCATTAATCTTCTCCAGTAAATTAAAATATAGAATGGAGATGTTGTATTATCTGATGCTGTATGTCAACAAAATGAAAGGGACAGGGAAAGTGATTTATATTTGGAGAAAATAAAGCTTTGGCTGTTGCCTAGTTGTATCATTGACTCTATTTTTATTCCTGTTTATTTTAATAATGGGGAGATAGTAATTTGTGCATTTACCTTTTTGCGAGTATAATGTGGACACAAACAGTAGCAAATGGGAGATCTCACAGTTAAAGGAATGACAGCAAAGCAAACAAGCTTCTATACTTGCAACATTTCATCACCTGCTATGCCACTAATGCCCTTTCATCATATGATGCTGATGCCCATTTTTAGGGCATTACTGGTTCCTTTATTTAGTTCTCCAGGAATCATGACCTTGACAACACTGAACATTTTTTTATTGCATCTTCAGAACATAAAATTTTCAGTACTTTAGTTTTCTATGATTTCGAAGTGAAAATAGCAACCACATATACTTAATTATCACATAAGAAACTTTAGGTGATAAAGTAAATGGTGCTTTTGTGAATTTTAAGGTTTTAATAGCAGAGGCTTCCAGAAGAGACTTCATCCATAAAATGCTCTAGAGAGCTTAAAAGGCAAAAACCTATAGTTAGAATTCCAATTAAAGGAAATAAGTGATTTTTATAATTTTGAATCTATTTGGGGGAAGAAAACAGTACACAGAATGTCTAATCTGATACCAATAATTCCTTGCATTTCTATGCTTTTTTATAGTATTTAAAATATTTTAACTGGCACAGTCTTATTTGAACCGCAGTAAATTCTCAGAAGGTAGGAAAAACAACTAATATAAATCCAACTTTGACTTTTTTTATACTGGCACACTCTGACTAGAGAAAACCTGGACTAAATCCGTGTATTTCCTTGCATCCATTTAGTAACAATGCCTCTACCTTGTTTCGGTTCTTTTTCTTCTGTGATGATTTCCAGAGGATGAATCACAATGTGTTCAGGATATATTACTCTGTCACAACACATTGATACTCCTCTTTCGTTTTTTTTAAAGAGTTATGTGACTTGAATAGTGATTTTCAAGCTCTGAGAACTGATGAAAAGAAAACTGCATTCAATTTTTTACCTTGCCTAATTCTTATGTGCCTCTCTTTCATCTCTTTAAGGAGAACTATGCTAGAATAAAGGGTACCCATTAATCACAGTAGCACAGTGAAGGCATAAACCTTTTCAGAGAACTTATTTGGGTCATCTCAGCTGATCTCTTCTTATCATTAGAAATACTGATTTCACTTGTGATAACAAATGGAATATTTCTCCTGCACTATATTCTAAGCTGCACCCCAGTTTTGCACTATTCTTAACAATTCAGTTCCCGAAAGGCACACCACCAGCTTGAAGGTAAATATCCTTGCCTAATAAACTAGACCTGCAACGTTATTTGTCTCTCTCTGTCCTCAAGACATTTAATCAGTAACATTTCACCATTATGAGTCTATTTTCTTTTAATCTAAGTACCGCTAGAATGGTCCTTCCAAAATGCACAATGCTATTAAAATGCAAAAACAGCAGAAGACAAAGCAAAACAAATACCTTTGTGCCAGATTTTCCTCGGCTGTGTAATTAATTCTTTCTGCAGATGCACTAGCATTGTACCACCTACACCAATCATTACAAGAGTATCAGTGAAGGACAATGAAGAAACAGGCTTTAAAATAAGACAGCCCTGGGTATCAGTTACTATCTGGAGCTTTGTGTCTGAACGGAGCGAATATCAGTTTTCTCAAATAAGAAAGTGAAAAGCAGAAATACTAATACACCTACACAGTTGTTGTATGGATTAAATGTATTGAATGCATTCAGAATATCTTTATATTTGTGGAATGAAAATATTAACATAGTTTTCAAAACGTTACTTCAAAGTTATGTATATGATCAGTTCACCCTTGTAATACATTTCTGTGCTGTGCAACAAATCACCAAACTTAGTGGTTTGAAACAATGTTCATTTCTTATTTCATATTTTCTAAAGATCAGAAATCTGGGCTATCTAAGCTGAGTTCTCTGCTCAAGATCTCTCCAAGCTCATATTTTCTATAGATCAGAAATCTGGGCTATCTAAGCTGAGTTCTCTGCTCAAGATCTCTCCAAGCTGAAATCAAGGTGTTGACTGGGCTGCAATCTCACTTGGAGGCTTGTCGAGGGAAGGACTTGCTTCAAAGCCCCTTCCTTAGGTTGTTGGCAAAATTCACATCCTTGCGGCTGTAGAAATCCCAGCACTGGCTTCTTTACACAGAAATGGAGAAAGAATGCTTCTGTACTTTGATCCTCTAGAAGCAAGGACTGGGTACTCTTTTAGGAGGATTACCTGATGAGGTCAGGCCATACAGGACAATCTCTCTTTTTGATTAACTCAAAGTCAATTGATTAGAGATTACAATTACATCTTTAAAATACCTTTTGATTTTTGCATATTACATTGGGTAGAAGCAACTCACAGGTTCTACCCAAATCCAGAACAGGGAATTATACAAAGGGGTAACTTACTCAGGATCACCCTTGGGTGTGTCCACCACAATCCATTTCACTGAAAAATGTGTATATTGGAGGCAGAAGAAGAAAAAACCAGCCCAGGAAAAGTAAGAATGGAAGGAAGGAATAAGTGGGAATTTTTAAATCTCTTTTCCTCTCTTAAGCTTTAGTACTCTCCTTTACCTTCTTGCATGTCAGTGAAGGTGGGAGAATACTCAGGCAGGTACCTTGAAATGCAGAGACAGTGTAGTAAAAACTTAAAATACTCTCTCAAATTTTGAAATACAGGTTCTAAAAGTTTTATGGATGGTCAGGTGCTATGTCTGGCAAGTAATTTTAAATCATCCTGGACTCCTATGCTGTAGAGAGTAGCCCAGCTCAAATGCTTGAAAGGAAAAAAAAATAACTTTAAGGAAATCTACATCTGAA
Organism: Manis javanica; assembly: GCF_040802235.1. Taxonomy (NCBI): domain Eukaryota; kingdom Metazoa; phylum Chordata; class Mammalia; order Pholidota; family Manidae; genus Manis; species Manis javanica. The sequence goes on from NC_133164.1 coordinate 17,738,385, forward strand.
TTCACACAAAGTTTGAGGGCTTCTAAAAATTTTATCTTCCCCTTCTTTGTACTTGATGAAAATTTAAGTGTTGCATAAATTCTTTTGAAGGCTAGATTATAAGGCAAAATTGTGGCACTGGTTAGGTTTCTCCTAGAACATAATAACAATTTGACTGTACTTAATATTTCTGTGACAAATTGACTTCTATTCATTTCAAAGAATTTCTTTAAAATAATAAAAAATAATGAGAAGAATCAAAACCCAAACACATTCCAATTACCCAATGACAAAAACCATGTGTTGGTATATTGATTTCAAGTTATTTTTATGTATATTTTTGTGGTGATCTTATTTACTTGTTTTACATATATGTATGGTCCTTTTAAATATATGATTAAATTTTACAAAGGCATTTTTATTTGCTTTGATCACATAAACTTTTTATGACATCAAAAAGCATTTATTAAATCTTTATCATACTTACATGTACTACTAGAAGATAGAGAAGAGTTAGTCACCAGAAATAACTCTTCTATAAGCACTAAAATATGCTTACAAACATATAGTACATTTATCATAGATTAATTAATTACTATTCTCTTATATTAGGAATAATGGATATTTATAACTATTTTTCTACTGTGAGCAATGTACGAACAAGTATTTTTATCTACATCAGATTTTACTTAAATAACTTTTTCAGTTTAAGATTATTACACAGAAGCTTTAATTACTTGGCCAAATGCACTGGATATCTTATGGATGGAGCTAGAGGGTATTTTGCTCAGTGAAATAAACCAGGTGGAGAAAGACAAGTATCAGATGATTTTACTCATCTGTGGAGTATAAGAACAAAGAAAAAACTGAAGGAACAAAACAGCAGCAGACTCACAGAACCCAAGAATGGACTAACAGTTACCAAAGGGAAAAGGACTGGGGAGAATGGATGAGAAGGGAGAGATAAGGGAAAAAAGGGGCATTATGATTAGCACACATAATGTGGGGGATGGGGCATGATGAAGGCAGTATAGCACAGAAAAGACAAGTAGTGACTCTATAGCATCTTACTATGCTGATGGACAGTGACTGTAATGGGGTATGTGGGGGGACTTGATGATGGGGGGAGTCTAGTAACCACAGTGTTGCTCATGTGATTGTATATTAATGATATCATAATAAAAAAATAAATATAAAAATATGTATTGGATATCTTTATTGCTCTCTTATGCTTCCCAAATATTTCCACAGATATTTCCAAGATAGTCATGTAGCCATACTCTTTCTAGCTGTCAGGATCCACCTCAAAATACTTATTATTTTTGTATTAATAACATTTCTTTACATTTCTCTTTCCTATCCCATCCTCCTCTCACCATGAAGCTCTTCCCTGTTTCTGAACACCCCAGTTGCTCAGAGCTTACAGTCAGCACTTCTTAGAGTTTGTTACCTGACAGTCATGGGCGATATGATTATAATGCAGAGTTAATCTCTAACAGAAAGTTCATCTATGACATTCCTGCAATCTTCTTACCCTCTTCATAAATATGTTCATATTACTCAAAGAACGGCAAAAATAAGCAACATTGTATCAAAATAAGTTTCTTATGATATGTCTGAAAATGAATTATGAAAAGTAATTACAATATCTGATTGCTCAATACATAAAACCAAGGAATATACTTCATAGATTTAGGCATACAGTTTTCTTTCCCTGGCATGTTTTTCTCCTTTCGAGGACTCTCTAATTCTGAATTATCTCCCTAGATTGTTAAAATACATTTTCTGTGTGTGTAACTCACACAGTTTCCTAAACGTTTCTTTTATTGCCTGGCATTTCTCCACTGTGATCTATTTCTTTGTGCTAAATAATCTTTTTAAAACGGAGACATATTTATTCCTTCAGCCGGTGATTGAAAACCTGCTGTTATATGACTAGTACCATTCTGATATATGATTTTCCTACAGTTCTATTCCCAAGGAGATTTTAATACAGTATAAACATTTGTAGCTATGTTGACATACAAAGAGATTATGTGTGATAATGGAGACCTGGAAGAAGTACAATGGGAACACAAAGGAAGAAAAACACAGTCATGAATGCCTTAAAAAATAAAAAGTTGAGTTTTGCTGAATCTTCATTGCAGCAACCTTTCAGGATCCCATCTAAAGACCTAAGATATTGAAGCAATGAAAAAACTTTTCTACTCATCCAGGAAAGAGACTACGAGAGCCTAACTTAGGGAGGTGGTAATGAGAGAGATGAGAGCTAACCGATTTGAGATATTTAAGTTGCAGAATCAAAGTAAAATAACAATCCGCTATGTAACAATAATGGAAATGTGGAAAAAGAGTATCTAAAACAATGTAATCAGTATCATTTGTGGCAGTTTTAACTGGAATTCTTTATGGGCCAACAAGAGAAGACTTAAAAGACATCAGCTGGCTCTTTAAAATCTTGACAGTAGATAAGACCCTTCTGAGTGAGAGAAGAATTCTAGAACGGTGTTGTACGAACCAGCCACAGAAAAATTTAAAATACATATCCTCAGTTTCACTACTTATATTTCAAGACCTTAGTAGCCACATGTGGCTCATGGCTATCAAATTAATCATAAAAAGTTCTACTGACAGCATTGTTCTCTAAAACTACAGGTCATACATGTTAAAGAGCAGCCTGGGACGTGGTCAGAGAGATGGCAGGATGAAATCATCGGTGTCCTACACTATACAATAAAAAAGAACTATATCTTTTAAATTATAATGATAAATATACCTCAAAGATGGAAAACAATAATTGCTCAGGGTATTTGGGGGGGTCCAGTCCAACTATCTTTTGGGCACAGTTAAAGAGGTTTGAGGTTTATGAACTGTTTGGATTTGGTGGTATATTTTAGAAGAATGATTACATTACAGAGTACTTTGAGGTAACAACTCTTTAAGGTGACATATGTCATCAATAAAGTAGGGTTGAGGCTGTAATTTGACAAAGTTTAGTTCTACCTCATATATGAGAATTATGCGGGCACCTGGTTTTTCAATGGAGGGTGAGCATTGATTCAGAACAATGGTAGCTCCATCCCATCTACTTCAGAAACAGAGTCTGGAGGTTTCCACAGATGCTATAGACGCTTTGTTGAATATCATGCTTAGACTACCATATCTTTCATAGACTGACTCATCAGGACTGGGGCATATTCAGAAATATTTCAACCCAGTGTTATTTCATAATAAAGTTATATTTGGACAGCTTAACTTGGGATAATACCTACAGAGTCTTATTCACCCTAGCCAATGAAATGACATCCTTTCAGTTTCTCAAGTTAGAACCTGCTGAGCATCTTTGATTCTCTTGTTTAATAGAAGATGTTTTGTTGAGTGCTTTCTATGTGAGAGCACCTTGCATGAATTAAGCTTTGATTCTCAAGGAGAGCTTAGACTGAATGCACCAAGCCTTACAACTTCTAAAGAGCAGGATCATATTGAACATAGGCATCCAGACTCCTATAAATACTGACTTTTACCTTCTTTGCCGTATTTCTTTTCATATGCTCTGGGTGACAGAGCACCTTTTGTACATGTTGCATATTCTTCTTGGACTCACAGAGTCTCCACTATGGCACAAGTTTTGTGTGAAAGTTTTGATATATTGGCTCACTTTTCTGTGTCATTCCAAACAAGGAAGTATTCATAATGTCTATTACTTAGATATTCCCATTGATAGGGTCCAAAGTAAAGCCTAAGCTGTGCCATCCCATCTTCTAAAGAAATCAACAATTTAAAATATTTTAACAAATTTAATTAAAGATGATACTATCTTTATCCACCAAACAAGAGAAAATGAAGCCTATGTATTGATATCTATTCCATGAAAACCATGACAATGAGAATGTTATGAGCTACAGACAGCTTCATGAGAGAGACTTAAACCACATTCTGGCAACCAGTGTATCAAATCTCCCCAGCCACAATGATTATTTAGTGAATGGAATATGACTCAAATTTGTCTAAACAAATTGAATTCTAGGTGTTTTGCAGAAAATATGTGTTCAAAATTGAGAGGTTGGAGAGCCAGAGCTGTTGAAATGTCAGGCATATGTGGTTTAAAATGAATCGAATGCCAAAATTAAATAACTTCCCATTTGGGTGAAATATCTGAGTCTATAAATGAAGCTAGGACTTAAACCAGCTTTATTCTAGGACTTCTGGGTCATAAATTAATATATTCCTTAAGGAGTTTAGAGACCATATGTATTGGTTATAAACTTTGCTGATTAGTGAAAAAAATAATTCATCAATGTCTTATAGTTTTCAGAGTATAAGCCTTTCACCATCTTGTTTAAATTTATTCCTAGATATTTTACTTAGCATACAATTGTAAACTGGTTTGTTTCTCAATTTCTCTTTCTGATATTTTGTATTGGGGTATAAAATGCAACAGATTTCTGTATATTTATTATGTATCCTGCAACTTTATTGAATTCATTTATTATTTTCAATAGTTTTTGGTGGAGAATTTAAGTTTTCTATTTATCATATCATGTCATCTACAACAGTAGTAGTTTTATTTCTTCCTTTCCAATTTGGATGCCTTTGACTTCTTTTTCTTGCCTAATTGCTATGGCTCAGACTTCCAAAACAATATGAATAAAAGTGGGGAGAGCAAGCATCCTTGTTCCTGATCTTAGAGGAAAAACTTCCAACTTTTTACAGTTAACTATAGGCTTGTTGTATAGGGCCTTTATTATATTGAGGTATGTTCCCTCTATACTCACTTTGTTGAGCATTTTTATCATAAATGGATGTTGAATTTTGTCAAATACTTTTTTTGCATCTATTTAAATGAGCGTATAATTTTTATGTTTCATTTTGTTGATTTTGTGTTATGTTGATTTTAAGATATTGAAACATTTTTGTATCCCTTGAATAAATCCAACTTGATCATGGTATATGATCCTTTCAATGTATTGTTGAATTCAGTTTTCTAGTATTTTGTTGAGGATATTTGCATCTATGTTCATCAGGAATATTGGTCTTTAATTTTTTTGTTGTTGTGTATTTGTCTAGTTTTTTTATTAGTCTAAAGCTGGCCTTCTCGAATGAGTTTTGAAGTGTTTCTTTCTCTTAAACTTTTTTGAGTTGTTTGAGAAAAATAGATATTAACTTACTTAAATGTTTGATGAATTCATGTGTGAAGCTGTCTTGTCGTGGACATTTTCTGGGAGGTTTTTGATTACTGATTCAATTTCATCACTTTGTAATCAGTCTATTCAGATTTTATATTTCTTCCTCATTTAATCTTGGAACATTGCATCTTTCTAAGAATTTATACATTTCTTCTAGGTTTTCTATTTGGTGTCAAATAATTGTTTGTGATAGTCTGTCATGATCCTTTGTATTTCTGTGATATGGGTTTCTTTGATTTCTGATTTTATTTATTTGGACCCTTTCTTTTTTTCTTGGTGAATCTGGCTAAAGATTTATTAGTTTTGCCTATCTTTCAAAAAACCAGGCCTTAACTTTTGTTAATTTTTTTTCTATTTTTTTGTTCCTATTTCATTTATTTCTATTTTGATCTTTTTAAAAGTTGAAGTATCATTGATACATAATCTTATTGTTTCAAGTATCCAACACAGTGGTTCAGCAGTTATTCATGTATTATTAAATTCTTACTACATTAATACAGTTACTATCTGTCAATATAGGAAGATGTTGCAGAATCTTTGGCTATATTCTCCACGCTTTGATATTTATTATTTCCTGATTTCTATCTACTTCAGGCTTTATTCTTGTTTTTCTAGTTTCTTTAGTTGTATTTAGATTATTTGAGATTTTTCTTGTTTCTTGAGGTGGGCCTATATTGCTATGAACTTCTCTCTTAGAACTGCTTTTGGTGCATCCCATAGATTTTGAAACACTGGCTTTTCATTTTCATTTGTCTCAAGGTATATTTGAGTTCTTTGATTTCTTTGTTGACCCATTGGTTGTTTAGTAGCATGTTGTATAGTCTCCATGTATTTGTGTTTTTTGTAATTGATTTTTTACTTCATACCACTGTGGTCAGAAAAAATGCTTGACATAATTTCAATCTTAAATTTACTAAGACTAACTAGTTTTGTGGCCTAACTTGTAATCTATCCTAGAAAATGTTCCATGTGCCCTTTTGCTTGCATTCTCTGTTTTGGGATGGAATAGTCTGTATATATCCATTAAGCCCATCTGGCCTAAAGTGACATTTAAAGCCAATGTTTCCTTCTTAATTTTCTGTCTGGATGATCTATTCATTGATGCAAATGGGGAGCTAAAGTGCCCTCCTATTACTGTATTACTTTCAGTTCTTCCTCTGTGTCTGTTAATATTTGCCTTATATATTTAGGTGCTCCTATAATGGGTTCATAAATATTTACAGTTATAGCTTTTGTTTAATCAATCCCTTTATCCTTATATAACAGCCTTTGTCTATTGTTACAGCCTTTGTTTTAAGGTCTGTTTTGTCTGATGTAAGTATTACTATTTTTGCTTTCTTTTCATTTCTGTTTCCATGGAATATCTTTGCCATATCTTCACTCTCATTCTAAATGTGTGTTTAGGTCTGAAGTGAGCCTCTTATAGGCAGCATATAGGTGGATCTTATTTTTTAAATTCATTCAGCCCATATATGTCTTTTTATTAGAGCATTTAGACCATTTACACTTACAGTAATTATTGATAGATACATACATATTGCCATTTTATTTGTTTTCTCATTCTTTCTGCAGTTCTTCTGTTCCTTTCTTCTTCTCTTGACCTCCTGTCATTTGATGTTAATATTGTGTTTGGATTCCTTTTTCTTTATTTTATTCCTTTCTCTTTATTTATCTTTATTTTATTATTTTTTAGCATGTATATACTATAGGCCTTTGATTTGTGGCTACCATAAAGTTCATATATAGCAACCTATCTATATGGCAATCTATTTTATATTGGTAGTCACTTAAGTTTAAAAATATTCTAAAAGCACTAACTTTTTACTCCTCTATAACATATATTTTTATGTCATATTTTACATCTTTTTATTTGTGTATCCCTTAACTAATTAGAGAGTTGATTTTAACTACTTTTGTCTTTTGACCTTCATAGTAGCTTTATAAGTGGTTGACTCACTATCTTTACTATATGTTTGTTTTCATCAGAGAGATTTTTTTTCTTCCAATATTTTGTTGTTTCTAGTTTTGGCCTTTTCTTTTCCACTTAAAGAAGTGCCTTTAATATTTCTTGTAAAGCTAGTTTACTTATGACCTCCTTTAGCCTCTGCTTGTCTGGGAAACTATCTCCCTTTCAATTTTGAATGGCAGCCTTGACAGGTAGAGTATTTTTGGCTGTGAGTTTTTTTCCTTTTAGTGCTTTGAATATATTATGACATTCCCTTTTGGCCTGTAAACTTTCTGCTGAAAAAATCAGCAGATCATCTTATGGGGATTCTCTTATACATAACGAATTGCTTCATTCTCACTGCTTTTACGATTATTTTTAATTTTTGACATTTTAATTATAATATATGTTGATGTGGATCTCTGAGTTCATCCTGAGACTCTGTACTTCCTGGACTTGGATGTCTGTTTCCTTCCTCAGGTTAGAGAATTTTTCAGCTATTATTTATTCAAATCAATTTTTTACTCCTTTTTCTCTTCTCCTTCTGGGGTTCCTACAGTACAAAAATGTGTATGCTTGACATTGTCTGGGATCCCTCAATTTATCCTTGTTTGTTTAATTATTTTTCTTTCTATTATTCAGTTTTGGTGATTTCTACTATCTTGTCTTCCAGATTGCAGATCCATTCTTCTGTATCATCTAATCTGCTGTTTATTCTCTCTAGTGTATTTTTCATTTCTGTTATTGTATTCTGCAGCTTCATCTAGGACATTTTTATATGTCCTATCTCTTTTTTGAAGTTTTCACTGTGTTCATCCATTCTTCTCCAAGTTCAATAAGCATCATTATGACCATTACTTTGAAACCTTTATTGGGTAGGTTGTTTATCTCCATTGCACTTAGTTCTTTTTCTGAGGTCTTGTTTTTTCATTTGGAACATATTACTCCATCTCCTTATTTTGTTTAACTCTCTGTGTTTCCAAGTATTAGGTATTTCAGTCAAATCTCCTGATCTTGAAGGAGTATCATATAGGAGATGATCTGTGGGGCCCAGAACGACAATCTCCCCTTGCTGCCAGGGTCAGGAGCTCCAGGGGCATCCCCTCTGTGACCTGTACATACTCTCCTATCCCTTGGGTCCCCTGCCACTGTGGGTGCACTGATGGGTGAGGTTGGTCTCTGGCTGGGCTGGCTGTGGGGCCCTATCATGACTGCTCTTAGTGACTCATGGGTGGGGTTATCCTGTCAGCTATGAGGTCCAGCCAGGTGTGGAGTTGTGTGGGGCTCTCAAAGGTGCAACATTATCAGTCTAGAGGGAGGATTCCAAAATGGCATCTACCAGTGACAGGATTAGCATGGCAGAATGAGACAGCAAAAATGGCTGCATCCCGTATCTCAGTCCTTGTGGAGAGTCCCAGTTGCCTCCTGCTTGTCTCCGAGATTAGTAAGTGGGTTTCCTTCACCTGTGGTGTATGTGCTTCTTAATCTGTTTTTGTGCTGGTTTCGAGGTTGAGTGAGTCTGCATGTAGTCTTTTAAGAGTGGGGTTTTATTTTTCTACAGTTCCATAGTTTTCCTGGATATATTCCCTGCTGGTTTTTGAAGTCTGGTGCTTTGGGAGCTTATCTATCTTGTGCAGGATTTAAGGTTTGTGGTGCCTAATGTGGAACTTGAATCTCTTATTGTTCATAGAAAAGTTCTGAAACTTTGAGATTCCTTCTGGCCATGAGATGCTGCCCCTGGAGTGTGGTTTTTTCCTAAGTGAGACTATATCTCTATCTCTTCTACATCTTGGTGCTGTCCCTCATTTCATCTAGTCTAGGACCCCTTCAGAGGGAATTATTCCATATGTAGTGGTGGTTTTGTTGTGTCCATAGGAAGAGGTGAACTCAGAATCTTTCCATGCAGCTATCTTGAGCCCTCCCCACAACAGTGATCTTTAATATGTCATTTTCACCATCACATGATGTCTTTCTTTATGATTTATATACCTTTTGATTTCCCTAGGAAATTAAAAGTAAATTTTCTATATTTATGAATTTTTAACTGTAATAACAGCTTTAGAGCCATGTAAGGCAAATACTTATTACCAAAAAAAATCAATTGTTAATTTGACTTGGAATTGCTTAATGAAATTGAAATTTAACATGAAAGTCATTAGTAACTGGATAGATGGTTGCAAAAGTTACAGATTGTGAAAGATTTGATGAAAATGAGTAGGTGATTTAATGGTTTAGTTCTCCTTGGTAGAGTTGAGTTCAGTACTTTTAGATTACTTAATCCATTAATCTATTTTATATTCTATAGTGCATGTTATGTAGTTAACTCTCTTTGTTCATTTTACTAGAGTATCTACCAGGTGACCTCATTATTATGACTTATTCATTAACTGCAACAAAACACTGCTAATTACATTATATTCATCATTTTTGGCTTCAGTATTATATGCATAACTAACTTACAATTTTTTTCTTGCATAATTAACTAAATGAACTAAGAGTTCAGATTAATTTGAAGAGGCATCAGGAATCCATATAAAAGGAGTGTTGCTGGAAAATCCCTCATAATTATAAGAATTATAACTCTGGGATAGTCACTTAACCTCTTTGAGACTAATTCCTTTATACCTATAAAATAGGTTTATAGAGATAGCTTTGTTTAATTCATGGATTTTTTTCAGTATTGAATATTAGAACATTTATAAATTGCTTTATGAACTTAATATACTGTGTTGTTATTGCATGGATATAAAATTTCATGTTATATTATCATAAATATAAAAATGAGATTGTAGATCAGAGGCTAATTCTGTGATTATTGAAAAATTAGATGGTGTAAGTTGTTCACAGGGATAGCAGTACAGCATGGTGAATATAGTCAATGATTCTGTAATATCCTTCTATGTTGACAGATAGTAACTACACTAGTGGGGATGAGGATTTAATACTATGAATAATTGTTAAACCACTGTGTTGTATACTTGAAACCAATAGAAGATTGTATATCAATGATACCTCAATTAAAAAAATTAGATGATTAAGCTCTCCTGTTATCATTTGAGAAAGAAGAAACTGAAGTTAGATATGTTGATGACTAGGTTAATAATGTATGGAGTATATGTAGAGGAAAGATGACTGAATTTGTTTATAAAAGAAAGAAAGTGATGTTATATACATTTCAGGATAAGTGACAAGATTCGGATATTAGGTAAACACTTAACCACTTAAAATTATTTTTGAAAATACATTTTTAGCTGGTGGACAATCCAGGCAAAGTGGGAGTGGAAGTGGTGTGAGGCAGATTTAAACCGTGGACCATAGTTTGTCAAAACCTAGCATAGAGCAACACTTTCTACATTGTAAAAGTTAGCTCTCTAAGGTTTCTTTTGAAAACCCTACCATTGACTCTTGTTTCCTTAGATATTATTCTTCTGCATTTACTTGACTGGCTTGTAGGAAAATAGTAGTTTTACAAAATGAATGCATGTGGAAATAAGGGAGACTATAATTTTTGTCCCCTTTGTAACCCAAAGTTTTACTAATGAGAAAAGGTGTATCACAGAACCTGAATTTCCCTGTGTGGAGACATTCTAATTTAGAACATTCTAATTGAATAGTTGCATATGAAAAAGAGTTTCACCTCTAAAACTTTTTCCAAAGTTATTAACTAAAAGAAGTAATAGAATTTAATTCAACTGGAAAATAAGTCTCCATGTGATATTTGCTTATAAGTAGTGATGTTTTGTTTTTCTCCAAAGTGAAAAACAAGTCCGCTGCTATATGTTTGATAACCAAACATTTTTGTCACCCCTCAGTGAGTTATGACTCATACAGCCAGAGTAATTAAGTCCATCACATGTAATATCTGCTGCTGACCTTCTCAAAAGGAAATAATGTAGTTCTTTGATGAACTGAAAGGTTGAGTAAAGATTTTTAAGAGAGATTTTGATCTTGTCTTAAAAATTGAGTTTTTCTTGACAGGTACTTTTAAGATCAACTGAAACAATCTTCTTTTGTTATTAAAACATCTCTCATACAAACACATTAGGGTTCAAATATTTCTTGTATGATTATCATTACTTGGGCAATATTGCTCTTGGCTCTTGCCCCACTCAGCTTCCCTTTTAGTGCAAAAATCTTAACTCAGAGCACCGTGCATAGGAAAATAGTATGGGACCTTCGCACTGTATAGGGACGGTTACTGCGAAGGATGAAGAATCTGATTCAAAGAATACTTCTATTGATTGGACGGTGAAGTAGCCTGAATTGAAAAGCTTTGAAGCATTAGATCAATAATAGATAACTATATCAGTATGATATGCTTTTAAGTGCTTTATTGTCTGAAATATGAAAAATCCTGATGATCTGTGCTCTAGGCTCCATGTGTAACACTGTAAATTTCAGAGATTGGGTATAACTCTGAATTAACTAATTAATTAATTTAAGAAACGGTTATCAAGTGCCTGTTATGTTTCGGACACTGTGCTGCATGTGTCGGGTGTTTCTGCGAATCAAGCAGACACGCATCCCTGGAAGAAGTTGGCATTTCAACAGTGGCTGGACGCTCTTAGGATGGACACGTATAGCTCGATAACGTTATAAGTAAGTGACTGGACATAAAGAGAATTTGACATGCTTTTTCCTGTCTTCTCTATTCTAATCTGTTTTCTGATTGACTTATTACTATGATTACCCTTTCTATCTTTATCCCATTCTTGGGTTTTTCTTGACTACTATTATCTGCCATTAAATAGAGATGCTAAAGAGCAATCCACCTCTTCCATTCTAATTTTAGTAATCATTGTAATTTCCTGGTACTGGTAAAAAAATATTAATTCCGTGGTGTAAATGGAGTTTTCTGAACAGCATTGCTGTCATTGTCTTCCTTCTAGAACTGAGCAAAGAAAAAGAGATTTAAAATGTATCTTTGAATGGGAAATATTGTACAACACAAATTAACAATCAGGAAGACTGGTCAATGAGATGTGTATACACAGAAAATATGTATTTTTTTATTACTAAATACATCATCTCAAGAAAGGAAAAGAAGTTGAGTGAAAATAATCAACTCCCAATTACTTGTAAATAGGATTGAGGAGCAGATAAATCAGAAGAATTAATAACATTGATCCTAAAGAAGCAATGAGGAGATATTTCTGATGAGAACAGGCAGCCTAAGAGGATGAATTCCCACATAATGAGACTTTGTTGATGCACATCTTGCTTTTTTGGATAAAGTGTGAAGAACAAATTTTCTCCCTCCATGGAATGTTAAATACGTGGTTCACAAGCATTCCTATTATGATCCAAGATTCATCCTTTCACATTTTTGTCAACCACAAATACACGAATAGAGAAAACTTAGATTGTGAATGTTTTCTCATATGGGACCAGGTATAAAGTGAAAACAATAGTAAAAAATGAAAATAAAAATAAAAAAAGAAAGACCGCTTTTTTTTCCTTTAGGTTGTGGGGCAAATGTGATCCAACTGAGAGGTGGCTGAAGGGAGGATATACCACTCAGAGAAATCTGGTCATGAAGGCTGCCTTGTTTTTTCAGTCTTGGTACAAATAGGAAAACTGAAGTTGGTTAAAAAATAAGTAAGCAACATTGGTAAAAGGGAAAAAGTGCCTTTTATAGGAAGTTAACATTTTTTTTAATTTTGGTATCATTAATGTACAATTACTTGAGCAATATGATGATTACTAGACTCTCCCTATTATCAAGTCCCTCCTACATGCCCCATTACAGTCACTGTCCATCAGCATAGTAAGATGCAATAGAATCATTTCATGTCTTCTCTGTATATATTGCCTTTCCTGTGTCCCACCCACCTGCTACATTATGTGTGCTGATGATAATGCCGCCTTTTCCCCTTCTCCCTCCCTTCCCACCTATCCTCCCCAGTCCCCCTCCCTTTGGTAACCGTTAGTCCATTCTTGGGTTCTGTGAGTCTGCTGCTGTTTTGTTCCTTCAGTTTTTGCTTTGTTCTTATACTCCACAGATGAGTGAAATATTTGATACTTGTCTTTCTCCACCTGACTTATTTTACTAAACATAATACCCTCTAGTTCCATCCATGTTGTTGCAAATGGTAGGATTTGTTTTCTTTTTATGGCAGAATAATATTCCATTGTGTATATGTACCACCTCTCATTTATCCATTCATCTACTGATGGACACTTAGCTTGCTTCCATTTCTTGGATATTGTAAATAGTGCTGTGATAAACATAGGGGTGCATATGTCTTTTTGAAACAGGGCTCCTGCATTTTTAGGGTAAATTCCTAGAAGTGGAATTACTGGGTCAAATGGTATTTCTATTTTGAGATTATGAGGAACCTCCATACTGCTTTCCACGATGTTGTATTCCCACCAGCAGTGTAGGAAGGTTCCCCTTTCTCCACATCCTTGCCAACATTTGTTGTTGTTTGTCTTTTAGATGGTGGCCATCCTAACTGGTGTGAGGTGATATCTCATTGTGGTTTTAATTTGCATTTCTAATGATTAGCAGTGTGGAGCATCTTTTCATGTGCCTGTTGGCCATTTGAATTTCTTCTTGGAGAACTGTCTGTTCAGCTCCTCTGCCCATTTTTTAATTGGCTTATTTGCTTTTTGTTTGTTGAGGTGCGTGAGCTCCTTATATAATTTGAATGTCAATCCCTTACCAGATATGTCATTTATGAACATATTCTCCCATATTGTAGGATGTCTTTTTGTTCTACTGCTGGTATCCTTTGCTGTACAGAACCTTTTTAGTTTGATATAGTTCCACTTGTTCTTTTTTGCTTTTGTTTCCCTTGCCCAGAGAGATATGTTCATGAAGAAGTTGCTCATGTTTCTGTCCAAGAGATTTTTGCCTATATTTTTTTCTAAGAGTTTTATGGTTTCATGACTTATGTTCAGGTCTTTGATCCATTTTGAGTTTCCTTTTATATATGGAGTTAGACAGTAATCCAGTTTCATTCTCTTACGTGTAGCTGTTCAGTTTTGCCACACCAGCTGTTGAAGAGGCTGTCATTTCCCCATTGTATATCCATGGCTCCTTTATTGTATATTAATTGACCATATATGCTTGGGTTTATATCTGGGCTCTCTATTCTGTTCCACTGGTTTATGGGTCTGTTCTTGTGCCAGTACAAAATTGTCTTGATTACTGTGGCTTTGTAGTAGAGCTTGAAGTTGGGAAGCAAAATCCCCCCTGCTTTATTCTTCCTTCTCAGGATTGCTTTGGCTATTCAGGGTCTTTTGTGGTCTCATATGAATTTTAGAACTATTTGCTCTAGTTCACTAAAGAATGCTGTTGGTATTTTGATAGGGATTGCATTGAATCTGTAGATTGCTTTAGGCAGGATGGCCATTTTGATCATATTAATTCTTCCTACCCAAGAGCATGGGATGAATTTCCATTTATTAGTGTCTTCTTTAATTTCTCTTAAGAGTGTCTTTTTGTTTTCAGGGTATCGGTCTTTTACTTCCTTGGTTAGGTTTATTCCTAGGTATTTTATTCTTTTTGATGCAATTGTGAATGGATTTCTTTTCCTGATTTCTCTTTCTGCTAGTTCATCATTAGTGTATAGGAATGCAACATATTTCTGTGTATTAATTTTGTATCCTGCAACTTTGCTGAATTCAGGGAAGTTCATAATTTTAAATGTAAAGTAATACATAATTAGGATGAAAATCATAAGGATAAATGGTTTGTGGCATAATTAGTTATTAAGGGTTTTGGAGAAATTTTTACTGTCTTTTTCTGCTGGTTGTTCAGATCTTGAAAGTCCCCAATTTTGTAAAGGTGAATATGAGGCAAAAAAATAAAAAATAAATTAATGTAAATCCTTTGCCACTCCTCCCATTAAAAGGTGATAATCTATTTCTTCTACACTTGAATCTGCAATTGGTCTGAGATTTGTTGAACAAGCAGACTTAATGCACTTTAACTTTAGAGAATGGGTCTTGAGAGATTTACAGCTTAAGTTTTCACTGTATGGATGACTTATTCCTAAAACCTAGCCACTAGGTTGTGATAAAGCTTAAGCAGCTATGTGGAGAGGTCCACACTGAGGAGAACTCATACACTTTCCCAATATTCTCACCCAGCTGAGCTCTTCTTAGAGAAGCTAGTTTGGATCTTCCAGACATTCTTGCACTCAACCAGCACCAAGTGAAAGCAGAAAAACACATGTACTTCCCATAGAACAATTAAAAAGGAATACATTGCTATTGCTTTAAGGAGATAAGTTTGGGAGAGAGAGTTATTGTTCTTGATATCTGGGCCATAAATTGTCACCTGGGTATAAGAAAATACCATAGCAAAGAAGCAAACATTGACTTTGTGTTACAGTCACAGATGGGGGCCTGACCAAGCAGGGAGAAGACTGAAAAAGTAATAAGGATGTTGCTATGAGAGGTTGGATAAAGGAGGAACTGAGTTATGTACTGGCAAGAAAAGAAAATAAGATTTACAAAGTACCTCATGAGCCTTTGGGTCCAAGTATATTTCCAGGTCCAAAGTTAAAAGCTGTCATTTGGAATATGTTAGCTGCCTATATTAAAGTGTGTGTAAACAAGACTGACTTATAGAAGGGACTCTGTTTCAGGAGATTCTGGCAGAAATGTTTCCTTTCCAAGACTTGTATGGTTGAAAAATTGAATTGTTTCTTATTCTCAGAATTTCCATATGGCAAAAAATATTCAAAGTAAGAAACCCCCTAAGGGAAAATATAAAATATGGAGTCCTGCCAGTTAAAGAAATATTCAAAGTCAAGATGAAGTCGAGTGTGTGGCTATATGGCCCTTATTGACAAACTCAGAAATATTTATGTGTTACATTCTAGAGCCCCTCTACTCTACTGATGAGCTTCTAAAGTCTTTAAGGGTATGTGTGTTTCATAGACTTACTAAGATTGACAAAAATCTTCTATGAATATTAACAGCATTGTTTCATAGCTCCTGAATCTCAGGTAAAAAATAGAGGAATGCTTATTTTACAGAGATTTGTACATGTGATATTCCTCTGAGTGGATTTAAAATTTGGTACATAAGAAACCCACGCAATTTTTAGAGGAGCTGTAACAGTTTCAGTTGAAAAAGACAACAGTTCAAAGTAAAAACAAGCCTTTTGACTTCAAATTTTAATGGACAAGAAAAAGATTGACAAATATAGGACATTTCTATGGAAAAGAAGATTGAATAGAAGACAGGACCAAGAGCCCAGAGGGTAGAGCCAAGAATCATGGATAGTCATCGCAGGGACATGAACTAATACCTACTCAAGAAGCATTTCCTACCTCTTGTTAATTGGCATCAAATGATTGGGTAGAAATATTATTATGCACCAGTGGCTTCTTTGAAGCCACTGGAACTCCCTATTTTTGAAGAGTTGTGTATATTTTGGTTATCCTTAGCCACTAAGGATGAATTCTGTAAAATAAATATGTTCTCAACTCCTTCTCCACTATTCCCACAGAGTTGTAGTATCTATTTTCCTTGTGAATATGAGGTGCCCTGTGACTTTGTGGGTTTGTGTTTATATGTATGTGTGTGTGTGTGTGTATATGCATAGGGGTGTATGTCTTCTCTCCTAGTTGATTTATAGGCTTCATTACATATTTAATATGTATTCATATTAATGTGTCCACCTGTGTATTGAAGATTAGAATAAACCACAAGTGATACCCCAGGAATAGTATTGCTCTCCTAGACTTTTATATCCTTTCCCTAAATATGTTTTCTAGGAAAAATAAATACCATCCTTTCTTGTCAAACATACATCTCTTAACTTGTCCCAACATACTTCAGGTAGTGTCTCCTTTCTATCACTTTTTTCTATGAAAGTAACACATGATATTACTTTACATGAATTTAAACTTGATAAAGCATGTTACATTAAATAAATTATTTGACAGTTGGTTTTTTGTTCAATATTTGTGATATTTGCCTACAAATATCAATTGCTATTTCATTCACTTTCAAATCAGTGAAATGGCATGCCTTATTTACCAATCCTCTACTTGAAATAATGTAGATGGTTTCCAAATGGCTCTATTATAAACAGCATTGTGAAGATTTTTGCTGTTCATTTCTCCTAGTGCTCATATAGGAAACTTTTCCCAGTGTATAAATAAAGAGCTGGAATCACAGGATTTGATTTATGCACATCTTTAATTAATTGGTAATGCCACGTTGCTCTCCAAAGCAACTAAAGCATATGAGTGTTTCTGTTTCTGCATATCTTCATCAACCATTACAGTTGCAGGTTTTATACTTTTTGCCCTGATATCTAGGAAACGTATCTTTTTATTTGCTTTTTATTATATTTTTTATAATATATATTTTTTTATTTTATTTGCTTTCTGAGTAAATATATATTTGTATCTTAATGTAGGGGTGTGTGTTTGTATGTGTAGTGTATCAGTAAAAATAAAAACAAATGAATTGGGCTAATAAACATCAAATTCAATATATAGCTAAGGGTGTACATTAATGTGATGTGTTATGTTAGTTTTATACTTTTTAGTAGTCTGAGGCATTTAAAATTTTAATTTTATATAAACAATACATACATGATCATTGTGGCAGACACACACTTCACCATGGAAATTGTCAAAGTCAGATCGTCTCTTTTACAACCTCTCTTGCTGCCATAAAGGATCCCATAGCTGTGTTGTGACAGTCCAGGTGTGAGAAGTCTGCTGGGAAATTCCAGAAGATCGTTTCTGTGCTCATGAAAGGAAGAGCTGTGGAGGCAGGAGTTTTGTTATCCTGGCTGGCTTTTCCCACTTCCTGGCTGGAAATATAGGTGTGACCCTTAGAGATACAACAACCATCTTTCTGTCAAAGGACAAAAGGTCAACATTGTGAAGATACTAGACATGAAGAGTTTGCATCACATGCTGGCAAGATAAGGACCAAATGGATGATCTGCGAGCCCAAATATTAGGTGGAGCCAACACACCTTACGAGAAAGGTGTTTTTAAGCTGGAAGTAATCATTCCTGAAAGGTACCCATTTGAGCCTCCTCAGATCCGATTTCTGACTCCAATCTATCAATCTATCATCCAAACATTGACTCTGCTGGAAGGATTTGTCTATATGTTCTCAAATTGCCACCAAAAGGTGCCTGGAGATCATCCCTCAGCATTGCCACTGTTCAGCTGCTCATGTCAGAACCCAACCCTGATGACCCACTCATGGCCGTCATATCCTTCGAATTTAAATATAATAAGCCAGTCTTCCTCAAGAATGCCAGGCAGTGGACAGAGAAGCATGCAAGAGAGAAACAGAAGGCTGATGAGGACAAGATGTCTGATAATCAGCCAGAGGCTGGTGACTCAGAAGCATACAATACGACACAGAAAAGGAAAGCCGGGCAGCTGGGAGGCACAGAAAAGAAATTATGCCCTGATGGTTAGGGGTTTGCCCTGGTCCATCTTAGTTAATATATCCTTTGCCAGGATGGTCTAATTTACCTACCTTTCTTGAATGTTTTTCTTTGTAGTTGAAGACATTATCATTTTTGTATCCTATATAATAGACCTTGTATATTTTCTGCTCTACATTGATTCTCTTGAGTATAGTTTATTTAGCATGTACATGCATATTTTGAAAGCCTTTAAATCTGAAAAATAAATAATCATTTAATGTTGAAAAAAAAACAACTCATGAGCCATCCCTGTATCACCATTCCCTGTTTTTTGTTATATATGTCCTACATTTCTTGTTAATTGAAGTTACAGTTATTCTAATTTTCTATTCTTATAGTCAAATGACATTTTAAAGTTTCTGAACATTTAAAACATTTGGGTTGGTCAGAATACTATAAAGAAAGTAAATATTAAATACAATCTTACATCTACAGAGTTCTATATTCAGCTTACCAATTTAGCTCATTCCTCTTAGGTTTACCATAATTTCCCTGACCTCTCTCTCATGTCCATCTTCTTTTCTTAGTCTTTTTATATGGAGTCCTCTCTCTACAAGAAAGTTGTATCACCTACACCAGAAGCAACATCATACATTATGATGCTTATGCGAAAACTGGCTCAAACTTGCCTAGGAAGCTGAAGAGATTTCCTGCAACCACATATGGGCACACACAGTTACACATAAATGTCACAACCTATTAACTAATACTTAAGATTCCAAAGATTACTTAACTTGGGGTGGTTTTCATTTCTGATGTGCTTCTCTCCATATGCATATGTTGCTGTCCTGATGTTAGCATATTCCCTCACTAATTGACATGCTTACTTTCTTCCTATAGCAACCTCCTTTACTCTTCTAACCATGTATATCTACACCTATTAATCCCATCACCTTTCTTATTTGAGCTCTACCTAGTCACCAGAGTATTGGTATCAGCTCCCAGTTTTAATAAATTTGGAGGATATTCTCAAAAAATTTCTTCTGCATGCTCTTCTGGTTGTCAACCATAGCATGCAATCTGACAGCTAAACATACTAACATCACAATTGTATTGCAATCTTATTATTCTACTTGCGCCCACTGAGAATTTTTTTAAAGTAATACTGCCAACTCCAGGTTACATGCTGTGGGATTATTTATCAATCAACTGCTCACCTTTAATGTCTCTGAACATGTAGATTTTTCCTGTCTGTCATACTCTGAGAAACACTGTCCCTTTTTTATAAGAGAAAAATTGCAAATATGGGTTGTAGTTTGGCCTGAGAGGTGATCTATAGACTTGGCTGTAGATGTTTCATAAAAAGCATCTTCTTCTTGAATTTTATCACTTCAGGGGACTTTATTCTAGATTAATCTTCCTAAATCCATTTATTTTATTACCTTTGCCCACTATGTAGACTTTATATTCCATTATCATTATTATTTTGATACTGCTGATGGTTGTTCTTTGCACAGTAACTTAGATAGGCATCATATATTTCCTAATTTCAGGAATGCCCTTTCCTAGACTTTTTAATACTCAACTATCATGAACTGACACTGACATTTTCTAATGCATATTTCAGCTTCTGAACTCTCAGCCTGGGCAGCACCAATTCCTTTGATCACTCTGTTAGATATTATTTACTTTTTTAGCTATTCATAATTTGGTCATTCTCACTTCACTATGTGATTAACAGTTTTCAGTAAAAGAAACAGAAACTATTCTAGACATTTTAACAGGGGGACATCAGTGCTTCAGGAATTATTTGAAGGACTGGAAGATCAGGTTCTAATCTGGGCTTTTTGAGTGAGCACTTCACGCTGTCCTCTAGGGAACAACTTACTTTCAGGATGTCATTGGATCTAAGTCAACAGCAAGAAGCCATAGTGCAATGACCTCCCCTACTCATAAGGGTAGAGAATGGATATCCAAGGCCACTGGCCAGAGATTAGATAGTCATATTAAAATGCTAGGCCAATTGTAACTGTCTTTTGACACAAGAAACTAGGGAATGGACATGACATCAGAATGTCATTACAGGAAACTTTCATCTCTCCAGGAGCAAATAGCTGCAATAGAGAAAAATGGTTATACCCCACTTCCAACTTCCAAATATCTCAAGAGTGCCTCTAAATGGCAAGATAATTCACATCTGGTATGCTGGTGAGAGAGGGAAGTACAATATTCAATAACCATTCAAAATTGCAGGATGGTTGAACTGCATTAGAGGTACCCAATCAAAAGTGTCTACTACAGATATTAAAGCTCTAAGTGGTTTTAAACATATAATAAATAATAGTTAGTAGTTCTAAAAATATCATTTTTCACCTGATCTTTGCCAGACATTTTTGATTGTTGTTTACATTAGACTTCCCTGAACTTATGTTTTTGGTTTCAGAAAAGAGTTCATTGGCTGTCAGAGCCACCAATGAGCTCAAATTGGGATGGAATAAGTGTAAGTAGTAACTGTGTATTCAGGGTGTTGAAAGCTGGTACTGGTTAGGACAAAATCAAAAGGGATAGTGAAATTTGAAGATTTTAGCCAATTTTTAAAATAGTACCATCATTATTTTATTTTTCTCAAATTATCAGGGGAATGCATTGTTCCAGAAGATGTTTATTTGCCCAGTGGTAAAGAGATACACAAAAATGTTTTTGTAAATTGCAGTGTATGCAATTGAGTTTCTTAATAGATTTTGTATCCCATAGGAGAGGTAATCAACTTGAAATTCAAGGTATTATTGAAGGACTCATTTCACTATACCAGTGTTATGTCTTGTTTCCAGAAATATTTAACTGGTTCTCAGGAAAGAATGGTAGAATAACTTGTACCGATGGCCTACAACAATTTCAGATTTAACTTACTGTTGATGGGGTTTTAAGTCATTGAACAAAATGGTTGTCATTTTAATTACTGCAAAGTCATAGTTAAGGCAAATGATCAAAATAATAAAAGTATTTTCAAGCATGTTTTATTCATTCTTGATCAAAATGTTTTATTGCTTAAATTAAGGTCTGTTTGTTATTTATAAAATAACAAATTATCTAATTTGGATATAATTACATATTGCTTTCGTATGTATTGACTCATTTCTTATCTTACTATGGGTAGTGAACTTATACACATATACCTGCAGTTACAATCAATGCAAAAGATTAGAAAATGAAGGAAAAAATGGTAGTGACTACGGATTTGTACAAGTGATCGAAAATTTAATGGTTCATAATCACTTGGCAAATTTATGAGCAGAAATTTAATCAAAAAGTTCTTGCTGAGATAATTCTGTGTTCAGATAACTTCCTAATATGCATAAAATCTGATTGACTTAGACATTCCTGGTATGTTACCTTAACTAACACATGATTCTGACTCAACTTTTCTGTGACAAGTAGAAAACAGTAATCCCACCAATAATCAATTTAAAATAAGTTCGGTTACCTTTACATAGTGTTAAAAACATTGATATGATTTCTAAATCCTGAATGTTATTACCTTTGTCTTCCAAGTTTATAGCATATTCATTTTGGATAGTATTCACAGTTTTCAAAAATTAGAGACTTTAAATGTTAATTTAATAAATTTCCTAATTCATGTATATATATATACATAACTTTAAATGTGAATATAAGAAATCCCCTAGCTTATATATATCTATGTACACACACACACACACACACACACACACATATGTATATAGTTCCTGTAGATGATACTTAAATAAGTTAGGTCTTTTTTGTACACTCAGTAGTAGACATGTGTATTAGCAGCTTGTTTATCCAGGGGTTTAAGGGCATAAGTAGAAGTGTCCTTGACTTCCTGCTTCTACTGTTGTAAGAATTTATCACAAATAACTTAGATTTCTATTATTACATTTCTTAAGGACCAATTCAATCAACTTTTTCAAGTCATAACTATGTAACAACTTCCAGTACGCATATCAGTAGTGCCAGGGTGGCTCATTGAGCAGAAACCAAGCATCAATCAAGCCTTGTGCCCAGACTCACCTTCCCCAGCTTACCCACCTCTGATGTGAATTCAGGAGAAGACTGCAGGTCTGGACTCAGGAGGTAATTAGTTTATGGTGTGATTCCCCTCATGGTCTCCGTGTCCTTTACTATAATTTTACTTTATTTTTTTTCTCCTTGAAGATGTTCAAAAATCATAAATCTGAAAGGGAACGTCTTTTGTTCACTTTCTTTTTTAATTCCTAAGAAGTTTAGTGGCCATTGGTAATTGCAAATAGAAAGGGGCTGGGAGTTCATGCCATCAATGACCAACAGCATGTAATCTGAAAAGCACCCCCTCCCCCCAAGTTAACCCAAGTACACCCTTCCCTATGTGATATGGGAGAATGACTAAAAGGTTCCTAGTTGATGGATTTGTCTGTACAGACTAATCTGATATCTATACTCCCTGATTCTACAGTAATATGGGAAATTTAAAATGGAAGTTCCTGTACATACAGGAGGTTCTCTTCATATCATATCATATCATATCATATCATATCATATCATATCATATCATATTCTATCAGATATAAGAACTAAGTTTTGTTTTGCATTTTAACATGATAAATGTATTTGTGTGTATCTCATTTAAGAAGCTGAATTTAACTTGCTTGTAAATGAACAAAATAATAGTATCATTGCAATTCAGGTGGGTTCAGAATAATTCCTTGTCCTCAAAGTTAAGTAAGCTTTATGTGCTTGAGGGAACTCTGAGAAGATAAAGACAGAAAGCTAGATGCAAATTGTTAGTTGGTTACTTAGAGAAACCCAAATTAGAGAAAGCATAATTTCTGAGTGATAATTACACCAATGACAGACTTTAGACATTGTGGACAGGGAATATTTCTGTATGAATAGTGCCTAAAAATTCAAAACATGTCTATTCTTTGTTCCTTATTAGTTCTTCCCTCTCACATAAAAAAAAAGATCTATGTTAATTCGAAACTATTAAATATAAGTATTTTGAAAGTCAACAATTGAGAAATGTCCTAAAAAAATTATTATAGTATATACTAATGAAAAAACATCCTGCTAGCTGCTAGGTAATGAGTATGTCACATACTTTGAGATGGAAAAACAAACAAGTTTGAGACAATATCCAAAAGTGCCATGAAACTTGGTGAAAATAGATACAGAATTTATCAAATCATCAAGCAAAAAATCATGATTTGAATTTTACTTATATTGATATAATTTTATATTATTTAAATGTAATAGTACTATTTATGGCCATTTTCCTACAATATTTTCTTTTTTTTTAAATTTTAACATGAACAATCCAAACATCTAGAAGTGATGCATTTTAAAATATATTTTAGCATATGTTGCTATCATATCAATCTAATATTTTCTGTTCAACCATTTAATAACTCTTTCATCTACAATATATGTACTTATTTAATCCACAATCTCACTACTGGCTATACAACAAAAGGAAATGAAATCAGTATCTTGCAGAGATACCTGCACCCCCATGTTCACTGTGGCATCATTCATGGTAGCCAACATATAGGAACAAGTTAAGAGTCCACTGATATATATATATATACACAAACACATATATATAGGGATATTATTCAGATTTTAAAAGAAAGGCAATCTTACCATTTGCAACAACATGGTGAAAGTGGAGGGAATTATGCTAAGAGAAATAAGCCAGACAGAGAACAACAAATACAGTTTGAGCTTACTTATATGTGAAATCTAAAGGAGCCAAATTCATAGAATCAGCGATTAGAATAGTGGTTTCCAGGAGCTAAGGCTTTGGGACAATGGGAAGATGTTGATCAAAGGGTACAAACTTTCATTACAAGATGAATAAGTTCTGGGGATCTAATGCACAGACGACTATAGTTAATAATACTGCTTTGTATATCTAGAATTTGCTAAGAGAGTAGATATTAAGTGTTCTAACCACACCAAACAAAAATAGTAACTGTGTGAAGTGATGGCTGTATTAACTATATTGTGTGATGATTTCACAATGGATATATATGTCAAACCATTACAGTGCACACCTTAAATATATACAATTTTAATTTTGTTAATTATACCTCAATAAAACAGAAAAATGAAGAAACCTTTATCAAGGGTTTATGTTGGAAACTGTTCTAGTTGTTGATGATACAGAGATAGGAAATTATGTTTACTTTCATTGTTAATCTTATATTCCAGCTGGGAAGTCAGAAAACAAAGAAAAAGAGAAAGAATATCATGCAGTAATGAGTGCTATAGGAAATAAATCAACATCATGAGATAGTGACTGATTGAGAGGTTGGAGAGATCCCCTTAAGGCAGTGTTGCCTTTTTTAAGGAGATAATATTTAAGTTGTAACCTGAATGATGAGAATCACCTAGGAATGCGACAATCTGAGGAAAGTATTCCAGGTAGAGAAGGAAACAATTGCAAACATCATCAGATGGGAAAATGTTTGACGTGTTTGAGGAAAACAGAAAATTCTGGTGTGTCCATAATATCATTGGTACGGTATTGGTTGTCCAGAGAGATGAGCAGGAGTAGAGTATAGAGAGCCATTTAGTCCCCAGTAAGAAGGTTAGATTCTATTCAAACTTTCCATGAAAATTACTGCAAGATTTTTAAAAATTAAAATTTACATATTTTAATGATTCCCATTTAGAAATTGTGTTTACAAGATGTTTGTATGAAACCAGAAAATCAGGTAAGATAATGTTGTCTAGTTGAGTGCTGACTGCAGCTAAGACTGACGTGGTAGAAATAGAAAAGTGAAAAAGTGATTACATTCAGCATAGATTTTATGGAGTGTTAATAGGACGTGCTGATGAATTAGATATAGGGTAAGAGGGAAAGAGAGGTATTAAGAGTAATTTCCAAGTTTTGGGCTTGCGCAGCTGTGTGGATAATGATGCAATGGGGATGGTTTGAGGTTGTGGGTAGGGAACTTTTGTGGGCATATGAAGTTTGAGATGCCTGTTAGGCATTCATGCAGAAAGGTCAAGCCAACAGCTCAATGGAAGGGTCAAATCTGAATATATAAACTGGAGAATGAATGTGCATGCAAATGGTATTTGATAACATGGGAGTCTATGAGAGCATCTGGAAAACTGGTGTCTGTAGGAAAAAAAGAGGGCTTAAAACTAAAGCTCAGGTCAATGCCACATTAAGCAGTTCTGCAGAGGAGGAGGAACCATCAGATGGACTGAACACAGGCAACCACGATCTAGGGGGAAAACTAAAGGAGGGAAGATGCTCAAGAATGAGAAAGTTGTCAGCTATTTCAAATCCTGCTGAGAGGTTACGTTAGACGAAGACAGAAGAATTACCGGGTTCTGACAAAGTATAAGGCACTGGTGATTTTGAAAGGATCCTTTTCATTCAGGAACAGATAGTCTGTTGAGCCCAGTACAAAATGAAAATGTGGTTCCCCTTGTGCAAATGGACAAAATTGCTATTAAGGGTACTAAAATATGGAACATTTTTCTCTCTTCTGTATACTCTCTCTAAACCTGTCATGGTGATTTTTTTGCTATTTAATGTTGCACTGTGCAGCATGGAGATAATTGTGAGGGGAGTACATACCCTTGAGGGTAGCCAGGGGCTCATCTTATGGCTGGACGTATGCACGGCCATTGGACCAGATTGACATGCCGTGACCCAGCCAGGATGTGGAAGGCAAGCCAGGCATATCTCCTCCCCCAAGCTTTCTGTCCCAACTCTTGGCAAGTGGCTAATCTCAAAAGACAGCAACCTTTGCCCTGGGACTTGGTACCTGGATAGAAATGGGAGAGAGGAGTGATCCGGCCTAATTACCTACTGAATGTACCGTGGTGCTGGACGACTGCTGCCATGCCCTGCCTGGAGACAACACGGGGCACACTGGCCTGTTCTCTCTGCTCTCAGACCTCTGTGGGGAGGGCAGTGGGCAGCAGCAACTGGGTAGATGTGCGGTGGAGGAGGTTGGATGGGGACCTGGGTGCCAGGGCAGGGGCAACAAATGGTCCATAATATATCCCAGGGAAGCAGGGAGGTGCTGGGAGGAGACCACGTGTTAGCTGTGCTTCAAAATAAGCTTATTAAGAATTTCAAGACTGCAACACCAAAGCATTAATCTCCAAAAGCAAGTCCCTTCTGAGCATGTCTTCTGTGACTGCACTGGCCCTGCGTCTCCCTGAAAATGGCTCTGTTTGTGGGGGAAGGTTAGAAACTAAATAAAGTAGACTGGGACATGCTTGTTTATTACTATGATGTGACCATTCTGTGTTATCAATGGGTTTTTTATTTTAGTTCCTTTAATTTAATCCCTTTAAATCAAACTCCAAACTCTGTGTTCCCTTCTGTGGGCAGAGGCTGAGATGGAGGGCCAGCCGATTGACTCTTCCAGGTGTTGCCTTCTACTGGGTTCCTTGCAATCTCACCTGCACTTGTATAAATTTAATGGTCATGCAGGAAATCGAAGAGTATTTATAAAAGATTTGAAAGTTCTCTCCACAATAACATATCCAGAGTTTCCGGGGGTATTGGTCATCTTGGACTCCAAATCTGCCTCTTCAGACCAATAAATTAATGCCTTTCTGCTTCACCTCAAGCTACCCCATGATTTGAGCCAGTAAGTGTGGTTTGTTTAGCCTTTTCTTTGAGCGCTAAATCCATTTGCAGTAAGACATTTCATTTGGTCAAAATCTAGTGTCTTCAAAGCTTTGGGTTTATTTTACCCCCCTTGGCTTGATTTATAATATTTTGGATCTGTGGGAAGGTTAGTTCGGTGTAATTTAATTCACCATAATCAGAACTGAGACCTCATTTGGTACTTTAGCAAATGAAATTTAAGAAGAAGTCTTCTGGAGGAATTCTTGAATGTTTATGCTTTTAATAAAAAGAAATAGATAATGCTGGTGCTGACATTTCTACTTTTGTGTGTGTGTCTAAATTTTAGACCATGTTCCTGGAACTGGGATGGTCATTTTGTGACCAAAAAGCTATAAACATGAGTTCAGAAGAGCCAATGTACTAAACATGGCAGGAAAGAATGATAAAAATAGCTTAGGTCTTTGAGATCTCTTTTGACACTCTAAATTAGCCCTTATGTGCGTAATGCCAGCCTTGTGGTCAGATGAAAAAAATGTACTGATATGTGTCAAGCCGCAATTGTTTTTGCTTTTGCGTCACTTCTAGCCAAAGTATTCCTAATGGATCTAACTGTTCTCTGACAGTAACACACAATGCCAAATACTCAAAAGGATTAGATAGAACAGTATGTGGATAAGTGTACTTGAGGCCTAGATGTGTCATATTTCTTTTTCCTAATGTTCCTCTTTTACTCTGCCTTTGTGCCACTACCCCATAATCATATATTCTGAGTGACTATGATATTGTCAAGTTATGTCTCTGAAAGCAGAATCTAATTGCTCTTCTGGAGTTTCTTGTGAATACCTATATATATATATATATATATATATATAACCTACACACACATATATAATCTATATATCTATATCTATATCTATATCTATATCTATATCTATATCTATATCTATATCTATATCTATCTATATCTATGTATCTATATCTTTATCTATGTATGTGTGTAATCTATTACTTGTTTCTCTGGAGAGCCACACTAATATAGCAAGAAAGAAAGATAAAAAGGAAGGAAGGAAGGAAGGAAGGAAGGAAGGAAGGAAGGAAGGAAGGAAGGAAGGCAGGCAAGGAGGAAGGGAAGGAGAGAGGAAGAGAAGGGGGAGGGAGGAAAAGAAAAAGGAAAGAAGAAGGAAAATAGATTTTTAAGAAATTGGTTCACACAAGTGCGGGGGCTGGCAGGTCTGAAATCTTCCGGGCAGGATAGTAGGCTGGGAATTCTTACGAGAGTTAATGTGAGTTGGAAGTCAGTCTGAAGGCAGAATTCCTTCCTCTCAAGGGACATTATACTTTTCTCTTCACCATAACCTAACCAAGCTGCTAAGTTGTCACATAATATTAAATGTGTGTATGTGTGTGTGTGTGTATCTTGCTCAATATATGGTATTTACTATCTTCACTAGTATAATATAATATCTCCAATTGTTACAAGCCAGGCTCATTTTGATCTTCACTTAATATCTAGTTATTTACATATAAAACAATAATTACATATGAAACACAATGCATTTGTGAGCATTAATTTTATGGGGCAACTTCGTTAAGCTACAGTACTCAGGTGTGGTCGTATATTATTCTGGTTGTTTCTGTAGAGTGTTTTTAGATAAGATTAACACGTAAATCAGTGGGCTTTCAATAAAACAGATTGTCCTCTGTAATGTGGGTGGGCTTCATACAATCAATTGAAGTCTTAATAAAACAAGGACTGACCTCTCCTAAGCAAGAAGGAATTCTGCTACCAGATGGCCTGGGGATGTGAACTCCAGCCTGCTACCCCACCAGCAGGTTTTGGACATGCCAACTCCTATAATTGTGTGAGCCAATTACTTAAAATATATATACACACACACACGTACACATACACACCCACCTCCTATCGGTTCTGTTTCTCTGGAGAACCCTAATACAGCATTTCTTCCAACTGTGAATTTATTGGCACATTAATATCTGCCATGTGATGTAGAGAATTTTGAAAACAGCATACTATTCATATAGATGAAAAGCTGTTGATGTTTTCATTCTTGTGGTTTTATCATTTATATCATTGTTTATATCATTTACATATCATTTGTATCAACGGTTTATATCATTACACATAATTCATTGAATTTCAGAGGAAAATCTGTTCATTATGGTTGAAACCTCCCTCCTTTGCTTTTTAAAAACATGCTCAGTTCTTTTGATCTGCAGTTTTCTTACTTGTTAGTTCATTCAGTTAAGTTCTCTTTCATTTTATCTTTGTTGCTTTGAATTATTTTTACACTGGAAGTATTTCTCCCCTTTTCTAAACAGAAACATTTTTTTTTCAAACTCACCATTATTCTTTCTTGAACTCAGTACTGCCTTAACACCCAGGCAAGAAGAGCCTTTTCCCTGGGTTTTAACACTAAGAAGGTCATACATCACACAAATATTATTCAAGCCCATGGAAATATGGAGTGATATCTTGAAGGCTTCAGTGATACGGTGTTGTCAATATTAGAATAGACGCCACCTTAGAAGAGTGGTGTGTATTTGAGCAAGGTCTTAGGTAAGCACAGTGCAATTTATTAAATTTTTACCACTTATATAAATTTTATAAATTAAAATTAATATAAATTTTTATTCAACAAACAGGAATGCAATAGTTTCTTGCATAACATGGAATCATTTCTGTTTTTCCAATCATTCATTTTATTCTTCCTTTTGTGTTCTAAAACATGGTTTTGGAAGTGTTATTAATAACAACATTATTCACAATAGTTCCAAATCTTACACAAAACAACTGATGAATTTAAATGAAGAGTATGTGGGTGATAATTGTATTACCTTTCACATTTCTGTATGTTTGGAATATTTCACAAGAAAAGAAAGTGCTGAATATTATATGTAGTATGCTACTTTTGGTATAAGAAAGGTAAAGTAAGATTATATGTTTGTATTTTCTTGTATTTGTGTAAAAAATTAGGAGGGCACACAAGAATGAAAGAGAATATTGATGGGATATTAAAAACAGCTGAGAAATGAAGTAGGAAGGAGACATATTTCTGGAAACCTTTTAACATAATTGTTTTAATCTTGCAAATATATAAATATATTTTTATTAACTTATTAAAATAGAAATAAGATTATCAAACGACCAGCTACCTGAAAGTGGTCTGGAAAATCTCTATGGCTACAAGGAAGCAAGGAACCAAAGAAGCAGTTCACATGATTGTGTGGCCTGCCGGAGAGGGTGCGTTCCACAGTATCGCAGTTCAGTTCGGGTGTGATTAACTGAGACTTACGTGTCTCTAATAGCTATGCAGTTATCCAGCTTGATGACCTTTGGCTAATTGCTTCACTTTTCTGAACTTCAATGTCTTCTTTCATAACAGAGAGAAATAACTAACAAGTATGGTATCTAAGAACAAAAACAAGGTTATGAAAGTGAAATACTTAGAATGACACCTATTATTAATTCATTGTTGCATCTAATAAAGCATAAATATTACTTACCATCATCACTGTAATTTTATCAGATTTAAAGGGAGCATACTGTGATTTACCAAGCATTTGTGAGAAGAGCTATTTAAGTATCAAATCTTCATTTGTGGATCCTCTATCTCCATGGCCATATGAAGCACATGTTGATGCAAGAATAGGAAAAAAGCTGTGGGAATTTTTTAGGAGGCCATTCTCTCTGTGAATGAAATTGGGAACTAGACTATCAGGAATGTACATGGGACTCAGGAGCAAATGAACTAAAAGGATTCTTTAACAGATAGATAATTGAAAATAAGTATGTATAGGGCACAGAAAGACAAACTAAAAACTTGAAATCAGGTGTAGGAAGATGCAGCTAGAATGAGAAGAGTAAAAGAAGTAAAAAGGCTTTATCATTCATTTTATTGTCAGCATGTATGGGTGAATTATTAATTATATTTTGGATATTGTATTCATTTCCTATTGGTGCTCTAACAAATGCCAAACTTGATAGCTAAAGCATCACAGATTTACCATTCTACAGTTTTAGGTCTTAAGAGTCCTAAATGGTTCTCACTGAGATCAAATCAAAGGGATGGCAGGGCTGGGTTCCTTCTGGAAACCTTAGGGAAGAACACTTTCCTTATTTGTCAAGTTTCTGCAGGCTTCACACATTCCTTGGCTTGTGATCCCTTCCATATTCAATGGCAGGAATGGCTGGTTGGGTGTTTCTCAGTGTAGTGTCTCGGGAACATTGAAGCTACTTTCTGTCTCTTTGATTTATAAGGACACTTGTGATTGCTGCTGAGTCTACCCAAATAATTGAGGATGATCTTTTTTTAAGGTCTGCCTATTAGCAAACTTAATTCCATTTTCAACCTAATTCCCTTTGCCATGTCACATGCTGCATTCAAAGAGCCCAAGATTAAGAGGTGTATATTTTGGTGAGGCCATTATGCTGCCTAAAAGAGTCATGCTATGTGTGAAGCCATTATATTAAGCATGTCATTAATATAAAAGATTCTTACAGTAAAAATGACAGCTAGAGTGGGGAGAGAAAAATATCATATGGATAGGAATGAGGGACAAATTAGTAAATGCTAGAGTACCCAAATCTCCTAATAAGCCTCCTTATTTTATATGAACAAAAAGAAAACATTGGCTTACTATCTCAGATAACCCAATAATTTCCATAAATGTAGAATGTGAAGCTTTGTAGAGATTTAAAAGCGGTTAAACATAAATGCATTACAGTCCCATTTCTAAAGATATACCTAAGACATAGCAATAACACCAATAAATAAAATAACTTACAACAAAAAATATGGTATTTCAAATGTAGAGAATGTGTAGAACTTTGAAAACTTTTTGCAAAATGATTCTACAGAATGAGTTCAAATAATTTCATATTTTATAGTGACAGACACTTAATTGTAGGATGTTTCATGGACCTACAGATGTGAGAAAGTTAAAAAGTCTTGTCTATATTCATTAATCATTATTTATCTAAATTTCTAGCTCTATAGAGAACACAATTTCAAATATCAAGGCTTAGAACTCTGGGATAGGAAATGCGTATGTTTACTTTTTGTACTATATGTTTTAGTGGAATCACTGAAACTCTAATTATGCATGAAATTATGCTGGATCTCTCCCTAAATGCAAAGGAATAAGTGTTTTCATGATTCATTCTTTCTTTGGTAAACATTTCTAAAACTATTGCTGATACAGCTCATCAACTAAACCTTTAGAGAGATGAAATGTTTGGGAGGAAAACACTAATTAGGGAGGTTTTCATTCCCAAATACACATGTGAAACTCCCATTAATGTCAATCACAAGATGTCTTCCTGCTGAATGCCCCTAGGTAAAAAGACACATCCTCCCTTGGCCTTCCAAAAAGAAACATAACAGTTTTTCCTTTTTGTTAATTGTTAACAAGTTGTATTACATTCTAGGTCTGAAACTTTGGTTTCCATAAAATGAGTATGTATCTCAACTATTCACATATTTATATTATAAAATATAGTTTCCAAAGCGATTTTGAATCAATTTGATTTATTTTGGTTTTATATTCACTAAACTGCATTGTCTATGAAACTTAATTTTCCGTTGAATATTAGCCAATATTTGCCATTAGTGCAAGCAAAAGTAGCATACTTGATTTTTTATGTTATTTTTAAATGATTATGTTAGAACTGAGTACTACAATGTAAACTACACAGGTGTTCTCCATAATTTATAAACACTACAGTGCATTAATTTACTATATAATTTACTAAACATTTAAGAATTTCAGCATGCTGTGGTAATGTGTAAAATCTTTCTCAATACAACAAAATATGTGAGTGCATACTGTTATCCTTGCTCAAGACAAAAAAAGAAAAGAACAGAAAATAAGCTGTGTGCTCTACCAAAAAATACACATACCTCGGCTTATCCGCTAACTCCTAAAACATGTAAAAAGAAAACATAAAATTTCTTAGCAAACATTAATTTCTCCAAAGACTAAAAATTACTTCCAATAATCCCCATAGTTTCTTTTGTATATTGCATGGTATATTAGTAAGGGTTAAGCACAGAAACAAAACCATTAGGAGATCTCGCTCTCCCTCTCTATCTTCCTCTGTCTACTTGTCTATCTACCTAAAGATGGAGATTTATTATAAGAAATGGTTCATGTGAAGGTGGAGGCAGAGAAACCCCACAGTCTGTCATCTGCAAGCTGGAGAAACAGAAAGACAATATACAATTCAGTCCAAATCCAAAGTCCAAGAACTAGGAGCTTTCATGGCTGAGAGCAGGAAAAGATAGCTAGATGTCCCAGCTCAATAAGAGATGAGAGAATTTGCTCATCTTTCACCTTTATCTTCTCTTTGGGCCCCCAAAGGATTGAATGGTGTGCAGCCACACTGGGGAGGGTGGATCTTTATACCACATCTATTGATTCAAATGATAATCTATTCCGGATATGCCCTCACAGACTGACACACTCAGAAACAATGTTTTACTAGCTATTTGGGCATCCCTTAGCTGAGTCAAGTTGACATATAAAATTAACCATCACATATGGTCACTCCAAATGTTGCAGACTCATATGGTATATGGCAACCATAATATTATTTATAGTTTATATTGATTATAAGAATGGTGTCTTAAAATTTATTTTAAAGATGGATTGAATTCACCATTGAAGGAGATGAGACCTAGAGTCAAACTTTTTGAGTTAATATTTATTTCCAAAATTTACTCAACATAGTACATAATAAGAGTGTGGAAACATTTTATCCTAATTCTCTCTAATTTACCAACATGTGTTTAACAAATTGGGTATCTTTATAGTAGACTTTTTTTTTTAAAAAAAGGAGATGTGGTTTAAAAAGTGATTGGATGGATTTTAGTTTCAGTTCCAATGTGTGAAGAGTTTGGAAGTTGTTCTTTCCATCTTCACAACAAGAAAAAGTTGGACAAACTAAAAAAACAATCTATGAATTTCCTTGAATCCGTCAGAGAACTGAATCTGCAGGGAAAAATATGATATCAAAATCTGGAGACAGGAAAATCCAGAAAGTCACAACCAAGACTTTCCCTAGAGCATAAGCTCCTAGAAATATGAACATGTAGGAACATGTAAATGGAAACTTTGACCCATTGCTACAGGCTGAGTGTAGACTAACCTGAGAATGAGAAACTCCAGTGGGCTTCAATCCAAGAGAGTGTTCCATACTTTGCCGGGTTTTATCCCTAGGAAGCCCATCAGAATTTCATTGTTAAGAGCCAAGAAAGATCCCTTCATGAATATAACCAGGGACTAGGAAGAGTAATCTTTGTAAAATAGGACTAGAACCTACTCCACAACAAATGCCTGCTCTCCAGGAGGAAATATTCTACTGGAACCTTGTCCCAGAGCTGTAGGAGTGGGCATTTCTCTCATTCAGTTAAACAAAAGGGAAGGAGAAAGAGATAACATATTAACACCAGTCAAAATAAAGCCAGAGTATCAATAGTAACTTCAGAAAAAGCAGACTTTTGAACAAGGAAAATGACTAGAGATAAAAAGGGGTACTGCATAATGATGAGACTATGGCAAGAGTATTGCCATAGTCTCATCATTCATGCAGTTAATTCTCCAAGAAGTTATACCAAGCCTAAATCTGTATGCACCTAACAACAGAACATCATAACACAAGAGGCAAAAACTAATAAAACTAGAAGAATGGACAGACTATTATACTTGGAGACTTCAACACCTCCATTAATTGGTAGGTCAAGTGAGTACAAAATTAATAGGATATACATAGTTGAACTAAACAGAACTGCTAATCAACTTGATTGAATTGAAATTTAAACAATATCTAACAACAGCAGAATACAAATTTCTTTCAAACATCCAGGGAATATTTACCAAGACAGAACTTGTGGCCATAACACCTTAACAAATTTGAAAGAGTAGAAATTAGAAATAAAGATCTAAAATCAACAAACTAAGGTTTCATGCCAGGGAATTAGAAAAGGGAGAGAAATTTAAGCCACAAGCAAGGAGAAGAAAAGAAATAATAAAACAGCACAGAAACCAATAAAATTGAAAGTAGGAAAACAGTACTGAAAATCTACAAAACCAAATGCTCTTTATTTGAAAAAAATTGGTAAAATCAATAATATTCAGGCCAAGCTTTCCAACAAAAATAAAAGAGAAAGCACAATTATCAATATGAGAAAAGAATGAACAGTCATCACTGCTGATCCCATGAACAGTAAAACATATAATAAAGGAAGCTATGAATAATTCTATGACCCAAATCAAATAATTTAGATAAAAGGAACAATTCCTTGAGGTAAACAAACTACCAAGACTCGTATATATAAGGACCAATAGTTTTCCTTAATAGTCCTACATATATTAAAGAAACTGGATCAACAATTAACTGCAAAGAAGAAATCAATAACTTACAAAAAATAATTAGTGGTCCATATAATTTCTCTAGTAAATTCATTGAAGAAAGAAAGTATGCCAATTCTCCACAAAACAGAGGCAGAGGGGACTCTGTAATTCACGAGGACAGTCTTATCTTAGCATCAGAGAAAGACATGACAAAAACAGGACACTATAAAGCAATATCTCTTATAAACGTATACTCAGAGATCCTCAACAAACTATTAGCATATCAAATTAAAAGTGTATAAAGAGAATTACACACAATCAACAAGAGGAGTTTTATTCCAAGTATGCAAAGGTAGTTCAACATTCAAAAATCAATCAGTGCAATCAACCACATGAAGAGGCTAAAGAAGAATCTGTTAATCATACCAATAGATACAAAAAAGCATTTGACAAGACCTAATATTCATTCATAGTTAAAATTCCCTGCAAACTAGACAAAGAAAGGCACTTCCTCAATTTGCCATAAACAAAACAAAACTACAGGTAATTTCCTAGGTAACTGTGAGAAGGTAGATGCTTACCCCTTAGAGCAGGAACAATTCAAGGAAGTCCAATCTTACCACTTTGACTAACTAGTCTACTGGAATTCTTAGCTAGTACAATAGGATAAGGAAATAAAATAAGAGGAAACCTTTTTTGAAAATAAGAAATAAAACTATCCTTATTTGCAGAATACATAACTGCCTATGTAGAAAATCCAAAAGAATAAACAATAAACAAAGCTCTTGAAAATAATAAAGAGGTTGCAGAATACAAAGTTAATGCACAAAAATATAGGATCTGCATGTGAAAATCTACAAAACAGTGATGAAAAAAACATCAAATATGTAAATAAATCAAGAGGTAGTCTGTGTTCATTAGCTGAAAGACTGAAGGTTGTTAAAATGTCAATTCTTCCCAAATAGTGCTGGAATAAGTGAACATTGCTATGGAAAAATAAAGAAGTGACATAAACTTTACATCTTTCATAAATATTAATAAAAAATGGATCATAGACATAAATGTAAAAAAACACAACTTTGAAAATCCTTTAAATAATAGGAAACATATATATTACCTTGAGTTTGGTTAAAAATGTAAAATCAATAGCACAGTTCATGAAGGAAAAATAGGTTGGATTTTATTAAAATTTAAATGTCTGCTGTGTAAAAGACACTATTTAAGGGTGGAAAAACAAGACACAAACTGGGAGAAAATATTATAAAATACGTGTCTAATAAAGGACAACTACCATTATATTCAAGGAATATTCCACCCCCCAAAAAATAAAAACCCAAACAACACTAAAATAAAAATTCTAATGAATGTACCGACCTAATATAAGATGTTAATGTACAGGATGCTAGATTCATGGTATATGAGGACTCTTTGTACCATTTTCACCATAATTCCATGAAATTGTAACTGTTCTAAAACTGAAGAAAAATATTACCAAAAAAAAGTAATTCAAGAGGCTGAAAGACAAATTAAAAGCAATCACCCACTCCTTTTAACTTCTCACCCATTATCACGGCAGAATTGAAGCCTGTCCCACAACATATAAAAAGATGCTTGAAGTTGGCATTATCCAGGAAGTCAAAGGAAGATAGAACAAATAGCTCTGTATTAATTAAGCTATAGTTGCACCTCAAACACTTACATGAATCTATGCAGTGACAAGTAGTCATAAAAATATCCCTAACCATAGACCTACAGATCGGTGCAGATTCTGGATCTTTGTAAAGAAGATTCAGAAGTTCAGACTGGGGCAATGAATACTAGATCAAACTGAAATCTTACCTCTGAATAGAGCATGTCTTGTTTTAAGAGGACCCCCCCTGTTAATCTTAATGTGTAAACACAGTAAACCATGGGTTAAATTTATAGAGAAAATAATCCAGGAAGTGCACTTAATAAATATTTATTGAATTAATAAATTGTGAACCTAGTTTGACAAGACTACCTACAAATTATTGGCAAAAATACTAATGAAAAGATATTCTAGTTGAAAAGCTTGTATTTGTAACTAGGTAAGCACATTTGTAACTGGATACGGGAAGACTAAGCATAAGGAATAAAACTAGATGTGGGCATCAGTGATGATGTTCAAAGCAGGAACAGGAAAGATAGAAAAGAAAAAAATAATGGGCAACATTTGATAACTTACTAACTAGGAAGAGTAGAGAAAAGAGAAATGGTGAAATTAAAGAATCGATTTTCTATCCTTAACTGTTTCCTGACAGGCCTTCTATGTAGAAAGCAAAGCTGGTGTATCATAACTCAGATATTTAAATTGTGTTATGCTGTGGACTTAATGAGATAGGTCCACAGGGAAATTCAAGAGATCTTTGTGTTGTGACAAAGTGTTCATTAGCCATGGTAATAGCTTATTTTAGAGATCATTTGTTTTCTGTGAAAAGGAAAAAAATATATACAATATGTTTAAGTGGTTTTGCTGATGTTCTGTTTTGACAATAATTGCTCTACAATTGTGAAGGGAAACTGGTCATTTGCACACTGTAATGACAAATCTTAATCCAGTAATAGCTGCATATGTACTCCATTACACGTGTAATTGGCAGGAATCTGTACCCAAGCACTAGTCCAGGAAGACAACAATTGAGGACAAAATTCTCATTTCCTAGATGTATATGTTCCTTGAAATAAATAGCCTAATAACTCTAGTTATTGAACTATACATTATTTCATAAAAACATTAATATGTGTTTCCTTATAACATCTATATTCAACTATCTGAAAAGACCAGGAAGTCGGTTAGAAATTCTTATCTTTTATATCAAGGGTAAGGCTATGCACTTCTTTGTACCTGGGTTTAGTTCAACAGAATCTTTTGTTGCCAATGTGTACCTTTAAATCAAAGCAATATAATGAAGGCCTCATGGATTCTAAACTCATTACCCATGAAAAAATGGTCTAGTAACAGACAAACTGTTACAGATCAGTGTCAGAACCAACTTCAAGAACACTTAAGAAAATTGCTGCATGGATGAGAAATATTCTCAGGAACAGAAAAAATTAGTGGAGACTATTTCTAGTGACTATTGTTTAGTTAGAATTAGTCAGTTTGCTTTCTCTCAGAGTTGGGAAATCTAGTATGCCCCAGATGATCACAGCACCAAAAATTTTGTCATAAATGGTCTTGTTTTCTCTTAAGATTAAAGATGCTTAAAGATATATTTTTATTCTTTATTATCTGTTTTTGAGCTCTTTTCACAAATAACAGATTTGTACACAGTCCTAATGTAAAAATACATTAGATAAAGCTAAAATTCCTTTGATCACCATCCCTAATAGTTTTCCCCACCCACTTACCCAGAGATAACCACATTTATTATTTCAGTGAACATCTTTTGCGATTTCTTTCTAAAGCTTTAAATATGTATACACACACCTTTTCTAAACACCTTCCAAATTTTTAATGTGTGTGTATTTAAAAATTAACAAAGTGTTTAGAAAGTGTGTGTGTGTGTGTGTGTGTGTGTGTGTGTGTGTGATAATCTGGTCACTCTTTTGTTATATAGATACTCTGGAAATAGAAGGGTCTATGTGCAAAAGAGACATGTACAAGAATATTATATCATAGCTATTTGGTTTGTGATTATAACAATAGCAAAAATTTGGAAATAATCTAAATGTTTATGATTCAGGGAAAGACTGAAATATTCAAGTACTGACTATATCCACATCGTAAAATAGCATGTAGATATAAATAATATTGAGCAATTATTCAATGAAAATAAAGTTTTGTATATGTGCTAACATGGAAAAATACTCAGTTTATATTGTTGAAAAACATAGCTTAACAATTTCTTTATATATCTCTTAATGAATGCATATTTTACCAAGGGATTCCTGCACATGCTTGGAGATAGACTTTGTATGGAATTAATTACTATGTTTTGAGAATGAGGCTAGATAGGAAGCTTGGGTCAAATAATGGCATATTTAGTCCTTTGATAATTGCTTTTGAACTCTCCTTTTTGTAATAGATAAACTTTAGGACTTTCAATCAAGGGAGAGGTGTCATCATAAATAGTTTTTGTAAAAATAAATTTGATGTGCATGTTGAAGATGATCACATTACAGAAAGATTGTAACTAGGGAAACAAGTTAGAAAATCATTGCACTAATATACATGAGAGACAATTAGGGCCCAGTCCAGATCCTGGCATAGTAATACTAAAAAAAGCCTATCTTGGTTTAGTGAATATCAAAATGTTACTGTCTATTATATGCATAAAATAAAAATAGAAAGTAATATACAATTGTAGTTTACAAACCAGTTTTGGTCTGTACAAACCAATATAGTCAAGAATTGGCCATATATCAGATACAGCAGGTAACTAATATGATTTGCTGATGAAACAATTACATGTTTTAAGAGAGAGAGGGTAGACAAAGATCACTTCAAAGTATTTTACATTAGGAACTGTAAGGGTACTCACTGTCGTTTATTAATATAAGGACAGTAGGTTGGCCACATTTGTGATGGGAAATATTGGAGAATCGTTAAGTTTTTAGCCCTGTGAAAATGATACTAGATATCTTGAGCTAGTTTGAAGTACCTGTAGAGTGAGAGGTTAGAGGTAGAATCTGATAGAAATATTTTTCAAGAGGGAATTCAATTGTAGAAGAATGGAGAAGAGAAGAGAAATTAACACTACTGGAAAGCAAAACAAAACCATAGGAAAGAGTGTGTGGTACTGGCACTTTTATATGCTGATGCTAAGCACCCAAT
This sequence comes from Manis javanica, assembly GCF_040802235.1. Lineage (NCBI taxonomy): Eukaryota > Metazoa > Chordata > Mammalia > Pholidota > Manidae > Manis > Manis javanica. The sequence continues at coordinate 17,778,648 of NC_133164.1, forward strand.
CTGCTACAGGGATTCTGCAGAGCAAATTGATATAACTCAGTCAAATAAAGGAAAAATTTTTTCCAGGGGAGACTCTCACACATCTATGAGAAGAGACATGAACAAGGATGCGGGTCTTTGTAGGCAAGCTGCGCGTCTATCAGGGGTGGTGTGGGGGTGGAACTCTGCCATATCATCTTCTTGAACTCACAAGACTCCACATAGGCGGTGAGCACAAGCTCAAACTGTGTGACTCCAGCCTTTGCAGAATGCCCTCTGGTGTTCCCGAGATAGAGAGAGAGGGGCCGTGCTGTGAGCAGTTGCCACAAGGCCTTTGTATGTGCCACAGAGGTACTCTATTTTGCAGAAGACTCAGTGTCTTATGCATTTTCCTGGTTCTAGAGAGGCACAGGGTACAGTACCTTGTCGCTGTCCCTTAGGTGCATCTACAGGCTATAAAATCACCCAACTATAGTCTAGAATTTGATCCTCCATGGCTGAGTGACTCATTGCTTGTCTCAGCTAGCATCTGACCCCTCCACTTCAGCAACAAGTAACTGAAACCCTGCTGAATTTGCTTATGTTATGCGTGTATTTGGACTTACTGCATCCTCTCCTTTCTGCACAAATCTATGGCAGACTTGCAGATCCTACAAATGGCTGCAGTAGTCACTCAGGAAATGTTTGATTCCTTGACAGGTGGTGGACACATCAAAAATGGTGGATGCACAAAAAAACGTAATAAAAAGCAGTTAGAAGCAATGTATTAGGTGTGTGTGTGTGTTATATAACAATGAAACAAAAATAAGCATTTTGAAAGATAACAGCACATATTTTATAAAACCAAATTTGGATGTAGGCTACATAAGGACAAATGTGTAAAATGCTGGGCAAGTAATATTTGCCTCAACACAGTTACAAAATATATTTGGGAAAATAGTCAGGAATTGATTTTCTATTACATTATGTTTTCCATAAGTCCTGAATTTAATTTTGTCTATCTTCCAAGATTTCGAAGGACAAAGGATGTGTGGGCTAAAGTGGCATGTTTCCTTTCAGAATAAGTAAGCAAGGCTGTTTATAAGAAGCAATCCAATCATTGAATTGTTCATAAAATGAAAATGATATTTGAGCTGTTCACTTTGTCAGGGCAATTCTCCTGGATTAAAAGCATGTACTCATTGAATGTATTTCTAATGAAACTTGAAGTTTCATCATCCCTGCCCCACTGCTAAGAGTATCGGTCTGTCTTAGTATTGTCTTCATTTCCATTCAATCTGTATATTTTTCCTCCATATACATTCATAGAAAACAAAAGTAAAATCCTACCCACCTGTCATTTACACATATGAATGAAAGAGTCCAGTATATGCATTATATAAGGCACTTAAAATGGCAAAGCAAGTTTTGTGGGGTTGCTGTGTGTGTGTGTGTGTGTGTGTGTGTGTGTGTGTGTGTGTGTGTGTGTGTGTAGTTGAGCTAAGTGTTTGAAACACAACCTGTCCTCTCCAGATCTCATGTGACCCACTCGAGCAACTCCTGGCCATTCTTAAGGTCAGAAATGCTAAGAATGTGTGAGGGTAGAAGCTTCAGAAAAGAAAAATAGTTTTATGGATGAGGGGATAAGATTCCAAATGAGAAAGAACAACATCCTTAGCAAAAACAATAGGGGGTCACAGGGAGAGAAATAGTTTTAAAGCTCAAAATATAAAAGAGAATGGCCCTACCACTATGGAATATTGGCTAGGAATCCCAATTCAGAGTATTCAAAACTGAAGTACATTCATTTAACTAGAGTTTTGTTTTTTTTTTTGAGAGGGCGTCTCTCATATTTATTGATAAAATGGTTGTTAACAACAATAAAATTCTGTATAGGGGACTCAATGCACAGTCATTAATCAACCCGAAGCCTATTTCTCAACAGTATCCAATCTTCTGAAGCATAATGAACAAGTTCTTACATGGTGAACAAGTTCTTACATAGTGAATAAGTTCTTACATGGTGAACAGTGCAAGGGCAGTCATCACAATAACTTTCGGTTTTGATCACACATCATGAACTATAAACAATCAAGTCAGATATGATTATTCGTTTGATTTTTATACTTGATTTATATGTGAATCCCACATTTCTCCCTTATTATTATTATTATTACTATTATTATTATTATTATTATTATTATTATTTTAATAAAATGCTGAAGTGGTAGGTAGATGCAAGATAAAGGTAGAAAACATAATTTAGTGCTGTAAGAGGGCAAATGTAGATGATCAGGTCTGTGCCTATAGACTAAGTATTAATCCAAGCTAGACAAGGGCAACAAAACATCCACGGATGCAGAAGATTTCTCTCAAAACAGGGGAGGTGAGGTTCTAAGTCTCTCCTCTGTTGATCCCCAATTTCTCTCCTGGTGGCCCCCCTGTGACTGTGCCTGTCTTAGGTTGTTCCTCCCTTGAGGAATCTTACCTGTCTCTGGCTAACCAGTCATCTTCCAGGGCCATACAGGGAAATGTAAAGTTGGTAAGTGAGAGAGAAGCAATATTGTTTGAAAAGGTTAGCTTTATACTTCTTTGAAGATTTATTCCCTGTGGCTTCTATGCCCAGCATTTGTCTTGAGGTATCTTTACCACATGGAAGAATTATGATACCTGGTAATTTTCAATGAGGCACAAATTCTACTAAAGGGTTGTAATTGGGAAGGAAGAAGAAAAGCTATAGAAGTAGCAGACGGAAGAAAACATGGGAAGATTGATTATTTCTTTGACATATCTTCTTGTAGAATAACATAAACATGTATAGGTTTTAAACTACTAATTAAATTGTGCACACACATTAACGTAATAGGAATACAGTTACATAACAAAAGCAGACCTACAATTACCAGCCATATCCAGTGAAACCAAGAAAACCAGTTAGGTACCCTAGGCATTTGAGAAAACTTATCAATGATATGATGGATATTCTCTAACTGAATTTGAATAGTTTGAGAGAGATCAGACAAATTAAAACAACACATTCCTGGGAACTGTTCACATCCCATATATTCTTTTAACAGTAGATAGTCTATAGTCACACGATTTTGGAGCACTGCAACTTGCACTTCTCCTAATTCTTGGTTGAGTTCCAACAGTATAGATCCAGTCAAATTTGTTGTTTTACTGTATGCACAGGCCAGCTTAGATATCTACTTCTTCATTCCAATGGCAAGTCCAGGAACCAGTGGGATGAATGCAGCTACAACTGCAGTAGCACCAGGATCTTTGTTGAAGTTTTTTGATGATCATCTTCTGGAATGACTCTTCCAGAGGATGTGGATTTTGGAAGTTCTTCTTCATATTGTATCTTAATTCGTTTTCTGGGTAGCCAAATTAGGCTTTGATCCTCTGTATAAACACAAACAAACCCTTGCCCACACATTGATATGACCTTTATACCATGGTGAAGAACCTATTGGAGATCACCACAAAGGAACTGCTTTTTTTTTAAGAGAAAGGAATATTATCAGAAAAATGTACTTCCTTAGCTGACCATCTGACACCCTTTAAAAGATCAAAATTAAGAATATGTAAAGCATGCATTATTTGTTGATTTGCAGTTAGTTTTATCCTATCAGGAAGTAATCCCCCTTTTCTTTCTCTTTTTTTTTGTTATCATTAATCTACAATTACATGAACAATATTATGTTTACTAGGCTCTCCCCTACACCAAGTACCCCCCACAAACCCCATTACAGTCACTGTCCATCAGCATAGCAAAATGTTGTAGAATCACTACTTGTCTTCTCTGAGTTGCACAGCCCTCTCCTTCTCCCACCCCCCACATTATGCATGCTAATCATAATACCCCCTTTCTTCTACCCCACCCTTATCCCTCCCTACCCACCCATCCTCCCCAGTCCCTTTCCCTTTGGTACCTGTTAGTCCATTCTTGGGTTCTGTGATTCTGCTGCTGTTTTGTTCCTTCAGTTTTTCCTTTGTTCTTATATTCCACAGATGAGTAAAATCATTTGGTATTTCTCTTTCTCCGCTTGACTTATTTCACTGAGCATAATACACTCTAGCTCCATCCATGTTGTTGCAGATGGTAGGATTTGTTTTCTTCTTATGGCTGAATAATATTCCATTGTGTATATGTACCACATCTTCTTTATCCATTCATCTATTGATGGACACTAAGGTTGCTTCTAATTCTTTTCTATTGTAAACAGTACTGCAATAAACATAGGGGTGCATCTGTCTTTTTCAAACCGGTGTGCTGCATCCTTAGGGAAAATTCCTAGGAGTGGAATTCCTGGGTCAAATGGTAAGTCTATTTTGAGCATTTTGAGGAACCTCCATACTGCTTTCCACAATGGTTGAACTAATTAACATTCCTACCAGCAGTGTAGGAGGGTTCCCCTATCTCCACAACCTCGCCAACATTTGTTGTTGTTTGTCTTTTGGATGGTAGCCATCCTTACTGGTGATATCTCATTGGGGTTTTAATTTGCATTTCTCTGATGACAAGCGATGTGGAGCATCTTTTCATGTCTCTGTTGGCCATCTGTATTTCTTTTTTGGAGAACTGTCTGTTCAGTTCCTCTGCCCATTTTTTAATTGGGTTATTTGTTTTTTGTTTGTTGAGGCATATGAGCTCTTTATATATTTTGGATGTCAAGCCTTTATCAGATCTGTCATTTACAAATATATTCTCCCATACTGTAGGGTACCTTTTTGTTCTATTGATGGTGTCTTTTGCTGTACAGAAGCTTTTCAGTTTAATATAGTCCCACTTGTTCATTTTTGCTTTTGTTTTCCTTTGCCTGGGGAGATATGTTCAAGAAGAGGTCACTCATGTTTATGTCTAAGAGATTTTTGCCTATGTTTTTTCTAAGAGTTTTATAGTTTCATGACTTACATTCAGGTCTTTGATCCATTTTTAATTTACTTTTGTATATGGGGTTAGACAATGGTCCAGTTTCATTCTCCTACATGTAGCTGTCCAGTTTTGCCAGCACCATCTGTTGAAGAGACTGTCATTTCGCCATTGTATGTCCAGGGCTCCTTTATCAAATATTAATTGACCATATATGTTTGGGTTAATGTCTGGAGTCTCTATTCTGTTCCATTGGTCTGTGGCTCTGTTCTTGTGCCAGTACCAAATTTTCTTGATTACTATGGCTTTGTAGTAGAGCCGGAAGTTGGGAAGTGAGATCCCCCACCCCAACTTTATTCTTCTTTCTTAGGATTGCTTTGGCTATTCAGGGCCTTTGGTGTTTCCAAATGAATTTTTGAACTATTTGTTCCAGTACATTGAAGAATGTTGTTGGTAATTTGATAGGGATTGCATCAAATCTGTATATTGTTTTGGGCAGGACGGTCATTTTGATGATATTAAGTCTTCCTAGCCAAGACATTGGTATGAGTTTCTTTTTCTTAGTGTCTTCTTTAACTTCTCTTAAGAGTGTCTTATCATTTTCAGGGTATAGGTCTTTCACTTCCTTGGTTAGGTTTATTCCTAGGTACTTTATTCTTTTTGATGCAGTTGTGAATGGAATTGTTTTCCTGATTTCTCTTTCTATTGGCTCATTGTTAGTGTATAAGAAAGCCACAGATTTCTGTGTGTTAATTTTGTATCCTGCAACTTTGCTGTATTCCAATATCAGTTCTACCAGTTTTGGAGTGGAGTCTTTAGGGTTTTTATGTACAATATCATGTCATCTGCACATAGTGACAGTTTAACTTCTTCTTTACCAATCTGGATTCCTTGTCTTTCTTTGTTTTGTCTGATTGCCATGTCTAGGAACCCCAGTACTATCTTAAATAACAGTGGGGAGAGTAGGCATCCCTGTCTTGTTCCTGATCTCAGAGGAAAAGCTTTCAGCTTCTCGCTGTTCAGTATGATGTTGGCTGTGGGTTTATCATATATGGCCTTTATTATGTTGAGGTACTTGCCCTCTATACCCATTCTGTTGAGAGTTTTTATCATGAATGGATCTTGAATTTTGTCAAATGCTTTTTCAGCATTTAGATGATCATGTGGTTTCTGTCCTTCTTTTTGTTGATGTGGTGAATGATGTTGATGGATTTTTGAATGTTGTACCATCCTTGCATCACTCGGATGAATCCCACTTGGTCATGGTGTATGATCCTTTTGATACATTTTTGAATTTGGTGTGCTAATATTCTACTGAGTATTTTTTACATCTACATTCATCAGGGATATTGGTCTGTAATTTTCTTTTTTGGTGGGGTCTCTGCCTGATTTTGGTATTAGGGTGATGTTGGCTTCATAGAATCAGTTTGGGAGTGTTCCCTCCCCTTCTATTTTTTGGAAAAGTTTAAGGAGAATAGGTATTATGTTTTCTCTGCATGTCTGATAAAATTCCAAGGTAAATCCGTCTGGCCCGGGGGTTTTGTTCTTGGGTAGTTTTTTGATTACCGTTTCAATTTTTTTGCTCATAATTGGTTTGTTTAACTTTTGTGTTTCTTCTTTGGTCAGTCTTGGAAGGTTGTGTTTTTCTAGGAAGTTGTCCATTTCTTCTAGATTTTCCAGCTTGTTAGCATATAGGTTTTCATAGTAGTCTTTAATAATTCTCTGTATTTCTGTGGAGTCTGTCGTGATTTTTCCATTCTCATTTCTGATTCTGTTGATGTGTGTTGATTCTCTTTTTCTCTTAATAAGTTTGGCTAGAGACTTATCTATTTTGTTTATTTTCTCAAAGAACCTGCTGTTGGTTTCATTGATTTTTTCTATTGTTTTATTCTTCTCAATTTTATTTATTTCTTCTCTGATCTTTATTATGTCCCTCCTTCTGCTGACTTTAGGCCTCATTTGTTCTTCTTTTTCCAGCTTCGATAATTGTAATGTTAGACTATTCATTTGGGATTGTTCTTCCTTCTTTAAGTGTGCCTGGATGGCTATATACTTTCCTCTTAAGACTGCTTTTGCTGCATCCCACAGAAGTTGGGCCTTTGTATTGTTGTTGTCATTTGTTTCCATATACTCCTTGATCCCTATTTTAATTTGTTCATTGATGCATTGCTTATTTAGGAGCATGTTGTTAAGCATCCATGTGTTTGTGAGCCTTTTTGTTTTCTTTGTAGAATTTATTTCTAGTTTTATACCTTTGTGGTCTGAAAAGTTGGTTGTTCGAATTTCAATCTTTTGGAATTTACTGAGGCTCTTTTTGTGAGCTAGTATGTGGTCTATTCTGGAGAATATTCCATGTGCACTTCAGAAGAATATATATCCTGTTTCTTTTGGATGTAGAGTTCTCTAGATGTCTATTAGTTCCATATGTTCTAGTGTGTTGTTCAGTGCCTCCGTGTCCTTACTTATTTTCTGTCCAGTGGATCTATCCTTTGGGGTGAGTGGCCTGTTGAAGTCTCCTAAAATGAATGCATTGCAGTCTATTTCTCCCTTTAGTTCTGTTAGTATTTGTTTTACATATGCTGGTGCTCCTGTGTTGGATGCATATAAATTTAGAATGGTTATATCCTCTTGTTGGACTGAGCCCTTTATCATTATATAATGTCCTTCATTATCTCTTATTACTTTCTTTGTTTTGAAGTCTATTTTGTCTGATACTAGTACTGCAACCCCTGCTTTCTTCTCTGTTGTTTGCCTGAAATATGTTTTTCCATACCTTGACTTTTAGTCTGTGCATGTCTTTGGGTTTGAGGTGACTTTCTTGTAAGCAGCATATAGATGGGTCTTGCTTTTTTATCCATTCTGTTGCTCTGTGTTTTTTGATTGGTGCATTAAGTCCATTTACATTTAGGGTGACTATTGAAAGATATGTACTTATTGCCATTTCAGGCTTTAGATTCGTGGTTACCAAAGGTTCAAAGTTAGCTTCTATAGTATCTTACTGCCTAACTTAGATCACTTATTGAGCTGTTATATACACTGTCTGGAGATTCTTTTCTTCTCTCCCTTCTTATTCCTCCTCATCCATTCTTTATATGTTGGTTGTTTTATTCTCTGCTCTTTCATGTTTCCTTTAACTCCTTTTAGTGGGTAGTTGATTTTATTTTTTGTCTTTAGTTAGTATTTGGTTGGTCTGTTTTCTTTGCTGTGATTTTATTTTCTCTGGTGACATCTGTTTAGTCTTAGGAGTGCCCCCATCTAGAACAGTCCCTGTAAAATACTTTGTAGAGGTGGTTTGTGGGAGGCAAATTCCCTCACCTTTTGCTTATCTGGGAATTGTTTAATCTGTCCTTCATATTTAAATGATAATCATGCTGGATACAGTATCCTTGGTTCAAGGCCCTTCTGTTTCATTGCATTAAGTATATCATGCCATTCTCTTCTGCCCTGTAAGGTTTCTGTTGAGAAGTCTGATGATAGCCTGTTGGATTTTCATTTATAGGTGACCTTTTTCTCTCTAGCTGCCTTTAAAACTCTTTCCTTGTCCTTGATCTTTGCCATTTTAGTTATTATGCGTCTTGGTGTTGTCCTCCTTGGGTCCTTTCTGTTGGGAGTTTTGTGTATTTTCATGGTCTGTTCGATTATTTCCTCCCCCAGTTTGGGGAAGTTTTCAGCAATTATTTCTTCAAGGACATTTTCTATCCCTTTTTCTCTCTCTTCTTCTTCTTGTACCCCTAGAATATGGATATTGTTCCTTTTGGATTGGTCACACAGTTCTCTTAATATTGTTTCATTCCTGGAGATGCTTTTTTCTCTCTCTGCGTCACCTTCTATGCATTCCTGTTCTCTGGTTTCTATTCCATCAATGGCCTCTTGCATCTTATCCAGTTTGCTTATAAATCCTTCCAGAGTTTGTTTCACTTCTGTAATCTCCTTCCTGGCATCTGTAATCGCCCTCCGGATTTCATCCCTTAGCTCTTGTATATTTTTTTGCATCTCTGTCAGCATGTTTTTGATTTTTATTTTGAATTCTTTTTCAGGAAGACTGGTTAGGACTATCTCCTCTGGTGCTGTCTCTGTGATCTTTGTTTGCCTGTAATTTTGCCTTTTCTTGGTGATAGAGATAATTTGCAGAGCTGGCACGTGTGATGGCTGGAAGAACTTCCCTTCTTGTTGGTTTGTGGCCTTCCTCTCTGGGAGAACAGCAAACTCTAGTGGCTTGTGCTGGGTAGCTGTGCACAGAAAGGGCTTCTGATTCTTGCCCAGCTGCTATGGAGTTTATCTCCGCTGTTGCTTTGGGTGTGGCCTGCCTCAGGCAGCTGGTCTGATATGGTGGAGCCATGTTGTTGGGGGAACCGCCAGGAGGCTATTTATCTCCATGAGGGGCGTCTGTGCTCCCTGCTGCCCAGGGGGTTAGAGTGCCTACAGTTCCCCAGATTCCCTGCTGCTGGACTAAGTGTCCCAGGATGCTTCCATCTGGTAATGGGGTCCCTGTCCATTTAAGACTTCCAAAAAGCACTCGCTGTTCTTTTTCCTGGGTGCACTGGCTGCAAGTCCTGCTCACAGGTCTTACTGTCCTGTTTCCCTGGTTTCCAGCACCCCACGCATGCACTGTGTATGCACTCTGGTGTGGATGGTGGGGGCTGGGTGATTAGCAGTCCTGGTCTCCCTCTCCCTCCCCTCCGGGTCCCACAGGGCTGGGGCTTGTATCTTACCCACTTTGCGAGGTGCTGGGTTCTCGTGGGTGTGGATGTGGTCTGGCTGTTGTCCTGTGTCTTCTGGTCTCTCTTTTAGGAAGAGTTGTCTTTGTTGTATTTTCAAAAATATATGTGGTTTTGGGAGGAGATTTCTGTTGCTCTACTCACATCGCCTTCTTGGCTCCACCCCTGTATCTTAACTAGAGTTTTAACTCTGGTTTTTTTTTTTTTAGGATTAATGTATTTATTAGTGTCTTCTAGTAATCATTAGCGAATTAATACCAATCCTTATCAAGAGCTTGCAAAAATTTTAAGAGAGAACATCACCAAATCCACTTCACAAGGACATAATTACTCTGATACAGCGCAAGATAAGGAAACTACAAGGAAGAAAACTGCCATCAATATCCCAGATGAACATAGATGCAAAAATCTCAAAACGGTTCTGACTTTTGTGATTTCTATTCAACAAAACATTGGAGTCCTAGCAATTAGGCAAGACAAAAATTTACAAATATCCAAATAATAAAAGAAGTATTAATGTTGTCTCTGCAGATGATGTATTTTTTTTTTGAGAGGGCATCTCTCATATTTATTGATCAAATGGTTGTTAACAACAGTAAAATTCTGTATAGGGGGGTCAATTCTCAATGCACAATCATTAATCCATCTCAAGCCTAATTCTCGTCAGTCTCCAATCTTCTGAAATATAACGAACAAGTTCTTACATGGTGAACAAATTCTTATGTAGTGAATAAGTTCTTACATGGTGAACAGTACAAGGGCAGTCATCACAGAAACTTTCGGTTTTGATCATGCATTATGAACTATAAACAATCAGGTCAAATATGAATATTCATTTGATTTTTATACTTGATTAATATGTGGATCCCACATTTCTCCCTTTATTATTATTATTATTATTATTTTTATTTTTAATAAAATGCTGAAGTGGTAGGTAGATGCAAGATAAAGGTAGAAAACATATTTTAGTGTTGTAAGAGAGCAATTGTAGATGATCATGTGTATGCCTGTAGACTATGTGCTAATCCGAGCTAGACAAGGGCAATAAAACATCCACGGATGCAGAAGCTTTCTCTCAAAACAGGGGTGGTGAGGTTCTAAGCTTCACCACTGTTGTTCCCTGATTTCTCACCTGATGGCCCCCCTGTGACTGTGCCTGTCTTAGGTTGTTCCTCCCTTGAGGAATCTTACCCGTCTCTGGCTAACCAGTCATCTTCCGGGGTTCACTCTGGTTTTTTATATTTAAATTTTACCTTTCTCTAGTCCCATGCTGTGCTACCATAGCCATCAATATTTAAAAATCCTTAATAAATCCATAAATTTCTTATGGTCCTATTTATAGTAACAGACACATTCGAGTTTCAATGTGTGGTTCTTCAGAGAAAGAAGGGGAGTGGAATGACATCTGCTTCCATTTGTCTCCTGGGCTGGTTTGCATTGCCTATGAAGTAAAAGGAATTTGAGGCAGAATTGGATGAAACTATACATATGAGGCACTTTCAAGGACTCTGGGCCAAAATGCTTCTCCTTAGGAGAATCTGGTGATACTCATGCAATAGCTAGGGGGAGGAATGCTGTTTGCCTCTCCACAGAACCGTGTCTGGGGCTGGGAATGCTCAAGCCTGTGAATCTCCAGATATGGCAGAGTGGTCCAGAACACTGACATTCTCTTAAGGGATTGTGGCAGAAGTTTCTCTAAGGAGCTTTGTTACCTGCAAATTCTCAGAAGAGGGAATCTGTCTTGGAGCAGCCTGGCTTGGAAGAACATGTGAGCATTCATTTGAGAACTCCAGGATTGGTTTGAGGTGAAGGATCTGAACTTGAAATGTGTGGTGTGCTCAGCAGACACATGGGTTGGAGATGTATTAGCCATGTTTCCAAGTACTCACCTAAAAAGAACATTTTATTAGTAAGTTTATGTGCTTGTAAGTGTACTAGAACACCATTTATTACAATAAATTCAATTTTGTTCATTCTCTAAAATAAAATGTTTTCTAGTATTAATAAGACAGTTTATAGTAGAAGAACAAAACAATTTATACCTCAATAAAAGATATAAAATTGCAAATTCCATGCTTGTTCTCTATGATATCAAGTTTTCAAGTTTGTTGTTCTGTATCTTCAACAAAGAGGGCTAGGATATTGTCTCAGTCTAGTTGGGTTCTATTTTACCTTCATATTTCTGCTTCTGGATGCCAGGGCAGCACTGTACACTATCTGGCTGCCGTGAAGGCACAAATGGGAGGGGTTACTTCCTGGTATTAGTATTTCCATCACCAACATGCCCTGTCAGTGTAGACATTTCTGCTCCAATTTCTGTAGAGAAATTTCTGCTTCAATTAGAAAGAAAGGATATATGCAATAATCTAAAAAATGTGAAGGCTCTTCTCTCAATTTTAAAGGTCCAGGTTGACCCAATTGATTCTTACCTCTTGACTTTTCCCCAAGATGACATCACTCTTTCTTCTGATCTCTTCCATAGCTTCCAGTTCTTCTTTTATCCATCTTCATCTCTAGTTGCAAATATTGCTTGTCCTTCATGTCCTCCGAGAGCTTGTTCCCTATCCATTTTTTCATGATTGCATTGGGTTTAACAGCAGTTGCCTCTTCCAGATAACATGCTTCATTTGAGTTAGAGGAGTAGAGTGACACCAAACCTGCAGATGGGGTATTTTGGGCATGGTCTCACAATTTGTTATTCACAAGAAAATGCCTGTGCACAGAGACAATGTGTGTGGAGAAGGGTGGGAATGATGAGGGGGAAATGTGGACATGTGGAAAGTACGGAAGGACAGCAGCAGGAAGACAGGCTTGTTTCTGCAATTGCAAAAGGTGACTTACAAGAGCAGTTGGAGTTTTTTATACAAAAATGGAGAGGGGAAAGGAGGGGCTATTTAAACACTGACTTTGTCTTTCTTTAGCATTCTCCTTCTTCAATTATATTTTATTTCACTTCTCTGAGAATTTTGGCTAACTGCCTATTGTATTAAAAAAATCAACATTAGAGAAAAGTAGTTACTTTAGTTCATGGATGGGTTTTCTATTCAACAGACATTACAAATCTGTTTGTTTCCAAACTTACTCTTAAAAACTATTCAGAGAATTCTTGAGTATTTTACATTACATGATAAGTTATTCTTCGATAGTGAGATTGTCTGCATTATGAGTTTATTGCCTTTCATTCTTATTATTGTGTTGGATAGGATTTAAGTGTTCAGTTATAAAGATGAAGTTGGAAATGTTAATTTTTAATTTAAAAGGCTTTAAGCCAAATATTCATACTGGTATGGTTTCTTGTTTTATGCTTATCAAGATATGACACATTTATATTACTGATTTTTGGATATCAGTCAGCATGCATCTATTTTGATGAACTCTCTTACAAAGTTTTAAATTTTTATAGACAGGATAGTCTTAGTGTATGTTCTAATATCTATTCACTTAGAGATTTTTAGTTGGATGCAAATTTTTATTTTAAAACATGAACACACAAAACATAGTTTTAGTCATGTATATTGATACTGGAACATCAACATTTTAATATAAAAATTGAGCAAATCAAAAAGCGAGAAGCTGGAAATGTAGAAATTAATTTTATATTATTGAATTTAGTAAGTATAAAATATAGATAACCATCTGAATATCATCTTACTTTTTTTCTATTTATTATGGGCTTAAATTGGCTCTTAATTTTTGTAAATTGGTGTTTTAATATCTATAAAATGGCCACTTGTTATTTCCAAGTAAGCCCTGGCTTACCTAAAACATCTGGAGACTTAGATTGTCCCAAATGATATGCTTTACCAGGCACAATGAACGTGAAGTTTGTGGGGTACCACTTTCAAACACAGCTAGCCAGTCCCTTTGTCCTGCCCCATCCTTCCTTCCTGTGGAAACCACAGTAAATCTTGCCCACAGATCCACTCTGCCTTGTGATTGACCACAGTGCTTCCCTGAGAGGCCCCACATGGCACCATGGTACATGGTCTACCGTGCTTTCTCCAGGCAACTGTGAGTGTAATGAAACTGTAAACTCTTTCTGGTTTCTTTGATCTGCATCTGGCCTCACTGTATCTCACTCAAGGTAATATGATTCAGACACTTACCACAGGATCTAACTATCATTTAGAAAGATATGCATTTAAATGGTCATATGTAGAATAGAATTAAGTGAATGATATATGGAATTATAATATTTTCTGGAAAGACTTTGAAACTTGCTTTCCCTTTCTTTGGAGTAAATTAAGAGAATCTGATATAAGCAAGTGGAGTTCAAAATTATTTTTTCTGCCAGCAGTGACCTCTGTGTGCATTACGTCCTGGGGAGTATGCAAGGCATAGTAAATGGAAGGAAAGAAAAATTTGTTTGTAATAACTTATGAGGTTCATTTCTTGACACTTTAAACAGTGGGAACAAATTGTACTTGCTAAATTCCAGAAAGGAACGGATTAAAAGAGAAGGGTGTACTGAGGAAAGGCACAAAGGCACTGCAGGTGCAACTGCCATTAATGTAGTAAACTGGCTCTGTACGCTCCGTCTGTCTCCACTGGTAAATTACAGCTGTGCTGATTCTCATATTGTAATACATGTATGGATGTTAAGTTATTGAAAAAAATAATTAAAATGATAAAGCTACATCTGTTATTCTAACTCAGCTTAGAAAATTGTGAAAGCCCACCATATTAAATCAGATAGTGGCACAGTTTTTCATGTGTAAGAGTATACACATGTAGTGCATTTGTGCTAAAAACACACTGACTTAGAAGCAATATAGTATACACACATGCACAAATGGCTATTTTGATTTAATTGTAAAACATAAATTTTAGCACTTACATTTAAAAGATGTAACATAAAGCAATAATGTTATAATTATAGGTCTCAATATCCAGATTGTATTAGAAAATTATATTTGAGAAGGAGACATAATGAGAAATGAAATAGTGAATTCAAAGTAGTTGTCAGAGATGAATAATTAATAAACACACATAACTCATGAATCACAACAGTTAATATGCAAGTAGAGAAACCCAGGGACTGGAAATTAAAGGGATGATGAAATATATATCACACAATTCCTGTATTAAAAATAATGTAGGAATGGAAAGATTACCATATACAAGTAGGAGTGAATAAATGAAACATTACGTGAACATATAAGAATATTTTTTATTAATATGTTCAGTATCAGCATGATAAATTGGCAGTCATAAGTCTTTCTGAACCAAAGAATTTACCGTGAAAGCATGTAAATAATAACTGTGGGAAATAAAGGAGAAAGTGAAAGAAACAAGGCATATAACCATGGACTGCTAAAGCCAGTCTAAGACCAGGGCATGTCAATAATTAAAAATTAATTACATAATCATAAATAAAATTAATACTTGTGATCAAATAATGATGGAACTATTTATCAGTACTTCCCATTTGTCAAGTGGTGTTTGAGACCAAAGGGAAAATCTGTATCTGGCTATAAATATTTCCTTTTCTTCTTATATTCTTATCAAGTAGGGAGTTTCTGGCTTTCTAAACAGTCAAAAGACTATACAAAGCTTAAGATATTTATCTGAAGCATGGGAGCAGTGAAGATAAATGTTATGATTAAAAATGTTAACCTTCTAATCTTGAGTCATCCTCATGCTAAACAAAAGGAAACTACCATTTTAAAAAAGTTAATACTTTTATGTTTATGAGTAGTATATATATTTTTTGTATTTATCATGCATTACATGTTTATTCCTCTCAGCAACCATAAAAAAGTATAGTATCGTTCTCACTTTACAGATAAGGAAACTGAGGCACAAAGAGATTAATTAACCTTCCAATGTCATTTAGCTAGCAAGTAACAGCAATAGAAATGAACACAAGCTTGGGATCTTTGGCATATACTCATAATAAATTCACTGGAATTAATATTTCTCATGTAAAAGAATGTAAGTTAAGAAAAAGTGTTAATATAAATATGTACAGGTGTCAAGTCCATAAATCAGCCAATCCAAGTATGGAAAATTAAGTTATCTATTGTATTTTTGAAGAAACTTTTTGAAACTGGCTTGTAATATTAAGAGGTTTGGTTGATTTTTAAAGTGATTTTTCATCATTGTTTTTAATAAAATATATTGAAATATTTCTGCTTTCAAAATATTGCCTGTGCTTAGCAGCAATTGATTCTTTTAACTCTGTTAACAAATTGAGATATTGTGAGTCTCATCAGCTCTTCGGAGTGTGGCTGATGCTCTGGCTTCCCAAATAACTACTTCTCTTTAGGAATGAAGGTATACTTGCATCATTAATTACCTGTGACCACAACTTATTGCTAAGGTATTACTTATTGCATGCTGACAGTATGGAATAATTCACTATTATAAATTGTCCTTGAAGATTCTAAAAGCAAGAAGCATATTTTTGAAAATTAGATGGGAGATAAGTGTTAAACCCAACAATGTTTTCCAAAATGGAGTCAATTCTGTGTCTGCTAATGTTTTTGATCTGCACAGTATAGACTTTTTGATGAGTTTAAAGCAATATGGCCTGTTGAAGACTATCAAAACTGGGGCATTCCTTCCCTCTGGTGACTTAAAGTCCTTTGTACCCCCCCTATAAAAGATCTGGTGATCATTTGGGCAACAGTTTATTAGTTATTCTAAGATTGTTCATCTCAGTAAAGAGAAATGGTGTCATGGATTATAATTTTTGCTTAGTTGAGAGTCCTTGAAAGATGACCTTATCAAACTTCAGATGTTACATCATGATAATTGTCACTTTTATGGTATCTTCTCCTAAATGGCTTTCACTTGTCCCTTGGAGGTATCCTAAACTTACTTGATTTTCTACATCTGGATCAACTCCATTTCCCATTCATTTCATTACCACGACCCCATTTTTAACCTTTCTTTCTTGCGAATTTAGACTTTTAGACTGCTTTCTTTCATGGTTTAACTCTACCCTTTCTAGTCCTGATCCTGGTGTTGACCTAGACCTAAAAGTCAGAAAACTGTAATTCAATGCGAATGAGGGACTGTCTGTTGTCTTATCTGTTTCAAACAACTTCAGTAACAGTTATATACTGGGAAGAGCTCAGGATACTAGTCCTAGCACAAAGCTGTTCTGTAACTAAAATTAATTTGTCTAACAAGTTAATAGCAGTTTGCATTTACATTGGGGTGATAGGTTGAAATGTAGTTCATAATAAGTCTCCTCTCACACCAGAAAATGGTTGAAGAACTCATAGTTAAATTTTCTGTTATTTCAATTTATTTTAGTACCTACATCAGTGTAGAAAAATAATTTGGCACATGCAAAGCCTTAGAAAGATCTCTCTTTGCATAAAGAGTTGAATCCAGTTTTTATGTTGCCTGCTAACTTTTCAAGCCCATCGGTTTCCTAGCCCCTTTTGCCCCAAAGCTGGGCAAGCTGATAAGAAAACCTGCACACATCTTCCTGTGGTGCAAGCAAGAAATTTAAACTATGCAACCATGACCCCATGAGAGAAAATCTTGCTTGAATCCCACCCTAGAATGATATCCAATCCCCGTCACTTCTGGCTCTCGAAGGCTAATTTCAGACCCTCTGTGAGCCCTTCTTGCCCTGTCTGGAAAGCCTTATTCCGTGAATGATAAAACTTGTCATGACTTCATCAGGCATGTTGACACTATCAATCTCAACAAGTTTTCAGCTG
This sequence comes from Manis javanica, assembly GCF_040802235.1. Taxonomy (NCBI): domain Eukaryota; kingdom Metazoa; phylum Chordata; class Mammalia; order Pholidota; family Manidae; genus Manis; species Manis javanica. The sequence continues at coordinate 17,795,879 of NC_133164.1, forward strand.
AGTTCCTATCCATCTCACCACCCCACATCCTTCTCCGCTCAGAAAGAAAGGCATTTTAGTACAGGGTCTGCCATCCCCGTCAGATACCTGTCTCAGGTCTATCCTCCCCTATAGATGTGCTCAGATAATAGAAATTGGCTTCTATGAAATCTAATTCACTTCACTAAATAAAAACATCTCCCTGAACTGTTTTTCCTTTCACTATTTCTGTTTACCCTATGAAATTCCTGGTCATATTTGGATGATTAACTTTTAATTTGTATGTAACTCCAGAGGCATGAATGTACAGATCGGTAACCAGAATGAAGGGACTTGTGGATGACCAGGATAATCCGTTCTCAGTGACCTATTATCCACTGCCAGTGACATGTGCCAATCTTCTCTCCTCATCACAACCGAACTTGCCGAATAGTACCTTGCGCTCATTGTCTTTACATCTTCGCTTGCTCATCGTTCAGTCTGGCTTTTGCCCACTCTGCTCCCTGATCTTATTCTTACCAACTCCACTGCATTTTTTATGTTCCTTATATGTGCATGTGATTTATTTTCTGTTCAGTACGACTGTTCCTTTCCCAGCCCACCGCCTTTGCCCTTCTGATTCTTAATTACTCTATTTCTCAGCTGTCCATGACTTTCTCTCCAAAATAGGCACCCGAAGACCTTCTTATTTTTCCCATAGCATCCTTTACTTCACCTGCTGAAGAACTTAACCTTTTTCTGGCTATAACCTGTTTACTTTTCTGAACTCCACCAGCCCTGAGTATTACGTGGCCTGGGCTTATGTATAATTTCTTCAATGAGATGTTTTCCAAAACTAGATAGATCTGGTCAATAAATATACATTGAACTAGTGAAGCATCAAACTTAATGAAACATTAGTTATAAAATAATTGTTAAAGCCAAGTGGATCTGAAAAGAGAACATGACTAATTACTGTTTGAAAATATCGCCATTTATTTTTCCTTCATCAGAAGAGGTGGTAATAGAGTTTCCTCCCAAAGCGGGAAAAAAAATCCTTAAAATTGGTGGCCTGTGAAAGAGAAGATAGTGACTGCTTTCCAAGACTGAGTTGTGCCTAGCAGAAACCTTTCTTTATTCAGCACAGAGCAAGTAACAGGCTGTCTGCACTTCCTATCCATATCCTAAAAGTAAGCATATCGATTTTTTTCTTCATTTTCTTCATGGGACCAGATGACAAAAACAAGACATCCATTGCAATAATGTTAATCAATTTAATTCTCCATTCCTAAAAATGAACAGTCATCCTGGGATCATCAGACACTGAAAGAATAATAGCAACAAGAAACATAAATGAAAATTTAGAATGTCTGAAAGGAGAGAAACTTCAGGATGAAAAAAAATTTTTTAATGATTTCAGGAAGAAACATATCACAGAAAAGAAAAGAAAAACAGTTTCAGAAGCATATATATGTTCATTCCCATTTTATGCTTTTATTAATCATTAAGAATAAACAAGTTGCCATTGTAAAAAGGAGGGAGATGAATTAGGGAGAACACCATACCCAGACACCCTTGGAAACTCCTGCATCTTATGACAAACTTATTGGCTGTTTTCCATGTGAGAGTCTTTCTATGGTAGTTGGAGATGTGGAGTCTATAAACCTAGCATTAATTTTCTCAAAATATGTTACTACAGAATCTGAGTCACGCCAGTCTCCTAAAATAATTTATATAGCTTATAACAAAGGAATTGACCAAAGCAGGAGATATTCTTCTACAAACTGTGTATATGTCTCTGAAAATGAATCATACTTATTGTTTCTTAATATTTCTTTTGGAAAGTAGGAAAAAAACTTTATGAACCATTAACCCAAATGAGCCACCCCCCAACCTCCAGACTCATTAGGTTAAGGATACTTGGCAGTAGGGGGAGGTAATTATACTTCCTTTCATTCGAAAAAATCACCATTTATTTCACTCGGATAGTGAAAATTTTTCAGGTTCATACATATTATGAGTAGGAGATAACTGCACTTTTTAGCATAACTTGCAGATAATGCTTTGGTATCTTCTGACAATGTTGAACTTTATTTGATCTCTGGTCCTGGAAGAGTGAGATGGTTTAATCTCCCCACTCATTTATGTTTCAAGAAGTGGCTAACACAGAGGACCACACTGCTCCCCCACCCCATGTATACTCTGAGATAACAGCCGCTTCCATCCTTCCACATGACTATCCTAAGAATCCTTGATGACTCCCTTGTTTACCTGCCTATATAAAGCCTAGGGCTCCTTCTCTTTCTTAGAGGTGTTCCTTACTAATGAACATTCCCACTTCTGCAGTGGACTGAATAAAAGCCTCTTCTTAATTGTTTTGTGTCTTCTCTGTATGACATTATACCAAACTTATTTCCCTTAATAGTAAGGCAAACATGGAAGGTGACTCCCTCCATTCCTAAGATTAGGTCTTGTGTGAAATAAACCAATGAAAGACACGTTTCAACTTTTGATGTAGCAAACTTGTAACATGGATGGGTATTCAGGAAAGTAATACAAATGGATTAAGTCCCATTAGAAGAACTCCTGTTTGTTCAGGTGATGCTCTGAAACAGAACCTAGCAACACACTGAGCTGCCCTATGAGTACACGTAAACCAACCTGCCAGACAATTCATGTGGGACACAGACAGTCAATTCAGTTTCCTACAGGGGATTAGTACCACAATAATTGCTAATCACATTAATCATAAGAAAAAAGAAATGTCCAAATCTCCATATTATTTTACCCTAGGATTAGTGTTGGAAGAATAGAGTGTTAATAGTTTGGTACCTCCATAAAACATATTTTTAGTTTTGTTCACAATGCTTAAATATATAGGTATCCTTTCCATAGAGTGTCCAGAATGGAGACTTGTTAGTTTCTCTGGACCTTGTGAATATCTAGACAGGATTTTGGTGAGGCACCGAAAATTATATCACATATACTAAAAATAAATAAATTGTTGGAAAACAATTAGATCAAAATATTAATTTTGAACCTAATATTAAGTTGTATCTGGCTGCCTTATATGTGAATATAATAATGTGATAGTACTTAGCATTTAGATGGTAGGTCTACATGTAATAGAAAAAGAGTTCCCAATAAGAAAAAAATATAATAAATAGTAAACAAAAACATGAAAGTTTAAAAGAATCTGAAAATTGAAAACCATTTTAATAATGATTATCTAATGTTACTGAGTAATATTTTTGAAAAAGCCTAAAAGCCTGAAAATCAAAGAAAATAAAATTATTTCAAACTAAAAATTATTAGATGTCAAAAGCAATTCAAAATGATGAATCCAGCTTGTTTATCTCTAAGTGACTTGAATGTTGATTATTTGAGGCATTGTCTCTTTCTATTTCTTCAAAACAGATAGGATAATTAAATAATTTAGAACTTTTGCTCTCTGATATGCTGGAGTTGCAAATTTGGAGTTCTTGAAAAAGAAGAGATTGATGAAGATATATACATTTGCAAATGTGCACACTTTCTAAGGACATATATTGACCTAACTGGTAATATTCCACATTAGAACTTTTAAACTGCATTCTTCAGCTCCAATTAGAGAACAATATGCCCTGATAGAAGCGTCATAGCGTCAGTAGGAAACTTAGAAGTACATTGACTTGCTAATGAAGCAGTCAAGCTCCAGCTGCTTGGATAGATGATGCAGGATTAGGTAAGAAGGAAGGTGTTTTGCTGCATCTCATAACACGGATTCCCAGGATTTCTGTGACTATGAAGCTGAGCTCATAAAGAAAGAAGCATTGCATATATATGTGGCTTGTAGAAGCAGCCTCATTAAATGTCAGTCACACCTGTTTACAAAATTCCTCAAATAGGACCTGACAGCATCTGGGGAGAAAAGATGTCATATAGTCATATAGTATTGATGAAACACAGACTGTTACTCAAGAATTGTTTATTCTAAGACAGACTTTAACTCTCAAAGGATAACGTGCCTCTTCTCCAGCTGATTGCCCCAAACCAACCTACCACCTTTCCCTATAAGAACATGAATGCGGTGTTTCAAGCAGCATGGCTTAGAGAGTTTCCCTCTATCTCATGAAAGCAAGTTAAACCTCCCTGGGCAAAAAGGCAAGTCAGGTGCATTACAGCTCTCCAGAAGAATTCAAGGAAGATAAGCAGTTGTCAAAGTAAAAATTGCACTGGACAAAACTATCCAGGCAAAGAAGACTAGTCAAGGCTATTGTACAGGGGAAAGAGTCTGAAATGACCTTGAAACAAAGGGCTGAAGAGTGTTGAATAGCAGAAGCGGTCATGGGGGGTTGGTCATAGGTCACCTGTTCGCTAATTGGTTTTACCCAAAGGAAAAGTAAATTTTCTCCTATCTTCATGACAGGAGGTAGGTAGTTGTACAACAGGGAGCAAAGCACCCACTGAAGATCGACCCCTACGCTCCCACAGAGACTGAGAAAGGCTATGCTGTCTCCTTCAATGTGTACATTTCAAATAAATAGCTCTCAGGTCTTTGAAAAAGATTTCTTAGGGCTTAAAGCTGGCAAGAAACTTTAAGGAGGTTTCTAAGCATTTCAAAGGGGCAGAGAAAGATTTTGCCATGACAAGTCTTCTAAAGTAAATGCTCTAAGAAAAGGGAGTACAAAGGTCCGGAGTCAGAAAGAAACCAGTCTGAGCTGTGGAGAAAACTCATGTCATTTCTCCACAGAATTTTATCTTTTTTCTGTCCTTATATTTTCACTATGGCAATCAGAATTTACTCCTTTTGTCTATGTGCAAAATCTTCCCTGTTCCTCTTAGAACTTCCCCCCCAATTCATGATATTTTCTAATGATGTCAGTGCTGTCTCTGGTTTGAATGTTTGGAGTCTTACGAAGTGATGTTTGTAGGTGGGGCCTTTGGCAGGAGATGAATCATGAGGGTGCAGTTCAAATGAATGGGATTTGTGCTCTTATAAATAGGCCCCAGAGAGCTGCCAGTCCCCTTCCAAGTAAGGTCACAAGAAGTCTATGACCCAGAAGAGGTCTCTCACCTAACCCTGCCCAAGCCATCATTTCAGACTTCCAGGCCCCAGAATTGTGAGAAATCAATTTCTGTTGTTTATGAGCCACCCAATCTGCAGTATTTTGTTTTAGTAGCACAAAGGGACTGAGACAGTCAGTAGTTATATCACAGCCTGCATTCTCAGAGCTTTGACCCATCTATGATTTTTGTTCTGCTATTATCATGTAAAGACTTGCAGCTCACAAGTGATCAAGAAAGAAATTATTGCAGAGGGGTGGACATTAAGAACACAGCCTGAGACTTAAACTGTACATAGCAATAGCTGTTTAGGAGTTGCTGTTCTAAACCAAATTTGTGCTATCTTAATCTGCATTGGAAGGTCCATTAACTGGTAATTGGGACAGGACATGTATCTCATGTCACAGCAGGAAGCACATTGAACAGGAGATACAGGGATTTGAGGATATAGTTGTAGCACATAGACATTTTGTTTCAATACTGAGTTCATTTTGCTACTAATTTGCTTCAATATTAATTTAGCAAACCAAGAGAGAAACACTCTCTGTTACATATATTGTTTTTCTCTCAAGCCATGTACACATATACACACATATACTCAGAGGGAGCTTATATTAAATATTCCATATGTGGCATATCTTGTGCTATGTTTCAGTATGCTATCATTCCCCCTCTCCTTTTTAAATTGAATTCTTACCTACATACATCAAATCACACACATCTAAAGTGTAAATTCCTTGAGTTTTGAGAAAAACAGCACCCTGTAATCTATATTGCTATCAAAATAAAAACATTACCATCAGCTCAGAAAATTCTCTCAGGCCCCTTCTTGGTCAATCACTCCACTCCTGAGAAGATAACCACTAGGCAAATTTCTGTCACCATAGATTCATTTTGCTTGCTTCAAAAATTCACCTAAATGAAATCATTCAATTTGTACTTTTGTGGGTCTGGATTTTATCCTCAACATGTTTTTGAGATGTGACAATGTTGCTCAATTTATCACTAGTTTGTATGGATATACCACAATTTGTTTTCCCATTCTGTTTATGACAGTTGGGGCCATCTCCAGTTTTGAGCTATTCTAAATGAGACTGCTGTGACTAGTCTCATGAAAGTTTGTGGGCAAAAGTTTTCATTTCTTTTGGGTCCATATCTGTGAGCAGAATGGCCGAGCTGCAGAAGGTGTATATTTGTAAGATATCATACATAGTGTTCAGAGGTAGTTCTTCATTGTACATCTCTGCCAGCAATATGTGAGAGTTCCTGCTGTACCCATATTGAATGTGTTCAGCATTTTTAAGTTTAATCATCCTGTTGTGTACAGTAGTATATTGGAGTTCAATTTTACATTTCCCTAGTAACTAATGATGCTGAAAATTTTTCATCTGTTCATTACACATTTTTATGTCTTTTTGAAATACCTGTCCAAATTCTTTGTCTATTTTCATCAGGTTGTTTTTCATATTAGTATTGACTTATAGAAATCTTAATAATTTACTCTGTGTAAAAGTCTTATCAGGAAAATGCGTTGCAATTATTTCCTGCCACAATGGCTGGTACATTCATTATTTAAAGCATTTTTGGCAAAGAGAAATGTTTAATGTTTATGAAGTCTAATTTCTTTTTCATGAATGATTAGTACCCTTTTTTTTTGTTATCCTAATATTTCCTTGCCTACCTCAAGATCATAAAACTATTCCTTTATGTTCTTTTCTAGAAGCTTTGTAGATTTCAGTTTAAGATTTAGGCTTCTGATCCATTTTGAGTTATTTTTTTTTTTGCATGTTATTTTGCATGTTTTTATATTTTGCATGTCAATCTTGTGCAAGATTATTTCCCTGTATGTTTATATAGTTGTCACAGTAACATTTGATGGAGAAAGACAAGTTTTGTAATATCAAGCCATAGGGTTATTGACATATAGATAGAAGCATGGATTATTCAAGTAGAATATGATCAATTATGGATCCAGTAACTGTACTGTATTATCATACTTATCAATTATGACTTTTACCAAACATGCCAAAGTGATAAAATGGAGAAATGGTAGTCTTTTTAATGAAATGTTGCTAGAATAGTTGAATATTCATTTAAAAAGTGTACTTCAAACCTTACCTTGCGCCATATGAAAAAATCAATTTGAATTTGACCATAGACCAACTTAGAGCTGGTATACAATCTCAAGAGCTAAGCATAAGAGAAAAAATCCTTGTGATCTTAGTTTAGGCAAAAAATATTTTTAGATAAGACTCAAAAAGTACAAGTGTTCCACACAAAATTGATAAACTGAACTTCATCAAAATAGAAAACTCTGCTTTTCAATAGAAAGTATTAACAAAATGAAAAGATAAGCCTCAGACTGGGAGAAAAATAACTACAATGCATGTATCTGACAAAGCGTTTTGTATCTAGAACATATACAGAGCTCTTATAATTCAATAATAAGATAAACAATGAAATAATATTTCCATAACATTTGAATAGTCACCAAAGAAGAAATAGCCAAATATGTACATGAACAGATGCCCAATATTGCTAATTAGGAACAGCCTCCTGGGCAATTTCTTAGGGGTAGACCAACCCATACCATACAACCAAGAAGCCTCACTCTTAGATATTTACTCCAGAGAAATGAAATACACTCTGTCCACACACAGGGAGTATTTGAATATTTATCGCAGCTGTACTCATAACTGACAAACATTAAAAACAATCCAAATGTCCATCAACTGGTGAATGGATAACCAGACAGTGACATATCCACACAAAGGAGTAAAAAGCAATGTAATGTACTCCTGGTACAAGAACAAGAATGAATCCTGAAAGAATTATGTTGAATGAAGTGAACTGTTTGCTTTATGCTATATACTATATGATTCTATTTGTACAATATTGGGAAAAAATAAGGCATGAAAGTATAAATCATATTATTTGTGGTCAAGGCTAGATATTAGGAGACGAGATTGACTACAAAATGACACAAGAAATCTTTTGGGGATAATGGACCTGTTGTATAATTAGGTTGTGGTGGCATTTACAGAAACATATTCATTTGTATAATTATACATCTGAAAATGATTAATTTTACTATAGATAAATTATACCTCAGTAGACCTGATTTTTAAAAATAAATTGATTTTGTATATGAAGTTATATTTTTTCTAAAGTCTAAACAAATAGATATTCTATTTGTTTCCATTAAACTGATTTTCTTCCTTATATCAAAATCACTTTTTTGAATGCTTTACTTTTATATCAAATCTTGAAAATAGGCATTGTAAATGCACCAATATTGCCCTGTTGTCCAGAGTGTTTTACTTATTCTAGGTCCTTTGATTTTTCATTCAAGTTTTTGAATCAGCTTTTAAATTCCTTTAAAAACCACAACTAGGATTTTGATTGGAATTTTGTTTAATTTAAACATCAAAATTAGGGAGAATGAATTTCTTAACACATTTACTCTTTTTACTGTTTTTTAGTAGATTCTTTAGCATTTTCCATGCATATAATCATGTCATTTGTGAATATAGTTTTACTTCTTCCTTTCTAATCTCTATGACTTTTATATAATTTTATTGATTTATTTCACTTTTTCTGTGGTCTCTGATACAATATTGACTATTAATAGTGATAAAATATACCCTTGTTTTGTGTGTAAAATTAAGGGAAATATATTCATTTGATTCCCATTAAGCTTTATTTTGCAATACATTTCCTTTTTTGGAGTTCAAATAAATTTAATCTTTAAATATTTCCCCCAGTTTTATTAAAAAATAATTGACATATGTCACTTTATAAGTTGAAGACATATGTGATGATTTGATATACATGTATTAAGAAATGATTACCAAAATAGGTTCAGCTAACATCTACCTTCTCATAAAGATATAATAAAAAGAAAAGAGAATATAGGAAAACAATTTTCTCCATATGATGAGAACTCTTAGGATTTCCTCTTTTAACAACTTTCCTGTATATCACCTGGCAGTACTAGCCATAGCCATCATGTAGTCCATTACGTCCCTAATACTTATCTCATATCTGGAATTTTGCACCTTTTGAGCACCTTCCTCTCATTTCCCCTCGTCCACCTCTCTGCCTCTGTTAACCGCAAGATTGTTCTGTTTTTCTATGTGTTGTTTTGTTTTTAGATTCCACATGTAAGTGAGATTATATAGTATTTCTCTTCCTCTGTCTGACTTATTTCAGGTAGCATAATGCCTTCACGGTCCACTGTGTTGTCAAAGATTATATGATTTCCTCATTTTTTATGGCTGAATAATACACAATAAATAATTACATTATAAATATATAATAAAATAATAAAAATAATTTAATGCATATTTATTAGGTAATCATAATAAATATTATATAGTATAATAAAACACCACAACTTCTTTATCCACTTATCCAACTATAGACACTCAAGTTGTTGCCATGTCTTGGCTACTGTAAATAATGTAAAAATAAAGACAAACACAATGAACATGGGGTGCAGATATTTTTTCTAGTAGTGTTTTTGTTTCCTTTGGATATATTCCCACAAGTGGAATTTCCTTTATCAGAATAGAAAATATTTTTTCTTTTCCAATTTGTTGAAAATTATTAAAATCATTTTTTATAAAATTTCTTTTATCAAGAATGGCATCTTCATGAATTGTAATGATCAGATTTTATGCTTTATTTAATTAATATGATGAATTACATTAATTGTTTTTTAAATATCACATAAGCCTTGCATTCCCTGGATAAAGTCTTCTTGTTTAAGACACATAATCATCACCATCATCATTACTATTTGATGAATTCAATTTGCCGGTATATTTCTGAGGATTCTTGCATCTGCATCTATGAAAAATATTTGTCTATAATTTTTACTCCTAATTTCTTTGTCTAATTTAGAATCAGGTTTATATAGATAGTTCTTACAAAGTTTTGGTAATTTACTTCTTTCAAAGTTTTTGGCCACTTCATTAAATTGTCAGGTTAACTTCTGTAAGATTATAAATAACATCCCTGTATTGTTCTTTGAAAAACTGTAAGATTTAATGTGATGTCCCATGATTCATATTCAAAATTTGTTATTTGTACTTTGCAAATCTTGATCAGATTACCCTAGAGTCTAGATTAGAGTTTAGTTAGTTCAGAGTTTACTAAATTTATAGACTTTTTTTTCAAAGCAAATTTTTGTTCTTTTGGTTTCTCTTGTGTTTGTCCACTTTTAATTTTCTTGATTTCTAGTCTTAACTTTATTATTTCATTTCTCTTACTTTAATTTGCTCCTGCTTTTCTAACTATTTAAGGTGGTACTTTAGATCATTGAGTTTATACCTCCCTTACTTTCAAATACAAATATTCATTTAACTTTCCCTCTAAACACTACATTAATGCATCCTAAAAATTTGTGTTACATTTTTATCATTACCCAATTTAAAATCTTTTCTTATTTTACATTGAAATTTTTTTAACTATGATTTATTTAGAAGTGGGATTACTGGTTTCTAAATATTTGCATATTTTGAGATTTTGTTTTGTTTTAGATTTCTAATTCAATTCAGGTTTGCCCAGAGAATATTCTATGAAAGATATCAATATTTGAAAACTATGGAGACTTGCTTTGAGATTCTACATCTTGGTGAATGTCACATGTGCACTTAAAAGAGTATATATTTCACATTTGGTGAAATATCAATTCAGGGGTATTACTGTATTTTTCAGATGTGTATATATCCTAGCTGATGTATTGTCTAATTTTTTTACCACTTACAGATAGTTGTTAACATATCAAACTCTGCTGTCAATTTGTCTATTTCTTTTTTTGATTCTGTCAAACTTAGCCTCATGTATTTTCAAGCTGTCATTAAATATTTAGCATTGTCTTCCTAAGAGACTCTTTTTTTTTTTTCATCAATATGAAGTGTTTCTTTCTTTCTTTTTTTCTCCGGGAACCAGCCTAAGTTCCAAACACATCAGCAAACCTCTCTCTGATCTCTATTTCCTCTATCTGTGAGAACACTGCTTTTTATTGGCACTCAGTATCTTTATGCTGTGGTTTGGAAATGTGGCCCCAGTTAGAATACTGGAATGGATATGAAGTTTTTCTTATTAAAAATCACTCCTGAAAGTATTCATTACGTTAAAATTCAATATATATATATATATATATATATATATATATATATATTGCTGTCCTATAGTTATTTATGTTAGGAGGCTAAGTATCACATATAAGTTAGGACCAAAACTCAGTATGTATTTTTTTAAATCTTCATATTACATCCCCTTTTTACAGCAGTTTAAGAAAGATTAAGAAATAATTTAAGTGAGATGGTTAGCGAGTGAACCAAAGTCTGATTCCAAAACTCACAAAAACTGAGCTTTCAGTGAAGTTAATTTTAGCTTACTTTTTTTTTTTTACTGTAGTTATGATTCGGTAACTTTTTCTCATTAAAAAAAAAGATTCCTAAAATGAATGAGGCAATGTGTTTGGATTCAGCATAAAAGGGGCTACTTAAAGTGCAGTGTATTATGGTAATTATTTTCCAAACCTTTATAAAAGTATTTCTCTGAATCAAGAACTAAGTAAAGGTGCTCCGTAAACATAGGCTTGTGCTGTGTTTCTTGCTTGTGTATCTGGTCTTGCTGTAGGATTATCCCTTAATTGCATCTTTAGCCTTGACAGCCAAGATGAATATGAAATCATGTTAAAACTCCAATCTGCCATTTCCTTTGTTTTTCTGCCAGTCAGGATAGTTCTATTTGGGAAAGAAATTTAAAATACCTTCATGAAGATACCTTGTTGGAATAATTGCTATAAAAGCAAAATTTACAAAAAGATAAGTGATGCCAAGCATCTAAGAGAAAATTAAGTAATTCATGTTATAAGACTTCAGAATTAGAAATGAGATGGCTTTTTTAAAAGTACACATTATGCTTTGGTCAAAACAGTACATAGATGGCAGTGGGAATTTGACAAATACCAGTATTTCGAATAATGATCAAAGGATACATATAAAATGAACCTGTTTTTGAACATACAAAAAATTGATAGATTTTATAACTTTAAGCCCAAAAATATCTGATATCTGCATTTCACAATGTTTCAATGACAGTCTACACTTTCTATTAATTCATTTCCAGAAGAACTTGATACATCTTAGCATGACATTGAATACACTGATGTTATCTATAAAAGTCATTAAATAGTTTACTTGATTAGTCAAAATTTAATTTGTACATAATGAGGTTGAAAGCATGAAAATAGAAATATTAAATTAATATACTTAATTTTATTATTTAAAAAAGATAATTTTATATAGAACCTTAAAATCAAAATATTTAGCTCTACATTGACTTTGTATGGATGTTACTTCCAAGTGGTCATATTTATGTTTCTGAACTGAGAAGTTTCATGCTTAGAAAAGCCCTTATGAATTGCTGCTGGGACATAGATCAACAAACTGACCAAATGCAGGTAGAACATGAAGACCTTCTATCTTATTGCAGTCAGTCCAGTTTTGACAAAAAAAGAGAGAAGTTTTATGACTGTGGCATTTCAAGAAGACTCAGAAAGACGGGAGTGTGTGTGTTTGTGTGTGTGTGTATGCATGTGTAAATTTGCCTATATAAACACACAAACATCAATTTTTGAAGAACATATTTTCTGGATTTGATAACACTATAAACACTTCATATAAAATTTTTTAAAATCATAATATTTAGATGCAGTGGTTTTTCATAGTTCCCTTAAAACTCCACTGAACATTCTGATGGAAGTCTTTAATACAGAGTGGGTTCTCTAGGAGTAAAAAGCAGACGTGAACATAACTTCCAACTTTCTACTAAATTGGTCAGGAAGGGCGAGGTGAGAGTTCTTGGTGTACACTGATACCATCTTTCTTTCCTAAATTGTCAGTGTCTTTCAAGAATGCACTTTATATTAAGTAAAATATTATATAAATTTGCTTTTCTAAAGATACATAACATTTTGAATTGCCTTTAAGAAGACTGCATGATCTAGAGTCCAATTCCCAAAAGTACTCCCTAGTTCCTCTGTGTTTATGATAGCTAAAGTGAGCTGGTAGACATTCCCAGGCATTTCTTACGATAAAAATATGAAGATGACTGGAACTGAATAAAGCTGTACCACATATTTTTTATGACCAAGATAAATATTTGTTTGTTCAATTTAATTATTTTTCCACTAAAATATGTCTACTAAATATTTATAAATGAATGAAGACATCCTATTAAATATTTAAATGTTTTTTTTTAGAGATTTTTTAGTTGACATTAAATTTATTTTAGCAGACAAAATATTAGAATATCTTCTAATATTTTTAGAAGAGTATCTTTTGATATCTTATTAAAACTAGAACATAATATGAAATTAACTGAAATTAAATGATGCAATGGCTGTTTGTACAATTGGTTGTAAAACCCTTCCTGCCATTCATTATCTTCCTTACTCCTTTCCAACATTGCACCACATTTTGAATAACCAGTTGAAAACAGCCAAAGTGAAGATGTATCACTTCCAATATTACATTATAAAATCTCCCTTAAATTTTATCAGTCACTCTGGGAGAAGCCAGATGCCATATCATGAGGACAATCAAATAGCCTTTGGGTGTTCCTGTCTACCTACTTAACATCTTCCTATAAATGGTGTCTCAATAAAAATGTTTAAAGTATCACCAGATCGTTTTATTTTTAGCCATGTTATTAAATTCGGGAAAGTGTCTAAACTATTTTTCTCACTTTGAAGTCTCTGCCTATATAAGTTATCAACATAAGAAAGGCAAAAATAATTATTTTTCTGCCTTCAAGAGTGCTTACTAATAATTCCTTGTTGGTGGTAGTCAGACTGTAGAGTGGCTAGGACATCGATCGTCAATCATCGGACCTGTAGAACTCACACAGGAATTTTCTTGCTCTTGGTTGTTGTAGCTCCTAGCTGATGAGACAAATAGATTTAAGTGATCCCATGGTAACATGTTCTCTTATGCAGCAGCTGTATTATACACAGTTGATTTATTATTTGCCAGTACATCAAACTTACAGGCAACATTTAGCATGAATTATTTCTTCCCTCTCAGAAGAGGAGAAAATAAAAGTTCCTTGAAAGAGGATCCACTTACCTTCTAAGAATATCTGATACATGGGACCTTTTTCTTTGGGGACAAGACATACCTCATGCTGACAGCACATGTTGTGCACACTCTTCTGTATCACTGCTATCCCTTATCTACTCTAGAAGATTGCATTTTCCCAAAAGTGGTCACATAAATATTATCATTCCACACCTTCTTCTTACAATGTAAGTAGGATACTGCTTTCTTTAAGAAGTTTTCCTCACCTTGAATTTGGGGTTTGGGGTTAAAACTATGGTAGAAGTGATGCTGTGTGACTGGAGAAGCTATGTCAGAAAGGCAATAGAGCTTCTCCCTGGTTCTTCTAGGACAGTCACCATGCTATGGGGAGGCCTTGTTAACAGGAAAGGGAAGCCAGTGTCAGCTGGCCAATCCTGTCAACTAGCCATCCTGGAAACAGATCATCAAACCTCAGTGGAAACGACTGGATGATGCTGTGTGGAGCAGAAATAAGTTGTCAACGTCAAACTCTGTCCTCCTGACAAATTTGTAAGCATATAAAGTGATTGCCATTATTTCATGCCAATATACAGGTGATTTGTTATACCACAATAGATGATCCAGATGTGTATTTTGAAGATATTGCTATTTCTTGTTTGTATCTTGAAGGATTTTTTTGTATTGTGACACCAGTTTTCAAATTTTTCATATTAACTTTTTACATAACCTTTATATTAAAAAAATTTTAAACAGTATTTGTCTTAATTTAACATGAAAACATATATCTTCTTTTCTTTCATCAGATTCCTATAATAGGCCTGGGAACAAAGAGCTGTCCTCCAATTCCCATTTCTTAACAATTTGTATTTAAAACTGACTTTTAGTTTTTATGGCTTTCATCACAGTTTTAATAAAATAAGTTTTAGGCACATTTTCTAAATGAACTTAAGAATAGTTTATTAACAATAGTAAGTAGCCTTGTTAGGAAAGAGCATTAAAGAAAAACAATCATTCTTTCACTAAATGTTTGTTGAGAATTTACTTTGATCCCAATACTAATCCAATGATGGAGAAAAGAACAATAATTGAAATGCAAAACATCTTGAAGCTTATATTGCACTGAGGGTCATCTAAAATAAATGAAGAACAAACACATGTAGTATGCTGCATTGTGATGTTTTGTGGAGAATTATAAAGTGGGGCAAGAGGGATAAGAATATAAGTTAGGGAAAAGTAATTTTAAATGCATGTTCCAAATGCTGTGTCATGAGTCCATAGATTTTCTGTTTCTTTTCACAAAGTGTTGCTTGAGGAAATCAAGAGGGAAGTGAGCAATAACTCCAGATTTTATTCTGTGCATCTCCAGTGTACATCCTCACTTAACACCTCACATTAAGCTTTTGGTAATAGATTGCAGGATGGAGACCAGTGTTTAAAAAGTTAAAGGAAGTGATAAACCATTGCATTTTAAATTTCCTTTTATTATGGATGTGATGGATGAAGTACAGAAATATTAAATCCCTTGCCCAACCTCATGTATTGAATCCATGTAAGTCTTGCTTGAACCAGATCTCTCAATTACTAATTTGGGACGCTTTCACACAAATGTATTGCTTCACTTTCACATACAATTCTCAGGTATATTTCTCTTCTCTTCATAGGTGATTTCATTAATCCCCAATGATTGACTGTGTATTTTTAGAGATTTCTAGATTGACTTTCTACCTTTGAAGCTTATTAGTTCAGAGAAGCAATATAGCTGATCGATTTTTCATTACTAAATTTATTTGATGATTCATTGCATTGTCTACATTGGTTTTTGTTTCTGTATAAAATTATGGTGTGCAAATTCATAACGTTACTTGTTATGTTCTGTAATTTAAGTATAATAGGGACAATTGTAAAAACTGGGCTTTGAATATATTTAAAATAGGATTATTTCACTATAGAAAATTTCATTCACTTAATCATTTTGGGGATATGGAAAGAAAAATACTGAGATAGAAAATTATGCAGATATATTTGAATATTATTCATAGAGTTGAGTTTTCACATCTCCCAATTCTCTATTTAATTTTCAATTATTTTGCATTATCTTTTCTTTCACAGTTTTATTCACTTGAATCTTGGATTTTCTTCAGTCATATTAGTATCAATGTAGTCCAATTTATGTTCTTTAGGAATGTGGTGTACAATTGCTCTCCATTCAGGTGCTCACAGTATATGTCATCATATCGATAGTTTGGAAAGTATTACAATAAAGAATTCCACTTAACAAGCATTTATCTCAATGCCTATGGGCTCAGTGTGAGTAAGTGGTTGCTTTGACAGGCGTTGCTGATGAAGGTATAGTCCCAAGCAGCTTCTCTAGATATTAGTGGCCCTTCGGAAAATTTGGAAAGAGCTTCTGAGTAATCCCCAGCTTCTGACTCAGCTGATGTACTTCTGACGTATGAACATCTTTGTCTCTCACTGCATCTGTGGCAAGTCCGGAGTTTCCAATGTTTCCACACTGGATTCTGGAGGTATGAACAGGTTGCATTTTCCATACAAGACAAACACTAGTTAAACAAGAGGATAGTCCTGTCCCTCTCTGTCCCTCCTCTAAGCTGTCTCCTCTCAGTATTTTCTATATTTATGGCCAAGTAATTAAGCCTGCCTCTTTGTATTTGCCTGACAGTTTTGAATGATTCTCTTTGGGCTCTCCCCTGGATTACACAGGGAAGCCTGCTATAACCTTCCTCCATTATTAGGAAAGATGAGAGGAGAGGCTGTCTGGCTCTTATTAAAAAACATGCCCTCCCCTCCGAAGTAAGCTTAGCTTTTCTCACATTGGTGAGCTGGAGATGCTTTGTTATTTAACTGCTGTTGAAATGGCGCACCTCTCAGCTAGTATAAGGAGTTAGTTGCCCTCAGCAAATGGTGAGTTTCTGAATTTGGAATGTGGGAAAACCTTTTGGTATTAGTGGTAGTCCTTAACCATAAGTTCTGGAAAAATAAGAAAAAAAGTTCTTTAGCACCTAATACCATCTGGTTTGTATTTGTGTTTTATTCATCTTTGCTTGGCTATTTAGTACTTTATAATTCTAATGGACTTCCCACACTCACAGATGGCCTTATATATTGCAGTTACTTTCCCTTTTACTAAATGTACACAGAAACTATTTCAATGCCCATTAATCACTTGGATTTTGCAATTTAGTAAAAATGATTAATCTACATTTGCAAGCAGATTAATTACCAGGAAGCAACTGTGAGACATAGGTTAAGCCTAATAAATTTTAGGTCGATTAGAAGCAATAATATGTGGGCTGAACTCTCAAACCTAACTCCTACATGAGTTCCAAGTCAACTACATGTAATTTTTTCCACAGTAAAAGAACAATTTATTCAAAGATTCCTCTATTAGGAAATTGTCAAATATAATATAAAACCAGTTTTCAATATCCATTCCAATCAATATTTCCAAATATCAATATAAAATGTAAATATGATCTAGGTTTATGATCTTATAAATATTCCATCAAGTAAGTTGCCTTTTTTTAAATACTGCATTCAGAATATTTAATCTTTGTTTCAAGCATTCCTAGATAAACATAAGGTAAATTTCCCTAAAGAAAAAGGCAAACGTATTTCATTTTTGTGCATTCTACAAATTGATATGTATGTTTCAAATTTTTTCTACATTTTCAAATTTAAAGGAAATATTTTTAAGCATAATATTTTAAAATACTTTATATTTTGGAAAATTGATATCAGCATATTTTTCTGAATTCATTTTTCTGCTTGACTTTCACATAAAAAGTTTGGCTTATTAATTTGCTTTTAACATCGTTGAGTAGGAATATCATGAAAATGACAATAAATGTTATGACTTCATGGGAGAAGTAGGCAGACTAGACTCTCAGACCATATCTGGCCCTCCGTTGTTTTTGTAAATATTTATTGGAATAAAACCAGACCTATTCATTATATACAGGTTATATCTGTTTCACGCCACAATAGCAGAATTGAGTAGTTTTGACTATAAGTTTGCAAAGCCTGAAATACTTACTATATGTCCCTTTATAGTGAAAATCTGGATGTCTGTTCTATGGGAGTATTGTAATTACCCTTATTTAAACAGAGATAACTGAATATCAGAGAATTAACTATGTGTTCTAGAGCATAATGCTGGTAACTTGAAAACTGTGCTTATTGTCCCAGTGAGTTAAGTGAATTTGGCTTCCAAAGACACAAGGGGTCAGCTGCCAGGGAAAGGAGGTGCGCATTCCAAGCAGACGAAACATATCTGGTGGGACTGAAAAGTCATGAGAATGGCGAAGCTGCTAGGCAGGAAGACAGAAATGAGCAGATGGAAAGGAGAGAGGGCCCCCCAAAGATGGCTCAGGGAGTTGATTAGGTAGAAACAGAAAGCCAGACATGACTCAGAGAGTTAATCAGATGAAGTCACAGAGTCCAAGAGTGACTCAGGAAATGTCCAGGGTCCCCCCAGGTAAGAAACATCAGAGGCTCCTGTCTCTATTTCACCAATCAGAACAAGCATAGAGAGCTGACAGCTGTCAATCAAGGACCTCTCTGCCCTGCCAAAACCACATAGAAGAAGCCTCAGAACAAGCATCCATGTCTGCCATCCTATCTTAGTCAGGCTGGCTCTGCTACTCTCTGTAGAGCATGTTAAAATTTACTTTGCTTTGTTGACTTTGGTCTCTTGTCTCACTGTATCCGACTTCCCTGCAACAGAGAGCTGAGTCCTTTCCTTCCCAACAAAACCCCCCTTTTTTTGGTGGGAGAATGATATATCTTATAAATGGAAAAGGCCCAGAATATGGGACTAGAATAGAACAGGAGCAGATTACGAATAAAGGGCTCTGTGACTATACATGTGTTTGGTTTAAATGCTTTAAATAGATGAGTAACATGGTTAGATTTATTTTTAGGGGTCTCAATCTCATAACATTATTGGAGATGAAGTGGAGTTAGGTCCCTCTAGAAACAATGCACTTATCAAAGGGTTATTAGGAAGAAATGATTCGAGCATTATGTAATGGTTATGGTGTGCATGAATGAATGTAGTAAAAATGACAAGTACAGAATGACTGCAGGCATCAGGCTTACGTGACAAGTCGGATGGCTGTGCCTCGTGCTATGTTAGGTACTGCAATTCAAAAAGAACACAAGGGCAATTCCAGTCTGGGGTGGGGAGGAAAGGGCTAATTCTTTTTTTGAAAAGTGGGTTCAGTTGTCAGTTTTTAATTGAAGTTACTTTGTACCTAATTGGTAGGAAATTAACTATGCAGATCTGTAGATTCAATGAATGTTTTTAATTGAGTATATAGACTGCAGCTATCCACTGATGCAGTATTTAGAGGAGGATTGGTACAGAGCCAGGTCGTAAGGAATACAGCATGGCTTCATTTTGGTAGATCAGTTGCGTGTTCTGAGTGTCAAGACTTTATTTGCTTGTGTGTGTGTTTGTGTGTGTGTGTGTGTGTGTGACTCAAGTTGTTAAGGTCCTAATGTCTTTTGTTGTTGATTTTCCTTTAAAACAAGATTTAGTCTGAGTAACTTACTCCACATTTTGTAAATATTTAAGTCTATTTTAAGCGATCTTAACTACTCCTGAAGAGGGCAGGGAGGGATCGCAGAGAGTGAGAGGGGCAGAGTGGTAGGAGGAGCACGCCAGCCCTTAAAGGGCAAGTAGAACTGAAAGAGTCCATAGCACCGAGAAGGAGAAGGAGAACACTGTGAAGAAAATCAGTATAGGAGGAGGTATGATAACTAAGGAAGGAGAGCATTACAAAGGGGAGGATACAGTAAACTGAATCAAGTGTATGAGGCCCATTCTTATAAATATTTAGTTGCAAGTATTTTCCCCAATTCCTAGATCATAATTACTTGAGACAGGATTCAAACCATACTCAATTTTTTATCTCGGAAAGCCTGCACACAATAGGGGTGAATGTATTTCTCATTACATTAAAACCTGATAGAAATGATTAACATTTGTTACACACCTTTGACATGAGTTTTCTTCTCTGTCATGACCAAACCTAATAAATTAGCTGCTTTAGAACAGAGAATATGCCTTAATTATTCATGCCGTCTTAGCACATGCATACTGGGTATTTCATCAAATGCACTGAGTAAATGAAGCTACTTCAGAAATTTTGCTATCTAACTTTCATTAATTTTTCTGTCAAGATGGTAAATGGGTAAAGAAGAGAAGTGGTGGTTTGAAGAGAAAAGTTCTGAGTCACCTATATAAGTAAAGCTTAGAAAATTAAAAAATTTAATCTTATCTCTGCATAAGTACTGACTATGAACTCAGAATGGACGTTGATATTCTAAGTAATCTTGCTACAGAAATAACATATAAATTCATGAATATTGCATCTACCACATTGAAAGAAGCACTAATGGGACCTATTTATACAACGACCTTATTTTTTTATCTCCCACTGCCCTTTAAATTTATTCAGGAGAAGAGATGTTCTTCCTGCATTTCCATCACATCTCAGGCCAGTTAAGGTATTTTAGGCAAGTGTTAAGAAGGTTCAAGTCATCAAGCTTTACCTTCCAAAGTCAAGCTACTCCCTTTCTTCCCAGCCTTGCCCATTATTGGCTGGGGGGTCTGCAGTAAGAGAACAAGCACATGTGTTTTGCCACCACTCTGCAAGAGCAGGGCAGGTTGCCTTGAGGAAGAACATAGCTGCGGGGGCAGAAGAGTTCTTACCTACCTGGCCACTGTTGCATTGCTGGGGACTGGCAGGGTTCTCACACAGTTTTCTTTTGGGTTCTGCTGTGGCATCCTCAGTTTGGCTCTGACATCGCCAGGTATCCGTCACTCACATTTGCAAGGCCTTCTATGCAGGCAAACATGTCTCTCTTCTGGTTGAGCACTTAATGGTCGTCAACCACGAAGGGTCATGCAAAATCACGCACACACACTTAGCAACATCATGGAGACCAAACTACACCATAAGGAGAATAGGCACGGCTCCAACTGACCATGCAGTGCTGCCCAGTGTTATTTCTTTCCTTTCTTCATCCCCTTCCTTTTATCTTTCTCCTCGTCCTCCAAATTCACGTCTTCCAATCCTTCCTTTTTCTCTTTCCTTTATCATTGGAAGAGCCAAAGGGCTGAAATCTAAGTAATTAAGAGCGAAAGCCAGAATATTTAGGTATTAAGACACAAAGTGATAGGATCTAATCTTCTCTAGCATTCTCAGAGGCCCTGATGTGTTTTGAACTACTAAATTCCCTCCATCTTGCCTCTCCCTCTCTGCCCTCAAAGGCTCTGGAGCTCTGGCCCCAGTTCAGTCCTAGTCTGTCTGCAGAACACTAAACTAAAGCAACTTCTCAACCAGGTAGGCCACTACCATTGTATCAAACCATCCTTGTCCACCCACTAATGCCTAATTCTTACACACACAGCATCATAGACCTTGAAAAAACATTATTATTATATCAGATTATTTATAATTATAAATATAACAATACCTTCTGCTCATTTATTGTATTTATTTTACTATGTAATAATATAGCATTATATGACATAGTAAAATTTTTATTTTAATACACTGTGAGAATAAATGAAAATCTTTCTCACATTTCCCATGTGATTGCCTAATCCCTCCACTTTAAAAGAAACTATTTGCCCCAAGTACCTTATTCCAAAACTTCCATAGGTCAACATTTTAAAACAATAAGAAACATTAACACCATAGCTCACCAGTTCCTTTATGGTGAAATTCTGCTTACTAAGTTGCCATAATAGTAACTCCGAAATTCTGATTAATGATAAAAAATGCATTTCCTTTTTTTTGACTTTGTATTAATATATTTGAGTAGTTTTCAATTTTCTATCTCTCAGGACAATGCCTCAAGCTTTAATACATTATTCAGTTTTATATCTTCAAAGATGAAATGTTGCCACCAGTATTTCCCTAAATACATGGTTAACTCTCAAATATTCACTCAAATATAAAGGCCAGTGAGGCATGCCATGCAATGTTGTAGATACTATTAAAACCCTGACCCTGAAAACTTCTACATTTACATTTAAATATCTATATTTTTCTGATTATGCCCATTCACTCCAAACAAATAACAAGTAAAATAGTCCACACTGAAAAAATGATAGAATATTTACTACATTCTATCCAATTCCCTATCACTCTCCTTTTCTCGGCTCCTACCTGAATGTGATTTTATGTAGGAAATGAGCTATTCTCTCTCAGTCCTATACAAAGTTTTCTCTCTTTAAAATGCTCTCTAGAGGTAGTTACAGACCTATTAAATACAGGAAGTAACCTGAGCAAACCAAGAAGTCAAATGTTTGAACTGTATTTAGTTTGTAACATAGATATTAATATACAGTAGAATTGCTTTATCATACTTGAAAATAGACCATATATCCCATTTTCCTAAATGTATAAAATGCACATAGAAAGTTAGCTCTACATTTCAAGATTATTCCAATAGGCAAGCTGCGGGAAATGTGCTGTAATGCTTCAAAAGCAAGGTGCACATTGAGTTAAAAGCTAATGAGATTCAATTCTAGAATATAGATGCTATAGGGCAAAAAAAAAAATCAGATAGTTTATACATTTCACTGTTTTCCTGAGATAGTTTGCTTCAGTTATGCGTCCACTTGCTGCATCTGTAAAAGTCTGCCAGCAGGGCTCTCCCTTGCATTATAATTTAGAAACAAATAATTTATTATTTTTTTAATTTTCTTGGGAAAAAATGTTAACCCTGAAATCCCCACCAAAACTAAACATATTGAATTTCCAAAGCGAATCACTAATGCTTACAATCTTACACTTGCGTGTACCATTTCTTTATTATAAATAATGCATTATTAATCTATTAGTGTTATGAATATGTGTCATTCGGTATTAAAATCTGTCCTTTTGAAAAGAATGAAAGATCCCCAAATATGCACTATACAAGTTTGTAACATTGATTAAATGAGCATTGAAGACAATTTTCATATTCATTTTTAGCTATTGATCTTTAAGGCAAATTCTTATCTGTACCATAAAATTGAAAACTTCATTTTAAATTGTGTGGTTTTGCCTTTTTTTAAAAGAAAATTCAGTAGTGGGTTCAATGGTTTCCTCTTATGACAAAATGGTTTCTCTTAAGTCATGGGTAGAGATCACTCTATAATACATGGGTAGTAAGAACATATAATGGTTCACCTGAATTATAAAATAAAGTCTACCATTGAACTCAGAATTATCTTATTCAACTCAGCTCTATTATCTTATTGGAGTCATTCTACTTGCACAAGGCGCGGTTATCTTATGTAGGTTCTTTTCCTTTCCTATAGTTTCAGAGAACTCCTTTTTAGGAATTATTTTATGTATTTCATACCCTGAGGCCAATCACTTGGTTGGATTTTTTAGATATTTTAACTCCATTATTTTCTAGAATGCAAAATATTTATTTGGTGTCAGAGTAATATAGAATCATTTCTGTATTTGCAAATAGTAAGTGAATTATAAATTGGTGTCAAAGAGCCCTGGTTGAATACACTATTAAGGCTGGATGTCGTTATGAACAAACTGATAAATGATTTACCTAAAATTCCTCTGGGTGCTTGAGGTTTAAGGCGGTATGAACATATGACCAGGAAGCCTAGGAGGTTATGGACATATGACTATGACAAGGCTTTTACATAGTATCAATATATTCTGGTTAATGGAAGGTGCTATCAATGCCAGGGGTGTGAACAGATGCAGCATCTTCTCAAGGAAGATTGGGGTTCTTATTCAGGATATGCATGATTAGAAATGACTGTAGTGCAGGGATTTTTTATGTGATAGATATTTTAGCTGTAGCTCACATGATGAATATATGGTGACAGATCAATGTGACTTTGTTTCCGTCTGTGTTGTCTCTGAACTATTCATCAACTCTGCCACCAAGAGCCCAATCACATCTAGGAAAATGAGCCTGTGGTAAAAAAGTGTTCTGTTTTATGTGGGTAATATGTTTTGCTCTACAAACTCAGTCTGGTGTTAAGAATCAGCTTGATTATAAAAAACAACTCCCTCTCAAATATGCTGAAATTCAAATAATTACATTTATATATCCTTTTAACTAAAAAAGGCAAATATAATAAATAAGTATACTCTATTGGTAGATAATAAATGGGCAATAAAAATAAACTTAAGTAAACATTTAAAATAGTAGTGTATAGAGTTTCCTTGAAGACTGCATTTTTAAACTTTGACTGAACAAAATGAATAATTTAAAGTTGTGTAATTATAACTTGCTTAGAGTGTTTGGGGTAGGTATCCACAGAGCAGTCATGTATTTGGATGGACTTTACAATGCTCCTCCGAGTGTATTAAGTGGACGCAAGTACCAGAGAATAGAATCAAAGGCAATGTTCCAATGAGGTTTATAGAAGATATCACAGCCACCTCTTCTCTCCCATCCCAATCATTTTAATCTCCGCACTGTAACAATATATAACCCAGCAACATTTCTTCAACCATTGAATTCTTCTGCTTGAGAATTTCACGGTGATTGGGTTAATGACTGTGTGAAGAGAAATGAGCAGACTACAAAAGCAGTAGCATTTTCAAACAAGAGTCCATGTCAGTTTCAAGAGTTAGTGCCTCATAGAACACAAACTTCATCATGTAAAGAAATCTTAATATTCACCTACAAAGATTATTTGTTATCTTTTCTGGTATTCCTCCCTGTTCCTTAGAAATGTCTACCTTAGGCTGAACCAATATCTAAATTTCTACTTTTTTGAAACATAGACGTTTGTACTGTTCATACAATAACCCGTAGCAACATGTTACAGTTGAAATTATTTAAATAAATCAAAATGAAGTAGTATTTAAAATTGAGTTCCTTTGTCATACTAGCTTACTTTCAAATGTACAATGACCATATGTGGCTTGTACTACCTTATTGAATGGTGCTGATATGGAAGAATAATTCGTTTATGTGAAGCCTTTTCATACTGTTATTGTAGTTCCCCTTTGGCTTTCCTTTTCCAGCTTAAGCCTCCTGAGTTTTTTTGGCTATTCCTTTCCCCTCAACTACCAGCTACTCACTTGTGAATGTAATTCTCATGAATCACTGACAGTGTGAATGCCTCATAGACCGTCCACATGAGCACCCTGGAATGCTTCTAGTCTTTGTTATCACAGTCAGTGGAAACTTCATCCGTCCAATTGCTGTAACCAACATCTTCAGTCACACTGAGAGGTCCAGTCATTTCTAGTCTCACAACAGGTATTGCAATTCCATCTTTCCTCCCATCCTCATCCCCATGGACCCTTATCGTTATCTCTAGAGCTGAATGGATATGACAGCCTCTTTTTTTGATAACCCTGCTTCTATTTTTGTCCTCTAAACCAATTTTTTTTATTAATAGCTATGGTAAACATTAAAGATAAAAAAATGATACACCACATCATCCTTATGTTCTTTCTAATCCACTGTTTATGACCTTTGAAGCCTATCATATTATTCCTTTAGTAAAACCCATGCAATCTACTAGTTGGAAGAAGCATACCATAATGGTTAAGAAAGAGAACTTTCTGTAAGCCTACTTACTTTAGAAGCCTGACTCAGAGACTTAAACTGGTCATATGGTTTTGAACAATTAAGCTCTCTGTTTCATTCCCTCATTATCAAAAGCAGATAGGAACAATTCCTTTCTCAGAAGGTTGTTGTGTGAAAAAAATGAATTAATACACATGCAGCACTTAGAATAGTACCTGGCACATGGTAAATACTCAGTAAATATTCAGTATTATTCTTACCGAAGTCAAAAAGGCCCAGCAAGATCTAGACTCTACCTCCTCTGTTTCCTGTTATTCTCCTGCTCATTCATTGCATTCTAGACTCAGTGGCTACTTTGTTTGTTTCTCTAATCTGCCAGGCTTTGTTCTGTCTCCAAATTTTCACTTGGAGCCTGAAGTACTCTTTCTGTTTGCCCCCATGGTGGCTTATTCTCAGCCATGTTTAGCTGAGTGTCACCTTCTCAGTAAACTGTCCTCCAAACCTCTAGTTTCTGTCAGACCCTATAATTTTATTTCAATTGGTTGTTTCCTAATCATTATCAGTATGTTTAATTTTTTTTTTCTATTTTCTTAGTTATCCACTATTCTCCTGTCCATATCTAGTCCTTTAGACCTTAAAATAAAAATATATTGACCTGCTCAATGCAGACAAAAATTAATGACTGTATTTATAAACCCAACAGTTCAAGTATACTATAAACAGAACACAAAAGGGTGGCACTAAAAAAAAACTATAACTCATTCAGCATATTATATTTTTGGGTGATAACACTTAACATAAGTATTTACCCATAGTTTATTGTGAATCAAAATCTCTATTTGTTTTTCACACAGGTGCAGCCAACTTTGGATTTGAGGTTCAGTGTCTTCCTTATAGGAAACATTGCTAAAGATCATCTCATGAGAGTCAAGCTATTGGTGTGATGGATGAACTTGGTAATTGTATTCAGAATGCAGTATTTGCTATCCCTCCTAGCGCTTTGTGTAGTACACTAATTGCCTAGTGTGTGTCCATACATGGGTTCAATAGATCATTAAGAAATAACCTGTTAGCATTCAAAATATGAGTATCTGGCAACAAATTGATAGTTTTGGTATGTAAGTTCTCATTCTCCCACCTTCAACTGATGGTATCTGATGTCTCAGGGTAGTGTCAAGCTCACACAATTACCTACTTGCCACCAGAAAGCTAAAATCAGTAGGTTCTAGAAACTGGCTTACAGAACAGCTTCCAGTGAGGCTGCTCACTACATAGAAGAAAAAATACTATCATTCTAGGCTCAGCCAGATCAAAAAGGTGATATAATCAGAGTTACAGAATTAGCAACCTTTGACATCTTAACCTCAAACACTGGTAAAATAGTCACGTGAATTCTCAGACGTGTGACTTATGCATGGAGGCTAGTGTAAGCAATAGCTGTATTCACATTCATCTTTGCCATTTTAGGGAATGGAACAGAGTGACAATGGATATGTGAGAGAGGGAATTAAATCTTCTCTTATATTATTTAAGGTAGTTCTCAAATTTTTCTTCCCTCATTCAAAAAAAAAAAATGATGCTTTCTCTCTCATGACGTCTTACCCTACCATTTTCTCTGAAATACATTATTCCAGATACCCATATGAGCAAAAGATGTGTCCTTATCCGAGATCATTTTTTTTAAATGCAAGGATTTATGTGTGGGTTGAGAACACTAAAGATAACCAAGCCTTGAGAAAAATTGAAGACCTATTAGTTACACAGTGAAAAAGTTAGTGAATAGAGAGCGATGTGGAAGGAGATTGTTGGCTATGGATTCAGACTGCAGGTGATGAAGCGAGTTGGTGAAGAGCAGACACCAGAATCATGAATTGAGTGGCAGAAATATACAAAGCTGCTTTCAGATTAATTACTCCACTAATGAAAATGAAGGTTGCCCTTGGTGGTTGTTTTCTTATCAGAAACTATAAATAATAATCATTCCTGAAATTACTTTAAACCTCCATTTCATTTTGAACAGAGAAGTGATCTTAGGATATTTTTGTTGAATTGTTGATTATGTCATCGTTCCAAAAAAAAATACCACCAGTTTGTAACAAATTATCTGTATTTGTAAACTGCGGAGGCATTCACCAAATAACTGTCTATCATAGAATTTAAAACTCAAAAAGTAAAAAAGGTAAGATTTTAGTAGAAAAAGTGGCACATCAAAAATGACAAGTTAAGTAATTTTTGTTCTAGGTCATCAATAAATTGTTAAAATGGGGTCATGGGAACTTAATCATTTTGGGTATCAAGGCTTAATAATGATCTTTAAATATATGTTATGTGCTATAACTTTCAAGTTATACATTAGAATTCATACTACTGTAGAGGTGATGCATAAGCCTATGTAGAACTTTGATTATAGTTCTTGGCATCTAATATTTAAGACAGCATTTAAATTTCAAACTAAATAAAATCATTGAACAGAAAACATCTGAGATGGAAAAAGTTAATATCAGGTAAAACTCATCATGACAGACAGATTACAAATAGCTACTAAAATATTACAGAATTCTTTTTAAATGTATATTATATTCAATGCATTTTCTCTGGATAATATCAATATAGTTACCTGGCACAATATCATTTCATAACTCCAGGAAATAATGCTTTATTTGTTCAGATTAAATAAATTCTTAAATTAATTTTTGAAGAGCTATTTATTGAAAGGTTTATGAATAATTGTACCATAAACAATGTGAAAGATATGAATATGAATAAAACATGACCTCAACTTCAATGAACTAAATCTAGTCGGAAAGTACAGCAATAGAACAAACACCATTTTCCTGTTCTCCATGTTCTCGTTTAATACTAAACATTTCAGATATTATTATTTTATTCATAAGTGAGAAAAATTAACCTCAGATAAAGTACTTGACTTACTCAAAATCCCCATTGGAGTGAAAATAGGGAAAAAGAATTTGAATCCTTATGTGTCTGGCTATACAGCGCCATCCGGACAGGCAAGGCCTATATCTATATACAGGTAAATGCACAAGTATACATAGATATTTAGCATACAATGAGATAAAGAGGAACAAGGATAAAGTTGTCTCAGAGAGAACAGAGATAACTTGGCTCCATAATGACTGTGAACAGCTTGAGAGGCTGATGGCCAAGATGCGCAATGAAGGATGTTTGCGA
The DNA here is from genome assembly GCF_040802235.1 of Manis javanica. Classification (NCBI taxonomy): domain Eukaryota; kingdom Metazoa; phylum Chordata; class Mammalia; order Pholidota; family Manidae; genus Manis; species Manis javanica. Next base: position 17,824,711 of record NC_133164.1, read on the forward strand.
CTGATAGAACTAATAAGAAAGCCATTTGTGGTGGAGGGCATAGGGAAAGAAACTTGCCTTCCTTAAATATATTCCAGACATTTTCTGAGAGGAATGATTTAAGAACAGGTTTTCTTTGAGCAGGTGCTTTTATGCTTATCCTCTCTATGACAGTACTGCCTGAGTAATAAATAAAAAATTCAACAATCGATGGCTGAATTGTATACAACTTGTATTTCATATAATTGCTGATCAGACAGAGAACTAACACCTGTCTGGTAGACATACCTTTCAATATCTGGCATGTCCTTTTATTTCTTGAACTTTGGAAAATATGGTTTAATTCTCTGCAGCAATACTTATTGAAGTAGGTCTGTACAATATTAATGGAGGTAGTTTTCAGGTTTTGAATTTTAATATCTAGAAAAGTAGAGAAATCTGATTAAAGTGTGTAGTAGGTGTTAGTTCCTTATGGGCAAAGTGGTAGGTTTATATCAAATAAATTTTACAGATTCAAGTTCAGTATCAACTTTTTAACTTGCTTTTCTTATTTGATAAACTATCAAGTTAATTGATATAGAGCTTACTCATTTTCAAAGGTGTTTGGATTTTTATATTATGAATAAATGACAACTTACTCATTCTTCAACTGATGGATATTAATATTTACATCTCTTTAAAAAATCCAGAACAATGTTGTATTACATATAATTTTGACTACATCCTTATATATCAGGGTGGTGTTGCATTTTAATAAGTTTCCAAAAGAAAAATTGTGACCCAAAGCTTGCTTTTAGATTTAAAAGATCATTCTAGATTTCTCTTGAAGTGAAATAACAATTTAAGTTTTTAATATCAATATATAAGTATGTGTCTTTCCCTTAATCTTCACAAATAATGGATATGATCATTCTTTAAAAGGTCTATATTCTTATGACTGAAAGATAAACTGCATCATTTTTGCTTATTATAAATAATATTCATATTGTAGCTTCTAGAGAAGTTGGATATCTTTCCTTTTTCATGATGTGGGTGTGGACATTTGTTTTCCTTTTTAAATTGTTTATACATATGGTGTTTATTGAGTTGTTTGTATGTTTTTGTATTAATGTGTAAAAGTACTTAGATTTTTAGTGTTATTAACTCTTTATGGATGTATATAATGGGTTGGGATTATTGTCTAGTTTTCTCTTTTGAATTTAATTATGATTTATTCTGCCATATAAAAAAGTTTAATTTTCATATGGTCTTTATATGTATCTTTTCTTTCAGGGCTTCTGTAGTTTTACTTTTGCTTATAGAAAGGAGTTCATAACAACACTATTAAATGCCTTTCTAATCTCCTTTCTAATTTTTTTTGTACTTAATATTTCATATTTAAAACTTTATCCACTAGGTATGAGTTTATGAATATAGAGAAGTAGGGATTTAGTTGGGTTTTCCTTCAAATAAGGAGATAGTGTTGCCTGGACCACTTATTAAATTGACCATCTTTCTCTTACTAAACAATCCTTTTTTTCTTTTATTCATTCTATGTTCTTAGTTTCCATCAATGCTTGGATTTAGAACTGTATGTTGCCTCCACTGTCTCTTTATGTGCAGCACTAACTGCTTTACCTAAAAAGGCACGTTAAAAATTTAAATATTTATGAGTCAAGTATACCTTTACTATTATTCTCCCCCAAATTTCCAAGATATTAAAATATTTTCTACTCCATAGTACCTTGAAAATAATTTTATCCAGTTTTTAAAAGATTCCATTATGTTAGTGATTGCAATTTTTCCTTTTTTGATGCACAAATCTTGTTACAGTAGTATTGGCATGTAACATTAGCTGATTGCTTTTCCCCTGCTTGCATGGTAGCTATTCTTATCATTTAAGGACATTTTACTTTTTATTCAAATTGGCCTTGGATTCTACTTGGTCATACATTAACATATTTTTGTTGTCTCATTTTAATTTTTATTAAATGAATTATTTAATTCATTTTTAATATTCTTTTTAATATCATTTTTTTTGTTTTAATACCATTCTTTTTTAGTTTTAATTTTCATTACCTCTTATCCATGCCTATTCATTGTATGTAATTGCTTCCTCTGGGCTCATTATAGAGCCATGAGGGAGGAGAGAAAACTCCCATCTCTAGCCTTTTCCTGGAAGGAGTCTGACAGCATACTTTATAAGCTGCTGCACATTTAAACAATATTTGAGATAAAACAGCAGGACTAGTTGAAAGGAAAGCAGGTGAGAAGAGTCGAAAGATTTGATTTGGTGCCTGCCTCCTGGATCTGACTTTCAACCCAGTCTCATAAAACTTGGGTGATGTGTTCCATAGCCACTCCATTTGTTACCTTTATCATGTGTAAAGTGGATGTATTAACATTACCTAAGGCAAAATAGGTGAATATTATATCATTTAAGTGCTTAATACTTATGTAAATAAACCTAATGTGGGTGCTCAATAATTATAAGCTAATGTGACATAAATTGAAAATCATAAGAGAATATTTTCACAAGTTAAAAATCCTAGGTTAAATAGCTTTCTGGGAAAAAACACATTTTTGAATTTAATTCAGGATAAATTGGCTACTTGTTATAAAACAATAAACTTTAAAATGATTAGAGATATGAGTTAAAAATGATATCTCTAAAGTAGTTTGTTCTCGTATGGAAAAAAATTCTTATTTTATATAAAGACTTTCTGAGATTGTCTTCCTGATATTGGAACATTCTTCACATATGCCAATTTATCTTTGAAAGAGTCATGGGACTCTAGGGTACATGATTTAAAAAGTGTCTCTTTTTGAAACTACTATGTTCTTATCTTGGACTTCAAAGTATTTAATTAGACTTGACAGCAATGATAATAGGATTATTTTGATGCTCATAATGAATGTGTATTCATATTTAAAAAAAACAATCAAAACAGGAAAATTCTATTTACTCCAAATTCTGCTTACTATTTTTTCATCTCCAATCAATTTTTTAGTAAGAACAAATATTTAAAAACTGAACAAACAGCCTTCTAAGTCCTCAAATATGAGGACTTTGAAGGACTGAACTTACTTTCACCAGCTCCCTGGAGTGTACTGCACTGTGTAACTCATAATGAGTCTGTATTTTACATTTGTGACTTTCCTCTCCCCAATTAGACTGATCAGTTCTTTAAAAAGATAAATCATGTTCGATACTACCTTGATTTTATGAGAAATGCAAATAGGAAATGTTCTGCTAAATAAATAATGTCATTTTTAAAGTGTCAGATCAGATTATTTAAACAAGTTCCTCACTCTAATGAGTTCCTTATTTGTAATCACCCTTCAAGTAGTTCAAACTCATTAAAATTCAACTTTCAACTTTGAAATTTTCTTCTGATCCAAATTGCCTTCTCTTTTCATTCGAATACAACATATAAATAATTTTCCTGTTGCTACTGTTGAATGTTATCTTTGCTCTCATGAGCGATTTTGTTTGCCTTATTTCACAGCTTATACTCAGTTTTCAACTTTTTACAGTGAGATGTTTACTCTCAGGAATACATTCCATCCAGTTTAAAAGAGATGATCAACTTCCTGATTATTCTTTCATGTGTCTTCCCAAACTTCCCCTCAGTTATTATCAGTAGAGAAAAAAACTCTAAATTTGAAATGGAATAGACACTTCAGACATACGAATGATAATAGCCAGCTAGCTAGATACAGATAGATGATGAATTCTCAGTTTTGAAATCAAACAATTACCATGGTTTTAAGAATAAGCACAAATGTCATTTTTCAAGAAAAAGTTACTTTTTCTTGTGAATATTACTCTTTAATGTGCAAATGTATTACCAGGAGGTCTTGTTAAAATGCTTGGAATTTTATCATTTTTCTAAGTCAGTGAAGCACATGATTACATGTGCACGTGGTATAGTTTAAAGCCATGTTAATCGAAGTGTGGCTCACCTGGGATCTTGTGAAACTCCTTCACTTACATAGGAAGAATTAACATTTCAAATCTTAAGTGACTGTCACTGGAATTGTTATCAATCTATGCAAAAATACTCCATATTCTCTTTTCTACCTTCTACACTCTTAATTGTATCAACTTAACTTATACACATTGCATTTTGCTCCACAACTACTAAAAATACTTCTAACTTGCTTCTTCTTGACTCTCAATCATTTGTGTGATATTCAATTTCCATAATCATATCAACTCTTGACCAAAAATTTTATTGCTTACTGAATTAAACTAATTTCCTTTGTTTTACAGTTAAGATTTGCCATAACATGCCCCTCAGTTTTCCCTTTTAACATTATCTGTGATTATTTCTTCATATAAATTGTACATTCCTGGTAATCTGATTATCTTTGGCCCTCAAACCAGCATTATAATTTGCTAGTTTTTAGCTTTAAATGTTATGCCAGGAAAGAATGACAGGTATGGTCCAATGGTACAAAAGATTCTAAGCATATAAAAATGGCTTTAAAAGTTGTATTTAAAGTTTGTCTCCTATTCCAGGAAAACATTTTATCTCCAAAGCACTGGAGAGATCTCAAATGAAAGTGACTTCCATACATTATAAGGAACTGTAAAAAGTCAGAAAACTATACTAAGAATAATAGGTAGGGAAGAATTTCATGTTTTAACTAGAGATAAATATCTACATTCAAACTATAGCCTACTTATATTTTATTTGAAAAATAATGTAGCACAGGGTTTGAGAGATGTAGTAATATATCAGAGTTCAATATTAATGCATGGAAGTTTCTAAATAGTAATCACACATAACAAATATAGAGGACAAGAAACATGGAAAAGAAAATGGGTTTTAAACTATTTGGAATTATTTCTTTCTCGGCAAATTGTGTTCTTACATATCTATTCAGATTAAGATTTTTTCTTCCTTTTTAAGTGTGAGTACAATTTACTCCTTTAAAAGAAGGGATGAGCTTGCCTAGTTAGATATCCCCTGTCCTTCACACATTCACACAGCTCTCAAATACTGCACATTGACACCCTTTATCTCCTTTTGTATGCCAGATTCGCATTTTCATACCCTTGCTGGTGAAAGAGTATTTTGAGCAGGTACATGATTCTGCTGCCTGCTTGCTCTAACAACTCAATTTTGTCAAAGTCAAATTTGTATATCAGCATATGTGTGTTTTTGAATGACCTACTTCATTATCACATATAACTTTATAAAAAGAGTGCAAAATAAAAACAAACTAAATTCTAATATCAGTTTTAAATGCACATTTTATTTGGCTTTGATAAATGTAGAATAAAATTGAAGTTCATTCAGTATGTCTAAAATTGTTTGCTTCAAATGGACAATTTTGAACTTAAACTAGCCAACTATTGATTCAAGAAAATAATGAAGAAAAATAATGAAATTAAAGAAGCTGTATGGAATGGTTTAAAGCTAGCACTAAATTAATTTCTAAAGCAACTGGTGTAATAATAAAGTTCATTGTTTCCAAGTTGCAAGCTCTCTGGAAATAGAACCACACTTAGGATATACTTAAATATCTTGAGTTTTTCTGGAACTTACAATTACGCAAAATGTGGTAGTCTTGCCTTTATGGTTAGAATCATATTCTGTCAGGAACTCACACGGCCCTTTTAGTGTCAGTCCATTTCCTCATGCCGAGATAGACAAGACTTTTATGCAGTCATTGGAGTTCACTGTGGGTTTGCGCTTATATCCAGATGGAAATTTCCAGGGCCATTTATAGAAGTGGCCAAAGCTTTATTTGTCTGTAGCACCAAACCTTTACATAGTAATTCCTAAAATTTACTGTAGTAAAGGAATAGAAGGGACAAGGATAATTATTTTCTAACAATTCCAGATATTACAAATATTGCAAAGTCTGAGAGTTTGTACTTAAAGTATTGATCATCTTTGTTTTCAAATCATCTTTGTATTAAACAAAGAAGAAATAAATACAAAAAGCTTAATTAAGAATATATGTGACACATGTAAAAATGAAACAAGATAAATGAAAGATAAAAGGGATTAAAATTTTTCAGTAGTATTTCCTTCAGAAATAAACCAACTGACAACTCTCTCCAGAGTGTAGATGCTCTTACTTTTTTTCCTTCTGTGTCTGTCAATGGCAAAGTAATCTTTTGCGCATGCTGTATATATGTACTTACATTTGGACCTTTTGAATTTTCTAAAAGCTTGAATTATACTGTTAGCTTTAAGAATTTGTGGAAGAAAACAATACCATGGAAATATGATAGATTATTTGGAAAATATATTATTCTAGATATTAAAGGGAATTTCAGGGAGGATTCTGAGTTACTGATTGTTTACATTTTTCCACACAACTGTTCATCTCTTCACTATATACTTTCATAGTCCATGAGGTTATTTTAATAAAGGTTTGCTTTTAAATAATTTAAGATTTGATGAAACTGATTCCTTTAGTAAGCATGGCTTTGACATTTTAGGTAGTCTAAAAGCAATTTCATGAGTAATTTCAAGGTATAATATAGCATTTCTCTTACATTTATTTTTACTTTTGAATTTAGGGAAATCTAAATTATTTGTATTTTTATGGGTGCTTTCTAAATGACTACACATTAATATAGCAAAGCTTTCAGCCATGCTATGCTTTATACTTCTCAAAAATCTTTATGTAACCTCATCAGTCATCTGAACATTCTGTTAACATGTAGTCAAAGGCATTTTAATACTGCTGAGTACCCATAACTGTGTATTTGCAAATGCCGATAGTTCCTTATGACCTTTGTGAAAATTATAAAAATGATTATAAATGTCTGAACAGCTAGACAAAACAAGCAGCACTGGGTATTCCAGGAGTGTGATGTATAAGCCACTGAACATCTGTGCTATGAATGTTTAAATACCCGAAATCTGTCTTCATACAGCAAGCATCTAGTAAGACCAGGTACATCATATGCTTTTGTGAAATATGTTGATCTACTGCAAGGACGTTTTGTCTTCATATGATAGGAATCATGACTGATCTACAAAGCCCTGATTGGTGTTTAAGGACAGTTGGGTCAGAATAGTATATTTTGATTTGTTGGAGATCATTGTGTTTAAAACATAGAAAAAAGTGATCAATATATTTTAAGTTGATCTCAAGAAGCACATTTTTACCTCATATTAAAGATGTTTAAATACATATAATTTTAATGATATCTGAAGTACTCACTATATTAGCTGTTTTTATTCCTTTTCTTGTTTCTTATAAATAACCTATTAAGAAGTTAACTCCTAGAAAATAAGGATTTTTTTATCCCCACCTTGCTGTTTTTTTGTATAACTTAGTATTTCTTAGATATCAAATAAAATAGCATGACTCACAAACATGATACTAGAAATGGTTTTACATATAAACCATACTATAAGTGAGGGTAAATGGTTTTGCTGCTCACATTTCAGTATTTTGTAATGTCCTGTGTAAAAATGACATTAGATTTTCTAAATGTGCCTGACTTTTTCTTGAATGAAAAGTAGGATCATGTGAACTGACAGTTAAGGACCATCTTTTGTAAGAACTAACTATTGGATATAGATATTTTTAAATTATCCATACAAGCATTAAAGAAAAACTCATATAAATAATAATCAGAGTTAGTAATGAGCATCGCTAGATAAAAACATAAATGTTCGGTTCTCTCATTCTACAAGAGCAAGTCAAAGGCTAGTAGTAATTAATTTTTGCCAAATCTGGTGCTAAACTTATTACATCATTTACATCTACAACAAATTTCTAAGAAGCAATTATTATCTCATTTTATATATTGTAAAACCGACCCTTTAAAAGGTAAGTAACTTGCTAGAGGTGATGAAGCTGTGATGGGAACTCAGGTCATCTGACTGTAGACCTAACACTCTTAATTATGTCTTCTACTCAGCATTAGGCAGCTAATAATGCCAGTTCCCAGAACTGCATTTCTCTTTTTCTCTCAACACATTTTCATGCATAGAAAATGCTATTCCATTGTCCTCTGGTTTTGAATTCAAACATAAATAACATGGGAGAAATTTTCGCACTTTTTCCAATCGTACTTCTCACATAGAGACTGACAGAAGGAAGCCACTTTATCACATTATGATCAGTCACACTTGCAAATACCATTTGAAGTGTCAAAGCGAGAGAGTCTGCTCTTTCTGCTGTTTCCTTGGATGAGTTATCTCTGTCGTTCCGTTTTAAAAGGCAAATATATTGACCTATCCTGGCATTTCTGTTTACGTATAAGCATGACAGAAAATATGAATCAACATATTTCTCACTTGATTGAAATCATACTATTCTCAATTAAAATTTCAAAACCTGCCATATTGCACTGAACTAGTATAACTTAGATCCTTTAGCTAATTTTGTTAAGTGTAATTTTCTCTTTTACCTGAGTGATTGAAACAAAAGGAAAATCTAGAGTTTGAGGAGTAGGAAATGGATTAAAAAAAGAAACAACTGTGTTTCCAATTTAATTTCCTGGTGAAGGTATTTTGGCTATTGTTTTTCAAACGAAACAGAATTAGAAATTTGTACACTCAAAATATTATGATTATTTCAATAGCACTGGGATTTGCAATAGAAAGGAAAAGTTTACAAATTACTACAAGTTCATGATCCTCAACAACTCTGTTAAGTTCCTGCAGAAGTTTCAGGAGTAAAGCATAGACAAGTAGGGCAATATACCAGATGTCAGTCATTCTAACTGCATCTCTGTGGGCCTATGCATGTGCATGTGTGTTTGCCTGCTGAGAACATAGCAGCTTTGCTGAAATAGGTTCCTTTTTTTCACCCCAAGAGCATAAATTCATTTGAATTTCTTAATGGCTGCCATGATGTGTGAGGACGGGAAGTTTGCATTTGTATAGATGGCTGCCTTATGTTTCACTTCTTAAGGGAAATAATAGTTAACACAGGACTAGGTCATTGTGTTGGCCAATGAAAACTTCAAAATGTTTTAGTTATTACTAATAAGGTACTCTTTCTTAACTCACAACATTTATTGGCTCAATTCAGTTTAATGCACAGAACATCTCCTTTGTGATTGTAGCCTGGTTTCCTCCCATGTAAATAATGAACACTGATAAATATATCAGTTGTCACCTTGATATTCTGCAGTTATTTAGATGGAACGTTTGCTTATTCCATGTTTTGGAATATAAGGCATGTCTTGTACTAGATCACAAATCTATGCTGTTTTACAGAATGAATGTTCATTTTCTTCACCTCCTCAGCTGTACTACATAGACTTTTTTTGACGTGTTTTAACAATGGTTACCTAGAGAAGAAAACACAAATTGGATATCAAAATAATTTTATTTTTCCAACTTGAGGAAACTTCATTCTTATTTCAGGTCATTTTTACTTCTTTAATTACAGATGGCTTTAGATTTCGGTCAAGTAGGCTACCGCCTACTTTGTCTGGTTGGAGAGGTGTTTTTGGAAAAGCCTTAAAATTGAATCCATTTTACACTCAACATTTACACACATTTCTAAGTATTTCTTCTTCAGACCCAAACATATATATGCATTTCCTCTCATTTTCTTTGGATTTAGACCCTGAAGATGACCATGTTCCTGTAAAGGATGAGTGCCAAGTCAATGAAATCATTGCATCTAAATGTGATCAGGGACCCAAGGTAATTTGTGAGATACTAGCTAACCCTTAGTGGAAAATGTTTTCCTTGGTAACTTTCTTTTTAGTCAGGCCAACTTGGGGAAGTCAGTCACATGTCTGCAAGGGGTCCAAGTAATCAGGGGAAGTGGGAGTTACTGGAAAGATTAATGGGGACATAATAGAAAAAGTGAAGACAACTGTATTTGGTAGAGGAAAGGAGCTACTGGGCAGAAAATATGAAGATACTAGGTCCAGCCCTGGCTCTCACTAGCTTTCACTTTGGGCAATCCACAAAGCCCCTCTGAAAATACTTCATAGGGTGTTGGTATATATAAACTTTAATGTCCCTTCCAATTCAGCAAGTTTTAATATTTTATTTTCTAAATATATCTCTTCTATTCCACTCTAAGAAATAATAGCAAGGAAGGCAGATAAGGGAAGAAATTATCCATCATTGATCCTGATTATACTCTAACTACCAGCACTGAATTTTAATAGTAAACAGAAAAGAAATCACAGCAGATGCTGTGGCAGAAATAAAGGAGAGAAAAAAAAAGGACAAGTTCCCTAGCACTCAGACATAAACTTATTGTTTTATTTCAAGGCACCACCAATAGCATCTTCTTTTTAAATGTCATCATGGGGAGACTCTCATAGGTTTGTACTTTTCTACACAGCTGGGGATTGTAGAGAAAAGATTTATTTGGACCAAGATAATTTGACACATGTGATACCACCTGCTGTTCTGTACTGTATATTTTTTTTGCTCATTCTGAGATGGCTCTGATGTTATCATTGTGTCTTCAGGTACAGAAGGAAATAAGCCCGCCCCCGCCCCTCCCCGGTACTCTCCTGTGCTTGCCCTTTTCTTTGAAAGACACAGGGACCTAACAAAGATGATTCGCAGTACTGAAATGAAAGCTCATGTTACTTTTTATTACGATGTTAACATGCTTGCAAGGCACGCAGAGCCTGCTGCTATCATCCTTTGTTGCGTCCAGAGGGCCCAACAACTGGCACTCAGTCCTTCATGAGATAATTCACGCATTCTTTACTACCACTTCCATTTCTGAAACCCACAGGCGTATCATAATCAGAGTGTTGACTAATTTCATGTGGCAGTTTGAGTGGGCTGAGGGGGGCCCGGGCAGGTGGTGGAACGTCTTTACAAGTGCGTCTGGGAGGGTGTTTTGGGGAAATATCAGCATTTCAATCAGTAGACTGACTGAAGAGATCCTGCATCACCCATGGGTGGGCATGACCCAGTCAGCTGGGGGCTGAACAGAATAAAAAGGTGGAGGAAGGGTGGTATTTCTCTTTTCTTGAGCTGCTGCGTTGATCTCATCCCACCCTCAGGTATCAGTGCTTCTGGTTCCTCATCTCTCTGGCTCCGGGTCTTAGACCAGTGAACCCTGGTTCTCAGACTTTGGGCTCAGACGGAACTACACCATCAGGTTTTCTGGTTCTCAGCTGGTACATGGCAGATAATGGGGCTTCTTGGCATCCACAGGTATGTAATCTAGTTTCTAGAATACATCTCCTTCTATATATATAGAGAGAGAGAGAGAGAAAGAGAGAGTGGGTGACTACTATTGGTTCTGTTTCTCTGGAGAATCCTGTCCGATGCAATCACGTCAGCCCATATTTAAAGCACATAACCAGTTTCTTGATAAAGGGGTGTTAAAAATGGATGGTGTGTTCTCTTCAGTATCAATGTTCTTGAAACACGTTTACCAGGGAGTATGATAGCAGCTGATCTATCGTTTTCATTGGTATCTTCCTACTCAAACTTTTTCCTGTTACTTTAATCAAACGAATTCATCGTTTAACTTTCCTTTGATGTTCCTAGAGATTTGTATCTCTGTATAAGAGCATTACCTATTTTCTGATTGATTTTTTTCTCCATGTTCAGTATAAATGTTATAACCTCTGTTGAGTTTGATCTAGTTAAATTCCGGGTCTTAAATTGAATTTTCAGTTATTTCTAGGGGAATTGAGATTTCACACTGATCAACACTGCTGAGAGTGAAGCTAAAGTTCCTTAAGAGTTATTATGATATGATTCAATATATCCATAGACTTTATTGAGATGTAAAAGAGTATTATGGTGAATTTTATTATTATTATTTGAAGGTCAACTTGTACCTTTAATGAAATATAGCCATGATTCAGGATGTATCAATTATATGTAGCAGTTAATCCATAGGTGGAGAGTGGCAATGTGTTAATGGTGTCCTAGGACAATGCTGACACATCCTGCTTGAAAAAGCAGGAAAAATCGAGGGAAACCATCTAGATTTCAGACGGTAAGCGTGCATTATGTTTGGGGAGCAAAATACAACACAACAGAGGATCCAATATGAAAATGTTCAACATCAAGCAATCTGACATCGGTCAGTGGTGCCCCATCAAGCAAGTAGAACATTAAGATGTATACGTGCAGGAAAGCTGTCATTTGTCATTTATTTTATCTTCCTACAAACAACTACAAGCTGATATATAGGGGTGAACTTCAATTGCAAGAGAATGAACTGGGAAAAGGAAGATAAGAAACTAGTTCTGGGAAGACTGGGGAACTGGACAGGTTTCTAGAATCAGAATGCAAAATTTCCCATTTAATTAACTCAGTCAACTGTGGAGGAATCTTGATTATATCTAAAAAAATCCTTTTCCAGATTCTGTAGATTAATCACAGGGGTGACATACCATAATTTTCATTGAGGCTGCCCACACTGAAAGGAAGGACATACAGCACATGGACATTGGGGGGTGGCCACCTTAGGAGTCATCTTTGAATTCTGCCTACCAGGGTTCACTTCCTGGCCCCCAGTGAATCATGTTTCTCCACAAGCAAGTTACATTCACACACACCCCGAAAGACACCGATGAGTCTCCTCCAATTATAGCATCAGCTCAAACTTGAATTCTTGTGCATTTCACTAGTTTTCACTCTATTAGTCAAAGGCATACTTAAAAGATTTTTGAGTAATTCCTTCTCTATCTTTGGCTTTTAGTGGGATGACTGAGTGACAATGCCCTTAAGTTTCCTAGAGATCCTCTAGTTTGTTGAGAGGCTCTGTGAAGCAAACCCTTTATCTTTTGAAATGGCCTTTTGTGTTATTGAATATTCTGAGTTTTGATTTCCTTGAGATTTTAGCAAAACATTGTTATTGACACATTGGCTTTGTCTCTACGCCACGTCTCCAGCAGCCATTTCTGAATTTTAGCATCTTATGCCATCCAGTGGAGTTGAAAGTTATCCCAGTCATCCATTCCTGAGTCCTCTTAGTTTAACAGCTCTGGACTCAATATATCTCTCCTCATGTATTTTCCTAGAAGAGCAGGAAGAAACCGGGTACACCTTTAACACTATGGTTCGAATCTCCTTAGCTAAGTTCATTACTTCAAAAGTCTGCTTTCAACGTAAGTGCAGTTTTGCTAAGTTTTCTGCCACTACGTGATAAAGATCCCCCTTACTCCAAATTCCAATCATACATTCTTGATTTCACTTGAGCCCTCTCAGGCAGCAGCCATAAAGCCCTGATTTCTAGCAGTTTGTTCAAGGCAATTTAGGCTTTTCTCTCTTAGGTGCTTCAAAATTATTCCAGCTTCTGCCAATTGCCTGATTCCAAAGCTGCTCCCAAGTTTTAGGTGTTTTATCAGAAGCACCCCACTTCCAAGTACCAACACAAAATTATTCCCTCATAATTTCCATAGATCAGAGGTTCCAAGAATGACACAACTGGGTTGTCTTTTTAGGACCTTACAAAAGAGATGAAAATGCCAGCTGGGGCACTTTTCTCATCTGGAGCCCAGGGTTTTCCTCTGATCTTTTACAGATGGTTGGCTGAATTCAGTTCTGAGGTTGTAGGATTGAGAACCCTATTTTCTTGTTGGCTTTTGGCTCCTAGAGGCTTCCTTTAGGTCTTAGCCTTGTGACCTCCTCTACAGGTAGTTTACAATATACATGGTTGTTTGCTTTCTTTCAGGCAGGCCTTCAGGAGTACTTTTCAATGACACTTCACCTTCTTCTAAAGATCTCAGCTGGTTAGTTCAGGGCCAGCTGCTTCGCAACCTAATCATGGAAGCGATATCCTATCATACTGCACACACCCACGCTGTAGGGAGGAAACAGTATAGGGCGCTTTACACCAGAAACAGGTGTCCTGGGGACCATCTTGGAATTCTTCCACCACCAGTGGACGTGAGCAATTATTCACATCCTCCCTTCCAAGGGCATTACTGTTTTCTTAAGTAGGAACTCTGCTGTAAAGTCAATATTATTCATATTTATTAAGTATCCGTTCCCTATGCCAGTCATTTTCAATAAAGAGTATTATCCTGCTTATTGGTCAAAAAAAAAGTCATTCTCAATCCTCTCTTTTCCTAACATCCACTATGTAATCTTTAATGGCCCTGTCTTAACTCCTAATCCAACCAGCATCATCTCTCATGACACTTCCAATAGCTTCCCTATCACTTTCACTCTGAGCTCTTTATCATCTGCTTTCTATGCTGTAGCCAGCATTGTCTTCTGAAGATAAATCAGATATATCTTAAAATATAATCAGTTCATATAAATAAAAGAAATACAAAATTTCGTTAAAACCCATTCCCAATGACTACCCATTAATCTCTAGCGTGTTACTCCAACATCATCTTTTACTGCTCTCCCCACCCAGCTCATCCCCTCTTTTCCAGCCACACTTTTCATTTTTGCATTAGGAGAAGGATTACACTTCCTTTTTTCTTTATATTTAAGATTTACCACCTTGATGTTGGCATGATTACTTCTTTCTGCTTCTTGTGCATTCTCTGACCATTCTACCTGAATTGTAATAATCTCTCTTTCACAGTCTTTCTCATCCAGCCGAGCAGCATTTATAGTTTCTCTGCTTTTCTGAAAAGTAATTCTTGTCTATATATCCCTAACTTCTATCCTCACTTTTGGATGTCAACTGTGTTCCTACAGAAGGGAATGTAGAAGTTCACTCCTGCACCCTAGGGTCCCACCTTTCTCAAAGAGCCAGTGTCTGCTTCTGCTCTGGCTCTCAAGAACCTCAGTCCACACCTAGGCTGTCCCTCTAGCATGAGCTGAACTATCCAGTCCCCTTTGAGGGGATGGGGGCAATCATGGGAGTGGCACTGGGATAATATTAAGGTGAACCTCAGGAAAAATTAGGTAATAATTATCAGTGCAACATTTTAAGATGCAAACTAAGCCTCAGATGTATGTACTTGAAAATTGTCTCATTCTCTCTGTTATTTTGACCATTTTATGACTCACAATTATTTTTATATAATTTATGACTGGTTATCAAACTTCATTTAATTTGGGGTCTTATTTTATGTTACATATGTCTAAATGCACATATTTTATTTACACTGCTAAAATTACTTTTAATCGGAGGTAACTTCAAAATTTATGTAAGTAAATGTTTAGCATTACATTCAGTAAAAATGTTTACTAACTTTTTAAGGCAAATGTATTCAAGGGAATTAAGAAAGTAATTTACATTTATTTAAATGTATATTGCAAGGTAAATTTTTATTCAAATGGAGAAGCCCTCTAATAGAATAGTTGATCCATATTCCATAAAATGTTACGTTATTTAATAAATTTTTAATACATTTATAGAAATGCAGTCGGTATGTGTGGGGATGTGTGGGGATGTGTACATAAATATGTAAATATAGGACATAGTAGTTAAAATACAATCTGATTTCAAGTCCTATTTTTGAATATTATTCACAGAGTACCAGCTTCGAGCTTTTAGAAAGTTATTTTTCCTTTTTAGACTTCAGCTTTCTCACCTGTTTGATGGAAATAATAGTACCTAAAACATAATTTTGTGATGATTAGATTTAAGGTAATGTCTTTTACTGACACTGATCACACAGTTAATTCACTGTAAGCATATAGTCAGGGACATAATTATAGCAGAGTAACAGGACAAGATCAGTTACTTCTTGATGCCGTAACAAAGTATCATATCACACATTTGGCATCTTAAAAACAACACAGATTTATTACAAATTGTAGTTCTGTACGTCAGAGCCCAACACACGTTTCTCAGGGCTGGGTAGAGCTCCTTTCTGGAGGACCTAGGGGAGAATTTTCTTACTTATTTGAGTCCTTGGCAGAACTCATTTCCTTGCTGCTGTAGAACTAAGGACCCTCTTTCCTTGTCGGTAAAAGCTGCTCTCTGCTTCCAGAAGCTGCCCACATTCCTTGGTTCATCGCCCTCGCCTCCATCTTCAAGACTAGCAGTGGTAGGTTGAGTCTCTCCTGCCTCTTCCGCCTTCCTTTAAAGAGCCATAGGATTACACTCTGCCTATCTGGGCAATTCAGGTTATTCCGCATATTTTAAAATCTATAACCTTAATTCCACTTGTAAGGTTCCTTTTGTCATGTATATTAACATAGTCTCAGGTTCCAGGAATTAGAATTTCAATCTTTAGGGGGACATTATTCTGCCTGTCACTGGCAACATTCTAAGAACACTGCACATGTTTTTTTTTTATAGAATCTGACTTAAAATACAAGTTTAAAAATTTTCCAACTTTCTGTATCTCTACTAGTGTACATTCTACTAAATTTGTACTCACTTTTATAGAATAAAGAACACAGAAGCATTACTGGGGATTGACTGCATTAACACTAAGGAATAAATGATATGCAATTTATTATCAGAACACACAAACACACACACAAGAAGATTCATACATATATAAGCACACACAGGTATGCACATCCTCTGTCCTGTCCATGCCTATAATTGAAGTGCAGATCTATGTACAATGTGATCATTATTTTAACTCAGACTTACCTGGGAATTGACACATCTCACGAGGAATATAATCAAGGGAAATGTCACAGTTATATTTACATCTGTTCACTATTGTCTTATCTCCTAGTTCTAAGTTTTAAACATTTATTTGTCTCAAATTAGTATTTATCAGGAATCACTTCTTTTTCACAGCAAGTTTTTCTACCAAGTTTTTCATTTTATTTGCCTATACTTACAAGAATTTCAGGAACTAAGTATAGGTTCTTCATCATCTGATTTTCTAGAGCTCTGATTATATCCTTTTCCCCTGTTTTCTGCTAAATAGTCTTATCTCATCTGGAAACTCAAAGGGGACTATTTCTCATCTCTAGTTTTTATAAAACTATGCCTTACAACTGCCTTTGACCTCAAAGGAACAATTTCATCTTTGTGCTCCAACGCCAGGAGGGGAGTCATAACAATTGACCTAGTTTCACAGGAAAGAAAACAACATCTAGACTGAGTCATACCTGGAAAGTATTTCCCAAGGTGCAGAAAGCATTCATTCTATCCATGCATAATTGTTTTGTCCCAGAATCTGACAGCCCTGCTCACTGCAGCCACCTGTGCTTTGCTGTTTCACTGTCCCTCAAACACTTCTGGGTATCGCTTGCTGCCCATCACGGTTCTGTATTTCTACAAATGTAATCAAGGCCTAGAGAAATATGCTATTTCACATTTAACCTTCTGTAGCAGCTTTCTGTAGCTAATGATTAGAAATGTAAATAAACAACATGAGGCAAATATTTCAGTTTTTTTAAATGCCTATTCACTATTTATGCATTATTTTATTACTTTAAGGATAGAATGCATACATTCAATTAATGTAATATTTATTCATTTCAGTTTCTTATGGGTCTAGGGTTATGACTCATTACTTGTTCTTTTACCCCTTTCTTTTGCAAAGTCAAAACTGATATAAGCATTAAAAAATCAAAAAGGAACGGTATTGAAAAGATTCCCTACTCCCCATCCTAGTCTTTGGAAATAATGGTATTTGATGATTTCTACTCTTCCATCCCTGGTGGTCACCTGTGAAATTGTAAGCAATATGTTTATACATTATTTCCTATTTACTAACATAAATCCTTTTTACTATCTCCTTCAAGAAATGAGGTAAGTGGCTGGCTTACACAATTTCTCTTCACACTTTCCTATTCTTTTCATTCATTGTTAGACTTAATTTTGGTTTTGTTTTTCCTTATTATTGGTCTTATAAATCTGAATATTGTGTTCAAATGCCACTTTGATCCATCAAATTTAGATAATGTATTTGACTTTTCCTTAGACAAAATGCTAAATGAATAGTGATAGACCACTTTATCTCTCCCTTCTTTCTCTCAGCTCAGCATCATTCCTTTCACGGTGTTGGTATTTATAACATTTATATTTCATGAAACAACTGACCTTTGAATATCATGGAGGTAGGGGTGCTAAGCCCTTTGACCAGGAACCTTATAATAACATAGCAGTTGATTAACACATATTTTGTGTTAGTATTATATACTGTATTCCTACAATAAAGTAAGGTAGAGAAAAGAAAATGTTCTTTCCAAATTGTTGAAATCTTTAAAAAATTTTCCAATATATTTATTGAAGAAAATCTGCATATAAGTGGACCCATACAATTCAAACCTGTACGGCTATAATTCTTTCATGCTCTGTCTTTGAGTCTGAAAAACAAAAGGTCATAAACACTTTGCATTAGAGTTTAGTGATATAAACATTACCTCCTGAACAATCTTATTGTTGGACCTGTAGAGGGATGAAATCAGCTTTTTCTACTTCTTCTTTCTCAGGAGATTAGTCTAATAGTCAAGACTAACTGGAGTCACTTTTAAATATTCCATTAAATGCATAAAATCATGTCACCTTTCAGTCTCCTTCACGTTTGGACTATAAGTTACAAAGCCAATTTTTTTTCCATAAAATTTTTCATTTCTACTGTTGATCAAAGAGTAGAAGCCTTTGTTCACCACATGTATGAGATCATCAAGTCTCTTCATTCTACTAATAATTAAACAGTGAATTTTAGATTGATTGCACCACAAATCTGTTGTAGAATATCATCCAAAGATTTGTTTCAAGACACTGCTGGGTGAGATCCATTGTATCTTCAATGTAAATTGAAGCAGAGATCTCTTTATGGATTTGTTTGGTGGTGTATTTACTTATTTTTATTTTTGTTATTAATTTATTGTCTTTTTTTCCCCTGGAGAATTAAATATGAGATCATGAAGGACCAAAAGATGGGCTGGATGTCAGCTTTACAAAGCTGAATGACAGACACCATTTATATTGTAGAATTGGTCCTAAAACAAAAAGCCCCAATATTGAGAGAAGTGGACCAGGGTACCGGAACAGACTATGTCTGGGAAAGGACTGCCTGTATGGTTCCCCGACTGGGAAAGAAACTGAGCCCCTCAGTGCTGTTGAAATCTCTTTATAGCTCTAGCTAACTTTCTGGTCAGAAAATAGCAAATATTTCAAATGCCAACATTTTGTTGACATAGTATTTGAAATTTTGAGAATAGCTCCAGTCATTTCTGTTTATTGCTCAGGAAACTGAGATTATGGCAACAGTTTTACCTATTGCTATTCTAACTTATTAATGTATTTCATGAGATACAAGCTTTTCTCTGAGCTTTTCATCTAATAGATGTATTATTGGTGACAATTTGGGAGAAACTTGCTAAAGGCTGCTAATCACACTTTACGCCCCCACTTATAAATGTCTCCATTTAAAAAAATATTCTTAGTTTATATCAAAATATGGTGTATGTCTTCAAATTTCATGGGTGTTACTCTTCTCTGATATGAGATGAATAGTTGTAGATGAGATCGTTTATCATGACGACTTTGTAAGGCCAGTCATGGCCCATCCCTCTAATGATAATGTACAACTAAATAAAGTAGCAAAGTATTTTCTACAAAGGAGAATTTTATGCTTTTATGTTGCTACTTAAATTAAAAGTAGGTACATGCCTGAAGCCAGTATCTATTATTTAAAAAGATCTGCCAAAAAAAAAATGTCAGGTGTTGAAAGTTGTTTCTTATGAGCAAAATGATGTTTGAAGTTTATGACAAAGTTTACAGCAATGATGTTCTTTGATTTTGGGACTTCATGCGTATTGACTATTTCACTAAAAATTCTTTCATTGTAATACATTTAAAGTTTGTTTCAAGTGTTATACTTCTTGCTAATTTGCTATATGAGAATTAATTTCTTTCAAGGCTTTGATTTTCCTTGATTGCATAAATATCTCCCCAAACATACTGTTTATATTGGACAGAGTCTGTGCTCTGAAGTAAATGTGTGAAACCACTGTGTGTGTTTCCTATTAGCCATATTATATTGAGCAGAAGAAGTAGAAATGAACATACAATTTTTGTAATAAGTGATTGTTTTTAATAATATAAATTGAGAAGACATTAATAAAAAACATAGCAGAAGATCTGGAAGAGAGTTGGTGCTTAATAAATGCTTATTCTCTTACCTATCTTCCTCTAAAAAAATGAAGAAACAATTTTAACCAAAGCAATAACATTTTACATTAGGAGAATAACTTTGTTTCATCCAGTTTGAGATTTCAGCCTCAGGCAAAGTAAACATAATAATAAATCTTTATTCAGTTCATCTAACTGCAGAAACACAGTATGGCGTACTTAGTAATTCTTAGGAAGAAATTCCTGATGACCTAACAGAATATAACACCTATGCTGGACTGAATCCACAAGCAATAAATTGTGGGAATTTTATACAGTTTGAAATTACATACATACAGTTTTCTTGCGATAAGAGTAAATTGAATAGAACAGTGGTGACCTATCATTTATGTTCTTCTATTTACAACCTAAATATTCTATGCTACATTTGGTAGTTACACATCATTCCTCTACTGATAGTCTTCACTCCACTAAGTTATAATAGTTCTCCAAAACAAACTGGTGTGATAATGAGTTTGTTATTTGTATCTCACAGTTCAATAACTGTGGAATCAAAGTAGGAAGGATTTCTTGTTTGCTTAATGTTGAATTTAAGGATATATAAAAATGCTTTTGTGAAATTTAAGAGGACTATTTGAATTGCACGACTAAAAATACAATTTAAACGTAAATTTCTTGAGGTAAATGATAGTATTTTTTCAAGCGTGTAATGAGACTTCTCCTCTGACTCATTTTATAATTAATACATAAGTTGGTTTTTAAATATTTAAAGTAAATATACAAATTGCTTGTTTATGAGTGAAACAGTTCAGTAGCTCTTTTTAAGTCAAGGATATTTTCAAGTAACACATCTAAATGTTTCAGAGAACAAATTCTAGATTGTAAAAGAAGCCTCATTTGAACTCAGAGAAAAATAATTTTTAATTTATAAGACAGATAATGAAAAACAGAAACTTTTTGAAGCAAAATGAATGCTTTAAACAAAGAAGCTTTAACAACAGAGAGGTTTAACCCATTTAAATCATATTAAATTATTGGGTATGTATGGATATGCTGAACAGTACCCAATAATTTAACATGTCAATGTTAAACAGTATATAACTCTTCACCTTTAAAATTAGTAGAATACAGCAATTTTAAAGATGAAAATTTTGTAAAATGTAGTATTTTTATTATCAGTTTCAAACTATAATTTTCTAGATAGTATGCATTGTGATACTTACAGGGTTTATTTTTAATTTTTCTAGTATACCATAATTCATGAATGTGTAGAAAATGTAATAACAGAAATGAATAAATAAATAAAATACATACAGTACTAAATTGTTCTTCATATCCTTTACTAAAGATTTACCAAGGACAAATCAAAATGGAATATAGTTTCATTCTTATAAGCATTGCATTAGAAGAGTTTATTTTTAATGATTCAATTGGATTAATTAAGTTGAATTTTTGTCCATTTAGAATTAAATTTAACTAGTTGAGATAGTTCACTGTATTTCAGTATTATGTATATAAAATTTAAGAAAAGAAATAGATTATAAAATCTGTCCTCTTTCTGCAGACTTTTAGCTCACTAAATTGCTTTGTAAGCAAGCTACTTCATTCTGTATAAACTGGTTTTATCTTTTTGTCTTTCAATCTGTAAACTGATTAGATTAAATTATTTTTCTTAAACAACTGAGATGCTATGTATCTGAAATCTAGCCTTCTTAGTTTATTACTGGGGCATACACCTCTATAGCTGAAAAGTAAATAGCTATGCAAAGGTAATATGGTTATGGCATTTTATGTACTTCCTCTTATGTAATAATTGTAATGTGCTAAAGTTACATGGAAAGTTATTTTGATAAATCTCATTATTAATTTTCTAAAGGTTTTTAAGTTCTTCATGAATGTTCAGGGCCCTCTATTAAAGCTAATACTCAGTTTTTAATAGAAAAAATAGTAGCAATTTGCAAAATCTTTATAGAAATAGTACATATCAGCATTCATATGTATACTTTTTTTTAACTCTAGTTATGTTATCCCAGATTCTGAAGATGTTTTTTCAACATTCTCTATATCATATGCATACATTCTAATACTTTTAATACATTTATTTTTGTGATTCGCTTAACTGTATCAAAAATGTCAACTAGTATAATGAATTTGAAATAAGTGCAAAACTAAGTATTATGAAAAATGAAAACCATGAAATATTAGTGAATATTTCTTTACCTACATGATAATAGAAACACATCAGCCTCCATTCCCATAGTATTATATCTATCTGTAACAGATTTATGAAAATTGGATTCGCTCCAAAGAAAATTATTCACTCAGCCTCTCAAATTACAGTACCTCATTTTTATCTTGTATCAATAATTAATAAACTACAGACCAACACATGACAAAAGAGGATTGTTTAAAAAATAAAAGTAGAATAAATATATAAGGAAAGAGCACTATTAATTCACTACCTACTTCTCTAGTTTCTGTACCTTTTTCCCTCAAGAGACATCAAAAGCAGAAACTCTCAAACTAGAATGGAGTGTGTATTATTTGTTTTGCCAACAAAAGCGCATTTGTTAGAATCATATACCATTAAAGACTGAAAAAGGAAATCATAAACAAATTTTTAAAAATGGGCCGTATTCATTGTTGACATAAAAGCATAATGCACATAACAAAAGTGCATTTCTTGAAAGAGTTGAAAAATGTAAAGAAATTAGTTGCAGGAAGGCTGTAGAAACATTATGACCAACTATTACCTCTGGATGTGGGGTCATGGATGTTTTCTTTTTTTTTTCTTTTTGTCACTGTGTTTTCTAATACTTCCATTGTGTCTGTGTCCAAGAGGATAATATGAAAAATAATTTATTTTTAGTTCTGAGTTATCAGCTTTCACTCAGAGAATGCTGAGTGCTAGTTAATTTCACACCACAGAAATCATATTTTGGTAGCGCTGTATGTTGTTAGCTAAGTCTCATTCTAGGAAGGAAGCTTGAAGGAAACCAATAAAAGTGATGAGGAAAAGAATTTCATACCTTTTGAAAGATATATAGGGTCATACTTAGCACTGAATATTAGTAAACCTTCCCTTGCTCCAATCAAAAGGGAACTTATCATTTTGTCTACAGTGCAGATGATACTAACAAATTAGATTTTCAAGCATTATGGTCAATGGACTCAGCAAAATCAGGGTTCAAATCTTCTTCCCCCAAAAGGGAGTCTAAGACCTCACATCATTCATTTCATTTCTCTGAAACTCAGATCATTCTTTCTATAAAATCTATAAAATATTAGTAATTATTTTAAAGGCACCTGAGCTGTCTTAAGGATTAATTAAACTAATGTACAGAAAAGCACCAGTGAAGAATAAATATTTTTAGACAATTTGTTCCTTTTCATCTCCTTTCTGAGACAAAATTTAAAAGGTGATGGTAGTCTCCTCTCTCTCAACCTGGCCTTTTTTCTTCTCCACCTAGTCTCACTGAACCTAAATGTAAACAATTCCAGTATTGAAATCTTTTTTGCCTAGTTTGCCTAAACTGGTTGAATTAAATTATTTTCACACAGAGAGCTAATGTTGTCCATTCCTAACTTTCTCATAAAGTGTGGAAAATGTGTAGAACTTGACTTGCATATGTTAGAATCATTCTATTGCTTTCAAGAGTGTTGGTTTTAAAATGAAATTTACCTGGTTCTGATAAAAACACAGTAGTTTATACTAGAATAGCTCTCTTGCAGTTACAAACTCCAAACATAATGCAAAAATTACTGTCTAAAGGCTCTGCAGAAGGACCATACACAGGCAAGAACGGGAGGGGTGTCAGAGCTTGGACACAGGTGATTACACAGCAAGGTCATTGCAAGAATGACACAATAGCGGGAAGTACAAAAGAATTTGTTCAAGGCTGAAAACATGGTGAAAGAAAACAAGTTCCTTATAAAGGGCTTGCAAATTTCTCATAACCTTGAGACTGTTTCAAAATAAAAATATAAAAAATAAAAGCTCAGTAAACATAAAGACATAGTCTGAAAATAACTGATGAAGGCCAACTTGCCCTCTGCACAGAGCTGGATGAGTGCCAGGTTGTTGGTACGCTGTTGTTGGCACAGTGGATGGATTTTTGCATTGTTCCTTGTTTTGACAGTGTGCTGCCTTGGAGATGAGCCAATGTACAGATCTTGGGCTACGTGTGTGACATCTTGGGCTATATGTGTGACTCTGCCCCATGACGGGTGGGACACTGCATGCCATTGTGCTTAAATTTCACCAAAGAGAAAAGTGCAGCAGAGAAAATCATATAAGTTGTAAGCTTTATTCAGGAATTTTATTTTTTTTATTTTTTATTATTAATTTTATTTAATTTTATTCAGCAGACTAGAGATTCCATTATATTTGGGCCTTCTATTTGAATGACATAAGGTCACGTCTGACGTTAGTACAATTCCTGGTGAAACCTAAGCCTCACATTACAGAGCTTTTCATCTCGCTCTCCTCCTCTTCTTGGTTAGCTTACCTTGACTGCCAGCCCTACTTCAGCAACAAGAAGATTGGATGCTATTTCCCACAAGCAATTCACCTCAAATGCTCAGTTATTAAGCCAGAGAAAGACTGACTTAAAACTCTTAAGAGATGTCTCACTTCTTACTATGCTAACCAGAGTTTCTTAAAACGTAGGTTGTACTAAAAAAAAAAGCAAGCAAAAAATGTCATATAAAGTACTTTACACAGTATACTCTTTAACAGACACAATTTTCACTATCCAAAGCTATAATGAGCTTTAAGATGCAATTTTTTTAAAAAAGGAAAAAATTGCCACCTAACAATAAGAATTACTGGAATCCTTATTGGCAATAAGCACTAGCTTGGAAAAAAACAAAAGGATAAAAACCATACTAAGTGTACATAAATAGGTGTAATTAATGTAAAATTATTTTAAAGCTAGCTGTGATCTGCACCATAAAATATATATATAATATATATATTCTCAAAAGCATCTCAAAAACATCAATGCAAAGTGCCCTCATTTCATCAAACTACTTTTAAAATAACTTCTTTTGACAATGCTTTAACTTATCAAAGTGATCTGTTCGACTGTCTTCAAAATTGAATTCCCTTTGAGAGTATGATTTAAAAAAAAAATTACTGAACTAGCTACCATCATGGAAATCAAGAATTTCTGAATACATTTTATCTCCTTACAGGGGAATATCAACAGTATGTGTAATGACTTGAATTCTGAAATACCTCCTTTAAAAAACTGGGTGTGTTTTTTAGCCTAAACATCAGGGGATCTGAGTTCTTGCTTGGTGATGAGTTTATCAGAAAGGACTGACTGACCTTGGGCAAGTTATCAGAGGCAAACCTACTCTAAATGCCCAGGGTAGAGAATTTAGATCAAATGAATTGTGACAAGTGACCTTCTATTCTTAGCTATTCTATCTAGGTTGCCTTTAAATATTTGGTTATCTTGATTAGAAATATTAAATCCATGCTATTGACTGTAGAACAGGGCTCTCAACCTTGACACTATTGTATTTAGAGTCAATTAATTCTTTGTCTTGGGGCTGTCAGGGACTTCTCAGGGTGTTTAGCAGCATCCCTGGCCTTTCTGTACTAGATGCTAGTAGCTGTGAAAACCAAAATGTGTCCATCAAGAGTGTATGCAAATATTGTCAAATGCTCCCTGGAGGCAGAAATTAGCCCTGCCTGAGAACCACTGCTGTAGAAAAAGAGTAGTGTTGTTACATATAAATAGTTTAATGTACTAATGCCACCATTTTTTAAAGACATCAATGTTATATTAGTTGACACTGGAAAGGAATTTGGTTTCCACTCATCATCATTCCATTTCAAACTGATAAATCATGTGATTCCCTGACATTTAGAGGGAACTGTGTACTGACTATTCATCCGTATGTCAATAAACTGGTTATCAGTTTCAAAATAGTTTATTTAAATGCTTCTGTTGATTATTATTTAGTATCTGAGAAGACAGTACAGAATTATTTTTAAAATGTTAAGAAACGACTTAGAATGTGATGAAACTAGGCCTTAGCTTATTGGTCAGTAAAAATAATGGTATTTATTCAAGTAGAAGGAAACATTTAAAAAAATTTCTTATGTTGCAAAATTTCTTAAATTCCTTTCATTTATTACATTGCATTGCTGGAGCTTAAAGGAAGTAAAAAAACTGTGCATTTTTAAGAAGAATCACTTTTTTATTTTTACTTATAGTGGTTAGATAGCAAATACTGATACTGAGCACTTTTGTTTTTATGCAACATTGCTTTTGTTCTCATGTTATTAATTTCTTGAAATCAGTATTCAATGTAAAAAGTTGTTAGTAAAATAATGTGTATTCATTTTTTAAAGATAAGACATTATGGAAAGATCTTCTTTCATGTTTTTAAAGATCATACATTACTACCATCAGCTAATATATGACTTTCAGCTTTCTTGACCGGAATGATGATTCCTTTCATGTAGGAACATAATCTAGAGAACTGATTTACTATATTATAACTCAAAGGTGACCTTGAATGAAGCTGAATACGAATTATTGGTTTACACTGAAAACTAAATGAATCAATATGTATGTTTGAAAAATAGCAAATCCAGGGTGGGGAACATTATTTTTCCAGACTATGGTATGAAGAGTTTAGTCTCTCAGGGTAAAAAACAGCAGGTCTGCTTCTTACCAAATATGGATAATATAAAATTATGGTGAATGTTGAGTAGATTAAAGAGAATTAGACAGTCCTAGTAAATAACAATAAGCTGACCATCCA
This sequence comes from Manis javanica, assembly GCF_040802235.1. Classification (NCBI taxonomy): domain Eukaryota; kingdom Metazoa; phylum Chordata; class Mammalia; order Pholidota; family Manidae; genus Manis; species Manis javanica. The sequence continues at coordinate 17,851,348 of NC_133164.1, forward strand.
TATATTCACTTACTATACAACATTAACTAAGCACCTAAAATGTGAAAGGCACATTGCCCAGTGCTGAGAATATATTGGTGAGGAAAGGACCTTTTATGGATCCCAAATGAACACTGACTCATCAGAAAACTCTTTATTCCATATACTGCTAATGGTTATGGCAAATTCTAAACACCTGAAAAATGAACAACCTTAAATTATGATATAGAATGTTGAATATTTTTAACTTTTGCTTTTTATTTTAAAAGAACTGTAGATTCACAGAAAGTTGCAAAGATAATACAGAGAGGTCCTGTGCACCATTAACACAGTCTTCCCCAATGGTCAGGTATTATGTCACTATAGCTGATAAAGTTTCTCTCTTCACCAATCCCTAGACAGGCTCCTCCATGCTTACTTCTGGACGAGGCCTCAACCTTGGCCCGTAAAGACTTGACCAAATGCTTGCCTGATTACTTACAGCTAAAGGCTTCATATTTAGGCTGACTCTAGCCCCCCACTAAAGTGCCTGCTGAGGAAACTCCAGGCAGCCAAAAGAAGCTAGTGTGTTCCAGTGAACACCCGAAAGAAAGGCCTCTGCCTCCCACTCTTGTTGGAGGGGGTAGGAGCCTACCTCGATTAAGGGCCAGTTAGCAAACCCCGACTGGTTTCACACAGAACAATCCCCCACCTCCAGCTTTGTGTAATTTTTTAGTTCCCTGACTCTACTAGGCCCCACTCACTCTCCTGACCATTCCCTCTTTATTCAACACGTGTTCATGTGTAAAAAAACTAAAGTTGAGTTCAGTTCACGCTGGACTCTTTACCCTTTTGCAATAGTATATGCTAATTGAAATCTCTCCTTATCATTTCAGCTAATGTCTGACTTTATCTTTGAGAAAGTCAAAGTCAATATCAAAGCCAGGAAAGTACAATTGGTACAATCCACAGAACTTACTCAGATTTTTACCAGTTTTATCTGCACCGGTACGTGTGTGCGGTTTTATGCAATTTAATCACATCTAGATATGTCTAACCACCACCACAATCAAGACAGAACTGTTTCATCACTCCAAGATCCCCACACCTCCTCCCAAACTCATCCCTATAATTTTGTCATTTAAGGAATGTCAGATAAATGCAATCATACAATATATATTCTTTTGAGAGGCTTTTTTCCTTTCAGCGTAAGTCTCTTGAGATCAATCCACATTGTCATGTGTACAAATAGTTTGTTTCTGTTTATTGTTGAGTAGTGTTTTATGAAATGGATGCATGACTGTTTAACTATTAACCTACTGGATGTCATTTGGGTTGTTTCTAGTTTGAGCTTTCACAAATAAACTGTTGCGTGCATCTTTTAGTATCAACATAAGGTTCTTTTTCTCTGGGATAAATGGCTAGTAATGAGATTGCTGAGTCATATGTTAAGGCTATTTAGTTCTTGTTGTTATTGTTTTTTAAGACTGAGAAAATTATTCTCTGGAGTGGCTGTGCAATTCTACATTCTTACCATCGATGTATGAGAAATCATTTTTTTCTGTATCCTTGCCAACATTTGGTGACACATGGTATTTTATCATGGAGTAATTTTCTTCATTCTGTGAGATAGGTCATATTAGTGATACATTTAATTATGTTACTGGAGTAGATATGTATGTAAATAATATATTAAAAATGCCCAAATTTCCAAATAGAGTATAGCATGAAGTGAGAGAAATGTGTTATTTTTCAGGCTGTAATGTGTTGCACGTATGCTTTTAACGTAACTAACTGACAGTACATAGACAACATTTTCAGAATGGTATTAGAAGGAGTAAATCTGCTGTTATTTGGAAAGTTGATAATAACATTTTATAGTCTCAAAAACTGAAGAATACCAAGCTAAGAGCTAATATTAAAGTAAGTTATAAATTTGGTTGGCTAGGACAACTACAGAGCTGTCTAAACAACACAAATCAGAGCAAGAACTGGACAATTATTCATCTTTGACAGTTTAAGAATTCTTTAGCTAATAGTCAAGGCAAATAAGCAGTCCACAAAGTGGTTCCCCCAGTGATAATTTTCTCTTCTACTTTGACTCTTGGAAGCTGTCAAGTCCTACAGTTGCTTAAATACTTAATTCAATTCAACATTTCATATGCTTGGTTACTATGACATACTGAAGTGTAATTATATTGGCCTATATGTTTTTGTTAATTTTTATGTGGCAAAAAGGCAAATGTTTGTATATTATTTATTTGCATATTTATATGGTAGCATATATGTGTATACATATTCCTATATGATAACATATACACACATACGTGTATGTATGCCTCATTCCCCAATAAAAATAGCTAAGATTTATTGGGCACTTTTTATGTGCCAGGTATTGTTAAACAACTTAATAGGTCTATTACATTTATTAATTGTCTAACTATCAGGTAATATATTTTAACATGAAGACTGCAGAGTTAAGTTTGAATCTAGAGGCCACATTATTATCTGCTGTACTAAATTTAATTAACGTTAACAGGGAGAAAGAAACAAAAAACACATTTGAATAAATTAGTCACTAAGTTCAAACTTGCATTAAGCTGTACTATTTGAGAAACGTTGCCACTGTGATAGATCGGCTGGCATCCCTCACCCTCACCCTATCCCTCAGACTCACAAACACACTGAATGATTCTTCTGAGCAGTATCTAAACGACTGTTTTATAATGTTTCTTGAAAGCATTTACACTGTGTTTCCTATATATTATCTGTTTATTGTAATAGAATTTGGTTATTTATAAAAACTCAATGATAAAAATCGACTGACAAAAATTTCTGTTTTGCAGCTTTCCAAATTTCTGTGCATAAATCCGGATTGGTTATACATTATATAATTCCTTATTTTTCAGTGAATATATATTAAAGCTTTATTTTCCCTTATTTGACCCTACTAACTCTGATTACAAATTATGTATTTACATTTACTCATCTGTGTGAAAGACTAGTAGGAATTTTGTTTCTGCTGTGTAACAGTGTTTAAATCAGTCCTTACTGTTTTTACTACTTACACAAATAAATGTCGGCATTTATATATGGAAAATAGTTTGTCAGTTAATTTAACTAGAGGAGCATATATTTCTTCACTGGATTGGGGTAATTGGTTTTCACTAAAAGAAGACAGGGGTCAAGAAATGTCCTAATTTACATCAAATAGATATTTTAAAGGTCAGTAATTTGTTTCTTCAACATTGTCAGAAACCAGTGTAATTAAAGCAGTAGTGATCCGCTTTAATGATAAAAAGGAACAGATCAAGAAACACATTGACTATAATCAATGAAACTGTATTGTATACTTGAAATTCAGAGAGTTGATCTTAAATGTTTTCCACACACTTGCACACATAACTAGGTCAGCTGATAGATGTGTTAATTAGCTTGATTGTGGTAATCATATCACAATGTATACCTATATCAAAACATCACCTTGAACACCTTAAATAGATACATCTTTTATTTGTCAGCTATACCTCAGAAAAGCTGAGAAAAAAAACCCCACATTGCATATGACCCTACAGCGACTTCTCAGGTTCCTGGTGTTCGCTTGGGCAGCTGCCTTCCCTTGACCGTCCTTGAGTCCAGGCCTCAGGACCCAGTTTCCTTTCTTACCAGGCATTTTGCTGCCTGAACACCTTGGGTAGGTACTTCCATTGAGTTGGAAAACAGTTTTCATTTGCACCTGTCAGTTTATTCAGCCTTTTAATTTATGTAAGTTTTTGTCAGCAATTCTCAATTCTTTAAGAGAGGGCAGCACACTTTTTCTACTTCTGTGTGATTACAGCAGGCCCCAGGGGAGGCGGCGCCTGAGGCCCGGCCGGGGTCCGGAGCGAGGTCTGCAGCGCAGGCCTGCGGGCGCAGGCGCAGCCCAACGTCCCGAGAGAGGCCCGGTTCTGCCGCGGTGCCGGCCCGGAGCCGCAGAGGCGCAGGAGCCGCGGGGCTGCGAGAGGCCCAGGCCCCAGCGCGCGGCGCCCAGCAAGGGCAGCCCCCACCCACCCCGCGGGGCCTGCTGCTCCTCCGGCACCCGCCCCGGAGCTTGACGAGCCTGCTCGGGAAGGAAGGAGCCTTCCCAGCGGGCAGTGCCCGGGCTCCAGGGGTCCTGAGGTCAGCCCAGCTTCTCCGCGGGCCGCCGCCCGCAGTGAGGAGTCATTTCGGCAGCGGCCTGCAGGGCCTGCAGTAGCTGCTCACACCCGTGACGCCCTTTCTCTCCAGCCGGACTTAGCAAAGTGACGGATGCCACTTCTGTCATCTGCAGTGCCTTGCTAGCTGGCTGCTCTAGAGAATCTTTGCTGGCTCAGTGAAGCAAGTGACCACTTTGGGACAGCCCACGCGGCCAGGAACTGTGGCCTATCTCATGGAAGTGCAAGTGGCCTCCAGGAGCGGAATGGTCTCCAGGACCTGAGGGGGCTTCCAGTCGGTTGCCAGCAGAAGCTGGGGACCTCAGCCCACCAACTGCATGGAAATTAGTTCTGCCAACAGTCTCTGTGGACTCTGTCCAGCGAAGCCACAGTCGTAGCTTGATTACAGCCTTGTGAGACCCTAAGCAGAGGACACAGGTAAGCCCAGCCCAGCCTACTGACCTGCAGAAATTACAGGATAGTAAATGCTGTTTTAAGATGCTAATTTTTTGGTGATTTTTAATGTCATGATAGAAAACAATACATATAACTTAAAGCTGAAAATGAAAAGATAGCTTTCTGAAATACTGTGTAGTATATATTAACAGGTTTAAGTGGAGCCAGAGAGGTTTAAAAGAAGTAATCAATTGCTTGATTTTTATCAAATTAGTCTCAAATAAGAGAATCATGAAAAATAAACCTGAGAGAGATAACCCATTTTTAGCCCCATGAGTAAACTGGAAGCACGTTTTAGTAGTTAATCAACAAATCATTTCTCACAGTGATAAGGAGTTAATTTTGGAAGCAAGATGAATTTCGAAATTTCTCTCAGTGAGGGAAATTACAAGAACAGTTAGGCAGCCTGTTAAGAATTTTAATGGGATTTACCAGTTTGAATGTCCATTGAGGCCATGAGGTAACATAAATAAATGAGGTGTGGCAGGAATAAATGCTTATGCAGTCAGTATGTGAATGAGGGATGCTGCCAACTGGGGCTTGTGGGTCCCACTGAAAAAAGTAGCTTCTGCTCCTGACTGGGTTTCCCATCTTTTTAGGAGATTTCAGAAACATATATTTTTAAATATCAGATAAGATAATACAATTTAAAATGTATTAAAAAATATGTATCTGGAGGCCAGTTGTTGGTTGCTCCTTGTTTACCACAAGGTCACTTTACTGGATGGGACACCAGCAAATATCCAAAGGGAAGGGAGTCACAGGGAAAATCTTCAACTAGAGAAGGAAGGAGTCGGTTTCCCTCTGTTGAGAATAGATCATAGGTATAAGTTTGCAGTAGGCACTGTGTCAAGATGACATAATCACCAAATGTGGAGGGATGATGTTGGATCAACAGTTTTGCAGTAGAACTCAAAAAAGTGCAGGCTGTCCTTTACTCATTTGGAAAGGGCAGGGGGAAAGTAAAAACTAAGAAGATGTAAAAGAACTGTAAGAAGACATTATTAGCACATATGTCAACTATAATTATGTAATCATTTGTTATGTATGCTGCATGCTCTGTCATATAATAAACTGTTAAAACATGGAAAATATGAAGACAGCCTGGAGAGTTAAATGAGTCCCCTAACTCTATGGCCTTAGTGTTTACTGTATGCAGATAAAAACGACCCTACAGGGAAAACAACATTGCCACCCTGAAACCAGTCAAATAATTGCTTATGTGAAGGACAGGGATTTACAAACAAAGCCAGCGAAAACAGGAATATTGGACAAATGTATATGGAGGGAGGGATGTGGTAGAATTGTCTGAGAATACGTTGACTGGCAATTGCTTTCAAGTTTTGACACCTGCATTCTTCCAAATCTACTACCATGCCTGGGAACATTTTTGCTGCCCTTCGTTTATTACTATGAGGGAGTCATTTTGAATATGTCAAACGGAATGTAGTAAGGTATAAGACTTATAACTTTGATCATGGTGCAGATTTGATTCTAAGTATATGTGATACAGCACTTTAACCTCTTGAAAACAATTTGTTGCCCTGTTGAACCAGATTGTACACCAGTTTGAGCCTGGATGATAATGCCAAGGAGCCTCCATTTGTTGGGGCTCACTACTAGCCATTATTAAGACTCTGATGTTTGCTTCTAAGCATCACCTCAGTGAGAACAGATTTGTATTTAAGCCAACTGAATCAAATTCAGGAATAAATTTCAGAAGGGCAAAGAATGGCAGGAATACTGTTTTTCCTAAGTGGGGTGCCAGGGAACATATATGTTAGGGTGTCATACAACTATGGGATGTGTTAAATGCCAGATGCCTAGAGCTTTTTAAAAAATTATTTGCGGTAGCTTCTCCTTACTTTCAAAAGTAGGAAGAGCATTCTAATGATGGCTAGTTAACTATAGCCTGATATTTAATTTTTAAATTAATAATATGTATGTAAAAACTGTAGGAATCTTTGCTGTGGGGTTTATTTTCCCAAAGTAAATATGCCCACATAATCAGTGATCAAGAACACCAGGACCCTAACAGCAGTCCTTGCGGCCTGTCCCAGTCCTACCCTGCTCTTCTCCACAGGGAATCACTATCCTAATTTGTAGCATCATGGGTTAGTTTCTCCTGCTTTTTAAATTTATATAATTGAAATTGTACAATATATATTTTTTTTATCTGGCTCCTTTCAGGCAATATTGTGTGTCTGAGTCACATTGCTACCAATAACATTTTTTTTCATTTTTATTATTTCATAATAATTGAAAACCATTTTAATTTTGAGTATTGATATTTCGTTCAGCACACTTCAGAAATTCAGTGATTAATTTTGATTGTTTTTTTGGGGAGACTTAAAATTTTTATATATACAATTTTGAGTCTGATAAAATGACATTTTTAGTAGTTCTTTCTCTTAATCTTTGTGTTTTCCATTTCTCACTGCATTACTACATCAGATGGGAGTTAGAATTGTGAATAGAAGTTGTGCAAATGGATGTTCATGTTTCCTTCTCAATCTTACAGAAAAAAATATTTTACCATTGAGTATATTGAATGCTGACAATTTTTAAGAGGTACCTATGTTAAGCAGAATTCTAAAATGTCCCCAAGAATTCGAGCCTGAAATTCTGAAATGGCCTCAAGATTTCTAAAAGCCCTAACTTAGTTTTCCTCTAGTTTGCTAACAGATTTTATCATATATGGGTGTTAAATTTTATCAAATTTTTTTCTGTATCTTTTGAGATAATCATTACCCTCCCACCAGCTTCTCTGTTTATGTGCTGAATTAAGTTAAATAGTTTTGATTTATATTCTCTGGGAATAAACTTCACTTGGTCCTGACACTTATTCTTTTCATGTTTCATGTTTAACTATATTAGATTTGCTAATATATCAGTTAGGATTTTTCATGTGATTATGAGAGGCATTGGCCTGTGATTGTCATTCTTTTGATATCCTTGTCAGATTTTGGAATACATAAATTGCTGACCTCATGAAGCCAAATGGAAAAGATATGTATGTGTATAATCTGGCAGAGAAGACACCTGGAATTTGATAATTAAATATTTAATTACATATTTATATTTTATATAACAAGTGTGGGATGTTCACTTTTCGTTGTGACTTTGCAGACTTACTCAGTTCCATTATTTGTCCTGGGTGGGATGATCTGAGACAGTCAACGTTTCTGATAAGCTTCTTAGCCCACTATCATCTGCCTGCTGGACTTCCCAGCTCCCACTTAAATTTGGCATCTGCTTTGAAAGAATTTCTTTCACATTCTCCCTTGGAATGTCGAAAAGAAAAAAAATTCTGCCTTATGTTAAAGGATGTATTCATTACATTTCAGTAGCTAGTTTAGTTGGAATTGTCTAGGTTTCTCCCCTGAACCCTTGTTGACTTGAACTAATTTTGGCTGATGTTAAATTTGTGGGAGAAAAGAGTAATTTTATAACTTCCTGCCACCCTGGTTTTGTTCCTTAGTCCTGGGAGGAGAGTGGCTATTTGGCCATGTTCCACACAGTTAACTTTGCTGCATAAGCATCTTTATAATGTTTTCACTCAAAAGTTGTTTATGTGTAAGAGCTCTGCTCTCACTGTCAAGGGAACCATAAATTGTGTGTGGAGTGACAACAGATCATAAATGATGAATAAATCTTAGCAGATTCCAATGCAGATAGATGCCAGGGCACAAGGGTGGGATGTTCACTTTTCATCGTGTCTTTGCACTATGGAAGATCCTAGGATTGGATGGGATCCCTTGGGAGAGAGAGGTTAAGCTAAATTGACTGATGAACTAACAAATTCATTGAGAGAAAATTTCCGCCAATTGACAATGTAAGAATTAAATTGAATTACAGAACAGATTTAGGAAGTTTTATATTTTTCAACACTTGAATTCGACATAGAGATTTGTGTCCACTTTACACATCCATATACATAGCCTTCATTTTTCTTTTAAATATTGAATGTAGTAGTCATATCATTGTTATTTTTATCTAATTTATCATTTTCCCACTTCCATTTTAATACATGTCGATACTACTTCATTCTTTTGAAATGCTACAAAGTATTTTATAGCATGGATATAGTATAATTTATCTAAATCTCCCTAGTTTTGGGTACTAGCAGCATTTCTTGTTTTTATTATCACAGCAATCTTGTAAGATGCTTGGTAACTTTTCTTTTTGCTTCTGTAGGAAAGTGAATTAGTGATCAAAGAGAATATGCATTTAGGACTGTAAGTTATCCTACTAGATTCAATAAACAGCTGATGATTGCTTTCCAACATTTCTTGAGGACATTCATTTTTGATTGTTTTCCTGTAATCAGAAATTAGCTACATGAAATCTAAACTAAGGTTGATGTGGGGATAATTATTTTTACTCTCAGCCTGCCTAGATAAAATAAGGGTGACTTTTATATTTTCAAGTACTTGCTCCTTTTTAATTTTTTTTTTTGGTCTTTTCTGATTCTCGAGTTCAAAAATTAAGGGTACTAGTAAGTCCATCAATAGATGGAGTGCCCTAATGGCAGATTTCTATTCACATTAATCTTTCCCTCTTTCTCCCAGGCCACAGTACTAATAGATATCTTTTTCTTCACTTAAATCTTTAGCCGTCTAAATAATGCTTTTTAAGGAGGTTAACTATGAACAACTTGCACAATAATTTCTTAGCATAAGCAACCTCCTCAGACTTTAGTAAAGTCACATTTTAAAAGGAATGCTTGTAACTGGCAACCAGTTAATGTTTAAATGCTTCCTTTTGCATGGCTGTGACATCAGGACTATGATAAACCCAAACCTGACTAAATATTTGTAAGTTAATGATGTATTTTATCCAGGAATAATTTCTACTGGATTATCAACTCAACAGGTAAATATTAGACCTAAAATGACCACCTGTTAATGGTAAAGTGGCTAATAAAAAAAGCCTGCAGTTAGACTGGATAAAACATTTTCACATTTCTTCAAGCATCTTTATGAAATGTTTATATGAAATATATAGCAGTTTTTGAAAATTAGAGTATTGTTGATATACAGTCTTATATTGGTTTCAGATGTACAACACAGTGGTTCAGCAGTTACCGATATTAAATCCTCAGCCCCTCTAGTGTGGTTATGATCTATCAGTGTAGAAAGATGTTACAGAATGAGTGAGTAGAAATACATAGCAATTTACATGAGAGTATTTACATACAGTGTTGTAAATGCCTGGCTTTGGAATATTTTGCTGAGATTTCCATCTCTTTTGGTATACCTCCTTTTTTTCCTGCATTATCATTCACAATATAATCAATATGAGAATGCTATTCTTGAGATCTAGTTTTAGTATGAATGAAAACAATATTTCAAAAACTAACATGATGCAAGGCTTGTTCATTTTTCTTTCAATGTCTTTTAAGGATCACATACAATAACTACAGTTACTGTGGCAGAGAAAAAATGACATAGGATTAAAAAGAGGCCATGTCTCCTTTGATCCCAGCTAACACAATTCACCATGTTTAAAAAAAATAAACCTGACCTTATGCAACAAGTTATGAGAAGAGTGTATACTAATGATGACTAGTAAATATAGGAAGTAAGTAAAGTAGTAAACTGACTCCTAGTTGCTAGAGGAGGCAAAGTCTTATGTGTTGGTGACAGATTAATTTCTGTATCAGTAAACAAGTAGAATACTCCACATTGTACAGTGTGTCACATACTCTTGGCTTACATGGTTACTGTATAAAATTTTGTGTTATGACTATTAGATATTTGGCACTTGGATGGAAGGCTGAATGGGGAGAAAGCATGGGGAATGCTGGATTGACTGACTCTGCCGAAGTCCTGATTAAGACACCAGAGTAGAAGTCTGGCTAAGACTGCAAGCCTAAGTGTTTCTCATGGGGCTAGTGTACTGCCTCTGTTTTCTAGACTAGCTCATTTTAATTTCAGATTAGAAGGAAAACTGAGGGAAGAAAATCTTTGACATTTCTGAAGGGGAAAAAAGTGTTCACAATATGTAAGTTAAACAATGAATTCAGGGAGAGAATGAAAGTCAAACCAAAGCACAGGAAAAGCCAGCACCCAAATTTATAAATGTTAAGAACAGAACTTCTGGTTTTGTAATTCATTATCACTAGAAAAGGACAGCAGTACAGAGAGTAAATCAGAATGTGCAAATAGAAGTGTCATGATGAACTCATTTCTGTGGAAATGGCTACCACAAAATGTTTAGCTCATAGATGAAGTATTCTGAAAATATTAGCAAGTCAAGACTGAAGACCTGGAGTGAACAAAAACCTGAAGCTATCTTCTTACTCTTTTTCTTCAATTTTACTTCATTGTCACTTCACCTTTACAAAAATTGCTTGCTATTCTTGCTGATTTAGAACAGTTAAGTATGTATGGATAGAAGCGTCAGGCTGTGGGAATGGTTAAAGCCCCAAGACTCATGAAATACATAAAAATTAAACTTAAAAACCATGGGCATTAGGTGTCTGACCTATTTCTAAACTTTCTCTTATAGCCAAGTAAGCAAGGTGAAGACCCTGAAAAGAAAAATGCTTCTAATTATATGCCAGCTCCTATGCAGCTCCAAGATGATGTTAAAGACAAAATGCCCTGTGTGTTGAAGGGGATGATTTTGTTCAGCCTTTTGCATAGAAAGGATGATCATTTATGAGGAAGGTCTCGAAGAAAAGGAAGGGGGGGCCTGGGATTTTATAGAGGTAGATAAACAAGGGAGTTATCTTTTGACTCTTACAGGAGTCTAGAGAAAGAATGACAGCAAGTCATGTAGAGAAGGGTGGTTCTTAGTCAGTCTGTGGTGGTAAGTTCTTAACTATCACTAATCTCTGGGAGCACAGAGCCCAGGTTAAATTCAACATTCACGCTTTAGGTGACCACTGAATCTCTGTTCAGCTGCGAAAGTACTTTTAACTGCATTGTCTATTCTGTTCAATATCATTTAAAGAAGGTCCCAAGTGATAAATTCCCTTTAAAAGTAATTTCTAAGAAATAATACTAATTATCCTGAGGAATTGATTTTGTCCTTTTTTTACACAATGAAAATTACATAAAACCATTGTTACAGTTTTTCAGTACCTAAGTTGGGAGCTAAAACAAATGCTTAATTATGACTGTATATATTATATATATATGATGGTATGTGTGGGTCCTCATTATTTCCATGGTGTTATTTATAAGCATTCTGTATTAGCCATTTTGCTGTTTGGACGTATCTTTGAACATCACCCAAATCTTTTTGGAAGGAAGTAAAATAGAAGCAATACACTGCACTCAATGAAAACAAGGACTCTTCAGCTTCTGTTTGTTGCTTCTATAAAGCGTAGCTGATATTTATTGAAATAATTTGTCAACTATAAAGAATTTTGCATTGAGTGTATGAGAATCATGATAGCCAAACAAGAATGATGTAGCTACTGGTAAATATGGTTGTGTAGGAGTTGCTAGAGTGAGTTAGGTATTTGGTAAAGGAATCACGAGATAAATGGCTAGGGAGTAAAAGGGAGTAATTCCAAAAGCATGTCATCTTAATACTAGACAAAAATCGGTGCTTAGATCAAAACTCCTTGGAAGTATTTAGGAAGTCGCCTTTTGTACTCTTGCTTAGTCTGGGTTCTCAATTTAGTTGGGTAGTTGGAATCCTCCTACTAATCGTATGAATGCAGGTCTTTATACTTTCACCCTTCATGTGTTCATATCACAGCAAAAAGCAGCTATTCATTGAAAGGAGAAAAGTAACTGATACTTCACTGCCTGCTATATACCAAGTAACATTTATGTATCATCTCCTTGCCTCTATGAGCTCACACTGCCCTTAGTGGTGCTATTCAAACTATAGCCTAGCATTATGTGGAAACTGGTTGAAAATGCATATTCAAAGTCCACATCCCAGGTTTTTTAAAAAGCAGAATTTTTGGAATCTGTGGCTTAATAAGCTATCCAGATGATTCTTATAAAACTAAAGTTTGAGAAGCACTGTTTATGCATGGTCCTAAGAGGAAAAGGGTCAGGTATATTAAGCAGCCAGACCAAGTCCATGCAGCAGGTGAGTTGCAGAATGAGCGTAGGTACTGAAATGAGCAAACTTCCTCTTTTCATCAAGAACTTCTGTATTTTTCATTCATTAGTTTGTAGGTCACTGCAGCAAACAGCTCTCCTGCCCAGTCTCTCCCATTTCACCTGCTCAGCCTCACGTGTATTTTGATCTCCTTCCTTTCTCCTTATTGAACAACACTTCTGATTTCACTTCCTTCTCTGTGAGTTTTAGCTCCCTGGTGAATCATTTCAGCTGCATTCTTTCCAATGTCCTAAACTTGCCTATTTGGTTTTCCTTGTGTTACATCCCATTGGGGAAATTCCCAAATCATATGTACCTGGGTGTAAACTGCTGTCTGAAGGCCCCCAGGCAGGATGGCAGTGCTTGAAGTAATTAATACAACCAACATCGTAGGATCCATAATGCTCACCAACCTCAACGGGACCTCAGCAACGTCAGGTGTTATTCACGTTTTCCCTTGTTTGCCCAGGGTCAATAACTTTCAGAATGTTTTCTGATTTTCTGTACTTGTCTCAAACTCTGCTGACTCTGCTAACTCCTTCCTCTCTCTTAAGATACGACTTTTCCTTCTGCTTTTCAGATGAAACAGAGGCAATCATGTAGCAATTCGTTCAAGTCTCCACATCTAAATGTACCAACCTAGAAAGGGTTTGAACCCTCCCATTTTCTCCTGGGTAATTTTTACCAAACCAACTCCCTATAAGCTTTGTCTGGTCTCACGAGGAGCACAAAGCCAGTGTCCTGGAGGCACACGGCCACATTAGATTTGGGGTTCCTCTCATAGGGTGGATCATGTTGTAAATTCGTAATATATGCTTATATTTTCCAGATAAAAAGATAATTTGCAAAAGAAGGTGTCACACAGATATAAAATAAAAATGTTAAAGGTTTTATTTGACTCATTGAGATGATGTTTTTGCCAGTTTAATGGAGAAGCCAAAGAACAGATGCACTTACAGCTCAGGAGTTTCAAAAGGAGGTACTGAAGGATGTTTATAGGGTGCTGGATGGAAGTCAATTAAACAGACGGAATTGGACTGAATTTCGCATGTCTACTGACCATAATTACTTCTCACTCTTCTCAGTTACTTAAAATGTACAGAATTGTAAAATATTTCCGATGAAAGGACAGGTTAGCATTGTATAACCTTGAAGAGTATGTTGTGCGATGCACTTGGGAACAAAATTTTCTTCCTGCATCCAATAGATTGCCAACTCCAAGGAGACAGGGAGCTTGTTGCTTTGTTCACAAAATAATTTCCTTAGAAGTGTTGAAAGTGCCTTCCTCATAATAGATATAAAATCATTCAATAAAAGTTAGATATCTCCTAAAATTTTTTTGAGAATTAAGCCAATGTATCTAATTCCTCCAATAGATAGTCCATGTGCATACACACAGGCACCTCAAACACAACATTACCAAAACTTACATCATGTTTTCATTAAACCAGTTATTTCTTCATTATTCCAGATCAGTTAATGATTCTGAGTACTGGATGAGCTAATGATTCAACCAACCACCCAGACTGCCACAATTTAAGTCTTTTTGTCCTTCTAGGACTATGTACCTGGTATCCGAATTTCATACAGATCTAGTTAATTTGTAAGTTATTTTCAGTGTATAGACAATATTTTTCATATCATAGCACCTATAATTTATATTGTAAAAACTATGAAACTTCTAATAATGTACATGATTCTATGACTTCCCACTTTTCACATCTTATAACGTTAGAAACCCTGTTGACCCGTTAAGCCCTGCCTCCTGTCTCCTCTGAGAAGATTGTCTTAGGTCAACCCCAGGCTGCTCCTCTCTGTACCCACTTCCACTGGAGATCTGCTTATTTCAGTCTTCTTGCTACCACAATATTTGGCACTTGGTGTATTTTTCTACTGTGGTACTTGACATGCTTCACTAGAATTATTTTATTATTAAGCCTTTTCCTTTAATCTGTATGGTCTTAGAAGGTAGAAAACTTACACCTTTTATATTTGAAACTTAGTTTACTGACACTAAATAAATCAATGAAAGAATAATAATGTAATGATACAAATAAACCTCTTTCTCTCACCTTTTAAAAAAGAGAGCTGTGCAGGTACACCTTTTGTTGGCGAGCGAAGCAGGCTCCTTTAGGATGATATACTGAATAAAAGTGGGAAAATGTAAGTTCAACTAAATTTCTTGAGGTTTCAAAAGCATTTACAGTCTCAAAACCATAATGATGAAAGAAATACACATATGGGGTTCAAGGTTGTAATTGGTGCAAAACCATGGCCAACAGCTTTTTGCTTAAAATGGATATTGTAAATGTTTCAATCACTGTGAATCTAAGACATCAAAGGAGATTTTATCTGAAAGTGCTGCTTTCTAAACAGCTCAGTGAAATAATTTGTTTTTCTTTTTCAACAAAGTAGTGTCAAATTGCAGTGTAATAGCACAGCACGGAGACATCCCTGATAGCGAAAATATCCCCAAGGGTTGTGGAGTCAGAGCTCTAAGAGCCAGCAGATGACTAGCTCCTCTGAACCCGCTTCTCTTAGAGATCATGAAAAGAGTGCAAAGTGCAAACAAATTTTACAGTAAATGAAACACTTTCTGAAGCAGAATGGCAGAGCCTATTTGTATTTTATAAAAAAACAGAAAACAAAAAACAGGAAACTAGCCTTTTCTAACAAGGTGGCTTTTCCCCACGACTCTGACCACTGACCTGCAGAAAGCTCAGCTTCATCTTATTCTCTGTCTTTCAATTCATTATGTCTACTATTATATAGTCAGGTTCCTGTAAGTAGTTTTATCCATGCAGTTTTTTCAGCAGGATTATTGATTTTGTACGTTTAGAAATTTATCAGAGTGTTTGGTCAGAGATGGCTTAAGAATACCATTTCAAACTGGTTCAACATTTTAATGGAGTGCATTGTATAAAACATTAGTATTGTGAGATTTCAATATTTTGGGGAAACTTTTAGATAAAATGTAAACAGGTTCCTTTCTTAAAAATTTTTCTTCAGTTATTTAATATGATATGCTTTCCAAATAAATATCCAAGGGAGCAGAGCACATCTCTTTGAAAATTCAATGATGCAACCTTTTCCTTAAGAAGCAATTCCAGACAAAATATCTCATAGAGTATAAAAGAAATAATACTGTACCCATATAATCTTGCTTGGAAAACAAATACAAAAAGCATCTTATTTTTAAAATATCATACTGCTGATTTCATCTTGTTTCACCTTCTGTAATTTTTATTCAAATATGATACACATCACCTGATACACAGAGACACACATGATGCACTTTTCCCTTGTTCATTTCATTATTATTAATTTAATCAAACTAATTTTCCTGTCGATGTGTCCATAGACTTTTGGATTCACTTTTCATATGTTCTCAGCAATGAACTCACAATTATTCAGTGATCAGACATGAACTGCACTGTGCTGAACATTAGGAAATTTGTATGAATTTGTTTTTAATAGAGCTAGAAGTTAGGAAAAAAAGAAGAGGACGGACGATATTAATGGCTTTTATTGGGTGTTGATTCACTCTGTGCCTTGGCTATGCTAAGTGCATCACTTTTATGATCTCCTTTATTTTTCACAAGAACCCCAGGGTGAAGATACACTGTTACCTCCATGTCGTAGATGAGGAGAATTAAAATTCTGTGGGTTCGGTTATTTGATTGTGTCTTCTTAGCAAGCAGATTAGCAGGACTAGGAGTGAGATGAACTGATCCTGAAGTCCATCTTTCCTCGTGATCATTGGCTGTGTTGTGCCACGCCAGCCCCTATTAGGTAATGCTTAGAGGCCGGAGTGACTGATTTAGTACCTCAGCAGTGAGTGAGGTTTTGTAGATGTGTAAGTCTAACGGAAAACTGTAGAAGAGAAAAGAGCGGACGCCTGCTACCCAATTCATTGCAGTCATCCTTGGTATGAGGAAAGGAAACTCTCCTGAGTTGCCAGTTTTCTTTCATGCCCTGCCCATTAGAACTCCTTCACAGGTGTAGTAATGCCAGGATGGAGATGAGATGAACATAGAACCCCCATTCTGTGAGACTTGGGATGACCTTTTAATAACCTCAGCTGTCAGGCTCCTGGGACATTGCCAGCATGATGAAAGTACTAATTTTTCCATCCCTTCTATAAGGCTGCACCAGTGCACTTAGAGACTAAAGGAGTACTTCTTTCATCCCTGTGAGTGAAGAGGTAAAGCATGCATCCCAAACCATTCTAGAATTTTGATTATGGTTTTGACATATGACATATGACACATAGAAAAAAAATCAGACCAGCATTCAGAACACTTTATGCATACTTTCCAACAAAAATATACCAGTCATCTAACCATTCCAGAAGAGAAGTTGGTTTCTATGCAAATTGCTTGTATTTTTATGTTTTTCTCAAAGTTCAGGCTCTTTAAAAATATATAATCTCTCATTAGTCATAAATACTAAACATTCTCAAGCTCAATATCTTTAAATGTTATCTTTTGAAACCGGTTCTTCCCCAGTCTCAATTCTCTCTCTTTCAATTTGCTCACTGGAAAAATTCTCAAAATAGTACTATTGCTTCCACTGCCTTTTCTTCCAATCTCAACTTATCTTTGTTATTTTCCCTCCTACCAATTGGCTGAAAGTACAGCCTTTGAGAGCTAAATTCACCAACGACCTACTAATTAACAAATTCAATGGCCTCTTCTAAATCCTTACTCTACTAGACCTCTCTACAGCAATCAAAATCACAGATACTTGTTCCTTCTTGAAAAGCTCTTGTAACTGGAAGAAGAAAATGACTGTCTCTTCCCTGTAGAGAGATTTGGGAGAAGAATGGCCCTTGGCTAAGAATTTAATCAAGTACTTATAAGAAGTAATTTCAAAGCCTCCACCTGGTGTTAGTGTAGCTAAGGTACCAGGCTGTAAGAGATATATGGGTCAGCTGTAGCTCATTTATTATTCCAGGTAGACCTGAAATTACACATTTAAAAAGGGGGGTGGGAAGATGAAGGAAAGGAAGCAGCGTAGCATTGCATAATAATGAGACCGTTCTAACTCCATTACAGTTACGTCAACTTGTGAATAATGAGGCAAATGGGAAAACTCTCTTTTCTTATCTTTAGAGTTGGCACTGTTCAAGAAGACTGCATGTCACAGGTGCATATGTGAGAGTGAGAGAGATATTTTCAATATATCACAGTTGAAAAATGGGAGGAACAGAATGTTTGTGATGCCATCTGGCCTTTGGGAAACTACTGAAGGGTACAAGTTTAAGGTGCTCAAGGCCACTCCTGAGTTGCATGAAGGAAATCTATGAAAAATAGTCAATTTCTGAGTATTCTATTAAGGCTCACATGTTATTCGAACCTGAGTATGCCTAGGGTAATGACATGGAAGAAAATATTGCTAAACCTAGTGTAGACATCAACAAAGATGCCAAGTGTATTCAATTTGTGTATCTGTCTGTCTTCTTTTCAAAAATTGCTTGGAATGTAAGCATTTTGCCTTAGTCATCTTTTAATATTGCTCTCTCTCCCAGGGAGCTCTGATATTGTTTATATGGTAAGTGCTCAGGAAATATTTTAGAATTGAGTTGTTGAACTAAACATACACATACACATCTAGTAAGCTACGCATTCACCAAATTTTGATAATTTTGATAAATTTAATTATGTAAAATCTAATGAGTATAAAAAGTAGTAGTTAGTATGGAATTTATTAACTCCATAAAAATTATGTTATAATCTGGTATGGAGATATAGCAGAGATAGTACAGATAGCTTTTTAAAAGTTCAATTTATTTAAACCAAAGAAAACCCCAAAACCATTTACTGATTTCTTTTATTGCCACACCCCCACCTCTGTCATTCTTTCTATCTGTGAGCTTGGTTATTTATTTATTTTTAGATTCCACATGTGAGAGAGATAATATGTTATTTATCTGTCTCTGGTGTATTTCACCAGAGACTTAATTCCCTTGAGGTCTATTCATGTTGTTGCAAATGGCAAGATTTCATTCTCTTTTATGACTGAATATTCCATTGTGTGTGTGTGTGTGTGTGTGTGTGTGTGTGTGTTATCACACCTTTATTCATTCACGGATTGATGAATGTTTAAATTGTTTCCATATCTTGGCTTTTGTAAGTAATGCTACAGTGAACATGGGGTGCATATATCTTTTCAAGTTAGTGTTTTCCTTTTCTTTGGTAAATACTCAGAAGTGCTGGATCATATGGTAGTTCTATTTTTAGTTTTTTGAGGAACTTCCATATTGTTTTCCATCGTGGCTGTACCAATTTTCATTCCCACCAACAGCACATGAGTTTCCCCTTTTCTCCACATCCTCACCAACTTGTTATTTCTAGTCTTTTTGATAATAACCATTCTAACAGGTGTGAGGTGATATTTCAGTGTGGTGTTGATTTGCATTGTCCTGATGATGTAGAACATCTTTTCATGTACCTGTTGGTTGTCTGTATGTTCTCTTTGGGAAAATGTCTATTTAGATCTTCTGCCCATTTTTAATTGGGCTTTTTTGCTATTGCGTTACAAGAAGCAGGTAGTTTTGATGGTATTGATGGTAGAGAAAGTAGGACCTAAGCTAAAATCAATTAAGTGCTTCTAAAATGTCATACATTTTACATATGTCATATGAATAAATGATCTGAGCTATAGGTGTGCTAATTTTAATTTACCATTGAAGAAACCAAAATTTGAAAATGCTGAGTAACTAGCTCAGGGGAGACATATAAGCTTCAACTTTTTTGCAACTACCTATCGATCCACTCTGGCTGCAGAGAAATGTTGAAAAGAAACCTAAATCTCTATTCAGTAAGATTCCTCTGGATCAGCAATATCTACTTTAATCTCGGAAGAAGAGGTTTTTCATGGCCAAGAATTGTTATCATTACACAAGCCCAAAGTCAGAAGGAAAAATATAAGTGCATGGGCATGTTTATTTGTGGGTGTTGGGGGAGAGTTGAAAGAAAGGGCAGGTCAGGATTTGAGCTCAGATTTGTCCTACTCTTATGTACAATGCAATTTCCAACACACCATTAATTTAAATTTGAAATCTGAGAAAAGCATTAAGTTCTTGACAAATATATTATTAATGCGAGATGTCACTGAAAAACAAGACTCAGGAAAACAGTTCAAATTAAAAGTGTATTAAAGAAATAATGCCAACGAAAATGTATCAATAGGGCAGAAACTGGAAAAGAGTCAGCTCTCTACTTCCTTCATTCTTGGCTTGAGCCAGATTTTACTATTTTTTTTCCCTAGAGGTCTTTGTGCATTTGAGAATAAAAATAAATAAACACTTTGACATAGTACCACTACATAACCAAGAAAATAAAATCTCTCTTCCTGAGTTCAAATAGTCTTCCCCTTTCAGGCACTGGGTCATCCTTTTCAAAATTCAAGTTATATGTAAATTACTAATAAAGAGAAAAGATATTTAGTTCCATTAAATGCCCATCTATAAGCAAAGGTTTTACAAAATTAGATATATTTACTTCTGAGTTAAGTATGGCCTAAGAATGAGCATATTAATGAAATAAGAATACCAGCGAAGGTGAGGAAAATGAGGCAATGTAAATTTCCCCAATAATAGTGTTGTCTGTTTTAAACTAACAAAGCCATTGGCACTGTGGTTTTGCTTTCCAAATCTTGGACATTATTTGGCACGGAGTGCTAATGATTTGCCAAACTGGAAATGAGCATTCTAGACCACTCCTAGTTAAGTGAATTATGAAAGTGTAAAGACCAACCGACTAGTCATTTTCTTCATGGTGAACCTAGAAAATGTGAGCAGTGGATGAATTACGAGTTTGTTCTTTTCTACTTGCCCACTCCCTCCATTTTTTGTTTCCTTGCTCATTTGAACGTGGGTCAACCCCTCTGGAAAGTATTACCAGGAGGAACCCCTGCTAGTTGGATTCTGATTAAGTTTAAACAATGGAAAGAACCAGCATGAGATGAGAGGGCAGGAGTAAAGAGAGATTCTCCATTCTCCTTCGCTTTGGGGACGCACTGTGTCTGCACCTGCTTCTCTGTACAACTAGTGGCTGGGTAGGCCTTCCTTACTAGTTCAGGTTTCACTGAGGAATCCCTGAACATTATCTGTCTTTCTCCCTTCAAGTGTAAAGACAGTAATGACTCCCTGACATTGCTAGTACCGGATGCCACGCTATGCCTTATTTGCTCCCTTAACCCTGTCTACAACTTGTAAGCATTAACCAAATGGGGCAAATTTTATTTCCTTCCAGAAATGTCACCAATCCAAATTGTGTCCTTGGTGGTATGATTTTTTCTTTTTTAATGCTTACAAATTTGTTTTTATGCCCTGGGTGTCATACCTCTGTCCCACCCTGTGTCATTGGTTGTCAAGCACACGCTGTCCACTTTATCCTTCTCATTCTCTCATTCCTCCACTTTAAAAGTGGTTTTCTCTGGGAATTATTTAAACCTTATCTGTTTTACTGATCCATCACAGGGTTAAAATGAGTGACAATAGCTGATAATAGATCAAAGTGCTTCCTCCCAGGTAATATCCTTGTATTTCTACTGGGCAGTGGTGATGTGCTGGGAAGAGACCTGCAACTGAACGAAGATCAGCACCTGAGCTACCCTGGATTATTTCATATTACAAGGATCTATTAAACACCTATTCTTCTATGTCAAGGACAGGCTCTTATTGATCTGAGACATCAAAAATAATTCATCACCATAACTCGAAGGATATATAGCAGAATAAGGTTGTTGGGAAGATAAAGCAAGTAGTTTCTAAAGACTCAAAAAAACCCTTTGAGATCTAATTAATGAATTAAATATAATTGCAAGATACAAAATCAGCATGCAAAAGCCTGGCATTTCTGTGCACAAACAACAAACAATCTGAAAAAGGCAAATAAGAAAACAATCCCATTTATAACAGCAATGAAAAGAATAAAATACACTAGAATAGACTTAACTGGTGAAAGACATTACTGAAAATTATAAATATTGATGAAGGAATTAAAGAAGACAGGTAAGTAGAAAGACATGCTATCTTCATGAATTGGATGATTAATAGTTAAAATGTATACGCCACCTTAAACAATCTAGAAATTCAATACAATCCACATCAAAATTTCAGTGGCATTCTTTACAGAAATAGAGAAAATAGCCCTAAAATTGATGTGGAACCACCAAAGGACCCAAATAACCAAAGCAATCTTGAACAAGAATAAAGCAGGAAGTATCACACTTCTGATTTCAAAATATATTGCAAAGCTAAGTAATAAAAACAGTATGATCCTGGGGAGGTTGGGGGAGAAACCAGACATACTCCAGAATAGACAGCCCAGAAATAAATCCTTGCATTTACTTTGAACTGATCTTCAACAAGTGTGTCAAGAACACACAATGTGAAAAGGATAGTCTCTTCAGTAAATGGTGCTGGGAAAACTGGATATTCACATGCAGAAAAATGAAATTGCATCCTTATTTCATACCATGTACAAAAATCAACTCAGATGAAAGACTTTAATGTAAGACCTGAAACCATAAAACAGTTAGGAAAAACATATAAGGGAAATGCTTCTTGGTGTTGGTCGGGGCAATGATTTTTTGGGTGTGAACCCAAAAACGCAGGCAACAAAAGCAAACATAGGTAAATGGGACCATATCAAAGTAAAACGCTTCTGCACATCAAAGAAACCATCATCAGAATGAAAGGCATATGGAATGGGAGAAAATTTGCAAACCATACATCTCATAAGGGCTTAATATCCAAAATATATAAATAACTCACAAAACCCAATAGTTAAAAAAAACAAATAACAAAATTTAAAAATGGGTCATGGACCTGAATAGACATTTTTCAAAAGAAGACTTACAAATGGCTGCTAAATACGTAAAATGGTGCTCATCCTTACTATCATTGTTAGAAGTATAGATCTTAAGTGCTTCCGTCCACAGGGGGGAGAAAAGGTAACCATGTGAGCGATGGATTGTTATTTAGCTTGGTTGTGGTGAACATTTCACAATGCATACCTATGTTGAAACATCAAATTGTACACCTAAATATATATATATTTTTTTGTCAGTTATACCTCAGTAAAGCTGGAAAGAGGAGCTTTTGATTTTGTTTTATTCTCTTCCTTCTGTATCAGGCTTCTTTTCTTTTTATTTCCTTTTATTACCGTTCAGTGATTTTTTTTTCTTGAAGGGGTTGACTAATACAATTTATAACATAGTGCCTGTTACTTAGTCATTACGTAAATATAAAATTGAATTACATTTTCTACAGCTTGTTTTAAGTTAAAGATTATATGTTCTAAGTCCTTCCTAAAATGAAATTCTCAGGACCAACTGTTTATTTGTAGCACTTTTAAATGTATTCATAGATTGACACCATATGTTCAAATTGTATTCCCTTTAGATAAAGTAATAAACCTTGCTGTTATCTCTGGAATTACCCAAGAAATTTGGGGAAAACTGAAAGGTACATTCATTTCATCACCAAAACAATTGAATGTTTAATCAAATTTCAGTATTTATTAAAATGTTTGCATCATGCAGACATAATCAAATAAATCATTTTTGGGGGGCAGTGACTGTATTTGGAAAATAACAAAGAATAAATTGTACAATGTTCTATTTTGACTTTTAAGAGTTTATACAGCTTTTAAATTCCTACTCCCTAATTTCTAGGGTGATTTTACACATTGGGCATACTGCATTTCTATCTCAAAATAATTTTGAAGAGAAAGAAAAGATACACATAAATCGTGAGTTAATATAAAATGGTGTTGTTTTATTAATACTGAAGATGTTTTTATATGTTCCCTCCAACATAGCTGAATATCAATGCATAATTCTGCTCTGTGTCAGATGGTGTTTCCTTATATCATAAGATTCCATTGTTCTTGAATCAGTGGACTCTTTTTGTTTTTGGGTGGAAAACAAATTAATCACATTTTACCTACTTTGTTGTAGTTTTTTTTTTTGCTATGTCATTGATAGTTGATAGTGAAATAGTTAAGTAAATACAAAGTTTCTAAGAAGCAGCACTGAAGTGCATATGATCTAACATAATGTGCTTCACAGAAACTAGAAATTGGATTAATCCTGCTTGCTCATGCTTGAAGCATAGAAAATTGCTAAAAGGCAGATGGATGAAGAGCAAAAATCTAAAAATAAAATTCCCAGTGGAAATGAGGATTTTCACAGTTCAGATTGGTTTCTTCTAGGATTTAAGTCTTGGACACAGAAGAAAACCTTACAAGCTGGCCATTTAAGAATATTTTATCATATATGTATATATATTTACATACATTAATTTATACATTTAAGTTGCATATGTGTATGGAGGGAGACAGAGACTCAGTGGAAATCGGAAAGATTTCATAAACTGAGAAACAAGGAAATTAAAACTATTTTTCATTTGTAGAAAAGTGTCATTTATTCATCTCACCTATGATTTGATTTATAGACTCCTATCAGTAGACTTTCAAAATTTAACCTAGTGTTATTTTAATTAAAAAATACAGTGAACATTGGCATTTTTTGTCCTATTTAATAAGATCTAGATGGTAGATATATTCTTCTTATGGTTTATACTTATTAACTCTGGAAAGCAGGTGTCTAACTGCTGCAATTATAATATCTGCAGATAAATCAGCTCGACTGTATGTAATGTGATAAATTATCACTGTGATTCTGAAAAGTGGATGAATTCTGAATTAAAATTTATCTAAAAATATTGCATTGTGCATAGCATTGAAATAAAATCCTAACCAGAAAATGTGTTAAGTAATCAGATTAAACATAAATGTTTTACCATAAGGGAAACACCAGGCATTCCTTGTTTTATTGCATTTCACAGACGCTGCATTTTTTACAAATTGAAGGCTTGTGTAAATCCTGCATTTAGCAAATCTATCAGTGCCATTTTTCCAACAGCATTTGCTCACTTTGTGTCTGTGTGCCACATTTGGGTAATTCTTGCACTATTTCAAACTTTTTCTTATTGTTACAGTTGGTGATCTGTGATCAGTGATCTCTGACATTACTGGGGTGTCAGAAACCACGCCCACTTAAGAGGGTATACTTAACAGATACATGATTTGTCTGTTCTGACTGCTACCCCCACCAGCCATTCCCACCTGTCTCCCTCTCCTTAGGGCTCCCTATTCCCTGAGACACAACAATGTTGACATTAGGCCAATTAATAACCCTATAAAGGCCTCTAACTATTCAAGTGAGAGGAGGAGCCCTGAGTCTCTCATTGGGTCTCTCACTAAATAGAGCTGGGCCTCTTACAGCCAGGCAGTCAGCCACGTTGTGAATGCAGAAGCGAAGTTCTTCAAGGAATAAAAAGTGCTACTCCAGTGGACAGATGAACAAGAAAGAAAAGCAGCCTTTTTGCTGATATGGAGGAAGTCTTAGTGGTCTGGATAAAAGATGAAACCAGCCACAGCATTCTCTCAGCCAGAGCCGAAACCAGAGCAGGGCCCTAACTCTCTTCCGCTGTCTGGGCTGAGAGAGGGGAGGAAGCTGCAGAAGAAAAGTTGGAAGATAATGGAGGCTGGTTCATGAGGTTTAAGGAAAGAAGCCATCTCCATAATACAAAAGCACTAATGTAGATTTACAATTCAGATTTTCAGTGTAGATGAAACATTCTTTTATTGTAAGAAGATGTCAGCTAGGACTTTCCTAGCTAGAGAGCAGACATCAGTGCCTGGCCTCAAAGTTTCAAAGGGCTGGCTGACTCTCTTGTTAGGTTCTAAGGCAGCTGGTGACTTAAGTTCAAGCCAGTTGCTCATTTATCATCCCCCAGAATCATAGGGTCCTTAAGAATTATTCTCAGTCTACTCTGCCTGTGTTCTATAAATGGAACAACAAAGCCTGGATGACAGCATATCTGTTTATAATCACGTTTACTAAGTATTTTAATCCCACTATTGAGACCTACTACTCAGAAAAAAAAACATTCCTATCAAAATATTATTGCTCAAGTTCTCCAAAAAAGAAATACAGATGGCCAACAGACACATGAAAAGATGCTCCACATCATTAATTATCAGAGAAATGCAAATTAAAACTACAATAAGGTATCACCTCACACCAGTAAGGATGGCTGCCATCCAAAAGACAAACAACAACAAATGTTGGCGAGGCTGTGGAGAAAGGGGAACCCTCCTACACTGCTGGTGAGAATGTAAATTAGTTCAACCATTGTGGAAAGCAGTATGGAGGTTCATCAAAATGCTCAAAACAGACTTACCATTTGATCCAGGAATTCCACTCCTAGGAATTTACCCTAAGAACGCAGCAATCAAGTTTGAGAAAGACAGATGCACCCCTATGTTTATCGCAGCACTATTTACAATAGCCAAGAATTGGAAGCAACCTAAATGTCCATCGGTAGATGAATGGATAAAGAAGATGTGGTACATATATACAATGGAATACTACTCAGGCATAAGAAGAGGGCAAATCCTACCATTTGCAGCAACATGGATGGAGCTGGAGGGTATTATGCTCAGTGAAATAAGCCAAGCAGAGAAAGAGAAATACCAAATGATTTCACTCATCTGTGGAGTATAAGAACAAAGGAAAACCTGAAGGAACAAAACAGCAGCGGAAACACAGAACCCAAGAATGGACTAACAGGTATCAAAGGGAAAGGGACTGGGGAGGATGGGTAGGTAGGGAGGGATATGGGGTGGGGAAGAAGAAGGAGGGTATTAAGATTAGCATGCATAGGGGTGGGTGGGAGAAAGGGGAGGGCTGTACAACACAGAGAAGACAAGTAGTGATTCTACAACATTTTGCTATGCTGATGGACAGTGACTGTAAAGGTGTTTATAGGGGGGACCTGGTATAGGGGAGAGCCTAGTAAACATAATATTCTTCATGTAAGTGTAGATTAAAGATAACAAGAAAAAAAAAAGAAAGAAAGGGAAGGGGGATTACTCCCTGATAGGATAAAACTAACTGTAAATCAACGATTAATGCATGCTTTAAATATCCTTTATTTTGATCAATTAAAGGGTGTCAGATGATCGGCTATGGAGGTACACTTTTCTGATAATATTCCTTTCTCTTAAAAAAAAAAAAAGCAGTTCCTGTGTGGTGACCTCCAATGAGTTCTACACAGTGGTATAAAGGGCATATCAAAGTGTGGGCAAAGGGTATGTTTGTGTTTATACAGAGGATCAAAGCCTAATTTGGCTACCCAGAAAATGAACTAAGATACGATATGAAGAAGAACTTCCAACATCAGCACTCTCTGGAAGAGTCATACCAGAAGATGATCATCAAAAAACCTCAACAAAGATCCAGGCGATGCTGCAGATGTAGCTGCATTCATCCCACCAGTTCCTGGACTTGCCATTGGAATGAAGAAGGAGATATCTAAGCTGGCCTGTGCATTCAGTAAAACAACAAATTTGACTGGATCTATACTGTTGGAACTCAACCAAGTTGTAGCGCTCCAAAATCTTACAACTACAGACTATCTACTGTTAAAAGAACATATGGGATGTGAACAGTTCCCAGGAATGGGTTGTTTTAATTTGTCTGATTTCTCCCAGACTGTTCAAGTACAGTTGGACAATATCCATTATATCATAGACAAATTTTCACAAATGCCTAGGGTGCCTAACTGGTTTTCTTGGCTTCACTGGAGATGGCTGGTAATTATAGATCTGCTTTGTTTATATAACTATATTCCTATTATGTTAATGTGTGTGTGCAATTTAATTAGTAGTTTAAAACCTATACATGCTTAAGTTACTCTACAAGAAGATATGTCAAAGAAATAATCAATCTTCCCTTGTTTTCTTCCATCTGCTACCTGTATAGCTTTTCTTCTTCCTTCCTAATTACAGCCCTTAAATAGAATTCGTGCCTCATATTAAATTCACTGAGTATCATAATTCCTCCAAGTGGTAAAGATGCGTCAAGACAAATGCTGGGCATAGAAGCCACAGGGCATAAATCTGCAAAGAAGTAAAAAGCTAACTTTTTCAAACAATATGGCTTCTCTCTCACTTACCAACTTTACATTTCCCTGTATGGCCCGGAAGATGACTGGTTAGCCAGAGATGAGTAAGATTCCTCAAGGGAGGAACAACCTAAGACAGGCACAGTCACAGGGGGGCCATCAGGTGAGAAATTGGGGATCAACAGAGGTGAGGCTTAGAACCTCACCCCCCCTGCTTTGAGAGAAATCTTCTGCATCCGTGGATGTATTATTGCCCTTGTCTAGCTTGGACTAACACATAATCTACAGGCACACACCTGATCATCTACATTTGCTCTCTTACAACACCAAACTATGTTTTCTACCTTTATCTTGCATCTACCTACCACTTCAGCATTTTATTAAAAAGAAATAATAATAATAAAGGGAGAAATGTGGGATTCACATATAAATCAAGTATAAAAATCAAATGAATATTCATATTTGAACTGATTGTTTATAGTTCATAATGCATGATCAAAACCGAAAGTTTTTGTGATGACTGCCCTTGTACTGTTCACCATGTAAGAACTTATTCACTATGTAAGAATTTGTTCACCATGTAAGAACTTGTTCATTATGCTTCAGAAGATTGGAGAGTGATGAGAATTAGGCTGGGGTGGATTAATGATTGTGCATTGAGCATTGACTCCCCTATACAGAATTTTATTGTTGCTAACACCATTTGATCAATAAATATGAGAGTTGCCCTCTCAAAAAAGAAAATATTACTGTTCATTGATAATTCACATGACCACCCATGAGGTCTGACGGAGATGAACAGTGAGATTCATGTTTGCATGTCTGGTATGTGTGCTAACACATCCATTCTGCAGCTCATGGATCAAGGGGTAATTCTGAATTTCAAATCAATATATGTAATATTTGGAATATTACATAAACTTAGTTGATAAAGCAACAGCAGGGTTTGAGAGTATTGACTCCAATTTTGAAAGAAGTTCTCCTGTGAGTAATTTGCTGTCAAACAGTATCACATGTTAGAAATTGTTTGTGAAAAGAAGAGTGAATTGATGCAAGAAACTTCACTGTTGGTTTATTTTAAAAAATTGCCGCAGCCACCCACCCTTCAGCAATCACTACTCTGATCAGTCAGCAGCCATCAGCATGCATGCAAGACCCTCCACCAGCAAAAAAGATAATTCACTGGAAGTTCACATGTTGGGTAGCATTTTTTAGCAATAAAGTTGTTGAAAATTTTAGCAATAAAATTTTTAAGGTGTGTACACTGGTTTTTTTTTTAGACATAATGCTATTGCACACCTAATAGACTGTTGTATAGAATAAATGTAACTTTTATGGACTCTGAAAAACAAAAAAAGATTGACTTGCTGTGTTGAAGGACCCACTTTATTTCAGTGGTCTGCAGCTGAGCCTACAATGTCTCTGAGAGCCTGTATATAAAACTAAAGGTTTTTGTTGTTAGTGTAATCACATATTATTTAGTAATTTAGTTTAATTCAAGGTACTGAATATGCCCAGTTATTAAAAATGCATTATTATGCTTTCTCTGTTTAATTCTAGAAATTCTGCTTAAATGATAGTAGTTAATCATTTACTTGTAACATTTACCTCAATTATCTAATTATCTTTAGTGAGAAAGAAGTAAATGTTTACAAATAGTACTCTGTCTCTTCCATTACCAACCTGAACCCACTTCAAGTACAAAAACAATTCAGTAAATTTATGATCATTATTTTATAATGGCTTTATTTCAATAAACCTTAAATACATGGACTACAATATCAATACAAACTTTTTATTCTGAAAGGGATTCTTAGACTCTATTTAATGACACTTCTCTATTAGACTTAAATGGAGGAGTTAAACAACTTGTAAGAGGTTAGTCTTTTTTCTCTCAAAACTTAAGAAGTTTGACCATACTGACTTATTTTCTGCTTGTCAGCCCAATGGTTCTATAAAGTAGCTTTAAGGAAGATCATAAAGTGATTTTTTTTTCGTTAGGCTTCAAAGAAAAAAGCTCTGGAGTGACCCAGTGGTGGAATAAAGCTTTGAAGACTGGAGAGAGTACAGGCTTGTCAAAAGACTGCTCCTCCAGTCCCAGCCTCATCGTGGATTTGCTCAGTGACCTTCACTGTTATCCAGCACCTTAACTGTAAATGGAAAGGATCGATCATCTCCCAAGGCCCTTCTTCTCAGGCTATAAATACATTTTTAGAGAAAGGATTGTGGCAGTTGTTTTTCATCTTCACTAATAACAGGGCAAAAATATAAAAGACAAAGAGAAAAAAAATAAAAGAGAAATTGATTTACTTTTCAGGAAAGTTTTAGTAGATCAAGAAAAGATAAGAACTTGAATGAAGCCTACAACTCAGTGATGGCCATGGCCCAATTTTATAGACGATTGATGGCATAGTGGTAAATCCTTTGGTATGAATATAAATCATTTAAAACAGTAAAAAATGCCCATCAAAAAAGAGTTTAGAATCAAGTTAGTTTCGTCATAGACACATATGAAAGAGAATTCGCATTTCAAATTTTATGAAAATAATATACAAGCATAACATGCAAAATGACAAATATTGGAGAGGAATTATCTTTCATATGAACATTATGAATTCATTAGAGAATTTCTGGAGATAATCCAGTTTGTTCTCAAGTCCTGCCATCAGTCTCCACATACCAAAGAATGAAAGCTGTACACCAATAAATATATCCCAATGAGAATATAGGCCATGTTCAGAGTGTCTCCCCATTTAAAATATTTACATGATTTTCTTCCTCATTCTAACATCTGCTAAAGTTGTCACTCTCCTAAACATAGAACTAATAATAAATTAGAGTATAGAACTATAATTTAATTGTTAAGCATTCCACTAGCAATGAAAATAAACATCTTATTCTTTTCTTAGGAATTCTCATGTCTCTCTCATTTTTGGAAGTGGATGTAATTCTGCTTGAGCAAAAAGTATTTTAAACAGGAAAAAATAGAGTAGATTATAAAGCTGTAAACAGAAGTGTTTTAGAATAGCCATTGCGTTCAAGAGAAACCATTTTAATTATGAAAATAAAACACAGAGAACTTTACATCTAAGAAGAAAAAGACCTTAATTACATACATTTGAAAACTCTTGTGATTGTGAATGTACTAGGGTGTTTCATTGAGTATGATTATTCTAAGACTATTTCCTTTAGTTTGATTGAAGTTTACAGTAAATAACATAAAATTTTCAAAGAAAATTAGTAGTCTTATTTCATAAAATAGTCATATATTTAAAAATGTTTTTAAGATAATTATCAGTAACTGTCTCTAAGATTTAAAAATTTATTATAAATTATTGCTAATTTTTGCTAAGATAAATATTGTGATTCTGTAACTATTTTACCTGAATCTAATTTAGATCTATTTTTATTATTTTGGATTCCTGTATTTTGTTCATCCAAAGTTCTGAAAGACATTTATGAAATCTCACAAGTATAAATTATTAATGGAAAGAAAATACCCCAATATACTATAATTGCCTACTTCAGAATCATTACTTACAGTGTTTTACATATTTGAAATGTCTTATGGGTAGTATTTCTACTTTTGCTGATTTGAAGGAATAAAATAGTGCCTTCCACTTAACCAAAACCAAAATTTCCTTTAAACTTGGTCGTTAGAACACAGGTACATAACCAGGAATAAAGGAAGCTGGACTGCTGGGGTGGGGGGCACTGAGTATCCCACAGCTTACATACTTAAAGGGAGAGTGCTGCAACTGCCTTCAGATATATGCATTTTCGAATTGTTCATAAAATTAAGATTATTGATTGAAGTAGCTTGGTTAGAAGGGACAGTAGATTAGAAGCCTCACGTGGCATCAGTCAGGCTGCACGGAAAGAACACTGCAGGTATAACCTGGGATTCTAATCCTTTAATGTTCCCTGGAAGAATAAGAATTCTATAGACAATCAACAAACAAACAAACAAACAAACAAAACCCAAAGCTTAGGGGATCTAATGCAGGAAGAACATAATTTATGTCATATAAGGCCTGGGAGCATCACTGTAAGTCTGCTCTAGATATTGTCAGAGACTAAGCAAGTGCCTTTGGGAATGTTTGTTAGGAAGTGTTTGGAAATGTTTCTTTTATACTTAGTCAAAAACAAATATTTCTGAGGAATGAGATATAAAAAAGCACATACATGAAAAACTTTTTTCCTCAAGTACTACAAAAGGATAGATGCATGAGGTACAATCATAATTTGCAAGCTGGATATAATATTTTTGTTTAATACTAATAAAATAAGGCCCAATTACAGTAATGGTTTATAGTCTGATAAGATAATATAAACAGAAATAAATTCAAATAAGTAAAGGATAAGCATTCTGAAAATAAATGAATGCATGGCATTCTAAAGTGTATGTCAGGTTCAACATAACAGTTAGTAGTATAAAGTGAAACAAATAATTTATCATTCTGTTCTTATACCAATACCACACAGCCTTGATTGTTATAATTTGTAGTATATATATATATATGTATGTATATATATATCATACGTATACCTCTGGAATGACGGTAAGAACTCCGTGAACTCACTTTCTCTTCTTAAAACAATGAAAATATGAGCAAAACAACTAAAATGAACCATTTCAGACATATTTATGAAGACATGTTCTTTTAATTCTTCAGTGGTGCTAATGAATCTTGGTTCCATATTTTCTCAGTTTCTCTAGGAGAGTTTAAGGCCATTACAGTTGCTATTAGGGAGCAGTAAAATAGATACATCTCCTGAAAAAGCTACTATTTACTTTATTGAACTACATTTTCAGGTGATGGTACCTTGGTGGGTCATCTTAGTACATCGTAACTTCAACTTAGAGTTCTAACAACCCAAACTGAGCAGGGTCTGTAGAGATTATTCAGCTCAGAGGAACTGGCTCAAACTAACGCATCTGAAGAAATGGGTAAACTGCAATGCAAATATTGCTGTAACTTACATTGATCAATATAACTTACTAAGGAGCCTGAATATTCAGATCATGAATGGAGCTTGTGAATTTCCTAAAGACATATCCAAAAATAGTAATTATAATGCTGTTTGGTTACTAAGAAAAATAGAAACTCTTCACAATATTAAAAAATAAAGGTTATATCACATTTTGTGGCTAGGGATTGTACTTAAATTTTTCTATGTTTTATCCTGCTTTAGCTTCCCAAATCTTCACATAGTGTTAGTCATAATTATTGCCACTTTTAGAAAAAGAGAACCAAAGAGGCAGATTACAAATTTTTTCCTATGTAATTAGATATTTGATAGCCTACAAGTGATGGAAACTCTTATTTATCTTTCTTTGGCTAACAAGTATCCACTTTATAATTAGTTGTTTCTAAAAGACTGCCTGGCAAGTATAGACTGACTTACATCAGGGAAACCTGTCTCCTACTACAGCCTTTCTCCATTCATATTCTCTCAACCCTAAAGCACCCATCTTTGTATATTTCTAGATCTCAGTCTCTGGCACCATCATCAAACAAGACAGAAACTGTGGAGCCCTTCTTGAAAACTTTTTCTCCCTTATAATAATGCTATGTCTAAAAAAATCAAAAACTTTAAATTATACTTTCTAGCTTTTTTTTTTGTTCATGTACCTTACATTCATCTTTATTACTACTACACAAGTATAGGCCTTCAACAACCCTTTTGTGCTCACCTTATCAATCCTGTAATTGGTTTTTCCCCAAGCATCTTTGACCTGTTGAATCCACCTTTCATATTGCCAAGCACATGATGGAGATTCAAAATGTATTCATTGAATAAATGAATGAAGGAATGAATACCAAAGAAAAGGAAGAGAATGAGGTAGATAGAGAAAGGAAGAAATGCTGCAGCCCTAGTGTGGGCATGCCAAGACCAAAGCACAGGGAAAATAATGGCATGATATTTTCACAGAAGTGCTACTGGGGTTAAAAATATTAAAATGAGTTCTTGTTAGCTATAATAGCTTTCAAACTCAAAATTATCTTTAAAGAAAGTATATATCATATTAAATCAAACAATGTGACTTAAGATGAATATAAATATGATAAACCATGTAATAGAGGATATTCCTTAATTTGCATTTGCTATGATGTCACATGAGCCCAAAAGTCAAGTTGCAAAAAACCATCTATTCAGTCCTTTAACATGTATGTGCAGAGTATCACCTGGAGGCTGACAGTGATCTGTCACATTATCCCATTAGTTCCTTTCAGGTACAACTGGGAGAAAAAAAGATACCTTTAGCAATTTAGCATTAAATGTTAGTACTCTAAGTATAAAATCACTGTTTCAAGAGGTTCATATTAAATTGAATAAGAGGACTGGAAAATAAAGTGAAGGATATTTTTCAGAAAATAGGACCACAGTAACAACAAATTTTTTTTCTTAGTTTTATTTTGGTATCATTAATCTACAATTACATGAAGGACATTATGTTTACTAGGCTCCCCCCTTCACCAAGTCCCCCTGACATACCCGTTCACAGTCACTCCATCAACATAGTATGATGCTGTAAAATCACTACTTGTCTTCTCTGTGTTGCACAGCCCTCCCCGTGCCCCCACCACACTATACATGCTAATCTTAATGCCCCTTTTCTTTTTTCCCGCCCTTATCCCTCCCTTCCCACTCTTCCTCCCAAGTCCCTTTCCCTTTGGTAACTGTTAGTCCGTTCTTGGGTTCTGTGCTTCTGCTGCTGTTTTGTTCCTTCAGTTTTCTTTTATTCTTAAACTCCACATATGAGTGAAATCATTTGGTACTTGTCTTTCTCTGCCTGGCTTATTTCACTGAGCATAATATCCTCTAGCTCCATCCATGTTGTTGAAAATGGTAGGATCTATTTTTTTTCTTATAGCTGAGTAATATTCCATTGTGTATATGTACCACATCTTCTTTCTTCATTCATTTACTGATGGACATTTAGGTTGCTTCCATATCTTGGCTATTGTAAACAGTGCAGCAATAAACATAGGGGTGCATCTGTCTTTTTCAAACTGGAGTGCTGCATTCTTGGGGTAAATTCCTAGAAGTGGAATTCCTGGGTCAAATGGTATTTCTATTTTGAGCATTTTGAGGAACCTCCATACTGCTTTCCACAATGGTTGAACTAATTTACATTCCCACCAGCAGTGTAGGAGGGTTCCCCTTTCTCCACAACCTCACCAACATTTGTTGTTGTTTGTCTCTTGGATGGTAGCCATCCTTACTGGTGTGAGATGATATCTCATTGTGGTTTTAATTTGCATTTTGCTGATGAGAAGCGATGTGGAGCATCTTTTCATGTGTCTGCTGGTCATCTGAATTTCTTCTTTAGAGAACTGTCTATTCAGCTCCTCTGCCTATTTTTTAATTGGATTATTTGCTTTTTGTTTGTTGAGGTATGTGAGCTCTTTATATATTTTGGATGTCAAACCTTTATTGGATCTGTTATTTATGAATATGTTCTTCCATACTGTAGGATACCTTTTTGTTCTATTGATGGTGTCCTTTGCTGTACAGAAGCTTTTCAGCTTGATATAGCCCCATTTGTTCATTTTTGCTTTTGTTTCCCTTGCTCGGGGAGATATGTTCAAGAAGAGGTCACTCATGTTTATGTCTAAGAGATTTTTGCCTATGCTTTTTTCTAACAGTTTTAGGGTTTCATGACTTACATTCAAGTCTTTGATCCATTTCAAATTTACTTTTGTGTATGGGGTTAGGCAGTGATCCAGTTTCATTCTCTTACATGTAGCTGTCCAGTTTTGCCAGCACAATCTGTTGAAGAGACTGCCATTTCCCCATTGTATTTCCATGGCCCCTTTATCAAATATTAGTTGACCATATATGTTTGGGTTAATGTTTGGGGTCTCTGTTCTGTTCCAGTGGTCTATGGCTCTGTTCTTGTGCTAGTACCAAATTGTCTTGATTACTGTGGCTTTGCAGTAGAGCTTGAAGTTGGGGAATGAGATCCCCCCCCACCCCACTTTATTATTCCTTCTCAGGATTGCTTTAACTATTCGGGGTCTTTGGTGTTTCCTTATGAATTGTTGAACTATTTGTTCCTGTTCATTGAAGAATGCTGTTGGTAGCTTGATAGAGATTGCATCAAATCTGTATATTGCTTTGGGCAGGATGGCCATTTTGATGATATTAATTCTTTTGAGTCAGGAGCATGGGATGAGTTTCATTTGTTAGTGACCTCTTTAATTTCTCTTTAGAGTGTCTTATAGTTTTCAGGGTATAGGTCTTTCACTTCCTTGGTTAGGTTTATTCCTAGGTATTTTATTCTTTTTGATGCTATTGTGAATGGAATTGTTTTCCTGATTTCTCTTTCTATTGGTTCATTGTTAGTGTATAGGAAAGCCACAGATTTCTGTGTGTTAATTCTGTATCCTGCAACTTTGCTGAATTCCGATATTAGCTCTAGTAGTTTCAGAGTGGAGTCTTAAGGGTTTTTATGTACAATATCATGTCATCTGCAAATAGTGACAGTTTAACTTCTTCTTTACCAATCTGGATTCCTTGTATTACTTTGTTTTGTCTAATTGCCATGGGTAGGACCTCCAGTACTATGTTGAATAACAGTGGGGAGAGTGGGGATCCGTGTCTTGTTCCCGATCTCAGAGGAAAAGCTTTCAGCTTCTCGCTGTTCAGTATGATGTTGGCTGTGGGTTTATCATATATGGCCTTTATTATGTTGAGGTACTTGCCCTCTATACCCATTTTGTTGAGAGTTTTTATCATGAATGGATGTTGAATTTTGTCTAATGCTTTTTCAGAATCTATGGAGATGATCATGTGGTTTTTGTCTTTCTTTTTGTTGATGTGGTGGATGATGTTGATGGATTTTCAAATGTTGTACCAACCTTGCATCCCTGGGCTGAATCCCACTTGGTCATGGTGTATGATCCTTTTGATGTATTTTTCAATTCGGTTTGCTAACATTTTGTTGAGTATTTTTACGTCTACGTTCATCAGGAATATTGGTCTGTAGTTTCCTTTTTTGGTGGGGTCTTTGCCTGGTTTTGGTATTAGGGTGATGTTGGCTTCATAGAATGAGTTTGGGAGTATTCCCTCCTCTTCTCTTTTTTGGAAAACTTTAAGGAGAATGGATATTATGTCTTCTCTGTATGTCTGATAAAATTCCGAGGTAAATCCATCTGGCCCGGGGGTTTTGTTTTGGTAATTTTTTGATTACTGCTTCAATTTTGTTGCTGGTAATTGGTCTGTTTAGATTTTCTGTTTCTTTCTGGGTCAGTCTTGGAAGGTTGTATTTTTCTAGGAAGTTGTCCATTTCTCCTAGGTTTCCCAGCTTGTTGGCATATAGGTTTTCATAGTACTCTCTAATAATTCTTTGTATTTCTGTGGGGCCCGTTGTAATTTTTCCTTTCTCGTTTCTGATTCTGTTGGTGTGTGTTGACTCTCTTTTCCTCTTAATAAGTCTGGCTAGAGGCTTATCTATTCTCTTTATTTTCTCGAAGAACCAGCTGTTGGTTTCATTCATTTTTGCTATTGTTTTATTCTTCTCAATTTTACTTATTTCTTCTCTGATCTTTATTATTTCCCTCCTTCTGCTGACCTTAGGCCTCATTTGTTCTTCTTTTTCCAATTTCGGTAATTGTGACATTAGACCATTCATTTGGGATTGTTCTTCCTTCTTTAAATATGCCTGGGTTGCTGTATACTTTCCTCTTAAGACTGCTTTTGCTGTATCCCATAGTAGTTGGGCCTTCGTGTGTTGTTGTCATTTGTTCCCATATATTGCTGGATCTCCATTTTAATTTGGTTATTGATCCATTGATTATTTAGGAGCATGTTGTTAAGCCTTCATGTGTTTGTGAGCCTTTTTGCTTTCTTTGTACAATTTATTTCTAGTTTTATGCCTTTGTGGTCAGAAAAGTTGGTTGGTAGGATTTCAATCTTTTGGAATTTACTGAGGCTCTTTTTGTGGCCTAGTATGTGGTCTATTCTGGAGAATGTTCCATGTGCACTTGAGAAGAATGTTTATCCTGTTGCTTTTGGATGTAGAGTTCTATAGATGTCTATTAGGTCCATCTGTTCTAGTGTGTTGTTCAGTGCCTCTGTGTCCTTACTTTCTGTCTGGTGGATCTGTCCTTTGGAGTGAGTGGTGTGTTGAAGTCTCCCAAAATGAATGTATTGCATTCTATTTCCTCTTTTAATTCTGTTAGTATTTGCTTCACATATGTTGGTGCTCCTGTATTGGGTGCATATATATTTATAATGTTGGTAATATCCTCTTGTTGGATTGAGCCCTTTATCATTATGTAATGTCCTTCTTTTTCTTTTGTTACTTTCTTTATTTTGAAGTCTGTTTTGTCTGATACCAGAATTGCAACACCTGCTTTCTTCTCTCTGTTGTTTGCATGAAATACCTTTTTCCATCCCTTGACTTTAAGTCTGTGCATGTCTTTGGGTTTTAGGTGAGTCTCTTGTAAGCAGCATATGGATGGATCTTGCTTTTTTATCCATTCTATTACTCTGTGTCTTTTGATTGGTGCATTCAGTCCATTTACATTTAGGGTGATTATTGAAAGGTATGTACTTATTGCCATTGCAGGCTTTAAGTTTGTGGTTACCAAATGTTCAGGGTTAGCTTCTTTACTATCTTACTGTTCTAACTTAACTCACTTGTTGAGCTATTATAAACATGGTCTGATGATTCTTTATTTCTCTCCCTTCTTATTCCTCCTCCTCCCTTCTTCATATGTTGGGTGTTTTGTTCTGTGCTCTTTTGAGGAGTGCTCCCATCTAGAGCAGTCCCTGTAAGATGCCCTGTAGAGGTGGTTTGTGGGAGGCAAATTCCCTCAACTTTTGCTTGTCTGGAAATTGTTTAATCCCTCCTTAATATTTATATGATAATCGTGCTTGATACAGTATTCTTGGTTCAAGGCCCTTCTGTTTCATTGCATTAAGTATATCATGCCATTCTCTTCTGGCCTGTAGGATTTCTGTTGAGAAGTCTGATGATTGCCTGATGCGTTTTCCTTTGTAGGTAACCTTTTTCTTCTCTCTGGCTGCCTTTAATACTTTGTCCTTGTCTTTGATCTTTGCCATTTTAATTATTATGTGTCTTAGTTTTGCCCTCCTTGGATTCTTTGTCATGAGAGTTCTGTGTACCTCTTTGGTCTGAGAGGCCATTTCCTTCCCTAGTTTGGGGAAGTTTTCAGCAATTATTTCTTCAAAGACACTTTCTATTCATTTTTCTCTCTCTTCTTCTTCTGGTACCCCTATAATGCGGATATTGTTCCATTTCAATTGGTCACTCAGTTCTCTTAAAATTCTTTCATTCCTGGAAATCCTTTTATCTCTCTGCATCAGCTTCTCTGCATTCCTGTTCTCTGTTTTCTAGTCTGTTAATGGTCTCTTGCATCTCGTCCATTCTGTTTTGAAGTCCTTCCAGTGCTTATTTTTATTTCTGTATTCTCCCTCTTTCGTTCTTGCATATTTCTCTGCAAGTCCATCAGCATGGTTATGACGTTGGTTTTGAAATCTTTTTCAGGAAGATTGGTTAAATCTATCTCCCCAGGTTCCTTCTGAGGGGAAGATGTAGAAGATGTCGAAGCTGTCTGGGTTAGTCTTCTCTGGATCAAATTTTTTTTCCTTTTCAGGTTGATAAGTACAGTGGTGTGCTATTGACTCATCTGTCAGCTGGGAGAGTCAAGACTCTTTCCACTTGATCCTGGCCTTTCTTTACTGGGACAACTGCAACCCCTAGTGGCATGTGTTGGGCAATTGCCTGTAGATTGGGTCTCTGCATCTTGCCCGGCTGGTACGGAGAAAGCTCCCTTGCTGTGGGCATGGCCAGCCTCAGGCCATTGCTGTGCTATGGCATGCCCCTGGAGGGGTAATGGACGGCGGGCTGTTTGACTGTTAACCTCTGTGCGGGGTCTCAGAGCTGTTGCCCAGAGGGTTAGTGCCTCTGGACTGTGACCCGGGATGCTTTCATCCAGTTGTGGGGTCCCTGTCCCTTTAAGACTTTCAAAAAGCACTCGCTTTTCTTTGTCCCAGGGATGCTGGCTTCGGTACCCGCTCAAAGGTCTTACTGTCCTGTTTCCCTAGTATCCAGCACCCCACACATACACTGTGTCTGTGCTCTGGTGCGGATGGCTAGGGCTGAGTGTTCAGTAGTCCTGGGCTCCCTCTCCCTCTCCCTCCCCACTCCCACTCCTCTCCTCCCGCCGGGAGCTGGGGTGAGGGGCACTTGGGTCCAGCTGGGCCAGGGCTTTTATCTTACCCCTTTCACCAGGTGCTGGGTTCTCGCAGGTGTGGATGTAGTCTGGCTGTTGTCCTGTGTCTTCTGGTCTCTCTTTTAGGGATAGTTGTATTTGTTGTATTTTCAAAAATATATATGTTTTTGGGAGGAGATTCCCACTGTCCTACTCACACCGCCATCTTGGCTCCGCCTCTGCACAAGTTTTTTTTTTTTAAAGGGAAATTAACACATCTGAAGCTTGGGTAGGACTTAAGCCTAAAGGGGTTAAAAGCAGAAAGAAAGATAAAGAAATGCTCAAATTAAAAGAATAGAAGATGTTTGTCAAAGAAACAGTGCCAAAATCAAACAAAACAAAAGCCAAGACCAAAAATCAGCTGCCAAAGCTCCAGCCATCTTTTTGGTATTGCATGCAGCAGGAAAGAACAGAGATAGGAAGTGCCAGGTGTTACATCCTCTTGCATTAAGCCACATTTTTCCAAAGTTGCTGACCACTCTTGAGTGATTTTTCACTAGGTTGATTGGAGCCATATGGCCAAATTTAGTTGCCGAGAAGGCAATAACCATGTATTCATTTAAGAAAAAAATCATTTAGTTCTAAAGAAAAGCAATGTAGAAGAAAGGAATATACACATTTTGTTATGTGAGTTATATACACCATTACTGATGTGTCAGTGGTGTTTGCATACTCATAAAATAGTAATGATGAATAACAATTTACCAAAAAATGTGAAATTTGATTTGTGGAGGATTACCAATGCATGTGAAGAAGGCATTAGTGTAAAGTCTCACCTTCTGTAATTTTAATTATATATCATACCTTCAATGGAAATAAAATAAATAGCATTATTAAGAATAACAGATGATGGAAACAGAATAGGTAAATGAATCAAAATTGCTTCAGCTAAAGGGAAGGATTTAGGAGTAGCTTATAAGTTTTTTACTTTTTAAATTATATATATATTCTTCAGGAAACATGAAAAAATGATTTAAACCTTTTTAAGAGAGGATTAAAGGTTTGGTGGGAGAAGTTGTAGGGTGGTAGTCCTGCATTCAGAGAACTTGTAAAAACTTGAACCATTGGATTTGGTGCGGTTATTTCTGACAGAAAGGGTGACCATGGGACTTAATGGCTGAGTTGAGTTGGAGAAATGTTTTTGGATCCAAGAGATTAAGGAACTGAAAAAGAAAGTTTTTGGGATACACTGTTCATATGAATGATGATCCAAATCACCTAGATTAATGGTAGAAAGAGGGATAGATTAAAAAAGCAATGACAGAGAGAGACCAGAAGGTACATTACAGCTATATAAACAGTGGATAGTGTAATCATTTGACGTGAGTGTCAAATGAACTTTGAGTTTTGAAGGAGGAAGATTAAAAAATGACTTGGAAATGGTAATAGAGAACAGCGTACATTCTGTACTTCTCTAATAACACCTGAGTTACATATGTTAGGAGAGAGAAAAAAGTGTCCACTTGAGAGAGCTTCAGTGAAGTGGTGTCTTCAACAGAACTCATTTAATTAGGGAAAGAATATGAACATTTAGAGAGCTGAATGAAGCTTAAAGGGAGTTGCTTATGACAGCCCTTGTGTTTCAGAGTTGGTGTTTACAAAGCATTAAAGGCATTAGAATTGGTTAATATAAAAGGATCTTAAAAGTTGAATTACTGGTGAGGCATTCAATAAAAAGAGAAATGAGGCATTATGAAGTTAGTATCTGAGTATTAATCTGAGCAAGTATTTTAGTTATTTATTGTCTTCAGAGAAAAGGTACCAAGACACTGGTTGACTGTTCACACCTGAGAAAGCTATTCTGGAGTTAAAAGAAGACCTGAGTAATGTCATTGGTGTTCAATAAATTTAAAAGTCATTTACAAGTAAAGCCATGGTTGGAGATATGAAAATTCAAAAGTATCTGATGAAATTGTTATGAGTGGAACAGAAAAGCTCAGAGTATTGTAGAAACTGTGGTATAGAGAAAAAAATGAGAAAATAGAGAAGACCAATGAGAAAAGAGAGGCCCTGCAATCAAGGTAGAAAGAAATGGAAAGGGACTGCCTATAACAAGAAATGCCCCTTTAGGAAGACATCTTAAGTGAGGTTCTCTGTCTTGCTTTTAATCCAGGTTCTCCCTGGGAGCAGAGAAAGAGAGACAACAGGAGGCCATAGTGAGTATAAATAGCACTGAAGGGGAACACTACTGGCAGTGATTAAAAGAAAAACGTCACAATTTTTTTTTGAATGGCCACCTTTGCTTTTGCTCATCTGTCAGCTTCTTTTTCTCCCATTATACAACATGCCTGCAAGCCTCTAACAGCCTAGCAATACGAGGCCCAGGTAGCACATTTAATTTCAATGCACAGAAAGAACTTCTTTTATTAGCTGCCAATACAGCCTACAACAGTCTTGTCAGAAGCCAAGTAAATCTCTTAACTGGAAAGAAGTATACTTTCCTTTCCTTGGTTTTTTAACAGGAATCTTGCCAGTGCCTCTGGAGACTGGCTGAGAGAATTGAACCTATTATTAATTGGT
Organism: Manis javanica; assembly: GCF_040802235.1. Lineage (NCBI taxonomy): Eukaryota > Metazoa > Chordata > Mammalia > Pholidota > Manidae > Manis > Manis javanica. The sequence goes on from NC_133164.1 coordinate 17,893,761, forward strand.
ACATCATCTTCTTAAAATTGTTAGTGGTGTCGTGCAATTATTTTTACCTCTTAAGCTCCTATTGATATTCAACAAATAAATTTTGAATTGTAATTGATCTGTCCCCAGACTACAACATGAATAAAATTAGCATTTTCAAATTTCACAATTCTCTAAAATAAAAATGTGGAGGTTTGCTACCATGAAAAATTACTTCTCAAAGAGGCATTTCTCTTTGTGATAATTCTAGGGCCAATAATGCGTATATTGGTACATGTTATTCAATACCATGTAATTCTAATATAATTCTCAAGTCTAATCTAAAATCCAGGTCATTTGGAGTTTCTCTTTCTATAACCATAGCATTAATATACAGCTTTGTTTAAAAAGAAGGTGCTAGGGTGTTTGATACACTAATAACTAACGTGTTTGAGAAAAGACATTATAAGAGTATGACTGACTGGTAAGCTGTTTTGCTTCTCTCATTTAAGCTGTATAGAGAGTACCGTGACTCTGTTCAAAGAATTACAAAGATGAACTTTATATAAATCAATAAAGTTCTAAGTCTCTTAGAGCCTTTCCATCCCAAACTCAACAGCAACATATTCCTATAGTAGAAATCATTACTTAGTTAGATTTGGGGGAGAAAAAATAGTTTTCAGTAAAGGAGTAACAATCTCCCACACAAATATATTTCTGTCATAATCAGTAGTCTTATGATACCTGTCTCCACAGAAGAGAAAAACTGTACAACTTAACTGAACTATTTGGGGAGGGGTGTATGATAAACAAATTTACAATATTTTTCTTGAGTGTTTGAATAAAAAAAAGCCAGTCAACCCTTATTATTCACATCATTATTCCACCTTTTGAAAATATAAAAAAAATTAAACTTGAGATGGCAAAATATCTATTTCTTTCCTTAATACTAAACTCTTAAAGGACAATAATGAACGATAATAACCTGACAATTATTGAAAATTACATATTTTAAAGAATCTGAAATTCAACATGGACTAGGTTTGATTTCAGAAAACATTTTTTTTTTTAATGAGAACTACTGCAGTTTCTTAATTATAACTCAGAGGGAACCTTGCTGATTAAGCATGATCATAATTCAGTCAGTCCTACTTGAATAAATCGTGCTATGTGCAAAGGCTGATGGGAACTAGGTGGGAAAATTATTTGCAGCAGCTGGATTTTCTTAAATTCCTTTCACATAACAACTATTTTGACAGAATGTTAACCTACTTCAATCACTTCTAAACCATCTTGAGGAAAGAGCCAAGAGGAGTTGCAAAGGTTTTTAACTGTTTGATGAGAACATCATCACCTTTCCTTTGATGTGTAACTTTCCCTGGAGAGGCCGAGGGCAGCTCTGATAAGAGACTGGCAGCGGAAGGGATTTGAACATTGTCATTCTCTGAACCCTGCATTGTATTTGTTTGTGGGTAAATATTTTATAAAAGCCTTCAGAAATAAAGCTTAGTTAGCCATGGTTTTTAACATTCCCTCTGGTTTAACCAAGTTTCCTTTCTTCCCTTGTCTTAGTACTTTGTAAATTTCCAAATCAGTAAACCCCCCAAAAATCTATTTTTATACAAGAGGCACTGAAAACAGCATTAAGTTGTGTTAATCCTAAACCATTTCAAGCAAAGCTGCCTGTTTGTTGTCAGAAAATCTATTGCAGTTTGTTCTTATTAGTATTTTATTAGAATCACTAATGTTAATAATAAACTTGATTGTGTTTGATCAGTTTTGCAATTGTAATAGAGATCTGTCATATCTTAATGAATATGACATGTAACTGAAATGGGTGTAATCCTTCCTAATATCTAAAAATATATGTTTTAAATCTAAATCATTATAAGATTATCTTTTTGACTAAAGAAAATAAGTTAAAATAACAGATTCTGTAAGAAAGCATATCAGAAAAATATTCATCAAGCCAGAAAACTTTCAGTAGACCTTTGCATCTAATTTCTCGTAAACAAACCCTGTTATAAAATCAAAGATAACAAAACAAGGATATGTGTGGTTCATTCTTAAGGATAAATAGCAGTATAGAGGAAATATAGGAAATTCTGTTTCAGTATGAGTGCCTTAATGTGGAATGTGGTACTGATTAAACCCAGCAATTTCAAAAGATGTTATAGTTTTACTGGTAATAATATGTCACAGTTAGGGGAAGAAAGGTACAAACACCAGTTTGTAAAAGAGGATCAATTTAATCAAACTTTGATGCAACCTGGTGCTACATAGAATGAATATGAATGGATGCCTCAAAATTGTGACTGCTGAGAAAAGTTATTTTAATTAAACCCAATCTCTTCCAATTCGTATATATTTTAAAAACAATTCTTTGTATTTGTATAGATTTATTTGGTATGTGTTTATTTTAATTTCCTTGTTGAGAAGAGACATGGTTATTAAGCTATAAATTCAGCACATATTCAGTCTAGTAAAAGCCAAAATTGCTTTTGTCATTTCCATTAAAAATTACTTAATGGTACCACTCACCACTCTTACCTCTCCTCTCTAGCTCCCGCACATTTAATCCTTTGTCATCAGTACCTTCAGAGTACAAACACTTTCTGTCTTAACACTTTCTGCATTGTGTTGTCAGATTTTCCAACAATTGAAAGCCTCAGAAAAAAAAAAGTACAATCATGAAATAGGTTTCTTATTATAGTTGATATTTTTTCTTTATCATTTCATTACATGAACTGAACATATATCTTGGCCCTTATTAGATCTCCATATATATCTTTAAAAGAATAAATAAATGCATAAACAATGTGAATTTCTGTATGTCCCTTGCTGCTGGAAAAAATTAATCCATTTGTCCTTATTTATACTCTCTATTGAAAGGAAATGAGCAAACTCAAACTGTCCAAATTGTCAAAGTTAATTTCAATATATTTTAGTAGAGTAGACTGAAAAGCAGTTAAACTGTAGCTTAACTCAGAATTTTGCCTGAAATAGTACCAACTGAATCAACAATTGCCGGGAAGAAAATTGTTCCTGTAGTTTTGAGTACAATTTTGCCACTTACAAGGTACCTGTGTATATACCACTGAATGTGTCATGACATGAGTGGTAGCAGTAATGGCAGAATGAGCCCATTTACAAAATCCAAAAGTGAAATGTCCAGATAATGACATAAGCGAACCCATGGATGGTACGTTAGATGAAAGAATCTACATACAGAAGAATGTACACATTTCTCCTCCTATCCAAAGTAAAGCATTGCCATAAAGGCTTTCGTAAGATGAAATGGCATAAAGCGAAGAGTATCCTGCATTTTCTGGAAGCCCACAGCACTACATTAGTTCCTGTTGATGCTATTGGAAAGAAATCCAAAGAGGATTTTTTCTTTTAGGAAAAAAAGTCATTACCGTACTAATGTAGGTCTTTTGTAAAAGTGAACTTTTAGAAAGTGAAAGAAATTGTACCCTGTATGATTTTTGCTGATAGGAGTTCAAGAAACAGGCAATCCTAATCAACATTAATAGTTACTGAAAAAGTGGTTACTTTGGGGGAAGAAGTTAAAAACGTGATGAAGCACGAGGGCCTCTGGAGTGGTTGATTTGTGTGGTGGTTACACAGTTTTATAAGCCTGGTTAAAAATCAAGGGCTGTACTGTTAATAATAGTTCACTCTATGCATTTTAATCAATATGTTACACCTCAGTCAGTTAAAAAAAATAGCCTCATCTATACAAGTGTACACGTGTGCCTGGAGGAAGGTAGGGGTGGAGTAGAAGGGAGAAGGGGAATGCTTTTTAGCAGATCTCCCTCACCTTCTGCTGCTTCCTGCGACTTACCAGCACAAGGGTAACCACTGCAGGACTAATTGTCACTATTTCCTAGCGTTGTCTGTTGAAAGTCAGAACGTCTCAGGAACCAAAAAGCTGAAGAGTTTTTAATATACCAGGTGAGATGAAGAAATCCCACAGAATATCACGACGCTTCCGCTAAAAGTATGATAGACTCCAAAAAAATAAGTTGCATTACCACCACATTAAAAGTGAGAGGGGTAGTTATTATTTGCTCAAATAATTATATATTGAGATCATGACCTAGACATTTCATTGCTGATGAAATTCGCCCTTAACATCCCCTCAGGCCCTGACCCACTTGAAGACTCTGTGCCTGTACTGCAGAGCTCTCTGCAGCCTGGAACGTCTTGTCAGGGCAAGACATTCCTTTCTCCCTGCTTTCGGTCTCTGAAGACTAGCTGTTCATGGTCCCGTTTCTTCAAAGCCTTCTAAACAATAGTTATTGTGTAAAACTTACTGATACTGATTTGTTGAATTACCAATAGTGGTAGTTCCCTACTCCTCTATTGTCACTCTAGGTGACAATACAGAATATGAATAATAAAATTCTGAAGACTCCTCCCTCCATTAAAATATGATTTTGACAGGTATTTGGGAGATAAAAGAATGATTTTCCTATCTGTTTTAAATTATCTTGCCTATTTTTGCAATATATAGAGGAATTTTTTTCAGGAGTTTGGACCCTGTGACCTCCTAAGATCTTTCAAATTTGTTTCTAGGACACTTTAACATTTAGAGCTTTTTTGATGAATAATAAAAGATTAGAATATATTACTTTTAACAGAAACTATGATTTATGCACCGAATTATTCTTCCACAGCCTTCAGTTTGGATTCTGATTTGAATAAACTTGCTATTCTATTTTGTCCAGTTTCATTACCTACAGCTTATGCCCTGATATTCATTATTAATAGCATTATGTAAACTAAAGTAATTGGAAATTATCTGTGGGGGACCAAGTAGATTAGGAAAAGTGCCTCTAGACTTGTTTTCATTAGAGACTTGTCTTAATTTCTCATACTTCCCCACGTACAGATATACCACCCAATGGAGAGGTTGAACAAGATTTGCCTCACGTATTACCTCCTGCTTTTCTCATCCTGACAGTGACAGTATCTAAGAAGTGTAATTATTGCTCCGACAGTGCCCATGTAACTCTCTTCTGGCCAATGTGATATATCGAGATTTGTGGAGAAGGTGTGCGGGAAGGACTGTAAAGGGACAAACAGGCTGTAAAGTCATTTTGTTCTTTGTTCTTAGAGCACCTTGAGTGCTCTAAGTGATGCTGAAGGTGAGGCCGGCAATGAAAATCTTTCCACCTTCATGCCTCCCTAGTTATTAAGATGCTGTTGGTCTTACTGCCTTAAACAAGCCAGTATATTGACCAACTAGAGTGATTATTATTTTAAATTTAGAGACTATAAATTGAATCTGTAACAGTAGCTTTTAAAATCTGTTCAGTAAGTAGAATTATCTGTTCATAACACCCGAGTCTGATAAACTGGATTAAACAGATTGTCATTTTTTTCCCCCATATATCCAGAAATTTAGAAATAGCCCATCCCAGGCTAGTACACGAGCCTGTAGTGCTGTCAGGGACTTGGAGATCTCAGAATTTCTTCCTCGGCCACCTTACAAGTATAGCTTTCTTACCTGAGATTGAAAGATGCGCACTTCACTGCCAAAATTGCTTAGGGCATTCTAATCCAGAAGAACAAAGGGCAAAGGACACAATGTCTGTACAGCCTATTTGTTCCTTTGTAAGCCTTCCCGGAAGCCTCACCCCATGAAGCCTACTTATATCCCATTGGCCAGGACAAAGTTACATGAACACCCATAGTCCAAGACTTAAAAGGTAACTTTAGAAAAGGTAGTTGTCAGTAAGGTTAGTCAGCCAGCCAACAGTGCGCTGCTCCCCCGTGTTTTTGCTTAAAAGTAACACAACAGATAAAAAAAAAAAAAAAAGATTAAACAAGAGCTATAATAATATGTTCAATTTTCTTAAAATATCCTTTGTAGAGAGCTTTTATACACAGAATGGTTGATAAAAGTGTTATTAAGAATTCAGAACTCCGCTGGTAGTTTGCTTGGCTGTGCTTCACTGATGAAAGGCTGGCACACTTAGTCAAGAAAATAATATGAAAATTGAAAAAAACATGTATTGAAAAACAATATGAAAACTCATGCAGTATGCAGGAATTATCAACATAAGACTTTCATACATTTTGTGCTTCCTGGGGGAAATCACTCAAATACCAGATTAGATAAAAAACTAGAAGCTGGCAAAGGAGTATATATATTAATTTCCAGCAGCCAGCTTGAAATTGAGTTGAAGAGGAGTAAAACTGAACAAGACTTGGGCTGGTCTTTCCTTGGCCACACTTAATCAATGCCTCTGCTGCTTCCCTTCAGAGAGCAAAAGATGAAGGGGAATTTCAGAACTTGGAACTTCAGCTGCCTTAGATCAGAACAATGCTTCACAATGTTTTTCATGTGGTGGCAAAACAGAACATGATATTTGAGATTTGTGGAGGAGGCTGCCCCTGAATGGAGTAGTGCCATGGACCAGAGTGGTTTGAAATCTAGTGACACAGGTAGCCCATTCATGGCTTTCTAGTAATGTTGCGATAAATTGGCTGGGAAAATTATTTCTTAAACCATTCATTTGCCTCAGGGCTAGAGCCTGTCTTCTAAGCAGACACAACTCTGAATAAAGACAAAAGAAAAAACTTCAGATAGTTACTCACTACTAAGGGCTGATCGATCCCCTTTCTTTTCTTTGTTCTCAAGGCCTAATTTCACAATTAGGATTTGTTCACAGTTCAGTATTTCTTCTCTTGACTTTCCAATCCTGTTGCATGCACCTGTTGAAAAATTCATACTCGTCTCATGCATTTCCCCCCCACCCCCTTAGGGCCTGACTCTGCCTATTTAGTCATAGTATGGAGCATGCACCCTGAACCAATTAATAGGGCACACCATGTGCATTGCTGAACAGTGCAGGGCTTGCCCTTAGTTGGTCCCTGATTGGCAGGCCTAGGCTATGGCAATGTGTGAAGTCTGCACTTAGGCTTTATTCTTTACCTGACTTCTCCTCTTTTTGCAGCACTGCTGCTCAGTCTCCCCAATGTCTTCATCCCTTCCAGTCCCAAGTCAAGGTATGCTCTTCCTTCTGCTCAGATTTAATCCATTGGAATTCTTTGGTCCTTCCACAAAATTCTCGTATCATGCAGCAGTGATCATTACAAAATCATTTCAGCTGTTTTTCATCTTTTTTGGCATTTCATCTAGGTCACAGATTCCTTGAAAATAATGGGGTCTTCTAAATAACTGTACCCACACATTGCCTAACTATGGGTAGTCAATATGCTTCTAAAATATTGCATAGCTTTTTGAGCATAAAATTATACAGTACACATTAAAGATGGCAGTGTGAAAGGAGAGATAGAGGCTTCCTCCTAAAACTGGATACAATTAGAAAATTTAATTGGCACAACTAATCCTGAGAGAGCAACAGGAAAGAGGATGCGTCAGACTGCACACACCTGGAGAAAAGAGCAGACCTCAGTGAAGGGGGTAATGTACCAGAGCTGTGGCTCCAGGGGACCCGAGCCCCTCCCCAACCCCAGCTCACGGTCAGGAGGAAGAGAAACAGAGCAGGGAGGGAGTGGAAGGCTTGGGACTGCTGAATACCTAGCTCCAGAAATCTGCTCTGGGAGCACAAACCTACATTTCATGGTGCTTGCATGAGACTCGCATGACTACTGGGTTGGAAAGTTAATACAGGCAGAGTTCCTGGGGAGACTGGGATTCCAGCTGCTTGTGAAAAGCAGGAATCCATATCTGGCTGCTCTGGAACAAAAACTTTTACCTGTGTGCCCGGCCCACTGGCTCAGGCAGTGGAGACAGGTACAGGAGCCAGGAGGCGGAGACCAGCTCTTTCCTACCCCCAGCACTGCTCCCCTGAGACCCCCGAGATTGCTTCAGGGGCTCAGCAGCTCCAGAATAGAGCTACTGGAGGGCGCCATATACAAACATGAAATGCCAAAGGAACCTTGTCCAGAGTAAAATTGTTAATACAACTCCCGAGAAAGATTTAAATGATATGGACCTTGTGACTCTTCCTGAAAGGGAGTTAAAAATAAAAAAAATCAGCATCCTAATGGAGGTACAGAAAGACATCCAAGAACTCAGGAATGAATTTAGGTCAGAGATCCAATTGTTAAAGAACACAATGGATGGTATTAAAAGCAGGTTGGATATGGTGGAGGAGACAATAAATGAAATAGAAACTAGAGAAGAGGAATACAAAGTAGCTGAGGCACAGAGAGAGAAAAGGATCTCTAAAAATGAAAGAATATTGAGAGAATGGTGTGACCAATCCAAGCAGAACAATATTTGCATTATAGGGATACCAGAAGAAGAAGAGAGAGAAAAAGGGATAGAAAATGTCTTTGAGGAGGTAGTTGCTGAAAACTTCCCCAATCTGGGGAAGGAGACAGTCTCTCAGGCCATGGAGATCCACAGATCCCCCTACACAAGGGACCCAAGGAAGACAACAGCAAGACACATAGTAATTAAAATGGGAAAGATCAAGGATAAGGACAGACTGTTAAAAGCAGCCAGAGGCAGAAATAAGATCACATATAAAGGAAAGCCCATCAGACTAACAACAGACTTCTCAGCAGAAACCTTACAGGCCAGAAGGGAGTGGCATGATGTATTTAATGCCATGAAGCAGAAGGGCCTGGAACCAAGATTACTTTATCCAGCAAGATTATCATTTAAATTTGAAGGAGGGATTAAACAATTTCCAGATAAGGAAAAGCTGAGGGAATTAACCTACCACAAACCATCTCTGCAGTCTATTTTGGAGGGACTGCTATAGATGGAAGTGTTCCAAGGGTTGGATAGCTGTCACCAGAGGTAGTAAAATCATGGTAGGGAGGGTGGGGCAGCTGATTGCGAGACAAATGCAAAATTAAATTGACTATCACCAAAGCCAATCAAGGGATAGAGGAAAAGTATAGAATCTGATACCTAATATATAAAGAATGAAGAAGGAAGAAAAAGGAGGTGAAATAGAAAAGAACCTTTAGATTGTGTTTGTAACAGCATACTAAGTGAGTTAAGTTAGACTTAGATGTAAGGAAAGTAACCTGGAACCTTTGGTAACCACAAATCTAAAGCCTGAAATGACAATAAGTACATACCTATCAATGATCACCCTAAATGTAAATGGACTGAATGCACTAATCAAAAGACATAGAGTCACAGAATGGATAAAAAAACAAGACCCATCTATATGCTGCTTACAAGAGACTCACCTCAAACCCAAAGACATGCACAGACTAAAAGTCAAGGGATGGAAAAAGATATTTCATGCAAACAATAGGGAGAAAAAAGCAGGAGTTCCAGTACTAGTATCAGACAAAATAGACTTCAAAACAAAGAAAGTAACAAGAGATAAAGAAGGACACTACATAATGATAAAGGGCTCAGTCCAACAAGAGGATATAACCATTCTAAATATATATGCACCCAACACAGGAGCACCAGCATATGTGAAACAAATACTAACAGAACTAAAGGAGGAAATAGAATGCAATGCATTCATTCTAGGAGACTTCAACACACCACTCACTCCAAAGGACAGATCCACCAGACAGAAAATAAGTAAGGACACAGAGGCACCGAACAAAACACTAGAACAGATGGACTTAATAGACATCTACAGAACTCTACATCCAAAAGCACAGGATACACATTCTTCTCAAATGCACATGGAACATTCTCCAGAATAGACCACATACTAGGCCACAAAAATAGCCTCAGTAAATTCCAAAAGATTGAAATCCTACCAACCAACTTTTCAGACCACAAAGGCGTAAAACTAGAAATAAACTGTACAAAGAAAGTAAAAAGGCTCACAAACACATGGAGGCTTAACAACATGCTCCTAAATAATCAGTGGATCAATGACCAAATTAAAATGGAGATCCAGCAATATATGAAAACAAATGACAACAACAACACTAAGCCCCAACTACTGTGGGACACAGCAAAAGCAGTCTTAAGTGGAAAGTATATAGCAATTCAGGCATATTTAAAGAAAGAAGAACAAACCCAAAAGAATAGTCAAATGTCACAGTTATCAAAATTGGAAAAAGAAGAACAAATGAGGCCTAAAGTCAGCAGAAGGAGGGACATAATAAAGATCAGAGAAGAAATAAACAAAATTGAGAAGAATAAAACAATAGAAAAAACCAATGAAACCAAGAGCTAGTTCTTCAAGAAAATAAACAAAATAGATAAGCCTCTAGCCAGACTTATTAAGAGAAAAAGAGAATCAACACACATCAACAGAATCAGAAATGAGAAAGGAAACATCACGACGGACCCCACAGAAATACAAAGAATTATTACAGACTACTATGAAAGCCTATATGCTAAGAAACTGGAAAACCTAGAAGAAATAGATAACTTCTTAGAAAAATACAACCTTCCAAGACTGACCAAGGAAGAAACACAAAATCTAAACAAACCAATTACCAGCAAAGAAATTGAAGTGATAATCAAAAAACTACCCAAGAAAAAAAAACCCGGGCCAGATGGATTTACTTCGGAATTTTATAAGACATACAGAGAAAATCTAATACCCATTCTCCATAAAGTTTTCCAAAAAATAGAAGAGGAGGGAATACTCCCATACTCATTCTATGAAGCCAACATCAACCTAATACCAAAACCAGACAAAGACCCCACCAAAAAAGAAAACTACAGAGCAATATCCCTGATGAACATAGATGCAAAAATACTCAATTAAATATTAGCAAACCAAATTCAAAAATATATCAAAAGGATCATACACCACGACCAAGTGGGATTCATCCCAGGGCTGCAAGGATGGTACAACATTCGAAAATCCATCAACATCATCCACCACATCAACAAAAAGAAAGGCAAAAACCACATGACCATCTCCATAGATGCTGAAAAAGCATCGACAAAATTCAACATCCATTCATGAAAAACACTCACAACAAAATGGGTATAGAGGCCAAATACCTCAACATAATAAAGGCCATATACAGTAAGCCCACAGCCAACATCATACTAAACAGCGAGAAGCTGAAAGCTTTTCCTCTGAGATTGGGAACAAGACAGGGATGCCCACTCTCCCCACTGTTATTTAACATAGTACTGGAGGTCCTAACCACACCAATTAGACAAAACAAAGAAATAGAAGGAATACAGATTGGTAAAGAAGAAGTAAAACTGTCACTATTTGCAGATGACAAGATATTGTACATATTTAACACACAGAAATCTGTCACTTTCCTATACACTAACAATGAGCCAATAGAAAGAGAAATCAGCAAAATGATTCCATTCACAATTGCATCAAAAACAATAAAATACCTAGGAATAAACCTAACCAAAGAAGTGAAAGAGCTATAGCCTGACAACTATAAGAGAAGTTAAAGAATACACTAACAAATGGAAACTCATCCCATGCTCTTGGCTAGGAAGAATTAATATCGTCAAAATGGCCATCATGCCCAATGCAATATACAGATTTGGTGCAATCCCTATCAATTTACCAACAACATTCTTCAATGAACTAGAACAAATAGTTCAAAAATTCATATGGAAACACCAAAGATCCTGAATAGTCAAAGCAATCCTGAGAAAGAAGAATAAAGTAGGGGGATCTCACTCCCCAACTTCAAGCTCTACTATAAAGCCATAGTAATCAAGACAATTTGGTATTGGCACAAGAACAGAGCCACAGACCAGTGGAACAGATTAGAGACTCCAGACATTAACCCAAACATATATGGTCAATTAATATTCAATAAAGGAGCCATGGACATACAATGGGGAAATGACAGTCTCTTCAACAGATGGTGCTGGCGAAACTGGACAGATACATTTAAGAGAATGAAACTGGATCACTGTGTAACCCCATACACAAAAGTAAATTCAAAATGGATCAAAGACCTGAATGTAAGTCATGAAACCATAAAACTCTTAGAAAAAAACATAGGCAAAAATCTCTTGAATGTGAACATTAGCCACTTCTTCATGAATATATCTCCCCAGGCAAGGAAAACAAAAGCAAAAATGAACAAGTGGGACTATATCAAGCTGAAAGGCTTATGTACAGCAAAGGACACCATCAATAGAACAAAAAGGTACCCTATAGTATGGGAGAATATTTTCGTAAATGACAGATCTGATAAAGGCTTGACATCCAAAATATATAAAGAGCTCATGGTCCTCTACAAACAAAAAGTAAATAATCCAATTAAAAAATGGGCAGAGGAGCTGAACAGACAGTTCTCCAAAAAAGAAATTCAGGTGGCCAACAGACACATGAAAAGATGCTCCACATCGCTAGTTATCAGAGAAATGCAAATTAAAACCACAATGAGATATCACCTCACACCAGTAAGGATCGCCATCATCGAAAAGACAAACAACAACAAATGTTGGTGAGGTTGTGGAATTACATTGCTAGTGGGAATGTAAACTAGTTCAACCATTGTGGAAAGCAGCATGGAGGTTCCTCAGAATGCTCAAAATAGAAATACCATTTGACCCAGGACTTCCACTTCTAGGAATTTACCTTAAGGATGCAGCACTCCAGTTTGAAAAAGACAGATGCACCCCTATGTTTATCGCAACACTATTTACAATAGCCAAGAAATGGAAGCAACCTATGTGTCCATCAGTAGATGAATGTGTAAAGAAGATGTGGTACTTATACACAATGGAATATTATTCAGCCATAAGAAGAAAACAAATCCTACCATTTGCAACAACATGGATGGAGCTAGAGGGTATTATGCTCAGTGAAATAAGCCAACTGGAGAAAAACAAATACCAAATGATTTCACTCATCTGTGGAGTATAAGAGCAAAAGAAAAACTGAAGGAACAAAACAGCAGCAGAATCACAGAACCCAAGAATGGAGTAACAGTTACCAAAGGGAAAGGCACTGGGGAGAATGGGAGGGTAGGGAGGGATAAGGGTGGGGAAGAAGAAAGGGGGTATTATGATTAGCATGTATAATGTTGGGGGTGGGGGAAAGGGGAGGGCTGTGCAACACAGAGAAGACAAGTAGTGATTCTACAACATCTTACTATGCTGATGGACAGTGGCTGTAATGGGGTTTGTGGGGGGGACTTGGGGTAGGGGAGAGCCTAGTAAACATAATTTTCTTCAGAAAAATAAGAATTAATTTATTAATTATCAAAAAAAGCCTATACAGTACAGTAAGATGTATTCTACACCCAATATTCATACATGGCAAATCTTGGTTCATATTTATGCAGTTCACTCAGTCTTCCCAAAGGTCAGACACTATATACTATAAATATGTCAGTATATTTTCCTAGAAGATACAGAAAATTATGAAGATCCATATACTGTGATAGTATGGTTTCTTCTTGTCTCTCCTGAGGGGAATTTGCCCCTAGGCAAGTTAATTCTGGATTCCATGAGACTGAGTAAAAACAACTGAACATTGGGGATAAAAGGTTTATAGTATTCTCACGGTGGCAGGTTGAGTGCTGGAATCAACATCTGCCTCTGGGCCATCTGCATGCAGCAAGCCTGTCTAGGTCTCCAGACAGAGCTGTGGGTGGAGCTCTTTATATAGTAACACCGATGATAAGGCCTTATTGTCAATGGGTGTGGAAGCAGTAGCCTAGCAATAAGCCAGTTACATCATCAAGTAGTTTAGTTCAGGTGAGGATCCTGGCCATAGGACCTTTCATTTTCCCTACACTTCTTAATGTTTTAATCTAGATCTTCTCCCTACATTAATTTTTTCAAATGAAGTAAAACTTACATACAATGAAATGCACAAATATTGTGATATTTCCATGAATTCTGACTAATCTATACAACCATGTAAACAATACCCCAATCAAAATACATGCATTTCCTTCTCTGTAGACTTCCTCTGTGCCTCCGTCCTGTCAATTGCTCTTACCCCATAGTTTTGATACTTCTACCATAAATTATTTTAGCCTTATAAAACCACATATAATGCCTGCTTTAGTGACTAGATTATTTCTCTCAATAAATTGTTTATGAGCTTCAGCCATGTTTTCCTATATTTGTCTTTCATTACTGAGTAACATTTCTTAATATGAACATATCACAATGTTTTCCTTTCTAATGTTGATGGGCATCTGAGTCACTTTGATGTTTTGTTATACTTAAAAAGCTTACATATATATGCTTTGTGACAAATAATATATTAGTGTAATAGTTGTTAAGTATTACATTTAGTATATTTATTTAATCATATAATTATTAAATATTATATAATATATAATTATATATGTATGTCTCTATATTTTCATGTCCCATGTTAGGTACATGTTAGAATACAAGTCCTTTTAAGAGTTGTGTGTACTAGATACATGAAAATATTTGCTCTCAATCTGTGGCTTGCCTTTTATTTTTTTAATGGCACTGTTTGATGAGAAAAAAAATTTTGTTCCTGTCTAGTTGATAGATCATCCTCAATTTATGATGGGATTATGTGCTGATAAACCCATTGTTAAACTGAAAATATTGTAAGTTCACAATGCACTTAATACAACGAACTTATCACACATCATTGCTTAGCCTCGCTTTCCTTAAATATGTTCAGGACAATTTGAGTAGCCTACGGTAAGGCAAAATCACCCACCACAAAGCCTCTTTCACAGTAGTGTTGAATATCTCATGTAATGTATTGAATACTGTACTGAATGTGAAAAGCAGAATGGTGGTATGTGTGAAGAATGACTGCACGTGCCCTGGCTGTTCACCCTGGTGATCCCATAGCCGACGGAGCCACTGCCCAGCAGCACGAGGGAGGATTGTGCTGCATGTTGCTAGACCTGGAAAAAAACCACATTCAAAATTTGAAGTTCCATTTCTGCTGAATGCATCTCACTGTCACACTATCATAAAGTTGAAAAATCTTAAACTGAACTGTCCTAAGTCAGGGACCTATTGAATCTATTTTTTTGTTCATAGTGTGAGTTTTTTAATTCTCTCAAAAAAAAGTTACTGACTACTAAAATATAGCAAAGATACTCTCCTATGTATTTTTTTTTGATGATTGACAATGTAAACTTTTAGATCTGTGGAAATTCCAAATTAATATTTCTTATGCTGTGCAGTAAGGATCAAGGGTTATATGTGAGTCTAATTTTATGTCCCAGTTTGGTATAGTTTAGTGAATGTTTCTTGTGCACTAGAAATGACTGTATATTCTGTACTGATGGGAGTTTTGTTTTACAAATTTAAATTAATTTACATTGATCATGTTCAAAAACAAATACTTTTGATTTCCGTGTGTGTGTGTGTGTGTGTGTGTGTGTGCGTACTTTATCAATTACTGAGGGAGAAAGGTTAAAAATCTTTAAATATGATTTTGTCCTTTTCTATTTCTTTGTTTAGTTCTGTTACTTCATATATTTTATGACTTTATTATTATGTGCATACTCATTTGTATGTTAACTTTTTCTAAAGAAATCACCTCTTTGAACATGGCAGTATCTCCTTATCTGTGGTAATACACCTTGTCCATTTTTTAAAGTCCATTTTTTCTGATGATTTTAATATAGCAACTTTTTTATACTTTTATTTTGAATGCCTTATTATTTGACCATTCTTTTTACTTTCAATCTATCTGTGCAATTAACATTGCCCAATCTATTTGACATTGTCTTTAGAGTGATTAGTTCTCTTTGTTTAACAAAACTATTTCTATTTGTTTTTTTCTCTCTATCATTGGCCTTTCTCTTCTTTTGTTCCACTTTTACATTTTAAAAAATTATTTGAATATTCTGTATTATTTTCACAATTTGCATTTTAGTATGACTTTATATTTTTTAGTGTTTAATCTAGGGACGAACACATATTTCTTTAATTTATTACAGTCTGAGAGTTTATGTATGCCATTTCAGGTAAAACCTAAGAACCTCATCACACTACAATTCTCTTACCATACTTGATATTCTTATTGTCATATATTTCACTTCTAAATATATAATGCACCCAGAGTTTAACTTTTCCTTTAAACAGTTTTTTGCTTTTAATGAACTGAAGAAAAGAAAATAGTCTATATTTACCCATATCTTTATAATTTTTGACATTCTTCATTTTTCCTGTAGTTGTGAGTTTCCATCTGATAAAATTTTCCCTTAAACTTGAAGAACTTTTTTTAGCATTTCCAGTAGAACACATCTATTGGGAACAAATTTTTGTTTTTCTTATCTTAAAATGGCTGTATTTCCCCCCTTCTTTTTGGAAGATTATTTTACTGAATATAAAATTCTGAGTTCATTTCCCCCTACTTCTTGTATACTTTTTAAAAGTATCCTTTGTTTATTACCTTCTGGCGTCCAAGGTTATAAGAAGTCAGCCCTCAGTTCTATAATTGTTTCTCTTTGTATGTAATGTGTTTTTAACCTCTCTGGTTGCTTTTGAAATTTTGTCATTGAGTTTGGCAGTGTGATAATGGTATGCATAATTTAGATTTTCTTTGTATTTATCCTGCTGGGCATAGCCTTTGCTTCTTGACACTGTAGATGGAGGTTTTTCACAAAGTTTTGTGGGTCATTTATCTTAATGAGTTTTTTATAATCTTAATATTTCTATAACATCTATATAGTGTTATATAGCATTCCTTCCGTTCCTTGTATGTTCTGAAAATAGTTATAGAGTCTCAATCAATGATTTTAGGGGGCAGGGAGATTCAAGAATATAGGTGATGTTATATATTTCAGGAAGCAAATAATGTTCTGTCAAGTTTTTTTTGCGATGTTTTTAAATAGTAAAAATTATCGTATAGCTTCATTTCTTCTTTGTGGCTGCCAAATGATGATTGTGTAATTCTGTAATGCTTTATTCTTTTTTTAGCTGCAAAACTTACAAGAATTGAATTATCTCACATCAGCTGTGTGGTTCCATGAAGTAAAATTCATACAGGGAAGGCAGAATAGATGCTAGATATTTTTGGCATTTATTCATTAATTTTCAGCAAAACAAGGTGGTTCCTTAGCATTCTCCAAGGTTAAACATTTTTGGAGTATAGTTAAAAACTCTTGGAACTAGACATTTTAAAATATTCAATGCATGGAAATTAAAATTCTGTTTCAAGTCAACAGAAGGCCAGTCGCCTTAGCCCTGCTTCCTCGTACACAGATGCTGTTGCCATGTGGGTATTGTAGCTGCCAATGGTTTTTCACCATTTGCTCATTTTAGAGTTCATGAAGATATATTGCTCTGTATTCTACTTGTAGATTTTACCTGTTGGTTTTGGTTCTCCTATACTTTTTGAAGGTGTATGGGACTGGCAATAACTCCTCTGAGGTTGCCATTCTTAAAAATCTTAAGTTGAGCTTTTGAATAAATAAATGTTGATGTTATTATCATTGCTCCAATTGCTACATGTTTTTGAAGCTATTTGTTAGGTGGGCAAATGTGAAAAAGCGAGTAACATGACAGTGACATACAAGACACCAGTGTGCTGTAAACTACATCACGGTAGGTTGCATCAAAATAAGCTCTGCTGTAAAATGACCTGCCCATGTTGTCCACACCACATTTGAGATAAATAGAGGTCCTGTTTGAAAGGCGTTATAGTAAATGGTCTTTGGATACCCTATGGCATTGTTTGTACTTTGAGTCATACTTAACAGGAACCCATTTTTTGAGAAAAGCCGTATGTATCACTTGCAAAAACAAAACAGGAAGTTTTCTTCCTGTCGTGAAATATTCATAGGTATTTTCCAATTATACTTTGCATAATTAAATTAATTTATTTTGTTGCCTTTTCTAGCCTCTGTTAATATTAAATAAAGAAGCACATGAAACAAAGTGCTATATTATGACAAACCTCTTCAGTAAACATTAAGTATTTTTGCCATTGGGATTAATATGTAATCTCCCATTTGTAGTTTTCTTGAGAAAACTGTACTTGTTGAATGATGAATTTGCTTCAGAGATTGGTAGGGTCATTTTGTTTCAAAAAGCCACCGACAATCAACCCAGACACATTGTTCCAAAGAAGAAATAACCTAAACTATCCTCTTCCCAACACCCGGAGATCGACTGTTCTGATCTTTTCTGCTCTTTAAGTACTTCAGGCAATTCACTTTCATTTCTCACAAGAGGAGATTTGGGAGTGCATCAAAGACAAACCTAAAACTGAGTTAACCCCTTTGTTCTCAGTTTCTGCCAAATGGCCTCAACTAGCTCTATAAAGGAAGGATTATTCCTTATGACTTGATTTCATAAGAATATAAATGAAACTCCTGGGGAAATGTGTGGTCATTTTTGTTCAGCTATTTCATGCAATTTCTTTTATTTTTTAAGTTAATTAGCAGAAGCTGTGTTTTGCATCTGTGTGCTACTTAAGCTCTTGTTACACCAATTTGTTGGAAACATGTTTTAATTCATCTGCTTTTTTTCACTTCAAAAGGAGCATTTTATTTCCACATCAATTGCCTTGCCACACTTCTCCAATTTAATTTCAGATTCATTTAAATTGTGTGAACATGACATGTTTGAATAAGAAAATTGATTTGTGAAGGAAATTTTTCTCTTAGAAAAAAGCATTGGAATATTTCTGTATACAGCCTTAAATATGCAATGAACTAGTGGTCATAACTGGGTCACAGCATCTATGGATCACACTATACCTTTTTTCTAGTTTGAGGTATTTGTGATATAAGAGCTATTTCTCATACTAGTTTGCCTTTCCATGTTCAGTTCTAAATGGGTTCTGTTTTCACTAATTAGGGGCCTCCCACAGAAGTTGGCTGTTATCCACCCTGGTATTTTCCTAAGTGAGTTTGGAAAAACATGTGATCATTTTTTGCATTTCTTAGCTATGCAAAAGTGACAGTATCAATGGCAGAAGTAGTTACAGTGGTGACTTATTTATTACAGCCTTTTAATCTTTGGATTAGAGCTATGCTGTTGATTCTACATATTCTTAGATGTCAAGAAACAGTTGTTCTGACGTTATTAAGGGCAACAGTGAGTTCTTGCTTCCAATATATCACCAAGGTAGACTAGAGCTAGTTCTATATATTCTGAGAAATATTCTTTGAGGCTTAACCAAAAGTCTGGTCCTTCATACTGTCCATGACTTCTGTAAGCACCAAGCTCCTTGCAATCAGTCTCTTTCTGGTTAAAATAACTAGAGTCTTATATTTTGTGAATTGGATGTTGACTGATCCAGGTGCTGGAAAAGAACTAGGATTCACATGTATATGTTCATGTATGTTTTTACTACTCACTTATTATTTCTTTTACCCTCAAATATCTATTTGAGGATTTTTAAAATTTCTAATGGAGGGTATATGTCAAGATCAAGTTCAATTTGCAGTAAGCATGCTTTACTTTAGGAATGGTGCTGTGTTCTTTCTGTGCTCTTTTCTATTTGCAAGCATTTATAAAAATTAAGTAGAGAGAATGTAAGAAAATAGAAAAAATATTTGTCAGAAGAAGACAATCATCTATCGATGTTTCAGTAAATTGGGAATAGCAATCAATCATCGATCTATGTTTCAGTAAATTGGGAATATCATTTCCATTAAATGTGTAATCATTTGGTATTATTTTGTGACCTAAAGCAGAGTTTTTGTCCATTTGCCAAAATGCTCTGCACTAAAGGCCCTCCCCACCCCCACCCCTCGAATAGAACCACAGAGAAAAAGTCTTTATTCACCACTAACAGGAGTGTTGTGAAGTGAGATGATTCCCTTGCCTTCTGGATATAGCAGATGTTATCTATGACTCAGGGAAGCAGGTTGATCAGGAGTAAAAGGAACAAGAGAAAAAAAATGTAATGTGCCAGGCAAGGCTGTTCTCAAAGTAAATGGCCTAAGGGAAGGCAAGGCTGGAGAAGTATATTCTGCAGGTTCAGGTTTAACAAGGAAAATTGACAATTTAGGAACGTTTTGGTTTTAGCCAGTTACTTGGGGCTGGGGACAGGTATGGGGGGGGGCACTAATGGTCTTCATCTTTATACAAACCTGAAACGCATTGCCAGTGTATTCTGGGTATCTTAAACAGGTACATGCCTTTGTCAAAACTGAGGCAATGTATACTTAACACCTCTGCATTCAATGGTATATAAACTTACATTAAAAGAGAAAATCATTTAAATGATGAACTCAGATGAAATGCATGCTATTTATGGAAAATTATAGTGACATCTGAAATTTAATTTGTGATACATCAAACAGAAGATGGAATGATGGATGAATGGAGAGGAGGATGGATAGATATGTAATAAATAAAATATAGTAAAGTGTTAGTTGTGTTATTTTAGTGGATATACAGATGAGCATAGTAAAATTCTTTTGGCTCAGTTGTATGTTTAAAATTTCCCATAAAATTTTTGTCAAAAGAACAAACATTAAAATAAAAGTCAGGGGCTCAATAGGAGTTTTATGAATACTCTGAAGTTTTAAATAAAAATCATAAATGGATATTTATATTTTCTTAGGAAGCAGGGCAGATAAGCAACATGCATGGGGATGGTATATAAATAGAGTCCACTCCAGGATCCATTTTACCATTATCCTTCAAGTAACTGTGATGAAATCAAATATATAATAAAATGAAGATAATATGTCCTATGACTTCTCAGAATTTTATCGTGAAGGTTAATGTTCAAATTACTATGCAAATATATAAAATTGTATTACTCAAATTAAGGACTCCATTTAATATCAGTCTAAGAACACACAAATCCAAAGCTTGCCTTTTACACATAGATTGGAAGGTCAGAAAGTGAAGTTTTCCTCTCTAATCCTTGGTGGTTTCTTTCCCTTCTATTTTAGGCTGCTGTTAATTGTTGATAAATGGTGGCAATTTATTAGAAGCAGACAGTATTGTATTTAGTCAGTTTCCATGTTGTGAGGGGGTACATGGCTGGGGCCTGAGGAAATATTCTTGGTGCTAAGAATTATCCCTGAACCTACAGCCACCAAGAAATGGGGCCTCATTTCTACAACCCAAAGGAAATGGATCCTGTCAAAAACCATATAAACTTTGAAGTGGACCCTGAACTTCAGAGGAGATGGTAGTCTCTGCCAACACTTTGAATTCAACTGAAGAGACCATGAGCAAAAGTCCCAGCTGACCTGCATCTGGACTCCAGTGCAGCTGGACTGCAGTGGAGTAGAGGAAAGTATTGTTAAGCAAAAGCTCTGAGATCTGATGGCGACCAGTAAAAAATAGCATACAGGTAATTTTGAGGTTAGTATCCTTTAGAAAAAGGAAGAGACCATATTACGCCTCTAAAATGTGTTCCACTTTTAACTGAGAAATGTGGAAGTGAAGAACTATACTCGCAATGTCCATAGGGTTGCGGACAGGAACGGGGATCAGTGCATTCACTTCCTATTGTAGCATAACCGAGTGCCACAAACATAGCTGCTTAGAACGTACACATGCAGTATATGACAGTGCCATGGTTCTGGAGTCCAGATGCAGGTCAGCTGGGACTTTTGCTCATGGTCTCATCAGTTGAATTCAAAGTGTTGGCAGAGACTACCATCTCCTCTGAAGTTCAGGGTCCACTTCAAAGTTTATATGGTTTTTGACAGGATCCATTTCCTTTGGGCTGTAGAAATGAGGCCCCTTTTCTTGGTGGCTGTAGGTTCAGGGATAATTCTCAGCACCAAGAATATTTCCTCAGGCCCCAGCCATGTACCCCCTCATAACATGTTTCCCCAAAGAGCAGAAAAATCTCCTGTTGCCCCTTAGGCTGAATGGAGTCTTACATAACATAAGGTTATCACAGGAGTGATGAGCCCTTCATAGGCAGAAGCACGGCTCACACGCATGCAGAAGAGACTGTACAGTGTGTACAGAAGGTGGCAGGAATCTTTGGAGCCATCTTAGAATTTGGCTGACAACGGAGACCTGTGTTGTCAACAAAACTAACATTGCCTTGAATAAGAAAACTGAAAAAAAAATTCATCCATCTTATCAAAGTATATAAACAATTGATGAGTAAACTAAGAAAATAATACTAAAATATTGAAGTATTAATAATTCTTATAAAATAGGAAGGGTTTAAAGTATTTAAAATAAGGGGTGGGGAATTGAGACTCTAAAGAGGAAGATACATAAACAAACTGCAGTTCTGGAGTTCTACAATCTACATGAAAATCTTAATAGAAGTAGTGACACCTTTAGAAAAAGATCCTCTTGATCCAGTCACATGTCACTGGACCGTGATGGATGCTACTCCACCTGGAAATTCAGGAGTGAAAGCTCAGTGTGGTCCACCAACATTAAAATACATTTATTCACTCGTTTATGTATTCACTCAGTAAATGCATGTGTATTTGTAGCCAGATACCTGGCACTGTTTGTCATTTTTCTTTGCTGGATAAATATGAAAGAGACAGGTTTCATTATCAGAGAGCTCCCTTTATACTATACAAAACATTCAAGAACAAAGCAATAACAAAAGAGGGGGGTATGTGGTGGTCTGTGCATAGTATTTTATAGGTGCATAAAAGAGGGGTGCCTGAAACAGACCCTGACCTTCAGTATAGGTTCCCTAGAGATGGTGATGCCTTCACTGCCCTTAGTACAAGTTGGAATGACAAGTAAAGAATCTACAAATAGTGTTGCAAGTAGAATGAAGGACACATTGAAAGGGATGAAGGTAGGACAGGATTTTGGGTGGGGTGAAGTCCAGGTACTTTGGTTTATATAGAATACTGAAGGTATGAGAGGCATTGGCAAGATATGAAGAAATAGGGAAGATCCATATATGAATGATAAGTGGCTAAGAGAAGCCTGTGTAGGAGTCTTGGCTCTGTCAGTGACAGAGAGAGTGACTTGGGCCTATTAATCAAACTCGGCTTCCTCTTCTTCAAATAGGGTCATACATGTCACAGGGTACGAGTAGCTTCATATACACAAGTTATAAGGAAGATAGAAAAATGACATATCACTTCTTATTCCTCTACTTTTACTCCAAATGGTTGTGGAGGGAAGATAGATTATGTGCAATTTCATAGAATTGGAAGGTGTTAAAGAAAATGATTGGCAGAATGAAGCAGAAACTACTGGCAACGGTAAATAGAAGTAGAGTCCTGAAGAGTCAAAATGGCAAGGAGACTGTGGTTTTATATTTTGTGGATGCAAAAGTCTTTAAACACCTTTCTTTGGAAAGATTACATGAGACAGCCAAGATCTTGAAGAGGACTGGTGACAGACTTCCCCTGGAAGGAGGGCCGGCTGGACTGCATACTGTTAACATTTCAAACAGACAAAGCAGCCACGTGTGTAGAAACCTGAGGGCTTTGATAAACATGTCTGCAGGGCACAGTGTGGGCTGGAACTACCGGACGAGGCATGGATGTTAGAAAACAAAAGCCATTTTCTCTAGACTTTCTCAGGGCCTGAGAGAGAGAATCCTCAAAAGGACTGATATTTAACTTTTTTTTATAGCACAGATAATAGATATTACTTAGAAAAATAAATCATATGTTTTGTTATAATCTAAATACAGGGAAAAAGTAGAAATGATAAATTTGGTAATAGTGGGTTGAGATAGAATGGTGAGAGGAATTTGCAAGAAAGATGTTTTAAAGATGTTGAAATACATATATGAATATTCTGCTGGGAAGAGACATTGGGTGGAGATATAAACTTGGGAGTCATCAATATATGGGTGAGAATGAAAACATTAGACATAAATTAGATTGCCCAAAGTGAGATTGTAGATGAGACTTGAAAAGGTCACAGACAGAAACTTCAGAAATATCTTCTTTGTATATGTGTGAGAAAGAAGAGCTATCAAAAATATTATGAACAAAAAATAAAGACTTACCCCTATCCTATACCGATAACCTTGGTAAGAAAGAGGAAAATCAGAAAACAGAGATGTCTTGGGTCACATGAAAAGAGAGAGTCTCAAAAAATGAAGGCGAGTCAATAGGAAAAAAGAGCAGGGTACTCTTCTTTATCATATTTATATTTCAGGAAACAGAGTCTTGGTGGAACATGATAATTTCCCTTGTATCTCACAATAGGAGGCAGAGTTTGGATTTGAAACTATTTTAGGCTCAATGGAGAGAGATCTGTGGGAGAGGTCCAGGCTGTTGTGAAATCTGTTCTGCCACTTGGGCCATATTATATAAGAGGTATCCAAGGAGGGTGGGGATGCTAAGTGGAGTCTCTTTTAGGTCCCATAAAAAAGTGTCAGAAGGACCCTGTGATGGTTAATTTTGTGTGTACATCCCTCATAGTAAATTTCTTTCTATATATCTATGCCTATATCCGTGTCTGTATCATCTATATCTATATTAATCTATCCTTTGGTTCTCTTACTCTAGGGAACTCTAATACAGACCCCTAGGGTTCTGTAGCAGAACCATACTTTCCATGGCAGAAAACCAATCACTATTGAACACAGCTATTATTGTCCAGTGGAGTGTATGAATGAAGTAGTGATTAGTAGCAATTCAAGTTTTCAAGTTGTACAACATGAGCTGAGTTTTCACAGGTGAAACTGGTCATTCAGTTTAGTGGTTTAGTGGTGTCTTCATCAGCTCAGGATGCTGTAACAAGTTATCATAGAAGGATTAAATAACAAACATTTATTTCTCACACTTCTGGAGCCTGGAAGTTCTAGATTAGGATTCCAGCATGTTTGGGTTCTGATGAGAGCTGTCTTCCTGGTACACAAATGGCTGTCATGTTATTGTATCCTCACATGGCAGAAAGAAAGAGGACTAGCTTTCTTACTCTTATAAAACAACTAATCCACAGTGTCCAGTCCCATGACGATTACTTCCCAAAGGTTCCACCTCCACTTATCACCCTTACAGAAATTAGGGTATCAACATGAATTTGGAGGGGACACAAATATGCAGTCTGTAATGAGTAGGAACAGCAATAATTATTGTATGATGGGATGGTACACCCAGTATAAGGCCCAAACAAATCCAGAAGTCAAAAACAAATCATATGGACAACTGGCCCAGGTTTTGGGCATTTGTGTGTGGAATTGTTGCTGCTTTCTCAGCTCACACTTGTGGACATATGATGGCTTTCTTAGGACCAATCATCAGAAGAGGAAAACAGTGAGCCTGGTTCATTCACCAAGGGATAGTATGGCATGCTGATGCCAGGGATAGGCCTGTGCAAACACTGTGCCTAAAATATGATGCAAGAGTATAGAGGCAGAGCAGACGAGTAGCTAACAGTGTATGTTCACTTCAAACTCAAGGAAAAGTGGCCCAAGATATAGGAATGCAATGTTAGACAATAGTAAATATGTGGCCTGGTTGACTAAGGGCTTGGAAGGGAAAAAAGAAAGAGAAAAAGAGACAAATTTTTGAGAAGAGAGACATATGTGACCTGTGTTTCTGAGCCCTGAGTATGCAGATTTTTTTCTTTTCTGGAAATATTTACTAAAAAGAGGCACACAACAGCCAGGAAAATAGGATGACTGGTAAATGTTAAATGTTAGCCAAAGGTTTAGGAATGGACTAGCATGGAGCTGATTTGGAGGATAACCTAGGCTAAGTCAAGTAGTCTTGTAAATGGCAGCATCCTCTGGGCATTTCCAAGGAAAATAGTCAGATGGTGGCTCCTCTGGTCTGACATAAAAGTTGGTTAATATCTCCTCCTTAGTTTCTCATCTCTTACATGAAGACATTTCTGTCAAGTCCACCTTATTTACTGTAGGCCATCATCATATTCAAGCTTCAAGAAATCATTCAAGCAGCATGTGAGGACAACTTCAGACATCCTTGCTAGGAAGTTAAATCTTGTGCCCATGGAGAATGCACTTACGTCAATAAGCTTCCCCATCTCACCTTATATTCTGCCACCTAGAACTGATATCATCAGGAAACTGTCCCATACTGTTCAATGGATTTCATTCTAATATATATTGGCAATATCTTGGAATTCCACTGAGTCTAAGGTATTTCTTACTTGATAAGGGACTCTCTCCACTGAGAATAAGCTGAGGACATTGTGAATTACTATCTGGAGTTAATTTGGGAAGGCAAAGATGAATCATGAGGCAGCCAGCTCATTTTGTAAATTACCATCTTCAGAAGTGATCTTTGAAAGGTTTTTTCTAGTAAGGGCAACATGCTCTTGTTCACAAAACATAAAGAGCAACCTTTGCCAGCAGAAGTTTCAAGAGACCCTGATTCTCAGACACTACTATCCAAATATTCCCAAATAAAGCCGAGCAACTTCACAATTTTCAGACTCACCATTGCCCTCAAAGGTCATAGATGCCACATAACTCAAATGAACTTTTAAAAAGAGAGGAGTCATAAATTGCTGATAAGAGGAATAAAAAGGAATTATTGTTACAGATACTAAAGTTGATATTAAGAATAACCTCGAAGTAACAGGTTTTAATTTTTCTTCTTTTTTCCTTAGTTTAAAAAAAATTCAGATAGGGTTTATGTACAGCAAAATACACCCATCTATAGTGTACAGTCATGTCCTCATGACCAAATCAATATATAGAACAATTTCTTCAGTCTCTGAAATTCTTGCATGTCTCCCTCTTCTCAGACATAGACCCTCAAAAGCATTGTCCCTCTAGTTTTGTCTTTTCTATAATTTCATATTAATGAAATCATGCAGTATGTAACCTCTTTGAATGTGGGTTCTTTCACTTAGCATCATGCAGATGAGATTCATGTTGCTGCAAATATCAGTGTTTTATTCCTTTTTATTTCCGAGTAGAATTCCATTGTGTGAATATACCTTAGTTTGTCAGTTCGCTCATTGAGCAACATTCAACATTTAAGTTTTCCAATTACATGAAATGAACAGATTTCTGGGAAAACATACACTCAGACAAAAATTAGGAATTATAAAATAGTTCTATATCAATTTTTTTTAATTTCACAAAGAAAACTCTAGACCCAAATATGTTCACTAGTGACTTTAACTAAACAAAGAAAAAAATAATACACAACTCTTTCAGGGAAAAGAAAAGAGGGAATACTTTCAATTCATGTTATGATGCAACAAAATATGATATCACAATAAGGCAAGGATATTAAAATACAGAAAGATTAAAGTCCAATATTATTTATGAATACAGATGTAAATCTTTTAAAATATCTGAAACAGGATACTAGCAAAATAAATCCATCAATATCTAAAAATATATAATGTTCAAGTGGAGTTATTCTAGGAATGTAAAGTCATTTTAACATTTAAAATTCAATCAGTATAATTTACCTCATTAACATATTGTTAATAAGAAATGTAGTTATGTGTTTTAAACTAATACCAAATATATTAATGAATTAAAAGCAAAGCAAGTCCTCAATATTCAAGCTTCAGTATTCAAAAAAACCAATTGAATTTCAATATATTAGCAACTAGAAAATTAATATAAAAATACAATTTTCAGTATCGTCAAAAGTCTTCAAAACATAGGATTCAAAATAACAAAAACAATGCATGACAGTTCCTGTGGATCCACATACTTAGTGACATTTTATCTTTAAAAAAATTATTCAGGCATGAGAATGAAGGAAATCATGCCATTTGTAAGAACTTGGGTGGAACTTAAGGGCATTATGCTAAGTGAGATGCCAGAGGAAGATATCAAGTACTGTAAAATCTCACTTATACATGGAATCTAAAAAAGCCAAACTCATAAACACAGAGTAAGCAAGAACTGAAGGGTGCGGGTAATGGGGAGATTATTGGTCAAAGAGTACAAACTTCCAGCTAGAAGATGAATAAGTTCTGGGGATCTAATGCACAGCATGTGGTTATAGTTAACCAGCTATTATTATATACTTGAAAATTGCTTAGACAGTAGACCTTAAATGTCCTCACTACAAAAAACAAATGGTAAACATGTGACCTGTTGAAAGTGTTAGCTAAGTCAATACAATCCTATTGCAATACATAAGTGTATCAAATCAATACATTGTACAACTTAAATATGCATAGTGTTATATGTAAATGTTATTTCAATAAAGCTGAAAAAATGATCTGCCTTAATTCTAATACTATTCCATAAAAAATTCAATACTCTCTGACTAAAGATACCAGTGCTAGAACTTTAAGTAATTCTTTTTCATGTATAACGTCTGCTGCTACACCAAAACTACCAGAAATAACTGGTCCAAATGTCCAAAACCTTTGATAAAAGCTACAAAGAAAAAAGTAATTATTGGTGATTTGGGTATTAAAGTTACCATACAGAATATTTAAATAATTGTGATTTATATGTTTAAGAAATAGATGAAGATGTGGGGAATTTCACCAGAAACTGGAATCAGTTGAACTATTAAATTTAAACTTGATTGTTGCAAAATACAATAACTCAATAAAAGAACTCCATAGATAGATTTAACAGATTAGTCACTGCAGAGAATTTGTGAACTAGAAATAATGTCAGTAGAAAATATCCAAATAGAGAGCAAAATGACAGGAACCTATGAGACATTTGGGAAACGGTGAAAAGATCTGACTTATGTGTAATTGGAATTCTAGAAGAAAATGAGAGAATTGGGAAAATGCAATAGTTGTAGAAATCAAAACTGAGAATTTTCCAAAACCACTGAAAGGTATCAACCAAGAGATATACCATTCCTTACAATTTTTTGAAAAACCACATCTAGGCATATAGCGAATTAATTAAAAATTTAATAACAATGTAGAGAAATTCTTAAATGTAGATTAGACAAATATTATAAAGTATTTCAACACCAAAATTAATAAGTGATTTTCCAAAAGCAACAGTGAGGTCTAGGAGACACTGGAATTGCTACTTAGTTCTAAGGGTTGAAAAAATATATATTCTTACCTAGAAATCTAAATTTAATGAAAATATCCCTCAAAGTGAAAATTAAAGACATTCTCAAGACAAAAACAAATTTGCCACTGGTAGAACTGCAGTAAAAGTCTTACTCAGATAGTTTCTTTAGACTGAAAGAAAATCATTCCAAATAGAAATATGGAAATGTTGCAAGATTTATGGGCAAGAAAGGGGCACATACATGCAAACTCTAAATAATGTTGACTCAAAGCAAAACAAAAGAAAACCCACAATATATAAGAAATAGCAATGTCTTGTGAGAGTCCCAATATATGTAAGGTTTGGGTTCCTGAAGCGTAATGGTGGTAGGCTGAATCCTAATCTCTCAGTGTTTCCTAAAAACATCATGCAGATTAGATAATAAAAGCAAAAATACTTGATCTAGAAATAATAATCTTGGAAATGAATTATTATTGAAGAGTTGAGAGTGAGAAAATGGATGGAGGAAGGAAAGGGGAGATTAGAAGCAACTAGTAAAAATTAAGGATCCTACAAAAACAAAAATGAATTATAAAATTTAAAACATACTCAATTCCACTCTGCTCCAAACGGCACCATGATTTAGAGTCATTGTAGGTCACACTGTCAACACAAAAGACACTCATGAACTAAGAACCAGAGAATGCTATAAAAAACCCTTAACTCCTGTTTAGATAACATCAGTTATATCTGGTCCAGGAGAAAATACAACACTCACAAATTAATAGAAAAAACACAAGGGGCTAACCAAGCAACTATAATAATGAAACAATGTAAGAAACAGAAAATTGTAGTTCATAAAAATCCCACCTAAAAAACTTAACATGAAGCAGAAAAAAATAATGCAACACCTCAACCTGAATTAAGCATTCTTTAAAAAGGAAACAAAGTTAACCAATGAGCTTGAATCCACCGTATTCAAATACTTTGCTATATACCCACACCCAGTAGAGTAGATTCTTGAAGATTCATTTATGGCATCAGTAGAAAGATGTACTAAATGGAGGCAGTGTATGCTTTGAATCAGTGACTAATTCATGCTTTTTTGTTCTCTGACTGCCATATTGTACATGTGTAGGAAATAAGATATGGAAGTAGGAATGACTCTGTTTCCCACTGAGTAAGTGTTGATATCTGTTCCTGAATCTTCGAGCTCTGTATATTTGGAAACTTTGTTCCTAAGGGCAGAGTACTTCCACCCGAGGAGGCAACGATATGCCATTGAACCTGAGGTTAAGAGGACCAGCTGTGGATTTTGGTCCCCTCATTCCACTGACCAAAGGCTAAGAAGAAAGATACTGTATTGTGTTTGGTGACTGATCCTAATTCTTTTTGAGAAATTAATTTTCTTCTGTGCATTTGGAATGGGATACCTATTAATATCCTGTCCATTAGCAAAAGTTAATAAAACATACAAATCAGTGAAAGGGAGAGCGAGATCACCGAGGCTACAGACTGTTTAGAAGGTAAAGCTTTGTTGATCTTAAAACACACCACCTTCCTTTGCCAGAGAAGCTCCCTGTTACATTTTGCAATGTGTTGGTTCTAGATAGAGACTTGTAGGCCAACGAGGGAGAAATGGCTGCTTCTAGTTTGCTTGCTGTTCCTGGATGCTTCTCTCTATCTAGGGCCCTTCTCTCATCAGAATCCTACCTCTGGGAAGCCATTCCTTCACACTCCACAGGTATCATCACCATTCCTCAGAGGCATGAATCCTAGAAAATTGGAACCTCTCCTCAAGTGTTTAGGTCCAGATAATCTCAACTTCTTGCTCTCTAGCCTTCAAGTTGAATTAGAATTTTAAGTGTTGCAATTTAAAAATTGTAAATAACAATTGTGTGTTATGCAACAACTATTGGTACAGGGATTGTATGTGGGTAAGAGGCCCCCACTTAGTCTTCTGCCAGACGTGCTGTGGGGCTGCCAGACATCCCCTTGCTCCTCCTAGAGATGAATCAAGGCACATGCCCCAGTTTTTGTGGGTCATGCCCACACTCCCCCCTCCCCCCCGGGGCAGAGAGCAGCAGAGTCACAGGGTGCTGACAGGGAAAGGGAACTGGGAAAGTATTGGAGCACGGGGGGTCAGGAAGTATGCAGCTGAGAACCAGACCCAGGAAATTAGGGAGGCAGGGAGAAACTGGTCCCTCTTTGAGCTAAGGAGCCAAGCCCCAGTTATATGCGTCATTACCCAATTCACATACAAAGCACATCTTCAAAGATACAGTCATTAAGAACATAGGGATGGCAACCAGTCTCTTAGGAGAGCATTAAACTCCTCCTAAGTGGGGATTTGGGGGACTACACTGGTGGTATACGTAGGATGCTGGCTCTGTACAGCAACAAAGTAAATGACAACACTTTACTTTTAATTAATAAGGAATGCAAAGTATACACTTTCAAGGTCTATGAAATATTAATGAGAGGACAATATCTGATTACTTTTTTAATTGTTTCTATAAGTGAAATGCTTGTCTTACACTAGGTAATTTTGCCCCTGGAAGCTACAGAATCATTTCTTCAAAATAGCTGACTCAATGGCAGAATTATGATATAAATTGCAGTGGTTTTTTTGTGTGTTTATTTTGTTTCCTTAAATTTTAAGGATTTTATAAGTATATGATATAATTCTATATAAGTTTGTATCATAGGTGTTGATAAGTTTATTAGATACTTGGAATGTTTTGTGATCATTCTGTTTAAATGTAATTAAATAAATGTAGATATTAAATATGATTTTATATAGCTTTTCTTTACAAGTTTCTATTAACTGAATACATACAGTATAAGGGATCACTTATCAGAGGTGGTAACTTTTCTTTTTTCCATGATCATGAAATTCTTTAGCAATGGATCACTGACTTATTGATAGTGGAAAGAAAGAGGTAATGCACATGGTTACTAATCCATTTCTCTTTGACTGTATGGGGGGAATGCTATGTGGAAGGAAGCAGGACAGATTACTGGCCAATTTCTTTACAGACTTGCTAATGATCTCATCCTGTAAGTAGGCCAAAAATTTTTTTTCACACGAAATGGCCTTGTTATGAAATGCTTTGAGCAGGATGTCCTTGGTTTAGCATTAGTTATGTCAAACCTAGGATAAATGGATTTATGATGTATGGCTTTCTATAAACGCTCACATGTGCTCTACAACATCTGAGATATAAAATAGAGCTGTTTTACAATGATATGCTCCCTGTTGTGTGAATAATGCATACACTTTGTTAGAGACCCTGTTAATTATTTTGGGCCAATGATCATGTCTGATATGTGAAGGAAGGAGTATAAATAATAAATAATAAATCTTGTAAAATCCCTTGCTTGTTCATTCTAATTTGACAGTCCAATCCTTGGAATTATTACAAAGACATTTGCGTTTAAACACAAATATAAAATAGGTATCCCAAGCCCATATATTTAAGACAACTTGCCCAATAAAATTTATGAATTTCAAAACACTGTTGTTTGCGATTAAGCCATTTATCTGGAAAAGAAGGAAGAAAAAATTCTTGATGTTGATGCATGCAATTGTATGCACTTAAAACATTCTTGAAGTTGTCAACTTCTTCGTCCGTCAACCTTAACAGCAACCCATAAAAATGTTCTTGTTTTGTACATCTCCAATTTGGAAAGCAGAGGAGCATGATGTTCTGTGACTTCCTTAGCATCTGCCACTCACGTCAGGGATATAAGTTTGTTTCCATAGAGCACCTTAACTGTGCTGAAGTTTTTGTCATAAATCTTGATCTTTAATAAGTAAATTCATGAAGCTTATAATTGACACAGTACATACAATTACATAATAGCATCTTCCAGCATTGGTTTCACTTAATCTTTAACCTGACATATTGCAGGTTTTACAGTAGCAGTTCTCACATTGAGACTCCATCTGTTAATGGCAGGAAACAACATTGCTATACTCCAGGAAGCTGCCAAAAAGTGTAGATGACTTGATATGCAGTTAACTGTGGAGATCAAGTATACTTAGTGATGCTCTTTTTTATTTCTTATTTACATGGGAATAACCTTGAACAGAACCAGTGAAGAAAATTCTTGTAGATCAGACTTCTTACGCCATGATAGGAACAACAATAAATTATGTCTTTTACTGCTGAGGTGCAAAAATTCCAGTAGCATCCCTCGAAGAAGCACCTCGGCATTCTGACAGAACTATTAAACCTATTAGTGCATATCAGTGAGCTAAGTTAAGGTTGCCAAATGCTTTCTTGAGTCCTACCAGTCAGTGCATCCTTTAAGTCACACTACCTTGATTATATTAGTTACAGGGCTTCAAATAATCCTCCTGGGCATGCCAAAATGGAATAACGTGTACATTCAAAAGTAATTTATTTTTTGGAAAGTCTGGGAAAAAAGCAAAAGACACTTGCTCATAGATTAAATAAAAGGGCAGGGTTTCTTGACAAATAGAGTCTTTTTCCAGGTTAGATTAATAAATATTCATTTGGCTTCTACTCCGTGCCAGGAAATTTGCTGAGTGCTGGATCTACAGATACGTTTTCTACAAAATAGGTTTTCTGCCCTCAGCACACTGGTTACTGAAAAAATATATAGGCACGTAACTGGAAAGCAATCCATTAAACATAGATAGTTGAAACAGAGGGAGAGAGACAGAGAGAGAGAAGGTAATGAGGTAGCTTAGGATAATCAAAAGAGCTCAGAATTTTCAGTGAAACTAATATAAATAAAAACAGCCTTCACTGTGTATTTATTCATTGAAAGGCACTGAGAAAATTCTGTTATCTAATTTATTTTTTTCCTCTGTAAAGTAGGAGATATTTATACTTCCTGGACAAATATATTAATGCAATTGAGATGTGATCATTTATAAAATTTCACAGAAGAAAAAATTTTAGTTGGCTTTTTGAAGTCTGAGAAATTTTCACATGAAATACGATACTTAACCTAGGTTTGAATACGAGATTTCTTTTAAATTGGGTGCTATAACAAATTACCTTAATGTGGGCAGCTTAAACAAGAGACATTTATTCCAATTATGGTGTCTGGGAAGTCCAAGATCAAGGTGTCTGCAGATCCAGTATCTGATGAAGGCCCACTTTCTGGTTTGGAGCTGATGTTTTCCTTATAGCTTCACACGGTGGATATAGAGAAGACAAGCTCTCATGTCTCTTCTTATAAGAATCTCGTTTCTGAGGGCTCCATCCTTATGACCTAATACTATCCCCAAGGCTCCACCTCCAAGTACTATCACAATAGGAGCGAAGATTTCAATTCATGAATTTTGGGCAACACATTCAGTCCATACCACTAGGTGTGGTTAACAGGTGGGAGAGGGAGAACCAATACAAAAGATCCACAGACTCCTGAAAAAGTATCCTGTTTGGAGAGTGGCAAATACCGTTCTATGCCTTGGTACTGACATGGGTCAACCTGGAATTATAAAACAGGATGGTGAGAATACAAAGAGAAAAGGATTCGATGAAACAGTTGTTATCTAAATTAGGTATCTTTCCTTTGGATATTGTCATTTCTTTATGAAGTAAGCAAATCAGATCAAAACCTACATGTTGATTCTATAAATAATCAGTCATCAGTGTTAAATTATTTGGGAATACCCTTATACCCTCATTTAACAGAACCTAAGTTCGGCTATTTCTTCAATGAGTGGGTTCAGGTTTAGAGGTATTCTATCAACAACATATATAATGACACCATGGGACATTAAATACATCCCTCTACTGTAATCCATCCTATCAGGAAAATACCATTGGCCATATTGTATGTAGATGGTATTTCGGAGTAGAGATGGCTTTCAGTATTGGAGGATAGGCAGGGACAGATTTAAGCACTGGTTTTCATGAAGCCGATGCCTAGAGGAATTGGATATACATCATCTACCTGATTATCTTTTCTGTAGTTTTGAAATGGTCCTTTGAAAGCAAAATCATCTCTTGATGGAATGTATACTTAGAAAAAAAGCATTACTTGAAACGAGTTATTGTATATAAAACGGAAGCAAAAGGAACAAAAAGCTTCCATAGAAGAGAAGACCCAATGTAGCACTCTTGATGTTTTGTGCTTATTCAAATATAGGCAAGTATGAAGTTTTGATCTGTCCTGTAACATGGGGTTTTATAGGACTCTTAAGTTGTTACTAACAATGTTAAAACTTAATGCACTGACCATGATAAGTAAACAGAAAAAATTACTCATC
This sequence comes from Manis javanica, assembly GCF_040802235.1. Taxonomy (NCBI): domain Eukaryota; kingdom Metazoa; phylum Chordata; class Mammalia; order Pholidota; family Manidae; genus Manis; species Manis javanica. The sequence goes on from NC_133164.1 coordinate 17,928,627, forward strand.
AGGTATGTGGACATGTTAGGGATCCAATGAAGCATAAGCTATTTTTTTTGTTTCTGGTGAAAAGATTAAATGAAGCCATTGGTGCTACCTTTAAAATACAGAGAAATAAGGATGGTAATGAAGGAGTGCTTCAGATTTTGACATTATTTAATTCTTTGTCAGAAAAGAGGAAATCAGGTAGGCTTGCTTTTTACATTAATATCACAATTATAATAGTTTATACACCACCAAAGAACTTGTCAGTATAGAAGTGAAATAAATGAACTCTAAGGACTAGCTCTGAGTATAACTTTAAGAGTATCCTTAGTTTTATAAGAATCCTCCAAACTGTCTTCTAAAGTGGCGGTATCATTTTGCATTCCCTCTAGTAATGAATGGAAGTTCCTGTTGCTGTACATCCTTGCCAGCATTTCGTGTTGTCAGTGTTCCCTATTTTGACTATTCAAATGGTGTGTGTTGGTTATATCATTGTTGTTTTAATTTGCATTTCTCTGATGACATGTGATGTGGAACATCTTTTCACATGCTTATTTTGCCATCTTTTTTGGTGAGGAATCTGTTAAAGTCTTTTGGTCCATTTTCATCAAATCATTTATCTTTTTACTGTTGCATTTTAAAAGTTCTTTGTACATTTTGGAAAACAGTCCTATAATATCAGATGTGTCTTTTGCAAATATTTTCTCCCAGTCTGTGGCTTTTCTTCTCCTTCTCTTGACATTTGCATAGTGGAGTTTTTAATTTTAATGAAATTCAGCTTATCATTACTGCTTTCATGGATCATGACTTCAGTGTTGTATCTCAAAAGGTGTCATCATAGCCAAGGTCATACTGTGTTATCTTCTAGGAGTTTTATAGTTTTACATTTTACGTTTAGGTCTGTGATCCATTTGAGTTAATTACTGTAAAGGCTATAAAATCTGTATCTAGATTAATTTTTCTGCGTGTGGATATCTAGTTCTTCTAGCACTGTTTGTTGAAAAGACTCTCTTTGCTCTATTGTATTGCCTTTACTCCTTTGTCAAAAATCAGTTGAGTATGTTTATATGGGTCTATTTTTGGGCTTCCTAGTCTGTTCCATTGACCTATTTGTCTATTCTTTCTCCAATACTACACTGTCTTGATTACTATCGCTTTTTACTAAGTGAGTGAGTCAAAATCCTCCGGTTTTGTTCTTCCCCTTCAATGCTGTGTTGGCTGCATTGGGCCATTTGACTTTGCATATACATGTTAGACTCAGTTTATTGGTATCCATAAAATAACTTCCTGGGAGTTGAATTTGGATTCTGTTGAATCAGTACAATAATTTGGTAAAACCTGACATTTTGACAGTATTGAGTCTTCCTGTCCATGAATATGAACTATCTGTCCACTTATTCAGTTCGTCTTTGATTTTATTCATTGGAGTTTTGTAGTTTTCCTCATATAGATCTTGCACATATTTTGTAAGATGTGTGCCTAACTATTTCATTTTGGGGGGAGTGCTAATATAAATGATACTGTGTTTTTCATTTCAAATTCCATGTGTTCAGTTGTTGGTATATACGAAAGCAGTTGACTTTTGTATATGCATCTTCTATGTTGCAACCTTGCTATAATCACTTATTAATTCCGAAAGTATTTTTGCTGAAAATAATATTCCTAGGTATAGTGTAGTGCTTGTTTTTTTTTTTTTTGTTTGTGTTTTTTGGGGAGGCATATATCTTGCTTGATGTACCCCAAGCTTTCTGGATTTGTGGTTTCATGTCTGGCATTAATTTGTGGCTACTCTCAGTCATCGTTATTTAAAATATTCTTTTCTGTCTTCTCCCTCTGGTAGTCCTATTAGACATATGTTGTAATTTCTGTAATTTTCTCACAGTTCTTTTCATGTTCTGTTTTTTTTTTCCAGTCTTTGTTTTCTTTGCTTCTCAGTTTTTGCATTTCTAATGAGGTATCCTCAAGCTTAGAGATTTCCTGAGCCTTCCTAGTCAACTAATAAACTCATCAAAGATATTTGTTTCTGTTACAGTGTTTATCTTTAGCACTTCCTTTTTATTCCTTGTTAGGATTTACATCTCCGTTTATATTGTCTATCTGTTCCTGCATGCTACACCCTTTAGATCCCTTAGTGGAGTAATCATAGTTGTTTGAAATTCTCCATCTGATAATTCCAACATCCCTGCCATGTCTGGTTCTGACATTTGCTTTGTCTCTTCTAATTGTGTTTATGCTGATCAGTATGACTTGCTCTTTTTTTCTTGAGAGCCAGGAACAATATACTTGGCAAAAGGAACTGTTGTAAACAGACTTTTACTAAGGTGGTGGTAAGGTGTAGGGAGAGGGAAACATTGTATAGTCCTATGAGTGGTTTCGGTCTGTTAATGAGCCTATGCGTCTGGACTTTGAACTTCACAAATGTTTCCAGTTTTTTCTCCATTAGGTGGGACAGGATGGCTAGAGTTGGCTCTTTCCCTCCTCCCATTTTGAAGGCCATAGCTGACTGTAGTTGGTTATTTCCCTTCACCCAGGTCAGTTAGGCTCTGATAATATCCCTGCTGGTTAGGTTCTGATTAACTAGTTTCCTCTGAGTGCAGGCCTTGCTAAGAAGAAGAGAGTGCTCTGAAATATTTCACAATGTTTCCTTTTCCCTTACCCCTGCTGAATGCAAGAGGGAATTTTTCTCCTGTGTTCACTTTGGCAACCTGGTGGAGCTCCTAGATATAAATTTCATAAAAAGGTGAGGTCCCCGAATGACTGGATCCTTTTATAGTTTTTAACCCTTGGAGTTGTCCACACTGAGTCTCCAGCGATTTATCAATTATAGTTCAGGGTTTCATACCCCAGCACTAGTTCCCATGGTGGTTTCTGCTTGTGTGTCTCTGTTCCAGTAAGCTGCGACTTTTGTATTCGCCTGTGTGTGTCTCCAGTCTTAGGGGTAGTAGGTTGTTCTGTGTCCTTCATTCTCTTATGGATCCAAGAAGAGTTGTTGATTTTTCAATCTGTTCAGCTTCTTAATTGTTGTTAAAATAGAGAGGCAACTACCAGTCTCCTTACATGCAGAAACACGTCAGAGTGTTTTATTGTTTATGCTCTGGAATAGATCCCACATTTTGGATGCCATGTTTTCTTTCTTCTTGATATTTTTGCTACCAAAATGTATTCTCAGGTGATGTTTTCATTAAGCAATGAAGAGAGAAGTTGTGATAAAGGTGAACTTTCTAAGTCTTTTATATCTAAAAATACTTTCATTTTATCCTTACATTTGGTGGATTTTTTTATGGAATACCAAAATTTCTTTTGCTCACAATTTTGTGTCAGTTATTTTCTTTTCTTTGCGTTGTGGATGAGAAATTAGCTGTAATACAATTCTCATTTTTTTCTGGTAGCATACTGTCATGTGTTCTTTTTGGAACTTCACAAGAATACATGTTCAGATTGCTGTCTTTGAATGCTATAGCCACCTCTAAGCGACCAATTTAAGCTAATAACTTTTATCCCCTCTCAAATTAATTGAGGGTACTTTCAACTTAACAGGTTTTGTGAAATAGCTACACCTTTGTTCTCTTTCCACTGAGCAATTTTGACCAATTGAAAGGATTTATTTGATTCCACACACTTAGATGGACTTTTACACAGAGGCATCTTAAAGCTTTTGATACCAAGTGTATTGATCATCCTCTTAATTGATTCTCAACACAAGGGTGTGTTTTAATGTGCTTTTATTGATCAGAGTTTTTCTCACTTTCATTTGTAAGTAGTTATGAATGGGAAAAATGAGAAAGTTGTCTCCTCTAACACTTCAAGTTGTAAAATTTTAGACCCTCTCTATTCCTTTTGTCCTTGCTTACAAAGTGGCCAGTTCATTTCTGAAATCTTTCCTGCAGTGCCTTGACATTGGAATAAAAATATTTAGTGAATACATCAATGTGTACCTTTCCCAAATACTTCCACAAACAGTTCTATAACAAATGGTTATTCTCACTTCTCCTCTCCATGCCCCAGATATCTGTAGGTTGAACAGGAAGAACATCATGAGGGTTACGGTTATACACTGAAAAATCTGTGAGTCTGTGAGCTGCACTCCATGGCTGAAGTCCTGTTTCACCACTTCCCAGCTATGTGACCTTAGGCTAATATTGCCTACCTTCTCTGTGTCTCTCTTTATTCATCTGAGCATAATGACGGCCTCTGTCTCCTTGAGTTGTTGTGAGGAAATGGGAGACATCATGTGTGGGTGTCAAACATTGACACACTCTTCAAAAGATGGGTAGTTCATATTTGTTTTCTTTAAACTTTAGCCTTTATTACACAACTTCAAGGCAATGAGAAAAGCCATTATTCTGCCACCATAATTCAAGTCCTTAAAGATGGCAATAGTAATAATCTTTTCATGAGGCACCAATGAGTGGTCTACTACTTTAAAGTTTTCCCTAAGTAGTGGATATGTTTTTTTTTCCTTAATCAACCAACATCACTTCCACTATTTTTAGTAACAGAACCTCTCTTTACTATAATGAACCATTCTTTATAGGCTGGGGTTGGGGCTTGACCTGCTTCTTTCTATAGAACAGGAGGCAATCATGTTACCCTGCACTTGCCAATCAAAGAATTTCACCAACCTGACTCTAGTGATTAGCCAGAGTGAAAGACCTGCATAGTCACGGCATCCATGCATGGAATGACAATGAAGTCCTAAAAATCTTGGATACTAAGTTAAATCTGGCCTTACTAAGAAAATAATGTACTCTTTGAGAATTTTTAAAATCATAAATATCTATTGTTTTCATCGCTGTTACTATGTGGATTTCTATTATGTTTCTAATACTTTATATCCATTATCTACTTTTAAATCATTACTTCTCAATTTTCCTGGAATTTTGGCTTCAAAATTTAACTTCAAAATTCATCATAATTTTACTCGTGAGGCTTTTCAGATGATTGCTATATTGACATAACTAATCACACGCAGAAGCAGAACTTAAGACCCAGGTTTATAAGACATGAAATCATTACTGTTAATCATCAAACTGTGTTTCTTTGATTTTGCTTCTGTTCCTAATGTCTTCTTCATCTTCCCTAAAGTGATAGTTTGCGAATGCTAGTAATCTCAAGTGTAGAAGTCTCACAATCGATCATATTTGGTAAAAGCTACCATTTCTGCTAACTAGTAGGATATTGTATGTCAACTATGCTTTAATTTAAAAAATGTGTACAACTATTTCATGAAAGTAATTAGTAATCCCATAAGGATCAAATAGAATATTTCTGGTCTATAAAGATAAATGTTTCCCTAATAATAATAATGATTGTCATTTATTGTGTGCTTTTTTTATTCCAGGTTAGGTACCTTTCTAATTATTTTGCATGCTTTAGTTCATTTAATCTTCAAATCACCTGTGATGTACATACTATTATTTCTAATTTACAGGTGATGAAATGAGGCAGGAACATAACTAATTTATCCTATTTCAGAAAAGGTAAGCACCAGAGCTGGGTTGGTAGCCAGGCAGTGCATCTCTAGACTCTAAATGCTTAATCACTACACTCTATTCCCAATTCCCATGTCATAAAAATTAAGTGGTTTCAACATGATTCTTTTGAAAAAATTGCTTTAGACTTCTTGACATCAACTTGCACAGCAAAATGACTGCAAATACAGATAAAACTAACAACCAAGTCTCTAAGACTCATATAAAATTTTCTGTGCTTTTCAAATAGAGGTAGAAAAAGTCTAATGAAACATTGTCTTTAAAAACCTTTTAGTTTTCTAAAACTAGAGACATAAAGCAATGGCCAAAGCAGTTTTTTTTTAATTTGATTATCATGTGAAGAAATTGTTAGTCTGAAGCATACTGCATTAGATCATACTGTAACTAAGAAGCTAATGAATTATCTAATATGGTGCTGGACCATCAGATTTCCATTATTTTCTATCCTAAAATAATTGGTCACAGGCCATAGGCTTACTCTGTCCTTCCAACTATTGAATTCCTTATGAAAATTTTTGTTGACCCTTGAATAACACTGGATTTAGGGATATCAAACCTCCCTGAAGTTGAAAATCACGTATAACTTTTGACTATTTCAAAACTTAACTACTAATAGCCTGCTGTTGATGGGAAGCCTTGCTGATACCATAAATAATCAATTAACTTTTATGTTATAGGTATTATATCCTGTCTTACAATAAAGAAAGCTAGAGAAAATGAAGTGTTTCTTCAAATTGTTATAAATCTCCAAAATATTTTCCAATATATTTATTGAAAAAAAATCTACTTAGAAGTGGACCTAAACTGTTCAAACTCATGTTGTTCAATGGTTAACTGTATTTATTTTTAATTTTCCTAGTGTAAAAAGAGAAACCTAACTATTTGGAAAAAATGTTTGAAAAAATAAGCTTTCTGTGCAAAATAAAGTAAACAAAGTAATATTTTTATGCAAAAACATTCATATTAGAGCTTCTGATATCACTAACAAGTAGCAAACTTTCATTATCAAAATGTAGAAGAATTATAAGGATGAATTTACACAGCTTTTTACAATTTATAGAACACTTTCTCGTACGTCATCTCATTTCATTAACCTTTACAACTTACAGAGAGGCCCGCAAAGGGTATTTCGACAATGAGCTAGGGCAGTCCTTACAAAAACTGGAACAACAGATCTCTGTAGTTTTCATAAACCAAACTATAAGACTACGTGGGGTCCTGAAGGGTGGCTTTCTGTAGTTGCATGCCAACTTTACCAATATTAATCTAAATTTTGTAAATTTATGTTTTCTATGTACTCTTTATTCTTTATTTTTCAGTTACCATGTTGCTACAGCAACTAGTTAAACATGTTGTTACTATGGAAATGCTCATGTCTTTATTTCTATATCAGATTTTAGTACATGATTTCTCCACATGTACATTCATTTTTGTATGACAAATATATAAAGTTTCAACAGTATAAGAAGTTAGAGCAACTTAGGCAAATTTTTCACACTTACAGGACAATAGAGAATTAATAAGTGAATATACACATATATATGTAGTTATCTTAGTATTTAATCTTATTAACAGCTTATTCTTTGTATATTCTTTGGGGACAGAATTTAATTGAAATATTTCATGAAAAATGATTACATTTTCTCTTGGTGCTGCCAAAACAAAGTGAACAAAAATATGTTTATTGGCAACATGAAAAGGAAAATATGTCGCAATAACTCCTGTAATGTTTATTAAAAAGCAAAAAAATATTTTAGTCACTGGGTCAGGTCCAAGTATTCTTTTCAAAACATAGGAAAGCGAAAGAAAAATACAAATACATACATTTTCCATGCATAGGAATTCATTAAAGGGATTTCTGAAAAATATTTATACTTTGCCACTATTGGCATTATCATATAATTATACCAGTTCTGCCTTCATACACTTTCCTCTTTCCTCCATTACTCACACGCTGAAAGACATGCTCTCTCTCTGAAATTAAAACCCCTTACAACTTCCAGTGAAATTCTATTAGGACTGAGGCAAAAAAATTTTTTGATAAAAAACTGAAACTCAAAGTCTGTAGTGAAGCCCAGTATCTGAGATACTCTTCTGTTACTTCTCATTGTGTTTGGAAGGCTGTTAGACCAGTTGAGAAACATTCACAAACATTGACATGTCTGTAGATGGCATGATATCTTATTCTTTAATAATCTGAAGTGTGTTTTAATATATATTTCACATTCACCAAACAGGTATTAAATATTTTGAGTTTATATTTGTATTACCTAAAATTGCTTTAAAAACTATATAAAAGAATTATAGATTCATAGGAAGGTGTAAGAAATTTAAGGGAGATCCCATGCATCCCTCAGCCTCTTCCAGTGGTGTTTCTTATATTATGATAGTACAATATCAAAGTCAGAAAACTGACCTTGGTATAAAACTTGTTCAGATTTCATCATTTATACATGTACTTTGTGTGTGTGTGTGTGGTGTACAACTTTATCACATGTGTAGCTACTTATAATTAGCACCACACTCAAGATACAGAATGGTACCATTGCTGTAAGATTCAATCCTCCTGCCCCTATACAGTCACACCCATTCAGCTCCTTTAGGTCCCTAACCCTTGCAAACCACTAATACACTCTTCATTTCTATAATTATGTTATTTAATGAATGTTATGTGGAATCAGGCAGTACATGTCGTTTTAAAACTGGCTTTTTTAATTGATACTGTCAATTGACTGTTGACTCAATAAATATCCTGAAAGTTCACCTAAGTATTTTCTTTTAAGTAGATCATTTTGCTTTTTATTATTGAGTCATAGTCCATGGTATGAATATATACAATGTATTTAGCCATTCACACACTGAAGTTTTGGCTATTATGAATAGACGGTCTAGAATTTTCATTTACAAGTGTTTATTTGAAAATAAGTTTTTCTTTCTTTGGGATATATGCCTAAGAGTAGAGTGTTGTATGGTGCTAACTGTAGTTACATATGGTGCTAATTATAGGTTGTTTGTAGATGCTTTTTATTAGATAGAGAAAGTACCTCCTCTATTCTAGTTTTCTGAAGGTATTTATAATGAATGAATGTTGATATGGTGTATTTATTGCTTTTCAAATAATACATCAATCTTGCATATCTGAAATAAATCCCACCTTGTCATGTTATACTATTCTTTGTATACATTGTTGGATTCAATTGCTAAAATTTTGTTGAGGATTTTTGCATCTAAATTTATGAGACATACTGGTCTAAAGTTTCATTTTGTCCTACTGTCTTGGTTTGATTCTGGTATCAAGGTAATATTAACCTCAGAGTATTAGTCATGATAAAATTGATTTTTAAGTCACTTGAATTACTTATCTGAATCATACAATAAATCGATTGAGTTTAATTCAAAATTGCTGCTCTTTTTGTATTTTACTTTCCTTTTAATGTTATAAGAATTGCACATTTAGTACCTTCACATTTCCTAAAATTAAATATAGTTTATTTACTATATTTACTAGTATGTTAACATAGACTCCATAATTATTGAATATAGATTTTATCTGTATTTTGCACTCTGAAGCTTGCGTAATGATGACCAACCACACTCTTACCTTGTTATAATTAGGAAGTGTTTTGCACATGATGTTGATGTCTATGGCTTTTCTGTAGCAATGTTACTTTCTAGAGGGAATCTGATCTTCATTGTGAGGGTGTGTTCTTCTCCTTTCCCTACCTTATTTTTCTATATGTTGTACTGTTACTCATATCAGAACTATTTTTCAATAGACATACAGCCCTTCCTTGTCTTACGATTGGGTTATGTCCCAACAAAGCCATTGTAAGTTGAAAATATTGTAAGTCAAAAATGTATTTAATACACCTAGCCTACTGAACACCATAGTGTAGCCTAGCCTACCTTAAAAGTGCTCACATTAGCCTGCAGCTGGGCAAAATCATCTAACCAAAAGCCAATTTTATAATAAAGTGTTGAATATTTCATGTAATTTACTGACTACTGAAAATCGAAAACAGAATGGAGAGTGTATCATTCTGATTATCACTAGCATGGGAAAAGATCCAAATTCACACCTTGAAGTATTGTTTCTGCTTAATGTGAATCCCTTTTGTACCACTGTAAAGTTCAAAGATCATTAAGATGCACCATCATAGGTCAGAGAATGTCTATGTTAAAAACTCATTGCAAGGGCAGACACAAGATGCTGGCGTGAGTAGGACAGTGGGAATCTCCTCCCAAAAACATATATATTTTTGAAAATACAACAAATACAACTATCCCTAAAAGAGAGATGAGAAGACACAGGAAAACAGCCAGACTACATCCATACCTGCGAGAACCCAGCGTCTGGTGAAAGGGTTAAGATACAAACTGCAGCGCGGCAGGACCTGAGGCCCCTCACCCCAGCTCCCAGTGGGAGGAGAGTAGTGAGAGCGGGGAGGGAGAGGGAGCCCAGGACTGCTAACACCCAACCCTAGCCATCTGCACCAGAGCGCAGACACACAATGCATGCGTGGGGTGCTGGAAACTAGGGAAGCAGGACAGTAAGACCTGTGAGCGGGTCCCGAAGCTGCCGCCCCTGGGACAAAGAAAAGTGAGTGCTTTTTGAAAATCTTACAGGGACAGGGACCCCACAGCTGGACGGAAGTATCCCAGGTCACAGTCCAGCAGCTGGAAATTCCAGGGAACTCTGGGCACACTAACCCCCTGGGCAACAGCTCTCAGACCCCTCATGGAGGTAAACAGCCAAACAGACCCCCGTCCATTACCGCTCCGGGGCCCCACCATAGCAGAGCTGCAGCCTGAGGCTGGCCATGCCTACAGCAAGGGAGCTTCCTCCATACTGGCCGGGCAAGATACAGAGACCCAGTCTACATGCAATTGCCTAACACAAGCCACTAGGGGTCGCAGTTGTCCCAGTGAAGAAAGGCCAGGAGCAAGGGGAAAGAGTCTTGGCTCTCCCAGCTGACAGATGAGTCAATAGCACTCCACTGCACCTATCAACATGAAAAGGCAAAAAAATTTGATCCAGACAAGACTAAACCAAACAGCTTCAACATCTTCTACATCTTCCCCTGAGAAGGAATATGGGGAGATAGATTTAACCAATCTTCCTGAAAAAGAATTCAAAACCAAAGTCATAACCATGCTGATGGACTTGCAGAGAAATATGCAAGAACTAAGGAGGGAGAATATAGAAATAAAAAAATCTCTGGAAGGACTTCAAAACAGAATGGATGAGATGCAAGAGACTATTAATGGACTAGAAAACAGAGAACAGGAATGCAGAGAAGCGGATGCAGAGAGAGATTAAAGGATCTCCAGGAATGAAAGAATTTTAAGAGAAGTGTGTGACCAATCGAAATGGAACAATTTCCTCATTATAGGGGTATCAGAAGAAGAAGAGAGAAAAAGGGATAGAAAGTGTCTTTGAAGAAACAATTGCTGAAAACTTCACCAAACTAGAGAGGAAATGGCAGCTCAGACCACAGTGGTACACAGAACTCCCATGACAAGGGATCCAAGGAGGGCAACACCAAGACACATAATAATTAAAATGGCAAAGATCAAAGACAAGGACAAAGTATTAAAGGCAGCTAGAGAGAAAAAAAAGGTCACCTACAAAGGAAAACCCATTAAGCTATCATCAGACTTCTCAACAGAAACCCTACAGGCCAGAAGAGAATGGCATGATATACTTAATGCAATGAAACAGAAGGTCCTCGAAACAACAATACTGTGCCCAGCACAATTATCATTTACATATGAAGGAGGGATTAAACAATTCCCAGACAAGCAAAAGTTGAGGGAATTTGCCTCCCACAAACCACCTCTACAGGGCATATTACAAGGACTACTCTAGATGGGAGCACTCCTAAAAAGAGCCCTGAAGAAAACACCCAACATATGAAGAAGGGAGGAGGAGGAATAAGAAGGGAGAGAAATAAAGAACCATCAGACTGTGTTTATAATAGCTAAATAAGTGAGTTAAGTTAAACAGCAGGAGAAAAAAGAAGCTAACCTTGAACCTTCGGTAACCACAAACTTAAAGCCTGCTATGGCAATTAGTACATACCTTTCAATAATCACCGTAAAGGGAAATGGAATGAATGCATCAATCAAAAGACACAGAGTAATAGAATGGATAAAAATGTAAGACCCATCCATATGCTGCTTACAAGAGATGCACCTCAATCCCAAAGACATGCACAGACTAAAAGTCAAGGATGGAAAAAGATATTTCATGCAAACTATAGAGAGAAAGGGCAGGTGTTGCAATACTAGAATCAGACAAAATAGACATCAAAATAAAGAAAGTAACAAAAGATAAAAAAGGACATTACATAATGATAAAGGGCTCAGTCCAAAAAGAGGATATAACCATTATAAATACATATGCAACCAACACAGGAGCACCAACATATGTGAAACAAATACTAACAGAATTAAAGGACGAAATAGAATGCAATGCATTCATTTTGGGAGACTTCAACATACCACTCACTCCAAAGGACAGATGCACCAGATAGAAAATAAGTAGGGACACAGAGGCACTGAACAACACACTAGAGCAGATGGACCTAATAGACATCTATAGAACTCTACATCCAAAAGCAACAGGATACACATTCTTCTCAAGTGCACATGGAACATTCTCCAGAATAGACCACATACTAGGCCACAAAAAGAGCCTCAGTAAATTCCAAAAGATTGAAATCCTACCAACCAACTTTTCAGACCGCACAGGCATAAAACTAGAAATAAATTGTACAAAGAAAGCAAAAAGGCTCACAAACACATGGAGGCTTAACGACATGCTCCTAAATAATCAATGGATCAATGACCAAATTAAAATGGAGATCCAGCAATATATGGAAACAAATGACAACAACAACACAAAGCCCCAACTACTGTGGGATACAGCAAAAGCAGTCTTAAGAGGAAAGTATACAGCAATCCAGGCATATTTAAAGAAGGAAGAACAATCCAAAATGAATAGTCTAATTTCACAATTATCGAAATTAGAAAAAGAAGAACAAATGAGGCCTAAGGTCAGCAGAAGGAGGGACATAATAAAGATCAGAGAAGAAATAAATAAAATTGAGAAGAATAAAACAATTGCAAAAATCAATGAAACCAAGAGCTGGTTCTTTGAGAAAATAAACAAAATAGATAAGCCTCTAACCAGACTTATTAAGAGAAAAAGAGAATCAACACACATCAACAGAATCAGAAACGAGAAAGGAAAAATCACGACGGACCCAACAGAAATAAAAAGAATTATTAGAGACTACTATGAAAACCAATATGCTAACAAGCTGGGAAACCTAGGAGAAATGAACAACTTCCTAGAAAACTACCAGCTTCCAAGACTGGCCCAGAAAGAAACAGAAAATCTAAACAGACCAATTACCAGCAACGAAATTGAATCAGTAATCAAAAAACTACCAAAGAACAAACCCCCCAGGCCAGATGGATTTACCTCGGAATTTTATCAGACATACAGAGAAGACATAATACCCATTCTCCTTAAAGTTTTCCAAAAAATAGAAGAGAAGGGAGTACTCCCAAACTCATTCGATGAAGGCAACGTCACCCTAATACCAAAACCAGGCAAAGACCCAAACAAAAAAGGAAACTACAGACCAATGACCCCGATGAATGTAGATGCAAAAATACTCAACAAAATATTAGCAAACCGAATTCAAAAATACATCAAAATGATCATACACCATCATCAATTGGGATTCATCCCGGGGATGCAAGGATAGTACAACCTTTGAAAATCCATCAACATCATCCACCACATCAACAAAAAGAAGGACAAAAACAACGTGATCATCTCCATACATACTGAAAAAGCATTCGACAAAATTCAACATGTATTCATGATAAAAACTCTCAACAAAATGGGTATAGAGGGCAAGTACCTCAACATAATAAAGGCCATGTATGATAAACCCACAGCCAGCATTATACTGAACAGCGAGAAGCTGAAAGCATTTCCTCTGAGATCGGGAACAAGACAGGGATGCCCACTCTCCCCACTGTTATTTAACATAGTACTGGAGGTCCTAGCCACGGCAATCAGACAAAACAAAGAAATACAAGGAATCCAGATTGTTAAAGAAGAAGTTAAACTGTCACTATTTGCAGATGATATTATACTGTACATAAAAAACCCTAAAGACTCCACTCCGAAACTACTAGAGCTAATATCGGAATTCAGCAAAGTTGCAGGATACAAAATTAATACACAGAAATCTGTGGCTTTCCTATACACTAACAATAAACTAATAGAAAGCGAAATCAGAAAGACAATTTCATTCACAATGGCATCAAAAAGAATAAAATACCTAGGAATAAACCTAACCAAGGAAGTGAAAGACCTATACTCTGAAAATTATGGGACACTCTTAAGAGAAATTGAAGAGGTCACTAACAAATGGAAACTCATCCCATGCTCCTGGCTAGGGAGAATTAATATCGTCACAATGGCCTTCCTGCCCAAGGCAATATACAGATTCGATGCAATCCCTATCAAATTACCAACAGCATTCTTCAATGAACTAGAAAAAATTGTTCAAAAATTCATATGGAAACACCAAAGACCCTGAATAGCTAAAGCAATCCTGAGAAGGAAGAACAAAGTCGGGGGATCTCACTCCCCAACTTCAAGCTCTACTACAAAGCCACAATAATCAAGATAATTTGGTACTGGCACAAGAACAGAGCCACAGACCAATGGAACAGAATAGAGACTCCAAACATTAACCCAAACATGTATGGTCAACTAATATTCGATAAAGGGGCCATGGACATACAATGGAAAATGACAGTCTCTTCAACAGATGGTGCTGAAAAAACTGGACAGGTACATGTAAGAGAATGAAACTGTATCAATGTCTAACCCCATACACAAAAGTAAATTTGAAATGTGTCAAAGACTTGAATGTTAGTCATGAAACCATAAAACTCTTAGAAAAAAACATAGGCAAAAATCTCTTAGACATAAACATGAGTGACCTCTTCTTGAACATATCTCCTGGAGCAAGGGAAACAAATGCAAAAATGATCAAAAGGGACTATATCAAGCTGAAAAGCTTCTGTACAGCAAAGGACACCATCAATAGAACAAAAAGGTATCCTACAGTATGGGAGAATATATTCATAAATGACAGATCCGATAAAGTGTTGACATCCAAAATATATAAAGAGCTCACATACCTCAACAAACTAAAAGCAAATAATCCAATTAAAAAATGGGCAGAGGAGCTGAATAGACAGTTCTCTAAAGAAGAAGTTCAGATGGCCAACAGACACATGGAAAGATGCTCCACATCGCTTGTCATCAGAGAAATGCAAATTAAAACCACAATGAGATATCATCTCACACCAGTAAGAATGGCTACTATCCAAAAGACAAACAACAACAAATGTTGGCAAGGTTGTGGAGAAAGGGGAACCCTGCTACACTGCTGGTGGGAATGTTAATTAGTTCAACCATTGTGGAAAGCAGTATGGGGGTTCCTCAAAATGCTCAAAATAGAAATTCCATTTGACCCAGGAATTCCACTTCTAGGAATTTACCCCAAGAATGCAGCACTCTGGTTTAGAAAAGACAGATGCACCCCTATGTTTATCACTGCACTATTTACAATAGCCAAGATATGGACGCAACCTGAATGTCCATCAGTAGATGAATGGATAAAGAAGATGTGGTACATATACACAATGGAATATTACTCAGCCATAAGAAGAAACAAATCCTACAATTCGCAACAACATGGATGGAGCTAGAGGGTATTATGCTCAGTGAAACAAGCCAGGCGGAGAAAGACAAATACCAAATGATTTCACTCCTATGTGGAGTATAAGAACAAAAGAAATCTGAAGGAACAAAACAGCAGCAGAAGCACAAAACCCAAGAATGGACTAACAGTTACCGAAGGGAAAGGGACTGGGGAGGATTGGTGGGAAGGTAGGGATAAGGGCGGGAAAAAAGAAATGGGGCTATACGATTAACATGTATAGTTTGGGGGGGCATGGGGAGGGCTGTGCAACACAGATGACAAGGAGTGATTTTACAGCATCATACTATGTTGATGGACAGTGACTGTGAACGGGGATGTGGAGGTGACTTGGTGAAGAGGGGAGCCTGATGAACATAATGTCCTTCATGTAATTGTAGATTAATGATACCAAAATAAAACTAATAAAAAAATCAAAATTAAAATTAAAATTAAAAAAAACTCATTGCAGTTTGTGCTGATTAAAAAATTCAAGATGACTTAAACTTGTTTTTCACCAGGCTTTCAACACAATTTTTAGGCTAAAATATTAACAGTCACCATTTATGTCTGTGTGTATACATACTCACATATACATGCATACTCTCATGTCATATATAATTATTTATATGTTGCCTGATGAAATATTTAGAGGAATACAACTTGGAAGGAGTGAAAAGTGTATGAATATATTTGTTTACCATTTATTTTATTTTAAAACAATAACTTGGGCAGTGATATAATAAACTTAGCAGTATTATTTTAGACCCCTCTTCTCTTTCCTATTTTTCTTTTTTTCATATTGTGATGCCTGGAGAGATTTGCCAATAAAATGGTCTCTGAAAGACTATATTTAAATATAAGCAAGTATATCAGGTGAATTATATGTAGTAAATGTTTTTCACATGAATGCCTAAATGAACATCAATGAAATATTAGGGAGGAGTCTTTCTATCTTCTCCACTTAAATTTAACTTATTGGCAGTAAATTCAGAAAGGTGATTCATAGTTTTCTGCATTTCCCAACTCTTTTTGACCTTTTATCAAGACGATTCTCACAGGATGCTACAGGTTTATTTTCTGGGGAACGTGACTCTGGACAGTCTAGTTTTAACCCCTAGAATTTGTTGGACAGTCTGAGCAGAAAACACAATCTCACTAATTAAAGTTAAGTCCAAGAACTACTAACTTTTGCAGAATATGGAAGGTAAGCGCAGTCATTTTTTTATGAGGGCGGCATCTCGCTCTTGAGCCTGAGCACAGTGAAGTTAAGGGGGCTTTTGGATCTGGGATCCTTCCATCAGGCCATACCGTTTCCTCTGAGGCAGGCACGGGGGCATCCTGTAGTTCAGCAAGGTCATAGTGTAGAGTTATCTCACTATTACTCACATAGGCAAATCCCTGGCTGTTGGTTAAGGGACACCCAGAAACTGAGATCCTTTCTGGAGCTGATC
Organism: Manis javanica; assembly: GCF_040802235.1. Lineage (NCBI taxonomy): Eukaryota > Metazoa > Chordata > Mammalia > Pholidota > Manidae > Manis > Manis javanica. The sequence continues at coordinate 17,945,346 of NC_133164.1, forward strand.
TCATTACACAGCAGTCCTCACACTCTTATCCGGCAGTGCGGGGACATGCTGACAGCATGGTCTGGGCACCTCTGGTTCCCAGTTCTCCTGACTCCGTTGATTTCTTCTTTAGCCCCACAGGAGAGAAGCAGGAAGAATGAAGAAAGGACATGATGTATTTCACAGTGCACTTTCCTTCCTTCCTCCCCTCCCTCTTTTTCTCTTTCCTTCTTAATGTTATACTTGGAGCAGAGTGGTTGAGATATATATTGTGGAAGGTTGGCAGCTCATTTCCCTTCTTTTTGCTGTTGACCTCTTCTCTTGGTTAGTGGATGTTTCCTATCTAGAGGCACAAATCTAGTAAGGCATATATTATATATACATATATGTATATGCATGTATGTGAGGGACAGCCAGTGAGCCATAAATTTTGGAGTATCTACAATTAATTGTCTAAGCATATCTGAAATATACTGTTCCAAATAACTGTGAATAAAAATAGATGCATATAAATAAATTCTTAGTTGTGGTCTTGTCTTGGTATTTTTAATAGAAATAATTAAAATGTTAATTATGAAAGATGAAGCCTGTAGGATGAAATGACAACAATTCATAGATTAGAACTCATTCTGTACAGTAATTTATGTTGCACTGGATGAATTATTCAACTTCTTTATTCGTCATTTTGATTATTTGTGAAATCTATTTAGCGTCACCTACTTCATCACTTCTGGTCTTTAAATATAGTAATGCATGTGAAAATTATCCTAAAATAAAATCTCAATATGTGGAAACTACGATTATCATCAAGGGATATAAACCTGAATCTACAAACTGAGTTGTGCAGCAATGTCATTCTATCTCATATTCTTTAAGTCCAATTAAATCTAAATCTGAGCCACACTCTTCTGCCAGCAATGTGAGAAATGCAGCCTCAGTCACTGGGGCTTCTTCCTTTCCTCTGGAACTGCACACACATCTTAAGAAGGTTAGCTCAAAAATAGAAATTGGTCTCTCTGATTTTTGGTGCAGTTTTATCAGGGGATTGTATGTTACTCAAGTTCATGTAATGCCTAGATGATGTCTGTGCTTTCCTGCTTCTGTGCTAGGCTGGTGTCATGAGGTTATTGCTATCACTAGACATCTTTAAATGAAAAGCTTTCTTGTATTTTTTGTTTGTTTTGAATTGGGTCATCCATTTGCCCACTGCGTCCTAGGTCCTGTCATGTTCTGGAGTACATTAAAATACCCAAGGGCAGCTCATCATTCCTTACTGACCCCCAGAACTGCATTTATTGCCTAGTATGGGAGAATCTTAGCCTTCCCTGTTTTCCCCTTTCTGCTTCAGGTTCTCCTCTCAAATTGGTAAATCCCTTCGACTTTGCTTCTAGTTTTATATATATATATATATATACACATACATTTTTCCTTTCAGGAAAAGAGTCTGCCCTGGGACTTTTAGGACTAACTTCCTTGAGGGAATGGAGCCAGCAATTGCCGTAGCAACTGAGATGAATAGAGAAACATTGCACAAATTAGACATCAATTATTACTTCAAGAAATTAACTTTTTCTCTTTTAATTATTATAATTACATAATATAGATAAGACTGACATTTTTTCACTCCCTTCTTACAAAGGACTAGCAGAGCAATTTGCACCAAAGTTAAACTGTTATGAAGACTTTATATGATTCTATTGCAACAGGTAACAGAGACCAGACCTCAACTCTGCTGAAAGACAGTGGGAGAGTGTTTAAGAACTGGGATAGATGGTCTGTTTCTTGCTAATACGCTTTACCTGAAGGAAGGTAAACTTTCTTCCATCTTCATGATAGGAGATAATTTTATAAGTTGGAGCAAGGTACCCACCAAGATTGGGATATAGGGCCTTTATCTTCCTTCATGTTTACATTTCAAAGAAATAGCACCACATCCCTGAGAAAGATGTTCTTGGGTAATAAAACTGGCAAAAGCCTTTTAAAATGATTTTGAAGGAGGAGAGAAGAGAGAGGAGAAAGAGAAAGAGAAGAGAGAATTTTCAAATTTGCTGAAAGAGACACTTAAGAAAAGGGGAGTCAGGGCCTGGAGTCAGGAAGTAGCCTGTCTAAACTAGGTCAAGCCAGGGAAATCTCAAGGCTGTCTGGGTCAGGGCTTCCTGAGCCCCTAAATCCCATGTAATTAAGAAAACTGTCTCTTTTTGGTCTGCTTCACATTGCCTTTTTGCAACCGTTTGTTCTTCTGATCTTCTCTATGTAGCCCACAAAATTCCTAACCCAGGTCAGCACTCTTGGTCATGCCAGTGTCTTACTGCAGAGAACCTGCTGTTCGCCGAAACTTCTTTGATGACATCTCCACCCTGGCTCCAACTTTACTATAAGGGTAAGCAATTGTATTAGAAAAGGTTACTTCTTCCCCAAATCACACTGCACTGTTCCCAGTTATTTATTTCCCCGGAAATGACTGTGACCTGGCTGTGACCAGGCTGCTGGAGCTCTGCTGTCTGCTGATCGAATGTGAGTGCTCTGTGTTCTCGAAAGCTCCTCTCCATTCTGGGCTGACCAGCAACTGTTCCTTCTCCTCTGCTGTGGGGTTTTTATCCTCTGCCTTTTGCAATAAAGAGAATTCCAGGTTAAGGCCTGAGAAGCAAATGCATCACTGACGCCGGCTAGTTCCCGAGTAACCACTAAAGCATTCCCTGTGGCTGAGGCAGTCGACCTTCACATTTAGACCACAACCGTCCACTGTCATGCGGGCAGTAGTTTCAGTAGGGCATGCCATTGAGAAAAGGGAGGAAGAGAGGAAGAAATATTAAAAAAGCAGTATTACTATTAAAGTTCCAGAGATGACAATCTTTGCATATAGCAGCGTCTATAAAGCAGTATTCACAACTGGCTCTTTATTTCCCTTACTCTTCATCAAAGGGTTTCTTTGACAACTGGACCAAATTGTGTGGTTTGATCCCTGTCACCACACTTTTGTTGATTCTTGTGATCTGAGTCTTCATTCCTCTTTCTGCTAGCCAAATCTTTCTATTCTTTAAAGCCTTGATCCATTACATCATTTAACTGAAACCTTCCTTTACCACTTCATGAATAATGTTGCTTTCCTTCACAGACTACTGGGAGCTACTTAAGGAATATTCAGTCCATTTGGACACACACTGGTAGATCTGGGACCTACTAACTATAGCCTGTGGGTGAAATCCAGCCCAGTACCTGTAATAAAATTTTATTGGAACATAGCCATACCTATTTTTTATTTTACTTGTTAAACCACTTAATTGAAGTATGATTCACATGTAAAATAAGTTTTACATATTTGATGACTTGTACGTATTTGATGAATTTGGGGATATATATATATAGCCACAAAACCATCACCACTGCTAAGGCCACAGACATATTCATCTCCTCCCCAATTTTCCTCCTTCCTTCTTTATTATTATTATGTTTGTGTATGTGTGATAAAAGTGTTAACATAAGATCTATCCTCTTAAGCCAGACCTATTTTTGAAATTTTGTTTCTAGCTGCTCTTGTGTTATAATAGCGGAATCTAGTAGTTGTAACAGAGGCCATGTGGCCCAAAGAGCCAAAAATATTTGCTATCTGGCCCATTAAAAATAGGTTAACCCTTGATATAGAGAATTACTCCCATTCTTTTCACTTATGGACACCTATCTGTGGGGAGATGTGTGGGTGATAGGGCTTTATACTTCTCTGAATCTCTGTATAGCTCACACAGCATGCAATAGTGAACTATGAGAAAATAGTGTCTCAAGGAACTCTCTTTTTTTGTACAAGTTTACATGTAAAAAATGCAATGTCATTTGTTACGATGAAAAATATAAGGGGACTACTAGAGCTTTTAAAATAGATTTCAACTATTAGATCTTATACTACCAGCTTTATTTTGGTTTTATAGTACATAATTAAAGAAAACAAAATTAAATTAAAAATAATAATTTTGTGTTGTGAGAAGTTTTGTGCGTGTAGAAATCTAGTTTTATTCAACATTGCAATCTGTGTCAACCTTTGTGTCCTTAAATGTGATAGATCCATGCAAGCTTTTCTAGGGCTTTTCCTTTTATTTTTCACATTCTGACAATCTAATTTAAATTGTGGCCAGAGAAATATTTACCAAACTGTATAGAAACAATTATTGTAATAATTTATAAATGTTTCCCAGCTCAGTATATTTTCTTACCATAGAAAGTATATACTTACCATAGAAAAATCTCCTCCTAAACTTTCTTTAATTAAAAAAGTTTTATTTCAAATAAGTAGCTTGGGGGAAGAGAGTTCCACACAATTGTGGGTGAAAAAAGGTCTGTGATTGTTCAGGCTTCCATTTCTTTGAGACTGCTTCAAATTTATTTTCAGTAGGATTTTGCTGAATGTTAGGACTTGGAAGATCATAGAATGATTTAAAAATACATAACTTCTTCCTCTCCTCTAATATGTTACTCTAAACTCTGGTCTATGCTTTGTACTTTCCACCTGTTTAGTTTCCTCACATACTATTACATAATTGTAAAACAAGTGTTATTTCTCTGAGAAGACCTATCCTCTACTATTAAGAAGTATATACCTTCAGTCTCCCCCTTATGAATCTTGCTGGAAGTCTGAGTTCCAGGTCCGAGGAACACTACCACATTGCCGAGGAGAAGGTAAGGGGATGGTCTAACCAACAAAAGGCATCATTTGCCTCTTTGGCAGGCCAATGGAAGCTTTTGGAAAAACATGTGATCTCACTCAAAACCATGCACCACATTTCTGCTGGAGCATCTGTATAATTATTATATGATCTGTAGACTGCATTTAAGCTATTTAATTTTAATTATACTGTTATAAGTGCTTCTGGTAATTAACTACAGAATCAAGTTTGCTGCCGGCTTCACTATGGACTTGAACTCTCAGTTCTAGGAATCAGCAATCTTGTTGAATCCCTTCACTCAGGCTTAGCTCCACAGTTCCTGAATCTTTCCAGACCCTGGGTTTTATTCTTGAACTGTAAGATAACTGTATGAGCCTCAACTATTTCCTATTGATGTGGCTACTGTCTGTGGTCTATACTACTCATTCTTTCAACAAATACTATATTAAGTACATATTTCATTCTTTGTATTGTTCTTGGTGCTGGGGGTACAACAGTGTGCAAAAAAACCCACAAAAATATCTGCCATCATAGTCATTATGTGGTGTTTGTAGTGATGAAAATATCTCTAAAGGTGTGTTATTTTCCTATAACTAGGTACTGTGTAATGTAAAATTCCTTCTAGCTGTCAAGGATATTTTGAGTTGATTACCATTGGACATTTTGTAGAAATTAAGAAATTTCCAGTTTTAAGACATAATTGACATATAAGTTTAAGGCATACAGCATAATAGTTTGATTTACATATATTGTGAAATGATTACCACAGTAGATTGAGCTAACATCCATTGCCTCCTATAGGTAGAATGAAAAGAAAAAATTTGTCCTTATGATGAGGACTCTTAGGATTTACTGTCTTAAGAACTTTCCTATGTATCATATGGCACTATTATCTATAGTCATTATGTTGTACATTGCATCCCAGGTTCTTACTTATTTTATGACTGGAAGTTTCTATCTTTTGACCACATTCCTCCAATTCCCCCTCACATGACTAATTCCACCATTGAACATTACTACGTTTACTACCATATCTTTTTTTTTTTTTTACATTCAACTAGGTTTTCCAAACACCTGCTCTGTGATCACCAGGTGCCATCTATATAGCAACTTATCATATCCTCATTATAATAATAGCCTGGCATAAGTAGTAGCCAAGACACTGAATACTTATAGCAGATATTGTCTGTGTAATTCTAATGAAGTTGAAGCTGTACTTTCCTTACTGCCCTTCAATCTTCTGTGGGCTTCTGCTAGCATTTGAGATACTGATTTTTTTTTTAAGCCCTCATCCAGTTTTCAGGTTAAGCTTTCAGGTAAAATTCATACTAGTTCAGTCTATTTTTTCATTCTTATCTGTGCTCCTTCCAATGCTTTTGCCTTGGTCTACATGGAAATGTACTGTGTTTATTGCCTTCCTTTGATTTAGCCTGAGCAATATTCAGAGCTTGCGTTTCATAATTTTTAACATATTTTGGCTCTTTGAATTTGTTGAACACTTGCATATATATGTTTTTATTACATTTGAGACATTTTATAGCCAATTATATTAAAATCTGTAGTTAAAAACACATGATTATAGCCATTAGATATTGATCAGGCTATTTTATTAATTTTTAATCCATTATGATGATTAATGCTCTCAATATTCATATAAATAAAGTGATGCTGTAAGCAATGTAATAGATAAAATGGTATAAAGTACTGGAACTTAAGTTTACTGAAGAGTGTTTAACACTATTCTTCATTCTCTGTGACAGCAAATTAGTATAAAAATAATATACTGAGCACATCTTTGAATTATATAAAGGAAAACAATCATACTTCATACCCAAACAAAATAAAAAATTCTATGTAGTGAGCATTACAATGAGCCTTAACATATATTTTAGGTTATTTTTATTTCTGTGTCTATCTTATTATACATAACATACTATGGGCTCAGATGATTAACTTTTACACTTAATCTGTGGTTGGATGTTTTTATTTAATAATTTGGTGCATTACTGGCCAAACCTGTACAGGTTAAGGCAAATGTCTCCCAAGATTTAAAAATCCGTGAAAAAAATAGATTTATAAAACGGCAAAATCCTTCTATAAAAAGCATACTTTCTTATTAATAGTTAATGGCTCAAGTAACTGAAAAATTGTTTGAGAAATTCTTCCCATTTCAGATCTTTTTGGAGGTTAAGTTTTTATTTATTTTATCTTTTTCTTGATACTTCCTCTACTCTGGGGAAGTTATAAAGCACTTAGTTCTTCGATAGAGGCTGTCATCATGGAGCACCTCAGGAGGTAAGAAAAGCAATTCATACATTTCCTACACAAACAGACTCTTCAGAAACCTCCTGCAGGTATAGCCCAGTTAAAATATGTTTAATTTCATCCTCAGGTGGTTTTAGCAGGAAACAATTTCATCTCTACCCAGAGCCACCACAGCCATGTCTGCAATTTAAAGATACATTTACAAGGATAAGCTTACATTGTTATATATGGCCTGTGTGTTTTTAATTTCAGAAACTTACTAAAAGAAGTAAGCATTACTGCAAATACATTTTAACACAATTGAATTCTGGATATATTAAGCAACTCCAAATAATGTCAGGTGCTTTGTGTATAGTAACTGCACAGCTGCACATTTGGAAATACATCAGTATAAATAGTTTTCATTTATAATCACTAATATTACTATCATCACTGCTTTTAGAACCCCCCACCCATATATAGCATTTGCTATCTTTCAAGTACAACTTAACCACCTTGCATGTATTACATGTATCATTATGCTCTTTTTTTATTCTCTGTTTCTCTCTGTGTGCTTTTTAGGAATTTGTCCGTATCTCCAATGGTTCAGAAATTTCATGATGATAATGCCTTGGTACAAGGCAGTTTTCATCCTGTGTATGGTCCTAATGTTTCTGATTCTGATTCTCAGTTCTTCAGTTCAGAGACTTTTTTGATGAATTAATTATTTAATGATTTCCTTACCATCTTTTCTCTGTTTCCTATTATTTGGAGTTTGGGTTTCATGGGTTGGCTCTTTAGTTTCCTGATTGAAGATTTTACAATTATAATCATATTTTTCCATGCTACTTAATCTAGGATTTAAGTGACAAGAGAAAGCTGAAAGAGTTCAACACCGACTCTCTAGAATTTCACTTAATTCCTCTCCCCAGACGATGCCCTTACCTTTGCTTGATTCTGCCTGTTCTCAGTGCCTCTAACTCACTCTCCTCAAAGAATTAACTTCTAATTTTTGGCCTGATTGAGATAAGATACTTACCCTGTTATGAGGAATGGGAATGGTTGCATTTCATTTGAAACCTTGATTCATTAATCTCCTGCATATATTTGTGAGCTATTCACAAGAATCCACAAGGTTCTTGCAAAAGATGCAAATGTCATTTTATTATTATTTAATTTTTAACTTATCTTATTTTTTGTTGAATTATAGCAGACATACAATATCCTGTTAGTTTCAAGGGTATATCAGAGTGATTGAATGTTTTTATGCATTATGAAATTAATTCCATGATGTCTAGTTACTATGTCCACTTTTTAAACAGAATTAAAAAGAAAATCTTTATGTTCAGAGATCTCACTCCAATTCCTGATATTGGTATGCTGTAGTGAGCTTGCTTCTTGACATTTCTGTGTTAAATTGATTAAGATGTATCCATATTCTTTCCAGTTTCTCTCCTAACTATTTCACAATTCTATCTCATTTTTGTGCTGTGTCAGTATTATTAGTTGAGTTTTTGGAGAAGGTATAGTTACGTTCAGTTTACCATTTCAGCTGGTTTGCTGTGCATCTTTATTTGAATGTGTCACTCAACTGAGTATGTATGGTGTGCTTTGAAAATGAAAACTGCATGTGTAAGTTCTATTAGCATCATTAGGCTTAGAGGCTAATGGTGCTTGGGCAGAGCGTTTTATTCTTTACAGTCGTTCATTTGTTCCTTTGTTTTGCTTTGTGGTTTTGTTTTGTTTTGTTTTGCTGCCAGCCTCCAATCTAGAGGCTGTTTTTCCTTTCAGGCTGCACCTAGTTTTCATATATACCATCAGTGTCCATATATGTAAAACTCACCTGTTTTCAAACAAGAATAACTCATTTATTACAATGTTGGTTCTACCCTCAAGGAAATTAAATAATAAAGGATAAAGACAAAAATGATTGTAAGGAAGTGCAATGAATAAAACTAAGGAAACTAGATGTAGCAGTAAATTACACAAGAAAAAATGGAGTTGTGAATTAGAAGTTCTAAATTAGAGAAGATTTGATGGGAAATTCAACTATTATTGAGTAATCAAAACATGAAAATTCATTAAGATACATGAATGAGTTTTCATATTTAAAAACAGGAGAGTGTCCTTTCATATTTGGACACTGAAGGTATAGACAGATAATTTTATCTGTTGAGTATTAGAAATTTCAAAGGCAAGAGTATAATCATATCTTGGTCTTCTCTAATATAGTGATGAGGAACAAAAATCATATAGTTCCTTAAAATGATTGAGTTCTACCCTCAAGGAAATTAAATAATAAAGGAGAAAGACAAAAATGATTGTAGTGCAGTGTGATGAATAAAACTAAAGAAACTAGATATAGTAGTAAATTACACAAGAAAATGTTTTACACAACACACTGTCTTTTTTGGAAGTCCCCAGGATGAACCCCACTCACTGTATTTTTTTTTGGTATCATAATCTACATTTACATAAAGAACATTATGTTTACTAGACTCCCCCCATCACCAAGTCCTCCCCACAAACCCCATTACAGTCACTGTCCATCAGCATAGTAAGATGCTGTAGAATCACTACTTGTCTTCTCTGTGTTGCACATCCCTCCCTATACCCACCCACATTATACATGCTAATCGAAATGCCCCCTTTCTTTTTCCCCGCCCTTATCCCTCCCTTCCCACCCATCCTCCCCAGTCCCTTTCCCTTTGGTAACTGTTAGTCCATTCTTGGGTTCTGTGATTCTGCTGCTGTTTTGTTCCTTCAGTTTTTCTTTATTCTTATACTCCACATATGAGTGAAATCATTTGGTACTTGTCTTTCTCTGCCTGGCTTATTTCACTGAGCATAATACCCTCTAGCTCCTTCCATGTTGTTGCAAATGGTAGGATTTGTTTTCATCTTATGGCTGAATAATATTCCACTGTGTATATGTACCACATCTTCTTTATTCATTCATCTACTGATGGACACTTAGGTTGCTTCCATTTCTTGGCTATTATAGTAGTGCTGCGATAAATATAGGGGTGCATTTGTCTTTTTCAAACGCGGCTGCTGTATTCTAGGAGTGGAATTCCTGGGTCAAATGGTATTTCTATTTTGAGATTTTGAGGAACCTCCATACTGCTTTCCACAATGGTTGAACTAATTTACATTCCCACCAGCAGTGCAGGAGGGTTCCCCTTTCTCCACAACCTTGCCAACATTTGTTGTTGTTTGTCTTTTGGATGGTGGCAATCCTTACTGGTGTGAGATGCTATTTTATTGCCACTCACTGTATTTTTAAAAGCATTTTATTTTTGTCATGCAATATCTTTGGGATTTTTTTCAATCATACTGGAGTAAGCAGTTTTTAATTTAATTTAAAAATGAAAATACCAAAAAGGGATGTTAGTGGTGTTGGTTCTATCCAAAGTCATATGCATTAAGTCTGCCTATATTATCCTGGGATTCTGAATATTTAATCTAACTCAGTGAAAATACTGATACTGATACTACAGTGGAGTCAGAATTTAGGAGTCAAGAATTTCATAATGTCAATTTGATTAATTTGAAAATTTTTACCTTCATAAAAAACTGTAGCCTAAACTTTCCAAGATATAAACAGATTTAAAATGTACAAACTGCAATAATAAAGCAAGATAGTGAATATTATAAAATTAATGGGAATATAAATTAAATATAGAAAATTAAGGAATGCTTACTCTGAAAATTATATATATCTAAAATTATATATTATACATATGATTATATGTACCATATTTATTAAAGTAATTTGGAAAAGCAAACAAAGACAAAAAGATAATATAAACATTGAAACACAGAGGCTATGTCCTGGTATTTTAATAATCATTAGCACATTGTAATGTTTTCTACTAAGGAAAAGAAAATACACCAACAGAAACAACATAATCACTTGTATTTCAGACTTAGCAGAAAGTTTGAGGAAAAGAAATGAAAGATTTTTTCTTTCATTAGTCGTTATGTTTTCTTCCCAGTAATATTAACTATTTTGTAATCTCCTATTATATTCTATTTCTTACGCGAACTTTCTGAGTGTTAGCGACTTAATGTTTGTGCTCCCCACTTGCTCCCAGTCATATGTTAAAGTCCTAACCCCAATGTGACGTATATGGAGGTGGGATATTTGGGAGATATTTAGGTTTAGATGAGTTCATGGCATCTGGGGCCCCCACGATGGTCTTAGTGTCCTTATAAGAACAGCAAGAAAGAATGGAGCTCTCTCTGCCATGTGTGAGCACAACCAGATCAGAAGCAGCTTCTCACCAGGAAGCTAATCTTTCAGTAGTGCCTTCATCTTGAACTTCCTGGCTTCAAGACTATGAGAAATAAATATCTGCTTTTTGAACCTCTCAGTCTATGATGTTTTGTTACAGCAGCCCAAGGTGACTAAGATACTGAGGAATTCCTTATTACATAAAATAATTTCTCCCTAAATTCCTTGTGCAGTACATTAACTTTCATGCAAATGAAAACAGGGAGCTTACCTTTATTCACTCTTAATCAGCTATATTGTGTTGGATCATCTTGATAAAGTACACTAGCATTCATTTAGGCAGAATCTTATTGAACTATAAGTGCCAGGTCACCATATGCACTGTTAGCTCACATAGTTCTTGTGTTTAATTTTATTTATTAGTCTAATAAAAATATGTGAGTAAACTTTCTTAAGTAATCATTTCTCCTCAAAGTATAAATTATGCCACTGGATTATGAGACCAATTTTTTCTTCTTTGTTGTATTTTGGTAACGATTTGCTGGAGATAATAGATCTTAGGAAATGCAATTAAAAGATGAACAACTAATATATATATATATTTATTTATTTATATTTATATATTTATATTTTGCCAACAATTTGCCAAATTATTCATTTCAATAGTTCATTTAATAGTTATTTCTTATCAAGTATGAACTTGTTACCTCTGACCGAAACAACAGCCAGACTCAGTACATCCCCGTCTCTAACTGTTCTCCAAGGCAAGCTGTGTGCACATGAAGGGCCCTGCCAGACCCTGCAAGTAATTGTGTTTTACTTAGGGGAAAAAAGGGCACATATTTATTGTATTCATTGTGTTTTCTGACATCTCTCTAGCAGTGACAGTGAAGGGGGAGGGCATTTCCTGTTTATTTCTAGAAAGCAGTAGGAGTCCAGCCTCCTCACTTGTCAGTTAACACCAAAGAAATACCTTGTTATTACTGAGCGGGGGTGGGAGCTGGGCTCCCGCATGGCCTGCGCTCTCTCTGCGGTCTGTGCAGCTTTGTTACTGTTGGACAGCGACAGAAGCCTGGTCTCTCCTCCGGGCCTCCTCTGGCACCACCCCAGCATAAGCCGAGCAGTATTTCTAATGCTCAGTGAGAATGCAATTCCACGCTCCCCATGAGGTCTTGGCCCATTGTGCGGGTCAGAGTACAAATCCTGGTCCCCTGTCCTGGCCTTCCCGAGCCTGGGATGGCAGAGGGTTTGGGCATCTTTTGTTGTGGCATGTAGAGACGAGCTTAGTTTCCCTCGCACCTGTGCTGGTATCGGTATGGGGTGGGGCGACAGTTTTTTCTGTAGTGTTTGGCTGGACTTAAATGGTTATTATCGATACGTTTTCTGTTTTCGTAGGCTGCTCCTTTTCTGGTCCTTTGGATAAAAGGAGACAGCTTTTGTTGGGGATTGTATTATATACAGCTGTTGGAGTTAACATGTTTCCAGCTTCTTCAGCTCCAAGCTTAGGCAAACATAAGTGAGGTGAATAGGAAACCCAAGGAATTTATAATTATGTCATTCCCCACATCCTAGTGTCCCTTAGCTGGACTACCTTCTTTTTTCTACTTTTCAGAGTCTTCTTATATTTATTTGTAAGGAAGGCAACCATATACAGATATGATTAGTGAGAGAGAGAAAAACATGTCCATTCCATCTTCTCATATTAAAAGATATATATATTTTACTTTTAATGACTATATTTTTTATGTCCATACATTTTGTTTTATGTTTCATACAGCTCTTTTCATACTGATCTTTTTCACGAGAGATTTTTTATTCTTTGATGTCTGCAATCATTTTAAACATAATTGCTTTTGTCTCTATTAGGTAATTCTAGTATCTGGAGTTCTGGGCTGTCTACTTTTCAATCTGTTTTGTCTTCTGACCTTCACATTTGAAGGATTATATTGTTAAGTGTTTGCACTTTGTATTTTAAAGTTTCTTCTTCAGGTCTTTAGCTATGGAAAGATGTTAGGATCTTGTGTGACATTCTCCACCATGATTAGATTTACTTATGTCAGGTAGCCATATAGTATGACCCAACATAATGATGATTTTAGGTGACTATTTGTGTTTGAGTCTTATTGGCAAGTTCAGGAGCATTTATGCAAATCTCAAATGTAAAGAACAACTGCTGTTTTGTTATGAATAGAATATGGAAACATTTTGTGCTGGTCTCAGAGCTAGAGGGACATTCTCCTTTGTTTCTATTTGTGCTGGTCAGTAAACTAATTTTTTTAATCCATCCATTCACTGAGGTTGTAACACTCCAATGTGCTTTGCTCTCTACTATCATGCAAGAGTGTTATGTCCAATTATCAGTTTATTTGGACCCAAAATGATGCCTGATTTCTTGGTGGATTATAAACTGAAGTGCTTTGGTTCCCCAGATATATCTACTGCAGCAAGTCCGCGTCAGTACTTTATTTTTCTTTGCTCTCATCATAGTATTTCCTTTCCTGTTTGTGTGCTCAAGTATATATTTTCAATTACCTGCTATTTCAGAGTAAGTTACACATCTTTTTATTCTTGGAGTGAGACTGTTTCTAGATTGTCTAGTTCTAAATGTTGAGTGACTAAAACTCTCCCTTCTCTTTTTCACCCAGAAAAAAATCTCTTATACTTCAAAGTTCCATTCATGAGCCGTCTTCTCACAATGTTATTTCCTGATTCTTCCTGATAAGAAAGGTACCATTAATCAATCATTCTACTTGATTATCACCACTTTCAACATTTTTCACTTTTTATGATAAAATATATTTTAATGTATATCACTGCCTCATTAGAATGTGAACTTCTTGCCAGTTGAGGATGTTAAGGAAACTAAACATCGGTTAGAAGAGAGCAGTTACCATGGTGATGAGGATTCCTTGTGACTTCCCATTAGAATATCAGTTTTTGAGAACAGATGTTTTATATGGGTCAGATTTTATTCTGAGTCTCTAACATGATGCTTCTCATTAATTTCTGGATAAATGACTTTAGAAGGAAGTAAGTGAACAAGAGGAAACGTAAAACAAAAAGGAAAAAGATTGAAGAAGGAAAGGAGGAAGGTACCTTTTTCTGGTGACCTTTTGTATTTAAAGTCAGCAAATTTGTCATGGTTTCTTATTCTTTAATTGATTTATATTTATTAGATTTCTCTACTAACCAGTGAGATTTGAGAACATGGATGTTGGTTTTTAATATCTGACTTAACACCCTGTATTATTCATAATAATACTGAGCTCAAAGATTGAATTTAATAAATTTAATGTTCACCATCAGTATACTGCTTACTTTCAACTAATACTAAGCTTGATATTTTTCCACTGACATTCTTAATCTCAACACTCTCCTCTCCATATTTTTGATATTCAACTAACCATTATAAACAGATTCTTTGAGATAATATTAAACCACATTAAAAAAAAAAGAAACCCTTCATGCAAAATTTGTCAATATTGGTAGTTGTTTTGAATAATGGAGAAAATCAGTTTTTTATCTTTTTTTTTTTTTTGAGAGGGCATCTCTCATATTTATTGATCAAATGGTTGTTAACAACAATAAAATTCTGTATAGGGGACTCAATGCTCAATGCACAATCATTAATCAACCCCAAGCCTAATTCTCAACAATCTCCAATCTTCTGAAGCATAACCAACAAGTTCTTACATGGCTTGGATTAACACATAGTCTACAGGCACACACCTGATCATCTACATTTGCCCTCTTACAGCACTAAATTATGTTTCCTACCTTTATCTTGCATCTACCTACCACTGCAGCATTTTATTAAAATAATAATAATAATATTAAGGGAGAAATGTGGGATTCACATATAAATCAAGTACAAAAATCAAACGAATAATCATATCTGACTTGATTGTTTATAGTTCATGATGCGTGATCAAAACTGAAAGTTTCTGTGATGACTGCCCTTGCACTGTTCACCATGTAAGAACTTATTCACTATGTAAGTTTTTCATCTTTTGACATTATTTAGTTCAAATGTCATGTAGTCTTATATAGACACACACATATATAAATAAAAATGGTAATGCATGTGTATTATTTTGATTTTCTAAATGCATGCTTCAGTTCAGACCTTTGCATTAAAGAACATTTCATCTCCTGTGGACTACATGGACTGATCTATATGTTACCTCAAATACTTTACTTCATTTTCACAAATATGAATAAAATCTCTAACTCCAAAAGAAAAAAATGTGGGCAGAGCCAACATGGCGGCATGAGTAGGACAGTGGGAATCTCCTCCCAAAAAAATATATATTTTTGAAAATACAACAAATACAACTAATCCTAAAAGAGAGACCAGAAGACACAGGACAACAGCCAGACTAAATCCACTTGTTGAAGAGCCCAGTGCTTGGTGAAACAGGTAAGATACAAGCCCCGGCCCGGCGGGACCAGAGCACACCTCCCCCCAGCTCCCGGCGGGAGGGAGAGGGAGTCCAGGACTGCTAAACACCCAGACCCAGCCACCTGCACCAGAGTGCAGACACAGTGCATACATGGGGGGATGGAAACTAGGGAAATAGGGCAGCAAGACCTTTGAGCGGGTTCCAAAGTTGATGCCCCTGTGACAAAGAAAAGCGAGGGCTTTTTGAAAGTCTTAAAGGGACAGGTACATAATAGCTGGACGGAACCAACAAAGGTCACAGTCCAGTGGCTGGAAATTACAGGGAAAACCGGGCACACTAACCCCCTGGGTAACAGCTCTGAGACCCTCATGGAGGTAAACAGCCAACAACCCCCCCACCCCGTCCATTACCCTTCCAGGCGCTGCGAAAACAGAGAAGCAGCCTAAGGCTGGCCACACCCACAGAAAGGGAGATTCCTCCATATTGGCCGGGCAAGACACAAAGACCCAGTCTACACACAATTACGCAACACAGGCCACTAGGGGTCGCAGTTGTCCTAGTAAAGAAAGGCCAGGAGCAAGTGAAAGGTTTGGCCCTCCCAGCTGACAGTCAATAGCACCTGTCAACATTAAAAGGCAAAAAAATATGATCCCGACAAGACTAACCCAGACAGATTCGGCATCTGCCACATCTTCCCCTGAGAAGGAACCTGGGGAGATAGATTTAACCAGTCTTCCTGAAAAAGAATTTAAAACAAAAGTCATAACCTTGCTGATGGACTTGCAGAGAAATATACAAGAACAAAGGAAGGAGAATACAGAAATAAAAAAAATCTCTGGAAGGACTTCAAAACAGAATGGATGAGATGCAAGAGACCATTAATGGACTAGAAAACAGTGAACAGGAAAACAGAGAAGCTGATGCAGAGAGAGATAAAAGGATCTCCAGGAATGATAGAATTCTAAGAGAGCTGAGTGATCAATCGAAAGGGAACGATATACACATTATAGGGGTACCAGAAGAAAAAGAGAGAGAAAAAGGGATAGAAAGTGTCTTTGAAGAAATAATTGCCGAAAACTTCCCCAAACTAGGGGAAGAAATGGCCTCTCAGACCACAGAGGTACACAGAACTCCCATGACAAGGGATCCAAGGAGGGCAACACGAAGACAAATAATAATTAAAATGGCAAAGATCAAGGACAAGAACAAAGTATTAAAGGCAGCCAAGAGAAAAAAAAAGGTTACCTACAAAGGAAAACCCATCAGGCTATCATCAGACTTCTCAACAGAAACCCTACAGGCCAAAAGAGAATGGCATGATATACTTAATGCAATGAAACAGAAGGGCCTCGAACCAAGACTACTGTATCCAGCATGAATATCATTTAAATATGAAGGAGGGATTAAACAATTCCCAGACAAGCAAAAGTTGAGGGAATTTGCCTCCCACAAACCACCTCTACAGGGCATCTTACAGGGACTGCTCTAGATGGGAGCACTCCTAAAAAGAGCACAGAATAAAACACTCAACATATGAAGAAGGGAGGAGGAGGAAAAAGAAGGAAGAGAAATAAAGAATCATCAGACTGCATTTATAATAGCTCAACAAGTGAGTTAAGTTAGACTGTAAGATAGTAAAGAAACTAACCCTGAACCTTTGGTAACCACAAACTTAAAGACTGCAAATAGTGTCATCTGCAAATAGTGACAGTTTAACTTCTTCTTTACCACTCTGGTTTCCTTGTATTTCTTTGTTTTGTCTAATTGCTGTGGCTAGGACCTCCAGTACTATGTTAAACAACAGTGGGGAGAGTGGGCATCCCTGTCTAGTTCCCGATCTCAGAGGAAAAGCTTTCAGCTTCTTGCTGTTCAATATAATGTTGGCTGTGGGTTTATCATAGATGGCCTTTATTATGTTGAGATACTTGCCCTCTATTTCCATTTTGCTGAGAGTTTTTATCATGAATGGATGTTGAACTTTGTCAAATGCTTTTTCAGCATCTATGGAGATGATCATGTGGTTTTTGTCTTTCTTTTTGTTGATTTGGTGGATGATGTTGATGGACTTTCGAATGTTGTACCATCCTTCCATCCCTGGGATGAATCCCACTTGGTCATGGTGTACGATCCTTTTGATGTATTTTTGAATTTGATTTGCTAATATTTTGTTGAGTATTTTTGCATCTATGTTCATCAGGGATATTGGTCTGTAGTTTTCTTTTTTGGTGTGGTCTTTGCCTGGTTTGGGTATTAGGGAGATATTAGCTTCATAGAATGAGTTTGGGAGTATCCCCTCCTCTTCTATTTTTTGGAAAACTTTAAGGAGAATGGGTATTATGTCTTCCCTGTACGTCTGATAAAATTTGAGGTGAATCCATCTGGCCCGGGGGTTTTGTTCTTTGGTAGTTTTTTGATTACTGCTTAAATTTCATTGCTGGTAATTGGTCTGTTTAGATTTTCTGTTTCTTTCTGGGGCAGTCTTGGAAGGTTGTATTTTTCTAGGAAGTTGTCCATTTCTCCTAGGTTTCCAAGCTTGATAGCATATAGGTTTTTATAGTACTCACTAATAATTCTTTGTATTTCTGTGGGGTCCGTCATGATTTTTCCTTTCTCTTTTCTGATACTGTTGATTTGTGTTGATTCTCTTTTCCTCTTAATAAGTCTGGCTAGAGGCTTATCTATTTTGTTTATTTTCTCAAAGAACCAGCTCTTGGTTTCATTGACTTTTGCTATCGTTTGATACTTCTCAATTTTGTTTATTTCTTCTCTGATCTTTATTATGTCCCTCCTTCTGCTGACCTTAGGCCTCATTTGTTCTTCTTTTTCCAATTTCAATAATTGTGACATTAGACCATTTATTTGGGATTGTTCTTCCTTTTTTAAATATGCCTGGATTGCTATATACTTTCCTCTTAAGACTGCTTTTGCTGTATCCCACAGTAGTTGGGGCTTAGTGTTGTTGTTGTCGTTTGTTTTCACATATTGCTGGATCTCCATTTTGATTTGGTCATTGATCCATTGATTATTTAGGAGCGTGTTGTTATACCTCCATGTGTTTGTGAGCCTTTTGCTTTCTTTGTACAGTGTATTTCTAGTTTTATGCCTTTGTGGTCTGAAAAGTTGGGTTGTAGGATTTCAATCTTTTGGTCTTTACTGAGGCTCTTTTTGTGGCCTAGTATGTTGTCTTTTTTGGAGAATATTCCATGTGCACTTGAGAAGAATGTGTATCCTGTTGCTTTTGGATGTAGAGTTCTGTAGATGTCTATTAAGTCCATCTGTTCTAGTGTGTTGTTCAGTGCCTCTGTGTCCTTACTTATTTTCTGTCTAGTGGATCTGTCCTTTGAAGTGAGTGGTGTGTTGAAGTCTCCTAGAATGAATGCATTGCATTCTATTTCCTACTTTAGTTCTGTTAGTATTTGTTTCAGGTATGTTGGTGCTCCTGTATTGGGTGCATATATATTTATAATGGTTATATCCTCTTGTTGGACTGAGCCCTTTATCATTATGTAATGTCCTTCTTAGTCTTTTGTTACTTTCTTTATTTTGAAGTCTGTTTTGTCTGATACCAGAATTGCAACACCTGCTTTCTTCTCGCTGTTGTTGGCATGAAATATCTTTTTCCATCCCTTGACTTTAAGTCTGTGCATGGCTTTGGATTTGAGGTGAGTCTCTTGTAAGCAGCATATGGATGGATCTTGCTTTTTTATCCATTCTATTACTCTGTGTCTTTTGATTGGTGCATACAGTCCATTTGCATATAGGGTGATTATTGAGAGGTATGAACTTATTGTATACATAAAAAACCCTAAAGACTCCACTGCAGAACTACTAGAACTGATATCGGAATACAGCAAAGTTGCAGGATACAAAATCAACACACAGAAATCTGTGGCTTTCCTCTGCACTAACAATGAACCAACAGAAAGAGAAATCAGGGAAACAACTCTATTCACAATTGCAGCAAATAAAAATGAAATACCTAGGAATAAACCTAACCAAAGAAGTGAAAGACTTATACTCTGAAAAGTACAAGTCACTCTTAAGAGAAATTAAAGGGGACACTACAGATGGAATCTCTTCCCATGCTCATGG
Organism: Manis javanica; assembly: GCF_040802235.1. Lineage (NCBI taxonomy): Eukaryota > Metazoa > Chordata > Mammalia > Pholidota > Manidae > Manis > Manis javanica. The sequence continues at coordinate 17,964,956 of NC_133164.1, forward strand.
CTAGGAAGAATTAATATCATCAAAATGGCCATCCTGCCCAAAGCAATATACAGATTTGATGCAATCCCTATAAAACTACCAGCAACATTCTTCAATGAACTGGAACAAATAATTCAAAAATTCATATGGAAACACCAAAGACCCCGAATAGCCAAAGCAATCCTGAGAAACAAGAATAAAGTAGGGGGGATCTCACTCCCCAACTTCAAGCTCTACTCTAAAGCCATAGTAATCAAGACAATTTGGTACTGGCACAAGAACAGAGCCAGAGACCAATGGAACAGACTAGAGAATCCAAACATTAACCCAGACATATATGGTCAATTAATATTTGATAAAGGAGCCATGGACATACAATGGTGAAATGACAGTTTCTTCAACGGATGGTACTGGCAAAACTGGACAGCTACATGTAGGAGAATTAAACTGGACCATTGCCTAACCCCATATACAAAAGTAAACTCAAAATGGATCAAAGACCTGTATGTCAGTCATGAAACCATTAAACTCTTGGAAAAGAACATAGGCAAAAATGTCTTAGACATAAACATGAGTGACCTGTTCTTGAACATATCTCCCTGGGCAAGGAAAACAACAGCAAAAATTAACAAGTGGGACTATATTAAGCTGAAAAGCTTCTGTACAGCAAAAGAAACCATCAATAGAACAAAAAGAAATCCTACAGTATGGGAGAATATATTTGAAAATGACAGATCCAATAAAGGCTTGATGTCCAGAATATATAAAGAGCTCACATTCCTCAACAAACAGAAAACAAATAACCCAATTAAAAAATGGGCAGTGAAACTGAACAGACAGTTCTCTAAAAAAGAAATACAGTTGGCCAACAGACACATGAAAAGATGCTCCACATCACTAATTATCAGAGAAATGCAAATTAAAACTACAATGAGGTATCACCTCACACCAGTAAGGATTTCTGCCATCCAAAAGACAAACAACAACAAATGTTGGTGAGGCTGTGGAGAAAGGGGAACCCTCCTACACTGCTGTTGGGAATGTAAATTAGTTCAACCATTGTGGAAAGCAGTATGAAGGTACATCAATATGCTCAAAACAGACCTACCATTTGACCCAGGAATTCCACTCCTAGGAATTTACCCTAAGAATGCAGCAATCAAGTTTGAGAAAGACAGATGCACCCCTATGTTTATCGCTGCACTATTTAGAATAGCCAAGAATTGGAAGCAACCTAAATGTCCATTGACAGATGAATGGATAAAGAAGATGTGGTACATATACACAATGGAATACTACTCAGCCATAAGAAAAGGGCAAATCCTACCATTTGCAGCAACATGGATGGAGCTGGAGGATATTATGCCCAGCCAAATAAGCCAAGTGGAGAAAGAGAAATACTAAATGATTTCACTCATCTGTGGAGTATAAGAACAAAGGAAAAACTGAAGGAACAAAACAGCAGCAGAATCACAGAACCCAAGAATGGACTAACAGATTCCAAAGGGAAAGGGACTGGGGAGGATGGGTGGGTAGGGAGGGATAAGGGGGTGGGAGAAGAAGAAGGATGGTATTAAGATTAGCATGCATGGGGGGGTGGGAGAAAGGGGAGGGCTGTACAACACAGAGAAGACAAGAGGTGATTCTACAACACTTTGCTATGCTGATGGACAGTGACTATAAAGGGGTTTATATGGTGGACGTGGTATAGGGAAGAGCCTAGTAAACACAATATTCATCATGTAAGTGTAGATTCATGATAACAAACAAACAAACAAAAAAAAGCAGTTCCTCTGTGGTGACCTCCAATAAGTTCTACACAATGGAATAAAGGGCATATAAAAGTGTAGGCAAAGGGTCTGTTTGTGTTTATACAGAGGATCAAAGCCTAATTTGGCTACCCCGAAAATGAACTAAGATACGATATGAAAAAGAACTTCCAACATCAGCAGTCTCTGGAAGACTCATGCCAGAAGATGATCATCAAAAAACCCCAACAAAGATCCACATGCTTCTACAGGTGTAGATGCACTCAACCTACCAGTTCCTGCACTTGCCATGGGAATGAAGAAGGAGATATCTAAGCTGGCCTGTGCATACAGTAAAACAACAAATTTGACTGGATCTATACTGTTGGAACTCAACCAAGAATTAGGAGAAGTGCAAATCGTAGCGCTCCAAAATCTTACAACTACATACTATTTACTGTTAAAAGAACATATAGGATGTGAACAGTCCCCAGGAATGGGTTGTTTTAATTTGTCTGATTTCTTTCAGACTGTTCAAGTTCACCATATCATAGATAAGTTTTCACAAATGCCTAAGGTACCTAACTGGTTTTCTTGGTTTCACTGGAGATGGCTGGTAATTATAGGTATGCTTTGGTTATGTAACTGTACTCCTATTATGTTAATGTGTGTGCGCAATTTAATTAGTAGTTTAAAACCTATACATGCTGAAGTTACTCTACAAGAAGATATGTCAAAGAAATAATCAAATCTTCCCATTTTTTCTTCCGCCTGCTACTTCTATAGCTTTTCTTCTTCCTTCCTAATTACAACCCCTAAATAGAATTCATGCCTCATATTGAATTTACCATGTATCACAATTCTTCCAAGTGGTAAAGATACCTCAAGACAAATGCTGGGCATAGAAGCCACAGGGCATAAATATGCAAAGAAGTAAAAAACTAAGCTTTTCAAACAATAAGGCTTCTCTCTCACTTACCAACTTTACATTTCCCTGTATGGACCCGGAAGATGACTCGTTAGCCAGAGATGGGTAAGATTCCTCAAGGGAGGAACAACCTAAGACAGGCACAGTCGCAGGGGGACCATCAGGTGAGAAATTGGGGATCAACAGAAGTGAGGCTTAGAACCTCTCCCCCGCTGTTCTGAGAGAAATTTGCTGCATGCTTGGATGTTTTATTGCCCTTGTCTAGCTTGGATTAACACATGGTCTACAGGCACACACCTGATCATCTACTTTGCTCTCTTACAACACTAAACTATGTTTTCTACCTTTATCTTGCATCTACCTACCACTTCAGCATTTTATTAAAAATAATAATAATAAAGAGAGAAATGTGGTATCCACATATAAATCAAGTATAAAAATCAAACGAATATTCATATTTGAACTGACTGTTTATAGTTCATAAGGCATGATCAAAACCGAAAGTTTCTGTGATGACTGCCCTTGTTCTATTCACCATGTAACTTATTTACTATGTAAGAATTTGTTCTCCATGTAAGAACTTGTTCGTTATGCTTCAGAAGTTTGGAGACTGACGAAAATTAGGCTTGGGGTGGATTAATGATTATACATTGAGCATTGAGTCCCCTATACACAATTTTATTGTTGTTAACAACCGTTTGATCAATAAATAGGAGAGATACCCTCACAAAAAAAAAAAAGAAAAATAAAGTACACACTTCCAATTGTAAAATAAGTAAGTAACTGTGTTGTAATGTATAGCATAAGGAATATAGTCAAAATATTGTAACAACTTGGTATGGTGATAGCTGGTACCTAGAATTATCATGTATATAAATGTTCAATCGCTGTGTTGTATACCTGAAACTAATGTAATACTGTGTGTCAACTACCCTTGAATAAAAAATAAGTATCTAAAAAAAAAAAGAAAAGATGTCTATAGCATCAAGCAGATTTAGTTAAAGGCTTCCCATTGTTCTGTATATGTAAATCTATTTCAAATAATTCCCTACATTCTCCACTATTTTCAGTGAAAATGGTTGGTTTTGCTGCTCTCACTGTTTCCACGATACATCTTATACAGTTGATGATTAACATATTCTGCTTTTCTGTTATTTTTTTATAGCTGCTACATTTTATTTTCCGTATGTTATCCCTTTTTTCTTAGCTTCTGGGTATGAGAGATAGATGTGGGAGAGGAGGAATGTGAAATTATTCTTGGATATTTGATTCAGTTTTATGCCACATTTTTTGTCTGTAAGTTATGAGCTAAATTTTTTCCCTTCAAATTTCATATGATGTAGTGCTAATACCCAGTATACCTTGTAATGTGACTATATTTGGAGATGGGGACTTTAAATCAGTGATTAAATTAAGCCTATGCCATTAGCCAGGCCCTGATGCAATCTTGTTGGAATCCTTACAAGAAGAAATTTGAACAGAAAAGAGATGTCAGGATGCATGAGCATGAAGAAAAGACCATGTGAGGGCACAGAGAGAAGGCAGCCGCTGCCAGCTGAGGAGAGAGGCCTCAGCCGAGCTCTGCCAACAGCTTGGTCTTGAACTTTCAGCCTCCGGAACTGTGGGAAAATAAATTTCTGTCATTTAAGCCACATAGTCTGTGATATTTTGTAATGGCAGCCCTAGGAAACTAATACAATTTATTCCATCTGACACAGTCCTACAATATGTACTTTTTGAGTTGTTGAGAAAATTGGTCACATATTATTTGTCACATTATCACATATGCATTGACTCTCAGCACATGCCAAGCTTTTTTTTGTTTATGTTTTTATGGTTTTATTAGGAATTCTCTTCTGTGTCTGGAACACTCTTTCTGTTAAGCTTGATTTAGCTAACCTTTATTCACCTGTAATATCTGTTTAAATATCAGACCTGCCTTGCCTAGATTTTCTAATCTAAATATGAGCCTTCTCCTAATATCTTTAAGAAAAACATTGTCTTCTCCTTTGTGGCACTTAGCCACAAACATTTATAATATATATTTATTTATAAGATTATTTTTTTAGTGTGTATCTCTTCCCCCTAAAAATCCTATAGATTATGTTATTGTCTGTTATAATCCCTTGTGCCTTCACCCAGTGCTCCTAATAGGTATTTAGTAATATTTGTTCAATGTATGTATGAATGAATATATTAATTTTATAGCAAGAAATTTTATTCCACAAACAGCTAAATCTATGCATGTTAAATCTACAAAAAGTTTTGATTACTCATAATGGATCACCAGTGTTTACTAGTCAAAAGAGGATGCTTGAGTCAGAGGCACATAACATACTATATTTTAGTCTATTTTGTATTCAGAAGAAAGTTTATGGTTAAACCAATTAAAATGTTAATGATTTGATTTTTAAAAAGATGTTAGAATGAGTTAAGAACACGTTTATGAGATTATAATGAAACATCACATAAAACATTAATAAAAAAAGTTGAAAGATTTACTTATTTGTACCAATCACTGCACTAACAGTTAAGTTTAAATGTTTTATTTTTCAATTTATAAATCTGGTGAAAATCAATATTCAGTAATGACTTTATTATGATTTATAGATTTGGTAAAAATCACTTAAAGTTTGTGATAGTTCAAGTGGAACAGTTTATAAAATACTATGATCTGCCTATAATATGAATCTTCACTCATATTCGTGTTGTCCTATTCTCTGGGCTTACTTTTGTGAATATACCTTGTTGAATTGTTCATGTAATTGTAATGCTAACTTCAAGTTACAAACTAGATCAGAAAACAGGCCAAGTGAGAATTAAAGACAGAGCTTATGAGAAAGGCAGACCCATACAGACAAAGAATGACAAAATTAAAATGAATGTGACTAAAGCTTTCATATCTTAACTCTTTTATGTATTTAAAAATCAGCGAACAGATACTTTATACTTTCTTATTCAAAGGGAATGAAACAACATTTGGCTAATTAAATTTTAATTTATTGAGATTTCATGGTTCTCGTTTTCTCTAGTGCTGCATTTATTTCCAAACCTCTATGTTTTCCTGCTTAAATTTCAAACTCAATGAAATCTAGTTTTATCTTAAACTGTGTTCTGACAAATAACTAATGTTTAAAGTAGTTTATGTAATGCCATCTTGATACTAACTGGTGATTAGGTTGTCATTTTTCTGAGTAAAGAAACTGTATTTAATCTTTGAAAGATTCTCCCAAGAAATTACATGTGCTCTAAAATGCTAATTAGATGGTGTCAAATAATTCATATATCTTTCCAGTTTTATGGCATGATGTATACTGAATGACAACTCATATACAGGCTTGCATATTTTATGCACATGTGTTACATACTTTCATATCATTCTATTTATCTCTTTAGAGAACTAAAGCAGAGCTCAGACTCTTAAGATTTTAATTTTGCTTACAGTAAGACATGAATTTTATCAAGGTAGTAGGCAGAATCAGAAAATATTTTATTTTTAATAGAACTTAGTATTGCTGCAATTAGTGTGCATTACAAAATTTTTAAAACAAGTGATTTTCCTTGTACAAATCCTCTTTAGTTCTCTTTCCAACTGTCAACACATCTTTTTATATTAGTAATGTAATCTTTGCTGATCAAAGAGTCAATCCCATTTGCCTTCACCAGCATCTTAGACTTCCATCAGATATTGTTTTCAACCACCGTATAGATAGCCCCAAAATCTCATCCCTTTAGAAATGTGTATAAAAATTATATAGAGACATAGAAATTGCATTGACATTGATAAAATTAGAGTTTAAAAGAATTATCCTCCCATTCTACCATCAATTTAGCTGTCCATTCATAAATTATTTATTTATTTAGTCAGCATATTGTAGTCCCTTTTATGTATCCATCACAGTCCAGGTGCTGAGGCTACAAGAGAAATAAAATAGCCAGAAATCCGTACACGTTGGGGTTCTGTCTATGAAGCATAAACTTCCAATTTCTGCTACATAAAAGGAGTTTCCAAAATTTCTTTTGTTCCAAAACTTTTATTTAATTTCCAATCCATCATGAAGTTGTTCTTTAATTTCAACCTAAACTACTCTTCATTTCAATTACTTAATTTCTCTGTTGTCATGTCTCACTGTGAGAAAAAGAAATAAATTACAGATCTACAGAAGGAACATTAACAATTAGTTTCCTTAAAAGACAGTTTTCCAAATGCATAATAGTGGGGTAAGGGATTCAAATATTTTAATAACATTTTTCCTAGTAGTACTATTCATATTTTTCTTTTCTTACTTAAAATAGTAAAGATAAACAGAACTTCATTTTTTTTAAAAAAGAAAGTGATTATTACCTTAAGATACTTTTGCAGTGGCATTGTTAGCATGTTTTTGTTGTGACTCAAGAAAATAGCTTGAAAAATTAACTGCTTTTCCATAAATCTTTGAAAGAAAGATCAAGAGTAAAAATTCCAGTAATTAGGGGCATACAGGGAAGACAGTAATGGAAAAGTTGATAGGTTAGTCCAAGCTGAAACATGGTTTTTAAGTAATGATAAAGAACAGCTTAAAGATAAATTTAATGTTGGCCTCTTTCAATTTGTATTCAAATTTAACTAATTAATACAGCATTTATTTAAAAAAACTGAAATCCTTAGATCTCTATCCTATATAAAATAGTGGATTCTAGGTGTGAATCCACTAGATTCAATAAAAATCAAATCAGTTTTATTTAGTTTTTAAGTTCCAACTATTTAAATTAACTAAAAATAGATATGGGCATCTTATAGATATTTAAGACATTTAGTACAGGGGTGTGTTAGAATTTTTAAAATTTGTGAGTGATACCTATCTCTGTTTCATAAGCACAAGCTCATAGCCAGATCAGAAACATGAGATACTTTTTCCTTTAATGATACAATAATATACACAAGGTACATGACCAGTGGATATTTGTTTTGATATGCTTTCTTTACAATGCTGTTTTGCAGGACGAGTGAAATACATTAATCATGAAACCTGCTGAGAAGCTTGTGTTGTGTCGAATATATAACAGTATATTTAGTGCACTGCTGCTTCAGTATCATTAATGGCACTCCAGAGTATGTGAGATTTAGAGTATCTTACTAAGTCCTTAACTTACCACCAGGCAGTGCATCAGGCCATAGGGAGATAAAAATCCCTTTGATATGATACTTCAAAGGTCACTAAGAACCATCGTATTTTAGGAAACCCAGAATTCTGGGTATTTAAGATGAAAATGATAAGACAGGAAATCAAAGAAAGCAAATGAAATTGTTAGATGACTGTGGCTGACCTTACACAATGCACACAGTACAGCAAAATACTATCAGATAGGGTTGAAAATCAGGAGAAGTGGTGAATGATAAAGGGAAAATGAGATGAAACTGAGAATAATGCCCATGGGAAAAATGAATGCCCGTGAGACCAACTGTGCTTATTAAAATCGTAATAGCAATTTGGTCCTAGCATTTTAAAGACAAAGGCAAAAAAGCTAGCATGAATAGTTACATGATTCACCATGTTCATTAATTTCCTATTGCTGCTGTAACAAATTACCACAAATGGAATGGTTCAAAATAACACATGTCTGTTGTCTTATACCTCTGGAGGCCAGACGTTTGAAACGGGTTTTCCTAATCTGGTACCAAAGTGTTGGCAGGCCTGCAACTCTTGGAAGGCTCTAAGGAAGAATCCATTTTCTTGTCATTTCCAGCTTTTAAAGCTTCAGTCATTGCTCATGGTGCCTTTCTAGGACATCTTCAAAGCAAACAGCATAGTATCTTCAAATCTCTGTCCCTTTACCTCTGCCATCATTTTCCTTTCTTCTCTTCTGTGGTCAAATTTCCCTGTTTCTCTCTTAAAAGGACACATGATTACATTTAGGCCCCACTGGGATAATGCAGGATACTGTCCTCATCTGCCATATCAAGTAATATGTACAGGTTCCAGAAATTAGAATCCAGATGTCTTTGAGCTGTTGTTCAACCTACCACAGTTTCAAAACGAAATCATTTATCCTAGAGGGGAAAAAAAAAAGATCCTAGTATTGAAACTAAGCAGAACCCTTTTGTCACTCCACATGAAGAAGACATGGTAAAACATATAATGAACTCGGACCTGGAAATTATCCAAAGAGTAAAATCCAAATGGTATCACTAACCTCTCTTTTGAGATTCACATTATGGTATAATGATTGTAGAAAATCAAATAACAATATGGTTTTTAAAAAGTCATCCTACAGGTTTCAATCTTGATACATTATTTTCTTCTAGTGTGGCTTAATTCAGAGATAGAGTTTGATGGCATGAATTCTTCCAAATGTATGTCTACTATGATACAGAAGATGTAAAAGTGTTCTGTGCAAGACTATGGCCATACACTTTTAACTTTGTAATGAATGTTAAATAAAATTTAATGATATTTCTTCTGAAAATAAATATAATAGACATTCTCACTCAGGTATGTAAAAGGAAATGAGTTAGCCAGAGATGGGTAAGATTCCTCAAGGGAGGAACAACCTAAGACAGGCACAGTCGCAGGGGGGCCATCAGGTGAGAAATTGGGGATCAACAGAGGTAAGGCTTAGAACCTCACCCCCGTTTTGAGAGAAATCTGCATCCGTGGATGTTTTATTGCCCTTGTCTAGCTTGGATTAACACTTAGTCTACAGGCACACACCTGATCATCTACATTTGCTCTCTTACAACACTAAAATATGTTTTCTACCTTTATCTTGCATCTACCTACCACTTCAGCATTTTATTAAAAATAATAATAATAATTAATAATAATAATAATAATGGAGAAATGTGGGATTCACATATAAATCAAGTATAAAAATCAAACAAATATTCATATTTGACCTGATTGTTTATAGTTCATAATGCGTGATCAAAACCAAAAGTTTCTGTGGTGACTGCCCTTGTACTGTTCACTATGTAAGAACTTATTCACTATGTAAGAATTTGTTCACCATGTAAGAACTTGTTTGTTATGCTTCAGAAGATTGGAGACTGACAAGAATTAGGCTTGGGGTGGATTAATGATTGTGCATTGAGGATTGAGTCCCCTATACAGAATTTTATTGTTGTTAACAACCATTTGATCAATAAATATGAGAGATGCCCTCTCAAAAAAAAAAAAAGGAAATGAGAGTGTATTTATTGCAACATTGTACAAGCAGAGGGCTTATGGAAGAAAGGACAAAAACATCTACCCAATAAGCTAAAATACAATTAAATATTATGTGTTATGAATGCATAATGAATGTAGAGAGAACTTTTTCCTATAAAAATCTGACCTCAATTCTCTGGAAAACAATAAATGTGAAAAATATATCACATTGGATGTGGTTGTGACAATTACAGAATGTTCCCCAAGCCTACAAAAATATTTAATTCATTTATTGTTCTGCTTTCGTTTTGTGTGATATGCTTTGACTTTATATAAACTACTGTTTCAGTGATTGATCTGTACACATCTTGGGAGCAATGTCTCCTAAGGCTAAGGCCTATTTCCCAAAGAAACATCTAGAATAATAACATACCTATAATTTCAGGTTTTTCAGGCACCCTATTGATATTTTCACAGATACATTACTTTAGATTTTTTCAGTCTCACTTTTCTGCAATGAAATTAAAACTCAAAATTTTAAATGAAGCATTATAGTTGAGTTTGATTCCAGAAACATAAGTAGAACACCACTCAAGCAAACTGTATTTAAGGAAAAGGCCTGTGTCTCTCATACATTGATTGACAAAAGAGGACAAAACATATGTCTTCATTCATTAGGTAATCACTTCTCTAACTTGTTAAGAAAAGTGAAAACAATAGACACATATCCCCTCATTTCTGTAGCTGATATTCTACTGATACTGAGTGAGACAGAGGAAATAAACAAAAGTAGTAATATTATATTATTAACATGAGTGTCATGGAAAAAGTGGGTCAAGGAATAGACAAGGGATGAAGAATATAACTTTTGGCTTGAAATTTTAAACACAATGGTGAAGGTTGATTTCACTGAGGTGATTTGAGCAAAATCATTGCAGGCATTATTGGGAGAGTTTTGCAGGGAACAGCCAATGTCAAGACAGGAGCATGATGTGTGTTTGAGAAACAGTGAGGAGGCCAGTGTAGCTGGAGCTGAGTGGGTGAGGATTGTAGGAGATGGTTTACGTTAGAATATAAGTTTTAAGGCAAGCATTTGTAATTTTCAGTTTTCCTTTTGGATCTTATTATTATACACCTGCAGGCTATTCAGTTTTAAATGTCAATCCTCTCTGCTCAGTTACTTTGTTTCTAGAGAAAAGAGTTATGTCCTAAACATTTTTGTATCACTAACAGGTAGCAAGGAGCCTGATGCAAAACTGACCTTCACTAAGAGTTGATGGGTGGAATGGATGAAAATATAGAAACCTATCACTAAAAGCTTAAATCAAGGTAAGTTATTTTCTTTCAATTTGATTTTCATTAAGATTTTTTAGGGAGAATAACCATATTCTTTCAATCTTAAATTTAAGCCAAAGCCATTATCCTTTTTTTCATTAGTGTGAAGTGTGTATAAACTTGAGATTATTTACATATGTTTAATTTATTGGAGATGTTTTGAATAGGAAGGTACAATTGGCTGGTTCCCTTATGGTTAGTGATAATATTTTTATGTCAAAGTATTTTCTGCCATGGTTCATCAAATTAAAACTATGTTCAGTAACTCATAGGAAACTGATCCATTTCTGAAGCTTATTCTTCTGAAGTCTTTATGGATAAAATAACATGATTGTCTTTGTAACCTTTGGTAAGTGCCATTTATATTATATTTGCATTCAGTAAATTTGTTCGTTTTGTAAAACTTTTTCTATCAAATAAGGAATTAGTTAATCATGTATGTTTAGCATTGAAGAAAACGAATGTTTATAAGAACTTTTGGCTAGCGTAACTTCCTACTAATATGTGAGATAGTAAAATATTTGATCTCATAATCGCCAGAAATTAACATTCTCTAGTTCTTCTGAAAACTGCCCTAAAGCTGAAATCACATAAAACTCACATTTTAGGCAGCTTTGTTTGTTAAAAAGAACAAGTAATTTAAACTCAGAAAGGATAATATTCTAATATTTGCTCTGCTACTTATTTCTATTTGAAACAGAAAAGTTATTTACCATGGTTGTGTCTTGATGTAAAATAACAATCATGATAATCAGTACATTGGGAAGTTATGTAGATTAAGATGACAAAAGTGATTGTGCATCATATTTTAAACTTACATTAATGCATTTTCTAACTGCATTTCTCTAAACTGGGTCAATTTGGAAAGTACATGACCTTGAATATCCTAATACATATTTAAAAATTCATTTTTTCTATATTCTTTAATTAGTTTAAAGAGTTAAGTACACATTGGCAATCCACCCAATTAAAAAAATTATTATTGTCTTTTCTTATTTTGTATTTTAACAAATCTTATAGAATGTTTAGATATAAATTTTCCCATAATAGATGATAATGCATTAATTAGACATATAATAGTGAAAATAACAAACACACGACAAATCCCAATATGTTTGAAGGTTTATAGCACCTAAACAAGGAACTTGCAAATACAGAACTAATGAAAATTAAAATAAAGAAGTAATTACAGTCTCATGTAACATGTTCGTCTTCATGATCATTTGTTTGATAAACTTTTTTTTGAGGGGTTGGGATATCGGGGGAACTGTGTAGGGCATATATAAGTGGATTCTGGGAAATAGTTTTTGACCATCTAAATAGTAAAAATATTGGGTTATATTGTGTGAGAGTTCATATGTTAGAAGAAACATCCACAGTATTCATATAGAATATTATAAAAATTTTCATGATAGAGTGTATTTCAATAGAATGGCAATTTTACTCATTTTGGAAAAGACAAAAGTCTCCTTAAGTTATTTTTTCACTCTTCCCCTTCATTTCTTCTATTAATGATTAATCAGAGGACCTTCACATATGATATCTTCTACATAATATAAATGCAACTCTCCAATATGTTCCAAAATGCTACTTCAAGGAAATAGCAAATATGTAATAGTTATTCAAAAAGTATTAGCATTTAATAGCAGAATATCACATTATCACAACAAAGCAGAAGATTCCTGTGTGCTGAGCAAACACACACACATGCACAGAGACACATAAACAAAAATAAAAGCAAGATGGAATCTATTAATAGTGGTAACAATAACATTTAACATTCATTTATTTACTTATCAAGTGACTACTCCCATTTCACGTACAGTTTAATTCCATTTAATCAAAACACTTCCCCAAATTCAATGTTAGGTAAATCTCCATTGAATGTATTTTATCAGAAATCATATATTCTTTTAGCAAATATTTATATAATGCTTTCTAGTTGTCAAGTTCTGTACTAAACTCTGGATGTTGAGTATACACAATGAGTGTGGCCCTTCTCTCAATAGCAGATCATAGGGATCTATGATGTTGTAAGAGGATGCTCTCAGTTCTACTAGGGCACATGAGCGTTGTTAACTCAGATTTGAAGGTGATAGAAAGTTTCCAAAATTAGAAAGAAAAAAAAAACCCTCTTGGAAAGGAGTGGGAGTTTACCGGGTAAGAGGAGGCAAGGGAGAAACATACAGACACATGAGGAGCGTGTGCAAAATCAGACAGGCAAGATCAATCGTATTACATTTGGGGACCTGGAAGTAGTGCAGGTGCTGGAGTATTAAATGCAAGAAGTTATGGGGAGTTAGATGAGGTTGGAGGGGAAAGAAAGGGCCAGGTCCTGAAGGGTGATGTGACACCTTTCAGGGAATTGGAGTTTAAAGATTCCATGTAGTGGGATAAAGTGCTAATTGGTTGGGCGAAATGTTAAATTTGCCTTATACGTGGCAGCAATGTTAGGGATCAGTAAAAACTCTTAGTGGAGAGTGAAGTTATTCTGTGGTAAATAGAATAAACTTACTAAAGGCAGTTTCAGTGCCTCAGATGTGGATATAGATTGTAACTAAATAATGGAAAATGACTGCCCTGCAGCAGATATGAAAGCAGTGAGCATGTGGAAAATACTCACGTAGTGTGTTTTCTTTCACTCATCTGTGAAAATGTGAACAAGAAAAAAATTCAAGAGTAAGTTATAAGGGATATTTCATATACCATGTGGGGTTGAAGTGATAGATTTTATTAAACACCAAGAAAAATGTTAGTACGACTTGTTCTGTTCTGATGTTTAACATGGTAGTTACACATATAACTCTTTATAAACATAAATTTAAGCTTTTTCCTATATATTGTATTAATGATACATTTTCACTTGAGTTTGCTACTGCAATTAATGTATATATTTTCTTTGGTTAGTTAATTTGAAAAAAGGTATGTTTTCTTTTTTGTTGGCAGCCAAATGCTAAAATGCCAAGGTTGAAGAATTAACACAGAACTCATTGTTGTACTTTATATTCCTAACTTTCTTTAGATGGTCTCTGTCTCTGCCTCTTTCATGTATCTAATTTCATGTCACATTAAACCTTTAAATTGCCTTTGATGACTATGATAGAACATTAGGCCCCAAGTCTCTTTTTCATCTTGGAATTTTCCTGTTGACATCATCCAATTTCAGGTTTATTTTATTTTATATTACCTAAACAATTGTCCTTCATTAATTTGCAATCCCATCATGATATAAGCTAAAATAATAATTTCCAAAGTACTTTGTAGATTATATAAATCCACTATTCTGAGTTTTAAAAGAACATAGATTGTTTCTTCTATATGAATGATGAAACAAAGTCTGCACCATCAAGTGAGTAACCTAATAATCTGATAGAAGGGCGGATGAAAGATCTCAGATTTTATGCCCTGCCAAAAGTTTACTTGCTGGTTTTAATTGTTAATGAGTTGATGATGTTTCTCCAAAGCCCTTTACTCCTTCCGAAGGGAAATGTTTGCAACTTGTTAAAGGTAGGAAAATATGGTGCAGACACTAAAATCAGTCATACTAAAACAGGTACACAGACTTGTAAGTTCTAGTGGTATTTAAAAAAATAATAAAAATGATAAATTAGTAGAGTTACAGCTTATTCTAAAGTCACATAAATATACTGTTGACTCAAAATGTCATAAAATAATGTATTAAAGCATATATAGTCAGTGAATGCTGTAAAACCCTATCATAAACACACAGGGTTACAATGTGTAAAAATATGAAAGAAATTTTTTGTTTAGAGCAAACATTTAATGCAGTCATTCTGTAATTTCCAAGGTGTAAATTATATGGAATAATCTACATATAAGATGGGATTCAAATACAGAATTTTAAATTGAACAATTCCAGTAATTTGAATTGTGCTAACAATATATTAAAAACTCCACCAGTTTTCTAGGTAGGTTCTACTTGTCTATAACAAAAATAAACTTCTATTGAACAATCACAGAAAAACCCTGAAATATAAATTTTTTATCTCTTGTAATTTATAGCACAGAAAAATCAAGTTTTATGTATATATATATATATATATGTATTTGAGTACATGTATGTATATATATATAGTTATACCATGCATTGTTTTTAGTGGTTTAAAAGACTTTTGCTAAGTTTAATAAAAATATGTGATATTTCATGTATATAATATGTTCAGTATATAAATGAGCTTTATAATTCAAATTCTATGATACTTAGAATATTTAAAAATGATACTGATTTTGTGTTAGAATGTGATATCCAGAGGTTTAATTTTGCACATTTTATATTGGAAATTATCACTGATATTAAGATATGTGTTTAACTGTAATTACTTTAAAACCAAATTTTAGTTGCAATAAGAGAATAAACAAAGGACTTCTAGGGGGATTTGCTTAATGACTCTGCATGCTCCAAAATCAGATTCTAAAGTCAGGAAAATTACCATAGTCTCTGTTTAAATATTATACCAAAGAACAACTTTTCAACCTTTTAATTTGCACATGGCTCCCTTTTCCTCAAAACACCAAGGGAGTTCTTTATTATGGGGCATTAAAATCAGATACTAGGATATTTTTAGGAAATCATGGGAGTAAGATTTTTTTTTTATAATTGAAAATTATCATCTTGCTCATTTACTTTACCATCTGTCCTTCTGTTCTGACCTACTCTGTTGGTCATTTGGACTCTGTTGAGAATCTTTCAGAAGGCATCATAGTCCTATCCAGATGGGGTCAGCTTGAAAGTCGCCGCTGCAGCTGTGTTCAAACAGACCATGATATATACTGTTGATAAGTTCCTTCTTTTACAAATTTAGAGCAGCTGCTTTCTGGCTTATATTTTCATGGAAGATATAAATTTCACAATGTCATAACTTGAAAGTATTATTCTCAAGTTCTAAATACTTTTATAAAACAGCATTTTATTCTCTATGCTGATAACTCCCATAGTTTGTTTTCTAAGCATTGTGCGTCTTACATCATTTGTTTTATAAATTTTATAGTTATAAGTTAACTAAATATGCCAAAAAATAATGTTTCATTTCTATGTGAATTTCAAATCTGAGAATATGGATCTCATTTAAAATACTCAACTAGTTTCTGAACATTTACCTAGTACTTAATAATAACATTCCTCTGTTGTGAAAAATTGATTCCAAAGAATAAACTGTATAATTTTATTATCATTTATCTGTTTTAAGCAATCAATAAATATTTATTGAGTATTTCATAGTTATCTAGCATATATAGGTATGTAGTTAAAGGTTTCATAGTATTTGTAGCTGTTTAGGAAGACAAGAGTAACAACAATGAAACAAAGAAAATAACTCTAAGCAGCATATATTAACTTCTCAATTATGTGTACAAAGAGTAGAAGTAAAAACGAGTTACATAGTGACATAACTTCTAAAAATTTATTTCACATATGTGTCATTTTTTTAATCCTACCATATTTAGTTCATTATTTTTAGTTTAACAGTTGTCTTCTGTGACAAATTATATATTCTTTAGGATAGGAAATTTCTTTTTTTTCATCATAGCAGATGTCACAAATGATCTATATGCGCCGAATATCCACCCTGCCTTGAACAGTTTACATTAGAATTGTGTAGGACAGTGGCAGAATGTGGCCATGGAAATGAGCATCAAAGACAAGAAGAGGCGTGAGGAGTAAGGGGGCAGTCCTTTCGAAGTCTGAAAACAAAGCAAACAGATTGGTTCTGAATGTTAGCAAAGGCATCAGACATGAACTTCAATGTGGGGAATTACAGTCACAAAAGCTGATGCATGTGAGATAGACTCAGAATTAGAACACATCAAAAACAAGATATTACACACGTACTTAAGAATGAAGTGTATGGAATGAATCTGTAGTGTATCTAACCTCTGCTTCTTAACAGCATTTAGAAAGTCAATAACCTTTCTGAGCCTACAGTTGCCCATTTTTAAATAAGATTAAAATATTCTTTGTCAAATGGGTTTGCTGTGAGAATTAAATATGATATGAATGTAATGGGCGAGGGACAAAAGCTAAAATTATGAAAGCACACAATACATGTTAGTTAGAGATAAAAAGGTAATTTTCAGGCTGCAACAGGATGCAAGACTTTTCCATAAAAGTAACTAATAATTTTTTAAGAAGTCCCTGTGGTCAGCAGGCCCATGAAGGATGCACTAAATAAACTAGCTTAAGGCCCATGATAGTTGCTTAAAAATATTTGTCAAATAATAGTTGGACAAATGAATGTCAGGGACTGATTGTCATAAATTTACTTCACAAGAAGTGGAATGTTAATTATCCTGCTTCAGATCACAACAGATTATTTAGGAATATGGAGAGTATGGGAAAGGTTTATTTGTTTTGTTTTGTTTTGGATTATCCATAGATTTTCTTGGGCTAATCATTAAAGGGAAGGCAGAATAGCCCAAATATCTTCTGGTTCATAGTCACCTCATTGCACTACACACTTGAGTTCACATGTTATGAGTGGTTTTTCCAGGTCTTAACTCCAGTGCATATGGGGTCTCCACATTAACTTTAAAGAATGTGATAGGGGTGCCATGTGAAAGGTGATGTCTAGATGAGACATATATTGTTCCAGTTTAGTCATTTGCTGCCAGAAAATAGTGGAACATGCATTATATTTTGTGGACAAAGTTCGTTATTTCTAAAACTTGAACAGGCGCTAGCATGTAGCATTCCTGTTTCCAACCAGGTAGAAGATGTCGATTTGTTAAAGCAATGGATAGACATCAAGTTAAACTTGATGATCGCAATAGTACCTACACACTCTGTGTATTTTCAAATATTTGTGACATGCAAGAGAATGCCGTGTATATCTTCATACCAGATATTGCATTTACCAAGACACTGAATTTACCAAGACATATAGACAACCAGAGAGGAGGCCATGTGATAACAGAGACAGAGGTAGGGAGTGATGTGTCTGCAAACTAAGAAATGCCAAAGATTGCTGGCAATACTGGAAGATGAAAGAAAGGCATAGAACAGATTCTCTCCTAGAGCCTTTAGAGTAACCACTGCAAAAATACAAGCAAATTAAAGTTCTACTTAAGAAAATACTCAAGTAATAAAAAAAAACAACTGGAAAGGGGTCAGAGAAACAACAAAAAAGAAAGAGAAGAGAAAATGTGAAAACAAAACTGAAATAGTAAGCACAAACCCAACCGTATCATAATTGCAGGTATATATGTGGTACTAGATACGTGTAACAGTACATGCATGCATATTCCTATCAATAGGCAGAGATATTTAGAATAGATAAATAAAACGGAGCCCAATTTTATGTGTTCTACAACAGGCATACTTTAAATACAATTTTGTTTCTGAACACTTTTATTGTAAACTCCATACAATTATTTGTTTCCACTTTACTCTCTGATTCAGTTTAGATTACAATCTTAAAATTTGACAAAACTCTAACTAGTCTTTGTATATTATAATTATTACATGTAACATAAGCATACATGATAAGGTTCACAAGACAATGTTATAATTTTAGTCTTAATTATATGTTTTATTAAAAAAAAGAAAGTCTCAAAAAAGAAGGGTTTTTGCATTTAACCATATATTTACCATTTCCTGTGCTCTTTGTTCTTTCCTGGGAATTCAGGAGGCCATCTGGTATCATTTCCTTTCCCCTGGAAACAATTTCCTTTAGCTTTCAGGTCTTCTGACAGCATATTCTCTTCATTTTCTTTTTATGAAAAAATGTCCTTATTGCTTTGTCATGAATTATGTTATCACTGAAATTAGAATTTGGATTAGACATTCTTTTTGCTTTCATCGGTAGAAAGATGTCTCATCTTTTCCAGTTCCCATCATTTCTGAGTCACTCAGTTTCACTGTGTGCTATGTATTGTTTTCCTTTTGCTTCTGTCACAATTTGCTTTCTCCCTGACTTTAAACTCCTTGACTGTGGAGTTCTGAGTGTGGCCTTCTTCCTGGTTATTTTCATAGCTTATTTTCTTTTTGGCATCTATCTAAAAAGTCTTCTCCTAAGAATTTGGGAAATTTTCAGCCCTGACATTTTCATTTTTTTCTTTTTTTTCCTGTCCTATCCTCTCTTTTTATCAATACATTTTCATGCACTTTTAACCATATGATGCCATCTAAGATGTCCTTTAGGTTCCAGTTATTACTGTTATTTGCAATATTGTTTCTTTCTGTTCCTTATCTTGGATAATTTCTATTGTTTCTACCATTACGTTCACTTACTCTTTCTTATGTTGTGTGCATTTGGTAAGTCTACTCAGCAAATTTTTAATTTCAGAAATTCTATTCCTCACTTCTATGGTTTCCATTTGGTTTCCTTTTATTATTTATATTTGACAGAAAATATGAAGTAGTTAATTTGATTCATGGGCAGACAAATCTGACTTCTAATTTCCCAATTTTTCTTTAAAAAATGAAAAACATGAAAATACTCATTAATATATGAGCTCCAGAAGAGATTGAGTGGATGCTTTTATACATTGATTTTTAAAAATATAGACAAAATAGAAAAATTCTTAGCCACATCATCTAGCTCATTAACAACTTATGCATCATTATGAATTTAGCTGATTTTAATAGACTGCTTGTGAATATACATTCATCTCTTCAACCCAGTTATGATCATCTTCTATAACCTCTCCTAATGCCAGCCCACCACGTATGTGAAATGAGGGTGAAAACAAGCACTATTTAGTGAATCATCATCATAAAACATAATTATATTCAATGATTGTAGAAATTTTATCTTTAATGCAGAAGATCATTATTTCATAATTTGCAGCAACATTTTTTAACCGTTATCATGCACACACACATATTATTTCTAACTTAACAAGATACCTGCAGGGTTTGATATCTCAGTGGATAAAAGACCTTGCAATTCATCAGTAGGATGAATTCATCCTGTATTCATCAATAGGGTATGATAAATGAAAATTTTGACCAATAAATTATACTTTACTAGGGTCACCCACTTTGTAGTTTTAAATTGTTTGGATAATTTACGGGTTGGTGAATGGATAATGACACTAATTGTTTTGTGGGCAAGACAGACCAGTCACATTGGGAACAGAAATCAAAATAGATACTGAGTTTCAGCTCAAGAGTTCATAGTCACTTATTTTCTTCTTAAAGAATCCAAACTGTTCTTCTACAGAAGAAAATCAAATGTCAGTAGCTTTTTTTTTATTTCATGTAATTAAAATGTTTAAAAAACATCCCTGAAATGATGAAATGTAGAAGAACATCAAAGCAGAGTGAGAACTATGTCTGTTTACTACAGGCACTGCTTTGGCACCCTGTCAGCATGAATTAACTAACCTGCTTTCAGAAAAGTTTTTTACAAAAGGGTTAGATTATATGGCATTCCTAGTGCATACAAATATACATAAGCTATAATGTTCAAGCTCATTGAGTTCTCTCCATTTAAACTCATATCAGCTTTTCCCAACCTTTAATATGGTCTCCTAGAAAATCCCACTTCATTCCTTGGCTTTAACATTTAGCATTATTTTTTCAGTTAAGAACCACATCTTTTTCTATGAGTGAAATTAAGAAGTCCTCCATTATGTTTTGAGAAACTATTCTGACCAGGTGTTAGAATATTAATTGGAGAAACTGCTAACCGAGTTTGCCTTAAGTAGCCTGATCTTAGAATGCCCGGATTCAGGTGTTGTCAAGTCAGATTAGATATAAAAATTGGGGGTTTTATGAAGCAAATGCCTGAGGCATATTCATTAAAAATTATCTTTATTTTAGGTGTAAAAAAGCATGCAAAATTTTATCAATTATATTTGTAAAATTAAAAAGTTTTGAAAAATATATATAGTCATGCAACCATCATTACAATCATGCACCACTATAATTAGACCATTTCCATCAAGTTAAAATACCCACCCTGCTTCCCTGCAATTATTTCCAATCTTTGAAATCTGGCTCCTCACATCTGATTTCACTTCAGAGTTTTGCCTTTCCCAGACTGTCATAAAAATTCCAGTCAAACGGTTTGTAGTCTTTTGTATCTATTATTTCACTTATCCTAATACTTTTGAGATTCATCCAGGCATTAGTAGTTCATTCTACTTTTTATTGCTGAGTAGTACTCCATTTAATGGAGAAATCACAGTTGTTTTATCTGTTTACCAAGTGTTAGACATTTGGTTTATTCTAGATTTTGGATAGTTTAATGATATTTTAATTCATTTAAATTAATCACCAGGAAATTTCACTATAGTTTTTGTTTGTTTTCTTATCTTGATGAGGTCTTTCTGCTCATGATGTGTTACTTGCATCAGGGTAATATGCTTTTAAAAAAGATTTGGAAATAGTTCCACCCCATCTATTTTCTGGAAGAATTTTTTCAGAGCAGGTATTACTTCTTCCCTTTTAGTTGGTAGAATTCATTGTTGAAATCATCCGGTTCTGCAGTTTCATTTACAGGAAATATTTTAACCATGTATTTAATTTCTTAAATTGGTGGAGATATATGCATGAGCTCTTTTTTTTCTTGATTGAATTTAGTTAGTTAGATTCCTTACAGAGCATAATGTTTCATATTGCTATTTCATAAATATCTAGCATGGAATGTATGGGCCTTTGAAGTGGTACATTTGTTTATTCTTTTTCCTAATATCCAGAGTCCAAGCCATGCATCATTAATTAGATTTCTTAATCGTACAGGCATATATAGTTCTGTTTCTTTTGGAATAGACATAGGTGTACTCTGCCTATTGAAGTTCAAAGTATCATTTCCTTTAAACCAGATGAGAACTAAAGTTGTATGTATGTTTCTGAACCAGAGTACAGTCTTAATGGCCCCCAGTCCATCTTATCTTAATCATATAAAATCTTGAAACTCTTGAACTGTACTGGCCAGTTATTACATACAATGTCCCTCAATTTGGAATTTTTTTATTACTTTCTCATTATGGAATTGAAGCTATCGATTATTAAGAAGGATACTGCAGAGATTTTTTTCTACATTGCCTTATATCAGGGGTTACACTGTGTGTGTGTTTGTGTGTGTGTGTGTATTTACTTATTTATATTACTGGCAATATTATTCTTGATTATTTGCTTAATGTGGCAGCTGCCAGAGTATAAACTTGGCTGCTTTTCCCTTGGAACTTATTAAATGTTTTCAGGAGATATTTTGATACTGTGCAAATACTTTCTTTCTTCTTAAATATTTACCCTCTAAATATATCATACATCAGTGGGTCTTGCCCACAGTATTTATTTCTGGATTATTCTAATGGTGTTTTTCTATTTTCTTCTACATCTCTGAGCTAAATTATTCTGTAAGAAAGAGTTGTCATTTCTCCATATATTTAATTTATCCAGTTATTTATTTATGCAATTATAGATTCACATTTTGGGCTCGTTCAGGTGGGGGCTTCTGACATTTTTACTATTTATTTACTTAGCATTCCATTGCTATGTGGCACCACAAGATGCTCCAGGATCATCTTCCACAGCCCTGGAATCAACCAAAATTCCAAAGGAACCTGGATCCTTTCCTTGGAGGGTGGTTTTTAGAAACCAATGCCAGGGCACTAATGTGATTTTTGCTATTAATGTGTAGCCATTTCTAATCTAGTCCCTCTTAGAGGATAGATTTGGAAAACAGTTGTATGTATATTAACTCATGCATGCATATCTAAATTTACGTAGTTTGATCTGTATGTCCATATGGGTGTGTGTAATCACACACACACACACACACGCACACACACAGAGACACAGTAACATTTGTTCGTATTGATATTTCTGACTGTAGTCCAGAACCAGCACAGGGTTTATTTTAGCATTTCCCCTTTTCTGACTTCCTTCCCTCTTTTCTCCAGCAGTTGCTTTCATTTGCTAAAATATGTTTTAATTATTTTCTCCAACACTAGTATATAAACCATTTCAGAATTGCTAAGGCATACACTTATGAGGAAAAATAAATTACCAAATCAAGTACAATGTCTTCGTAAAATTCTTTTTTCAATCAAAAGCCCCTTTCTGAATTTACCCAAGCCAGCTCCTATTGTCCTCATACATTTCAGCATGGTTATGTGATTCATTTATGATGTAGTTGGTCATTTATCACAGTCTACAATTTCTCCCTCCCTTTACATCCTAATGGATATTTTAAAACTTTCCATTCAGTAAAATTTACATTTTGTGATGTACAGTTCTATGATTTTGGAAATGCACATAGTTGTTTATACATAACACCAATTCCATACAAAATGTAATATTACTCACAAAAATTATCTCATAGTACTCTTTTTTATTAAGCCAGTCCCTCCCACCACCAAATCTGAGCAAGAATTTACCTATCTAAAGTCCCTATAGTTTAGCCTTTATGAGATTATCCTGTAAATAATATAATTCTTAGTCTTTTGAGTAAAGATTTTTACATATAGAAAAATGCATTTATTTCTTAACTGCTATTGTAATAATTTTTAATTTGATCCTTTTTGTTGCTGATTAATATTCCATTGCATAGACATATCAGTTTGTATACCCATCCCATTGGTGGTCTCTCATCTTCCTGGATTTATGGCTTGATGTGTGTCATTGTCATTCATTTTAAGAATTTTCTAGCCCTTATTTCTTCAAATATCTTTTCCACCCCATTCTCTTTCTTTTTTCTAATTCAAATTACAAATATAGTAGATAGATTTCAATGTCCTATGACTTTCGATAGTCTCTTCTGGTATCTTTTCACTTATTTTTTTCTTTGTGTGTCTGTTTCAATAATTTCACCCATTTTCACGTTTACCGGATCTTTCCTCAACTATGTTTAGAAACAGGCAAGTACATCAAAAGTATATATTTCTCTTATTCTATTTATTATTCATTGCATTTCCATCTCATTCTTATTTATAATTTCTATCTCTCTGATGAAATTGCCCATATGAGTTTGCATATTGACCGCCTTTACCAAAGAATATTTAACATATTATTAATAATAGTTATTTTATATTCTCTGTTAGGCAGTTCCTGTATCTTCGTCACAATTAAATATGGTTCTGATTGCCTGTCTCTTCAGAGTGGGTCCTTCCTTATATGCCTTTCAATTTTCTTGAATCTAGGCATCCAGTTCAGGGCAGAAGAGATGAGCTTAAAAGCTTTTATGCTCCACATGGGCATAGCTTTCCTTCTGATAGGGCTCTATTGTGGGTGTTTGAGATAAGCTAGGTGAAAACTGGACTAGGTCTGATGGTTGTTATTGCTGTGGCTACCATTACTATGTCATAGGTGCAATGTCTGTTTTTTGCTTTATAATATGTATAATATCTTTATAATATTTTTAGTTTAACATGTATAATTCTATTAAATGACTGTCTTAGTTGGTATTAAGGGATAATTTTTTAAATGTATAGGTATCATGCATATAAATTTCCAATGAAATAAGAAAACAAGCAATAATTAAATCAATTAAGGAATTTTGCCTACCGTTTAACACAGGTAAAGAGTATTTATTATATTTTCAAAACTTTTTGATATTAAGTCAACTTGTATTGTAATGGACTGCAGAATTGCATTGACTTTTCAGAAGAAAAACAAAACATATGCAGGCATGTGATAATTTAGTATATACAAAAGAAATGAATTGACTCCAACCACTTACCACTATCATATTTAATGATTAGTAAATGGAGTTTAATGAATGAAAATAAACTTAGCATTTGATTTAAAATACTAAGGTATTAAAAACTCAAAGAATGTTAAATTATATTTTCACCATTAATGGTTATATGAAGAAATAAAAAATAATTAAAATTGCTCCCTGACATTTTGTATTACTTATCAATAATTTATAGTCTATTGAATCTCTAGATTAATTCACCTATATTAAAAATACCAGCATAAAATATTTTACCATGAATCTTTATAAAAATATTATACTGGACAACATCTGCATTTAACCTTTTTGTAGATAACAACTTCATAAATATAATCTCTGTTCATATCAGACTACTTGGTTCAGAATCAGAGAGTTCCTATCCAAATTTTATCAGAATATAAGCAATGGAAAAAAGGTATGTTTGAGAAAAATGAAACAGTGAAATAATTTGAAATTGGCTTAAATATATGTTTATCTGGAAATGTGGCTTCAGGCTTTGCCAAATTGAATTTAATTTGCAGTTTTAGGGTTATAATTCAGAAATGAAATGATGAAGCACACTTACAGAAATATTTCTGTGAGCTATATTCATGCAATGGAATTTGCAGAAGAGTTTTTCAGTGATACCATTTAAGCAAAACTAGAAAGATTAAAGTTCTTTTTATTTTTGATATTACCTCAGCAACTAAAATTCCATCTCATTAGTCTGCCTTCATGTACTGTATTGAGTGAAATCATTGTACAATGCAGTGCTTGCTATTTACCTGGCATGGCATTTGCACATTTCAGTTCCCTGCAGTCCCATCAGCTTTAACTCTCAGGCCACACTCTAATACTAGAGAACCTAATTCTAATTGTATTTTTACATATCTCATTTTAACATGTGTCCATTACTCCTGTGCGGGAGAGGCCAACTTCCCATCAATTCAGATATACCCCATCTTTTCCTAGAGATTCATTTTATTTTCAGGAAAGCTTTTGTACCCCATGGTGACACATTTGGGCTTTGAAATCATATCTTTTTATAGGTGCCACTGAGAAGTCCACCATTCTGTCAGCTCTTGGCCAGCCATTCACGAAGGTGTCTTTAAATAAATCATTTGTTATTAAATGCTTATTGCATCCTTCCCTTCTAGAGAATCTATCTTTTCTTTCTTTGCCACATTGTGAGCGGGAGTACCTTTCTTCTGCTTCTGTATTCATGGAAGCATAAAAATCATTACTAAGTTATCTTCCTAGTCACTTTGCATCCAACTTACTCTCTGAGGTGTTTCTGTGGGCTGGCTCCAGTGATCAGGATTTTAGGGCTCCTACTCTTGGAAGCAAATAACTGCTTTTGTTACTTTCTGGCCATCTTTAACTTCTCCTTAGTGATGGGAATTTTATCCTAATGTAAGAGATGTGTGTCAGCATGGTTATATTTTTTTCATGATCATGTTTATGTCTTGTTTTGTTTTTCTCAAAGATCTTGTTGATGCCTGACATCTTTACCAAGTTACATTTTCCCCTAAGAGCCTCACTATTGAAAACTAAAGAAAATTGTGTAAGGAGTCTTTCATTTTCCAGCCAATTTGATTACTGGTTAGGTGATCATTGACAGTGAGGCTAACTGGGAAAATTCTTTTACTCTTGCTGGTTGTGCTGTTTGTTTTTGTTATTTGTATGGCTGTTGGGCCTTGTTGAGCTTAACATACATATCCAGGAGAAAGGAAAGGCCATTCATAGAGTGAGATATGAGAGGTACCCTAATACTACATAGAATTTCAAGGACATTTGTACTTTAGAAAGCCAAGAGGGAGACCTTTGAAGGCCTTTGCCATCTGTTTGCTTTGGTGTAATAGTAAAGATGGCTTTGTAAAATGTGGCCAGTTCTACCAATGTCCTAGTGTGGCATGTGCTTAGGGGCCACAGTGGTGTTGGCTCTCATTGTGTATGCAACGGACTTTTCTAAATACACCAGTATGCTTTTCTAAGGGCAAAGCCTGTATCTTGGCATCATATAGAATCTTCCATCTCTGAAATTTCCTATTTTCTAAGCACAATTGATTCCTGATTAGAAATAACCTGATTGGAAAGTGCTTTTGTCATGCTAATTTTTGACTTCCATCTGGCTCAGTCCAACAGCTATTTCTCAATCATCGCCTTACATGATGTATCAGAAGTGTGGACATAGCTACCCACTCCCTAATCCTTCTTCACTTGGCTTCCGGGTCACGTTCTTGATTTTCTTCTGCCTCGCTTGCTTCTTCACAGGTTCCCTTGCTTGTTTCTCCTCTTCGCTCTTAACTCTTAGCACTGGAGTGTCCAACACCTTAGGTACACATATTGACTCTTTTTGAGTAACAGTTCTATGTTTATTAACAATTATACAGAGTCATGTAAACACAAGGACAATCAGGATACAAAATAGGTCATGTACTCCAAAAATGGTCC
Organism: Manis javanica; assembly: GCF_040802235.1. Classification (NCBI taxonomy): domain Eukaryota; kingdom Metazoa; phylum Chordata; class Mammalia; order Pholidota; family Manidae; genus Manis; species Manis javanica. Next base: position 17,992,149 of record NC_133164.1, read on the forward strand.
TTGTGCATCCTGCACCCTCTCCCTGCTCCTAACTCCTCTGGAAGTCATTGACCTGTTCTCTATGCCTCTAGTCTGGCCTTTCCCAGAATGTCTTAGAAATGCAGTAAGAGAGCATGTAACCTTTTGTACCTGGCTTCTTTCACTTAGCACAAGGCATTTCAGATTGATGCATGGTGTTGGGTGTGTAAATGAAATATTTGTTCATTTTTATTGCTGGCTGTTATAACTGGTACCCCATTATGTGGATGAGTCAAAGCTCATCTACTTTTGAGGGATATTTGTATTGTTTTCAGTTTTTAGTTATTGGGAATGATCCTGTTAGAAACAGTTAAAGATTCATCTGTAAACACAACTTTTCATTTCTTTAAGGTAAATGCCAGGAGCAAGATCATTGGGTTTTAGGATCATCTTAACTTTCTAAGAAATGCCAAAATGTTTTCCAATTGGATTTTAACTTTTTTCCAAGAATATTGGGGAGTTCTAGCTACTTGGCAATTTCATCAGCACCTGATAGTCATCTCGAAGGTCTACCCACATGGTGTTGCCTGAACACTTACCATAAAAGAGATACCTTCTGATATCACTTAACTATATGAATATTTTAATAAACCCTCAATCACTAATCTACTGAATATAATCTTAAATGGCCTCTTAGGAATGGCATCAGTCTCATTTTCTTACTATTTCTTGCTTCAACACATTTCTTCTTGAAAAAATGGATTAACATTTCTTAAATAAGCATTGCATTGTATTTTTCTTTGTGTGCTGTTCATTCATTTTTGATACTGAAATTTTTGAAGCAATTTCTTAAATGTTGCAGCCTCTAAGGAGAATCTTTTCATTGCCATGAATACAATTTCTGCTTAATCCCCTTTTAGTACATTTTTCTTGTCACTTTGTTAAGTGTGGATCCCTGTAGAAGCTGTATTTTCCAACAATGAGGAGAACTAAAACATTGTATAAAAATTAAGCTATGTTTAAAGCACATTTATTTTGTATGGGTACTTTTGAGTCACACTGCCAATATAAAACAATTTTTTCCCAATACATTCATAATCTAAAGACATGCAGATTAAATTCACCAATTTTTGTAATTTTCCCTACCATGGCCCTATCTCCATACCCAATTAATATAATCATTTGCAGAATCCTGGGAGTCTTCACTATAGCATTAGACTTCTCTTTCCTTGCAAGACTTTTAATAACAGCTTTTCTGTAGTTTATAATTTTTCACATTGTAGTGGGGTTCAGAAAATATCTACAGCTCTTCTTTAAATATGGATCTCATAGACATTTCTAAATGGATTCTAGACTTTCATTTTCATAATGTATAATCATTGTTATTTTTTATTTTAGAATAGCTTACTCCATTTTAGTTGTTAAAAATAACAGCTAACAGCCATTTCAGTATAGCTGTACATACTTGTGGCTCTTATGTTCAAGGCTTATATTGTAGGTGAGAGTCTTCATACTCTGAAGACAGACATTTGTCTTGAAATCAGGTATCCCTGTAATGGAAGGGACTTATGTCATCCCTTATTCCTCAGTCTCCTCTCTCCTTATCTTTAATAAGTGATAAGCAGTAATGCCTACCTCAATGCATGGTGGTAGGAATTAAATGTGAAAATCCATAGAAAGCAGATAATATCATACACACTGTAAGCTTTTACTATTCCTTAGTTATATTTATAAATACTATCAACAATTTTTGGTATTACTAGCAAGTCCATACTAAAGTCATGTTCAACCCTTTGTTGAAGATTAGGTAAGGGAAGGTGTCTGTCTACACAGTGTTAACTACATTCTATTTATATTAGTTAACTTTTTTTACTAAAATTACTTAGTACCTTTTTGTATTCTCTGCTTGTCCATACTTGATTAATTTCTGACTTAATGTATTAATTACATTCTTAGTATATCTCTTAAGATAATATAAATTTATACACTGAGCTATGGAGTTTACATGCATTGTATTTTTAGAATCTTAGCCATTTGCAAGACTGAAATGATTAATGCAAATCCTGGAAGTACCTAAGATTTGGAATTCCAGCATTAAATGTCTTACAAAATTGCATTTGAGAATTGCCTGCCAGTGCCTGTGTGTGACTTTTTGCTTTGTGCTAGTAGTGGAGAATGAGAAGAATGGACTTGCCATGACTTTAAGATGTGAAGAACAACTATTAGCTGTTCATTATCTCAAAACATCTCCATATAGAAGAGCAAAACAAAACCAAATAAAAAACTGACTAAGTTTGTAGAATTCAAATTGACTTATTTGTGGACTGTGGTCCCATTTAGCGTTGACACATTAGCCCTAGCTATGTTCAAGATAAAATAAGTTAATTTACATTATTTTTAAGCAGGAAAAATATAAACTATCCTATTTATTATTTTAAATATTATAATCATTTTTAAGAATATAAGCAGTGAGTTCTATTTCATTAGTAAGTGAAAAAATGATTTGTCAAAGTGGATAGATAGACTTAAAGGTAAAGCTTTCACAAGTTTTGCTAATATAATAGGAATACTCCTAATGAATTTTTATTCAAAGACATATTCACATTATTAATGTTTACTCTTTGTAAAATATGTTATTGAAGATTTAGTGTTTTTACCTTGACAAGGATAAGCAATGATATTACTCCAGAATAAAAAAGGTTTTCTAAGTTTTTAGAAGTAATATATATATATATATATATATATATATATATATATATATATATATAAACTTTGTTTTGAAATACATTTGAGATTATTTGTCTGACAATGCAATAAATTCTCTCTTCCTCTCACTGTTCTCATTATCTCTTTTCTCTGTCTCTTCTTTAGAAAAGCAGAAACTTAATTTTAAAATATTAATATTTACCAAAATACTTTAGAGAATCATGAAAAAATAAGTATTATGGGCATAACATCAATTACAGGAGTGCTAATTTATGAAACAACACCTGACACGTCAAGTAGATGTCCGAGTTTGCATATGGTAGGAACGACACACTGTACCAAGTATGTCTGGTATGGGGATCTTAAGCTCTAAGGTAAGAAATATATTTCAAGGCTGGAAAAGAATTTAAAATAAAAATGCGTTTATTTTTATGAAATGCTCTGTGAGGAATAAATCCTGGAGGTGTCAAGAATGACTCTGAATAGAATATGTCATACCTATGTGTAAGCCATAATACAATAGAAAGTATGACATGGAAGATCGAATAAACAAGAAAGGTTTTTGTTGTCATAAGACATTTTGTTTATGAAACAAGGAGTTCCAAAGAATAATGTAAAACATTTAGGCAACATAAATCTTCTTTATGATACATTTTGTGAGGCAACCTATGAAATTGTTTTTCCCTATTCCATAAGTTTGCATTTCTTTTAAGACTTAAAGCAGAAATACCTGTTTTTCTTTTCTTTCAAACAACACCATATAGGAAAAAAAGCTTATGTGAAGTTATGAAAGTGAATTAATTTCTATTAATATCTAGTGTGTACCCAACAGTTTGAATAATTTTTTGATTTACCCTTCAGATCAGTACCTCTCTGTTGCTTTCTGTCTGAGAAATGGAAAGTCCACCCAACATGTTTTGGATGTCACAATCCTTTACACTTTGTTTCCCTTCATCCTACCTACCTCCAAATCCAATATTTTACTAAAACATACTGATTTTATTCTTTCTTAAATCAGCCTTTTCCTCTGTGTCCCTTTGAAGAAAGTATTGGTTTAAATTTCTATTGTACATTAGCTTGGATATTGTAATAATGATCTGAGTGGTCTGCATGCACGTTTAGTGAGTTGCAAAATTATCCTTTATGTGCAGTCATGGTGTCTTTGTTGTTTTTGCTTTTATTGTTTATTTGCTTGGGGGGAAAACAAATTAGATCCTGTCACCAATACCTGCTACTTAACGCCTCATTTGCTTTTAAAATAGAGGTTTATGTTATAAAGCCCCAGACCTCCTAGTACACAATTACTTCTTTAGACTTACATGGCACAAATCCGTTCTTTTTCACTTCAGTCCTCATCCGAGCCTTGTGAATATGAAAATTCAACCCTATTCATAGTAATTTCATCTAGTGCAAAATCAATGAAATAAAATTGAAGTGAAAGATCATCAACATGGTGGATAAAATTGCATACTGATTACTACCCATATTTCAATCTTCTGGAAATATGTTCTCTATTTGAAATTAAACTAAAGAAAGTAACCAGTCTCTGGAAAAGTTGTGAAAGTTAAATGACGTAATACAACTGAAGTTCCTAGAACAATACTTGCCATAGAGTAAAGGCTCATTAAATTTTATTATTACAGAAGTAACACTGTGGTGGTCAACATCACCACTCTAGAGATAGCCTATATGTGTAAAATACCTGCTGTGACCTAGTGTATGCATAACCATGAGTACATTCTTTGAACCTCAGTGCTTTTTAATGTAAATTAAGGATAATATTTGTTCCCAAATCATAAAATTGCTATGAGGATGGAATGTGTTAATAAATTTGGAGTTAAGAGCTATGTCTTTTATATTGTAAGCACTATGCAAAAATTTTCTATTTAAAATATTATTATTAAATGTGTAATATGAACTTATATCTGGCATTTCTCCAGTTAACATTGTAGAAATAATTCTATGAGAAGCAAAAGGAAAAATTAAAGTTTTTTTTAATTTTAATTTTCATATCATTAATCTACAATTACATGAAGGACATTATGTTCATTAGGCTCTCCCCCTCACCAAGTCCCCCCCACATACCTGTTCACAGGCACTGTCCATCAACATAGTAAGATGCTGTAAAATCACTACTTGTCTTCTCTGTGTTGCACAGCCCTCCCCGTGCCCCTCTCACACTATACATGCTAATAGTAATGCCCCCTTTCTTTTTTCCCGCCCTTATCCCTCCCTTCCCACCAATCCTCCCCAGTCCCTTTCCCTTTGGTAAATATTAATACATTCTTGGGTTCTGTGCTTCTGCTGCTGTTTTGTTCCTTCAGTTTTCTTTTGTTCTTATACTCCACATATGAGTGAAATCATTTGGTACTTGTGTTTCTCCCCTGGCTGATTTCACTGAGCATAATACCCTCTAGCTTTATCCATGTTGTTGCAAATGGTAGGATCTGTTTTTTTCTTATAGCTGAGTAATATTCCATTGTATATATGTACCACATCTTCTTTATTCATTCATCTACTGATGGACATTTAGGTTGCTTCCATATATTGGCTATTGTAAATAGTGCAGCGATAAACATAGGGGTGCATCTGTCTTTTTCAAACTGGACTGCTGCAATCTTAGGGTAAATTCCTAGGAGTGCAATTCCTGGGTCAAATGGTATTTCTATTTTGAGCATTTTGAGGAACTTCCATCCTGCTTTACACAATGGTTGAACTAATTTACATTCCCACCAGCAGTGTAGGAGGGTTCCCCTTTCTCCACAACCTCGCCACATTTGTTGTTGTTTGTCTTTTGGATGGTAGCTATCCTTACTGGTGTGAGATGATATCCCATTGTGGTTTTAATTTGCATTTCTCTGATGACAAGCAATGAGGAGCATCTTTTCATGTGTCTGTTGGCCATCTGAATTTCTTCTTTAGAGAACTGCCTATTCAGCTCCTCTGTCCATTTTTTAATTGGATTATTTGCTTATTGTTTGTTGAGGTGTGTGAGGTCTTTACATATTTTGTATGTCAACCCTTTGTCGGATCTGTCATTTATGAATATATTCTCCCATACTGTAGGGTACCTTTTTGTTCTATTGATGGTGTCCTTTGCTGTACAGAAGCTTTTCAGCTTGATATAGTCCCATTTGATCATTTTTGCATTTGTTTCCCTTGCTCCAGGAGATATGTTCAAGAAGAGGTCACTCATGTTTATGTCTAAGAGATTTTTGCCTATGCTTTTTTCTAAGAGTTTTATGGTTTCATGACTTACATTCAAGTCTTTTATCCATTTCGAATTTACTTTTGTGTATGGGGTTAGACAGTGATCCAGTTTCATTCTCTAACATGTAGCTGTCCAGTTTTCCAGCACCATCTGTTGAAGAGACTGTCATTTCCCCATTGTATGTCCATGGCCCCTTTATCAAATATTAGTTAACCATATATGTTTGGGATAATGTTTGGAGTCTCTATTCTGTTCCATTGGTCTGTGGCTGTGTTCTTGTGCCAGTACCAAATTGTCTTGATTACTGTGGCGTTGTAGTAGAGCATGAAGTTGGGGAGTGAGATCCCCCCAACTTTACTCTTCCTTCTCAGGATTGCTTTAGCTGTTCGGGGTCTTTGGTGTTTCCATATGAATTTTTGAACTATATGTTCCAGTTCATTGATGAATGCTGTTGGTTATATAATAGGGATTGCATCATATCTGTATATTGCTTTGGGCTGGATGGCCATTTTGACGATATTAATTCTTCCTAGCCAGGAGCATGGGATGAGTTTCCATTTGTTAGTGACCTCTTTAATTTCTCTTAAGAGTGTCTTATAGTTTTCAGAGTATAGGTCTTTCACTTTCTTGGTTAAGTTTATTCCTAGGTATTTTATTCTGTTTGAAGCTATTGTGAATGGAATTCTCTTCCTGATTTCTCTTTCTATTAGTTTATTGTTAGTGTATAGGAAAGCCACAGATTTCTGTGTGTTAATTTTGTATCCTGCAACTTTGCTGAATTCCGATATTAGCTCTAGTAGTTTTGGAGTGGAGTCCTTAGGGTTTTTTATGTACAATATCATGTCATCTGCAAACAGTGACAGTTTAACTTCTTCTTTACCAGTCTGGATTCCTTGTATTTCTTTGTTTTGTCTAATTGCCGTGGCTAGGACCTCCACTACTATGTTGAATAACAGTGGGGAGAGTGGGCATCCCTGTCTTGTTCCCGATCTCAGAGGAAAAGCTTTCAGCTTCTCACTGTTCAGTATGATGTTGGCTGTGGGTTTATCATATATGGCCTTTATTATGTTGAGGTACTTGCCCTCTATTCCCCTTTTGTAGAGAGTTTTTATCATGAATGCATGTTGAATTTTGTCGAATGCTTTTTCAGCATCTATGGAGATGATCATGTGGTTTTGTCTTTCTTTTTGTTGATGTGGTGGATGACGTTGATGGATTTTCGAATGTTGTACCATCTTTGCATCCCTGGGATGAATTGCACTTGGTCATGGTGTATGAACCTTTTGATGTATTTTTGAATTCGGTTTGCTAATATTTTGTTGAGTATTTTGCATCTACGTTCATCAGGGATATTGGTCTGTAGTTTTCCTTTTTGGTGGGGTCTTTGCCTAGTTTTGATATTAGGGTGATGTTGGCTTCATAGAATGAGTTTGGGAGTATTTCCTCCTCTTCTATTTTTTGAAAAACTTTACGGAGAATGGGTATTATGTCTTCTCTGTATGTCTGATAAAATTCCGAGGTAAATCCATCTGGCCTGGGGGTTTTGTTCTTTGGTAGTTTTTTTATTACTGCTTCAATTTTGTTGCTGGTAATTGGTCTGTTTAGATTTTCTGTTTCTTTCTGGGTTATTCTTGGAAGATTGTATTTTTCTAGGAAGTTGTCCATTTCTCCTAGGTTTCCCAGCTTGTTGGCATATAGGTTTTCATAGTACTCTCTAATAATTCTTTGTATTTCTGTGGGGCCCGTTGTAATTTTTCCTTTCTCGTTTCTGATTCTGTTGGTGTGTGTTGACTCTCTTTTCCTCTTAATAAGTCTGGCTAGAAGCTTATCTATTTTGTTTATTTTCTCGAAGAACCAGCTGTTGGTTTCATTCATTTTTGCTATTGTTTTATTCTTCTCAATTTCATTTATTTCTTCTCTGATCTTTATTATGTCCCTCCTTCTGCTGACCTTAGGCCTCATTTGTTCTTCTTTTTCCAATTTCGATAATTGTGACATTAGACCATTCATTTGGGATTGTTCTTCCTTCTTTAAATATGCCTGGGTTGCTGTATACTTTCCTCTTAAGACTGCTTTTGCTGTGTCCCACAGTAGTTGGGGCTTTGTGTTGTTGTTATCGTTTGTTTCCATGTATTGCTGGATCTCCATTTTAATTTGGTCATTGATCCATTGAGTATTTAGGAGCACGTTGTTAAGCCTCCATATGTTTGTGTGCCTTTTTGCTTTCTTTGTACAATTTATTTCTAGTTTTATGCCTTTGTGGTCTGAAAAGTTGGTTGGTAGGATTTCAATCTTTTGGAATTTACTGAGGCTCTTTTTATGACCTAGTATGTGGTCTCTTCTGGGGAATGTTCCATGTGCACTTGAGAAGAATGTGTATCCTGTTTTTTTTGGATGTAGAGTTCCAAGAATGTCTATTAGTTCCGTCTATTCTAGTGTGTTGTTCAGTGCCTCTGTGTCCTTACTTATTTTCTCTCTGGTGGATCTGTCCTTTGGAGTGAGAGGTGTGTTGAAGTCTCCCAAAATGAATGTATTGCATTCTATTTACTCCTTTAATTCTGTTAGTGTTTGTTTCACATATGCTGGTGCTCCTGTATTGGGTGCATTTATATTTATAATGGTTATATCCTGTTGTTGGACTGAGCCCTTTATCATTATGTAGTGCCCTTCTTCATCTTTTGTTACTTTATTTTGAAGTCTATTTTGTCTAATACTAGTAATGCAACACCTGCTTTTTTCTCTCTGTTGTTTGCATGAAATATCTTTTTCCATCCCTTGACTTTAAGTCTGTGCATGTCTTTGGGATTGAGGTGAGTCTCTTGTAAGCAGCATATGGATGGGTCTTGCTTTTTTATCCATTCTATTACTCTGTGTCTTTTTATTGGTGCCTTTAGTCCATTTACATTTAGGGTGATTATTGAAAGGTATGTTGTACTTATTGCCGTTGCAGGCTTTAAGTTTGTGGTTACCAAAGGTTCAAGGTTAGCTTCTTTACTATCTTACTGTCTTACTGAACTCGCTTATTGAGTTATTATAAACAGAGTCTGATGATTCTTTATTTCTCTCCCTTCTTATTTCTCCTCCTCCCTTCTTCATATGTTGGCTGTTTTGTTCTGTGCTCTTTTTAGGAGTGCTCCTGTCTAGAGCAGTCCCTGTAAGATGCCCTGTAGAGGTGGTTTGTGGGAGGCAAATTCCCTCAACTTTTGCTTGTCTGGAAATTGTTTAATCCGTCCTTCATATGTAAATGATAGTCGTGCTGGATACAGTATCCTTGGTTCGAGGCCCTTCTGTTTCATTGCATTAAATATATCCTGCCATTTTCTTCTGGCCTATAGGGCTTCTGTTGAGAAGTCTGATGATAGCCTGATGGGTTTTCTTTTGTAGGTGACCTTTTTTTTCTATCTGGTTGCCTTTAATACTCTGTCCTTGTCTTTGATCTTTGCCATTTTAATTATTATGTGTCTTGGTGTTGCCCTCCTTGGATCCCTTGTCATGGGAGTTCTGTGGACCTCTGTGGTCTGAGAGGCCATTTCCTCCCCTAGTTTGGGGAAGTTTTCAGCAATTATTTCTTCAAAGACACTTTCTATCCCTTTTTTCTCTCTTCTTCTTCTGGTACCCCATAATGCAGTATTGTTCCATTTTGATTCGTCACAGTTCTCTTAATATCCTTTCATTCTTGGAGATCCTTTTATCTCTCTCTGCATCAGCTTCTCTGGGTTCCTGTTCTCTGTTTTCTAGTCCATTAATGGTCTCTTGCATCTCGTCCATTCTGCTTTGAAGTCCTTCCAGAGATTGTTTTATTTCTGTATTCTCCCTCCTTAGTTCTTGCATATTTCTCTGCAAGTCCATCAGCATGGTTATGACTTTTGTTTTGAATTATTTTTCAGGAAGATTGGTTAAATCTATCTCCCCAGGTACCTTCTCAGGGGAAGATGTAGAAGATGTTGAATCTGTCTGCGTTAGTCTTGTCTGGATCATATTTTTTTTGCCTTTTCATGTTGATAGGTGCAGTGGAGTGCTATTGACTCGTCTGTCAGCTGGGAGAGCCAAGACTCTTTCCACTTGCTCCTGGCCCTTCTTTACTGGGACAGCTGCGACCCCTAGTGGCTTGTGTTGGGCAATTGTATGTAGACTGGGTCTCTGTATCTTTCCTGGCCGGTATGGAAGAAGCTCCATTGTTGTGGGCATGGCCAGCCTCAGGCTGCTGCTCTGCTATGGTGGGGCCCCGGAGCGGTAATGGACAAGGAGCTGTTTGGCTATTTGCCTCCGTGAGGGGTCTGAGAGCTGTTGCCCAGGGGGTTAGTGCGCCCGGAGTTACCTGGAATTTCCACCTGCTGGGCTGTGACCCAGGAAGCTTCCGTCCAGCTATGGGGTCCCTGTCCTTTTAAGACTTTCAAAAAGCACTCGCTTTTCTTTGTCCCAGAGGCACCGGCTTTGGGACCCGCTCCCAGGTCTTATTGTTCTGCTTCCCTAGTTTCCAGCGCCCCATGCATTGTCTGTTTTTCTGCACTCTTGTGCGGATGGCTGGGGCTGGGTGTTTAGCAGTCCTGGGCTCCCTCTCCCTCCCTGCTCTGACTCCTCTCCTTCCGCCGGGAGCTGGGGTGAGGGGCCTCTGGTCCCACCGGGCTGTGGCTTGTATCTTACCTATTTCACCAGGTGCTGGGTTCTCGCAGGTGTGGATGTAGTCTGGCTGTTGTCCTGTGTCTTCTGGTCTCTCTTTTAGGGATAGTTGTATTTGTTGTATTTTCAAAAATATATATGTTTTTGGGAGGAGATTCCCACTGTCCTACTCATGCCGCCATCTTGGCTCTGCCCCCTCAAACAAGTACTTCTTTAACACGTGGTAATTTTATGATACTTCATTTTCATTTAAAGCTCATACTGCTACTCAGTTTCTCCAACAGAATGTTATGCCATCATTCACTAATCCCTCTATCAAAGATCGTTAAAGAGAACAAGTCTTCATACATACTCCACATTATACTTGAAATGCAATTTTTATTTCTATGATTAGAAGTCTTCAAGTTTTAAAAGAAATTATCCAGGTTGTGTTCCTATTTCAATTATTAGTAGTAGATGATTAATCAAAGCAACATAAAATGCTATAAATTTTGGAAATTACTACTTATTAAAAATGTTTACCTTAAGGTCAGGGAAAACAATACTTACTGTTAGGATGAAATCTGAGTACATAATAAATTTTATAGCAATACATTTTAAAAACACCAGTACTGAGAAACCTTGTTTATATAAACAAAATGGAAGCTGTTTCATTATATTTCATCCAATGATTTGAATTCCCTTAAAGTTATAGAATAGAAATCATACAGTGATTGATCATTACAGGTTAATTTTTATTGTTTTATTGTCTGACAATTCCATTTGCCACTCCTTTCAATTTTGTCAAAGCAATGAAATGTAAAATGATTTCTACCCAGTTACCTAAGTCATTCATGTTAGTTTCTCAGAAGTATACTACTCAGTTTTCCCCTTAGAGGTACTTTTTATTTAAACTAAATATTTAGATAACATGGAATATAATCATCTCTCTGGAAAAATTAAAGTTTTAATGATTATCTCTTATATGGACAAATAAGGAGTCTTAGATAGTCCAATTCTTACTCCGCTCTTGTAATTATGGGGAGGAAGGTAAGTCTTCCTCTCTCGTCAGCATTGGTCAAAGGTTATGGAATTTCTCAAGGAGCAACTGGCCTCCAGCATTTCTCATCCCCCACAAGCTCTGCATTACAAAGATTAAATTTCATGTGAATGTAGTCCGGAAGTTAAGGGTTATAAACTTGTCTATATGTCATAGGATAGAGGCTGTATTTTCCATATAGCAGACAAGAGAAATTGGTTCTCAATTGAGAACTTCAGTTTGCTAATAGGATAGACATTCCATGTCATAAGACATAAGCTAAGAAGGATTGTATCAATACCCATCTAACAAGCCATTGTCCCTATTATAAGCTATGGAGTAATGGTTCAGAGATTTTATCCAGGTGGAAATTGAGGCCATAAGAATAGAGAGCTCATCAGCAAAAATTATCCCCATAAAGAAGTCAGATTTATTTGAATTTATGTAGAATAAGTCATGCCCCAAGGAGTTGTCAAAAATAATGGAATAATCAGCCAGCAATTATTCGAAGGTATCAACTGAGTGTGATACTGTTACAGGAGATAGGTTCTTGGTCTGTCACTAGAAAGAATTCAAGAACAAATGAAAAAAGCAGCTGAGCTTTAAGAGTTTATTTGGAAAGTAAGAGTTTAGAGAAAAAGCAAAAGTACATGCCTGAAAGTGGGCATGGGCAGATCGTTAGGGAATTGTCCTGAGGTAACAATGGGGAACCTTTTTATGTAAAGGAAAGTAAGATTCACTAAGTAAGATTAAGCTTCCAAGGGAACAGGTGGGGTTTTCTTGGAGTTTGAGCTTGCACCACTCTTACATTGGGCTGGAGAGTTTTTGTCAATATTTGGTTCTCATCAGAACTGTAATGACAGGGAGTTGTGATTTCAAATATGTTAATGATGGATGGGTGTGATTTTTTTACAATGTTAATGAGTGTATAATGTATTTGGGGCTAAAGTTTGTGTCAACTTCTCCTCCTTGTTAAAAGCAAACAGTTTTGGCCAATCTGTTATCTGTATCCTCACTCCCCGTATCATGCAGGAATATCTTACACAGAATGTTTAGCATGTAAACAACCAGTCACCGAGGTCTCCCTGCCTGTGTCTGCTTATGCCTCTGCCTACATAAACAATACCATCAGAGAGGTCAGGGGAAGAGATGATCAAAAGGAGCTCTGTTAAAACCACTCTCATCCCAGGATGACAGAGCACATTTCCAAGGCTGCACACTCTGAGAAGTGAATTCAGGGGCTGACACACTGTAGTAGAAATACATTTCATTAAAATAGTGCAGCTAAGTCACTAAACAAATACACACACAATAAGTCCTAGAGAAGGATGTCCATATCTAGATTTGCTATAACATATTATCTAAGTTATCTAGTTAAAAAAATAATGAGGTATGAGGAAAACAGGGAATTGTGACCCATACACAAGAAATATAAAACAACAAAAACTGCCTTTAAAAGGGTCTAGATTTTGGAAATAGCTGAGAAAGATTTAAAAGCATCTATTACAAGTATGATCAAAGAAGTAAAAGAAACCATACATGGAGATATAAAGGAAAGGTATAATGACACTGCCTATCAAATAGGGAATATTGATAAAGATAGAAAAAAACTAACTGGAAATTTTGGAGTTGAAAATTAACAATGACTTATGTGAAAATTTGACTGTAGGGACTCAGCAGTAGATTTAAGTTGGCAGAAGAAATAATCAGTGAACATGAAGAGAAATCTATAGAAATTTTATAATCGAAAAAACAGGGAGAATAAAGTAGACTTAAACAGAGCTTCATAGAAATTAAATAACATTAAATAGACCAATATACGTAGAATGTGAATACCTGAAAGAAAGGAAAAAGGAAGAAAAAAATATCTAAGAAACACAGGCAGAAAACTTTCTAAATTTGATAAAAAGCACAATTATATCCATTCAAGAAGCTAACTTAATTCCAAGTAGGATACATGCAAAAAGATCCACAACGAGATACATCATAGACTGTTGAAAGAAAAAGATAAAAAGAGAATCACAAAAGCAGCAAGAGTAAAACAATTCAAATGCAAGGGAACTCATAAAATTAACAACTGACCATTAACTACTGGAGGCCAGTCTACAGTGGGGACGTGTTCAAAGTGATGAAAGTAAAAGAGCTGTCACCCAAGAATCTTATATTCAGCAAATAATCTTTCAAAAATGAAGTAAAATATGAAAGAGAAAATAATTGAAAGAAATCATTGATAGGAGATCCTACTTACAAAAAATACTAAAGGAAGTTTGTAAGGCTGAAATCAAGTGACCTTATATTACAGAGATCTATAGAGATTATATAATCTATAAAATGTTCACACCAAGATCTCCAGTGAAGGTAACTATGAATTTACAAAAGACAGTGTAAAAACTTCTCTTTCTCTTAACTGATTTAAAAAGGAATCACATAGTGCCCAGAAATAAGCATACAAATGGCAAACAAATATACGAATGTATCTCAACACCAAATCATTCAAGAAATGAAAACAGAAGCCATAGTGAGATATCAGTTCATACCCATTAGGATGGCCATTATAAAAAACCAAAACAAAGAAACAAAAACACCCCAGAAAATAGCAAGGATTGGCAAGCATGTGAAGAAATTGAAACTCCTGTGTACTATTAATGGGAAAGTAAAATGGTGAAGCTTTTATGGAAAACAGTATGGCAGTTTTTGAAAAATTAAAAATAGAACTACCATAAATTCCAGCAATATTACTTCTGGGCAAGGAGCCAAAATAATTGAAAACAGGATCTTAACGACACATATGCACAGCCATGCAGACCTTTAGCAAGTTCTGTTCGTTAAATTTATAAAATATATATAAGGCCAGAATACTTCTCATCATCTCCATTTGTACCACCCTGGTCATGACACCGTCATCAGTGGCCTCTGCCCCAGCCTCCATCCCACACAGCAGCCTGAGGGATCTTTTCTTATGGGGGGATACATGATAATGGCTATAACTAATCACTGAAAAAATTCACATCAGTGAATAGCAGTCTTCCCTTAAATCTGTGTTTTCCACTTTTATTCAGATATGTATCATGTAAGACTAAGAAGTAAAACACAAAGTTGATTTTTTTTTAATTGTAAAAAGTTTCTAGTTTAAGATGTGGTCTGATGGCACTTCCCTTCTATCTCAAGTACTTTTTTTGGAGTAACAAAAATAGGTGATACTTTCTAAAAAGAAAGGATGAAATAATAGCACTGTACAATAACCATGGGTGCCATCAATGACATGTTCCTAGAAATTAAAAAGCAAAATGGGACAAGTTTAATAGGAAAAGAGGGAACAAGGGTCTTCCTACTCTGAAAGAATGTCTGGTAACTAGAATTTATATATCCATATCTCATATGAAGCCAAACATTGGAGAGAAACTTGTGGTTGACATGGTGTGAGCACAAGTGTGGACTGAGCCATTGTTGATCTGAGTTATCACTGTGACATCTTTTATTACTGAGGGTGAGGCATGCTCTCTCTCTCTGATACTTACCTTCCACAATCTCTATAGCCAAATGTGCACACATCTGAGAAGAAAATCGGTAGAGATCAGTCAATACCATTACTAAGCTATTATGGCCTTTTGATGGTAAGAGTGCTATGTGTGAGGGGGTATACTCCCACAATGAAATTTCATAAAATTATATGCAAAAAAACACACTTTTCAAATGATACATCAAGTGCTAGGATGCCACTGTAGCAAAGGCAACATGGCACAGTGTCTTGGGGAATCAGGAATACCTGGATTCGATTCCCATCCACTCTGCTTATTATTTATGTGACGTGGGACACCTTGAAACTTGACTCATTAAAAAATAGATTTTCCATCATGTGATATAAAAGTTAAAAATGACATCACATGAAACCTGTTCTAATAAAATGTCAGTTTCCTACTTTAGCAAATAATCACTGAACTTTTGGAAATAACTCAAAGCATGTAAGCACATCATGTAATAAGTCTTAAATATAAAATTATTTAATGAAAACTGTATAACAACCTAAAATAAATATAAAACATGCAAACACTGAATTTTTATGTTAATTAAAAAATTAAGAAGGATGAAAATAAATTGTTTATGAAAAAATACCCATTATGGTAGAGACAATCAAGAAATAAAATTTAGAATTTCCTAACATTTTTTTTGAAAAGTAACAAAAAGACTTGTAAAAGAAAAATCATAGATTATATTATGCAGATTTATTCATAGTTGATATATCATAAGTGACCTCGAATACACAAAATGAGACTCTAGATTAAACTTTCTGTTTTATTACAAAGAATCACTAAGCTTGGTAATTGTGAATGGATATATGTAAAGCAAAAATTCTATTTCCTTCTCAAAGGAAAAAAATCACAAATGATGTAAAATAAAAATTTTTGGCAACATATTATACACAAACCAACTAGATATACAGAAATTCAATAAAACATTAATAATGGTCTCTGAAAGTATATACAAACAGGACAGTAATTTTAACTGCTTTCTATTACAATCATCATTTGATATTGTGAAGCTATGTGACTGTCCACACAAGTTCAAGGAATAGATCACATGGTGTGTTAAATAAAGCCAACTAAGTAGAAAAAAATTCTATAAATAATTACCATTTAAACATTACATGTGCCAATTGGAGAATGCTCAGTGGGTGTATCAATAACTTAAGCCTTGAGAAAATGTGACCCACATACGTATATTTGTTTTCAGCACAGGCAGAAGATAAAGGTTCAAATTTATTTTAACTCCTCCCAGTTCATCCCTAATGGATGACTGCTGTAGTGACATCTTGCAGAGGTGATTTTCTTATCACCTTCTCCTTAGTTGTTAGTCAAAACACAGCATCCCAGAATAGAATCCTAGTTAAATAAACATCTGAGAAATTCAGAAAGAATCATGCTGACATTTCAAAAATATTTTTAACCAATAGATGCTTATTCTATGCATTCTACAACAAGTAGATTATTTCATAAGACCACCATACAAACAACCACATTAAAATATCATCTTGACATCCTTATAATCAATTTTTCTAATCATACTCTCATTTATAGCTCTTAGGACAATCAATCTATTTTTGCACTGCATTAGTTTATTTAACATCAATAACTGTTTATAATTTTCATTTAAATCCTAGAATGTATTTATTTATATATTAGGTCAAAATTCACTTTTTGTTATTTCTGTGTCTCCTTGGTTTTTGCATATGCACCCGAATTATAAGATAATATTAAGAGAAATTGCCAGGAAAAAAGTTTGCAACCCAAAAGCTCTTTTAATCTCAGCTCTACTCCTGAAGGCCCTGAGTTATTGAGAAATTATTTATAAATCCTATTATGTTATTTCTCATTTTTATGAGCATTGAATAGTAAAAGGAAGCATCTTGTACTTGATATTAAAATGACTCATCTTTTTAAAAATATTCATGTGAACTCTGGGAATATGAACTGTAAAAGTTGTTAAAACTAAAATTTTATCTAATTAGTGATTATTCTCATTTTAGTTTTATGTATTTCTAAATTGTTATGGCTTACATTAACTAACAAGCACATTTTTCTATTAGTCACCTCTTTCCCCTGCAGTTCTGAAAATAAGTTACAGACACATAAGTAGGGGACAGCTCTGATAACAGAAGGTTGAACAGATGGCTATTTTCAATTTTATTTTTCCAGAAAATCGAAGAGCTTTGTTGCTAACATCTAAAGTTGACTGAAGATGATGCTTACCATGACAGACAAAAAAAAAAAAAGAAAAAAAATTAGCTACCCAAGAGGCTTTGAGTTTTGTGATAGCTTTCTCCATTTGCTTGACTCAAAAGAAAAACTAAACCAACTCCACATAAGTGTTTAGAAACCTGTCTTTGAATTTGTAAAACCTTTTATTTTTCTCATGTATGGCATTGAAAGGAAAAATACACACAAAAAAAGAAAAAGACTTTTAAGATATCATTTTTTCCTCTTATTTCCTTTCCCAACATAAAATGGTTTATGAAATATACATCTATCCTAAGGAACATATAATTTGTACTTGTTCAAGTTTTATAATGTTGGGAAAGGCAGCCTCATGCATGCAGTCTTTTGACCCACCCAAGATGTTTTCATTCTTGAAATGTAATAGAGCACTTTTAAAAGAGCAGAACAAAATAGAAAAATAGTGGTATTTTTCTAAATTGGGGAAATGTTGTAAGCAGAGACGTTGTGGCCTTATATCTCCTATGCTTAGCATAGTGCTCTTCTCATTCTAATTAAATGTTTGCTAAAAGATAAAAGTGTACAAATTTCAACTAAGGTAACTATTTTAAATAGATTTTTTATCATATTTTATTAATAAAAATATTTCCATGAAATGTCTATTGTCTGTATCATTCATTTATCAAGGATGTTGTAAAGCATTTTTTTGTATGTTAACCTAACTTGGCCTCATAACATGAATGACAGGTTTTGCTGCTTGCATTTAATTGATAATTAATTTGAGCTTCAAGGAATTGGGTAGATTTACCAAACCCTGTTATATAGAAAATAATAATCAATTAATAATAAATAAAATTATCTTTTAAGTCAAGATTGAATGATTGTTTTTCCTAATATAGTATGTGTATATATTATATATAGTATAAACTAACATACTGTAGCTAAATTTTAGTTTTCAATATATTAACCACAAGAATGAAAGTAAATGGTACATGTTTAAAGTCATATTGTATATATTTATTAAATAAGAACACATTTCTTTATTGAGTCATCTATTTTTAAATACATATAATGTTACTATAGGTTGGTATCGATGCTGTATACCTGAAATAAATCTTAACTTTCTGGAGACTGTGAGGTAGAAAATATTACATATTATGTGTGTATATGTATGTATATATATATATAAAATGTATAATGCATAAATGTATTTCTCATGAAATCTAGTCATCAGAATCCCTCAAATATATATAGAAAAATGTAATTATAAATATTATGGAACTATGTAAAAATTCCTGTTATTGAAAGAAAAACTATAGATAACTTTTAAACAATAAAGCAAGTTCCAGTAAAACTGGGCGGGTCAGGGACAGTATGGTGGCTGGTATGAATTGGTTCCATCCATACTCCTTTGCAGTGTGATTTGGCTGCTCCTCTCATCAATAGTAGAGAGACATTTCCTCACCCTTTGTATTCTGAACTGGCCTTCTCACTTGTCTTGATCAACAGAATGTGGAAGAAGGAAAGTCCTATGTGTGCAAAGCCTAGGCTTCAAGAAGCTTTATGGCTTCCACTTTTGCCCTGTTGCAACACAACTTGAAGTGGCCGTTTGCCGCACAGCGCAGCCTGTTTGAAGATGTGAGGCTCCCTGGGGACTAGGCTCCCAAGGCAATAGCAGCCAGGAGTATAAATGGGACCATCCTGAATCAGCAAGCTCGAGTCTCAAGGCATCAAACGATGCAGTATCACAAATGATTTCAGAGAAGACTAGCAGAAGTAGTTCTCTGCTTCTAAGGGCAGAGAAAAAGCTCTCAAATATGCTTGTGGTGGATAATTCTGCGGGAAGCTGCAAGAATTTTTTTTTATTTCCAGAGTGATGCCAGGTGTATGAAGAGTCGTGGCCCCAAGATTTGACAGAGATGTTTTATGATCTGGGATCATAGAGAAGCAATGGAGCATAATTAAAAACATAGTTGTGACTTTATTTTACTGTTTAATTGATTGTTCCAGTAGCTAAGCCTGCATGTACATTTTAAGAATATTGGCCAGTGGGCCAAATATTTCAGATGGTTAGCAAGAGATGATGGAGAGCTAAAGTTGGTGGTAATAATAATAATAAGTTGTTGAAGTGAAAAGAAATTAAAATTCCACTAAGGATTTGTTCACTTGGTATTAAGGACATTTCATATGTGAAAAATAATTATAACTGCGAGCTGCATAAAATTGCAAAATATTCTCATTTCAATAGAAGATCTTACATAAAAGACTAGAGGCCATATCACATATCTTGGGGAAAATAAAGTAACAAATTAAAGCAAGATAAAAAACAGCACATAATAAGTTTAATTTTCCAGCATTTTGAAATACAGATAATTCAGTAAAAAAGTAGTTATCAAAATAATCAAATATCAAAACTAATCATCTGAGAGTCATAATTTCCTGTTCAAACAGTATGTAGACTTTGTGGTTTCATGAAGAACAATGTGATGGCATAAGCAAAAAGAAATAAAAGTCACCAGAAGCCATAGCAAATAGATATTGAACTTTTTCTATTAGAGTTCTGTGCATTTTTTCTTCATAAATAAAATGCTAGAATAGGAGCAGAGGGAATGATCATCCTTCTCTATACACAAGTGTAAAACAAAGGATGATAAAATACACTGGGGGGATTGAGACTTTCACTGTCTTATAAATAAATGAAAAAGTTGGAGTCTGTGGTGTTTGTCATACATCTTTGTAATGTCTAACATTAAATATGTGTTACCACTATGTGAAATGCGAAAAAAACAGCATATTTCTGGAAACTTTCTGCTAAATAGACTAGAATGTATCATGCTTCCTATTGTCCTGCATCTAATAAAGTAAAATCAAAGGATGGAAATAATTATTCTCCAGAAGTGGGCTTCTATTCTGTGCTGGATTTGTTTTACAAAGTTTTCCTTGTTGTCAGAATATTGGAAGGTTCTGAACGTGTCTGATACCCCTTGTACAGATGATTGCCTGAATCTCTGAACAAACACCTATCTTTTCTTTCTGTGACCCAACACATTTAAACAAGTAGAAACTAATTATGAATAAAAACTTTTTTTAAAAAATATTAAAAAACTTTATTTCAGAACTTAACAAAATCTCAGAATGAGATATTTTAAAAAAAATAATCAGTTTGCCCTTATGCTAGTATCTCAGGTTGGTTATGTGGACTTGACAGAAAAGGATTTCTAAAAGTGAGAATGTTCATTATTAAAGGTCTAGATAAGGGAAATTCTTGTCACAGAAACAACAAAAACCCCACAGGTGTAAGCTATATGTGTCTCTGATCTGAACATTTTAAGCTCTGAATATATGAATGAGAAAATAACTTTCTCACTTACATAGAAACAGCCATTATGACAAAGTGAGCTTCAACATTGAACTAGATTTCAGAATATCTGCATTCTCTTCTTGACTCCAACTTGCTGAGACATTGAGTATGTCACTTAATCATTTTAATTGTGAGCTTCCTTGGAGATAAACATTATTCCGCCTACCTATGCAATATGCTTTCAGAGACAGAAAGAAATGCAAACTTCCTTCAGGGAACAATTCCATGCAGATGCTGCCCCAGTGATTGAAAGCTAAATTATGTATTCAGTGCTAGTTGTGAGAGGGTAACACCTGAACACATTATAAGCCAGTAAAACATTTATTTTAATATCTCTCAGATTATCTAGCCATACTTATAAAAGAGTACTGAGTTAAACCCCTGGCAAAAATCCCTGAGGTTAGTAAATAAAAGATTAAATGAATGAAGCACCGACTGTAGATGCAAATGGAACTATTGAAATTACAATAGGAGTGTGTGTGTGTGTGTGTGTGTGTGTGTGCAAAAAGAGAAAGAAAATTGCTGCAAAGAATCTCAGTTCTACATTATTTAGTTTTTATGGCTTAAAGATAGGATGATTAGAACTTTATTTCTTTAATTATTGCTTTCCTAATATCTGCACAAGATCTGATCTGTCTCCCCCCAGGTGTACACACGTGTACACACACACACACACACACACACACACACACACACACACACACACACACACAGATGTATATACTATAATCTTGCCTGGGAAAAATGTAGGAAGAGACACAAAATATACATAAAAATTACTCAAAATTAAAATGCTTTTCTGAGGTTTATGTTAGGAGGTGAAATAACTACTATCCTGATACCACTCTAACCGTTATCTCCAAATATAACCAGGTATCAGTTTTTAATAGATATTACTCAATAAATGTTCCTTAAAATAGAAATTATTTTTAAGTGCCCTTAAAAATAACATGTATTGTTTTTTATACTCTTGTATTTGTTCCTTTAATACTAAGTTAATATGACAAGATTTATTTAAGATAAAGGAGGATACTTTTGAGATAAAATAAGCATATTGTTTGCTCCCCTTTCCATGATATTCCTCATTAACTGTAAACCATTTTTAAGTAATGATTAACATTAAAATAGTGCCTATTATGACAATACATACTATTTAAATAGCTTTAGAAACATTGTTTTAATCATTATAATAAGCCTTTTATTTAGTATAAAGATTTTGAAGATAAAGAAACTAATTTTACAGAAGAAGAAACTAAGACAATGAGAGGAATTTATAGTCCAGAAAGTGACATGTTAGTGAAAGGAGAAGAGGGGCAGCGAACTCAATAGTCCAAGGAGGTTTGTTGCTAAACCTGAGAGGGACCCCTCTGTTCTGGCCAGAAGAACAAAGAAGGAATCTCTTACATGCTAGGAGAATTTTTATGGCCAGGTTTTTTGGCGGGATTTTTGAGGGGAGGGGTCAGGGAAAAGGTGGGCTTGTGGCTTGCCGACATGTTCTCTGGAGAATGCATGTAGCCTAAGTAAGATGAAACGTAGGTCTCTCTGAGATGGCTGATGGGCTTATTCAAAAAGACGAAACTTCTGTCTGATTCTGTCAGTTAGTAGGTGGTGAGACTGGGACCAAACATTATTGTTACATGCTGCTCTGTGCTAACTGAGACACTTACACACGATAGGGTTTGATTGTGCCAAATGTTGAGAGGTCTGATATGCAACTAGCTAAACTATCAAATTACTGCCATTAATGTTCTTCATTAATTATTCAAAAAGTCATCATTTTATAAATTCTCAATGCATCAGGTGTTTTATGATGTATAGTCAAGACAGCAAATTATTTCATAAAAATACTTGCTTTATCTTAGTGATCCCAGTGGGTACAAACTCAAAGAGAACACTCATGATGCAGCCCTCTAGACACTCAAACACAGTGCCATCAATAGTCTGGTTTATTGCCAGACTATTCATTATTTAATTTGTTTTTTTTATTATTTAGGATGCATAATGTGAGATTATTTTAAACATAGTTATAAGCACGGTTTATTCCCTTATCCTGACACACTAAATATTATCCCTGATCAAGACATACCATCAACAAGCCAAATATTTGGATAATGTTATTTGCCCCTTTGTAAAATCTCTTCCTTTAATGCTAATGATTCATTAAGGCATGCTTCATGTTCTAGTTTGCTCTGGAATGAACTGTAAGAATTAAGGGCAAGGAAAAATATCCAAACCATTCTTGTTTCCTTCTCATTAGTTGATAGAATTTGCATGCCTTTTATGGATTTATGTTTTCTGTTTTACTTTCTCTTATTTTCCGTTCAACCTATTCATTTATTCATTTTTTAATCTGTTGCATTATACATACTGTCTATTGCATTATGCACATACATATGCATTCATAAGCTATTTATGAACTATAAATTATTTGTAAATATATTGACATTAATCTTGGGTAATAGAGAAGTGTATAGGTAAATAAATTAGTGTTATCATACCACATATATTAGTGCCTTGTTTTCATTTAGAAAATCATAAGCCCTTTTCCATTATATGAGATAATTTGGGTACATGTAACTTTCAAAACCTGACTAATCTATTATCAAAAGTCTGTACCAAAGTTAACTATTTCTGACCAGGGATACATCATTCAGGCCTTCATACCATTTACTTTTCATAAAACTGTAACCTCAGACCATCTGCAGGTGGCAAGCAAAATTATTTCTATGGCTACTGCTTGTGGTCTCTCTTGTTAGCAGTATTTTTTCTGAATCTAGCAGTATTCTCCAAATTCCTCATCAGCTCCTGTCTTCAGTCCATGTGATATCTAATAACTATTATTGATTTAATATGTATTTCTCTGACCTAGTCCAAAGCACTTTAGACTTGTATTTTGCACAATAGCAAAGGTTCCTTAAAAACTTTCCATTAAAGCTTGATTTGACATTGCAGCCCTTCAACATAAGTGGGGGGGGGGTGCTCCAACTCTCATGATACAGATAGGTCATGTTTTATTGTTAACCAAATCCCCCCTTCCTTCTCACAGGAGGAGTTTTGTGAAGTAAATGCTTTGATCAATATAATGGCATGGGGATGAATCTTTCCAATGGCCATATTTAATAAAAAAAATAGTGATTCATTCAGTGTTCTGTCAGGTGCTGACTTTAGTTTTGAAAGGAGGATTATCTTTGACAAAGAATATTACGTTTTCCTGGTAAGCGTGAAAATTTGTACTCTGTTGGGAAGAGAGGAGAAATGTTACAGGTTGGCAAAAATAAGAAATTGAGAATTTTAAAAGTTATCTAATGGATAGTAAATTCAATTTATGCTTTGGTATAGAATACTGTATATATATAATTAGAATTCTCTGTTCTTGTGTCCCTATGAGATCTTCAGTAATGTCTCAACGTCTACTGTGAGGTATATGACCATATGCTGCTAATGACCTCAGTATCAGGGCACAGCCATTGCTGTCGTGACCCTTCAGGGACCGAGGCAACACGCCCAAGGTGTTGATTCTTCTCTAGGCTTTATTGTCTAATCTCTCACGGCGGTTACAGCAGTTGTCGGGCAGCTCTTTTTCCCTCCCGGTGGGCTCCCTTATATTCAGTCACCCAACCAATCCGGGACAGTATCATGCGTGACCTTTAAGCAGATAGGTGTCACGCGCCACTCTAAGCGGGCAGCACGAGCTGTGCACGGGTACGGAAGTCTGCTGGGCCAATCCCCAACAGGGAAGAGGGGAAAGGGTGGTGAGCAGGAAGCAGGCGCCATCTTTAGAGCATTGTCCAGCTGGAGTGGGGCTCAGCCTCGGCCGTAGGCCGGGCCCCCACATCTCCCCCTTTATTGTTTTATAACCAAAGGGCTGTCGGGATCATGCCTGTCTTAGGTCGTCCGGAGTCTGCGGCATTCTTACCCATCCTCAGGCAACAGACAGCTTAGGTCTGTGCCCTGTCTTAGGTTGATATGCGCAGCTCCCGATCTTACCCGTCCTTGACTACTGATCCAGCATATTAAGCCATACTCTAGGGGAGATGCCTTCCTCTAGTGCTGCCATGGCCTGCAACAGGACCTTCCGTTCTCCCCGTTGCTGTTTATGTAACAGACTTTCCTCCCAAGCAGGAGAGGCCCACAATTAGCAATACCAGTAATACACCCTCATATACGCAGCCCACAGACAAAACCTCCCCCAAGAGGTCCAATTGTTCTTGAAGAAGGTTCAGTGGCCTGGGACAGACCATTCAGCGTCTCTGCCATAGGAATGGTGATAGTCAGCGCGGCGGTGGCTGCAGCTGCAGCTCGGCTCTGCCGTCGCCTGCTGTAGGATCCACGGCAGGAGCAGAAGCAGTGCGATCATCTTGTACCTCCGCTCTGGGGTTTTCCACTCTGCGTATCAGATGTTCAGGCACCCAAACGGGGTTCTGCTGGTCCTGTGGAAAAACACAAACCGAGCCTTGGGTCCAGATTATCACTGGGTCCGGGCCTTTCCATGTTCCTTCCAACACATCCTTCCACAAAACTTTAGGCATGTGTTTTGGATTGGATTGTTGGCCGTGCCACTCTGCTGCACTGCGGCCATTTTTGTCCAATGTTCTAAAATCTTCTCCTATTCCCCATTTTTGTTTATATAAGGCATTCTTGAGGGTGAGGTGGGTGCGTTCCACCATACCCTGACCCTGAGGGTTGTCTCTAGCTCCCTGCTGCTCTCATGACACAGAAGGATGTAAGGCCTTCTTTACATACACATGGTGGGGCTATTAGCCATGCCCTGTGGCAATAAACCTTTGACAGTCTCTGGGGTGAAGCGGGATGGAGAAGAAAACAGTCTTTGATAATCTCCACTTGCCAGACTTTTTCCAAATTACAAAAATAGGTGTGTTCCATGGCGAGGTAGAGGGCTGGAGGTGACCAGCTGCTATCTGTTCTTGTACTAAAGTGTGGGCTGCTTCCTTCTTTTCTTTGGTGAGGGGCCACTGAGGTACCCACACAGGCCTTTTTAGGCTGTTTTCCCTCAGTGGCCCCGAAGAAAAACCCAATCCTGGTCCTCCATCCCCTTCCTCTCTCTAAAGGGGGAAGTATCCTAGTTATGATTTAGATGGACTACGTCGCTAATTCCGCGAACCTTTTGATTTCGTCGCCACTCTGCGAACCTTTTGATTTCGTCGCCACTCTGCGAACCTTTTGATTTCGTCGCCACTCTGCGAACCTTCACTGGCGCCTCCTCATTCCATATATTATAATAAACAATGTCACAAACACTAACAGGACACACACACTACACATAAACACCCACCGCAACTGCCTGCGTCTGCCCTGCCACGTATACTTTCAGTTTACTTGCCGATCCACTCACCCTCCTCGGTTCCCTCTCCCGGTATGGCCAGCCGACCAAACGGCGTCCAGCGACGTTCATCGGCAGGCACCAAGGTCAGCGGATCAGGTCGCGATGAGGTTTAGCGATTCCCGGGGTTCGGCACCACTTGTCGCGACCCTTCAGGGGCCAAAGCAACATGCCCAAGGTCTTGATTCTTCTCTAGGCTTTATTGTCTAATCTCTCGTGGCGGTTACAGCAGTTGTCGGGAAGCTTTTCTCCCTCCCGGTAGGCTCCCTTATATTCAGTCACCCAACCAATCCGGGACAGTATCATGCGTGACCTTTAAGCGGATAGGTGTCACGCGCCACTCTAAGCGGGCAGCACGAGCTGTGCACGGGTACGGAAGTCTGCTGGGCCAATCCCCAACAGGGAAGCAGGCGCCATCTTTAGAGCATTGTCCAGCTGGAGTGGGGCTCAGCCTCGGCCGTAGGCCGGGCCCCCACAATTGCAAGACACATTTTAGCTCAGTTGTACTATTGTACACATTTCTAGCTCAGTTGTACTATTATTTCTTGCACATGAAGTCAGTTCACGTGCTTCTCTAAATGTTCCCTCCTGGAGCTCAAAGATACTTGCTCAAATAAATATTTTTAAAAAAATCTGATGAGGCTTATTATACAAGGAAAATTACATGTCTCCTTGTGTTTTAATATTTGTATTTAATAAAGTGTTTATTAAATATTGTATTTAATTAAACGTATTTTAATATTTTTCTCATGGTTGCAATTAGTAGATAGTATTTCTTAAGCCTTATATTCAGTCTACAAATCCCATTGTATTTATAAATGAACAGTGTTTTTTTTTTGCTAGAATTGAAAACACTTAAGTGTTTACTTGTTCTTTGGTTTATGCTCAATTATGTTGTGAATTTAACATTAAATTTTCCTAACCATCTAATACCATTTATAAACTTCATCAAATTCTCATGACACTTCAGATTACAAGTACAAATTTAATTTATCTAATTATTTTAAGCACTTCAAAACACTTAATAAGTGAGAGTTTAAGAGCCAATATGCTATTTTCCAAATTCCATCCACCTGCCAAGGAGACAATTGGTGTGCCACAAAGTTAGGTATTTGTGAGTTTAAAACTCTAAATAGTGATAACAGGGAGTAGAACCTGAAAGATACAGAGCGTGAATGTGGATGGACAATTTTCTGTGGTACTATAGATAATGTTGTGAGTAAATAACATTACAGTGGATGTAAACTACAAACACAACCAAATGTCTGTATGCCTGATCCCATATTCCTGTCTACAGGTTTACAAAGGTAACTAATGTGCAACAATAAAGATAAATACAAATACTTATATATGCACACATACAAATGCCAGGCTCTTACCAATTATTAATAAATGTCTTATCACTTTGATGTTATTATAATTTGATGTTTTTAATCTTTTATGCTGATGAGCTTTCTACTACTACTGCCAGTTATCATGATGATGACTTCCAAAAATGACCGTGAGAATTTAGTGTTCTACATCTTTATTTAAAAGCCTTGTACCAATATGAATTGTTAAAATAATTCTACCATTTCCATATTTTGCTTTGTCAAAATATTTTCTCAGGGTTCTGTTACCTATATCAACTGAACTGAAAAAAACTGATAGTGTTCTATGCAGAGAGGTGGCATGTGGAGAAGAATATTTTACTTATACTGAAACATGAAATCACTTGAGTGATGGCTGAATCATATCTACTTATACACATATATTAATAGTACAATTTGGCATGTTTTAAAATTTTTGTTCTTTTAGAATGTTTATAAAGTTGCATTATTTTATCATTAATAATAGCAATAAAGGATTGCTATAGTTTCTGGGCCCTTACTAGGTATTAGGTACTATTTTAAATGCCTTCCAGGTAAAACTGAGCCAATCCTCACAACAATCATTAGGGAAAGGTACTAGTTTTCCCTGATTTTTGGATAAGGAAACTGAGACCCCAGGATGTTCACTAATTTACTCAAATTATCAGCTAGGCTTATTTCTAATTTGTAAAATTATTTTTGTAAATAGTACAGAATGGTTCCTTTAAGTTGTTTAATTTACTTTTCATCTAACCTTAAATGTTTTTGTGATCATTTTTCTTCGTATTTCAAATGAAAATAAAGCCTTCCTGATCTTTTAACATTATAGTGAAACTGAAAGTTTTTATTTTTACTTTGTATTCATGAATCATATCATATCATTTACGGTGTGCTAATCAGTACTTATTTCACTTCCTCCCTAATATTTGTTAAATTGAATTAAATTTTTTGTGGCCCTTTCATTTATTTTTTTAATGTCACAGTCAATGGCAAAAAAAATGCATGTACTCTATTTACTGGCCGCATATCCTTGCTTTTTTTTTCTCTTACTGAGTTATGTTAACATCTCCAGTTTTAAACATGTCTTTTGTTTCCACTAGCATTTCTACCAATTTAGCCCTTTTAATAGAATACTAGTTGGTGCAAGACAATTAGTAATTCATTGTCCCTGTGAATTATCTCCTTCTAATAGCTGTTTTTGTCTTTGCCTGGCAAATTTCTTTCCATTCTTCATGGTGTCAGAAAGCTCCATTCATGCCAATTTCCCATTTTAGCAATGGGCATGGAATGAAGTGTTCTTCCCTGGCAGTGTGAACCCCTAACACAGATACTGAATAGTGTTATAGCATTGAGTTCATTTACCTGATGCCAGTGCCCTGGGGCCCTGCTTTCTAAGGACAGAGCTTGTGTACTCCGTTCAACAAAGAAGTTGGTAGAACATACCCATATACATATGCGCATTTACTTGTAAATTATGCACCTGTTCACCTATTGGTAAAACATACATGTCTTTTAAAATATTAGTTAAAAGTATATCTTCTCTTTATTAGCTAAAAGTAAAAAAATATATTTGGTCATTTTGTTCATGTTGGGGACACAAGCACAGCTAATCATTCAAGTTACCCTGTCTTTCTTGAAGTCTGACTTTGAGCTGGTTGTTGGTTTGCTAAACCCCTTTTTTCCCAGTAATTATTTTCCTTAATTACACTCTTGGGAAAAAACAACAGGTGTCGTTAAGGTATTTCAGAAACTCCATGATGTACTTACAAATCTGTTCTTTCGTTTAAATTTTGTAAAATAGATGTATATCACTATTCCCATCGATAGTGGTTGTAAAACAAGATAGAATTACAGGCATCTGTTGTTTTAAGTATCAGTCATTTATAGAACTACATAAATGCAACTTCCAAATACTTTGTGTCTTGCCTGTTTCAAACACCTAACCCTTCTCTTTATTACCGTGGTATTGGTTTTAATAATATTTACTTAGCTTTGTCACTAGATATTACATTAACTTTGTTTCCCATAAAGTTCTTTTCTTTCTCTATAGACTCAAATATTCTGAAGACAGGACCATAGAGTACTCACCTCTCAAGCTGAGCTCATTTTCTTTTGTTATTTTATTTCTCACCCAGTATTAATTAGTCATAGCTGTATGCAGATTGTAGAAACTCTCTGTTTTGCTCAATCATATTATTTTTTAGGATAAGAAAATGGCATTTTCATGAATGATGCTTTACTCTCCCATGACTGAAAGATAAAAATAAATCCAAATATTTAAATGCTCTGAGGTAAATTTCATTCTTGAAAAGTGTGGACTTTTATTATGTGTGCCATGTATTAGAAATAGAAATATATCTGCCTGATAGCCAGTGTACTTCATTTATTGTGGTTTTTTTTACTAATAGTTTCTAAATACCAAATATCAGGTATCATTTTTGAAAAATGATAAATCTTATTTCCTAGGCTGTCCTACTACTACATTTGATTCCCCTCTGCCAATCTTTTCTGTTAAGCTTCTTCGTTGCTTCTTTAAACTTTGTGTGGGATTTCCCTTGCCTACCAAATATAAATATTGGAACCACTGAAAATCATTCAAGATGAATGAATAAATTGAGTTCAGTCATCGATCTTTTTTAAAATAGTAGTGTCCAGGTTATTAAAAAACATAATGCTTTTTAGTTGTATCTGATCACTTTTTTCTTTTAAACAGTATCATTCAAGACTACTGCTTGTGGATATGGTGTAGTGGCTTGAGGTATACTGTAATTAATCTCAATGAGAACAACTAAAAAAGCCTGATAAATACAAACAGGAAAAAAAAAAGGTGAGATTTGATGAGAACTGCTGAAGTGATCAAGACTTGAGGGGACAAAATTCCAGAAAAGAGAAATCAATAATACTCAAGTTTTTATTTGTTGATGGCATGGAGTAAGAATTTCTCAGAGTCCTTGCTGAGAATGACTCTTTGAAGCAGAAATGTGAGCAGATATTTAGGCAATCTCTTGGAAATCATATTTTTGAGATGCTTGAATCCAGATAAGAAGGAAGGGTTGGTAGAATTTAATCACCCTGTCAGTCAGTCAGTAAGTTCCCCCCGGGAATTTTCCTATATGCTGATCAGCTTGGAGCAGCATCCTAAAAAGATAAGCTAGAAATCTTTGAAAAGTAAATCAGTGTTGTTAAGAGTATTGTCATTCTGAAGACAAAGATCATAGCATGAGAAGAACCAGCATTCATTCCAGACTCTCAGTTTAAAACATTTTTGGACTTTTTTGTTTGTATTTTATCAGACTTTTCTAGTTGTTCCCATTGAGATTAATAATAGTTAATATAAGACACAGAGGCATATGGAATCTTTTTATTTTTATTTTTATTTTTATTTTTTTTTTGAGAGGGCATCTCTCATATTTATTGATCAAATGGTTGTTAACAACAATAAAATTCTGTATAGGGGAGTCAATGCTCAATGCACAATCATTAATCCATCTCAAGCCTAATTCTTGTCAGTCTCCAATCTTCTGAAGCATAACGAACAAGTTCTTACATGGTGAATGAATTCTTACATAGTGAATAACTTCTTACATGGTGAACAGTACAAGGGCAGTCATCACAGAAACTTTCGGTTTTGATCATGCATTATGAAATATAAACAATCAGGTCAAATATGAATATTCGTTTGATTTTTATACTTGATTTATATGTGGATCCCACAGTTCTCCCTTTATTATTATTATTATTTTTATTTTTAATAAACTGCTGAAGTGGTAGGTAGATGCAAGATAAAGGTAGAAAACATAGTTTAGTGTTGTAAGAGAGCAAATGTAGATGATCAGGTGTGTGCCTGTAGACTTTGTGTTAATCCGAGCTAGACAAGGGCAATAAAACATCCACGGATGCAGAAGATTTCTCTCAAAACGGGGGGGGGGGGGGATGAGGTTCTAAGCTTCACCACTGTTGATACCCAATTTCTCACCTGATCGCCCCCCTGAGACTGTGCCTGTCTTAGGTTGTTCCTCCCTTGAGGAATCTTACCCGTCTCTGGCTAACCAGTCATCTTCCAGGGCCATACAGGGAGATGTAAAGTTGGTAACTGAGAGAGAAGCCATATTGTTTGAAAAGGTTAGCTTTTTACTTCTTTGCATATTTATGCCCTGTGGCTTCTATGCCCAGCATTTGTCTTGAGGTATCTTTACACTTGGAAGAATTATGATACTCGGTAAATTCGATATGAGGCACGAATTCTATTTAAGGGTTGTAATTAGGAAGGAAGAAGAAAAGCTATAGAGGTAGCAGATGGTAGAAAACATGGGAGGATTGATTATTTCTTTGGCATATCTTCTTGTAGAGTAACTTAAGAATGTATAGGTTTTAAACTACTAACTAAATTGTGCACACGTATTAACATAATAGGAATACAGTTACATAAACAAAGCAGACCTGTAATTACCAGCCATCTCCAGTGAAGCCAAGAAAACCATTTAGGCACCCTAGGCATTTGTGAAAATTAGTCAATGATATGATGGATATTGTCCAACTGTACTTGAACAGTCTGAGAGAAATCAGACAAATTAAAACAACCCATTCCTGGGAACTGTTCACATCCCATATGTTCTTTTAACCATAGATAGTCTGTAGTCATAAGATTTTGGAGTGCTACAACTTGCACTTCTCCTAATTATTGGTTGAGTTCCAACAGTATAGATCCAGTCAAATTTGTTGTTTTACTGTATTCACAGGCCAGCTTAGATATCTCCTTCTTCATTCCAAAGGCAAGTCCAGGAAACGGTGGGATGGATGCAGCTAAAACTGCAGCATTGCCTGGATATTTGTGGAGGTTTTTTGATGATCATCTTCTGGTATGGGTCTTCCAGAGAGTGCTGATGTTAGAAGTTCTTCTTCATTTCATATCTTAGGTCATTTTCTGGGTAGCCAAATTAGGCTTTGATCTTCTGTATAAACACAAACAGACCCTTTGCCCGCACTTTGATATGCCCTTTATACCATTGTGTAGAACTCATTGGAGGTCACCACACAGGAACTGCTTTTTTTTTTTATTAAGAGAAACGAATATTATCAGAAAAGTGTACCTCCATAGCCGATCATCTGACACCCTTTAAGTGTTCAAAATTAAGGATATTTAAAGCATGTGTTAATCTTTGATTTACCATTAGTTTTATCCTATCAAGGAGTAATCCCCCTTTTCCTTCTTTCTTTCTTTTTTTCTTTTTTTTTTTAATCTTTAATCTACACTTACATGAAGAATACTATGTTTCCTAGGCTCTCTCCTATACCAGGTCCCCCCCTATAAACCACAGTACAGTCACTGTCCATCAGCATAGCAAAATGTTGTAGAATCACTACTTGTCCTCTCTGTGTTGTGCAGCCCTCCCTTTTCTCCCTTCCCCGCCATGCATGCTAATCTCATACCCCGTTTCTTCTTCCCCCCTCTTATCCCTCCCTGCCCACCCATCCTCCCCAGTCCCTTTCCCTTTGTTACCCATTAGTCCATTTTTGGGTTCTGTAATTCTGCTGCTGTTTTGTTCCTTCAGTTTTTCCTTTGTTCTTATACTCCTCAGATGAGTGAAATCATTTGGTATTTCTCTTTCTCCATTTGACTTATTTCACTGAGTATAATACCCTCCAGCTCCATCCATGTTGCTACAAATGGTAGGATTTTCCCTCTTCTTATGGCTGAGTAGTATTCCATTGTTTATATGTACCACATCTTCTTTATCCATTCATCTACCGATAGACATTTAGGTTGCTTCCAATTCTTGGCTATTGTAAATAGTGCTGCGATAAATATAGGGGTGCATCTTTCTTTCTCAAACTTGATTGATGCGTTCTTAGGGTAAATTCCTAAGAGTGGAATTCCTGGGTCAAATGGTAGGTCCATTTTGAGCATTTTGATGAACCTCCATACTGCTTTCCACATTGGTTGAACTAATTTACATTCCCACCAGCAGTCTAGGAGGATTCCCCTTTCTCCACAGCCTCACCAACATTTGTTGTTGTTTGTCTTTTGGATGGCAGCCATCCTTACTGGTGTGAGGTGATACCTCATTGTAGTTTTAATTTGCATTTCTCTGATAATTAGCTATGTGGAGTGGAGCATCTTTTCATGTGTCTGTTTGCCATCTGTATTTCTTTTTTGGAGAACTGTCTGTTCAGTTCCTCTGCCCATTTTTTAATTGGGTTATTTGTTTTTTGTTTGTTGAGGTGTGAGAGCTCTTTATATATTCTGGACGTCAAGCCTTTATCGGATCTGTCATTTTCAAATATATTCTCCCATACTGTAGGGTTCCTTTTTGTTATATTGATGGTGTCTTTTGCTGTACAGAAGGTTTTCAGCTTAATGTAGTCCCACTTGCTCATTTTTGCTGTTGTTTTCCTTGCCCGAGGAGATATGTTCAAGAAGAGGTCACTCATGTTTATGTCTCAGAGGTTTTTGCCTATGTTTTTTTCCAAGATTTTAATGGTTTCATGACTTACATTCAGGTCTTTGATCCATTTTGAGTTTACATTTATATATGGGGTTAGACAATGGTCCAGTTTCATTCTCCTACATGTAGCTGTCCAGTTTTGCCAGCACCACCTGTTGAAGAGACTGTCATTTTGCCATTGTATGTCCATGGCTCTTTACCAAATATTAATTGACCATATATGTTTAGGTTAATGTTTGGAGTCTCTAATCTGTTCCACTGGTCTGTGGCTCTGTTCTTATGCCAGTACCAAATAGTCTTGATTGCTATGGCTTTGTAGTAGAGCTTGAAGTTGGGGAGTGAGATCCCCCCTACTTTATTCTTCTTTTTCAGGATTGTTTTGGCTATTTGGGGTCTTTGGTGTTTCCATATGAATTTTTGAATTATTTGCTCCACTTCATTGAAGAATGTTGCTGGTAATTTGATAGGGATTGCATCAAATCTGTATATTGCTTTGGGCAGGATGGCCATTTTGATGATATTAATCTTCCTAGCCATGAACAGGGGATGAGTTTCCATTTGTTAGTGTCCCCTTTAATTTCTGTTAAGAGTGACTTGTAGTTTTCAGGGTATAGGTCTTTCACTTCTTTGGTTAGGTTTTTTCCTAGGTATTTTATTCTTTTTGATGCAAATGTGAATGGAATTGTTTTCCTGATTTCTCTTCCTATTGGTTCAATGTTAGTATATAGGAAAGCTACAGATTTCTCTGTGTTAATTTTGTATCCTGCAACTCTGCTGTATTCCGATATCAGTTCTAGTAGTTTTGGAGTGGAGTCTTTAGGGTTTTTTATGTACAGTATCATATCATCTGCAAATAGTGACAGTTTAACTTCTTCTTTACCAATTTGGATTCCTTGTATTTCTTTGTTTTGTCTGATTGCCATGGCTAGGACCTCCAGTACTATGTTAAATAACAGTGGGGAGAGTGGGCATCCCTGTCTGGTTTCCGATCTCAGAGGAAATGCTTTCAGCTTCTCGCTGTTCATTATAATGCTGGCTGTGGGTTTATCATATATGGTTTTTATTATGTTGAGGTACTTGCCCTCTATTCCCATTTTGCTGAGAGTTTTTATCATGAATGGATGTTGAATTTTGTGAAATGCTTTTTCAGCATCTATGGAGATGATCATGTGGTTTTTGTCT
This sequence comes from Manis javanica, assembly GCF_040802235.1. Classification (NCBI taxonomy): domain Eukaryota; kingdom Metazoa; phylum Chordata; class Mammalia; order Pholidota; family Manidae; genus Manis; species Manis javanica. The sequence continues at coordinate 18,027,052 of NC_133164.1, forward strand.
TTCTTTTTGTTGATGTGGTGGATGATGTTGATGGATTTTCGAATGTTGTACCATCCTTGCATCCCTGGGATGAATCCCACTTGGTCATGGTGTATGATCCTTTTGATATGCTGTTGAATTCTGTTTGCTACTATTTTATTTAGTATTTTTGCATCTACATTCATCAGGGATATTGGTCTGTAATTTTCTTGTTTTGGTGGGGTCTTTGCCTGGTTTTGGTATTAGGGTGATGTTGGCTTCATAGAATGAGTTTGGGAGTATTCCCTCCTCTTCTATTTTTTGGAATACTTTAAGGAGAATGGGTATTATGTCTTCTCTGTGTGTCTGATAAAATTCCGAGGTAAATCCGTCTGGCCCTGGGGTTTTGTTCCTGGGTAGTTTTTTGATTACCGTTTCAATTTCTTTGCTCGTAATTTGTTTGTTTAACTTTATTTTTCTTCCTTGGTCCGTCTTGGAAGGTTGTATTTTTCCAGGAAGTTGTCCATTTCTTCTAGGTTTTCCAGCTTGTTGGCATATAGGTTTTCATAGTAGTCTTTAATAATTCTTTGTATTTCTGTGGAGTCTGTCGTGATTTTTCCATTCTTCTTTCTGATTCTGTTGATTTGTGTTGATTCTCTTTTTCTCTTAATAAGTTTGGCTAGAGGCTCATCTATTTTGTTTATTTTCTCAAAGAAACAGCTCTTGGTTTTGTTTGATTTTTGCTATTGTTTTATTCTTCTCAATTTTGTTTATTTCTTCTCTAATCTTTATTATGTCCCTCCTTCTGCTGACTTTAGGCCTCATTTGTTCTTCTTTCTCTATTTTCGATAATTGTGATGTTAGACTATTCATTTGGGATTGTTCTTCCTTCTTCAAGTGTGCCTGGATTGCTCTATACTTTCCTCTTAGGACTGCTTTCTCTGCATCCCACAGAAGTTGGGGCTTTGTGTTGTTGTTGTCATTTGTTTCTATATATTCCTTGATCTCTGTTTTGATTTGTTCATTGATCCATTGATTATTTAGAAGCATGTTGTTAAGCCTCCATGTGTTTGTGAGCCTTTTTGTTTTCTTTGTAGAATTTATTTCTAGTTTTATACCTTTGTGGTCTGAAAAATTGGTTGGTATAATTTCAATATTTTGGAATTTACTGAGACTCTTTTTGTGAGCTAGTATGTGGTCTATTCTGGAGAATATTCCATGTGCACTTGAGAAGAATGTATATCCTGTTGCTTTTGGATGTAGAGTTCTATAGATGTCTATTAGGTCCATCTGTTCTAGTGTGTTGTTCAGTGCCTGTGTGTCCTTACTTATTTTCTGCCTGTTGGATCTATCCTTTGGGGTGAGTGGTGTGTTGAAGTCTCCTAAAATGAATGCATTGCAGACTATTTCCCTCTTTAGTTCTGTTAGTATTTGTTTCACGTATGCTGGTGCTCCTGTGTTGGGTGCATATATATTTAGAATGGTTATATCCTCTTGTTGGACTGAGCCCTTTATCATTATGTAGTGTCCTTCTTTATCTCTTGTTACTTTCTTTGTTTTGAAGTCTATTTTGTCTGATATTAGTACTGCAACCCCTGCTTTCTTCTCACTGTTGTTTGCCTGAAATATGTTTTCCATCCCTTGACTTTTAGTCTGTGCATATCTTTGGGTTTGAGGTGAGTTTCTTGTAAGCAGCATATAGATGGGTCTTGCTTTTTTATCCATTCTATTACTTTGTGTCTTTTGATTGGTACATTAAGTCCATTTACATTTAGGGTGACTATTGAGAGATATGTACTTATTGCCATTGCAGGCTTTAGATTCGTGGTTACCAAACGTTCAAGGTTAGCTTCTTTAGTATCTTACTGCCTAATTTAGCTCACTTATTGTGCTGTTATATACACTGTCTGGAGACTCTTTTCTTCTGTCCCTTCTAATTCCTCCTCCTCCATTCCTCATATGTTGGGGGTTTTGTTCTGTTTTTTTTAGGAGTGCTCCTATCTAGAGCAGTCCCTGTAAGATGCCCTTTAGAGTTGGTTTCTGGGATGCAAATTCCCTCAGCTTTTGCTTGTCTAGGAATTGTTTAATCCCGCCATCATATTTAAATGATAGTCATGGTTCAGTATCCTTGGTTCAAGCCCCTTCTGTTTCATTGCATTAAATATATCATTCCATTCTCTTCTGGCCTGTAGGGTTTCTGTTGAGAAGTCTGATGTTAGCCTGATGGATTTTCCTTTATAGGTGACCTTTTTCTCTCTAGCTGCCTTTAAAACTCTTTCCTTGTTCTTTATCCTTGCTATTTTAATTATTATGTGTCTTGGTGTTGTCCTCCTTGTATCCTTTCTGTTGGGGGTTCTGTGTATTTCCGTGGTCTGTTCAATTATTTCCTCCCCCAGTTTGGGGAAGTTTTCAGCAATTTTTTCTTCAAAAACACTTTCTATCCCTTTTCCTCTTTCTTCTTCTGATACCCGTATAATACGGATATTGTTCATTTTGGATTGGTCACATAGTTCTCTTAGTATTGTTTCGTCCTCGAGATCCTTTCATCTCTCTCTATGTCAGCTTCTATACGTTCCTGTTCTGTTTTCTATTCCTTCAATGGCCTCTTGCATCTTATCCTTTCTGCTTACAAATCCTTCCAGGGATTGTTTCACTTCTGTGATCTCCTTCCTGACATCTGTGATCTCCCTCCGGACTTCATCCCATTGCTCTTGCATTTTTCTCTGCATCTCATCCCATTGCTCTTGCATTTTTCTCTGCATCTTCGTTAGCATGTTCATGATTTTTATTTTGAATTCTTTTTCAGGGAGACTGGTTAGGTCTGTCTCCTTCTCAGGTGTTGTCTCTGTGATCTTTGTCTGCCTGTAGTTTTGCCTTTTCATGGTGATAGAGATAGTTTGCAGAGCTGGTACGAGTGACAGCCGGAAGAGCTTTCCTTCTTGTTGGTTTGTGGCCTTCCTCTCCTGGGAGAGTAGCGACCTCTCGTGGCTTGTGATTGGCAGCTGTGCGCAGACAGGGCTTCTGCTTCCTGCCTGGTTGCTATGGAGTTCATCTCTGCTGCTGACCTGGCTCGGGCTCCTCCTCCAAAATGGTGGAGCCCCGTTGGAGGGGGAGTGGATGGGAGGCTATTTATCTCCGTAAGGGGCCTCTGTGCTCCCTGCTGCCCAGGGGGTTAGTGTGCCCAGAGATCCCCCGATTCCCTGCCTCTGGGCTTAGTGTCCTGTGCTGCCCCTTTAAGACTTCCAAAAAGCACTCTCCAAACCAAAACAACAACAGCAACAACGAAAGAAAAAAAAAAAAAAGAGCTGCTCCCGTTTCTTTGTTCTCCGGCGTCGGCCTCAGGCACCTGCTTACCGGTCCTGCCTCCCTGTTTCCCTAGTATCCAGGATCCCACACATGCATGGTGTCTGTGCTCTGGTCCAGAATTCTGAGGCTTGGTGTTCAGCATTCCTGGGCTCCCTAGCCCTCCTTGCTGACTTCTTTCCACCTGCCGGGAGTCAGGGGGAGGGGTGCTTGTGTCCCGCCGGGCTGGGGCTTGTATCTCACCCCCTTTGAGAGGTACTGGGTTCTCACAGGTGTGGATGTGGTCTGGATGTTGTCCTGTGTCCTCTGGTTTCTATTTTAGGAACAGTTGTCTTTTTCATAGATAAATGTGGTTTTGGGAGGAGATTTCTGCTCCTCTACTCACGCCACCATATTGGCTCCCTCCAGTGGGCATTTGGAATCTTACAATCTTTTCAAGTAGGCCTTGAGTCAGCTCCATGTCTGATTAAACTGAAGAGTTTAATCTCCATTAGACCTCCAGGCAAAGGAGATTGTTAATGTATTTTGGAAGAAAATAATATTAAACAAAATTTGCACTATTCTATTTCACAATTACTAGATTACATTTAAAATAACAGGCATGCAAAGAAACAAAAATATATGAGTATAAACCAAGAAAAAATAAAACATAGCAGATTGGATTGAGAGTTAATCTTGATATTTGAGTTGCTGGGAGTATTACTTAGCCAAGAAAAAAAAAGAAATCTGCCATTTGCAACAACATGGATCGACCTTGAGAGCATTATGCTCAGTGAGAGAAATCAGAGAAAGACAAATATCTTATAATATTACTTATGTGAGGGATCTAAAAAGCCAATTTGTATTAACAAATTAGAATGGTGATTACTCTGGAGAGGATTGGTGTTGGGGAGATGTAGGTCAAAAATTGCAAACTTCCACTTAGAAGATGAGTAACTTCTGGAGATCTAATACACAGCATTGTGATTATATACAACAGTATTGAATTATTATTTCAAAGTTGTTAAGAGATTAGATCTTAAATGTACTCACCACACACACAAAAAAAGAATTATGTGATGTGATGGAGGTCTTAGATCACAATATGGTGTTAGTCATATAGCAGGGTATAAATGTATCAAATCAATACATTATATCTCTTAGACTCATAATGTTACATATCAATTATATCTTAATTTTAAAAGTTACATACATAGATAAAAATATACATACACATAGACACACAGACACACACACATACAAGAAAATACAAAATTTGGACAACCTTGTGAATACTTGGAGACTGTAATAACAAAATAGATATTCTTTAATAGAATCCACTAAAGAAGCAAATGGATGGGTTCTGTTAATAGGACTTGAGTGAATAAATATGTTTCCCAAAAATTCCCTAATTCAGTATAAACATGTCTCATAGGTAAATGTGTAAGTTTCTGGCTGCTTTATTGTCCTCAACCAAATTCAGCTCAATTATCTGGAATAACTTTTTGTCCTCACAAGTAGAACAAGTACAGCCTCTTAAATGTAAATCATAAGGCCACACCACTTAAATAAGATATTTTAAATCAGTATCTTATTTTATGTACTTTATCAAAGTACAAAAACACCTGTATAATCAACTTTAATTACAATATGATCAGATGCCTTCAAGCATAAATATAAAAGAAATTTGATATATTTACTCCTTTGAAAAGCTAAGCTGCAGTTATTTTCAGGCAGGAACTTATACATAATTTATAGGTGAAGAAAATGGAAAATACAAGCAAGGCTGAAATTTCAATAAATTACAGAGTTGAAGAATATTTCTTACTCTTAAAGATGTAGTTAATGTTCTAGAGTGTCAGCCCTTAAAAGTAAAGGAGAAAGTTAGATTCCTTAAACCAAACATGTTTTTCAGTTCTGTTAATGTTAAATACATAGTCAGTTTTATATTTATTTTTCTCTAATTACTTCTAGACTATTTCACCTGCTAATTAACATATACACCTAGGAATCGTAAAACTGTTTGGCAAACATCTGGTAGAATTTTATGTCTGATTGACATTATTATGACATATCTTAACTTTCTGCAAAGGAATATATGATTGATAAGGTTCTTTTCCCTCATCCACATTTTATGATTGTTAACTGACTCCGAAATAGGTAGAATTTCTTTTCCCAAATTATGTTTCAAAATGTCAATGCTTGTGAAGATTTATATTATATGAAATCATTTGTACTTAACACTTGTTTAATCAGAGCATTTTATAAAAGGTCCCTGATAAAAATAGAATGGAGAGAAGACTACTTGTCTAAAAGCTTAAGCAGTACTTTAGATAAATTTTTGAGAGAAAAATAGTGGCTCTACTTATATGTCACAAAGTATTAATAAAAATATGTGCAATCAGAAAGATTACCAACAGAAACAAGATTGACCTTCCTATTATAACTCCTATACCCTAATAGTCCTTGTACAGAAAGAGTAAACACATAAAGAATGTGGACAGCTAAAGATGTAATAAGTTACTTAGTAGAAATTATCAGCAGCAAGAAGGAGGGAAAAGCATATGTGCACAATTTTCTGTTATCTATGAAGGAAAAGCAAGATAAAAGCATAAGACAAATTATCTATAATGCCCACTTTTCCCCTTAAGGTTTTTTTGTATTATCCTTTATTTGAAATCCTGCAACTCCAGCAATTTGTTCTTCATTTTAAAACCTCATACATCATCTTTCTTGTAGGTATATATCTTTGCTGTGTAAATACATTATGAGCTTCTTAAGTAAGATAGCCATATTCTTTCATTTTCCCACCTGCTTTGCACAGTGTTTTACTTCCTATTGGATAATTTGAAAAATGGATAGCTAGTTGGCATAATAATTTAAATTTCTGCATTTTCCATGCCATGGTAGATACGTGCAGGTAATTATGTATGCTTGAAACTATTCATCCCTGGGGAATGGCAATGAAATGAAAAAGTATCTTATTGTTGACAAAATTGTTATTGTTACTGATATAACCTGCGCCTGTCATCCCATCATTGAAAAGTTTTCATGTATGGCAGCAATGAGGACATTTCTTATTTCAAATAAAATTAGTCTATGTTTGCAAACAAGATACAAAAGTTACATTTCCTACAGTATCTTTCAATTATTCATAATTCAGCAAACATTTTCTAAATGCTCATGATCAGTGTTTGTGTTTGCTTCTGAGTCAGACTGAGCTTAGCAATTTTTGTAGTGGTAAAAAATACAAAACAGGAAATAAGTGTTACGATGTTCCCAAAAAAGTGTTGAACTAAATAGTAGAATAGGACAAGAGATTTTGAAATAACTATTTGAAAAACAAATAAAAAAAATAAATATGTAGATTGATTTACAAATGCACTCTCTATCTCTTTAAGTAGAGAGATGTCTAAGATGTGTGTAGAAGGGAATAGTGAATTTTGGGAAGAATATTCTGATATATGTATTAGCAATGTAATCATTGCTGTATCCATGTAATTAGCTCTCTACAATTGAGTCTCTACTAAATGATGAAATACGCTTGTCATGATTGTCCACCTTTAGTATCTAAGTTAATTCTGCCACTATTTGAGAAGTATGATCAAATAAAATATCCATATACCGCAGTAGCATAAAGTGTATTCACACACAGAGCTCTGTGCAGAAAAATAGAGCTACTTTGTTTTGTTCACAATTTGTCCTCCTTTAAGTTATCAACAACAGGAAAGCAGTTTCATTCAATGTAGTTCATCAATACAATTATGTTTAAAGCCCTTAAGTGACAATTTTTCTAGATAAAAGTGTTCAGTTTCTCAGAGATTATCCACATCACTGTTCAAACTCCTCTCCTGGGAGCTTGATGGTCTCTTAATGGTAAGACAAATGAGGACCCATATTGCCTCATGATTTGCGTGTTTCTTTGATCTCCATGATGCCCCTCCAAGACAGGTTCTACAAGTTTTCTGAATTCTGTTTTTCTGGTATTGCCCAGACTTGGGGCTGTTGAGGAAGTTAATGGTAATGTGATCCATGATCTGTTCACACTTAATTTGGTTGGAGCCCAATAACGTGTCCCGGTGTACTCAGCTTAACTACTTCTAGGTTTGTGCCATTGTCATCTTGAGACAGACTGTGTCATCCCAGGCCCTGGTGGCTCACTGCATTCCCTTTGCTGAGGGCTACCTCGGTGTCTTCATGCTTCTGCACTCTGTAATCATACCCAGTGATCCATAGATGAGAGAGAGAGAGAGAGAGAGAGAGAGAGCAGTTCAGGAAAGCTAGACGCCAAACCCTCTGTTGTCAGCTATTTTGGGCTTTACTGTGATGCAACTGAAACCCTGATTACATAGAACATTGGATGTTACCAAATTTAAAAAAAAGTAAGTTTTATAGGTCTGAATTTTGTTTTTTATATATATATATAATTTGTCTTACCATATTAAGTCTTTTTGCACATATATCCAAGGAAAGAGTGAAAAAAGCTAAAGTAAGGGAGAAATAAAATGAAAAAAAAAACACCACTTTTACATAGACAGAGAATAAAGGACTGTCTTTATTTAAAATGGCACTTGCTCTTCAATAAATAGTAAAAGCATTTAGACAGCCTAATGCCCTGAGAAATATTTTTAGTCCCTCATAATGTTAATCGATTTAATTGAGCTTATAGCAATAATTGAAAATACATGACTATATTACTTTTCTGTATCTAGGTCTACTCAAAGATAAAGATCCTTGGTCCATTTACTCTATTTTACTAATATAGGAACTGAAAATTTCACATGGAGTTTCTCTGAATATATTCACCTACTCTTAAGGGATGGTTTAACATAGTGCATTCTTTTCCAGTTCTAAACAGTTTGAAACTAGTTATGTATACCAAGCATATTGTAAATAAACAAATATTGAAGTATACTTGAAATCAGTAAAATAATTTTTTCAAAATGTCTGTGTGCTTTTCATTAAATATCCACTGCATTATAGTTTCTATTGGTCATTGATTATACATATGATATATATATATATACAAAATATGTATGATATATATGTAAATCATAAAATCATAATAAATATGTAAAATATATTTCAATTTGGTTATGCCATTATTTGAATGGCAAATAATTTGAAATGGAACAAACAAGATTATTTGGGGGTTAGAAACATTTATTAACCAAGTTATTATCATCATAAAATTAACAACTAAGTATTGTAATTTGAGGGAAATTTTTACAACATTCATCTAGTAAATAGGTTAATTTTTTTCCTAATTTCCACAGTTCATGAATTCTATTGATAAGATTCCAGGTTCCATTTTAAATGCAGAAATCACAGAAGAGTGAAGTATACAACATTTAAAATTGTTTGTGCTCGTCATTATGCATCAGTTTAAACTACATTTTCCAATTATGAGCCAACTGAGAGTTGGGCCCTGGTATAGTAGGAAATGGGGTGTACAACATAGGAACCAAAAAAAAAAGGATTGATATAAATAGCATTTGTTATACTATACCTTGGCTAATCAAGAATTAAAATAAGAGCCCTTAATCAAGATAGCTAAATCAGTAATTTGCAAAATTTTAAAGAATATAATATAAACGTTCCAACTAAGTTTTGCATAGGTTTTTCTTGTTGGTTGGTCATTATTGTTGTATAAAATACTCAAAAATTGTTTCAGTGTAAAACAAGCATAACAGTAACTAACAAACATAAAAAAATCCTTCAACAAAAATACAGAAACATATGATTATGACGAAGACTTATAAAAGTGAATATCTGGCAACATATTTAGAACTCTGAATTTGATGGTTTGGTACTAACACCCTCCTTGGATTCTGGCTCAGGTTTCAAAATGTCAGCAGGCATTTATCCACTTGTCCTGGGTTACTTTGCTTGAATTCCTTCTCTAAGTAGGAATCATTAATATTCTCTATACTAATTCAAATTCTTTACATCCTAAAACAATGGGAATAATGACATGCTAGACAGTCCTCCTGGTCACTACTTCATGTTTTGTACATGTATTTCTCTAAAGAACTCAGGGAAACAAAATGGGAGTTGATAATGTGGCTTTTTTTTTTAAAGGTGATTATATTATCCTTTAAATAAAAAATTTGAAGTTTATATTATTATAATCAAAAAATAGTATTCATATAAACATCTTGTGATTCATTGGCTATTCTTTTCAAGGTCAAATATGATTTGTAATAATACGTGACTATGTCATTGATAGATTATATTGAATAGTTACAGTTAAATCCATTTTTAAATGGTTTTGTGTTTTTTTATTAAACAGAAATCCTTGTAAATAAGGGAATGGAGGCAATGAAGAGCAAAACTACTACAATTAGCATATAATTTACATTATAAAGTTTGTCAGATTATAGCATTATTTATAAAGGGCTGTTACACAACTGGAGAAAACAAGCAGTCATCAATTTCAGGAAACACGCTTTCATAAAAGCCTTGTCTTGTATCTTGTATATTTCCTATGTTTTGCATAATCATAGTATATCATATTATAATTACAAGTGCAATAATAGATTGGAAAGTAACTGCATTAATTCATTTTTTCATACATTCAATCATGTAGTCCAGTTATGACAGCAGCCAGTTCTTAGAAGCTCAAAAATATTGCTCTCAGAATGAAAGTAGGAATTAAAACAGAGCATATAGACATTTCAGGGACATAAATTGTCATTAAAGTTTACATGATTTATGTATCTTTTCATTTTAGAGCTCTGTCATATGTACCCTTAATTTTGAAGACCCCAACACTCCTCCTAGCCCTGATTCATTAACACAGTTTTATATCAAGTCCAATAAATCACCTCAAGTTCAAGTAGGGCCTTGAATAATACGTTTTATCATGAAACGCTATAAATCACAGTCTGAGTGGGGCCGTCATCCTTGTTAACCAGAGGAGGAACGACAAAGGTTATTTTCGAAAGAGCAACCCTTCATTTCTCCCAATTACAACTATTCTTTTGTTGGATACGTTTTTTAAAATAACTTCACTTTCTTTCCAATGAAAACTAGGAATCCATTCCTCTAAGAGCTGATTTGGAAACAACTTAACTTTCAGAATAGTCCCCTGTTAAAGCATTATTTTCAGTTATCTCAATAAATTCAAAAAAGTAAATTAGAACAATTTGACTTTTCAAGCATCGTTGCATTCTGTGCTAACTCTGCATCTAAAGCCAAACTACTGTAAGTGATATGAATTTCTGGTGATAAACTGAAATGCACTTAAGCACACAGAAAATCATGATAGTGATTTAACCAGAAACCCACCACCCAGGCTAATATATAAGTAAAGATATTCTGTAAAACATTGGGAAATGTGTGTGTGTGTGTGTGTGTGTAAATTATATATTTTTAAAATGTGAAATAATAGTTGAGTAACACTTTCTGCCTTTCATAATCAGAACTAACCTATTTTTACCTTGCATGCGTATTTATTTAAGTCACCACCAGGAAGCCAGGTTTCTCAAATACTTCCTGCCACCACATCCCATGCCTCTGTGCAGCTCTGTACATCTGCTCTTCAATTCCTGTGTTTCATCTCCTCTCGCCCCTGAAAACAGCCTAATGTACCCTCTAGAAATTATCAGTGGTTGACAGATCCTTTCACTTAGTGCCTCCTCCCTTTTGGTCTAACTGAAACCAGTATTTACTCTAAAATGCTGCGTCCCTTACAGATATCTGAAGTGGTAACTGATTTATCCCAGCTGGTCCTGTTCTTATAAACATCCAGGTCATTCTATCTCCTTTTCTCTAAAAACACACAGCACTGAATATCATAAGAAAATGCTATGAAGTAGCACCCACTGAAATTCCTTAATGAATTTAGCACCTGGCTCTCCATTGCTATTTCCCAGAGTTAGTTCTGTTACAATAATAAGCGAATTTAAAAATAGTTTTATTTGTTCTTGCAGCACTATGGTATCATGCTCCTTAATCTCTTTTCACAGGTATTGTTTTCCATTTCCTTTCCTCACTGATGTTCTATTACCATCTCCCCCAGTCCTTGTCATTTCCCTTAAAGAGAAACTCTTTCATAATCATAATTTCAAATATTCAGTTACTAACATCACCTTATTTCAATCCTACTTCTACGTAATAATTCCGTGACTTCACTGAAGCCTAAAAGTTTACATTTTTTTCAGTGTCCCTCACATTGTTTGTGTAAGTTTGTCAGAGCTGCCATGAAACAGTAGCACATCCTGGGGTTTAAAAAAAACAGAAATTTATTTTCTCAGAGTTCTGGAGGCTAGAAATAAAAGATCAAGCTGTTGGCAGGGCTGCTTCCTTCTCAGGGCTGTGAGGGCGTCTGCTCCAGGGCCCTCCGTGGTTTTTGGATAGCCATTTTCTCCCTGTGTCTTCACGTCACCTTCCCTCTGTGTTTGTCTGTGTCCAGATTTCCTCTTCGTAGGAGGACACCAGTCATACTGGACTAGGGCGCACCCTAATAACTCACTTTCAATCCGTACCTTTAGAAAGACCCTGTCTCTATGGATAGTCACATTCTGAGGTACCGGGTGTGAAGACTTCAACATATGAATTTTGTGAGGGCGTGGACAGGCAAATTTCTACCTGTAACACCCCTCGTTACCTCCCTTCCTGCCTTCTCATTTTAGATTCAAATAAGCTTAATACAATTATTTCTTTGTCTACTATCCTTTGCTGTTTTCCCCTTTCTGCAAATCTGACCAAGCCTGATGCTTGTTAACTTTACTCTTCACTTTCTCTGCCCCAACAGAAGAAAAACAAACACACAAACCTGCTGACTGGATGGACCACCTCGTCCAGGTGGCCCTTCTCTGTAGTGCACTGATGCACAGAACAACTACCACGCTGTCTCAGGCCAGTAATACTCATCCTTGTGTATGCATTAAAACCACCTAGTGAGCTTTTAAAATTCACGACCAGTTAAATCAGAACTACATAATGGCACCATTCTTTTTGAAGCTTCACAGATGAATCGTTTTCAGTGTGCATTCCGGTTTGAGAACCACTAATCTAGGCCATTCACTAACCACAGTCTTAAGAATAATATTCCATAGCTTCCCTGTTCTCTTCAGATTTTCAGCACCTCCTCTCCCTTCCTCATTCATAGAAGCAATCATTAGGGAAATTCCACTACCATCTTCCTGTGACAACCCACTACCTGATCTGAGCTTAGAAATGTTACCTTCTTTTCTCAGATACTATTGGTGCTTTTCCTCAAGCCATCTCTTCCGCTTACACTCCGTATTCCTCCCACTGACACCCTTTAGCAGTCCTTAACTCTAGACATCTCTTCTCTCTTTCTGCATGATCAATGTTCTACTTCTTCAGCACCATTCCTATCATAATACAAATGATGTAATGTCCCCCTTCTCAAAACAAGCAAAAATTTGCTGTCATGCATACATCTCTCTCCAAGTTGTCACAGTTCTCTTTAATTTTTCTTTGCTCCAGTCACACTGGCCTCATTGATTCTTGAACATGCCAACCATTCTGTCATCTCAAAACTTGCCGTTTGCTGTTTATACTGCCTGGCATGCCCTTTCCTCAACTGTCCTCATAGTGCGCCTTGACAGCTCATTCAGGTGTCTGCTCTAAAAACCAGCCTACATTCCTCTTTCCCTTGTTTGCATCGTGTTTCACTATAGCAATTCTTGCCATGAAATATAGTATATTTTTCATGTATATTTTGAATACACCCCTGATTTGGAGACTTTACTTAATGGGTGCAGGAATTTTTCCATCTTATTAACTTTTAGATGCTCTGCAACTACCACTTACTTTTATACCATTTTTGTGCAGGCTATTATGTTTTATAATAGTTCCTAATTGTTCTTGCTTTCATTCTTTCCCCTTTCGATTCACTTCACAACATGACAGCCGGAAAGCTTTCTTTAAATTATAAGTTATGTTGTATCACATTTCTGTTCAGTAACTATCCAATGTCTCCCATGTAACGCAGAGTAAAGTCCATGTCTCTACAATAACCTCACCTTTTGTTTTCTCATCTTGGTCTTTTTCTGAAACTTTGCTTTCGGATCTTGTTTTATTAATTCTTGGCAATCTGTTTAGTCATAACTTCATTGGCTTTGTGGTGACAGTTTTCTGGAAAGTTCTTTTTCTATCCTACTTTTATTTTCTCTTTATTTCACAGTCTCTTTGTGAAGTTCCTACAGGGTTTCCTTTTTATCACTGTTCATCCCCAAATGGTGTTTAATTGGAACACCTATTTTCAGAAAGTTTTTTGGCACGGAGGGCCAAACCACAATCCAGACTAACAGGAATGCTTAGTATAGAGTTTTAGTACCTCAGCTACTTTTATATTTCCCAAAAAAGGAATTCCTGTTTCTCCCTCTCATTGTATACCTATTTTTGCAATATCTGTCTATGCTCTGCAGCCTTGGGTATAATTTGTGGGGCCATCGCACGCGCAATATAAACTTCCCCCCACTTGACACTATTTTCTCTATTCAGTCTAAGGCATTTCCTATTTTAATTAAAGGTGGGTCTTAGATTCCTGTTTTACAGTCTCCTTGATATATTCACCTGCTTTCTAAGAGGAGAGAGAAGAAACCACCATCCTTACTAAATCATTTAAAAAATGAAATCTCAAAAACTGCATTTAAATGGCTGCTCAATGTAGGAAAAATTCATACGAGATGGATTACTATAAATTTGTTAAGTTTTCTGATGCATTATGATTACCAACAATTGTGTATTTAATAATATAATAAATATCCTGTATTTACTTATGTAACAGTTGTTATATTTGTGTTTCTACATATATCATTGAAACTGCGTTTTACATGTGCTCAGTAGCGCTTCAGTTATAAAGGTACAGGGATTTTAAATCTGAAGGCCAGCAGCATTTGCCTCTCTGTTCAAGAGGAGACAGAGCTCTGCATTAATTTTAGGATATTTCATATAAAGGATATGCCATGATTTTTTTAATATGGCTAATGAACACCATGTTGTACTAGACATCAATTTATTCAAATCCATGCCTAGAGCACTAGTAAAAATTGGAGAACAAATTTAATGACCTGGATACAAAAATTTATTAATGATACAGCCGGATTTTCAAATTACTTGGAATATTGAAAAATAATTCACCAAGTTTTTCATATATGATATTAAAACTTTTAATTATTAATAAGCCATAACTATTACAAGTACATTCATACCTCATATTAAAACATGATTTTTCTCAGAATAGGATATTAATATTTTATTCTTATTGAATGTCAAAAGCATTTAAAAATCATTTTGTAATGCTTTAGGCAATAATTTTTTAATTACAGAGTGGGAGTAATCTGATATATGCACATATGATTATGACCTCCCTTCTCAGAAATTTCATGGAATATGAAATTTATTTGAATCTTAGAACTTTGCATTACACATTTGATTGTTTAATGGCATTTGGTAATTATTCAATGTGTTTTTGTAAATCAAAATTTGTTAACACATCTCTCTCCAAGTTGTCACAGTTCTCTTTAATTTTTCTAATGAGGTAGTACTTAGTAGTATAATGTAGATAGGTTGGTAGGAATAGACCACATCTTGAATTGTAACTTATATGTCTGGACCTATATGGTTAAAATATTAATAAGCTTATTCAACATCCTTTTGCAAAGTGATTGATTTCTTTTTCCTAAAAAGAAAACAATGTAGGGCAAACTTAACATAGTAAATAAACATTATTGATCTTAGGAAGGTGATTAATTGTGAACACATCAACATTTTCATCTCTAATTTATCTCCAGGAACAGCTAGTAATATAATCAAATCCATGACCAATTAAGGGTGGGTTCCGGTGGGAGGGTGTGTACTTAGAAACTAAACCCATTTAAGCCTTTGAGGTATAAAAATCTATTTTTGCTCCCTCATATAGCAACAAAATATGTAAGATACAGTTAATATTTTATTTTTGGCCATTTTTTTGTACTTCATGTGAGCAAATCTATGGAGAACAAAACTTGTGGTGCCTAAAAAAGAATGATGAGAAATAAGGAAAAATGGAAGCACCCAGTGATAGAGAAGCTAGCATCCTGCTGAAGTAGCACCCCCCTGAGAGTGGAAGAGGGGATACAGCAACATTGGTACTGGTGACTGGAGATGATTGAGTTTGCTGGCCTATACCGCTCTGTATTCACCTCTCTATTAGGAATAAGAAAGGGGAAGTACAGGTCAACGAGGAACGCTATCTTTTCCCAGGGAGCCCTTTCATAGTATTGGCAATAATTGTCTCTGTCTCTAAATACAGTTGTGTATTTCTGGCTTGAAAGTTACTGTGAGTCTTGCTGATCCATTATTTGTTGGTTTAAGAGTTTAACTCTGTTAGGGATAATTTTATTCTGTAATCTTCAAGTAACTACTGTAGCATATTAAATTATTAAATACTAATCTAAAGGAAAAAATGCTATAAGGCACAAAGAGACAACCACTTTGTAAGAATATGTTGCTAGTCATATAATTTTAAAAAATACTGAATTCATTTTTATAGGGAATAATGAAAGCTGAATTGAAAGTGAAATTTCACAAGAGTTAGTAATACCTAAATTGGTCTTATATTTTGAGAAATTATAGCAATTATTCAAATGTTGTAGTTATTAATATATTTGAACTCTGTGGGTCACATAGAGAAAGTATAAATTAAGTTGCCAAGAAAGATGAGGGCTATTAACATTCTATTACTTCTTTTCATCCCTTGCTCATATGGATTTTTGTTGCTTTTATACCTAAAGAGATTACATTTGCATTTTATTCTGTGAATATAATTTTCCACTTCTATATCTTAGTATATATGTGAAAAGGTATAATATTCACCATGACTCCAACCTCCACAACCTCTCCTAACTGAAATCTTTATTTTGATTATTCATTTATGTGACTAGATATCAAACCTACTAATACTCTTAGTTTGTTATAGTAATTCAAGAGATAAAAGCAATAGAAAAGCATTATAGGCTTGTAACTAAATGCACAGTAGTGCACCTTTTATAACTGTAGTGCAAAGTAAGCTTTAAGATCAGGTACTAGTAAATGTCTAATAATAGGTACTAATTTTGTCTTATAACTAAATGTTTTTGATTTGCAAAGATAGAGCTCACTTTTTACACAGTAGGGATTATAATAGAGATTTTCAGTTTAGAATGGCATCTATTTACTCCTGTGGATATTGGGAAAGAGGCACATACAGGTCATAACTACATCATCAACAGCCAAGGGAATATTTCCTAAAACGGGAAAAAAAAATTACATTAAACTAGATTTCTCTCCAGAAATATCTCTGGTAGGAACTCAAGGTGCTTTTGGAATTTAAGGCAAAAGTAATGTCTTATTCTGAAATGTTAAATTCAACTGCTAACCTAGAGGAAATACAAAAAGGAAATAATAAAGACCAGCGTAGAAATCAATAAAATCGAAAACAGAAAAACAGTAGAGGAAAATCAAGAAAGTCAAACATTGCCTCAGTTCTTCAAAGAATCAATAAAACTGATAAATCTCAAGCCAGTCTAACCAAGAATAAAAAAGACAGAAAACACAATTTCCAATATCAGGAACAAAAGAAGGAATAGCACCACAGTCTTTGCAAATATTAAAAGGATAAAAAAGGAATAAAACAAGCAAGTCAATGCACATAAATTCAAAACTTAGATGAAATAAGCAAATTTTCTGAAAGATATAATCTTGCAAAATAAGTAACCTAAATAGCCCTATATCTATTAAAGAAATTTGATTTTACTTTAAAGCTTTGCAAAAAAGTAAATCTCAGATGCAGATAATTTTACCAGTGAGTATAAGGAAGAAATAATACCAATTCTACACAGTATCTTCCACAAAATAGCAGAGAAGGAAATACTTCCTAAGTCATTCTTAATGTCAGTTTTATTGTAATATGAAAAACAGAGAAAGACATTACAAAAAAGAAAATCTAAAACAATATCACTCATGAAAATAGATGAAAAGTTCTTAGTCAAATATTGGCAAACTAAACTCAACAATATATGAAAAAAGAGCATTAAATCAAGACTAAATAGAGATTTACCTTAAGAATGTCAGATTGTATTTGCTATTGGGAAATTGATTAATGTATTTCACCATCACAATTTAGTAAATAAGAAAAAAAATGTGGTTGATTCACTAATGCAGAAAAAGAATTTGACAAAATGTAATATTCATTCATGATAAATACTTTCAGCAAAGTTGGAATTGATGGGCGCTTCCTTCACTTGACAGAGGGCTTCTACAAGAAACCACAGAGCTAACATATTTATTGGTGAAAGACTAATGTGTTGCCCTTATGACTGTAATAAAGACAAAGTGTGTCTTCTCTTACCCCTTCACCATTCCAGCCAGTGCATAAGAGATAGAGGGGATACAGATTAGGTGCTATCCACTGAATATCAGTGTCCCCCCAAATTCATGTATTGTTGAAACCCTAACCCTCAAGGTGGTGGTATGAAGATATGGGGCTTTGGGAGGTAATTAGGTCATGAGAGTGAATGGAATTAGTGTCCTTATGAAGAGATTCCACAGAGATCCCTCATCCTTTCTCCCATGTGAAGCTACAGTGAGCAGACATCAGTCTGCAACCTGGAGGAGGGACTTCATCAGAACTGCACTGTATCGGTGCCTTCATCTTAGAGTTTCAGTTTCCAGAAATGTGAGAAATAAATTTCTTTAAAAGCCACCCAATCTATGGTATTTTTGTCATGACAGCACAAATGGACTAAGACCCTGGGGAAGAAAAAATAAAAGAATTTTCTATTTGAAGATGGCACAACTATCTACATAGAAATACCAAAAAAAAAAAAGGAAGAAGTCCTAACCAACATGTTATAAAAACTAACAAAAAGAGTTTAGAAGTATTACTGGAGACAAAGTCAACCTACAAATATCACTGCATTTTAAATATTGTGGTGAAAAAGACATAGCATGGAATCTGTCTTCTTACCACATTTTTAAGTGTAGAGAGTACAATATTAAGTATAAGCACAATGTTATATGGCAGGTCTCTAGAGCTTTTTCAACATACATGACTGAAACCATACGCATTGAACAACAGCTGCCCACTTCCCACTTTCCTTGTTCTGGCAACCATTATTCTATACTCTACTTTGATGCGTTTCACTCATATATGTGTCATGTAAGTGGAATCATGCAGTCTTTTGTCCTTCTGTGACTGTTTTTTTTCACTAGCATAACTTCCTTAAGGTTCATCCATGTTATGGTACATGGTAGATTTTCCTTCTTTTTTATGACTGAATAATATTCTGTGTGTGTATATACACCCCATTTTCTTCATTCATCATCATTAAACTAGGTTGTTTCCACCTCTTGGGTGCTGTGATTAATGCTGTAATGAACATGGGGTTGCAAACATCTCTTTGAGATCCAGAAGTAGGATTGCTGGATCATATGATAGTTCTAGTTTTAATTTTTTAAGGAACCTCCACCAACAATACTAGAGGGTTCCAGTTTCTTCACATTCTCACCAACATTTGTTATTTCCTGTACTTTAGTTAATAATATTTTTCCAAGGCTGCCAACGTGGTTTTGACAGATACTAATACAGGGGCAGCTGGGTGAAGGGCATACAGGAACTCTGTAGAACTCTTATGCAACTATTTTTGAAGTCTAAAATAATCTTTAAAAAAATAGAAAGCTGTTGACTTTGAGGTAAAAACACATATATTCCCAACATTTTAGCTCTATGCTCTCTAGATTACATCATTCAAACTTTTCAAAGAGATATGGGTAGAAATATTTTTAGTATTTTTCTAATGATTATATTTTTACATCATTTTAGAAGAGTAGCTGATCTTAAGAAAAGATAAGAACTGAGCCATTGATGAAGCTCCCTGTTTTTTTTTTTTCTTTCCATTTCCCTCAAGTTTCCTTATAATTTTAAATCTATGTAAACTACCATAATCCTGTAGAATGCAGGGAGACAGACGCAGGCTTTAATAACTGAGGGCAAAGGGAAAAGAGATGTCCCATCGCCAGTTTTAAGTGGGTCATAGTGATTTTCCTGTCATATCATTTATAAGACATTTAA
This sequence comes from Manis javanica, assembly GCF_040802235.1. Classification (NCBI taxonomy): domain Eukaryota; kingdom Metazoa; phylum Chordata; class Mammalia; order Pholidota; family Manidae; genus Manis; species Manis javanica. The sequence continues at coordinate 18,046,361 of NC_133164.1, forward strand.
TTTCCTGATCAAGCTTATAATGCCACTCCGCCCGGCTTGTGACATGCAAGACAGTCTTCATGTACACCGTACTAGAAGCCTCACATTGGGCTCTCACAATCAATCAACAAGGATTGTAGCAAAATAATACTTGCTTGACATTTTTCCTGAGGTGCCATTAGTTTTCAATTTAATTGTGTTTCTTTCCAATCCAAGTGTGACACCTATGAAGTAGCAGAGGTAACATCAGGATGATGGGAGAGTCCGGGCCTTTCAGCCAGAACCATTTATTCTTACACGGCAGCTCCGTTTGTCACCCTGGCGTTTTCAATTGCAGAAGATTTGGCTGTGAGAGCGGAAAGTTTGAATCTGATGTGGCTCTGCCTCTCTTAATAATGTGCCTGAAAGTGACATGAAACTTTTCAAGTTTGAAGAAGTAACCATTAACCACAAAACAGTAGAAGTGCTTTTTCCCCTCACTGAATGCTTTAACCCTCTTCCCTGTGGGGCTAAAAAAAGGCATGTTTAAAGAAAAGAGCAATACCTGCATTACTGACAATAGATCAGTCCTCCAGGGCTTCACTGTCAGGTCCCGCCCCTGTGTGGAGAGTCGGTCCTGTCTGATCCGAGGCTGGGGAGGTGATACAACTGAAAATGCCATTTTGGTGGAGCAGGCAGATATAATCTCTTCCTGTTTGAAGGAAATCCAGCTAAACCATCAACGGGTTTCATCAAAGTTACTTAATTATAAGCTCAGGTAAATGGTTAGGATTGTGAATATAACATTATGAAGTTACTTTTCTCAAAACAAACTTACACTTAATCAGGTCATTTCACAGAGGAATGCTTAACTAGAATGACATTTTTGGGGTTGTTTTTCCTTTTCTCTCCTGAAGGAGGTGCCCAGATGTTTCTATTTAACAATTACTTGGAAGGGTTGAGGTACATGGTAGATTATCAACAGTACTGTTCTCCAGTGGGTTAGCCTAGCCTACCTTTGGGCAGTCCCTGACCACAGTGGTCCGGGCATGGCTTGTGACCTCTTCGGACCATCAGAAAAATAGCTAAGAGAAAGGTGAAGAGTGTTCGTACAATGAAATTCTCACTGTCTGGAAACCCTTCACCTGCCACCATGTGAAGAAGACCAAGCTTGTATGTAGAATGAAATCCATACATGACTCGTTTTTCCTTATCACCCTGGTTAACAGCCAAAGTCCCAAAGTCTAGGTAAGTGGACTGATAGAGACAAGTGAGTGACCCTAGTCAGAACCAGGACAGAAGCTCAGCTTAGCCCAACCCAAGTGGTAAACCCTCTTAATTATAAGCTAAATAAATGCTATTGTTTTAAGCCAATATATTTTTTTAATTCTGCCAAAGGTATAATATGAAATGCATAGGAATCATTTGCAAAAATTTTCTCACAGTGATTCATCACTCTGAGACCTGCAGAAGGATAAAAACAGGGTTAGTACACACTGCACTGGGCACAGAGTATATAAACAGACCCTTTGAGTCTGAACTATGCAAAGGGGAAGTTGTCAGACCCTAGGAAAGATATCCAGGGGAGCAAAGGACCGTGTTTATTGGCCTGTAATGTCAGGGATGGGACTACTGATGCACTTCATAGATCATGATGCCAACTGGCACAGTGAGGATTGGTTGTACAGCTCAGCTGGACTGTTTTAGATCAATTTCCACTAATTCCATATGTAGTAGCATAAAACAGTAACATTAATGAGAAGATCCCACTTGTTGATTGGAACAAACTGGTCATAAAGACATATTTTTAGTCAATAAGAAGAATATTGAAATAAAATAGGCAGTAGTGATAAGTTAATTTCACTTTTATTAAGAGTGATAGGATTATGGTATTACCAAAAATCATTATCTACTAAGGTTGTGTAGTGAGGAATTGAATAGATAATCTGATGTCTTGGATTTATTTAAAAATACTGTACCTCCTACCTCCAAAAAGGGGGAAAGAAATGAAATAAGCATGGCAGGCTGTTGATTATTGTTAAAACAGAATTATGGATACATGGATTATGCTATTCTCCTTACTTTTACATGTTTTTAAAATGTTCATTTTTGTATGTTTTTAAAATGTTCATATTTCAAAAAGTAAAAATAATAAAAAACATTCTGCTTCTCTAATTCTTTTTCAAAATCCTGGCATTATCAACCTGAGGAAAATTCTATTTTCTCTTCATTTAGAGGTGGAAATTATGTTCTGACACTTTTCTGAACATTGTAAGCCCCTAGCATTCTTGAGATATTGAAGACTTTATAGCCCAAGAGGAATATGTTATATTTCCTGTTAATGTTGCTCAAGCAATTAACTGGGAAAGAAAGTGATGCTACAATGTTTTTACTTGACGTGTCAAGCAGTTCAGGCTGGTTGTAGTTCACTGTAAATTTTTTTCTCTCTAAAAGATTTCCTCTAAAAATACTTGATGTCATATTATAATATTAAATCAGGGTTGATATTTTGCCCTTTAAAAATTTTATGGCACTACATCACAGAATTCATCTAATATTTAATACTTAGCAAGAATGCAATGGAGTGTAAAAGAGAAACTAGCAAACTGAAAACAATTTTGATGAGAGAAAAATTTAAAAAACAAAAATATTTCAATGAAGTAATGTCAGTTAATCCTCATTCAACTGTTAGGCCTAGGTATATCCTAGACGGCAGGAATAGTTTGGGTCCCAAAAATTTGAGAATGTATGGAAGGCCCCAGCCATCATGTTTATGGCCTATAATTGAACATAGACATTAAACTATAAAGGTGTCACATGGATGTGCAAAACGGAGGAACTAGGATTTCTTTTATTTTCAGGAGGGGTTTTTGTTTTTGTTTTGGGTTCTTAATGCACTGAGATTTTATCAGAATAACTAAAATATAAGGATTATAAAGGTGCCTGTAAATTGTGCTGTGAGAAGTGGGAAGTCAATAATGAATATTACAAGGGAAGTTTTTGGCTATTTTTTTAAAATTATACTTTGGCTGCAGCCAATATGTGATAAAAATAAAACATGACCTGATGTATGAGTATTTGATCCATTTACATTAGAGACAAATGTCCTAGTTATGGGATTAATAATCCTAGAATCTTATAATTATATCAAAAGTTTAATACTTGGTATTCTAAATTCATTGTTATTTTTAAATATCCACACATTTTGATAAAACTTGCTTAAAAATATTGTCTAATAAATTTTACATATTTCATAATACAAATAATTAGAAATATATTTAAGTTACATAATGAGTAGTTGGGGCAAAACAGAATCTCTAAGCTGATAACAGAGGACCCTGCAAGTATAATTAAATTTCATCTGCAAAATTTATTGTTTCAAAAATGTATGACTGGTATGTTAGTTCATCTTCAAATCCTCAGAGTGGGGAAAAATAGTTGAGTATTTTGAAAATTCAGATGCACTCAATTTTATGATATTCCTAAATATTTTTAGAAATTTATTAAAATATCTTTTCAAGGTACTACTCGCTATAATTAACATTGTGACTTTAAATCATCATAGAAGAATGTAATAATAGAAAGATTCTTAAACAGTATTCCAAACTCACATGAAGTAATAGACCTTTGTATCAGCAGCAGGTCCCTCAATGACAATAGCTTGCAGGCATTAGACCTTATTGAGAGAACAGGTGGGTAATTCACTGCATAATGTATACAATCTGTATTATGAGTAATGCAATGTTAGCAGCTTAGAGCTATGAAAACTACAGTCATATCAGATATTAAATGCACCAGCCAGTCAGGACAAAGAAGGACTATATGACTCAAAATTCATGGCAGAGGAGAAACATTTCTGGAATGACAGTAAGGACCTTTAAAATCTGGTCTTCCATAAAAGCAATAAATAAAACTTGCAAAAATTAAAAAAAATAATCAGCCTTATCTCAGAATTAACCAAAGACTTGCAACAATGAGACAAGCATTTATTCAGGAAAAATAGTTAAGTTTTTCAAGAGTAGCAGAATTTGTGACATTTTACCTTACCTTTCACTCAAATTCCACCATTATCATAACATCCAGGAACCTCAAACCAGATTTTGTGAAAACCGGTAATTGGAGGTAGCAGAAGGATTTAGAGTTTCCCAAAAGCCATATGGCCAGAGTATGTTCTCTATTTGATGTGTCTGGAAAAGCCCCATTTATAAGATAGGTCTTTATTTGACCTGACTCAGAACACAGTGGGAAAAGTCCTATAATCATGTTTTTTTGTGAAAAACATGTATACAGAGATGTGAATATGGCAAAGAAGGAAATGAATATGTCCTAATCTCTCACCACTGGATGATAATCTACAGATTTAGGAAGTGAAGGCTAGGACAGAGATGTAAGATGCTATAGAATTAAGACATGCTGCAAAATGCGTATATAGACACTTGTAAAAAGATGGTAGATTTACTGTTGACCAGTAAGCTAACACAACAGCAACATCTATGATCACAGTTTATTTTATATTAGCCAACTCTTACATATTACAGTCTAAATTTTGGGGCATGCCTTTGTAATAAATGGATAGTAGTAGGAGAAAATCAATATATGCCAGAATTTGTCTAATTTATTTTTCAAAAGAATTATCAGTAATAAATATTAGAGGATGTCTAAAACCTGTAGATTCTTATTTTCAATTGCTTTGATGGATTTTATTTTTATTATTTTTTCTTCATCAAACACAATATTTTAGAATTGAAAATTCTGTTGCTTTGTATCATTTATTGCATTTATCTGTTTTTTCAAATGTGTTTGTGGGAATTAGCTACTTTCCTATGCACACATGGTTGAAGATGAAAAAGAAATGTTTCCTTGGCAATTTCATTTTTATTAACTTTTAACACAAGTTCAATTATTTTAATATGAAATAGAAAATAGAAGGATGGATGTATGGATGGTCAATAGATATATTGTAAACATTGTTAGATGTAGCAATAGATGCATGATGGAGAGATATAAATATAATTATATAGAGAAATGGAAAGATGGAGAGAGAATATTATTTTGATGACTTCTCATAATATTTTAGCATCTAAAACTAATCTAATCAAATTGTGCTGCCTCCTAATTTTACTTACAATGATTATTTCATTTAAGGTTTAAAATTAAGTGATGCATAGAAACATCTCAGCACATACTGTTAAAGTATAGTGTATAATAGCATACTATGAGAGTAAAGACAGATATTTGTTGGTATTTTTTTTGTATAAATATATTCCTGAGCTTTCAATAGTGCATCATCTCTCACTATTATGCTTCCAATTAAGATTATGATGTTTCATTAATTATAACTTCAGTGTTATTAAATATTGGAACAGCTCAATGGATGGACTCATTATTCATGAACAAGCCCAACTTTTAAAATAAAATCATATTTGATGCATTTTAATTCTGGAAAATAAAGCATTTCTAATTGAGGACACTGAAGATGTATTGTTATAATACACTGATATTTTCAAATATTCTGTGCTCTGTATGTGCTTCCCTTTAAGCATTTTAACATACTACATATTTTAAGAACAAAATATTATATTGATTTGTAAAGAAAATTCTCACCTTTGGGAATTTATTAAGAGAATAATAGACAAAGGTGATCTAATATGGTTTTAGGTTTCTAAGGGAATGTGTACTTTGGCTGGAAATGTCACTAAGTGAAGGCCCAAAAATGAGAGTCACAGGTGTAATACAAAAAGGCTATAGAAATATGTGGAGCAACAGATATGAAGTCTTCTGTGAGGGACAAAGAGGACATATCACAATGTCAAATATAAAGTGAATTTCAGCACAGAACTTCATTTGCTGCCACCTTATCCTTGTCATATCGCAGCTCCCAACCGCCGTCGCTCACACTGAACCCTTCTCTATTTGATGTTATAACTGCTTCCATCAATCTGCTCTTGGAAAGAATCCTCATTTACCCCTCTTTACTTGTGAACTGCTTCTTTTTCCAACATCACTACACTCTGAGCATTTGTGAAGGAAAGTGTACTGTCTGTTGAGAGAAAATATCTCATTCCTGGCACATGTCTTCAGTACATGCAGAGCGAATTACTTTGAGACAAGGTGGTATTTTCTCTTTTCTCTATTGGTGGTTTTGTACACTTTTTAACTGTAAATATCAGTGCCTACAAATTATTTCATGTATTTTAAAACTTTCTCCACGGATTTCCACACTTTTTCGATTTTGAAAACAACTTTATATATGTTTAGTATCTTCAAAGTAGTAAATATCATGGAAATCGAGTTTTTTTCATTCTGTACACTTATGAAAGAAATGTATTAAAGAAAACTAATAAGATAATGTAGTTTTTCTGGGTCAGTTCAATTTTTCCTACAGCATCTTAATTTAGCCATACTGTAAACCTTAACAGGTGATTTCAAGGAAGCAGTCTTCAAAACATATAATTTTTTGAACAAGGAAGTTTAAATGAAAAAGAAAATTAACTTTTTTTCTCTTTAAAAATAAAGGATATTTTAATTAGAAAAAAAAAGTAAGTTTGTACTTAAAATTTGTTTGAAGTTTTTAAGGTTCCTTAAAACAAGACTTGTTGCTCTTTGCAACAACGGAGCGAAGGAGATGAACAGGACCAGCCTGTTGCTCCCTGGGGCTGAGCGAGAGGGCAAGTGTCGAAGACTTGATGCTCCCCCTCCTTCTGAGGCAGGGGGATCACAAACCACACCAAGCCGGGAGATGTGTCAGCCTTGGAGGCGCAGCAAAACTCAGCTTAATTGCATCAGAAGCTCAGTTATATAGGGGAAGATAAGGAAGTAGCAAAAGCCAATGGGAATTGACTATCTCATCTGTCACTAGGGTCTTTAGGCAGGTTTCAGGTTAGGTGGGGAGGCGGAGTTAGGGCCAAGAGCGTGTGCGCGGGAAGCTAGTTAGGCCACGAACGAGGAAGTAACGAGGCAGGATGGAAACCTCCAGTCTGCGGCTGTCACAGGCCTAAAAGAGGCAAAAGGTCCCAACAATTCCCCCTTTTTGTTTTATAAATGCTCTGGGATGTACCTGCGGGCAAGGCCCCTGTCTTAGGTTGTCCCCCTCTGGGGATCTTACCCGTCATTGGGTACCTTGCAGCTCCTCGGTTGTCCCAAGCTTGCTCATCCTCCGGGGCCTGTCTTAGGTTGTCTCCACCTTGGAGATCTTACCCATCTTTGGCGCACGGGGAGATAGTCAGGGGGAGTCAACGGGCACGGCCTCATCATAAGGCTCACAACGACTGCAGGGGTCACTGGCTTCTGCGGCAAGCCTCTGGTGTTGTACTTGCACGTTCATCAACTGAATTGATTCAGTTCTTTTTTGGACAAACTGGACAATTTTGTTAGTAATGCAGGGCCCAAAATTGAACAGTAGGAGCAAAAGAAGGATAGGACCAAGGAAGGGCAGAATGTAGGGTAACCACTCATGTAACCCAGGCCAGAGAAAATTGGCTTGTAATTTGTGTCTGCGTCTCTCGAGGTCTTCTGGAAGTTGTTTGACTTTATTTTGGACGATGCCAGAGCAGTTCGCATAGAAGCAGCATTCTTCTTGTAAAAAGAGACATAAGCCTCCTTTTTCAGCAGTGAGGAGATCAAGCCCCCTACAGTTCTGTAGGACTACTGCCGCGAGGGAACCCAACTGTGCTTGGAGGTCAAGAATTGTGCTGGCTACAGCTTGTATATCATCGATCATCTGTTGAGAAAGGGCTTTATAATAATGTAGGGAGGTCCCTAATCCTGCTGCCCCTGTGGCAGCTCCGGTGGCCACCCCAAGGCCTAAAAGCAGGGGGATAACTTAAATGGCTCTTTTTGATCTACCTCCGATGTGGTCTAAAGCAGGAATAGGGAATCTTTGATAATTAGGGACCACTCCAATGTCAGGGAAAACTACAGCTGGAGTACAAAGCCCCATCCAGCCTGTCGGGAGAAAGCCAAACGTGTCTCCCCCACAAATGAAGACTGTTCTATTAGGGGGACAGAAAAAAGTATTATTCACAGTAATATTTTGTTGGCAAAAGGAAGAGTGGATTCGACCTACATCTATCCCACTAGTATTATCAGAACGGGGGTCAGCTTTGAAGCATGGGCCTTTAGGGGAGAGAGGGTCTAGATAGACCCCAGAGCTTGAGGGCAATAGTGGGCACTGGGGCTCGGTCTGTGACAGGTTAACAAGAAGAGCATTGACTCGTAATGGTCCCGGCTTCAGGCACAGCCAGCAATCTTTAGCTAAATCAGGATTGGTTGTGTTGAGTAAGGTAAAAGCAGCCTGTATGATTGATTTTGTCTCAGGATCAAGAAGCAATTCTCCCCTGATCTCTGGGAGGCTAAGAGGGTGGTAAATTGGGGGGGTCTTCAATCAGCCTGTCTGTCAGTTTTTTAATTTGATGCTGTCGAACCTGATCTTGGACTCTGCCCCATCAGAGATGCCTATGGGGGCAACTCGATTCCAGCAGGCATGAGCTCCCCTATTCTCTCGACAGTCAGCATATTCAGTCTTGCCTTCTGTCAGAACTGCATACCAGTATGTTTTGTTCTGTTTAGTGCAGGGGCTAACTTCCTTATAGCATCGAGCCTGAATGGAGGCATGAAAAGTGGTGCAAAGACACTCAGAGGGGGGTTTCCCTTGGGTGGGTGGATATATTTTTGGGCCTGGCCAACAGTTGTGAGTAAGAACTCTTCTAGGGCATCCATTTTCTGTCCCTTTCATGAGTGTGGCTGCCTGTTGCCCATTAGGGCAGATTTTGATAGAAGTGTAACATGTTTTGGTGGGAGGAGTTTGGGTGAAAGAGCAGGCCGTGCAGGGGTCTCCGATGGTCTTTCATAGTATGGCTCTTGCTTGACCGGGATCTCCAAATCCTGTCTTAGCTAATGGGAGATTCATCACTATTAGCAGGAAGACCAGCATCATTGGATTCACTGTGGACTCTGAAAGAGAGAGAGAAGAGAGATCCTCAGGAGGTGAGGGGCCTTCTGGGTCATCATTGACCTTAGTGAACTCCCCCTCCATAGGGGGGTAATACTTGAGATCTCTTGTGGGGACCCAGATCGGCCTTTTTTCATTGGTCAGAAAGACACAGCCGAATCCCCTTCCAGCTGTAATGAAGGGGTCTGGGCCTCTCCATTCTCCAGTAAGGGGGTCCTTCCATTGGACTCTAACTGTCTGATAAGGAATGGTTGTTGTCCAGTGCTTTTGGAAGGGTGAGAAGTGTTCACCTTTGGCAAAATTCAAAATATTTAGAGTAAATAATGCCATCTTTAGTTGATCATGGAGGGAGAGTGTTCCCCCTTTTTGTTTTATTAATTGACATTTGAGGATATGAATGTCTTTTTCCATGATTGCTTGTCCTTTAGGGTTATAAGGAATTCCAGTGGCATGAGAGATTTGCCATTTACTCAAGAATTCAGTAAAAGACCTACTGATAAAGCAGGGACCATTATCGGTTTTGATTTGGTCTGGCAGGCCAAGGACAGCAAAGTACTGGAGAAAATGGCTTATGGCATGTTTGGATTTTTCTCCCATATGGGCTGTGGCCCAACAAGCATGGGAGAAGGTATCAACTGTTAGAAATATGTATTTAAGCTTTCCGAAAGGGGCAAAATGTGTGACATCAGTCTGCCAAAGGTTATTGGGCCTCAGGCTTCGAGGGTTCACTCCATTCTTTTGAAGCGGAGGAACCTGTAAAAAGGGCTGGCATGACTTACATGTTCTAATGATCTTTTTTAAGTTCTTTGATGGGGACTTGAGGGAACCGATGGTGTAGTCCCCTCCAATTAGCGTGTGTAAGTTGATGAGAAGAGGTGGCTTCCTGTACTGTGTAGGCTGAAGCTAGTCGGTCTGCAAGAGCATTGCCCCTCGACAAAAAGCTTGGCAAGTCTTGATGTCCTCTTAAATGTTGTACAAAAAGGGGAAATAGTCTCTGTTTTAACAAATGGTGGGCTTGAATCATTAAAGGAGTGATGGGATTATTGTCAAGTCTGATGTGTGTGCCCACAAGGTTGGGCAGTAGATTGACAATGTAAAGGCTATCAGAAAACAGATTAAGAGGGCTTTGGATCTCAGACAGAGCTAAAATAACAGCGTAAAGCTCTTTAAACTGGGCAGAGCCCTGCACCTCATGAAAGAGGGTTATGGCCGGAGGGCATTCACTTGTGCCTGGGGGGAACATTACCACAGAGGCTCCCCGTTTACCCCTGTCGGTAAAAACAGAGGGGAAAGAGGGGTCTGCCTCAGTGAGGAACATTTTTGGCGGCTGCCACGCTAACTGGCTAAAAGAACTCATCTACTTATAGGGACCATAGTGACAGTCCACTATCCCTGGAAAGCCTTCAATGGCCATTGCCAATCTGGAATTATTTCTCTGTAGCCACGAGAAATCATTGACCCGAAAAGGGACGATCAAAGAGAGGGTTCACACCCAAAAAGATGGACAGAAAGATCTGGTCCTTTGACAATGCAGTCGGCCATTTGATCCACTATAGAGTACACTCGGGGTGCCCCTCCCACAGATAGATGTATCCAATGTACGGGATCTCCCTCTTGAGCTAAAAGAGCAGTGAGAAGGGTCTCTCCTGCCATAATATAGAGGATCAGTGGCAAGTTTGGATCATATCTTTTTAAAGCAGTGTTATCAATGGCATGTTGAACTTTTGTCAATGTCTTTTTATGTATAGGGGTTAAAGTCACTGTTGAAGCTAGGTTGAGGCCTTTTAATAGGTCAAAAAGAGGGATAAGATCAGCTGTGGTTATAGGAATCTAGGGCCTCATCCAACTGATTTCCCCCAGCAGTTTTTGGAGCTGTGGTAGCGTATATGTGTCCTGAATACATAACTGGGGCTTAACAGGGGAGACAACTTCTAATGTTAAAGTAGTCCCCAAAATTTTAAAAGGAGCTATTTGTTGAACTTTATCTGGGGCTATTTGAAAGTTGTAGTTTTTGAGCAGGGAAAGGCACCTTCTAAAGAGGTCGTCTAATTTGCAGGAACAGGTGGCTCTTAAGATAATATCATCTATATATATGTAAAAGAGTATGTCAGATTCTTCTGCTAGTGGAGATAAGATTTTAGACATATAGTTTTGACAAATAGGGGGGCTATTAGCCATCCCTTGGGGCAACACGGTCCACTCATAGCGCTGGTCAGGTCCCTTATAATTTAGGGATGGAAGAGAAAAGGCAAACTTCTCGGTGTCCTCAGGATGGAGGGGGATGGAAAAGAAACAGTCTTTGATATCTATTACTATTAGGTGCTGGTCACTTGGGATGGCAGGCACCCAGGGTAGCCCCCTTTGGGGGGGTCCCAAAAGGTTCTATTCTTTCATTGATTTTTCTTAAGTCTTGGAGAAGTCTCCATTTACCATTAGGTTTTTTGATCACAAAGACAGGAGAATTCCAGGGACTCATTGACCTTTGGAGGTCTCCCAATGATATTTGTTGTTTAACTAAAAGATGTAGTTGTTGCAGTTTTTGTGAAGGCAAAGGCCACTGCTCCACCCAGACAGGGGAGCCTGGAATCCATTTTATTCTTGGCGCCCCCGGGGGGAGCAGTGGCCCTTAGGATTGGGGGTGGGGCCGGGGGTTTGAATGAGGTTGGCCCCTTCTGATTATTTCAAAAGCAGGGTCATCTCTATAGTCAGGGTGACACCTTTGGCCCCCTTGAAATTGTTGTTGGTATCCCTCCTTATCCAGGAGATTCACATAAAGCGTTTTATGATCAGTGGAAATATATGCCTTGGCCTCCCTCAAGACATCTTGGCCCAGTAGATTGGCTGTAAGGCCTGGAGCCACAAGGGGGCACACCTCTCCTATATTTCCATATGGATCAACCCAGGGAACCTATTCAGCAGTTTCTTGGGAGCTAGTCTGTCCACCCACCCCCAGGAGGGGAGGGCCAGGAACCAATCTCCGTGGAGGGGAATTTCTTCTTTTCTGAGGACAGTCTTGTCTGCCGCGGTATCAATGAGGCATTTGAAAGCTTTACCCCCAATAGTGAGTATCATTTTAGGTCTAACCTCAGGCCACAGAGGAATTGTCCAGTGAGCCCGTGTGGGGGGACTCCCCTTGTTTTTAACAGGGCTGGGGAGTGCCCCCTTTGGAGTTTAAAGGTCTACCCTGTATATCAGTCTTAGATCTACAATCTTTGGCCCAATGGAACCCCTTCTGAGATTTTGGACAAGGAGTGCGAGGCAAGCCAGGAGGCTGGGGCCTCACTGGAGGAGGAGGTCTCTTTTGTTTATGAGGGCACTCTCACTTAAAGTGTGCCTCCTGACCACACCCAAAGCAAGTACGGCCTTTACCAGGGAATGCCTGCTATAGATCACATACTAGGGTGGTCATATCATCCTTGCGAGAGGCTTGCAACACGGAAGCTATGGTCTGGGTCTGATGGGAGTGGGTACCTATATCTTTGGTGGCAATGATCCACTTTTCCATGGATCTATCCTTTAACCCTGTACATGCCATTTTATGTTCTTGATTCATACCTTCCCACACCATCATCTTAACAAAATGATCTCTGATATCCCCAGGGGGAACTTTCTCTTGATGCTCCTCTCAACTCTATTAATGAAGCTAGCCAGATCTTCGTTGGCTTGTTGGTTTATCTCTGCAATTGGGGATTCTGAGGGGCCTTCTTCAAGCTTCCTCCATGCCGCCAGACCTAGGGCTCGTATTTGGTCCTGATAGGGAGGGGGTATGGCGGCCTGTTGGAGTCCCGAGGAAAATTGTTCAGAGGTCCCCGCAAGCATTCCCATGGTGATAGGGATTACAGGGTTGGTGCCTTGATTCCTCTCAGCTTGTTGCTGGCATTCCTCTTTATACAAAGTACACCACTTAATATATAGGGGGCAAGGGAGAACCACCCGGGCAAGGGAGAACCACCCGGGCAAGAGCCCTCCAATCTGCGGCGGTGCACGGATGGTGAGCAAGTCCCTGGAGGATGGTCTCGGTCCAAGGAGTGTTGGGGCCGTCCTCAAGAATGGCCTTATTTAACTCCTTAAGGTCACCTGGCTCCCAAGGCTACCAGGGGACAGAGCGGTTACCTCTGAGATTAACATTGACAGGAAATAGCTGACATGGCCCTGGGTCAGGTTGTGGGTGGAGCCCTGAATTCTCTTGAGGTGGACAACCAATAGGAGAGCGTAAGTCCTTATATGGGAGAGGAGCTGAAACCCCTGCTCGTTGGTATAGGGGAGGGGGAGCTGATTTTGATTTGAAAGGGTTAGAAGGGGAACTAGCACCAGGAAGTGGTGGGTACAAGGGGGCCATAGATTTGGGAGGCCAGGGGGCAGCATCAAAAGGGTCAAGGGCACCACTGCCACGATTCTCATTTGGCTCTTTATGGCTTTCCTGTCCTACTGGTGTTGACTCAGACTGAGGAAGGGGATCAGTATTTCCCCAGGAAGGGGCTCCCGACCCAGTGGACCCCCCATCCACTAGGTTCTTGGCAGTCGGCTTCGATGGTCAAGGAGGGAAGCAACTCTTAAGGGCTGCTAAAGTGGGGAAGGTCTCCAGAGGGGGGATATCTCCCCAATTAACCTGGGCTTTGCGTACGAGTTGCTCTACCCTGTCCCAGGTCTCCCAGTCAAACAAGTTACTCATGGGAAGCCATGGGGTGACCTTAACTAAGGTCTCCCAGGGCTTGATAGCTTGGCTGTCAGAGAGCTCTAGGCCCCTACTTCGGAGGAGGACCCTAAGGGATTCAAGGGAGGGATCAGACTTGGAAGAAGAATGTCCCATAGTTTATGGGAATACACTTACCCATGGCCCGATTAGCTCATCAGTGAAGCGAGAGATCCTCACATGGGGCACCAGTTGTTGCTTTTTGCAACAACGGAGCGAAGGAGATGAACAGGACCAGCCTGTTGCTCCCTGGGGCTGAGCGAGAGGGCAAGTGTCGATGACTTGATCCACCCCCTCCTTCTGAGGCAGGGGGAACACAAACCACACCAAGCCGGGAGATGTGTCAGCCTTGGAGGCGCAGCAAAACTCAGCTTTATTGCATCAGAAGCTCAGTTATGTCGGGGAAGATAAGGAAGTAGCAAAAGCCAATGGGAATTGATTATCTCATCTGTCACTAGGGTCTTTAGGCAGGTTTCGGGTTAGGTGGGGAGGCGTAGTTACGGCCAAAAGCGGCGCGCGCGGGAAGCTAGTTAGGCCATGAATGTGGAAGTAACGAGGGAGGATGGAAACCTCCAGTCTGCGGCCGTCACAGGCCTAAAAGAGGCAAAAGGTCCCAACAAATACTTAATTTCATTGATAGTTCACAAGTAACACTCTGATGTCACCAAATAGTTGTACTTTCTTTTTGTTACATAATGGAATGACTTTTCATTCAATGTATGGTGGGGAGCTAAGGTAAATCAATTCCTTTAGGATAAATCTCTAGTGTTTCCAAGTTCCTGGCTCCTTCTCATCTCTTCTGTTCTAACATAACATCTGAAAACTTGGGAAGGGGCTTTATTATGCCATGTTGTAGCAGAAGAGGACTTGAGGTATATTGGCAGGTCCCTGTTATTCTTCTGACCCTCTAGGATAGCCTTTCTTTGCCATGTTGTTGATGGCCTAGTTGTCAGCAGACAGGATTCCAATCTGCAGAGATAAGCTCGTCCCTCCTGTGTCCTCACTGGCTCCATGTGTATGCTGAGCTAGCCTCACGGATATGTGCAGTCACACAGGCACACATTCAGAAGAGCCCTCCACTTGGCTGAATGCTCTGCTGTCACCATCTTGAAATTCATTCAAAAAATTAAAAAGAGGTATCACATTTCTTGCCTTGGCCCCATGAATATGCTGCCAGTGTAAGTGTATGTGCTTGTGTTCTGGAAGTGACTCTCACCGCTCCTCATACTGAGCAAGTGGCTCTGGTGTCCCCACGCAAGAATGCCAGGTTCTCCCTCAAACTCCCTACTTCTAACATATTGGTAGCCCCTTAAGCAGCAGTCTTTGTCCTTCCACAGGGATAGGGTGGTCTCTCTGATATTTTTCAGGCCACAAGAGAAGTGAATTTGGCTCAGTAGGACCTGCTTGGGTTGTCTTGCTGCCTACATTTGCCATTGCCTTCCAACCTATGTCCTGGGCCTCTTGCTTTGATACTTTGGTCCAGTACAGGATGCCAAGCAGTCTGGAAATCGGTTCCTCTCCCTCTTTTCTTCTGCCCGCAATTCTGCTATTCTGAAAGAACAGGCTTTTTGTATCTTCTGTATAATTTCTGTTTTTATCTTTCTCTTTCAGCATAGGATTCCCACCTTCTGATATACTTGACTCTGCCTTCCTTTTAGCATACAGGAGCTAAGAGAATTCAAATTTAATTTTTCTCTCTTAATACAGTAAATTATTCAGAATATAAAAGTTGCTTTAAATTATTATTTTAGAAGTCAAAAAGTGAACACTAACTCAGTCTCTATATATTCATACTTCAACAATCCTAAAACAGCAACCCTATTATCTCCATGTAGCCATCAATGGAGACAATTGCCTGAGTAGGCTGGAGAGGAGATTGTTTTAATGAAATACGCAAGAGAAGAAAATGCTATTTATGATTGTTACTTGAGAATGAAGTAAGTTATTTTCAACTTGCCAGAATTGATTTTCATGAGCACAAGTTCTCTCATTAGAGAAAAGAAATTAACCATTTATTTGTTAACCTTTATTTAAGATTATATTCTGTTCTTTTAAAAGGTATTAATATTATACCTTAATATTTATGTATTTTCTTCTCAACAAATTAAAATAGAAACTAAAATAAATCAAATAAATAATCTTGATTGAAATTTTAGATTGTCTACTTGAAATAAATAAAACAAAGGATGTGTCTATAAAAATGAACACTAATGGATAAGAAAAATAATAAGTCAAAAGACAATGATTGACTATAAAGAGGAAAGGATATTAACTTAAAAATATTACTGGGACAAATATATCACTGTATATTGCCAATAAACAATAACATACTTTATTCCTAATAATCAAATAAATTCACCAAAACTTATTTTTTGAGCTCATACCTATGAATCGAATGTAATGACCTCCTTTATATAAAATGGCTTTAATTTATACATTCATTATTAGCACCAAGATATTTTGACTTTTCACTACCACTGCCCTAACTCTGTAATTTTTTTCCCTGATGAGTAAATTAAATCTTGTAAAAATAAATTAGGAAAGCTAATGGCAGGCTAGCAAGCTTTTGTGTTTAAAATTTTTTTAAATAGCTCCCTTTAATCTATTTCAATAATCTGAAATTAATATCAACACTAAAACTCATAATTGTTTCCTCATCATACATTTAGATGTAACTATATTTCAGAAAGATTCATTGTAATCATTTTAATGTTCTGTCTTCTCTTGAGATTTTGTTCTCCCTTATTTACTTGAATAATTTTCTATGTTTCTAATGATTAAAGAAACCCTAGTATCTGAATAGACTGAACTTGTCTGCTTTGTTCTTCTCCAAAGAATGGTATGTAATTCTTAGCCCACAGTCAGTTTTCCCTTAACAGTCTGTAGATGGTGTCCAAATGTCTTCTAGTTTCCAGTGTTCAAAGCGAAAAGGCAAATATTTTTTTCTAGATAAATAAGCTGGTGTTTTTATATAAAATTGTATTAGATTTTATATTTCTTATTTTGATTCATAAACGTCACTGTAATTCATCCGGGCATATGCCCTTTCTATGTAAAATGCCAGGAACGTAGAGATTTATTTCAATTAAAAGACATTTTCTCCTTTTAAGTATTAAGATTTACTAGTTCAACATCTGTTTGTTTTATTATTCTAAAATTCCTATTTGCACAGTAGGTCTTTGGAACTTTCCTTTAAATGCAGCTCTTTTCAATTTTGTATTGTTTTTTCATATTCTTCTTTGTTCTGAGATATTTTATCTATTTTATATCCGTAGCCTTAATTCATTCCTAAGAAATGACCTTTTTTTTTCATTGCTTATATGCAGTTTTAAATATGATCTATCATTTTTAGTTTCATAAAGTCATTTTAGCTTGAAATAGTATTCTCTCATATTTTAAGTGTTCTCTAACTATATGAAGGATTTTGTTTGTCAGTTTCACAATCTGAGAGTGGCATTATCCTGGCCACTTTATCAAAGAAGCACTCCATCTCTCCCTGTGTCTTGCTGTAAGTTATTTCTATTCATTAGTTCTATTAATAGTACACACACGTACACACACACACACACATATACACATATGTATATGTGCATTTCTTATCATTTAAATATTTATTGGTTTGATTTTTCCCCTTTACCTAACAAAATATAAGCTACTAACAGCAGGAAGTGCTTCAGTCATGTTTGCAAACAGTACCTCTTGTCATTCAGGAAATGAATAATAAGGTCCTTGAGAACTTCTAATTGCTTTTGAAATTAGAATTATTTTACTCCTTTTTCATTTCTCCAAAACAGTGCAGGCAGAGCAAATTTTACTCATATACAAAAGGTAAGTTGTTGTTTTTTTTTTTTATTAAGGCATCATTGATATACACTCTTAGGAAGGTTTTCACAAGAAAAACAATGTGGTTACTACATTTTATTTCACTGAAAAAAAGAAAGTTTCTCTCTGGTGTAAGGGTTCCATGAGCTCGCCCCTCCAAAACACTCATCAAGCCAATAAGCAGCGCAATCCTCAGCACACCATCAAAGGGATTCGGCGAGCCACCAGAATCCTTGTGCCGCCTGGTCCATCTGCGTGTTTCCCGCACCCACCTCCCGCTGCCTGGCTTCTCAGGCTGCAAAGAGCACTCCTGTGCTCACCTCTAGAGAACTCATGGACACGCTGAAATGCCATCTTAACTAAAATAGAATGCTTCATTTATTTATTGAGTCTTTTTTAAAAAGATAACTATATATTATGTTAGAGTTCTTTTTAAAAACATTTGAAGGTATTTTATATACTCATGTTATCACTTTTAATTCAAAGAAATATTGCCAATGGTCAATCATTTCAATGTTATTTTAATAAAAATTTAATTATTACTCCAGAAAAGTTTTTAAGAAATTCAATGCAGTATCCTTATTATATAAATGAAAAAAAAACAAGGCTGGAAGAGGTTGAAAGCATTGTTAGTTCATGGCATATGTGAAATTATAGAACAGAACATCTTTTGTCCAACTCTGTACTCTGCTCAATACATCAAGCTGAATCATAATAAAAATAATTTTACTGGAGATACACTAACAATATGTGGAGGTACTGTGTGCCGTAGAATTTAAAGTCAGTACTTCAAGAGTATAATTAAATATATGGGTAATTTATTGCATGGAGAAAATTTTTGATGCTTTTGGGTTTGAAAGTTTCTTATATTAAAATCTTACCGAAGAAATGATAGCAATTATTTCAGAAAACATTGTGAAAAGTAGCACTGCAACCTCTTTGTCATTTATAATTTCCAGATATTTCCAAACATATAACTTGGCTCATCCTATTTTGTCACAACCGAGCTAAGCTATACATATTTCATCCTTTTAATCTCTCATTTTAATCCTAACTTCATAGCTCCTTAATCACATTTCTGAGTTTTCTTCAAAGCCCTTTCCATTTGTCAGCATCTTTATGACACTGAAGTGTCTCAAACCGAATACCTTATTACAGGTGTTTGACCTTATCAGCTTTTTTGTTTATTGCTTATTTTTCACCCATCACAGAAATATAATGGAAACCTGATATGACAGGGCACTTTGAGTGTATGGGATGATACTGCTGTATTTAAATGGAGAGCTTCTATCTCCCCATGAAATATGTAATTATAGCACATCTTTAAAATCATCATGGATACCATGACACAAATCTGACATTTAATTTGATGTTTAGATGTTTTATTTGAGATCACATAGGCTAGGTACTTTCAGCTAAGCATGTCCGACTCAACCAGTTTCAGTCCTGCCAAGGCTACTCAGCTTCCAGACAAAAAGTGTAACAATCTACTCTTTTGCATTGAAAATGATTGGTTCTTGAAAAGCGGGAGGTTTTGTGCAAAGAGTGGCTATTAGGGCTGCAAACAAAGTTTAAAAATCTTTGGAACTGAATCAGTGCTTGCTAACCACCTGAGTGTTTGAAAAGGAAGAAGGAAGAGGAAAGGCTTTGTGCCTCTTTGCAGAGTCTGCATCTGAGGGCTGCCCGAAGGCCGTTTGGATGGTTTTGCACTCCACGCTTCCAGCACCCCCATGAAAAAGAGAGAAAAGGAAGCAAGGTAGCTTTTCTTTCTCTTTTCTGAAGGAAAGGAAGAGGGGTGTCCACATATAATAGGAAGTCACCGAAGATACTGGGATGATTCAGGAAGCAGAAGCTTATCGACTGCTTTTTCTATAAGTTGTGAAACAAGCAGATTGTGGCACACTTGAGAAGAGGGTGCCTGAAAACTCCTGGTGAGCATGTAAAAGGACTCAAAGATTGATAACCAGTGGCAAATGTGGGGGAAGAGGGTTGTTAGCAAGCCTTCCCAGAAATGGCCTGCCTGCAGTGGGAGAGGTGCACACATACCAGGGAGGGTGTCTGTGATGGCAGGGAGGTCCGCATCTCCCTGGGTGTTTTCTACTACTTAGGAGTGAAAGAGAAGCCTGGATTCCTTGTCCCACTGGAAGTGGGCTGCAGAGCACCTTCCTCTCCTGCTTCATGTAACAGCCTGTTTCAGTTGAGTGACCTTAGTGAGGTCAAGACCAGCTTTCTCCTCAGGCGCTTCCTGTAGAGAATACTCATCCACCTTGAGGATAATTCATTCTAGTCATTACAGTGCTTCTGGGAAGGTGGTCCTGCAAATACACCTTACTCCCTAGGGTAGCCTGAGATCAGTGGTCATGCTGAGCACAGGGCAGTGTCATCAGCTCACCAGTTTATAGACTCTAATCAGGTCCTGGGAACAGATCTGAAAGAAAGTAGATTTTCAAAAAAGGTTAAGTTCAAAACTAGAGGCCTTGGCACTGGCTGGCAGTGAGAAGTCTGAGTTTAGTGTCTTTGTAGTTTGGGTTACATAACAGAATAACATACACTGGGTGGGTTAAAGATCTCTCCCTTCTCAGAGGTCTAGATTTTGGTTTCTCTTAATTAGTTTACTCTAAAAGGAGCCAATAATCTTTAGAAAGATGTTTGACTCCAGGTTTGGGACAAAGAACACATGAGATGATCCTGGATCTTTTAAATTAAAACAATTAATTTTTGCCAGAAAGTAAGGATGAAATAAAAGAGTGATTTGGGATATGTCAAAAAGACATAGAAGTCAGCTTGAAGAAGCTTTTATTGGAAAAATCTGGAATAATTTGACCAATAAAAATTGATAGTGGTCAATGATAATACATTGAATAAAATAAGAAACATAAGTCCATATTGATAGAAATAAGTGAACACATTTTGAAATTTTGTTTGATACAGGATGTTTACATAGTTTCAAAGCATCCCAACATCAAAATCTAATAAGTTACAAAAGAAAATAGAGTGATATTGTGACAGAGAACTCTAGTAGGCAGTGCCCTCATCAAGTGATTAGAGTGAACCTTATCTGTAATAGGGCAAACAAAATTCTGTGCTTCCTGCTAGGAGGCCATGAGGAGACCACAGCAGTTCTTCTGTAACACACTTATCAAATGTGCGTTGATGAGGAAACATCATACAAAGCCAACTTAATGGGCATTCTACAAAATAATTGGCCTATAGTTTTCAACATTGGCAAGTTCATGAAAACTTTCAGATTTAAGTACCATAAAGAGATAGGACAAATATAACAGATAATTCTAAACTAAGTATTTTGGCTCTTAACAGGGTATTGTTAGCACAACTTTTGAATCCTAGAAATATTCTGAGAATTAGATGACAAGTTCCTGATTTGGTGTTTGAACTGTGGTAATATATGAGAATGTCCCTCTTTTTAGGAAATACACATCAAGTATTTGGGAGTGTGATAATATAAATCGAGTCCTTGGAATAAATCCTTTTAGCTGTCTATTTTGAGAAACTGGACTTCATGCTTATGAGGACTAGCAAGTCCAGTTTCTGCGGGTCAGGCTGGAAACAGGCTGGAAACTGTCAAGCAGGAGCTGATGCTGCAGTGTGAAGGTGGAATTTCTTCTTCAGGGTAACCTTGGTTTTGTTGTCAGGCCTTCCACTGATTAGATGAGACCTACTCAGATGAAAGAAGATAACCTCCCTTAGGTAAAGGCAACTGATTGTCCATGTTAACCACATCCACAGATTACCTTCATAACAATACCTAGACTAGTCTTTAGTAAAATAACTGGGTACTGTAGTCTAGCTAAGTTGACACACAAAACTAACCATCACTGTCTCCCCCTTGTCAATTTGGCAGCCATGCACTCCTCCTGAAGTCATACTTAATCCCCAAATAAAGACAATAACAAAGTTATGCTTGACTAATGTGACACAAAAATGCTGATACAACTGAAAACATGCTCAGACTTTTTCCAAGAGAGGATTCAAATTCCTGGGTGTCTCCTTGGAAACCTGCAATTTAAATACTGTGGTTCAACTTAAATTTATTAATACATCTTATGTTAGATTATAAAGGGTTAAAACAGGGAAGAAAAGAAATGGATGCTATGTGTACAGATATGTTCATAATGAATACATTCATATTCATAAGGAAGAAGTCCTCTTGCAAGTACAGTCTTCATTCTGCAACTGGTTACATAGCCATAGCTTGTGTTTGCAAGTATCTTCATTTAAACCCATTCCATGTGCTCTTTGTCTTCAGCATAACAGAGTAACCAAAAGTTTTATTCCTTAAATATATGCGTTACTTAGATAGTTCTGCCTGAGTTTAGTTGCTGTAATTTTTTATTAACTTACTAGAAGTTTATTGTCAGTGTTAGTCTTTGAAGTGGGATCACTTACTTCACCTTGGTAAAATTTTTGCCAGGGTAAATTAAAATATACCACCAAGAAATTTCATGGTATGCAATACATGTACCTGAAATATATCTTCAAAATATGTATTGATAAAAGTATGCTTATATGATATGTTACTGTTCATAGCAATGAATATGTTGCTAAAACCTAAACATACTAGAAAATAGTTCAAAGCAAACTTGAATGTCCATCAAAAGGGAAAATATGAAATGCATTTTGTTACAATGCAAAGAAAACTTGAATGGCTTGTTATTGCACAACATATCTTAGATTACTATCCATGCTCACCTCTTTTCAGCCTCTCATGCACTCCACATATGCATATATATGCATATACATAAGCATATATATATATATATATATGCTTCTACTGTACTAAAGTAATAGGTACTACTCCTTCACTATACCATCATCATTTTAGAGTCTATGATACTGCCCCCAGCTCACTAAACCATTTTCATTATGCTCATTTTGTTTCCTTGTGAACTATTTATTTTTAAAATTGTATTGCATGCTTATCCATTGTGAAATCTCCCATGTATCAAAATGACAGATATGTACCCTTTTTTTTCCCTTTGCAATAACTCTGTTATAGAATATTTCACATTTTATTTTAGGACAGTCAGCATTTATCTCCAGTATATTTTGTGTTTCTTTTGGACACCAATATTTTATGTTTTAAAGTATTTACTTCTAGCAAAGCACCAAAAACATAGGAACTGTCTATTCACTTATAAAATAAATGAATGTTTATAGACATGTTCCAAATAATATAAGATTGAGCCATGCATGTCTTTGTCATTTTTAAATTTTAATAAGTGCATTTTAAATGTGCACAAAAGGATACTATAATATTAGTGAAACATATTTGATAAACCAAGAATCATCAATTTTTCATGACAGTTGCATAACCATTTTGGGTCTGTAGGTTTTGCTTAAATCAGGATTATGCAATTAAATGATAAATAATATGTGATTGAACTTGACAAAATTTTAGTCTGGAGATACAAATCATTAGAAGCTGGGTTCATGCAAATCATCATTTAAAAACCTATATGAATAGCAAGCATATGTATCACTTTACAGTATCTCTATGACATAAAATGCTTTGAGTTGACATTTATTGAGCCATTTTTTGGTATTAAACAGATAACACATTAAAACTTTTATTTTATCAATATTATGGCTTCAGGGTAAAATTATTTGATTATAATATTGCTTTGTTGCCTTACAAATTTCAAGGATTTAGAATTAAACCAGCACAATTTTAAAATCACTGCCAACATCACTCTTGGAGCTGTTTTATTATATGCTAAGTTTCAGAAATGTATCAAGCCGTTTATATTAACTGTATCTAATTTTATAATACACTTACATGGTTATTATTTTGCTAATTTTTTTTAGATGAACCAATTGATTATCACAGAACTTAATTTGTTTCCTGAACTTCAAATTATCTACCGCTGCAACCAGATAAAGAATGCATGCCTGTTAAACTGTAGTGAGGCCTATTTCCTGGAAACCATGTCTTGTTTTTATTTTATTTACTCATAAGATGTATTTATGCACATCAAAAATGTACATAAGATAGTTCTCTTATAAACATGTGATAATTACAGTATCATAAGGTTTTAGAAATGAAAGAGGCCCACTATGAATTACTATTTTAAAGAAATTGAGGTGCAGAGAGGTTTGCCAAGTTAGGTGGTGGAGGACTAAAAATTCTTACCTTACTTGCAAATTTATATGCCGCAAACAGATTATGTTTGAACATACTTAGGGTTGATTATGTTAACCCATAACCCGTACGCCTGTATAATCCCGGAAAGTGGCGTTGTGCTGGTTACTGACCCATTTGCCTCTCAGCTGAGAGACCTCCATGTATGCTCTGCTCTGTGATGCTGGGACTGGGATCTCAGTACGTATTTTCAGACTACTTTGCCATTCGTGTCCTGGGGTTCTGTCCATGCAAAGCATTAGCAGGCCGTTGGAAGGCAAGAAGAGGCAAGGGACCTTACTCCTTCCTGCTTCTACATCCCGCACATTTCTCCAGCCTCCAGGTGTGCTGAGTATGCATTCGTTTATTTTGCTTTTCAAGCCTGAGCTGTGCTGAGCCCTCTCAGAGAAATCCCGGCATGAGCCAGCTCTGCCTGTTCAGTGGTCTGAATCCAGGACCGTGGTCAAGGGGACCCTTTCTGCAAGCTTCTAGTTTTGGTAACCTTGCTTCTTCCCTTCAGCTGTGAACATTATGGACGGTAGCTGCTGCTTCAGTGGTCTTACTTTCGGCTTTCCAGAAAAGTGTTATCAATTCTGTTTTCCAGTAATTAAAAGGCAAACTACACCCAGACTTCATACCGATACAGTACTTTGACCAGAAATATCTTAAAATCTGCAACCTAGTGGTTGTTTGTCATCAAGACGTTTTTGTAAATGATGATTTACATAGATACAGATACATTGAGCAGTGTTTTTTAAAGAGATTTTTAGGTTTTTCACCATCAAAACAAGGTAAATAAAGTACCCTGTCATATATTCACACTTGTATAGCTCTCACGAAGCCATTAGTCATAGTATTTTAAACATTTCTGTCACCTGTCTAGCAGTGCTGACATCCTGGGCAGAAGCTAACCTCGTCAGCGTCCTGGGCTCCCACGGCCGCTCCGGTTTTGCTCTCCCGTTGGAATGCCCTTTCTCTTGTACTCCTTGACCCTCCTCAAACTCGGACAAGTTAGCCTGAGGCCTGAACATGAGGCTTCACCTTTGATATTCTGTTGTCCAAGACTGCAAAGACATTTTGTTATCCTTTCTGGCAAAAACGTCCATTTTTCTTTTGATTGTATAAATTCCAGAATTTATTGTAATTTCTATAAATATAGTGTACATTAATAATAGAGACAGACCCATTTACTCATATATTTTAATCCTTAAAATCACTTAAAGTATTTCATGTACTAACAGAATTTTACTGAATAAACCAAATACAATGATTATAAAATCTGTCTTTAAGAAATATTGTAGAAACCAATATGGCCAGTATTTTATATTTCTAATGATAACCACATCCAAAATGCAATATCATCTTCTGTAAATATGGGAATAAAAATTAATCAACAAATTAAGACCAAGTTAAAAGTAAATAATAATTTCAACTTTTTAAAGCTGAATTCTTAATTCAGTTTATTCATCTCTGTGTATAAGTATGCCAGAAAGTTGAAAAGCAATCATTAAATACATTAGTAAATAAAAATCTAGGACTTTCTTTTAGCATTGAATAAATTTAGTTGATAATTTTATAACCATAAAACTGCTCTGTGACTGTCACAAGAAAATGTTATAAAAATTAACACAAAATAATATGTAACTTTTATTTTTTTATTAGTTAATATTGATTTTAACTTCCTGTTTATAGGAATCATAATTTCAGCTAAAGTCCTTGGCATACAATTTTTGGATTTTTGGATTTTCTTTCCATCCAGATGGGTTGCATCTAGCACCACCCACATCTAATGTATTACAATGGTATTTTTAAATTGGTTAGAATAAGCAATATTTAGAATATTTTTTTATCTTAGATAGAAGCTAAATTTTTCCATAAGGATTTGAACTTCAGAAATATATTTAAGTTGCTGTTTTTTTTCTCCTTTTCTCTATATATAGTTTCCCCTCCAAAACTTTTCTTAGGAAATATTGTTAAGCTTCTAATATTATGCTTGTTTATGCAACAGATACTAATATTAACTTACCATATATAGTCTGGGCACTGATGTTACAGTGATAAATAAAGAGAAGGTACTCCCACATGTAGCTTAGAGAATGTGGGGAGATAGATGTTAAGCAAATGAATATGCAGTTAAATATGTTATTTTAATTTTGACAAGTACTAAAAAGTTCATATGTATAAAGTCCTGATGCAGAACATTTCCTTGCTTTTTTCTGTGTCACGTTAGATAACAAGAACAGTGCTTAACACAACACGGATAGTCAATAAATATTGTTTTTAGGAAGTGATTGAAAAAGACAAGATGCTATTTGATTTCAAAAGAAACTGAGTCTCTTCTATTACAGAACACACTGTCCTACTAGGGCAACAAGACAGTTAATGTAAAATTGAAGGGAAGTTAGGAGATAACTTAAAACCATAGCAAAATGTGAGCATAAGACATTTTCTAAGAAACAGTTCCACATAAATTAGTCTGAAAGTAGTTCCTCTAGCATTTAAATGAAGGTCTCTATTCAAGTTGAAGGGCTGAGAAGCAGCTTGATCCAAAAAGTGGATTTATTTAAATTGGAACACAATGGAAAAGAAGAATTTGTATGGGTGGAAAGGACATTACTGTCTCCAATGTAGAATGGTGAATCACTACGAGGAAAAGGAAAGATGAATGAGCAAATAGGATTAAACAAGGGAGAGGTAGTAAAAGATAATTTTCCATTTTGTTTCTCCTGCTTGTAGCAGGATTTCCTAAAAGTATAAAGTATCCATAGAAAAAGGAAATTAATCATTTCACATATAATCAACACATTTCTTATCAAGATGTGGTGTTATGGGTTCAGTATTTGTGCCACATCCCCCCAAAATTTTGTATGCTGAAATCCTAACCCCCAATGTGATGGTGTTAGGAAGCGGGCCTTTGGGAAGTAATTAGGTCATGAGGGTGGAGCTCTCATGAATGGGATTAGTGCCCTTATAAAAGAGACTCCAAAGATCTCCCTTGTTTTTTCCCACTATGTGAGGACACAGTGACAGTGGACTAAGACATATGGGAAGCAAATATCCTCCATTAAAAGAAGCTCTTAAGCATTAAAAGTGCAGCTAATATAAAGTGAAGATAATGTACTCCAGAAGAATCATGCCTTTTCACTGTTTATATGAGGTGGTAGCAAACAGCAAAATAACTAGACTTATGAAAATTAAATTTTTGAATGCCCTATACTTTAAAGTCTCCAGGGAGAAAGAAAACTGAAAAACATTTAAAATAGTCTATCAACTTTAATGCAAAACTAGTTGGGATAAAGATGGAAGACATAGAAGAGGTTAAGTAGAGAATAGACAACGAGGAAAATGGCAGATGCCCAAACTAGAGTTAATGTACAGAACAGTTATAGACTGTTTTTATGTGTTGATAATGTAAGAATTACACTATTATTATATTCAGCTATGTAATCTATTTATGTCAAACTGTTTCTTAATTGTACATTCTTATTTCATGATGTATTTTCGACCTCAACAAAAAGCGGTAATACAAAGTGCCAAATTAAATAAAAAAATACATAGACTTCTAAAAAGAAAATATACTTAAGCAGGGGGACCAAATAACACTTCCTAAAAAAGTTCTTAGTTACTCCATGTATACAGCAGCATTTATGGTGTAATCCTTAAAGAGAAAGATTATGTATTACAGACACCACATTTTGGTGTAGAGACTACAACTTTCGGGATGTTATCCTAGAAACATGTCTAATTTTGGGGGGCCGTAATATCCTCAAATTAGGCATCTTTCAAATTAATAACTCATACTTGAGCATCATGTTTCAGTAATATGTTGTGTCCTGGCACACGTTGTGTGCTAATATTGAAGTGGGTCATTGGTGAAAAAAAAGCAAACTTGAAGGGTAAACAGTAAATAGTGTTGGGGAAACACCAACAACATTAGATTTGGGGTTTGAACTCACCTTTATACAAGGAAAAAATTTTTGAATTCTTTTGGAAAAAGAAATATTTTTATCATTCTAGGCCACTGCTTCTTAGAGTCAAAGTTGACTTTTGACACATGCTCTTCAACCTTTGAGAAAAAGTTAAATGAGTAAACAAATAAATAGAACAGTAAGGCTAATCTCATTTCTAGGCCAACTTGACACCCAAATGTTCTTCCTGTCAGATGCTTGTCAGTCTTTCTAACCTAGCATTGGTCATTCAAGTCTAGGTCATGGGGCAGCATGTTTTCAAATTTTTAACTTTCCTCTGTTTTTGTAGTATAGTTTTTCATTTTTGAGTTACTAATAAAGCTCAGGGACAAAATGAACTTAAATATACATTACTGTGATATTTAAACTTCCAAAGTTTTTAAAGCACTGGTCATTACAGGCTATCTTACAAACATGTTATCTGCCTGTTGTTAAACTAATTTCTTAAAGAAGTACACATAAAATCATAAACAGAAAAAGAAGGAATATTTTCAGATTTTTTCAATAATTAATTTTTTTCCTGAGATTTTGCTGTATGAAAATGTTGCTTGTGTTTAAGTATTTGCAGATTTGAATTATATATTATTCATCTTGGCCTTAAGGGGAAGCTACTCCATTAAAATCAAAGTGAGGCCCATAAAATCTAATTAGAAAATAATTACCAAGAATACAAAGAAATAAATATTTCAGGGCTTGAAAAATGCTATTTCTATATAAATATTCCATTTGGTTATAACTGTTTATTGGGAGATTCAATATTTAATGTGGATTTACCACATCTAATAAAATTCTGGGGTCAATTTTTTCTTGCAGCTATAGCCAACTCTGGTTGTGTTCACTTGGGAGGGTGACCCTCATTTGTATTTCCATGGGAGAAACAGAGCAAAGTCCATCAGAGAAAATTTCTTTCAGTTATTCTTTGTAAAGACTTGTCCATTTTGATAACAGGCTGGGGAAACTTTAATTTTAACAAGTTAAATTCATCTCCATTTCAAAGGAGAATTTTTTTGACTTATAAGGTTATCATTATGAAAAAATATTATACAAACCAGGGATATAGAGAAAAAGAATAACGTTAATTCTTAACAATAAACATCTAAAGCAGCTATATTTAGGCATATCAGCAAATTCATAAATGTGGCAATTTTCTAAGGACTAGCTTATATTCAGCCTTAAGCCAACAAGGGAAAAACAATTTTGAGAGGATTCATATTTTTTAAATGTAAAAATGTATGAATTGCTCATAATTTAGACTTTGTGATCACCTTGCAAAATATAATGGTAAACATAAACATTGTTTTTGTAGAGAAAAATGTACTTTACACAGCCTTTCCTTATTGCCTGTGCATGGAGGTTTGGGGAGGTGAAAGAGTTTCTCCCCCTCTTCTCTTATTAGGCCACTAATCCCATCATGAGATTCCCAACCTCATGGCCAAATTTAACCCAATTACCTCCCGAAGATCCCATCTTGATAGCATCACACTGGAGGGTAGGGCTTCAACATATGAATTTGTGGGGACACAAACATTCAATTCATAACAAGACCTCAAAAGACTGGGGGGGAAGGAAATGTGGCAACTGTTACATATTCTAAAATGAGATACTAGGTATCCTTTAGGAATTAAGAAAGAATTAGTCAAACTTTTTATTTATTTTTTCTTAAGTATTATTTTCATAATTCCTTCTATTCTCAGCCTACCTCCTTGTGGAGGGTGTAAAAGATTGAGTTGAAAAGAACACACATTGGGAAGGGAAAATGAGACGTTCCCCGGCATTTTCCTCTCCACCCCTGTGCTGGCGCAGATAAGGCACCTTTAATCATGCTAACAAATCCTCCTGGTTTGGGAACAGTAAGTGTGCATTTCCGGTAGGAATAGTCTGGCTGAGGTGGCAAAACAAGAAGAGACAAAAGACTTCTTTGAGAGCCAGCTACACTTATGTAATTTTGGATCATTTCTCCTGTACCAGATGTGTGCCATGTGAAGGAGTCAGGCTGATGCCATTTAAAATGCTGTTTCAAAGGACTGTCTGGAGAAGTCACATAATGTCAACAACAGGGGTGGACCCCTGGCTGTCTAGGGACTGAGAAAACCATAAGCAGGCAGCCTGAGAAAATTCATTGCCTTGCCCAAGAAAATGGATTTCCAATATTCCCTAAGCAGTCATGTTTTAAGTTAAGAAACTTAAAATGAACTCTTCTAGAGAGTTATCTTTGGCCAGATTCCAAGCCCCAAGGGAGCTAAAATCAAATCATTATTCAACCACGTGAAGAAAAATGTTTCTGCCCTTTAAAGTTCCTTTCTAACTGCCTCTCTCACTGTTTCCCTGGGGAAGTCATACTCCATGTTTAATAAGCAAGGGAGAAAAGTAAAAATGCAAGGTAGGGAGAGAGGGAAAGTCGCTAAGCATCCTTTTCCCCCCTAGATGTCCAGCCCAAAGTTGGCCCAAGTCAGTGAACTGGAGAGTTTTTACTTTAAATAGGGTTTAGCTTCACTATCACACAGATAATTTAATTACTGATCACGTAAATGTTTTTTAAGACTGAAAGTGAATGAGAAATTTTTGCTGTGGCTGTTGTGTTAAGTAACCACAAAAGTGATGAAAAATTCCTTGAATTCTACTCAAAAGAAGGGAAAGAGTTATCCTCTCAGAATGGGTTTGACCAAGAGGTATGACACACACAAAAATAATGCTTTCTCTTGTATCCAGTAGAGTCTCCCACTCTGTCTAAATCTTGAGTCAGCATAAAGATCATCGCACAGTACTTTTGATACACGAAGACCTAAATATTGTATAATTGTAATACATCTAAGCAATAAACAGTGGTATCTGGGACTCAGAAAGTAATTTGAGTGAAATAACATTACCTCAAAGTTGGTGCCATTCTCTTTCTCCTGAGAGCTTAGACCTAATTACTGAACTTGACTGAAGACTTTCCACAAGTTTAGCAATTTTTATAAGTCCACATGTATTAATTACTTCAATCTTTCCAACAATAAGTGTCTGTAAGGAAACTGGGACAAAGGAAATTAAGTGGCCTGACAAAATGTGAGGTGACAAGCATCAGAGCCAGAATTTGAGCAAATGGACATGTAGATTTACAACTTTGTCTTAAATGCTGTGCTTTACTGTTTAATTCATGATATCAGATAGTCTGGATTGGTTGAGCAACTAATCCCTAAGGACTAGATTGTAATATCCCTCGATGGAAATTCACTCTTGAAACTACAGATTCCTTAAATTCAGAATGAAATTTGAATTCATTTGAATCATGTTAGGAAAATTCCTTAACACACTCACTGGCAATTCCTGACAGTGATATTTCAGTTCTAGATCATAATTAGAGAAATACTGTATGTTAAAATTCTCAGTGCCCTCACAATTTTGCTTGTCTGATATGACATAGCTGGAAATATTTTGTTAAATTCTCTATTGTTTTCTGTCAATTTCCATATACTTTGAAAAGTTATATAATTTTCCAGCTGGCAAGCTATTCATTATTTATAAATATTCAAGTCTCATTGTGCATTGTCCCTTTTCTTCTACAAAGTGAGCCTCCATTCCACAAAATGCATTTCTGCTTGAACTCTGGACTGGCTGACATTTTTAACACTTGATTATGTTTGTATTTGCCTGATATTTTGTCGTCATCTTTAAAAAGTTGTTTATTTAGGAAATACTGCCTACATATCTGCGACAGACTAAGGGCTTACCAAAGATGTGCATATCCTAATCCCTGGTGTTACACCTGTGACTATGTTACCATCACATGGAAAAAAGAAATTAAAGCTGCAGATGTAATTAAATTTGCTTATCAGCAAACCTTAAAGTAGGAAGACTATTCTGGACCATAAGGGGGTTCCAGTGTAATCACATGAGCCCTTCATATAGTGGAAGAGGGAGTCAGAGAGTGTGTCCGAGAGATTCAATGCAGGAGAAACGGGGAGGAGAAATCGATGCCTGAGAGGGACTCAACCCACCTTAGCAGGTTTTGAAGATGCAAGAAGGGAGAGAGAGACAGAATACAGGGAGTGACCCGGGCTGGGAATGACCTGTGGTTTACAGCCTACAGGGAATTCAGTTCCACAACCAAAAGGCATTTGGTTCTTTTAACAACCTGAATGCACAAGCCAATGGATTCTCTCCTAAAGCTTCCAGAGAGAAACACAACCTTACCCACACTGTGATTTCAGCCCACTGAGACCCATGTTGGACTTGACCTATAAGACCTGTAAAATAATCATGTTCTTTATAAGCCACTAAATTTGTTGTAATTTGTTGCGGTAGGAATATAAAACTAATACAACATCAAAATTTATTATATGCAATAGGATATTAAAATGGTACCAATTTGCCTCAATTTTTATTACAGCATGAATATAATCAGATGTTAATTATGAAGTGAATGTGAAAATCATCCTCATATTCATAATTTGTAATTAAAACTGATGGAAACTAATTCTTGATTCTTGGAATTCTCAGAAAGATCAAGACCATCAAAAGGAAGACAGAGGGTAGAAAATTAAATTCTGGAGCATTTCTTTGGAGAAAGCCCTGCTGTGCACATACTTCCTGCTCCAAGGTGGGAGAGCCATGCTTAAAGTAGAGGCCCTTCAGAATACTTAGTACATTATCTCTGCACCTGGGGACACCAGGCTGATTTGGAACTTATGCTAGGAAATGGATTCGATGACAGAAGAATTGGCAAGCACTTCAGTAGGAAAATAGTTACATGAAGAGAAAAAGAGAGAGATTGGAAGTACTCAGCCCCTTTCCAATAGATCTGAGATAAATGAATTCCAAAAACAGATATGGAATTTGGGGAAGTGTTTTCTTAGGGTTATTTTTAAAGGAACCTTATCCTAGAGGAGTTGTGTGAGAGGGTGACTCCAAAACTGTATCTTACGGAGTAGACACCAAAAGCTGAAGGAATATTACAAAGAAAACTATGATTTTCTCATGTGATGGCACCTCAGTGTCAAGCCTCCAGGAATCAGAGTCCTCCCAAAAGAATAAAAGGAGAACATGTAGAAGTTTTCCCCACTCAAGAGAGTGGCATGTTATACTGTCTTTGAGATCTAGAAACAATGAAGCCACCCATCCAGGTAAGAAGCAGCCAGTACCTTAAAGGAAATCTCTTTCGTCCCACTCTTGGGGGAAACAAAATATCAAGTCACAAATTGGGGTTGAGTTAAACTGAAAGAGAAGGTCAAACAGACCACAAACCTTTTGCAAATAAGACATGTCTGCCACTTACGGAACTTAGCAGAAGACAGCTACTTGGAAGTTTGGAGCGTGCAAATTTTAATGCTGATACTGAAACCATGTTGCAACCTAAAGTTTCTTTGATAGGATCTTGCCATGTTTCCAACCAGAAATTAATACAATAGAAGGAGAAATTTACTACAAATAAATGTAAAGAATGATAAGAAAAAATTGATTTGCATGTGATTAAATAAATAGTATATTCTGCAAACCAGATACAATTAAGTAAAAAGGAAAAAGAAAAAAGTACAAAATTGAACACCTCTTGGCGAGTACTCCTCCCCGAGGGCTTACATCTCTCATTCCGCAGGGCTAACTAGTACTATGGATTTTGGTTTAGCTTTTTCTACCGTTTTCTAACAGTGTCATGTATATGTGTAGTTCCTAAGAGTAGTTAAATTTTGCACGTTTTTAAAAGCCATTTTTTATAAGTTCTGTAACTTCATTTTCTTTACTCAATATTTTGTTTTTCAGAATCATCCATCTTGCTCCCTGAACTTGTAGTTCACTTATTTTTACAAATATTTAGTATTATATTGCTTAATTACACGGGAATACATTTAGTTATTCTGTTGTTACTAGAGGTGTGGGTGATTTCTTTTCCCTTTTTTCCCCATTACAAGCAGGACAGCCATGAATATTCAGATACATCTCTTGGCACGCATATGCTAAATTTTATTTAGGATGTTTGACATATGCTCTTTGTTTTCTTCATTTAAAATATTAACACATTTTGCATGAGGTTTATTTCTTCTAAGGAAAATGAGGTATTAGGCTTTATATTTTAACCAGTAATAATATTTTTAAAAGTTTAAATCTGGGAACACATTTCTTTTTTCTCACATTAGTCATTTTTTGTTTTCTTTGTCATTTATTCAATCCTAGAAATAATCTGTTTTCTGCCTTTTTTTCCTTATAGAGATCTACTTTCAGGCAGATAAATTGGTGTAGACTTTTTATATTTGGGTGGCCTACTTATATTTGGGTAAGACAATAATAAGAATATAAAATATTGATATTTTTATTTGATGGTTTAGAAAAGCAAGGATCACCATTTGCTGATAGTCACACAGCTGATCAGGGATAAATTTAGAAAAAATAGTCCTCTGTGTTGTTGTCACAGATAGTAAATTACTATTGAAAAACTAAAATGTTTGAAGGCCATTAATATTAAACATCTTTGGGTTCATTGCATTCATATTTTCCTACTTTGACATGCTGATATTTTTTTTTGGTATACAAAGTCTGACTTTATTTTTACTGAGAAAAACAATATAAAGGAATATATTTGAACACATAAACACACTGAGTGATGCACTTGTGTGCAGACACAATTGGAAAACGAAGAGGCTATACTGCGCACCTTTTTTCCCAGAAGGTAAAAATACAGACTTTTCACATTCTACTTTATAATTGTATACAGTGTTTTTGTATAGGGAAATAACCTGTACTGATGCCCTCTTGTTTTATCAATTCAAAAACCCTATTGTAAGAAAGACTTGGTCCACAGAAACCACACAGTATGATGGAATGTTTCTGATTTTATATCAGCCTCACTTGGAAGATTAAAACAGATTATAGGACCTGTTCCACAGAATGTCTATTTCACTGGATTCGGTTCTAAAATGAGAATGAGCATTTCTAATAAGCCCCCGGGTGTTGCTGATGGTGAAAGTCCAGGAATTAAACTTGAAAAACATGGTTCTTTGAAAAATAAGAGTGCCTGATTCCAGGCCCTAGTCCACCAAAGTGGAGCATCGCAGGGAATTCATACACATTTAATGAGAACATTATAGGCTGTAGTTGGCAATCAACGTAACTTTTCTCATTTATACCTAACTATAATACTAATGTGTATATATTTTATGTCTATTTTGTTATTGTTTTTTTTGACAGAAAGATATAAACTTTTATTTATTGATTTATTTATTTTGAGGACAATAAAGAAAAAGAATGTTTAATGTAAATTAAACATTTAAACAAACTTCAATTTTCATAAATTGGAGATCTGATTGAGATACATGGATACATCTGCATCAAGATTTATCATGTGTCCAATTCCTTTGAACTGTCAAAAGAATGAATTAGAATCAATGATTTGGAAAGATTTCCACAAAGTTTCTCACCCAAGGGATGAAGAAGAGAAAAAAAAGTGGAATGTATAGTGTGATGTAATTTTTCAAAAGTCAACATTGACTCTAAAAAAATCACTGTTTATATATAATTATATGCTTAGAGAAGAAATGTCAGAGGGTCTCCACAAGGTTGTCATATGGACTACCTGAAGGCAAAAAAAGAAATGATGCTGGGAATGTAGGAGGTAAAGAGGAGAGGATCCAGGCAGAGAGAAGGGAAAAATTTTTAAAACACACTAAAAAGAATTCATGTGATCATATATGTGATTAATGAAAAGTCTGTTTAAGCGACATGCTGATATTTTAACAAGCTCTTATTTTGCAAAATCAGTGAATATATTCAGTATTGTAATGTTATTAAATGAATATTGTAGTTTACAATCAACTGGGTCTTAGAATCACAGAAAATTTTATTTACACAAGAATGAACTATCAATAGAAAGTACAAATAGGTAAATTGTGATCCCTTATTGTAAGGTGATTCTAATTTATTTGGAAAGCATGTATTTGTATTTTATTTATTTATGATCTTTATATGTACTTATTTCATTTATACATAAACATGTATGTGCTTATTTCATATAAACATAAACACACATTTTTTATGTTTATATATGAAATGAAAAAAAGTGGAACCTAAACAAGAAAGCCATACGATATTAGAATTAATACTTTCAAGCTGTATTTGTAAAGCGAATCTTCTTTACTAGGAAAAAAATGTCCTGGTAACACATCAGACTTAGTACATCTAAAATTCAATCTAAATTGCTAAAGATCTATGTTGTATTCAGATAAAATAGCAGCCTATTTATCACTTAGTTTTTTCACATTAAGATTTGTAACAATCTATAAAGACAAATTGAGGAAGAAGTTATTTTTTAATAATTGAGGATTATTCCTATTCCTCCTCTAAAGAATGTGATGTAACACGCATTTTAATAGTACAGTAGTTGTCCCTTATCTGTTGTTTTGCCTTCCGCAGTTTGTCACCCACAGTCAACCACCACCTGGAAGCAGATGATTCTCCTAATGTTTGGTCTGATCAATAGGAGTCTAGCTCCATCATAATGTCTGCGTCATTCACCTCACTTCACCTCATCAGGTAAGCATTTTATCATCTGTGTCATCATCATCGTCAGAAGCAGGGTAAGTACAGTACAATAAGATATTTTGAGGAAGAGACCCACACATTCACATAACTTCTATTACAGTATATTATAATTATTCTACTTTATTATTAATTGTTGATTTATTACTCTGCCTGATTTGGAGATTAAACTTTACCATGCATATATAAGTATAGGAAAAACAGTATACATAAGATTCAGTATGATTCACAGTTTCAGGCATCCTCTGGAGGTCTTGGAATATATTCCTCATGGAAAAGCGGGGACTGCTGTGCCTGTTCAGAAATCTCATGAGACTGTGAAGCACTTAATGGCCAACTTGAGATACCCACATTGCTTTTATTTCCTTAAAAGAATTTCTATTTGCACGCAATTAGTATTCATAAAATTATCAATCATTTCATCATTCCAATGCTTGTAAACATTTATTATAAATAATCTCACTCCATTCAATCATTAAAAGTGGTTTGTTGTGAAAAGACATTACAGATATTTCATTGTATGTTTGCTGCCTAATATTACAGTGATGGTAACTTAATTTTTGTTGCTCAAAATATGCTAAGATCACTTTAATTGTTCCTTTATAAAAATCTTTTTAGAAAACAGGATCATGGGCTATTTAAACCTGTTTTTATTTTCAACTTAAATTACCATTAACTTTTTCTCTGAAATATTATTTCTAAGATAATATTTATTAAGAATTCAATAAGAATACATGTACATTCATTCATTCACCAAATATTTTAGCACCTTTCCTGTCTAACCACCAGAAAATGTGATTAAACATAAAATACAGGCAACACTCTGTTTAAAACTTGGATGATGTGCCAATATCAGTGCACTAAATCCTGATAATTTTACATTCAGTTGTATTTATCAGAATTATTCATACATTCAGCAAAATGAATGAGTGAATTTGAGCATGTGTTAAGTAGTGGGATCAAAGTGTGTATTATGAAACCTATTCATTTGTCTTCCATCCCTAATGAAACTAATGGATTATTCTATTTCCAGTATGGTTCTACTAATTAAAAGATGGTGCTAGAGCCAGAAAAGTACACATATCATTTGCAGAGAAATGGTTAACAGCAATTCTCAAATCCCTGTGACACAAAGCTACTGATTAGGAACGTAGAGAGACTATGTATTCTGCTGGGGAGAGTGATTTCAGCTGGGCAGATCTTCACCATACTTGAAGCCGTCTACACAGACACAGTAAAGAAGTAGAGGGCTTCCATCACGGTCTTTCAGAGACGTAGTTACTATCATCACCGCAGACTGGGATATGTTTTTCAAAACGATCGTAGTTTTTTTATGGTAATCTAGTAATCCATATTTAGATATTCTCATGTGAAACAATGGATTCAAAGGTGACAGGAATAGCCTTGAAAACATACATTTTTAAATTAAAAATCGTGAGTTTTTCTGATCAAATATTTTCCATTTAAGTGGAATGAACATATACATATAATTTTCAGAAAAATAGTTATGAACTTGGTATTATTTCTAGTATATGCAATGGAAAAATTGTGATTGTAGTGCATAATGAAAAACAACTCACAGTCTAAGTTTTATATCCACAATGGAATTCACATTTTTAAAATGTGAATTCCAATATTCAAAACCATTTTTATTTTTATGTTTATCTTTTCATTATTATACTTTAAAGATTTTGTTAACTTTCTAACTAGAGTATCACTTCTTTTAGAACAATTTTGTTTGAAAATATTATATTTTTAATATAGGTTTTTGATTCTTAGACTGTTGGCTTTTGTTCCATTAATATATAGCAAAGTAACATATAATATTTATATGACATTTATCATTGTCACAGCTTACTAAATTATAGAGTGCACTAATGAAATGAATCCATTAATCTGCATTTACATTTGTGGTATTTTTTACCTAATATCACCATTTTCTTTTCTTAAATCTCTAATGTATGAAAATTTTGGATATCTACTCCATAAATAAAAGTGCCTACATATCTGTTTGGGTGCTGCATTTTACCGAAACCTGTTTCAAAAATAGGTTTATTTCGAGGCAAATAAAAGATAAGCAGACTTCTAGGGCAAATATCTAGAAAAATTGTAACAGCCATAAACACAATTATTAACTAAATGTCTAAATAGTTCTAGTTAGTAAATCTAAGTTTGTAAAGTATTATAACTTCTACATGTTATGTATTTATCAAGTGAAATTGATAAGTAGTCATTATGAGCAATGTTGTTATGCTAGTTAATAATAGGTTTATGAATCCTATCTACTACTTGAAAGAACATATACAGAATTTGCTTATTCTCATAGGACTGCATCACTTCACAACTTCAGTGCACACTTCCACATCTTATTCTGTATGCAGGCAGTGACCAGAGCTGCAAGGCGCAAAGTGTGCATCTGTGCACAGTGGCCACGGTTGCTTCCATCCTCATGTCTTTGTTCAGAAGAATACCCTGGTTATGGGAGCAAATAGAAGCCAGACCACTCAATTTGTAAACCCCTGTTATTTTACTACTGGTTTGAGTTTCAACCATACATTTAATCTCTATGGCTCAGTTCATTCACTTGCAAAATGGGAATAAAATTAGTGTAATATTACACAGCATTCTTGTAAAAGTTAAAATAGATATATATATAAACTACCGGACTCAGTTCATAAGTAATCAAAAGTATATCTCAGTGTTGCTATTTGATTGATTAAACTCTTATTAGTTTAAGAGTCGTTCTTTAATAACAT
Source organism: Manis javanica (assembly GCF_040802235.1). NCBI lineage: Eukaryota > Metazoa > Chordata > Mammalia > Pholidota > Manidae > Manis > Manis javanica. The sequence continues at coordinate 18,085,155 of NC_133164.1, forward strand.
TAGCAAATAAACTTCATTGCAAAGTGAGTGACCAGGATTTTGAGAGTTATATGGATTTAAAACTACTTTAAAATACTAACTATTAGGTGCTTATAATTAGAAATGCGACTTTAGAAAGCTCAAACAAATATTGATGTGCAAGTCAAAGAAAAGCACATGGATTCATAAATGCTGTTTTTCTCTACTTAGATATTAAAAGATTATGTCTCCTTTGTTTGTCACAGAGAATATAAGAAGAGTTTTAAAAGGTCGTCCTGTCAGTCATGCCTTAATACTGTGAAGTGAGTCTAGAGTGCGGCAGACTAAACCCGTGGCTGAAGGGAAGATACGTACTCCCTGCAGCATCCCCAGCTCACTCCAGGGAAAATTCTGTTCTTTTTATCACAAAAGAAAACAGAATTGGAGGAAATAATTAATTGTCAGAGCCAGTAAGATTACCTGAAGCTATAATAGAGGAGAGATTAGCAAGTGGTAGATGGGAGTAGAGGGACAGATAAGAAAAACACTAGTAGCAATATGTTCTTTATGAAATATTGCAAGTAACCTATAAAGAGGCCATGAATATCTCTAAGCATGATGTAGTTTCACTGATGAAATTGAATTTTATATATCAAAATCCCTTTTGATCAATTATAGGTATAATCCAACTAGGTACAACAACAAGAATGGACATTTTAAGTTAGGAGTGAATTTCACTGGTCAAGCTATACAAGTTTACTTTGAACGAACTAAATTAGATTTCAATCTTTGATTTGTCCATTCAAGTAGCTCAACATATTTCTTCTTTTATCTTCATAATATCTTATCCAGACAATTAAATGTAAAACTACTTTCTGCACACTCATTGTCTTGGACACTAGAAATATACTGTTGAGAAAACATACCTTTTAATGAAGCTTACTTTCTACAGAAGGTGGTTGAAAGTAATTAAGATAAATACAGAAAATGTACAACATATTGTTGTAAAAGCCAAGGAGAAAAGTAACTCAGGGAAAGGGGACAAAATAGATGTTCTGGAGGTGATGCAGTAGCTTCAAATTTGGAACCTAAATTACTGGAAAATCAGGCTCACCATTTACAAATATGGTAAAGACTGTGGAATGAGCAGATGTCTGGAAAATATCAGGAGATCAGCTCTGGGTGCATTAAATTTTTGATGCTTGCTTGATATTCATTGGGATTCATAAGACTGTTGTTCAACGGAGAGCTTTAAGCTATTTGTGAATAATCTGTGTATGCATGCAGATGGTGTCTAAGATTGGGGAAATGATGAAAATCTACACCACCACCAAACAACTAAATATAGATAGAAGAAGACTCAGCTCAATGACTGAACAGAGTAGTGTTATGATGAAATACTTAGATGTGGGGAGTCCAGCAGAGCTCACTGCAGAATATTGGCTAGAGGTGGAAGGAAAACAAGTCCAGGGTGGCAAAGTGGTGAGGAAAGAATGAGTTCCAATGAGAAGAGAGCCTCACATGACAAGTGAAACATGACGATATGCATATACATCATGGGAAATATATGATATGTATATATAGGATGATATGTATGTGTGTGTATATGTATTGAATATGCATATATGCAAGCACATATATATGTGTACATATTCAGTGTATTAAATGTTGCTGATAGGCAAAGAAACATGAATGTTCAACAATGTGGATATTAGTGTAAGTGTAGCCAGTTCAGGGACTCCTGGAAAGAGAAACTGGACACAGCTTATACAGACATTCTTTCAAGGAGTCTTATGTAAAGAGAAGGACTGAAGCTTGTTTTTTATTTTTTGGTTGAGTGGGAGAAATTATAACACATTTGTATGTTTATAGGAACAGCCCAAAAGAACAGAAATATTTGATGATAGAGAAGAAATATCTATCAATACAAATGTGAAATGAAAATAATAATTTTCCCCATGTGAAAGGGAAAGAGGCTCCTTCTCCCTCCCTTCCCTTTACATGGAATATTTTCTTAGGTAACATTTTCTTTAGGTAATTGTAAATTCTTTCTCTGTCCCTTTGATATGTATGTAAATCATTTTAAAAGCGAAATAAACCTCTTGCTGATTTAGAGCCCCAGAATGTTTTTCTCCGATACCTGGGAGGCATCCCTTGGAAATGCAACCATCAAGGAATATAAAGCCCTTATCTTCACTTTCTGAAAAGGTAGGGGCCTAACTCCAGTAGGTGCCTCACTCTCCATTACAAAACTACCTTCTGTCATAAAGATATAAAAGTTTATGTTTTTCCTTGGGATAAGAGCAATTAGCTGACACAGAATGTCACACTAACCAGGTGAACTTAGGATGAACTGTGTGTAACTCATGGTGCTCTGAAGACTTGAGAACCTGTAGGCAATGGGCTGTATCTGTTTTGCCTTTATAAAAGGGTGAGATTTATTTCTGTCTCAATGGACTGCCTTTGCTGTACTTCACATCCTTGTTTAATGCTTATTCAATAATAAAACTATTTTGTTTTTCTACTTTTGTGGAGAGGTTTTCTGGGTTGGCAGGACATTTCATGTTTAATTGTATGCCCAAGCATCTAATGCCAGAGTGAGAGGTTGGCCTTAGCCAGGACCCGAGGTGGTGCATCTTTACAGCAGGAGAGAAGATACAGTTTATAGTCACAAATGACAGAAGTGTGTAGTGTGAAAAACGAGACAGCAGGCCCCGAAAGAAATTGCTTATGCTAAGCTCCAGGTTACCAAAGTGAGACTTAACTTAATTACAGTTTGGGCCTGGCACTCAGAAGCGGAATATTAAACCAGGCAGTCATGAGTATCTCATGATGAGCGCTCATTAGGTAACCTGCCTGTTAGACCCCTGCCATTTCCCAAAGGGAAGTCACTTTTCCTTAACCAGCCTGCATTTTTGCCTGGCATAACTTCCTTGCTCCTGTTCCCTCTGCCTATGAAAATCTTTCATTTTGTACAACTCCTCGGAGTTCCTTTCTCTCACTAGATGGGATGCTGCCTGATTTGAATTGATTTTTGCTCAAAGAAACTTAAAATTTTCAATAGGCTTGTTTATCTTTTAACAGTAGGGATGGTAGTGGGTACTCATGGAAGCTCTCATTTTGACTATTTATTTCTCTTTTCTTAGTGAAAAAAAGTGAGGCTGACAATGAGAGACAGGATGTAGTTTTGAAGTGTGAAAGTCTAAGATTGTAAATGATCACTTAGGAAAGGTTGGGGGGACACACATCAAGGAATGCAACACTTTTTCTAGGCATTGCTAAGGTCCCTACAAGAGTAATGTTTATTAATTTAAATTGAGACCAGTCAGCATCAAGAAAGTCTTCTCCAAATATCTTAAATCACAATAGTTCTTGTACCAATTCAGTGGAGAGTTATTTGGTTAAGTTTTAGAAAAGGAGGTACGAAGAACAGTGATTGGAAAGAGATAAAGTCATTGGAGGTTTTAAGCAAGTAAATGATTATGGTGATTGATCATGGAATTTAAACTGATACAAACATAATTAGTTAAAACATAGTAATTGCCTATTAGAGGCCAGATACTCTCTCTATAAACATATATAAATATACACAAGAAAGTGTCCTTTGCTTTCTGTGAGAGAGAGCACTGTAAATTGTGTAAACACACACATTAGTGAGCTATTATGAGGGGTGTTCAGTGTAGAGGAGAACATCATATACAAAGATAAGATATATAAAGTGTGGGAGTCATCTTTAATCCTACACTCAGGGCAGGCCTGAATGTAGAAGGCATCTTTGAATTGAAACATGAACCCATAAGGGGTACCCTTAGAAGATTTGAGGAAATCATATTCTCAAAAAAAAGTGGACAAAGGTAGAATGAGCTTGACACATTTAGGAAGATCAAGTATCCAAAGCATAGTCCAAGCGGGTCAGCTGATCCAGGAAGATGAGCTAAAAGGGGCAGGCAGGGCCCTGATCACGGAGGACTAGTGGAACTTTATTCTGATCACAGTGGGAAGCCATTGGAGAAATGTAAGCAGGAGAGGGGCCTTTTAAAAATGTACTCCTTGAAAATGAATCTATGGCTGTTTGTGGAGAATAGACATGGGGGGCTAGGAATGCAGGCTGGAAGATCGGACCAGGATTGTTAGGGGCCACAGGTAAATATGGTACTGATTTATACTAGAGCTTCAAGAGTATAGATGACTAAGGTGATCAGATTCAGGTATCTTCTGGAGAGCAGGCCCACTAGTACTAATAGAGAAGTGGAAATGGGAGTAGAGGAAATAAGTGTCTGAGATGATAAATAAGTGTTGCCCTAAGCAACTGGTATTTGTTTGTGCATTTTCCTGAGCCCAGCAACACTTGGCATGAAAGTCAATTAGATCAATAATGATTTCAAGGTACTTTTTCATGCTTACACTTAAGATGACCTGTTCTGCTGTTGTTTGTCTCTTTGTCAAACCCTGACCTATGATTTCAGTTGCTGTTCTTGGTATGCTGACCAAGTCCTCCCTCAAGACTGTATATTTCGTCTTCGTCTCAGTATTTTCTTGAAAATTCTATTAAGTCTATTTCCTCCATATAAGAGAATCTTGGAAATTCAGGGCAGTGAAAACACTTAGGAACAGTCCTTAATCAATGGAAGGTGGGAATAGAGGATGAAACCCCAACCTCCTGTCTTTCCGATGGACAGTGAGTGCTAAGAGGCAGTCTGTGTTCTTCGCGGCCGTCCGGTGGCGCATGAGTGATCTCGGCGATACACCCTGTATTGGCTTTACCTTACCTCCTTTCTGTCTTGCGCTCTTTGCTCACTTACTGTTGCTTTACAGTGTCATCTTCCAAATAAACTAGCATTATCTCAGTCCCTGTCTTAGGTTCTGCTCTGAGGGTGAGCCAAACCAAATCATGTGCCTTTATTAAGGATAGAATTAGAAGTAAAAAATAAAAATAAAAACTCCATCCAGTAAGGATTGAAATACAATTCTGAAACATACAGAGAGATTAAAAAAGAAAGAGAAGAAAATTCACGTTAGAAAAAAAGCAATGAAGTCAAAGAATTTTGAACCTAGAATTCTGTGCTTTGAATAAACAACTAGCTTGAAATCACAATACATTTTTAGATACACTGTGCCTCAGGATATGTATTTCTGAAAGATAACCCATGGATTCACTCAGCAAGGCATTAACAAATAATAAATTTAAAAAAAATAAAACTATTTTGAGCCAAAACATCAGTATGTTCTGGTGATCGCCAGGGTCTGGTGTAACTGCTCACCACTCCAGGGTAACTGAGATACCTCAGTGATGGTTCAAGGTACATATCTGAACACCTACTGACAAGAAATTCAAAGATCAAAGATGTAATGAGGCTTAATTTATGTTCTTGTGTTCAATAGTTTCACGATCTGGGATAAAGTATAGCAGAAAAATAAGCTTTGAGGCTCCTGAAGATTTGTTTTTACTTTTTAATATTTTCTAATAGTAAGAAAAAAAGGTGAGCATGTTTCTTCAGAATATTGTTTTAATATATAGTGTAAATTTTCACACAGATTTTTTTAAAAGACAAAACAACAAGATAAAAACTAAATACAAATAGCAATTCCTTTTATGAATTGCAGCCTTGCTAATATACTGTCATAATAAACCTACTTTGGATACCACTGCTACATGGCATTAAATTTTTAGTAGCTAATTTTTAATGTAGATTGGGTTCAATTTTTCATAATGAAGAAAAATGTTAAGATATGAAATAAGATTATCTTCTTTGATATCTTTTTTACCCTTGGTAAACCCACTGGCAAGCTCTCTGCTTCTTAACTTGGGCACTTAAAGGTACTTTTTCTTCTTTTTTTCCCCCCTAATTATAAACTTTTTGGAGAGAAGAGGGCCTGTGAAGAGAGGGACTGTAGTAATGGAAGCAAGGAATGTGGGAGAGGTGGGAGGCAAGGGAGGCTAGGTGGAAGGGTAGGTGAAGAGGAGGACGGGGTGGAAGGGGCAAGAAAAGGCGTCTGTGGGACAGTCTGAGATTTCCTCAGACCAAAAGGAATTTCCCAGAAACACCCCAGAACCCTTTAGGACTTGTCCCTGATTTTCAGCAGTTCTCTGAATATCTAGCAGGACCTCCCATTGTCTTTGTGGTTCCTGGGAGGGTTCTAAAGTTCTGAGCTTTCCCTAACGCTTTGGTGCCCCAAGCATGGAACAGCAGTAGACCTGAAGGGAACACAGGGGCTGAAATAAAGGGGATTTTATCAGTAATTTTAACTGACAACTGAAGGGAACAATCAGATACTTTGGCCCCAAGAAACCAGGTTCTGCCGTCATGGCTAAAGGAGACTAATGATAATGGTGCGGATTAAATGTCCCGTTCCTCTGTTGGAATAAATGCTTAAAATCAAGATGAATTTGATTTATCAAAAAATACATGGAGGAAATATTTCTTCTTCTTAGGGTTTATAAGCTAAAATTCATTCAGTTTCATTAATTGTCTCATTCCTAGGCATTCAGTGATTGAAATAAAAAAAAAAAGTGGAATTGAGAATATGCTAGCATAAAAATGACTCTAATTTGAATACAGATTGGGTTGATTTGCTTCAGCCTCCTCTGTGACTGTAGTTAAAACAGAATTAAAGACCGTTGACTGAATCATGTGTGTAGGTAGTGACTAAAAGTTTTGGTGAAGATATTGGAAGTGTTATAAAATGACGATAAGGAGATGTGTATTTTGTCTTGCCCTTTACCAGTTTTTGTTTATTTATTTGTATTCGAACATATTTAGACAGATATTTTGGTTTTCAACTCCCCTGGCTGCATAACCCGAGGTAAATATTTGACAGCAAGTAGTTGATTTGAGTGGTGATCCAGGCAGCTCTGGCAAGGAATATGGAAGTAAGACAGAGAAGGGAAGCTCGCCAACGCACGGTACATTATCAAGCAAACCACCGCTGCGGATAATTGGAGCTTAATCTTGCCAATGAATTCTGAGATCAAGTGTAAAACAAGCACCTCAGAGTTATCCCTCCCCTGAGATAAGGGAGCTGGAATATTGGTACACAAAGTCCCATAATTCGTTGGTTGAGGACTTTCCCTTTGAAACCTCAATATTAGCACAACTGGTTGGCTTTGTGTATGCGGACCATAGCCAGAGAGAGCCTCCAGGCACGCAAGAATCGCGCGCTCGTGTTTTGGAAGCCCAGCTCAAGTACAGTGAAGTGAAGATGGGAGAGCATAGATAATATTTTCACCGTAGAACCCCCGCCCCCATTTTCTGATGTCTGAGTGCTGATTTAACTATACAGGCCTTTGAGCTCACAACTTCTGATAAACAACTTAATAGTTTTGATTACAAATTTCTTACTAGCTTAGGGCTAGAAATGAGATTTTAGAAGAGTTTGAAAGGAAAATCACACCTAAATGAACTTGAGTTCAGTTTGCATTCTGTGAGAATCTGCAAACAATCCAAAATTTAGTGTTTTGGGGGAAAATGGCTCAGAAATATTCCCTGAAAGATGAATAAATAATCAATAACCTAGGAAAAAAAGTCTTAAAAAACTGTTTCATGTTCTGAAGTTATTTGTTTAATTAATAGAGTGACTTTCTCTTTTCCGTATTCAAGCTTTTATGGCACTTACGTAGTTGAACCAAAATTATAGGTCATTCAGAAAGAAGGCTAGTAGTAGAGATGATGAAGATGTAATTCAAGTTCATTAGTCTTTGCTTTGGTGTTGAATTTTTTTGGAACATAGTGAAGCTATGGAAAAAGATGTAATTCTGATGTCTTATGCTTATTTTAATTCTACCTGAATTAACTGATACATAAGCAAAATTAATTTGGATCAAATCTTTTGGTTATTAAAATCTTGGAAAATGAACAAAAAATCAGATCATTAAGATGCATTATATGAGTCAATGCGGAATATGTTTGGTATTGATTTATTTTAAAATGTACATTTTTTACCCTCCATTCATTTTTCAAAAACCCAACATGACTCCAATGTTATAGATCTTAGTTACACATTTGTTACAATAGTGACAGAGACTAGTACTTTCTTTGGTCAGACTAGGTGCAAATATATGCATTTATACTAAAAATCTCTGACCTGACAAATGCTTCTACCATTTTAAAAATAATAATCCTGATTATCTACTTATTATTTTTTGCTAGTGTGTACATTAGTGAATACTAGAAATTTTGATGCATAAATAAAAATGAATGACCACAGTGATGGTATTTTCAACCTCACTGCTTATAAAAACAGCTGGAGATGATCATTTGAATCTAAAAGGTTTGGTTGTAATTCCTGATCTTAAACTTGACCAAAGAAGATAAGATAAATTAAATCTTTAATTTCATGGTTTGCTACAACATTATCAAAGTACATTGAACATTGAAAGAAAATGTATCAGAAACAAGTAACTGAATTTACAGTATTAAATTATTAAATTTAAAGATATGAAGTTATTGTGTTTTAGAATTTGAGAGATTTGGAAAATGATCTTGTTGGAATCATTGTTTTTGCAAATGAGAAAAAGGACACAGCTTATTGACATTCCCAGAACTGAAATAGTCAGTTGCAGTGCTAACGTTTGAGCGCAAATATCCCTTCTCCAAAGCTTATGTACAATGTATCATTGCTGAACAGTGGTAAAGAGTCCATCTTCTGCAAACACCCTTAATTATGTTTTTCACCTACAGTAGAGTTAATATCTCTATATTCCCCTAACTATTCAGCGCTGATGATCCAGCATCTACAACCCTGATTATAGCCCTATTGTACATGGAGCAGAATATGTTAAATGTTGATTGGGAGCACAGGAGGAATTTAAGCTGTTTGTGGATGTGTATGCTCTAGATTATGACTAAATCCCTGCATAGCACAACATGGTAATGTAACAAAACTCAGCCCTGCCAGTGACCTTAAATGAAGAGCCTCAGGCATCTTTACACAGCCATTTACTCCATTTGATAACATTTTGGCTGATAGAAGGAGAGAGGAAAAAGCTCTGTCTGAATCATTCACTACAATGGTGTAAATGAAAAGTAGGGAATGCATGACTGTACTGAGATAATAGTGAATGAGGATTCCACTGAAAGTAATGAAGGAATAATCCCTTCACTGAGAGAATTATCTGTTAGTTAAAACTGTCAAAGATCTTAATATAATATCCTATGGAGCCAGTTATTTCCTCACTTCAAGCTGTTCTCTGAGTTTGTTAATTATCTCTTAAACTCACATTAGCCAGTTTAGGTTTAATAAACTCAATAAAGACTTTGTTGTTTCAAATTCAGCTTATTAGAGTACTAGGCAGCAAATTTTATACTATGTGGTCATTGCATCCTATATGGATAAATATAAGAATCTGCACTGTTAAGTGTATTATTATAGCATTCATTAACATAAGGCTTTTAGTTACTATAAAAGAATTACATATTTTTTATTTAAGTATCATTGATATACGATCTTCTGTTATGTAGGTTTCAGTTATACAACACAGTGGTTCAACAGTTACCCATATTATTAAATCCTCACCCCCACTAGTGCAGTCACTCTCTATCAATGTAGTAAGATGTTACAGAATCATTAACTGTATTCTTTGTGATGTACTACCGTCCGGTGTCCGACTTATATGTGCCTCTTCATCCCCCTTCCTGGCCCCTCCTCTACCCACTCCAACTCCTTCCCCTTGGCAATCACTAGTCCCTTCTCAGTGTCTATGAGTCTACTGCTATTTTATTCCTTCTATTTTGCTTTGTTTTTATACTCCACAAGTAAGTGCGATCATTTGGGATTTGTCTTTCTCTACCTGACTTATTTCACTGAGAATAATACCCTCTAGATTCATCCATGTTGTTGGAAATGGGAGAATTTTGTTTTCTTTTTATGGCTGAATAGTATTACATTCTGTATATGTACCACATCTTTATCCATTCATCTACTGATGGACACTTAGGTTGCTTCCATATCTTGGCTATTGCAAATAGTGCAGTGATAAACATAGGGGTGCATATGTCTTTTCGAATCATGGACTTGTGTTTTCAGGTAAATTCTTAGGAGTGGAATTACTAGATTAAATTATTTTTATTTTTTTGAGGAACCTCCATTTTGCTTTCCACAGTGGTTGCACCAAAAGTGTAGGAAGGTTCCCATTTCTCCACATCCTCACTGAGCATTTGTTATTTCTTGTCTTTTGGATAGTGGCCATCTTAACTGGTGTGAGGTGATATCTCATTGTGGTTTTAATTTGCATTTCCCTAATGATTATCAATGTGGAGCATCTTTTCATGTGCCTGTTGGCCATTTGAATTTCTTTTTTGGAGAAGTGTCTATTCAGGTCCTCTGCCCATTTTTTAATTGGGTTATTTGCTTTTTGGGTGTTGAGGCTTATGAGTTCTTTATATATTCTGGATGTAAACCCCTTATCAGATGAGTCATTTATGAATGTATTCTCCCATATTGTACGGTGCCTCTTTGTTCTGATGGTGTCCTTTACTGTACAGAAACTTTTCAGTTTAATGTAGTCCCACTTGTTCATTTTTTATGTTTCTCTTACCCAAGAGATGTGTCCAAGAAAAAAGTTGCTCATGTTCATTTTCATGAGAAACAGCATTACATATTTAACAATAGAAGTAAATGTTCCATTTAATTAAATTTTAGGAAAAGATTTTCAACTTTGTGCACAGAACTAACTATATAATATCTGATTTGAATTGTAAAAGTACATTGTTAGTCATAATCATCAACTACTGAGTCATCACTCAATAGGAAAAAAATCATATGCAGTGTTTTTGTTGAGAAGAGCCTGGCAGTAGCTGTAAGACACATTTGTAATGCAAATTTCACTAAAGGCAGCAGTGAATATTTTACATATATTCTCTTTTAGCATATCAATTTCAGCACCTGCAAAATGGAGTTAAAACCTAGTTCAGTTTAATTCAGTGTATTATAATATAGTAAAATTAGATAAAATATGTGATATCACTTTGAAAATGAAAACCAATCTATAAATATTACCACTAATAAAGTGTTTAAGACATAGATATTAAAAAACAATTCTAAATGTAGAAAGGCCCCTAAGCAAACCCTCACTGAGGAAAAAAAGATGCTTTTTAGCCGTTACACAAATGGCTTTTTTTTTTTTTTGGCTGATCATATTTTTTCAGTTCTACTAAAATAATTGTACTCGTGAGCTTTGAAAATTGTTTGCTGTGTACCTCCAAGTCCCTTTACTTCCTATTGGACTGTCTATTTCATTGATCTTGTTAGGACTTTTTGCCCTACAATGAACATAACATACTGTTATGACCCATTTGGCAAGACCTTGATATCAGTATTGCTTTGCTAATGCTTGTAAACAAAGAGACACTGAAAATATCAGTGTCATTTTAGTGTTCTTCCAGAATTTGAAAGGACATGAGAGATCACCAAACACAACTTCTCTTTTATATATGTAGAAACTACAATTTAAATGATATCTTCTATATTATATAAATAGGGAATAGCAATTGCAGAGTAACAGAAAACCACCTGAGAAACATGGTAGATATTAGAGTCAGAAAACAAGTTTGATTCAAGTTGATTTGACTCAGTTTGATTTACTGAGCTTATGATTTAGGGTCTTTGCCATTTATACGTCTCAGATTCTACATGTGAGAAACTATATAAATAAAACAGGCATCAAATTTAAAGAATATTATTGCTGATCCTAAGTTTTTAAAATGCCATAAAAATTTTCAAATTCACCTGTAAAATTATGTGGATATTTACTCGAACATTTTTCTGTAAATAAAATATATTTACAGTAATTCATGTAGCATATGAGCATCTTAGCTTATGTAAGATGAAAATAATTCTCGTTTGTTTTTCTAGACATTCTACTTTCTGGAAATAGGGGTTGTTCTTGGTTGATACCACAGAAGCTCTCTAATTCTAAAGTGTAGAAATTCGTCTAACAATGAAAAAAAAAATAAGCCTTTCACTGAGAAACTCTCAAGAATTTTTAAGTAATTTGCCAAATAACTGCAGTGTTCCCAGAAAAACTTCTATAAACTTTGAAAGACAGATCCTTTGGTTGTATAAATAAAGAGAACAAGATGTTAGACAAAGTCTATACTTTTTAAATTAAAATAAATTTTTGCAGAATCTTAAGGACTGAAAGTTATTGTCACCATTTTAATTTCTGTTTGAGTCTCATTTCTATTTATGTCTCATGGGTTGACGTACCTTAGTCCAAAGTAGATAACCTAAATTTTTAACTACTCTAATACCAATGTGGTTAGGTGTTTCACTTCTATAAATAAAAAATTGTCCATTAATTCTACAAATTGTGTCTTCTCAAGTGTGGGGGAAATGGATTGCAATAATTGTGAAGAGAAAACAAGCCAGCTCTCTCAACTCGTACCAACTTTCACAGAATTCTCAGTTTCCTCTAATTTCTTTTCACATGGTTTGAGAACATTGTTTTTAACATCATGTTGTCCTCTCTCTCATTCTTTGAAATTTGCCATCTCAAAGCTCCTGCATTTGTAGCAAGAGGGGACATCTGTCTCAAGAGCACATGTAACTATGGAACTTATTTTAAGTTACTAATAATGAAATACCTCTGTGAAAATCTATGCTCATCACAATTGAAGTCATGATTATATAAGTATTGAAAAATCTGCTGATACAACGGCTAAAATTCTGTAAAATTTCTTCTAACCTGTATTATTATTTTCATTTCAGTATTCTTGTCTTAGACCTGAGTATGAGCCCGTGATGGAGGTGTGATAAGTTGAGTGACAGACATTCTACCCAAACGGCATCCTTTCCCAGTGAGATTTACTAAGTCCCTTACACAGGGCACTTCTGTCTAATAAATCATTACCTACATGCATGGTACATATGGTAAAATATTAACCCCTCACTCTATAATTAATTTCCTTAATATTTATTATGTACCCACTTCAGAACTTCAAAATTATAGCTAGACAATATGCTCACAAAAGAAGAGAGTATAAAGTGATAAGTGCAGGAGAGAGTGTTGGTTAACATTACACATTTAGAGCCAAGTGCATGAGTTACTAAATGTATAACCATGGACAAGTTATTTAGCTTTACTAAGTATTAGTTTACTGATATGTACTAGTGAAGCTAATAATTGTACCTACCTTGTTCATATGTATGAACACTCAATGAATTTTGCATGAGACAATAAATGTGCACCTAGAGCATATAATACACTTTGTATTATTATTACACGCTTATTATTTATAATGTTCAAATCTAGAAGATGATATTTTTGAGTTTAGAAAAAAATACAGAGGATGAGTGAAGGTATATAGAGTCAATGAAGGTAGACATCACAGCAGTAGCAAAGCAATGTTATGATTTATAGAAAAAAAATTAAGAAGAAATAACTTTCTGCTCTAATTTTGCCTAATCACTCCAGTGGTCTTTAAGAGAAAATATGGAATGGGAAATATTCAGAAAAAAATAGGGAAAAACAATCAAGCAAAATTAGAAGAAAATTATAAAACTTTAATTGATTTAATTTTATAATTATAGTTTAAAATATTATCTTTAAACAGAATATTCTAGAAAACAATAAAGCACACCTTGAAAATTTATACAAAACCACTTAAAAATTGGAAGTCTAAATAAGGTCATATCATTTACACATGGAAAGATTGTTAATCAAACATGATGATTTTTGCTGCTAATTTATCATAGCTATATTTAACAAAGATGCCTTGCAGTATTAATGTTTCACAATGTTTGAAAATTGGGATTTTCTTGGTTTGCATAAATGTCATTAAGGCAGTCAGGACAATGCAAAACAAATATGCAAAATGATACAAAATGATAACACCGAGTATAATATTTTGGTCAAAACTTCTTCTAGACTACCATAAAAAATGCTGCTTTTAGAAGCAAATAAAATGTTTTATCTGGGGCCTTTTCTATACAAAAATACTTGGTGCAATCCTCCTATACTTCTGAAGTCTGAATAAATTATGGCGTATTTCCATTTGGGGAAGTGCACACTTTAACTATATTATATAGCTATCAATTTAGTTTACAAAGATCCACCAGATGGAATTTACATGAAGTTTCTAGTACCATCCTTTTCAATTAGTTCTGGCAAACAAACCAATCAAGTAACAAGGATGAACAGTTAAACCAAAGAAGAGAAAAGTGACTTTTCTTCCTCCCATGGCTCAATCCTTGTATTAGTGAGTGAAATAGATAGAAAATTTCATATCAGAATGATCACAAAGTTAATGAACTCCACATTTTTAATCCACTTTCAATATTTTTACAATATGCTCTATAATATTATTTTAAATGAAGTGGAAAATCCGTAAAATATTTGAAGTATTTTCAAATATTTTAATATTCACTTAAAATTCAAAATAATTTTCATCCCTTAACAAATTCATGGAAATGATTAAAAATTTGGAAAACTAAGAAAGCCAGATTATCAAAGTTTGACCTCCTGTTTTGGAGTTTATCTAATTAATATAAATGTGTGCATAGGTTTATAGATGTTATACAGCTGGCCAATAAAACATAGAAAACCCAGTACTTTCCAAAAGGGCGAAAGAGCAAGATTAAGTCCTTCTATTGAGTTTGATAAAGCTCAGATTCTTCTTTTGATTTTAATTCTGTATTATGTTTCACAAATTATTTAATGAAAGATTGCTCATTGTCTATACTATTTCATGGATTTCCAATAGAATTATTCCCTTTATTATATGTGATTCATACTCCCTGTGAGTTACTGATTTCTATTTCCCCTAAATTAAAAAAAAGAAGATGGCAGACTTACATGATTAGACTCATGTTTACATTAGGTGGTATTATTTGAAGCATTTGAACTCTATCTGTTTATATATTGGTTTCCTTTAAAACGAATTCCATTTTCTAAAGAAAACCTAAATAAAACTGGAAGGCAGCATGTTATAGTGGTTAAGAGAATGCCAAAGTCAAATATATGGCCAACAGTTTATTCTGATACTTAACATAGAATTTTTCAAAGTAATTGCAGTTGTCAGTTTTAAGTTTATAATCTGTCAAATGAGGATAATGATAACCCCTTCTCAAGTTTGCAAGATTTAAGGTCATTAATAGTACAGCAAATAATTAAATAGTAACTATTAATAATTACTGTTGGAAAATATTAGTGAGATGTTTGTGACAGTCTGCAATAGGCAGGTTTACTAAGAAGGAAATTTTTCTTGTATTTACAAGAATTTTTTTTTCAGTGGGTTTTTAATGACCTATGTTTAGTTTTTTACTATCTGGTAGTTTTAGGAAATTACATGTCATGTTAATAAAATAACTGCCAGTTTGTTAACTCAATTGCAGGTTCTTAAAGTACTATCAACCTGTGGACTATGGTTTTTCCCACTGTTTCGTAACAGTTTATTATCTTTCATTTGTAATTGCCTCCATGTATTCATATGATGTTGCAAGTTCCCTTCTATTTTTCAAAATAAGGAATATAAGGAGCCAGAAGTCATGGGCACAGGGTTAATATATAACAGAAAAAAGTGGAATAATGTTAATTACACAGGAAAGAGAGTAACATAATAGAAAGCAGAACAAAGAACAAAACACTAAAGCTTGTATTTAAATTATTGTTTGAAAGAAATCATTCTCCCTGTGCGCACAAATGAGGGAAAGATACGTTCACAGCTGAATGGTCCGAGAGAAGACATGGCTGAGGTTGGGGCAGGGAAACAGAATCAGATACTAAATGAACAGAAAGGATCAGACACTCCAGGGGGACCATGCAGGGCAATAAGAGCAGAAGGGTAAATAAAGCAGAGGAAACAGCACAGTAAAAAAATAATAATAATAAGGAAACCCAAGGCACTAGAGAGCAATCAGCTATTCATGTGAGTCAGAGGTGGCAAAGTATAGTGAACATAGAATTCAGACCTTTGAGTTTGACAGATATGGACCCTGTTCTAATGCCAATTTATTACTGTCTGTGTGCTTATAACTCAGTCCACTCAACTGCACAATAGAAAAATAATATTCTTTCTGGCTCTTAATAAATGATAATTATTAGTGTCGCTGTTTTGTAGTAATACAGGCAAGGGACATTCAGGTTTTGAGGTGTGTGAAGCTTATACAGTTTGGGGAGCCCTCTTAGGGAAAGAATGCAAATTATAATTACAAACTTATATAAGAATAAGAATTTAGGTTGAGAAAGTAAATTACAACAAATTATAAGTGCTATGAACTTCACAAAATCAAAAATAATAACAAAATAATTTAATTAATGAGCAATTCAAAATAGCTGTGGAATACATTTTTTCTAAATTTTCAGTAGCATTATTTTATGGCCACATTCCATAGGACTGTGAATTCATAATATAATTTTATGAAAACTATAGTTTTCTCTTTCCTCTAGCACACTTGATTAAAATTTATTTTTATTTTATTATTAAGTATATATGTAATATATTTATATGAAATTTATATAAAATATACTATATAAAATATTGAATTTATGTAATCTTATTTTCTCTAATATATGATGTGTAAAATAAATATATATAAAATATAAATATAAAATGTATATATACATATTATTATGCTATTATTGTTATTATAACTCATTCAGCTTCACAACTCAAAACTGGAAACTCATGCCAAATATTCAGGATTATTATTACATTTGAGTAGACCATTACCAAGTTTCCTTCAGCTTAGACTGTAAAAGTACAGAACTTTGTAAGTTTTCCATTTCTGTGATGTCTTAGATATTGGGGAGAATTGATGCTATTAATTGGGTAGTTTATCATGGATGATCCTATTGTGTTACTTGTATAATGAATTTGTGATACCTTTGCAATGTCATTATTTTGTATCTAACAAACAAGAAATGGATCTTTGGCCTATGAGTTCATAAGTTGCAACATATAAAACATTCAGTTTCATATAGTAAATACTCAATATTTCTTTTAATGCTATAGTCTCGTGCCTTGAAACAGGAATTATGATAAATTTTTCACACATTCCAATGAAAGTGAAACGTTACGATGTTCTTATATTGTATATGCTGCATTACTAAAGCTATTCCTGGCAGAACACTACTTTTTTGATTAGACATCAATGAAAACCAATCTTCTGCATATAATTTTATATTCCTCATGATTAGTATAATTTTCCACAGACTAGCTTCTGGCTCTAAACACTTAGAATATTGTTGCTCCTCCAACTCACATCTGGTGCCAGGCAGCTTGTCACATAATTTTGATGTCATAATATCACTCCTGGTCCTATCCTCTTGTCACAACATGAAGTGAATAGTCATCGCAGGCAGCACAATTACTTCTGGAAACTACTTCTATACCAAGATCATTAACAAAAATTGTACTTTTGTTGAAAGTGCCTATGACATACAAAAACTTTTATTCTGCAAAGTTCAAACTACCTACTCAACTTCTGTGCCAGATCCTAAACAGGACTGTAAGCTTTCCAGCACCACAAAACTGGGCAAATAAAGCAGAAAATAATACTAATTCTCTATAAAATACTAAATAAGAAAACTCCTTTAGAAAATAGAAAAATGCTACTTCCCCACTATTTTGAGAGGCCGATGTTATGCTTATGTCAAAATAAGATAAGAAATGTTATAAGAAAAGGAAACTACAAATTAATATCCCTAACTAAGAGAGTTGCAATATTAAAGAGTTGAATCCAGCAATTATATAATCGGATAAGATATCATAAACAAGTGAAATGTATTCCAAAAATACAAAGTTAATTGTCACTAGAACACTAATCAAAGCAACTGACAATGTAACAGAATAGAAAAATAAAAAGAAGGAAGAAATGAAAAAAAAAGGTCATTGCAATAAAAATAAATACAAACTTTTCTTTTTCCATTGATTTTATTTAGGTTTTATGTTGAAAAAATCTTGACCACCTAAGTATGGATCTATTTCTGGGTACTATATTCTCTTCCACTCATCCACTTTTATGTATTTATTCCAATTTCATGCCATCTTGAATATCATATCTGCCTTAGTTTCTTGTGGTTTCAGCAATAAATTATCATAAGTTTAGTGGCATTAAAGAAATGCATTCTTACAGTTCTTTCTGGAGGCCAGAAGTCCAAAACCCATTTTACTGAGTCAAAATCTAAGTGTTAGCAAAGTCATGTTCCTTCTCAAGTCTTTAGGGGAAGAATCAATTTTTGGCTTCTTCTGGCTTCTGGTGGCTGCCAATGTACCTTTCATCTTACAATGAGGTAAATACCACCAAAGAGATTTTATGAAGGAACTATTGGATTATCTAGTACTTATAGGAAAGTCAGAGAAGACCTTACAATGAAATGACATTTGACTTGAATATGGTTGTTTCTAATGTTGGCTTTTTTCAGTACTCATCCATTTATTTCCATCGTTTTATAATTAACATTCATTTTATATTTTTTAAGACATCTCACCACTGAATATACATCAGCTTCTTCATTTTATTTCTCAATCATTGGTGGTCAGAACTGAATCCCACGTGCAAATCCACTGTAACTGAGCCAGAAACATCAAATAGGTGTAAACAAAGGGCATCCACTCTCAAAATGAGAAACAGGAGATTAATTTATACATGTTGACTTTCTCTGAAGAAGTATTTTGAGGGTTGTGTTTTTATTCCCCACCCAAGATGTTTTCAGCCAAGTTAAAAGTGATAATTTTATTAAATAACTAAATAATTGAGTGAAATATTTTGACATAGATTCCTATCCTGAAACTTGTCTAACAATGCATTCTTTCCTTCACCTGGCCCATCTGGATAAAGTCTACTATATCAGAGCATGTACAATTTTTTCAAAATAATTTTGAACCAAAGAAAATACAAAATACAAACTAAAATTACTCTATTGGTAAATAAAATATTTCTAGGGGAAAATATCCTTTGCCATGGGTGTTAATATATTGTGTCCAATGGACGGAGATCTAACACAGATTTACTACTTCTATAATAATTTGGTCACATCAGGAGATCCTAAGTATGTGTTTTGGTAAGAGGATTTGGCACCTAAACCCAAAAGCCAGTATTGTGCTGACAAATAAGAGACCTTGTAAGCTTCCACAGAGATTTCAATTACTTCATCTTCATTATGGAAGAGTGATACTATTTTAAAAGTATTTTTTTAAACAAAAAATTGAGTTTTGAGTTCCATAGTGTGATGGTTTTGTATAGGGTTAAAGATACATAATTTCCACTGAAACAGTTTCAAAACTAGCCTACAATTATTCATTTCAAGTTGGTTACTATTTAGAGAATTACGACAGTCACTCAAAGAGTACATTTGAGAAATCGTTGCTGAAGTTAGCACTTAGTAATTATATTATGTTATTAGATGAGTGCTAAATTTCAGTTAACAGAGGCTTCTGAAACCTTTTGCTGAGGGTACTTGATTCCATTCCCATGGAAACTGTTGCTGCCTTGACAAAAAACATGTAAATAGTTTTCAAAAAAAATTGGTGAATATTTTAAGCATAACAATATTCTTCAGGTGATAGCTTCCTTTTCTGAAATTTTTTTGCATTACAACTAGTAAAAATTAGTCTTTTTATGAAAATTCAAAAATAACTTTTATAAATAAATGGTATTTATACTGCATATGAAATCATATAATACTATTTGTAGGTAGAGTGTAATAACTAAAAGATACTGTGTTTCAAATCTTAGGGAAATGAAATAAACCTACAAAAAATAATTTTAAATAATGAACTAGTAGTGTACATAAAATGGAATACTAATTTTCCATTAATTCAAAAGCAAGAGGAAAGAAGGGAGAAAGGTTAAAAGGAACAGATAGAACAATTAAAAAACAACAAGGTAGTGAACTTGAAGCAAAACAAACCAATTTTTGTATCAAATTAAAATATTCTGTGTATCCCATTAGGAAAGATATATTGTCAGATCGAGTATAAATACAAACACCCAATGACATGCTGCTTATAATAAATCACTTTACAAAGACACAATCATATTACCTTATTAACAATTATAGAATGCAAAAACTGTACCATGTCAATGCTAGTCAAAGAAAGCTGAAGTATCTATATTAATATCATCCAAAATAAATTTCAGAGCAAAGAATATCACCAGGGACAAAGAAGGTAATTCATAAAAAAAGTAAAAGGGGTCGGTGTTGATTTATCAAGATAATTTAGCAATCCTAAATATTTTTGCATTTAATAATAGGGCTTGAAATACCTGAAACAAAACTCATTAAATCATATAGAGAAATAGAATCTACAATCATAGAGATTTCAGTATCCCTTGCTCAATAGCTGATAGAGGAAATGGACAGAAAATCACAAGTATATAGAAACTTTGAATACTCTGAAACAACTTGACCTAATTGACATTTACAGAAGATTTTCCATCACCAAGAATATGTTCTGTTCCACAAAATAAGTCTTATTACATTTAAACATATTCAAGTCATATAGAATACGTTCTTTGACTTTAATAGAATTGAATTAGAAATCAGTAACAGAAAGATATCTGGAAAATTCATAGATATATGGTAAGTAAGTAAAATACTTTAAAATTACCCACAGGTCAAAGAAGAAATAAAAATTGAAATTAAAAAGTATTTTGAATTATTGAAGACAAAAATGCAACATATAAAAATTGAGATTTCCCTAAAGCAGAGTTTAGAGACATGTTTGTAACACTGTAAATGATACAGTTAACAAGAATTATCTCAACTCAATTAATTCAGCTTCTACATTAAGAAACTAGAAAAAAGGAAATTCAAATTAAGCAGAGGAAAGAAAATTATGAAGATCAGAGAAAAATACTAATGAAATAGAAAACAGAAAAATGATAGAGAAAAATCAGTAAATCCAAGAACTTTGCTTGAGAACTTTGCTTGAGATAGGTAACATTAGTCTCGAACCAGACTGAGCCAGAATGGAAGAGAGAAGACCCAAATTACAAACAACTATAATATGATACAGATACTAAAAAGTAATGAAGGAATATTATATTATAAAAATATGCCAAAATATGACAATTTAGATGAAATGGACAAATACCTTGAGCTACCAAGGCTCTCTAAGGAAAAAATAGTCTTATCTCTTTTAATGAAGTAGAATTATTGCTAAAACCTCCCATTAATGGAAACTTCAGGCCCAGATAGCTTTACTGGTAAATTTTACCAAAATTCTTGCTTCATAGCAAGAAATAACAGCTATCTTACACAAACTCTTCCAGAAAAATTAAGAGGAAGTAACACTTTACAACTCATTTTGGAGATTTGTGACAATTTGAAAAAAATGTTCTTTTCTCTGGCTTGCTTTATTGTAAGAATACAATACGTAATACATATAACATGCAAAATATGTGTTAATCATTAGTGGTTATATTTTTGAGGAGTCAGAAGTTAAACGCAGATTTTCAACTGTGCAGGGGTCAATGCCCCTAACTCTTGTGCAAGAGTCAACTGTATATGTATATGCCATAGGCTTACCTTAGCAGCTAAAATATTTAATGCAGTTACTCATATTCAATAACTTAAGTGTAGCTCATTTCTCAAAGTTATATAAAAAATGATATAGTTCAGTAACTTGAAGTTGGTCAGGTAGGAAGTAAGGTTTTAATTATGAAGCTTCCATTTTCCAGTGGAATTTCTGTGCAGTCTTCATGCACAAATTAATATGCTTTCTCTCTCTAGGATATTCAAGAACCTATAAAGTATACTTTATAATATCACACATGATGTGAGGCATACTATATTTTTCCTAGAAGGTCATGCATTTTGACTTGCTTGATTTAATTCTTTATACAAATGTTCACAATGATATTTGCATTTGAAATGACTACGACTTATTGCATGCCCACCTATTTCAGAATATCAAATATTATTAGCACAATTAGAAAGCAGATACAAGTGAGGCCATTTAAACTCTGGACAGTCAGTTGACTGCTCACCATGTCCTGCTGACCCCAGCCTGAAGTCAGGTTCTAATAGGATAATTCAGTCCTAGTCAAAGATGCTCCACAAATGAGAGTGGAATATTGTGCAAGCTATTGAAGCCTATCAGTATAGCACAAATGTAGCGCTGCACAGATGGAACTGTAGAACTAAGCTGTAATATACATTCTGGAGGGTTAGAAGATAATAATTATTTTTTCTGTTAGTCATTGCCTTCTCCCAAGTGTCTAGAATAATCCCTGGCAAACAGCAGATGCTAAATATGTATCTGTTGAAAGAACGAAAATAAATAGATGGATAGATGCATCAAGGGAACATAATTAAACAAATAAATACAGAAATGTCTCCCTCTCCACTATCTTTCAATATGCGCCAGGTGAAAGCTGCTGGATAAAGCCTAATACCATTCACATCATTCTTCCATTCCTTCAGAATCATACTCCCGCCGTGATCTTGGAAAAATGTATTCATACCTCCAGAATAGATCTTAGGAAGAAATAGCGCTAAGAAAATACTGTCACATAATGGGAAAAACATGACTTCAGGAATATTGAAGACATAGATTTGAAGCTTAGTTCAGCTTGTAACTGAATCATCTGAAGTACAATCTACATGAAAATGTAAGGTGTCCTATATCTGCCTATCTCTAAAGCCAGGGTATTCATACATTCCTCTCTCATGCTTTCAGTTTTCTGGTACTTAGTGAAAATAAAAAGCTATTTTTGATTAAATGAGAATCTTGACTTCATAAGGAATAGTTTAACAAAAATGAATGTAGTTCGCGTATGTTATTCAATCCTGTATGTATTATAAGGTAGAGGACCTCTTCTGATAAATGAAAATGTTCATTTGACAAATTTTCTAATGCCTCCTCTGTTTCTTGCAAAAGCACACCTGAAATTCTGTAAGTTCAGCAGCCTAATGAAATTTAGGGGAGGCTAAACTCATGGAAGTTAAAGGAATTTACAAGCATGTTTTGCAGCTTTTTCTCACATTTTAGGGTATGTGTGTGTAGAGAGGAAGAGCGTTGCTGTGGGAATTCTGTGTTTAAAGATCTACATTTTTGTCAAAGCTGAGATCAGGTTCTTTTCCCCTTTTATACCACCCCATCTGGACATAACTTCTAGGTTTCAGGATCATATTTTCTCACTGTACCAGAGTACATATTATAGCCATATATATGATACATGGTTCATGTTATAGAACCTAACTTCTATTGTTTTATTTTTTGCTGAACCACAGGTATATTTAAGGTGTCACACAGACATCCTTTCCATGGCCTGACACAAATCATTGTTTGGTTGGGAATGTTAATGGCAGTGCTTCATCACAACTATTTTCTGATGACGTAAAGGTACACTGCTGCTTCTTTCATCTGGAAACGTACATTCAACTTCCCATTGTATCATAAACAGTGTGTGGTATTTACAAAAATAAACATAAGTAGGTATCACTGAGATTACAAAGTAATCCTGGAAAATAGCATTGGTCTCATCTACAACCATATTATTAGCTTTCTGGTAGGACTGAATGTCAAGTTCTATAAAACAAATTATTTGTTTTGTTTTGTTACTACAACTGGATTGGTCTCCTTATTGAAGAAAGGATTAGAAAGGTCACAGTTGATTGGTTCATATTTCCTGCAATGACTTTGTACTATAATAACATGCTGTAGTTTTTCCTGCATTTTATTGTTGCAGCCATGTCAAAGTGATCTTGAAGCGATTGGTTTTTGAAGTGAGAAGTAAAATTCTGAATTCTTTCTCGGAAAATTATATTCAGTTGGCCTCTTCTTTCAAGACTCGTATCCAGTCAGAGCTTAACCTCCTGTTTTTGCCTTTATTGGTTTGAAGTTATGTCAGTATTTTTTGGAGATGATTGTGGACCTTCTCTTTCTCTACCTACAGCTTCCTCTGCACCCAAGGTGGTCAGAGGTACATTGGACTTTTCAGAGCAACAGATTCCTGCAGGGGATTGCTACATTAGCATCAATGAAAGAGTCTGCATATTAGGGTTGCTAGTCCTGCCATCTCCATTCCCTATCACTATTTGCACTTTTGGATAACCTCATATAGGAGCTATCATCTCCTAGTTTCTGTTTCTTGAAATGTTTCCATGTAGTGCACCCTAGACCATGTGGTCCTGGTGCCTTCACATCTAGCCTGATGATAAAAATGGTGGATGAAAAAGCCTGAAACAATAAATGGAACATCCCCTTTTACTTAATATATGTCCTTACTAGTTTAATAGTCTACCCTTTTATATAAAGGTAGTGCATACTCTAGCACTAAGAGAAGTAGACAGCCTCCTTTGCTCCTTTATTTCCCCTAATTAAGGAAAAGCCAGGAGAGGGACTCCAAGCTACAGCTTGACCATCTCTTTTTCTTTCCTATTCTAATCCACTGCTGGAGACTTTCTAGGTAGTTTGGACTTCCCAATTGTTCCAGTTTATGGACTTGTCCCAGAGAAAATACCATTGAGCTTCAGTATCATACAAATATATCATTAAAATAATAATGGTGTAAGATAAACATGCTGTTTTTAAAAGCTCACAAAATTCAATAAAATATAAATCACAAATACTTCAAGAAGACAAAGGGAATTTTAGTTGTTATATTTTTGATAAAGACAGAAGTTGCAGGTTAAATGTAAACCCTAAAAGTGAAATAAAATTCTATTTTATTTCAAATACTATAATATAGTTTATTTACCCATCTGGGAGCTTTTTCCTGACACTTATTTAAAGTTGTTTTAAGTCATTCTAACAGTTAACCTCAATAATATATACATATGTATTTTACAATGCAATTTGAAAATGTATATGGTGAGATAAAATGCATTCATAATCATTAAATAGGCATGTATTAATTTCATCTGCATTAAAAAAAAACTAGGAATCAGTACTCTTCAATGTCTTAAAGATCATAGAGTTAACAATTGCCCTTACAGTCCTCTGGTAGAAAATTATTATTCTTACCATATAATACAGGTGAAGAAACTAACAGTTTTAATGCCCCAGCTAATGATATACAGAAAGACAGTTACAGCAAGGGTCAACACTCAGAATATGTTTGGGAATGTCACTTTGAAACTGCTGTTTCACATTGACCTCTGAAAGAAAATCAATTATATAGAGCTTACTGGCTTAGAGAATGTCAATGCAATGCAGTTAAATTCATCATTAAACCTGTACTGTCTATTTTACCAGTCTGTTGTTTACTGTGAATAGTAATACAGAATAAAAACCACATCTGGAGAATAAGGGAAGGTTTATTTATTGGGATGTCTACTAGACATTAGTAACATTCCTACTGAAGTGCTTTCCTATCACACAAATAAATTTTTTAAAGGTGTAAATTTATTGAATGTCATTGAAGCTGAATGTAGAAGAGATCATTCTATCATACCCGTGTAGAGGGCTACTGTTATAACTTCTGGAATTACATTAAAATACTTAGGTAAATGAATTTTCTCAGTAAAGAATAATGAATTCCAATGACAGCTGGAGTGACAGAAAGAGGTAACTAATTTTCCCAATTTCAGACAATTTACTGTCTGACAAAAGAAGGCAGATATATATTTGAGGGGCTGGGGAGCATTGTTTTCTTCCAGAACCACATGCAGAGAGGAAATGGGATTCACCCAGTGACTCCTCTCATAAAGAAGAAAATATGATAACAACCACACAATGCAGTCCACTAAACATATTGGCTAAAGACTTAAAATGTTTTAAAATGAATACTTCTTGAATATCAACAAAATTGAAAGTTTAATGTCAACTTGTAATTGACTGAAATAATTTTAGTGGGAATTAAAACATCTAAAAGAATGCCTGGAAATTCCTATAAATAGTTCTATGATAAAATTTTTAAGCAGGTGTTTCATAGGAGCTGGATTGAAATGATTTCATAATTTAATTTGATAGCATACTAGTTGCACAAATATTGTATTCTGTGGTTAAAAGCAAGTGATATATGGTAGAAGTAATGCTTGAGGGAAGAAATGGAAGATGAGTCCTTTCGTAAGACCATGTAGGTTATGTATCTCACAACTCCATGTGTACCATTTACATATGCTATGACATGGAATGTGGTGCTGCGATTGTGCATGTGATGGCCCTGGAAAGGAGGGTTACTATCTTTTCTCCAATTTATTTTAAATTTGGCCTTTTAAATATAAGAGCTCTAGTTGTCACTAGGCTTAATCAAATACAGTCTTTTGTCTGTTCTACCCAGTTCCCTTAGAATTGCTGAAGTTTAAAACTACTATTAAAGAACTACTTTCTCTTCTGTTTTAAAATTTGCTTCAGTTCTCCACTGAAGTCTTGGTTTTTATTTCAAAAATCACATTAAAAAATTCTAGCTGTTCTATTTATTTCTTTCAACCTTTGTCCCTTAATAATTTTCCTTTCCCTTAATCATAGTGTATTTCCTTCTTATCTGTTCGAACATTTGATGCAAATAATTGTATAAACTTTTGCACATTCTTCTATCATCATGAATTGTTCTATTCTTCACAGTTCAACTTTGTTAATTCTGGTACATCTCCTCATGGATGATTGATGCCCGTGTCTTCCCATTTTAGATAATGCGGTCTTCTTCAACAAATTGAGGTGTGTTTGTTTTGTTATATTTTTACTCTTGTAGTCCCTGAGTTCCCTGTGGACATTTTAGGTGGGGCTGGAAGTTGCAGTGTCTTTCATGTTAATGGACCAGTTTCTGCCCTATTTTTCTCCTCCCTTAATTCCTACAACCTGTAGACATTATGAATTTGGATCCCTCAATTGTTCATGGAACAAATTCAGGGATTAAATTTTTCTTAGGAGACATTTGATGAGTCCAGCATCAAGGCATAGGAGAGACTTTCTGGTATTTTCCTGGGTCCATGTTCTCTAGTGTAATTCTCATGAGTGAACGATCTGTATTGGATTTTGTTTTTTAGCAATGATTTTGATTCTAGTTTCTAACCTCATTTGTGCCCGAGGTCACTCCTTGTACCCTTTATAGGCACTTTACACTAATCCCCAGCTTAAGCAATCAGGTCATAAGGCTTATCTGCCCTCTCTCTCAGTGAATTCATGGCTTATAGCCTTCTGCTCTAAATTATGTTTTGTTTTGTTTTTTGCTATCCCATTGGATAGCACGTAACTGTATTATTTTAACAGACACATAATAATAATAAATAATTTTATAAACTTTCAAAAAATAATTTCATTTGTTATGGTGGCTTTAACTGATATTTTATGATGCCTTACTTATTATATATTTTAGGATGCTTCAAACATATAGAAATGTTAAGTACAAAGGTAATTTTCATATATAGATAAGCTTAAAAAAAAAGAAAGGGAGATATTAAAGTGCTAACATAAAAGAGAACTGAGGCCACAGTGGTTTGCTGGAATTACAGTTACATTAATGTTTGGGTATATTTTCACTGGATGAATGCTTAGTGGCTTGGATTTTATTATTTTTTAATTTTTAAAATTTTTCTAATAAGGGATTATTGATATACACTCTTATTAAGGTTTCACATGAAAAAACAATGTGGTTACTACATTCACCCTTATTATTGAGTCCCCCCAATACCCCATTCCAATCACTGTGCATCAGTGTAGTAAGATGCCACAGAGTCACTATTTGCCTTCTTTGTGCTACACTGTCCTTCCCATAAACCCCCCACACACCATGTGTGCCAATCATAATACCCCTCAATCCCCTTCACCCTAGCCCACCCCTCCCCTTTGGTAACTACTAGTCCCTTCTTGGACTCTGTGAGTCTGTTGCTGTTTTGTTCCTTCAGTTTTACTTTGTTGTTATACTCCACAAATGAGGGAAATCATTTGTTACTTGTCTTTCTCCGCCTGACTTATTTCACTGAGCATAATATCTCCCAGCTCCATCTATGTTGTTGCAAATGGTAGGATTAGTTTCTTTCTTATGGCTGAATAGTATCCCATTGTGTATATGTACCACATCTTCTTTATCCATTCATCTACTGATGGACACTTAGGTTGCTTCCATATCCTGGCTACTGTAAATAGTGCCGCAATAAACATAGGGTGCATATGTCTTTTTGAATCTGAGAAATTATATTCTTTGGGTAAATTCCTAGGAGTGGAATTCCCAGGTCAAGTGGTATTTCTCCTTTTAGTTTTTTGAAGAACCTCCATATTGATTTCCACAATGGTTGAACTAGCTTACATTCCCACCAGCAGTGTAGGAGGGTTCCCCTTTCTCCACATCCTCACCAGCATTTGTTGTTCTTAGTCTTTTCAATACTGGCCATTCTAACTGGTGTGAGGTGATATCTCATTGTGGTTTTTATTTGCATTTCCCTGATAATTAGTGATATGGAGCTTCTTTTCAGGTGCCTTTTGGCCATTGATATTTCTTCTTTGGGGAAATGTGTGTTCAGGTCCTCTACCCATTTTTTAACTGGGTTATTTGTTTTTTGGCTGTTAATGCATGTGAGTTCTTTATGTATTTTGGATGTTAAGCCCTTATCAGATGAGTCATTTATGAGTATATTCTCCCATACTGTAGGATGCTGTTTTGTTCTGCTGATGGTGTCCTTATGCTGTACAGAGCTTTTTAGTTTGATATAGTCCCACTTGTTCATTTTTTAATTTTGTTTCCCTTGCCTGGGGAGATAAATCCAGAAAAAAATTGCTCATGCTTATGTTCAAGAGATTTTTTTGATGGAGTCTTTGGTGTTTTCTATATATAGTATCATGTCATCTGCAAATGCTGAGTTTTATTTCTTCCTTGCCCATTTAAATTTTATCTCTTTATTTTATCTTATTTCCATGGCTCAGAGTTCCAGTACTATGTTGAACAAAAGTGGTGAGCGTAGACATCTTTGTCTTTTTCCTGATTTAGGGAAAAACTTTTAGCTTTTTACCATTGAGTGATGTTAGCTGTGGGTCATTATATGGTCTTTATTATGTTGAGACACTTCCCTTTATTCCCATTTTGTTGAGAGGTTGTATCATGAATGGGTGTTGAATTTTGTCAAATGTTTTTTCAGCATATATGGAGATGATCATGTGATTTTTGTCCTTTTTGTTGATGTGGTGTATGATGTTGATGGATTTTTGAATATTGTACCATCCTTGCATCCCTGTAATAAATCCTACTTGATCATAATGGATGATCTTTTGATGTATTTTTGAATTTTGTTTGCTAATATTTTGTTCAGAATTTTTTCATCTGTGTTCGTCAGGGATGTTGTTCTAAATTTTTCCTTTTTTGTAGTGTCTTTGTCTGGTTTTGGTATTAAGTGATGTTGATCTCATAGAATGTGTTTGGAAGTATTCCCTTAATTTTGAGAATACTTTAAGGAGGATGGCTATTAGCTCTTCTTTAAATGTTTAGTAGAATTCAGCTGTGAAACCATCTGGTCCTGGATTTGGTTTGTTAGAAGTTTTTTGATTACCAATTCAATTTTATTCCTGATAATTGGTCTGTTCACATTTTCTGCTTCTTCCTGGGTCAGTTTTGGAATGTTGTACTTTTCTGGGAATTTGTCTATTTCTTTTAGGTTTTCTAATTTATTGGCATATAATTTTTCATTGAATTGTCTAATCATTCTTTGTATTTCTGTGGTATCAGTTTAACTATTCCTTTTTCATTTCTGATTTTGTTTGTGTGCCCTCTCTTTTTTTCTTCATTTAAGCCCTGTTAATCACCAAAGTGCTTTGCAATGTGGACTGATGTTCCCACAGCAGATCTCTAGGGCCAGTGTGCAGAGTTCCTGAGTGCTTATTCTTTCTCCTCTCTGTGCTTCTCTCCCACTTGTGGACTGGGATGGGGTAAGGGCTTGGGTCCTGCTTGATTGCAGCTCTGCCACTTTACCTTTCTTTGTTCTTCTCTTCACTCGGTGTAGGTGGTCTGTTCTGCAGTCTTCAAGTCATTTGCAGGGTTAGTTGTTTTTGCTGTAGCTGTTTCCTTGCTGTCTACGTGAAGGAGGTTTGTACCTTGCCTTCCTACTCTATCTTTTTTGCTAGAAGTCTGTGGGAGAGTTTCTTTAAAAAGAGATTATAGTAGATATTATTTCTTATATAGTAGTGTAGAATATATTATTTCTTTTATAGTAAAGTATAAAAAATGGTTAAAAATATGCTCATACTTTATAGATTACCTATTACAAAGGGACCTTCCCAATGAAATATATAGGTGGAGATGGATGGTTTCCAATAGCTCTATTAAACTGTAGCATTTTATGAGATTTATTATGTTGAACATCCATCATTTTGAATCACATTTTCTGAGACCTGTAGATTCTAAATTCATTTCTACCAATTGGATGCTATTTGATTTATTTAATGTACCTAAGAAGGTTGGTGCTTCAGGTTCCATACCCACAAAAGAATTTTAAGCCTATTGATTTATCATACTGTGTTATATTCATGCAAAATTTGAACATAACTTGAATAAATTATGAAAAGTTAGAAAATTTTATTGTAATTTAATTTAAAAAATTGGAAACAAAAAATTCTGTGACATTGGCTCAGAGTAACAACAAACAGCAAAATTTGGGTGAGGGTGTGGAGGCAGAAGCAGATATTGCTTTATACCTGCAGAATCTCCTGATGTTTCCTAAGATATTGCTAAAGCTGGCATAGAAAGAAATTTTAATTATAGGTTTATTGTTTTCTTTTTGATATAATTAAAAATTTTGAAAAGGCAATTAATGACAAAAGTAAAAATAAGCAGATCCTTTAAGTTATGTCTGAATTTTGCTGATATATTGTAATTGTCATACATTACGCTTTTATGAGTATATACTTTTACATATGGGTTGGTGAATATTAATTATAAATGTATTTTTTCTATACTTGACTGCTGAAATTGGCTTAAACAGAGTCAAAAGTGCTTTTCTTTTTAGAAAAATAGCTTTAAAAATTTTTCTGTATCAAAAATATTTATTGTACACTCAGTGTGTGCCAAGCATTATTCTAGGAGCTTATATAATAGGGAAAAAAGCCCTGTCCTCATGTTGTTTACATTCTGCAGGGTAGACTGATTTTGAGTACATATTAAAATATGTATATATAATAACATCTGTTTAACCCTTGTGGGATTTTGAATAAATTTTAAAGTTAAATCTGATTTTTAAGGACATATCATAAGATCATACTTATACCATTTTTAATGAACGTTTATTTCTGTGTTTTAACATCACACTTGAGAAAATCAGTAACTTTCTGAAAAGTTATTAACACGTTTATGACTATACATGTTGAGGCATCAATAACATCTGAAGGAATATTTTTATATTGTATGCATTTTATTAAAATTATTATACCATTATGACCACAAAATGTAAATTTGAAGTATCCAAAAATTTACAAATAAAATAATTGTGCTGGTTTTTAAATTAAAATTAAAATATATGACTTTAATAAATAGCATGCACAAGTTTTATTCTGAAGAGTTATCTCAGGTTTTGTTTGGTTGTTTTAGATATATAATTATCATATATTCAAGATATTGAGTAACAAGTTTTCCTATAATGTATAGGTTTAAAGTAATTTCCTAAATGTCTCATTTATTTATCCCTTCTATATTATACTCCTTTGAATACCAAATGAGTGTTTACTTATTTTTATTCCTTAATATTTCAATATAATGTAAAAGCAATATTATCATTAACTTCTAGATTGTATTACATCACTGTATACTCACAAATTTATTTGCATGTAATTGTCATGAAACTAGCCAGAGCTTTTCACAGAATATATGTAATTAAGAAACTGCTTTTTCTCTCTGGACATACTAAAAGGATACAATACATTTTGCTACAGAAATTCTCTAAAGATTATTCTGCCATGTTTTAGCACAGGCTGAGTAATTGAATGCATTAGGAGTCTCTGAATTTAAGCAAGAATCTGCATTAATCCCTACAAAGCTTGAGTTAGACTTATAGTAGAAACCCTGAAGAACTTTGTGCTCTTAATTACTGCTACCTTCTTTCTGGGTATAGAACTCCCTTGGTGATAAGCAACTGGAGAAAAATCCATCACTAAAGCACTCTTAAAGTTTATAATCCTTACCAGTGACCTTTCCATGAACCCAAGTTTAAGGATATGCTAAATCAAGGAGTATGAAAGTATAACATTTAAGAAACTAACTTAATTAAAGCAGTAAACATTAAAATAATCAAGTTGCTTGGCATAAAAAGCAATTCCTGCTAGATAACCTGTCAGCATACCAAAGAACAGGTTTTGGTTTTGTTCTTAAACTGAACTTTCTCAATGGAGACCTTTATTTTTTATTAAAGATAATTTTACTTCAAAGGCATTTTTAAAAAGTCACAATCGAGCTAAATGTGCCTTAGTTAAACATCAACTTAAAAACATTCACGAGTCTATTATGGACCACTTTATTTTTAAATTCTGATGGGGTCTTTGATAAATATTTATAAATTCAGACAATACTAGATGTAGTGCATCTTACTCAGTCCAGCTCCACTTGAGTTCTTTTATTTCTAGAATGACTTGGAGATGGCAATGCAGTAATCTCTAGGAGACCCCAAATCATGAGACTGCAATAGACTTGATATCACTCAGCCCAAGGAATCATTTAAGTCAAAATTTTTTCTTTGTCATTATTTTGAACTGACAATACTTTTATCCTATTATTGCCTGTATTGTGTACAATGATTTCTCTATCTTTTTATAAGATGCCTCTAGTGTGGGTGATTTCAACAGCTCTCTGGATAGTGAATCTAACAATTAATGGATATTCACCTTATTTCAATGTTTGCCCAGGTTTCTGGTGTTTGAAACATGTTCAAATTTTGTCAAGTTTTTAATGGGTTGTATGCAATCCCAACTGACCTTACAGTATTGAGGAGAGTAAATTAAAAACAAAAAGATGGCCCATTTTCTTCTCAGTAAAAATAGAAGCTTTATTTCTGATAATTCTCTTTGGTCTTGTCACTGAGACATTTTCTTTGCAAATGCCATGATTTAACCTTTCTATCTTGTTTTCACTGCTTTCTCCTTTGGTATCCCAAGCTTTCTATGTTGAATCTTGTTACACTCATATAGCTTTTCATGTTCTTCTTTCCTGTTAGTCAGGATATTTCCTTTTCAATCACGAAAAAATTAAATCAAACACATTTTAACAAAACAGAAGGGAATAGGGGATTAAATGGCTCAGATCAGTGAACCACAGAACTATCAGAAGTGGAGTTGGCTGTAGTAAAACTGAACTCAGGGATTTGAACATTATAACACTCCATCTTTGTACCCTGTTTTCATATCTCTCAGATTGTCAGATTCATTTTCACAGAATAGCTTCTCTACAAAGGAAGAGGTGTGACAGCCTCATATATATACCCTTGGTTGCTGTTTTAAAATAGAACTTCAGAGTATTCACCAAAAGTCTAGATTTACAGTGGGTTCACAACTTAATTCTTGTCACTCACATACTTGCTGCAAACACTGAAACACAAAGTTCAAATTATTCATGTTGATAAAAGAGATAATTGTAGTAACACACTAGTTTTGGCATTACATCACTGTGGGTAAAATTGCAATATTTCCAGAATCTCTCTCCTGGCCTTAGTGCATCTCTGTATCAATAGGTGTTTCCAAGGAGTGGAGAGAAGTAGTCTATTTTCATATCAATAGGTAATTACAAGGGGGAGCTAAGGCATATCTGGACTGGACAGGTTGGGTGGGGTCCCTTCTTCTGCAGCTGAGTCACAAGAGACACAGGTGAGCAGAAGTGGACGACTGTTTGTAAGCAAAATGGGTTTCTCTCACTTTATTTCTCCCTTTGACTGATTTTGGTTCAAAGGTATTTTGCCCCAGGTCAGGAAAAGATATTTTCCCCAGGGTTAAGCCACTTATAAAATCATCCAATTGAGAGTAAACCTTTGAATTTACCTGCTTGAGTCCTTCTACTTTAAAGCAAGGTAAAATAAAACTTTGACATGTTCTCATACCTAAATTCTTGGAAAAAATTTATTTTAGCTTTTATTTTTTTCTTAACGTAGAGCATCTATCATATATCACCAGATGTGATGACATGTCCTTCTTTTCAACATCATCATCAATGTTAATTTACCTTCCTTGAAGTAGTCTTGTGTGAGTATTGTATGAGTTGGGCCAGGTGTGATTACCGATCGTAAATATAGATTTCAGTCCTCCCAACAAATAAGCAAGATCCTTATCCATCATGGGACCTAGAAAAGGTATAGCTTATGATTTATTTTAAAGAATATCTAATCTATATGTATGTTTAAAGCCATTTTTTGCCTTTTACAAGTTGTAATTATCAGTGGAAATATAATTGTATTGATGAAACTCTGAATTGTTGCTGATTTTTGAACAATATATTTTGATTATTGATTTTTTCAGATGATTTACAAATGCAGAACTAATATTGTAAAAAATCCCATAACATAAAATCTATGTAATTAACACTTTTCAAATAATTTTAAAAAATAGAATATTAGAAACAAAATTCTCTAAATAGAAACTATATAGTTAACACTTTTCTATCACTCTAGATACAAAAACAAAAAGCAACATGAAATAAACTTAATAAAAGTGTAAATTCCAAAGATAACTTACCTGTCTAAAAGCACTAATATGAAAAATTATTTATAATGCTAAAATCCTTTATAGATAGGTTACAGATGATATCCATCATCCTATGAAATCCTTCAACCTTCTAATCTTTCTGTAATGTAATCTCTTTATTATCATAATTGGTTAATTTTTTTGTGCTATATATATTCTCTCACCCATACCAACTATAATTCCCTTGTGTTCAGGACCATATTTTCAAAGTGTCTGTATCTACCATAATATATACACAAACTACATATTCTATCAAAATCTATCATTCCTTTTCCTTACTATATTTTGATACGGGTCAGAAGGATCTCCTGAAATACACTTCAAATTAACATTGTTATATAATACTTACTAATTGTTACTTTAAAACCAAAACAATATATTTTTCAGTGAGAGTATTAGAAGTGAGGTGTCATAAAAATATTGTATTTTTAGAGGCCATAGTTATCTTTAGACCACATTTATAATTAGAGGAGTCTACAAAGAACTGTATTAATACTCAAGGCTGAGACTAGGACTGGCAGTGAGTCAGATATTTTGAGTAATGTTAGGCAGGATACATGCAAAATAGTTTTTCAGCACAAAGGGATTAAAAACCCTTGTTTCTACACATGGTTTGTTCATTGACTTGTTCCTTCTAAGGTGGATATAAAAGCAACTGGATTAGGCATAGTTCTTCAGGTGATCTGAGGGTGCTTCCTCTGACAGCTGAAGTGTCAAGATATTTAGCATGATTTTGCAATTTTTAAATATCTTCTAGAAACACCACCTTCCCCACTATTTTTTTTCTTTAATTCAATTTAGCAGTTGTGTTCCCATTTAACCTTAGAATTAATCTGCTTTCCATGATCATTTTCTTGTGGCAATTTTGAAAATTCTCTTAGTTGCAGATGGAAGATATATACATCAAGTTCCCTATTAACAAGAGGCAATGCTAAGGAATAGAGAATGATTTAATTTGATTTTACTCGTCTCAATCCTTTCATTCATCCAATAAACACATATGGCTATGTACATTTTTCTGGATAAGGCACTTGGATAGATCTTAATGATACAAAGAAATATTAAAATAAAGACTCAAATTTTAAGATGTATATATTTTAGTAGGGTAAATAGTTAAGCAAACCAGTGATAACAAAACAATGTTAGAAGTGTAACGGGGGCTATTGCTCTTATTGACAGGGGAGAGCAATGTGATCAAAAGAACAATCTGATGGCTGAAGTGAGGAACATGAAGTAAAGGGCTGAGACATTTTAAGCAAAGGGAACAGCATTTAAAAACCTGAGACATAAAACAGTACGACATATTCTGTAATCAGAAAAGATACAGACAGGACTTAAAATTCTATTAATAATTAAGATGTACCTGATTCTCTGCAGAAAACCCCTATAAAACATGGACATAAAACAAAACCACATTGGTGAGCAAAAAGAAGTAAGCTCTTGATGTAGGTACATGTTCGGAGGAGGGGAATTTTAAAAAGTGCATTTCCAGTTGTTTTACTCTGGGGTCATGCATCGTCAATGAAGCAAATGAGGGGACAGTGGTCGTGGTAAATCTACAGTTTTGTGACCTGGGAAAATTGGAGAACTGAAGGGGAGTCACTGATTGCTGCAAAAAGAGGAGGAAATTGTGAAAAGGTTAAGAACCAAAACAGCCATCATTTCTGTATGCAGCACCTCTGATGCCTCTGGAATCGACTGAGTAGCTCAGCTATAAACAAAATATCTGAAATGAGATCGGACATGTGGCCCAAGAAACAGTTTTTGATTCAAGTCCAATTAAAATAATTGAAAGATAAAGCACAAGAAATAACTCTCAACAGAGAAAAATTAAATGATCTTCTGTTTCCACAAGTTGATATTAATAATATCCAGGTCTCAATCTAAAATTACCTGATTATGAAAAACCAGGTAATGGAAAACATTCTCAGAAGAAAAGGAAATAAACTGAAGCCAATAACAAGATAACCCTGATACTATAAAAATCAGAAACCATGTTAAGGTGGGTATTACATTTACCCTGAGTAAAGTTTAAACACAATGTACTCCAGATGAAAGGAAGGAGGAATTCTCAACAGATATATAGATATGATAAGAAGGAAGAAAATAGGAGTTCTAGACCTGAAAAGTAAAATATCTGAAATAAAAAATTCATTGGATGAACTTAATAGCTTAAAGGAGATGGCAGGAGAAATATAAAGTGACCTTGAAGGTAGTACAATAGGAATCACCCAATGTAAAGAACAAAAAGAAGAAATATTGCAAACAATGAATAGAGCTATGGGACTAGTTAGATAATATGATACTGTCAAACATCTGTACAGCTAAAATTACAGAAAGAGAGGAGAAAGAAAGATTGAAGGGGTAAATCATATATATACATAGACATATATGCATAAACATGCACAAACACATATACACATGTATGTCATATAACTTACATAATATATGTATTTCGTATGATTTGAAGATATTATTCTTGGAACTTCCCACATTTGATTATTCAGCTCATAGAATTTGACTAATTTTATTAGTTTGTTTTCCATTTTGTGATTTTGGAAAGAACCTCTCTTTCTATCTCTGTGTATATATACACATACATACATATGTATATATCTGCCTCTGTGTGTGTATAATAGTAGATATATTTACATGTATGCATGTATAAACATACACATGCACATACATATATGTGGGATTTAATACTGTTATGAAATTTAATTCTGTCAATCAAGTGAACAACCTACCTTGCAGCAGAAATACAGGTATAACAATATGCAGCAGCTTTATGCTTTTATGCCCAGTTTGCCAGTGCTTCACCTTGAACTGCCCCCTCCTTGCCATTGATGCGTAACATTTGAGGATGAAGCATTTCTGCCCTTCAATATTCAAGTTATAAAGGCGATATAGAAATAGATGCTCTGATTGGGAACTATCATGTGGTGCTATCATTTCCATCATGAGGGTATAATTTCTTCAAATTTGGAAAGCTGCCGAAAATGATTCCTTATTAACTAATCAGTCTCCTTGTTATTTGTAACTATTGGTAATGTTAACTTTGAACATTGGTTGAAGTACTACCTGCCATAACTGTTAAGTGTAACGTTTGTCTCTCCCTTTTGAACATATTATTACCAATGAATTTACACTTAAATGTTTTTACATCTGGTTTTCATCCTTATCTTAGTCAACTTTTACACTGGGGTGCAAAGCTTGGTCTTTCTATTTCCACGTGTATCTTTGCTTCCACATTTCTTTCCTGCTTTCTTCTACAAAGAAGCTGTTCCCATAGAGGTAAATTTTAACTTACAATAGATCTTGGAGAGTTACTGGGGAGCACAGACATTCAGCAGAGAGAGAGAGAGAGAGAGAGAGAGAGAGAGAGAGAGAGAGAGAGAGAGACAGGTAGAAGTGAACCAACTGAAAAAACTTTCCCAGAAATAGCCCTTATGAATGAAAACCAGCAGCACTTTTTAAAGCTACAGTAGCAGATCAATACCAAGATCTGTCAGAAAACTGCTCAGTATTGTTATGTGTAGATTTGAGAGGATCAGCACAGACTATTTCATGCCTTATTGGTGGATTTAAAATGTATACAGCTATTCTAGTTTTGGAAGAATATATGGCAGTTTTCTTAATCCACAGGCATGAGAAATATTTAGAGTGAGGATGCTTAAGGAAGGAATAGGGAAGATGAGACTTGCTAAAGATGTTTGGCAGGAACAAAACCCATTGAAGACTAAGCTGTATTTGGACTGATAGATCATCTCTTCATTGGGACTATACTACAGAGTGAGAAGTGTAAACGATAATTTGGACAGTTGACAATTTTGTAGACCTAGAATATAAATTATATTACTTGCAATGAAGGAATCCCCCAAGAGAGTATAAAGAGGAGCATATCATAACAATAAATGATAGACTTTAAAATGCAAATCAGGATTCCACTTTATGCCTAAGAAGTCAGAAGCTGGAAAGAGTATCACCTCCACCGTAACAATAGGAAAAGCAAGGTAATCTAAAGAAGAGAAAAAAAGTTCTTAAACCTATCAAATAATTTAAGTTAGAGAGCAGTGGGATAGTCTAAAATCTAAAGAAAGACAGAAGAGACAGAGCCCAAAGGCTGGCCCATTAATGGCAGAGCATAAGTGGAAGATAGTACTGCCTTATAATTGAGTTAGAAAAATTTAGTTACAACCCTTAATTCATTACTAAAGACTGATATGGCTTATCATGAGAGCTGCAGACACACTGAAGATTTTGTAGCTACACCTGTGCTCTTTATCATGCAACTTGACAGGGCACACACAAGAAACCAAGGGATGGGGGGAAGACTGGATAAAGTCACTCACATTATCTACCTAGAAACAGGAAGAGGAAACCACGAAGGAAAGGTAGGAAGTCCTGTCCAATCTCTTCTAAGGACAGAGGCCTGAGATTGAGGGGGGAAGGGCAACACACCCTGGGGACCACAGGATAAAGGTTAAGTGTATTGGAGGTAGAAATGGAAAATATTTCTCTCCTGGGGTTGCAGCCATTTGCAAGCATACCTTAAAATTGCATGACATGACAGTGGGTAATGAGATATTCTCAGTTTCTTTTCATCCTTAGCTTTTAGAACACCCTGTGTTATTTGGCCCCAGGAATGGGCATTTCTCACTGATTCACCTCTTCTCCAACAGGCTAGCCCTCACTGAGTAAAGGCAATAACAATCTACTTTAGGGGAAGACATAGCACAGAGAAAGATACCCTTTGAGGAAAAGATGCACAAGGAAGTCTTGAAGTTCAGGGTAGAATAGGAACATTGTGGGGTAACTTGAGCAAACTAGCTCATATCTCTAATCACAGGTAACAATAGAGATCTTTGGAGTTAGTGTTAAACTCATATTAACTATAACAGGGAAATAAAACAAAGAGTACATAGGTCTATTACTGATGAAACTAATTCAAGCCCCTACCTTAGTGGACCAACAGCAAGAGGAATATTGGTATTCAGTCATAAAAATAATTTATCTCAGACTCAAATGTTCTGTGCAATATTTAACACTCAAAGAACAAACATAATGGACAAAAATATAAGGTAAAAATCCATGATAAAGTTAAAGAGCAATAAAACAAAACAGAATCAGAGATGAGGTAAGGAATTTTAAGTAACAAAACTTAATATGTTAATAGGCCTATTGGAGGGGACTTCATTTTAAGGAGCTTGGAAGTCATCTCTCCATACTAATGACAAATAAGGTGAGCAGATTGAAAAACCAACAGCCTTTCAAATGAGGGCATTCAACACACTGCTGCTCCCCAAATTGAAGAGTCAGACAAATAGAAAGAATGACAACTTACAGGAGCAGAGGCACCCAAGTGGAAAATGCTGCAGAAACAGTGTGCCCAGGGGTGGAAAAACTGAAATTGTATTCAATGAATGGCTGGAGGCTCAGTGTAGACAAGTCTGAGTTAGAAACTCCAAGGGAATCCAAACATCAGGGAGAATCCTACAGTTTTGTGAGATTTACTTCCAGAAACTAACCAGGTTTCTGTAATATATGTGGGAAGAGAATCCTCTCCTGCTTCCAGCAGTGGGAGGGATAAAAAAAAGAACAATTTTGAACTATGCAAGAGAACTCTGTTCTTCTTAGCAAGGCCTGACCTCAGAGAGACTAGTTAGCCAGAGCCTCACTCTACTGGGGTATTATCAGGGCCTAACGGACTTGAAGGAAAAGAAATCTCCAACTTCAGTGAGCTCTAGCCTTTCATGTGAGAGAAGCGAGAAAACCAAAAGCAGCCAAGTCTCTCTGTCCTCTCCATCCTAATGGTGAAGAAAATGAAAACACCTGCGAAATTCACAGTCCAGAGCAATAGGTTCACTAAAGACTGACACATCATCACAGGACTGTGGAATGCTTTCTCTTCCCCCACATCTTACCATGATATTACTTAAAGTCTATCACAGTCTCTTTTACCTGCTACATCATGTTCAGCGATCAAGAGAAAATTGCAATCCATACCACAAGGGAAAAAACACAATTGGAAGAGACAGAGCAAGTATCAGAACCAGATACAGTAGGGGTGTTGGAATTATCAGACTGGGAATTTTAAACAACTATAACTAATATGCTAAGAGTTTCAATGGATAAAGTAGACAGCATGCAAGATGACATTATAAGCAGGGTGATGCAAGCCTAAGAAAGAACCAAAAAGGAGTGTTAGACATCAAAACACTGTAAAGACATGAAAAATGCGTTTTATGGGCTCATTAATAGATAACATGGATGAGAAAAGAATCTCAGATCTTGAGGATATTTCAATAGGAACCTTCAAAACTGGAAAGCAAAGAGAACAAGACTAAAAAAAAAAAAAAACAGGACAGAAACAACTATGAAAGGCATAATATTTGTGTAATATAAAGACCAGAAGAAGAAGAAAAAGACAAAGGAACAGAAGAAATATTTGAAACTAAAATAATGGAGAATTTCTGCAAACTGAAGGCAGACAACAAACCTCACAGTTAGGAAGCTAAAAGAGCATCAAACAGGACAAATGTCAAGGAAAAAAAAGTACTCCTTCACATATCATTTGCAAACTACAGAAAATCAAAGATAAAGAAAAAATACTGAAAGAAACCAGATAACAAAAACACCACACTTATGGAGGAAGAAAATAATTACATTTGACTTCTCTTCAGATACCATGTGAGCAAGAAGACAATGGAGTGAAATACTTAAATTGCTGAAGGAAAAAACCCACCAAACTAGAATTCTATACTTTGCAAAGTTATCCTTCAAAAGTGAAAGGGAAATAAATGTTTTCCAGACAAATAATATGTAACATAAATGAAGTGACTTTATTTTGCTCATTATCTTCAGCTGTGCCAGCCAATGGGATCTATCAATTCTGTAGATCCAAAATAGAAGAAGAAAAGAAAATAAACAACAGAACATGACCCTGTAAATTCTTAGCACTGAACTTGGTTAGTAGTCCAGGGAGACTATTCTTGATAGGATTGACGATTCTCATTCAGTCCTCAACAATCAGCATTCCAGGTGTTTCTGCAATTTCCTGGGGATTTGTTATTACATCAACTCAGGGAGAGGAAAAGTAAAAAAAAAATAAAAGAGCTGCAGGAGACCTACCACTTCTTAAAGTCTTGTTCCCAAAGTGGCACACATCACATCTCCTCCCATCCTGTTTGGATACATGTATGAGAAATATCATTCAGAAGGGAGGTAAATGGATTTTGGTAAACAGCAAGTTATATCTGCCATGGTATAGTTTCCTTTCAGGTCATTACTGAAGAGGTTAGTGGCTAGTTTTCCTATGAAAAGTAGGCTAAAGTGAAATCCAGAAAGAGAAAGTGCATATGCTAAGGACTGGAGGCAGGTAAGAGTTTGTAATACTTTATATCTGAATGAATACTGTTGCGCCCAACAGAGAGAATACTGAAAATTGATGTTGGAAAATTATGCAAAGGCCAGATTTAAAGGCATTGTGTTGCAATAAGAAGCTGCTTAATAGATGTTAACCAGAAAGAATGTAAATTGATTTTTCATATATTAGGGATCGCTAACTCTGTTCAATGCAGAATTAGCATGAAGCTATGGTATTTGAAAGAACCACTAGGAAGCTTTGATAAAGAAAATGGCAGTGAAAATAAAAATAAACATGTGATTACAGGGATGTTTATGAGGTATAAACCAAAATGGTTGACACACATTTGCAATTTTAACCTGAAAAAAGTAGGCATGTGCCCTCAAATATTTGAAATGATTTCATGTAGTAATGTTCTGCGTTATTATTTGGAGTTGCTCATTGTACGATACCTTGTGTAGAGTATGTCCTTGACTAACACATTTTAAATAAACAAGTGCTTTTAAGTGCAGAGGAAGCACAACACTAAGGGGAAGATAAGGAAAAGGGAAGAATAGCTGCTGTGCGTGGAATGCATTCAGCCAACTATAAGGAAGAATGGTCTGAAAATAAGAAAATGTCCTTAATATTAAACCAGATGCCTTGGAAGCCAGTGTCCTTTGCATAAAAGAGGTTGGATTTTCTGAAGTTAGACACTGAATCACAAAGAAAAAACTACCTATTAACAGAAGTGCTTTCTGTTCAAATTTAAAGGACAAGGAAACTTGGTTTTAAAATGAGTATTTGAAAGCAATGCAAGTGAAACAAAAGCTCAACACGGGAGCAAGTGCTTGCTGGCCATGTTCCTCTTAGTGTTCACCTGGCTTTATGTTCAGTGCACAGTGGCAGTGAATTAATATTAGCAAAAAAAGGTAGCATGTGTAAAAACAGACAATTACCTATGGCAAAAATATAGACTTGCATCCTAAACATGCCATTCATAATTCTCCTTATTACTGTAATAAACATGGAAACACACTTTATCTAAAAAGGGCAGTGTTTAGATCCCTTTAATAGGACTTACTTGATGAAAAATACATTTTTTGCTTTAAAATCATATACTTTAGGTGGGTAAATCAACCTGAAAACTAATGCATGGTACAAAAACACATTTGTATTTTAATAATTTTTTGAAAAGTGATTAGAGTTTTAATTGAAACCATTACCTATTTGGAAAATGAGAAGGATTTTTAATTAGCTTTATTAAAGCTGTTTATAAAATGATAAATGATGAAAACCCTTTCTTTTATTTTTGATGGTATTTATTAACAAGATTTATTTAATGGAGTTCAGTGTATATAACCAGTACACCTCAGTTGTTTAATTTTTAAATTTTGCCAAGATACCCTTCATTAGAAAAATTCTACATTCAAGATGAAAAATCCTCTCAAATCCAAAATGGCAATTAAATAAAATAGGTCAGGTTGATCCTCTGCCTCAAGGGATAGGAAGAGTGGGTCTGAATCAAAATCTAATGGAAAAGGAATGGATGTG
This sequence comes from Manis javanica, assembly GCF_040802235.1. NCBI lineage: Eukaryota > Metazoa > Chordata > Mammalia > Pholidota > Manidae > Manis > Manis javanica. The sequence continues at coordinate 18,128,541 of NC_133164.1, forward strand.
ACAAAGTTGGACAGAAGAATGGGACATGTGCTCAAAAAGGCTTCATTAAAAACTTAAAAGTAAACTTCTTTAAGTTGGGGCTCAGATACTGGCATTTGTTCAAACAGTAGAATTTACATTATAGTAGTTGCATAAATCAGACATTTCTACCTTATTCCTTTCCCCTTTTTTGTTACAATGACAGAAGTAAATTTAGTTTTTATGGACAATCTCTGTTGGGAGCAATAGTGTGTGTGACAAGTGACAAAGCGTACAGCCCAGGGGTGTGAAATTTTACTCAAGAGGGGACTGGAACAGCGATCATCAGAAGTAGCATTTTAGTATCTGCTGATAGTACATTTTGAGGAAAACTATTTTAATCTAAGTGTGTGACTCCAGTCAACCACTACTAACACCTCTCTCCTAAGACACTTTCCCTTGGGTACAAACAATCATAGACTTGCAAGGATTCCTGTCTCCTGGAACATTTAGAGATAAGAGATTTTGACTCATGGCTGGTTCTAAGTCAGCCCGTTGTAATGCCTAGTCCTGTATTTTCTGGTCTGAAAATTCAGAAAGCAGCTCAGCCCACTGTTGGCTTTGCTGTCCAATGTGACCTGACTGTGTGGTTACTTTTCTGTACGTTCTAATGCTGCCACCCATCTACCAGCCACATGAGAAAGAGCCACAAATTCTGCTTCCCTAGAAGGCCACCCCTTTAGTCTATTCTGGATAAATGTATATATACATAATATAAATATATATATTTTTCATAAATTCCAGTCAAGCTTTCCATGTAAAAGAAGGACATTCATTAACTTTGGATTTCAAAAATTTTAAATAAAAAAAGCATTTTCAGGTTTTACCCAGAAATTCTTCGCACTACCTCACACAGAACTCTAGACTTTCTCTGGAAAAGTTGTTTGTTTTGGAGGCATGCAAAATATGCTATTTTGCTTTACACTATTACAAATAACATTTTTCAACTGGAGGTATCTAGAGGGTAAAGGGCAGAAATGGTGCTGAACATTCTACAGTGTGTAGAATAGAACCCCACAACTGAGAATTACCTAGCCCAAAATGTTAATAGTACTGAGGTTGAGAAACTTTGTTCTAATTAAAAGATTCATCCTCTATTACAGTCTTCTAGGTGAGATGCCCAGAGGCTGATCTGGTGAAATGCATTCAGGACCTTATATTTCTAAGTATTATTGATTAGGATAAATTGATAATGGATATTTTGTTCAAATATTGATTATGTAACCAAGAATGCCTTGCATTTATTTAACAATTTACAGATTAAACATTATTTTTCACATAGTTATTTAAAAAATTCATCAAAAAAAGACTTAAGAAAGATACTGTTTTCCCCATATCTGGACAAGGAGAATATTTACTAGAATATTACATGTAACTAAGCCTTAGTTAACTTCTAGTTCATTCCCTTACTTTTTTAGGTGCAAAAACTTAAAAGAAGTAAAGCAGACTTTTCAGAGTTGCATTGCTAGATAATAAAGAATAAGTACAAAATGTAGGTCACCTTTTAAAAAATGTCCCCCCACCCAGATCCTATTTAAAGGATGAGTGTACCTACCTCCCAGCAGCTGTCAGGGTTGGATAGTGTCTACTCACAGCCATCCCCTCTTCCTCTTCCCACCCCGCTCCAGCTTCTCCAGAATTAGCTCCAACTGATGACAGCCACCTTACCCTGGGATATTTCACCATTCCTGGGGTCGCCAGTAGCCAGTGGCTCTCTAAAATGAATACACAGGAGCCTGGCTTCCCTTTCTTAAGTGGGGTCCACTCTATCTGGGTTTCACACTCTATCTGAGACTACACACTTGCCTGGCTCTTTCCCATTCCCTGTCCTTTTCATTCTTTCTGTTGCAGGGCTTTTCTGAAGCACATTCTGTAAATTATATGCACCTGGAGAATTTTATTCCCGTCTGTTTCTTGGAAATCCAAACTCAGACATTTGGTACCCTCCCCTCCCCTCCTTCATACCCATGTCTATGGCTCTATCTTTCTAGATGAACCAACTAGGTGGGATACCTGAAGACATAGAGGGATTATATGCAAAAGGAGCTGCAAAAGCCATTTAACTTGTACAGGCAGGGATCGGGCGAGTAGGATAGGACTGGATCCCAAGAATGCTGGGTAAAGAGAGGAAAGACAGAGCTGGTCCTCAAAAACAGATTCTGTGGGTAGGATTCTAATGCTGGATTACTTCCTGGCTGACAAACTCCATCGTTACCCATTGGGTATTGTAGCAGTGTTGTTGCTAAGCCTTTCAGCTGGGTGAACTGTGATGGGATACAATTGGTAGGAAATGCCCTGCCTTGTACAGTATTTCTGTCATTTGAGATAATTTAGATTATCAAAAATATCATGTAGATTCATTTGTATAATAATAATAATAATTGGTAGAATGGTTCTTCTACTTAACCGTTTCCCCTCCTTAGTGGAAAGGGTGGTTGAGAAGGTGCTTGAAAGTCCATCATAACAACCATGCAAAAGCCTCAATGGGAAGATGTCTTATGAAGCAAGGCTGCTTTCTTCAGAATCTGCATTCATCTCCTCTTCACCATACTGTAACTACGGTTAAATCTCTACAGCCATTGACTGGCAAATTCTGTGTTTGCTGAGGAAAGAGAAGGATTATAAACCAAAGAAGCTGCAAGACCTGGCTACCAGGGACCAGAGAGCTGGGACTAGGAGTGCCTTGTGAGGGGACTGATTAAAGGAAGTAAGAGGTAAAGTTGAATAAGACAGAGTTTAATACAGTGTCACTCTCCCATTACACAGTTTAAGATCATGAAATGATTTCAGGATGTGGTTATAATGTTCTGGCAGGTAGGCTCTTATAAGTTTGGGGGAAAAATTGGCTCACATTAATGAAGTAGAGATGTGAGAACTGTCATGACAGGCTGTGAAAGAAGAGCTCAAATTGTGCGTGCCTTTAGGAGGCTACTACTACATTGTGCATGGTATAAGGGGGCCTCTGGAAAATCAAGAATTTCCACTGACTGGAGATTAAAAGTGGTCATGCTAGAAAATTCTGTTTATGGATAGTTAAGATCACAGAAGGGCCTCAGGGATTCTTTGCCTAAAACAAGAAAGAACAGTGGGAGGGAGGCATAAGCTTCCTCAAGTTCTGTAGTGGCTATTGCAAGGCAGGCCAGGATTGATGGTAGATGCTATTATAGAACTGTGTGCATTATGTGTTTGCATGTGTTGCTTTTTCCCTAGAAAACTACCAGGGTTCTGTTGAAATATTAATTTTTACAAAATCCTTATTTTTTTGTTATAAGTAACATATAACATTATATCAGTTTCAGATGTATAAAATAATGATTCAATGTTCACATACATTAACAAATGATCACTTCTGTAAGTCTAGTTAACATAAATAAAACTGAGTTATTCTGCAAGCAAAAATGTTTTTCTTTTGCTAATAGCAGAGAATTGCAGTTTAGGACAAGTAAACCACAGCAAAACCATAGGCATGTCCAGAGAATAAAGGAGAAGCTCTTTTTCACAGACGAAAGGAGTAAGTTGGAAGGATTGCTATAAATGAAAAGTCTTTTGAATAAACGGGGAGTTTGAAGCCTAGTGGCTTATCATGTGCTGAGTTGTGACAGGCTCTCATTGGCTGGACTGTTGCTACAGGAGAGGAAAAGCCTATCTTTCTCCTACCAGGTAGTAAAATATTATCTGAAGAAGTATTGATTTTCAAGGTCCATTTCACTCAGTTGGGTCTACAATTGATGATGAGTGGTAGGGTATGACTTACCGCTGGACTCCCAACTTAAGGGAGGCTTCTCTTTATTAATTTTCTGATATCTGTCGACATACATAATTAGAATGTATTTCTTTTAATGAAAACTTATAAGATTTCCTCTTCGCAACTTTCAAATATGCAACACAATATTATAAACTATAGTCACCATGCTGTACATTACATCTCCATGATACAATGCTGTACATTAATTATATACCAAATCTTTAATTTTAATTCTATTTTTAACCTCAGTTTTATAGTTTTTTCACTTTCATTAATATTTTTTCTTGTATTTTTAATCCCTTGTAATAATTTTTCAAATATCCACATGGGTGTTTGATACGTACAATTCTGTTTATCAACTGAAAACATTTAAAAGTTTTCATTGTCTCCTGATGACCTCATTTATAATGCTGTGCATATTTGCTTTTAAATTTTATCTTTAATTAAGAGTTAATTAGAAGAGTGGTTTCTGTTTAATTATAAACACTTAGATTTTTAAAAATTTTGTATTTATATTTAATTATAATAGTCTCACTGCATTCTAATTATACAGCCTGTGTGATTTCTTGTTTTAGAATATGTGTAGATTTTTCTATGTTGTAGTCTAATGCTTAGTTCCTATAGGATGTTTCATGGCTTTTTTTTGCCTGTAGTGTGCAATGTATTTTAATAGCATAAATAAGATATATGGATAATATTGGTGCATAAATTAAAATAATTCGATTATTTACATTATTTTTTAACCTTCCATGCATTCTTATTTGTATGTAATTAACAGGTCAAGCTCTGAGAACAATGGCTGTGAATTTTCTCATTGCTAGTATCACTTATGCTTGTCCTTTGTTAATATTAACTCATTAAAATATATACCCTCTCCCTTCCTTTCAACCTTTGGGCGCCATTTTATTTTTAGGTAAATTTCTTGTAAATAATAAAAATATAAATTTAGCTTTGTCCAATATGATTTCCCAATAAGGGAAGTAAAGGCATTCATGCTTATGGTGGTGAGTGATATTTTTGCCTTTATTTCTGCTAGCCAATTATTTTTGTGTATTATATTTTGTATTTTCTTTAGTAATTACATACTATAATTATATTCTATTTTTAGATATTTATAAAACTTTATATGGATGTATTTAAAATATACTTTTTCAATATTGGCACAGCTTTCATTTTCATCTCCAGAGTTCTGTTATAGTAAGTAAATGAATTAATAATCCTTGTGAATCTCTTAGTACTAAAGCTTTTTATTTTTTCTGTCTGCCTCCCCAGTGTCAGAACAGTTCATGCCACACAGACTGAACTCAAGGGAAAAAGGATAAACATATTATTTCCCAGAGCCCATTGCAATGACCTTCAACTCTCTTTGACTGTCAAGTCTTCGTTAGTATTCATTTTTACTTACCAATGCAAGACTTCCTATTTTAATTGATCCTGATAGGAACTACATCATCATGATCGTTAATTCTTTCCCCAAGCAGTCCTCTTGTTGCTAAAACATTTACTATTCCAACATATATTTGAATTACACTCTGTCTTTCATCTACTTTATAGTTATATTCTGTTTACCCATTATCTAATTATCCCTTCTCCTTTTTCAAATTTTTCTCAATCCATGTCTCCTCAGAATTTAATTAATGGTTAACTTTCCATTCCATTCAATGTGCAAATACAAATATGGACATTTTGAAGCTACATTCAGCAATTACCAAATAATATAAATAATAGGAATACTGAGGATATAGGTGGTGGTTTTATTTACAAAGAACATTCAAAGTATAGAATTGTCTGTGTTGAAACTAAATGTGTGCTTGGGCTATTATAAAAATGTGTTTTCACATTGAACAAAGTTAAATGAAAGTTCATGAACATTCAAAGAATATAATGTTCCACTTTACCCAGGATTAAATTCTCACAGCTGCAGTTGTGTGTTTATTTATGGTCACTGAATCCTACAGAATCATTGATAAATTTGAGTGTATCTAGAAGAGTGTGTTAAGACAGTTAATAGTGTTTTCAAGAATAATTGAGAAACTGGCAATGCTTAATCCAGGAAAGAAAAATACTATAAGGCCTGCACTAATTATATTCAAGTGTTTGAATAAATTTCCATAAGAAATTAGATCATGTTACTTCAATGAGAGGAAACTGTAATCATAACTGAAGTCACAAGGAGATAGAAATGTACTCATCATGTGGAAGAACTGTTTGTAGTCCATAATGGAAATTGGCCAACTTGGAGCTTTTTGGATTTCCTGCCAGTGGAAGCATTTACAGACTGTATGGACATTTACTGAGATAATTCAAGCTTAAAGGATGGTACTGGGCTGCATGATTGATCCATTCGGGTCTTTTCCAATCCTAAAATATCAAGCGTCTATGAAATATCATTAGTATCTTCATCTCATCTTAGTCTGCTCATATATTATTTTTGAAGTTGTTATAGTGTTATAATAGAATGATAGCATTTCATGGGATAGTTTCCTCAGAAAACAGATAAGTAAATTAAGGACAGTCATACAAGATAATTTGCCTAAAGACTCATATGGAGTGTCAATAATCAAAGATATGGTAGGTTAGAAACTTAGACCTAATCTAGGATGATTCAATTCACTGGAAGTTCATAAACATAAATATAAAGGTGATATAATAGAAAGTTATTTGCTTCCTTTAATAAATAAGTTTTCATATATGGAAAACAAAGTAATTGCTACAGGGGAACATCCCCCATCACATAAGGAGTTAGGTAAAGGAGCACCAGGCCTTTGCACCTTGCAAGGTTATATTTCTAGAATAGTTTGTTACTGTTTAAAAAAAAGTAGGGTTAAGGTTAAGTTTTCAGTTATTTGTAGGTTCATATATCAAAGGTTTGGATAGATAAATGTTTACTAATATCCTGTTCTAAGCATGGCATTGGTAAATGGTACCTTGTTTAACACTGGGTGGAGCAAGGAATGATTATCCTTATAAAAATAGGCAAACCTTTAATCCATCATATATGGTCTATGAATATTCCTATAAGAGAAGTAGTACATGTAAGAAAACATGGCATATCGAAGATACACACACACAGGGAAAGCGGTGGTGGGAGGGAGAAAACTTGCCCTCTGGTCACGTAAAAGAGACAGTAAGAATGGGAGAACTTAATCCCAGTATTTGGACATTCACTATAATATGGAAAGCTAAAGGAAGTAGTGAAGGAGAGAGAAGTATCACTGAAAGAGTCACAAGAATAGGAGAGAACTAGGGATGATAAATACCTTCATAATTTTGGGACTTAGAAAGTGGCAAGAAATCTGGAGAGGAATTCTAAGAAGTGTCCTGGGAAATGTGCTCCACAAAAAACCCATGAAGGCCCTTTTAGGGAAGACATTTTTTTATAAAAATATCATTCTTCAAGCGGAGCCAACATGGTGGCGTGAGTAGGACAGTGGGAATCTCTTCCCAAAAACATATATTTTTGAAAATACAACAAATACAACTAATCCTAAAAGAGAGACCAGAAGACACAGGACAATAGCCAGACTACATCCACACGTGCAAGAGCTCAGCGCCTGGTGAAAGGGGTAAGATATAACCCCCGGCCCGGTGGGACTCGAGCATACCTCCCCTCAGCTCCCGGCGGGAGGGAGAGGGAGCCCAGGACTGCTAAATACCAAGCCCCAGCCACCCGCACCAGAGCGCAGACACAGTGCATGCATGGAGGGCTGGAAACTAGGGAAACAGGGCAGCAAGACCTCTGAGCAGGTTCCAAAGCTGATGCCCCTGTGACAAAGAAAAGTGAGTGCTTTTTGAAAGTCTTAAAGGGACAGGGATGTAACAGCTGGACGGAAACAACACAGGTCACAGCCCAGTGGCTGGAAATTACAGGGAAAACTGGGTGCACTAACCCCCTGGGCAACAGCTCTGAGACCCCTCATGGAGGTAAACAGCCAAACAGCCCCACCATCCATTACCCCTCCAGGTGCTGCGAAAGCAGAGAAGCAGCCTAAGGCAGAGCATGCCCACAGAAAGGGAGATCCCTCCATACTGGCCAGGCAAGACACAAAAGACCCAGTCAACATGCAACTACCCAACAGAAGCCACTAGGGGTCGCAGTTGTCCCAGTAAAGAAAAGCCAATAGCAAGTGGAAAGTTTAGCCCTCCCAGCAGACAGTCAATAGCACCTGTCAACATGAAAAGGCAAAAAAAAATATGATCCAGACAAGACTAACCCAGACAGCTTTGGCATCTGCTACATCTTCCCCTGAGAAGAAACCTGGGGAGATAGATTTAACCAGTCTTCCTGAAAAAGAATTCAAAACAGAAGTCATAACCATACCTATGGACTTGCAGAGAAATATGCAAGAAGTAAGGAAGGAGAATACAGAAATAAAACAAGGTCTGGAAGGACTTCAAAACAGAATGGACAACATGCAAGAGACCATTAATGGACTAGAAAACAGAGAAGCTGATGCAGAGAGAGATAAAAGGATCTCCAGGAATGAAAGAATTCTAAGAGAGCTGAGTGCCCAATCTAAATGGAACAATATCCACATTATAGGGGTAGCAGAAGAAGAACAGAGAAAAAAAGGGATAGAAAGTGTCTTTAAAGAAATAATTGCCAAAAACTTCCCCAAACTAGAGGAAGAAATGGCCTCTCAGACTGCAGAGGTACACAGAACTCCCATGACAAGGGATCCAAGGAGGGCAACACCAAGACACATAATAATTAAAATGGCAAAGATCAAAGACAAAGGCAAAGTATTAAAGGCAGCCAGAGAGAAAAAAAAGGTCACCTACAAAGGAAAACCCATTAGGCTATCATCAGACTTCTCAACAGAAACCCTACAGGCCAGAAGAGAATGGCATGATATACTTAATGCAATGAAACAGAAGGGCCTCAAACCAAGACTACTTTATCCAGCACGAATATCATTTAAATATGAAGGAGGGATTAAACAATTCCCAGACAAGCAAAAGTTGAGGGAATTTGCCTCCCACAAACCTACAGGGACTGCTCTAGATGGGAGCACTCCTAAAAAGAGCACAGAACAAAAGACACAACATATGAAGAAGGGAGTAGGAGGAATAAGAAGGGAGAGAAATAAAGAATCATCAGACCATGTTTATAATAGCTCAACAAGCGAGTTAAGTTAGACAGTAAGATAGTAAAGAAGCTAACCTTGAACCTTTGGTAACCACAAACTTAAAGCCTGCAATGGCAATAAGTACATACCTTTCAATAATCACCCTAAATGTAAATGGACAGAATGCACCAATAAAAAGACACAGAGTAATAGAATGGATAAAAAAGCAAGATCTATCCATATGCTGCTTACAAGAGACTCACCTCAAACCCAAAGACATGCACAGACTTAAAGTCAAGGGATGGAAAAAGATATTTCATGCAAACAACAGAGAGAAGAAAGCAGGTGTTGCAATTCTGGTATCAGACAAAACAGACTTCAAAGTAAAGAAAGTAACAAAAGACAAAGAAGGACATTACATAATGATAAAGGGCTCAGTCCAACAAGAGGATATAACCATTATAAATATATATGCACCCAATACAGGAGCACCAACATACCTGAAACAAATACTAACAGAAATAAAAGAGGAAATAGAATGCAATGCATTCATTCTAGGAGACTTCAACACACCACTCACTCCAAAGGACAGATCCACCAGACAGAAAATAAGTAAGGACACACAGGCACTGAACAACACACTAGAACAGATGGACCTAATAGACATCTACAGAACTCTACATCCAAAAGCAACAGGATACACATTCTTCTCAAGTGCACATGGAACATTCTCCAGAATAGACCACATACTGGGCCACAAAAAGAGCCTCAATAAATTCCAAAAGATTGAAATCCTACCAACCAACTTTTCAGACCATAAAGGCATAAAACTAGAAATAAACTGTATAAAGAAAGCAAAAAGGCTCACAAACACATGGAGGCTTAACAGCACGCTACTAAATAATCAATAGATCAATGGCCAAACCAAAATGGAGATCCACCAATATATGGAAACAAATGACAACAACAACACTAAGCCCCAACTACATTGGGACACAGCAAAAGCAGTCAAGAGGAAAGTATATAACAATCCAGGCATATTTTAAAAAGGAAGAACAATCCCAAATGAATTGTCTAATGTCACAATTATCGAAATTGGAAAAAGAAGAACAAATGAGGCCTAAGGTCAGCAAAAGGAGGGACATAGTAAAGATCAGAGAAGAAATAAATAAAATTGAGAAGAATAAAACAATAGCAAAAATCAGTGAAACCAAGAGCTGGTTCTTCGGGAAAATAAACAAAATAGATAAGCCTCTAGCCAGACTTATTAGGAGGAAAAGAGAGTCAACACAAATCAATAGTATCAGAAACGAGAGAGGAAAAATCACGACGGACCCCACAGAAATACAAAGAATTATTAAAGAGTACTATGAAAACCTATATTCTAACAAGTTGGGAAACCTAGGAGAAATGGACAACTTCCTAGAAAAATAGAACCTTCCAAGACTGACCAAAAAAAACAGAAATCTATAAAGACCAATTACCAGCAACAAAATTGAAGCGGTAATCAAAAAACTACCAAAGAACAAAATCCCTGGGCCAGATGGATTCACCTCGGAATTTTATCAGACATACAGGGAAGACATAATACCCATTCTCCTTAAAGTTTTCCAAAAAATAGAAGAGGAGGGGATACTCCCAAACTCATTCTATGAGGCTAACATCAGCCTAATACCCAAACCAGGCAAAGACCCCACCAAAAAAGAAAACTACAGACCAATATCCCTGATGAACATAGATGCAAAAATACTCAACAAAATATTAGCAAATCGAATTAAAAAATACATCAAAAGGATCATACACCATAACCAAGTGGGATTCATCCCAGGGATGCAAGGATGGTACAACATTCGAAAGTCCATCAACAACATCCACCACATCAACAAAAAGAAAGACAAAAACCACATGATCATCTCCATAGATGCTGAAAAAGCATTTGACAAAGTTCAACAACGATTCATGATAAAAACTCTCAGCCAAATGGGAATAGAGCAAGTACCTCCACATACTAAAGGCCATTTATGATAAACCCACAGCCAACATTATATTGAACAGGGAGAGGCTGAAAGCTTTTCCTCTGAGATGGGGAACTAGACAGGGATGTCCACTCTCCCCACTGTTATTTAACATAGTACTGGAGGTCCTAGCCATGGCCATCAGACAAAACAAAGAAATACAAGGAATCCAGATTGGTAAAGAAGAGGTTAAACTGTCACTATTTGCAGATGACATGATACTGTAAATAAAAAACTGTAAAGACTCCACCCCAAAACTACTAGAACTGATATCGAAATACAGCAAAGTTGCAGGATACAAAATCAACACACAGAAATCAGTGGCTTTCCTATACACTAACAATGAACCAACAGAAAGAGAAATCAGGAAAACAACTCCATTCACAATTGCATCAAAAAAAATAAAGTACCTAGGAATAAACCTAACCAAAAAAGTGAATGAGTTATACTCTGAAAACTACAAGTCACTCTTAAGAGAAATTAAAGGGGACACTAACAGATGGAAACTCATCCCATGCTCGTGGCTAGGAAGAATTAATATCGTCAAAATGGCCATCCTGCCCAAAGCAATATACAGATTTGATGCAATCCCTATGAAACTACCAGCAACATTCTTCAATGAACTGGAACAAATAATTCAAAAATTTATATGGAAATACCAAAGACCCCGAATAGTCAAAGCAATCCTGAGAAAGAAGAATAAAGCAGGGGTATCTCACTCCCCAACTTTAAGCTCTACTATAAAGCCATAGTAATCAAGACAATTTGGTACTGGCACAAGAACAGAGCCACAGACCAATGGAACAGACTAGAGAATCCACACATTAACCCAGACATATATGGTCAATTAATATTTGATAAAGGAGCCATGGACATACAATGGCAAAATGACAGTCTCTTCAACAGGTCGTGCTGGCAAAACTGGACAGCTACATGTAGGAGAATTAAACTGGACCATTGTCTAACCCCATATACAAAAGTAAACTCAAAATGGATCAAGGACCTGAATGTCAGTCATGAAACCATTAAACTCTTGGAAAAAAACATAGGCAAAAATGTCTTAGACATAAACATCAGTGACCTCTTCTTGAACATATCTCCCTGGGCAAGGAAAACAACAGCAAAAATGAACAAGTGGGACTATATTAAGCTGAAAAGCTTCTGTACAGCAAAAGATACTATCAATAGAACAAAAAGGAACCCTACAGTATGGGAGAATATATTTGAAAATGACAGATCCGATAAATGCTTGACATCCAGAATATATAAAGAGCTCACACACCTCAACAAACAAAAAACAAATAACCCAATTAAAAAATGGGCAGAGGAACTGAACAGACAGTTCTCCAAAAAAGAAATATAGATGGCCAACAGACACATGAAAAGATGCTCCACATCACTAATTATCAGAGAAATGCAAATTAAAACTGCAATGAGGTATCACCTCATACCAGTAAGGATGGCTGCCATCCAAAAGACAAACAACAACAAATGTTGGCGAGGCTGTGGAGAAAGGGGAACCCTCCTACACTGCTGGTGGGAATGTAAATTAGTTCAACCATTGTGGAAAGCAGTATGGACGTACATCAAAATGCTCAAAACAGACTTACCATTTGACCCAGGAATTCCTCTCCTAGGCATTTACCCTAAGAACGCAGCAAACAGTTTGAGAAAGACAGATGCACCCCAATGTTTATTGCAGCACTATTTACAATAGCCAAGAATTGGAAGCATCCTAAATGTCCATCGATAGATGAATGGATAAAGAAGTTGTGGTACATATACGCAATGGAATACTACTCAGCCATAAGAAAAGGGCAAATCCTACCATTTGCAGCAACATGGATGGAGCTGGAGGGTATTATGCTCAGTGAAATAAGCCAAGCGGAGAAAGAGAAATACCAAATGATTTCACTCATCTGAGGAGTATAAGAACAAAGGAAAAACTGAAGGTACAAAACAGCAGCAGAATCACAGAACTCAAGAATGGACTAACAGGTACCAAAGGGGAAGGGACTGGGGAGGATGGGTGGGTAGGGAGGGATAAGGGGGGAGAAGAAGAAGGCAGGTATTAAGATTAGCATGCATGGGGGGGTGGGAGAAATGGGAGGGCTGTATAACAGAGAAGACAAGTAGTGATTCTACAACATCTTGCTATGCTGATGGACAGTGACTGTAAAGGGGTTTATAGGGGGGACCTGGTATAGGGGAGAGCCCAGTAAACATAATATTCATCATGTAAGTGTAGATTAATGATAACAAAAAAAAGCAGGTCCTGTGTGGTGACCTCCAATGAGTCCTACACAATGGTATAAATGGCATATAAAAGTGTAGGCAAAGGGTCTGTTTGTGTTTATACAGAGGATCAAAGCCTAATTTGGCTACCCCAAAAATGAACTAAGATATGATGTGAAAAAGAACTTCCAACATCAGCACTCTCTGGAAGACTCATACCAGAAGATGATCATCAAAAAACCCCAACAAAGATCCATGCTCTGCTACAGGTGTAGATGCACTCATCCCACCGGTTCCTGGACTTGCCATGGGAATGAAGAAGGAGATATCTAAGCTGGCCTGTGCATACGGTAAAACAACAAATTTGACTGGATCTATACTGTTGGAACTCAACCAAGAATTAGGAGAAGTGCAAGTTGTAGTGCTCCAAAATCTTACAACTGCAGACTATTTACTGTTAAAAGAACAACCCAGGAATGGGTTGTTTTAGTTTGTCTGATTTCTCTCATACTGTTCAAGTTCAGTTGGACAAAATCTGCCATATCATAGATAAGTTTTCACAAATGCCTAGGGTGCCTAACTGGTTTTCTTGGTTTCACTGGAGATGGCTGTAATTGTAGGTCTGCTTTGGTTATGTAACTGTACTCCTATTATGTTAATGTGTGTGTTCAATGTAATTAGTAGTTTAATACCTATACATGCTGAAATTACTCTACAAGAAGATATGTCAAAGAAATAATCAATCTTCCCATGTTTTCTTCTGCCTGCTACTTCTATAGCTTTTCTTTTTCCTTCCTAATTACAACCCTTAAATAGAATTCATGCCTCATATCAAATTTACCGAGTATCATAATTCTTCCAAGTGGTAAAGATACCTCAAGACAAATGCTGGGCATAGAAGCCACAGGGCATAAATATGCAAAGAAGTAAAAAGCTAACCTTTTCAAACAGTATGGCTTCTCTCTCACTTACCAACTTTACATTTCCCTGAATGGCCCCAGAAGCTAACTGGTTAGCCAGAGACAGGTAAGATTCCTCAAGGGAGGAACAACCTAAGACAGGCACAGTCGCAGGGGGGCCATCAGGTGAGAAATTGTGGATCAACAGACGTGAGGCTTAGAACCTCACGCCCCCTGTTCTGAGAGAAATCTTCTACATCCTTGGGTTTTTTATTGCCCTTGTCTAGCTCGGATTAACACATAGTCTACAGGCACACACCTGATCATCTACATTTGCTCTCTTACAACACTAAACTATATTTTCTACCTTTATCTTGCATCTACCTACCACTTCAGCATTTTATTAAAAATAATAATAATAAAGAGAGAAATGTGGTATCCACATATAAATCAAGTATAAAAATCAAATGAACATTCATATTTGAACTGATTGTTTATAGTTCATAATGCATGAGCAAAACCGAAAGTTTCTGTCATGACTGCCCTTGTACTGTTCACCATGTAACTTATTCACTATGTAAGAATTTGTTCTCCATGTAAGAACTTGTTCGTTATGCTTCAGAAGATTGGAGACTGACGAAAATTAGGCTTGGGGTAGATTAATGATTGTGCATTGAGCATTGACTCCCCTATACAGAATTTTATTTTTGTTAACAACCATTTGATCAATAAATATGAGAGATGCCCTCTCAAAAAAAAAAAAAGTACGCACTTCCAATTGTCAAATAAATAAGTATCCGGGATGTAATGTATAGCATAAGGAATATAGTCAAAATATTGTAACAACTTTGTATGGTGATAGCTGGTACCTAGAATTATCATGTATATAAATGTTGAATCACTGTGTTGTACACCTGAAACTAATGTAATACTGTGTGTCAACTACCCTTTAATAAAAAATAATTATCTACAAAAAAATATCATTCTTCATTGCTTCTGCATTCAGATTTGTGTTTGTATTTAATTATATTAAATGTATACAAGTTTATAGAATATTGCAGTATGTCCGAGACTGAACCAAAGAGGAAGCCAAAATTGTATAAGTGATTTTCTTCAAAAATTCTATTTTCAAAATCCAAGTTATTTCCACAGATTTTATCTTACATTTTCATCTGCATGTTGTCATACAAAATTATCCAAAATAATTATCTTCAGGAAGCAACTGGGAATTTTGTACCCCTGAGTCAGCATATAGGTTGTACGCTCGAGCACAAAAGGGATGGATAACGATTAATTACAGCTGGTCACCAGATAAAATGATTTAAAACCTATCATAATAAGCACTAACATGTGACTAAGTTAAAAAACACATACAATGTGTTATTTAAGATTAAAAAGCAATATAACTTGAAGCAATTACAGGTAATCAACCTCTGTTTGAGAATTGTCCCCTTCCTCGCAAATGTGCAGAGTTGAAAATAGCATCTTTGTTTTTTTGGTAGTTCACTGACTCCCTGCTGTATATCTTCACCTAAAGTAGCATTTTAGAACAATTAGTGACTGTAGAGATGATCATAATGTCACAAATGTGGGATTATGACTTTAGCTAAGGAATAAACAGCAGGAGAAGAAAGCCTATTAAGGAGTAAATATCCTATTTCCAGAGAAGTATGGTTTGTAATTAGAAAGAAATGGGAACAGGAGAGAACAGAAAGACTTAGTTATAAACACTTATGAATTTTTATATTGTTAGTTTTTAGCAGGGAAATATTCCTATTAAGTAAACAAGCCACTGATAATAAATGAGAACACTGTAATATTGAGACCTTACCCTTTCTCTTGGGAAAGAAAATAAAATGTTTTGGAGTGGTAAAAATGATGTAGACCAAGGAAGTAAAATATTGCTAAATAAGTTTGAAAAATATTAACTACGTATATGACCATTAGCCTTGAACGACTAAACAAAGGTCTGCTAAAGTAAATGGGATTCAAGGTAGATAATCAAGAATCTTGAAATATCCTGTTCACCCATATCATGATGTAAACTAGATTAAACACAGAGTGAGTAGAATCAAGACCCAGACTGTGAAAATGTTTCTTTCTTAACTTAGACCATTATTATTTTACAAATGATGTTGCAGAAAAGAAAGATTAGATAGATGATAGATAATAGATAGATAGATAGATAGATAGATAGATGATAGATAGATAGCTACATAGATACATAGATAGATGCATAGATAGATGATAGACACAAAATGGAGAGGGGAATCAGTTAAGGTCATAGATATTGTTTTTGAAAAAGCATTTCCAAATGCAATCTCCTTCTAAAATCTTTCATTTTCAATTCCCTAAGTAAAATACATATTCCCAGCAATTAAAAGGAAAATATTAAAATACCTGAAGGACAAGTAGAATTTTTAATAGTTAAAAAGCAAATGAGAATTCACTGAAATTCCTACCTCCATGTCATTGTAAGTAAGTCTCACTTGGAATAAGAAGATTTTTGTTTGGCAGTTTTCAGGAACAAAATTTTATTCTAAAAGAGATAGAGAAACATGGTATGATAATGAATGAATTAGGAATATGAAACCAGAGGGGAAAAAGCAAACAGTTTTAAATAGAAAATGTTAAATCCAAGGCAGTTGTGCCTAGGTAGACTAGGTAAGAGAGCGGTGGGGAATGAGGTTGGCGACTGCACAGTTAGATCACTGTGAATCTGTGTTCTCCAGAGAAACAGAGGCAACATGTGCATGTGTGCGTGCATATGTGTGTGTGTGTGTGTGTGTGTGTGTGTGTGTGTGTGTGTGTGTGTGTGTGTGTGTGTATACATATAAATTTAGTGTAAGGATTTGGCTCATGAAACTCTGGGGACTGGCAGTTTCAAAATCTGCAGGGCAGGTCAGCAGGCTAGAAGAAATTCAGATGGGAGTTGATGCCATAGCTGTGAGACAGTATTTCTTCTCCAGGAAATACTCAGTTTTTGCTCCTACAGATTTTCAACAACTGGAATGAGACCCATCCCATTATTAAGGATAATCACCTTTACTTAATGTCAACTGATTGTAGATGTCACCCATTTAGTTTAATAACACCTACATTAGTGTCTAATTAAATAATGAGGTACTATATCCCAGCCATGACAACGTATAAAACTAACCATCACCATCAGGTAGAGCCCTCTGGGCTGTCAAGGGATTGGAATTTATTCCGTTTTTTTACATGTATTTTCTTTAATTGAAGTATAGTTGATGTAAAATATCATACTGGTTTCAAATATATAACACAGGGATTCAACAGTTATACAGGTTATTAAAAGGATTGGAGTTAATTCTAACTGCCCTGAGAAACTTTTGATGGGTAGTAGGCTGATGCAAGGAGATGTAATGATGTTTAACCTGGAGCCTAACAACAGGACATTGACATCTGCTTGTGATGATCATTTAGAGCAGAGATAGGCATGTTACAAGGACAATGACCAAGTAACTAGAATAGGGACTCATTTTATTTAAAGAAATCTTCCCAAGCATCTCAAAAAATTTCTCACAACAGCAAGGCTCCCAAAAAGGATAAAGAGGTCATTTATAAATTTCTCATAGAGATATTTACCAAACATAGACATTTCCTTAGATTGCATTTTTCTTTGTTACTCTTTAAATGCTCAAATGATTTTAAAAAATAAATTCAGGTAGATCCAATATATTCCAATTCTTAAAAATAAATTTGCATCGATCTTTTCAGTAAAATCAGATTTATTATAGTATCTAATCAGTGCAAAGATGCTGCATATATTTTTTAATAGCTAAAACATAAATTGAAGTTTACTGGTATCAGGAGAACATCAATTATATTCCAAGTCAATTTACATGATGGATCATCGACACTGGAAAATAAAACTTAACAATTATGGAACATAGGGATAGAATACCAATGTGGGTGCATTAAAATATACTATGCTTTTATGATATTTCTGTCCTGTATTGATTTTCTTAAGCTAAAAATATTATCTCTCTTTTCTAATAAGCATAGTTAATATTTTCCTTTTCTTACCAATACTGAAATTATGTACTATAATCACCACTATAATTTTAAACTCACAGATTATTCTTTAATTCATAGAAATTCTTAGTATGAGTTATCTAGCTTATAAAAACCATAATTCTTTGCATTCATATTGAACTTTCCAAGAGCCCAAAGAACTTTAGTCATTAGCTAATTGAGACACCAAATAATTGTATCCTTATAATTTATAAATCATTTAATTGTTATTTCCCCTTCCCTTCTTGGATACTAATTTTTATTTGGATTGGAGATATGATATTTTGATAGCATCTGTTTTTATTGTTTGGATTGCCTTAGGTGAAACTACCTCAATTGATTCAATTACATTCATAAAAATAGCTTATTTTCTGATAAAGAAAATATAGGGCTTGTTTCTGGATTCAGGCAGGCCATTCAGTACTAAGATTTTATTTTTTATTCACACTCATGATTCTCTGATAGTTAATTTCATAGACTGACTGCAAAGGCATAAGGAAAAGGGCACTACAGAGTATAAAAGGCAGGGTGTGATCCCTTACAAAGGTTATAAGTCCATCACAAGCAGTGTAGTTTCTTTTGGAACAGATTGGTAAGTATGTGAATGGACTCAATCCTTTCGAGGAACTCATAATTGACTACTTTAATGGGAATACACATCACTGCTGAAGTCACAGGGGAACTTGGCTTGTATGGATGGTTGTTTGACTTTAACACTGTACTCCAGCCTGACCCAGACAGACTGTCTTCAAACAGTGGTTCCTATGGCATAATTTGACTCATTCTGTGTGGTTGGTTCCCTATTGAGTCCAACTATAGCTTCTATCTTTGCTTTTGGAGACCTTTGACTTCAGAAGGTGCTCTGAAGAAAAATCACAAAGGTTCTAAGAGCTATACATGCTTCATAACCTCTACTTTTAAAAAAAGTTCTTGTGATAGTATTACTAGGTAGGACTCATCAGTAATATAGACTAAAGTAAGAAAAGTGTGTACACAGAATGTCACCATAATAAATCAAAAAAGTTCTATTATTTTGAAAATGTTTTTTAAAGCAAAGTTGTGGTTCATGTTGTAAAAATGTGTAAGAGTATCTTGCTAATTATTCCTGTATTTAGAACTATGTTTAAGGGTTATTTAGAAGCCACAATATTCTAAATACTGCTCACAAAACCCAAAGTAATTTTTTTCATTTATTTTTAAACTATTTTTTCTTTCTTTCTTTCTTTCTTTCTTTCTTTCTTTCTTTCTTTCTTTCTTTCTTTCTTTCTTTCTTTTTTTTTGTATTTGGACACTGCCATTACCTCAAGAGTTTTATTAGAAATAATATCATCCTAATTAATCCAGAGATTTGCAGTAAAATGTTAAGAAATCTTTCCAACTGTTTGAAATTGTTTTCATAAAATGGCGGAGGCAGACTATCTATCCGCGTATGCATCAATAAATATTATGAGATTTCTTACTATGAACAGGAATGCTGCAAGATGCTGGGATAAATTTTGAGTGAAAAAAATCAGTCCTTGCCACCATGGAACTTCTGGTCTAATGGATAACATCAGCAATCAGTGGGTTTAAGCAGAAGAGACGAGGAGCAGATTAACTGTAAATTAGGATAGAGAGATAGGCAGTGTGCGCATCGCTGAGCCTTTAATCTTTTTGAAGAAATGGCTCCTTTATCCAAACAGCAGTAGAAAAGCCAATGGAAACATTAGACAAGTGAGTAAAATCATCAGTTTAAAAATGTCTGGGGCCTTCATGCACAGAATGCATTGGAGAGGACCAGAGCATATTTACAGAGGCTGCGTTCTAAGATTTTGAACTTTGTACATTGTATGGTGTGTGAGGAGGAGGAATGGATGAAGTGTGACTTCAGATTGTCTGGCTTGTGCTTCAGGATAAATACTGTGAGGAGGTGGTATATAGGAATGCTTGGAATTTAGGTTCGAAAATTGTTTTGAGATATTGTTGAGATATTCAGATTGTACACAGCTGACCCTTGAAATGTGGGTTTCAACTGCATGGGTCCTCTTACACACAGATCTTTTACAGTAAATATATTGGAAAAAGTTTTGGAGATTGTAACAAATTGAGAAAACATTTTCTTTTCTTTAGCTTACTTTTTTATAAGAATACAGTATGTAATACATATAATATACAAATGTATGTTTACTGACTATGTTGTTGGTAAGGCAGTCATCAGTTGAAGGCTATTAGTGGTTAAGATTTTGGGGGTCAAAAGTTAAACACATATTATCGACTAGGGGTCAGTGCTCCTAACCCCTGTGTTGTTTGAGGGTCAGTTGTATCTGGTAGCTGGTTAGATATGTGGGCTGGTAGCCAAGGAAGAGGTATTGGCAAAATATAAATGTGGATGTCATCCACCAACAAGGATCACTGAAGGTCTAGGGATGAGGGATTTTCCTAAAGGGAAAATAGAAGACAGTCTGATAAGAGAGCCTGAGCACAATCATAAAATATCAGAGCTTAAATGCTAAAAAGGCAGCCTTACGGAGGCAAGGTGTTCACATTTGGCAAAACAGTTTGAGGGATAAATGGTTTTCAGAGAATTTATTGCAGAAAAGAAGCAGGGTATTAAAGTGGACTCTCTGTTATGGAAATGGAAAGGATAGACTCATTAATTCCACCTCTACAATTAAATATTGATAGAAGAATGTTTCCCAACATGCTCATTCTTGCTACACCTCACATGTTCTCATTGTTTTATTTTACTTAGTGTTCTTCACCTTTTAGTATACAGTATAATTTGCTTATTTATAATATCAACTTCCTATTTTCTGACAGCAGTATAAGCTCCTAAAGAGAAGTTTTCTTTTTTAGTTTTTTTTTCTGTGACAATATCTTGCACATAGTTGGTGCTCAATGAGTACTCACTGAATGAATGGATGAATGAAGAATGAGTGAATGAATTGTAGGACAACAGTGATAAGTTCGAAGGCATTTAAAGTACGTGATAGGGATCCTTTGTTGGAGAAGAGACTGAATATGGTGTCTGAGTTGAGGTTATCATAGGACCTTGAAGACTCTGTTAGTATTTCAGATGTTTGGAAGCTACTAAATTTTTTTAAAAGAAATGACACAATGAGAATAATATTCTAGAATGATATTTTTTGTAACAATATATAAATTGTATTGGACTGTAGCAAAACAATTACAAATATGACATACAGATCTTTCCTATCCCACAAACATTTGGAAGGTAGTGACAGGTGGAGAAAGAACGTATGTTGGTCATATCACTGCAGCCTTGGTAAGCAAGTAATACATGAGTAACAGCCCTGGAATGAAGAAGCGACTCATTAGTATGGTCAGCCTAACGTGGCGTGTGTATTAATATGCCACGGAGATGAGACTTCAGGAACTCGAATCATGTTCAAGGATTTTTATGGATTTCAGATGCAATCTTCTGGTTGTTCCTGCCTAGCTTTGTACTTCACTGTCTCCCTGAACTCAGCTAGTGAGCACAGGGCATCCTTGTTTCATGCCCTTACACCAGGTAGGCATAGGAACAACTATATGCCAACTCTTGACCCCAGATCAGTCTTTGAGTATCTCTATCCTAGAACCCGCACTCAGTACATCTGGATCCTTGTGTTGCGACGAGTCTACTTCCAATTTTTTTCATTCTGAAAAGACAAGAAAATGAAGAAAAAGTTGTACTCTCTTTCTTCAGCCGGAAGAGATGATTTTGGCATTTACCTGCTTGCATAGGTCACATAACCTCATTCACTTGTAATCATTTAAAGTTTCCTTCCTGAACTCTTAATTAAAATATATCATATCCCCTGCCCCAAAGGAGATGGTACCACTCAGCCTGATTCACCAGTGTATTGAGCTCACAGTATGTAATAAGAAAAGGGAACGAGTAATATAAATGTCCATCCATGGTTAATTAGAGGCTTAGTTACAAAATAACGCTAATAGCACTAGGCCCTGAAGTGGAAGTAAGCTCTTACATGAATAGTATACTTTCTTATCCCCAGTGACAGACCCGCCAGGAGACCCCAGATGATGTTAAGTGGTGATGCTTCCGTGCTGTGCACTGGTCCCCATGCCAACCCCTGCTCTGGAATCCAAGTTAGCAAGTGGCAAACGGAAGTGAT
The DNA here is from genome assembly GCF_040802235.1 of Manis javanica. Classification (NCBI taxonomy): domain Eukaryota; kingdom Metazoa; phylum Chordata; class Mammalia; order Pholidota; family Manidae; genus Manis; species Manis javanica. Next base: position 18,150,678 of record NC_133164.1, read on the forward strand.
TTGTATTGCTGCAGTTTAGCATCCTTTATGTTCATGCATCTCATCATATATTTACTTATTTGACAATTTCTAGTAGCATTAAGCAAACTTCAGGAATTTCCTAGGTTTTCTCTTAAGATACCAAATCCACTCCCTTCTCACTATCCCCAAGCTCTTTCCGTATGTCACACTGTGCCTAACCCCATGGCAATGCTGTAGACCTAGATGTAGATACATTGTGGAGGTTAAGAGGGTGATCTTTGGAGTCATGCTAAGTGAATTTTAACCCTGTATCAGTCACTTACTTCCTATACATCTCAGTTTTCTCACTTTGAAGATACAGATGTCATCTACTGAGTACTTTTGAGGAGTCAGTAAAATAATCCTCACAGGGCGTTCAAACATGATGCCTGATTTGTAGAAAGTCCTCAGAATGGTTTTATGCTACCGTGACCGTTACCATAGCCAGTGCTCATGTTTAAGAACGCTGCATCACCAATGTATTTCTAAGTGGGGAAAAATGTGGAATCACCAATGTGATTCAGTCAGATAACACTTTTTGATGCTGTTTCTTTAATCACTATTTCTAGAAAATCTGTTGCTTTCACGTGTTTTATACATCTTAGTGTGTTTATGTCTTTGGTTTGTCATATTCTCTGACATTCCTATCACTCTTCAGTTATATACATTTTCCCTGGGAACCTCTGAAAATACAATTACATTACATTCTATGTAATAGGCACAAGAGCATAAGAAACATTTTGTTTATTTATATCATAGCAAAAGAAGGGAACTAAGGAAGTAAGAGGAAGGAGACAGCTTTGCTGTGAGGAAGAGAGCAATTGAAAGAAGATGATTTTGAGTTGTGGCTGTGGGAAAACACCTTAATGGGAACCCAATTCATGGAACACGGAGACTCTACAAAAAAAAGGCGTGAGGAACAAACTCAGGGCCCCACAGATTAGCCCTAGACCCGAGCATGTGCACACCTCCAGTGGGAGATCCAATGACATAAATAAAAACAAACAGTGTCTAATGTAGAAATATATACCATGTGTTTATTAATATTTCATAACTCAATTTTTTGCTCTTTCAAATGGGGTCATAATTCTTGAATTATTATAAGAAGGCCTTCTTTATAAAATATCAGTGGATTATTATGCATACAGCAAAGCTTTATTGTGATAATTATTCATATTATTACATGTAGAACTACTGACAAAAAAATCTACCTGAATCATTTTAATTAATAACTGTTAATAGGTAGGTAATATATGATTCTGTCTCTAGGAATGACAACATTCAGTGAAGAGTAAATTCATTGTAAACTCAAAAAGGTTAAAAATTATAATAATATTTCTCTCTTTTTACTTAGATACAGTATAAACTCTGTAACTTATAACTAGATAGAGGAAAGTGTAAACTCTCTATATTATTAAATTGTTTCCTGATCAGAAATGAAACAAAATTCTGTTTACAAACAAAACAAAATTTAGAAGACAGAATTTAAAGATAATTGAATGCAAACCTTTTTTTGCATGTAAACAAAATAAAGTACAAATACATGTGTCATTGGACATGAATCATCCAGGATAAATATACTTACATTTTTATTTATATCTATATTTGTATGCACATTATTAGTTATATTAATTTTAATTTATATTTGTATGCACATTATTAATTATATTAATTTTAATTTATATTTACTTCAAAATGTTTCACACATTTTTATGCACATTAGTCAATATAATATTAAATCTATTTTGAAAATATTCTTTAAAAGATCTTAGTTCCTCTTTCTTTTTATTCTTTTATCACCTTTTCTTTTCTCAGCAGCTTTTATATCATATTGCTTCTTTCTGTAGTCTCTTCATTTCCTATTTTCTTCCCTTTTCCTGAAAAATGTTTTACTATCTGCCTCATGATTCATTTCCTGATTAAAAGAGGAGGGTAAAACTAGTCTCAAAAATACAAAACATAAATATTCTATTCATCCATGTCACTATTACATCATCTTTTCTGGAAAATATCTCCACTAACCCCTCATCTAAAGTGGCATCTCTCACCATTCTTTATCCTTTTATAATTATATATTCCTTCTGATTATTATCACACTCTAATAGATATTATTATATCTAGCACATACAATAATGTATACATTATATCTACTATATACATAGTAGATATTTTATTAATTTACATACTACTCACTAAAACTTATTAACTATATTACTTTGGTTCCTTTTTACTACAAAATATTTATTTTATCATCTAGAAAAGTTATCAGCTGCAAGTAACAAAAATCTAATTAATAGGGGTTTAAACTATACACAGATTTATTTTTCTACTTAACAAGAAGGCCCGACAGGGCCAGTTGCTGGCATCAATTTCTCTGCTCAACAGAATCATCCAGGATCTGTTCTTTTTCTTTCCTTCTCCTCTACAATCCCTAGCTTATGTTCTTTTGCCCTTCTTTTATTAACTCTTGATTACAGTAGGACTACCAAAATCTTTAGCATCAAATCTGTGTTTCAGGTAGGATGAAATGATTGAAGTAGCAAGATAAAACTCCCCTTTGCACTTGGCAAACAAATGCAATTTTGCCAAAAGTTTCCCAGCAGACTTGCTTTTAAGTTTTGATGGCTGAAGCTCGGTATATTTTGCCTTGAACAGTCAGAGGAGAAAGGGGGGTTGTAAAACCATGTTGGCCAGACAATGGACTATGTTTGCCAGGGTGTTTTCTACATATATTCCACTATTTCCAGCTCCTGGACTCTAAGGATTTTGGCATTTCAACTAATTTATCTTTATATGACTGTGCCTGGTACTGATAAATACTTTGAAATGGAATTAAATTGGATCATCTTTTCTGTTCTTTATCTTCAAGATTGCTCTGCTGTTCTGGTCTTAGGCATAAACAGTGATTGATTTGAAACAAAGTAACAAGGAAACCATGCCATCAGTCCTTGGTAGTGGTTCTGAATCGTTTGTTGAGTTACACAATATCCAACAATCTGCTATTTATTTGTCAGGTTTCCCTTCCAAATGTAGGTACTGATAACAAAGTTCGTTTTTAGTATTACCAGTGAATTCATATAGATTTTTAATACTCCCAAAGACCCTAAAAAAAGCACCCAATTTTTGCCATATTTTTTTAAAGTGTTGAAAGTGATGAAATAGATGAAACAAACTTCTTCTGCAAATACAGTAATTATAGCACATCTGGCATAGTTTCCACCGGCCCTGCCCTGCTGTTTCTCCTGCTGGAGATGAGGGCTCCAGATGCTCCAGTGCGCTTGATAGCCGACCACCATCTATCACCCCAAGGCCTGAGAGTCACAGCCAAAACTGGCTCCAGTTCCTGCTGCCAAAAGCTTCAGAACAGAAGTGTCTTGAAAACAAATGATCAGGCCCTGAATTATCAAAAGTCAGCTTTATGGAAATTGTTTTACTTACAAAAATATTCAAATACATTAGGAATTGCTTTTTTTGTTTGTAAGATATCTATAAAGCTTTATTATGAAATTCCTGACTCATAAACTACACTGTCATAAATGTTATCTATTTTATCCTCTAGTCCAACAGAAAATTATTTTATTTACAATAAACCTATACTCCTGAGACATCTGTATATTAGAAAGTAAGATTGCTTAAGTTGTTATGAAACACATATACTGTTTTTCCTCTGACTTGAGTTTTAAGAAATAAAATATATGTAAACATATTAATATTTTTTTGTAAGTGAAGCCACTTTCACTGTATTATGCTCCCTCTTCTCTAACAGCTAATTTCATAAATAATTTCTTCTGGAAAAGCCAATGTGTGGTCTTGTTAGTGGTCCTTTTCCTACTTCATCCAAATGCCATTATAAATTTCTCTGTTTTCTTCTTTTGAAATCAGAACTGAGGAACTATACTTGTCTTTCATTTATTTCTGTCTACATTTTTTAAATTTCCCTGATAATTACTTCTTATAGTACAGTGATAAAAATAAATATAATGGTTAATTCAGTTACTTACATGACATAATCAAAGGGTATGATTCAAAGTGAAATAATACTCTAACATGTTTATATGTTATAATTCATCTCATATTGAACTCTCCCACAACTTCTGTGTTAGGTTTCCATTGCTGCTATGATAAATTGCCACAAATTTAGTGGTAATTTAATTTAAATAAAACAAATTTATTATTTTACCATTCTGGAGGTCAAAAGCCCTAAAATGAGATAGTCACTAGGGCTGTATTTCTTATGGAGGTTCTGGGGGGAAAATCCAGTTTTTTGCTTTTACTAGCTTCTAGAGGTCTCCTACATTCCTTGGCTCATGGGTCCGTCCTTCATCTTCAAAGCCAGCAACATTTTCAGATCTCTCTCTCTCTGTTCTACTTCCATAATCACATCATCTCTTAGTCTAACCCTCTAACCCTCTTGCCTGTCTCCTTTTATAAGGACCCTTGTGATTACATTGGGTTTACCCAGACAATACAGTATAATCTCCTTCTGTCAAGATAATTAACTCAATTACATCTGAAAAATCCCTTCACTATGAATATTACAATTCATGGACTCGGGGGATTATGATGTGGATATATTTTGTCCTTCATTATTCTACCTAACCAACCTTTCCTTTCAATGATTACATTAAATTATTTATATAAAAAGAGCCACCTCACATGACTAGTTGTTATCAAGTTGATGTGAATCATCTGGGAATGAGCTGAAAACATAGTCAAGAAAATAAAGTACATGTAGTTGATTTTCCATTCTTTATTCATGGAAGGATGTATTGATCCTTATATCAGTAATTATTTGTGGTTTGATTTTCCTTAAACACAGAGATTTAGATGTAGGAGATAAGGAGAAGAATGTGCTGATGCAGAAGCATTTGTAAGAAGTAGAAATTAAGAGCCTGATAGTGTTCTTGGAACAAAGGGTTAAATTCCAAAGAGTCAAAAAACTCCTCAAGTTATATGGAAAATTTATACATGTAAAACAAGTACCCATGTAAAAACTTTAGACTATTTTTGCCATACCCATTAACAGTATGGAATCCTAAAACAAACTCAGTTCTACTGTGAATCAAAGAAAAGATTATCATAATAGCTCAAATGTGTTTATCCCATTTAAGAAACTCAGCAGGGTAACTTACATTTGGGAAAATGTTTCTATGTAAGATTCTTCAAGTAAATTAATAATTTTTGAAACAGGAACTACTTGCTACCTGGAACACTTACTTGCATGAAATATGGTAACAGTGATTACCAAATACTTTCAGTTTTTCTGTTATTAAACTGGAAATATTTTCTTGGAGTCATTGAGCATTTGCTAATAATTTCATAATTTTACACCTAAAAGAACCATTATGTAGGCAGTAGGATACCTTATGGAAAAACACATTCAAAATATGTTCATATAAGTGGATTTTCAACATTGAAGCCTGACTAGGGCTTCTCGTTATACATTAGGTTGAAGAGAACCTTTTATTTGGCTTTCAGGAATATATACATTTGACTAAGACAATACAGAAATTCTGTTGTACTCATCAACTAGTTTTCTTTCTTGTCTCAGAGTATCAGTGAGTATACATTAATTCTCTAATTACATGCTTATTTTTATGTGTGTATAAGTAAGTTAATGTGAATTGAGATATTTAATAATATGGTACAATTCCACCAGCTATAGAATTTATGAAATTCCCTTCTCTTGACAAATAAAGATAGTGTTGAACATTGTTTTGACTCGTGACTTTATTTTACATTTATAAAGCTTGAGATACACTTTTCCTCTTGGCTCTTTCATGGATTCTCTAGTTATCTTTGTTTACTTTTGTTAGGAGTTTGAAGAATTTAATTTGACTATATATATTTTCTTTTTTAGAAAGTTGGGATATAAGTGATCAATCTGTAACTCTGCTGTGTTGCCATGAATTAAATTAGTTGTCAAGTGAAAAGGCTATCAGTTCAAATGCTTGATTGTGCAATATGCACATCTTAATAAGAGAATTACCATAGTTGCTACTCATCTATCACTTTTTTTAACAGGAGAAAAAACAAAGTTTAATTATGTACATACAGGAAGCCATAGACATGGATTTCTGCTCATCTATCATTTTCAAGCAGTCTTTTAAAAAGACATAAGCAGATGTCAGACATCTGGAAGTTTCAGGTGACAAGTCATTTTGAGAGAAATAATTTAAATTTTAATGTAAAAATGGAAATGTTTTTACCTTATGCTATCATTAAATTATAAAAAAGATAAAAATTTTCCTTCTAAGGTTTTCATATATTTTGGATATATAGCACTGTGTTGTATAGACTTTATATGTATGGCAAGGAGAAAGAATGAATGATAGAGAAAAAGGGAAAACTTTTTAGTGTATTATCCTTAGCAATAATTCTCATCTAGATTGGTAGAATAGAATGCATTGATTTTTGGAGGAGGAATTGCACATAAGAAAACAGAATATTTCTCTTTCTATAATGATAGGTAGGGATAATATTAAGCATGATTGGAGTAGGGGACCAGAAAAATGGGATAAAGTAATACACGCTAACATTTATAACTGAAGTAGTATTTTATGTGGTTTATTTTATACAATCTTTTTGCCAACCCTATGATACCATACTTTTGTATTATATAAATTTCAGAAGTGATGTTACTAAGACTAACACATACTATGTAGCATGTAAACAGCAATATAGCTAGTAAGTGCCAGAGATTAGGAATTTGAATGCATTCAGTCTCTCAATGAATGAGTTAAGCAGGTGTGAGAACAGTGAGGATACAAAGTCCTACCATCACTGAACATTCTACAGGGGGAAGCATACAGTAATATGTCAAGTGATGATAGATAGTAAGAAGAAAGTTAAGTAAGGAGGGGTTAAGAAATTAAAGGAACAAGCCTTACAAATACCTGGGGGAAAACATTCCCTGCAGCGACTCTGGGTAGCAAGTATAAGGCTATGCATCAAGAAAAGAAAGTGCCAGTGGCCAGAATTAATTCTATGATTGTGTTAAGTATGGAAATTGATTAGATGGGATGCCAGATTAGGCATGGTCTGGTTTTACAGATCATAGGAGAGACTTGGAATGTAATATGATTTGGAAGACCGGATAATTTTGCTCAGAGAAGGTACATGTCACAGCCTCCATTTCAGAAGGACCACTCCGCTGGCTATTGGTGGGATGGGAAAAGGGGCAGGTGTAGAAAACAAGTCAGGCAAGAAGCTAACTAATTGTCTGGGAGACAAAATATGTTTGCTTGGATGGAAGTAGTAATGGTGGAGGTGTTTAAGATTTTAAAACTATTTTGAAAATCATCTCTACAGTCTTTTCTGTTGCTTTGGACAGTGATGACAGAAGCCAAGTAAGGAGTTTGATACTGAAGTCTAGAGGACTGCAACATAAAAAAGACCTGATGGTAAGGATAAAGATAATAACAGGAAAGGCCTCAGCCCTGGGTCTGGAGGATAATGCCTGAGAAAAGGTTGTGGGTATAGAATAGAGCCAAGAAAAAACATGAGAGAATTATGACATTTGGGATTAAGCAGAAAGGGAGGGAGTGAGTAAAAGAAGTTTAGGCGGAGTGTGCAATGAGCTCAAAAGGACACAAGGGGGAAGTGCTATCTTAAAATCAAAGGAAGCTGATTTCCCCCTAATTGATGAAGTAAGATGACATAATTTAGTTTATTTTCATGAAACAAATAGGTTTTGTTTCATGAAAATGTAACATGAGCAGTATCAATGGAAGTTGATAGAACAGAAGTGAGTTTGAGGTGAGTTAAAGAGAGAACAGATTTTTTTAAAAAAACATCTTTAAATAAAAATACCATCAAGAAGACTAATATAACAGTAAACTAACTGCAGGTTTTCCTGCCAAATGGCTAACATTTAACAAAAAAATCACCAAGCCCACCAAAAGAAATAAAAAAAGAAGGGGGACTGGGAAATAAAGACGAGAAATAGTTTATACAGACAGCCCTTGCCAACAGGAGTAGATTAGATAGAGAGTCAGTAGCTGATGTCAGTGGTGAGATTTTTTTTTGATGATATTGGCTTTATGTGGAGGGAGGGCTATTTTTATATGCAATTTGTGAGTAATGGACTGATTCTGAATAAAATGGTAACTGGTGATATAGGAAAATGAGATTAAATTAATGAGCAATATTCTGAAACTTGAAAGAAATGAGATTCAATGAACAAAGCACAAGTGGAGTGATTTTTTTTTTTAATAACTGAAGGGCCTTTGTTTTCTATTAGAATAGGAGGGAAGAAGAAGAAGGGTTTATTTAACATGCAGATAGGACTGTGGGTATAATTGGAGGCTGAATAATGCCCTCCTTAAATTCCCATGTTCCAATATCTGTGAATATGTTACTTCACGTATCAGAAGGAAATTTGAAGATGTGATCAAGTTAAGATTTGGGAGATGGGAGGAATCATCTGGACTGTCCTGGTAGGCCACACCGTGGTCATTGGGTCCTTAAAGAGAGGCAGGAGGGCCAGGATAAAGAAGGAGATATAAACATAGAAGCAGAGGTCAGAGTCATGTCTTCCCCGTAAGACACCCATGAACCAAGGAATGCAGGCAGCCTCTAGAAGCTGAAAAAGATGAGAAAATAGATTTTCCCCCAAAACTTCCAGTAAAACTGTAGCCCTGCTGACACTGATTTTAGTCCCTTAAGGAATACTTTTGGCAAACATCTGCAAGAGAATAAACTTGTATTCTTTTAAGCCACAAAGTGTTAATTTGTTAGCAATAGGAAACAAATACACTAGTGTGATGTGGGGAGACAGGAAGATTGCAACTAAGCATTTTGTTACAGAGACAGGATCTTCTGAGATGCATTCAGAGGATAGAGAAAGGGAGGTAAGAGGACAGAGGGTATGTATGACAATTTTGTACAAAAATTGGAAAACTTAGCCCAAGAGGAAAAATAATAGAGTTTCTCATTAAAAAAAAAGGCGGCCTCAAAATTTGTATGGGTTTTCCTAACCAATATTCAAAGGCTTCAATGCAGACACACTAGAGAGACACATTTGTTATGACTATTCTAGAATTGTTTTCAAAGTTGTAAAATGGAGTTGTAAGATGCACCAGAGAATTGAAAGCATTGCCTGGACAGTAAGTTTTATGATGAGCAATGAATCCAGTCAAGTTCTGGAGCCAGAAAGGCATTGATGAATAGTGCTCAAAAGGTGAAGTCAAATGGGTTAGAACTGTATAGGTCATGCCTTTCAGAACAGGGTGGGGTCATTGAATGCACAATTATAGAATACAGTAATCAGGGAGTGGGTAGCACTGATGAGCTGAAGAAACAGAGTCCAGGATTTGGGGTGATTTATCATGCTAATTAGTATAATGTCAGTAATAATGGTACAGAATTAGGAAAAAGAGAAACATATTTGAGTCAGGAACAAAAGTCTTCATTTAAGGAAAGTAAGTCACCAGTAAGTCAACATGAAGCAGGAAGGAGGTGGAGAAGGCGGAGGAAGTTGCGTTTGTCAGATGGAGCTGATATGTTTCTTAAAGGAGTAATTTTTCAGAAAGGAGCAATCAATGATTTGGAGATTCACAATGAGAAACATGGATTATATTACTGCTATCTATTTAGTTGATAATATATATATAAATGTAGGTATGAAAACAGTATACTAAACTAGTTGTTAAAAATAATCATTAGTGAAATAATGAGTGAGTTTTAAAACCTCTTTTCGTAAAGAGTGAATAACATACACAGCAACATAATGTCACTCAGGTTTTCTTAATGCAGCAATCATTTATTTTTACTAGAAATTTCTGAAGAGAGAAATAGTGAAGAAATTATTCTTCATAATAATCTGATAAGGTCTGCTTTAACCTGTTAAATGTATAAAAATTTCTAAAGGTCTGGTTACAAATAGATGCTATAGTATGCTTGATCGGCTGTTTTGACTTACATAATATTTCCTGAGGGACCTCTGAGTACTTCTACTAATTGCAATACAGAAATTGATGCTAGAATAATAAAACACACTCTAAGGAAAAAATCCAAGCCTGCAATGGAATCTTCTATCACTCCCTTAGGTAGCAGTTTTAGCCAGATATGGACCCCAAAGGATTAAAGGAATCTCAGGCATCAGGCTCTCACCCCCAAAAATTAATTTCTATTAAATTTCAGCAGCCCCAGGATTTGAAACTTGGGGATTTTTAGTAGACCATAAAGTTCTCAATTAATCACATTAATTAAAGTATTTTAATTAAGGCAACCATTAATCCTTGATTAAATATAAATCAATATCTCATTTCTAAACTCAGAAGTTATTTACAATAAGAGAGGGGATGAAGTTTATCAAGTAAAATGAGACAAATTTTTAACATTAGCTCTGATTTTGCTCTGCAGCTGAAATGAAGCTACCTTAAATAGGCTACACCTTTTGTAATTGTAACTGTATCTGCAGGCTTGTTTTATGAGTGATACAACTAAGCATTTTTTTCCTAGTGTGGTATTCTTTCATGTCCACTGGAATTAGTTATTTTATAATCATTCTGTTTAAAATGCACATTTATTTCTGAAGACACATGTGGATTACCTTCATGCTATGTCAGAAAAGACAATTTCCAAAGTTATTTTCAGAATGATATATCAGAATTAATTCCTTTCCATTTAAGAGGTATTTGTTAAATGGTTACCAATTTTATTTTGTGCTTTTGGGAGAAAAATGGTTTAAAGGTAATTTATGCTTCTGAGGGCATATGCTTATTTAACACAGGTACTGCTGTCTTAATTTGGAGTTTGGTTAAGCAGAGACATCCTCATAAAATTCTACAGTAAATTCAAAACAAAGTAAATCAGGTAATATTAGTTGAACCTAACAAAATGGTAAAATTAGTTGAACATAACAAAATCGCAGCCAGACTTAAGTGTATGCACATTTTAATCTCTTCACTTCCCTGACCCTACTGGTCCCTCTCTCTCGCCTCACTGGAGACTGTAACCATCTCTTTGTATCAATTTATTCCGCTGCTGTATGAATGATAAAAAGACGTTTATGACGAGTCTGTGAGTGACTCGTTACCTTATCTCTGAACTTCACATAAAAAAGTCCAAGACTGAAAGACATGCTTGTCCTAGTTTAGGTCCCAGCACGCCTCCTAAGCAGTCTTCCGCCGGAGTATTGACAAAATGATGATCTTCCCGACATCGGCTGCCTCTCAGCAATCAGGGTGATGATGGCACCACCCTAGCAACCTGCAGACTGAGATAGAGAGGGAGTTATTGTGTGACATCCTGTATGCATTTTGGAAACAAGGTTCTATTAGTTGTTATTGTACCTGAGTTGTGATTTTGAAGTATTTACTTTTCAACTGAGAGAACTGTGATTTTTAGACAGTAGGACACTGTTATCTGTCGATTTTCTCACCCTTCGCAACTTCATCTCAATTTAAACCTGGCTGTCCCATGAAGATATGGCTATTCCTGCAGTCTACTTAACAGAGAGACCTCCAGCCCCCAACCCTTAAACACTTGAAGTTCTGGAGTGCTGGGACACCATCATCTCCTGTTCCTATAAACATGGCAACTTCTCTGAGACCAGTACCAACTGGCTTTGCAGTCTTCTTTTTATCATTACTTCCATCCATTGAGTTCCTGGTTCCTCACCCCCACCTTCACATATTGATGATTTCAGCTACACTATTTAAATCCTTCAGTGGCTTCCCATTGTATCTTGCACAAAACCTAAACCCCAAAGCCGGTATAAGCAGGCCCTGCCTGTCTATGAGACCTCTTCCCATACCTTCTCTTGCTCACCGACCACCAGACATACTGGCTGTCTTCCAGAACCTCAGGTATACCTGCTTTATCCCTCCTCTGAGTTGTTATGCATGCATTTCCTTTGTTTCCCTTTAGTTCTCAAACTAAATGTCATTCTCTCAGAACTGAGGTGTAATTCTGGTCCATTTGTCCACTACAGTAAGACCGCTCTCACCTTAATCCTAAAATAATTTTATTAACACTGTGAAGTCGGCGCCCTTTGGTTCTCTCAGGAAAGCTGAGTTTCTGCTAAAACGTCCAGTACAAACTTCTCCAGTATTCAATTACTGGTAGCCAGTATGCTTTACCACATGCTATTCAAAAGCATTTTATATGTTGTTTGTTGCATAAATATTTCTAATCTCAACATGTGTCTTTTCTCCTGAGTTTTGGTTCATGGTCAAAAAATGTGACTTAAAAATTTCCACAATAGGAAAGATGCATTTGACTTTTATGAGGCAATCTGCCAGGACTCTGAGCCATTGGCAACCCTGAGACAACATTTAACTACTAGTGGCAGGCCCAGAACCTATCAATTTCTTTCTTCGATTTGCCTCCAGGAGTGAAACTCCTCTGCTAGTGCATCTTGAACCAGGATTTAAAACTCTCCTCCCATTCCCTGACGATGCACTTTACAGGAATGTTGCTTGTTTCTGATGTATTGTAGCCTCTAGTGAAGAAACAGTGTTTGTATAATCACCAGTTACACAGCGGCATCCAGGACTTCAGGAGATTTTTTTCTTGGCAGCTCAGCATCTATGATATATACTTCACTTTTACCTCAATAAAATTTTGAAAATGTATAGTTCGATACAGACCTGAGATTTTTTTTCAAGTGCATCCTCTATTAACCATTCATGGCTTTTGAAACAAATACTCTCCTCCAGTGCATAGTCACACACGTGCTCATCCACAGGGGTATACCACACTTGTACCCACAAAAACACTTCCACCCCTTGCTCCTGCGAGACAATTAAACTGATGTAAAAGAAGATTCTAAACATTTCTTCAGACTTAGTATGTTTAAAGGATGCTCCAAATCGAGTTAGCATTACTCTCTGCCCCCAAGGAGACTTCCAGGGCTGTGATTTAATTTGACATATAGCTGGCAACTGCACCTTGGTACAACTGGTCCGTGATGACCCATGGAAGTTTAGCCCGGATATAAACTTGGCCCAATACACAAAGCAAAATTGACTTGAATCTCATGTAATTCCTTAAGGTCTGAGAGTCCAGAGTTTAGAGAATTCTTGAGAAACATCTATCTGTTTTCTCTGATGTTTAAGCATATCTTTCTGTGATGCTGTCTGAAATTCACACCAAGGCTTCTTCAGAACTTCAACAACTCTCTTTCCCTGTACCTTTAGTATACATACTCAATCTCTTGAGGATTCTGAGACCCACAGAGCAAGGGAGAAAATATGGATAGCTAACACTGCCCTTGTTTCTTTACCTTGTTACTAGACTGTAGTTAAAATGAGCAAACCCTTTCTCTGTTACTCTTCCCATATTCACTTTTTTTTCTGTTTGTATATTCATTTTGTCCTCAGCTTTTCTGGTTACTTACCTGGATGCAGCCTGAGTGGTCAGATTTTTATATTCCTAATATGGCTCAAATCACCACTGAAGGGTAATCTTAGCTTTCAGTGGCTCTGCTGGCATTGGGTTGCTATAGTTTCTCATGAACTTCATGGCTGCTATGGCTGTGCGCTGAGACAGAGAAAAATACTCCACAAGTTCCCTGTATAATCTTCCTCACATGCATAATGTAGCAAGTTTGAGAAAAAAAATAACCACTTAGTCTTCACCACACTTCTCTTTTTGGCCTATTCATCCCATGACACGATGAGACTATAATGGCTGATAGTGAATCTAGGCTTCAAGAGCAATGGAAGCATTGTTGAATACCCTGTCAAAGCGAAAATTGTACCGAACAAAGTTAAACAAGCAAGGAAGACTTTATTCAAGACTATTGCAATAGGAGAGAGAGCCCAGAATTCAACCTGAGCTTAACTCCATTAACCAAAGAAGATAAAGAAATTTAAGAGCTGGAGTAGTGGTATCTCAAGCCATCTGTGTTTGTTAACAGGCTTTATTCAAAGGAAATGTAATCTTTCTGGTATCTTCATGAAAAGAGGTAGTTTTACAGCTTGGAGAAATGTGCCTGCCATTGGGCTTGCACCTTTTCCAGAAGGTGATATATGGGCTCTGTCTCCCCTGATGATTACATTTCAAAGAGACAACTCCCGGGTCCTTGAGAAAGACATTCCTGGGTTATAAAACTGTCAAGAGACTTTTAAAAAGATTTACATTGCAAATGGGGGTGGGCTTAAGAATGAACAATAACAAATTTTCTAAAATAAATGCACTAAGAAAGGGGAGTTTAGCATCTAAAGTCAGGAAGAAACCTGTCTAAAGTTTAATCTAGCTAAGGGGAATTTAAAGCTATTTTGGTCAATCCTGGTGGAATCATTTTGCATTAAATTTTAAAAACCTAAGAACAGAAAAAATAAATTTATACCTGTCCTTCATCTACTCTTTGGTACCTGACCTAAACCTTATGTGTAGGAAGGAAACTGAATTATTTGTTGTGACTGGTTTAGAAAAAAAACACTGTATCCTACATCAGAGTCCAACAGTGCCAGAAGACAGTGCCTCCCACTCTGGCTTTGCTGTTTATCACAGTAACTATGAGAATGAACTGTAGCCAGTAATATGTAAGAGCTGGGTTCTGTCTCCCCCAGAGGGTTTGAATCTACTTCAAAGGCTACACCCTCTAACCTGTACTAAGAGATTCCACAATACATCCATGTGTGCTCTTTTCAAGGATGTTAGTCTCTCTACTCACCAATAAGCTGCCCAAGTATTGGTGAAGAGAGTGACTTCCTGGCCTCTTGGGTCTCAGTTAAAAGCTGGGTAAACCAGACATATACAATACACCTACTGCAATATCATCATCTCTTGAACTCTTCAGTCTTTCGTATCCAGTGCAAATTTAGTGTTAGCCACATATGTAATTTTAATTTTCTAGCAGCCACATTGAAAAGGAAACTTAATGGTTTAAACTTAATGGTCAAAAATATCTTAATGGTATGTTTTATTTAATATATCTGAAGTAATCTCGTTTAACATGTAATCAATATAACATGAATTGATGATATTATACTTTTCTTTTACACTACATCCTCAAAATCAAGTATGTATCTTACACCTAAGGCACATCTTGATTTGGACTAATCACAGTTGCTTGATAGGTACAGTTGGCTAATGGATACTGAATCAGATACAACAGACCTCGACTATACAAAAATTTCTAATAATTTAATCTGATGCTGAGTATTACTATATTGAGTCTGTTTTAGAGATCTAACTGAAGATTAGTGTGTGTGTGTGTGTGTGTGTGTGTGTGTGAGTGAGAGAGACAGAGATATTTCTAGCCACTAGATGTAATACTTTGAATTTAGCACACTTTTCCTCCCCTCTTAGTTTAGCAAACTCATTCACAAGTCACCCATGGTTTTGATGATATGAGTTTGAAAAACCATGAAACACATCTGATATCCCAGATTCAACTTCTTAACTGGCACCCTGGGATAGGCTGGGATCTGAATATAATTGTAGATCAAGGCTCATTGAGAAGGGTAGGAAAGAAGAAAATTGACAAGCCCTTGACAGCTTGATACCTAAATTAAGGTCTTAATGGATTTCTAATGAAAGCAAGACAGATTTCTTCTGACAGTCAAACGCATTCACCATCCCTTCCATCAGTGCTGAAAGTTTTTAAGCAAAATTTCCCCGGGGTGGGCCACTCTTCCCCGAGCTATCGCAGTGCCATTGACCGTGATTGTCCGGCAAGGCCCTGACGCTTGGGGATGAGGAGGGAACTCTCCCTGCCTCAGGCCTTCACGGCTGCGGCGGACCCTCAGGCCCCTCCCCAAACAGCCATAAATCCCCGCCTCAAGCCTTTACGGCTGCAGCCCACTCTCAGGCACCCCCCTCCAACAGCCATAAACGAGGTGACTCCTTCGTGGATGAGAACGCTCCCTTTTCCCCCCCTCCTCCTTCTGCTCCGTCCGCCGAAAATGCCTAGCGCCAGGTACCTCGTGACTCCGGCATTCTGCCTTCTTAGGGAAGTCTGGGTGACGACCCACACTTCCCAAGAAATTCCGACTCGTATACGAGTTTCCGCAGACCACCAAGGATCATCGGGGACACCCTTTGTCTCCTTGTGGTCTGCTTCCAGTCCGAGGATCTCCGTTCGTCTTCCCCTGTTTGTCTCCTTCTCTGTCCTTTACCATGGGAGCCTCCTCATCCCTCCCTGAAAGTTCACCTCTTGAATGCCTGCTTAAGCATCTGGCTACCCTCTCCCTGATGCCTGATATAAAACCAAAACTTTTCCATAAATATTGCTCCCAAGATTGGCCGACATACCCCCTAGACAATAAAAACCAATGGCCCGCAGGGGGAACTCTTGATCCTAACATCACTAGCGATCTTTTTAACTGCTGCCAGCGCCTGAAAAAAATGGAAGGAGATTCCCTATATCGAAGCTTTCCGCCTCCTCCTCTCCCCGCCCCCTCCCAAGTTCTCCTAGCCTGCAAGCCGCCGCCCCCGCAGAAGCCTCCAGTTCACTCCCTTCCCCTTCTTCTCCTACAACAGCCCTTCTCCCTTCCTCCCCAACCATCTCCTCCCCCATCTCACCTCCTCCACCTTCATTCCCTGCAGATTAAGCCTGAGCCTTTCAGCCCCCCTTTAACTAAGTCCCAGGGGCCTTTTCCGTCTTTGCCCTCATCACCTGTTTCTCCCCTGTTAGGGACCGCCTTTGTCTTCTCACATGTTTGTAGAGAGAATGGGAAAGCACCTTCCCCCATGTCTGAACGCAGCATGGGAAAGCACAAGCTAGAGAACAACCAGTGCAGTCCTTAGAAGTTATCTGTCCACAAAAACATATCTTGCCAAGACTCCTCACTCTGAAAATAGGGAGACCTTGAAGATGTGTAGAAACACCACCCCTGCTTCTAGCTATGCCCTTCCCCCACTTGCCAATGTGGCAGGAATAGAAAACAACGCATTCCATAAGCAATTAACTGGAGCCCTGCTGTAGCTCAGTAGAGCATGGGACTCTTAACCTCAGAGTCATGAGTTCAAGCCCAACTAGAACAGCAGAGGCAAGCAGCTGGGCTACTAGCTGGCGACATGTGAGTCCGATTCTATCTTTCTTTATTTTCTTTACCCCCCTTCTGCACTTCAGGACCTGCTTGACTAGGCACGGCTAGACCGCGTCACTCCCCCACAGACTGAGCCAGAACCCTTCAGTCCCCCTCAGACTCAGTCCCGAGAGCCTCCCAAAATTATCGCCCCCCTCTGGGAGGTAGCAAGATCCGAAGGCATCGTGCGCGTTCACGTCCCTTTCTCCTTAAGAGATTTAGCCTAACTAGAGAAACGCCTAAGTTCCTTTTCCACTGATCCCATGACATACATCAGGGAGTTTCAATAGACCCTCCAGTCTTACAGCCTCACACATCACGACATTTTCATGCTCCTGGCCAATACTCTCCTCCCTGAAGAGCGTAGATGAGTTTAGGACTTCGCCCAAATGCAGGCTACTGAAACCCACAGGACTGACCCCACCTATCCCCCTGGCCCCACTGCTGTCCCCGAACAAGACTCACACTGAAATTATAACACCGCCATGAGTCTCCGCTCTCGAGATATTTTTGCCTCCTGCTTAATAGCAGGTCTAAAAAAGGCAGCTTGTAAAGTAGTCAATTTTCAAAAACTCCAAGACATAATTCAAAAGAGAGATGAAACCCCCTCCGAGTTCTTAGACAGACTCACTCAAGCCCTATTACAGTATACCAGCCTAGACCCAGAAACACCTGAAGGAAGATATGTCCTTATGACATATGTCCTAGCTCAAGGCTACCCCGACATTAAAGCTAAACTCAAAAAGTTAGAACAGGGCCCCGCTACCCCACAGACTGAGATCCTAACAGTAGCCTTTAAAGTCTTCCATAACCGGGAGGAGGAGAAAGAACGCCGTAAACAAAAAGCTGATCAGGTCAATTTCCAAATGTTGGCCCAGCTGATAAAACCACAACCTGGGCGCCCCTCTACAGACAAGCCCCCTCCAGGAGCTTGTTTCAAGTGCGGAAAAGAGGGACATTGGTCAAGGGCGTGCCCCTCCCCCAGATCTCCTACCACCCCATGCCCCAGATGCCACAAAAAGGGCCACTGGGGGTCTGATTGCCCAACCACCCGAAGGGGAGGCTGGACGAACAACCCCCATCCTAAGCCCACCGTAGTGGGGCTGGCAGAATAAGATTGACGGGGCCCGGGGGCTTCTCGCCCGACCATTTCCATCACCAAACAGGAGCCCAGGGTTACTTTAACAGTAGACGGTCACCCCCATCTCCTTCCTCCTAGATACAGGAGCCACCTTCTCAGTCTTGCGAGAATACCGGGGCCCTACCACGCCAGCCATTACTCCTATAGTCGGGGTAGGAGGTAAACAGATTTTCCCATTAAAACCCCCCCCTTTTATGCACAATCCTAGACAGTCCCATACCTTTCTCCCACTCCTTCCTAGTTATGCCCCAGTGTCCCATCCCTTTACTAGGACGGAACATCCTTTCCCTCCTCCACGTTTCCATAACTATATCCAATCCCACAGCCCCCAGTACTCTCTTTCTGATGGCCCTCATAGCCGACAACCCCCCTCTACCCAATGAAAGCTCCAGTTCTGCCCTTATACACCCTGTAAATCCCAAAGTTTGGGACATTACAAGCCCCTCCATGGCCCTATGTCCCCCTGCCTCTATCAAATTACGTGACCCCTCTCAGTATATCTGTCAGGCCCAATACCCCCTAACCACTTCAGCCCTCATAGGCCTCCAACCCATCATTCAAGATCTCTTAAACAAAAACTACCTCAGACCCACTCACTCCCCATTTAATACCCCCATATTAGCTGTTAAAAAAAACAACGGATCTTTCCGCCTTGTCCAAGACCTTCGCCTCATCAACATAGCCGTTGTCCCTATCCATCCCTTAATTCCAAATCCATACACCCTTTTATCACAGATCCCTGCTTCTGCATCCCACTTCTCAGTCCTAGATCTCAAGGACGCATTTTTTTCTATTCCTCTAGACGCCTCCTCCCAAGATTTTTTTGCCTTCACCTGGACGGACCCATACACCAGACATTCTGTACAGCTTACTTGGACAGTTTTACCACAAGGCTTCCGAGATAGTCCCCATATTTTTGGACAAGTCCTAGCTCAAGACCTCAAACAGTTTCACCATGATCACCCCGAGTCCACTTTATTACAATATGTAGATGATCTTCTGCTCTGCAGTCCCTCGTGGGAACAGTCTCAACTTGATACTGCGTCTCTACTTAACCTTCTAGCTTCCAGAGGTTACCGAGTATCCCCTGTCAAAGCTCAAATCTCTTCCCCTTCTGTCACTTACCTTGGATTCCTTCTGTCTCAGCAAAGAAAGTCCATTACCTTAGACAGAAAACGACTCCTCTCTGACCTGCCCGTTCCCAAAACCAAGACAGAAATCCTTTCCTTTCTAGGCTTGGCTGGGTATTTTAGAGCGTGGATCCCTAACTTCTCCCTGTTGGCAAGACCCCTATACGACCTCAGCAAGGGCCCCCCTGAAGAACCATTATCATCCTCACCCCGACACTCCTTCATTAAGCTCCGTCAAGCCCTTGTAAAAGCTCCAGCTCTCCATCTCCCTGATTTGTCAAAACCCTTCTCATTATACATTCATGAGAGGTCCAGTCAAGCTCTAGGAGTCCTAGGCCAATATTATGGCCCATCCTTTGCCCCAGTAGCTTATCTCTCCAAGCAATTAGACCCCACAGTTCGGGGATGGGCCCCCTGCCTACGGGCATTAGCCGCTGGACAGCTCTTGCAGAAAGAAGCTCATAAACTAACATTCGGAGCGCCCCTTACCATTCTGTCCCCACATCACCTAAAAGATCTCTTAACCTACAAAAGTTTACAGACTCTCCCTCCCTCCAGACTCCTGACCTTACTGTCCTCTTTCCTCCAAAATCCAAACATTTCTTTCCTCCCCTGCCCACCCCTGAATCCGGCCACTCTTCTTCCTCTGCCCTACTCTCCTCATACTCCCTCGCATGATTGCCTGGAAGCCCTTCACAACTTCCTTCCATGCCACTCCACGATCTCCGAAGGAGCCCTCTCACACTCCGACCTCATCTGGTTTACTGATGGGTCCTCCTTTAAACATGAGGGCATCCACTACTCAGGATATGCAGTAGTCTCCCTCGAAGATGTCATTGAAGCACGAGCCCTACCCCCTGGTACAACCAATCAGCAGGCTGAACTCATTGCAGCCACCAGAGCTTGCACTCTGGCCCGGGACACGTCTCTCACATTGTACACTGACTCCAAGTACGTATTCCACATTCTCTTGTCCCACGCGGCAGTATGGAAAGAACGAGGCCTCCTCACCACAAAAGGAAATTCCATCACTAATTCAGCCTTAATTACTAAACTTCTAGAAGCTTCACAACTCCCACACCAACTAAGCATAGTCCACTGCAAATCACATCAAAAAGATGACTCCCCCATTGCAAGAGGTAACAACAAGGCCGACAGAGTAGCCCGGTCAGTTGCCCTATCAGAAAACGCACCAGACAACAATCCGTCTGCCCTTGCAGTTTTAGCCTTATCACAAGACGCCCTCTGCTCTCAGGACAAAGAGTCTCTCTTCCACCTCTTACATGACCTGTTCCATCCCAGCCCCCAATCCTTAATCCATTTTTTACAATCTTTTTTTCCTCTCTCTCCTGAAGACAAAACCCTACTTAACCAAATCACCTGCAAGTGCACCATCTGCCAACGCACTAACCCTAATACCCCCTTCAAAGCCCGACCCTTCCCGGCTCATCAAGCAAGGGGTAATGTCCCCGCTGCAGATTGGCAAATAGACTTCACTAACATGCCCCCTGTACGACGTACCAGATACCTACTCGTGCTAGTAGATACATTCTCAGGATGGGTCGAAGCTTTCCCCACCACTAACAAACGAGCATTCGTAGTTGCCTCTATCCTCCTCACCCAGATCTTTCCTAGGTTCGGGATGCCCACTTCCCTCCAATCAGATAACGGCCCTGAGTTCACTGCCCAAATTATCCAGAACCTCTCCAAGTCGCTCTTGCTCCCCTGGCATTTACATTGTCCTTATCGACCACAAGCTTCAGGAAAAGTAGAAAGAGGCAATAGGACTCTAAAAGACATCCTGACCAAACTATCTCTAGAACTACACCTTGACTGGGTTCGCTTACTTCCCTTAGCTCTACTCCGCATTCGAGCCCTCCCAAAGAAACCTTTCTTCTTGTCGCCCTTTGAGATCATGTATGGCCGCCCGATTCTACCCCCGGGGCTCCCTTCCCACAAAGGACCAATTCCTCCCAATATAGCCCTTCCACTACTCTCTCTCCTCCGCACTGAATTGTGGAAATATCAGGATTGGCTCCTTCCTGATCCTTCCGCCTCCCAAAATCCTCCTGTCTTACAGCCCGGCCAACTAGTGTTTTATAAGCCACCAGAGGATCAGCCCTCTCTCACCCCAAAATGGGATGGTCCACACCCAGTTATTCTCTGCACCCCCTCGGCCGCCAAGCTCTCACTGCCTGATAACTCTGTCACCCCTTGGATTCATATCTCCAGGTTGAAACCAAATACCCAAGACCCACCTTCTCTGGACACCCAAGACCCATCAGTCACAATCCAGAGTCCTTCGGATACAGCCCAAGACGCTGTCTACTCTACCACGCCTCATCCCTCTGATCCCTTGAAGCTCCGCATCTCCCGTGCACCCTCTTTGCCATCCATACCTGAATCATGACTTTTTCCTCCTTTACTGCTCTCTCGCTTTTTTCCCTCATTCCTATTGTCTTCCCTGCCGCCCCACCCTCCTTTGTATGGCGATTCAAAGTCAAGCAGACTTACACACAGCATCAAACAAAAGTTACTGCCCTCATTGCCACATCAGACTGCCCTCTGAAAGGCTGCTCTGAGCCTTTGTACCTCCACTTTCCTCCCTCCACTGAAGTATTCATTTACAGCTACCTTTATTCTCCCTACCTCTGCTTCCTCTATGACCAAAGACAAGCCTATTGCAGGCGATGGCAAGACACCTACGGGGGATGCCCCTACTGGTCTTGCACCATTCACTACATGGGTGACTTCCAGTACCCACAGTATTACTCCTCCAACCATTTCATGAAATATCCCAACGGCTCATTCTCCTTATCAATCCCAGATTCCTGGGACTCTCGATGGGCTGTTGGAGTAACAGCCTCAGTTTACTACAAGGGGTCCTCGACCCCCCATGGTACCCTTCATATCTCTCGAGAGTATGTTCCCTCTCGTTCCCAGATCTCTCAAGTTGCATCAGATATCAGACATTCCGAAAAAGTCATTATCCAAACTCTTGACGGTGCCTCTTCATCTTCTTATTCCTCCTACTCTTGGTTACAGCTCATTCAAGACACCACCATCTTTCTCAACCACACCCTCAACACCGCCAATTGTTTCTTGTGCGCATCACTACAGCGCCCACTGCTGGCTGCCGTGCCCCTTAATATTTCCAACTACTCCTTCCATGCAGAAGGACAACCCCTCCGTCCCCTGGCAGACATACCCCTATGGGAACCAGAATACGCAGATAATCTCACCATCCACCACTGTGTAGGCCCAACTCCACCCCCCTCCAGCGCACTTCACTGCCTCTCTATCTACACCCCTACCTCCGGCTCTAAGACTTTTATACAACCGGGACACTTCTTTTGGTGCAATGGCAGCCTTTTCAACTCACTGCCTCTCAACTCCGATACACCCTGCATTCTCGTCACCCTAATCCCACAGCTTACACTTTACAGCATGGCAGAATTCCTTGAGCTCCAACCTCCCTTGCACTCGCACACAAAAAGGGCTGCTTTCCTTCCCATCATGGTCGGTATCTCTTTAATCACCTCAGCCATTGGGGTGGGGTTTTCGGGAGGAGCCTTGGGTCACTCTCTATGGGCAGTTAGAGATCTCGACGCCAAACTTGAGGGAGCCCTGACATCCACTGCCGATTCCCTAGCCTCTCTCCAAAGACAGGTCACTTCGCTAGCTAAAGTCACCCTTCAAAACCGGTGGGCCCTAGATCTGCTTACAGCCGAGAAGGGCGGCACCTGCGTCTTCCTCCAGGAAGAGTGCTGCTATTACATCAACGAATCCGGCATTGTAGAAACTGACATCACCAAACTCACTGACCTTGCCTCCAGCCTCCACTCTGCTTCCAATTCCAACCCATTCTCTTCAATACTAACAAACCCCCTCCTCACCTGGCTCTGGCCCATTGCAGGCCCCATAATAGTCATTCTTCTCGTCTGTCTCTTCTTACCCTGTATAATAAAGTTCATCAAATCCCAAGTCGGAAAAATCTCTAATCAAGCTTTCAACCAGCTTTTACTCAGGAACTACCAGCTTCTGGCCACAGAAGACCCCTCACCCTCACGTGACCTCCTCACCACATGCTGAGATGGACCCCTCTCTCCACTGGAAACTGTTCCTGGAAACAATGGCCACAGACGCCTGGCTCCTGACACCCATATCCTCTTGGCACCATTGGAATCAACAGGTCCTCAACCTATGGTTACAGGGAACCTTCATTGATTTCCAAGCTGAAGAAGTCCACATCTACTCATCCTTACTGTGGGGAGTCCTATCAACCCTTTCCTCCCAATCCTCAAACCCTCACTCCCTTCTCCGCCCCTGTTCAGCAGGAAGCAGTCAGAGAGAAAGCAACGTCCACAAACCCATAGAGGAGAAAGGGGGGAATGAAGGGTCCCCACCAGTAAGATGGCAAACTTCCGGCTTCTTTTCGGGGCCCTCAGTTCCCGCCGGCGCCACCTGAAGCCCAATCACCTCTCGCCCCCCTCCCAATCCCAGCACCTAGCCAACAGCCACCAGCCGCGTAGAAGTAACACCACAATCACCCTATGCCCCTTCCTATATAACCCAGTACCTTTCCCTAATAAAGCGGAACTCTCCGGTGAATTGCTGTTGTGTGTCGCTCCTTTCCTTTCACAGTGGAAGAGGAACTAACTCTCTGCTGACCAGAAAAGCTCAAGGGGCTTTGGAGTTTGTGGTCCTCACAATCATCTAAATATCATCATTCTAACTTTCAAGTCCCATTTTATTTTCCAATGAGTAACGTTAAGCAAAGAAATCTGTGAATTCTGGGAATTCAACTTACATAGTAATTCATCACACACATATAACAAATTCTTTGTGTGGTTTTTAGTGAATTATATCTTTTTATGGCATTCATAGAAACTTACTGTTTTCTCTCTATACCTTGAGCACTGAATTGAAAAAAGCCTGCAATTTTTCAGCACTGCAAGAAGCAGGGGTTTTAGAATGGCTGGTTTTTTTGCATGTCCAGTGTAAGAGTTATGTTAGCCAATGTTTGGTCCTTTATAGTCATGTCTGCCATAAGCATTTTATTCCAGGAAACCACAGGTGATGATTTAAGTGACAGTTTTGACACTCTGTGCCCTCAGTTACTGTAGTTTCATCCTCTAATATTAGCTTCATTCTCATTGCCTTTAAACCTAAAGCAGCTCAGAAACCCAGTCCCAAAATCTCATCCTTGAGGGTTCTGTTTGCAACCATGTCTGGTACTGATGACTGAATCACTCAGGTTTTAGCTGCATTCAGTGTGCTTTAATCAATCAGGAATTTAATACAATGGGTTCTTTAAGAAAAAAAACAATGAAACAGAACCTAAAATATTTGAGTTTACTCAAGAGAGAAGTAGAAACTAATTATATGTAACAGTATAATTGATCAATTATTAGATTTCCACTGGTATTTCTTGAATGATACATTATTACTTTAAATTAGTGTAATTATTTTTATTGAGCATTTTCAATGTGCCATGAATCTTGAGAGTGAGAAGGGATTTATTTGCATCATTGTATTGATTACCCAGGACCCGTACAAGATTCACTAGTACAAACAAGACATGAGGCATATGGTGGTGAAGCAACCTGGCCGAGGTCAAACCATCATTAAGGGCCAGAGCCAGGGCTTGAAGTTCAGTCTCCCTTCCTGACTGAAAACCCCATTTTCAACTATCATGTAACAGAGCCACTCAAAATGTAGGATTACCAGCACTAGTGAAACTAATATAAAAAATATATTTAATTTTTGTCTCTTCTGATGCCATGTGTAGGTTAATTTAAGAAGAACAAAGAAGGCTGTCTTAGTGTTTTGACTTAGAAACTACTCATTACTGCATTGGTACATCTCAGCAAGCATACTAGACAATATTTAAAGGAAATTTCAGTTGTTTATTTCTTTACTTGCAGGATATGCAATAGCCATGAAATATTATATTCTTGAGGTTAATTGGTTTTATTCTTTCTTGCAAGGAGAAAATGATCAAAGTGACCCTATGAGTTCTTTCAGGATGCTTTGAATTTATTTGTCATGAATGTTCTAAAGCTTTAAAATCCACATGTAGGAAGGTGCAGATATCATGAGCATACATCTCAATGCATTATTGTAAGTTGAATCTATGTTAACTAAATCCAGGTCCTGAATCAAGATACTACCTGTGCCTCAGAGGGCCTCCCTTATGTCTCCTCCCAATACTGCTTCCAATTTTTCTAAGGTAATCTTCCCAGGGTAACATTTTATTCCAAGAAATGATTGGTAATTCCATGCATATATTTTGCTTGACTTAGAAATTTATATAAAAGAATCATGTAATATATATTCTTTTAAATAAGACTTCTGAAAACTAAATGAAACTAAACATTATCTTAGTTCCAATATTTACACCTGTAGTTATTGATTTTCTTCGATGTATAGTATTCTACAGTATAAATACCACTGTTTATCCATTCTACTCTTGATGCACATTTGGGTTGTTTTCAATTTTTGGCCATTATAAATAATTTTGTAGTAGATTTCTCATTCATATATTTTGGTGAATGTTTACACCCACACTAGTAGATTTTTGACTTTTATTAACAATGTACAAGAGTATGTTGTTGTTTCTGAATGTTTATTCGCATGATTGCTAATAAGGATGAGCAACTTTTCATATATGGCTACACATCTCTTAAAAATCTTCTGCCCATTTTTCATTGGGTTTATCTTTCTTATATACAATGTTCATATATAATTTGGATATCAGCCTTTTATCAGTTACATGTTTTATAAATATTATCTTTCATTTAGTGGCTTGCATTTCTGTTCTCTGTGTCTTTAGAAGAAAGAAATTCTAATAAAGAATGTTTGGACCAATGTTATTACTCTAGTGAGAGTATAAATGTGGTTTCCAAAGAGCAGTTTTCATGAATGAACTGCCTAATAAGTATTCTAACTTAGACATTTTTCTTTTACATAAGAAAATTATCTACCAACTACCCAAAGTAGCTCAGTTTCTTGTCTGTAGCTGGTAGACCTCAAGACTCTAAGTTGCAACACTTATAAAACCCAAGTTGAAAAGAAATTCTCTCAAATGAATACCTATATCTAGTAATTATCTTTCACTTTGACGATTATAGTTGTTCATGTATTAGTAGTTCCAGTTGATTTTTTGTTAAAAAAACCCTCACACACAAGAGAAACTTGTTTCTATAGCAACAGCATGATATATTTTGTTTATCCTTCTAGCCTGATAGTTCTGCAGACTTTAGGTTCTAATTGATACTTTATTTTATTCTTTTTGCAAACTGAAGAATGTGCATTGCTCAATCATACAGGTGACTAGACCCTATCAATTTCCACTACTTTCACAATTTCTAACATTTACATGTGATATTTTGAAAACTATGTCCCATTTCAGATTACTTCTGAGGAGCTGAGACTTTTTGTTTTCTTGTAGACTAAAATCTTGTGGTAGTATGAAATATATTTCACCTTGTTCTTTCCTCTGCAGAAAACTACTGATAATCAACTTCTTTCCCCCTTAATCCACTCTAAATCAAGTCCCTATAATAGGTATTTTTTATTTTTCCTGAGCACATTAGTATATCTTTTTAAATTAATTTTATGAGAAAATGTATTTGTGTGTTCGTGTGAATTAGAAGTTAATTCTAAGGCTGTTCTCTGATACCAGACGTGAAAAGATATTTCAGTGTTTTCTAGGGTGACCTCACATAGTCTGAGCACATAATGGAATTTCTTCATAGGATAACTTTCCTTCCAATCCAGTCACTTGAACCAACTAATAGTATGCCATGAATTAACCAGAATCATGAAACAGAATATGACACAGCAACACAATGCAAAGCAAGTATTGATCATGGCACAATTATTTCACTCCCTTCTAGGGTTCTTAATTTCTTCAATGGCAGGTGTTTGAAATGGATTATTAAAGAGGAGGATCATTGAAATATATTGTGTATTTTGACAATTCAATTATTAGCCCTAAATTTTAAAAATAGCCCTCACTCAGATAAGGTCTTTGTACAAGGTTGTAAACACATAAGATGAGTTAGAATTCAAACACAATCTTTTAGGACAGCACAGTCTGACAGAACACATTATCATCCGTTCTCCGTAGGCCTTTCTAGGTAATCCTGAATTTGATTATATTTGGCCAGTTTGTGAGAAATGTAGGAATTCTATACAGGATATAGTCAAGTCTCACCAGGACTAGTACCTGACATAAACCCCTTGCCACCACACATGCATAGTCTCCCCCATCCGCATTCCCAAACAGAGTGGCATGTATGTTACACCTGATGAACCTACACTTCATAATCACCCAAACTCCATAATATGCATTGCCATTCTCTCAGTGTTGTCCATGGGCTTGGACAAATGTATGATGGCATATACCCATCATTATAACCACACAGAGTATTTTCACTGCTCCCGAATCTCCCTGTGCTTTGCCTCTTTATCTCTCCCACCCCAGCAACCACTGACCTTCTTATTATCTCCATAGTTTTGTCTTTTCCAGAATGTCATATAGTTGGAATCATACCTTATGTAGCCTTTTCCGACTGGCTTCTGTCACTTAATAATATGAATTTAAGGTTACTCCCTGTCTTTTCTTGGCTTGATAGCTCATTTCTTTTTAGTGCTGAATAATATTCCATTGTCTGGATGGACCACAGTTTATTTATCCATTTCTCCACTGAAGGACATTTATGTTGCTTCCAAGTGGTGGTGGTTATGAATGAAGCTACTATAAACATCTCTGGGGACATTTTTGGGTAGATATATGAATATCCTTTTTAAAACTTGCTGTAGCCTACATTCTAACTTCAGTGGATAATTCTTCTAAGTACTTTTGTGGATTAGTAGAAGTGGAATTGGGGTAGGGAAGGGTCAGTCTGTAATGCTTAATAAAGCAGAGAAATATTGGAGAAACTAAAGACTGGTGGGTGTGAACCGATTGATAATGAAGTTAATCTTGCTGTCAGCTAATCACCTAGCAATCATGAAGATCAACTGTTGCAAAATGTCAACTTCAATACAGTTGAAATTATGGTTTTCCAAGAGGTGATCACAGTAGAAATAAGTGAATTAAAAAATCAATGTATGTGGCAGGTAGAATTTTAAGATGGCTTCTATGGCCTTTCCTTGTGGTTTTACTCCTGTGTTTATATTTTTTATATTGTTTTATATGGCAAAATGTAGATTTTCTCAGAGAACCTAATTCAATTACATGATTCCTTTAGAAGCAGAGAGTTTTCTCTGGCTGGTGACAGAGCAAGTCAGAGAGGTTACAATTGTGCAAAGGATTCAATGTACTCTTTCCGGTTTCACAACAACAAGCTTATAGACACAGAAAACAGACCTCAGTTGACAACCAGCAAAGTAATAGTATTGCAGACCTACAACCACAAGAAACTGGATTATTCTAGTAACCATAATGAACTTGGAAGAAGAGTCTTCCCTAGAGGGACCACAGTCAGTAATTTGACTTTAGCCTTCTGTGATTGGTAAGCAGTGAACCCAGCCAACCCCACCAAACTTATGACCTATAGAACTGTAAGAGAGTAAGCTGGTGGAGCTGCAGTCAGCTAAGTTTGTGGGAGTTAGTTGCATACCAGTAAAAATAACACAGATTTTGGTACCTGGAAATAGGTACTGCCTTAACAAGTATTTAAAATATGGGAGTTTCTTTGGAAGTGGTCAGTGGGTGGAAACTGGAAAAATCTGAAGAGCATGGTAAAGGTTTAGATCACCTTGAACAAACTATAGTAGAAATATAGGCACTAAGGACATTGTTGAGACTCAAAAGGAAATGAGAAGCATGTTATTAGAAGCTGGAAGAAGGGAGATCCTTGTTATGTAGTGGCAGAAAGCTTAGCTGAATGGCCACATCCATTCATATGGAAAGCAGGACTTAAAAATGACGGAATTGGATGTTTAGCTGAAGAGACTTCCAAGCAGAGCGTTGTAGGTGTGGCCTGGTTTCTTGCTGCTTACACTAAAATTGAGAGAGGAGAGAGAAATCAAGAGAACTGTAAGCCAAAAGAAAAGCCAAAGCAGAAATGGATGATTTGGGAAATTCTTGGTGTACCCTGATGGCAAAGCATGATAAAATAAAGAAAGTGTTTCTGAAAGCATGGTGTAGAAAAGAATCAAGTGTGTTCCTGTACAAACTGAAACTACTGAAAGATCAGAGTCCAATCACAAGAGGTGGAGGGTGCGCCCCAGATCTCCTCACTCAAACTGGAGGGCTTCTGGGAAGTTGAAAGGTGTTCTCTTGTCCATCTAGCAAAAGAAGATGAAAATAGAGAAGGTAGTATTATATCTTTAGGTAAGATTTTCTTTTTTCCAAATGGAGTAAACCCATATGAAATCCATGCAAATCTCCTAAGATTCTTGTACAAATTTTTATCATCATAGGCCAGCTTGATCTGAAAAGGTCATAGTACAGAATAAAAGAAGGCTTTCACGCTCATATCCCTCAAATCTACAAGCAGGATGCAGGCAGTGTAAGTTCTCATTCCTGTGGTAACAAGTTATCACAAACTTAGTAGCTTCAAACAACACAAAATATTTATCTTATAGTTCTAGGTATCAGAAGTCCTAAAATCAAGATAAGGGTACCTGCCTTCTGGAGGTTCTCCAGGTTAGTCTGATTCCCTGCCTTTTTCATCCTAGAGGCCACCTGCATTCCTTGGCCCAGGGCTCCTTACTCTATCTCCAAAGCCAGCAGTGAAGTATTTTCAAATGACACTCTCTCGCCTCTGCTTCTGACATCGCATTGCCTTCTCTGACTCTGACCCTCCTGCTGCTCTTATTAAGGACTCCTATGATTATACTGGGCCCATCTTGATTATCCAGGATAATTCTGCCATCAAATAAACCCTTACCTTAATTAAATCTGCATAGCCCCCTTTTCCATATAAGATAACATATTAACTTTCCAAGGATCAAAACATGAGCATATTTTATGGATGTGAGACATTATTCAGTCTGTAGCAATCCACCTTTTGGCCCACAAAACTTCGCCTCCATCTCACTTACAAAGTACATTCACCCCATCTCAATATCCCTCAAAAGCCCCAACCATTATACTATCAAATCCAACTTTCCAAATCTCATCAAAATCTCATCAGCTCAAAAGTCAAAATTTCATCATCTAAACACAAGAATTCAGGTTTGGAGAAAGTTCCAGGTATAATCCATCCTGAGGCATAATTCTTCCGTATCTTTTGACCTGTGAACCTAGAAAACAAGCCATTAGCTTCAAAATCACAATGGTAGGACCGACACAGGACAATAATTACTGAAATATCCATTCAAAATAGGAGAGAGTGGAACAAAAAAGGAGCCATTGGATCTGAGTAATTTTGAAGCACAGTGGGGAAAATCTATTAGGATTCTTTTATTTTTTAATGTTTTGAGGCATAATTGATAAAATTTTTACTCTGTGACCTCAGAATAGAGCCCAGCCTAGTGATACCTTGGCTTTAATCTTGTGAGATTTTAAGCAAAGTACTCAGCCAGGCTCACCAGAATCCTGATCTAAAGACTATTAGAAAATAACAGGGTGTTGTTTTACACCACATAGCGTGTGTTAATTTTGTTATGTAGAAATTGAAAACTAATATATAGGCAATGAACCAGTTGATTTAATGAAACTGAAGTGACATGGTCCTGTATTACCCACTTTGTCTATTCACCTCATGGAACCTAACATATCACTTTATAAATCATATTTGAGTTTGGGCAGTCCCATGAAAATTTTGCCTTGAAAATTTTTGGACTGTCTTTGATTTAATATCTGGCATTGTTATATAATATACTGTATAATCAATTTGTTGGCCATTGTTGTGCTGAGATGCAAAGTATATGATATCACTGAAGAGGTTAGAAATATTCAATATCAGTGTCATAGATACTGGTAATTCCTAGAAGAGTTATCCATTGTAAAATTATGATTTATTAATTTGGGAGATTTGAATGAAGTATTGATAAAAAACAAGAGAGTATTAATGTAATCAGAAAAGAATCTGTCTGCCTTGTTGAGAGTTTATCTTGATGACCACTAAAGAGAGATGTCAGGAATATTAAGTAATAACATATTGGTATAACCCAATGGATAATGACGGTTGTGTTTTGTGTAAAAAATAGTGTTTTGAGGTAAGAAGTTGGGTATCAATAACCATGGACCAAAATTTAACTTAAGGAATAATTTTAAATTTCTTCAAATACAGTTTAAAAAATGTATTTGAGGTCCAAGAGTTGAACCTAGCCCCCCAAAAAGTAAATATATATACATATATATATATAAAATGCCTGTTTAAGGTGTTTGGGCAATTATAGTGCTTGAATGAGTATTTGGCAGAGCTACAAAGACTCTAATGACTCATTGAGGCTTGCATTACTTTTTTTTAAATATTAGCTCTTTATACATAAAAGATTCCTGAACTTAATCAGTAATAAGGTTATTTTGGTTTAAAATATATTAGGAGTATATAGATTCTTTTAAATTACTTGCTTTTTTCAGGAAGTTATTAAAGTAATCTAATACCTCAAAACCACAATCTTTGGAATATGACATCTCACATTGCTAAATACTGTTGAGTTATAAAAGGATATTAATAAATAACTTATAGTACATTAAAGTTTTTAAAAAATCATTAAAAGTAAATTTTTGTGTTGTTTAGTCATCTTGGTTTTACAATAAAATAGGAATCGGTTACTTCATGAGAAAAGACTAATAACATAACCACCAAATACTAAAATTAATACAGTGAAATTGAAGAAATGCAATTAATGGATTAAAGGGATTTGAAAAATTAGCAATTTGTGAATAAAATTAACAAATAGCCAGTCAACTAAGGATATTCTATAATAACACATTTTTAAATCTATTATATCTGCACTTATATCATTAAGTATTGGTCCAATCATTTCACACCTGTTATCTTTAAAAATAAATCTCTGGCTGAATCAGAGTATTAACATGCTAGTATGTTATGATGTATGAAAAACTGCTATATAATACTGTACTTTGGGCCTATTGTCTAGTACAAATTTATACATATTTGACTGATTTGACTATGCTCCTCATTGAAATACATGAATAATTTGATGTTTTAAAGGCAATCTATAAAATATCATATTTGAAGACCCTGGAGAATACTTAATTCAAAGCAGTTTTGAATATTAGATTTATTTATTACACTTTTCTTATTTAAAAATAGTATCATATTGGGAAAATGCAGTATATATAAATGAAGTGCATCTAAATTTCCCAAGCTATGTTAAAAATATGAGAGGTGCATATCACTGGCCACTGTTAAGTGAAATAAAATTGCCAAATTTCTCATGGAATTTTAATGTATCCAGTGGCCAAGGAACTTTTGAAGTCCCACCTGGCTAGAAGACATTGCTTTATCAATCAGTTTCAAGTTTTTTGGAAACCTGAAATTAAAAAAAATAAATAAAATTAAGTATTTTGAAATTGGCAATCAGGTCAGATGTTAGAGTAGAAAGAGAGATTATGAAGATATAACAAAAACACTACGTGAGTGCAGAAACCAGAGGGGAAAAGAAAACTTTGAAGATGCAGGAGACATTTATAGCAGCACAGCTAAAAGAAGCAGACAGATAGCAGTGAGCTGAGTCGTATTAATAGTGGAACATTAGTGGAAAGATTTATTAACTACTGCAGTTACTTACTGGTTTGGAACTGCCTTAAATCTTCCAGGGCCTGTGACTTGTATGTGCTATCTATGAACTTTATAAATGTTATTCCCCTAAAGGAGAATTGAACTAGATTTGAATATAATGCATGTAACTAATATAATCTAATTTTTCTAGTGCCCACATTAAATAAAGCAAATGAAAACAAAATTTTTGTAATAATATGTGTTATGTCAACTATTTATCTAAAATAGTATCATATCAATATATGTTCGACATACAATTGGTTAAGATATTCTACATTCCTTTTATTTCCCCTAAAAATTGGTGTGTATTACTTGTAGCACATCTCGATTTGGTCTAGTTGTATTTAAAGTGCTTATTTTTTACATGTGGCTAATGGCTACCAGAGCTCAGCCCCTATACCATTCCACATATTCTTTTAATAAAATCATACAATCATTATGTATTAGGACAAAGATTTGTTTCTTGCAAAGAAAAGATCCTAGCTAAAATTTAAAATAATTACAGCTAATTGAATTCATACAGATCATTAAAAAACTACTGTTAATATGAAGGAGAATTGCATTGTCCCTGGGTTATATTTTAAGACCCATGTTTTTCAATATTTGTGCTAATTACTTGGTTAAAGATAAAGCACAATTAACTGACAATTAAATTTTCCATGAAAATGAGAATGTGAGCATGGTTCAGAGTGAAGATAAGTGAATAAAGAAAGTATAGATGTTCTACCTGAAAAAGACTAGGCAGTGTGTTTGTGCATTGGGGAGGGCAAAAAGAAGGCTGGCAGCCTGTGAATGGAGTGGAAAGAGATTGAGAATATCTGCTCCCTTTAGATGTTTGAATGATTTATGTTTGAATGGAGTAAATGTGCAACAACTGAGGAGCAATAACTGAGACCATTTGGGACAAATGTCTGGAAGACTTGGCCATATTTATCTTAGAGCTATCCTGGAAGGAATTTGGTCTCTCAAAGCAGTGATTTATCTGATCGTTATAATTGTTATGGCAAAAACATCAGTTAATCTTGGGCTAAATGTCTTTATGATCCCTTTTATTATAGAAAATATGTTATTCTTTGAAACATATATTTTGGCCTTCTGGTAATTAACAGGAGAAATTTAAACAAAACCATTTAAATATTTACAAAGTACACAATTGATAACCAGTAATAAATCTTGACATAGTTTTGGTGCCAAAGTATTCACTTTCAGTGTCTTTCTGTACTTACAGATGTATATGTATATAAATATATATATATATATGTTTTCTTTGTGCCATCTTTTATTATAAAAGAAAATCATACTACATGTATTTCTTGTGTCATTTTAGTTTAACAAGTTATAATTACTTCTCTCCAGATCAGTAACTATAGTCTAACTCATTTTAACAGATAAATAGTATTCCAAAATATAGAAGTGCCACAATATATTTAATTATTTCAGTACTGATAGATATTTATACTTACACAGTTTTCATAGACTATACCTGTAAAAGATTACTAGATGTGAAATATAAAATTTCAATATTATCGATGTCATGTATTTGCTCATAAAATACAAATTAATACATATACTGAATGGTCTTCATGTAGGAAACACATACATGTAACAGGAACATACAAGCTATAAATAAATCCTAAAATGTTAGATGTCTAAAGATCTGAATGATTTTATATTCTAGCCTTCCAAACAGTGTATTTCCTTTATAATGTTAAATAGTTTAGTCTTTACTTGAAAATATCAATATAATTCAGTTCAATATCAGCAAAGTATTGACAAAGCAACAATTACATTGGCAGTATTATTTTCTGGATATTACGTTTCAAAAAATTTTTTTAATATTTCTTTTCCTCAATTGCAAGACTATGGCTTACCAAACACCCAAACACACACACACACTTAAACCTTGATTTCAAATAAAAATATTCATGAACATCTTGAAACATTATTCAAAATATAAAAGAATAATCACTCTGTCTGAAACATATTTATGCTATTGCATTTGTTTGCACTGAAAAATTCAAGTACATAAAACCAGTTTCAGAAGAAAAATCTCATCTCTTTAAAATATATCTTCAACCTTTTTTATACTTCAAAATATATCATTTTTGATTGATCACAAATACATTGAATGTTACAACTTAAAACATAGAATTGAATATTTCCCCTTAACATATATTTAATATGCAAATTATTTAATAGTAGGATTTTAAATCAATGCTTACATATATGTCTTATTCAAGTATCTTACATTCATTATGTTTATTTTTTATTTTCATTCATTATTAGTTGCTTTAAGAAATAAAAATGTGCTGTTCTCTGTGTTTTACTCCATACAGATTTTAGTACAAGTCAATTCCAATCAGGATTGCTTCAACATCCCTTAGCTCCCTTATACTGTTGAATTATCCTTCAAAGTAGTCTCTACTGCCTCATTCAGAAGCATTTTAAATTATATAAGACCTGGTTCAATTACTCAGAACATCCTAAAAATGCATTCTGGATTCAATTTTATGATATTATTGAAAGGTAAGGTATTTCTATCTGAACAGTTTAAATTCTATATCTGTGTGTTAAAATGTTAAAATACTGAGTTTACATGCTAATATATGCAAAAATTTTGATACACAAAACTGTAAACACTTTAAATGTGCAGTTTGATTTGTCGTGTTTGAAGGCAAAAATATTTGCATAGTTTGTAAAGACTGTTGAGCTTGTTTGAGCATAATTTATGTAGAAAATTTGACATAAATCTCCATTTTATCTTTAAAAGTGTAAGCAATCTTTATATAAAATACTGAAATAATTGCAATACCCTCCATTCATAAATTTATTTTTAAGTGTTCTGTAATTTCCAAAGAGTTAGGAAATTTGACACCTAATACTTTAAGTGTACTGTGCCTAAGAAAATTATTCTTACAAAAACAAATTCAGAAATTTTAAGAAATAAATTTATATAATTAAGGTATATCTTTGGCAAACAAGACTAGTTTAATAATTTTGGTTTAATAAGAGCAGCTATATCTTGTTGGATTTATAAGTGTTACATAAAAGTCTATTTTTTCCTAAGTTTATATAGATTTTCTAATCGAATAAGATAACATTACTCATACATAATGTCAAAATTATAAAATATATAAATTTGTTTTAAAGAAAATGAAATCATTATTTTAAAACATTTCTATTTGAACTTTGTTTTATAATATTCAGATTGAAGATAATTTTC
Organism: Manis javanica; assembly: GCF_040802235.1. Taxonomy (NCBI): domain Eukaryota; kingdom Metazoa; phylum Chordata; class Mammalia; order Pholidota; family Manidae; genus Manis; species Manis javanica. The sequence continues at coordinate 18,186,872 of NC_133164.1, forward strand.
AGTATCTTTAGGCAAATTGAAAACCTTAAACTGATATTAAATTGAGTTATTAATAATCTAATAGTACTAAGTTGATTTCTAAGTAAAAGGAATACCAAAATATTGGCTATTTATGCATCATTTTCAGCAAATATACTTTTCTATATTTGTCCCCTTCACCCATTTCTCCCACCCTACCAGCTTAGGGGGTTTCTTTTAGATTCCACATATAAGAGAGATCATAGATATTTATTTTTCTTTCTCTGATTAATTAACATAATGCCCTTGAGGTCTGTCCACAGTTGCAAAATGACATACACACGCACACACACACACACACACACACATGTATTTTTGATAATAACCATTCTAAAAGATGTAAAGTGGTATCTCTGTGGTTTTGATTTGCATTTCTCTGATGATTAATAATGTTGAGCATCTTTTTATGAAACTATTAGCCATATTTGTCTTCTTTGGAAAAACGTCTTTTCATATATTCTGCCCATTTTTAAATTGCATTGTTTAATCTTTTTGCTGAGATATGAGTTCTTTATATATTTTGACATTAGTCCCTTATCAGATACATGCTTTGCAAATATTTTCTCCCATTCAGTTGGTTGCTTTTCATTTTGTTGACAGGTTCCTTTGCTGTGCAGAAACTTTTTAATATGATATAGTCCCACTTACTCATTTTTGCTTTTATTTCTTTTGCTCTTGGTTTCAGATTCAGAAAAATCAAGGAGCTTACTGCCTATATTTTTTCTAGATGTTTGGTTTCAGGCCTTACATTCAATTGTTTCATCCATTTTGAGTAGAGTTTTGTATATGGTGTAAGATAGTAAAGTCTCACTGTTCCTCACGTGGCTGTCCAGTTTTCCCAGCAGCATTTATTGAAGAGACTTTCCCCATTGCATATTTTTGACTCCTTTGTCATCAGTTAATTGACCACATATGCAAGGGTTTATTTTTGGGCTCCTTGTTCTGTTGTATTGATCTATGTGTCTGTTTTTCTGCCAATACCATATTATTTTAAGTACTATAGATTTGTCATATAGTTTGAAATCAGGGAGTGTGATGCTACAGCTTTGTTTTTTCAAAAAATTGCTTTGGTTATTTGTGTGTGTGAGAGAGAGACAGAGACAGAGAGATTCCATACAACTTTTAGGAATATTTTGTTCCAATTATTTGAAAATGCCACTAGAATTTTATTAGGAATTGCACTGAATCTGTAGAATACATTTAACAAAAGGTATCCTTCCAATCCATAAGTTTGGAATATCTTTCCATTTACTAATGACTTCTTTTAATTTCTTTCCTTATGTCTTATAGTTTTCAATATACAGGTCTCTCACATCCTTAGTTTAATTTATTCCTAGGTATTTTATTATTTTTGATGCAGTTGTAAATAGGATTATTTTCTTTATTTCTCTTTCTAATAGTTCATTATTAGCATACAGAAACAATAGATTTTTGTATATTGATTAGGGTTTTCTGCATATAATGTCATGTCGTCTGAAAACAGTAACAGTTTTACTTCTTCCTTTCTGATTTGGATCTTTTATTTTTCTTGCCTTAGTTCTCTTGTTAGGACTTTCAACACTATGTTGAATAAAAGAGCTGAGAGTAGGCATCCTCGTCTTATTCCTGATTTTAGAGGAAAGACTTCTCATCTTTGAGTATAATGTTTGCTACCGGCTTATCACATATGGCCTTTATTATATTGAGACACATTTCATCTATACACACTTTGTTGAGAGTTTTTAGAATGAGTGGATGTTGAATTTTGTCAAATGCTGTTGATGCATCTATTGAGATAATATCATTTTTATTCTTCATTTTGTTAATGTGATATTTTATCACATTGATTATTTGCAGATGTTGGACCATCCTTGTATCCCTGGAATAAATCCCACTTGATCATGGTATGTGATCCTTTTCAAGTATTGTTGAATTTGGTTCACTAATATTTTGTTAAAGATTTTTAGATCTATGTTCATTAGGGGTATTAGCCTGTCATTATCTTTTCTTGCGGTGCCTTGTCTTCTACTGGTGTCAGGGTAAAACTGGCCTCATCAAATGAGTTTGGAAGCATTCCCTTCTCTTTTTTGGGGGGTGATTAAGTTTTAGAAAGATTGGCAGTATTTATTTTTTGAATATTTGGTAGAATTATCCAATAAAGCTCTCTGGTCCTGAACTTTTGTTTGTTGACAGGTTTTTGATTACTGATTAAAATCTCTTTACTAGTAATCAGTCCATTCAGATTTTCTATTTTATCATGATTTAGTCTGGGTAGGTTGTATATTTCTAGGAATTTATCCATTTCTTCTAGATTGGCCCGTTTGTTGGTATATAGTAGTTCATAATAGTCTCTTATGATCCTTTGTATTTCTGTGCCATCAATTTAACATCTCGTCTTTCATTGCTGATATTATTTACTTGAGCCCTCTCTCTTCTTCCTTGGTGAGTCTAGCTGAAGGCTTATAAAATTTGTTTATCTTTTCAAAGGAACAGCTTAGTTTTATTGCTCTTCTCTACTGTCTTTTTAATCTCTATTTCATTTTTTTCTGCTTTAATTTTTATTTCTTTCCTCTGATAACTTCTTCATGTAACTAATTTCTAATTTCATATCATTGTGATCAAAAAAGATGCTTGATACAATTTCAAACCTCTTAATTAACACAGGGCCATGTGTGACTCACGTCATCACCATCGCCACCCCCCACGGCCCTCCACAGACACCATGCAGCTGTGTGCACGGGGCACACCATGACTTGGAGATGTTACTAGTCTAGAGCAGGTGAACCATGTAATAGGTTCTCTGCTCCAACCTTATTAAGACTTGTTTTCTGACCTAACATGTATGACCGATCCTAGAAAATGTTAACATTGAGAAGAATGTTGCTTCTGGATAGAATGTTCTGTATTTATCTATTAAGGCCATCCAGCCCAAGGTGTCATTTAAGGCTGATGCTTCCTTGTTCATTTTCTGTCTAGATAATCTGTCCATTAATGTTAGTGGCTTGTCAAAATTCCTACTATGATTTTATTGCTTTCTCTTTCTCCCTTTAGGGATGCTAATATTTGTGTTAGATATTTAGCTGCTCTTATGTTGCATGCAAAAATATTTATAAATGTTATAGAGGCATACCTCAGAGATATTGTGTGTTCAGTTCCAGACCACTGCAATAAAGTGAATATTGCAATAAAGTAGATCACATTTTTTTTTGGTTTCCCAGTACATATAAAAGTTATGTTTGCACTACACTGTGGTCTCTTAAGTGTGCAGTGGCATTATGTCTGGCTAAAAATATTGCTAAAAAATGCTAACCATTATCTGACCTTTCGGAAAATCATAATCACTGGTCAGAGTCCACCATAACAAACATAATAACAATGAAAAAGTTTAGTATGTTGTAAGAATTACAAAAATGTGACACAGAGACACAAAGTGAGCAAATGCTGTTGGAGAAGTGTCACCAATGGACTTGCTCACTACAGGGTTGCCACAGACCTTCAATTTGCTAAAAACAATAATATTGACAAAGGGCAATAAAATGAAACAATAAAATGAGGTATGCCTGCATCCTATTGTTGAATTGACTCTTTTTCATTATATAAAAATATAATTATGCTACATAAATTTATTTTTACTTTTTTTAAAGATAAAAAAGATAAATATGTGAGATCAGATCCCATGAAGATGTTCACATTATAGATTTCTGGCAAATATTGGGTCTATTTAAACTTTTCTTGTTTGCAGTGTGTTGTACACATCTCCTCCCACCCCCTAATTTCAAAGGAGAAGCACTAAAAGGAAAGGAAACACTGTAATACTTAGGGCTAAATTATTTATACCATTTTAAATATTTTCCTTTAGGATATCTTTCTTATGCCAGTTTGGATATGAAATATTGAGCTATTTGTCTCATTTCAACATGTGAAACTGAATGATAAAATTAAATAATTAGGAATAAATAGTATAGATAAATAATTCATATATATATTATCATTTTTCCTGTATATATATATATATATATATATATATATGAATCCAAAATCGATATCTTAGTATTAGAGATACAGTTTAAAGTAAAGAACAAGAATTGTCCCTATTTCTTGTGTATTATATTTTAGCAGGGGAAAACAGGAATAAATTATAGTAAAAATGTTATCAACTTTTACAAAACATACTCAAAATGGATCCTAGAAATGTGTAACACAGAACTATAAAAATTCCACAAGCTGAAATAGAATATAATCTAAGTGTTCTTGGGTTTGGCAATTACTTTTTGGATACAGCATCAATAGCATCATACATGAGAGGCAAAACTGATTGAGAAGGACTTTATAAATGAAAAACTGTGGGAAAAAATACTGTTAAAAGAATTAAAAGGTAAGTCAAAAACTGGAAGAAAATATTTGCAAAATACCTGATAAAGGACTTGGATACAAAATATACAAGTAACTCTTAAAACTTAGCAATAAAAAACTTAAAACAAACTAATTAAAATGCAGCCAAAGTATGTGAATAGACATCTGACCAATGAATAAATATGGATGGCAAATAAATACATGAAAAGTTGCTCAGTGTCATATATCATGAATTAATTACAGATTTAAACAATGAGATACCACTATGCATTTATTAGAATGAATAAAATCCAAGAAACATGTTAACACCAAATGCTGGCAAGGATGTGGAGGAATCAGGACTCTCATTCATTGGTGGTTGGAACCCAGCAGCCACTTTGTGATATTGTCTAGTAGTTGCTTACAAGCCTAAACTTAGCCTTACCATATGATCCAACAACCACATTCCTAGATGTTTCTAGGAAATGCCAACAAATGAGTCAGAAAGTTATGTCCACACAAAATTCAAAATTCATAGATGAATGTTTATATCAACTTTATTCATAACTCCCCCAAAATGGAAGCAACAAATAAGTGAATGGATAACAAACTGTGATATATCAATGCATTGGAATATTATTCAGCAATAGAAAGAAATGAGCTATCAAGCCACAGAAAGACATGAAAGAATCTTACATGGATATTGCTAAGTGAAAAACTCCACTATGAAAAGGTTACATATTACACAATTCTATATTACACAATGCTAACTACACGACATTCTGGGTAAAGCAGAGCTATGGAGATAATAAAAGGATCACTGGTTGCCAGGATTTTTGGGGGGAGACAGAAGGATGAATAGATGGAGGACAGGACATATTCAGGGATGTGAAACTACTTGGAAATCACAGATGGTGATTGTCAAAGCCATAAGAATACAACACAAAGTATAAACCTTAATGTAAACTATGGACTTTAGTTAAGAATAATGTATCAGTACTGTGTCATCAATTTTAAGAAATATTCCACACTAAGGCAAGATACTAATAGTAACTGTGTGGGGGTTGGGAAGTAAGAAGGGAATTAATGGGGAAATCTCTCTACTTTCTGCTCATTTTTGCTATAAACCTAAATCTGCTCTGTTAATTTTTTTAAATGGCATGCAACATAACATAGGTTTAGCCATGTTACTGTGCACATACACAGAAGAGAAAAATGTTACTCATAGAAAATAATTTTCTTATTGAAAAATTGAAAAATGAGGAAAAGATAATATTTCACATCAGATTTTGTGATCTTTCCTGAAAAATACATGAGCATAAAATAGGAAATCTTACACAAGAGTACCTTTTGATTCAGGAATAGGTTTTTGAAAAAAAGGTTCTCATTATACATGTTCTTTGCCATATGTCAGGAAAATTCTAGGAAACTTTGGGGGAAAGGATTAGGGATAGCTAATCATCAAAATAAGTGAAATATTTTTAATTTTATTTTAGGCTTCTGTAATCATCTTAATGCTCCTAAAATCATAGCTACCTCAATTTATCTGAAGCAGGCTGTATTATATTTACTGCAATGCAGGACAGAAATAGGAATTTCAGAATACCCAGAAAAAGAAGTCAGTGATATGTTCTCATGTGCTTTTTCTAATCCACCAAGTGCCCAAGTCTTATGTAGTAGAGTCCGGCCAGAGTTCAGTGTTCTGCCTGAAGGTGGAATCTTCTGCTGCTTAGGCAGCCTTAGGCCCCAGTGCTGAGGTTCTGTGTGTGACCGGGAGTGGTGGGAGATGTATCTACCTGCGGACTAATAACCACAACCACTTGAGGCTATGCAGGACAAGAATTTTAGTAAGGATAGGAAATCTTCATAACACTTTTGTGTGTTTTCTTGGTCAAATTTTATAGTAACATGGTAAAATAGTGACAGATTCCATTTTCCATGTTTCGTGTCAAACGGGGATATTTCTTCCTAAATTGTGAAAATGATAAAAAAGAATCTAGCAAAAGCCTGCCAAAAAATGGAGGTATAGGGTTTTAAGCAACAGATTTGTATATTTGATTTTTTCTTTAAGAGTACAGATAAGTAACCTTTACAAAGACCTTTGGCTAATTGCTTAGAAGTACACACTCATGTTTACCTTAGAGGCAAAGATTATTATATGGATATGTCTTACCATCTCCTAACCAAAGTGGTTGTTCCCAAAAACGCATGAAAATGAGTATGTAGGCATTCACCTTCATTATGATGCCAAGAATATTTGGAAAATATATAAATATTAATAAATTTGCTATGCAAAGCTAAAATATCCAAAAGTACTTACTAAAGAAGGTGAATACATTACATTTATAATAGAAAAATAGAAAATACACAAAGCACCCAAATTCCAATTTCCTGCCTAATAAGTGGCTCAGTTTCATACTCTACTGATTTTTTAAATTCCTGGTGTTTTTTTTAATATTTAAGGAAATAAATTACACTACTGGAAATAGGAAATAATAGAAGTATTTTGTTGCCTTTCAAAATGGCAGAAAGATTACATTATTTAATCATTAATCAATTTTTATTTTTATACCATTAAATTAACATAGTTAATTTGATCCCAACTCTGCTGTCAAAATACACTATTCATCATCTAGGTTAAAGTATTGTTTAAGTTCTTTGATTTTCATATAAGAATATGGACTTTATGAATAACTTGAAAAATAGAGAATCTATCCATCCTTGATAGTCTAGGATTAATTATTTAATAAAGACAGGATAATGTTTTTGCTTTGATCAAATTATCTTGATGTACTAAAGAATGCTTTAATTAAGAAGTGATTTGAGGCCATTCTCTTAGGTGCTCACTGATGTAACTTCCTATAAGAAATACCTTTATGAAACTACTTTGCTTTTTTACTTTAGAGATACATTATTGCCACTATCAGTTCTGAAACTCATTGAACTCATTATGAAGGTCTGCTCAAGAAATGTTTTTCACAGCTAAATATCAGTATAACAGTATTTCCTTTAAGACAATATTCAAGTTAACTTCATCCAAATGATATATGTTGTCAGCTGTTGACAGCCAACGTTCTACTATCTTATGAGCAGAGGATCAGGAACTTACAGGGTATGCAATGAATTAGGTAGAAATATAAAAAATAAGTAATTTTGCAGTATTATCCAAACCAGAGAATGTTTATGGTATTCTCTGTGAAAGAAGCATTCTGAAATCTATTGTTACTTTTTTGCCTGCTGACTTAGAATAATTGAAAAGAACTCCTGAATATTCAAAATGAAGTTGTTATTGTAATATAACTTTTTTGAGTAGAAGGCAAATATTTTGATGTTTTCTCCATCTCTGTCATGATAGCTGTGGAGACCCTGGTCCAGTATAGATAAGTCTTTTGAAGGCCTAGAGCTAGCAGAAATTAGTTTTAATACTTGTGAAGATAAAGTGCAATTTGTAAGCTGAGTTGTACTGAAATGCTAAGGTCAAAAAGCTAACCATTCAGAATGGCATATTTAAAACTTAGAGACATGATTGTGGCCTTTGCCGTGCAGTATTTTTTAGTTTTATGTTTAGTTAATAATATTAAGTTTTCTAATCCATGAACATGGGGTATAAAAGATAGAAAATTCACTAAGCATAGAAATACATTTCTTTCATTTCTTTCACAATATTTTTAGCTTTCAGTAACATCACAATATTAATATTACTCTAAATGGCATTGTTAATTTTTTTGGGGGGGATAGTTCATGGTTAGTGTAGAGAAATGCAACTGATTTTGTACATTGATTTTATATCCTGCAACTTCACTGAATGTTATTAGTTTTAATAGGGTTTTTTTGTGTGTGTGTTTCTGTGGAGATCATGTCGTCTGCATATAAGATCATCTCATCTGCAAGAGAGATAGTTTTTACCTCTTGCTTTCTGATTTGGATGCCTTTTATTTATTTTCCTTCCATAATGACTCTGGCTAGAACGTCCAGTACAATGTTGAATAGTAATGTTGAGAGCGGGTACCCTTGTTTTGCTCATGGTCCTAGAGAGAAAGCCTCCAGTTTTCACCAATGAGGCTGATGTTATCTGTAGTCTTGTCATATGTGTATTTTATTATGTTGGTATACATTCCTTTCATATGTAATTTGTTGAACATTTTTATCATGAAAGTGTGTTGAATTTTGTCAAATGCTTTCTCTATATTAACTGAGATGATCATGTGATTTTAGGAAACAGTTGACAGAATGAAAAAGTTATGGTTTCATGGGTGTATGTGATATGTCCTAACTCATTAAAACTACAAAATAGGAGAAAATATTTGAGAATTATATAGCTGATAAGGAGTTCATATCCAAAATATATTTAAAAACTCATGCAACTCAGTAGCAAAAAAAAAAAAAAATCCCTGGGTAAAAATTGGGCAAAGGATCTGAATAGCTATTTCTAAAAAGAAAACATACAAATGGCCAACAGGTATATAGAAGGATGCTCAATATCACAAATTATGAGGGAAACTTAAATCAAAATTATAATGATATATCACCTTAGAACTGTTAGGATTGCTGTTACAAAAAAATAAAAATAAGAAGATAACAAGTGTTGGCAAGCCTCTGGAGAAATTGGAACTTTGTACACTGTTAGTGGATATGAAAAATAGCACAGCCACTGTGGAAAACATAGCAGTATGGCAGCCCCTCAAAATTTTTAAAATAAAACTATCATATCATCCAATGATCTCACATTTGGGTGTACGTACAAAATAATTGAAATCAGGATCTTGAAGATGATATCTATACTCCTGTGTTCACATTAGCATAATTCACAATAGCCAATATATGGAAACAAACTAAGTGTCCATTAATGGATGATTTGATAAAGAAAACATGTTATATTCCTACAGTGGTATATTATTCAACCATAAGAAAAGACATTTGGAACAACATAGATGAATTTGGCAGACATTATGCTAAGCAAAATAAGCCACTCACAGAAGAACACATCCTACCTGATACGCCTTATAAGAACTGTCTAACATCGTCAAACTTACAGAAACAGAGTGTAGAATACTGGTTGCCAGTGGCCACGAGTAAAGAGAATGAGGAGTTGATGTTCAATGGACATAACTTTTCAATCATGTAAAATGAATAAGTTCTAGAGATCTGTTATATAACCATAGTGCCTATAGTTAAAAAGGAAGTACTGTACACTAAATATTTGTTAAGAAGTTAGATCTTATGTGAAGTGTTTTCACCACAAAATGCAAAACAAAACAAAATGAACAACTCAAAATTATAAAAAAGACACAAGAAAACTTTTAGAAATGATACATATGTCTATTACTTTGATTGTGGTTATGGTTTCATGGGTATATACATATGTCCTAACTCAATGAACTGTATAAATTATGTATGTTCAGGGCTTTTTGTATGTCAATTATACACCGAGAAAGCTATTTTTAAAAGTTTTAAACAACTGAGGAAGATAATCATGTAGCAAATTGAATTTACAGAACGGGGAATTTCAAGGAGAGTCAAAGAGCAGAAGTTGGAAGAATTCTTTACTTTTGCTCCATCAGTAACCACATTGCACCCTACCCTGGTCTTGTTTTATTGAGCTAGTTTTATTTAATCAATGCAAAGACTTATTTTAGAATTTTAGGTACTCTGTTTGTCTTAATATCAGTTCTTTTAAGAAGGGCATATGGTCCTCTTTAACTGAGTCCTTAAGCCTATTTTGTACAACATACAACACCTTCATGCATTTAACTGATCTGCATGATCTTAGAAGATTTATCTAGTGACCCAGGATTTGAATTAGCATTTTGAGGGGTGCTAGATGTCTATGATGTTTTGCATGAATTAAAACTGGAATCCCCTACATAGTGCTTTTATTTTCAAGGCTCTAAATCATAACAATTGCCTAGTGAATATTTTCTTATGAACACTGTGGTCACCTGTGTACCCATTATACTGTTACATTTGTAAGCTGTAGGAGTTTCCACTATTGCCTGCTACCCAACATAAGATTGTTGTTCCCAACCATGAAGAAGCCAAGTGTATATACCCTGAATGAATACTTTTGAAAGTATATATATATACACTTTCAAATATATATTTGAAAGTATATATATATATTTTATTAAGTTGTATGTAATTTGCACTATATATAAAATAAATATGTGTACATCAAGTTCATTATTCAGGGACAGGAGGGTACGATCTTGGCAGTGTTCCATTTGGAAAGGAAGGATAGTCTTTCTTTTTCTTATTCTTTATTACTTTTTAATAATGTTTTTAAAACTGAAATACAGTTGACATACAATATCATATTGGTCTTGGGTGTACAAGGATAGGCATTTTTTAAATCAACATCCTTGTCTTCCAGCCTGCATTCCTATTGGAACTACCATTCCATTCACTCATTTAGTCAGTCAGTTGGTTGTGATTGAATAACATTTATTGAACATCTTATGTATAACAACTGTTAAATGAGGACAGATTGCTGAATAAAATAGTTTCTGCCTTCAAGGAGCTCAAATATAGGATGGCACCCAGATAAAAACACAAACAGTTTTATAGATACAGATATATAGATTGATATATATATGTGCGTGTGTGCATGTGTGTGTGCGTGTGTGTGTGTGTGTGTGTGTGTGTGTGTGTGTGTGTGTGTGTGTGTCACTAGAAGTTTTGGCAAAATGTGAGAGTGTTAAAGTGCAAAGTGTAACAACAAAGCTTAATAGAAAACGTATCTGAGCTAAGCTGTGAGCCTGAATAGGGGGTCCTTAAGTAAAGAGTAAGAAGGGATCCTGGTTAATTTCATGATGCCTTTGCCGAAGTATTAACAAACTGATAATATAAGAATGCAAACATATGAGGAAGGATGGGTAGAAGGTGGTAAAAAGCAGTTAAATAAGAAGCTAGAATAATAGCCACATCATGACTATTCCATCCCATCTCTTCTCAAATCAGACGTAATTATTTTAGGCAATAAAGGCACAATGAACTCTGTTCTCTTGCTATTGCTTCATTTTAAATGCTTGCAAGAATAGCCCGACCTTCATTGATGATGCCCTATTTCTTTGCAGACTTCCAGACCCACCCTGAAGCAAGACGCCTACTCAATACATAAACACAAATAACCTAGTTCAGTCATGGACTCTTTTCATATGCATTAAATAAAGTAGACTAAGGGATAAAAGGAAGAAGATAAGTGGAACTGGTGAATCTGGAAAAAGAAAACTTTTAGTAACATATCCCTTTAATAAGTACAAAGGACGTAGGATTGGGGTGATGACTGGGGATGGTGCTCTGTGCGTGATGGATGAGTGAGGACCTGACACCATCTGACTGCTCAGTAAAAACAAAAATAAAACAAAGGGAGGAGGAGCTACATCTGGGCACTAGGTTAAATGCATGTGATTTGGCACATAGGTAACTATAAAAAGGAATTGGAAGCTAAGGATATCAGGAAAGAATCAGAAAATACAGTAGGAGGTAGGACAGGGTGATAGGCTTCAATTTTAGCCTTTGAAATATACCAGTCTATCCATATTTGATGTTGGTTGTTATATAGAAGAGACATTTTAAAGGTCAATTCTTGCCATATATATTTAAGTGGCACTGAGGAAATACACGTGTATTAAATTATGAGCTTCACAAGTAGAGATTCTGCTTTATTTGTCATTTTCATTAATTTTGTCTCACAATGTCTAGCATGACTATTTGCATGTAGTAACAATATATATTAACCAATTATCAGTAAAGCAAAGAATTTTAAGCCTGGAAATATAAGAACTAGAATATTTTTTCATCAAATACAAACAACGATTTCTACAAGATCTACACAACTTCTGATAGGAAAAAATAGAAAAAAATATGTCCTAACTTATGAGAGTAATTATTCTCACAATGAAACTTTTATCACATGAGTTATTAACAGTGATGTATAGCATCTAATTCCTAGAGAAAGTCTTTTTATATCTAACCACAGATCTATCTACTCACCTACCAAATATGATGTGTCATGAATGTTTGTTTTAATTTAAGGGTCTTGTCTTTGAACTAAATAAATAAATGATTATTGCAGAATTCCCCTATAATGAGGCTTACATAATAGAAGATTTGACTGAACACATTTTGGAGCTCTAGAAAAATAAAAACTATTTTTTTTTCTAGGGCTGTGGCTCACAACATCTTATGGCTGACAACTCAATCCTAATAAAACTATATATCTGACAATCTAGATGGCAGTCAGAGGATAAAGATGAATCTTCACCTAGAAAAGTTGATGGAATATGTCATAAACTAAGAGGACACAATAATATTGTGACATTGCATTTAATAAGTAAAATGACCCTTAAATTTTAGTAGCTTGAATCTGTTCCATGATATAAAACATATCCTTATGAGTGTTGGAGGAAATGATATGGAAATATTTAAGTATATTTGAATAAAAAGCCCAGGAAACATACATATTCTGTTTCGAGGAACACGACAGTTGTTTAAGTACACATACAAAATTACAACTAAACTCATTTTCTATTGGAAGTTAAAAAACAATTTTGGTGGGGTTTGTTGTTTTGTTTCTGAGGAAGCAGTATTTCCCATAGAGTGCAGCTCAGCTAATTACACACTGATAATTGTAGAAAATAGCCAATACTTTTCCATATCAGTGCTAATTCTGTGTTTGTACTTGTCCCTGTGGGATGTCATTAAACTACTGATGTTGATGATCGAGTGATTGTATTTTGCCATTTGCAGTGCTTTATAGATTTATTCAGTTTTTGCAATAACATCGTTCACTTGAAAAATGGAGAAGCCTAAATAAAAACTACCTAGAGAATCACAAAGCAAATGACTTCTAATTATTTGTAAATACAGAGTAGTTGCAATGTTTATGAGAAAAATATTAGTAAAAAAAAGCTTTGCTTAAAATTTTTATTTATGTGTTTTCCAAACTACACTTCCTTTTTCCCCTAAAGAGTCATAGAATGAGTAAAAAGCTTGGACTTTAATATATTATTCCAATGTTTACAGGAAATTTGCATTATTTGATTGGTTTTTCAGATGAATTTATAATAGGAAGATCAAGTAAAATTTACATTTCAGGAAGGGTTTTAAGTTTCAAGGATGGCAAAGTAACATTAAACTAATACTCTTTCAGATAATAAGTATAAACTTTTAGAGCAAAAAAAAATGTAATTAAAAGACAAAAAACAACTATTTGAAGAATCACCAGCACAACTCCAAATAGGCAGAATCTGGAAGTGGTGAGAAGTCATTCACTCATTTCCCACCTATGAGAGAAACATCAGCAGTACCTATGTGAATAAAAATAGTAAATCTCTATTCACCTATAGTGAAAGAAACTAGTTGGATTTTTTTAAACTTCAATATTTTTTTATCCCCAAGTAGACTGTAAAGTGTTGTCTTGTTAGCATGATATATTTAATCAATGATCAAAAAGTGTTAATTCCTGTTCATTCTCTAGAAATATTTTGAAATTGTTTCATGAAGATGAAAGAGGATAAAATAAAAATTTCATGTTATGTGGGTATTTTGCTGGTATCCCAGCTAGGTGAAAGAACTGATTGATTTTAATTTTTAACAGAATCTAAAAACCACAGAGAAGTGCTTGTTGGTAGGCATCAATATCAAAGACAAGTAACTGTGGGAAGTGTTTAGCTAAAATGAGAGAATCTGATCAGATAAAATTTTATTTTCAATCCCTGCAAAGTTAGAGTGTAATATTAGAACTACTTTATTGGTTTGCTTATGCCCAAAAAGATCAATCTTATTGCCTAAGAGAAGGAAATAAATATTTGTAGTGCTAATCTTTACATCTTCTGTTTCAGAGGAACCCAAGGGGAAAACACATTGAAGATTTTAGGAAGAAACATTTTTAAATACAAGTGATTTTCCAAGTTAATTTCAGATAAAGCATAGTATACCACCCATGACCCAAACATTTAAAAATAGTATGCATTTAAATGTCTGAAATTCTAAAAGCTGAATTACACTATGATTGATAAAAATCTAGTGAAGAAAAAAGTGAATTAATAGTAATAATTGTCATATCAGAAGAGAATGTAGGAGTGTATCTCATAAATGAGGTAATGATGATTACACTGGAATATTCAAGCCAAGAAAGAATGAATTATAATAAACACTGTAAGGTGGACACATCTACTGTATTTGAGGTTGCTGAAAAAACAATTTGCATAAATATTAAAATATTTATACAAAGTTTGCAAACAGCCTAACCTAAAAATTATATTATATGGAAATGAATACATGTGTGGTAAAAAAAAAAGGTAATGACAAATACAAAATTCAGTATCATGGTTATATCTTGAGTCAGACAAACGGACTAAATGAAGTGCAACACAGAATTAAAAACCAGGGTCTCGATAATATAATTCTTAAGCTGAATAGTGTTTTCATGGCTGGCAATTCCATGGTATCATTTTATTATTATGCTTCATATTATATATATATATATATGTATATGCATATATATAACATACATATAGCATAACATATATATCATATATACTTCTTGTATATTGACAAAGCAAATATTTAAACTGGTTAATTTATGTATAATATTTTTATGATTTTATTGACAATGAGCATAGCAAATTTTTATGCACAGATACATAAAGATAATCAGATAACAAAGACTCAAATCGTGTGCACTTGTACATTTAGTATTTGAGAAAAGCTAGAATATCTAGAAGAAAATTAATACATGTATTTTATATCAATAATACTTCTGACCAAGCAGTTTTCTCCTTCTTCTTGTAATGCATAGAATATTATCATCTTTTCTGACATTCAAATTTATTAAAAGTATAGATATAAGTTCTGTTTTTCTACTTTAAAAAATTTTAAGCTTTATTGCTAACTAAGACTAACTCTGATCAGTATTGTTTAACTTAAAGATCCTAAATTAGGTTTGATTATATCTTAGAGAAAACAGATCTTTCAAAAAATAATGTTAGTATTTTAACATCATTTGGAAAAGAAAAATTAGGTTAAATTTTATTTCAGTTAATATTTTAACATTTTCCTTTCCATTTCACTTTTTAATGGATCAAAAAAATGATTACTTTAGTAATGATTCATCAGATCAATTTAAAATTTTTATTTCATTTTATCTTTGTATAGCAACTTTTATCAATTCTAGTTGAATTAGAGAAATAAAACTAATGGAGAAAATTTGCTTATCAACTGATATTTTCTTACTACATTGTTGTGCTATGTTTTTTTTTACAGTACATCATTTACTTGGTGAAAATGATAAACCTCAATCCCTTTGCATGGAATTGTGACAAAACTGGAATTGGAACAGAAAACTATTATAATGCCTCTAAGCTGATTAAAAAGCCAAGGTGGAAAAGAAAAATTAGGTTAAATTATATTTCAGTTTTTGGGACCAAATAAAGTATTCAATATTAAAAGTTAAAAAATAGTTTCATCTAGATTTGAAGACAATAGCACTGTCCACTGTAACGCATTACCCCTAAAGACTTCTGAATGCATAGAACTAAAAAGAGGCCAAATATCAAAAGGATATCAAATAAGATGGTAGCCCTCTGCCATTGCTGATGACAGCTTCCAAATCCTCTCAGCACTAAAGCTTTGAGATCAAAGAGCATCATAAAGGCTTCTGACACCAAAGTGTGATCTTTCTAAACATTATACTAATCTAGGCAAGAAATACATTTTGCAATAGTATGTGTTCTTACACTGTTTCTTGGTTGGTATACCTACTTAATTAAATTGTATCATTGAATAGCTTTGAAATATTCACTGTCTCTGTTTGACTTATTTATATCACATTTTTGAAATTAAAAAATGATGTTAGTTTTTTAGGAGATTATATGTAAAATTTTCACATATTTTTGCCTTTTGCTTTTATCACATTTTGATAAATATGACTTGGTGTTAATAATCATACTATTATATATGGTCTTAGTATTATATACGTGTTAAATGATACTTGTTATATAAGTTACTTTACTTCTAAATTTAAAAATATGATTTGCTCAAATTCCATATTTATTTGTATTAATGCCAAGTCTATCCATTTTATACGACTTTCCCAACCCTGAGTGTTACTCACAAATAGTAATTCCATAAAGGATTTAATTTAAATTTGTCTTGCTAACTGCAGTAATCAGAAGTTCCTTTCCAGTTTGTCAAAAAGTTATTAAGGCCTTAAAGTTGCCTGCAAGCTAAGAACAAGGAGCAAATAATTATGTGTTACTACTGAAAAGAAAATAGCATAACATTTAAATAAATAATGTACTAAAGACAAAAGCATTTAAAGAATATTAGGGTATCTAGTTTATAGCTGAATAAAATAAAATTTTGAAAAAGCTTCAGATATTAAGTAGATAAATATGGATATATGTATAATATATAGTGGTACATGTACAATTAGAAAATAACTAAAACAGGCAAGAAAAACATAAAAAAGAGGAAGTGGAAAAAAGAGAAAGAGATGGAATCTCTATAAAAACTGATCAAGAGACCTATCCTTGTTTGTATTTATAAATCTGCAATTGTATAATCTTCCCCATTTACTTTATCATGCTGAGATTGATTTTCCACTAATGTAAAATAATCAGTTTTTTAATAAGATGCCTTTAATATCTCACTGTATTTTTTTATTTTAACAAGGTTTTAATATTCTGGGGAATTTCAAGATACTTATTTATGCATGTTCAATATTATTACATAGTTATTAAACATATTCAATATTATTGAATATTAAAAAACTTAAAACTTGACTCATAGATAGCATTTAGTCATATGACTTCACAACTTAATCAATCATTTGTTACTTTATATACATAACTCTGAAGGCCAACAGTGGAACGATATGAGTAATAAAATGCATAACTATGATACTGATTTATACACATGAATGAAGTTAGTATGAGTTCATTCTGATTTAAATAAATGGATGGTAAAATTATTAGGCAAAAGTTTGAGGAAACATTCTCAAATTACCTCCCCCCCGAAGGTGTTTATTAATCTGAAAAGAAAAAAAATGCTGAAGTGTGAAGCATTCTTTTTTTTTTCCTTCTAAGACTAAGATCTTTTATTTTTTTTATTAATTTTATTTTGGTATCATTAATCTACAATTACATGAAGGACATTATGTTTACTAGGTTCCCCCCTTCACCAAGTCCCCCCCATATACCCGTTCACAGTCACTGTCCATCAACATAGTAAGATGCTATAAAACCACTACTTGTCTTCTCTGTGTTGCACAGCCCTCCCCGTGCCCTCCCCCACACTATACATGTTAATCGTAATGCCCCCTTGCTTTTTTCCTGCCCTTATCCCTCCCTTCCCACCCGTCCTCCCCAGTCCCTTTCCCTTTGGTAACTGTTAGTCCATTCTTGAGTTCTGTGCTTCTGCTGCTGTTTTGTTCCTTCAGTTTTCTTTTGTTCTTATACTCCACATATGAGTGAAATCATTTGGTACTTGCCTTTCTCCGCCTGGCTTATTTCACTGAGCATAATACCCTCTAGCTCCATCCATGTTGTTGCAAATGGTAGGATCTGTTTTTTTCTTATAGCTGAGTAATATTCCATTGTGTATATGTACCACATCTTCTATATCCATTCATCTACTGATGGAGACATAGGTTGCTTCCATATCTTGGCTATTGTAAATAGTGCAGCGATAAACATAGGGGGCATCTGTCCTTTTCAAACTGGAGTGCTTCATTCTTGGGGTAAATTCCTAGAAGTGGAATTCCTGGGTCAAATGGTATGTCTATTTTGAGCATTTTGAGGAACCTCCATACTGCTTTCCACAATGGTTGAACTAATTTACATTCCCACCAGCAGTGTAGGAGGGTTCCCCTTTCTCCACTACCTCGCCAACATTTGTTGTTGTTTGTCTTTTGGATGGTAGCCATCCTTACTGGTGTGAGATGATATCTCATTGTGGTTTTAATTTGCATTTCTCTGATGACAAGCGATGTGGAGCATCATTTCACGTGTCTGTTGACCATCTGAATTTCTTCTTTAGAAAACTGTCTATTCAGCTCCGCTGCCCATTTTTTAATTGTATTATTTGCTTTTTGTTTGTTGAGGTGTGTGAGCTCTTTATATATTTTGGATGTCAACCCTTTATCGGATCTGTCATTTATGAATATATTCTCCCATACTGTAGGATACCTTTTTGTTCTATTGATGGTATCCTTTGCTGTACAGAAGCTTTTCAGCTTGATATAGTCCCATTTCTTCATTTTTGCTTTTGTTTCCCTTGCCCAGGGAGATATGTTCAAGAAGAGGTCACTCGTGTTTATGTCCATGAGATTTTTGCCTGTTTTTTTCTAAGAGTTTTATGGTTTCATGACTTACATTCAGGTCTTTGATCCATTTGGAGTTTACTTTTGTGTATGGGGTTAGACAGTGATCCAGTTTCATTCTCTTTCATGTAGCTGTCCAGTTTTGCCAGCACCATCTGTCTAAGAGACTGTCATTTCCCCATTGTATGTCCATGGCCCCTTTATCAAATATTAGGTGACCATATATGTTTGGGTTAATGTTTGGAGTCTCTACCCTGTTCTATTGGTCTGTGGTTCTGTTCTTGTGTCAATACCAAATTGTCTTGATTACTGTGGCTTTGTAGTAGAGCTTGAAGTTGGGGAGTGAGATCCCCCCCGACTTTATTCTTCCTTCTCAGGATTGCTTTAGCTATTCGGGGTCTTTGGTGTTTCCATATGAATTTTTGAACTATTTGTTCCATTTCATCGATGAATGCTGTTGGTAGTTTGATAGGGATTGCATCAAATCTGTATATTGCTTTGGGCAGGATGGCCATTTTGATGATATTAATTCTTCTGAGCCAGGAGCATGGGATGAGTTTCCATTTCTTAGTGACCTCTTTAATTTCTCTGAAGAGTGACTTGTAGTTTTCAGGGTATAGGTCTTTCACTTCCTTGGTTAGGTTTATTCCTAGGTATTTTATTCTTTTTGAAGCTATTGTGAATGGAATTGTCTTCCTGATTTCTCTTTCTATTAGTTTATTGTTAGTGTATAGGAAAGCCACAGATTTCTGTGTGTTAATTTTGTATCCTGCAACTTTGCTGAATTCCAATATTAGCTCTAGAAGTTTCAGAGTGGAGTCTTTAGGGTTTTTTATGTACAATATCATGTCATCTGCAAATAGTGACAGTTTAACTTCTTCCTTACCAATCTGGATTCCTTGTATTTCTTTGTTTTTTCTAATAGCCGTGGCTAGGACCTCCAGTACTATGTTGAATAACAGTGGGGAGAGTGGGCATCTCTGTCTGATTCCCGATCTCAGAGGAAAAGCTTTCAGCTTCTTGCTCTTCAGTATAATGCTGGCTGTGGGTTTATGATATATGGCCTTTATTATGTTGAGGTACTTGCCGTCTATACCCATTTTGTTGAGAGATTTTATCATGAATGGATGTTGAATTTTTTCAAATGCTTTTTCAGCATCTATGGAGATGATCATGTGGTTTTTGTCTTTCTTTTTGTTGATTTGGTGGATGATCTTGATGGACTTTCGAATGTTGTACCATCCTTGCATCCCTGGGAGGAATCCCACTTGGTCATGATGGATGATCCTTTTGATGTATTTTCGAATTCGGTTTGCTAATATTTTGTTGAGTATTTTTGCATCTACGTTAATCAGGGATATTGGTCTGTAGTTTCCTTTTTTGGTTGGGTCTTTGCCTGGTTTTGGTATTAGGGTGATGTGGGATTCATAGAATGAATTTGGGAGTATTCCCTCCTCTTCTATTTTTTGGAAAACTTTACAGAGAATGGGTACTATGTCTTCTCTGTATGTCTGATAAAATTCCGAGGTAAATCCATCTGGCCCAGGGGTTTTGTTCTTTGGTAGTTTTTTGATTACCGCTTCAATTTTGTTGTTGGTAATTGGTCTGTTTAGATTTTCTGTTTCTTCCTTGGTCAGTCTTGGAAGGTTGTATTTTTCTAGGAAATTGTCCATTTCTCCTAGGTTTCCCAGCTTGTTAGAATATAGGTTTTCATAGTACTCTCTAATAATTCTTTGTATTTCTGTGGGGTCCGTCATAATTTTTCCTTTCTCGTTTCTGATTCTGTTGATTTGTGTTGACTCTCTTTTCCTCTTAATAAGTCTGGCTAGAGGCTTATCTATTTTGTTTATTTTCTTGAAGAACCAGCTCTTGGTTTCATTGATTTTTGCTATTGTTTTATTCTTCTCAATTTTGTTTATTTCTTCTCTGATCTTTATTATGTCCCTCCTTCTGCTGACCTTAGGCCTCATTTGTTCTTTTTTCCAATTTCAATAATTGTGACATTAAACCATTCATTTGGGATTGTTCTTCCTTCTTTAAATATGCCTGGATTGCTATATACTTTCCTCTTAAGACTGCTTTTGCTGTATCCCACAGTAGTTGGGGCTTTGTGTTGTTGTTGTCGTTTGTTTCCATATATTGCTGGATCTCCATTTTAATTTGGTCATTGATCCATTGATTATTTAGGAACACGTTGTTAAGCCTCCATGTGTTTGTGAGCCTTTTTGCTTTCTTTGTACAATTTATTTCTAGTTTTATGCGTTTGTGGTCTGAAAAGTTGGTTGGTAGGACTTCAATCTTTTGGAATTTACTGAGGCTCTTTTTGTGGCCTAGTATGTGTTCTGTTCTGGAGAATGTTCCATGTGCACTTGAGAAGAATGTGTATCCTGTTGCTTTTGGATGTAGAGTTCTGTAGATGTTTATTAAGTCCATCTGTTCTAGTGTGTTGTTCCGTGCTTCTGTGTCCTTACTTATTTTCTGTCTGATGGATCTGTCCTTTAGAGTAAATGGTATGTTGAAGTCTCCCAGAATGATTGCATTGCATTCTACTTCCTCCTTTAATTCTGTTAGTATTTGTTTCACATATGTTGGCGCTCCTGTATTAGTTACATATACATTTATAATGGTTATATCCTCTTGTTGGACTGAGCCCTTTATCATTATGTAATGTCCTTCTTTATCCTTTGTTACTTTCTTTATTTTGAAGTCTGTTTTGTCTGATACTAGTATTGCAACCCCTGCTTTTTTCTCTCTGTTGTTTGCATGAAATATCTTTTTCCATCCCTTGACTTTAAGTCTGTGCATGTCTTTGGGTTTGAGGTGAGTCTCTTGTAAGCAACATATGGATGCGTCTTACTTTTTATCCATTCTATTACTCTGTGTCTTTTGACTGGTGCATTCAGTCCATTTACATTTAGGGTGATTATTGAAAGGTATGTACTTATTGCCATTGCAGGCTTTAAGTTTGTGGTTACCAAAGGTTCAAGGTTAGCTTCTTTACTATCTTACTGTCTAACTTAACTCACTTATTGAGCTATTATAAACACGGTCTGATGATTCTTTATTTCTCTCCCTTCTTATTCCTCCTCCTCCCTTCTTCATATTTTGTGTGTTTCGTTCTGTGCTCTTTTGAGGAGTGCTCCCAGCTAGAGCAGTCCCTGTAAGATACCCTGTAGAGGTCATTTGTGGGAGGCAAATTCCCTCAACTTTTGCTTGTCTGGGAATTGTTTAATCCATCCTTCATATTTAAATGATAATCGTGCTGGATACAGTATTCTTGGATCGAGGCCCTTCTGTTTCATTGCATTAAGTATATCATGCCATTCTCTTCTGGCCTATAAGGTTTCTGTTGAAAGTCTGATGATAGCCTGATGGGTTTTCCTTTGCAAGTGACCTTTTTTTTCTCTCTGGCTGCCTTTAATACTTTTTCCTTGTCTTTGATCTTTGCCATTTTAATTATTATGTGCCTTGGTATTTCCCTCTTGGATCCCTTGTCATGGGAGTTCTGTGTACCTCTGTGGTCTGAGAGGCCATTTCCTCCCCTAGTTTGGAAAAGTTTTCAGCAATTATTTCTTCATAGACACTTTCTATTCCTTTTTCTCTCTTCTTCTTCTTCTGGTACCCCTATAATGCGGATATTTTTCCATTTCAATTGATCACACAGTTCTCTTAAAATTCTTTCATTCGTGGAGATCCTTTAATCTCTCTCTGCATCAGCTTCTCTGTTTTCTAGTCCATTAATGGTCTCTTGCGTCTTGTCCATTCTGCTTTGAAGTCCTTCCAGAGATTGTTTTATTTCTGTATTCTCCCTCCTTAGTTCTTGCATATTTCTCTGCAAGTCCATCAGCATGGTTATGACTTTTGTTTTGAATTCTTTTTTCTGGAAGACTGGTTAAATCTATCTCCCCAGGTTCCTTCTCAGGGGTAGATGTAGAAGATGTCGAAGCTGTCTGGGTTAGCCTTGTCTGGATCAAATTTTTTTGCCTTTTCATGTTGATAGGTGCAGTGGTATGCTATCGACGTGTCTGTCAGCTGGGAGAGCCTAGACTTTTTCCACTTGCTCCTGGACTTTCTTTACTGGGACAACTGCGACCCCTAGTGGCTTGTGTTGGGCAATTGCATGTAGACTGGGTCTTTGTATCTTGCCCGGTGGGTATGGAGGAAGCTCCCTTGCTGTGGGCGTAGCCAGCCTCAGGCTTCTGCTCTGCTATGATGGGGCCCCAGACGTATAATGGACGGGGGGCTTTTTGGCTGTTCACCTCCATGAGGGATCTCAGAGCTGTTGCCCTGGGGGTTAGTGCACCTGTAGTTCCCTGGAATTTCCAGCTGCTGGACTGTGACCCGGGATGCTTCCGTCCAGCAGTGAGGTCCCTGTCCCTTTAAGACTTTCAAAAAGCACTCACTTTTCTTTGTCCCAGGAGCACCGGCTGCAGGATGCACTCACAAGTCTTTTTGTCCTGCTTCCCTAGTTTCCAGCACCCCACGCATGCACTGTGTCTGCGCTCTGGTCCGGAAGGCTAGGGCTGGGTGTTCAGCAGTCCTGGGCTCCCTCTCCCTCCCCACTCCGACTCCTCTCCTCCCTCTGGGAGCTGGGGTGAGGGGCCTCGGTTCCCGCTGGGCTGTGGCTTGTATCTTACCCCTTTCACCAGGCATTGGGTTCTCGTAGGTGTGGATGTAGTCTGGCTGTTGTCCTGTGTCTTCTGGTCTCTTTTTTAGGGATAGTTGTATTTGTTGTATTTTCAAAAATATATATGTTTTTGGGAGGAGATTCCCACTGTCCTACTCACGCTGCCATCTTCTGAAGTGTGAAGTATTCTTACAGAAGACATCTTAACCAGATGAACAAGAACACCACCAATAATGAGAAATTACATCATATATTCCCTGAAGTGATACAGTGAAGAAGAATATACTTTCTGTGGTATTCTTGCCCAAAACGTATAACCTCAATCAATCTAATCATGAGAAAATGTCAGGTCTACCCATATTGAGGGACATTCTAACAAAGTAAATAACTAAAAAGTACTCTTAAAGTTTGAGTGTTTGCAAGGAACAACTGACATCTGGGACAGATTAGAAGATACTAGGGGGAAATATCGACTGAATATGATATGGAAGCCTGCACTGGATCCTAGAACAGGAATTAAAGGATGTGAGTGTAAACTTGATGAAATTTGAATGAAGACTTTAGTTTAATTAATAGTAGGATACCAGTGTTAATTGCTTTTTTTGAATATGGCAGTGTTGTTATATAAAATGTTAATCTTAGGGTAACACATACATAGGAACTTCTCTATTTGGGAAACTTGTTTTGTAAGTCTAAATTTATACCTTCATATATTTGCATATATATATATAAAGTATAATTATAAAATATGTAATATTTATGTTGTTGCAAAGGGTAGGATTTGTATATGTACCACATCTTACTTCTTTATTTTTTTTCTTTCCTTTTTTTTTTCTCTCTTTCTTTCTCTCTTTTTTACTTTGTCTCTCTGTCTCTCTTTCTTTCTTTCTTTCTTTCTTTCTTTCTTTCTTTCTTTCTTTCTTTCTTTCTTTCTTCTTTCTTTCTTTTTTATTTTGGTATCATTAATATACAATTATATGAGCAATATTGTGGTTACTAGATTCTCCCCATTATCAGGTCCCCACCACATACCCCATTATAGTCACTGTCCATCAGAATAGTAAGATGCTATAGAATCACTACTTGTCTTCTCTGTGCTATACTGCCTTCCCCGTGCCCCCCACTACATTATGTATGCTAATTGTAATGCCCCTTATTCCCCTTCTCCCTCCCTTCCTGCCCTACCCCCAGTCCCTTTCCCTTTGGCAACTGTTAGTCCATTCTTGGGTTCTGTGAGTCTGCTGCTGTTTTGTTCCTTCAGTTTTTGCTTTGTTCTTAAGCTCCACAGATGAGTGAAATCATTTGATACCTGTCTTTCTCTTCCTGGCTTATTTCAGTGAGCATAGTACCCTCTAGCTCCATCCATGTTGTTTGAAGGGTATTATGGTTAGTACAGATGGTGCAGGGGGGAATCACAGGGAAGACAGTGTAGCACAGAGAAGACAGCTAGTGACTTTGTGGCATTTTACTACACTGATGGAAAGTGACTTCACTGGGGTATGGGGGAGACTTGATTATATGGGTGACTATAGTAACCACAATGTTTTTCATGTGAAACCTTCATAGCAGTGTATATCAATGATACCTTAATAAAAAAATTAAATTAAAAATATGTAATATTTAATATTTATTACATGTCACCAGAATGAATATCTATATACAATAACATAAAGCTACTATGTTACAATTAATTTTAAATGAATTGAAATAAAATGAAATTTAAAATTCAGTTTTCAATCTCACAAGCCATGTTTCACCTGCTCAGTAGCTTAATATGGCTAGCAGCTATTGTATCACACAGCACAGATTATTTAATATTTCCATCAATGCAAAAATTCTACTGGACAGAGCTATTCTGAAATATGAGAACTTGTATAGACCGCTTTATCTTCTAATAATAAAATAAATGATAAAAGCAATTTCATGGAATAAGAAGATTCTGTATATATAGCCCTTTTTAACCTTCTAATTCCCCAAGTAAGCCCTCCAAGAAAAGTGATCTGAGTAAAATGATCTCCTTCTACTATTTTAAGAATTTCCATGTCTACTTTAACACTCCAAATCAAGATGGGAAGAGCAGCATACATTCAAGAGAAGAATGTTTGTGTGGGGGGAAGGGGGAAGCAGGCGAGAGGTAATAGTACTACTAAAATAGTAGAATTGACAAAGAAAGAAGGGATAAATCAGCGGTGCCAAGTCTCTTGTTCCTTTTACCGGGTTTTGTCCTCCGTCAGGTCAGTGTCCTATTGGGGATGATAAGCTTAATGATGAATGTGGTTTTTAATATCCCCCTGTATGATTTATGGGTTCTATTGAGCCATTGAAGACCCCCACCTCCTATCCAGAACTAGAGTCAGAGAATGGGTTTCCGGTATTTTCTGAGCAGGATAAATGTAAGACAGCGGTAGCAGCCCTCTTTTGTGTTGAAGACTCAGAATAGTTTATTGTCTGCCTCCCCCAGACTCATCCACGGGCCTGGTTAAAATCTGCAGTCATCTCATTCCTCCAAGGCTATTACTGAAGTAGCTGGCACCTTACTGTGCTCTCTTCAGTGAATTACTTACAGGATTGATACATAATGTTAGCAGTTCAATTGGTTTTCCTCTCTCTGGGCAACCAAGTTAGTAGAAACTAATGAACTAAACAAAGAAAAGTACGAGCAAGTGTCAGCCAGTGAGCCAGCATTTCCATTCACTCAAAATTACCAACTTTGAAATACATTTTCTCTCCCCAATTCTCTCATTAGGTAATGAGACATAATATGCATAGGAAAATTTCCAGAAATAAGTTAGCAGGTAGCTCTTACTGTTTCATCTTGTAAAATGAGATAATCACTAACAGAACTTTAAAAATCCCACATACACCAGCTAATTATATGTGTTCTTTGCAGTGAATGATAACATACTGACTTTATTTGTAAAAACTAGAAGAATAAATATGTATTTAAAATAAATATATCTATAATATATTTTGTAAGAAAAGCAATTATGTTCTAGTTTTTTCATTTGTACATAATGTAGTAGGAACCTAAACAATATTTACTAGAATAGAAAGACCATTCACAAACATAAACATGTATTACATTTCTTTGTGTCAGTAATGTCTTGTTTACTCATGGGATTTAAATACCTTGTGATTTATAGTCAGTATTTAATTATTTATGTTAAATTACATATAAACAGGCCATATAATTCATCTGACAGCCACATTTTAATTATTCAGGATATACTAGGAAGGTGTTAGTTTTATTTTTTGTTCATAATTATTTGTGGCTCCACTTAAAGTGTATCATTTTTCCTTGTATTTTCCCCATTTCTGGTAGCTAAAAGGAAAAAGGAGTATAAACTCTTACATATCCCGGTCACAATTCTTTGCTGACATGATCCATTTATGTTCAATAATTCACCTCTCTTGTGTCACTCGGATCAACTTGGTATTCATATCTCTGAGTTACATTCATCAGAGCCTTGTTTCTTCGTGGTCAGAGATTGAGGGGAAAACGTATAGTCATAAATACACGAGGCCCTGGCATGAATACACAAAGAACACTGTTCACGGCAAAAATGCTGTGTCTAAAACATCAGATACAGGGTTTTCATACAAACCAGGAGAGAGTGAGCAAGCAAGCAAGAGAAAGATGGAAGCTCCTCGGTTAGGAGGTGAAAAGTCGACCATCCACAGTGGCTTAAACTGGGGACCAGTGACCGATGTGGATCTTTGCGAGTACTGTGTAACTAAGGAGGTGTTTACTGCCCAGTTCTCCCATCCTGACATCTGCCACCTCTTCACTCAGTCAGGGAAAAGGAAAGAATGTGTCTTTCTATCACATACAAAGAACCTTGCATTTCCCTCTGTGGCCAGAGGGACACAGGCAGTCAATACCTTTCATAACTTTTATCCTCACTTCAGGTGACATTTAGAAAATGATAATTAGGTTATCATGGTATGAAAAGGAATATTCTCTTTCTATTAACAATTATATATTCTAATAAGTCACATTATCTCCAACAAGGAAAAAGAATTGGGAAGATAGCATTTAAGTGATCGTTATCATCAATAATACAAATGAAAACAATATTATTCATTAAAAATTGTTTAGCCTTGTAAGTCAGTTACTGAGATAAGAACTTCCATTATTTCATTAAATCTTTGATACATCCTTATGAATAAGATATTATTATTATTATCCATTTTAGAGATAAGGAAACTGAAGCTCAAAGTAACATAGCTAATAAGTGATAAAGGCAGCTTTCAATACATTTCTGTCTGATGTCAGAATCCAAGTTAATCATCTGACTGTACCATGGCTTTAATAGTCATTTAAAATGGTATCACTATTTGTATTTCCTCTCATAAGAACATAACAAAAATGAAGAGCACCCATCAGAACAGATTTCAAACCATGTATTACCTGGAAAAAAGGTGTTTCCTATAATTTATGAAATCTCATATTGTAATATGTTCCATAATACATTCTTCAGGAAAATATATAAATAGTTGAAGATCTGAACAAAATTCAGCATAATTCATTAAAACAATTATTATTTAGGGCAGGTTAATAAAATGGGCATCCAAGTAAAAGGCCTCACCTCACTTTATTATAGTTTTATTTGTGATAATGAACATTTTCATCTGGGGGAAGGAAAAAGCCTAATATAGAAAGAACAGGCATGCTTGTTCATGAAATACATTTTTATCACCCAGTTTACTTCTGTATGCTAAAATTGAATTTTAAACATTATTTAAAAAATATTAGTACTAATTCTCCATATATCTCTCACCTTCCCAAGACGAATTTGTTTTGAACAAGCTGTACTTTCAAAATTATATCTTACTTTCTCTGTGTAAGAATTGACATTATTTAACCCACTTTTCTGGTCAGTTAATGCGTTGTGTTGTGTCATTAAATTTGTTTTATGAGCTACACATGAAAACTGTGTAAGTATACCCAGCACTTTATCTTAGCCATACAAATTACTCACATACACACTCACGTATACAGAGACACACAGCCATCTGATTAGACAGCCATCCACACTACCAAAATATTCCTAATGCAGGATCAAATTTTATGGATAGAAAGGGAATCAGAAGACCCTTATCGACACTATCAAAATGTAATTTACTAAAATCAGTAATTATAGTCATTTCAAAAAATGGAAAGAAAGAAACATGGCATTCAAATAGAGATATAATTATATGTCTTTCAGTTATTCAAATCTGTGAAATTAAGTGGCCAAGTGATTCTCAAAGACCTAGTGTGGACTTCACAGTTCATAATAATGCATATCAGTCAACTGTAAATTCAGTGCCTGGTAGAAAAAGTTAACTATAAAGAGACTTGCTTGATTGTCTATGCCCTCAATGTAACAGTTAATACAGTAAATAAGGGCTTACTTAATATAACAAATTAATAGTAAAAATCTTTAAGGAAAGAAAGGGATGAAGAAACAAAGTAAACCACTTGGACCATAATGTAAAGTTGTTTATTAAGGACATTAGTTATACACACACACATGAAGTACTGATTTGCTATGAGTTATCTGCTGCTTATTGTATTTTTTCTTTCACGTACTCTATGCAGTTACAATTCAGGCTGTATGTTTACATACATAACAAAATCCACACATACACTTGTTAGGATGAATTGCTTAACTTAATCCCACATTTGTCACTAACATGAATTACCTTAAAAATTAAGAATTCTAAAATGACTTTTTAAAAGATCATTGTGGCACAAGATCTTTACATATTTTTATCTGCAATTTGATTTTCAGTATATTTTAATGCACTGTTTTTTTGTTAACTATTAAGATCATTCAGCACTAAAATCCTCAGTTAACTTTATTATTTACTCAATTTGTTAGAATGCTGGAAATCTGGGGGAAAATGTCTGAAATGAAGCAGTGCAGTGAGAAAATGTTTTCCAAAGAGAATGCCTGCGTCCTCTGCATGATAATGACTTCAGTGGCAGACTATTGATTATCTAATTGTGATACTTTTAAATTAAATTCTGTAATCAAATACCTCACAGGGCATGTGATCACTTTGAAGTAATGCATTTCCTGTGTTTCTAATAAAAACCGTGTCTAATGCTCTATTTCTGTAGTTTAAAAGGTATTTCTAAAAGTAGATTCCATGCCTTCACAAAAAATATTGGTTTATATCCTTCCATTTGACAACCTAACACATTTTCCAAATGGTTCCAAACCTTTCTTTATAACTTAGTATCTTTAAATAATAAGTCCCGCTTATTTGACTTCATTAGATCTTACTGTATGCCTAATAGAGTTTCCTCGATAAAAACCATCTTCCCATCTTTGTTTAAAACCCAGTGCCACCCCAAATTTTAAAATCCCAGTTATTCTTAATATTGCATAGAATATTTAACTTTCTTAAGTTTTCTGCAAAACATGTTTATTTATTCTGTGTATTGTTTATTGCTTATTGGCAAATACTTTTATGTCTGTTCTATTCCTTTATATATTCCAAGCATGTAGGGTTGTGCCTAGAATGCAGCAATCAATAAATGTTTATTGACTGGTTTGTATTTATATGAATAAATTAAGCTCACATTAATTTTTAAGTTGTGCATTAATTGGGCAATATAATATTTAGTAAAAGGGATGTTACATTCTTTCCAGTTAATGGTACTATATAGATGGCATAAGCAGAAGACAAGGTTGTAATTTTAGAGAAGGTATCAGTCAAATTAGCAATTTAATGTTCTCAAATTTAGAAACACTTCTTCCTATAAGTACTTTGTCTTATGTTAGGATTGTGTATCTTCTTAACTATGGATCTCACACCTGGAAAAACCTCTGACTTAGGATCCCCATCTAATGAAGGACCATGTTTCATCCTTCTTGAGTCATCCTCAGTACTAACACATCACCTTATTCACTCTATGTCCTTAAATATTTGAATGGAAGAATCCACTTCATAAACCACTGCAAATACATTGATTATCAAAAAATCAACCAATTTCCTTTATGTCCTGAATAAAATAAAGCTATTTCCCTGTGTTAAGTTTCTTTTATAGGGAGTTTCTCCTTAATGTCCATTTTGATAATGTTTGAGTATTTCTGATATGAAAATATAACAGTATCTGTCCCTCAAATCTCCTCTGTATAGACAAAAATTTTACTTTGTCTTGCCAAACAAATCATCGTATTATTTATCATCTATCATGGTTTTCAGAATTTGGAAGCCATGCTACCCTTCCATTCTTACTACAAAGGCTAGGGAAAAGATACAGAGCCGTTGGAAGCTCACTTCATTCCACCCGTAATAGGTGGTTGTGGTAGCAGTCATAAAAACCTTATTTGCATCATATCTATTGCCTTTTGGCCATATTTGAAATTCACTAAGTTAGTAGAATTACAATACCCAACTCAAAAAATAGAATACACAGAACATACATGACTAGTGGTTTAAAGAAATGAACAAATGAAAACACACTGCTCTAGATGAGGCATCATCATGAGACGGGGTGGTCAAGGGAACAGCACACATCTTTTTATAGGGATCTGGTGGAGTACTTGGTGAAAATAGGATGTAAGTATGTGGCCGATTTAGGATACTACCAATGCCACTCAGGCTGTATTAGCTTCCCAGGGCTGTTATAACAGCCCCACACACTGGTCTGCTTAAAACAGTAGAAATGTATTCTCTCAGTGTTGGGTGGTGAGAAACCAATCATCAGGCGGTTGGCAGCAGCATGGTTTCGGTTAAGGCTCCAGGGAAGGAGTCTGTCCTTACCACTGCCAGCTTCTGGTGCCAGCAAACCTTGTCATTCCTTGGCCTGTAGACGCATCATTCAGCCTGCCTCCTTCCTCAATGGCTTTCCCACCCGTGTGTCTGTGTGCGGATGTCCTTGCTCAAGGATACCAATCACTGGGGTAGGGCCTACCCTAGGCCAGTATGACTGCATCTCAACTTGATCTTATCTGCAAAGACCTTGTTTACAAATAAAGTCACAGTCACAGTTTGGGGGATTAGGACTTCTACATATTTTGGGGTTGGGAGGTGGGGGATGCAAATCAATACATAGCAGTAGATTCTGCCTGTGTCAGTAATTTCTTTTGTGAGGGAAATTTAACTATATAAATGGTTTAGGCCTAACTGCTCTTTTTACCTCTGTATGGTGTTGCACTCTCTACCTGTAGAGGTTGATCGGTATGGGACCTATGGGAAGAACGAGTGGGTGAGGTCAGCTAGGGTGGTTGCCCAGAGAGGACACAAACTAAATTCAAGGCTATCCTTAAAGCAGTAACCCAGGAAAGTTGCTAATGTTCAAACTCAGTCTTTTCAACTGTCTGAGAGTACTCTGTGGGCTGGAAAAAGGGAAGCAAAGCCTCTTGTTGACAAGTGAGAAAAATGGGTGTATTTTAGAAAATGGCGTATTTGTATGGATGAAGTGGTTTTGTTTGTGACCTGGGCTGTCAGGCTTTTGCTTTAACCAAATATTATCATGTGTGTGTTGGTCATCATGATCCTTCATTTCCATCAGCAGCTCTAAAGCTGTGTTTTCAATGTGTAACTGTGTTCTCCTAGATGAACACATTGGCATCTGAATACCAGTGTATCAAAATGGATGTCACAGCTATGGCCTAAACACAAAAACCTTTGCTAAATGACTTTCCATTGTTCAGTTATAAATAAGACCATACCTTTTTTACCGGCTTTTCTAAACCTTTATTTTCTAATCAGTTGTTAAATTATTTGGCTCCCTGTGTGCCCTTCCCATTGTCCCCTCCTAAGTCAGCTTTTCTCTACCTCTCACTCTGACTCTTATAAAGGCTGGGTAATTGGCTTGCCAAAACCAGTTGCTTTTTTTCTGCTCTAATTCATCCTTTAGAGTTCCACTTACAAATTGATCTCCCTACAACACATCGCTGATCAAAATCCCCTGATCCACTAAAGAAAAGAAAAAAACAAAACAAAACTCTCTGGAGTGTTTCAAGATGTGATCCAAGCTACTTTCCACTCACTATTTATTACCTTATTGAAAGTAAACATATCTCATGCTTTTCCTTCTGCATCCATTTTCTCCTATAACTATCTCTGTTTAAAATAATGTCTCTTCCAAATTTTCACTTGTTAAAATCCATCCTGTTTCCTACGGTTTGGCCAAAGAATACTAATGTTTTATAGTCCACTGAAATGCAGAGGAAAATTCCATCAAGACCACCCATGTATTAATCTATCCTTATAAATCAATCCAGTTTATCCTGCTACAGAAATCACTGCATGGTACTCTGCAAGTGTCATTTTGCATACAAGCTACATAGACTGTACTCTGTGGCCATGAATATCTAATCTAAGGCTTGTGCAAGCCTACTTAGAACTCAGTTTCTATGGGTTTTTCAAAGTATGTTTGCTAAGCATGGATAGTTACATGTTCTTGTCAAGTATGATGAAATTCTTCATGCTTAACCTCACAGAAGTAGTCCTCAGACAAAAAGACAAGATACATTTCTGGCTTTTATTCCTTGAAATCATTGTGTCAAAGATTTAGTTAGTATTTGACAAGCCTCTCTCTTACATCTGTGGAAACATACATATACCTACATCATGACACTGACAAGTGATAGAAGATAGTTTAGTGAGGGAGCGTGAATCTCAAAGTAATATTCTTTTTGGAATAATGGGAACCATTAAAAGTTAAAAGAAGATGGAACCATTTGGAATGATATCTGGAAGCCAGGAAATGCTGACCACACATTTCCATCTTAAGAAAGATAAAATTTAAGTGACTATATAGGACTTATGTGAGTGGTTGAGGGAAAGGCCAAGCTGTAGATGGATGCTTCCTTGAAAAAGCTCATGGGCTTAGAGTTGCAGGGGTTACAGACAAAAGGTGGCAGAATGAGTGACGTGTAGAGATTTGATTGACTGCAGATGTGTGAAAGACATGTGGAAGATTTTTGAAATGAGAGTTTTCATAAGGACTGTGATTATTATGGAAGTTTTGTTATTTGGAAAAAAAGGAAAATAGGGATTCTCCATAGTGAAATTATTAGTCATGGGCATATAGTAGAAGAGAGCTTTCTGGAAACTTAAGAGAAAAGCTATTTGTTAGTGATGGAGGAGACAAAGACCGGCCACTGGAGGGTGTGCTCACTCCAAACTCCTCACATCCTGTCGAATTACATTCAGTCTTCATTTTTTATCACAATGCTCCATATGGTCACTACCAAGTGATAAAATTTGAAGAATATTTAATATTCCTTCATTTTGACTCGTGTCTGCACATTTCGTTGTTATTATACAAAAATCAGCAGAACAATGTTATGGATTGAAGGGAATGAAAAGGAGCAAATTTCAGACATGGTATACATAAATAAAGAAATCAAATTGGATTTGCAAAATGAATAGAGGGGTATGTATCCAACAGGCAGTTGTAAAGAGTAAAAGAAAGAAAATACATAAAATGCTTGGAAAAAGACAATGCTCACAAAATCGTTTAATTTCTGATATAATCTATCATCTATTTATACAGTATATCCTATAGAATAATCTATTACATGTCGATTATTTTATAACAAATATTTTCATAAGAATAATAAGTAGGTTTTGTAAAAAATATTATCATGATCACTTATTATTCCACTACCTAAGATAGTCATTTAACAATTGGTTTTCTGTCCTCCATCTCTATCTGTATTTAACTCTTAGCTCTAACTTAATCAATATATTTATATAGTTTTCAGTATTTCATGGCATCACTCTTTTCCTAGTAAATTTCCTTTTTCTTTTATAATGTGTATCTAAGATTCATTTATTTTATAGCTCCATTCATTATCACTGATGAAAATTCTGTTTTGTTAGGTTTTTCTTAAAAACTTTAACATTGCTGCTATAACTGTTATTTTGCCTTTATTTTTGGTATAGATTCCAGGAATTTTTAAAGAACTCTGAGCTACATTGAGTCATAGAGCATGTACATTGTCAGTTTTACTACAATTTAGTAGTTTGCTCAACTATTAGTCAAATTCAGTCAAATTATTCCCAAGAATCATAATTGTGTACATCTCCCCGGAGTGCATTAAAGTTTCTGTTGCTTCAAATTCTTGCCAGGATTTTGTGTGTTAGGCTTTCTAAACTTTCCTGTTTCTGGTGGAAATGAAATCATATCTCATTCTAATTTTAATTGAATTTGATTGTTACAGCTGAAGTTGAGCATCAATGAATAAGTTCACTTTCCATCGGTATTTTCATTCTGCTGATTGCCCATTTTTAGCTTTTGCCAATTTCCCTATTGAGTCATTAGTGTTTTGAAACTGATTTGTAGAAGTTCTTTATACATTCTGGTCACTAAGAATTGTTGCTAATATGGATGCAAATATTTTCTCAGTGAAAAGCTTATTTTCTTCTCTTACGGTATGTTTAGATTAAGGAAGTTTTATGTTTTAATATAAAAATGCCACTTTTTAAAGGTTTGTGCTGCTTTCTATGTTAAAAAATACATAACAAATCCATCTGGTCATGCAGATAGTCTATTTTTCCTCCTAATAGCTGTAACTTTGTGGTCCTAACATCATTCTTTAATTTAGTTGAGTTGTTGTGTTTGGGGAAATTATTCTGTACCTTTTTTTTTAAGCTTAGATAAATGATTGTTCCAACACCATTTCATGAAAACATCATAATTTTCCCAGTAATCTGCAGTATAGATGTGGGGCTATTTATAACACCTCTAGTGTTACTTTGGTTTATTTATCTTTCCCACTGTCAACACGATATTTCATCATTATTATGTTTTGATAGTAAGTCCACCTGGAAAGGCAAGGTCTATAACCTTCTGTTTCTTCAAAACATAATTAGTTATTCTTGTTCTGCTTTTCCTTACCCATTTTAGAATCAATATTTCAACTTCCATGAAAAACCCAGCATTTTGATTGAAATTGTCCTAATTTCATAGATTATTTTGAGGGATAAATGAGAATTTTACCATGTCGATTCTTCCTGCCAAAGAACATGGTTGTGATTTCACCAGTTTAGGTCTCCTCTATATTTTTAATAAAAGTTTCCTCATGATATTATGGAATTTGTTATATTTACTCCTTGGCAATGTATATTTTTGATTCTACTTAAATAATATAATTTATATACTATACATTATAATGCATTAAGACTGGAGCATAGCAATGCAATTTTTAAAATGTATTCAAATTAAACAAAAATGCTTGCTGACCTGGTTTTTAGTAATTACTATTATGTACCCTTTTGTTGGATTAGCTCAAATAGACAATCAGTCAGGAGAAATAATAGTGCCAAACAGTTATTATTGTCCTACTTTTCCCAGTGAACCTGAGCTGTGTACTTTTTAGAATAACAATTAAAATGTGTTTGAGAAACTATGTATCCAGACACTTTCGTATCATTAAACTTAATTCAACACACATATCAACAAATGACCTAAGAGAGGTCCTAACAAGATATTAGAGATTGCCACTTATGGATGAACTTAGTGGAATAGATAGCATTTATTTCACTTATTGCAGATGGGTTTATGTTTCTCCCACTCCATGTCAGTATATCTGTGCCCATTTCTTATTATGAAATGTACATTTTTATGGTGAGATTTAGATCGTTATGTTGATATAAAATAAATTGAATTTAGATGTAATGACCAATGATAGTACAATGTGGAGAGGTGCTTCATGCGTATTTATTTTATGAAAACAAAGTCTCTCAGCTAGTCTAGAGTTATTTTTGGCTGTGGGAATCAAGGCTCCCACAATTTTGAAAATTAAAAGAGTAGAAATCTTTCTCTAGTAACTTATACCAGCAACCTATAAATAACAGGAATCCAGGGTCGGGTTCAAAGGGCAGTGGAAGGTTGGGAGAAGAACTGTCAAATGTGAATAGTGATTGTGCCATAGAAAGTATATGCCCCAGAATCATGCAGACCCTTTGTTCTGTGTAAGTTCTATGACCCTTCATTTTCTCATCCGTAAAACTGCAATGATTCTATGTATGCTTTATTATGAAGATCAAGCAACATGATGTAGATAGAGGTCACCTCAGAACCTGACACATAATAAGCACCCAGAGGTGGAAGAGGTGTGACCATATTATAATTTACAGGGCAGAAAACCTTACAGTGGACAATTCGTTACCTCAACAAAAACACAGGCAACACAAAAAATTATAATTATAGGATTATCTTGAAATAACAGATTTGCAAGTTTCTATGGAATTGAACTTGTTAAAGATGCAAAAATATGTAGATTTAACTAAGGATATTAGCATATCTATGTTGTGGGTTTTTCCTCTTCGCACCTCAGTCTTATCTTCAACCTTTCTCTTCTTTGCCCATAATATACCAGCCACCTCTCTGCCCCTTGAGCATGTTGACAACAGGTATGTTGCACATTTTGGCCTATGTCAAGTGTTCATTTCCCTGCTGTAACATAGCTAAATCCCTCTTAGTTTTAGCCCTCAGTCAGGTATAATTTTTTTCATTGAGTCCTTTCCTGATAGCCCTAATAGAAAATTTGCTCACCAACCTAACTTTCTATTACATTTCCTTCATAACATTTATGACAACCTAAACATTCTTCTTAACTTACTGATCACATCATTCCACCTTACCAGACTATAAGCTCCTTGTCGTTATTGAGCTCCTCTGATTCATTCTGCACTCCCAGCGCTTACAATAGCACTGAAAAAAGACATTGAGGCCATTGTGCCAATAAGCAAATTTATCATTAGATTGAACAGGAATTTGCTAGAACTCTTCTAGTAGTTTTGTTCTTGACTTCTTAGAGACTGAGTAGTTCCTAGCATGGTTGCAACATCTATTTCCATATAGAGAGACATACATAAAATATGCAGAAATAGCTATTTCTGTATAGAAATACACACTCTCTACAAACTGTTTCTGGTAGTCTTTTCAGGATTATATTTGACTTAAGTAACACTTAAAGTTAATTAAAAATAAAGTTAATAGCACATATTGCCTAAAATATTATTCCTATATTTATGTCTGTAACCATGCCCACATAATGCAGTTGTTGATTAATGGACTTTTGTAATGTTTGATATCTTTGACCAAAAAAATTAAGAAGCAGCTTTTCCTTGTGGGATGCACAGGACAATATGACTTTTTTAAAAAGTGCTACTGAATTTGTTTAAACCATCTGGAACCAGACTGTTTATCTCACACATAATTGTCTAAATATATTCCTTTTAAAATTGAAATTCCAGAACTTTGCTGGAAAATATACAATAAAACTACATCAACACATTGTAGTTTCTCACAATGCAAAATTATAGCATTTGACTTAAAGAAGAAATATCTAAAAATAATGAGAGACAGACAGCAAAGTTGGCAGGTAGGCTGAGATAAGTAGTGAGAAAAGTAACTGCCAAACAAATAAATGAGTTTCTCATTTACCGTAGTAGAGTTCATAAAATCTTTAAACATTAAACTTAACAAAACTACAAGATTCTTAGCAAACATCAGTGCTTCTCAAATGTTACACATTATATTATTTCTGATTGATTTCAAAGTAAATAATTCTAAAAGTTAAAAGGACATCCCAGTGGGTATCTCCTTCTGTATAAGCTCTTTATCATATCTAACCTAAATCTCACCTCCAATGATTCAATCAATTCCTTTGTATTATGTTGGTGGTAGAATTGAATAACAGATTGCTATCTTTCTATAAAATAACTGGACCAGAAGTTAGATGTAATCTTAAGATGGTTATGAAGTTGAGTGTTTGAAAGTAATGAAATTCTCATTGACCTATAGAAGCTAGAATTCTTACATCAATGTGGATTTACTTAAAGATATAACAACAGAGAAATAGGAAGTAAATGAGGGGGCAAGAGATGCCTGGTGTACTGCAAAGACCTCTGAGAAACTCCTTCTAGTTACCAAATTTTCCTCCTTAAAAATTAGCCTTCAAAATTCATAATAAGCAACTGAGTTCATAGTGCCAACCACTTTTGACAGTAAAGTCTCCACATCTGATGCATGGGGAGGGTTATTCTGGAACGTGCTTCTATTTAATATTAACAAATATAAAATCAGGCATTGAGATGACCTAATGATTTGCCAAAGAGATTTACAACTGAACCTTCCAATTTTCCAAAGTTGGAGTTGCTATTTTCTGTGTTGTTAAAAGGTATTAAGAAAGGACAGTATCTCAATACACATCTATTAATTTCACAGATTAACCTACTAATTCCAATAAAACAATTGTGGTGCTTCTGTGAGAATATGGTTCTCACATGTGGATATTTAGATGTTCAGGAAAAACCATTTTCTTGTTCTTTTTGAATTCCTTCTAATAAGAAAGTTCTTTCAGCTATCGAAGGAAAGATTCTTCTTCACTTTATTACTACACTGCTCCTCCATATGAGTGACAGAATGAATTCACTGGATCCTTTGCTGGGCCATTCTGTTGGTGATATTGCTGAAAACTATCTGTCATCAGAAGGCTCTTTACCTCCGCATCCTTTCTAAGTTAAGCCCACTGGCCTGTTCCAATTCTGAGAAGATCACTGTACTAAGTTCCTTTCAAGGCTGCCTTTGGCCCTGGGTCCAAGTTGCACTCTGAAAACCAGCCTTAATAGTAATAACATTAATCCTTTATTTAACCCAGTAGGTGTCTTGAAACCCTTATGTTTTATGGAACTTCTTTCAAGCAACCTATAAGATGCCCCCACAAAATATCTTGTATAATTTCCTCCAGGTTCTATTCAGTAGAATATAGCAATATTGCGGGACTGTCACTTCCATGTTAGTTTACAAAAGATTGGGTACCTTCTTGCTAGCTAAGACTCTGCAAAGAACAATTTAAGAATGAATATTGACTGCATTTTGTGATTAAGTACTTGTAGAATGTGTGGGTTCTAAAGAAATTTAAAATGTCTCAGATGATGCCAGGTTTCTAGTCAGGTCAGTCATTGTGTTGTTTTGGGTGCCATTATTAGAGATGGGGAATGCACAAAACAGAAAAAGTTTGGAAAACTTTAATAATTTTGGTTTAGAAATTATCAAATATGATGTGGCAGGCATGCAAATGGATTTAGTCTTCAAAAAGATTGATATTTGAGTTTGCATTGTCAAAGGAACTTCAAAGCTAGATGTATGTATTTGTAAATTAAGAGCATGTTAAAATGATAAGACTGTGGGATCTCTATGGGAGTGAGAAAGCAAAGAGTGAGAAGCAAAACAGATATGCAAGGGTTGGCACTAGAGAAAAGACTCATATAGATACTTAAAATGCCAAGAAATTTAAAATGAAAAGAGAATAGCACCAGGGCAGGCAAGAGAGTAAGCACTTGGAAAATAATGAACTCTGGCCTCTGTTGATGCTATTGCAAAAACAAACAAACAAAAAAGGTGTTTTTTTGCATACAATCTATTTTTTCCCTTATTAATTTTAAGGCTTTTCTCTGTGCTTTATTTATTTATTTTGGGTGGGGTGTGCAGTTTTAGTCTGATATAACTGTATTTGGATTTAATTTATCATCTCCTGGTGTCATTTTTGTGCTTCTTAAACTGTTATTTCTTTTATATTCCACCATCATTGTAATTCTGAATACAACCTCTTATTTACTTTTATTCTTACCTGAAAGTAGTTTAGGCATGTTTTGAATAAATCTTTATCTTATGTTCATATTTTGCAACTCTGCATCTTTCTCAGATGGAGATAAGTGACAAATCTTCAAATTATCTTTTAGTTTATGATTCTTTATTTAGCTTTGTTCAATCTAATATTTACTCTGTCCATTAATTTTTCTATTTAATGAGTACCTACCTTTTAACATCTAGACAACCCATTTACTATTTTCAAATTTGACAATTTTTTTATTAACCTTGATCTTTATTTTTCATGTTTTTATTCATGTCTTTTATTATTGTAAACATGTTTATTTTACTTTTTTTCCTAAATAGAATTTTCTGTTATCTAGTAATTAAAGTGGGAATCATCCTATTCAGAATACTTGCTGATTGTCACTCATGGTTAATTATTTCCTCATGAATTTTAAGGTTTTTATTCTGAGCTCCTCTTGAGTGGGGGTATCTCTTTGGTCTGTAATTAGCTCGTGGTGCCTGAGTCGTGAGACAGTCCCTCCATGACATTTGGTGATTTCTCCTCTGAGACATGCCAGTGATTTTTATGTTAATTTTTCAAATTACATGCACTGCAGCATATACAATGTAAAACTATAAAATGATTCAAAGCACCAACTCAAGATAACGATGCTTAAGGGAGATATTTGGTCTTTCATCAAAATCCAAGCAGCCTATTTTTCATATTACGGAAGAAGCAGCCAGGAATTTTCTGCTCCCTTTTCCAGTCCCTATCGAAAGTCTCACTTCCATTTTCACGTCTCATATACTTATAGGACTTAGTGTCACCTCTGATTCCCTCATAACCACAAGTACCCAACACCCTCATCATTACAAGAGCCAGTGATCCCACTCCCTGTGCTGTTCCAGCATTAGTTTACATGCTTATGACGTTTTATTTCTCTTGTGTGGATTTTTCTTAGTTTCTGTGAATCCAGTTCTGCATTAAGTCCTTCAGCTTTATAATGCCTCGCATTTACTGATATTTAAATAGAAGGAAAATAACGTATTTTTCATTAACCATTGTGTCAGAACTAGAAGTTACAGCACTTCAGATTTCTCAGCATTCATTTTCTGTGCAGAGCTTGTTTTCAAAGTCTGCCATGCCATACCTCTGAGGTCAGACTTCCTGTCTGTTGCCTTGTAGGCACAGAGCACCTGTCTCTCCTAATTCAGTCCCCGTGTTCTTTTTTTCCATATTTTTTGTGTTTTCTAGCCTGTTACTTTTCTTCCAGGAATGAGAACTCAACGTAAGTGCAGCATTTGGTTACAGCCTATTAATACACCAGTCTTAAAACATAATTTAAGATAAGAATGTTTCCATGCATGAAGATTCACAATATACCTGCAATCACCAGGTGTGATATTTTCTCTTCCTCTTCCCCAGGTGAGGAACAGGCCTTAATTTTTTACTGGTGGCTTGTATTATTCCAAAAAAGTAAGTGAGCCAGATAGCACTGAAATGAATGTATGAGTCAGGTTATGGAACACGAGCTCCCCCGTGCAGGAGTGAACAGCCCCTAACCAGCTGCAGTAAGACAGCTACAGCTGTGGATTTTTTAAGTTTATTCAAGAGACCTACAAGAGCTTGTTTCACATGGCTAAAGTTTGGCTATTAATTGCCAAGTATATTTAGAATGAAATTTCAAATTTTCCCTTCACTGTAAATTGTAACAAATTTTGAGTAGTATGATTCATTTTTTGTAGTCTATTTGATTTAGGTTGTAATGCTTAAATGACTCTGGTCTGAAGAGAGTGAGCAATATACAGAAATCTCAAGACACCCCATGTCCCACTTAATTTCTGGTAGGTTTTGCAAATTTTTAGCCAATTGCAACACAAGTGTGGATATGCATTTGATAACCGGTTGTCTACTTCCCTATGACTGTATGGAAGATGCTCTGAACTTCATAAAGGTCGTGCTACTGGCAATGGTCCTGGGAAGTAGTCTAATGGGATTCAACCCCATCTTCAGTTTCCAGTAAGAAAAATACCTTTGCAAGTGTGATTTTTGTAGATAGTTACTAGGCTTCAGTTTTAAATGGCTCAAAAAGCACTCAAAGTCTGCTCCCTACTTTCAAATTTGTAGCATAAATTTAATGTTTGTTTGATCTTCACAACTTTTCACAGCTTTCCAGGTTTGTTTTGGCTCCAGGGAAATTGATCCACTCTTTTTCTTTACTAATGCACTGAAGAGGACAAATTGATTTTGGTGGTGGTGCCTGCATATAGTGAAAGTCCAAAATACACAGATTTCCAAGGAGTCTCAAAGGCACCATTATACACAGAAATAGCCTTCCTAATGAAAATCTGTCACTACTTTTGTTTCCTCAGACTTCATCCATGATTTTGTCCTCCTATATAACTTTCATCCACTCAGAGCTCTCATGTCACTTCCCTTGGAAATGACAGTGTCTAGGCTTAAAGCCATAATTTCCATCTTTTAGAGGCAAAGAAGGATTTTTCTAAAGGAATAAACCAAATTAAAAAATTGAGGGGCCCTAAAAAGGCCTCCCCTTATTTTCTACATAGAGGAATATAATGAATGAGACAGACCCACAGGGTGCCCTGTTCTTTTGGAAAGGTGTCATGTACCACAAACCTCCCCATCCAGGCCATCTAAAATTCAGTCAAGATGGAGATCACATTTTTAAGTAAGCCAGTCTATTGTTTTGCCATCCCTGTAACTTTAAGAAGGTAAATTAAATAGTCACTGGTATTTTGAGCTTAGTTTAGGATTGTCATGGCTCTAAATTGATTATTTAATCATGCACAATAAAGGAAGTAACTCCTGTGTAACTAAAAAAATTAACACTACAAATGGGAGATGTTTTAAAAATCCACTCTTTTAAAATAAAACATACCATAGCTTGAAGGTGTATTTACATGGGAAATTCACATTACACTTATAAAAATGAAGGGACCTAAGTGTCCTAATTCCTGATGATGTCACAGGCACAGATGTGTATCGCAGTGTGAAGATCATTTTGATCACCTCAAAGATGCAAGTTCAGAATTGTTTGTTGTTTGTCAGATGCACATAAATGACTTAGACCCTTCTTTTGAGAGACATCCTGTCTCTGCCCCACTTTAGTGAATCTATTGCTATCCATATACTATTCAGAAATATCAGGTCTTTTTTATTAAGGCATCTACTGAATTATCATTCAGGCTCAATTATTTTTTCAGATAATTATTTGTAGAGAAAGAAAAAATAGGTTATAAATAAACTTTTACATGTTCTGGAACTTTGTTCTTTTATGGGGGGTTGATTATTCTTATTTTAACGATAGGCATTGTGCTGCAGTTGATGATATGCCAATGCCCAGTACCTTATCATTTAGTTGGCTGTTTGCTGTGTGACTTGATAAACAGTGGTGATAAGTGCTGGGTTACATCCTAGTTTTACAAGCATGACGCTTCCTCCCCTCTCCCTTTGGGGTCACAGCAACATCAGTGATAGGGCACATGGTACCCTATTTTCTTAAGGATAGAAAGCTTGATGAGCTATTTGTGAGCCATGCACTGCATCACAAACGGGAGAATAGAAATGGAGTTCAAGTCTATGAAGCCAGTGAACACTCTGAAGGAGCTATGATCAGCTCTATAATCACGACTCACACATAATAAGAGCTATTAACATATCTAGGGATGAGACTCCAGAAAAACCTAGCTTGAGTCTTTTATGGTGTGATGAATGGCTCGTGGGAGTTGTTATCATTCTTAGGAAAGGTAGCACCTTTCTCTCATTCACCAAACAGAATCGAACTTCCTTCTGAGCGGAATTGTGAGCACCATCTTTTTAGTAATTCTATTTGAGAATCTTGAAATTGCTGAACAAGAAGTGAGACACTTCCTAATTTAACAGATGTAGCCTTAATACAGCTTTGAGGTTTTGATGTGGATCAGTTTGTCACAGGCGAAGGCACAGTTTCTATCGTGAGTGTGAAACACAACTGAGTATCCTTTGAAGCCTGCCTGTGTTGGTGTGAAAAGGGGCATGTCAAAATACAACTCTCCACTTCCTGTCATCTCTATGAACATTGTGTACTTGTTTCAGCACATTTTCTTTCATATGTTCCATGAACATGACATCACATTTTGTCAATACATTTCCTTTAAAAGGCACCAGGAGCATGAACATACTCATAGAGAGCAACTGACAGTCCCGGCCTCTTCTTCGTTAGCTACAGTTCTTCCATATTTTTTATTGCATTTAAAATAATCTAATCTGGGCAATATAAGGCTGGGGTTATCTATTCAA
The DNA here is from genome assembly GCF_040802235.1 of Manis javanica. Taxonomy (NCBI): domain Eukaryota; kingdom Metazoa; phylum Chordata; class Mammalia; order Pholidota; family Manidae; genus Manis; species Manis javanica. Next base: position 18,231,012 of record NC_133164.1, read on the forward strand.
GTTGTCTTTGGGATGTAGCACAGAAGCAAGCAGATATTTGACTCTTGAATATCTCTACATTTACCCTGAATATTTTTAACATTTCAAAGACAAATGCCTGGAAGTTTTTTCATGGTCATAATAAAGAGATGTCTTACATGTGCAGTATTTTTCATCTGTTTTAAAAATTTAACCTACCTATTTACAGTTTTTGAAACTCCAGGAAAAAAATTGGAGAGTTACATAATTTAATACAAGGAATCAGCATAAAAGATTGGTACAGGTATGAAATATCTTGATCAATCATCTCTGTTTTCTTTTAACTCTGTGATTGTAACCTAGAAACTATGCAACCTGGAAAAAAGGCAGTTTCATAGATTCTTCTGGGGTCCTAGATCAAATATCTGAGAAAGTGGAGCCTTTCAGAGATGGTTCTGAAACATAAACATCCGTCATATCAACTAGAGCCCGACAGTTGCTCCCGGCAATTTTTTTTTCCTGAAGTTGAGGCATAATTACTTTAAGGTTGTCTGCTGATTTTACTTTGATTAGAATTGCCACCATTCTCTTTGAACCGTCAAGTTGGGAATAGCCTCTGAAATGAAAGACACTCTACCTAAATGGAAAGTGCGCTTTTCCAAGGAACACTTATTCTGCCTCCTTAGCATGGCTGAGGAGTCCAAGGCTTGTGATATCATACTTCCTAGATATCACACCAGCGGAATAAAAGAGGACAATTACATAGCATAAAGGTTTTTTTACCAATAGTTTATTCAGTAACAGAAATTTCATAAATTAGCAGATATGGTTTTTGTTTCTACTAACTGGTTTTCTTTGTTTTTTATATTATCAGTATCATTCATTATCTTAAGAAAAAGGATGATGAGATATAGAAAGCAAAACAAATCATTTCATGGATTTTGAACTTTAATTCTCTAACATACAGCTGGGACAAAATAAAAGAAATTTATATCCATAAACTCAGCTAAAGCCTTAAGATACTCAATAAATAACGTTTATACCTTAAAAATATGGATAGGAGACTGTGCTAGGTAAGAGACAATCCCAAATCCAGCTGCTGATAGCTGGTGTGTCTTGGAGAAAAGACCCTGGCCCTGCAGGCAGCAGAGTCTAAATTCTGAGGCTAGCAAGAAACTGCTTTCAGATAGAGTTGAGAATGTGCAAAGAAATGTGTTCCTGATTGCTGGGGTGAATCTTGAGAGAGTAAGAGGTATTCTGAAGACATCTTGGGCCACCTACAGTGGACACGAGTCTGTATTCAGGTAGAAAGGACTTAGCCAAGTTCACAGACATTTTTACTGTGCCGGGGTGGCTTTAAAGAGATGCAGGATTTTTTCTATGTTCAACAACGGTTCAGGAGGGGCTTAGAACAAAGTGGACGCCATGAAAAAAAAAATTGAACTGGAAAGAACAAAGACACAGTAAGAATGAATTACATAATTTAAATCACTTGGAATGTGAACAGATTTCCAGAGAATGTTATTAAGAGGACAGGGATGTCTTGTCCAGTGCTCCAGCCCCCATCACACTGATGCCATGGCACTGTAGAGGAATCCGGAACTCCCAGGGCCCAGAGAGAAGGAGGACCGGTGAAATCAAGATTGACTGAAATTAAACTGAAAAAAGTGATCTTAAGTTTTTGTTCCAACCAGAAAGGGTTAGTTTTTGTTACAGAAATTATTTTTTCATGTATACCAAAGCTATTTCAATACAAATAATACATGACTTTGTACTTTTCACTCAAAACTATCCATATTTAAAATTTATTTCTATAGCTTCATAGTTGGTAGGGATATTGGGAGAGTCATTGCAAAGGTTTGGGGAAAATAATAGGAAATAAAATTAATTAATTAAAAGGGGAATTGTTCCAAACAGATACATATTATCATAATATTTTTCTTCACCAGACTCAATGAATTGGTGTTCCTCCAGCGCACTTCCAGACTTAATTCTAGTACACTTGCCATTCCCCATATATACTCCAAGACTATCTCAAAGCTATGTAACTCCAGACGCAAGTGTATAATTGGATGAAGCAGGAATTATATTAGTTTATTATATCAAAAATAATTTTTAAAAACATAATTGTTAACTGTTTTAATCAAATGATATTCCTCCTGTCTAAATTAAAGAAAAAGTTACTATATCATATAGTCGTACGTATCTTATAATTACATAATTGGAAAAAACCTTTATTTTTGCAGCTTTGGGTGAAAAAATCTAATTGGTATTTGTTTCACTGACTCTTTTAAAGCTTTTATTTTTCCAGCCATTAATATAGCCCTTAACAATGTAACTTGAGGATTCAGTTTTTATTGTTTTTTGTATGAGGTCTTCATGAGAGAAGCTATTGTGTTCCAAGATTATTTAAAAATTTAAAATAGGCTGCGTTTTAGGTTAATTTATGTCATTTCAGGTTTCTTAGATACCGATTTGTTTTTTTTTTCCTATAATGCATTTTCATTGTGCTAATCTAATATAAAATTACACTCACCATTTTCTACAGTAAATTTTGACAAACTAGTTGTATCAATTGAATACTGGACTTACATATGAATAAATAACAAAATGTGGGATTTTTTTGTTTTTATTCAAGACATACTCGCTTGACACTATGTAAATAATGAATAAATGGTAGTAAGTCCACTCAAAATTCCTACACTGCAGTGAGTTAGATAAACCCTTGAATGAATTAAGATAAAAAGTACAGTAGGAACTAAAAGAAGGGAGTAAAGGATTGCACCAATTATTGCATCCAGTAGTTTATAGACAATCATTTTTTCAACTTCCTCATTATTCAGAGCAGAGGTCATAAAACTTGCTGTCCTGCTAAATAAATAAATAATAGTGTAGAACACATTAAATCCTATTTCTGGAGTCTACTTAATTCCATATTAATGTTTAATTTTTTTATGTTGAGTAATTTGTGTATAGCAGTGCATCCAATTACTAATATTAGTTATTTCTGGGTGGCAGAACTAAGTATAATATTTATTTTCATACTCAAAATTTTCCTTTTTGAGGGAATGCAAGAACCCACTTTTGCTCAGAAAGATGTTATGTAAATAAATAAATTGTTCTTTCTTGTTGAACATACTTGCTAGAAATTAATTCATGCCCTAATAAAAGAACTGATATTTGCATAACCTCCCTACAACATGAAGAATATTAACTGGATTATATGCACAGACTTTCATCACAGTATTGTTTATAACAATGGAAAACTGAAAAATAAATTAAGTGGTAAAAGAAGAGTAAGGAAATGAATAAATTTATAAAATGGAATATAGACCGTCCATTACAATAATCTTTTAAATACTATTTAATATCATGGGGGATATTTACAGTACAGTATTAAGTTAAAATTTATAAGCATGTATAAATTCAGATATTAGGGTAGACTCTCATTTGTTGGGGAGATAAGTATCAATTTGATTTTGTTACTTAAAACTTTTATTTATCTTTCAAACTCTCTTTTTTAATAGTGAGAAATAAAAGCTTTTATTACTTGCAAAAAGTAGTCAAATAATCCAGCTGATTTTCTGTTAATGAAAAGTAATGAGCTTTTCTTTCCCTTCCCTGCTCCCATCCTTTTCTTTTTTCTCCCAGTAATTTATTTGATTCACGATCAGCCCTACTGTGTCACATGGAATTACCAAGAACTACTGTAATGGAAGTATTTTTTTAAGGGGAGAATGAGGTAGTCATACTATAAAGTTTTAAGACAAATATCAGAATTAGATTTTAATAGGAAAACGTGATTTTAAATCAGTTATGACATTTGATGTTTGGAGAGTGTTTCTTTTTACAATGTGTCTTCAAGAATGATTCACTGAATTATAACATGCAGTTTCTGCCCTTGAAATGGGAAAAGTTTATGGACAAATATGTTACCATAAGTACCTTATTTTGACTCACCATGTCCTTTTTCCATGAGAGAAACCCCTTATTGAGCATATTTGGTGTTTTGTTCTCATCAAAATTGGAAATTAACAATTCCCCCAATCCTTTTCTAAAATTTTTTATTTTTATATATGTAAATAGATATATTTTTTATGAAACTCACTTTTATAATGTTGTGCTTAGAATCTTTCTTTTAAATTACTACTCTTTTGAACTTGCTCCAAAGATTGAATAAGCAAAAACTACATGATCAATATATGTTCGAATTAAATAACATTCTTATTCTCTTACTTTTTTCTCTTTTTTTTATTGAACTATAGTTGATAACAATCTTATAATAGTTTCAAATATGCAACAGTGTTTCAACAGTTACCCATTTTATTAAAACCTTCCCCTGATTAGTGTGCTTACTACCTCTCAACATAGGAAGATGTTACACAATCAGTGACTATATTCTCCATGCTTTACTAGCATCCCTGTGACCAACATACATTATGATTGAGAATTTTTGTGCCCCTTTATCCTCCTCAATCTCTCCACCCACCATCCCTACCCCTCCTTCATGATTTGTTTTTATTTGCCTGCATGTATTACTCAATTTCTGTTTTAATGTGTTGATACATTGATTAGTTAACAGCATGTCATTTAGCCCCCATGTGTTGGTAGGTTTTTTTGTTTTCTTTGTGTAATTTATTTTTAGTTTCATACCTCTGTGGCCTGAGAAGTTGCTTGATACAGTTTCAATCTTTTTTAATTTATTGGAACTCTTTTTGTGGCCTAGTATGTGATCTATTCTGGAGAACGTACCATGTACACTTGAGAGAAATGTGTATCCTGCTGCTTTTGGGTGGAGTGTTCTGCAGATATCTGTTAAGTCCATCTGATTTTTAGTACCTCTGCTTCCTTATGTATTTTCTGTCTATTGATGTGAGTGGTGTTTTAAAGTCTCCTACAATGAATGTGTTGTAATCTATTTCCACCTTTAATTCTATTAGTATTTGTTTTACATATTTATGTGCTCCTATAGTGGGTGCATAGATATTGTAAAGGTTATATCCTATTGCTTTTCAGAAAGAGGGAATTCAAAAAATAGAGAAAAGATTGGAATCCAATCTTTTGTTTGACACTGCTTGGCATCATATCCAGACTATCATGACAGCAGAGTCATATGAAAATCAAATCTTAGGGAGGCGTTATACCTATTTTATGAAAGTATGATTTCTCTGAGATTCCTTCCTAACTTCCTTTGTTCTGACAAGTTCCAATCTCCTCATAATAATGCTAATAGCTTGCTCATCTGCTCTGTCAGCACCTGTAAGGACTAGAAATCAAAGAAGTTTAGATATATCTGCAGCACATTAAAATTGAGACTTCTTTCCTCACAGGTCAAGCTATGGAAACTAGATGTAACTTTGCTAAGCCAACATTCTATAATTATTTACTGAGCACCTGCATTGTGCCAGGCATTCTAGGTATTGAGGACTCAGAATTAGAGAGACATAGTTTCTGCTTTCCCGGTGCTTATATAGTCCAAGATAAAGAGTGACAGAGAGAGCAAGAAAACAAACAAGATAAGTAGCAGTCTTAATAAGTGTTAAAAATTCAATAGGGTCATAAGCAAAGATTTACCTGTAATGGAAAGAGAGGGTCTGCCTTTAAAATAGTTTTAAAAAACTTCTCTAAGGAGGTCTTTGAGTTGAGATCCGAAGGACAATCAAGAGGCAGCCGTATAAATAGGGAAGAATATTTATCCTTACAATAACCAATAACGTTGATCATAACGGCAATCATAACAGCAACAGCAGGATTTCAAGAACTTTTGGTATTTAATGCAATATTATACCACATTATGACTGGACAATGAGGTTCAGAAAGCCTAGTTGACTTCTGAAAGCCATATAGTAGGGAATAGGCATTATTTGGAAAAATATGCACAAATCTCTTTGCTTTGAAAACTCAAACTCTTAAGTGGTGGTACATAATTCTGGATAGAAATTAGAAACATCCGAGAGCTTTAAAAAATACCACTGCCCTTGCTCCATCCCAGACAACTGAATTACAGTCTCTCAAAGTAGGTCCTGTCAATGGTATATTATAAAATTTTTCTAAGTAATTTTAATGCACAGTCAAAATTGAAAACCACTGCTTTGCTTACTACAGTATTGTCATTACACTTAAAATTAATATGAAACATATATTGATTTTCAGTTACATACATGATACAGCACCAAGAACTTTAAAATTGACACAGAGCTCATAATCTTCATTCCTGATATTTATTAAGCAAGAACTAATATCAGGTTCTAGTGGAGTTTGGGAGCAAATAAATAATTAAGATAGGTCTTTGCCCTATATTCCCCCATTTTAATGGTAACTCTTGCTCATAAGAATGAATCAGTGGTTCAATTTTAAATATTAAAACTGACAATAATTTTGGTTATATGGATAAAAATTACATTCACTACTATCAAACACTTTGGAAATACAGTCTGTAGGTCTATTATTCCTGTACATGCAATTGCTTGAAATTAAGAAAGATGAGGTATGCTTCTAATTACCTTGATACTTCCTCTTAAATAACTGATATAGCTGATATAATTTTAAATTTTGTCCTATTTCAAGAATATCAATGAAAATAGAGTAATTTTAAAAAATGATGTTGAAGTTCACTGGAAGCCCCCCACTGCCTTATGTATGTTAATCTGTATATTGACTTAGTATTTTTACTAAGAGCCACTAAGCACACAACCTGTGGGTGATATATTACCCTTAATCCTCCTACTTAAATACCCACTGATGTTATTTTCCTAGGTACTTATATCTAGTTTCAAATATTAATTTTGTCGAACTTCCCTTCTGAGTATCAATACATAATTTATTTTCTGTACATGGTGTTTCAAATTTAACACCTTGCATCATATGTGACAGCAATGATCAGAATTAAATACTCTCTCAGCCACTTTAATTTTCAAAGCATAAAAAAATGAGTTTGATTTTGATTCAATAAATGATTATATTTTAAAAATCTCTTGATAAGCAGTGCCCTATTACTGACCTTACTTCCACTGGGATGAATTAAGAATTCATGACACTGGTTTTCAATCTTTGGATTAAATTAGGCATTGGGTATAAAATGTCCCAGAATTTTTCTGACCAAGATCACATTTTTAAATCATGTTTTGCATCCCCTGGAGTATATGAGAATATGGTTAGATAAAAATGTAGCTTTATTATAGGTGAGAGCTCATAGACCTTGAGCCAATAAAGGAAACAATTTTAAATATTGGATACTTATTAATTAATCATGATGTAGTAGTACATCAAGTAACATCTCCAGGTGTTAATTTTCCCTTCAGTATATAGGGAATTCTGATTCTTATCTTGAATGTGTCTATGTGATTATTTAAGAGAAAATATGTTTTCTGGTACAGAAGTTATTCAATCATATTTTTATTTGGGTAATTCTGGTTGCAAATGACAGAAACTAATCTCAAATGATCAGAGAAAAGAAAAAAGGAATCAAATGAAGTTTAAAAAAACAAAATACCTTGAAAAGAGCTGATATTTATTCGGACTTTCAGAACAACAAGAAGCATTCTTTTTCTCAATCTGCTCATCTCTGTTATGGTCTGTATTTTGTTTATTTCTATGTTTTTTTTATCTTTCTGATAATGGCTTAATTTCTAGTTAATATTCATTTTTATTTCAAGCTGATATGGTCTCATTTTCTATCTCCAGCCACTGAAGAACAATTCTCTGCCAAAACTGGTAAAGGAACTTCTTGATCTAACTTGTATCAAAAGCCCAAAACCTAGAGGACTGTGACGGAGCTCACATTTATAAGTAAATCATATAGTCAGTTTTGCCAAGGCTAACTGAGGTCAATGCCTAGTTCATCATGTAATCATTAATAACACCCCGAACTCTCTCAAAAACATCAGGTTAATCTACAAACTATAAAGTCATCTGACATATTTACCATGTGCTTGAGAAAGAAAGCGCTTGGAAAAGGGGTGCCGGGCTGACAACTTCCAATATCCACTCAGATAAATTACTGTAATAAGCAATGGTAAAGCACCTACTGTATACAATGCTAAAAAAATTCCTTTTGACTTTTCTTTCTTAATTGGGATGAATAACCTATATCTTACTTTGCAGATTCTTTTAATTACCCTCCTTCACCTTGCCCCACTTTGCACATCACATAGCACTTCTAGAGTCCTGACAAAGTCCATTGTCACAGAGCAGCAGAGCTCCTACGTGATTAATGAGACGTACCAGATTACCATAGAATTTGCTTTTTCTCATGTTGCCATTCTTTAATTTAGGACAGGAAATGAAATTATCTGACATAAATCCTGCTGCAGCTTATTGGGCTAAGGCCTCAGGAAAAAAAATAAAAGATAAAATTCCTATAAAAAAGTATTTGCTGAAGTGAGTATGCAATAAGAAAAGCAAGCCATTGATAGCAAGCATTTTAAAAGCATTAACAATGACAGACTTTCTCAGTTCCTGAGATTTGACTAGACTATTGGCTGAAACTCTGAATCTCCAACTACAAATCACTTACCCTAATTTCCTGCTCATTCATAATTGCTGTTCTTTTCCTGCAAGGGATGTCATAGCTACATCCTTAAGTGTCTTTGAGTGGCATGAATGTGCAGCCATGCCATGGAAGACTTTTTAAAAGGGTCAGTAACTGAAGCTTATTTAACAATTCTGATGGCTGAAAGTGAAACAGTGGAAGCCATGCTAGGAAATGGCTAGCTGATAGATGGGGTTTCTTGCAGGAAAGGCCCTACACTGCAATAGCTCAGGCTAACTTCAAGTGTCCAAAGAGTAATTGGATAATGAGGAGTAATTATAGATTAAAATTGCCAGTATCATTCTGCCATCATGAACATGTCAGCAAATAAAATTTATAAAGAGCAAAAATACTACCCAGGGAGCAAATAGACAGCTTTTAACCCAAGTTTCAGCTCTTGGGGAAATTTTTCTAACAGGGCATAAGATTGCTTGTCAAGTTAACAACCTAAAATCCTACATAATCGTGTGAACAAAGTGACATGAGGCAAGAGTTGCTTATGTTATATCTTGGCCTGGTGAACCACACTGCCTCAGACAAAAGTGCTCTTTAGAACTTCCTATTACAAATAAAACATATAAACATATAATTTGTGGTAGGTGGTGGAATTGCTACAAATCCGTCCTTTTTTTCTGCATCTTCCTTTGCATTGCAACTTTGCAGCTCCGCTTTGCAGGAGGTACAAACCCTTGAAATCAATTTGGCTAATGGACCATTAGGCTCTATGACATAAGCAGAGGCTTGGCGTGGCTTATACATTGAGGTTATCTCTCTTCCACTGAGTTTCAAAAGCTGAGGAACCCCCAGCTGCACTGACATGACTACTATGCTGAAAAATGAAAGGTGAGGTAGAAAAGATTCAAGCTCCCAGGATGACAGCTTCTAACCACCAGACACACAAGCGAAGCCATCCTAGACAAGATAAGAAAGAGAATCTAGAAATATCAGAAATAACCTAAGATATAGGTTATTCATTCTAATTAAGAAAGAAAAGTCAAAACAGTTGCTATCTTAAACCAATAGAACTAGAGATTTTGTTAACTAACAAAAGCTAACTGATACATCATTTCTTATTAAATTACTAGTGAAGCACAGATATTTTTCATTGTGGTGTGGATTCAATCTTCTCAACTCAGTCTTTATTTGTGTATTTGAGGTTGAACGTTAAAAGATCTTTTAAGTATATTTAGATGATACAATATATATTTGTGTATTGGTTGATTGTGATTGTTTCTGTATACTTTTGGTTGTATTTGAAAAAGGTCTGTGAACCAGCAGAATCATTCACAGCACAGAATATGGTCTGTATCTCACGGACTAATTATTCAGATCAAAAGTGGGACTTATAAAATGGTTGACTAAGAGAGCTTGTTCCTCTTTTCACATTTTCAGGAAATAAGTGATCTTTAAATAGCATATAACATAATAATATTGTGCTAATGTGATGATTTCCTTGAAATAAGTTCTTATATTACTGTTTTCACCTTTTCTTCCTTGGAACTTTAAACACAAAATTCTCAAGGGGTTGCTCTGGAAATAAACCAGATGCTAAGTTACAGTGCTTCATCAGTATTTCCTTTAAATCTGCATTTTCAATAAAAACGTGAATGACCCCAAGATAAGTTTCTAAGAAACAAATTGAGGGAGGATTGAGTGACCCACCCATGATCTCAGGAACTCAATAACCACAGAAATATGATGTTTAAAGGAGAGTTGAACCTTAAACTATAAATGTTTTGAATCAGAGTGGTAATGTCATGCTGCTGTAAGCCTTGAGACTTACAGGCACAGAATACTTGATTGTAATCTAATGTGAAGGTATCAATATACTTAAACAAAAATCCATACAGAAAATGAAGCCACGTGGTGAAATACCAAGCATGTTCATGCAGACATTCAAAGGAGAGAGTGTGTATAGGTCTAAGGAAAAACACTTTTGGATTTCAGTGGCAGATGTGGTAATGGGGAGATGGATGTGTGAGGCTGCTTCAGCCAGATGTCACAAAATAGCACACCATTCTTACCACGACTAGTTTTCATTTCATATTGAAATAGCTCTGCTGATCATTTGGCTTCCCATGTGGTGTGTACACAGAGAGAGATGATGCTCTTCAGATGGTGCAAATGTTCAGGCTTTGGGGCAGTATTATTTGCCAATTGAACGAATAAGTGATTGTTCTGATTGTAACTGAACTTTTGATAGATATCTTCTGTTCTTATAAGAGAGAATACCAACATGACAGGGTTATTTCTCATTGTAAATATATATATATTGATATTCTGACTTAATTCTTGCTGCCCAGAAATTTGATTGCCCCATTATCCCAAGAGATGAATAAATGTTGCTTTTGTAGTCACATCCCATTTATGACCATGTCTGATGGCCACCCTAAGCTGCACTGACTTGCCACAGTAATTCCACGCTGTGGAAACATGGCTGGGCTTTTGCATCCCATCTAAGTAACATCCCCATGGTCTGCTTCGGCCTCTTCCTTTCAAATTATTATGGAAGGGAATTGAGATAATTCTGAATCTGAAATTGTAAGGAAGTAGTTCACTGTTTATTATAGAAAACCTCTAAATATCTACCTGGAGATCCTCTCTGATGCAGAAGGAAGGCATTGGGGTATCTGCATTTTTAAATGCTTCACAGGATGTTCTAACAGGATAAAGACTAGTGCCTTACTAAATTTTGAATAATGTAAAGAAGAACTATCAGAAGTTCTACCATGAATGTCTCATTTAAAATTTGCAAACTGATCTCTATAGACAGATAAATCCTCTGAAACTCTTAGGAGGATGAGATGCTACAAGTCAAATGCTGGCTTCAGAGGAGAGGGAGTAGTTTATGCTGATACTTTTGGTTTCCTCTAAGAGTTGCTTTCACAACATGTTTACTAAGATTCTGTATCCAGTGCCGCCAAGTGGTTGTATCTCCTGGGAGACATTCTCAGTATAAGAAATGTTAAATTTATCAGGATGTTGCATCTTTGTTCCCCAGAGAAGCAGCTGTAGCAAAGCCACATCTACTTAAAATAAGAAATAGCTTTAGGGAAACCTTAAGGGAAAGGTGATCTTAGGGGGGAAAACAATTTTGTTGTTATAGCTTGATTTTTACCTTTGTTCTAATTTAAAATGCAAGCTTCCAAAAATGCAGCTGGAAATGTATCTGAACCTTTAGTCTAGTTGCACTTTATTCTGTTCAAAAATAAGAGCTTCTCTCTTCTCCTTTAATTCAGTCTTGAAAGGACTCTAATTTTAATCAAGTTAATTTGTACTGTTAAACCTATTTGGAGGTATTTAAGATATTAAAATTATAGCATATAATATTGACAGATACTGATGTAAAGAAAAAAACAAGCACCTTTCCTTTATTATGCATGCAGGTTTATAACTCAATAAATACAATGTGGCAAGTGCTGTGTTAGGATGTACAAAAGAGTGTGGCATGGCGGGATGCATAGGGACTCACAGGGTTCTCCTGTAATGTACAGGGTAAAAATCTTTGGCTGTGAGGTCAACCAGTGTGGCTCCAAATTCTAGATTTTACATGTCTTGCTTGTGTGGCCTTGAGTAATGTACTGAACCTCATAACCTTCATTTTCTTTACTTGTAATTTGAAAATAATAGTACATACCCCCGTAATGTTGTGGGAATTAAATTAGACTATATGAAGCATTTAGCTTGCTATGTGGCACATAGGATATTAACCTCAGTAGAGGGTTATCATTATTGCTATTATTACTGCAAGATAATACAAGATATAGGAAACTGAGGTTGTACATGCAGAGGTTGAATGGGAGAAGTTTTCTGTATACCAGGGTGAGGCATTTGTAGTTTGTGATGAAGGGAATGTAGAAACATTTTTGGATTGAATCATGAGTAATTTAATCAAATTTATGAGCTAGAAATAACATTTCATTAGTTCTAGGGAAGATGACATTATGAGCCATGAGCGCTGGTTAGTCAATCTTCACCGTCCACACAGTAATTCCTATTTTTCACTAAGATTCCTATTTTTCATGACAAAGGGAATATTGAATAAGACAAATGGTTGAGTCAACAGTGGCAGGAAGCACAGATATTAGCCATATGCCAGAAAATTTTAGAACTCTCATTTAGAAATTAGAGATTCATGTTGAAAGAAAGCGACACTACCTCACTCCCAAACACTCCTTGGTTTCAAAAGCAGGGGACCCAAGTGGATACTGTTGGTCATTATGTGTAATCCAGTTGCAGTTTTATTAAGTACCATAGTTTCTCAGTAGCGATGAGCCAAAAACATTTATATGTATCCCATAACGGCTATAGTATGATAGAAAATTACTGTGATTTCTACTGGTGACAAATTAGAAGTACTAATAGGTCATAGTTGTAGTAAAGTTTGTGACTGGAGAGTACAGTTTCCATTTACTGATATGAGGACAGCTGAAAGCAGAGTAGGACCTCTAAAAATAGAACCTTTAGGTAAGTTCAGATACTGCTGTGAACAAAAACATTAAAAAACACCAGTCACTCAAAATCATTATTAGATTGTTCTCCATGTGTAACATAACCTAGTTTAGCAGGTGAAGGATGTGGGGCTTCATTCACTGCAGTCTTCCCTTCTGGGAATATGTTACAAAGAACAAAATTCTCAAGTTGGGTTCTGCCACAGATACACATATTTATTAGCAGAGGACAAAAGTTATCAGTTTTAAGTTCAAGTCTGTTTTTTTTTGTTTTAAATTTTATTTTTGAGGAGATCCAACTTCACCTTGTGCAGAATGTTTATTCAATATAAGTAGAAGAATATTTTAGATGTAAAGTTCAGCAGATTTTCTATTCGAAGTCAGGTTACTGTTCTCTCATCAATTTTCCATAAACAAGTCATTTCAAAAGCATGGGCCTTATTATCATTTTCAAGAGAGGGTATATCCATTATATAAAAAAAAACTTATTTAGTCTTATTCCTATACATCAGTGAGTCAACTGTCATGCTGCAGAAAACAACGGGACACAACTTATTCATTACATAGAATATTGAATTGTAGAATTCTCTTAGAATGAGCTGCAAACCAGCAAAGACCTATGAAATATGAAAGAAATTTAACCAATAAACTAGATTCAAAAGTTGGAATTGCAAAAATTAGTTTTTTATTATTGAGTTGCAGAAAAACAATTTGGAGATGAGGAAATAATCATGTATATGATAGAAGAAACACAAATAATGTGAAGAATTTATTAAGAGATTTCAAGGGAGACATAAACGGATTATTTCTATATGAATAAGAGTAATTTTGGTATGTTTATTAGTTCTTTGGAAGATAATAGATTAACAACTTCAAATTTATATGCAAAGATTAGTTTGAACCTGGATTTCACCACACTAACTTTCACAGTCAAGAGTAAAATTAATATAATTTTTGGAATTCACTCACCCCAAATAATACCCACAAACCTTTTCTCAAAATTACAAATGATAAAAAAAAAATACCAAAGCAACAAAACTGAGGATATTTGCAGATATGTTTGTCTACTAAAATATTAAATAGAACCACCTGGAGAACTTACAGTAGAGGCAGAAGATCAACATTCAAACCAACACTTTTCCATATGCCAACATTACAATTTAGAATATTTAATAATGAAATCATTTGTTTCATAATAACAATACTGTCTTTCAAAGCTAGGAATAGGCCTAGGCTATTCAAGACCCAATAACAAAACCAAAAATATACAAAGAAAAGAATCTTCAATAAGATAAGATATACAGTATGTTTCTGGACGGATAAAGTCAATATTTCAAATATGTCAGCTTTCCTCAAGTTCATCTGGAAAGCAAGGTGTGAAAGAATAGTCAGCAGTAGGAGAGGGAGGCATGGCTGAGGGTAGGAGAGGGAAAGAAATATCAGCTATGGATCTTCATTTTAACCTATCATTACTCATACAGTTTGGTTAAAAATAAATGACATAATCACAGTTGTTCTGAAAACTTATTTTTCAAAGTGTTTATATCAAATGGGGGAATATAAATCCACTATGGAGACCTAAGTATTAACTGTGACCAGTGCATCATTTACAGTTATTGACCAGAAAAAGAAATTAAAATTATATAAAACATTGATGGATTGGTATCATTTACTACTTCCTCCATTCTTATGTTCCTTAAGCTTATTTACCATTATTTACCACAAGCAGTAACAACCAGCACAAAAACTAATATTCATTGAGGATTTACTAGATTCTATGTAGTATAAAAAGTAGTTTACATGCAATAAACTTCACAAAAATTCTACAAGGTAGCTATTAATCTTCATTTATAGATGAAAATTCATTTTGAAAAGAGTGACTTCCATGTTTTGCAGAGAGTATCAAGTCTGCATTTTAACTCCACATGTATTATTTTTTAAAAATTACTATACTTTCATAAGCAGATAAAAGTTTTAAAACAAACAACACATGATCTTTGTGGCAATACTATCAAGGATGATGAGATAGAATCTAGGTTCCCTTTTAGGAAGATATTACAGTTTTCTGGGTGAGAAATAAAAGATTGAGCTGGGGCAGTGGTAGCCAATATGCAGTTAAATTTAACAGTTATTTAGGAGGTAGATAGGGACTCTTATCATTGTAGGTATTGCCTATTTACTTTTGAGTAGGAGTCTCCTGACATTTCCACAATAACCAGTATAAAATAGAAATAGAGTCACAGAATGAGAGACAACTAAACCTTTGTGAACTGCAAGAATTTTTTCAGTGTCTTAGGGTAAGGTAGTACATGTTCAGAGGACTTTTGTTTTGTGCTGGTGGGGACTGTTCCTTTTGATTTTCTGTATTTATATAATTTAGATTGGTGTTGAAAAATCTTTTGATTTTCTTTTGCTTGAGGGAACATGTCAGATGCCTGCTTGAATACTAATACGACTGGTAAAAGGCTGATTATTTTTTCTCTGCCTCTTTCTCTCTCTCACTCACACACACACACACTCACACACACACACACAGACGGCACATGCAAGGAGACAGAACATATCCTATGGTACAGAAAGTTGTTTTTTTTTTTAAGATTTCTTCATTTCTTAAGACTATTTCTTAAGACATATAATCCAAGTGTCAAATGAAATTCATGTTATCAGAAAAGAATATCGTTCAGATTTTTATTTGGAATTTTAAATTCCACAATGTGATGTATTGATGCAAAACAGTTCACAGCATTACTCCTGGGTTCCCACCTGTCTTTATGGTGTAGTGAACACATGTTGTCTGGCAGACCCTGAGCGTGGAGAGGGCAGATACTTCATCGCACGGCTCTAACTTATCTCTGCACTGACTAGTGTAATACAGAGCACAGGGTTTGTGAAATCTGTTAAATTAATGAACATTGTATGTATTATCCATTGAATTCATTTAATATGTTCTTTAGTTTCCTTTAATCCAGAATAGTTCAACAGCCTTTTTTTGTCTTTCTGAACATTATTGCTTTTTTGTTTGTTTATTGTTCTTTTGTTGAAGACAATAGCCTGTTGTTTTGTAGGTTTTTAAATGTTTGTTCATGATTAGATTCAAGTTCTTTAGCAAGAATACTATATAAGGAATGCCCTGTCTCCTTCCCCCCCATCCCATTCCAAGACCCGTGATGTCAGTGCCATTCCTGTTGATAACACTTTGATCTGTTGATTAAGGTAGTGTCTGAATTTTTACACATTTCGTTTATGCATTATTTGATAAGGAAATAATGTTGACTAAGCAATTATCCCACACTCCATCAAATTTTACCAGTTTTGTGTTCCCTGATAATACTTGCCTCAGTCAATTATTACAATGGTTGTAAATGTTGACTTTTCTAATTTTGTCATTCTTTCAATATTTATTAACATTTTCTCTGTATGTGTGCATATGTTTGTATTATCATTGTGAAATCAGTCTAATTTTATTCAATGTATTATAATCCATTATTGTTATTATTCATCTTAATGCTCTAAATTTTTACAAATTGTCCAGTGAAATTCACCTCTACTTACCTTTATATCTTTTTATTATGCTCTCAGAACTTCTAGTGTAGATCCTTATTTTTCAGGCACAACAAGAAGTTCCAGGTGCACCTAAAACTCTCTCTGTCCCAACTCTAGAATCATCCATTACTCCAAGTAGCATTTGTTTTGTTTAGTGAGGTATTTAGTAACCAAGACTTGGAGTATTTGTACTCACTGCTTCAGAAAGAGCTGAAAATACATGTTGTATATATATGTGTATGTGTATGTGTGTGTGTATGTGTATGTGTGTGTGTATGTGTGTGTATGTGTATATGTGTATGTGTGTGTATGTGTGTGTATGTGTGTGTATGTGTGTATGTGTATGTGTGTGTATGTGTGTGTATGTGTGTATGTGTATGTGTGTATGTGTGTGTATGTGTGTATGTGTATGTGTATGTGTGTATGTGTGTGTATGTGTGTGTGTATATGTGTGTGTGTATGTGTGTGTGCGTGCACTTTAAGTGGGATGGACTTCTATTAATACCTCTAAAATACTTATTTTAGTAGTCCAGGGTTTTCCTTGTCTTCTCCATCCTTCTTTTCTCTCAGTTTTAGAAGCCTGTCTCCTAACAATATCAAATATTTATTCATTTGCTAGTTGTACAGTACCCATAAAGTTAAAGTATTGCTGAACCAATACCACTGGAAACAACAAAACTACTAATTAGATTTCAAGATTTATTTGTATTTACCTTTCACCTGAGAATGCATAATCAAATGTTTGTGCCTGTTCAAAACCTATTTGAGTTATTATCTCTTTTTTCTTCTTGCCATTATCTTATTCACTTGAAATACAGGTAGGTTCATTTGATTCTGCTTGTTTACAGAATATAAATTTTTTTCTGATAATTTTAATACAAAATACAAAATTAGAATCATCATCACTTAACATACTCTGAATTGAGGCATTCATAACCATGTACATGTATCTCATTATTTTAAAACATATTTATAGTCTAAGTAGGTCACAGGGAAGTCAGTATAACACGGAGAAGACAAGTAATGACTATAGCATCTTACTATGCTGATAGACAGTGACTGCAGTGGAGGAGGTGAGGACTTGGTTAATACGGGTGAATGTTGAAACCACTGTGTTGTGTATTTGAAACCATCATAAAATTGTGTATCAATGATACTTCAATAAAAAAATACGCAATTGATGAAAAAACATATTTATAGTTTAGGTGATATCAACACACATAGGACAAAAGTTTTTAGTCCAACTTATTTTTAAGATCAGTTTTCATAGTTTCTCAGAATAAACAATTCATGCCAATGATGCCTGTATAGTCTTGAACAGTTTGAGGCAACCTGTACTTATTTAAGTGATTTAGATTTCTCTACTCTAGTCAGATTTTTTTTAAGTTTCACTTTGAAGATAAAGTGTTAATTTGAAAATGTGTTACTCCTTTATATTAGTACACATATCAGAAGAAGTAAGTTTTTACATGTGCAGAACTGATTTTTTTTTCAATTTTTTTATGTGGAAATTAAGACAGTGTGGTTCCTAATAGCTGAATAAGAACAGATGAATATGCTGAATATGACAAAAAACAGGAAGGAATGGCATAGCACACAACACCTTAACTCATCCCTTTTTATGTAACGCAATTACCATAGCAAATATACTGTATTTATCTGGCTTTCTTAGCATCTGCCACTTCCCAAAAGAAGTAAAATGGCTTTCTAAAGTATATTACACACATATGGAGTTTTATTATTCTTATCATTGGGATGTACTAATTTTCCCAGTTAAACACATACACACACACACATTATATTTTTTGTATTTGTATGAGCAAAGTAGTTACCTACCTTCCACTAATTAATGAAAGTTCTAAATAAGGTAAATTTTATGGGAAACTATTTTTCCATTGCAAGCAGGAAAAAAGATACTGATCTCCCTGAAAGGAGTATCTCCTTTTCTGCCTGCAATAGAAAAATACTTTTGAAAGGAACGTATGCATAAATCCCTTTCCTTTTTACTGAGTTATACTTTCATGGACATGTTCAAAAAAACATTAATTTCACCACATATTCCATGGCACAGCACTTTGCTGCATACACATGAATAGCAAATTTCTGTAGAAGACAAGATTGGCTTTGGATAGGAAGAAAAAGTTAAAGAAAGAATTAAGGCAATTATATGAAAAATACAGATATCTAAAATCCTCTCGGGCTATTGAAACTCAAGAAGGATTTAGTCTTGGATTATCCATATTGATAAAATTGGCTAAGTAATTCCTTAATTCTCCATTTGGTTATTATTGTATGATTACAGACTTAAATTAAATCAATGTTCATGACAAGTCTGGGTAATTTGGAGTGCTAAATCCTCTTTTCTTTCCTAGATATTTTGTCAGATTTTTCCAATTGCTTTTTAGTCTTTCTTGTTATAAAGTATAAACCTATGGATCACTTTGTCATACAATCAAATAACATTTTTCTGCACAATATAAAGTATGTGCAGCCTTGGGAACACCTAAATTAGTTTTAGCTTTTCATCAAGGTGGTCGTTACATTGTTGACTAACCCATAGTCCCAACATTTAAACCATTAAGCAAACTTATAAAATTAACCTTTCTTTGTTTAAAGTTAAAGAATATTGATACATTCAGTGGTTTTATGGTTAGTCTCACTGGGGTAAATATGAAAATATGCTCTTTGAAACCACTCTATGTATCTATATTTGTAGCTCTATGTATGTAATATCATTAATTCTTTGTACTATAATTAGAGGAACATATATAACATATGTGTAGATGACCATATAATAAATATAAGTAGATGAATGTGTAAGAAAATATCCTTTAGTACAAAGTAGTTACTACAATCTATTTCTACTAAAAATACTATCGATTGTGTTTTTACTAAGAGAAAAAACTGTAGTATGAGATCTATTTTTTTCATGGGTAGACGTACAAAGTGATTCCAATTATAAAATACAGTTGACCCCTGAACATCACGGAGTCAGGAGCACTGACTCCTGCACAGTCAAAAATCTAGGTATAACTTTGACTCCCTGAAAATTTAACTACTATTAGCCTATTGTTGACCAGAGGCCTTACAGGTAGCACAGTCAATGAACACATATTTTGTATGCTATATGTATTATATACTGTATTATTCCAATAAAGGAAACTAGAAGAAAGAAAGTATTTTCTTTAAATAATTTCTAATCTCCAAAAATTTTTCCAATATACTTATTGAAAAAAATCTGCATATAAGTGGACGGGTACAGTTCAAACTTTGTTCAAGGGTCAACTGTATTTTTAAGGCAAGGCAACAGTCAACCAACATAAAATCCAATCCTGGGAATTTTTTTATGTTGTTAGACTTACTGCTTGAGAAATATTTTGAGTTTGTTTTGCCATTTTAGTTCAAGTTTACCACCAGAATGCAAACTATGATAAGTGCTAAGAGAGAAGGCTGATGAGCTAGATTAAAAAGTAGTCAAACTAATAATTAAATTATCTGCCTAATATTATATCTATGTACTATGAGTGTTTCTTTAAATGCTCAGTGCAGAATGTTAATAGCTTTCTTACTACAGTGACACTTGAAATCACAGATAAGGTATGCAAACATATTTGTACTCTGGTAAGGTCTTTAACCAGAAAATAATGTTGTGCTTATCTCATTTTGTTTAAGAATATGAGGTGTCATTAATTTGGTATTCATTTTAAGGTATGAATGTGATTAATTAGCCATGATGACCTGGTATATGAAGCGTGATTATAAAGTCATCCAGCAAGCCAATCTTTTTCATGTTTGTATAATGCTTTCCTAATTTAAAATATAATAAATCTTGGAACGTAATTGAGATAAAACAAGGCAAATCACACACAAACACAACTAAAGAAACAATGCTATTTGTAGATAAAGAATTCTCAGTTTAGAAAATTACAGAATATAATGTTTATAGAAACATGTTTTATTTAAGATAAAATCTTATGCCTAGCATGCCTTCTGCACTCATGGCAGAGTTGGAGATTAAGCAACACAAAATAGATTTCTCTGAGATATAAAAATGTCATTTGATTAAATGAATAAATTGTATAAATTCAAATCAAATTATGTTCTGAGAACTCACTGGTCCCCAGGATTATGCTGGTTCTCTGATATATATTATCTAATTAAATGTGGGAATTCAGTCAGAATCAGGAATGTAGATAAGAATAACAGTGGGAAAGAAAATAATGGTATCTATCCACTCATCACATATGATTGGGCCCCGTTAGGTGCAGGGTGATGAGCTCCACACTATGTGCATTCTGGTGAGATTCAGTGATAACTAAGGCCGAAACCTGTCACTGGGAAGGAATTTTAAAGGTGGCAGAAAGTGAGGAACACGCGATGTGCTTTGGGGAAACAAAAGAGGTAAGTATAATTGAGGATTAGAAGGGACGAAATAAAGTCGGAGGGAAAGCAAAAAAACCTGTATTAAGGTGAGAACATTTTTCTGGTTGACAATAAAAGATAATAATATATACAGGTAACAGTGAAGGCCAAATAAGAATATATAGAAAAGAAAATGTGAAAGTTCAGATACAGAGATAAAAAACAAAGTTTGTAAAAGAAAATAGTGTGCATTTTATGGTGTTTTTATTATTACTGAATGAAGTAGGTTTTTTTTAAGTGTAGGACTTTTCCAAAACTCAAAAATATTCATTGCAATAAAATTGTGAAGGATGAGTAAAAGCTTGAATTCAGCTTCTGGATTGGACATATTCTGTTTTTTTCCACCAAGAATCTATTTACCCTTCTTCTGCTTAAAGAATACACAAGTTGGGCTTCTTGGAGCTCCGTGCTTAGTTTAATGTTCTGTCGTTGCTGTTTTGAGCGGGCAGCCCATGGCTGTGTGATACCACCATGGAACACATTTACAAAACTTCCCCCATTTATGCATTCTTTTCTTTCTTTACCAAATAAGGCACGAAAAATTTCACAGACAAAAATAATCTATTCAAATTTTCTCTACCTTTCTCTATTTATATTTAGTAATATAGTTTCTCTTCTGACAGAAATAAAGACATTGTTTTTTAATTGTTTAATCACCTGTGTGCTTTCTTCCTCCCTTACCAAGTACATTTATTAAATTCCTGTCAGATTGACAGTGATTTATTAAGTGACCATCTAAATGTAGAGCCCATTCCCAGTCTGGGCACCCATTTAGTAACTGTCTTTACAAGACTAAATATACTGATTTATTGATTGATGTCATAAAAATATAGAAGAGAAAAAATGTTTACTGTTATGGAGGAATAACATCCATCACTTTTTTAACATTAGATGTCTATCATGCTTGAAAGGCAGGTTTTTTTTTTTTAACTTCCATGTCATGCTGGTATTTATCCTATTCATTTTACATTTTTACTGATGTGACTAATACAGCTGCCAGTAATGGCATGTATAAGAATTTAACTATGCTATGAAACTGGAGGCAGACATCTTGTGATATACCATTAATTTATGTATCTTCAAATCTGCTGTCATATTTTTTCAAATCTTTAGGTTCCTTTGATTGTAAGATGCTTATTATTTTCTGTAACACTAAAAAATGGAAAACAAGTCATGCTGAATAAAACTAGATTGCTTGTGAGATTCATTAAATATGAAAATTACACAATAGAGTAAAAAATATTAAAAATGGCAAATGTTTTTTCAACACATTCCCACTAGCGATATTTAAGGGATCAGTTTCTGCTTGTCCAGCCCAGTACTAGAGGTTGTCTGACCTTAATTTATAGATATTTTCATGTATTTATTAGCATTTGTGTTTCCTTTTCTGTGTTGTTCATTATCTTCTGCATATTTTTATTGATATGTATGTTTCTCTTGTTTTGTTGGAACTGCTGATCTGTTCTGGATTATTACTTTTTATTTTTTGTTTATGTATGTTGTAATTACTGTTGTCCAGTTTGGTGCTGAACTGTTCAACTTTTTTTGTAGAATGTATTCTTTTTTTAAAAAGACTATTTTGTTAGAGCACTTCAAGGTTTTACAATAAAATTGAGAGGAAGGCGCAGAGGCTTTTCATATACTCTGTGTCCCCAGACATGTAAAGCCTCCCATTATCAACATCACGGACCAGATGGATACATTCATTTCCAAGGATGAACCTACCTTGACATATCATAATCACTTCAGTCCATTTTTACCTAAAGATTCACTCTTGATGCTGCATTTTACTTTTAAGTCTGTGTTGCATTTTGAGTTAATTTTTGGAAAAATGTAAAGGCTATGTGTAGATTAATTTGTTCGCATGTTGACCTCCAGTTGTTCAGCACCATTTGTTGAATAAACTGCCTTACCTCCACTGTATTACCTTTGGTCCTTTATTAAAGGTCAGTTGACTATATATATATATATATATATGGTGGGTCTAATTCTAGATTCCTTATTCTGTTCCATTAATCTATCTATTCTTTCAACAGTCCACTCTGCCTTGATTACTTTAGCTTCATAGAAAGTCTTGAAGACAAGTAGGGTAATGGTAAGTCAGCTTTGTTCTTCCCCTCTAATATTGCGTTGGCTACTCTGGGTCTTTGGCCTCTTTATATAACTGTAGAATCAATTTGTCAATATCCATAAAATAACTTGCTAGGATTTTGATTGAGACATAAGTTCTTCATATCAATGTAATCAAATTTATTAGGTTATTTATAATTTTACTTTTCTGTTCCATTTAAGAGCAAAAATATACTCTTTTAAATAAAAATATTTTAATGTTGTCTTTGAATGTAAGCAATTAATCAGCCTTGTGTCATTTTGTATATATACATGTGTGATGTGAGATAGGAATTACCATTTCATTTATTTTCCTAAGTGGATCAGTCGACCCCATAATCATCATTAATTGATTAATTCATCCTTTTCAGTAAATTGCCATTCCACTGCTGTCATAAATCAAGTTTTTCTATATGTTTGGATCTATTTTCTCTTTATTCTATTCCATTGTACTAATTACAAATTCCTTTATCAAACTATTATTTATTTTGTAGCTTTACAGTTCATCTGTATGGCAAGTTTTCTCATGTAGATCATTTTCAGAAATATATTTTGGCCCCTTTTGGCTCTTTGTACTTCCCTAATTATTTCAGATTCCATGCAGGGCACTATTAGAAGTTTAACTGAAATTTCTTTAAGTTATCATATCAATTTGGAGAGAAGATTCATCTTTTCAAGATACTGAGTTTCCTTATGCATCAATATTATACCCACATTGATTTAATATCTCTTAATATTTCTCTCCAAAAATAACTTACTCATTGTTTGTAAAATTCTTTCCTACATGTTTTGAATGTCTTTGAATCTACTGTAAATTTTCAGTTGTTGTAAATCAATTTTAGAAGCAATTGTTTAAGTAAGGTATTGTATTGCTAGTGTGCAGAAATCCAGTGGGTTTATGCAGCGATCCTATGTCCATCAACCATGCTGAACTCTATTAGTTTTAATAATTTATAAATTCTTTTCTGTTCTGTATGTAGATAACCTTATTTCACAAGAAAAGATATGCAAGAATTATTAAATTTTCAATATTTTAAAACTAATCATAAACTCAACTTCTAGGCCTTATTCCACATAGCTTCTGGGAAAACATAACTCAGCCATTCCTGTGGTTCACATACCCTCTGTCCACTTCCAGAAGCCTGGGAAGTTTATGTATTTTCCAGAAAAGAGAAGAGTCAAGTCCCAAGTCTACTGTAAACACCACCTTTATTGTCCCAGCCCACATAGATCTTTGAAATCTCTTAACCCTACATACAGTGGTTAGGAAACTGCCAAACCTCAAAATTCTGGTGCTAGATTTTTCCAGAGATCTACCACATGGCTGTTCCATATGAGCAGTTGTTTCCTCCTCAAGATGCTTTGGAGGACCATGTGAATGCTTCCAGAACTCTTAGAGATATTCTGCTGCAGGTGGCATTCACAATCTCTCTCTTTGCCATCCTCCAGGTCCTATACTTTTTCTCGTGCACAGCATCCCCACCTCTACACATCTACTATGCTCTCCTCAATGAATTTAGTTTGTATGGAAGAATTTATAAGTTGACCATTTCAAATACTCTCTGTGTTTTTGCTTGTTTGTTTCCTAGAGAGGGGTGTCATGGGGGAGAAGGTATCTGAGAGCTGACTTACTGTTTATAAATCAAGTGGGTTTGGTAGAGCATAAATTTGTATCTTAAACCATATCACACTTGTAATGAGGATTTCTTCGTGGTGCAGGGGGATTGAGATATCAAATCACTCACGTCTCCCAGTTGCCCAGAACTATGCTCATGTTCGTGCATGCATATATATCTACCATATTAATTTCCTATTGCTACTGCAACACATTGCCATAGACTTAATGGTTTAAAATTTATTACCTTATATTTCTAGGGATCAGAAGTCCAAAATCAGTCTCACTGGGGGAAAGTTAAGATGGTGGCGGAGCTGGTTCCTTCTGGGAGAGCTTTTAGAAACCATCTGCATTCCTTGGCTGGCGCTCCTTCTCCATGTGGCACCAGCCCTTTGCTTCTGAGGCCACTTCTTACTGCTCCCTCTGATCTGCTGCTCCTCCTGTAAGGATCTTGTGGTTATATCAGGACCACCCAAATAATCCAGGGCAATCTCTCCCTCTCAAGCTCTCTGACACCTTCCATCTCCAAATTCCCTTTTGCCATATAAATAAACATTCACATGTCCTTGGGGTTGGATTACAAATATTTTGGGGGGATCATTATTTGACTTCCAGCATCTGACAATTACATATCACGATTTTCATGCCCCTTAGGAATTTCAGTTAGAAAGATGTAACATTTAATGTTAATATTGTAATGTGTTCCCTTCCCTATATTTCAGCTGATGGAAGCAACTTGCTCAAGTACATGTCTAGTAATCTTCCTATATTGTCTTTTCCCCACATCCAATAATTTTCTAAATCAGTTGTTTTTTTTCTTAAATACTTGCTGAATTAACCCTTATTTTAATTCTCGTTGAGCTGTATCTTTCATGTTTGCCCCATCTCTTACTCATTTACCATGAGAGCTTTGGGCAGTATTCCTGCCATCAGATTTAACTCTCTCCCAGTCATCTAGCCCTACAGTCATCAGAGTGATTTTCCTAAAACATAATCAGATTATGTCACCTTTCTTCCCTCTAGGAAATCTTAAGACCTGAAATTGAATTGTGTAATAGCTTCCTGTTTATTTGTAGGATAAAAGCTAAATGCCTGAAAAATTTTGGCAGGGCATTACGTAGACTGCACACTGTAGCAATACTTCCAGAATGTCCCTGTGATTACCCTTCAGGTTCCCACTCGACTATGTTCCACAACACACACACCACGGCTCCTTTTTGCCTCCTATTGAATTTTCAGGGACTGACACAGCACATGTATGCCTAATTTGTTGGATAAAGTACTGAAGGGCTTTTAAAATTTGATCTTTCTCTTTTAATCTTTGCCTTTCCCATTTACACACCTGGACACACACACACACACACACACACACAAATTTAAAATTCATGTGTACTGAATGAACTGTTTTGCAACATATTTGCCATTGCTTTTCTGGTTCCTTGGTCTTTTTCCCTCCTTAACTTAATGGGGTTTCTAGCAACTTCAGCCTTAAGTGTCACATTTTGATTAAAATATAATTAAAAATGAATATTTTCAAAATATGCATCCATTACCTTGAAACAATTCTGTACCATCTGCCAACAACCTCATGCCTTGTTGAATGAATGAATAATTATATCTGAATCTAATAATACAAACTGAAATGCTCCTAGTTTGTGTATGTGTGTGTGTGTGTGTATGTATGCACACATGCACATGCAATATTTTAAGTATGCATGGCCAGGGGGCTCAGATATTTTATGAAGAATTAAGTGTAAGACTTTGGTACTTGATTTCTCTGCTGCCATAAAAATCACCACAAACTTAGTGGCTTCAAAGAATGCAAATTTATTCTCTCATAATTCTGTAAGTCAGACTTCCAGTTGGGCATACCTAGTTTCTCTGCTGTGGGTTTCACAAAGCCAGAATCAATGCATCAGCTGGCTGTGATCTTGCCAGAACAGAAGAATCTCTCCCCAAGTTAATTCAGGTTGTTGTTGACCTCGCAGTTATAGGACTGAGGTTTCCATTCCCAGCTGATTTTTTGTTTCAAAGAACTAGCTGCTTCTGTCCACAAGTTTCCCATGTGGCCCACTTCACCAACTGTGGTTTCCCTTGTGTATCATCTCTCCTGTTTCTTTCCATAGCGGCCTCCCACACTGTCTCTCCTGCCTTCTCTTTCTGGTTTTTAAAGGCACTTGTGATAACAGTAGGTAAGCCCAGATCATCTGAAATAGTCTCCCTTTTTATTGCCAGCAGACTAATAACCTTAATTCTATCTGCATAGTCACTTCCCATTGGTACTTGGGTTAGTGTTTGATTGAAAAACCAAGGGGAAGCAATCTTGTGAAGAGAGGAACATCTTTAGAATTCAGCCTGCACAGTACTGAAGCAAGAGAAATAAATTCTAGCCCATTGGACTAACATCAAGAAATCTTTGAAGCTTTCAGGATACTTTCTATAAAAGTGACGCAGGGACTAGATGCTATACAAAGAAAAAGTGAGAGTTTTGTTTAGATATTAGGAACTTAAAAAATTGCCTTCTGCATTTCTTATATTTTAAGCTAGTTTCTTTATCTTCCCTTTATCTCCTCTCAGGAGTTAATAATTTAAACTAAAATCTTCTCTATGTTATCTTTACAAACTAACAAAAAATAGAAAAGCTGAAGACACAGATTCTAGTCTGCTGCAGGCTTGAGCGAAACAGGGAGCCAGGTGGGAGCGGTACGCGTTGTGGGCTAGAGGGGAAAGAACGCAACAGACTGGTGAGCCTGAGGCCTGCAGGAGCAAAGCGGAAGCGTGACCTGCGCAGTCGCCATGAGAAATTAGTCTAGTTTATATACTGGTTCTTTAATATTTTTTTGATATTCTGATTTGTTTCCTCACAACTCTGTAGTTGATAAAAAAAAAAAAAAAACATCTTTACAAAGATGAATGGATTTAGACAGCAGTATGGAGTATAACATTATTTTTAAAATATATTCTGAAATTTGGTATTTACTTGTGAAAAGAATACAAATGCTCTTTAGTTTTTCACACTACCTTGAAATTTTTAAGTTTTCATTAAGTATCGTTATGATAAATACAAAAACCATATTTTCAATTAATAATGAACTGTTAAAAAGTTACTTTTTTTGAATTATTGGTTGCATGCATTATTTTTTTACCTCCTCATAATTCCTTTTATACTTTATTCTTTTATTCAATGAAAAGTATATCTGGAGGCTCTAAAATTTGCCACATGCTTCATTATAAAAATGAATGAGGCAGTCCTATGCTTTGATAGGATCAGTCCATTGTGAAAAGGAAGGCCAAAAAAAAAAAAATCAATTCACTGAACATAGAAAATGTTACAGATGGGGAAGTTTCTTAAAGTGAGCATGAAAAGATAAGAAATGTTTCAGAATGTGAAGTAACCACCCAGTAGTTTGGCTGGCTTGTGGAGAGTGTTTATTTTATAGATCACCCCTAAAGTGTGATTTCATCTATGTATTTCTAAGGCTGAATTTTGACACATTCTATTTGGAGACATTCATTCTGATTTCAGATACTTCATTACTGCCACAATAAAGTGGCTTTGCCCTGGAGGAGGAGGGGGGAACTCCTTAATGTAGGTTATCTACCCAGCTGATCAGGAGCATGCGGTTGTCCAAGGGTACCTTTTCTGGATGTGTGTTCTACTTTTCTTCTCACAATCAGGGTAGCCAAAAGTCAGCTTAGATTAGCTATGCCACCCTGCCCCTATACTCTTCTAAATAATAAAACCAAAAGAATTATGACTGTACTCCAAACTTGGATTCACAAGGAGAGGTAATCTCTCTCCACCATAACACGCTAACATGTGTAATTAAAATTAAAATAATGCTTTATGCAAACAACTTCCTTGATCATCCTGACATTTTCAATCATTTTCCCTTCCATTAGAGAAATTCTGGAGCAGCCACTACTATTGCACAAGACTGAATAATGTTGCCAGGCCTAGATGACCCTGGATATCTTACTGCTGAGCTGACCTCAGGTTAGGGTTGGGCTCACATGCAAAGTGCTTAGCTGATAATGGCCTTACATGTTATTTTACTCTTTTCGTAAACAGGCAGGAGGAGGATGCAGTAAAATATTACAAACAAGATTGGACTTTGACAGGAATAAAAAAAATGCTCATATTTATAACCACGGTGATTAACCATGATGGCAGCTTTGGTCTTTCTCCAATAAGACATGTGATAGCTTAGTAACTTTAAATTCCCATTGTGTCCTTTAGTCATTTTCATGGACTTATTTCTAATTTCATATGTTAAAATATGTTCTAACATCATTAATTCTCTGTAAAAGTTATTTGAAATTACTAATGTAAATTGCAAAATCATAAACTAACTACTAAACCATAAATATAACTACAGCTATATTTTCCACACATAAAGTAAAGATCATAGGAAATATTCTAGTAAAATTTTTCAAGAGAAATACAATAAATGAAAATGCTCACAAAATATAGTGACTACTTTACCTTTCCTTTCAATACAAGATGCAATTTATATAATCAACTCTAAAATGTCAAAGATCATAACAAATTTCTAACCTGGGGCAAAATCATGAAACATCATGGAAAGTTTAATGCATTAGCTGCTCTTGAATCATTCATTTATTATCAAAATCAAATTTGGCCAGTCATTCAAAGTGAGACTTTTGAATAAGACAGTTGTGAGTGATGTTACTTTAAGAACACTGAAGTTAAATCCATAGTGATTTATAACACAAATCCTAAAATTTAAGTGATACTATCGCTGTCAAATGAATTTTTCCATCATGGACTGGAGGGAATTTTATCATAAAAGATACAAAATGAACACACATCCCCAAAACAAATTGAAAACACACCATCATCAATGCATAGGAGAGAATATGGTTATTTCCAAGGAATTCCTACATACATGTGTGTATGTGTGTGACAGAAATGAAATTATCATATTCTTTTGAGGTTAATGACAGTAAGAAGAAAGAGTGGTATTTCCTAAGTTTTATTTTCCCTTTAAACTAGCTCAAACCTATTTATTTGGATCGTTGGTTTTAAAGGTAGTACATATTCAGAGTTACAGAATGCTTGCTTAGATCGTAAATTTTTATGCATAAAAGTATTTGTTGTGCTACTCAGAAATAAATTAAGGGACATGTGCTTTTTCTCTTTATCACAATATGACAATGAGCTATGAAAGTGAATGGATATCTAGGTCATAAGAGTTATATTTGAAAACCAAACCTAAAATCTGTAACAGAATTTGTGTAAAATATGGAGTGGCCTGAAGAACATGTATGACTTCTCCTTGGTTCATGCCTGTGATTGGAGGTATGTTTACTTGTCTATGAGCAGAATGGCCCTTGTCTATGTCTTCCTTTTATGTCCTGGGAGATCACTGACTTTCAACAAAGGACAATTTTAACACCAGCGATTATTATGTTTTGAGAGGGAGAGAAGAAAATCCCATCTCTCTCTAAGAAGTGACTGGTGGTTACCATGGGGGAGGGGCTGGGATGGGTGAGTGGGGATGGTGAAGGGGATAAAGGGGCACAAATATTCATAATATAAGTTGGTCATGGGGATGGTAGTCCAGCATGGAGAATATAGCCAATGATGATAACAACTTTCTTTGTTGACAGATAGTTAACTGCATTATGGTGGGAGAGGATTTAATAATACAGGTAATTGTTGAACCAGTGTGTTGTATACTCAAAACCAATGTAAGACTGTATATCAAAGGTACATCAATTAAAAGAAAATCCCATCTTGTCCTCAAATCTTACATATGTTCCTATGCTGGGTTGTAGATACTATGAGGAATATATACAAATACTTGAAATGTCCTACTGACAATTCCGAAAGTCCAGAAATAGCTGAAAGCTTCATGAATTTTATAGTCAGAAAGAGATCATGTCATAGTTTTTAAAGAGCTTGGAGAATACCAAGTAGAAAATATTTTGAGAAAATATTAGAAAATATTATAGGAAACAGCATGACTGTTTTGAGCACTTTGTTTCTTTGAATTGCTGAAGGTAGAGCTCAGCCTGCCCACATGTGCCAGCAGGTACTGCAGGGGCTATAAAAGATCTCAACTTTTTCTGACTCTCTAAAGTGCAGTTCTTTTTCTCTGCTCTGTGTGGGTGGAATCTAAGGGTACATCTCTAGAGTGACATCCTCAACAGCAGCATAATTAGGCAGTGATCCCTAAATATTTTAGGAAGATTTTACTGTGTACATTAAGATAGACGCATTTTAAAATTCACATCAGTGGAAATACAAAATAATGTATCCAATGTATCAGTTTGGTTGAGAAAGCAAACCAGTTAGGCATTTTAAGTAGGATGGAATTTAATATAGGGTGTTTATAAAACCTGGAAAATTTAAAATAAATGGGAAAATTGAAAATCAGCCTCTATTTGGAGCCTCCCAGAAAGAAGGCAAGAACATTACAGAAATGAATGATCCAAACTACATCTCAGTTCACTGCTGGGCTAAAGTAGAAGTGAAAAATCATTGCTGCTGCCTAACTCTCACACTCAGGAGACAAAGCGAGAGGGTGGAAGAATGACCTGGGGGTGGATCATATTTTTATATCCTTGTCTGCTATCAGCATTAGTCAAGTACTGCAAGTAAAGTGACCCGTAACTAATTTTTGCTTCCAAGTCTCAAAAAAGTACATTAAATGTTTAATTGAAATCTCTATGTGCAAGAGAGCTTGGGCAATATCGTTTCTAATCTTCCAGCATTCTCAACTAGATGAGATAGAAAATGAAATTGGATGGAGCCCATCAACAAAACCCAGCATTATATGCCCTAGTAAACATTAATGTACACAAATAATCCCAGACATTTGAGGAAAAAATGATGGAACATTTCTTTCAGCAATGCACTTTGATTGCTACTCCAATTTCAGAAAACTCATAAATTAAATTTTTATAGTTTTTTTCTGTTTCAAAATATTACCAAGTGTTTTTCAGATATCCTAATGTAACTGATTGAATATCTATAGACATCTGTCAATTCTTGAGTATTAAATTTTTATATATTTCTTAATTATCTGCAGCATTTCTTAAATACAACCAGATGTAAAAATTAAATGACTCATGATTTGGTGTTAGTTACTAAACTATCTGAGCCTCATTTTACTCTTCTGTGAAACAGAGTTATAGTAAGAATTGAATGCTCAGAAGTTTAAACAAAACAATACATTAAAAAGCTTAGCAAATGTGTATGGTAAGCATTCAAATATTATTAGCCCTAATGATAAAACAGCCATGATTATGATTGCTGATGTTGTAGAATCACAAGGAAGGCTTTCACTGAAACACCTCCAGCCTTTGTGCCTGAAAAAAAGTGTTTTCCTGTCATTTTATGTATAAACAACATATTGATTCAGTGAATATTTATTAATACAATTATTTTCTCTGTTACTCTTAAGACATTATTACCACCACAGAGATACTTTGACTTTATATTTTTTGGATTCATATAGAGTTTCCTTAATTCTAAAAATTCAAATATGTCATCAGGTTACATGCAGCTTTGGGATTTATTTCCTTGATTTTGTCAGTTGTCGAAGGAGCACTTTTTTCCTGAAGTATGAGATCTACACTGAGTTTATTGCTATACTCTTCTTTAATTATTTGATTAATATCACCTGTTGTGTTTGAATATTCAGATCTTATATATACCTCCTATATATACATATTACATATAATTACATAGTATGATTGCATGTTACCTGTTTTGCATTTATTATGTATGTGCAATTATAATGTACTATCTAATCATTTTTATTCCCCCTATTATATTGCCTCTATTTTTTCTCCATCTTGTGATATTTTCAAATACAGTGTTTCTTTCAGAATAGTTTAGATAATGAAAAGTTACAGTTAGTACATAGTTCCTCGACTCATTTATTTTGGATTTAGTTTTCAGTTCACTATTGCTTTATTTATTATGTTTAAATTCTTCCAGCTTTTCCACTGGGAGTTCTTTTAATTGGATTCTGTGACACTTTGACATACCACACAGGATACTGCAGGCTCAGCTTGTATATTCCCTGGTCCAATCTTAGAACCTGTAATTTCCCCAAGAATCCCCAGTTTCTTTTACTGGACAATAGTATTTGAAAACAAGTTTTGGGTACTAGGTGTACTCATCCATTTGTGAGAAGTCGTTGTTTCTATTACACTCTCTCAGCAAACAGAGATCACAAATATGTGTGTATGTATAACTTAGTTTCATAAATTTTCATATGTATTTATACTGAGGTAAACACGAGTGCACACTCATGTTTCCAACTCTCATCCAGCATCACATGGCTCATTATAGCCTCCCCAGCCCTAGCTGTCTGTAACCTTTCATTCCAACAGTGAGAAAACTAGCTCCCACCGTCCACCACCCATTTACTTACTTGTCAATCCCAGCATACAAGTGTACTGCCCTCAGAATTGTTAAGCTGCCCCACAGAGGGACAACTTGGTTGACTAGAATACACTGCTTGTCTACTGATTCTTGTATCTTTGGTCTTAGTTTCCCTTCGTTTCCAAAGTGCCTTAGGTCAGTACCATTTTCCCCAATGCTTTTCATGACATTGTTTCATACTTACAATATAGTTCAGTGGTTTTGTCACCATCTGTGTTCCATCCTGGGATTCGCTCAAGTTCATAATTCATTTTTTTTATAATTTCCATACACTAAGGTTCAATCTTTTTTGCTGTATCTTCTTAAAGGTTTTGACAAATGCATAGTGCATGTACCCACCATGAGAATATCATACAAATGGCTTAATAGCTGTAAAATATGTTATTTCACTGTTTAGATAGTTATAGCTATCTAGGGAGGGTACTTTGAGGGAGTTCCACACCCATTCTGATCTCTTCAGTAGCCACTAGGCTTCTTGCTCTCACAGCTACGTCACTGTGAAGTTAGCTGCTACTGCTCAGCGCTCCCCCGCACCTGGGAAGAGGTGATAGGAACAGGGCTAACTAAAATGCCACAAACCTGCTGTTCATACTATAAGAATCAGATATATTTCTTGATCAGGTGAATTTCTACCAGATTGTTATAAGGCTCTGATTAATTTTCAGAGTTTAGAAAAATGTCTAGGGTTCTCGTCACTTTTATGGAAAATGAGATTTTCTGAGATCCTTCCTACATAATTCAGGAAGTGCTTGCTTTCCACCTCCCTTTAGAAAGACACTTAAATTGTTTCATGATTTATAATATGGTAAGGAAACATTGGATGATGTTTTATTTTCACACAGATATAAGCATTTAGTAAGTAAGTTATCTGAAATAGAAAGGTGTCTCAGAATAATTGAATATTATTTACTCAAAAAGGGAATGAAGTGCTGAAACATGCTACAATACTGATGAACTTTGAAAATATTCTAAGTGAACAAAATCTGACATAGAAAACATATTACATGATTCCATTTATATGAAATGTGTAGTCATGAAGAGACAAATGTGTAGTCAGAATGTAAATCAGTAGTATTTAGAACAGTGAGTTTATCATTTTAACTGGAGAATAATAACACAGAAAAGAAAGGGATAAAGTTGGTTGAAGACAAGTAAGAGTGCATATCATGCAGTTCCTTTTAATCGTACTGGCGAAGGGTAATGAGAAAACCATTCATGATTTTAAGAGAGAAATGATTTATATTAAGTGTGATGATTTGGAGGTTGAGACAAAGAATCTGTGAAACACATCAGAAGACTATTGTAGTCAGGATAGAGATAGTTACTGACTTGGAATGTGTGAACTGCAGAGAAGATGAACATAAGTAAAGGCATTTGAGATACAGTTTGGAGCTAGAAATGTCAAACGTGGTTGGACACAAGCTGCAGAACACGGAAAATGAAACAAGATTACTAAACTGTGGAACTCGGTCAGTGCTGATGGCTTGAACTGAAATATGGAAGACTACTAACAGGTATAGATGGTAGAAGTAGCAATCAAATATTCTTCTTGAATTTATGCTTGAAATGTCTATGTAAAATCTAAGGAAGATGTCCACAATATATTGAGAAAGACCTGGGACTGAATCGTGAACACTGTAATACCTAGGGGTAGATGGGACTGGGGGGATCCATTAAGGAGAAAGAATAGAGAATTTGAAGGAACATCCAATGACCTAGGAATAAAATCAGAGAGTATTTCAGAAAACAATAGGGAATCAACTATGTTGAAAGCAACTGGGTAGGCCAAAAGAATGACCAGAGAAAATGTTCTGGATATTGAAAATATGGTTGTTTGTGATGAGCATGGCAGGGGAAAAAATCAATGGCGTGATGAAGACAGAAAGCACACATGGAATGAATTTAACATTTTAAATTATAGTATTTTAAAGTAGAGAATATCATTAAATTTAGATTAAATCCAGTAACCAGTAACTATAGTCAGAGGGAAACAAATCAATCCAGGAAAATCCATTCTATATTAAATTTAGTAAGCAAAGAACAATTTCTTGAAATTAAATATCAAATATTTGTAGTCAAAAAGGAGCTTCTGGAAATTCTTGAGGGCGTTTGAGTCCTGTTTCACTCAAGTAGTAGTAAAGATTTTGCTTTAAATCCTCGATTGATTTGTTTAGAATCACTTACATTCCTATGATAAATTACCAAGGTTAATAATGTTAAAGTTACAAAGTCAAAGAATTGCAGTTAACTCCTCTTGGAAAACATGAAGGAGTCTTATATCCTTCTTCCACTTCAAATCTCAACAGATATTGTAGAAGCAGGTATGTTATTTTGTGTAATTTCTTCTAAAATAATAAAGGTCTACAAAATGTACAATTGATCACATTTATCTTTCCATTCATGCTACTTTTTATTATTATTATTTTGTATCTTTTTAGACCATAAAGACAGAGAATTAATCATAGTCTGTATATAGTAGAATATCAATGCTGTGCAACTTCCTTACTTATTTTATTTATCTATTCATTCATTCTATTTTATTCCCATTCATTACTTCCATTCCCTACTTATACTGTAAAAACCATCCTAAAGTATTTGAAAATAATCCTTTTACTTGTGTGTTCTTATTAACTGTGTGATTTTGTTTAATGGCTATAGATTTTATAATAAAAACAAAATGGTGATGTGATATAGACTATTCTTTTTCTACATTTTTTCCATTGGGAACCATGATTTTAAGCTGTACTCATATTCACATTTGTTAAACCTTGTATTTTGCTACTAACTGCCATATTATTCAGGGTGTGTGTCTACCAAATGCACTTACTCATTCTACTACTGATTAATATCTCCATTGCCTTTACAACTACACAACCAACACATAGAATAATGGTGAACATTCTAGTAACTTGTGTGAAGATTCACTTTGGATATTTACCTAGGATTGCCGGGATTTAGGACAAATATATATAATATTACTTATTTAACTACATTCTGATCTCCAGAATATCTGTATCAGTCTGTATATGTTACAGCAACAGAGAGGAATTCCATAGACTGTATTTTTACAAAAAAAAATTTACATTGTGAAATTTTACTTTTTGCCATTCTTATGTTCACTAAAGCTATAATTTGTACTAAGCATTATCTTTCCTGACAGTAAGTAAATTCTGTGTTTTCAAACTATATTCAGAAAAAAAAAGGATGCTTGAATTGTAAAAACAATTTAGAAAACATATATTCTATTGAAGGAATATTATAATTAGATTTGAAAGGATCCAAAACACATGAAATGCTTTATTGAGCACTTAAGTCAGGCTATACGCTGGGGCATAGGAGTGGCAACAGCGAAATACAAACAAAACAGTACAAAACAAAAACCTCACGAACCATATAACAATAAGCATTTACATTGCCCATGGGTCTAGGGATCATCTGGGCAGCTTTTCCAATTTTGACTGGATTTACCCATGTGTCTGCATTTGGCTGTGAGTCAAATAAGCTATGCTGCTAAATTTGTCTGTTGTTTTTTTTTTTCTGTTTTTTTCACATTTTGAGGCTTGGCTGGCTGAAGGCTGGTCTAGAATGTCCTAGGCTGGGACAAATGGGCTCTTAAACAAAAGAACTCTTTATTTCCATCAAACTAGATTAGTTTCTTCTCATGAGAGAGGCAG
Source organism: Manis javanica (assembly GCF_040802235.1). Taxonomy (NCBI): domain Eukaryota; kingdom Metazoa; phylum Chordata; class Mammalia; order Pholidota; family Manidae; genus Manis; species Manis javanica. The sequence goes on from NC_133164.1 coordinate 18,267,736, forward strand.
GTACCCAAGAGAGTAAAACAGGCAAGGCACTTGAGGCATAGCTTTGAAAGTTGCACACCATCCCTTCACATTGTATTAAGCTAAAGGAAATCACTGGACCAGTCCAGAAGCAAGGTGTGGAAAAATAGGTCTTACCTCTTAAAAAGAGAAGCTGCAGTCACACTGTAAAGAGCATGGATATAGGCTGAGTAGAAAACTGGGATTGTTTTTGCAATCAAAGCACACACATAAATACACGTATAGTTTGCTGTATGTATGAAGGGCCATGGTATATGCGGAGCAAGCCGTAGGAAAAGAGTTCAAAAGGTATGGAAGCCTATGGCACAGAACTTCTAAGCTATTGTAATTATTTAGGATTTTAACTGTAGCAGAAAGGAAAACCCCTGAATGGAGGACTTTGAACAGAAGAGTGATATTCACATGGGGATAAGGAGGCTATTAAAAAACACAAATCTGGAGTTCAAAGGAGAGTTCTGATCTGGGAATTTACAGATAACCTGCCGAAATTGTAAACTTAGATTTTTTTCATTTATATTATACATAAATTTAATATATTTCATTGAATTATATTTATACCATCATAATAGATCATTGTATAATATGGAATTCTGATTTTTGTATAAATATGTGAGAAAGCCATATAATTTACAGATCTAATACATGTGGTTTCTGCATCTACACCCAAATTTAGCATGTGAGATATGAGCTCAATTATTTGCTTGCCTATCCCAAATAAGTAGTTAATTAGAAAACCAATAAATTTTAATTTTGATTCTTTTTTGCTGTCATCACATAGTTAGTTTGAATGTTGCCCTTTTTTCCCCCTTTTTTCTGTTTCCATGATGCTCTTCCAGAGCTGGACCATTTCTTACCTATAGCAATGTTACAGGCACCAACAAAAGAAGTATTTTACTTTTATTAAAAGAAGGTAAACAAGTAAATTGGGAAAAGAGTCGATGTAGAACTTGAGATGATCATAGTAGATCATACAATATGGAATTCTGATTTCTGATTCACTCAGATTAGAACAGTGTAGACAAAAAGCTGTGTTTTACTTCCAGAAGAAAAGGTGTGTGATTGGAAATTTTCTTTATTTCTAGGAAGCTAATACAATTGGCCCAACTATGAGAAACTCCAATTACTACACATCTGTTGAAAACACAGCAGAACAGCATACAATCTGTTTCAAATATTTTTGCATAATGTGGCTGACAGAAAGTTTAATGAAACAAACAAAAGGGGAATAAGGTTATACTTTATTTGCAATTAAGTATGAGTAGCTGATACTAAAAAGACGCTAGAATTTTCAGATTTGTACTAAAAAGCAGTACTTGAGCATCTTTAAAGACCTAAACAATCCACATGATTCAACATTAATTATAATTTCTCTCCCTTTAAGGTTTCAGTTACTCAGGGTGAGTAACTTCTAGAGTTCTAACACACAACATGGTGACTATAGTTAAATACTGTATTATATACCTGAAATTGAACAATAGAGGGTATCTGAGTGGTATGTGAAATATATATGGAATATTTCCATTACCCCAAACCTTCTCTGTTACCCATTTTCAATTGACCCCTGCTCCCACCTTTTGTCCCAAGAAACTACTGATCAATTTTATGTCTATAGGCTTGTTGTTTTTAGAAATTTCATATGGAAGGGATTACATACTAGTAGTCTTTTGCTTGTTTCTTTTAGCATGATGTTCTGAGATTCATCCATGTGTTAAAGTTTCATTTCTTTTATTGCTGAGTAGTAATCTCATTTTCCTTATAGATATATAGCAAGAATAGATCAACTGAAAAGTCTCAAGAGACCTGGAAGTCTTAGTCTCTCTTTTAAAAATAAGGTATTTGATATCCAAAAGAGCTAAGCATCTGGCCAAAATGCACAGGGCCTTCTGACACTAATGGCCATTTCTCCTAACTTTACAAAATATCTCCACGACACCAGTCTCTCTTCATTTCTTCCTGCCTTGTGACCTTAATCTATATCCATCAGTAATGTCTTGATGTTTTCACTCTCCTTCATTGAATCTAGATTTCTCATCTATTGAAAATGCATTTATTAGAATTGAATTACATCAACATTGATAATGAAGGCATATCCCTTCTTCCCACTCCTGTTTCATGTTTCATCTATTTCATATTCCCATCAGTCCCCAGAAAAACATTTCTCTTTAAGATGTCCAACTCTTCCATGAAGCTATGATAGTTTTCATTGTACATTTTTCATGATGTACATTTACATTTATGATCTATTTTGCTATTTCACTGACATTTACATTTTAAACCCTCGTTCTTTACCTGCTCCCTTTGTGGATGAAATTTATTTCTCAAAACCTATTTAATTTGACCTGTCCCTCTCCATCATTTAAACCCTCTACTTCATCTTCATCTTCTGCATTTTACAGAATGTATTTCTTTATTCAAGAATATCCCCCTTATTAAAATACCTGCAGGCATAAATAACACTCGATACCGCATTAATAGACAAATCACAAACTGGCAGCTGGTAGTTTGAAATAGGATGCCAACAGATTTGATTCATCTATACAGTTTTCTTATTTTAATAAAACAAATATATAAGTATTGATAGATTTCCTATGTTAATGACAAATATGACAGTACTTGGAGAAAAACACCTACATAACAAGAGTGATAGAGTTTGACTTCAGGTATGTTTGGGTGCCGTCCATTTTCAAGCTTCACCATCCCTGTTCCTCTTCTGTTCCCCATTCAGGCATGCCTAGAACATAGTCTACATAGAGGATTAATAATTGTAATTTCTTAAAAAGTTGTTCACAACCAAAATAGATTTTATAATACTAATAATCAATTACGTATTAACTCTCCTTCCTTCCTCCCTTCCTTCCCTTTTTTCCCCTTTAATTAAATTGCAATGATTCCTTCAATGGTAAGATTGACTTTGACAAGCTCTTATTTTAGAAATAGTTAACAAATAAATCAAGGAAATATTCAGTGCCAACCATTGATGTTCATATCATCAGAATCCAGGGCTACAATCCTTGCTTTATTTTTTCCCCCCAGTTTTTTGTTTGTTGTTAGAGTCTGTATATAAGAGAGATGATATGGTACTTGTCTTTCTGTCTGACTTATTTATCTTAGCACAGTGCCCTCAAGGTCCACCCATGCTGTCCATAATGGCAAGATTTCTTTCCTTTTTTATGGCTGAATAATATTCCACTGTATATCCCTGTTCTTAAAAGCCTTGTAGTGAAGTAGGTTAATATAACTATTTTTTCTTGATTCTTAGCTCAAGTTCTCACTTTAGGAAGATTCAAACTGTGCCATGTAGTATGAATCAAAGTATAGCAAATGTCTTTTTTTAATTCTTCCAGTTTCATTCTTTTTCTCAAAAAGAGAAAATTTAGTAAATAGTTGTCCACAGAGATTCTTATTTCCAAATCTCTAGTGGAAGTTCAACATCTCATACCATAGAGATTTTCTACGAAGACAGCACTCAAAACCTGCCAGCTGAATAGTTTCTTGATTTATTTATGATAAAGTAAATTAAATTATACAGCTCTTTTGTCTTTGTCTTTGAACTGTTTTTCATATTTTTTGCCTCATCATTTGAGATAAGAATTCAAAAAGTATAATTAGAGTAGATTAAGATACCCTGTAGTTGTAGGCCAATATTTAGCAAATTCAGGAATAAATCTATGTAAGTGAATATCTAATCACTGACAGCAAGCAGAATAATTGATAGTACTAAAAAAGCTAGGATTATGACTTACAGAAAATGATTATGTATGTGTTCTGAACTGCATATCTGTGTCTCCCCAAGATTTGTATGTTGAAACCCAAAATGTGACCATGTTTAGAAGTGGGGCCTTTAGGAGGTAATTAGGTTTAAATGAGGTCAGGCGGTGGGACTCCCATGTTGGGATTAGTGTCCTTATCCAAAGAGGAAGAGAGGCTAAAGCTCACTCTCCACCTTGGAAGGATGCAGCAAGAAGGCACCTGCCTGCAAGGCAGGAAGAAGTCCCTCACCAGAGACCCACAGTAGTACGCACCTTGATCTTAAACTTCCTGGTCTCCAGAACTCTGAGAAACAAATTCCTGTTGTTTAATCCACCGAGTCTCTAGTACTTTATTATAGCAGCCTGAACTGACAAATACGGTATGGCAGAAGTTAAATGATCTAAAAAGTAATTAAACAAAATGTAGTTTTAATATTTATTAACAAAAATATGATGTTTTAATATCTCAACAATCAAGCCATTTTCTGTGAATAAAAACATAATTGCTAACTATTCTGTGAATCACTTCAACACACATCACAAAAGAAATTTAAGAATAAAACACTAATAGAGGTTCATTAGGAGTAAAAGTGCAAATAATAAACTGCTATGTGCCTAACATTTTGAATGCCCATGTTCAATATTATCTTATCCAAATAAATATATTATTTAAATAAAAATGGGTTTCTGTGTGTATGATCAATGGAGAGTCTCTACTGAGTCTCTCATGGGATTTACATTATGATCCTATTAACTTTGGTAAGTTGCTAACTTTTCTTTGGTGTCTCTTCAGATAGACACCAAAGAAATGTTTGTATTTTCATATATCTGTATTTTATACGTAGCTATATTTTTATTTTCATATATTTGTATTCTATATACAAATATATTTGCATTTTCAATTTACTGTTTGTTCCTTTAAATTTTTAATTGACAAACACAGTGATAGAATTTATGACATGCATGTAAGACACTGGGTGGAGGACAAGGGATGGGAATCAATGGGGTTATCAGTTAGGTAGGCCCATAGAATGTTGTTTGAAGTCTTTGACTAAATCATTACAGGAAGGTGTGGGAGAGGGACGGGAAGGGACATAAAGAGGCACAAAAATTTTCCATCATAATATAAGTTGGTCACGGTGATGGTAGTACAGCATGGATAATACAGCCAGTGATTCTGTCACATCTGTCTTGACAGATAGTAACTGTACTTGTTGGGGTACGGATTTTTAATAATATGGATAACTGTTGAATCACAATGTTGTATACTTGAAACCAAAATAAGATTGTAGAACAACTATACTTCAATAAAAAATAAATACATAAATAAATCATTAGGAAAACAAAAAAGCAGCTATTTCCATTCAGGCAACTGAAATTATTGGCACACAAATGGTGCTGCTCCAAAGATGTGTACAAATGAACACAGACTGCAGGAAAAAGAAAAAGCTGCATGTTTCTGACAAAAAAAGTGAAGTTTTTTTGTCAGCTGCACTGCTTAGAGGTATGGTGCAGTATTTTTGTAACAGTTTGAATGTCACAACTTTGGGAGACCCATGGCAGTTAAGTATTTCAGAAGGCCAGTAGGGATAGAAGCCGTGGAGAAATACCCGTGAAGAAGCCAGTCAGTACTCAGCAGAGGGACATTAAGAGAGACAACCAGCTATCCAGCAGGCTATATAAGCTTGCTCTTAAACACAAGAGAGAAAGCTGCTGAAAATTCCTTGGGGGCAGGGCAGTAGAAGAGGAGAAAATACGTGTGGTTTGGAGAATTTTGTTTGTAGCTGGGTGATACAGAAGTAGTAAAAGTTTATGTTCCCTGAAATGTTACTGATATTAATGGAATCCATTTGACATTTTTATGCTAATAATAGAAGTGTGTACAGAGGGGAAAAGTGGGCTTAATAAATTGTTGCATTTGCTGATTTATCTACCTTTCAATTCAACATAATGAAAAATATGTAATTTAATTATTTCACAACTTCTTTCAAGATCTACACATTTCTATGGGCTCTTACTAGTCCAGAAAATGAGCTCCAAACTGCATTTAGTCTTAGGAGGAAATAGAGATGAAAAGAAATACTTTTAAAAAGAGATGAAAAGAAAGGCTTGAGCCAAATAACAAAAATGATCAAGCACATGAATAAACAGAAGAATATTTTGGCTAGTGTCTAAATTTCCAGGTTGAATTCTACAGAAGATCAACCATTCTTTCTGTTGCATTACCTCTAGTATTCCTTCATCCTCTTAGGAAATTCCTTTGCTCTTTAAAACAGTTCTTACATTTAAATTCTGCGGCTACAAAAACAGAAATAATGTCTTCCCAAAATGCTTCTTTTGGGAGAATAAGATTTATGTTATCCAGTGTTTTAATTTATTGCATCCCTTGTTGGTTTTACCTTTGGAACATAGATAAAACTAAAATCTTTGTGTATGTGTGTGTGTGTGTGTGTGTGTATGTTGCAGAAAATAACTCACTACGCATCACCCAGCACATGCAGTCCTATATGTTACTTCAAGAAAACTTCAATTTGAAAAACCTTTGTCAAGTTTGATACTGAGCAAAATTAATTTAAAAACCTCTGACCATGGTGAGGGAAAACATTGACAATAAGTCAAAAGGCTGTGATAAGAAACTACAAGTAACTGAGTGAAGAGTTCAAAATAAATAAAAAAGTGATGGAAGCATGAGCATTATCTTCCTGTTTCTTTAACTTGATATTGAGAAAAGTAATGGCCACAGACAAAATGAAAGAGGCCCCTGCTATGTGGAATAGAATGAATGACCTTAGATTAGAAATGATATTGACCTCTCTCTCATCTTAGACATTGAAGAAACTGGAGAGGGGTGGGAGAGTGGGAGGAAGAGAAAAAAAACCAGATTATTCTCTTCGAGCTGCAGTTTGTCTGAAGTAATCACAAAGCAGGGAAAAAAAATGTGGCAAAGACTTTTAGTGATCTTCAAAACTAAAGATAAAAAGCAGGCCAAGAAGAATAGAAGCAGACATAAATGATATAAGAGAATTACTGCTTCTCAATATGAGAATGAGTTCAGAAATTTAAATTTAAATTTAAAAGTCTATATACTCTCTATTCTCTTCCTATTAAACATTTAAGTGTGTTAAAATGTTTAAGTGATAAGGGGGAGATAAAAATCACAAAATAACTGGACAGGTTTAAGATGAGAAAAGTAAATTTGTTGTGATATTGAATCATCCTATTACTACATGATGAATAGGCCCAAAGTAGATTTAATATTTTCAAATTTGTAAGGAACATTTATAAAAAACATTTACAAAAACATTTATCAAGAAATAGATATAAAATGTGGAAACAACATTATGTCAGTCTGTACACATAATGTCAGTTCCAATACAAACAATATTTTAAAATACTAGTTATCTACATGGACAAATGTTTACTAGTTCTGAGGCCAATTTCAATGCCTCAAATCTCTCTGAGGATTTCTCTAATATTTTCCCATCCTAGACAGGATTAATAACTCATTATAGAACCTTATTTATGATAGCATAATGGCCAGTTTCTCCAGTTAGGTAACAATCTACCTTCATGTGAATAAATATATGAACAAGTTCAATCAGGATCTGATAAATCCTATGAAAGAAGTGATATAGAGTACCATGATAAAAAACATATGGGCAGGTTCTCTGGATGAAATTATCAGGAAAGACTTTTATAGGAGGTGATAATTGACCAAATGTTGAATATCTAATAGAAGCTGGCCAAGTAGGGCAGGGAAAGGGGTTGGTGAAAATCAGTTCAGTGGCAGTTGCGTATGGAGGTTGGCAGTACTGTCTTCATGATTCTTTAGCATCATAGTTTGTTCACTCACAAAAGTAAGGAAAAGTTGAAGCAACCCTATAATAACATAGATGCTAATTCTAACATAATCAGTTTTCAAAATAAAATTAATGCATGAGTCACTCCAATGAAATACCAGCTTCTGTGAGCTTGTACCAGTGTGGCTATGACTTTATGAAATACCTCTTTTAACTCAGTGCTCCCACTGAAGCAAATGATAAAATGGCCTTGCTCAGTTGAAATTTGTTACCATGTCAGATGAAACTGTAAGCATGGTGGATACTGAGATTTAGTTGTACAAGAGGAATCAAATGAAGTACTAAAATACTAAGAAAATGATCAGGATGAGAGAGTAGTCCTCTTAAGGGAAAGTTCAGCAGTTCTAATGAATAAATCCACCAAGAGATAATGAAATGCATTTATGTAATGCAGGGTTACATATATACCCAGTGAGTTGGACTCATGAGATTGGATCAGGCCATGAGATTCCAGGCAATGACATATTAGCATCTTATGAGTTGTAAATCAAGGAGAAAATCCATGACTGTATGAGATAATGGATGCAATAACTAGGAAAAGGAGAAAGACTTCCAGTGGATAAAGGCAAGCTTGAGTGTTCAATGTTTATCTTCAGTCCAGTAGTGCCAGTTGGGGAAACCAGACCAAATCTCACTGTAATCAGTCAAGTAGAGTCAAGTAGGCTGACCACACAGGACTGACCCAAAAGCAAAGTTCAGATGGATTTATTTACTTGTAACTAGTTAGGCACCAGATGTTGGAATAGTATTTGGGAGTAAACAGAACAAAAATTATGCAATTAAATAGAATACAAAGTAAAGCCATTACATACTGCAGCAGGATAGGGACAATCAAAAGTGTCCTTGAGAGGAAGTGACATTGCATGGTCAGGATAATCTGGAGAAAGAAATACATTAGGTCATTTTAGAGAAATTTCTATTGGCAGTGAAAGATGTCAGGAGAAGTTCCGACTGAAAGAGAACAATATAAAGATACTAAAATTTAGGGAAATCCAGAATGTTTATAAGCTGTAGTCGATAAGTGACCTAGTTTAGCTGAAATATATACTACAGTTTAGAGGAACTACGGAGGAGAACACTGGAAGGGCAGATTGAGCACCTATCGTATCCTGCCTTGAATACCAAAATATATACATTTTAATTAGTTGGGCAAGCAGCTTGGGAGGAGAGAAAAATGATGGCTATTCAGCAGGACAGTAACATGAACAGAATCTAAGTTTAGAGATTAATTTGGCAGCTTTGAGAAGTGTCCTTTGAATATTTGATATTAATGTTTCATTGCTTGTAATTAACTGTCATTGTTGAAAAGAGTATCATGTTCACTTTGACAAACTCTCTATTGCTGAAAAGTATACTTAAGATTTTTTTAAAATGCTAACCCACAGTGTACTGATTTTGTCTCTGATTTACATACTAATCATAGATTTGTCACTTCTTTAACAAAAGATAAATGAAAAAAATGAAAGCAAGTAATATAGGTGGAAGATTTCTGAAAACATGTTTTATAAAACCATGAAATGGTAAGCATAGTATCCACCTATATAAAACAGCAATCTTTATTATGCAATAGTCTCAAGATCTCATAAATAATATATTGGTGAAATATATAGTGATAGGTGATCATAATTAGAATACTATTAGAAGTAGGATACTAATAGAATACTAACAGTTAGACTACCAAAGAATTAAAATAGTAGTAATTGGCTAATAAATACTTTTATTTATTTTAATTTTATTTTTCCCAACTTCATTCAGGTCCAGTTGACCTGAATTTTTTTTTAAATGTACAATTTAGTGATTTGTTTAGTCACATTGTTGTACATTAGATCTCCAGAACTTACCTTGCAACATTGAAACTTTGTACCCTTTGACAACATCCACCCATATGCCTGTCCCTTCAGGCCCTGGTAAACAGTTTCTACTCAATGAGTTTGACATCTCTAGATTCTATACCCAAGTGACATAGTGCAGTATTTGTCTTTCTGCATCTGACTTATTTCATTTAGCATAATGTCTACCAGCACATTCATGTGTTCGCAGTAGCAGGTCTTCTTTCTTTTCTAAGGTAGAATAATATTGCAACAAAACATATGTGCCAGATTTTATCCATTCCTCCATCGATTGACATTTAGGTCATTTCCATGTATTGGCTGTTGTTAATACTGAAATGAACATGGGGGCACAGATACCACAAAATACTGATTTCCTTTTCTTCGGATATATACCTAGAAGTGGAATTGCTATGTCATATAGTAACGCTATTTTTAATTTTTTGTGAAACCTCCACATGGTTTTCCATAATGATTGTACCAGTTTATTTCCACCAACAGTGTACAAGGATTCCCTTTCTCCATAACTTTATCATCACTTCTTATCTCTTGTCTTTTTGATAAATCATTGCAACCTGTGGGAGACGATATCTCACTGTGGCTTAAATTTGCATTTCCTTGGTGATTAGTGAAGTTGAGCACCTTTTCATATACCTGTTGGTGAATTTTATGTTTTCTTTTGAGAAATATCTATATGAGTCTTATGTCCATTTTCTTTTAATCGGGTTATTTGGTTTTTCTGCTAGAGTTGCATGAGTTCCTTAAATATTTTAGATATTACTATCTTATCATGTATATATGACTTGCATATATTTTCTTCCATCCCACAGGTTGCCTTTTCACACTATTGATTATTTCCTTTGATCTGTAGAATCTTTTAAAGTTTGATCAAATCCAATTTTTGCTTTTGTTAGCTGTACTTTTGGTGTCATATCCAAAAACTCATTACCAGTATCCAGAAGCTTTCTATTTTCCCATAGGAGTTTTACAGGTTCAGGTCTCATGTTTAAATCTAATCCATTTTGAGTTGATTTTTGTATGTGGGATGAGCTAAGAGCAGCATTCACTGCTGAAGACTTCAGCATCCATCCCAGCTGCCACGGACTCCCAGGGATGGAATGAAGGCCACTGCGACCCTCTGTAGTGCAGGTCCCTGTGACGCCTGCCACATGGCTGAGCGGCCCCACCTTTATTCCTAGCCCTTCCATGTGTCTCAGCCGTTCTGATCTCCCTAGCAATTTGGGTGCAAAGAAACCAAAGCGGGTCTTTCAGGCGCTGCCCCGAAAGGCTAGGAAAGCTGGTTGTTTACCTTGCTCTCGTTTTCCCGGTGAGAACTTGTCAGATGTCAGTTCCTCTTGGCAACGTGCTGTGCTGGCCTGGGAGAGAGGATAATGCAGGCAAATGAAACCGTTCCTCCTACCCTTTTTGTGCACTTATTCTGTCTTTTTTTTTTTTTGCTCCACTCTGTTGCTGCCGCTGTTTATCTGGTCACCTGAGCACTCCCAAAGCTGTGTCCATTTGTGGGTAGCTGTCTGATTGTTGATGTTTGTGAGGTGGTGAATAATGGAATCTCTTACTCCACCATCTCACTGATGTCACCCTCCAGAGGATATATTTGTTATTCAAGATTAGTTTGCATGCCAGGACATGTCATTGGCTGAAAAGAGAACTTTTGAAAGAGTGTTGTTTGTCAAATGAAAATCCATTATCCTCAATGGGAAATAAATATTATTTTGTACGAATAGTCTCTGCTGCTGGAGACTAAGTTACAGCAAACACAGTGAAATTATTATGAGACATTAACCAGATATGTACTTTACTAATTTGCAGCGTTTTTGTATAATAAAACCTCTTATAATAAAATTATTTCACTGTTACAGAAATTTGATAGAATAGTTGTTTCTGAATAGACTATTATGACTACTTTACAATAGCCAGTGAGTGTATTACTCATGGGAAAAAATAATATACTTCACTAGTTGTGCTGACATTAGAAGAAATGATGAAAACCCAGTGTTAATTTTGTCATAGGGAAGAAGTGGTCATCCCAGACATTTGGAGGCCTCAGCTGAGGAAATTCAGAAATTCTGTAAGGTTTAAACCATTAGGTAATATTTTGGAGTAATCATAGTCTATACTGTCTTAATTTTATATATCAAAACTTTTAGTTGATGAGTATTTAAAATACATGCATGATGTTGTATAAGTTAACAGAGCACAAAACATTATCCACTATTCCTAGTTTATGTTTTCATTCTTGTTTCTCCTAAATAGAGCAGTATAGAATAGAAAAAAACTCTGTAATGATCTATTATCTGATTTTATTACACTTTACATGCTCATTATTTAACTTCCATCATCTATCCCCAGCATGTATTAATTCACACAATTTCACTTTTGAATTAAGTAGCAGGCATTGTATCATTATACTTACCTAAGCATTGAAGCATATGGTTGTATGAATACCATCTGGTGGTGGCATCCTGGATGAGAAACTACTCTGGCACAGCACTTGTGGAATATTGGCTGCTGGGCTAAATAATATTAAGCTACAGTATGTGTAAAATGCCCTTTCAGTTAGTTGAATATTGCAGCAGAGCATCACATTTGGCCTTATTAAAATTTGCTAACACAAAACGCTGGAAGGCATTGGCCACACATGACATCAACTGAAAGTGGATCAATTTAGTTCTTATCAGTCTAGTACACAAAATGTCTATGGAAATCATTGTTATTGTTGGTTAGATTCCAATTATTCATAATATCCATGAAATAGGACAGTTTTCTGCATAATGTTCTTCAGAGCATAAGGAATGATCCTTTTCTTAAGAAAGTAATTTCCAGAGTTATTTTTGAACAGTGTGTTCCTTGAGTCCATAAAAGTAAATACACACTTATAAACACAATATATATTGATTGTAACAAACCATAGGGAAGTTGCTAACTATAAAATAATTTTATATAATAAAAACATGAAATTATAATTTACCATTAAGTGAAGGCAGTTCTTTCTTTGCATGGTATTATTGTAAACTGAAATTCATGCCATTCAGAATTGCATCCTCACTTTCCACAGTTCTGAGGAAACAGATCTAACCATAAACTGCTGCCTTCACTTATCTTATTCAAGTCAATGACCTTGATGATCTGGGATGAGCAAATTCCTAGGAAATGAACTTAGGTAAATCAAATTTCTATCCTAGCATCTATAGACACCCACTTGCCCAAGAGTTTTCTTAATGCCCAAATGTTTAAACTTCCCTTCTCTGTGTTCTTTCAGCATACCTGTATTGTCTTCCCCACTAATTTGCCTCTTTTTCCTTATGCACCACACTGCTAATGTGATAGATTGGAAGTTCTTTAAATTAAGGATATCTGTCTTACCCCTATTAAATCAGAGCACAGTATCTTTATACATTTTAATCATGAACTATTTCTTTTGGGGTTTGTTGTAATATTTACTCAGTATAATTACTAAAGAAAATTGCAAATAAATAATCAGTTTGTTGTAATACAGCTTATCATTTTAACTATATAAATTTACACTTTTTTAAGGGATCACTGGTTACACACATGTGTACATACATAATTATTTGCAATCATACTATATATTTTATGTCATGTCAATAAGGTATTTGCCATTTTAACATAATTTCATCTATTCTCTATTGCTTTTGCAAAAATATTTATAACAAAAATTAAATGCTATTTTCTGTGTTCCATATGTTTTTCCCTATTATTTTTCAAATATGTTGTAGTCTGGTAATATTTCATTAGTTACAGAAACCTTGACCAGGCAGTCTGTTGGCTTCAGCTTTAGTCTATTAATCACCCATTTTTCACTCTGTTATGTGCATATACTCAACCCAGCTCAGAATCATTTGTCATGTTATCATGAAACCAGGAAAGAGTCAATGGCAGTTTTCTGGAGGAATTAATGGTTTAAATTTAGGGAATTGTGTGTGGAATTCATGGTTCTTGGGCTCATGATTTCTGGAAAGAAGCTCACTTTGAGATAAGGAGTTAAAGTACATCAGCTAGGTGGAAGTAGCTAAGAGGAAGGTCAGATCCCAGACCTAGTATGAGGCAAATAGGTAACCAAAGTGCCTAGAGAGATGGGAAGTGTTCATGAAATTATAAGGGGAAAAAAGTTTGTGTGTGTGTGTTGTCATAAAATGGGAGACTGGAAAATCAGGCAATTGTAAACTCGAACTCAACTTACAAAGTTGAACCAGGAATAATATCCCTCTACCATGTCCAAAAAGTATTAATTCAAATTCAATATTCAGATTTTTCTTCTTTAGAATTTTTTGTCCAAGGCAACAAAGGCAAAAGTCAGTAAGTGAAACTACATCAAAGTACAAAGCTTCCGTAGAGGAGAGGAAATCATCAATAAATGGAAAGGTGCCCTAGTGCATGAGAAAGAATACTTGTAAATTAAATCTAAAAGGGGTTAATATACAAAATACATGAAGAACTCATACAAATCAGTAGCAAAAAATAATCTTGATTAGCAAAATGGGCAGAAGTTCTGAATATACGTTTTCTAGAGAAGACATACACATGTCCAACAGGTAAATGAAAAAGATGCTCAACATTACTAATCATCAGGGAAATGCAAATCAAAACCACATTGAAATACCACCTCACACATGTTAGGATGGCTGTTTTCAAAAACACAAGAAATAACAGGTGTTTGATGAATATGGAAAATAGGAAACCCTTGTGTGCAATCCATGGAATATAAACTGGTTCAGTTACTTTGGAAAACAGTATGGAGGTTACTCAGAAATTTAAAAATAGAACTAACATATGATCCAGCAATCCCACTCTTGGGTATTTATCTGAAGAAAATGAAACAGTAACTCAAAAAGGAAGTACTTAGGTAATGCATTACTTACAATAGTCATAATATAGAAACAACCTAAGTGTCGACTGATGGATGAATAGATAACCTGTGATATATATGACATATATATATATATAGACACATCATATATATATATACACACAATGGAATATTGTTCAGCCATAAAAAGAAGGAAATCTTGCCATTTGTGATAATATGGATCAACCTTGAGGGTATTACACTAAGTGAAATAAGTCAGATGGAGAAAAACATACCATAAGATTTCACTTACATGTGGAATCTGAAAAGCAAGAAGCAAAAAACTGAGATCATAGATACAGAGAACAGGCTGGTAATTGCCAAAGGCAGGGGGTGGGGATAGGGTGAATGAAATGTCCAAAGGGAATCAAAATGTACAAAATTCCAGTTATAACATAAATAAATCATGGAGATGTAATATCATGACTACAGTTAATACTATATTGCATATTTGAAAGTTTCTAAGATAGTAAATCTTAAATATTCTCACCACAAGAAACATTTGTAATTATATATGGTGGCAGACATTAACTAGACTTACTGTGATCATTTTGTAACATACACACATATTGAATTGTATTGTACATCAGAAACTAGTGTAATGTTACATGTCAATTGTACCTCAATTTCTTCTTAAAAGGAAATCTGTGGGGAAATCTAGAAGCCAAAGAAGGATGACCCTAAGGAAATACTTAGGTAAAGTTTAAACAAATTTTGATAAATAAAAATGATACAGTTTTGAGGCAACCTCAAGATACATATTTGGATAATATTTCTCTAATAGAGATGATAAAAATCACAAGGAGTCTTTATAATATACAGGAAAGAACACAAAGATTAAAATCAGGAATCTTCAGCTGTAATTTTGGCTTTGCAATATTGTATTTGTGTGACACTGGACATATATGAAATAAGAGCCTAAACTGTACATCTGCAATAAATCCAAGAGATCTAGAAATATCTTTATAGGTAGGGAAATCCTGTACCTTGGGGGTTGCAATGGACTCAATGTTTGAATCCTCTCAAACTCATATTTTGAAACCCTTACCCCAGTGTGATGGCACCTGGAGGTTGGATCTTGGAGAGGTAATTAAGTCATGAGGGAGAAGCCCTCAAGGATGGGATTAATACCCTTAGAGAAGAAGCCAGACACTGGGCAAACTGTATAAACTTCTAAATACAAGATTAACAAATTTGGGTATCTAATGTGCAGCATGGTTACTATAGCTCATAATACTGTATCATCTACTTGAAGTTTGAGAGAATAGATCTTAAATAGTCTCACCACAACAAAATAAGTGCTAACTCTGTGACAGGATGGAGTCTACAAATTCTATGGTGGTAATTATTTTGCAACATAAAATTGTATCAATTGAACAAGTGGTTACAAAAGATCGTGTGTCAATTATATCTCAATAAAACTCAGGGTTGGGAGAGAGGCCAGAGAGCAAGATAGCCCTCTCTCTGCCATGGATACACAGAGAAGGCAGCAATCCACACCCAGGAAGAGAGTCGTCATCAGAATCCTACTGTGCTGACTCCCTGACTGCAGACTTCCAGACTGCAGACCTGTGAGAAATAAATTTCTGTTGTTCATAAGAGAAGAATAAAGGGAAGGATGGAGGGAAGGAAGGAACAAATGAAGGAATGAAGGAAAGAAGTAAATAAGAAAAGAACAAAAATCCTTGTTCAGAACAATAATATTGCAATTTCTTTGATACTGACAGATAGGAACTAAATTTACCATGATTAAAAGCTTCTTGATTTGAGTGGCTCTGAA
This sequence comes from Manis javanica, assembly GCF_040802235.1. NCBI lineage: Eukaryota > Metazoa > Chordata > Mammalia > Pholidota > Manidae > Manis > Manis javanica. The sequence goes on from NC_133164.1 coordinate 18,283,860, forward strand.
TCTGAGTCAGTAAAAATGTTCACATAAACCATAAGGGGCCAGCATGAATCCTTGATCTTCCAAGTGATCCTGTAATTTTGTGAACACTTAACTGTGGGTATTAATTCCTTTCCTACCTAAAATTTCTAGAATGGTTTCTTTTTCCATTACTGAACACTAATACAATTGACAATGTCATCACTTAATCAGGAAAAAAAATTACAAAAATAATATATATATATATTACAAAAGGATGGATATGTGTGTAGCAGGCAAGCCATCAAAAATGAGATATAATATTATATAAGGGAAAGATAAGTTACTATTATTTAACTTATTTTAAACATGAAATTAAAATACAAAGTAATTTAAAAATAGATGGAATATTATATTGAGATATATAGAATATGGCCAATGCTACATTCATAAGTAACTATGAGGTAAAATATTGTTTATTATTAAATCATGAATATGAATTAAGTTGTCTTCTTAAACCAGTAGAAAATGCCCAAATAAGAGATTGAAATCACTGATTACAAAAGACAAAAAGTAATTCATTAAAACAGAACAAACAAAATTGTTAATAAATACTAAGAAACTGCATTGCCAATAGCAAGAAAAGAAAACCATGGAAATTCTAATAAAGAGAAAATAAATGTTAATGCTAATCTTTAAAAATAAGAAAGGAGAAATGTTGTAAAGGGCATAATGAAAATGAAATATTTACTATATTTACTATAAATATAGTATACCATATACTACGGGTTATACATATTTATTATAAATTTGTTATACTATAAGTTTTATATATTATAAATTTTTATATTTACTTCTGAAAGCAGGTTCTGTGCATTTTAAAAAACGAGTATAGAAAATACGTTCTTTTTGTACCCAGAGGAAGCACTGTCCCCACCCTACTCCTTTCCTTATAAAGCACGCTGATCAGAATCCTTAGTGTATATGTCTGTCTCATTGACCTTCAGAGACTAATTTTGAAAAGAGAATTTTATGTCAGTGCATAAATTACTTGTCAGTAAAAATGAAACCATGTGTCAGTGGATTTCTATTCCAGATGACTGAGCAAATTACCAGCTGTGTGACTTTAATATCTTCATTTTTTGAGCTTTAAAATGAGACAGTGAGAAAAGATAATCTCTAGAATTTCTATTACTGGATTCTCAATCTAGATTGTGGGAGAAATAGTCTTTCCAGTTTTTAGACACTTTAAATATACTGCCTCAATAAATATATTTTTACACGAATCCCTGCACATTAGAGTTCTTCTCTCTGTGAGATACTTCCCATGTGTTATTTCCAGGTTATTTTCAGATTATATACATATAATTTTAGGCAATTCATTGTGTATGTAATCATATAACATGTTTTATATATAATGTATATACATATAAATACACATACATATACCCATAAATATTACATATCAACATGTGCCATCCTGATGTATATTAATAAAATATAATTTTATTAATAAACTAATGTTATTAAATATTCAATAAATATTAACAGATTTTCCTCTGAAAAAACTAGAACCCATCCAAGTTCTAATATATATGAAAATACCTTCTTCCTCACATAGATACCAGAAATCATGTTAATTAATCATTCTAATTATTGCTACTCTGATGAATATACAATTTTATTGTATATTTACTTGATTTTTAAAAGTGGCCTGTTGAGTAGTGATTTTGAACTGCTTTTGGCATTTTCTTTTTATTGTCCAGTCTTCTCTGAACTGTCTACTCATATCCCTCCTGACTTCCAATTAAGAGCTATAGAATTTGGAAGAGTTCTAGGAGATCCTGATTCAAGTTTATGGGACAGTGCATTAAGAGTAGAGCTTTAAAAGTGTAATTATTCTTGCTGCACACACACAGGCATGGGACATTATTTAAAGAGCTTGCACTACAGTTTATTTTAGATACAAACTGAATGCAATTTTAAACTCTATTTTAGCAGACTCCTGGGAAAGCATGGTAGAGAGAGCCTCAGAGAGAACTAGAAGCTGAAGAAATGATGGCTAGAGGCCATTTCCCAGGTGCAGTTTCCACTTGACTATTGGAAAAGGTAAGACTGGAGCAAAGTCTTTAAGATAGCTACATAATCACGTATAAACGGGCACATTTTATGTGCTGTGGGGGCGTGGAGATACCCAAGACTGAGGAGAAGGGGGAGGAAAAGCGGAGAGAGGAAGAAGAACAGAGGACAGAGTGAGAGACATGGGGAGACACACAACCTGGCGGAAAAGATGGCCAGAGATGGATTCCTGGTTGCAGAGTTTCTAAATGGCTCCTAAGGTCAGTTTTCTGTGGAAGTACTACATTTTAAAGGTTTCTTATTGTTACCAACCCTCTTTGGTGCGTATCTTGCCACATAGATGCTTGAGTGAATGATGTGGGAAAAAATAATAGAAAGCGCTCTGCAACCGAGTTGAGCAAGGAGAAAGAGGAGCCATGGGAGTGCAAAGTAAGTGTGATTTAAGTACGAACAGAAAATTGAGAACCAGAAATGGCATAATTATTCTAAGCCCTAAAAATCTTTAGGTGTGCTGGGAAGGATGTTGAATTTCTAACAGAAAATTTTCTCAAAAGACTGGGAAATTGCCAAAACCTAAACTACATACAATTACAAACTTGTTCTTGAGTATGTCACTTATTTTTAATATTCTTTTTATCATATTTGTCTCTGTAATTCCTTTTTCCCCATTTCTTAAATATCTTTTTGATTCTCCTCCACTTTGCTATATCCTTCTTGAACTTCAGAGTTCAGCTTAAACTGACATCTTTGGCTTCCTTAGATGAGAATATATTTTATGGGATTACAATGATGATTGTCATTTTAGGCAGCTTATATCAAATTTTAGGTGTAAGGATTCTTGGCAGTTAGAAAATGCAAGGCTAGGCTTGTAATAAAGATCAAGACAGAATATACTGATGTGGAAATACTTTTCTTAGAGGGGATAGTTGAAACTGCTCACACGCAAAAGATCTCTGAGAAAGTGAGAACTTCAGGAACCATCCAGAGTAGGAAGTCAGTTTTGAAATGATTTTTGAGATAAGCACCTTTTAAATCATTAAAAATATAAAATTCAGTGCAATCCTTATCTAGTATCTAATGTACTTTGCAGCATTATGTTTTTCAGTTAGGAATATGTATGTCGTAAATATAAAGAACCTACAAATATTCATAAAATACCTTCCTCTATCAGGCTAGCTAATAAGTACAATGCATTATTTTTAATTGGGATATAATGACATTACTTTCGTGCAATTTTATTGATTACCACATGAAAGAAAAATAGGAATAATCGTAATGGGAAATTTGGAACATTACTACATGGAAAAAAACTATTACACTTTGCTGTCTTTGTAGAGATGAAATTACTCAAATAGTTAATCAAACCTAGATTTTCCGAAGTATGTTATTTGTAGATTCAATAACGGAATTCAAATACATGAATAATTCTCATATTTTAAGTAACTAATTCAAATATATACCCAGGGACATCTGTTTCTGTTGCTTTATTAGCCTATTTGGATTTGTTGCCATTTTGAAATAATATCCACTTGAATTTTCAATCTTTTAAATTTTTTTTCTTTATTTCATTTCAATAGAGACCATAATCATGTATATTATTTTGCAACCCATAACCATATTAAGGAGATTGCTAAGAGACCTGGCATGCCTTTAGAGCTCCAGCACATGGTTTGTTAAAGCTCACATTGTTATGGACTCAATTTCTATAAGTTGCAGTTTTCATTTTAAAAGTGCTACATGTTAATTTCCATGAAATGAAATAAATCATTCTAGTATATTATGTCAATACTTTTAATCCCAAAAAGCTATGATAGGTTTCTCCATCTTATACAGCAATAACTTTATTGATTTCCAGGAAGAATATATTACATTCAGAATCATTACATTTGTAGTGAACAACCACTGTTCTCATGCAATTTCATCAACAAAAAATCTCCACTAGTAAACATGATCTGCTGTTCTATACCTTTCCTTTGTTTCCAAATTTGCAAAGTATACTAAGAATATTACAAGATGTCCTATTCTGAAAATGTTAAATTTTTGACGGTTTAATATGACTATTTTCCTCCAAAATTGTTTGGCATATTAAATAACCAATGCTATTAGTCATTTTAATAAGTGATTTTTACTAGTATATAAGTTATTATAACTTACCATTATACTTTAATGCATTTTGAATATATCCTGAATATCACATTAATAAAATATCTTAATATCAACAGGTAATATTTCATTTAATAGTATAAGTAACATGGGTAAAGATTACTGCCATCTAAATATACCATAAGTAAATAAGAGTAATAAAATAATTCATATTAACATACCCCAGTTATGTAATATAAACCTATTTATAAAGCTGAATAATATGAAACATTTATTTTACATCATGAAAATTATAACAAAGAAGCCTTTCTTAAATATTATGGAAAAAAATTATTATTCTTTGATTAAGAATGTGAGCCAACCAAGCAAGATATCTCAGGGATACCCAGAAACATCCTTTAACTTTATAAAGTGACTTCTGGGCAATGATTTCTTCTGTCAAGCCTATTGAATAGTCCACCTTTAACATGTGTCAGACACCTCTATTGCACAAGCTTTTGTTCTAAGTACATTCCTAAGTCAGTGATAGCTTTTAGGTGTCTAAAAAGTGGGGGGAAAATAAAAACAGAATTTAAAGATTGTTATTATTGATATTAATGTAGGTTAAAAATTCATATTTTATAGTAAAGTATTTTATATTTTATTATTAAAAATAATATAGATTGTTGATATTATTGATATCTATTAATAGCCTAATGGTACTAGTAAATATGTATTTGTTATGCATAATACGTGTTTTTAAAACACATTTCACATACATGTTTCTAAAAGATTTCAGACAATTCCTTTTAGTCTACCAGAATGTTGATACAGAGAGAAATGGCTCTGGACCTTGTGCTGTTTTATAATATTGGGCTTCCATTTGGGCCTTTAGCTGTATGGGAAAGTTGCAATAATGCCGCTTGGTTTCCATGGTGAGATGCCGAACAACAGCATTGTTTATTGGGTCACTGAATCCATCCATGACGATGGACATCTCTCAAGAAAAAAGTTAAAGCTTGTTGTAGCACAATCTCAAGCCAGAAAGAAGGAAAGGGCACATTTTTGCAGCTCATGATAATAATTCATGAATTATATATTACATATTGTATTCCACATGCCATATGTCATGTAGTATATATAGAATGTAACATGTTATATATTTACACAAGGAATATATACTATATATTTTTGATGTATACAACATATTTTAGACCACATATAATATGGTACATATTATAAATTTCATACTATAGAGACATTTATATATGTGTTTGATTCATTTAATTACAATAATCTTACAAGTTAGGAACTATTACTGTCTAAATTTTACAGATGAAAATTGAGACTAGCTATGTAAAGCTTATGATAACTCTCCTTTCCTGTTCTAAAGGCAGCTTAGAGAAAAAACTGAAGGTATGCCATATCCAAAGGGGAAATATTTTTAGATCCCTTGTGAACATCTCCTGTATTAGCTGCGGAAGAAACAAGTATTGCCGAGGTGCAGTAGCAGCCCCTCGGTGATCTTGGCATGGCGGTTAGTTTTCGGTTCTACTCAATGCACCTTAATTTTCTACTGCTTGGAGATACTCTTGCACCAGAGGCAGAACTTTGAAGTTGTTTCCTCAAGAGTCTCAAAGGTCAGGACTGAGGCTTGACCCAAAATCTGTTAAGACATGCAAAATAACTTCTGAACCTGACTTTAATGGATTGTTTCAGTATTTTAACTGGGCCCTACACACAGATTCAGTCAAAAGACCCCAAGTTCTTTAGAGAATCCCATCCATCTTTCCTTTCCAGACAGGTAGTTTAGGGCCTGGAAACAGTTCTGGAAATTCAGGGCTGAGCTCTGAACGTTGTGGGACCCGCCTTCAGACCGCAGAGCCTGGACTCTGGGATGACTCTGTGCTAGGAAGGGAAGCAGCAGAGCAGATAGAGACACCACACAAGGCGTCAATGAGAAGACCCTGGGCTTAAATACAAAAGCAAATACACATTGTAAGAGGTCGGAAATCACACACCTTCAGAGAGTTTGATGGGAGTGAGGAATTAACCTGATAAACATCCTTGAAGGAGGAAAGCTGTAGGACTCGTTTTCAGGTCTTCCTGGCTACAGATCCGGAGGTAGCAATTAAAGGAGCTAATCTAGCTCCTTAGAACTATGATTAATTAGGAAAATAATTAAAGTTTTGGTGTTATTTACATTTACAATACTACCTGAATGTATAAAATATGAAAATTAATTTTAACATATGTAACTCTGGGGAGAGGAAATCCCGGGGCAAAATACCTGGCTGAAACCGAAAACCCATTTATTGCTTACAAACAGCAGTCCGGGAGCTGTCTGTCTGTCTCCTGTTCTGGCAGGAGAAACAGAAGCCTCGCCCAGCCGCCCAGGTTCATATAAGCCTTCGGTTACCCAGGTAATTACCCACTGATATGGAGATGAATGACCTCTTTCCACCCCTTTGGAACACCTGTTGGTATGGAAATGCACTAAAGCTAGGAGAGAGATTTTGGAAATACTGCAGTTTTACTCATAATATATTATTCCTTATATGGAATAATTTTTCATATCATATACAATTAAAACTCAGTATTACACCAAGAGGCACTACTTTTTTTAGCAATTTTTCCTTATTCAAATTAACACGAAGTACCCATGTATAATATACTAAAATAATTGAATAAGGTCCTTCTGTTTCTTGCCACTGTGCCTGTGGAACTTAGAGTAGCCCAATTTGCTCCATTAAAAATATTTTTATAATATTCTAACTGAAAAATGCACTCAAGGGTCCCTGAAATCGTTGTAACTTTAAATTCTGTGGTGTCTAAAAATAATGAACACCACAGAACACATTTTTTAATGAAGTGAGATTGTATCTTTCTAAAGAAACTATGTTCTTAAATGTTTGATATAGTGATTTCTCTTAATTGTTTTTCCTCCATCTGTAAGAACATGGCTTAACAACTGTGATGTTTGATGAAAACTGAAGATTTTTTAAAATCAAAAATAAATAAATTGGAGTGCTTACTCAGAACTGCAACAGCTGTGTTTTGATGTTTACAGCCACAGATGTTAGATGTTTCCAGATGGAAACAAGGTTGTCAGTCTTCAATTTCCTTGAGGAAAAAAAAAATGTATAATGATAGATAGTAAAAAAATAATTTCATAGTTTTCTCTGTGATGCTGTTCATGAAATTCCACAGTTTACATCTTATGTAGCTTTCATTTGGTTGTACATACTTGGTTCAAACATATAAAGCAGTCTGTTCACTTAATTTTATTCCACATCAAAACCTAGCAAGAATGTTCATACTGCTTTTAAATTAAAGTCTCCATTAAAAACAAATATTGAATATTACCTAGCTAAGTTATGGAAGTTATGGCAACGGACTCTTGAAATATTAGCAATTAGAATATTAGCAATTAGAATGCAACTTAAAAAAATATTCATGCTTCAGAGTGAATATGTCAGTGTCTGACTACACTGTTTTCATAAATTGTAATGGCAGTAGTACCTGTTGTACTTTTACTTGTGCCCAGCACTATGCTAAATATAAAATTTTATTTCATATGCCAACTTAGAAACAATTCTAGTAAGTCAGTGTTGCTATCCTCATTTTACAGGTGAATAATTGAAGCTTAGAGAGGTTGTAGAACTTGCCCAACTTCATACAACCAAGCAAATGTAGAGCCTAGTTTCAGATTCAGAAGTCCTGATTCTGGAGCCTCATGCCAAAAAAGCACACCTTACAATGTCCATCTCTTTCATGTTTGTACTACGTATAATCTAATTGCATAATCATCGCAACTGCATTAGGTAAATAATGTTCTTTTCAGATTATTAAAAGGAATGGAAACACGGAGATGACAACTGAATTAAGATCAGCAAAGAGCACTTCAATGCTCCAGACCCAATGGTTCTAGAAGTCCTCTCCTAAGCACACTCAAGCTTGATTAAAATACTAAAGGAAGTTGGGAGGAGTCCCAAATGTCTCTGTCACTTCCTGTTTCCACCAAAGCAAGTAAAACCCTTTGTTTAACACAAAGCACTTGGCCAGCCATGCTTAGCCTCCCCTGGCCCTACCCCAGAATACTCTCATAAACTTAATTATTGATTGAATATTAGGATGGAATAAAGATATTTTAGATACAAAAGTGTCCCAAATTTACCTACTATGCATCATTTTTTCTTTGTTTTTTAGTTCCCTCATTTTTCTTCAGCTTTCTTGAGGTATATTTGACAAGTAAAATCTTAATATAAAGTTTACAACATGTTTGATACACACATAGATGGTGAAAGGGTGATCACCATGTTCACACATCTCACCTCACATGTTTACCTGCTTTATATTCTTAGATTTCACTTATAAGTGATACCATAAAGTATTCATCTTTCTCTGTCTGGCTTATTTCACTGAGCTTTGTGGATTCAATGTCCCGCCTATAGTGAAAAATGCTGCAGTAAACATAGGAGTGCAGATGTCTCATCGAGACAATGATTTTATTTCTTTCGGATATATACTCAGAAGTGGAATTGCTGGATCATATGGCAATTGTGTTAATTTCTTGAGGCGCCTCCATAGAGTGGTGATACCAATTCATGCTCCTATCAACAGCATACAAGCACTCTTTTTTTCCCCTGCATCACCACCAGCATCTGGTATCTACTGTCTTTCTGATAAGTTATACTTTACCAGGGGTAAGGTGATACCTCATTGTGGTTTTGATTTGCTTGTCTCTGTTGATTAATGATGTGAGCACCTTTACATGTACGGGTTCACCTTTGTCAACAACTGACATTTGGGGAGAGGCTGATTTCTTAAATATTAAGGAAATACTTATTTTTTTATCATAAGCCTTTATAGGAATGTTATGTTTGAGGTCCTAATCTAGAAACTTTATGAATAATCACACAGTGTGCATCTACACTACATACTAATTACTAGAAGCTAATCTGTTAAGTAGGTAAATGATAGTAACAGAGAGTAATACTATTCGGACAGATACATCCTTTGAGTTATTTATTGGCTTTAGAATGCCACTGAGAAGTACTGAGGCTGCTAATAAAAATACAAAACAAAATTCATAGGTGTAAATATTCAGCTTCACTGAATTTTCAGACATGTAGAGAATATGAATACAGACTTAGAACTTCCTGATGATATTACTTGTTCTTTAATCTCATATGTAACATTAATTTCTGCACTTTGTTAAACAGATGTGATCCAAGAACCGGGGTGCGTGGATCCCGCACTGGGGCATGTGATAAGAATCGGACACCCCATAGTGGGTGAAGTGACTGTTTAACTTAGTATCATGAGTATCAAAAGCTGAGAATGTTCCATGGAAAGCTTAATAAATATCTAACATTTGGAGTTAATGATATTCTTGTAGTAAACAATTTCTCAGTAGCAATGGACAAATACTGAAGATATTTGAACTCATGAAAAAACTAGTCAGCTCATAATCCCAGTGAAGAGCCCCCCTCCTAGAATTGTGCCATTTCCAACCTGCACTACTACATGAGTCACTTGTTAATGTAGAATGGCAGGATAAAACAGATCTTTGTGCTTGTCCTAATAACTAATAAGAAAATGGGGAAAAAGAATTCCCTTTTGTGTTAAAGTGAAAGATACTATAACAGAAGATGGGATAAAAGGGAAGAATAGGTCTTCCCTTAAAAGGAAACATTGATATTAAGAGCTGTACTCCTGGTAAGTATAATTTATTAAAATAAGTAATCAGACCACAGACAGCCTTATGCTACTATTACAGAATACAAAAAGTAAAAGATGAAAACCAAGTCAGAAAGATAGGATGACTACATAGAAGTTCTCTGCTCATTTCTGAAAATACAGATCCAGGGATTGGTATTTCTTGCACACATGTGTGTGCATCTGTGTGTGTTTGTGTGATTTGCCCCATGTGTCTTCTACTTTTTATTCTTTTATTGAACACCAACCCACTCCCCAAAGCCAGGAGACAAACATGACCCAAACTAGGGCACCTGATTTGTTCTCCCAGATTTTACCAACTACGACTAGAGGGGAAGGCTTTACCCGACAAGCTCTGAAATTGTCAGTGTGAATCCAGAACTACCAACCACACGTTCCTCATATCAAGAGTCCTGACTGCCCTGGAACATAACTAAAATAACCTGGGAACAAAGTCAGAAGAGACTGATGTGGACAGAATCCTGAAGACGTTCAGTTTTCTGGTTTCACTAACCTCAGTTTCACCCCTGCCCTTCCTGGATATATGGACGAATAAATCCCATTTTGAACTTCAGCTAGTTTGCATTGACTTTCTGTCATGTACCACAAGAGAATAATGACTATTACACAGGACTTAATGTAGCAGTGGAAACTGTGACCACAGAACTACAGGTTCCCAAGTAAATGTGTGTGTGTGTGTGTATGTATGGGGGTGGGGTGTTTCCTGCCATCTCCAAGGCACAAAGAACTTGGAAAAAAATATAAGAGGCCCAAAGAACAAAAAGACTATGCAAAAATATTTGAGCTAAACAGAAAACAGTATCAAGTTTCCTGTGGCTGCAGAAAATTGCAGAATGCTCAGGAAAAGGTGGAGGTACCTTGTGCTCATGAGAATAAATTCATGCCAGGTAATGGTGCAACCTTAGGCCATTTGGTTCGGTGAAGAACATGCCAGTGGTGTTGTGTGTGGTAGTGGTGGATGTCAAATATTTGTACTTGTAAATTGTTTTTATGGCTGCCATTTAAACCACAGTCCATCATAAAATGTGTGTGACTTGATATTATTTATTTCAGGTGGAGAAATCTACATATATCTTGATTCAGTTATATTTAGTACAAACTTGGAATTCTGTGAAACACTATTATAAGTATGAATATATAGATATAAAGGAATACACACATTCAGCCCTAAACCAGGACTGGGACTTGTTCCCAGATTTAAGTAGAATAAAATGGGTGATCATGCTTATAAGCACAACTCTGATACATCAAACTATTTCCCCAGACAAGTAGACGTAAAGTTGGGATACATTTTCTTAACCCATATCCACTATGTTGAAGCTAAAATAGTAATAAGACATATTACTTATGTATTACATAGCTGTATAATTGTAATCCAATCCCTACTGAAAGTTAGCTAACACTTCTGGAAGTTTCTTCAAATTCTATGGGACCTAAACTGACCTACAGGGGAAGAAAAGCAATCCTGAAAATACATACTGCTCTCAAGAGTCACCACCTTGACAAAAAAAAAACAAAAAAACTTTCCCAACAAAGATACGACTGCTCACGTTGAATTCACACGTAGATTCCTGAGCAGGAAGACTAAGCTATAGTGAAAATGCAACGAAAGTACTAGAGGATAAAGTTAGAGACATAGGTATATTTTAAAATTATGCTAATTATAATATATAGAGCTATGTAGATAGTCTTACACATCTAGACAATTCTAACCCCCACCCCAAATCCATCTGCATATATAGTTTTCAATCCCTCTATTATCTTAGTTCAAGTTACCATCATCTGTCTTTCAGTTTTCTGTAACTGGTTTTTCTGTCTATATACTTGCTAACCATAAACCTGTTGTTCTCTACTCTACAAGGATAATCTAGCTAAAACACACAAGTATAATAGAGCTCACACCTGTGATTATGCATATCCTTGGACAAAGAAAGTCCAAAATTCCTACACAGCATATTAGATCCTCTATGCCTGGTCATCCTCCTATCCCTATTTATAATATTTATACTTCAGCTCTACTTAAGTCCTGCTGTTTCCTGATCTGGGCCATATGATCTCTAGCCTCTTACCATTTCAAATACTCTCGCATTGGCCAGACGCATACCTCTACAGCTACCTTTGCAAACCCACAGAGCTGACTCTGCTCAGATATATGAGTAAACACGATGTCCACAACAGGCTTGGGCAGGTGCCCCTTCCTTGTTCTGATTTACCATGTGAGCATCTTCCCATAACATTTATGAACAACATGGCAGTGCCCACGCTTCTGTCTGTGCACCTCTCTAACTGAAGGCCTTTTGGGAAAAGAATTTTATTATACATATTCATATTCCTTTTAATATTTTGAGTGTTAGCACATTCTACAACATTCTCAAAAGGCATTTATTGCATAATGAACAAATGAGCATATTCTGTATGTTTATGCACCAATACCCTTATGATTTAATTCATTCTGCAGATAATCATTGAAAGTGAGGGGAGTGGGTGAGGGGGTGAAATAAGTGAAATGAATAAAGAGGTACAAACTTCCAATTATGAAATAAATTAATCATGAGGATCAAAGTACAGCACAGGGAATATAGTCAGTAATATTGTAATATCTTTTTACAATGACAGTAACAATAACTACACTTGCTGTGGTGAGCACTTAGTAATGTATATAATTGTTGAATCACTATGCTGTATGCCTGAAACCATTATAATATGGGCTATAAACTGAATTTAATTAAAAAAATAAAAAATAAAAATTTTCTATATTAATGTTCAGTCTGATAAAGCAAAGTGAAAGTATTCCAAATGATATAAATAATACATATATATATACTCTTCTAATTTTCTATTGATGTTTTTATTGATAAAATATCATGTAAGGATGAATTACTTAACATTTCTGAGGCTCAGTTTATTGACATGTAAAATATATAGACATATAGATACATCATTATTTTGAGAATGAATTTATGTAACATAGAAAACGTGTCCTATTGGCTGCCAAATTGTGAGTACAAGTAAATATCATTCTCCCTTGTTGGCTGAATGCATGCATTTTAGCATCTTTCTCCTCTCAGAGAAATAAGAAATGCCTTAATATTGGATGTAGGCAATCATTTTATTCATATTTTATATTAGTTTCAAGAGAACAGAATAATATATCACAAATATTTAGCACAGAAAAACCATCTGTCCCCTCTAAAGAACTTATTCTTTTGTGGTAAACTCTTGTTAGGTTTCCTCTCTTCTTCCTTGCCACCAAAACCCCAGTCTTACTTAGGGCCATCAAGTGCCTGGCCATGGGGATATTTCCTGATCAATCTTAACCAGTTAGAGTAAGCCCACTCTGTTCTGCCAGATACTCACGTTTCTAGTTGCCTTTAGAACCAGGGGAAGCCCTACGACAACGTTTTGGCAAACACAGCATAAAGAGAAACCTGCATGGCGTGGAGAGCAACTGGTAGGAAAGCTGATGCTTTCTGATAGTAAACATATCATGAGGATGACTAATGGCTGCCACTCACTTTCCATGTCCTCTTAGAACACAAATTAAACATGCCATACCAGGAGACAATTACAATGTTCATACGACCATAAAGTAACAACAAAATGTCAAGTCTCTGAGGATTTCAGAATACCTATCTGACTAGGTACCAGGTATCTATCTGGTCCTCTGACTACTTCATGAAACTGCTGCATCCAGACTAGAAACACTGACCTGCAAACTTCAGGTGAGTGAAGGGTAGCTGCAGAATATGCCATTCCAAAATGTGCTGCTTTGGCATATTGATTATTTTGAGTTGTAGGCACCTGAAAAACAGCATATGCAGTGAGTGAGTTTATCTGAACTCCACTTATATACCTAAATACTCCAAAAGGAATTTTTAAAATTTTTATTAAGTTATGATTGATATATACTCTTATGAAGGTTTCACATGAAAAAAACAATGTGGTTACTACATTTACCCATATTATCAAGTCCCCACCCATACCCCATTGCAGTCACTGTCCATCAGTACAGCAAGTTGCCACAGATCCACTATGTGCTTGTCTGTGCTACACTGTTCTCCCCATGATCCCCCACACCATGTGTAGTAAACATAATACCCCTAAATCCCCTTATCCCTCCCCACCCACCCTCCCACACCCCTCCACTTTGGTAACCACTAGTTCATTCTTGGAGTCTCTGAGTCTGCTGCTATTTTGTTCCTTCAGTTTTGCTTCATTGTTATACTCCACAAATGAGGAAAATCATTTGGCATTTGTCTTTCTCTGCCTGGCTTATTTCACTGAGCATAATATCCTCCAGCTCCATCCATGTTGTTGCAAATTGTAGGATTTGTGTCTTTCTTATGGCCGAATAGTATTCCACTGTGTATATGTACCATATCTTCTTTATCCATTCATCTACTGATGGACACTTAGGTTGCTTCCATATGTTGGTTATTGTAAAAAGTGCTGCAATAAACATAGGGGTGCATATGTCTTTTTGAATCTGAGGAGTTGTATTCTTTGATAAATTCCAAGGAGTGGGATTCTAGGGTCAAATGGTATTTCTCCTTTTAGTTTTTTGAGGAACCTCCATACTGCTTTCCACAATGGTTGAACTAGCTTACATTCCCACTAGCAGTGTAGGAGGATTCCCTTTTCTCCGCATCCTCTCCAGCATTTGTTGTTCTTAGTCATTTCGATGCTGGCCATCCTTACTGGTGTGAGGTAATATCTCATTGTGGTTTTAATTTGGATTTCTCTGATGATTAGGGATAAGGAACATCTTTTAATGTGTCTGTTGGCCATCTGAATTTCTTCTTTGGAGAACCATCTCTTCATATCTTCTGCCCATTTGTTAATCAGGTTATTTGCTTTTTAGGTGTTGAGGCAATTAAGTTCTTTATACATTTTGGATGTTAAGCCCTTGTCAGATATGTCATTTACAAATATATTCTCCCATACTGTAGGATGCCTTTTTGTTCTGTTGATGATATCCTTTGCTGTACTGAAACTTTTTAATTTGATGTAATCCCATGAGTTCATTTTTGCTTTTGTTTCCCTTTCTTGAGGAGATGGGTTCAGGAAGAAGTTGCTCATGCTTATATTCAGGAGATGTTTGCCTATGTTGTCTTCTAAGGGTTTTATGGTTTCATGACTTACAGTCAAATCTTTGATCCATTTTGAGTTTACTTTTGTGTATGGGATTAAACAGTAATCCAGTTTCATTCTCTTGCATGTAGCTGTCCAGTTTTGCCAACACCAGCTGTTGAAGAGGCTGTCATTTCCCCATTGTATGTCCATGGCTCCTTTATCATATATTAACTGATCATATATGGTTGGGTTTATATCAGGCCTCTCTAGTCTGTTCCATTGGTCTGTGGCTCTGTTCTTATGCCAGTACCAAATTGTCCGATTACTATAGCTTTGTAGTAGAGCTTGAGGTTGGGGAGCATAATGCCCACAGCTTTGTCTTCCTTCTCAGAATTGCTTTGGCTATTTAAGGTCTTTTGTGGTTCCATATGAATTTTAGAATGATTTTCTCTAGTTCACTGAAGAATGCTGTTGGTATTTTGATAGGAATTGCATTGAATCTCTATATTGCTTTAGTCAGGATGGCCATTTTGACAACATAATTCTTCCTATCCATGAGCATGGGGTGTGTTTCCATTTATTGGTATCTTCTTTAATTTCTCTTAAGAGTTTATTGTCGTTTTCAGGGTATAGGTCTTTCACTTACTTGGTTAGGTTTATTCCTACGTATTTTATTCTTTTTGATGCAATTGTGAATGGAATTGTTTTCCTGATTTTGCTCTCTGCTAGTTCATTGTTAATGTATAGGAATACCACAGATTTCTGTGTATTAATTGTGTATCCTGCAACATTGCTAAATTCAGATATTAGATCTAGTCATTTTGGAGTGAATTCTTTAGGGATTTTTATGTACAATATCATGTCATCTGCAAACAAGGACAGTTGCACTTTTTCCTTGCCAATCTGGATGCCTTTTATTTCTTTGTGTTGTCTGATTGCCATGGCTGGGACCTCCAGAACTATGTTGAATAGAGGTGGGGAAAGTAGGCATCCCTGTCTTGTTCCCAATCTAAAGGAAAAGGTTTCAGCTTCTCACTGTTAAGTATGATGTTGGCTGTGGGTTTGTAATATATGGCCTTTATTATGTTGAGGTACTTGCCCTCTATACCCATTTTGTTGAGAGTTTTTATCATTAATGGATGTTGAATTTTGTCAAATGCTTTTTCAGCATCTATGAAGATGATCATGTGGTTTTTGTCCTTTTTGTTGATGTGGTGGATGATGTTGATGGATTTTTGAATGTTGTACTATCCTTGCATCCCTGGCATAAACCTACTTGATCATGATGGATGATCTTTTTGATACATTTTTGAATTTAGTTTGCTAATATTTTGTTGAGTATTTTTGCATCTATGGTCATTGGGGATATTGGTCTGTAATTTTCTTTTTTTGCAGTGTCTTTGCCTGGTTTTGGTATTAGTGTGATGACAGCCTCATAGAATAAGTTTTGAAGTATTCCCACTTCTACTCTTTGGGAAACTTTAAGGAGGATGGGTATTAGGTCTTCGCTAAATGTTTGATAAAACAAAGCCATGAAGCCATCTGGTGCAGGGGTTTTGTTCTTAGGTAGGTTTTTGATTACCAGTTCAATTTCGTTGCTGGTAATTGGTATGTTCAGATTTTCGGTTTCTCCCTGGGTCAACCTTGGAAGGTTGTACTTTTCAAGAAAGGTGTCCATTTCTTCTAGGTTATCCAGTTTGTTAGCATATAATTTTTCATAGTATTCTCTAATAATTCTTTGTATTTCTGTGGTGTCCGTAGTGATATTTCCTTTCTCATTTCTGATTCTGTTTGTGTGTGTAGACTCTCTTTTTTTCTTGATAAGTATGACTAGGAGTTTATCTGTTTTGTTTATTTTCTCAAAGAATCAGCTTTTGCTTCCATTGATTCTTGCTATTGTTTTATTTTTCTCGACTTTATTTATTTCTGCTCTAATCTTTATTATGTCCCTCCTTCTATTGACTGTGTCTCATTTGTTGTTCTTTTTCGAGTTTCATTAGTTGTGAGTTTAGACTGCTTATATGGGATTGTTCTTGTTTCCTGAGTTAGGCCTGTATTGCAATATACTTTCCTCTTAGCATGGCCTTGGCTGTGTCCTACAGATTTTGCAGTGTTGAATTATTGTTGTCCTTTGTTTCCATATATTACTTGATCTCTGTTTTTATTTGGTCATTGATCCATTGGTTATTTAGGAGCATGTTGTGAAGCCTCCATGTGTTTGTGGGATTTTTCATTTTTTTTGCATAATTTATTTCTAGCTTCATATCCTTGTAGTCTGAGAAACTGGTTGGCACAATTTCAATCTTTTTTAATTTAATTAGGCTCTTTTTGTGGCCTAGTATATGATCTATTCTTGAAAATGTTCCATGTGCACTTGAGAAGAATGTCTCTTCTGTTGCTTTTGGGTGTAGAGTTCTGTAGATGTCTGTTAGGTCCATCTGTTCTATTGTGTTGTTCAGTGCCTCTGTCTCCTTACTTATTTTCTGTCTGGTTGATCTGTCCTTCAGAGTGAGTGGAGTGTTGAAGACTCCTAGAATGAATGCTTTGCATTCTTTTTCCCCTTTTATTTCAGTTAGTATTTGTTTCACATATGTAGGTGCTTCTGTGTTGAGAGCAGAGATATTTATAATGGTTTTATCTTGTTAGATTGATCCCTTTATCATTATGTAATGTCCTTCTTTGTCTCTTGTAACATTCTTTGTTTTGAAATCTATTTTGTCTGATACCAGTACTGCAACTCCTGCTTTTTTCTCTCTATAAGTTGCATGAAATATCTTTTTCTATCCCTTCACTTTTAGTCTGTGTATGTCTTTGAGTTTAAAGTGAGTCTCTTGCAGGCAGTATATAGATGGGTGTTGTTTTTCTATCCATTCAGAGACTCTATGTCTTTTGATTGGTGCATTCAGTCCATTTACCTTTAGGGTATTTATTGATAGATATGTACTTATTGTCATCACAGACTTTAGATTCGTGGTTACCAAAAGTTCAAGGTTAACTTCCTTACTATCTAAGAGTCTAACTTAACTCACTTACTATGCTGTTACAAACACAATCTAAAGGTTCTTTTCTTTTTCTCTTCCTTTTTCTTCCTCCTCCATTCTTTATGTATTAAGTATCATATTCTGTATTCTTCATCTATACCTTGATTGATTTGGGGATAATTAATTTAATTTTGCATTTGCTCAGTAATTAGCTGTTCTAATTTCTTTACTGTTTTTATTACCTCTGGTGACAGCTATTAAACCTTAAGAATACTTCCATCTATAGCAGTCCCTCCCAAATACACTGTAGTGATGGTTTGTGGGAGGTAAATTCTCTCAGCTTTGCTTATCTGTAAATTGTTTAATCCCTCCAAATTTAAATGATAATCTTGCTGAATAAAATAATCATGGTTCCAGGCCCTTCTGCTTTATTGCATTAAATACATCATGCCACTCCCTTCTGACCTGTAACGTTTCTGCTGAGAAGTCTGATGTTAGCCTGATGGGCTTTCCTTTGTATGTGATCTTATTTCTCTCTCTGGATGCTTTTAATAGTCTGTCCTTATCCTTGATCCTTGCCATTTTAATCACTATGTGTCTTGGTGTTGTCTTCCTTGGGTCCCTTGTGTTGTGAGATGTGTGGATCTCCATGGCCTGAGAGACTATCTCCTTCCCCAGATTGGGGAAGTTTTTAGCAACTACCTCCTAAAAGACGCTTTCTATCCTTTTCTCTCTCTTCTTCTTCTTCTTCTGGTATCCCTACAATGTGAATATTTTTCCGTTTGGATTGGTCACACAGTTCTCTCAATATTATTTCATTATTGGAGATCCTTTTTTCTCTCTGTACCTCAGCTTCTTTGTATTCCTCTTCTCTGATTTCTATTTCATTTATTGTCCCTCCACCATATCCAATCTGCTTTTAATACCCTCCATTGTCCTCTTCAATGATGGGATATCCAACCAGAATTCATTTCTGATTTCTTGAATATCTTTCCATACCTCCATTAGCATGTTAATTATTTTTATTTTGAACTCCCTTTCAGGAAGGGTCATGAGGTCCATGTCATTTAAAACTTTCTTGGGAGTTGCATTAATAATTTTACTCTGGACCAGGTTCCTTTGGTGTTTCATATTTGTATGTTGTGCCCTCTAGTGTCCAAAAGCTCTACTCTCTGGAGCTGCCCAGCCCCTGAAGCAATGTTGGGGGTCACAGAGGAGCAGTATTGGTGCCTGGCGGGAGGAAAGAGCTGTTTCCTGCTTCCCGGCTGCTGTGCCAGTCTCCACTGCCTGAACCAGTGGGCTGAGCTCACAGGTATAAGCTTTTGTCCCAGGGCAGCCAGCTATGGATCCCTGCTTTCCACAAGTGGCTGGAATCTCAGTCTGTCCAGGAATTCTGCCTGTCTTATCTTTCCAACCACATAATCACAAGAGTATCATGCAAGTACCATGAAATGTAGCTTTGTGTTCCCAGAGCAGATGTCCAAAGTTAGGTGTTCAGCAGTCCCAGGCCTCCACTCCCTCCCCACTCAGATTCTCTTCCTCCTGCCAGTGACCTGGGGTGGGGGAAGGGCTTGGGTCCCGCCGGGCCACAACTTTGGTATGTTACCCTGTTCCATGAGATCTGCTCTTTTCTCCAAGTCTATTCAGGCTAGCACAGTCCTCTTTCCTGTTGCTTTCCCAGGATTAGTTGTATTAATTATATTTTTGTATTATATGTGGTTTTAGGAGGAAGCCTGTGTCTCACCTCTCATGCCGCCATCTTTAGTCCTCTCCCAAAAGGAATTCAATTGTCATAAATCCCTTTCCCAGGAAGTTTGTCACCAAAGAAATCCTGACTGATCTCAGGAGTGGAGACTAGAAGTGGACATCAACCCAGACAGATTTTGTCAGACTCTATCAATACTTCCCATCCATTCTTCTAAGGGCCCACTCATCTTTCCAAAAAAACACTTCATCTCCCCTAAGAGACTTCCACTGCCTCTCCCTTTGGCCTATTAACATGGTGTCTAAGCCTGAATCTAAGCCACCTCAGAGAGTAACCCATTTTTTCCTGGGAATCTCCTGTGTTTATGTGAGGTATACATGGTAGAAAAGTTCTGTTTGCTTTTCTCTTATTAATCTATCTTTTAATACAGGTGACCCAGCTAAGAATTCAGAAGAGTAAAGGGAAAATTATTTATCCTCCCCTATAGGAGAAAACATTAAGTTGCTGTTAATCAGTTTTTCTATGACTTGTGATTAAAGCCTTCTATCCTGAAATAATACCCATGTAAAGAAAACACTGAAGTGAAGAAAGAAGTGAGTGTGACATTGTCCTGAGGAACACAGAAGTAACATGAATTGTAAACTCTATAGCCTCTTAAATACTATCTGTATGAATTAAATTGACAAGTTATATAAAATTAGATTAATGTTGACATATTGGATACAACCAAAATATGCTGTGTATTTAGTAGCTTCCTGCTAATTTTCATAATCTTGATTTTGCTTATTGCTCTTAAAAAATGAATTCTTGGAGTTTGGGGGAACTAGGAAAACTTAAATAAAACAGTAAGAAGTTTATCAAAACATTTGCTCTGTATTTCCCTGTTTACATTTTTGGTTCTTCATGTGCCATGAAATTAATTTCTTGTGGACTTTTTTTCATGGTTCTTCGATATACCCATTTTCAAAAACACACTTGACCTTAAAATAGCTTCCAACCCAATTCTCCACATATGTAGGGTCTTCTCATAAAAGTTTTATAAAAGATATGTTTTCAGGGAAAAAAAATATATGTTCTTTCACGCTAGTGGATAATGACCTATAAATGTGCTCATACATCTTTATTTTTAGCAATGTTTAATTTGAGTAAATCTAAGCATTTGTCACAAATAATAAAGCAGGCTTTATTTTTAAACAAAGATAGCCTGCCTATTACCTTTCAAATTATTCTTAGGTGGCAGCTTATTCATGAGGAAAGCCATGCTTGGAGCAGGTGTCTAACCATGTGGTAAAATGACTGTCATGGCAGGCAGATGAAAGATGAAGACTACTAAGCATTTTCGATAATGATTCAAAAACTCTGAAGAAGAACAGATAATTCCAGGTCATGATAACTTCTGAAAAGAGTTTAAAAATGTATGAAACTGTTGCTTCTGCATAATTTCAACATCTTTTGAAGTAATACAATCAAAGAGGTGTTCTTCCAGATTAAACATATTTTATTGATTTTTATCTTCAATGGAGTGAATGCTATTGAGGTTTCATTTGTACAAGTTTGAAATACCTGGTTTAAAATTATACTTTGGCACTGTGAACTTCTCCCAAATATGCATTGATCAAGTAGGGCTTTTTTTCTTTTTGATTTGCTCTGTTTTATCAAAGAAGCAGTCTGTTTTTATGGGTACTACTATTCTTTTTTTGGTATGCATCCTCAATAATGAAAGTTACTCTGAATTTAAGTAAAGTGAATTAAACAAATGAAAATCTGACTAAACCAGATCTGTCTCTAATAACAGGATGAGGGCTGTAACAATATGACCAGGAAACTAATAACCATGTCTTGAGTTCTATTTCTGACTTCAATTATATGTATCCTGAACAAGTTTCTAAACTTCTTTAAAATGCTGCATTCCCATATATAAAATGGGAATAATCTGATCATAATTGATCAATTTTTGAACAGTAAAAATTGACTAAAATGTTTGTTAAATGTTTTGATAACTTCTATTTTTATATCCCTTTCAAACGGTTCCTCTCTCCTTTGACTTAAATCACTTTAAATTTCACAAATAACCTTCTACTTATTAGATATATCTAAAACTTTGAGATAGTTCCTGTAACTGATGACATCATATTTTAAAATGTTTTTCTTATTTTGGCCTTCTAATATTCTCTGGATGTTTTCTTTTCTTGATCCACTTTCCTTCCTCCCTTCACCCCTTCCTTCCTTCCTTCTGTGTTTTAAGCTTTGAATCACAGAAGTCCTTTGAGAAACTTAGAGAATCCTTCTGTCTTCCTCCCCATAAAATACTTGTATTCTGTCTATAACTTTCAAAGTGTTCATCAACTATCTACAGCCTTGCATGGACACATGGTAAGGAATTTTTTTTAGAAAAGTGAAAAAAAAAAAAGGAGAAGAAAGAAAAAGAAAAAGGGAGAGGCCCAAGAGCGAAGGGGATGCAAAGGAGCATCTGATTGCAGAATGGCTCACTCCCCAAGGCTCTGATTCTATTGCTCCCCTTTATCCCTGCCCCCCACCCTTAAGAACTTTTGCCAGAGCGATTGAACTTCACAAAAATGAGAAGATTTACTTTAAAAGTTGTCTTAGTAGAATTGTTACAGTAGTAAGTAATTCAGAATTTTTAGGAGATATATTAGAGTATGTAGCCAAACATGGTAAAGGAGGGGTACTGCCAAACAACAAAGAAAAGAGGTTCGATCCAGGCTCTGAGTAACTCCAGGGATTACTGTAGTGATGTCACACCACGGAGAGAAGTATCAATATACAAAGCAGTGTCCTGAACATCAGACATTTGCTGGGGCTCAGCAGTATCAGCCAACACTTGAGAAGCCATCCTAGATTGGATTGTATTCTCAAAGATGAGCAAACACTACCTCTTGTATTATCCCTTCTTAGCGTGGCACTTAAGGTGTGGTATCATACTGTGGCTTTAATATCTCCATTTTAATTCAATGAATATCACTATAAATCTATAGTGTATGAGTAAAGTGCTGGGATGTAGAGATACACTGATGATGAAACAGACATACTTCCCTCAACCATGGTGCTTACGGCCTTTACATACATCTATATAGCTCTTATTCTGGTTATAATTATTATTCTGTAAGTCTGGTTTCCCTAGAGGATTGTGAACACCATGCGTGCCCCTGCTTTTTTGTTTGCATCTTTAATGAAGTGTTCATATTATAACGGCTTGTATATAGTATACAATCAATGAAAATTAGTTTGAGTTAAAAATCACTTGGCCCTGATTCAAAGAGCATAATATGTCATCAAAATTTGCCATCTATTTTTATAACATCTTCCTGTGTTGACAGAAAGTAACTGCAACAGAGGGGTTGAGGATATAATAATATGGGTAACTGTTGAACCACTGTGTCATATACTTCAAACCAACATAAAATTGTATATCAGTGATTCTTTAATTTAAAAAAAATTGACCATCTATTTTAGAATCTCCCTACATTATATTTGCTAGTTATCTGCATTCCTCTTACGCTAGATATTATTTTAAGTATGTTTCTAATTAAGCTCTAAGTCCACCCCTCTTCACTCATAGAACATAATATCTCAAATCCATGCAGATGGCTTTGACTCCTAAAGCAGTGCTCTCAGTCTATAAGACTGCAAGAACCCCCAGATAGGCTACTCTGATAGAGACTTTCTCTGTCTCAGAGACTCAGCAGAGGCTGGCCATGTTCACTGATGGTCTCTGCGATGATCATGCCCTGTGAGCCATCTAAGACTGGTCCGCGGGAACCCTTTCCAAGCGTGCACTCTTTTCTCCATCAGAGGGGCTTACAAGTATGCAGATTCCTGTGAAACAACCCCTCTTCCTCACATAGATGGGTTTGGAGAAAATGCCAAACGACTCCACATCCCCTATTAGGCTTATTTCATCCCACTAAATGAATATCTGCTTAAAGAGACTATTTGTCATTAGGACACAATTTAATCAACCTCATACAGGATAGGGAGAAAACTATGAATTAGAACAAGTGCTGAGAATATGAATCAATTTTTTCTCCATCCAGATGCAAATGAGCTTCAAATTGTTCCTGTCTTTTTAGCTAACTACTGTCCTTACTGAAAAACCATTTTCAAGCATTTGTGTCCATTAGCTAAAGCAATTCATTATATTAAGACTTTCATAATTATAAAATAGGAATTTTTCTATTTCTGTCAGATTATTCTAAAGTATTAGCAAATAAATTATTTTTTAAAGTCATGCTTCCAACTGAAATTCTTTATACTGAAATTCTTAAATAAAAAGCATGTGAAATAAAACAATTTGATTCACAAATTATCCAAATGTTGATTCAATTTATTCATAACTAATTAGTTCAAATGCTTTTTTATGACTCAACTAAATCCATGTGATGAAATAATGGGTATATTTTGAATTAATTAGATAAGTGAAATAGAACATTCATATTTTAATTTTCATTATAAAAGTATACAAAATCCACATATAGTCCTAAAGGACATAAATTGTCAAACATGTCATGAGCAAATCTTAAGTTACCACAAATAAATGATCCATTTAAAATGGCAGGAAATGCACACACTCTGCAAGTAACTATTTGTAAATGGAGTATATAAATATATAACAATGCACAAGTTTCAGGAATAGAAACAATTTGGAGAATAAAGAGAAAAAATAATCTTAAGTGGAATATAAAATTAATGATGCACGTGTTTAAATAAATGAGTTAATTACTGAATAAATGAAGTCTGTCTACTGATTATTATCATGGAAGTATTGTGTTAGCTAGTGGTCTACATTCATAACCAGGAATCAATTCCAAAGTACACTGCTGTAATGAAACACTAGATCTTGTGTGTGCATGTGTGAGTTTTGTGGTGTTTTGTTTTGCCCCTGAGAATGGAGGTTTTAATATTATAGTGAAATGTTATAACATCTTTAAAGGTTTACACAAATAGTATTTTTAAATGGCTTATTTTAACCGAATTTGAATAAAGGAACTCCCATTAAAACTGAGACATAAAATCCCAAATTGCCTTTAAAAAAGAATTTGTGATAATTTGCTTTGTAAAATAAGAATCAGTGCAAATCTTAATTTAGATGCCACTTCTAGGGGAGCCTTTCCTATGACTACCAGGCCAGGTGCTCCTGACGTACGTTTTCTAAACATCTGTCCTCCAGATAATTCATTACAATTACAACTCTTTGTTTAATTGCTTAATGTTTGTCTTTCACAGTTAACTATGAGTTACCGCTTAGGGAAAGGATCAGATTTCTTTCATTCATTGCTCTTTCCTAGCCGACAGCCTTATGCCTGGTTTATAGAAGATACTCAACAAATATATTTAAATGAGTAGTTATTAATCAAACATAATATTTTAGCCAGCACTGCAGTAAAGAAATCTCACCCTTCACCCTACCCAGCCTCTAAGAGCTCCACTATTAAACAGAGGAAGGAGATGTGTTCAGATTGATGAGTCTATTGATTCACTAAGATATGGGTAAATTTTGTTTCTACAGTGTAGACATTTATCTTTCCTTCCATAGAACAACTATATAGGCGTGCTTAAGTTTAAGTTTAAGAAATGTGGAAGGCTTTTAGAGTCAAACAGACTAGCAGATATAGAAGAAAATCTCAGTTCTATGTTGAAGAATACAGTCACTTTGTCTTAAAGGAAGGGTTTATAAAAAGAATGAGTAAATGCTTGTCTCTACTTATACATGTAAAAAACCATGTAGATAAAATTATGGCTGTAAAGTTAAACAGCTTGTTTTAAGAACTGAAATGTTAGTTTATAAAATGTACAATATAACAACTTGGCAGATTCGCAATACTAGAATTGATTATTTCTCCAAACTGAAGACACTGTCAAAGACATCTGGGACTTGAGGATGAGAAATATAGGAGAAGATATAAAACTAAAATTAGTTTGAAACTGCCTTTGAACCTCAGGCAAACATTCAAAGAACTGTCAAGCAAGTGTATTTATAAATAACTATATCCAAAATTATACCAGGCAATATAGCTGGTAAATAGAATTTTTTAAAAAGAAATTTTATATAGTGTATAAATATAATTACTCTGGGCAATTAGCCATTTAAATTTTTTTTAAATTTGTACTTAACCTTTGATTTCAGAAATTTCAAATTGATTATTTTCTCTCAGTTTTTGGAGCTTTATAAGGTAACTTTACACATATGCCTGTAGGAACCCATGTAAGACAGAATATAATTTTAAAACGTTAATATACGCAACATTTTAGAAATGAAGAAACTGAAACTCAAATGACTGTGATTTGCTCAATGTCACATACTTAATAATCACCAGGACTGAAACCATCCTAATTCTTCATCGTGTACTATTACATGATGATATATGTTCTTAGATGAACTCTCTAGAGTAAAAATACGAATATTAATATTGCAGGAAAATCTTTATATATATGAATATTAATCAATATACACACACAGAAATCCCTGCCTTTAACAGAGGTTATAGTCTAGTGTGGGTAAAAATCGCAGTATTTCCAGAATCTCTCACCTGACCTTAGGCCATCTCCATGTCAGTAGGTGTTTACAAGGGGCAAGGGCAGGCCAGGACCTCCTGGCCTTTGGCCTCCCAGCCAAGAGCAGAGAGAAACCGGGAGGTGGGAGAAGTGGTGGGTGGGCAGCGGGAAGTGAGAGCAGCGGCTGGAGAAACGGGTGAGCGGGATCAGACAGACGGAGCCAGGATTCTTGGGAGCAATATTTCTCCCCATCTAGTTTTTCCCTTTGACTGATTTTGGCTTGCCAGGTTTCATTGGTTTATTTGCCCTGGGCTGGGAATCCATTTTCCTATTGGAGTTACACCAGTATGCTGAGTAAATTTGCATTTGTTCTAAGATATCATGTGAATCAATTCTAAACAGTGAATGCTTTCAAGAAACATAAACTAGAGAGCACATTTAAATTGAAAAAGCTAGAATGTCTGAGGGACTCAAATCATATCTCTTGCCTTATGTAATTAGAGAAACCCAATAGTTGATTTTTAGGAAGTTCTATTTGCTGTTTCCTTTACATGAAGTATGTTTTCACAATTAGTTTTGTAGATACTTTATGAAATAGATATTTGTCATGATTTTTTTTCTTTTCTGGTACTCTTATTTTTCCTTCTGATTCTTCTCTTGAGTAGATATATTACTATACATTTTACAATTCATTATTTTACCTTTCCCTTAGAATAAACTTTTAATGAACACTACTCCTTTCTGATAATTTGAAGTATAGACTGTAAGATAAATTCTAGGAGAAATAAACAGGCAAAGAGTGGCAACAAAGGGCCAGATAGTTTATTTGAACGCAAATATCTGGGCGAGAGTTCCCCAGTCTATAGAAATGGAGGCTGGGGAATTTGCACATAAGTAGACAGGCAGCGAGTTTTTAAAGGAGTTAGGGGGAGGCAGAGCTTAGATTTACAGCGGCGCTACAGCGGCGCGAGGATTGGCTGGCCCAAGGCACACTTTTCAGGTTGGGAGAGGGCAGCAGCCGGGGACTTTGGCAAGTCATCTGTGTCCGACGTGTGCGCTCTTCCCGTCAGTGCCTCTAGCCTTACATAGACTATGAGCATATTATTTGACAAAGACATAAAACAATTTTTATCATATGTGTTTCTTAGAATCAGCTATGATATAGTTAGGGTAAATACATAAATGTGTTTATCATGACAGGTTTTGCTCAAGTTTGGAATTCACAAACCAGTATATTCTGTAATCACAAATTAAAATAGGATCCACAAAATGCCTTCTCTATGAGAAAAAAATAATAATAATTGTCTCCTGATTGAAAATAACTAAGTGTTAAAATTTAAAAATTTTGAAAGGTTGCTTACCAGTGCTGACCAGGCCAGATTCACCAGGCACAAGGTCAATTATAATGCTCTTCATGAAGTATCCAAAGGGGAATTTTCTGATATTCTCTCATATGTTTTCCTCTTTCTAGCAGAACTGACCCTTTGGAAGACAACTCTTTCCATCTACATGTGAAAAGTGCTGAATGTTTCTTTTACTGGGATTTAAATTGCTTCCAACAGGTCAGGTCATCTCATTTAATAGTTTTCACATTACTTTATTCAGCTTGCAACTCAGAAACACAAAAACCTTTCACTCTAAGTCACTTTTTCAGTGGAACTTAATATTGTGTTTGATGGTTGAAAAAAAAATTGCTCTCCGGCATGTATGTTTCTCTTTCTCATACAGTTCGTTGTCCCTTGCACTTGGCTTTAAATACTGAATAACATTTTATAATTTTAGGATTTAAATATGATTGATGGTGTAGGGGGAGAAAAAGGACTTTCCCTTTATCTTTCAGTTTCCAGCTGAGAGCCCTCTAATCAAAGACAGATTGACAAGAGAAAAACACAAAACAGAAGTTTGTTAACAAGTATACCTTATGTACACATGGGAGATACCCAGGGAAATTTGAGTAACTTCCCCTGGTGGCTTAGAATTCAGGCACAAATACTATCATAATAGGCAAAGAGAGGGGGAAAGAAGGCCTGTCAGAGGAGAGTAACTGGCTTTTAGGAAAGATGAATGGGCTCTTGGAAGAACAGATGGGAGGTGCGACAACGTGTGACCAAGTCTGTGTACATGTGGTGGCCACTTCTACTCTTCTCTCCTTTCAATCTTCCTAGGAAGGGGATTATGAAAACTGAGTTCTTTTTGGAGGATCGTTTGCTGTTTTTCAAATGCCTACAGCTCAAAATAATCAATATGCCAAAATGGAACATTTTAGCATTCCCCAAACTCCTGCAGTTACATAGGGGAATTATTTTGGGTGGAATATTCTGCTACCCTTCAATGGCCAGACAACCTCTTGTCTTTTTCTTATATGTGCTTGTGGGTAAAACTGCAGTATTTCCAGAATCTCTCACCTGGCTTTACTGCATCTCCATATCAACTGGTGTTTCTAAGGGTCAGAGAGAAGCAGTTCATCTCCAGATCACTGGGTAATTACCTGGGCCACCCAGGCTTATCTGAACCTGAGAGATTGAGGGGAGGATTCCCTGGCTTCTGCCACTTCAGAAGAGAGACAGATGCCAGAGGTTTTTTGTAAACAATAAATGGGTTTTAAACTTTATTTCTCCCTTTAACTGATTTCGATTTCAGCTAGGTATTTTGCCCCAGGATTTCCTTTCCCCGGAGTTACAGTGCTATTATTCCACAAAGATGTTTGCAATTCAATTATTCTATTTAATTAGAAGCATACATTACTGTACAATGGGCAGGGCTAGATTGTGTTGAATAACTGTTAAAGTTTGCAAATGTAGAGTTGCCTTCCACTGTACAGACGTTGCTTCCTGAATTTATCCCTCTCCTTCAGGGGCATCAGGGCATTTGAGTTAAATGCCTGCCACTTTACACTTTAAAATGCTGCTATGTTGCTTAGGGAATTCCTTCGGGAAGAACCTCAGTCCTGACAGAAAAGCACACCTCTGGAGGCTCTCAGCCCAGGCCTGCCTATAGAGCATAACATTTTCTGAAATCTCCCACTTTGGGTATGATTTGGACCTGACCTCAAAGACTTTGGTTACTTTCCTGGTCCTATTTTTATTGTCAGCTTGACTCTGTCTGCCAGTCACAGCCTGTCTTAAAAGCTTCTGTTATTAAAATCATTCTTTCTGTTTTATTAAGAAAATAAGGTGAATAATGATGCAATAATAATAAAATATAAGAATGAATTATCATTCATTATTTCACGTAAACTGTATGTAACATTTTAAGGCTTTGCAGGTTTGAACAATTCCTTTATATTCTTTTTATAATGAAATTTTTTATCAGGTTTGTATTAAAGACAATTTAGCACACATCTACCACATATGCTCTGAAAAACAAAATTACCTAATTTTTGCAATAAACCAGCTAAAAATATATAGAATACAAATTCTATAATCACATCAGTGGTTGGAACTTGTTATTTCTATTGCTTTAAAACTCGCTGTTGTTTTTTTTCTTTTTCATGTTTGAAGACTATTTTTTTAGAGCAGTTTTACATTCAATTGAGAGGAAGGTACAGAGAGATCCCATACACACCTGTTCTCACCTATGTGTAGCTTCCACCATAATCAACATCCCCCACCAGTGTGGTGCATTTGTATTAAAACTGATTTTACACACTGACACATCATTGCCACCCAAAGTGGACAGTTAAGCTAAGGGTTCACTTTTGGTGTTCGTTCTACGGATCGAGACAAATGTGTGATGACAAGCATCCATCATCATGCTATCATACAGTGTAGGTCGCTGTCCTGAAAAACCTCTCTGTTCTGCCTATTCATCTTTATCTCCTTAGGAACCCCTGGAAACCATTGTTTTTTTCTGTCCTCATAGTTTTGCCTTTCCCGGACTGTCATATAGTGGGACTCACACAGTCTGTAGCCTCTTTAGATTGACTTCTTTCACTTGTTAATATGCATTTGTTAAAAAGGCACAGACCCAACATAGGGTCCCTTCTGCTAGGCTGTCACCAAACTGGGGCCTACAGCCTAACCTAACTGCAGTTTCAACCTCCCCAGCAATGCAGTCCATCAGGAATTTTCTGATCAGCATTGACAGGATGTCACATGGGCCGTCTCCTTCCACCAAAGCAATCCACCTAGTAATACCCTTTTGTCCCCAGATGAAGTTGACCTCCCCCTAAACAATCCTTTTTTCTGTCCATGGCATCCTTGTCCTGCCTTTAAAAATCTTTCCCTTTCCTTTCTATTGCCTTTTGGAGTACCTCTCTACTTCTAGAGGAGATGTTGTCTGGTTCATAAATTGCTTAATAAAACCAATTAGATCTTCAAATTTACTTGGATCAATTTTGTTTCTTAATATATTTAAGGTTCCTCCATGTCTTTTCATGGTTTGATAGCTCATCTCCTTTTAGTGCTGCATAATATTCCTTCATCTGATATCCATTCACCTACTGAAGGGTATGTTGGTTGCTTCTGTTAAAAAACAAAATTTAACTCAACTGAGTAAATTTGAAGATCTGGTTGGCTTTATGCAACTATTCATGAAACAGTTTTTACAGACAAAAGGGGGCAGAAAAGGTAGTTTTCTGGCAGAGTGGATTCTTTCAGGCAAGAGCATCTTTTTGAGGGGGAAGAGCAAGGGTCTGTCATGTAGATTACCTCTCAGTGTTCATGAGGAAAAACTGGGTGGTTAAAGGTCACATTTCTGGGAAAGGTTGAAACTGCAAAAGTCTTGGTTTGCTATTAAGGGGACAAGTGACACCACCTTGTTTGTTTGGTTTTAATACTTCCAAGCCTTGGTACTTATGAATAAAGCTCCTATAAATAGCTGTGGAAGTTTCCATGTGGAACTAAGTTTTCAGCTCTCTTGTGGGTAAATAGTAACCAACACAATTTTGTAAAAAAACACTGTAGGGACCAAGGGCAGGTTGCCCCAAAATGTGCCATTGTGACATGCAGATTATTTTGAGCTGAAAATCATCGAGGCCCAAAAGATTCAGGAACTTACTTCAACACCCTCACCCCCAACTGCATAAAAGAATTTGGATGGAGGAACTGCTGCAGGAGGAGAGATGTCACCATAGAAGCTGTGTTACAATGTAACTAGAGGTCATAGTAGAGACGAGGACAGAGTCTGTTAAAACTTCTCTCTCGTGACCCATTGTTTCTTGTAGCCCATCAAGTATTTTGTTTACTGAGCATTTATTATTTTCATGTTCCTGTGAATCACTTCCCTTTTCCTTTGAAGTCTCACCTACCCCCTTCCCCTTGGTACATGGTGACATATATACCTCATCTCCCTGACTGTCTATAGAACCCATGTCTATGGCTTCCTACTACCTATGTAATTAAACTTCGTTTTTGTCTCCTGTTAATCTGTCTCTTGTCAATTTGATGTTTAGACAAGCTAGAAGAACCTCGAGGGGTGGAGCAAATTTCTTCTTCCCCAACATTACTGTAGGGTGGCAGAATATGCCATCTGAAAATAAGCCTGTTTAGCATAAGGATTATTTTGAGAAACTATAGACAGAGGAGAAGCTTTGACAATAGGATATAAGTTACCTTTTTATAAGGGAAATCTACATTAGAAATATGTACTGGGAAGATAACTTTTAACAGAGGTAACTTTTTCACTGGATTTATCTGCTTCATGGGACAGCCTTTTGTTTATTAAATGATTCCATGTCCTCCTCTCACCTCTGCATGAATTGTCTTCCCCACTTTGAAGTCCCAGTCCCCTGTCCCTTTCTTTAGTATAGAAATCTGAAGGATGGGCATATATAAGCCTTAGTCATCTGACCACTTTTTTGAGTCTCATATCTTTGTGCTACTTGTACATGTATATATGCATGCAATTCGTTTTTTTCCCCTAGTTATTAATCTGTCTTATTTATAGGAGGGGTTTTAGCCAAGAACAATAAAAGGTAGAAAGCAAGTTATTTTTGCTCCCACATACCACCAAACTGTCTTCCAAAGTGGCAATAGCAATTTACATTCTCACCATAAAAATTGTTTTTAAAATTCCACAATATCATGATTGGTGCACATGGTGTGGGGGGGGTCATAGGGAAGATAGTGTAGCTCAGAGAAGACAAATAGGGACTCTGTGGCACCTTACTACACTGATGGACAGTGACTGCAATGGGATATGGGGGGGACTCGATAGTAAGGGTGAATGTAGTAACCACATTGTTTTTCTTGTGAAACCTTCATAAGAGTGTATATCAATGATACCTAAATTTAAAAAAATTCCACAATATAATTACACTTCATAGTTAGTATAAAACAATACTAAATATGCCCTAAAAAAAGAAAAAGTGCTGCAATGTGGGGCCTAACTCTGGGAGTAAAATATTTTCCCAGCCCAGGGCAAAATACCTTTGAGACAGAAATTTGTCAAAAGGAGAGATAAAGTGGGAGAAACTCATTTATTGCTTACAAACAGTCATCCACTTCTGCTGGCCCATGTCTCTTGCAACCAGGCTGCAAAAAGGGCCCCACCCAAACTCTCAGGTCCAGATGTGCCCTTATCCCCCCTGTAATTACCTGTTGATGTGGAGATGGACTTCTTCTCTCCACCCCTTGGAAACACCTATTGATATGAAGATCTACTAAGGCCAGGCAAGAGATTCTGGAAATATTGCAGTTTTACCCACATGGGGATATAGAAAATATAGTTGGGGGAGAAGATGACATTGTCATACATTATGTGTGGAAATGGAGATATTCAGGGCTGAGAAGGAGAACAACGTGTAAAGGTCACTGGCAAGAATAACAGCCAGCATGGGACAAAGCAGGAAGTAAAGGAGAAGAGCATATTAGGTAAGTCCTGGGAAAAATATATTTGCATTTTGAGAGTAGAAAGGCAAGAATTCACTCCTTTTTAATTAAAAGATGGGCATGTCATACACTCAGTAAAAAAACACAGAAGACAAAAATACCCTTACTGTTCTGTTCCTAGGTGTGTAACAATATAACGCTTTTCTATGTCTATCTCCTTTTTTGTTTACCATTTTTTCACATAGATATGATCAGTTTTTCTTTTAATATTGCCTTTTGATATTTTATTGCTTGTGAGCACAAGACTCTCTAAGGAAACTGATCAAAAACAATTTCTGAAAAACGTGGAGGCAGATCCTGAGTTATCATTATGTCTAAAATGAGAACTTATAAAACAGATGTATCCAGACTTGAGGGGAGATTCCCCCAGAAACGGGCTTGTGACCACTCCCTTAGTCAGTATCTTCATGCAGACAATGAACAAACAGCAAATGTAACATTTCAAACTGAGTTTCTGGTCTTTTTTTTCTCAGCAATAATCAGTTTACCAATTTTGTTAAAAAAAAAAAAACTTCTGGAAGGCCCAGAATGTATACACTGGAAAATAGCCTTTTGTTTCTATAACTTTTTGTTTTCAAGAGATTTTCAAAAGAAATGCAAAGATAGTATAGGGAGTTCCATTTCCCACTGTAAAACTGAGTTATCTCCTTTTAAATGGAGTTGGGAGGCCACCAGCGGGGAGCGCTCTCACCCTACCTGTGGTCGTGAATTGCACTTCCAAAAGGAAGGGCAGTACCTTTCATGTTCAACAGGAAGGAGCCTACTTTACTACTCCAGCAGGAGTACGGAAAATTTTCTCCTTGCTCAGTAACAAGTTCAGCCAATAAAAAAATACCACATCTTAGCCAATGAGAAACTTTCATCACCCTGAACTCTCGCTTTCTTCCATAGGACTTCCATCAAAGCAGAACCTCCTAACTTTCTCCTTTTTTCTGAGGTTTCCTTTTCCTTTGATCTCCATACTTACCAGTGGTTCAACTATAGCTTGCATGTCTGGAAATGTAACTCCTGTATTATTCCTGAATATTCCCATTTTGAGGGTAATATAACTGGCTATTTTAAGGTTGACACCATATACCCTTCACAGAACTTGTCCTAATGTAAACATGTTATATGACGTTAAATTAACAACATATCCAGTCTTAAGTGAGGTGAGAGAGACTTTATTTGCAAAGATTATTGCAATTAGGAGAACACTGAATATAAAATCTGTTAATTTCGCAAGAGTTAGCCAGTAGGGTTTTTCTTTATTTATAGAGTAAACAGGGCTAGAAAGAACCAGTGGTGGAGAGATAAAATGAAAGGGTGGAAAGATTGGAGAGTAGATGAGAAAACATTTTATGCTGAGGCCAGTTTCTTCTCTATCTGCCCATAACAAAAGGCTTGGTCTAAGTGAGAATGGACCAAATTTCAGGAGCTCCAAGGAAAGGAGAAAATTCTTAACTGAACTTTGGTTGACAAACATTTTGTTCCAATTGGTAAGTGAGGACTAAATAGTTCAGCTAATAATTTATGAGGTCACAGATGAGAATTTGGAGAGAACATGTCTGGCCTTATCGTGGGTAAGCAAGGAGGGTGCCCGTGAGTCTTACCCCGGTCCTAGGAAGAAGGATGGCTCTTTGCGGGGAGCCAGGTTCCAGAACACAGAAGGGAGGTGGAAGGAGTTCTTTAACCGTAGCTGTTTTCCACAAACACAGGGCTTAGGTAAAGTTCAACGTTGTCAATAACCATAGTATAAGGGGAAGTGAGAAAAATAGTGTGAACCAATAAAAAATAGATATTAGTGTAAAATTCTCAACAGTAGTTTTAAACCTGAGACATTACTAGGTATTATTTTAGCTGAACTGTTGTTTTGTTCAAGTAAGAGTTGAAGAAATTGCAAAATACCAATATAATATGATATCATGGTAATATTTATATTTCCTACAACTACCAAGTCAAATTTTAAAACCAATGTTTTGTTGAACAACTGTAATCTCAAAAACGTCTTTCCTTATTGTCCAGATGGGTGGTTTTATCCTAAATGGCAAAATGTGGTTTTGAGCTTTTATTTCTAGCTTGTATTTATTTAATGTAGCACTCAGCATCTTATAAGAAAAAAAAAATACTACTTTCTGTATTGACCTATACTTGCCATGGCATATTTCATTCCACAAATGCTAAATGACACAAAATCTAACTAAAAGCAAACATTTCATAATGCCACTGAACTGAATCCCTATTTCCTCTAGGTAACTTTCTTGAGGAGGTTTGTCATGAAAACTTTTCTGAAGTATTCTAGGTAATTGGACCTGATTAATGTTACCATGCAAGTGCCACTTAACTAAGGGCAGAGTGTATACCCATCATTTCACTGAGGGAAAATATTCTTTCTGACTGGAACTCTGTGCCCTCTAAAAGTAATTGGCAAAATATAAAGACAGATTTGCAATTATCAGAAAAGTTGGTATTGCACAGAAGAAAAAGTAAGTATGTTGTCTGTAAAATCTTAACCATACATTGTTTATTATGTCAGATATAACACTGTATGAATGGTAAGATTTAAAAGAAGGAGTTAGACGACACATTTAATTTATGTTCATTTTTTTCTCAGAAATAAGTATGACTAGAATAGCTGGGGACTTCTTTCCTCACTTTATAACTTTAAATCCAATGATATGCCACAGATTGGATTTATGTGACATTTATAGGATTTTCAAATATAAAAGTAATAGATTAAAAAAATGAGGGGGTATAGGAAACAGAAGTAAGAGAGGGTTTCTTTCTACTTAGGCTGCACAGGATCCTTGATGGAAAAAGAATTGAGACTGGTAGTACCTCTGTGTGGGCTAAGATCAGGGGAGATCTCAGCTTTGTGGTGCTTGAAGTTTATGCAATTATGGGAGCACCTAAAAATAATACAAAATTAGTCATGAAAGTAAACATTTATTTAGAGAAAATAAATCACAACTAATTACAAATCTAAACAAGCTGGAATTATCACACAAGTCAAAAATCCAGAAAAATAACATACTACATGATTTTAAATTGTATAAATAGATTTATATGTAAATATAATTTATAATATATTTATAATGTTTATAATTATCTGCCTGATCCATCTCTGTAACAATTTTTTCAGAACGTTTTTTGACTTTATACTATCTGTATATTGGGCCATACACCCTTTGGGTGTATTTTATTCAAATTAAAAACTTGGTGGTATTTCTTGAAAAGTAGAGAAACAATTCAGTCTTTTCCCCAGTGTGATTTAAATTTATTTTTGTTTCTGTTAGTTTAGAAAACTGTCTTTGGTTTTGCAACATATAATTGGCAGCGCCATGTAAACTGTTACGATTACTATTGATTGTGGAAGACATTTACCAAGTTTCTTTCATATGATCTTCCTCGTCAAAGGAAGAGGGAAAATGTGCATATTTCTGACATATTGAAGGCAAAGGAATGTACCATGGGAAATGAAGTTGGAGAGGTAGGAGGTCATGTGGGTCTCGTGGGCAAGTACCTTAGAGGAACTTGTTTTTACCTGAGTGACATTTTAAGCTAGGGGAGGATTGTGAGCTAAGGACAGTCATACAGTTTAATGTGACATTTGAACATTTCCAGCTACTGTGTTGAAAAGGACTGGAAAGGGTATGAGTGGAATAGCAAGAGCAGTCTAAAGGTAAGGACAGATCACTGAAGCAACAAAACCATACAATAAATGTTATTTTGGAAACTAGTTATTTGGGGAACACAGAACAGGCAGCTTTTTTACTAACCAGAAAGGGTGCCTGGTCCTTGTCCCTTTCCTTACCTGGAGGTAATCTCTATACTATTGTTAACTTGATACCTTGACTATTCTGCACCCTATGGTGATAATGGAAAACAAAACACTACTTCGCTATCTTTGTAGAAATTTAGAGCCAACTTATCAAAACTGTAAGAGTTGGATTTTTCTTACAGTGAAACAAAATACTCAGCTTGATACAGTAAAATTAGTAACAGATACTGAAATGACATCATTTTATTTACTAAAAAATCTGCAAATGTAAATTTTGTAAAGTGTTGGCAGCCGCGCTCAGAAAATAGCGCCCAATGCAGGGCAGCCGGAAGGCCCCGAACTTCCTAATGACAAATCATCCCACACCACTAAACTACATGCTAATTGCGCCTTGGCATAAGGACCAATGAGACCCACCAAATGGTTATGCTAATAAGGCATATGGAGCCGCACCAACCAGGTCAGAGCATGAGAACTATATAAGCAAGCCTCTCCTTCCCCTCTGGGTCCTGCCCAACTCATTTGTTTCACAAAGAGCTGAAGAATAAAGCTTTCTGCAGAAGAATCCTGCTGTTGTTGCGTGCTGTTCTTGCCGGCGAGGACGGGGCGCGCGACAAGTGGTGCCGAATCCCGGGAACCAGAACATCACCGGCACAGGGAGGACCCTTCAGACATCTGGAGAGGATTCAGAACTGTAGGTCAGAAGAAAGCCCGGAGGGGTAAGTTCCGAGAGGCCCCTGCTTTTTAGGATGATAGTTGATGGTTCTCTGTAAATAAGGAGGCACCATGGGGAATGCACTGTCATTAGTCACGGCGCTGCAGACAGCTCTCAAAGAGCGAAACTTGAAGGTCTCCAGCAAAGTCTTAGGATCTTTTGTGAAGGAGATAGACCGTGTGGCCCCCTGGTTCATTTGTTCAGGGTCCCTCTCAATCCCGAGCTGGGACAAACTGGGGAAAGATCTTGATAGAGAGGAGGAGGAGGGTAGCCTGAGGGGAGGCACCAGGCCCCTCTGGAAACTGATTAGAGCTTGTCTGCAAGATGAGAGATGTGAAAAGGTAATAAAAGAAGGTCAGAGAGCATTGACAGATATCCAAGAGAGCATGTCAGAAACGGAACGGGAAACAGAGAGCGCGCGCGGCCGAAAAAAGGCCACAAAAACGAAAGTAAAGAAACCCCAGAGTGAGGGAGAAAGTCCGCCTAGGGCAAAAGCGAAAGAGCCCCGAGAAGCGAGTGACGATCGCCTCGGAGAAAATAGTAAATACCCCTGGAAAGAGTTGAGGGACCTCCAACTCTCCAATAGGGAATCTGAGGAGGAATTAACGTCCGCAGAGGAAGGGGAAGAAAATAAAACCGCAGAGTGCAGAAGTAAGGGAACCAGCAAAGTTGAAAAGCGGACCAAGGAAAAAATGAAAGTAGGGTGTCCCCCGACGCCCGTTGCCCCGCCACCTTACGTGAGTGGCGCACTCTCCTTTTGCCACCCAGATACTCTTCAGGCAATTAGACAAATGTTTCCTGTATTTGAGGATAATGGCGTATGCTCTCACCAGCCCCTGAGCCATAAACAAGTTAAGGAGTTAGCAGAATCCATTCGGGCTTATGGAGTCAGTGCTAACTATACCATAGCACAAGTTGAGAGATTAACAGAGACAGCCATGACACCCGCAGACTGGCAATATGTAACTAAGGCATGCCTTTCTAGTATGGGGCAATACATAGAATGGAAGGCATTGTGGCATGATATCAGCATGACCCAGGCACGCGCAAACGCGGCCGAAGGACAGCCTGCGTGGTCATATGATATGCTGACGGGCCAAGGACAGTGGGTAGCCAACCAGACCGCCTTCCCCTTACAGGTATACGCACAAATAAACACGTGCGCCGCCAAGGCATGGAAAGCCCTCACCAACAAAGGAGAAGTATCAGGCAATTTGACAAAAATTATTCAGGGGCTGAGCGAGCCATTTTCTGACTTTGTCGCTCGTATGATGGAGGCCGCAGGCAGAATATTTGGAGATCAGGAACAAGCAATGCCCCTAGTGGAGCAATTAGTATTTGAACAATGTACCAAGGAATGCAGACAGGCGATAACACCCTGGAAACAGAAAGGGATACACGCTTGGTTGAAAGCCTGTAGAGAAATAGGAGGACCACTCACCAACGCGGGCCTAGCCGCAGCCATATTACAGAGCCACAAACAAGCCAGGATCACTAACAGATGTATTAAATGCTTTCACTAATCTGTCACGAGGCCTGTCCCAGTATCTTTCAGGAAACTGGTCCCAAGACTTCGATGGGACACTAGAAGAACTGCGGCG
This sequence comes from Manis javanica, assembly GCF_040802235.1. Classification (NCBI taxonomy): domain Eukaryota; kingdom Metazoa; phylum Chordata; class Mammalia; order Pholidota; family Manidae; genus Manis; species Manis javanica. The sequence continues at coordinate 18,322,896 of NC_133164.1, forward strand.
AGAAATAATCCACATCAACTCCACCCGTCTAGATATCTCCGTAGCAGAAGGACTCTCTTCCTGGTTCCTCAGAGCTCTCTCCCACGTCAAGGAGTGGGCGGGCATGGCTGGGATGGGCGTGTTCCTGCTTGGAGGTCTCATGCTCTTACTCTGGTTGTTATGCAGACTCAGCAACCAACATAAGCAGGACAAGGTGATCCTTGCTCAAGCCCTAATGGCGATAGACGTTGGCGCCTCTCCCCAAGTGTGGCTCAACATGCTTAAGAAGGAAGCTCGGCTTTAGCTTGAGGTAGCTCTTGCACCCTGAGCCCATGTGGCACTGCACCAGGCCCGAGTACCTCAATGCTTAATCACAGCTTTCTTTAAGAAGCTCATGGTGCAAGAGGGTTGAGAAAAAGGGTCCAAACCCTTTGTACCAAGCGGTCCCAACGCCAGCCAGAGGATGCGAGGCAAAGCACTGCAAGAGGTCTTGGACCCCTCTGAGAGGCATGCCTGACTGCATAGGGGTAGATGCCCAGAACCCCTCTCCAAAAAGGGGGCATCAGGAAGTATGATGGAGGTCAGGCCTCTGTCTCCGCCTCTGCTGACAAGTTCCGCCTTGAGCTTCTGTTAGACAAAAAAGGGGGAGATGTTGGCAGCCGCGCTCAGAAAATAGCGCCCAATGCAGGGCAGCCGGAAGGCCCCGAACTTCCTAATGACAAATCATCCCACACCACTAAACTACATGCTAATTGCGCCTTGGCATAAGGACCAATGAGACCCACCAAATGGTTATGCTAATAAGGCATATGGAGCCGCACCAACCAGGTCAGAGCATGAGAACTATATAAGCAAGCCTCTCCTTCCCCTCTGGGTCCTGCCCAACTCATTTGTTTCACAAAGAGCTGAAGAATAAAGCTTTCTGCAGAAGAATCCTGCTGTTGTTGCGTGCTGTTCTTGCCGGCGAGGACGGGGCGCGCGACAGTAAAGCAAAGATCTTTGTATTAAAAACTCTTTTTCTCCCACAATTTTTCTCTTTACTGGAATTATTTATGTGCTCTTACATATGGACTGTGAGACCTATAAGCAGAGAACCCAGTTGATTCCACTCCATTATTCTCAGCTTTTAGCAGAGTGACTGGGTTATAGGAAATGTTTCATAAATATTTTAAATAAAGGAAGGAAGGAGTCATTCAGTCAGTTGGAAAGTAAGTGCTCATCAGATAAATGGAGGGAATGGAGCTTCATCAGCCTCTCTGCAACCTGACACATTTCCCAAATTTCTTACCCCTTAATTCTGCTGGCATTACCTCTGGAGAGATGAGACTTCTAAGCAGAAAGGATAACATAAGAATCTTTCTCTACTCCTTAACCATTCAAGAGGGCAACTGGTCAACCAAAGATATTTACTAGATTCCAAAAAGTTCGTCGAGCTAATTGATGCCAAAATAGTTCCAATAAGCTGAGCTAGTTCACTTAATAATGACCTCCAGAGATTGCCCTAATAAAGGGTTCCATTGGGAAGCAAAGACTGAAAACAATTGCAGTTTCTTTAACACCCTGCTGAGAGGTTTTGGAAATAATAATTTTGTTGAAGAAACAAAATCAATCAGTCAGTCAGCCTTCCTCTTAGCTCTTGTATAATTACTAGACACTAGAAATTTTGAGGCCTTAGGAAATATTCCTGGTGCATATTTTTCTATTCCTCTTTGCTTGGTAATCTTTAAAAACAATTTTAAATGACTCATTCAGAGTCACATTATCAGGACCTTTTCTCCAGTGACCCTTATTAATCATCTCTCAGTTATTGTTTGCATGAATAATTGCATAGCAGTTGCACATGTAGTGTTCCTTATCATTAGTTCACTTTCTTTATTTGGGTTCTTCCAAGAACCTTGCTAATTTTGTAGCAAGTATGCTCTAAATGTCTGTATATGAGTCAGACCCAATGCATCACCACAAGGGCAGCTTTTATCACAGAAGTTCTGATGATGCATTATTATATCTTCATGGTGGTGTCCCAGTTATGATTTATTAGGTTGCTGCATCATAGTATTGATAGAGTATAAAAACTGGCCACATAATGACTTGGTCAATTACAATATTAAAAATTATACATTATATATGGAGCTGTTTCCATTTTTAGGATTGGAAATATTCACTTATGCCAACTATTTAAAAAATACATCACCTAAAAACAGTAAGGTAAAATATATATAAGTAAAACCAGTACCCCTAGTTTCCATGTGTATGTTATATAGCAATATAAATAGAATATGACAAAAAATCGCATTTATCTCACTAACCTGAACTAATTATACATAGTATAAAAGAAGACAATATACTATTTTTAAACTAATTATTTATGCTTTGTAACTATACACACTGAATTCTTTTATATTAAAAGTATAATTTGCATGTATGTTACTATTTTTCCAGAAGAAATCATCGTATTGCAGCATTTAGTTTTTTTATGGAGATTTATGTTTCCTACTAAATTACTCAAAAGTCATGAAGCACTTATTTATTGGATTACCTGAGTTTTAGTGTGTTCCAATAATAAAAAAATGAGATGTGACTAATAGAAATGTAATATTAGATCTAAGGTTCTTCCCAAGGACTTAGGGTATTTTTTACCAATGATAAAATTCCTATAATTACAAGCTTGATATCTAAAGCCAGATCTCCTGGTAGGCTGCTAGTTGCTTCCCAAACTAATTTTTCCATTTTTAATGGAATTCTGGCCTGGTGACTAAATTTGGCATCAAATTTAAGCAGAAATACTATGGCCAACTTTCATGAGATCTACAGCTCAAAAGCAAGCCAATTACATAAATGTAGGAAGGACTGACATCTGTGCAATAACACCCCCAGTTCATGCAATACCCCCTCCCAGTAAATGAAGGTGTGTCAAGTGTCAGAGCAGTTTTTCAAGTTATCAGGGTATTTGCTAATTACCAACTCTATGTGAACAGGACAAAGCTGACTAGGGGTAGGAAATAAGTTAAAAGAAGGAAATGTGCAAAACCACATGACAATTAGAGTCTCAGTGATAGGGCACCAGTTTTCTTGTAGACATTAATATTAAGAAGTCAGGACTAATGGTCTCAATAGTGGTGGTGCAGTGAATGTTAAGGGCAGGGAGGGCAAATGATCTGACAACCATAATTCAGTGCTTGGGGCTCCCGATTATTTCCTAGTGATCAATGCAGGAAGGGGGGTTATGATCTTATTTTGAAAAAAAAATAAGTTCCTGAAATGCATAATTATTCTAGAAAAAGAGGAAAATAAAATACCCTAAATATAAATTCATTTCCTAGGTGTTTTGGATTAAATACAGTTTCCTTAGTCACCAGTAAGTACTGTAAATAGTGATAAGGTACATTTTAATTACTCACTTGATTTACATTTTATTTGGAGTACAATTTGTTTTTAAATATACATTTTGTCAGGTTTTTTTTAGTTTGGGTGCTTTAGAAAGTAGAGCCTGAGGAAGGACTTGCGCGTTAATACCTTGTGGGGCTGTGCCATCCAATGAAGCAAGAGAAAAGGCAAACGGGAGGCAGAGAACGCACAAAGGAAAAGGTTCATTAGTTTGGGGGTAATTTTTTTGGAACAAACATGACTGCTTGGTCTCGAATGACATTTCCACAGAGGTCAAATGAGCTGATTGTACCGTAGAGCTGTCTAAATGGAAGAGGTAACAATTTAACACATACATGTGTAGATCCTAGCGGTTAAAGCCCAATCCGTGGAGAACTAACTCTTGCATGCCTCCGGGTTGCCTGGGTTCCCACAGTCTTTGCCCGGTGAGGAGGCACGGAGGTCTTTCTAAGATAGCTGTTGGAATGCCAGACTCCTTGATTCATAACTGACATGGGGCAGCAGAGACCTTGAGCTGTAGCCTCGGGAACGGCCTGATCCCTGGGTAACACTGCCCAGGCAAGAGAGGACGGCAAGAGTTCAAGACCTGAGATGATGCGTATCCTGAGTGAATCAGTTTATCTTTGAGGGCTTGTATTCATTTACATCCTTTTAGAATATATGGATGTGATGTGAGCACAAAGGCCTTCATTTCTTTCCTAAAAGGGTTGGTACAAGTACAATTCTTCAAGGTCAAGGCCAGTTGTATTCTGTTAGAAGATTAAAGAGGATGAGCAAACCAAATTACAGTCCTTGCCAAGACAGTGACTCGTGTTCCCCGTCACCTCTCCTCTGCTCGTCTTCCATCTGGGATGACCCGGACCTCTATCTGCCTTATACTTTTTGGGCTATGCTTGCTGCCATTATCCTTTTATCATCGCTGCAAGGCCTGAAAAGCACCAAAACATACCCAAGAACATTGTTTAGGTTCTGGAAACACTTATCCCTGCTCCTACTATTTATTAGTAAACTTAAACACGGAATTCCTTTCTTTGCATGCTAGTCCTTTGGCTGAAAGAATTCACAATGGCCAGGTTGCATTTGTATCTTCTGGTTCAGCAAAATCTTCATGTTTTCTCTGAAAGGAAGGGGTTTTCTTCACCACTGGGCCTGAGACTGTAGAACTGAGAAGCATGAATGATGCAGGTGGAGCTTAGGAATGATGATAATGAGTCAGTCTTACCCTTTGGTCTCCAGACTCCAAGTACTCCAAACACAAAACCTAGAGTGGTGACTACTCAGTGCTTGGGTACTGGAGTGTATTGCAATGACAGGGAATTCTGTGATCATACTCACATTGTCATTACTCTGTCCTTTGCCTGGTGCCAGCTTGTGTGGGATCCTAAGTTGATACATTAGGTATCCTACCAGTAGAATAAAGGCGAGTGCACAAGGAGGTCAGACTCATGTCTAAAGCATGTATTTATTTTGTTAAGGAAAATTATTGCCCCACCAGTGCGGAAGAAGTCTGGTGTAATAAACCTGTAGAAGGTTCCTGGCTGTTCTCTATGGAGAATGATGATGTAATGACAGCTCAGTGTTAGTTTCTGCTGCTGATAGATTTTTGAGCAGTTATTTTTAACTAGATGAGCTTTATGGGAAGGAACTGATGCTTTTGGGTTTACACAGAACCTCATTTCTACTACCTTGGCACTTTCTGATGTGGAGTAAAGCAAAGTTTAAAGTCTCCCAGTTACTTCTAATATATGGAGGAAGTCTAAGAACTACTTGAATATTAGACTCTTGGAGGTATAGTATCCCATTATATCAGAAACTAAATATGAACCAGGAATACAATTTATTAGTTATTCATAAGGACTTAGGCTGGAAAATAATACACTCCTAACAGAGACAGCCAATCATTTCCAACCCAACCTCCTCTAAGGGACAGGTACTTATTTAATTTTAAACTTTATTTACTAATGAGTTAATGGGTTTGGCCCTTAGGAAGTCAGAGACCTAGAAGAATTTAGAGATTTGGGTAAAACGGTTACCCCATTCCCTCTGAGTTCCCTTGTGGGAAGGCAGCTGACAGAACCAGTGTATGTTTATGTGAGTAATTTTTAGTGCGTGCTCTATTTCCAAGATTTTGTGCCATTTGGAGTTTGTTTTAGGTTTGTTTACATAGTTTTAAATATTCTAGTAATATACAAACCAACCTACAGCGAATAAGTAAATTCAACAAATGCATATGGTACATAATTAAATTCTAACAATTTCCACACTCAATTAATGTTTTAGGCACTGGTTATAAAAGATAAAATGGTTCCCATTTCAAGATGTTCACAATCTAGGAAAGCTGATTGTAGTTTGATAAAGTAGTATTGTAGTTATGTACAATAGAGTTTTCTTACGCAATCCTATATTATTTAAGAGATATATACTCTCTTCCATTTACAGAAACACAAACTAAGTCTCAGTGAGTTTAGGTAAACCAATAGTTTCATATCTAACTTTAGAAATGAGATTTAAATTCAGGTTCTTTTGGCTTCAAAGACCTGCACTACATTGCTTCTGAATATACGGCTTCAGGGAAGGTATTTGTGCTATTTACATTTATAGGGCTTAGAATATAGTAAATAATAATAAAGAATACATAATCATAAAATGGTAACTTCATTGATTGAATACATTTGAATCATGAGAAATACTCAGATCAGTTTTTCTTTAGTCATTGAATCATACAAAATTTTGTCTCCCAAAAATCTGTTAAATCATCCCCAATTTATTTAATTCAATTGTAAGAGAACTGTTGTATAGACAATTATGAGTTTGTAGATGCATTCATCTAAGCTCTTTAAGTCATGTGAGAATTCAGCTATACTGATTCTTTAATTCAAAATTGCTTTTAAATGCTGTATCTTGAAGCAGAATTTCATGGATTTTTTTCAGTTACCAAGTTAAAACTTCTTTTTCAGATTTCATTGCTGAAATACTAAGTTCAAGGACAAGTATTTTTTAGTGTCTCTCAAATATAGATTTTTCTTGCAGAAGTCCCTTGCTTTAATGAAAAAGTTTTAAGAGAATATGACTTATGTCTATTTCTCCTTTATCATTTTCCCAGAGTCCCTTTAATTTGCTCAGGATTCACTTTTTTCCCTATCAGCTCACAGGGAGAACTGTGATGAACATTTTCTATAGCTTAGCTTTAATTTAAATTTTACAACAGTGACCCAGTTGGTCACTGTACTTTTTTGGTTGTTACTGTTAAGGAATAAACGTCTGCAAGTGTTTGCTACTTTAATTATACTAATGGTAGCAAAAAAGCAACATAGTAATTTATTTAAACACTAATTTTATTTTCCCTTTATCCTTGTTTTTCCCCATTTTGCTTGATTTCTTACTGGTGCCCTTTAAGAAATCTTAAAAACACACATTTAATGAATGCCTCAAGATCTGAGAAAGGAATGTAAGTTTTATGAACTTCCCTTTTCAGTTTAAGAACCTGAAGTCTAAGGCCACTACTCTTTTCACTGAAGAAGTCTTCTAAGACCTGCCAAACTTGACTTAACTAGATCCTAAAACTTAAATTTAAAGCATTTTGACTTCCATATGCATCTCTTGAGTGCCTTTTTTTTCTCCCCTATTTACCTTCTTATCTTTTCTTAAAGTCTAGTAAAGATCTCTTTTCCTGTGGACTCACGTTTCAGGAGTATTATTTTCAAAAATAAGAATCCTCAACATAGCAATAATGAGCTTTGTGAGAAGGAGCAAGATGGAACATATTTAACATTTATGCAATTCTGATTCTTCTAAAAATCTCATGTATATTTTATATTGTACATGTGATCAGTGAAATGGAAGAAATTAACATTTCATATTTCACCTCATGTTCAAATTTTCAACTCATTTTTTACAGTGTGCCAGTAGAATCTGTCTTTTTCAAAGGTCTCAAAATATTAACCTTTTTTGTCATTTTAAAGCTGGAGATCCTTAGAATTTTATTTTTGAGTTACCTGTTGCCTAAATGGAAAAATGATCATTCATGTTCTTAATGTCACTAGAATAATGCAGAATAATAAAATCACTGTTATACATATTTAACTTACATTTCTACCTTTAAATCCTACTAGAGCTTCAAATTCTGATGTTTGAAATGTTCAACATCATGTGGATCATGATGTAATAATGACTTTTATTTGAAATAATTATTGCACAAATGATAGAGAAATGTTAAAGGGCTTTGCTTTGAGAATGACGGTTATTTCTGTTTTAAACCATGAAAGTACTAAACATGTCCCTGATGAAGCAGTGAAATTATTAATTTTCTTACATCTCAGTTCTGGAGTACTTCACAAAAATATTCTGTATGACAAAAGAGAAGTACTTAGAGAGTTGCAATGGTTGTCTTCAAGAAAAGCATTTTTGTGATAAAGTTACAAACTCAAATAGCTGCTTTTTCACAGAATACCCATTTTTCCTTAAAGGAATGAGTGACTAACTATAGCTATCAGATTTGGGTATTGGACAGTTTCTTAATAATAAACAAAATAAGCCATCCACTTTAAGAAAACTGATAGAGTTTGCTACCAATTATAAACTCCAATCTTTGAGGAATAATGTAATTTTATAAAGTTTGTATCTGCCACTATAACTTGGACAAATCTTTAATTCTTAGAATCTTCTGATGAGATTGACAGTATTTTTATTTTAAATAGTCAAATGTCTCAACTTTTAGAGAATCTCAATAACCCATGCCAATATTCCATTGATCAATTCATGAAGATACAAAAGCATGTATGGGGAAAATGATCCACTGAAAATTCAAGTTAGGTCAATAAATTTTAGTGTACATGAGTACAAAAAGTTCACAGTTGTGTTCTCAGATTCCACATTACAGCTAAATTATAAGAAACTACCATCTGTCACATTTGGGGGTAATACTAAAGAAGGATCTCAAAAATTACCTGAAAATTATATACTACCTTCTCTTTTCAATCGAGCTGCTTTCTATTTCTCAGACATTAAATAGATCCACAAAATCTGAACAGCAATGCCACTTTTCTCATTAATTTTTCTCTTGGTTTTGAGAAATGTAGTTATTTTTCAATATAGTAAATACAGATAAAAATAACTCATCATCTTCAAAACTTTTAAAACTGTTTTAGTGCATTTATGAGACCACATGTTGGAGAATTGCTATATACATATTTTTTAAAGGAGATAGCTCCTTAAATATTTTTTTATTTTCTGATAAAATCCCTTAGTGATACAGTTTACAAACAACATATTTTCCAGGAAGAAATGAAGATTTAAGAATGAAATTATAAGAAAGAAAATTTCAGATTTAAATGTGGGAGTAGTCTGAGCAGTTTTGCGTATTCCACCCTTGACTGGTTTACCTTCAGCTGATGTCTTCATGCTCTGGATTTGATATTTGCCTGATGCCATTACTTTCTTTGAGAACTTCTTGGTCTCTGGCCAGACTGTTTTAGACTCTACATTGTCAATAAATTTTGCTTAAAAACTGATCACTTCCTCATAAGATTCATCTTGAATTCTTATATTTTATCATAGGCAGTAAGAAGAATCCAATAGGTACTTTCAGTGGCCTGCCCAGATTCAACATTCTCCTCAAGTCAATTAGGTGCCCCTTCAATTTTCCAGTAAAACATTCTGTTGCTAGAAGCATCATCTTTCTCCCGCCTCGAGTAACATTCTGCTCAGTGTCCTTCAAGTCCTGAAAGTCTCATATATAACCATGTATTCATATTCCCTGACTAGTTCAGCAGATTTTAACAATTATGCTTTCTCTCTCTCTCTCAATTAAATATACATATTTGAAAAATCAACTCTATAGAATTATATATTTAAGTTAAAAATAATTATAGTAATAAGACAAATGATATGGACGTGATCTTAGATATAACTCCAAAACAGGAAGCAAACAGACAGAAGTAAGGGGCACAAGATAAACCTACAATGATAGTTGGAGATACCAATATTTTCATTTTAGCAGGTAGAATAGCAAGTAGACAGAGTATTAGTAAGACATAGAACACGTTAATTGTGCTGTCATCCAGCTTGTCTATTTGACATTTATAAAACACCATGCTCAGTAACAAAATGCACTTCATTTTCAAGTGCACTGTGCTAAGTTTTAAGTGCACTAGATAGACCACTTGGGTCATAAAACAAAGTCTAGTGCATCTCAAAAGTTTGAAAATATAAAAAGCATATGCCAGATCACACTGGAACTGCATCAGAAATCTACAACCAAATGGTGTCTAGAAAATCTTCAAATAACTGGAAATTAAACAACCAAATCTTAAATGATCTATAAACTGAAGAGAAAATTACAAAGGGCATTAGAAAATATTTTGAATAGCAAATAAAAGCAAAACCCTCTAAAACTGTGGGATGCAGCTAAAGAAATGCCTACAAATTTTACAGTTTTAAGTGTTTACGTTAGAAAAAAAGATTTAAAAAGAATAACCCAGAGTTCCCTAAGAAACTAGAAAAAGATTAGCATATTAAACCAAACGCAGTCAAAAGACGATAAGAATAATTACAGGAGGTGAAATTAATAAACGAGAAAGGAGACAAATGAAAGGATAAACACATACACACACAAGCAATGGAAAGTTTGTTTTTGAAAAGAGCAATTAAATTGACAAATATTTAGCTAGACTGATCAAGGAAGAAGCGACAAAACAATTTACCAAAACTGGCACCCTGAAAAATTAGAAAATCTGAATAGCCCTATATTGATTGGAGAAATTGAATTAACCATTAAAAACAACTTTTCAAAGAAAACTCCAGGTTCATTCTGTTCCACTGGTGAGTTTTATCAAACCTTGAAGAAAGCAATGATACTGTTTAAACTTTCTCAGGAAAATAGAGGAAGAAGGGCAATACTGAACTTATTTATCAGGTCAACATAACGCTGAAATAAAAACCACACAAAAACATAACACATTAATTCCAGCTATATAAAAAATACATAATGCAGCTTTACCCTTGGGATGCAAAGGTTGTTGTATGACATTTGATAATCAATCGATATCATTTATCACTTAATAAATAAAAGAAGAAAACAACATGGTATCTCAAAGAAACAGGAAAAGTTGACGAAATTCAAAATCCATTTATAATTACTAAAGAAAAAACAACCTTTGAGAAACCTAAGGATTATGTAGGAAAATGGCTCACCCTGATAAAGACCATCAATGAAAACAAATCTAGAGTTAGTACCATAATTAGCAATACAACAACCAGAAAAACACTAAATCCAAGGGGAAGTACAAAGGAGATAGAAATTTTAAATTGTTAAGAAGAAATCAGTAAAGAAGTAAATGATTTCTTATAAATAAGTAAATGTATTTTTCATCACCTGAACTCTTGGGAGTCGAGGACTTGCTGTGAAATCTCAGGATGAAAAAAAAAGAAGTCAGTGAACTCTGGAGCGACATGCCCTGCCATGTGCATGCTCAGCCTCTGAGCCCTCACTAGTTATTATGTAAATGAGATAGTTATTGCAACTCTTCATATCACACACGCATGCAAGGTACAGAAATGCATGTGACCACTGATGTCCACTTTCATGTATATCTGTTTTATAAATGTCAGTGCACACCATCCTAAAAGATCCACAATTATCTGAGTTAGATTCCCCCATCCTCCGTTTTATAAAGGAGTAAGTCCAGGATGGAAAGGAAAGGTTGAGCAAAGAACTGGTGGCATCAGGAACCGAAATCAGGTCTCTTTCAAGTCAAATTCAGGTATATTGCTGTAAAATTACATGTTTTTGAGAGGCCACAGACGTAAGGGTTCGGCAATTTGATGGGAATACGATAATAGGAATTTAGGAATAAAACTAGAATATAGGCATAGGTATGGAAAAAGTATGATGAATAATGGAAGAAAGTGCCATGTAAAGATATTTCTATCTCAATAGTGAAATGCCATACCCTCTCTGGTCAGTAGTCCCTGTTTCCTAAGGTCGGAATTTGGGAGCAAGAGATCATTTGAGTTTCCTTTGTTGCACGTCTTCAGTGTTTGAGTTGTACTGAATCTGTCATCTCTATGTTATATCTTATCTTACTTGAAAAATATTTGTTATAGTTCAGTGCTGTGAATGATGAGAGAAAGGTTAAGAAGTGAGCAGAATGCACCAAGTCCAGACTAGTCTTAGGATAAGTGGCCAAGTCTCTGTTCAGGATGTGGCCTGATGACAATGGTTGGTGATGAAATCAAGAGATGAAATACAGCTGAGCAGTTTATGACCCAGACATGAAAAGCAGTTGCAGCAGGCCGTAAGTGCAGCGTGCAGCTCACAGATGGTAAATGCACAAGTGCCAGTGAGACAGGAGGAGTGGAGAAACAAGGGCCAATATTCTGTTTGGCCTGCCATAGCTTCAGGGTCTTAATTTTCTTCTTTTATCCTTCCGCACCCAGATGATAAATGAAACCAAATAAAATTGGAGGCCATACATAATGGGTGGGACCATTCTAAACAAGTTCAGGGAGCTCCTCTGGATGCTTCGTCTTTTTCTGCCCAGACACTCCATGCTCCTGCTCTGCTTTTAATTTGCAAGAGCTTTGCTTGCAGCCCTTGGACGGCATTCACAATGCCGGAAATGCGGGAAATCCAACTTGTCTCTCGTTCTGCCTTTGTGGTCCCTGCCCCTGTGGCATTGCCATTCTTACCTCTGCACAGCCTTATCGGTTACCTTCTAGTACAAAAAGGTAAACATGGAAAGAATTAAATAGTACACATTTTTACTGACCATAGAGAAAAATGGAGAGCGAGCATAAAGTAGTAGCTAAAAATTGAAGTCTAGAACGAGACTACATCCTTGGTCATTAGCTAACCGTGTGAACATGGGAAGTTACTTAAACTCTTTGTACGTCAGTTTCCATATTTGTAGATGGTTAATGGCATTATATACTTTATAAGAAATTGATGGAGATTAAATGAGTTAATCTTTATATAATGTTTAGAAATACATAACAAGACCTATACAAGTATTAACAAATATGTAAGCAAATGGAATAAAAATTTTACCAGTGACCCTAGTAATAGAACACATCTTTTAGAAAAAGGAGTTTTCCTGAAGAACATTGAACAGTATATTAGAATTCATCTTTAGAAAATAAAAATCTTGGGCAATGTGTGAGGAATGAGAGACATATTTTTTTGCATGAAATGGGAGGATGGCTTTCAGGACCAACAATTGGTCACTTCTGTCCTAGGATTCTCAAGAATAGAGCTAGTCAATTAAATTTAGAAGTGTGATCAGCAGCTCCTGTATAATTTAAAGGCAGATTAATATAAGAAAAAGAAGTGGTCTTTTAAGAGACATGAAGTTATGGCTCAGTTTGGGCAGTGGTTCTGTAGATCCTCATTATACAGAGTAAAGTCTGGAATAGAATTATCATCGCTGCCTGGGAGCTTATTAGAATGTAATGTGTTGGGGTCCACTCCAGCCCTGTGGAATCAAGATTGCTGGGATGAGTACCCAGGCATCTTTACTTTAACAAGCTCTCTAGATGATTTTCACGCATGCTAACACGAGAGTCCTAGTGTCTTCATCGCATTCTGCTTCATTATCATTGGGCTGCAAGAAGATGCTCATTAAAAATCATATCTAGTTACCAGTTCGTGTTTTGGGGAGGTAGGAGAGGCTTCTGATTGCATTGGGGCATATGGAAAGGTGCAGGGTCCCTCTGGTTTCAAACGGAGAAGTAGAAATATTTACAGGGAGAGCTGCAGTGACGGGGCTGTTGGCTAACAACCAAAACATCAACTTGGTGAAAAATGAGAAAACCTGAGAATAACTTGAAAGATTTTTTCTGAGCACATATGAGGGAAAACTTTTGAAAACTCTCACAAATGACTTTGGTAAAAGTTGTTGGTAGGATTATTTTTGACAAGTAAGCTATCTGAAGCTCAAGTATTTCTATCTTGGTTTTGGAAGGAAATGGGACCTTGTGTTCTAGACACAGAGGGATGAGGCCTGGTGGAGAGAGCATCTGCCTATCATCATCTATCTATCTATCTATCTATCTATCTATCTATCTATCTATATCTATCTGTCTGTCTACATCTATCATCTATCATCTGTCATCTACTATCTATCATCTACTGTCTATCATCTATCTACTTGTCTATCTACTCTTTATCATCTACTACCTATCTATCATCTGTCTAATATATATATCTGTCTATCTATCTATCTATCTATCTATCTATCTATCTATCTATCTATATCATAATCTATCATCTACCATGTGTGGCATCTGTTCTGAATGCCATTTTGGACGAGAACTGTATGCGTTGTTCTCCTCTTCTCAATCCTATACCTCCTCAGCTTCTCTGGCTCACTCCAGTCATGGCAAGCTTTCTACAACCACATCTCCTGTACTTCCCCCTGCCTTTAGACAGATGGAAAACTAACTTATATGTTAAATATGGTACTTTTCGTTCCTGACCATTTTTCAGCCTCATACTTAGCAACCCCTTTACTTTCATCATTAGTGGAGGGTTATTCAGTCTGCCTGCTCTACTTAGTTCCCAAACAAATATATTCTCTCTGATTTTTAGATCTTTTTCAAGATTGAATTCTCTAACCTTTTCACATAGAAAACTCATAATTTACTTTCAGGACAAGTTAGGCCTTGTCTTCTCCAAATAATTTTGCCACCCCAAAGATTGGCTTACACAACCTTTCCTCTGTGTTTTACTGAAAACTTAAATTTAACTACATCATACTATGTTGCAGCCATCTGTTTATTTCCCTGAATATCTCATTAAATAAGGTCCCTAAAAGCAAGTGTTGTGTTTAATTCATTTACAGGTTCCTAATATGTGAATTAATGCCTGGCTGGCAGATACTTTATAAATAATACATACTTTGTAAGTAAACAAATGAAGGATTTGATGAAAAAGTAATGATTGAATAACGTGTCCTCTAATGAGGTAATATTGTATGAGCACACATTCATAGGCAGGCTCAAATTTCAGGCCAAACGCTGGCTCAAGGAAGGTAAATCAAGGCCCTTTAGTCAGCTCCATAGCTGCTCAGTTCACATGATATTAACCTTATGCTCAAGTTCTGTCAATGTATTTAGGCCTCATGTGCCTGTGTTCATGCTCCCTTCTTCATGTTGGAGAAGTGCTCCATTATTTTATTTCTAGATCTCCTTCATTCATGCTATTCTCTCTGAAAAAGACCAAGTGTGTCCTCCACCATGTAGTGTAATCTCTGCTGGCTTCTTAGACTTTCCCAAGCTCCACAGTGTCTTTTGGATTTCTGGTTTTAAAATGGGCCTGGGATTCTCATCACTAGGTATCTTTTCTGGCAGGGAACACCTTTTCTCAGGTTCAAACCTTCTAATATCCTCAACCCATAACCCCCTGCCATGATCCCATATATAAACACTATGCACTGTGTGTGACTCTCATTTCCATGAGTCTGTCTCTGGTGCCTACACCATCCCTGGAAGTCTCTGTCCAGTTTCTGCTCCTATGATTCCACCAGGCCACCCCAACAGCAGCAAACATCCTACCTTTCTATTCCCCCATGACACTCAGAACTCAAAACATGACCTATTCCAAATAATGTCTCAGTATATATATATATATCACATGAAGAGTATATATATATATTTTTTTCTTCCTTCATCAAACTGCTATTTAATTTGAAGTAATCAAAAATATCTCATCATACAGAAATAGAATGATATTTTCAATACACATAGGTCTTAAAATCAGCTTTGTTATGTAATAGCTGTGGGACATGGGATGGTCACTTTATCTCTCTGAGCGTCACCTGTGAAATTGTCATATTAACAAATGCCTCCAAAGGGTAGCATTAAGATTGAACTGGAGTATATGTCACTATTGCCTCATCAGAGGTACTGTGATGTGGGTACTCCCATCAGCATTATCATCAAAATTAGATAAGTTGTATTAATGATCTAGTTAATACACAATAGTAATACATAATTTTAATACATTAATAAGTAGGGTATTATATATGTTAATACATCAGTGTTATATATGCATGTATGTGT
This sequence comes from Manis javanica, assembly GCF_040802235.1. Classification (NCBI taxonomy): domain Eukaryota; kingdom Metazoa; phylum Chordata; class Mammalia; order Pholidota; family Manidae; genus Manis; species Manis javanica. The sequence continues at coordinate 18,338,316 of NC_133164.1, forward strand.
ATGTAATAAATACTCTATATTTTTATAATATTCTTCCCAAAAATTTTGAGTTAGAATCCATAGTTATTCCTATTTTATAGAACTTTAAATTCTATAAGAACAAATTCACTTTTCCAAGTTCACGCAGATAAGACTAGAACTCAGGACTAACATCGATGCCTATGTTAATGCTGCCAAATTGTTAAGTGCAAAGAGAATAAAAACAAAGGATAAGAAAAAAAAAGAAATGCAAAGTTTAAGAGAAGAGGAAGAAAGAGGAAGAAAAAAATGGGAGACTCACCTCATGTAAAGAAACTTCAATCAATTAAAAGGCATTACAGAAGTAATTTTAATGTTATTATTTCATCATCTTCTATATGCAAACATGCATAATTTCCTACTCAAAACTATATATCATATATCATTTCTAAAAGGCCTTTATTGCGATTAATAAAGAAGCTATATCTTATGGTAAAATTGCGTCTTAGCATAAAAGCAGAAATTTATCAGCCAATAAAAAACACTCTGAACTTTTTAAATCTTTCCTAATCTCATCCACATACAGTTTAAAATTTAAGTAATATAAAATGCATCCAGGAAAAAAAGTCAATTAACATAATAAGGCAGTATTTGATTTAGCTTATTTAGAAATTAATACCAAAAAAATTAAAAGTCTTAACATTTGGTAATATAATTTGCATTCAAACATGCAAATATAATTTGCTCATGAACAAAAAAATTTCAAAAATGTTTTAATTCAAAATAAAAATGAATTTGTGTTTCTTATGGTGCATCAGAATTTACAATTCAAAACTATTTTCAAAGAAAAACCCTTAAAAATAATACTTATGAAGAATCACTTAGGTCACGAGTGATTAAGGAAGTATAACTCCAAACAGCAAATATAAATAATGTTTGCTACAACTTCATTTCCACTTATTTATTTTCTTAACACAAAATAGTTATTTTTAACTTAATGTGAAGATTTAATCTTTGTTAAGTCATGTTAGCTGTCAGAGCTTTGAGTTATTCAATTATATAGAGAAAATCCTTAGTTAATAAAAGTTTAATACAATTTAAGCTTCCCAAGACTATTAAATCTCTTAGCCATAATGTATCAAAAGTACATGTCACTGTTAGATATCCAAAGTAATCTGTAGACATTCTACAATAATCATGAATGTAAATCTCTGTAGGCATTAAAGGTAATACAAACTTCAGGGCGAACACATTATAAGCTAGGATGTCCAAAATTTATCTTCACAGAGCAGCTTCACTGCAACTAAAATAATACCAAAAAATAAATTAAATGTACATAATGTCTAAGTACTTGCTTCTAATAATGGGTGGTAGTGAGCTTAGCCAGATAAAAAAGAAGTATGTTAAATGTGTACACTTGGTCAACTTAAATATTTGGTAAATTGTCTCTACTGTAATTTTAGGTGTGTTTGAAGATAAATCGGGTTGTTTAGATTTTAATAGGCATTGACCATGACACAACATAAATTTGATAAATTATGCTGAATAATAAATTGTCATATTATAACAAATATAATTTGATTAATTATACTATAAGTAAACATGAAGTGCAATCTACTTAGACTAGGCGATAATCTTATCATTGATGAACACTTCTGAAAAAAATATCTGTTCATTCATCTTACAAGACATTTACATTCTTCAAGAGTAGAGAGTGTTGATAAAATGATTACACTAAATATTGAGCTTCCTAAAATGTATATTTTGATCCTAGGAAAGAGTTATAGGAACTTCAAAATATAACCTATGGAGTATTCATAAAATGAATACACAAACACTAGCAATTACTCAAATAAAAAATTTATAAGAGTTGATAATATATTACTTGAAAACAATTGAAATTGTTGAATTATTTAATTTAGACTTCTGGATCTTTCATTATGTAGACAGTTACTGGTAAAAGCCATTTGACAAAAATGAAGGGGATTTAACATGCTTTCAGTAAAATGTGAACAAACTGAGGAAAATGTCAATATTGTTACTGCAGCCTATTAACGGGGCTAAAGAGGTTGTAGTTCATTGATAACTGCAAAGGTAAATTCCCTCCTTTTCAGTCTTGTTAAGAAGAAAGGACTTGCAAATAGAGAATGAATAAGAAGAAGGAAGGAAGGAAGGAAGGAAGGAAGGAAGGAAGGAAGGAAGGAAGGAAGAAAGGAAGGAAGGAAGGAAGGAAGGAAGCGAGGGAGGGAGGGAGGGAGGGAGGGAGGGAGGGAGGGAGGGAGGGGGGAGGGAGGAGGAATAGATGGGGAGGATGAGGAGGATGGGAAGAAAGGAAAAGAAAGGAAACTTCAATGTTACAATGTAGTATTGTTTAAAAACAAATGCCTTGAAGAAAATGTAAACTCTAATTTGAATACAGATGAACATTAAACTATGTGACTTAACAAAGAAACAAAAACTTTCCTCAGTTGAAAATAGCTCATAGATATGCCAGTTTTAAAATATTACATCAATAAACATATAGTACACTATCTCAAGAAGTAGAAGCTATGTAATAATGACTAATGATACAATCTGTGTTTTCAGCAGTGAAAATAAAGATAAAAATCTTTATCCTTGAGGACCTTACACTGTATTATTAGTTTCTTAGGCCTGCTGGAACAAAGTGCTACAGTTTCCATGGCTTGAAACAATTTGGATGGCTCAAAACAACAGAATCACATTCATTCACTCACAGTTCTGTAGGTCAGAAATCTGAAGTCAAGGGGTGGGGAAGGTGGATTCCTGGGGGTCTCAGAGGACTACAGGTCTCGTGCCTCTCTAGCTTCCAGTGATTGTAGGAAATCCTTAGCACCCCTTGGCTTTCGGCACTGTAATGCCGATCTGTCTCCATCCCAAGCATTCTACCTGTGTCTCTGCTCCTCTTCTTATAAGTATATTACGTTAATGATCCCCTCTATTCCAGTATAACCTGATTGTGACTTAACTAACTACAAATGGAATGACTCTATTTCTAAATATGTTCACATTTTTAGGTTCTGGGAAAGACATGAGTTTGGGGGGGGCACTATGCAACCCAGCAAAACTCTGTAGGAGATGGAAAGAATACACAAAAATATGCATGAAATACATAGTGAATTAGAGAATGCTAATTGCTGTGAATAAAAAAGAACAGAAGGGAAAGAGTTGTTACCTTAAATATTGAGTGGTCAGGCAAGTCACACTTAAGGAAAGCCAAAAGGAAGAGGGGGTTATTATACAACCACACATCATACCAGTTAATGAATGTGCAAATATTTCTGAAATCTTACCCTATAGGGTTAATTTGAACTGAACCCACAGGTTAAGAACACCAAAAGAATAATAAAAAAATGTGTCAAGCTTTTTGTCCAAGCCAACAGGAATTCAGGAGGCTGTGAGAAGAAACAACTGTACCTAGAACCAGCCCAAGTCAGACAGGGAGTCATGCAGAGAAACAGTTCCAGATGGTCTTGATTCACCTTTTCCCCTTACCATGCTAAAGCCTTCACCTCTGGGCAGGGTTAGGTTCCATTTTTAAAATACGCAATATATAAAGTTGCATATTCACTTTCTACAATATTCCACACAAGGAGATGAAACAGAGGACTCTGGCCCCAACTCTGTTGATTTCCTCAATCTTTCCAACTTTTTGAATATATATACGAGATCTATAAAATCTGAATAAATTTTCTGAACAAAGTCTGCATTCCCCCTGAATTGGGGGGCACAGATTTGAGGTTTGCATCTCGTCTCCTTGGTGGTGGGTCTTGCAATAAATCTTTCTTTTGCAGGAGCCAGTGTCCCATGTTTGGCTTACAGCATAGAGGGCAGTAGACCCTTGTCTGGTAGCACTTCTTAGAAGCCAAACTATGACTTCCATGTTAACAATAGCAAAATCTTAACTATCCTAGACTCTTTAAACATCTTGCCTTTGCAACTTAATCAGCTAAATCTTTTGACAGGAAAAATGATGCCGAGTGTCAAGCATACTTCTCTGCATTACCTCCAATATCTCGGTCACTCAGGATCTTGGATGATTTGACAGTCCTAAACTGCAACTTTTACCTCTCCTTGGACAGCCTAAACTATTCAAGGCTTTTATCTCCCAGAAGCTTTTATCTGCCCAGATTCTCATCTGTCTTTTTCTCCATAGAAGAAATGGCAAATGTCCAAGTGGAAGAGGGGACTTCAAAAAATTGCACTTGGCTCAGTGCGCTTCTGTTCTTATTGGTGTCTGGATGCCTTGGAAGCCACATGCTGTATTCAGAAGGTTGTTTTCTCTCTTTCAGTCGGCTTCAGTGGTGGAAACGCCAGTCTTCTCTGCCTTTTTCTATTAATTGAAAGCTGAACTGCTACTGAACTTTGGAAAAAATCCATTATGATGTGATTCTGTTTTGTTTTGTTTTTTTAATCCTTCTTCCCCTAACCCAAACCAAACTAGTTTTGTGATACTCTCCTCAGCTTTTTATTCCCTAGCTAGATCTTCTATCAGTTCTTTAAACACATTGGGCTATTCACATATTGGGACATTTACCCTGTGTGGCCGCCCATTTGTAAATATTCCCCTACCTGGCTTTTCCTTTAACTTTTTGTTTTTTATCCTTTAGATGTCAGCTGAAATATAAAATGTCATTGGGAGACCTCTCTGGGCACAAGTTTTAATGTAAGTAAGGTAGATTGTCACACACCAGTTATCTTTCTCAGATACTTGGTTACCTTCATTAATAATATTTATTTATTTTATACCTACTGAAAACAAGTGGTTCAGATATATTTAGACAGTTTTTTTCACCTGTAACTTTGTGTATGTATAAAAAATAAATCTTAAAACTTTATGATGAGTCTGACTTTTTGAAATTATTTCCAACTTACTATCATGTATAACATCTTTTCCCACACAATATAATCTTATGTGACATCAGAGGATTATTACCACAGTCCTGTTTAGCACAATTCAATAACTGTTGATGATATGGCATCTCTTCAAATATTGCTCCATCTATTTTTCTTAAAATACTGCTCCATCTATTTTTTCCAGAATGCTTTTCCAAGGCACTGACCCTTATCCTATGAATTTGGATGCTGCTATTTCCTTATTTCTAAGATCACCTTTACATCTTTCTGTCAATAGATTCACAGGTACCTAAAATTTAAACCCCTTCTGCTTAAAGCACAGGGAGTCTCTGACAAACTAATTTTCATATTTTAATGATGGACCTGGGCAATATGTGACCAGCTTCTCATTACTTTCAAATGTCTGTCATCTCCAGTGTGGAATTTGGCCAGTTCTCCTGTCTTGAGTTTCTTTGCTCAGTTCCTAAAAGTTTATATTTTTACACATATCTCAGTAACAAAATGTAACAAAATTTTATCTGTTTGCAGGCATCTTCCATGGTTTCCAGTAAGTACTTGATTGTTTCTTTTGAAATAAATGATTCAATTGTAATTATTATTCTAACAATGACTATTTGCTTCACTAATAGTAAGTTGTTGCCTATTACTCTGCTTTAGTGCCTTTCTTCATCAAAATGACAGTATTTCAATCTAAGTTATGTCATCTTTTAAAAGACATTTGAAGAGCAATTAAATATGAGATATATAACAATGCACATGATTCAACTGAAATATCAAAAACGTGAAAAGCTTTGACTAAGTTATTGCATCATACACACACAAAGATGATACAATTATGTTCGAAATATGACAACAAAAAGCATTTGTGCAACATCGTGGGTTTCAGATGTATCCCACCGACAGAGATGTGAAAATGTGAAAATACAAAAGTGGGGCTTTAGAAAACTGAAGAGGAGGCCTCTTTCTGTTTGGGATGTTGAAAGCTGCGTCGGACCACTGCTCACACTAAGCAGAGTGGCCACGTTTCTGCTATGAGTGTATCTAATTCTGAGCACGATCGGAAGACCATGCTTTCCTCCTGTAAAAGGACTCTGTCAAGGAAAATAAAACAAGGGTAGCTTTTAATGGCCTTGTGGCCAGATTAGAACATACGACTGGTTTCCCCATCTGTTTTTCACCTCTGGATACTGTTGAGGGCTTCCGTGACACTTTGTGGATGCGCACGGAGCTGGAGAGGCAGATTGTTTTACAACTCTTCTGACCTTAAGACACTTAAAGCCACAGGTGAACTACATAAACTAAATATACCACTCAATCCTGACCTAGTTCAATTCCAAATGAATCAAAGTATTCAGCCTCCTACTCTATTTTCTAATAGAAGAAGAAGCTTTCTCTCTCTGTGGAAAGAAATAGTATAACTTGGGGGCCAAAGTTCTTTTGTATGGAAAGGCCAACATAAAAGGAGGAAAATGAGATTCAGAGTCAAGAGAAACAAATAGGACAAACCAAATAGGCCCAAAAGATAGTCACCGTGTTGGAATCAGTTTTTTTTTAATTAAATGATTACTTCATAGACTGAGTGAGTGAAAAGATAAATTTCAAAAAAGAAAATACAGTCTCTAAAACAGAACCAAAGGGACATTCTGTAACTGAAAATTGAATATTTCCAACCAAGGAGTCATTGTTGGGACTGAACAGAATTCAGCAGAACATAGAACATAAGACCAGTGAAATCAAAGACAAGTGAATAAGAATGATCTGAACTAAAGCATAGAGAGGAACAAAGAAATGAGAAAAACAGAACTGATAATAGTTTATGGGGCACTATTAAGAAGTTTATGATGATTTGTATGCCAACAAATTAGATCTGCTAAATATAATGGAAAAATTCTAAGAAATGCACAAATTACCCAAATTGACTCAAGGAAAATTAGAGGATTTTAACATACCTAAAACAAGTAAAAAGATTTAATCACTGACCAAAAATTTCCAACAGAAAAATGTCCAGAACCATAAGACAAGGACAGACACAAGGATACATGGTGCACAGATCCAAACTGAACCTAAGGTCATAGACTCCTGAGCTTATCAGACAGCAATTCCCTCTTGTGCTCATGGTCACGAATCATTCACACTTAAGTATCTTTATGCAAATAGAATTAAATAACTGCTATGATTATGCCATTATTTTTGTATAAATTAGAGTTTATGAAATAATCTAATAGAAATTTAAATTTCATTTGCTTCAAATGCTTAATGGGGAAAGAATGAATAAAAAACGTAAGGTAAGGATAGGAGAAGAGAAAAAGCAAGTGAACTTTCTAAAGAACTAAATGGAATTCTAGAAATGTGAACAGACATAAATGAAAAGAGAATAACTAAAATGGAATGCAGAATGAAAAGTGAAGATGGAAAATTTAAAAAAATAAGAAATGTAGATGATAGCTAATTTTATTTCACAAAATAGGGAAATAGGATGGGGAGATTCAATTTTCACAAAGATAGTATCCTATTTTGCAGCCTCAGTGCTTGGCACATGGCCATTACACAGCATATATCAATAAATATATATTTCATAATAAAAGTTTTAAGAAGTGTTGGAACTCAATACAAGCCCATCTTATCACTCATAGTTCCCAGAAAAGAACTTGAGTGTCAGTATGGGACATTTATTCTCAAATTCATACATATATAAACTACATTTTTGTGAAATTTTATAATTCTAAAACATTTTACATAAAACTTGAATACTGTGGTATTGCTGCTACATAGAATATATTGAAAAAAATTTTAAACTACCTAATAATTGCTGTACTCCACACAAAACAGTGGCCTAAGAGAATTATCTCATACAACAATCTTATCAGTTGGATTCTCTTATTGTCTTCATTTTATCCATGAGAAAGTTGAGACTTAGAGAAATGTAATGTGGTACATTACCCCAATTGGAATCATTTAAGTGACTGGAACACAGATATTTCTTTTGTCAAATTCCCTTGATGTTTAGTATTGTGCATATTCTATCCCTACTTTTGGAGAACTTTAATTACTCAGGAAAGAAATTTCTTTGAACCCAATAGATATATTTTTCCATTTTCATATCTCATTGTTTAAGACAGAATTCTCAGTTTGGGGGGAATTCTTTTTTCTTATTGGATATACAGCCAATGAATGTGTTTATACTGCTTCTGCCCCAAAAGAAATGGCATGTATTTTAAACAACCAAAATTATAGTGGAATTCCTAAAGACTCTTGAAATTTTTTCTTATATTTTACCATGACAAATTTATTTTGAGGTGTAATAGCATCTCATTTTCAAATCTGGGTTGTTAGAAGAGAAATCAAAATAATGAGAAGTCTGTAAAACAAGATATATGAGCAAGACTTGAAAGTCCTGCTGATGTAAATTTGAGAAAAGAGAAGACTTATGCATAGTCATGCTGTGTCTTCAAATAATTAAAGTGCTCCCAAAATACAAGGAGTTTAGATTTCTCATGTGGCATTCCAAAGAGCAGAACTGGCGTCAGTTAAGAGAGAATGCCTAGTTTCAATTAAATGAAGACATTTTAAATAGTAGACCTCTCTATTGATGCACTGTTCAGCCCTTAGCAATGATATATATGCCTTATCTTCTTCCTTCAGGGAGCTTTTATGCAGCCTTGAATGATGATTTGCTCATAATGCAGTGGGGGAAATGCATGTGGGAGATTATCATGCAAGATAATTTTAAAGGTCACCAAATTTGAGATCTGGGTTCATTACAATGAATGTTTCAAAGTATACAACACTAAGTAGGGGTTGTAGTAGCAAAAGTAATGCACTGAAAAAGAAATAGATATCCAATATATCTCTAATATCTGTCTATCCCACTTTCTTTTGGTAGATATACATAGATGATATCTGTATAGATGATAGATAGATAGATATATGATTGTAGACAGATAAATGATAGACTATTTCTGTCTTATATCTTATATCCATATATAGAGAGAGGAATTGGCTTATGTGATAAGCGTAGCTGAGAAGTTCCACAGTCTGCAGTCTGCAAGCTGGAGAACAAGGAAAACCAATGGTATAATTCAGTCAGTGTCCAAAAGACCTGATAATAGGTGAGCCCAGATGTCTGAGGGCAGGACAAGAGGAATGTCCCTTCTTGGACAGAACAAATTTTCCCTTCTATATCTTTTTTTCCATATAGGCCCTCAGGGGATTGGATAAGTTTTCCCTCTTTTGTAGGTATTTGTATTATTGCTGCGGTTTTATGTTTGTGATAGAGAACAGTGTTTACAAGAATTAGTTAAATAGGATATTAAAGTCCATTTTAAAATGATTCTATTTAAGAGCAGATATCAAAGATGAGAAAATTTTATTCAAATATCATAAAGGTAAGAAAGAATTTTACATAGAGAGAATAAAATGTAAGAAGTCTTAAATGGCACAGACCAAGATATGTTAGAACAACTAATTTAGATCGTGTCCAGTTGGAGGCTGAGCAAGATGCAATTTTGTGAGGAAGGTTCATAGAAATGGTGTCAATTTATCTATTTTGAGTTAAGCCTTGCTGGCAAATTAGGGAAATGAAGATATCAAGGAGGATTCCTAGATTTATGTTTTGAGTGAAAAAGTAAATTAGGATGTGCTCACTCAAATGGAGAAAGAAATGGGTGGGAGGTAAAATTCTGTACACTAATATTTGCATTTTGGTCATTGTCTGAGATGCAAGCGGAGGTGTTAAGTAGGCAGCAGGAATTTGACTTCAGGATTCAGAGATGATTTAATTAGAGGAATTTAATTACCACCATGTTCAAAAGGCTTTGACTTCTTGGATAACATTCCCATTTTAGTTTGGTTTTGGGTCAAATCTCACCTTTACAGACAGATCTATCCTGAACAATCCGTGTTAAAAAGGAGCTCATTAGTGTTAATCCCCTTAACTGCTTCACTGACTATCACTTTTAATGTTCTGAAATTTTCTTTCTATTTGAATTTGTTTATCGTACTTGCTCAATAAAATGTAAACTAACTCTGCAAAAAGAGGGCATTTTCTTGACCCTACCATATCGACAGCACCTGAGAAAGGTTGACAAATATTTAGCAAACACGAATGTCTGTTCTTCTATACTGCAGTTAATAACTTTTCGTCTACCCAAACCTCAAATAAAGGCAAGAAAATGATTTAGGCATTTGTTATTTACATAGAGTCAAAAATGATAGTCATATCCTATATTAATAGGAAAATTTATAATTACTTAATCGTTTTTTAGCTGAAAGAGAGGATTAGAACTTTATGTATTTAGTCAATTTGAGTGAGTTGGAGAATAGTAAACACTTAAATAAAATTAATGATCTTTTGCTTAATAATAATAATAATAAGGTTGAGAAGCATTATCCCAAGTCAATGACTATTTATTCAATGTCACTTGTGTTTAGAGACTCTGCTAGGTGGTTGGAGCATAGCAGCAATTCTGCAATACATGATTTGCCCTATGGATCTTACGTACTATGCAGAGAAGACAGGTAACAAACTCAGTGAAAATGAGCATATCTAGTATTTTAGAAAGTAATAAGAACTATGGAGAAAAATGAAGTAAGGCAGTGAAATGAAGTATTGTGAAAGAATTGACAGAGCAACTCAAGTGTACATCTGGAGTAAATTCCTATGGATCCTTTACTTTGACAGCCAATGTGCTCAGTACCTTGGATGTGTTATTTCATTTTATGTACTCTTCATAATAATCCTCTTAGTATTTATTACTTTTTATTTTAGTTTTCATATGAGGTGAAATGATGCTATTGAAATTAGAAGACTGGTTCAAAATCAGTTTGTATATAGCAGATCGGGGTTCAATGGCAATTTTCCTTCATTCAAATCCTACATGAGATCATGTTTTCTTTTGTCTGTACAATAGTTAGTAAGGAGATAAAAATAGATGGTTTAGGTGGAAAGCTCTTCTTCCGTGGAGCACTAGAAAATACTTAGACATAGATAAAATTGGCTTTTTAATTTTAACAAGGAACCTTTTTTCACCAAGTTTAGCTAAAAAGTCACAGCAAAAAATGCATATTGATACATGTGAAATAATAATAAACATTTATTTTACACTAAGGAGGAACATTCCTAAATATTGTACATGCATTATCTGACATAATTGTCCTAATGCAGAGGAGGTAATGAATTTTACTGGACATATTATCTTAAGTTCCCTGAACTGCAATATATGTAGATCTTGATGAGCAGTATCATGAGATTTGGTTGATAGGTTTCTGAAAAGTCACTGTGCTTATTGTTAGACAAGGATTCTGTTTTATACAAGTCAAATTCTTTACTATTAAGCAGAAGGGATAACAGAATTAAATTAAAAAATGCAGCACAGTAGATTGGTTGATGTTCTGAAAGTACCATTCTCTGAAGGCACCATTAGGAGTACACACATCAGGTCTCTCTACTTAACTTCCAAGGAATCAAATGGAGATTAGAAGAAATTGGAACTCAGAGTACTTGCTGGCTCCGAGCCACCCTAACCTAATCGGCTTCACTAGAATGGTAAATTAAAATGACTATGAATAGCAGAAGAAACTGAAATTAGCAAATTAACATATGATAATGTCTCTCCTCTTTAAACAGACAGAATGACTTGGAAAAATCTTGAAAAATCATTTTCTGTATTTATACATTTGTGCTAGCTCTTGACAGCAGTAAAAACATTTCCGTGGAATGTTAATTGGATGTTTTCCTTTTTGCATCAGTGCGGTGACTACAATACCTATTGTTTGACAATTGCTGTGCTAAGAGATAACAGATAAGCAAGCCTGACAGAGAGCATGCACTTCAAAGTAAACTGCACTAGACATCCGCTAATTTGATCTTATAAACAAGGCATCTTGTGGGCCTCCTCCGCGTTTAATGTTCAATTCTTAAAACCTTTGCTCCGTGTATTTTCAATGTTGTTTATTTTTTCCAAGCAAATTAGACAAGAACTTAAAAAATTAGTGTCATCCAATTTCATACTTAGGTAGGACACCGTAGCATATACTGCTGACAAGATTCACATAGTAATTGCGTGTGGTGGGATTTAGAAATGTTTCACTGTGGATTTTGCTTCATTCTTTTTTTTGGTACGGGTCCTGCTAGCTACAGAAAAGAGGTGTTTATTACCAGAGATACACAAATCTGTCACTGGAGCTTGAGGTCCATGGTTATGGTTTTCACTGGGCTTCATAGGTACTGTAACTGAATTCCGGGCTGTCCAGAAGACACTTCTAGAAGTTATTCGTTTAATTATGATTTTGTTGCATCACTATTAACATGGCTCAGCTACTCCTGCCTAATGGGTCAGTACTACTTAGTGGATTCCCTCATTATGGCTTAATCAAAATTCCCAAGATAGAGTTTTTCTTTATGCATTTTTTATAACAATCTTTTTCATAAGTACAGGCCAATCTACAACCTATGGATCTAACCCATAAACAATGGAAGGTCAAGTTCATATAAGGATGTAAGATGCAACAGAAAGTGTAACTGAGATATAGTACAAATAATTGGTCTTAAGAATTCAAATTGCTACTCAGATATCATTTAAAACCAAGACAGTGTTAACTTAAATTAACAACTCAAAGGAAAACATACCATAAAATCACTGCTTTCCTGGTTTAAGACCACTGGAGATATTCTTACATCATATATGGCAAAATGTACATTAATGTGTTAAAATTATTATTATTATGGGTATTACACTAATAGTTGTAACTCCCTAAAGAGAGAATCATTAATATGCTCACTGTGTTGTTAACTGAGATTTTTCTCCAAGCAACTGAAGAGTTGCATCTAATTTGAATAAAATTACTACCAACCTTAAAAAGATGTTCAATATTCTCAATGGGACCAATACTTTATGAAAAATTGAAGAGACAGCCTGAAGGGAACTCATTCATTTTTCCTACTCAAAACTGTATCTTTTGTTTATCATAGTGTCTGAAAATCCTTATCCAATACTATGTTTGTGCTTTAAAAGCCTATACATTCACCTATTCCTAAGAGATGGTTATTGCCAATATCTAAGATACAATTTTGTATTAAAATATCATGGCTCATTTTATAGCCTGTTCTCCCTAAAATGTAAACCTGGATTTCTGGACTAAATAGAAAAAATACATATTTGATTATTAAAAATAAAAAGAAACTTCCTGTTGGTCCACTAGCTCCACTGAAAGAAAAATCCTATCATTGATAAATGGCTTTAATGTAACATGCTTAATGAAAATTATCAATGGCTTGTGTGAAGATGAACTCCTGACAGTTGTTGTGGTTAAAAATAACTCATATTGACCAACACATTATAAAATCTAAGAAAACTAATACATAAAATTGAAAAAATTTTACATATACTTCAATTTTACAGTTAACTGGGCATAATTGTACTTATAAAATTGATCTAATTTTCTCATAACTTTATAATGGCAACCCATTCCTCTTAGTTTCTTTATACTTTTTCATTATGTGGATTTTTTCTTATAACCTCTCTTTCCACAAAACATCATGATATAATATTCAATTCCAATTAGCCATATTATAATACATATATTGATTCTAGACATTAATTTATTTAGAGAAGAAAGTCTCAAATATACAAAAATTCAGAAAACTCTAGAATAATTAATCAAACAAATGAATATATGACACAACTATGTTAAATATTTGCATAGACAAAAGCTGAATCATGCCACTTTAAGTATGTTTTACATAATATCTGAAATAGTATATTTTACTGAATTATTTTTAACTAAGATTTATTAAAATATTCTAGACTGTAGGAATGTTATTGTTGTAGAATGATTTTGATTAATTTTCAACATATATCTACATAGAAAATGTGTAAAATAACTCTCATTACATTTTTATCAATATTCTGAACTATTCATACATGTGCAATGTATTCCATGCCTCAACTGCATAGATGGCCTTCAAGGAGTGTCACCAAATAAAAGCATATAGTTTTCAAACAGTTTCAATGTACATGCCTTGTTTGTTTCTATATTGAATTAGCAAATGGGATAGAATACAATTTATAAATTTTTATTTCATAATATAATTTTTGCATTATAAATTTTGTATTTTTTATTGAAGTGTCATTGACATACAATATCATATTGCTTTGAAGCATACAACACAGTGGTGTAACAGTTACCCTTATTATTAAGTCCTCACCCCCACTACTACCATTACTATCTGTCAAGAGAATGAAACTGGATTACTGTCTAACTCCAAAAACAAAGGTAAACTTGAAATGGATGAAAGACCTGAATGTAAGACACTAAGCCGTAAAACTCTTAGAAGAAAACATAGGCAAAAATCTCTTGAACATAAGCATCATAAGCATGAGCAACTTTTTCCTGGACTCATCTCTCGGAGAAGGGAAACAAAATAAAAAATGAACAAGTGGGGCTACATCAAACTAAAAAGCTCTGTATAGCAAAGGACACCATCAACAGAACAAAAAGGCAACCTACAGTATGCGTGAATATATTCCTAAATTATTTATCTGACAATAGGCTACCGTCCAAAATATATAAAGAACTCATAAGCCTCAACACCAGAAAAATCAAGTAGGCAGAGGATCTGAATATTTTATTTTATAATACAATTTTTCTAGCAATTTTGGAAGAAGTAGCTGTTATACATTCATCTAGACACAAGATTCACCAGCAGTGTTTTGGTGAACTCTAGCTCTGTGTAACACCAGTGTTCTGTCATCAAACCCTACTCTAGTCAAACAAGTTTGAGAAATATTCTTCATGATAGGTCATCCCTCCTGAGGCACCGTCCAGGCTTACAGAGCCTTGTCAAAGAAAAACAACCACATACATAACACAACAGCTTCATCAACAACACGCAACCAAACACAAACAGAACAGTTTAACTTAGTGTTAATCACATGTATTTGATCAAGGGATTTTTTTTCTCTCCATAAAATGTCCTTTTGCTAAAGGCAATTTTGAATACCAACTGAGATGGAACACATTAAATTTTACATTGTAGAAAATGAAAAATTACTTCATTGAAATCATATTCTTTAGCTATTAAATGGGGATACTTTACCATTTTTACTGTTCTTGGAATTTTGAACTTATTTAAATAGGTACAGCTTTAATACATAGTAGTTATTACTTTCAATACCCCAAAATGTTTTCTAATGTACTTGTACCTTTTTATGGTACAAATTTTTCATAATTCTCTTATTATTTTTACTTAATTTCAATCACCACACAGCTTAAATCCTTCATTAGACTGGTCATGAAATTAGCATATATTGCACAAAGAAAACAATCCCAAGGTCAATGTTAATGGCCTATTATTTTGTGATACTATTCACACTTGAATCTGTATCCCCCAAGTGATTCTATGTTCATTCCTTCAGGGCAGAGACTAAGCTACCATTCTTACCACTAATGTCAAAATAGCTGACCGCTCTCTTGCCCTAAGAAGAGATAATGGGGGCAACATGAAGAGTTTGCAATTCACAATGCCACAAACTTGGGCATTGTATAATAATTTATTATTTATTCAATGTAATTTATTTACTTATTGTGTTAAGATGATACATTGTAGCTTCTTTTTCTAGTATATTTACAATTTTCCAAATTTCTATGTATTAGTTTTAGATTGCTGTATGACAAAGCACCACAAACTTAGCATCTTAAAACATCTCACGTTTATTATCTTACACTACCTACGGGTCACCCATCTGGATGTGGCTAATCTGGGTCTTCGGCAAGATGTCACTCAGGACTGGGTTCTCATTTGGGGCTTGACTGTAGAAGGGCAAATTCCAACTCATACAGGTTATTCTCAGTACTCATTTTGTTGCACCTGATTCACGGAAGCTTGATTCTTCTGTCAGCAATGGAGGAGGTGAGATTCTAGAGGAAGTCCATTAGAGAGATGGAGTTCTACATAACATAATCACAGGAGTGATATCCCATCGATGACCTTTGAAGTGTAATGTTACTTATTCACAGGATTGATGTCTCACTGCCTCTACCATATTCTAGTGGCCACAGATTCTGCCAACACTCAAAGGTAGAGATTTTACAAAGTAGTGAAAGTGAGTACCAAGAGGTGTCTCTACATACAAGGTGTTACAGAGGAGGATTTGCAAGGGATCAAGAAGTCTATTGGCATTTTCCTGCTTTGGGAAAAGCAGAGCTCTTAGGTTCACCGGGACACAATTCAAAGCTGTACAGATTAAATGTCTTGTCACCCTCCTTACAGATCCTGATGAAATGGCCTAGATGTTTCTATTTTCATTTTCCTTTTTAATGGAGGAACGTTCACATGAAGTTGAAGAAGGTCATCATTCCTACCCCTGTGTCCCACTGTCACAATATGCAAGGACCTATAGGTTGAAAGTCACACAACTCCAGACCTTCTTTCCACTTAAGCTTGAGAGGAGATTTTAGGTCGTTCCAAGGAAATGAGCTCATGTCGATTGGAAAGGCAGAAACTCCTCATCCGCAAGCTGCACTGGAGACGGATATTAATTTGTACAACGGAAAGCATCTGCATTTCAGTGGGTGATAACAAGCTTTATAGGTGTGGGGCAGCTATGAAATTAGCCCTGGTTTCCTGCAGAGAACTGAACTCAGTGGCTGCAACAGCTGCTCGATGACTGGATTGCAGGAGTAACTGCGATGACCTGAACCTGAAGCCTAGTGGCAAAACCAGATCTGCCAAAAACTGTAATGTGTTACAACTATCTGTAGAAGATTTTGTTTTCCCCATTAAAACTTTATTCAACAGCTTCAAAATGCAAGTTTGGCTTATAAATCTTCCATAAATTATCTGTTTTGCTCTTCTAGTTTCCTGGTTTGTGAGTGAAGACGACTCAGGAAGGTTTCTGGTCGTCTTGTTCAGTAGAACAAGCACTGAATTTCTTTTGAATCTAACACCTATACATTTAAGCTTTACATATCTTTGATTATACTTATGTCTGAATATCATGTAATTTATCACTTTCAGTGTATTTATACTACATTCATAGTGTGTGGATGATTTCCATAAATAGCTGGCAAAAATTTCTCGAGAGATATTCATGAGAATAAACATGAATATTCATGAGAATAAACAAGGGCAATTCATGAGAATAAATATGAGACTTAAGAAAAGTGAATATATTGTGTATGTTGTTAGCAGCTTACTATTTTTAATAAAAAAGCAAATTTTAAAAGTTGTTACAAACACTGTTACAGTAATTTTAATCCCAGGCGATGACCAAAAATGGTTGCAAGACCTCAAACTCATTCTGCAATGAAGTGTTTAGGAAATAAAAGCCTGCAACATGAAGAGGCCTATTAAATAATATATTGCTGTACATTTAAATTTACTAGAGAAAAATTTACTGTGCAAAGGAGATTCTGAGTCAAATGACAAGGGGAAGAATGCTGTAAGCAAAGCACCACTTATGTTATTAATCTGAATGACAGGGAGCAGAGAGGAAGAAAAGAAGAAAACAATAGATGCTGACACTGCATACTATGAGCCATAAATTAATTTGCTCTGACAATGACACCTCTTAGAGGACAGTCTTTGGCCACAAGTTGTAGCATTTTGCTCAGAGTATAAAACTCAAATGTAACAATAATTTCTTCAAAAACAAAATGGAGGATCATGTAGAAAATATTTATTTTCCTATTGTGTTTGGTAATATATATGACACTATTGATAAAGAAACTACAATTTCCAATTCCTTATCTTCTTACTGTTTCAGATTTAAACATTTAGTTTACTGACCTCCAGAAAAGGGATGTAATTCTAAGACAGTCTGTCTATAAAACAATGGCTGAAGCAGTTATGTTTTTTTTTAACATCTACCTTTAAGAAATCACCCCAAGATGAAGGGATTTTCTGTTCTTTTAAAACAAAATATATCTACATCAATGATAAATTGCACTTTAAATTAATAACATATTTCATTAAGTGGCGGTGTTTAAAGGCTAACATAATCTCGACTTCCTTTGAGGCCTGATCCATTTCACCTCACTCTGTTGGTGGTACTGTCAATGTCTTTAGATAGTAAAAATATTTGTATGAAGAGAATATTACTCTCAGGCAGAGTCATGGACAGATGAAGGAGGCCTTTAAAAGTTGCAAATGTGCAAATACTCAAGTTAGTAAATTCCCCTCCTCCAAATCCAGATGTATGCCGCCTCTATGTTCAACCTACTGTAGAAGCATGTAGTTTCCATCATTTCTTTGGGTCTGTTCCATACGAGGGCTCCCATGTCATGCAAAACATACATTTCTGTGTTTTTTTCCTGTTGTTAATCTGTTTTATGCAAATTTAATTCACAGTCTCACCTAAAAACCCCTAAGAGTATATAGAGGGAAAATTTCCCTCTCCTGCATAGGTATAAGCGCAAGCACATATATATTGATTCTTACTGACTATAAGATTATATTCTCTTATTTCATCATTAAAATTATTGTCCAGGCAACTTTATACACTTTTTTTATGATAAGGAACAGGTGTAACCTTTCAAATTTGTTCATGTATTTGTCTGTTTTCAATCAAAATTATCAGTTATTGAATTAATCACCACACAATATTATTGAATGATTACCAAGTGCAATACATCATAATAAATGTGAAATTTTTCAATATAAATGTGACAAAGGAGGAAAAAATATACACATAGGAAGATATTAGAACATTGCTAATGAAATAATCTAAGCCTTAGATTCATTACCTATAAAATGGGGATTATTGTAATCTTATCTACCTTGCAGAGTGGCTTTGAGGATTAAATAGGATATTGTATCCAACGTATCATCTGGCACAGACTATGTGCTCAATACATTATGATCAGTATTATAATTAATAATTCTCAGAGCAAACACCAGAATTCCCTGGCATCCAAATGCATTAAATACATCTTGGTTTTGCTGTTTATTTAATTTTAAATTCATCTTCTCTGGGAATCAACCTTAATGTATCAGAAAGTTCCTCTAGCAGCTATTTCTCAACTATGTGGATAAAGTAGAGGCACAGACAATGTAAAAGTAGAAATGTGTACTATACCATTCTTTTTTTTCCCTCTCCATTAGTGTAGAATATTAATCCAAAACGTTCTGACCCTGGTTGTATATCACTTAATGGCAGGGCTTCGGAAGGGAGTCTTCATGAACTTGTTTGAGAACCACAGAACAGCCCTAGTTCATGGTCTCCTCAGGTCTGATGGGTCATTATGGCCTTAGAATCTATGTGCTGTTCCCAGGTCTTTTCATGGCATTTGTTGGTGCCTTTGCAGTTGCCATTTCAGTTTTACTAATTTGCCTATTTTATTTCTTAAAGCAATATAAAACAATTTTATCTTACTTAAAAACAAAGGGAAATTAATGAATAGAAGTGACCTAAATTCAACAAAAATTTATTACACGTCATGAAATGTTATGGTTTTACTCTTGTGTAACTAGGTGTCTAAACTGGTCAAGGAGGGAGTTTTGTAAACACGTAATTTTAACTCAGTAGAGAGACTGCTGCTGCAGAGCTCACTCCAATTGTATTACATAGTATTCCATAATATCAGTAGGAGAAAATGGAAGAGAAAATTTAGTAAATATATACAAATGAGCCATAACTATAAGACAAATAAGATTTTTAAAAAATTGATAAAGTGTATGCATAATTTTCTCTAGGCAATTGCCCAGACAAAAGTAGAGGTTTTTTAGTCATAATTTAAAAAAACATGTAAAAATGAACATGAATAGGCAGGTACGAGAATGGAAAATGGTATGGAGGTGCACTATGAAGAATGATGTAAATTAGGAAGTGAGGAAATTAAATATAAGATCATCATTAACATACATGTTTATTCAGATATATGGCAAGTAAAGCAGGTCTGCTTAAAATGCCAACAAAATAGTTTACATAATTTTATGTGGAAAAAATTAGGTATCCAAGTGTGCTGATTTGATTTAAATATTTAAATCTGTATGAAACTAAAGTAGTATAAATTTTATAAAGCTCACTTTTCTATATTACTATGACATGAAGACAACTAATTGTTCAGAAATTCTTACATTAAGTCCAGTAAACAGCTAATGCTTTTTTACATGTTAATTTTAACAAAAGACACACAGTCAGAGTCTCTGTATTATTTAAAGTCTGCAATATATTTTAAGTTCAAATGTAAGATGTATTTCCAGAGAAATGAGTAAATACAATGAAATTTGTGCTGCTTGTCATTGCAAGATTGATGGAGAAACAAACAAGGACCTAATTCCACTAATACTAAATATATTTAATGCTTTTGGCTTATAAGCGAAAACAGTCAACAAGATAGGGGTTGTCGTCATGCTATCTCTAGAGTTGGCATATATGTAAATATACATTATATATTTATATATATATATATATATATATATATATATATATGGAGAGAGTTCAATCTGAAGTGAAGTGACTTCGTTTCCTCAAATTCTATCTAGAAATAATATAAGGCATCTTTAAGTTGGTATGGGGGGCCCTTGAATGAAGATACAAGCATTTTTTAACCTAGTTTTAGAACTTTTATAGAAGAAACCAGCACATGTGGTATGTCAACAATCACTTTTGTTGAGAAGGAGAAGAAAGTAATTCCCATTGCTGCCATGCTTTATAGAAGTGCATTTTGTCCCCTCAAAAATCTGGAAAATGGAAATTGTCAGTGATTTCAAAATGTGACCAAAACGGAGAAGCCACCAGTAAATGGTTAATTATATTAGTACATAAAGTAATTGAAAATTTCTGTGTGAAAAACAAAATCTACAAGCAAATAAAACAAAATAATAATTCATTTAGAAATGTATCTTAATATTCAGTGAGAAGATATCAACAACTCAGTTTTTTTATATATAGGTAAAAGCTGTTAACAGGGGTTTCATAAACTATGAAAAATACATTGAAAATAATCTAAAAGTAATACATTAGTAATTGAAGATATGCAAAAATAAACCCCTTGCAAAGTTTGATAGTAGTTGACTAAAAATTACAGATATGGAAATATATTTAAGGCAGTATTTTGGAGGGCAACTTGACATTGGTCAACTTTTAAAGTGTCCTTTTTTGGCTTAAATTTGTTATAGGGATATTATTACAAAAGCATGTCCATTCATAAATATAAATATGTTCATTGCAGCTTTGTGTGTAATATCAAAACATTTGGAAGCAAAGTGTTTAACAAGAGAACCCTCTTTACATAAAGAATACAATATTCATATAATGGAATGTTACTGTTAGCTTTAAAAAAGAATGAGATCTAAATGTGGTGATGTGCATACAATGGCAAAGTATGTTTTTATGTTAAAGAGGGACAGGGAGAGTAATAACATAACTTATAACTTCACTGATGTCATTGTTAAATGAATTTTCTGTTATATAAAAATGGAAATAACACTGTAGCTAAAATAATACCTAAACATTTGACTTATAGAAGAAAAAGATTATTTTATTTTTAAACTTATGTTTTAAGTAAATTTGGTTCTACTGAAACAAGCAAAGTTGTCTTAAGCAAAAAATTTATACACACTTTCCATTCTCTGACCATTGAAGTGACAAATTAATCTGGTGTTTCTTCACCTTGCATTTCTGTAGTATCACACACAGATATTTTATCATTTTTCCTTTGTTTTTTTTTTTTTTTTTTATTATGGTTATTCTTTGCTTTGCTGTGGGTATGATCACAATATTTCCAGAATCTCTCACCTGGCCTTAGTCCATCTCCATGTCACTAGGTGATTACAAGGACAAGTAAGGGTAGATATGAACCAGAGAGGTGGGGTGGGGTCCCTTTTTGCAGCTGGGTTGTGAGAGATGCAAGTGAACAGAAGTGGATGATTACTTGTAAGCAATAAATGAGTTTCTCCCACTTTATTTCTCCTTTGACTGATTTGGTTTCAAAGGTAATTTGCCCTGGGCTGGGAACATATTTTTCCCCCAGAAAAATTACATTGGTATATCTTAAATTTTAAATTTCCATGTAATGATAGGACTTCCCATTAACTGATGGTAGACTTGGATAGTTAGTTCTTGTTTTCTAGAGTTTGATCCTCATTGTAACAAAAATCATGCACTTTAATTAAGCTGTATTTCTATATTTTAAATTAGAGATACATTTTACACAATGAGGATTCTATTTGTTTGAAATGATAATGCCAAAAGAAAACTATTCTTCTTAATTTACACACATCCTAATAGGACAACCTTGTTTACCATTTACTGGGAACTATCAGAATAAAAAATCCATAGCTAGTCTCAAAAAAGACCATTCTCAAAAGGACTGCCCATTTGTCAATATTCTTTCTGTACTGTAATTTCAGAGAACACTATATTATTTTGAATAATAGCATAATCCATTTGAAGTAGGGCACAGATAAGCATAATTTAACAATTTTATTTAAACTAAAGGATAAAGGGAGATAAGAGACAATGTGCTAATACAAAATTTTCTTAATACTTATTTAATATATGGACATGAGTAAAAAGTAAAAGAATATCAGAATAAGCAACTTGCCAATCTGCATCATAAATTTGTTTAAAAATATCTGAAGGTTCTAATTTATCAGTAATTTCTGAAATGTGTAAGGTTCAAGAAGTCTTTTTAATTTAATTTGTCAAAATTCAACAATGCTGAAAATTCAGTGTCAAATGTAGTTCTTAATGCAATGTTGGACCTAGATTATATATGTAATGGAGCAGGATTCATCATTCCCACATGATTTCATTTCATTCCAAAGTATTCTTTTTAGCAATGTCATTTCATGCAGTGACATTATATACTCTGAGACACATAAATTTTAGCTATACAATGTATTCTGGAAAATATTGACAAGGCTTCAAGAATATTGCTCTCAATTTTAAAACATTAAAAAACATCCTATTAAACCGTCTTCATGATGATTTTTATTAGTTTTATAAACTTAGAATGTAATAAAGTGGTTGCCTAATTATTAGGTGTCATAAAGCTAAAATCTGGATTAGGTTATGGTTACCAGGTGAAACACGGTTAAATGGACGTATGTGTGTAATCTGTGTTGTGTGTGTATATAATTTGACTTCCTAAAACTTTGTTTTGTTTCTGCTTAAAAATAATTGAATTAATATCTTTTTTCTTTTAGTATTTAAAAAAACTTAATAGCAGTTTTTGATTCTTTTTAAAACAGTCAACAGTGATATTTGGTATAAGAGCAGAGGTTATAAGCATGTGATTTGATCTAATGCGATCCATAGTATACCAAATAGTAGATACTCCTAAGTTTCTCTGTGTTAATTGATAAAAAAAAAAAAGAAAAAGAAAAACCAATCCCACTGAAGTTTGGAACATATATCTAGTAACATCCAGTGATTTTTAAAAATCAAGCTTGTAACTGGTCTTTAAGTATATTCATGTATATTGAACCCATACGACTCAAGTTCATCATTTCCTTTACCTAAATGTAACTTCATGTCGCTTTCATTGCTGTGAATCTCTGAACAGCAATGATTGAGAATTTATTTTGTAATAATCTCCATTTTAATGGAGTGGTTCAGAAATACTAATAAGCTTTCACTTTTTCAAAGTTCATTGATTTCTAATCTTTCATAATTTGGATAGTTTTGAGACCCATTAATTATACCTGCTTTGTTGATATTGTTAATGATGATAAAAATTAATGTTTCTTTGGAGCTCTTTTTAAGTACATGCAAGCACATCAAAAATTCAATTATATCTAAATTGTCCATAGAATGTCGAATTTGAAAGGTGTTAATGCTATAAAATGGTCTCTGTCAATCTACTATCTAATTAATGAATAACATTTAGCTCAGAGGGAATAAGATCACAAAACTCATCAATGTCAAAAGCAGAAATTGAACTCTTGAGTACTGTATCTGTTAAACAGTATCTTGTAGACATTTTAGCAACATATTTTAGTTAAATTTGGTTATATCTTCTTAAAAGTAATAAAATATTACATTTTATCATTAAATGTCTATTTTAAATATATATGTAACATGATATATATATGTAAAATATTTAATATTTGTAATTAGGACACATTTTAGGCAAATATATAAAAATCACTTAACATTAAGATATTCAATTTCTTTTACATACTTGGAACTTTTTTTTAAAAAGCAAGACTAAGTTATCACTTGAAATCTATTTGAAGTGGATATATTCCTCCCCTTGTATAAAAAAAATCTATGGGATTTTTAAGTGGTGGTAGTTTAAAAATAAAATTAATACTGCATATTCATTATATTCAGTATATACTTCATTCTTCCAAATGATAACAGTGAATGGACTTGATGCCTCTTCAAATAATGTGCCAATTTTACCCAATTTATTTACTAAATAACTCATTTTTCTAAGCATAATCACAATTTGAATTAAAATAAAATGTTAATTTTTAAATTAAATGTCCTTGATTAATTATAAAGGCATACACATAAAGAAATTGTTATATTTTGTAAATTATTTTGATTTTGAGCACATTCAGTGTGTTTATTATTTATTCTGTAAAATATCTATATAAGCTGAAAGAATCCTAAATAACAATTTGTTTCTATAATAGGCTTATTATTTAGGACTACATCTCTGTAATAGTTACCAATATTTTTCAAGTTAGCTTATTGCATTATTAATGTAGAGTCTAATTTTCCAAAGTTTTTATTTTGTTGTTACCTTTTTCTCTGTGGAAAACCAAATTCTCCATAGAAAAATAAGTCGTGTTCTATGATAGAGCTAATTGTTTAAGAATTGGAGAAGCTGCATTCTTATTCTTCACAAAATCATGTATCTTACAATTTCCATATTGTATGACCCCTAACAAGTTACAAATCCTAATAAAGCTTCAGGTCTAATTCTTTAAAATGACTTTTTTTTTTTTTTGAGAGGGCGTCTCTCATATTTATTGATCAAATGGTTGTTAACAACAATAAAATTCTGTATAGGGGACTCAATGCTCAATGCACAATCATTAATCCATCTCAAGCCTAATTCTCATCAGTCTCCAATCTTCTGAAGCATAACGAATAAGTTCTTACATGGTGAACAGTACAAGGGCAGTCATTCACAACCGAAACTTTTGGTTTTGATCACGCATTATGAACTATAAACAATCAGGTCAAATATGAATATTCGTTTGATTTTTATACTTGATTTATATGTGGATCCCACATTTCTCCCTTTATTATTATTATTATTTTTATTTTTAATAAAATGCTGAAGTGGTAGGTAGATGCAAGATAAAGGTAGAAAACATAGTTTAGTGTTGTAAGAGAGCAATTGTAGATGATCAGGTGTGTGCCTGTAGACTATGTGTTAATCCGAGCTAGACAAGGGCAATAAAAGATCCACGGATGCAGAAGATTTCTCTCAAAACAGGGTGGGGTGAGGTTCTAAGCTTCACCACTGTTGATCCCCAATTTCTCACCTGATGGCCCCCCTGTGACTGTGCCAGTCTTAGGTTGTTCCTCCCTTGAGGAATCTTACCTGTCTCTGGCTAACCAGTCATCTTCCAGGGCCATACAGGGAAATGTAAAGTTGGTAAGTGAGAGAGAAGCCATATTGTTTGATAAGGTTAGCTTTTTACTTCTTTGCAGATTTATGCCCTGTGGCTTTTATGCCCAGCATTTTTCTTGAGGTATCTTTACCACTTGGAGGAATTATGATACTTGGTAAATTCGATATGAGGCACGAATTCTATTTAAGGGTTGTAATCAGGAAGGAAGAAGAAAAGCTATAGAGGTAGCAGATGGAAGAAAACATTGGAGGATTGATTATTTCTTTGACATATCCTCTTGTAGAGTAACTTAAGCATGTATAGGTTTTAAACTACTGACTAAATTGCGCACACATATTAACATAATAGGAATACAGTTACATAAACAAAGCAGATCTATAATTACCAGCCATCTCCAGTGAAAGCACAAAAACCAGTTAGGCACCCTAGGCATTTGTGAAAATTTGTCTATGATATGATGGATATTGTCCAACTGTACTTGAACAGTCTGAGAGAAATCAGACAAATAAAACAACCCATTTCTGGGAACTGTTCACATCCCATATGTTCTTTTAACCGTAGATAGTCTGTAGTCGTAAGATTTTGGAGCGCTACAACTTGCACTTCTCCTAATTCTTGGTTGAGTTCCAACAGTATAGATCCAGTCAAATTTGTTGTTTTACTGTATGCACAGGCCAGCTTAGATATCTCCTTCTTCATTCCAATGGCAAGTCCAGGAAACGGTGGGATGGATGCAGCTACAACTGCAGCATTGTCTGGATCTTTGTGGAGGTTTTTTGATGATCATCTTCTGGTACAAGTCTTCGAGAGAGTGCTGATGTTGGAAGTTCTTCTTCATATCGTATCTTAGTTCATTTTCTGGGTAGCCAAATTAGGCTTTGATCTTCTGTATAAAAACAAACAGACCTTTGCCCACACTTTGATATGCCCTTTATACCATTGTGTAGAACTCATTGGAGGTCACCACACAGGAACTGCTTTTTTTTTTTATTATGAGAAAGGAATATTATCATAAAAGTCTACCTCCATAGCCAATCATGTGACACCCTTTAAGTGATAAAAATTAAGGATATTTAAAGCATGCGTTAATCTTTGATTTACCATTAGTTTTAGCCTATCAAGGAGTAATCCCCCTTTTCTTTTGAAAGACATTTTTATCTATCATTAGTAAAAGACTAATTCTAGTTCAACATTGTTCTTGTCCTTTTTTTATTGATTTCAAGATCCATATAGGTGAAACATTTAACTTCTAAGACTGCTGAGTTTCTCTCTTACAATGACTGTAATCTCTGCTCTTGCTCAGTTTCTCACTCCCATGGTCAATACCTTCGTGTGGGTCAGTACTTCAACCCCTCCATTGCTTCAAACTGTAAACTCCTCATCTTCCATCCCCACCTCCTCTTAATACCTCAACAATCCTTTGACTTTTCACTGGCTTCTTCAAGCCATGGATACTGCTATTTTCACTATTAGCTCTTCATAAATTAAATTCCCTGATAAATCAATGGAATCATCTATTGAATACACATCAGTTCCTTCGCTATCATCCTACTTAGGTCCACTTTTTCACCAAATCCATGCCTACAACATGCCTACTGCTGAAATAACTGAAGACACCCTTGAAATACAGGACTGTCATCTTAGATGAACCACTACTGCTACCCTGCTGTGATGCTGGTATCTCCTAGCTCAGTCTCTCCTGCTTGCACAAATAACTACTTTAGTCTTTGTCACTGGAAATTCCTGTATTTCTTTCCTATTCCTAACACTCAAATGTCAGTCGTTATTCTTTTTTCTCTAAGGGTTTTATAGTAATCTGAGTTCTTGTGATTACGTGAAGTAGGTTTCCTGCTAAGCAATGAGACCTGGAGGTTTTCTATAACCAGTTTATTTAACAAATAAAATATTCTCTTGTGAATTTTAGAAGTCATTGATTGATTCAGTAGTGGACTGGTGGGACCCTTTTGCAAAATGTCTGTAATATCATCATTTGAAACTTAAACTGTTTTCTTAATGAGTTTATTTATTTATTTATTTACTTTTTGATCATTCTCAGTACCCAGTATTGTGCTAGACATAGTTGACTCAAAGATAATTAAGATACTATTTCAAATTCAAGAATTTCATTTTAACATGAAGCTAATTGGTCTCAGATAACAATTCATTTTTAGTAGTTTTGAGAGAACTGATGTATAAATACATATGTGTCTTTGCGTGTTTATTTTTGGGGGGAGTATGAACAATCTATCACATCATCTGTCATTATCTCTATATAGCCCATCTATCTCATTCTCTGCCCTAGAAAAGATTTGAGGCAGGTACCAATAAAACAGAAGGGAAGTCAGTCAGCAAAGCAAAGCAGTTTAACCTTCACAAGCCACGTAACAGTTGAGTGGGCTTTTGAAATTCCCTGGGGGTTAGGACATCTGTTAGGGCTGAATGCCAGTGTTCGTCAAGCTCTCAGGGCCAACAGGAAATACAAATCAAAACTGTTCAAAGAATGCTTTTCTTCTTGCCATTTACCAGGAGTTTTACAGAATATTTAGTGGCTATTTAATCTGATATGAAATGGGAAATTACCAGTTGCTGTCTAACCACATCTGGTGATAAGTAAGGCCATAGTGCCGTCCAGATGCCAGTTGCTGTGACATATTTCCTAGTGCCCATTTTGTCTGACATTTGTAACTACTTCAATATGGCAGAGCACATATAAAAGAGAGAGAGTGAGTAATGCAACCATGATGAATAAAGTGAATAAGAACAGTGACATAAGTAAACATTTCCCGTGATCTTAAAGAGTAAAATATAGTGCCTCTCTCTTGCCAATCCACTCTTCATTTGGCTGAATTTTCTTGATTGTTCACTTAGAATGGATCAGTGATTCAGCATTCATTTTTTTATAGTCCATGATGAACCTACTTAAATTACATTTCTCTAAAGTTAGGATAACCCATAGGAGATTCAGCAATTTAAGGGAATATTAGCTAATTTCTAAACTAGCTGTTCCCCTGTCTTTTTTGTTTGTTTTATTGTTAACTTTTCTAGCAATTCAATTCAAATTCTTATTTGCCTTTTGAATGTAGGTATACATTTTGCTAAAGGCTTTTTCGATTTCTTCTTAGGTAATGACTTACAAATCTTAATTCTGCAGAGTACATTACCCTGTAAAATTCAACTCATATTTCTTCCTTCTTTTTGTTTCCCACAGCATGCTCCTCAGCATTTATAAGCTTCTTATTTTCTGTTTTGTAAAAGTACTTACAAGATTAGTGTTTTGTTTGTTCAGAAGATACCCTGAGCACATTCCGTTTCACTGTAGTTCCCTGTCTATAATACTTGCTATATTGTATTTGAGCAAGTATCATTCTCCCAATGACTTCTCATCCTACCTGCTCACATTTAACATTAATCCAAAATAAAAGTACAAAGGTTGAAAATATTTAGAGTACTACAATACTAGAACTCAGTGCATTCCTTCAATTTTATATTTACCATATTGAGTTTTGAATATTGCATTATAGGTTTTATTTCATATATATATGTCTTATTTATAGATACTTTAGTTCCATCAAGCCCTCTTAGAATGCCTACAATGAAATGTGTAAGGTAAATAAAATGTATTTATTACATATATTTAATGTTTTATATATATGATATAACCTATAATTTATATAGTTTATAGGTATCATATATTATGGAATAATTGGAAACCTAACCACTCAGAGAAAAATAAAAAAAATAAGACCTTGGTGAAACACAAATTCAAAATCAATTTGTATTATTTGCACATATACACAGGGATATTTGCTTCATCAATAAATATAAAATGTTGGAAATATTATAGGAAATAGATATATTTGAGGTATAAAGTTGCTGTAGAAGACACTGGAAATTTCCTACTAATCCCCTCCTTTTTTTCTTTTGTATTATATCCCAGCAAAATCTCATTTTTCTCTGTGCTTGGCCCCAGCGCTAGCTCACTGGAGGCCCCACTGGTTTTTGCAGCATCTTTGGCCTTCGAATATTCAGTAGCACCGGCACTCCCCAGGCATTATGACAGTCAAAAAAGCCCCTCAGGCCTTCCTCTTCCATTTAGGAAATAGAAGTGTATTCACAGGCCATGTGATTAGTTACACAGAAAATTCCGAAGACTCCACAGAAATTTCAACTCTAACTAATAAGTGAATTTGGCAAGGTCCAAGAATATAAATTCAATACACAAAATTAAATTTTACTTTTAGAAACTAGTAGTGAATATTTGAAAAGTGCAATAAGCAATATATATATATATATATAATTTAAATGTCATCAATAAAAATGAAATGCTTAGAAATAAATCTAATAAAATGAACAAGATGTATATGCTGAAATCCAAAAAAAACCTGAATGGAAAAAGTAAACAAACCCCAGAAACATAGATATGTCAAGTATATTCATCAGAAGACACACAATTGTTACCATGTCAATTCATCTATGGATTCAATGCAATCTCAATCAAAACTTCAGCAAGTTTTCTCTTTTAGAAATGAAGAATTATAAAATATATATGGAAGAGCAAAGAATCTAGAATTATCAATACAATATGAAAATGAAGAAAAAAGTTGGAGGATTTATACTATCAGTTTTAAAAATGAATATAAAGTTACACAATCAAGACATGGTGTGTTGGCAACTGGATGGAAATACAGATCATTAGAAGAAAGAATCAAGATATGTCCTCATCTATTTAGGGATAATTATTTAAAACAAAAAATAAGGTTAGCAATGGAGGAAACATATTATTTTCAACACAAGGAATAAGATCAATTGGATAGTCATACAGAAAAATTGACCTCAGACCATGATTTCCATGACATAAGAAAAAATGTTAAATAGACCATACAGTTAAATATAATAATAGCTAAACTATAAAGCCATTGGAAAAAGTAGGAGAAAATCTTTGTGATGTGTGGTCATGCAGAATTATGAAAGCAGGGCACAAGAACATGAAATATAAAAGGAAAAATTTTAACCTGAACTTCATCAAAATGAAGATTCTCCATCTCAGAAAACACTGTTAAGAAAATGAAAAGATAAGCAAATGGACTGAGACAAACTGCTTACAGTACATATATCTGATAAAGGCCTTGCAACCAGAATTTATAAGGAATTCTCATAATTCAATAAGAAACTAAACAATTCAGGTATAATAGCTAAGTAATCTGAACCTAACACTTTATGAAAAGAGAAATGAATATCAAGTTGAATCAAGGGATTCAAAATTGATCATTATTAAGGAAATGAAAACTAAAACCACAGTATGATACTACCATTCACCAACACCTATTAAAATGGCTAAAAATGAAAAAAAAAACCAACTATACAAGTTCAATGAGGATGTGGAGCAAATGAACTCTTCTCACTGGTCATGATGCAAAATGGGGCAGCAAAATCAGAAAATACACTGACCATTCCTTATAAAACTCAACCTATTATGTAACTCAGAAATATTTGAGGACATGATATTTGAAACTTGCATCTATGAGAAAAACATTAAGGACCTTAAACAAACATAATATAGGAGGTGGTAGGAAAGCTAAGCAAGAGACTGGGTCCTGCAACATGGAATAGAATTTCATTCATCTTCTCCAGACTTGTTATGTGACCGACTACTAGTCAGATTAGTTGTCAACTGCAGCCGACCAATATTAATATAGGAAATATGATAATTTGGTGAAAGATCAAATGTTAAACTTCCTAAAGGGCTTGCTCTGAATATTACTTTGTTTCTTGAAAATGTAGGCACTAAGTGATTCACACCTGGGTCTTAACATGGTCCAGATGTAATGCAGTAATGGGTATCAAAATGTACAATAAATGAGGACAACTCCAGGCATTAACATCAGTAACTATGGTGGCCCATGTCATTCTGGTGTCTACTGACATTTACACATACATTTTTTACTTATGTTTAACTCAGCTGTAATGAATCTTAAACTTTTCCCAAGGTTTCCCCTTAATTTTTTCCCCCTGTCTTCATTATCATCCACCTTCTCTAATGCCTCTGACATTTATAATGCATTTAAAGTTAAAGTGATGGCTATTGTAGGAAGGTGGTTGAGGGGGGCAAAACAGGATTTTCACATGCCTCTCTCATCAGAAAATCAATATTATTCAGTATATTCTGCCTATATTTATCCATGAAAAAGAAACAGATTGAAGTATTAACTTGTAAATAGGGATCAATGAAATGTCAGAAACTTCAGTCTTGACAGTTTGGGCAGAAGACACAAGATTTCTGGGTCAGACACAGGCCTTTTTATTTAATGGCTCAGCAAGTATAGCATCAGAATTTGCTTTGGTTCCCTTTGCCCCAAGTCCCATGGGGATGAGGCAGTGAGGACCCCAATGAATGCTATATATGCCTGGGTTTGGGTGACAACTAAAGGTCTGGGAATAGCTGTTCTATTGTATGAATAGTCAAGAAATAAGCAAGTCTGCCTTTTATCCTAGGAGACGTTTTCTCATCCCTCAAGACTGACCTCTGCAAACACAACCTGGAAAATGGCCCAGGTAAAGATTAATCAGGGCCTTGCATTTTGGGGCACTCAGAGCCTTTGATGGTTTGCCTGAACAGATACAAAGCAAGTCTCCTCTGTATCTCACTGGTCAGTACCAGGTCACATACTTTGTTCTGGTTTATAGATTTAGATCAATCATAAGTCATACCATGGAGGGTCACATTGCTACTGAGAAAATACGGTTCATTAGCAAAGAAGAAATGGGAAAGTACGAATGTCTCATTCAAATGATGAGAAGATTATTAAGGTTTCTTCTGTTACTCAATCCAGAAAGATACTAATTGGAACAAAGTGTATTTTTGTTTAAAAAAGCGAGTGTATAAAATGCAAATAGTCATGAGTGTGTTGCAGTTGGGGGTTCAGATTGCTTAATCAGATTATTTTCCTCCTAAATTTCAACCTTAACCATATATAATGAGAAAGATTTCTTCAGAATGAAGAAATAAGAAAGGGTACTGGTGTTTGAAAGAAAAGAAAGGAAGGGGGGCACAATGTGGGCAGCGGTGAGGACTGTTGGCAGTGGCAATGATTGATGTCACCCCTGTCCCCTCCAGAAAAAAAGAATAGTAGAGAGACAAATGACAAATAAGCAATGAAAACTTATGGATAAAGGGCATGAGAAAGAGGAGAAAAAATGACTTTACTACATTACAATACAAACAAGAGCAATTATACCATATAATAGTACAGTAATCCATGTTTATTTCCTAATATCAGTTAGTGACTTTTTAACCTACTCAATTCTATGATTTTTAAATGTGCAATATTAAAATAAATATTTTAAAAAGAGATGAAATTGGAAGTGGATGTATTGAAACTTTAGGATATATTTAATGAACCACAAAAGAGATACATTTATGAGTAAAACTTCTGAATAGTATATTCATATAAATATATAACTAGTATGCAAATGACTACTTAGGGAAGGAAAAAAGGGTAAACCTGTTGTTTGTATAATGTCAACCTGAGGCACAAATGATCAGTTTTATTTATATATACATTGTGGTGCATGGAGATATATTTTGTGATGATGCATTTTATGAACTTTTTGTAAAGAAGACATTCTGTGTTAATTTTTTTTCTTTTAGAATATTTTGCTGTGCTTTTTCTTTGGAAAAAAAGGCAATCAGAATTAGAGAATACCAGCTCTCCTATGTGGACATGGGAAAGTTAATTAAGCTTATCCGGTATGTGATGAGCTGAATTGTGTCCCCCAAAATTCACATGTTGAAGTCTTAATCCCCAGTAGTTTCAATTATGACTGTATTTGGATACAGTCCAAATTTTAAAGGGGTATTTAAAGAAATAAGGTAAAATGAGGACATTCGGGTGGACTCTAATCTAATTATGACTCATGTCCTTATAAGAAGACGAAATTCAGACTGAAATATGCGAGAGGACGCAACATGAAAATGCAGGGAGAAGATGACTATCTACAAACCAAGGAGAAAGGCCTCAGATAAAACAACCCTACTGATACCTTGACCTTGGACTTCTTTTCCCCATAACTGTGAGAAAATAAATTGCAGTTTTTAAGCTACCCGTCTATAGTAATTTGTTATATATGTATATGTGTAATAGCAAGCTATTAGAAAATGTTAGTCTTTTCATCAATGAAATGGAATGGAAAGTAAATTGCCTCATAGAGAATATAAGCCTAAAATGCTATTTTCTTGTCCTATCTTTATTTCTCTCCCAGTGAAAACAAATCTATTTTAGGCATGGATAACCAAAGAGAATTAATTGTATATTATAGTTAGGCTTACTATATATGTTGTAAGTTACTGACTGTGCTAAAATGGTGAACAAATGTTATTGCATATTACAAAACATAGTTTACCTTTAGGAGATCTGCTCTTTTATATTTTTATGACCATAAAAAGTTATGCAAACTTTACATGCATTAATTTCTGTAATGCTATGGAAACTAATATAATTCAAGATTAAATTTCTGCTATCTTACATATATATCTTTTTTAATATTAATTGTAATTAAAGTATTAATATAGCAACATAAAAGGATATTTTACAAAAGAGAAATATATATTCAAATGCTTACCTCTATCACAATTTTTTTCTTTCTAGATTCCACTACTTTTCTATTTGTTCATATTTTCACATAATTAATTTCTAGACTACAATAAAAGAGATTCCTTTAAATTTTTTATACACATGATTTTCTTAATCAAACACACCAGGAAACACACCATTACAAATTCAAATTTTCTACAGGGACACATTAACTCACGTCTCAGATTACTAACGTAAAAATGAGTGCACAGAAAATAAATGATTTTTGACAAGTTAGAAGTATATATTTAATAGCCTTCAGATATACGCAAGGGGAAATTGTGGTGCTGAAAACTGCCATAAATACATATACTAAAGTGCATTAGTTTTTGATTACCTCTTTGAAAGCAATTTCTGTTTAAAGAAAGGCTCTGCTTAATTATAAATTCAATTTCATGCAAGTCACTGTGATTTTGATTCAATGTTCTATCCTACCAGATAATCTGCAAATTAACTCTCAAGGTTTACGTATTATACCCTGAGATATTAACCACTAAAGTTTATAGACACAGTGCCTCCAGCATCATAGTTTGTTCACAATCTCTGATGTACCTTTGCATGCTAATATTAATTCTTAATAACACAGGACTACTGAGATTTGGGCAATTTCTCCTTCTATGTATCTCCTATAATGGTTTTCAAATGGGGAATACAAAGAAATTAAAAATAACCTTTAAATCACTAGGCAAAGA
Source organism: Manis javanica (assembly GCF_040802235.1). Lineage (NCBI taxonomy): Eukaryota > Metazoa > Chordata > Mammalia > Pholidota > Manidae > Manis > Manis javanica. The sequence goes on from NC_133164.1 coordinate 18,373,010, forward strand.
AAGCATTATTCATCTTTGCTGTTTGATGCAGGGATTTATAGACTTAATAACTATATATGTTCCAGTCTTGAATCTTAAATTTGTTTTTAATGTTCCCCCAAATTAGTGTTTCTGTTAGTTTGAACCAGATATCTGAGAATGAATACACATGACATTTGTCAAATTACTAACTTACATTAAGACATTTACTAAACAAAAAGTGTTTTTATTTCAGTGATGCTAAATAGTCTTAGGACTAACGAAGCTATCACAGTGACTTGAGTGATGGTGAATAGCAGGTCAGTCAATATATTCCAATTAGTGAATTATATTGCAAATGTCTAATTCTGTATTATTGACAATTAGATTCCATAAAGGGATATCATAGTGAAAAGTGTCAAATTAACACAACAAAATATAACTGATATTTTAACAAGAATACAAAAAGACTCATGACAATATAATTAAATATTTAATATATATATATATATAATTTATATATAAAATATTTAAGCAAATTATTTAAATAAAAACACGTATTAATGTTAATGTAAATATTTAAAAATTATAAATCAAACCACAAACTCTTATATTATGCCCCCCTACCATGACATATATGTATGTATATGTATCTTATAATGAGAGAAGTTTAAAACAAAAAACATATGTAAATCTATGGCTTTTATATGAGTAAAAACATGCAAAATATCTAAGATGACTGAATTTAATTATTATTGCAAATATCTGAATATTCGATGGGTAGGAAACATTTGGGTGACCAAATTTTTTAGTATCAATTTTTTAATATTTGTCCTATGAAGTTTTTAAGTTTTATGTAGGAAAAAAAGTTATTTAAGTTGTTTGAATCAAGATTTTTACATAATTTAGATTTTATTGATAGCAATAACTGCTGGGAGGAAATCTTTTGTGGGTTGTTCACTTACACTTTTTGTAATAGAAGCTTGATGGTCCTTTGTTCCAGATTGTTCTCAAGAATACTTGTATAGTTAACAGCCTGGAAAGTAGTATTGCTCACTAAAGCGAAGATCGGACATGTTTCCTCAAACTATTAATAATTTGGGCTTGGGCTTCTTCCTTTTAATGCAACCCACTGGTCCTCTTTTGTCCCCTCTGGCAAGTGGGGCCTGGGTAACCACCACAAAAATGTTGGTATCTGGTTACCACCATTACCATGTATAACAAAATGCTTTTGGTCTCCAACCCAGGTGCCTTTGAACAGAAACTATGAGACTTTGGCCAACTATCAAGTTATTTTGCTAGTAAGGTAAAAATCTCTGAACTTTCAGAGACCTGGACAATCTAAAGTATTGAGTAGTACCATGGAAAATACATTTAAACCCTTCAACAATAAAATATAAAATGGAAATAGGGTTCATTTTGAATAATTATTAATTATGATGCTATAATCAAGATTTCTATTTAATATATAATTACTGGCAAGAATCATCAAGAGTATTAAATAATAAAATGTACAATGTCATCCAATATATTATTAAACTTGTAAATTAAATATGACAATCAAAAATTAAAAATTTTAATTGTTTCCATATTTGAGCAGATCTTACTCAAATACTCAATACTTTAAAAAATATTAAATTAAAGTATTAAATTAAACATTTAAATACAAATTCTATTTAATAAAATTAAGTTATATTCTACATAATTCTGAATAATAGTTTTAAAATTAAAGCTTAATAAATGTTTGTATAAAAGTAATTTTTATAATTCTATGGCCTGATGTCCAACTAACACCTAATATGAAAACGGTTAGACTTAATGCAACTTATATTTAGAATACATGTATACAAACCCAAGGGAGGGAAGGAGAAAATTCTAAGATGTGAAATATGTTATCTCCATAAGAGGCCTAGTAGGCATAATGCCTAGTGGTTGGAGATATGAGATGTAATAATTTGTTCTTTCTTCTGGAGCAAATGCAATGCCATGACCACAGTGAAGTTCAAGTCCACCCTCTGATTATTCTCGTTCCTTCACAATCCAATACAATTTTTGCATGCAAATCTCCTTCACAGAGTCTGTTACTGGGGAAGCAAGCCTAAGACAACTACTTAATTTATAAGATTAAATTAGTTAGATGATTTGGTTAGTTTTAATTCAGAAGTCCCATTACATATACTCATTGTTCGTAGTTAGTTGCTACAGTAGTGTTTTCTTCTGCAAAATGCTTTTATGTGAAAAAGACATCAGAGATTTTATGCTTTATGTTCCAGAGCTGATGCTAATTCTATTGCATTCATTCTGTTTTTCCACTTATGTAATTAATGGATAACTTGCCTGTGGGAATTTGGTACAGTTTATCTCAATAATTTCTGTTCAACCATTCAGTTTAAATTCTAATTGTAATTCCAAAGGATAAATTAAACTGTTTGCCTGACAGTGAAGAATACTGCACTGATTATTACTGTATTTATTTTTACTTTTCCTATTCCAGAAGTAGACTGGATGAAATACTCTTGACTTTAAGTTGACTAGTAATTACTCTTTGAGGTCTTCCTGTTATGGTGTACTACGGATATAGGGTAAGGGATCTCAGGCGAAGGGATTTTTGAAGAGTATTTTCAGTTTGGGATCCTAGTTACAAGCAAAAGAAAATAATTCTGCCTGTATAAGCAGAAAGAGAATTTATCAAAAACGCATCAGGTACCCCACACACACACACACACACACACACACACACACACACACACACACACACTATTCAGCTCATTTCAGTTTGCCTCCAGTTTGTTGTCTTCTTCTCATAGGTCTTCATTTTCTTCAAGAATGGAACTGATTGTTTTACTCTTTATCTCTTCAAAACACCATTGAGTGGTGTTCAATAGTTAGTCTTTTCTATTTCTCACATTTAAGCAAATTTAACTTATTCTGTACTTTCTGGAGAAATTTTCTGTCAAGAACCAAGATACGGCAGAGCAACTTTTCAAGCTTCACATCTGAAGCGTCCCTCCTGTTCTTGCTCCCACGGAGCAATACAAAGCACAAGCTCTGCCCCATACATACTCCGTAGTATTTGACTCTGTCCTCCTCCCGGTCATCATCGGTGTCTCTCCTTCACCAGCAGTTTGCCTGCCGTGATCGGTCAGTGTTCGGTTCCCTGCGGTTTCCCTCACTGTGGGATTGGTTCTTTCTTTGGATATTTCTGAGGAGTTTGGGGGTTCAGACAAGCTCTTAGTCCCCGAATCCCCCACGGTCCTCTTGCAATTGCCTTTCACACCTTTCTCTGTGGTTCACAGAACAGCAGTTGAGGCCTCTTTTCTGTGTTAACAGTGCTTTCAGCGTGTGACCAGTTGGTGATCCTGGGTTGTAGGACCCGTGGAAGCCCCTCTTGCCTTCCCATCTCTGGCTACTGCTCGCTGGACTTTCCCTTCTAGTTCCTCTTTTATCCCTGAGGCTATGAGGGCAGATTTAAAAAATACCACAATGCTGCCTCCTTACCATTACTTCATTCATTTTAATAGTTACCATGTATTATTGTGTGATTGCCTTCATGTTTCCTGCAGACTAATCTTTGGACAGGCTTCTTCCTGCCTCCAACCTCCTGACCTCATTTTATAGCACTTGCTTTAGAAAACTTGTTGTAAACTCTTGTCTCTACTCCTTTGAGATGTAAATCTGCCAGCCTTTTGTCAGTTTCCAACCCAGGAAAACTGGGAGCCACCCTTTTGAAATGCACTCATCAGAAAAGACAAGGCCCCTGCCTCCCAGTCTCTGGCACAGGGTTGGAGTCTAATTTTGATAATACCCATTAGCAAACACAGTCACATTGATCAAATTTTGTGTCCTCCAGTAGTTGTCCACTTTCTCACTCCAGCACTCAAAAACTCTCTCATCTTTTGCTTCAGTTGAGTTGAGTCCAGACTATTTCTCTTATTGTTAGAGTCTTGACTCCTATTACAACAGTCTTTTTATTTTCCTTGACTGTTCAGCTCTGTACATGATATTTTTCCTTTATGAAACGGGACCATAATTTACTCAACCATTATTTTATTATCAGATAGACAAGTGGTCAGAGGTTTTTTGTGTTTGCTCTGTTTTGCTTCCCTCTATAATATTACAAAATAGTTGAAAATACATTCTTACAGGAAATTGATTTTTATGAAATGAAATTGGGAATGCATATTCAAGGTGTATGTGCACTCAAAATTGTGAACAATGTTAACAAATTACATTTTAAAATTATCAAAAAATTCCCCTAAGAATACTTGAGTGTGATCATGTCAAAATAATATAAAATACTTTGTTAATATTGTATACATTTTTATTAATATTTTATATATTTTTCTTCATATGGGTAAAAATACTTGAATATTCCCCAGAATTGAGGTTAACTGCTCATTTCTCTTGAAAATTGTTCTCAATTTCTGATCAGATTTTTTTTATGATCGTTTTTTTTTTAAATTATATTGATGTAGAGTTGATTCACAAGCTTATATTGGTTTCTAGTATATAACACAGTGGTTCTACAGTTACCCACATTATTAAATCCTCACCCCCACTAGTACAGTTATTATCTGTCGACATAGGAAGACAGCATCATTGGTACATTCTCCATTCTGTACTACCATCCCCATGACCAACTTGTAATGATTGAGAATTTTTGTGTCCCTTTATATGATCAAGTCTTAAAAATTGTTTTCTATTCCAATGAACAATATTCTGTCATTTATATTGCAAAAAAATTCTATGCTTCTTGCAGCATAATTAGCTTTTTCTTTGTTTAACTTTTTAAATGAATTAAATTAAAACCCTTGTTTGTTTTTGTCTTAACTTTCATAACTTCTTATTTAAGATCGACTTAACCTTTTGCTGCTTTATAACCTTAGAAAAGATGATGCTCTCTTATAAATAGCATTTTCATTTTTGTACTCTTTATTTCCAAAAATATAATTTTCAAAAAGATTAATTAATAACAAAAAATCCACAAGAACTATATTCATGGCAAAATATGAATTCAGAATGCATTTCCAATAAATTTGCTACACTTGTTAAATCTAGTGGGAAAAAAGCATCTTTATTTAATTTGGAAATCTTCAGTATTTACCTTAATGTAGCATTTTTGTGAGTGTTGCTCAGAGTAAGACATGTGGTGTATCAATTGCTCAGTACCTGTTGTTACTGGTGATTAAGAGACAGACGCTGTTCAAAGGAAATTGTCTTATAATTACTACAAAAGCAGGCAATCAGCACAGGCATTGTCTTTTTATATTTTAAAAAGAGAGACAAAAGTAAATTAAAATGGAACCTTTATTTGAATATCACAACTCACTTAACTTAAAACTGTTTTCACAAAATATCTATCACCCATGGTGATGTCTCCCAGAGATGTTAGCTGCCCTTATATCATTCTGAAAAACTGCCAGAAAAAAGAATAAGGCTTGAAGGACCTTATCATCAATCTCTGGATTAATGTTACTCAATAATTAACATACTAATAGATTTAATCATTTTCAACACCAACGTTTTACTCTTGGTTTTGTTTTCCCAAAGCTCCTAAATTTTTAATGATATGTTTAATTCTTTGAAAGAGTGGTGAAAATCTTTCTGGAAACCAAAGCAGAAGTCTTGTGAAAATGAAGAAAAAGCATTGTGGTAATTATTTATATACATTTTTTTGTATGCTAACAGAAGAAATTTGGGGAAAAGAAATTGATGCTGGGTTCTTGTTTGCAGTCGAAGAATGAACTTAGCAAACACTCGAGGTAGGAAAGCCAGGGAGAGGCTTTTATTTAGAGATAATGTGAAAGGACAGAGCTCCTGGCTCATGCCAGGAGGGGGCAAAAGAGCCCATAGTTGTGTGCTGTCTAGGGGTTTTATAGGCAGTTGGGAATGTGTTACAGGGTTTAGGGGTGTGGACTTGTTAAGTGGTCCCTGAATATTTAAAATGAACTTAACACAAGAAACTTACTGCTCTGAATTTTCCCTGAGATACTGGTATCTTCGTCTGGGAGCATATCAAATAAGACTGTCTACCCAGCCCCCAATGTATTGGGGGCTGAGGTATTGTCTGTTTGCTAAAGAGTAAGTTAAGAATCTTACTTCTTAACTTCCTGGGTATTAAAATGCAATCTTATTTTTAAGATGTAATAGTTCCTGCCTTTTACTGTGTTGTTTATGGCTGGGCTTGCTTGCCATTATTAATCACCCAGATTGCAAATCACCTCATCAGGTCTGAAGGAGGAAAGACAGCACATAGGCTTGGGCCTTTTAGCATGCTAAAATGAATCTTACACATGAATACAAATAATTAGCATAATAAAAGCATGTGCTACTCTTCTTTATCTGGGGAATAGTAACTGATCTCACTAAAGAATGACTCTAGATCTTAATGTCTAACACAGAGTTTTGGTAGGGGGTTTCCTTGCATTGCTCTGATTGTAAACATCTTGCCTTGCTTTTTCCTACCTTGACTACACCCATGGTCCCTGTGTCAAAATCTGCAAATGAGGGAGTAAAACTTCCTATTTTTACAGAGTAAAGTGAAGTTTGGACATTAGAGCAGCAGTGGACTTTATAAAAAACAGCATTTCAAAAAATAAAACATTTATAGAACTTAAAAATGCTTAAATATATGTAAATGTTACATATTTGGCACTCCCAAGCAATTAAGAATTTCTAGATAACAAAGTTTTCTTGGGAGTGGTTACCTCTCTGATTTCATACACACATGAAAACACACACACACACACTGTTTCTTTAAGATTTAGATGAAAACTTTAGATAGTGGTTTCACAGACTTTCTTGTATCTGTAGGTAGGTTAGTGGTTTCCTCTGTTTTTATGACTTGAGGTATTATACTGTACAATTATTTGATGGTGTCTTGAGAGTTCATTTTCATGTCTAGACTTTTAATAGTCCTATACTAAATAATTTTTGTGTATTTTGGGCACAGAACACTGCTTGATTTTCCTTCAGTTAATGTATTGTTTCTTCTTTGTTTTTGTTTTTAATATTACATCTTTGTCTTGCTGCCATTTCCTACAACAACCTAAATGTAGTTTATATGTAGACATTCTAGTTTTATGCTTACTTTCATTGTTTTTAATTTAAGCACTAGGCTAAAATAATCTTTCGTGAATAAAATTCCTCAATGTCCATTGTGGAGTACTGTCAAATATTATTTCAGGGTTTAGTAATCTTTTCATTTTATTATTGGTTTTTAGACATATAAGATTTCCATGAAAGGAATTCCAGAAAGGCAATGACATATAGAATGTAGTCTATAACTAATCCCTGGTCAAATTATGTTTCAGATGTTTGAAAAATAAGTGAACAAATTTGATAAAAATGCTCCTGAATATCTACTGCATCATCCTCATTTATTTAGTTTCAGGTAGTGATTTATTCAGTTCATATTTTATACCAGATAGTAATGTACATGTACTTTTATTGTCATATGGAATTCACAATATTCTCAAGACTTTTAAAATATATTTGAAAAAAAATAGATCATCTTCTCAAAGTCATGCAATTAGAAGGTAAAATATTAGGATGTGAATTTTTGTTGACTGTAGACTTAATCATGTTTCTTTAAGAGGATCCACATGATCATTTTCCTTGCTTGAAACTGTGTATGTAATGATAACTGCATAAACAATTTAGATTTTTGGTAAATCTTAACTAATGACTTTTCTTTTTTCATTGTAACTATATCTGGTTAAAAATAATCATATAGTACGGAATATAAAAACAAAGCAAAATAGAAGGAACAAAACAGCAGTAGACTCAGATGCTGAGAAGTGACTAGTGGTTACCAAGAGGGGGTGGAGTTGGGATGGGTAGGGGAAAGGGTGAGGGGGTTAAAGAGGCACAAAAATTCTCAGCCACAATATAAATTGGTCAGGGTGACTATAATCATTGATTCTATAACATCTTTCTGTGTTACTAAGATAGTAACCACACTAGAGGGGATGAGGATTTGATAATGTGGGTAACTGCTGAGCCACTGTGTTGTATATTTGAAACCATCATTAGACTGTATATCAATGACACTTCAATAAAAAAAAATCAAATACAATCTCTTGAATATGGACCAATATCTAGATAAAATCCAGCTGGTGCCAGGTCAATGCAATTAATTCATTGAATAAAAAATAAAAGCATTTTTAAACAAAATATTAAAAAATAAAAGCATTTTTCTTTAAAATGTCAGATGAAATAAAACTAAACAAACCTTTATATGTCACAGAAATAGAAGTTGATAACAAGAAAAGAAAGAAAAATACTACATTTGAGAAAACTTGAAAGATGTTTTATCATGTGGGAAATACATAGGTTAGCATAAGAAGGTACTTTAGAGCATAATACTAATTTGTATCTCAAATTATTAGATAGTGTTCCAGAAAAGTTAGCCAAAAAGTTTAAAAGGGGCAAATATATGATAAATATTTAACTTAGATGAAATGAAGATTAAAAGCTCACTGGTGAAGATTCTCCCTCTCCCACAGCATTTGCCATTTAAAGACATTCAAAAGCATTTTTGAATAATAATTTTTGCAGTGGGTTAGGTAATCTGAGCTTTTTTTTTTCTTTTTTTTTTTTTGAGAGGGCATCTCTCATATTTATTGATCAAATGGTTGTTAACAACAATAAAATTCAGTATAGGGGGGTCAACGCTCAATGTACAATCATTAATCCATCTCAAGCCTAATTCTCATCAGTCTCCAATCTTCTGAAGCATAACGAACAAGTTCTTACATGGTGAACGAATTCTTACATAGTGAATAAATTCTTACATTGTGAACAGTACAAGGGCAGTCATCACAGAAACTTTCGGTTTTGATCATGCAATATGACGTATAAACAATCAGGTCAAATATGAATATTCGTTTGATTTTTGTACTTGATTTATATGTTGATCCCACATTTCTCCTATTATTATTATTATTTTTATTTTTAATAAAATGCTGAAGTGGTAGGTAGATGCAAGATAAAGGTAGAAAACATAGTTTAGTGCTGTAAGAGGGCAAATGTAGATGATCAGATGATCAGGTGTGTGCCTATGGACTAAGTATTAATCCAGGCTAGACAAGGGCAGCAAGACATCCACGGATGCAGAAGATTTCTCTCAAAGCAGTGGGGGTGAGGTTCTGAGCCTCACCTCTGTTGATCCCCAAATTCTCACCTGATGGCCCCCCTGCGACTGTGCCTGTCTTAGGTTGTTCCTCCCTTGAGGAATCTTACCCGTCTCTGGCTAACCAGTCATCTTCCGGGGCCATACAGGGAAATATAAAGTTGGTAAGTGAGAGAGAAGCCATATTGTTTGCAAAGGTTAGCTTTTTACTTCTTTGCAGATTTATGCCCTGTGGCTTCTATGCCCAGCACTTGTCTCGAGGTATCTTTACCACCTGGAGGAATTATGATACTCGGTAAATTCGATATGAGGCACGAATTCTATTTAAGGGTTGTAATTAGGAAGGAAGAAGAAAAGCTATAGATGTAGCATATGAGGGAAACTTGGGAGGATTGATTATTTCTTTGACATATCTTCTTGTAGAGTACCTTAAGTATGTATAGGTTTTAAACTACTAACTAATTTGCACACACATATTAACATAATAGGAATATGGTGACATAAACAAAGCAAATCTATAATTACCATCCATCTCCAGTGAAGCCAAGAAAACCATTTAGGCACCCTAGGCATTTGTGAAAATTTATCTATGATATGATGGATATTGTCCAACTGTACTTGAACCATCAGACAAATTAAAGCAGCCCATTTCTGGGATCTGTTCACATCCCATATGTTCTTTTAACCATAGATAGTCTATAGTCATGAGATTTTGGAGTGCTACAACTTGCACCCCTCCCAACTCCTGGTTGAGTTCCAACAGTACAGATCCGGTCAAATTCGTTGTCTCACTGTATGCACATGCCAGCCTAGACATCTCCCTCCTCATTCTTATGGCAAGTCCAGGAGACGGTGGGCTGGATGCAGCCACAACCGCAGCATCGTCCGGATGCCTGTGGAGGCTTTTTGATGATCATCCCCCGGCACAAGTCCTCCAGAGAGTGCTGATGCCGGAAGCTCCTCCTCATATCGTATCTTAGTTCATTTTCTGGGTATCCAAGCTAGGCCTTGATCTTCTGCATAGAAACAAACAGACCCTTTGCCCACACTTTGACATGCCCTCTATACCACTGTGCAAAACTCATTGGAGGTCAGCACACAGTAACTGCTTTTTTTTTTTTTTTAAATTAAGAGAAAGGAATATTATCAGAAAAGAGTACCTCCATAGCTGATCATCTGACACCCTTTAAGTGATCAACATTAAGGATATTTAAAGCATGCGTTGATCTTTGATTTACCAATAGTTTTATCCTGTTAAGGAGTAATCCCCCTTTTCTTTCTTTCTTTCTTTCTTTTTTTTTTTTTTTTAAATTTTTAATCTACACTTACATGAAGAATACTATGTTTACTATGCTCTCCCCTATATCAGGTCCCCCCTAACAACCACATTACGGTTACTGTCCATCAGCTTAGCAAGATGTTGTAGAGTCACTACTTGTCCTCTCTGTGTTGTGCAGCCCACCCTCCCCTTGCTCCCTCCCCCCCATGCATGCTAATCTTAATACCCCCCTTCTTCTTCCCCCCACTTATCCCTCCCTGCCCACCCATCCTCCCCAGTTCCTTTCCCTTTGGTACCTGTTAGTCCATTTTTGGGTTCTGTAATTCCACTGCTGTTTTGTTCCTTCAGTTTTTCCTTTGTTCCTATACTCCTCAGATGAGTGACATCATTTGGTATTTCTCTTTCTCCGCTTGGCTTATTTCACTGAGCATAATACTCTCCAGCTCCATCCATGTTGCTGCAAATGGTTGGATTTTTCCACTTCTTATGGCTGAGTAGTATTCCATTGTGTATATGTACCACATCTTCTTTATCCATTCATCTACCGATGGACATTTAGGTTGCTTCCAATTCTTGGCTATTGTAAATAGTGCTGCGATAAACATAGGGGTGCATCTGTCTTTCTCAAACTTGATTGCTGCATTCTTAGGGTAAATTCCTAGGAGTGGAATTCCTGGGTCAAATGGTAGGTCTGTTTTGAGCATTTTGATGCACCTCCATACTGCTTTCCACAATGGTTGAACTAATTTACATTCCCACCAGCAGTGTAGGAGGGTTCCCCTTTCTCCACAGCCTTGCCAACATTTGTTGTTGTTTGTCTTTTTGATGGCAGCTATCCTTACTGGTGTGAGGTGATACCTCACTGTAGTTTTAATTTGCATTTCTCTGATAATTAGCGATGTGGAGCATCTTTTCATGTGTCTCTTGGCCATCTGTATTTCTTTTTTGGAGAACTGTTCAGTTCCTCTGCCCATTTTTTAATTGGGTTATTTGTGTTTTGTTTGTTGAGGCATGTGAGCTCTTTATATATTCTGAACGTCAAGCCTTTATCGGATCTGTCATTTTCAAATATATTCTCCCATACTGTAGGGTTCCTTTTTGTTCTATTGATGGTGTCTTTCGCTGTACAGAAGCTTTTCAGCTTAATGTAGTCCCACTTGCTCATTTTTGCTGTTGTTTTCCTTGCCCGGGGAGATATGTTCAAGAAGAGATCACTCATGTTTATGTCTAAGAGGTTTTTGCCTATGTTTTTTTCTAAGAGTTTAATGGTTTCATGACTTACATTAAGGTCTTTGATCCATTTTGAGTTTACCTTTGTATATGGGGTTAGACAATGGTCCAGTTTCATTCTCCTACATGTAGCTGTCCAGTTTTGCCAGCACCATCTGTTGAAGAGACTGTCATTTTGCCATTGTATGTCCATGGCTCCTTTATCAAATATTAATTGACCATATATGTTTGGGTTAATTTCTGGGGTCTCTAATCTGTTCCACTGGTCTGTGGCTCTGTTCTTGTGCCAGTACCAAATTGTCTTGATTACTATGGCTTTGTAGTAGAGCTTGAAGTTGGGGAGTGAGATACCCCCTACTTTATTCTTCTTTTTCAGGATTGCTTTGGCTATTCGGGGTCTTTGGTGTTTCCATATGAATTTTTGAATTATTTGTTCCAATTCATTGAAGAATGTTGCTGGTAATTTGAGAGGGATTGCATCAAATCTGTATATTGCTTTGGGCAGGATGGCCATTTTGACGATATTAATTCTTCCTAGCCATGAGCATGGGATGAGTTTCCATTTATTAGTGTCCCCTTTAATTTCTCTTAAGAGTGACTTGTAGTTTTCAGAGTATAAGTCTTTCACTTCTTTGGTTAGGTTTATTCCTAGGTATTTTATTCTTTTTGATGCAATGGTGAATGGAATTGTTTTCCTGATTTCTCTTTCTATTGATTCGTTGTTAGTGTATAGGAAAGCTACAGATTTCTGTGTGTTAATTTTGTATCCTGCAACTTTGCTGTATTCCGATATCAGTTCTAGTAGTTTTGGAGTGGAGTCTTTAGGGTTTTTTATGTACAGTATCATATCATCTGCAAATAGTGACAGTTTAACTTCTTCTTTACCAATCTGGATTCCTTGTATTTCTTTATTTTGTCTGATTGCCATGGCTAGGACCTCCAGTACTATGTTAAATAACAGTGGGGAGAGTGGGCATCCCTGTCTGGCTCCCGATATCAGTGGAAATGCTTTCAGCTTCTCGCTGTTCAGTATAATGCTGGCTGTGGGTTTATCATATATGGCCTTTATTATGTTGAGGTACTTGCCCTCTATTCCCATTTTGCTGAGAGTTTTTATCATGAATGGATGTTGAATTTTGTCAAATGCTTTTTCAGCATCTATGGAGATGATCATGTGGTTTTTGTCTTTCTTTTTGTTGATGTGGTGGTTGATGTTGATGGATTTTCGAATGTTGTACCATTCTTGCATCCCTGGGATGAACCCCACTTGGTCATGGTGTATGATCCTTTTGATATAGTGTTGAATTCTGTTTGCTAATATTTTATTGAGTATTTTTGCATCTACATTCATCAGGGATATTGGTCTATAATTTTCTTTTTTGGTGGGGTCTTTGCCTGGTTTTGGTATTAGGGTGATGTTGGCTTCATAGAATGAGTTTGGGAGTATTCCCTCTTCTTCTATTTTGTGGAACACTTTAAGGAGAATGGGTATTATGTCTTCTCTGTGTGTCTGATAAAATTCCGAGGTAAATCCGTCCGGCCCCGGGGTTTTGTTCTTGGGTAGTTTTTTGATTACTGTTTCAATTTCTTTGCTTGTAATTGGTTTGTTTAACTTTTGTGTTTCTTCCTTGGTCAGTCTTGGGAGGTTGTATTTTTCTAGGAAGTTGTCTATTTCTTCTAGGTTTTCCAGCTTGTTGGCATATAGGTTTTCATAGTAGTCTTTAATAATTCTTTGTATTTCTGTGGAGTCTGTCGTGATTTTTCCATTCTCATTTCTGATTATGTTGATTTGTGTTGACTCTCTTTTTCTCTTAATAAGTTGGGCTAGAGGCTTATCTATTTTGTTTATTTTCTCAAAGAACCAGCTCTTGGTTTCGTTGATTTTTGCTATTGTTTTATTCTTCTCAATTTTGTTTATTTCTTCTCTGATCTTTATTATGTCCCTCCTTCTGCTGACTTTAGGCCTCATTTGTTCTTCTTTTTCCAGTTTTAATAATTGTGATGTTAGACTATTCATTTGGGATTGTTCTTCCTTCTTCAAGTGTGCCTGGATTGCTATATACTTTCCTCTTAAGACTGCTTTCGCTGCATCCCACAGAAGTTGGGGCTTAGTGTTGTTGTTGTCATTTGTTTCTATATATTCCTTGATCTCTATTTTGATTTGTTCATTGATCCATTGATTATTTAGTAGCATGTTGTTAAGCCTCCATGTGTTTGTGAGCCTTTTTGTTTTCTTTGTAGAATTTATTTCTACTTTCATACCTTTGTGGTCTGAAAAATTGGTTGGTAGAATTTCAATATTTTGGAATTTACTGAGGCTCTTTTTGTGAGCTAGTATGTGGTCTATTCTGGAGAATGTTCCATGTGCCCTTGAGAAGAATGTATATCCTGTTGCTTTTGGATGTAGAGTTCTATAGATGTCTATTAGGTCCATCTGTTCTAGTGTGTTGTTCAGTGCCTGTGTGTCTTTACTTATTTTCTGCCCGGTGGATCTATCCTTTGGGGTGAGTGGTGTGTTGAAGTCTTCTACAATGAATGCATTGCAGTCTATTTCCCTCTTTAGTTCTGTTAGTATTTGCTTCACATATGCTGGTGCTCCTGCATTGGGTGCATATATATTTAGAATGGTTATATCCTCTTGTTGGACTGAGCCCTTTATCATTATGTAGTGGCCTTCTTTATCTCTTGTTACTTTCTTTGTTTTGAAGTCTATTTTGTCTGATATTAGTACTGCAACCCCTGCTTTCTTCTCACTGTTGTTTGCCTGAAATATGTTTTTCCATCCCTTGACTTTTAGTCTATGCTTATCTTTGGATTTAAGGTGAGTTTCTTGTAAGCAGCATATAGATGGGTCTTGCTTTTTTATCCATTCTATTACTCTATGTCTTTTGATTGGTGCATTAAGTCCATTTACATTTAGGGTGACTATTGAGAGATATGTACTTATTGCCATTTCAGGCTTTAGATTCGTGGTTACCAAAGGTTCAAGGTTAGCTTCTTTAGTATCTTACTGCCTAACTTAGCTCGCTTATTGAGCTGTTATATACACTGTCTGGAGATTCTTTTCTTCTCTCCCTTCTTATTCCTCCTCCTCCATTCTTCATATGTTGTGTGTTTTGTTCTGTGCTCTTTTTAGGGGTGCTCCCATCTAGAGCAGTCCCTGTAGGATGCCCTGTAGAGGTGGTTTGTGGGAAGCAAATTCCCTCAGCTTTTGCTTGTCTGGGAATTGTTTGATCCCACCATCATATTTAAATGATAGTCGTGCTGGGTACAGTATCCTTGGTTCAAGGCCCTTCTGTTTCATTGCATTAAGTATATCATGCCATTCTCTTCTGGCCTGTAGGGTTTCTGTCGAGAAGTCTGATGTTCGCCTGATGGGTTTTCCTTTATATGTGACCTTTTTCTCTCTAGCTGCCTTTAAAACTCTTTCCTTGTCCTTGATCCTTGCCATTTTAATTATTATGTGTCTTGGTGTTGTCCTCCTTGGATCCTTTCTGTTGGGGGTTCTGTGTAATTCCATGGTCTGTTCGATTATTTCCTCCCCCAGTTTGGGGAAGTTTTCAGCAATTATTTCTTCAAAGACACTTTCTATCCCTTTTCCTCTTTCTTCCTCTTCTGGTATCCCTATAATACGAATGTTTTTCCTTTTGTATTGGTCACATATTTCTCTTAGTGTTGTTTCATTCCTGGAGATCCTTTTATCTCTCTCTATGTCAGCTTCTATACGTTCCTGTTCTCTGGCTTCTATTCCTTCAATGGCCTCTTGCATCTTATCCATTCTGCTTATAAATCCTTCCAGGGATTGTTTCACTTCTGTGATCTCTTTCCTGACATCTGTGATCTCCTTCCGGACTTCATCCCACTGCTCTTGCATTTTTCTCTGCATCTCATCCCACTGCTCTTGCATTTTTCTCTGCATCTCATCCCATTGCTCTTGCATTTTTCTCTGCATCTGTGTCAGCATGTTCATGATTTTTATTTTGAATTGTTTTTCAGGAGGACTAGTTACGTCTGTCTCCTTCTCAGGTGTTGTCTCTGTGATCTTTGTCTGCCTGTAGTTTTGCCTTTTCATGGTGATAGAGATAGTTTGCAGAGCTGGTACAAGTGACCGCTGGAAGAGCTTCCCTTCTTGTTGGTTTGTGGCCTTTTCCTGGGAGAATAGCGACCTCTAGTGGCTTGTTCTGGGCAGCTGTGTGCAGACAGGGCTTCTGCTTCCTGCCCAGTTGCTTTGGGGTTTATCTCCGCTGTTGCTGTGGGCTTGGCCTGGCTGGGGCTGTTCCTCCAAAATGGTGGAGCCCCATTGGAGGGGGAGCGGCCAGGAGGCTATTTATCTCCGTAATGGTCCTCTGTGCTCCCTGCTGCCCAGGGGGTTAGAGTGCCCAGAGATCCCCAGATTCCCTGCCTCTGGTCTAAGTGACCTGTCCTGCCCCTTTAAGACTTCCAAAAAGCACTCTCCAAACCAAAACAACAACAGCAACAATGAGAGAGGGAACAGAAAGAAAGAAAAAAAAAAAAAAAGGAAAAAACAAGCGATTTTTTTTTTTTTTTCCTCAGGTGCCGGTCCCAGGCACCCGCTCACCAGTCCCGCCGCCCTGCCTCCCTAGCACCGGGGTCCCTGTCCCTTTTAGGCTTCCAAAAAGCACTCGCAGAAAAGAGAAAAAAAGAGGGGAAAAACGCGCGATTTCCTCTGTCCTCAAGTGCCGGTCTCAGGCACCCGCCCACGGGTCCCACAGGGAAAAACGTGGGATATTCTTTGTCCTCAGGCGCTGGTCCCAGGCACCCGCTCACCAGTCCTGCCACCCTGCCTCCCTAGCACTGGGGTCCCCGTCCCTTCAAGGCTTCCAAAAAGCGCTCGCCAAAAAGAGAAAAAAAAAAAAGGGGGAAAAACGCGCGACCTCCTCCGTCCTCAGGCACCGGTCTCAGGCACCCACCCGCCGGTCCCGCAGGGAGAAACGCGGGATATTCTTTGTCCTCCGGCGCCGTTCCCAGGCACCTGCTCACTGGTCCCGCCACCCTGCCTCCCCAGCAACGGGGGCCCGTCCCTCTAAGGCTTCCAAAAAGCGCTCGCCAAAAAAAAAAAAAAAAAAAACCGCTCCGGTTTCTCTCCACCCGCCGGAAGCCGGGGGGAGGGGCGCTCGGGTCCCTTCGGGCTGGGGCTTATATCTTACCCCCTTCGCAAGGCGCTGGTTCCTTGCAGGTGTGGATCTGGTCGGGATGTTGTCCTGTGTCCTGTGGTCTCTATTTTAGGAAGATTTTTCTTTGTTATATTTTCATAGCTCTATGTGTTTTTGGGAGGAGATTTCCACTGCTCTACTCACGCCGCCATCCCTGCTCCGCCCCTCCAATCTGAGCTTTTTAACAATGGTTTTTGGAAAATCAAGAATTTCACTGCTTGTTTAAGGGGAACTAATAGGACAAAAAAAGATGCCATTAATTCCAAACTCACCAAACTTGTACTTTAAGATCATCTCCTACAGAAAATCACCCAAAATGAACATGCACAGTGCATTGTTTATGTTGTGTTTTGATTTGCTAAATGTTTGTTTTAAAATTATCTATTTGGGTTTTACTTTCTTTTATTTGATCTTCATGAACAAAAATTGGTCTTTGATGTATGGCATGCATTTGCAAATCTGCAAGCCTGAATTTTTATTATATATTTTGTATTGGTAATAATAGACATTATTTAAAACTCAAGGACAGGAGTTAGAAGTAATTTATATTGTAATAAAAAGTAGTCCTTTCAGTAACAAGCAGTCTACACCATAAAGTCAAAATATATATTGAAAGATAGTAGGTGGCAGGAATCAGAGGTGTGTTTAGCAAAAGAAGGTGGTCAGTTTTAAAGATAATTTTAAAAGGCAAACATTTAAATTGCTTTGTAAGTTAACTAAAACATTTCAAAGCAAATAAACTTTTCAGATAGTCATTCTTACATGGATAAGAGTTTTGTAGTCCAGCATTTCAACCATTCATGTGTAAATGATTCTCTTAAAGTATTTAAAATAATTGAAAACAGATGAATATTTTGAGCATAGTAAGAATTCTCTATTCAAGTTTTTCCCCTTTAGAGAACATTGTCTTTGAGAGGTGTGGGGAAGGACTACAAAAGCATTCTTCTGTTCAGCTTGAATATCATGCATTCTAAATGAGCAGGTCTGAATTAATGAGGTCATGAGGTCTAAGTGAAATATCAAGTTTGTCTATGAATTTAAAACTAGATTAAAAAACAGTTGCTTAGCCAATTTTCATCTTAACATGCATCCTCTGACACAGGCACATAAAATATGGTCCAGATGACTCTTAATAGACCTTATTTTTAGAGCAGTCTTAGGTTACAGAAAAACTTGATTAGAAAGTAAGGAGGTTTTCTGTATATCCCCTGGCCCCACTCTCCCCTAGACCAGCCTGCCATACTATCAAATCCCTCACCAGAGTAGGACATCTGTCACAACTGAAGAACCTACATTGGTAAATCAGTATCACCCAAAGTCTGCTGTTTACACTAGAAGTCATTCTTGGTATTATATGTTCTATGGGTTTTAACAAAGACATGATGACATATATCCACCATTACAACATGATACAGGACAGTTTCACTACCCTAAAAATCCCCCAAATCCTCCATGATCTGCTTATTTTTTCCTCCCTCCTCCCTAATCCTTGATAACCAATGCTTTTTATAATCTCTTCATAGTTTAGCCTTTTCTACAATGTCACATAGTTTGAATAGCACAGTATGTAGTCTTTTCAGATTGGTGTCCTTCATTTAATGATATGCATTTAAGGTTCTTCCATGTCTTTCATGGCTTGATAATTCATTTCTTTTTAGCCCTGAATAATATTCCATTGTTTGGATGTGCCACAGTTCATTTATCCATTCATCTACTGAAGGACATCTTAGTTGATTCCAAATTTGGGCAATTATGAATAGAACCGCTATAAACATCTGTGGACAGGTTTTTAGATGGACGTAAATTTTCAACTCATTTGGGTAAAACCAAAGAACACCATTGCTGGCTCATATGGTAAGAGTTTAGCTCTGGTTTTGTAAGGAACTGCCAACTGTCCTCCAAAGTGGCTATACCTTTTACATTCCTACCGGCAATGAATGAGAGTTCCTGCTCTTCCACATCCTTGTCAGCATTTGGTGTTGTTATGTTTTTGATTTTGGCCATTTGTTTAGGTATGCAGTGGTATTTCATTGTTCTTTTAATTTGTATTTCTCTGACAACATATGATGTGGAACATCTTTTCATATGCTTATTTGACATCTGTACATCTTCTTTGTTGAGGTCTTCCGCACATTTTTTAGTTGAGTTGTTCATTTTCTTGTCATTAAGTTGTAAGAGTTCTTAGTATATTTGGAGAGCAGTCCTTCATCAGATATGTCTTTTGTAAATAGTATCCCCCAGTATTTCATTTTTAACCAAAATAAAACTCATAAACTAAGGTTCTAACTCTGTGGAAAACTCATTCTAATTCTGGATATTGCATATCTTTTCTTTCCCATCATTTAGCTGCTTAAACTGTTCCAAAAACCTACATGCAATCTGGGAACCCACAATATTATGTCAGGTCACTTTATTTTCACAGGTCCTGTTGTTAAATTTCCTTTATACAATGCCCTGTGCTTCAGGGGCTCTAACAGTCTCTGATTTGAGCACTGCATAAGTAGAGATCTTTCTGGATTGGAATTGTCACTGGGTTAAAAGGCCAAAGTGACCAGCTCCTGAATGACTTGAATAGATATTAAACTAGATCAATCTGCTTCACATCTACTGGTAAAATTTCTTGAAATATTCACTATGGGTATACCAAATATATAGCATAAAATCTACCACTTGACAATCCCCTACTGCAACCTAAAGGCAGGTATTTTAGTTGATGAATTTCTTTTCCTATTACCCAGGATGACAAGTCTTTTCAGCATAGTGCTCCAGGAAGCTGCTACCAAGAGTGAAGACAGCGAGACAAAAATAACATTTGTCATTCTTGTTTGGCCACTAAAATTCTCTGCTTTCCTTAATTAATATCCTTTACCTTCACCTTATAAACATATGAGAATAAAAAGGAGCAGTTAGTCACTTAAAAACTTGAATTTCTTTCCACTTTAACAGGAAAATTTAGTAGTCATATAACATTTATTCATTTATGAATAAAATAAAGCCTTTACTGTCATTGGTACTGCATTAGACACTGGGATCTGACAGCCAATAAATACACAGAATTCACTACTTTCATGGAATTTGCATTCAAATTGGGGAGCCAGTAAACTGCACCAATAAAATATTAATATATTAAAGAGCAGCAAATTCCAAAATAAGAAGCTATGAAAGGAGGATAAGGAATGTACTTGGAATATGCTTAGAATTACCACTGAGTAAATGACTTTGGAGGAAACACCTGTAGGATGCATATTTGTTTGAGGCAGAAGGAGAAGCAAGTGCCAAATTCTCACTGTCCATTTCCTGAGATATTCAAGGAACCATAAGGAGTGCAGTGTGATTGGGCAAGAGTAAGCAAGGAGAGAGTTTGAGATGATAGGAGATAAAATGGATGAAGCTAGAGGGTATTACGCTCAGTAAAATAAGCCAGGTGGAGAAAGACAAGTACCAAATGATTTCATTCATCTGTGGAGTATAAGAACAAAGAAAAAAATGAAGGAACAGAACAACAGCAGATTCACAGAACCCAAGAATGGACCAACAGTTACCAAAGGGAAAGGAACTGGGAGAGTGGGTGGGAAGGGAGGGATAAGGGAAAAAAGGGGCATTACAATTGGCACGCATAATGTAAGGGAGGGCACGGGGAAGGCAGTGTAGCCCAGAGAAGACAAGTAGTGACTCTATAGCATCTTACTATGCTGATGGACAGTGACTGTAATGGGGTATGTGGTGGGGACTTGATAATGGGGGGAATCTAGTAATCACAATGTTGCTCATGAAATTGTATGTTAATGATACCAAAATAAAAATATGTATATACCATTTTACACAGGTGAAGACAGAAAGCAAAAGTTATATGACTTACTGGGTGTCTCATAATTGGAAAATTGCACCACTCCCCCTGAGATCCAGGTCTTTGGAATATAAACTCATCACAAATTCTGTTATGGCACAGATGCCATTTTATAATCAAAGAGCTAATGTCTAAAATAATAGCTATCCTGCCACAGAGTATCCTTGGCACCTGACTCCAAACAACATGCAGACCATGTCTTCCCAGTAAAATCTTAAGTTCAGTGGCTTAAATCAAACTAGGCATCTTATTTATGGTTTTGCTCATCCACACCACTGTTCTGCTTGATATGTGTCAGTGAACTACTGTTAAATTTTTGTGTACCCAGTGTATTCCTGAAAATGCATTTTTTAAGAAAATGGAAAGAGTTCTTGTCAAATTGTGGATGTACATTCTCTAAGGGGAATTTAAGTCACACTTAATAAAAGTTTACAGTTTAGTTATTGCCTTTAGTTGTCTTTTCTTAATATTTGAATAGAAAGCAGATGAGCTGAAGTCCCATGCATGTTTTATTTGAATATAAAATTCAGCAGCTTTTTTTTACCTTTTATTATTTACAAATCTGTTCCAACTGAATTGGATTTATGTTTATATTTCTCTTCAACAGAATCAAAAGCTTTTATTTTCTATTCATTTAAACAAAGTAACTAAGAACCCTTCTCTATGATTGCCTATAGAGAATGATTAATCCCAGGTAAATATATAAATCCCTGTTACACTGAACCTTGGGAAATGCATCAGTACAGCTGCCATAAAAGCAGCCATAAAAATAATATCTGCAACCGAGAGGAATTTGCCCTTGTTTATTTTGATTTGAGCCTCATTACAAAAGCAATGTTGATTTTTCCTGTCCACTAACTTAATGCATATGATGTATCTTCTGATCATCTGATACATGAATGTATCCTTGTAAGTCATTTTTAAGTAGCATATTAAGATGACTGTCTCCATCTTTGGGCTATAACATGGAGCATCCAAAATAAA
The DNA here is from genome assembly GCF_040802235.1 of Manis javanica. NCBI lineage: Eukaryota > Metazoa > Chordata > Mammalia > Pholidota > Manidae > Manis > Manis javanica. The sequence goes on from NC_133164.1 coordinate 18,394,615, forward strand.
ATTTTCATATGCTAAAAGCATATTTAAGTGAGACTGTTCAAAACATAATGCCCAAACTTATTGAAAATCTAGCTAGGCTTTTTCCAATGAGCAAAAGAAAAACAGAAAGTCCATTTATTTTATAAACTGCAGCAAAGTGTAAAAGAATATTTAAATAATTCCAGATAGTCTGTATAAATATGGACCCCCAACTGGCTTCACAAAACACATCACACACAAAATGTTGGCTGCACACAGCCCATAGCTTAAATACTGTATTTAGATATGGAATAATCAGGGAACATTTCAGTGTATTAGTCCACAATATACCAAATTTATTGTCAGTCAATATATAAAATTCTAGAATTACATCTATACTGTTTTGGTCACTGTTTACAAATTTTGGGTCCATAATCCTAAAAATATTTGTAAAACTAGATTATTTTTACATCAGAAATTGAATATAAAATTGACAAAACTGCCTAAATCATGTAATTTTTTTCACAGATCATTCTGCACTGTTTTAAAAATCAGAAGATGTTGAGGAAATAACATTGACCCCAGTTTGTTTTGGTTTAAAAAGACCATCTAGACATTTTGTCAAGTGGTAGACATTTAGAATATAGGTTAAAAAACACATAAATAAAATTTGCTTTTCAAAATTCCATAGTATATGCAATTGCCTCTTATGTCTGGGTTCTTATGCTTTTACCCACATGGAAGTTTCTCTTTCTTCTCATCTGCTTAAGTCATAGACTACAAGTCACTTTCCTGAGACCTCTTAAAGAAGTTCCTAGGGTTGGGTCATCGGCCACTCCTGCTTCTCTTTAAGAAGCTGTGCTAGCACATGTCAGGGTACTTACTGCTTAAAAATCGTCCATTTTTCTGATGAAGATTCTTACAACTGTTTTCTTGTTTGCCAAGATAGATTCAAAGTGAAGAAGAATCTTTAATATACAGTAGGTCTTCAAAAAAAAATTCTGTTAATCAAATAACAAATCAAAAACTATGCTACCTTGGCAGATGTTTTAAAGCAATAGAAATTATAAAAAGCCTATTATAGATTTGCCATTATAAAATGTCACTGGTAAATGACATATTGTATGATATTTTACAGTATATAAGACATTGATGTAAATGGGATGTTCAAAGCAAAAACAGGCCACATTTCTCTTTTTTTCAAATACAATTGAACACTGATATATTTTAAATGAATTTTTAAAGTATTTCTTTAATAATTTTAAATTACTTAAAATATAAAAAAGTATTCCCCATACACCTTCCTAAATGGTAGAAATAAATGTTATGTTTATTTTTATGCTACTACAATTAAATCATATCCCTGATTTAATATGAATTCCCTTAAACACATATTATCCAGTAACATATTAAGAATCTGCTTTTTTCTAGAATTGCAATAATTTAAATAGTCCTGTAGCATGATCTATGTTCTAGGCCTATAATTTGTGAAAAAAAGGAAACTAGAACTTATTATTTAAACTTGGCCGTAAGTGGTCAGCAAGGCGAAATGGCAGCATGATGAGTGAGTCTGTTAAATGCTGTGCCAACTGCGGAGATGGCAAACCTAAGGAGAGGGAGGAGGGATCCAGGCCCGTCCTTGTACAGATACTATCCTTGAGAACACACAGCGTGTTTTGCTCAATGTAAAATTGTAGCCCCTATCCCATTTCCCATCACATTGCAGATCCTCAATTCATATTTGTTAAAATAATTCCTAACAATTAAATTTATTAATTTTCTTGAGATCTCAGGCAGTATGTGGTATGAAACCTTATTGACTCCCAGTGTTAGTTGTTTCGACATTCTGTCCTTGGTATTTGAGGCGAGCCTCCTTCCAAGAATAAAGAAAAGTAGAAACAGAATGAGCAAAGTATTGCTAATATTCAAAAGAAATACTACTAACTAAAGCCATGTAAACTCGTGGTAAAGAGCTCCTGCGCCTGTCAGACTTGATTGAAACATGGCAAAATACTAATGTTATTGTTCAAAAGGGTTGGGGCGGGAATAGAACCACTGAGGTAAAGATCCATCACAAATTCAGGAGTGAAAGGTTTCCCTTGTGTAGAAAAGGTTTCATGTTCTAACTGTGTTAAACAACCTAAGAAGATTTCACTTCCCAAGTATAGTCCTTCAGGGCAATACAATCGTAAATTATCTTTCTACCATATATTTGAATCTCTAGCAAACAACAGTCTGCAAATTAACATTAAACTTAGTAATGTCCGGGATCCTAGAGAAAAAAATAATCAGGTTGGCCTATTAAGAAATTCAACAGGACACTGAAAGGAAATGCTTTTATCTTCCTTGCTTTATTTACACATTTTGAGGGAAAAAAACTCATTTTAATGTGACAATTAAGATATTCATCTTTTTTTTTTTTTCACTTAGCTGGGATGTGGGGGGCGCTCGGGTCCCGCTGGGCCGTGGCTTGTATCTTACCCCTTTCGCGAGGCGCTGGGTTCTCGCAGGTGTAGATGTAGCCTGACTGTTGTCCTGTATCTTCTGGTCTCTCTTTTAGGAATTTGTTATATTTTCAAAAATATATATGGTTTTGGGAGGAGATTTCCACTGCCCTACTCACGCCGCCATCTTGGCTCCTCCCCTCTATTTATATCTTTTTCTCAAGATTTTTTTTTTTTGTAAGAGTAAGTCCTTATTCTTTTTTAATTGACATAACCTTTAGCCCAAACCAGCTAAATCCTTGCTTTTCAACATGTCTGCCCTGTGCTTCCTCTCTCTGTGCCTCTGTTTTTCTGTTTTCTATCTCTGAAATTACTGAAACGCCCCTTTATAAAAATTTCCCTAAACCCTTTCAAGTTTCGTAAAAATTTAATATTGTAAACTTTTTCTGACTCTATGACAGTTTTATTTCTTCTGGCCTCCTAATACCAGCAGTTCTATTCTAAGGTGACATCCGCATTCCTAAATGGCACTGAACTACACAAAGCTGTCTAATAAACCCACAGGATGTATGGGAAGACTGAAGGTCTTCCTCAGGGACACAAACATGATAAAAGAGAAGTCCTTAATAGAAATGGTGGCATTGTTTTACAAATATTAGATGTTTAAATACTAGATAAAAACCAGAATAACACTTTATCTTGGAAAAGACCTGTAGTTTCCTTATGGACTAGCATTGGACAGGATGAAGTAGTAGAAGAGTTATATGAAATAGGATGTGTTGAACTGAAGTGGTCCCTAGAAGTTTGTGGTGTGTGTGAGTGTATTTTAGGCATGTTGTATATTCCCACATGCCTGATTCCTGTTACAAGGTGCAGTTTTAGGCATTCACCTAGTGTTTCTCATAGAATCACACATAAGCAAACGTGAAATCTGCATTGTGTTCAAATTATTCTCTAAAACATCAATCATGTTGGAACAAGTCCACATTTTCAAAGCAGGTGTTAAGAGCTGAACTGACAGTAGCATATCTTTATATTCAGAAACATAATTTTAAACTCCTGTTATATTTCTTAAACACATATTTCTTTTCTTCTAGCAGATGACATATACTTGGGGGAAAATTTCTATATCATTCCTAATTATGTCTCCTATGGCTGTTGGTCCCTTTCACTGAAGTTGCTTACCTTTATTCCATGAGCCATAATATGGGTAGTAGCAATATTCATAATCCTATTTAGTAATGCCTCGGATGAGTACTTAACATAAATATTTCTAGAGAAAAAAACAAATAAATGAAAATGACAAATCAGGTGTATAATGATAACCATTAGTCTTTTATAGAAAATATACAAAGAAAAGAAGAAAGTATCGGAATAAAATTATTACATCAATTCCCAAATTTCTTCATTTTAGGTATCTTAGAACACTTAAGCCAAAGATGCCTTGTGTATTCTGGTCTGGCCTCTTCTTGCTCATTCTTATTCAAGGATATTCTTCCACGCAGCTCGTGCTGCCTTTTTTCCAAGCAACTCTCCTCTATGTCACTTCCTCAGGCTAAATGCTTGTTAAAAGCTAAAGAGAAATTTTAATCTATGCAAAAGATGAAGTCAAAGGTCGTTTTCTCTACCAAGTCTTTGTTCACAGGTTCCTCAGGGAGTTTATTTTCCTGCAACATAGAGTTCTTCTTCCTTACAACCTGTAGATATCATCTCCCCCTATGTTCCTGGCATTTTTGATTCTTACTTATCCTCTGCTGTCTCTGTATTTTGTTCTTATTACTTATTTTGCATGTGAATGGGATTGTGGAGGGAACTTAATTATCTTCGTTGGACAGAGGATCTTTCGGTTTGGGTACCAACTGGTAACATAGTTCTGTGAACATAAAACTATATACCCTTTAACTTCCTCTGCAAAATTCTGTTTTAATTTATGTGAATTTTACTTGAAGAATGTGAGCAGAAACACTTCTCTTCTAGAAAATAGTGAAAACTCAGAAACACTTTTTAGGACTAATTTTTTTAAATGCAATTTACTTTATAATTTAATATAATTGACTTTGGTGTAATAATGTAAATAATGTAAGAATGCAATTATTCTGCTTTTTACCTGAATTCTAAAGATTCTGATGGTTATTAATATGATTGAACTAACTGACTGGAGAAAAAAGCATGAGAAAGCAATAAGATTAATATTTTTTGAGGATCCATGATATGTGGGCATGGTTAGATGATTAAACTGCATTTATTTGCTCAGTTAATTTTTCACCAAATCTCTCAATATAGGGAGTTTGCCCATATTTTATAAAAATGTCATATTTTGTAAGTAATGTCCTGTAAAGGACTTGTTCTCCAAACATAAGCCTGTATCAAAGATCAGGTAGATTTACATTAGGGAGGATGGAGGAAAGCCACTTAGCTCTCTACTATCCAGCGGGTGCATGATATACATTAAAAACATGATATATGTTTCTTTGCCTTGAGAGAGTTGATATAACTTTTTTTTATTAAGCTATCACTGATATACACTCTTATGAAGGTTTCACATGAAAAATAATGTGGTCACTACATTCACCCATATTATCAAGTCCCCCCCATACCCCATTGAAGTCACTGTCCATCAATGTTGTATTTTAAAGTTATGTATAAAGAGTTGATATAATTTTAAAACACAACTGCTTATATTCTTTTTGATGTTTGGTAAAGCTCATAAATCTTAATAAATGAAGCCTACTGATAAATTACAGGATATGCAATTTGTCTTCTTAAATCAACACTGCTGGATTGTTTCATGAGTTCTGAACACTCATCTTCACATTTGAAACCAAATTAGTCAACAACAGCATCCACTTAACAAGACACCTTAAGTTTGTAAGCGGTTGTTCATTACTTACATTTCTAAGTACTCAGCTTCTTTGAAAGTGCCTAACAAGCCAAATCAGGCAGCTTTTCCTGATGCAGGAGAGTGTGCAAGCACGACTTTTGTTCTTTCAATTGCAAGAGATAAATGGCGAAAAAAAGAATTCTTGAAAGCTTTGTTGAAGTGCAAGGTTTTATTTGATAATCAGACAGCATCTTTGCTAAATAGAAAGAAAATGTACAGCAGTCAGTATTCTTTATGCAACCAGAATATTTTTGCCTTTCGTCATCCTGAAATGCCAATCAAGTTAATTAAGGAATTCATAAAGTTAATTAAGGAACTCATAAAGATGGAGTGGCATTAGCTTTTGATTTTATTTATTTTGAATTCTAGTGTAGTAAATAAGTCTATCATACTGAACATTTTTTTTGGTGGAGATCATTATTGGTATTTATGTATGTTCTAAAAGTTTATTCTTTCTCATGTTTGTTGGCTGGGTTATAAGGGCATGTTTTTGTCAGTGATAGTAAGTTTATAGAGTGCCAGGGACTAAACTATATAATTTGGTTTATGGAAAGCCAACAAGGCACCACATATTTATAAGAGCACAATGTGCTATTGTGATGATGGATATTGTGGTGCTGGCTGATGTCATTTTTATTATCTGTACAGCAATAATCATCTCCTACTGCTTTAATCTCTCAATGAAACAAAATGAATCTAATAGGAGACCATATGGACTATACATGCTTGCTCAATATGAATGTTCATTATATTTTGTAGAATGTAAGCAAAATATGTATAAATTATACTCGGGTTAAAATACCAGACTAATACTGAAAAAAATACTCTCAAAACCTAAACTTTATGTTTTATGATCTATTTATTAAAAGAGATCTGTTTATGATCTATTTATTGGCTCACTGAGAATCTGTTGTGATTAAATAGTAAGTGAAAGAAAATAACTAGCATGCAATTAGCTTTTCCGATAAACCCAATTACAGGTAAAATAGCCACAGAGTAATGCATATAAATATTGTAATTAAAAACAATAGTGCAAATAATCCCAAAAGTTGCAGAGAGATTTGGGTAGAAATTTATTGTTGATGAAATGATGAGCCATGTCTAAATTTCAGTTCTTAAGTCTAATGACAGAATAATTCTATACAAAATATTTTTTAGCATTTAAAAAATCAGAACACAAATTTGTACATGTAGTTTTTAACAAAGGTTCCCAAAATGTTGATAATAAAATTATGAATAATTTGCTTTAAGTAAGCACACATGCTCTTTATCAATTAGAAAAGCAAACAAGTGATTTTTTCAAAATAACTGACTTCCTACCCAAGCTAGTATCTACCGTTTCATACAATGAATACGTATAAATGTATTTCCTCAGCTTTTTGACTCTCTTCAGTATTGATAAGCTTTGTCAACTAAACTTTTTGGAAATGTACTTTTGATGCCCAGACACTAGTCTCAGGGTTAAATTATGGGCAGGGAAGTTATTTTAGAATAATTAAAAGATACCTTAATATCATAATATTGTATTTTTAAAATGAAATGGTGCTACATTTGCATTTAATTTTAGCCTGGGAATTAGCATTAGGAAGTTCCCACTGGCAGGCAGATTAGCCCAAGTATCCTGGAAAGAATGAACTCCTCTCTCCCACGTCCCTGGAGAGCAATTCCTTACAATTTTAAATATACACACCTTGGAGTGCATACAGAGAAGAAAAAGCATACACAACTCTTCCTCGAGCACCTCCAAACTGAGGATGTAACATGCCAAGGGCCTATTTTTGATAATTTGTGGAAAAAAATAGAGGGAAGAGACTGTATTTCATCTTCACTAATCTCTTGTTCGCTCCTGCTGGGAGGTAACATAGACTTGGGGCTGCGCTCTCCATGCACCACTTCATCTGTTTACAGCTTCCTTTCCCTGATCTGACTTTTTAAGGCGTAGCTACACAACTGTAGGTAGTGTTTCAAAAAACATCGTTCTTTTCTTATACAAATTCATGCCAAATATTTTCTAGTAATTTCATTCCTCTGATTCAGCTTTTAACTTCTTTTATATTTTTTCTGATTTTATATATATTTACTGTAGATTCATATTATATATCTAATTTAGTAAAAAAAAATCAATTATACTATCTTATCAAATGTATAGAACAGGGCTAAAAGAAAATAGTTCATATTCTATATGAAAGAGACTGAGATTGCTCCTGCTCCAAGGCCTGTTTCTAACCCATAAGGCACCTTTCTGCAAATGAGAAAAAATGGTTCTCTTGCTAGATGGGTGCATCTCTGCAACTGGATGTCCTGGGAATAGACAGTACTTTGTGTACGGGGAAGTGGTCATGACTTCTACGCAGAGTGTGAGCTTGTGTCTAGCTCTTTTATCCCCCTTGGTCAAAAACTGTGTCATACACAAACCATTCTGCTTGCTGAACTACCTATTATATAGCAGCGCATCAATTCCTTCCTCAGAGACCTCCCTCTCTAACTCAAAGCATCATCTAAAAGCAAAAACTAGCAATAATGGTATCAACTTAGATTGTAGAATATACTAGCTTATCAAGTCAAAATTTCTACCCACATTCAAACTCTCTGTACCTCCCTGGGATGTCCCTTCCAAACTGCAGCTTAACTCGATGCTCCTCTTGGTGACAGTACCTCTGAACTGATAGAATAATTTTGCCTCCTTATGTCTTATTTACTGAATGTCCTTTTAGGATATATAGAAGTACATATGACCTAGAATATAAGGTCTCTGAAAAGACCTATGCACAAAATGAAATAGAAGGCAGATGTCTTCAAGAAATTATTTCCTACTGTAAGCACACTTGAAATCTATGTAAACCATCAAATAGTTGAACCTTATCTGCGAGACTCCCAGGAGAAAGACACAGAGTGCAACATAAGGGAAACTGAAAACTCATCTCCAGGAATTTTTTAAAGTTCCTATTCTGTCCACTTCCCTTTTACCAATGAAAAAGTTCAATTCACATCCATCAAAACAAATTAAGAAAGCAAATTTTCCCTGGACTTCACCACATTTTGTTCTACAAATCTCTTCCAAAACCTGAATAAGACCTCTCTTATGGCAGACTTGCACCATTTTAATTTGCACATTTTTACACTTGAATTCCGCGACTTCTTGTAATCCTCACTAGAAACTCAATACATTCCTCTCGTATATTGCTCATCTTTCCCTAAATGTTCATAGTCCTCTTAACACATTTCATTCCTCTTCTAAGAGCCCATTGTTTTATTTGTCCCTCCTCCATTACATACTTCAAAATCCCCTTTCATGCAGCTGTCTTCTGTCAGAAACTAAATATTAGTTCAGTAACATTGATGGGGAACTTCCCATGCAGAGGCCTCCTGCTATAGTCTCTTCATCTTTAACAACGACACGATCAACAATAAATATTATTTACTGTTATCTCTTCAGTAGCAATGTTCCACTTCCTTTAACCAGGCCAGACTTATCGAAAGAGAAATCAACTCTCCCCAGTTCCAGTTCCTTTATACTCTCAATATTAATGTAAATCCACCTAAATCTCTGATATAAATCCAGAGGTCACATGTCATGCCTTTCTTCATTAAATTGCTTGGAATATTCACAACAAAACATGCCATTTTTAAATTGCTCTTTGTTTTTTTATCAGGCTGGTCCTGCTCTGTTTTCTTTGTAGAATGTAACTATACCACCTCACTCCCCAAAAGGCTATTTTTGCCTTTGTTCCTCTGTGAAATATTTCTGCATTAAGGTCTCTCTCAGAGCGTCTTCTCTTCTCTTCAAACTGTGTTGAATCCTTGCACACTCCAAAAGGAAAGTCAATAATCATGAAGCAGAGGAAACTGTATTCTCTTTGCCTACTTCAAAAAGAGTGAAAATAGTCATGTCTTAGTGTAATATAGTAATTTTAATTTTAGTACCTAATATTTGAAATGTTTAATAAGAATCATTTAAAATGATAGCTTGCATCTGTATGCCTTTAAGTGTGTGTGTGTGTGTATATATATATATATGAATGATACTGTGAAGGCTCTGTCAAATGATTAAATTTCTCTAATTTTTAATGAGTTCTTGTCTTTCCTGCCAGTTCTGTTGGCAGTGACTAATTTCATTTCCCATATTAAATACAGACTGTATATTTCAAAAAGAAAGTGCTTAGTATCTCAAATGTTAGCCGCTCACCCTTAGGTACTCATTTCTGCTTCTATAGATTACTGAATTGGCTAATTACCTGCAAAACACTGTGTCAAGAATTCATTTCTGTTAAAAGCTGATAATATTTGAGTAAGAATAAGAGTTTATCTACAACATGTTTTGTAGAATCAAAACACCCTGTATGTGTGTTTTCATAACAAATAGAAAGAAAGGATTAAAAACCCCAAACAAAAGATCTTAGTGGCAGTGTTCCACCCACAAGTGGCCTTGCTCCTGGCAGCATGGGTGAATGATCCCCCGAGCCAGATGGGGATTGAACTTGGTGAAATAAAGAGCTGGTTTATGTATATAAGAATGTAAAAGTTGGGCATTATCTCAATGAAATGGCATTTTCTAGATAAGAATCATAAAATTTTTACTTTTTTTTTTCAAGTAAAGGAAAACAAGTACTTTTTACATTAAGACAATTCTTCAAAACATTGACATTAACAAAAAATACACCTGCTTGGAAAAGGGGGTGACACATTGGTCAGTCGTCAAATTATTATTAATTTGCATGTTAAATCAATACTTGTTGAAGCTCAAATTTCACATTCATTAAGGAGAGAATTTTTAAAGTGTTTTTGAAGCCTTTGAGAGCCCAAAGGTCTCAGTCATATAATGACTTCTGTAGCTTGTTTTTTCTTTTGAACTAGGGAAGAAAATAAACACAGTCTGTTACTGTAGCTTATGCACTTGAATTTAGTTTTTCCAAATGCAATTTGAGGGACAGATATATCTCTGCATTTTATGAGATTGATTAAAACATAGTTGAACAAAACCAGAAGTAAAGGAAAAATGAATCAAGTAAATAATAACACCATTCTTTCTAATGAAATTACAGTAATATCCTCTCCTTTGTAACTGAAGAAAGTAGTAACTTCAATATACAGTGTCTACAATATTGATTCTATCACTTCATTACCTGATATGAAGCTCAAAGTATAAAAGTATTGAGACCTCATAATATATAGCTAGTGGATCCTGTCTCCTTACTTATTTTAAGCTAGAGTTGAAATTGTTAAGAGATATATAATATACAATATGATATAATATGGCACATAAAATATAAGGTAATAAAATTATATCTATAATGTTATAACATAATAGCATATCATGCCCCATATTTTGAGCTAATTACAAGATGTTAGTTTAGAAGGGAAGAATTATTGAACTTGTGTTGAACTGCCTGGAACAGAGCTATATGCATATAAGGAAGAGAGGTAAACAAAATTCAGAGACATGCTAGGAAAAGATACTGTAGATATGACAATATGAAAACAGGATTTATGACATGATAGAATAAAGCACAGATAAAATTATGTATAAAACTGTGTTTAAGCATATTGTTCTGATATTCTGCATATTTTATTTAAAAAATCAAATGCACAGTGTGACTTGCACATGACATTCATTATGGTAGTTTCTGTTGAGCTTGACTAGTTTCATATCCCTGGGAACAGAAACACTCCAGGATTCTAGAAGGCACAAAGGGTCTGTACTAAGTAAGTCAGTGCACTATGCTTGAGACATACAGACACAAATATACATTCAAAGAAGTAGGAATTCACGGCAAAAATTTAAAAAGTGCAATATTTGGTATTCTGTGGATCTAAATTTGAATTTGGCTCCTTCAGTTACTAAGTTTATGCTTTCTTCATCAATATTTTAAAGTGAGATGCTTGCATCAAGATAATATTTAAGTGAAAGCCTTATCTGGGAAAAAGCTAAGCAGCCTATCAGGGTCTATAGAGGTCAATGAGACATACTATAAAGTACCCCTGGAGGGAGTTTTACATTTATAAAAGTGAGGATTCCATTCTTTAAATTGACTACCCAAAACAAGAATGATACTAAGAAGAAATCTTTCATTTTTTTGGTAATTATTGCACTCAGCATTAGTATCTAAATATTTCTCCAAAGACTAAATAAAGATCCAGCTTTTCCCACAAACATATCAACTAGAGCAGATACTGTCCTTGATCTTGGAATCATGTATTTCTGCAAAAATACGTCCCATTGCAGTAAAAGAAATAGACAATCAGGATTGCTATGTGTGCTGTTGCTTTTTCTGACACAGAATTATTGACTGGAGATCTGTGAGCCTCACCAAACTAGTTTTTACTGCTACACACCTGAATAGATGCAGATTTGACAATGTACTTGCCCAATTAGACATGAAGCAATGTTGACTAATGCAGGAAAACCAAACGTGTAAGTGGTAGACAAGGGCAGAGCCATGAACTCTCCTTTAGGGGACGTGTAGTATGGTTTTGACAAAAATGAAGGAAACACAAAAGTCTATCTTGGGAAAACACAGGTGTTGCCATCATCATACCAGTTCCTTCTAATGACTCCCAGCTCAAATTCGAAAGATGTGAAAATCTTTGCTAGTTTTAATGTCTTCAGCATCATTGATGAGCCGAGTGCCACGAACATCGTTTATGGCTTGGTGCCAAATAAATGTTTTATATTTGGTACGTACATTCACACTATTGAAGAGGGTCTTTAAAGTCAAGATGTACAGCTGGAGATGCCCTCACCAACCTAGAAAATTTTAATAAATGAAGCACATTCTTCATCACCAAAAACAAAGCAAGCATAAAGTGACATCAGCGAGAGCACTGGGACTGTAAGTCACTAGGTTTCTTGTGAACCTGCTAGATTTGATGTTTCTTAGAGCATCTAAACCAAAATTGCTACTGAGCCCCTCCATGAAGGGACTTACCTTTATGGCTTCACCATTCTACCCGTATCCATTCCCACACAATTCTTCCACTTCTCCTCAGTATCTGGGTAAAAATATGCTAGTTTTGGTAGCAGTTTCACAGAAAAAAAAATGTAATTTAGGTTTCCTTATATTCTAAATATAGGTTGTGTGAAAGTAACTTCACATATTAGAAGAATAAAATGAGACTCAGTTTCTGTTTGAATTAGCCAAAGTTATTTTCTGTAGCTAGCAATTAAGAATGGTGAGAAATACAATTTTACAATCAGATATCCAAAAAAAAATGCAATGTATTTTACCATAGAATTACACTACACCCCAAATACTATTGCCCACACTTAATTGATTTAACATTACTGAACAAAATGATGCTTAACAATGGTTAAAGAGAAATTCTTGCACAACAGGATATATATTGGGGGTGGAAGCAGAGGTAATAGTGAAGAATATTCTCTCTGAGGGTGCAGTGGGACTCCACCCTTAGGTGTTTCCAGTACCAACTTTAAAAGATATTTTTTCCTTCCCTCTTGGGGAATTCTTTGACATACTGTCTCAACTAACCACTAACCCCTAAACACTGTTCATACATTCTTGGTAGGGTTAGACCACATGGGGAGGCATATGTTTTTCTGAATATTCTTACAGCTTGTTGGGCTATTATGGATGCAACATATTTCACTAAGATATGAAAAAATTGAAAATTATTATGTGCTAATTTAGAATCGGCTTTTTCCCAAATTTAGTCTTCATGCTTTTCTCAAACCCCTTTAAATTTAATTAAATTGTTGAGCCATACGTGCAGCACCTCTAGGTAATTCAAATTCCTGAACATAGTGGAACGTCCTCAAACATTAGTGTTTGAAAAGAGCCTTAGGTGGCAGAGGCATCTTTGAATTTGAATAGATCCCATTGGTCAGATGACTGTGTTTATCCACTTCCTAAACTAAAAGTATCTGCTAACCTGTAACTAAACTAGTTTGCTACTAAGCAATCTAGGCGATGCTGTACACAGCAGAATTTCAGTAAACCAATCTTTTGTGATACTCTGCACACATATTAATTTTCTCTGCTTCCTTCTGCCATATAACAACTTACAATTAACATGGACTTGGTACTTTGAGATAATGTTATTAATTAGAAATTTTTTAATCTAGTCCTTCAAATAATTGACGTTCCTTCACAAAATCCAATCATTCTGAGCCTTGCAAATGTTAGATATAACTATCACACTAGCATAAACTATATCACTTCACAATAATAAAGGATAAAAATTGCCCTCAGCTAAAATTCAGTAGTTATTGCAAAAAAAGTAACAACTGAAGTTGTTCAAATTAGACCCTTTGTCTTTTATTTATGAGGCCTAATCAGCTGGTGCAGAGAGAAACTGACTCTTTCTGCCCTGCAGCCTCTATCCTAGGAACTGCCAGCATGTCCTAAATGTATAGTTCTATTTGAAGTAGTGACCATTCACTGTTTTATGGTACCTAATACTGGACCGAAACTTTAAATGGGCTGATGATAGCCTCATTACATCTGGCTACTCTTTGTAGACTTACAGGGACGAGTCATAGAAAACTGTAATGTGCACACATTTTCTCACCACCCAAACTATTCTAGGGAATATCAAGTTCATCATAAACTACCCAGGGAATAGCTGGGCCTCTCTTTTCAATCTACATATTCCCAGTTCTATCAGTTTATACAATGAACATATGTACAGTGTATTCCTTTTCTTTAAGAGCTCCATAAAGCAGTTTCATTGGTTAATTCTAGGTTTTTTTTTTAGTCTAGTTAGTTGTAGATAAACTAAGCCCATAGCAACTCCATAATCTTTAAATAAGTTTAAGTCTTCAAAATGTTAATATAATTTGAATTCCTGAACCTGCATATAGTCCATTTGGACTCTTCCTCCTTTCCTAATACTTCTTCATTCTCTCCACACAGTCCTATTTTTAATTTTTCCTTCCACTCCAATATATACATCTCCTATAAAAATAAACAATAAAAACCAAACCAAAAAAACAATAACACAAAACTCGCTAAATACCTATAAAAACTCAGAATTTCCAAGATTCTTCTTCCATTTTATAAATTATACAAGACTAGCAATCTTCCATAAATTTCCTTTTGGTAGATTTAGCTTCCAGGGAAAAGGAAATAGTAAATTTAGGCCCCAGGGGTATACAGGACCACAGAAGAAATAGCAGATTGTTATTTTTCTGAAATAACCAAAAGCCAAAGACATTTATCACTGCTGAGCTACTTTTTTGAGGCCAAATTATTTAAGGATTTACATACAAAAATGACATATTTCTCTTGCTATAAAATCCTAAACCTATGTAAAAAAATAAAAGACCTTCATACTTTCCCCTTAAGATACTCTGACGGGTGGTGCACTAATTGGTTCTCTACATTTATAAAATTTACCTTTGATGTGCAACTTGTTGGTCAGGGAAAAGACCCAGCAAGTTCAATAGGATTCATACTGTAGTCACACAAGTAGTGGGTATTAGTGAACACAGCAAATGTTACTGGGATGGAAAACAGAAAGCTGTCTTTATGTATAGGTAAGTGTCTAATATGTCAGTAATTTTCACTTGTATAGGTAAGTGTCTAATATGTTAGTAATTTTCACTTGCTAAAAGGTAGACAATATCAGCCAACAACTAAAGTTCAAACTTTTATTTTCAGATGAATGCATTTTTTCCATTTTCTTTGACTATGACTAGGTTATTTTTGTATTGTGTTTTTATTTCTATTCTGCTATGTGACAGGACTCAAAACTAATAGACTTCCTCAAATGTATTTTCTCTGACTAGAGAAAGGGCATAACATTTTACTTAACACAGGAATTTGACACTATGAAGTTTGAAAACAATATAAAATGTGAATAAAGGCAGTTTTCTGAATAAAATATATTGAATTCAGTCACTGGATTCTGTCCAAACTTAAGTGTAAGGTCACTAACCCATAAACAGAGTTCTTAAGTGAGATGAAGCTGATAAGCAGCAATAAGATAAATAGGAGAATAGTTACTAGTGATTTTTTAAAGTAAGCCATTTTATTTTCTCCAAAGGAGTTATTTTTATCACATCTGTATTATTTTTTAAACTGTTTCGATCCCTTGTGAGAGTTAGTAGGTCAAAGTCAAATTCTTTCTTTCCTGATATTATAATTTCAGCACAAACTGAATGATATTTCAGAATATCCTTGGTAGACAAACAAGAAGCATAAACAGAGTAGGTTAATTTTATTAAAATATAACTACTAACATATTTTAAGCTATATGTTTAAATAAGATAATGACTAATATGCTTTATCATCTATTTCATTTTATCATCATCTGCATTTAATACACATTGACTTCTTGCTCATAGTTGCCTTGTGTGTTTCTGTGATAAAAATATATATGCTCATTAGTTATGAAAAATGATATTCCACATAACAGTGGAAATTCATAGAATGGGAACTCAGATTCAAATGCATATACTCTGTTTGATAAAATTGTTTCCCAGGGGGATAAGGGTTAACACTTCTGAAACTCCTATACATTTTTATTTGAATTAAACAAGTCAATGAATGGTCATAGTGAGAGCCGGGTTTTCCATTGTTGAAGTGGGAGTTAAAGATAAACAAGGAGAAGAGGCTAGAATGATCCATGTTTTAATGGATTAGATTTGGAAACCTCAATATAGCTCCTCTTTAGCTTAATATAGACACAAATGGTTATGCACAGAAATATTTGCATAAGTGTACACTCATATAACTTTTTACTTTTTGCTCTGTTAGCTAAAAAGACCTAGGTGAAAAGATATCTCAAATTTAGCACCCAGATCTTGGTTTCTACAGCCATTCTCTAATGCTTTATACAATCCACTACCATCACCAAAATGAACAAAAGACATCCCTTTCTAAAAATCACACTATTTAAAATATTAAGTTTCACTATTTCAAGTGTAAATTACATGTCAGTGTTATGTGATTTGTTGGCTTGTTATACACTGTTGGGGTAGCAGTTAAAGCAATAGGTGAAATTGAGATTAACAGAAAGCAGATTTAGTGTGTATGAAAAAAAAGAAAAAACATAGTGACTGACTTCTTAAAAATATACAAATTGTGGAAATCCACAGGAAACTTAATGAGGGCTTGCAGTTTTCAGAGAGTGGAAACAGGATTTCTAGTTGTTTCTGGATCTCAGTAGATTGACATTTGGTTTACTAGATCTACTAAGAAAAACAACAAACACCTATATGATGATAAAAACAAGTAATCAGAAGTCAAAGTAATCAAAATATAATGTTAAATGTGTAAGAAACAATACACTTATTTAAACTAGTCCCTGATTATAAAAATGAGAAACTAAGGTTTCATGTAAAAGTAAAAAGGAAAGTGGCCTATGAAGCATGACTAGCCATATAGCCACAATCTAAAAAGAGAAATAATTTTGGAAACACAGGAACAAAAATGATGCAAAGAACTGGAGGTCAGAGAAAGTATATGTTGTATATGAATAACTATAAGGAGCTGATTTTTAGAAATGGACATTCCAAATGTGTTATAAAATCATGAAATAGCATGAAAGGTACAAAAAAAATACAATCTTTTATGGTACTGATTTTATAACTGAATTTACCTTTCCAGTGCTCATCAGAATAATGTTCATCAGAATAAAAGAAACAAATGTGAGTAGATTATTTCTAAAAAATATTTTTAAAAATAAACCATAGTCATTGTGAAAAGCAGTATGGAAATACATCAAAAAATTCAAGCTACCTTATGATTCAGAAATCTCATTTTTAGATATATACCCAGAGGAAATGAAATCAGGATCTTGAAGAGATACCTGCATTCCTTTGTTCATTTCAGCATTCTTCACAATAGCCAAGATCGGAATACAACCTAAATATCCATTGAAAGATGAATGAGTAAAGAAAATGTGGTATAAGTATACAAGAGAATACTGTTCAGCCATAAAAAGGAAGGAAATTCTGCCATATGTGTGAACATAAATGAACCTGGGGGACATAATTCTAAGTGAAATAGCCAGACACAGAAAGGCAAATGCTGCACAGTCTCACTTATATGTGAAATCTAAAATGGTCAAACTCATAGACACAGAGAGCAGAACGATGGTTATCAAGGGCTGAGGGCAGCAGGAAATGAAATGTTTGTTAAGTGGTACAAAGTTTCAGTTACAGAATATAAATAAGTTCAGGAGATGTACAAAAATGTGACTACAGCTCACACTATGGTATTCTATATTTGAAACTTGCTAAGAGATTGGAATTTAAGTGCTATCACCACTAAATAAGTAAAGAAAATGGTAGAAATGTGAGGTCATAGGTATGTTGATTATCTTGACTGTGGTCAATATTGCACAATGTGTATATATAACAGATCATCAAATTGCATAACCTTAAATATATATCATTTTTAATTTCCAATTGTAATTTGATAAAGCTGAGGTAATAAATGAAAATGAAGCTCTGTCCACATTTCAAGATGTCAATATATATATTATTCCTATATAATAGAATTAAATGATTGTTTTATATTTTAAATATATGTGTATATATATATACACACACAAACATTTCTTTATACTATTTGCCTATACAAATATATAATTTCCATATTTCTTTATATGTCTTTTATACATACATATGTATATACATACATATGTATATACATTTCTATATAAATGGTATGGAGAAAATCTACAAAAGATGTAGAAATCATCATCTATAAAAAGCAAGACATGGGAAAAGGAGTAACACAATCCTCTTCGGTTCTACATGCACAATTGATCTTTGGTTAACTACTTAGGTCTCTAGTTCACTTGAACTATAATTCATGTGCAATTCATAGAGTACCAGATAAGGTTCTACATGAACTTAATAACTAAGTAGCATTGCTTTTTAATTTATTTTTGGTTTTTTAAAAAAAATTTTTAATTTATTTTTATGTTTTATTAAGGTATGATTGATATACACTCTTATGAAGGTTTCACATGAAAAAAACAATGTGGTTACTACGTTTATCCATATTAACAAGTCCCCACCTACACCCCAATGCAGTCACTGTCCATCAGTGCAGCAAATTGCCAGAGATTCACTATGTCCCTTCTCTGTGATACACTGTTTTCTTTGTGATCCCCCACACCATGTGTACTAAACATAATACCCCTCAGTCCCCTTCTCCCTCCCTCCCCACCCGCCCTCCCACACCCTCCCCTTTGGTAACCACTAGTTCATTCTTGGAGTCTCTGAGTCTGCTGCCATTTTGTTGCTTCTGTTTTGCTTCATTGTTATACTCCACAAATGAGGGAAATCATTTGGCATTTGTCTTTCTCCACCTGGCTTCTTTCACTGAGCATAATGTCCTCCAGCTCCATCCATGTTGTTGCAAATGGTAGGATTTGTTTCTTCCTTATGGCTGAATAATATTCCATTGTGTATATGTACCACATCTTCTTTATCCATTCATCTACTGATGGGCACTTAGGTTGCTTCCATATCTTGGCTATTGTAAAAAGTGCTGCGATAGACTTAGGGGTGCATATGTCTTTTTGAATCTGAGAAGTTGTATTCTTTGGGTAAATTCCAAGGTGGGATTCCAGGGTCAAATGGTATTCTATTTTTAGTTTGTTGAGGAACCTCCAAATTTCTTTCCACAATGGTTGAACTAGCTTACATTCCCACAAGCAGTGTAGGAGGGTACCCCTTCCTCTGCATCCTCGCCAGCATTTGTTGTTCTTAGTCTTTTCAATGCTGGACATCCTTACTGGTGTGAGATGATATCTCATTGTGGTTTTAATTTCCATTTCCCTGATGATTAGTGATGTGGAGCATCTTCTCCTGTGTCTGTTGGCCATCTGAATTTCTTCTTTGGAGAACTGTCTCTTCATATTCTCTGCCCATTTGTTAATCAGGTTATTTGCTTTTTGGGTGTTGAGGTGTGTAAGTTATTTACATATTTTGGATGTTAACCCCTTGTAAGATATGTCAATAACAAATATATTCTCCCATACTGTAGGATGCCTTTTTGTTTTGTTGATGATGTCCTTTGCCATACAAAAACTTTTTAGTTTGATATAGTCCCATGAGTTCATTTTTGCTTTTGTTTCCCTTTCTCAAGGAGATGGGTTCAGGAAGAAGTTGCTCATGCTTGTATTCAGGAGATGTTTGTGTAAGTTGTCTTCTAAGAGTTTTATGGTTTCATGATTTACATTCAAGTCTTTGATCCATTTTGAGTTTACTTTTATGTATGGGGTTAAATGACAATCCAGTTTCATTCTCTTGCATGTAGCTGTCCAGTTTTGCCAACATCAACTGTTGTAGAAGCTGTCATTTCCCCATTATATGTCCATGGCTCCTTTATCATATATTAATTGATCATATATGCTTGGGTTTATATCAGGGCTCTCTAGTCTGTTCCATTGGTCTTTGGATCTGTTCTTGTGCCAGTACCAAATTGTCTTGATTACTGTGGCTTTGTAGTAGAGCTTGAAGTTAGGGAGTGTAATTTCCCCTGCTTTATTCTTCCTTCTCAGGATTGCTTTGGCTATTTGAGGTCTTTTGTGGTTCCATATGAATTTTAGGATGATTTTCTCTAGTTCTTTGAAGAATGCTGTTAGTATTTTGATTGGCATTGTTTTGAATCTATAGATTGCTTTAGGCAGCATGACCATTTTGACAATATTAATTCTTCCTATCTGTGAGCACAGGATATGTTTCCATTTATTGGTATTTTCTTTAATTTCTTGCATGAGTGTCTTGTAGTTTTCAGAGTATAGGTCTTTCACTTCCTTGGTTAGGTTTATTCCTAGGTATTTTGTTCTTTTTGATGCAATTGTGAATGGAATTGTGTTCCTTATTTCTCTCTCTGTTAGTTCATTGTTAGCGTATAAGAATGCCACAGATTTCTGTTTTAATTTTGTATCCTGCAACTTTGCTGAATTTGGATATTAGATCTAGTAGTTTTGGAGTGGATTCTTTAGGCTTTTTTATGTACAATATCATGTCATCTGCAAACAGGGACAGTTTAACTTCTTCCTTGCCAATCTAGATGCCTTTTATTTCTTTGTGTTATCTGATTGCCGTGGTTAGGACCTCCAGTACTTTGTGGAATAGAAGTGGGCAGAGTGGCATCCTTGTCTTGTTCCCGATCTTAAAGGAAAAGCTTTCAGCTTCTTGCTGTTATGTATAATGTTGGCTGTGGGTTTGTCATATATGGCCTTTATTATGTTGAGGTACTTGCCCTCTATACCCATTTTGTTGAGAATTTTTATCATGAATGGTTGTTGAATGTTGTCAAATGCTTTTTCAGCATCTATGGAGATGATTATGTGGTTTTTGTCCTTCTTTTTGTTGATGTGGTGGATGATGTTGACGGATTTCTGAATGTTGTACCATCCTTGCATCCCTGGAATAAATCCTACTTGATCATGATGGATGATCTTTTTGATGTATTTTTGAATTTGGTTTGCTAATATTTTATCGAGTATTTTTGCATTTATGTTCATCAGGGATATTGGTCTGTAATTTTCTTTTTTTGTAGTGTCTTTGCCTGGTTTTGGTATTAGAGTGATGCTAGCCTCATAGAATGAGTTTGGAAGTATGCCCTCCTCTTCTATTTTTTGGAAAACTTGAAGGAGAATGGGTATTAGGTCTTCACTAAATGTTGGATAAAATTCAGCAGTGAAGCCATCTGGTCCAGTGATTTTCTTCTTAGGTAGGTTTTTGATTACCAGTTCAATTTCATTACTGGTAATTGGTCTGTTCAGATTTTCTGTTTCTCCCTGGGTCAGCCTTGGAAGGTTGTATTTTTCTAGAAAGTCTCCCATTTCTTCTAGGTTATCCAGTTTGTTACCATATAATTTTTCATAGTATTCTCTAATAATTCTTTGTATTTCTGTGGTATCCATAGTGATTTCTCCTTTCTGATTTCGGATTCTATTTATGTGTGTAGACTCTCTTTTTTTCTTTATAAGTATGGCTGGGGGTTTATCTATTTTGTTTATTTTCTTGAAGAACAAGCTCTTGCTTTCATTGATTCTATTGTTTTGTTCTTCTCAATTTTATTTATTTCTGCTCTAATCTTTATTATATCCCTCCTTCTACTGACCTGGGGCCTCATTTGTTGTTCTTTTTCTAGTTTCATTAATTGTGAGTTTAGACTGCTTATTTGGGATTGTTCTTTCTTGAGGTAGGCCTGTATTGCAATATACCTTTCTCTTAGCACAGCCTTGGCTATGTCCCACAGATTTTGCAGTGTTGAATTATTGTTGTCATTTGTCTCCATATATTGCTTGATCTCTGTTTTTATTTGGTCACTGATATGCTGGTTATTTAGGAGCATGTTGTGAAGCCTCCATGTGTTTCTGGGACTTTTCATTTTCTTTGCGTAATTTATTTCTACTTTCATACCTTTGAGATCTGAGAAAGTGGTTGGTACAATTTCAATCTTTTTGAATTTACTGAGGCTCTTTTTGTGGCCTAGTATATGATCTATTTTTGAAAATATTCCATGTGCACTTGAGAAGAATGTGTATTCTGTTGTTTTTGGGTGTAGAGTTCAGTAGATTGTAGATGTCTGTTAGGTCCATCTTTTCTATTGTGTTGTTCAGTGCCTCTGTCTCTTTACTTATCTTCTGTCTTGTTGATCTGTCCTTCAGAGTGAGTGAAGTGTTGAAGTAACCTAGAATGAATGCATTGCATTCTATTTCCCCTTTTAATTCCATTAGTATTTGTTTCACATATGTGGGTGCTCCTGTGTTGGGGGCATAGATATTTATAATGGTTATATCTAGCTGGATTGACCCCTTTATCATTACGTAATGTCCTTCTTTACCTCTTGTTACTTTCTGTGTTTTGAAGTCTATTTTGTCTGATACAAGTACTGCAACTCCTGCTTTATTCTCTCTGGTAGTTGCATGAAATATCTTTTTCCATCCCTTTACTTTTAGTCTGTGTATGTCTTTGGATTAAAGTGGTCTCTTGCAGGCAGCATATAGATGAGTGTTGTTTTTTTTCCATTCAGTGACTCTATGTCTTTTGATTGGTGCATTCAGTCCATTTACATTTAGGGCGATTATCGATAGGTGTGTACTTATTGCCACTGCAGGCTTTAGATTTGTGATAACCAAAGGTTCAAGGTTAATTTCCATACTATCTAAGAGTCTAACCTAACTCAATTAATATGCTGTTGCAAATACAATCTAAAGATTCTTTTCTTTTTCTCCTTTGTCTTCCTCCTCCATTCTTTATACATTATGTAGCATATTCTGTATTCTTTGTCTCTCCCTTGATTGACTTTGGGGAAAGTTAATTTAATTTTGCATTTACTTAGTAATTAGCTGTTCTACTTTCTTTACTGTGGTTTTATTACCTCTGGTGACAGCTATTAAAGCTTAGGGATACTTTCTTCTATAGCAGTCCCTCTAAAATAGACTGTAGAGATGGTTTGTGGGAGGTAAATTCTCTGCTTTTGCTTATCAGCAAATTGTTTAATCCCTCCTTCAAATTTAAATGATAATCTTGCTGGATAAAGTAATCTTGGTTCCAGGCCCTTCTGCTTCATTGCATTAAGCACATCACGCCACTCCCTTCTGGCCTGTATGATTTCTGCTGAGAAGTCTAATGTTATTCTGATGGACTTTCCTTTGTATGTGATCTTATTTCTTTCTCTGGCTGCTTTTAATAGTCTGTCCCTATCCTTGATCTTTGCCAATTTTATTACTATATGTCTTGGTGTTGTCTTCCTTGGGTCCCTTGTGTTGGGCAATCTGTGGATCTCCATGGCTTGTGAGACTATCTCCTTCCCCATATTGGGGAAGTTTTCAGCAACTACCTCCTCAAAGGCATTTTCTATCCCTTTCTCTCTTCTTCTTCTTTTGGTATCCCTTTAATGTGAATATTGTTCCATTTGGACTGGTCACACGGTTCTCTCAATATTCTCATTCTTAGAGATCTTTTTTCTCTCTGTGCCTCAGCTTCTTTGTATTCCTCTTCTGTACTTTCTATTTCATTTATCGTCTCCTCCACCATATGCAACCTGCTTTTAATACCCTCCATCGTGCTCTTCAACAATTGGATCTCCAATTGGAATTCATTCCTGAGTTCTTGGATATCTTTCTGTACCTCCATTAGCATGTTGATGATTTTTATTTTGAACTCCCTTTCAGGAAGATTCATAAGGTCCATTTTATTTAAATCTTTCTCTGGAGTTATATTAATTTTACTCTGGACCAGGTTCCTTTGGTGTTTCATGTTTGTATATGGCGCCCTCTAGTGTCCAGAATCTCTACTCTGGAGCTGCTCAGCCCCTGAAGCAATATCGGGGGTCACAGGGGAGCAGTATTGGTGCCTTGGGGAGATGAAAGAGCTGTTTCCTGCTTTCTGGATGCTATGACTGTCTCCACTGCCTGAACCAGTGGGCCAAGCACTCAAATATAAGCTTTTATTCCAGAGCAGCCGGATATGGATCCCTCCTTTCCACAAGTGGCTGGAATCTCAGTCTCTCCAGGAATTCTGCCTGTATTAGCTTTCGAACCCCGTAATCACAGGAGGATCATGAGAGCACCATGAAATGTAGGTTTGTGCTTCCAGAGCAGATCTCCAGAGCTAGGTATTCAGCAGTCTCAGGCCTTCCACCCCCTCCCTGCTCCATTTCTCTTCCTCCTGTGGGTGAGCTGGGTTGTGGGAAGGTCTTGGGTCCCGCTGGGCCATAGCTTTGGTATGTTACCCAGTTCCATGAGGTCTGCTCTTTTCTCCAGGTGCATGCAGTCTGGTGCTGTCCTCTTTCCTGTTGCTCTCTCAGGATTAGTTGCACCAACTATATGTTCTAATTGTATATGGTTTTAGGAGTAAGCCTCTGTCTGTCCTCTCACACCACCATCTTTAATCCTGCATTGCTCTTTTAAAAAGACACTTGATGGGAAAATTACATCTTCCCTGGGAGCACCACAAGTACCTGATAATAAAACCACCTCTGAGATTCTCTGAGGTGGTGAGTCCGGTAACTGCCTCTCTCTTGTTATCATTTACTTAATAAAACACAATTAGTTAGTAAAAACACAAAGCATGCATATGTGAACTCCATTAAAAGATGTTGCTGCAGAGAACAATGGAAACATACTCCCAACCATATTTACTGAATTTCTGTGTCACACTCTAGGGAAAATATATTTATATACATTAGCATTAAAAATATATCATTGAAATTAGAAAAGAAAGGCAATATTATTTTTCAAAAACAACTTAAATTTGTTTTCTTGCACATTCTTGCACACAAGAACTTGACTATAATTTTGCACACCAGTATATCATGAAGCTAATACATCATTTATGGCACATTTTTATAGCATGAGGAGTTATTTAATTGAAAAGTAGGCAATTCTTTTAAAATTAGATATTAAATATATCTGATATGTTCTTTTACAAAAGTGGAAATATAACAATGTGATACAATATTATTCTCTGGTTAATGAGATTTAAAAAGTTTTATTATCTTATATATTTTTTTAGTATCTACATGACAGTATGTGTATAATTATTCAAAATAAATTCATTTTAGATGTCTAATATGTCAGTGATTATTAAAGTGGTATAGCTTAGAGCTGGACAATATAACAAAAATTACATGTATTTGACAATGGCAAGCAGAAAACTGAGTGATTCTCTGTTTTATTCCTAATTAAAAGGTATCTCATGAGGTGTCTGAGCATAGTTGTGTACGGTCCTGTGGAAGACAAGGGCAAGCTTAGCAGCTGCCTCCAGAGAACAGTGAAACTTATGCATTAAATCAAACACAACCTTAGAAATAGCTTGAGCCTGAGTTCAGAACATTAAAATTTCATGAAATGTCAAGCTCTTTTAGAATTATATCTTTTTAAATTCTTTGTATTTTTGGTAATGAAAAATACAAAAATAAAATCAAGGTAAATGAAAACAATTTAACAGTCAAAATTTCATTTGAAATTAAATTGCACACAATTTGTTTTCTTGCACATTCTTGCACACAAGAACTTGACTATAATTTTGCACACCAGTATATCATGAAGCTGATAACATCATTTATGGAAAGTTTTTATAGCACGAGGAGTTATTTACTTGAAAAGTAGGCAAATATTTTAAAATTAGATATTAAATATATCTATTTATTTTTGAAAAATATTGCCTTTCTTTTCTAATTTCAATGATATATTTTCAATGCTAATGTATATATATATTTTCCCTAGAGTGTGACACAGAAATTCAGTAAATATGGTTGGGAGCATGTTTGCATTGTTCTCTGCTGCAACTTCTTAAATTCAGGGTGCTAAGGATTGAAAATATGACATTCATCAGTCATAATAGTTTAACAGATAATTGTACTGCATATTATGTTATTTAGTTTGTTTTATATCCACTGAGATTTATCATGGAGATTTAATATTGTGATCTTCAAGTTAGTTATTCATGTTTTTATGCTTAATATATATTCCAGAGATTATTAATTATAAAAAGAATGGTTGAATTTAATACATAGTTCATAGACTCCTAGTATCTCTCCCTTATGGCACATGTATATTATTAATTATGGACCACATGAATAAACTACTTACTCTTTTTTGAAAAATTTTATTACCAGGCTGTATAAATGCAATGCCTTTTTTCTTTTGTCCACATTTTTCTAAATCATACTTAACATTCAATTTTTTACTAAGCTTATGAACATTCAGCTATGAAGGAAGATTTATTTTCTTCATGTCCTGTCTCTTTTCTGTCCTACAAGAAAGGTGGTAAGCATTTATCTACATCAACACAGAGTCCATGTTTAGACTCTGATAAAACAAACGCCTAATTAAAATAACACTCTGAAAACATATAGCAATTTCAGAGATCTTAAAAAATTAATAAAGAGATTGCTGTTTTAAAACAAAGTAAGACCCAGTCTGTTTAAGAGGTGGAATAGAACACATCATTGTTAAAGATGAAGCCACAGCCTGTGGAGCATTAGTGCCAGACACAGACAATCTTTAAAAAAAAAAAATGGTGGCTTGGAGTTAGACTGCAAGGAGCAAGATTACCTGAGTAGCAGCAGGAATATAAGACTTCAAATAAAATTAGAGTCTAAATAGCTGATGGTTGCACACAGTGTGTGGGCAGTTCTGTATTTATACACAGAGATAACAGGCAGAAAGGAGAAACCAGGTCGGCTTGGGTCTAGCCACCGTGCTCTGTAATTACAGTAGAATTGCAGGAAGGAAATTTTGATCTACTACGAGAAACCATGGCTCTGAATCAAGCCCTTAAGGAACAAAGAGAAGGAAAGCAATAAATAAATAACAAATAAGCCCTATAAAGCAAACCATACATATAAAACAATAAAGAAATTCATCATACATAATTCTGCGATATACACAATCTAGACAATTTTGGGAGCATTGCCTCTTAAAACTCAGACTGCACCTTCCATAGAAGTTTCAAAACTTTGTTTTTCTTGAAATTATATATGATAAACTTATTTTCCCATTAGGATATTATCAAAGTAAATACATTTTTCTTCCAGAAAATGTCAGGGATAAATGAAAGAATTTTATAATGAAATATTACTTATGTGCTGAAAGTAAATCAGGAGGTAAATGCAAATCAAAGATTTATGTCTGACAAAATATTTCAAATGTTTTAATGAAAGAACACAGTATTCTCAAATGACGAAAACCAAATCCATAAATTAGATGCATATTTTTTTAAGTTTAAAATCCATTTATTGCTCACAAACTCAAATTAGATGCATTTTAAAGTCCTCTTCTCCATACCTGTTTGCTGTTGCAGCTGTGCTAATGAGAAAAGGAGCTATATATCAAATGGTCTCAGAGTAATTCAGACTTTTACTTCATTGCACATTATTTGAGGGGTAATTTTACATTTATTTGATGAGCCTACACAATTAACATTTATCATCTTAAGAAAGCTTTCTGAAGGCTCGCTATAGTATTTTCTGGTATCTGTTCTTGGTGTTTAGTAGCAGCTCAACATAATTTGTCAAATAAATCATCTGTGTGACCCAAGATAGTTTCTGCAAAAACTGTGAAATGTAACACAGCCATAGTTTTACACTGCACCTCTTCTTTCCTTTTCCTAGAAGCAGATTAGAGAAAATGAATATTAATTAAACACTGGAGAATAAGGATGAATCCACAAAAGTGACTCAGTCATGAGAATAGTCAGTAGTAGGAAAAAAATAAAGTGTTAAACGAAACCCAGGGAAAGAAAAACTTTTAAAGGAGGTGCCATCAGCATAACAGAGGTATGGACAATAATGGTGAATTGGAGAATTAGAAATTATTGAGCATACTTTTCAAAAGAAATTCATTGAATTTGCCATCACATGACTAACTACAATAGTTGAAAATAATTTAGATTAGTTTGTATATATAAATTAAAGACTCAGAAATTATCTGTTCCATCTAATAAACTTTTATTCTTCAAAAGGGTATCTTTACATAATGAAGTCTAGAGAAAAGATACTTAATCTCAAAAACAACAAAATATAAAATAAAACATATAATATGTAATGTCCTCCTCTTTTTATCCTGATTTGCTCTTCTGTGTTTATTTTCTGACCAATAGGTGACTAACTCTTAATCACCTGAATCAATGAAGTCAAGTATGAGTGATATTCTGGGTGTGATCTATGCTACTCAAAATTCCTTGGGAAAACTCCCCAAAATGCAATTGTGTGATAAGCAGAGGAGAGCAGTTACAGCTCCTTATAAAAGGAAGAATATGAAAATATGTGTCACCAGTTCAAGTAAATTCAAAATTCAATTGGGCATAAGACATACGACATTAGATTTCAATGACTGGTAACGGCCCATTGTGGCCTCAGGTTCCACCCTCTAGTCCCTTGGCTCTGTGTCCAGACTCTCAGCTCTACCCTAGGATTCATATTTCCTTTTTTATGGAGGGCAGCAGCTTCATATGTTTATATGCAGTGGTTTTATCAGTCCGTTTCCTACCAGTAGAATTTTGGGAGTTTAACAGCCTTATTTCCATTTGCCCTCTCTCTATCCTTTATGGTCTGAGTTGATAGTATTTCTGCTGATAACTACATTTTCAGGAATCTTGTAGGTTTTCATATATGCCTGGGCCATTCACTCCATTAGACAAGAGACTTCTGTACAGATCTTTCCATGATAATCTCATCTGTATTTGGGTTCCCACTGATATGGTTGAGTGGATCCTTCAGTCACATTCCTCAAACACCCACAGAGAATCTTCTGTATGACTGAATGTACCTCTTTGCTCCATCTGAGGCTCTAGGAAAAGGTCATCCAGGCTCACCCCTGGCTTCCTCTTAAGCTCACTCTTTCCTTACAGTGAATCTCCTGATTTTAGCTCTGCTGCAAACTGGACAGGCTAAGAGTTCAGCAAGTGAACTCGTGGTTACTTTAGTTAATACTGCTTCTCACAATTTACCTTTTTCCTCTTGTATTTTATTGTAAAGAGGCAGACAGAACCAAGTCCCACACTCAACACTTTACTGAGAAATTATGGCAAAAGATGCAAGTTCATTACTTACAAATTCTGCTTTACGTAAACCCGTAGGACTCAAATCAGCCAAGCTCTCTGTCACTGTGTAACAACAATCCCCTTTCCTCACACTTACAATAACATCTTTCTTATTTCCTCTGTTCTTAATTAACATGACTTTAATGCCCATTTTTCTACCGATCATGTGTTTCTGATCATTTAAGGATCCTCTGTGAGAATATAGGTTTTATTTACCATGTTCCTTGCTTCCTTCTGAGCCCTTTAAAGCAGCACATTTAGTGTCCATGTTTCTAGGAATTGTTCATTTTTGGAAATTTAGTTAGTCTCTAAGATCATATAAGGTTTCTATATTCTTCATTTATTTCTGTGCCCTCAATAGCAGTCATTAATATCTATATTTCTACTAACAGTTTGTTAAAAGCATGCTAGGTTTTTTCTAAACCACTTCTCAGTATGCATTCTGCCCTTACTCATTACACAATTACAAAGCCAATTTCACATTTTTGTATATTTGTTGCATTAGAACCTGGACCTTGATATTCTTCATACCAAAATCTGTACGAGTTTCCTGTTGCTGCTAGACAAACTAACACAACCTCAGTGGCTTAAAAAAAATACATTTTATTATCTTACCATTCTGGAAGTAAGAAATCTAAAGTCTAATTGAGCTGAAGTCCCAATGTCAGCAGAGCTAGCTCCTTCTGCAGGTAATAAGGGGCAATCCATTTCTTTGTTTTGCTCACTTCTAGAAGCTGTCCTCATTCCTTGCTGTGGCTATGCATCGGGTCACCTTTTCTCCCTCTATCATCACATTGTCCTCTCTGCCTGTAACTCTACTGCTTCCTTCTCCTAAGGGCACTTGTGATTCTAGGGTGCCCACTTGGATAATCTGGCTTATCTCCCCATCTCAATATGCTTAACATTATCACATCTGCAAAGTCCCTTTGCCGTATAAATAAATCCACAGGTCTGAGCATTAGCATATGGCACTTTGGGGGGTGTAGACATTATCCAGCCTGCCACATCATATTTCAAATACAGTGTATTCATTAAGAGAAATAATGACATGGGTATCCCATATGTAAATAAAAATGTAATAGTTTATAGTATATAATAATTATGAATCCCCAGTAATAGGACTAAGGCATCTAATTTTATTCCTTACCAAATATTCTTGATGTTAAATAGTTCTAACTGCATTGTTTTTCAGAATAGATTATTCTTTTATCCCAGACTGTTGCATATGTTTTCCAACAGAATTTCTGTGGATATTATAAGGCCTGCAAAAATTCATAATTTGAGAAGGATTGTTAATTTTTGCTCTTCAAGATGAAGGAAACACAGTGTTTTGAATGCTCTAGACATCAATTTTGATTGCTTAAAAATTGTTGACAACATGCTTTTATACAGTTATTAGATATTCTGTCTATTTTAATTATTGTCATTTTGAAGTTTAATATGCATATTCTTATTATTTTAGTTTTGAAATAATCTGCATACTTCCCATTAGGTCAGCTAATGAACTTATATTTTCTAGAATTTAAGTATAGGTGTCAGTGAAATTGTTTCAATTATACTGATGATCATTTTTAAAGCTTCTGCAAATACAACTTACTTCAAAGCATTAAAAACTGACTTTCTGTCTATGAAATAATTAATCTATTTATCACTTCACCAGATCTCTTGATGTTACATTAATGTTCTTGCAATTGATTAAAAGTATAGAACCCATAGCTTATCAAGTTCATTTATTGGTTCAACTACAGTAGAACTAAGACTAATACTCTGTTAGGAACAATTTCTTAGGGTTTCAACTGCAATGAAATAGACATTACCACAGCGCCAGTGTTCACAATATTAAATTGGTGTTAAAATTTTCAGGTGAATTTGAAAAAAATGGAGGTGATCACTATAGACCATTTTAAATTTATATGTATGTGTACACACACACACACACACACATATATACATATACATATATATATATATATATATATATATATATACACACACATACACATATAAACATTGAACATTTGAGCATTCCTCTTTGTGGAAATAGAAAGTTCAATTCAAATATTATAGCACAATTTTCAAGATTTCTAGTTTCTTCACTGAAGAGGTATAGGAGATTCAGTTCCAATGCAGAATATTAAGGTACTGAAATTTTACAGGACAGAGAATCCCCTTTATGCTTCCTATTTGTGTTCCCACTATTCGTTTGGCTATTAATTTTGAAAATACTAAAAATGGAATGAAAAGAAAATGCAATGATTTCTGATGGGAAATTATTTAGGACTAATTCATACTGAATTTGAATGAGTATAAAAACACTTCATTCCTGTTTTCCATAACTTAAAAAAAGAAGAAACTGTCAGTGAAAGGATTTCGTGTAATATGCCAGCAGGATGCTGGAAATATTTTGGCACAATTTGGGGGTGATTCCAATTAAATTTAAATCAAACCATATGGCTGACTGTTGGGAGCAGACTTTGCCCTGCAATATCAGCTTTCGTGATGATGTTTAAAATATTTTTTGCATTATTGTTTGTTGCCACATCTTTTACAAAAATTATTAATGAAAATATTGGGCCATGACTACCACTGGACTTAACAACTGATGGAATTTTTTTTTGGAACTTGCTTGTTTGTGTTGAAAATAGATCTCCTTAAATAAAATAGTTTACTCTATTATATCAAATAAGGTAGAAGAAAATTAAAAATTCTTTAATCAAAAAGTTTTGCCTTTGAAAAGAAAACAGTTCATAAATTAAGTTTGCAAAAAGGATGGGGAAGTTCTCTTAATGTGTCTAAACAATACAAGTAACAGAGAAGTATTTTATTTTCTTAATTTAGAATAATAAACCCTTTCCAACTTTCAGTACATTGCCTTTGATGAAGGTCACAAAAACTGATTAACAATTAAAACTAAAAATTTATTGTTTTCAAAATTCAGAAAACTAAATCAGTTAAGAATTTTTTCAATTTTTTACAAAGTTTTAAGAAGAAATTTTCAAATGATTTTGTTACTTTTCAGTATTTACACTTGTTAAGCTATTAAAGCTGAAGACTAGAATAAAAGTATATATGAATAATATAAGACTAGTGTTTACATATACAGGAATCATTTAAAACATTTCTTTTCTCAGAAATAAGAAAACAGTTCTAAAATGCTCTTGGATCCACAAAAAACTTCTAATAGTCAAAGCAAGTGTTGAGAAATCAGTTACAGGCATCACATTACCTGATCGCAAATTATATTGCATGTCTATAGTAATTAAAATGTAATGTTATTGGCATAAAAACAAACACACAGAGTAATGGAACAGAACTGAGAGCCCAGAAATAAACTCACACATACACAGTTGATTAACGTCAACAAGGGCATCAAGAATACACAAAGGGGAAAGGATAGACTCTTCAATACACGCTGTTGGGAAAACTGGATATCCACATGCAAAAGAATGAAATTGGATCTGTATTTACACCATACACACAAATCTACTAACAATGGATTAGACTTAAACATAACACCTAAACCCATAAAACTTCTAGAAGTTTCTATGGGAAATCACCTTGATATTGGCCTTGGCAATGATTTCTTGGCTATGACACCCAAAGCTCAGACAACAAAAGCAAAAATAAAAAAGTGGGACGACGTTAAACTAAAAAGCTTCTGCACAGTGAAGGAAATAATCAAATTAATAAAAAGGCAACCTATGTTCTTGGAGAAACTATTTTTAAACCATATATCTGAAAAGGGGTTAATATACAAAATATATAAAGGAACTCACACAATTCAATAGCAGAAAAAACAATCTGACCTAGAACTCATCCTCAAATCATGTTCCATAAATCTTCAAATCTGGGTCATGTCACTTGCAAATTATGTCTCTGATGTGTCCTATTTATCTATCTACAAGATTTAGTAGCCACTTTCCCTGCTTGTTCAGGTAAATACACTAGCTTCCTATCTGATTTCTCTGTTTTCTTGCTCCAGCCCCTCTTCTTAGCAGATAGAGAAATCTTTCTTTAAAAATGAAATTATGCTATTCCCAGCTTAAAGTCAATGATTTCTCATTATACTTAGAAAGCAACTGAAGCCTTTTCCCAGGACCTATAAAATGCTTACGGAATCTAGCCCATTTTCCTGATTCATCTCTTATGATCACAATAGCTTTGGGCAACTTCCAGAACATACATACCACCTTCTCCCTATTCCAAAGCCTTCATATTTATCATTCACTCTTTTCCCCTGCTGCATGGCATTTCTGGCCTATACCATCCTGCAGGTCTCAGGATGAGTATCACCCCTTCTGGGGGGTCAGCCTCCTTTTATTTTGTATCACAGAATCACATAATACCTTCACAGCACTTGAATACTTTATATTATATTTGAGTTTTTGTTTTATTATTTGGTTTCCTATGCAAATATACTTCCACTGTGAAGAATATCCTGTCTGTCCTGCTCATTAAATTACCCAGGTGTGTTGCACTGACTTTAGTGTTTCTATAATGCTGGGTAAATAAGTGAAGAATATTAAATATTTTCTTTGCACTTTACAATATGCATTATACTAGAAGTGCATGTCTATTATATGTATAAAAGGGAAATGAGCCACTAGGAAGGAAACAAGTTAAAAATACTTAGAATCTAGGGCAGAACTCCAGAGACAGAGAAACAAAATTAGTGAAAGATGAAAAGCAAACAAGTTTCTCTTTTCCTGTTTGAGCACAATAAATCTATTCTATTGGCAAATATGACCTAGGATTGTTAGAATATGATCATATATTTTTTGCAGTATCAAGAGTTTCAATAAAACTTGTTTAACTGGAATATTTATGCAGACATCAGGTAAGAATTAAATCACAAAGGTCCCCAATATGTTTATGATCACTATATAAGTCTTAAGCATATTCCACAGTAGGAAAGGCAAAATTTTTCCTCTACTCAATGAGGGGTTTTCAGCCTGGTTTCATAATTAAACTGATATGAAATAGATTGACAGGGGAAAAGCACAAAATATTATATAATTTCTATATGACATGGGAGCCCTCATATGGTACAAAGGCCTAAAGGGGCAAAGCCAAACGTTTTTAAACTAGGTTGAGTAAAGAGAGGCAATTGTGGAAAAGTGACTAAAATATATGAAAGGCTAAAAGAAATTAAGAAGTATTTTAACTAAGTCTATTTCTAAAGAATTCTCTTTAGTTTTGACTCACTTTGGAAGAATTTCTTTGGTTTTCTCTTCTTGGAACAGGGAAGGAATCATAGGAGTTTTATCTCCTGTTTTCAGGAAGAAAAAGGGTGTTTACAATGCCCTTCCTGCACCTGCTATTTTTTTAGCACCTTCAGCTAAAAATAATCCAAAGTGGCTTATTTGGGGTGGTGGTGCTCACGTGTTACCCTACACTATTGCTTTGTGCTTTCCCTTTGAATATTATCATCACTCAAGAAATATTAGTTACAAAAAGTGAACTTATTAAACATAGTTAAATGCAAACCTGATTTGCTTATTCCATGTTTAATACCTTTCAGTAAACTGAGATTGAATAATATCCAAACTCTCTGATACTACTGACTTTCTTACAATAATTGAGCTTTGATTACCTCTTAAATATCTGATACTGATTTATTTCTATTTGCCCCATGAAGACATCTTTCATCTTCACTACTACATCTATTTGTACAGCGTCCATTTACAAGCTTTCTGCTCATGATCCCAGATTCAGAGCACATGTATAACTTGCTTGGTCCAAATTTCTTGTACCTATTCAAGTGGGCTAGGCATTGCTCCTCCTGAGTGTTTAACTGCATTTTGAGTTCCACTCTATTCCTACTACCTTAGGTTTTTTTTTTTATTTTTCTATTTCCTTTCCTTTCAATACATCAAGCTGTTTGAAAACAGAGACCGATTCTTTGTTATTCTTGCATAACACTTAGAAAAGTTTGTATTGTAGAACAGGTTTTCAAATAAAAATATTGAACTGGCTTGAATTGGAAACTAGTTTCAGTGCTGTTAGAAAGAGGATTACTGGATACTCGCCATCAGCCTAGAACTGCCATTCTTGGCCTGAAAAACGTCATGCTCTTAAGATTTTTTATATTCAAACTAGAAAACTAAATCTCTTTTATATTGAGTATTTTAAAAATCTGCCTCATAAAAAAGGACACTGAAGTTGTCTGGAAGAGAATATACTATTAATTATATTGAAAACCCAAAAATAATCCATCGTTAAAATCACCATCATTTCTCCCACAGACTACAGAAATAACTTTAAAACTGTTCTCATTGCTGGATCACGGGAAGATGGTGGCATGAGTAGTTCAGTGGAAATCTCCTCCCCAAAACATATATATTTATGAAAATACAATAAATACAACTATTCCTAAAAGACACACCAGTGGATGCAGTACAACAGCCAGGATACATCTACATCTGCGAGAACTCAACATCACACGAAGAGGGCCAGGCAGAACCCAAATGCTCCCCAACCCTAGAACCTGACAGGAAGAAAGAAGTCGAAATGGGGAGGGAGTGAAAGCCCAGGACTGCTAAACAACCAGCTCTAGAAATCCGCACCCAGAGCACAGACACAAGGGACACAGGGTGCTGGATATTAGAGAAACGGAAAAGCAAAACCTGTGGGCACATCCCCGCAACCGATGCCCCTGAGACCAAAGAAAAGCGAGTGCTTTCTGCAAGTCTTAAAGAGACAGGGTCCCCACAGCTGGACGAAGTCATCCCGGGACACTTAGCCAAGAGCTGGGAATCCTGGGGAACTTAAGGTGTCCTAAACCCTGAGGCAGCAGTGCAGCTCTGAAGACCCTCATGGCACTAAGCAGCCTGCCAGTCATTCCTCCAACTGGCACAGACCCTGACACACCGGCCCAGTAGTGGGAGAGAGGCAGCGTGCCCCGGGGGCGGTGGCGCTGGGGGACCAGGAGTGGATCGCATGAGCTGTTGGCGCCAGAGGAGCGGCTGATGCGAGCCTGCCACAGTGGTGGCTGAACAGCCCTGGTGCGGGATGCACACGCTGGCGGCAGTGGCGCCAGAGGAGCCCAGGAGAGGTCCACGCCAGAGAGGCCTGCGCACACCTGCAGCAGTGCCAGAGGGAGCAGACATGCTCCCAGGAGCTGATCAGAATCCCAGTCCAATGCACAGCCACCCGGGCCAGACCAAAAGGCTGCTGCTGGCACACAGCAGCCCAGCAGGGGCACCGCTATTGTGGAGGAGTGCACCTGACAATCCCCGCAGGGCTCCATGCTCCTCTGATGGAGATCCTGCCCACAGCAGCTTAGGGGATTAACCCGGTGGCTGCTCCAGGAGTGTGAGTAACCGACACAGGCAGTGGAAAAAGGCAAGGCATCCAGCAAGCAGGAAAGGACTTTCTTCTGCCAGCTGACACACCTGCAACATGCCTGCAGCCACTACTATCACCATGAAAAGGCAAAAAAATTTAGTCCAGTCCAAGATAGTGCAGACAACACCTGAGAGAGGATCTGCAGAGACAGACCTAATCAGTCTCCCTGAAAAAGAATTCAAAATAAAAATCATAAACATGCTGACAGAGCTGCAGAGAGTATACAAGAGCTAAGGGATGACATCCGGAGGGATATTACAGAAGTGAAGCAATCTCTGGAAGGATTTATAAGCAGAATGGATAAGATGCAAGAGGCCATTGATGGAATAGAAACCAGAGAACAGGAATGCATAGAAACTCACGCAGAGAGAGATAAAAGGATCTCCAGGAATGAAACAATATTAAGAGAACTGTGTGCCCAGTCCAAAAGGAACAATATCCGCATTATAGGGGTACCAGAACAAGAAGAGAGAGAAAAAGGGATAGAAAGTGTCTTTGAAGAAATAATTGCTGAGAACTTCCCCAAACTGGGGAAGGAAATAGTTGCTCAGACTACGGAAGCACACAGAACTCCCGAGAGAAGGGACCCAAAGAGGACAACACCTAGACACATAATAATTAAAATGGCAAAGATCAAGGACAAGGACAGAGTATTAAAGGCAGCCAGACAGAGAAAAAAGGTCACCTACAAAGGAAAACCCATCACACTATCATCAGCCTTCTCAACAGAAACCGTACAGGCCAGAAGAGAATGACATGATATATTTAATGCAATGAAACAGAAGGGCAATTAACAAAGAATACTGTATCCAGCATGATTATCATTTAAATATGAAGGAGTGATTGAACAATTTCCAGAAAAGCAAAAGTTGAGGGAATTTGCCTCCCACAAACCACCTCTACAGGGTATCTTAGAGGGACTGCTCTAGATGGAAGCACTCCTAAAAAGAGCACAGAACAAAACATCCAGCATATGAAGAATATAGGAGGAGGAATAAAAAGGGAGAGAAATAATCATCAGACCGTGTTTATAATAGGTCAATAAGTGAATTAAGTGAGACAGTAAGGTAGTAAAGAAGCTAACCTTGAACCTTTGGTAACTACGAATCTAAAGACTGCAATGGCAATAAGTAAATATCTTTCAATAATTACCCTAAATGTAAATGGACTGAATGCACCAATCAAAAGACACAGAGGAATAGAATGGATAAAAAAGCAAGACCCATCTATATGCTGCTTACAACAGACTCACCTCAAACTCAAAGACATGCACAGATTAAAAATCAAGGGGTGGAAAAAGATATTTCATGCAAACAACAGGAAGAGAAAAGCAGGTGTTGCAATACTAGTATCATACAAAATAGAATTCAAAATAAAGTAACAAAAGATAAAGAATGACATTACATAATAATAAGGGGCTCCATCAAACAAGAGGATATAACCATTATAAACATATATGCACCCAGTACAGGAGCACCAATATATCTGAAACAAATACTAACAGAATTAAAGGAGGAAATAGAATGCATTGCATTCATTTTGGGAGACTTTAAGACACCACTCACTCCAAAGGACAGATTCACCAGAGAGAAAATAAGTAAGGACACAGAAGCACTGAAAAACACACTAGAACAGATGGACCTAATAGACATCTATAGAAATATACATCCAAAAGCAACAGGATACACATTCTTCTCAAGTGCACATGGAACATTCTCCAGAATAGACCACATACTAGACCACAGAAAGAGCCTCAGTAAATTACAAAAAATTGAAAGCCTACCAACCAACATTCCAGAACACAACGGTATAAAACTAGAAATAAATTGTACAAAGAAAGCAAAAAGGCTCACAAACACATGGAGGCTTAACAACCTGCTCCTAAATAATCAATGGATCAAAGACCAAGTTAAAATTGAGTTCCAGCAATATATGGAAACAAATGACAACAACAACACAGAGCCCCAAGTACTGTGGGATACAGCAAAAGCAGTCTTAAGAGGAAAGTATATAGCAATCCAGGCATATTTAAAAAAGGAAGAACAATCCCAAATGAATAGTCTAATGTCACAATTATCAAAATTGGAAAAAGAAGAACAAATGAGGCCTAAGGTCAGCACATGGAGGGACATAGTAAAGATCAGAGAAGAAATAAATAAAATTGAGAAGAATAAAACAATAGAAAAAATCAATGAAAGCAAGAGCTGGTTCTTCAAGAAAATAAACAAAATAGACAAGCCTCTAGCCAGAATTATTAAGAGGAAAAGACAGTCAACACTAATCAACAGAATCAGAAATGAGAAAGGAAAAATCGTGACGGACCCCACAGAAATACAAAGAATTATTAGACAATACTATGAAAACCTATATGCTAACAAGCTGGAAAACCTAGAAGAAATGGACAAATTCCTAGAAAAGTACAACCTTCCAAGACTGACCCAGAAACAAACAGAAAATCTAAACAGACCAATTACCAGCAACAAAATTGAATCAGTAATCAAAAAACTACCCAAAAAAGAAACCCCTGTGCCAGATGGATTTACCTCGGAATTTTGTTAGACATACAGAGAAGACATAATACCCATTCTCCTTAAAGTTTTCCAAAAAATAGAAGAGGAGTGAATACTGCCAACCTCATTCTATGAAGCCAACATCACCCTAATACGAAAACCAGGCAAAGAACCCACCAAAGAAGAAAACTACAGACCAATATCCCTGATGAATGTAGATGCAAAAACATTCAACAAAATATTAGAAACTGAATTCAAAAATTCATCAAAAGGATCATACACCATGACCAAGCAGGATTCATCCCAGGGATGCAAGGATGGTACAACATTCAAAAATCCATCAACATAATCCACCACATCAACAAAAAGAAGGACAAAAACCACATGATCATCTCCATAGATGCTGAAAAAGCATTCAACAAAATTCAACATTCTTCATGATAAAAACTCTCAACAAAATGGGCATAGAGGGCAAGTACTCAACATAATAAAAGCCATATATGATAAACGCACAGCTAATATCATCCTGAACAGTGAGAGGGTGAAAGCTTTTCCTGTGAGATCGGGAACAGACAGGGATGCCCACTCTCCCCACTGTTATTCAACATAGTACTGGAGGTCCTAGCCATGGCAATGAGACAAAGAGAAAAACAAGGAATCCAGATTGGTAAAGAAGAAGTCAAACTGTCACTATTTACAGATGACATTATATTGACTCCAAAACTACTAGTACTAATATCGGAATTCAGCAAAGTTGCAGGATACAAAATTAACACACAGAAATTTGTGGCTTTCCTGTACAGTAACAATGAACTAATAGAAAGAGAAATCAGGAAAACAATTCCATTCACAATAGCATTAAAAAGAATAAAATACCTAGGAATAAACCTAACCAACTAAGTGAAAGACCTATACCTGGAAAACTACAAGACACTCTCAAGAGAAATTAGAGGACAATAACAAATGGAAACTCGTCCCATGATCCTGGCTAGGAAGAATTAATATTGTCAAAATGGCCATTCTACCCAAAGCAATATACAGATTCGAGGCAATCCATATCAAATTACCAACAGCTTGCTTCAATGAACTGGAAAAAATAGTTCAAAAATTCATATGGAAACACCAAAGACCCCAAATAGCTAAAGCAATCCTGAGAAGGAAGAATAAAGTGTGGTCGATCTCGCTCCCCAACTTCAAGTTCTACTGCAAAGCCACAGTAATCAAGACAATTTGGTATTGGCACAAGAACAGAGCCACAGACCAGTGGAACAGAATAGAGATTCCAAACATTAACCCAAACTTATATGGTCAATTAGTATACAATAAAGGAGCCATGGACATACAATGGGGATATGACAGTCTCTTCAACAGAGGGTGTTGTCAAAACTGGACAGCTACATGTAAGAGAATGAAACTGGATCACTGTCTAACCCCATACATAAAAGTAAATTCGAAATGGATCAAAGACCTGAATATAAGTCATGAAACCATAAAACTCTTAGAAAAAAACATAGACAAAAATCTCATGGACATAAACATGAGTGACTTCTTCATGAACATATCTCCCCGGGCAAGGGAAACAGCAAAAATGAACAAGTGGGACCATATCAAGCTAAAAAGCTTCTGTACAGCAAAGGACACCATCAATAGAACAAAAATATATCCTACAGTATGGGAGAATATAATAATAAATGACAGATCCGATAAAGGATTGACATCCAAAATATATAATGAGCTCACACACCTCAACAAACAAAAAGCAAATAATCCAATTAAAAAATGGACAGAAGAGCTCAATAGTTCTCTAAAGAAGAAATTCAGATGGCCAACAGACACATGAAAAGATGCTCCACATCGCTTGTCATCAGAGAAATGCAAATTAAAACCACAATGAGATATCATCTCACACCAGTAAGGATCCCCATCATTGAAAAGACAAACAACAACAAATGTTGGCGAGGTTGTGGAGAAAGGGGAACCGTCCTATACTGCTGGTAGGAATGCAAATTAGTTCAACCATTGTGGAAAGCAGTATGGAGGTTCCTCAAAATGCTCAAAATAGAAATACCATTTGACCCAGGAATTCCACTTTTAAGAATTTGCCCTAAGAGTGCCACACTCCTGTTTGAAAAAGACAGATGCACCTCTATGTTTATCGCTGCACTGTTTACAATAGCCAAGATATGGAAGCAACCTAAATGTCCATCAGTAGGTGAATGGATAAAGAAGATGTGGTACATATACACAATGGAATATTACTGAGCCATAAGAAAAAAACAGATCCTACCATTCACAACAACATGGATGGAGGTAGAGGGTATTATGTTCAGTGAAATAAGCCAGGCAGAGAAAGGCAAGTACCAAATGATTTCACTCATATGTGGAGTATAAGAACAAAGGAAAACAGAAGGAACAAAAGAGCAGCAGAATCACAGAACCCAAGAATGGACTAACAGGTACCAAAGGGAAAGGGACTGGGGAGCATGGGTGGGAAGGGAGGGATAAGGGCGGGGAAAAAGAAATGAGGCATTACGATTAGGATGTATAGTGTATAGGGTGGGGGCACAGGGAGGGCTGTGCAACACAGAGAAGACAGTAGTGATTTTACAGCATCTTATTACGCTGATGGACAGTGACTGTGAAGGGGTATGTGGGGGGGACTTGGTGAAGTGGTATCCTAGTAAACATAATGTTCTTCATGTAATTGTAGATTAATGATACCAAAATTTAAAAAAAAAACTGTTCTTATTGCTACCAATTTTTCCCACAACTCTTCCTCTAGCTTTAGTTGATTCTCAGGGAAAGCTTCAATGATATAGGAAATAAAGATTTCTATGTATTTGTTAAAACCTATAAAACTGTACATCATAAGGAGTGAACTTTATTATATGCAAATTTTTAAAAAGTCAACCAGGATATCAGGGGATCCCAGGAAGAAGTGCAGACTGTGAGCATGGAATCTAGGAGTGTAGCTGAATTACAAATGTTTGACATAAGCACACCAAAAGGATGGGGAGAAAGAGGAAAAAATGAGCTAATTTATTTTGAAAAGAACATTTTAACTGTATACTGTAGAGTTAAAAACAAAAGAATATAAAGATTAAACTATCATTGGTTAATTTGTTTGTCACAACAGTAGAGGTTAAAAATTATGAGACTACAT
Organism: Manis javanica; assembly: GCF_040802235.1. Lineage (NCBI taxonomy): Eukaryota > Metazoa > Chordata > Mammalia > Pholidota > Manidae > Manis > Manis javanica. Next base: position 18,436,403 of record NC_133164.1, read on the forward strand.
GAATATGGGGGTTGAATAACTGAATAAATTGTTGATAATAGGATCCATGTTTTATGCCATCTAAGAAAGATGCAACAAATATTCACATAGACTAGAATGAATGAACCCTGTGGTGGTGGATTACAGCTGCAGATACCAGTGTGAATGTATTTTTATTTTTCTATAGATATAGACAGAAGTAGAAATAATTATAACATGTGTATATACATATGATAATGTAGATACATATGTTTCTTAACTCAGTATATTGAGATCGCACTGAAACATGATGGACCAGTAGCCACAACCACACCTAGCACCCTTATCTCAGTGCCCAAATATAATTCCTCAATAAACGCAACTGGGATTGCTAGAGAAATGGCTGATTTTAAGACTGTGGCTGGGAAAATATAAGATTAGCTTGTGGCATGTTAGAATGCCAGAAAATAAGAAAGTACTCAAAAAGTAAAAGGGATAGAGCCTCATTAAAGGGACACAGGTACAAACCTGAAAGTTTTCCTGATAAGTAAATCTGGAACAATTTGAGCAACCACGTAAAAATGATAATACTTGACTACATTCCAAATATTTAAATACAGCCATATGAGACCATACAGAAAAATAAAATAATTCATTAGATAAATAAGGGCAGGAGAAGAGACAAATCTTGCTTAAAGAATTCCAAATAACAATTTTAGAAGAAGAATTAGAAAATCACCATTAGATTAATACAGTAATAATTTCTACAGGCAACATCCATAGATGAATGCTAATATTAGTGAACAAAATTTTAAGGAAAGCACCATATTTGCATAGCCTCAAAGTATCATCCCCAAAATATTTATTAAATACTATGGTGGTTTAAAAATATCCAAATTCTTTGATACTGTCTCTAGAAAAACAGAGCTCCATTTTACTCTCTTTTAGCATAGACTGGACTTGGTGACTTGCTTTTAATACTAGAGTATAGAAAGGGGGATGAAATAACATGGGGAAACCTGACACCAGCTTATCCACCTGAGCAAGGTCAATATCACCAGTAGGAAGTTGTGCTGATATCACCACATTCCTCCCCATATTAATCCGTGAGAAGAGCACTTCATTTCTCTGGTATTCCCTCAAATCTATAAATGCAGTCCAACCATGATAAAAGATCAGACAAACCAAAAGTAAGAAACATTTTACATGATACCTGAGCAATCATGACTATCCAGGGAAGACTAAGAAACTGTCACAGATTAAAGAAGACTTAAAAGACAAGGTAACATAGCATCCTGAATTGACTACTTGAGCAGGAAAGGACATAAGTGGAAAGACTATTGAACATGAATAATCATTTAGTAGTACTATAGCTGTGTTTATTTCTTAATTTTGTTCAATGTAACATGGTTACATAAGATGTTATTAGAAGAAACTAGGTGAAGGATATATGGGATGTCCCTGAAATATTATAACTTTTCAGTACATCAAATAGTATTTTGAATGCAAAGTTAAATACTAATAATTACAATGCTTCGTACAAAAACTGCCATAGTGTCCCTCTACATTCTCAATGACTTTCAAACTCTCTATCTTGGCCTATATAAATCTTGATATCATGGAATTTATCTCTTTTCTTTGCTCACTGTCTTGCTTACACTACTCTAGATGCAAAGACCTTCTACTCTTTGTTCCAGTCTTGTGGCTTTTAAAATCTTTAATAGAAATGATTACTGAATTATAATTGTAAGGCTGGAGGCACCGGAGGTAGGAGTGAGCACGTCGGACCCTGATGACGTGCCAAAGTCCCCAGCTGCTGCCCCCTCCCAACCTGAAAAATGTGCCTTGGGCTAGCCAATCCTTGCACCGCTGTAAATCTAAGCTCTGCCTCCCCCTACCTTCTTTAAAAACTCGCTGCCTGTCTACTTATGCTCCACTTCCCCAGCCTCCATTTCTGTAGACTGGGAAATCTAGCCCGGGAATTGCATTCAAATGAAGTATCTGGCCCTTTGTTACCTCTCTTTGCCTGCTTATTTCGGCTAGAATTTATCTTACAATGAGAACGTCTATTTATTTCCTTATGAAAACATCTATATATTTCCTCACCTATCCCTTCACCCTAGTTCCAAAATTCTTTAAGTGATAAAATTCCAAATTGAACCGACTTTTTAAAAACCAACTGGAATTTTCATTATATCAATATTACATTTTGCATTTAGGGCTAAGGAATGAAAAAGGGTTGACAGTAAATGTCACAGTAGTGTACTTCACCAAGAGGTAGGCCTAATCTATAATAGGCATACTTCTTTAATGAGATAAATGAATATAAATACTTAACTTCTTAGGCAAATAAGTTTCACTAAAGTAAGATATCCCTTTCCTTGAAAAACACTTAAGAATATTCATGAAATATGAGAAATGGTAAAATTGATAACTAAATATATGACAAAAACTTAGTATTGATTGCATATTAAAATCCCATCACATGAATTTATTATTTAAAACTCCAGTAAATTTAATATTATATCTAAAGCAACTATTATAGAGACTTAATGGTTTTCTTAATTAGGATATCCTATTAATGGTTATAGAATGCTAATTAAAATGGAAGGTTTGAGAAACAGCCAAAGTGTAAGGAAATTATTCAAGCAATAATTTTATTTTAAAAAATGGATGGAAGCTTTATTCAAAATGTTAAAAGGAAATATACAAATCACACACCTTATTAGTCATTATGATGTTTTCCATCAGGATTAATATGCATTGTTCCTTTCTAAATATATGTTCTATTTTACTTTAATATCTTGCAAGTTATCTAATTCATCTTGTTTTATAATTGGATTGTATTAATTTTACAGAGAATATGTTTGTACCTTTGGAATTTATATCATAATTTTACTTATTTGAATATAGATTTTCATTATAAACATATCACTACATTAAGAATATGTCTAGGTAAATTTATTTAGAAAATATTCTCTGTAAAAAGTTGATGTGATCAAAACTAAATGACAATTTTGAAAGTAAGTGATAGAATATGTTTGACTTCAAATAATACAAATTGATTCAAATGAAAGTTTTCAACAGAAAGTCTTAATCCATTTGTATCCATGTTAATAATATACTTATTATTTTTAGGATTGCCTGTTAGATAACAATTTCTTCCATAACGTTTACTAGGCTCTGATCAGATAGTCAAGACACTTTTCTTCATGTAACAGCAATTCAGTGACAAAGGCCAGAAGCAGTAAATAAAATTAAGCTTAGGTGCAGGAATACCTTATGGAACCAAAGAGCATGAAGCGCCACCATGATTTTTATGGGCTGACAGTTGAAACAGAGGAATTTTTTAGGAACTTGAAAGATGTTGTCTTTTTTTGTTTTAACTTGCAGGGACTAACATCTCTGTTTTATGTATGTATCCAATTCATTCCTCTCTTCTGTGACCTGAATTTTACTTCTTTTTATCTTCCTATTGCAAACGTGTCAACTTCACTGTTCCAGAATTACCAAATTCTCACGTCAAGTAAATCAAAATCAATTAAATGAATTACTTTTCCTAATTCCAAATTCTGACAAAAAGAATCTGATGGAGCTGACTTGGACCAATGCCTGTTTCTGACAGAGTCTAGGTTTACATCCTGTAACACAAATGATGAGTCAATGTCTAGGCCTGTTTGAGACAGTTATAAAATCAGTAAGCAGAAGTCACAGGCCAGTAAATTTCCTCAGGAGTATAAAATGTGTGTGCAATGATTAAATGTCTCATATAAGTAAAACTGTTAAAATGTTCCTGCTTATGAGAATCAATTCTTCATCAATTTTGAACTTGCACTATTAACTTTAAAGAGTAGAAAATAAAGAAAATTTTAGTAATTTATACTAAACTTATATTTTAATTATCACCATAGGATGTAATTGGAATTGTTTTTGGTGGGGGCTAGAATTATTTTATATGGTGCCTAGACTCACACTGCAATATTTAAAAGTATCTAATTAATATATTCATACAGTCGATAGCATAAATCCAGTTCTTAAAGAACTGCCAGTTTATCTCTCATTTACACATGGATATAAATACATCTTTTAACCTCCAATAGAAGAATTTGCCATCAAGCCTTTTAGCTATGGAATAGCATACTTTAAAATCATCCAAGTGCTTACTAGTAAGAACCATGAACCACAAAGACACATCTACACTGTATTTCTTATATATATTAATACTGTACTTGGCAGAGACCAGGGCCAGATTCCCTCTCGGCAGGCAGCCAGCAGTGCTGGGCCTGAGCAGCTCGGGAACTCAGCCCACAAAATGGGCAGCAAGCTCGCAAGGTCTGCACGCTGCATGGCCACGTGTTCAGGAGGTGCACACACAGCTCCCCCCACCGCCCAGGAAAATAGGTCCTGGGGATTCATCCTGCCCCAGGGTCATGGCCTCACTACTCCCCCTCGCCCTGCACCCCGCGCCAGGACCAGGGGTGGGGCCCTCAGGTGTAGTAATTAATTGAAACCTACAATGATCAGATTTCATTGACACAGCATATATGCCCTAATAATTACCCTCTTACACAACAAAAATCTAGAGGTAGAATAGCTCCATAACATTCCAGCAAATACCTTACTATATTTTTTTAGTATCCTATTGTCTTGCCAATGGGTTTCAGCCCTGGGTAAGTTTGCTATGGATTCAGTGTGACCAAAGAAAATGACAGCAAAATGTTCTTGGGGTGAAAGGGTTATACCCAACTTTATTTCTAGGTGGCAGGTCAGTCACTGGAATCCCGTTCACTCAGAGCGAGTCTGCATGCAGAAAGCTGGTCTCTGCCTCTGGGCCCCTCTGTCCACACAGTCCATTATGCACAGCCGTCCTCCGGGCCTCTCTACATAGTCGTCCTGCACAGCCATCCTCTGGGCCTCTGTCCTTGGCACTGCCACCACTCCAGCCTTTGCTCTGCTCTCCTGCAGCCTTTCAGCCCTGCCACGGTATTGTGCCCAGAACACTGGGCACAGCTCTTTTTATAGAGTGAACAGCCATGTATTGCCCACAGGTGTGCAGTGAGCTAGTCAACCACGGCCAGGTGAGAATTCTGGCCACAGGAACTCTCATTTTATCCACACCTATATTAAGGATGGCTTAACTGTCCAGACACAGACATCCCTACAGTCATAAACTGTAAGAATTTTCAAAATGAATGAATTGCCTCTAAATAGCTCTAAAGCAGCCTAACTTTCTGCCTCTTCAAAGTATAATGTCATCCTGGCACACAGAAAAATACTCAATAAATTTCACTGACTAAATTGATGAGTAAATGGATGGAGGGAAAAAGCTAAAATTTAAATCAGACTACAGTTTAAATCAGTCAATCAGTCATTAGGGAAGGCACCTGAGCCTCGGATTCATTAACGGAAAAAATCACTTGTATAGAGTAGATCTGTGAATAAAATCCAGTCATATTTTTAAGGAATACATTTCTTTCTGACACAGGTTGTTTAAGGCACACTTTTATTGTTACTGCCTTGGTCCTGGAAGCAGCCATTTCTCCAGTGAGTCCTACAGAGTGGAGAATGGTATTTAGAAGACAAGATAGTTTGCTAGGTTTACAAGTTTTCAAAGCTGAAAGTTTGGGAACAAAGTCCTATCAGGTATAAAAGAGAGTTTTCATAGGAAATGTCATAGAAAATACAATAAATGGTAATAATTTTTGTTAATTACTCATATTTGCAATAAACACCCCACCTTGTATACAAATAGAGTAATTTAGTATTCACTAAATAATTTAGTGAATTTAGTAAATAAATTTAGTATTCACTAAATTTAAGATAAAAATCTTAAAATGAAAAATATCTAAAAAACAAAACCTTCAAGCAAAAAAATCTAATGCATTTTATGTGCTTTATGCAGGGATTTGAAATATTAGTGGTGAAGTAATTGATGATTTAAGGATTTAAAGCTGTAAGATTGTGTATATCACATTGTATATAATGTTTTTTTGCATTATAAACAACATATTTCCCAGAGATACTTATAATAGATTAGAAAACAGAATTGAAATGTTTATATTTATATACACATATGTTATATACACACACATACACAGAATAGTACTATAGGAAATCATAAATAAATGTGAGAATAAAAACAATTAAAATTAAATATAAATCTTATTCTTTCTTAGAGAGTGAATAATTGTTCAATTCCTATTTTTTATTGGAAGTAGTCATTTGTATTACCTTTTCTCTGGTTTGTTTTTTTCAATATAAATATCAGAGAATTTATATACTTTCTTAAAATTTAATACTTCATTGTTAAAAATGTGCTCTTTGATTTCCAGTTTCAAATTTGTCTGAATAGCTTGTAAAAACTAATTGTCCTTCCAAGAAGAGCTATAAAAGCTGGAAAAAAGGGTGTTTGAAGTCATCAGAGTGGCAACTAAGGTGTCCAAGCCTTCTTTCTGAGCCAATCTACCAGAGAGAAGAGAAAGAGGAATGGCAGTCCTGCTTCTGATGCTGTTCCTCTTGGACCATATGCATATCCTCAACACTGGGCATGAGAGCCAGCATAAAATCCTTAGCTCAGCTGTTGCAGCAATCTCTCTTGGCTGCAGGAGCCCTAAGGGCAGTTCTCCATTGTTCCACATTCAGGATCGAGAGGCCAATATCTAGAAAAGAAGGAAACCTTTGAGCTCAAAGTTCTATGTGCCACTTCCTTTTAGGGTTTTGCCAATTCCTGAACAGGCGCATGGCAAGATGAGTTTTAAAAAAAGAGCAGCAGCTAAGATGCTAAAAAGCTAATTGAAACTTTCAGTAATCCCATTGGTCTAATGACAAAAAAAAAAAAATCCCAGGGGTCTAATAACCCAGTAAGGAAGAGGACTTCAGGAAAATGTCTTAGGTTTGAGTTCAAAATACAGAAGGCCCACACCCATGGGTCAAAGGCAAACTAAAAATGATTAGCTTTGAGAAACCTTGAATTCTAGAGCATGACAACCCTTGACAGAATCAAGCATGCTTGGCAGGCTCTGACTGCCAGTGGTAAAGAAACCAAATTGAGAGAAGGATTAAAGATGGCAGAGTGAGAGGAGAGACAGAGGCTTCCTCCTAAAACTGGATACAATTAGAAAACGTAGCTGGCTCAACTAATCCTGAGAGAGCAACAGGGAAGAGGATGGTACCAGACTGTACACACCTTCAGAAAAGAGCAGACCTCACCGGACATACCAGAGCTGTGGCTCTGCAGGACCTGAGCAGTTCCCCCACCCCAGCTCACCCACAGGAGGAAGAGAAATGGAGCAGGGAGGGAGTGGAAGGCTTGGGACTGCTGAATACCTAGCTCCAGAGATCTGCTCTGGGAGCACAAACCTACATTTCATGGTGCTTTCATGAGACTCGCATGACTACTGGGTTGGAAAGTTAATATAGGCAGAGTTCCCAGGGAGACTGGGATTCCAGCTGCTTGTGGAAAGCAGGGATCCATATCTGGCTGCTCTGGGACAAAAACTTATACCTGTGTGACCGGCCCACTGGCTCAGGCAGTGGAGAAAGGCACAGCAGCCAGGAGGCGGGGAACAGCTCTTTCCTACCCCCCAGTACCGCTCCCCTGTGACCCCTGACATTGCTTCAGGGGCTCAGCAGCTCCAGAACAGAGCTTCTGGACACTAGATGGCACCATATACAAACATGAAATGCGAAAGGAAACTTGTCTAGAGTAAAATTCTTAATACAACTCCTGAGAAAGACTTAAATGATATGGACCTTGCGGCTCTTCCTGAAAGGGAGTTCAAAATAAAAATCATCAACATTCTAATGGAGGTACAGAAAGACATCCAAGAACTCAGGAATGAATTCAGGTCAGAGATCCAATCATTAACATGATGGAGGGTATTAAAAGCAGGTTGGATACAGTGTAGAAGACAATAAATAAAATAGAAACTAGAGAAGAGGAATACAAAGAAGCTGAGGCACAGAGAGAAAAAAGGATCTCCAAGAATGAAAGAATATTGAGAGAACTGTGTGACCAATCCAAGTGGAACAATATTCTCATTATAGGGATACCAGAAGAAGAAGAGAAAGAGAAAGGGATAGAAAGTGTCTTTGAGGAGATAGTTGCTGAAAACTTGTGCAATCTAGGGAAGGAGATAGTCTCTTAGGCCATGGAGATGCACAGATCTCACAACACAAAGAATTATTGAGACTACTATGAAAACCTATATGCTAACAAGCTGGAAAACCTAGAAGAAATGGACAACTTCCTAGAAAAATACAACCTTCCAAGACTGACCAAGGAAGAAACACAAAATCTAAAGAAATCAATTACCAGAAAAGAAATTGAAGCAGTAATCAAAAACTACCCAAGAACAAAACCCCTGGGCCGATGGATTTACCGTGGAATTTTATCAGACATACAGAGAATATATAATACCCATTCTCCTTAAAGTTTTCCAAAAAATAGAAGAGGAGGGAATACTCCCAAACTCGTTCTATGAAGCCAACATAACCCTAATATCAAAACCAGGCAAAGACACCATCAAAAAAGAAAACTACAGACCAATATCCCTGATGAACGCAGATGCAAAAATACTCAACAAAATATTAGCAAACTGAATTAAAAAATACATCAAAAGGATCATACACCATGATGAAGTGGGATTCATCCCAGGGATGCAAGGATGGTACAACATTCAAAAATCCAACAACATCATCCACCACATAAACAAAAAGAAGGACAAAAACCACATGATCATCTCCATAGATGCTGAAAAAGCATTCGACAAAATTCAACATCCATTCATGATAAAAACTCTCAGCAAAATGGGTACAGAGGGCAAGTACCTCAACATAACAAAGGCCATATATGAGAAACCCACAGCCAACATCATACTGAACAGCAAGAAGCTGAAAGCATTTCCTCTGAGATTGGGAACAAGACAGGGATGTCCACCCTCCTCACTGTTATTCAACATAGTACTGGAGGTCCTATCCACGGCAATTAGAGAAAACAAAGAAATACAAGGAATCCAGATTGGTAAAGAAGAATTAAAACTGTCACTATTTGCAGATGACATGATATTGTACATAAAAAACCCTAAAGACTCCACTCCAAAACTACGAGAACTGCTATCAGAATACAGTAAAGTTGCAGGATACAAAATTAACACACAGAAATCTGTGACTTTCCTATACACTAACAATGAACCAATAGAAAGAGAAATCAGGAAAACAATTCCATTCACAATTGCATCAAAAAGAATAAAATACCTAGGAATAAACCTAACCAAAGAAGTGAAAGACCTATACCCTGAGAACTATAAGACACTCTTAAGAGAAATTAAAAAGGACACTAACAAATGGAAAATCATCCCATGCTCATGGCTGGGAAGAATTAATATCGTCAAAATGGCCATCCTGCCCAAAGCAACATACAGATTTGATGCAATCCCTATCAAATTACCAACAACATTCTTCAATAAACTGGAATAAATAGTTCAAAAATTCATATGGAAATACCAAAGACCCTGAATAGCCAAAGCAATCCTAAGAAAGAAGAATGAAGTGGGGGGGATCTCACTCCCCAACTTCAAGCTCTACTACAAAGCCATAGTAGTCAAGACAATTTGGTACTGGCACAAGAACAGAGCCACAGACCAGTGGAACAGATTAGAAACTCCAGACTTTAACCCAAACATATATGGTCAATTAATATATGATAAAGATGCCATGGACATACAATGGGGAAATGACAGTCTCTTCAACAGATGGTGCTGGCAAAGCTGGACAGCTACATGTAAGAGAATGAAACTGGATCACTGTCTAACCCCATACACAAAAGTAAACTTGAAATGGATCAAAGACCTGAATGTAAGTCATGAAACCATAAAACTCTTAGAAAAAAAACATAGGCAAAAATCTCATGGACATAAACATGAGCGACTTCTTCATGAACATATCTCCCTGGGTAAGGGAAACAAAAGAAAAAATGAACAAGTGGGACTATATCAAGCTGAAAAGCTTCTGTACAGCAAAGGACATCATCAATAGAACAAAAAGGTGCCCTACAGTATAGGATAATATATTCGTAAATGAAAGATCCGATAAAGGGTTGACATCCAAAATATATAAAGAGCTCATGCACCTCAACAAACAAAAAGCAAATAATCCAATTAAAAAATGGACAGAGGAGCTTGATAGACAGTTCTCTAAAGAAGAAATTCAGATGGCCAACAGACACATGAAAAGATGTTCCACATCGCTTGTCATCAGAGAAATGCAAATTCAAACCACAATGAGATATCATCTCACACCAGTAAGGATCCCCATCATTGAAAAGACAAACAGCAACACATGTTGGCGAGGTTGTGGAGAAAGGGGAACCCTCCTACACAGCTGGTGGAAATGCAAATTAGTTCAACCATTGTGGAAAGCAGCATGGAGGTTCCTCAAAATGCTCAAAATAGAAATACCATTTGACCCAGGAATTCCACTTCTAGGAATTACTCTTAGAATGCAGCAGCCCAGTTTGTAAAAGACAGATGCACCCCTATGTTTATAGCAGCACTATTTATAATAGCCAAGAAATGGAAGCAACCTAAGTGTCCATCAATAGATGAATGGATGAAGAAGATGTGGTACATATACACAATGGAGTATTATTCAGCCGTAAGAAGAAAACAAATCCTACTATTTGCAACAACATGGATGGAGCTAGAGGGTATTATGCTCAGTGAAATAAGCCAGGCAGGAAAGACAAGTACCAAATGATTTCGCTCACATGTGGAGTATAAGAACAAAGAAAAACTGAAGGAACAAACCAGTAGCAGAATCACAGAACCCAAGAATGGATTAACAGTTACCAAAGGGAAAGGGGCTGGGCAGGATGGGTGGGAAGGGAGGGATAAAGCAGGGAAAAAGAAAGGGGGCCTTATGATTAGTATGTATAATGTGGGGGGCGGGCATAGAGAGAGAGTTGTGCAACACAGAGAAGACATGTAGTGAGTATACAGCATCTTACTATGCAGATGGACAGTGACTATAATGGGGTTTGTGTGGGGGGGGGACTTGGTGAAGGGGGATGTCTAGTAACCATAATGTTCTTCATGTAATTGCAGATTAATGATAATAAAATGAATTAAAAAATGCTTTAATAAAAAAATGAAACCAAATCATTTCTGGAAGAAATAAATTACCTATAATTTGTATTTCTTTCCCCTAAACAACACACTGAGTAAATTCAGCAATTACCAGGCATGTGAAGACCATAAAACTGAAAATCAAAATAACACAAAAAACAATAGGTACAGATTCACACATAATCCTGATAACTGAGTAATAAGACAGATGATTGGAATATGACTAATATTACAGAAGCTCTTCCAGAGAATATCTTCTTCACTATTTTAATGAGCTCTCAGTATAACCTTTATTTAAAACAAACAAAAAACAAAAAATTATCTTCCAACGAATTAAGTATACACTGATCTCATTATTGAGCATTAAGCAAAATATGTTTTTAAAAATATTCGCAACTCTTTTTGTGAGTTTAAATTGGTACAACCTCTTTGGAAAACTGTTTGACATTATAAAGTACAGCTGAGTCTCTTCATAACAGTACCCATCAACTCAATTCCTTCAACCTTGGTCCCTGAATGACCTTGGAGCAGACCTAAACTGAGTCATGGGTCCAACCAACTTAATCCATGGGAGCTCAAGACAGTATTGCCCAAATCCCAACCAACCTGCAGACATGTAAGCGTGACCTAGACATTGATTGTTGGAAGCCACTGAGATTTTTTTGGTTGTTTTTCTACAGTGTTATCAACTTAATCCATCAATAGTAGAAATGTAAGTAAACTGTAGTATATTCATGTGATGGGGTGATATGCAGCACAGTATGGATGGATCTTATAACTGTAAAATAGAGGAATGGCATGTGCTTTTTATAACACAAGTAAATCCGTTTTTTAAAAAAGAAAACCAGTCACAAATTTCATCACTCATAATTAATCATTGTTAACTATATCCCAGTCCTTTCTATATTTACATGTAGATGTAGATATTAGATATATGATAGATATTATAGTCCATAGTTAGACAAAAAGATGGTACTTTACCAAATGTGATTATTTATTAGTTCAAAATAAAATGTATTAAATTGTATTTAAATTTATCATTAGGAAAAGAGACAAAATGCAAAAGATGTTTGAGAATTCCTACTAAATATTTCTTCATTAGAGATAATTTCTAAAATCCATTTGAGAAAAACATGAAGAAAAATATTAAGTGGGTGGAGTACTTTTCATTTTTAGTTATAAATCAACAGTATGTAGTGATTCCTTAGTACAAATAAAAGCTGAAATCTAGTCCTGTACCTGTCCTCCCATTTCCCAAAGCTATATCATTAACATTACAGTGTCAACTTTTATAATATTTATATCTGTTTTGTTACCATGAGCCCTACAGCTAAAAATAATTCATCTTATTTTGGTAGATTTAATACTTACCCTTATTCCTTTGATAGCTTCTCTACTTCTGAGTCTGCTGGTTTATATTCATATTCTTTTGTGAAAACTTTCTTTACTGTTTGTTTCTTTTTTTCTAGAAAACCTGAAACAAACATGGATGCTCTCCTCTCAAAGCTCTAGCAGGTTTTGTGTACAATACCTTAGAGAATGCTTAATTTCTGCCAAAACTCCTAAGTTTTTTTATGCATCATCTAATGCAGAAGGTGCCTTTAAGTTGGTCTTTTTGTTAAATCTGCTTAAAAATTAGGACAGGTGTGTTCAGCTGGAATAGCTCTCCATGGTGGCCATGTTAGTAACAAAAGATGTGACTCAGCAGCACTTACAGAACCCGAGAACGGACTAATAGTTACCAAAGGAAAAGGGAATGGAAAGGGTAGGTGGGAAGGGAGGGAGAAGGGGAATAAGGGGCATTACGATTAGCACACATAATGTAGTGGGGGGCACGGGGAAGGCAGTATAGCACAGAGAAGACAAGTAGTGACTCTATAGCATCTTACTATGCTGATGGACAGTGACTGTAATGGGGTATGTGGTGGAGACTTGATAATGGGGGAGCCTAGTAAGCCGAGTGTTGCTCATGTGATTGTATATCAATGATACCAAAATAAAAATAAACAACAAAACCAAAAAATAAACAAACAGATAAAGCTGATAAACACACATGCACACACACACAAAAGATGCGACTCAGAAGTTTTGAATTCCCACAAGTTGGATCCTTATCTATAACTATGAACTAATGCTACATACTCCAGTTCAGCATGGTTTCCTTTATGTTTGGTGTTGTTATTACAGATGGTGCAGATGTGCTTGAGTTAATCAATCCATTTGGATGTGTTTTTGTTGAAACCAGTTCTCTTGGGATATTATTTTTCCTTCTCATCAGCAATTTCAGTCCTTCCTTCTCAGGTTTGTTCTTGTGTCTTTGAGGATATTTTTCAGCTGTAATTGTTCTCTCCGCTATTCTAGGAACATGAATTGCTGATACACAGGATATTCAGCCTTCTTATGTTTCATCTTTTCCATCACCAGTTTTACAATTTTGTTCTTCCCAACTTCCTTTTGTGTGATTCTACCTCCTATGTCTTCAATGGATTTTATATCTATTTCTTCTATTTCTGTTACTTTAATATAGCTTCTATCCCTGTATTTTGTTTTCCCCTACTTCGAATTCTGAATACTGAACTCTGCCAGGCATATTATCTATAATTTTTTCAGCCTATGGGACACCTAGCTGTCTGAGCCCAGTCAGTTTTCTTGGGCTATAATTCATTTAATATTATTTATTCATGACTTTGTACTATATATAAATAGAGTCAATATTAATTCTTCTTATTATTATTTATACTTGAAATACAGTTTGCAGAGATTTGACAAAGAAAAATCTCAATCAACAATTCTATTAGTATTTCACTGTTTGGAACATTCATTTACTAAGTCTTCTGTTTAATTTGTCTTGGGGTCATGACTCTTATTTCTGAAAAATATATTTTAAAATACTCCCCACATATTGTGTCATACCTTCCTTTGTGTTTTTATGTTTTCATTTTGTGGAGAAGAGCAAACAATCCCTTTACTCCCCTACTTTTACCTAGAAATCTCCTTTTCACATTTTATATGGGATTTAAAACAATTATTTCCATTATTGCATCTGATATTTATTGGCTTGAACATTTCTTCTCAATCTGTTCTTATATATCTCCTTCTAATATCTTCTTGAATAATATACATTTTAGCTTATACAATTAGATAATTAATTTGAAATTTTTTAGTGTCTTTTGTGATAGACCTTTAGTTTTTCTTCTGTGTGCTAAATTAATAAAAAATACCTTTCATACTACTTATGAGTCATTTCCCACTGGTTTATTTGTACATATACGGTATAGTCTTTGTACAATGTTAAATCACTGGGTTTTGAGAGAGGATGTGATCTTTTCTAACTTAGGATTTTATTTTATTTGCAATAAACAGGGTTGAGGTGTCCTGATTCTGAATGTATTTTGAAGGATTACCCCAAAACAGAATTGGTCCTAGATTGGGGTGGGAAGAGGAGAGGAATAACAGATGATTTGAAGGTGTTTGGCCTGAGCCTAACACACATATAACAGAACATGATACATTATTTGAAATCACTTATAATAAAGAATTTTCACTGACATTCAGTCATAAACTTAATTTACTTTTAAAACCAAAAGAAGTACATATAATGACTTTCGCCATGTGTATTTTCTAATAAAATGGAATCTAAAATATAAATAAAAAGTTTCCGCAAGAAGGTGAAGAAAGACAAGTACTAAATGATTTCACTCATCTGTGGAGCATAAGAACAAAGCAAAAACTGAAGGAACGAAACAGCAGCAGACTCACAGAACCCAAGAATGGACTAACAGTTACCAAGGGGAAAGGGCTGGGGGAGGGTGAGTGAGAAGAGAGGGAGAAGGGGAATATGGGAAGTATGGTTAGCACACATAGTGTGGGGGGGAGGCATGGGGAAGGCAGCATAGCACAGAGAAGACAAGTAGTGACTCTATAGCATCTTACTGTGCTGATGGACAGTGACTGTAATGGGGTATGTGGGGGGGGACTTGATAATGGGGGGAATTTAGTAACCACAATGTTGCTCATGTAATTGTGTATTAATGATACCAAAAAAAAAAAGCATCAGCAAAAGTTACCTCTAGAGTATGGGATTGTGAATGAATTGTTTTGTTTTTCATTAATGAAATATTATTTTTAAAAGTGAGTGAAGGTTGTAGGAACTCTAATCTGATTATGTGTTTATATACATCTGCTTATCACTATAAAATATAAATAACAATATGATGTAAATGTATTCTCACAGAATATATACAAATGAATTTCTAAATAACATGCAAAAATATATTGAGTAATTATACAGTATACCTAACCAGTACATTAGACAGACATGTCTATACATGCATAATTTTATTGTAAGAAGTATGTTTGCCTCATTATTTTTCAGTATCTACTCAAAGCCATATTCCAATACTATCAAAGAGGAAAACAGAAAACTATGTCTGCACTTTTTGAAAGAAAACTTTTGGAATATCAGTGACATTAAATGCAACCCTCTGGAAAAGAAGCAAACCACAACTTAACTTTCTTTTCATTAAATACAAGAAAAATGGCAAGTTCAGCTTAAACTATTTTGCAGCTATAAGCCCTGAATTCATGTATAGTGAACCTGACAAAACCAGAGGTTTCTTTTATATTTTGAAAGGAAGTGCTGAGGGATGGAAAACTGCATTCTGATACAAAGTATATGATAACAAAACAAACCCTGAATATCTAAAACAATCTTATCCTATTCATCTGTACCACTGACTGACACTAAATAAATCCATTTGCAATATATCTATCCTTCACATTAAAAATGGTATTTAAAGTAAGAAATTATTTTGTAACAGCACTTATTCACAAAATCAGAATCCCCGGCTTAAGAAATGATGAGTCAAAAAGGAAGATCGCTTAGCACACATAATGTAGGGGGTTGGGGATATGGGGAAGGCAGTATATACAAAGAAGACAAGTAATGATTCTATAGCATCTTACTACGCTGATGGACAGTGACTGTAATGGGGTATGTGGGGTGGGGGACTTGATAATAGGGGGAGTCTAGTAACCATAATGTTGTTCAAGTAATTGTACATTAATGATATCAAAATAAAAAATACAGGAAGATTGCTGGGTCATGCCAACTACAACAAAGGGACATTCAAACCAGTAAGAACTTGGCCAACAGCACCAAAGATAATATGACTTATGCTTTTTTGTTTACCATAGAACATTCAGTGATTTTCGTGGAAGATCTGTTCAATATTGAAAACAAACTTACAGACTTGGTACAATCAGCACTAAATTTTTAAATACAAAATTACGATTATTATTTCTTCATTTTATTTCTATTTTTGAAACATTTTTTTGTCATCTTTATAATAGGACAATGTAGGATGGGACAGTTTAGAAATGAAAGCAGATGAACAATTGCTGAGTTTGTGCTCAAAATTATTCCTGATGAGTTCTATAATTTAAAAAAGTTTGAAGGTCACAGTTACAGGCAATAGGATGTATTAAAATTCTCAAGCAAGACAATAATTTGTATTTTAGAATTTTCCAATTTCAAAGTTCTTTTCTGTGCTGTCATTTTTGTTCATTATATTTCTTTTATAGAAAGATCTGTTAAACCAAACTATCTCCGGCATCATAGTAAGATGTAGTTCCATCATTTTAACTTCTACATATGTATTAATAGTATAAACATATATACTTTTCTAAAATTTCTTTTTTAACCAGTTGGAGGAATGCTGAAATCAATTTACTTGATATCTATTTTAATGGTTATTGTGGATGAAACAACTCACAAATCATGTTGTTTCAAATGGCAGACTTTAGGCTTGAGTGCAAATTTAGTTAAACCAAGATAAAATAGTATATAAAACAATTTAACCCAGCATATCTAAACTGAAATATATCCCAACACATTGAAAAGAAATGGACATGGGAGGGCAATTTCTTCTCTGAGGATATCTGACACACTGTACTGTGATATATTGGCCAAATGAAAGAGACTCTGCACATTAAATATAAAAATAAAGCCTCTTTCTCTATTTTTCTTGGTACAATAGCTACACAGAGTATTTAACACTTTCTTCTCATTCACCATTGCATCATCTTGTGCAGTGCATGGGGTATCACATTTCACCTTGGAGTCCATCATTAGAAAATGGAGTTCAACATTTATTAGACATCAGATCAAGGGGTTTATTAAAATGCAGATTCCTAGACCACACCCAGAGGGCTTTTGGTGCAGTAAGTCTCTAGCAGACCTTAGATCTGGCTGTTTATCTGCTCAGGTGACTCTCATGTAGGTTGATCTCTAGACTGTAAAGATATCACAATCTGGGATTAAACACTTAATTTGTCACCATACACTTGAATTAAATGCAATATGTCAACAAGATACCATTTCTGGCCCCATTCATAGCCTTTCCCTTATGTAACCTATTGTTTGCAATGCACTCCCATACCTTTCTTCTCACATCTGCCTTTGACCTTTTTGTTGCCTCTTCTGGAATATTCTTACCTTACTTATCCATCTAGTGACTTCACTCAGTCTTCAATATCAAGTGTCACCTCCTTTGTGAAGATGAATGGTGATTTTTTGTACCTAACCAGAACTTTCTTTTTATTGCAGAGTATCCTTCAAATAACATTGTATTGCTCTGTAATTTCTAATGTCTATCCATCTAAGTTAAATTCTTTGTGTTTTCACATACACGTAGGGGCTCAGTTGATGCTTGCTGTCATGTTTTAAAGAAAAACTTCGATTATCGAAAACCATATTATGAAAATAATGAAATTTTTCTAGAACTAGAGAATTGCAGACTCCCAGGTTATTTTCCCTAAAGATATTCGATATCAAAGGTCTGTTTTTCTGTTTGTTGTTGTGCTTAAAAAGGACAGTTTACCCAGCAACACCGAGCCAATCCAGAATTTGATCCTATCTAGATTTACCCAAGAGTAATGTCCTGTCCTTTCTTATCACTACCATTAGCTGCACACAACTTCTTATTAGCCTTATCACCCATTGTGATGATAAACAAAATACAAAACCATTCAAGCAAAGCTGCTGTCTTTCGAGGGTAATAGCTTCTTGATCCACCTGCAGCAAGACTTCCACTTGGGTTAGTCGAAGACTGAAATTTTATTTTAACTATTATCAAACTAGACAAGTATAAACTTCCTTAATTAATTTTTTTTGAACTTCCAAATTCTCCTAAGAAAACCCACTTTGTAGAGAAAATGCAACGTATTACAAATATTTAATGTTTTGGATGACTGAATCTTAAAATCTTTCCAAAATATTTAAAGCATCTAGGTGTTGTACTTCAATATGACTGTGCCATCTTTTAATGAACTTGATTGAAAACTGAACACCTAAGAAGTAAGTGCTATTGTAGGAAGTTATTAAACTGAAATTAAGGTTTTATTAGTTGTATGTATAACTGGGTATATGTTCATGTATGTTTATCTTAAAATATTCATTTGTAATCTGATTTGTTCTAAGCTAATTTTTTGAAATTGTTATAGTTTGGGATATATGAGAAGCATTTATAAGACCACAGAGATTAATATTAATATATTAAAATGTAATATTCAAAGAAAGAAAACTGTATCTTTTCTCACACATGAAAATTATAAAGCAGTAATTTACAAAGCATGACATAAAGATGCAAAATATTTGGGTAATTATTTTACTTTTCTAAGGGTATAGTTCATGATGTTCATTTGAATTAATAGAAATTTTAGCCAGCAGGAAAATATGTATTATACGCTGGAAGAAATGCTAGTAAGTTACAGGGCACTCATAATATCAATTATAAATATCAATATACTTTATTTCTGTCCATATAAAAGTTAAAAAGAGTAAAGAAATGATGACAAAACGTAGTTGAACTAGAAAGTAATCTAAAACTTTGGGAACAATTCCAGGTTTGGAAAGCAGAGTATGTATTTATAAAGGTAGAGAGCATACTTTTTCCACCTATTATAAAGAGACAAAATTAGTGAAGGCAATAGCTTTAGACAGATGAAAGCTATTTTGTGGTTAATGATGGGAAGTGGGAAAAAGTGGGTCAGTCAATAAAAAAGGATTTTTTAAATAAATATTTATGACTTTCAGTGACATTTTTGAGAAAATGTAAATTTAGAACAATTGGACCCTGACCCATAGTAGTTATGAAATAAAAATTTATTTTCCCTCTTCCTTTCCAGTGTTTCTGTGAGGGGTAGTTACGAAGTAAGCAACTAATTTTAAATAATACATGTCACTCTATTAGATTGTAGAGAAAATTAAAAGGAAAAACAGGTATTTACTTCAGTTCTGGTGTTTTATTCTCCCATTCCAAGCCACAGCCCCATAATTTTATGTTCCTATCACGTAACTTTTAGAATGGAAGTGGTTATCAATGTAGTTGGTTGTTATTATTAAATCAGTAATTGAGTCTTAGAATCTCTTTTACAGTGTTTCCTCAGGAAATATAATGGGTTCTGTTAGTTCACAGGGCATCTAGTTTCTGATAATTCCACCTCTTATATAAAGATTTTACACATTTCTTACCTCCTTGTTTTTTATGGAATAGATTTGATCTTACCAGCTACTGAAGTTATTCAGTGATTCTAAAAATAATGCAATTATACTGGTTTCAAATACACAAGTTGACCTATCATAAAAAAATGGGAGAGACTTTCCTATAATCGATTATATTTAAGAAGATATATTAAATAGAGAAATGTCTGAGATAAAAATATATTTTTCTGTAGGCTGACAAATTTGTGTATATGCTTAAGAAATAAATGCTCAAGGCTCATGGTTACAGTCTTCTAATGAAAGCTAAAAAAGCTGGTTTACATCTTTGTTTTGACAGGTAATCAACATATCTTCTCTAGGATATACATCAAATATTTCTTTAAAAACAATAAAAAGTCTGTGTGTCTGCTCAAGGACTTACACTAATACTCCCTTGAAATTTGCAATTAAATGTGACATGGTAAAAACTTGACAGAATTAATAATGATAATACCAACTATAGTCTTAGCTATTAAAGACGTCTTCTATTTACAATATCAGAGTTTGAATAGCATTATGACCATTTGTGGACTTGGCTGAAAAAATATGTTTTCAAGTATATTTGACCTGCCTGACAATTTTATATAGTTTATTTTAATAAATTAAGAATGTCTAATAAGACTTACCAATAAGGCACATTTTTCTTAGAAAAGTTATGTCTATGATAAATAAAACATGTCTAAAACATCTGTAAATTTATCAATCCTCTTTATCCAATTAGATAAGTAATAAAAATGAAATTAGTGATCTGCCTATGTTTCAGACCCCTTGTGTTTGAGAAGTGGTCTAAATAACCCTAATAAATTGATGAGATTTCTTCATAGGAGTTAAGGCAAAGAAATAAATTGAACTCTAATGAATGCATACTGTCCTATTATTAGTTAAGTGCAACTCTCAATGAATGGTGTCCTTTAATACAATGACTCTTTACATTTTTTTTTTATTACATATGACCATTTGCAATAGTGGACCCAAGGATGCAATAGGCAGGGGCAAAGCACTTCACTGTTATAAGACAAATACTCAAAAAGGATTTAAGTTATCTTAATGAGGTAACTCATCGAGAATGTCGCCTTTGCATCCTCTTGTGATTCAATACCTTCTCAAAACCCAAGCTAAATATACGGATAGTGTATCATGTTAAATTTTCTCTACTTCAGCTTTGTGAGTTTTTGAAGGTGTTATATGTCATTCTCTGTCTCTGCTGTCTCTCTCTCTGTCAGCTGCTGTTTTTCATTGCTTGTCAGTGTGGTGTCCCATTACAAACTTCCCATTCACATTTAATCTACATAGTCTTGAAAACTGGATAGTCAGGTTTGTTAAAATTGTTAATATTAATAACATATATATTATATTATACATATGTTTGGTCCTGAAATAGAATATAAGGCCTAAATTAAAGAATATATAATTTGGAAAAATATTCCACAAAGTATCATATGCAGGGTACTATGTATAAAAATGCTAAAATAGACCTTATGCATTCTAGAGTTTAAAATCTTCTTACTAAAATAAAGAAATACAAAAAAATACAAATGTTAATATCTGGGCTTTTATTTATTTCCTTTCTTGTTTGCCTATTAATTAGTTTTGCTTTTAGGACAACATCCTCAAATCATAAGTAAATGGAAAACAAATAGAAAATTCTAGTGTTTCTTCTTGACGGAAGAGTGTATTAAGAATATACACCCATCAGCATCATCTTCAAATAAATTTATCTTTTCCTAAGATTGTAGAATATAGCAGAGATAGTGATAAAATGGGATGTCATCAACAAAGAGTTGATAAACTTAAAATGGATAGTCTATCCACATAAAACAATCTTTCATATATGATGTACTTTGAAATAGATGAATATTTGTCTATATATATATATATATATATATATATATATATATATATACACACACACACACACATACATGGATATGTAAAGTACTTTACAAAATTTACTGAGGGTGCTCCTACAAATTTGGTCATATTAAATTGTGGGTAAAGAATAATAAGAAGAAACTAAAGATATTAAAGCTTCAAAGATTGGGCAGATACATGCAGTAAACAAAAGACTATCCACTTTAGATAATTAGCAACTGGAATTGAAATATAAATAAAGATTAGGAAGTATATTTTAAAAAGGGTGAAGACATTCTAAGAAAGGAAATTATAAATCAATCTAAATTATGACTATATATCCAAAATATAAGCAGCCCAAAATGTAAAGGTATATGCATTTTCTACTATGTAACTGATGAGCTGTAGAATTGACGAGCCCCAAATTCAAAATTCCTCAGTGTTCTATTTATACATATGTCATTCAAAACTCAGCTGTTAATCTGATATCCAAATGCATCCAAACACTGGAGAAAGGGGCATTATTTTGGAAGTTGTATCTAATAGATTCAGTGCCTTTCATCAAGAATAGTTTCCCTGTCTACATCTTGCCTGTATCCTTTGACTCATTAGTAAATTTAGTGTAGATAAATATATTAGTATTCTATTGCTGACATTAAACAATTATCACAAATTTAGCAGATTAAACAACACAAATTTTATTACTTTACAATCCCGTATCTTAGAAGTCTGATGTGTCTCACTGCGCTGAAACTGCGCTTTGTGGAGGCTCTGAGGGGAACCCAGGTCTGCTCGTTCGGTTTGTCAGTAGAATTTGGTTCCTTGCAGTTATAGAATTGTGGTCTCACTTCCTTTATGTCTTTCAGCTGAGGGCTGTTCCCCCTTTCTAGAATTATCCCACATTCCTTGGATCATGGCCCCTTCCTCACCTTAAAGGCAGCAATGGTGGGTGGAGTCCTTCTCACACCGAGTCTACCCTGCCTGCCTTCTGTTGTCACATCTCTCTGACCTTCCTTTCTGCCTCCTCCTTTCATTTCTAAGGGTCCATGTGATTACCTTGGTCCCATCCAGTTAATCCAGAGTATCTCCCTATTGTAAAACCCATAACCCGACTCTTCTTGCACAGTTTTTTTTCCAAGTAACCTAAAATGTTCACAGATTTAAAGGATTAGGGTATGGACATCTTTGGGGGCTATGTTTCAGCCTATCACAATCTATAATCCGATGGCTGTCTTGATAATTAATTTCATTATGTGAACATGCCAGGGGCATCCTACCTGACAATTTTCTATTTTAGCCCTCAAGATCCTATATAATTTGGCCTTCTACTACTTCCCTATCTTATTTCAGGCATTTTTTCTCATACCCTGTTCCTCCAAAACAGGAAATTTGTTTGTAATTCAAGGTCTTTACACTTGCTCTTCCTTCAGCCTCAGACATTGTCTTCATCTTTGCACAAATAGCAATCCCATCGCTGTATAATACAGATCTTAACATGAACAGGATTTATACCCACAATATCTAAATTAACCACTTTCTCTATTCAATATTTATCATACTACCCCAATTGGTTTTCTTCACAAACATTTATTTTTTCTAAAATTGACTAATAAAGTGAAATTAATATAGTAAATAAATTATTTCAGGGAAAAAATCACCAGCAAGTATAATGTGTACAACTCTTATTTGAACTGAGCAAACAAGGCTATTTGTTACTTTTATAGGAGATGGAATAGAAAAGTGCCTCATGGAAAAATCAGTTCATGTGAGAAAACAAAATCCAACATAAAATGTATTACACCAACAATCTATTGTAATAAATACATAAAAAACAGCAATGCTAATGGAGTTATAGTAGAAGAGACAGGAGACTAACCAGATGTCTGCTTTTAAATACGTAGTTGGAATAGCAGGTCAGTATATTCTCCCATGTAGTGCTACCATATACACTGAGCAGTGGAAACTTTCCCCTGTTTTATTTTCAATTGCTTGATGTTATCATTTTAACTAAATTAATTAGACATACAACATTCTAATGTTATAGAATATGATTTCCAACTGAAAAAAGAGTTATCCCCAAGCTTGCCTCTTACATGCAAAGGAAGGTAGATAGTGAGAAAAATGTTCTGTCTGCCTATAGCTAGGCGGAAATTAGCCTTAAATCTGTGGTGTCCAAGAATCTCTTTCTCCTCACACTGGGCTGTATTGAGAACTACTGAATCATTTACTAAAAATTTCTACATACATATATTGAGGAATATGTCATCCTAGTTCCATAAAGGAAATAAATGCTAGCCAAATAATATACTATTAATTTTATTAAATGATAGAGAGTTATAGGTAGACTATACCATAAGCTAGAAAATAATCTTGTTCAATGTTCTTTTAATAAATGTTTACAAATTCATTTTTCATAAGCCATATGCTCCATTTTATTATTTTAGAAAATGTCTAATATTTTCATTTTTTACATTGAATATGAAAACTTACCTTTTAATTTAAATTTCAATTCATATTTCCATTAAATGATTCTGAGAGTTTGATGCATCAATGAACCAAGCTGTTTTGTTAGCCTTTCTAAAAGATGATAGGGACTTACTAGTTGAATAGTTATTATTTACAATAATCTAAGTTTCAAATATTATACTCTAATAGCACTATTTGAATTCATACCCATATATTTAAATTAATTAATATTAATTTAAATAATAGATTGTACTGGGTGTGGAGAGCATGACGTACATTGTGGGAATGTCAATTGGTACAACACTTATTGAAAGCAATTTGGAAGTGTCTATGGATAGTTTTTAATAAGCTTAATTTTTTACTGGTCAGTTCTTCTCCTAAGCATTTATCCTACATATATACACAAACATTTGTAAAATGACATACATGAAGGGTTAATCACTATGTTTTCTAATAGCAAAAATTGGAAACAACACAGTTCATATACTAATGGAGCTTGTTATAAATAATAGTAAATAACCAGTGGAATTCAGTGTAGCAGAAAAAAGAATCATATGCTCTTTGTATATAGTACACCAGTATTTGTGTAAGGAAAGGGGAGAAATTACATGCATGTATGCATCTGGAAGAATGAAAAAAAATCTCTGGAAGAATGCACATGAAGCTAATAACATTACCTCTGGGGAGAGGAATTAAGTGACTTTACATGAGATGAGGAAAAGGAGAAATAATTTTTACTATCTACCTTTTCATACCTTTGCATTTTGAACCATGTGCATCTATCACTGTGATGGTTACTTTTATGTGTCAACTTAACTGGGCCATGGGGTACACAATATTTGGTTAAACATTATTTCCAGATGTGTCTCTCAAGATATTTTTAGATGAGATTAACATTTTAAAAAAATTGAGGTATATACAATAAAATGAACAAATCTTAGTATACAACTCAATGAATTTTGACATGTATATACATGCATGTAACCATTAGTATATGAACCAGATCAAGATATCAAAAATTTTCACTAATTTTTATATGTATTCATAGATTTAATATGAATATTCATGTAAGTCATATTTTTAACCTCATTTTATTCAATTTGTAATTATGAAAATGTATTAATAATTTAAAAACACATACTCATATGTTTAATCACCACAAGAGTTGGCCATTTATTCATACTTTGGTGAAACAAAATTACTGATATGTAACCTCCTAGGGTTTTACATTTTTCATTTAATTTTAATGAATGATATGAAAAAGAATATTGGAAATGGATTTTTAATATTGAAATTTAAATAACTATTGCTTTAAAATAATATAAAAATACCAGATTTTTAATATAAAAAATGCACTTAAATGTTAGAGATGTACTTAAAATAGAATCAAGTGAACTGTACATATTTTTAATTATAGGCCAAATATGTGGGACAAATAGCATTAACAACTAATTGGAAAATATGATCTTAGGTATCTCTTAGATATTCTGTTTATAGAGCTAAAAATTTCAAGCATTTAAAATTGTTCATGGTCAAATTTCAAGATAAAGCCAATGAAATTCTACAAGATTCTCAATTGACACAGTACAATGTCTTTAAATACAATAAATCTGCAACCGTAATCACTGCCATCATCATAAAACCTTACCTGGTAATCTGGGGTGTTCAGTTTGTGTTTCTGGTCTTTTAAATGCTTGCCCTTTACACTGAGAAGCAGAAACTCCTGGCTACATCCTTAATGCATTTGCCCTAGACAACTGTCTTGTTGAAATGGCTGATCCACTGTGCCCTGCTTGTATTTCTGTCTTTCATGCCCTGCCTCTCTGTGTATTTAAATTTTTTCCAATTTTAATTTAATATGGTATATATACATACAAAAAACATATCAATCATAAACAAAAATTGTTTGGGGTTGTCATTACTTTTAAAATGTCTAAAGGAGTTTTTAAGACCAAGCTTGAGAACAGATAGATACTCTGCTGTATGTGTCTTGCCTGTGTGTCTTATAAAATTCATAAGTTGTGTTTCATTCTCTACATCCGTTAAAGTGTCAGGAATGATATATGTAGTAATTTGTAGAGTAGTAGGCCAAACATTGATGAGCTGACAGGTGTTAGATATGTGTTATCTTTTTAAAGATGCTGTATTGCATCTGATTAAATTCACAATTCTACATTGACAGGATATATGTCTGTATATACAGGAATGAAAAAATTGATGTAATGAGAATCTTGTCTCTGTACCCTGAGGGTGTCATTGAAACGGTGGAGTAAGATTGGTTTTAAAAAGTAATTCATAAAAAATCTGAGCCTATAATCAGCAGTGCTGTAGTTACAAAGTTTAATGCTGGCATATGTGAATTAGAACATAGTACATATTATTTTTCATGCCTCCAATCAAAATCACTCGTATAGTACTATAAGAATTCTCTCTGAATAATGCAGAATATGGAAGGTATTCAAAGCAACTTCAGCTTATTATGGAACGATGCACTCCTTAATGCCTTTAGCTTGTGCCCTCTTAGCACAGAACCCTATCACCCTCTCCAGGTAATGGCATAAGGCACTTACACTACTGTAGTAATTGGACATGTTTTTTCTCCCTGTACCCAGTTTTCAGGGACTTCTGTCTCATGTTTGTACACTGTTCATTGTGCTGAAAACTCCTTTATACCTCATATTGAGAGAAGAATTGTATACACCTCACTAATATCTCCCAGACTGCCATATTCAATCTTGCAGTTATTTAGTGCGATCTGGTCCTTGATCTACCAAATGGTCAGAGAGAGCACAAATGATGTGAGCTAGGATTATAATTTAGTATGAATAATTAACAAATTTTTGAAAATGGATGTGAAATACAAACTGAGTCTCACTTCCTTCAGTTAGGTATAGATTTCTTGGTGACTGATTGCAACCAGCATATTTATTTTCTATTACACGATAAATTATTATTATTGATTGATTTTTAAAGATCTAAGCTTTATTTTGTTTTTATTTTTATCAGTTTATGAGATTTCATTAAATTTTATCTTAAAATCAGCAGTGAGCAGGTGAATAGACTACATATTAATTGATGTCTTAAAATCTGTGTATATCCATCTATATAGTTAGATAGCTGGTTAATTAGTTTGAAAAACAATAGCAAACTGTATATTATTTTTCATTCCTTCAAAGGCCACTCTCAACTTGGGAACAAACTATGGACTTTGACTTTGAGTCAGTTGTGATCCACTGCCTGTTTGTGCCCGAGCTAAGAATTTTTTTTAGTGGGCAAATTTAAAAAAGAAGATATCATCATATTTTAAAAATTTATAAAATTCGAATTTCAGTGCCCATAAATAAGGTTTCTTGGACATAGTCACATCTGCTTGTTTAAGTATTGTCTGTAGCTGCTCTCAAGGTAGAACAGCAGAGTATTTGCCCCAGAGACATCTGTAAAAGTGCTGGTAGATACTAGTAATGTGCAAGTGTAATTTTGATAAAAAAATTACATGGAATTATGAAAATTTCCTTTCAGTTTCACAGAAATCCAAGTAAATCTGAGAATTATGTGCTTAAGAACAAGTTGTTCTTAATATGAAAATGCCTAACTAGTAAATGCTTCCTTTGCAAAATGACAGGTATAGTATGTACTGTCCCTTATTTGTTATTGCCATGAAAAAAAAAATCAAAAGACATTCTTGTTCTGAATCTCATTTTAAACATATAAAATGCCATTTACTTAAATGCACTTCAAATTTTAGCTGTTTAGGAAGTACAGTAAATTTCCTGCTTTCAGATCTCTCCAAAAAAAAAATGATTTTGGGTAAAAGTTCTCTAAACATACACTTTAAAATGTAAAATATATTTGATTGCATAATCTTCAATAGTATAGGCATGTTTTTATATAAATAATTATACACACACACACACACACACACACACACACACACACACACACACACATAAATAAGTTGCCTAAGGCTGTATTGCTTAAACTATGTATTATTAGATACGTTTTAAAACCAAAATCTGTATCTTAGAAATTACTCCTCAAATTGGAAAATTTACTTTCAAACATATATTTGCATATATCTGCTTTTATAAGTTCAAAATATTTTAAGATTATCACTATTTTTAAATGAAATTGATAAGCTGATAAAGTTCATGTAAAATATCAAAGATCTAGTATAGACAAAAGAAATCAGAAAAAGAAAAATATTAAAGGATTATACTGCCTCATTTCAAGACATAGTATAAATTCACAGTTATTATAACAGATAATATGATAGGAAAGAATGGAAAGTCCCAAATGGGGCCACATGTATATATGGTCAATTGATATTTAGCAAAGATGACAAGGTAAACTCAGTGCAGAAAGAATGTTTTCAGGAAGTAATGTTGAAACAATGGGAAAAAACCTAAATCTCTAGCTATACACAAAAGCTATCTAGAAAAGGATTAAATGTGGGTGGATTATATATTTACAAACTATCTGATTCTTAAAGAAAACACAGCAGAACATCCTTTTGACCTAAAGATAGACAAAGTTTACTTAGCTATGACATAGTAAGGCTGAGCTATGAATAAAATGACTTAGACCTGACCAAACTTAAAACTTCTCTTTGGAAGCATTGCTATGAAAGTGAAAAACCAAACTATAGACTGGGAGAATATATTTCTAGTCCATATATTTGAAAAATGATGGTGTAAAAGACAAAAAGGAAACTTACAACCCAATAAGAAAAATTAACAGAAACACAATTAAAAAACACAGAAAATATTTAAAGAGACACTTCAAAAAGAAATATAAATAACCAATAACCATACAAAAAGATGTCAACATTGTTAGTTATTATGGACATGCAAATTAAATCCACTAGGACATAGTACTTCCTACCTATTAGAAATGGTGAAATCAGTAGGACTGCCCATAGCCAGGATGTTGAACAACTGAAATGCCCATATACTGCTGTTGGGAAGGTACATTGGCACAACCATTTTGGAAAATAATTTGCCAGTTTCTATATGAGAAACAAATCTGACAGATAACTGAGCAATTCCATTCATATGTATTTACTCAAGAAAAACAAAGACATAGGTTCACATGAAAACTTCTGCATGAACCCTCATAGTTCCGTCTTTAAGAATTGGAAACAAGCCAAATGTCAATCAACAAATAACTGAAAGTGAATTGTGGTACATGCATACAACGGAATACATCTCAGCAATATAAAAGTACAAATTACTAATATACAAAAAAACAAACCAAAAAAAAAAAAAGGATGGATATCAGAGCATTATGCTAAGCAAAACAACCAGACACCAAATACTCTATAATTATATTCATGTAATGTTTTAGAATTAAACAGATGCATTTTTTTTTGTATATAAATTACACCTTGGTAAAATTTGCTTTAAAAAGTGAAAAATAGGTACTGGAGTATGTTTTCCTTAAACTACTACAACATATTACTATATTAAATATTTTAGCTTTTGATATGTATTACTATGCTCATATATGTGAAGTGTACTAATTGTGGCTACACAAGCACAAGTAATAAGCAACAGCTCTAGAACTGGGATCACAATGTAGGTAAGATGCAGGTTTTCATTTACAAGTATATTCTGTTTTTTAATATCTATACTTATTATCTTAAATGTCCACATGAGGCTTCCAAAGCAGAGCATATTGTTATTTCTTACACATAATAATCACTACATGAACAGCTCTTTGCCCCAAGTTTAGTCTCGGGTTCACCCTGATAATCAGATGTCATCTTACACATAATGGGGTCTCCTGAAGGTGAGGAGCCCACAAAAAATTAAACTGAGTGGTTATATTGGAGAAAGACAGCCGCTCCTTCCCCCCTCCCGAGAGGGGATCTGCTCCCTAGTGCAAACCAATCCTCCTTAGAAATACCAAGGAGAAGAGGCTCAGACCCTTTATTCTTTAGAATGTGAATAAATCACCCCTTCAAGAACTTGAACCCCTTTTCTTCAGCTTTATAACTCAGTAATGCCTTCTGAGCCCCAGGTCTTATACTTCCTTGAAATGTAATCACACACCTGCAATGGAGGTACATTTCTGCAGTTCTCCCTAGCTGTATCATCGTAATTTAATTTACAGGCTCGTTTTAACCCAGATCCCAAATTTCAATAAAATTTGCTTAGAAAGCCCTAACTTAACAGAAACATAATAGTTTTGCTGCAGGTCAACAACTATGATCGCTGTTACTCTTTATTAAATACTCTCCTAAATAGTATTAATTCACCTATGTTATCTCATTATGTTGTATAAGACAAACTTATTACCTATGCCATTTCACTGGACATTTAGTTTGCTTCCTCTAATTTGTTGCAATTTTAAATAATGTATGTGAATTGAAAATGCAATCCAATTTAGGTGTGTTCCCCAGAATAATGCTATGGTAACCAATTTTCATGAAATATATCCTCACTTACAGACTAAAGAGTTATGAAAGAACATTTCAAGTAATAACTGGCATTTTGTTTTGTGTATGTGATTATTTAATACATTTAATAATATCAATATTTATATTTGATATGCATTAATAATTCTTATTGCTTTGCATGCAGTAATTTGAATGCTGCTATAATCCACAAAATATCTTAAATGAAGTAATTTAAATACAGTAAAATCCAATTTAGAAGGTGTGATAGGAAGAAATATGACGTGTTTTCAAATAAAAGGAGAAGAGAAACATGAAAATCCAAAAAGGAGCTTAAGATAGCGGGCTGGGCCCTACGGCCCCAGGGGCTCTACATTTCTAGGAAAGGCTTCAACTCTTACCTGAGAAAAAGGGAAATGAGAAAAGGTCACATATGTGTGGAAGGAACATCACGTAAATCCTCAAGCCTCCCCTTTGCCCCCCAGTGCATGGGAAGAAAAGCAGCCTTTCATAGTTTGGACCCAATGCAAAGTCAGAGGTATGCAGTAGAGGCTGCTTAACTCAGAGAAGCAACCAAGTGAGACTCCAGCCCTGTAATTCTGTCAGGCAGTGGTCAGCTTCAGAAAGCACAGCCAAAACAATCCCAGGAAAACTGAAAATTCAGCAGTATAGATTGTGTGTCTCTAGAGGGAGACCGTGTCTGAGCAATGGGAGGTAAGTTTTCCAGGTGAGGAAGTAATCAAAGTCAGGTTTTGATTAGACATAAGCTCCCTGTGTACGGAGAAGCAGGCAAAGCTCCAGGTGTGAGAGAAAAGAGAAAGCACAGTATGACTACAACACTGCTCTAGCGAGCCATGGGACTGACCTTTGTTACCATTAATAACTTTTTTTTAAAGTCAACGTTTGTACTACCTAGTGAGTGTTCAGGGGATATTCCGTCACATAAATATATCATCAAAATAAAATAAATAAATAAGAAATATTTTTATAAATGGAATGAAAATGAGGGGGCAGGTAGAAAGATGAAGAACAAGAAGAAAAAAAGCAGTCATAAATGGGTTAGGGAAAATGAGGCAGGCAGGGACTTCATTGAATTTTAAGCCAGCAAAATGAATCCAGATAAATGGATGTATACATCTAAAAATTATTTTTACTAAAGAAAAAAACTGGTGAAAGTCACAATGAGGAATAAATATCAGAACATACAGGAAAGAAAAACAATAATCTTTTTAAAAAAACTATTATTCTTTTTAATGATACTCTTCTTAAGAAATGCATTACTTAAAAGTTCTTAACTAGATCTAAAATTTTCAGCATATTAAGACATTCCTTCTATTCTCACTCTTTATATACATTTTGAAAATATATATGTATAGGGAGAGATTATCTAGGGAGAGAGAGAGAGAAGAGTTGGGAGACAGCCGGTTTAATAACCACTCTGATGTGGCTCACGGTACCTTTTTCAGCAACACTTCTTTCCTCACTCACAGCATGAGGTTTCTGCTCATACTGAGTGGCTCTGACTGTATGGGATGCTGGAAGGTCTCACTTCTCATCAGTAGCGAGTTCTGTACGTTGCTTCCCACTGTGCTGCACTGAGTCCTCAGTACTATTCTTCAAGCTCCTTGCTTGTATCAGCCTCACTTTGATCTGTCTGTGGTTTTTGTACTGTTACCATTTTCCCCACACTCAAGCCAGCTCAACTATTTCAAGGGCGTCTTTGATGACAGTGGATTGAGTATGCAAGAAAGCTGTGTAGAGGTAGAGCTTCACATTCATTCATTAATAAGGCAATGAGTAGAACTCTTTTGCAAAAGCTTTGGGATTTTGATAGACGCCCTCAAGGAAATACCATGAAACACCTTGGTTCACAGATTGGCCTCGAACACAGAGGGCAAGGAGAGACTGAATAAAAAAGCAAACCACTCCACTGGTAGGTGGCAGGTTTAAGCAAGGAAACGGACATACGAGGCTTGTCTTGGGAGAAGGTTGAACTCCCCAGCCTATGAAATGAGATTTCACAAGAGGTTTCACATGAAAAAACTCTAACATGGTCTCCCTGTCTGAGGATGTTAATGTAAAGATAAAACTATCCCCTTCCTCAAAACAAAGCAAAACAAAATACAGAACAATAAAGACAAAAACCAATACTGGATGGAACAAAGAAAACCACATGGGCTGATTATCTGGGTTGATGAGGGAATCTGTGCTATTCTCCATGCCACCAAAAGAGAACATGGGCAGGCGTCTTCAAGTAAATCACAAAACTTTTTTCAGGATTGCAGAACACATGATCTTCACGGAGGCAACTTCGGAATCTACTTAAACATGCAGATTGAGGGAAGAGACAAAGATGGCAAAAGAACAATTCATGTAAAGCTAAGGTTATTGAACAGAAAGCAAAATGACCCATAGGAAAAGAGAAAAGTAAATAAAAGAATAAACAGAAAGTAAATAAATAAATCCATTCTGAGATGATATTAAAATAATTTATGAATTTACAAAATGAGTATAAAATAATTGCATGAAGAATATTTATGAAGATAAAAGGAGAAACAATACCCCATTCCAAAAATAATATTTTAAAAAGTTTTAAAAATTTTCCTTTCTGACTCTCTGGCCTACAGATTTCAAGCTCCAGCATCAGATACAATGACAGGGGTCTTAAAAAAGCCATTATCTCCCTTATTCTTTCCTGTCTAAACATGAACTGATAGAGAATTTGCTACCAAGAATGTTTCCAGCAAACAGAACCTTAATGGATAGATTCTGTAAATTGATTCTTAGTTATCTGGAGTTGTGTCTCTAATCTGATTAGATTTAAAGTGCTGTTGACCTCGTTTCTAGTACTAAAGGGGCATGCAGTGGCAGCATAATTTATGCTGATAATCACATTTGTGCAGATAATCTCATAGTCATCAACTGGCAAAATATACGTTTCCTACCCCTGTGGTGCTGGGCTATGGTGATACAGCATTCTTAATTCCAAATCAGGGATGCTTCCACATGGGTGCACAATGGTTCCATTCCTGTAGAAACTGGGTGCCACACAAACACTTTGGGTGCCTCTTGTCAGTGAGTCAACTGGCAAAGAAAGGAGTTATTGTATTGGTGACTCATTCTGAGAATTGAGGCAGAATTGGAGTTGCTTCTCTGCAGTAGGGGTAGTGAGGAACAAGTGTGGAATGAAGGTAATCTTCTAGGGGCATTTCTTAGCACTCCCATGGCCTGGGATTGAAGTCAATTGAAAAAACAATCACCCAAATAGATAGAGTGTGGCTCATGCTCTAGGGACTAAGGCTTGGGTCATTCCAGATGGCAAAAACACCACAGCCAGTGGAGGGGCTTTCTATGGACAAAGACATACAAAATGGAGAGGGGGAGAAGGAGTTTATAAATGCCAGCTAAAGAATTATGAGAGTAGTTGCAGAAACAAAAACTGCAATAATTATCAGCAGTCTTCCTTATTTTGATACGAATACATTTGCTTGTGTATGTGTTATGACTTTGTTAAATTTACATGCCTTAAGTAAAGCCCTAAGGTGTCAGACGGTGAATCAAAGTTCAGTGAAAGACCACAGAGAAATTGAAATAGAGAAGTTTATCATCACAGGCTCTGGAAAATTAGCATGGGGTTACATGGGGAGGTCAAGGCAGGTGCAGACAGAGAAAGAGACAGGACTTGGAGCAAATGTCTTTATTAGGTCCACTGGAAGGGTGTTTTGGGGCTCCTGGGCTAAGCTGGATTAGTTACTTCAAGATGAAAGGAGTGGGATTTCTATAAGCTCTCTGCGGTCTTATCCAAGGGCCCCACCAGGGGACAACCTTAGAAGGTGGGGGTGACAGTTTGTCACAAGCTTGCATGAGGGGCTAGTGTCTGGTTAAGGCTCCACAGGTGGCTTGGCCAACAGAATGGGTGCTGAGGCAGCTATACTGTGAAGTAATTTAGCTAACCTTTATACAAAATGCATTTCCCTGTTATCTTTCCCTACCAATGACAATAAAAGTATGTTAGTAGTAGTTAAATAGAGTAGAGAGATTCTGGGAGAAAAATAATGGACATTAACTAAAGGTGGAAAAGAGCTTTTGTATCTTCTTTTGGGAGAGTAAGCTTGCTCAGTTGTACCAGGTCTGGTTGAGCATGACTCTGTTAATATTTTATTTAGAAGCTGTATATGATTTTAGGATTCCTTTTTGGATGCTGGGTTTATGAGTTGTACTGTGGTGGCTTTGTTATTCATCCACATGGATCTGCAAAACTGTTTCCTCAAATCTCCTTCCCAATATATTCTGGTTAGGGAAGGTCACAAGAGATATTTTGTGTGCGATTTGGAAAGGGAAAAGGAAGCTCCATCCACATTGATTTCCCAATCAGAAGGCTGGTGAAGACACGCCAGCTGCTATGTCAGCTCATGTGAGTGATACTATCCTGCTGGCTCACCTCAGTGGGTGGGACAGCAGCTTGCCAGAAGCTGTTGCATGTTCCGCATGTTGAGCTAGATGTGTATTCAGGTCCATGGTGAAGTTTGCCAACTTTCTGTAAGGACACTGACATATCAGATATGGAGGTGGTGAGAGACTAACAGTTAGTTTTCAGTTTATTTGAGGTGTGTTGCCATTTGCCCTTGCTCTCTTCCACTTTACGTCTATCTTCCCTTCTGGACTGCAATAGAAAATCCATGAATCTATGAAAGACTGCATAAATAAATTCAACTGTTTATTATCAACCACTTATTATCTGTGTATATGTGGGAAATTATAATCTCCCATATACAAAATATGATTAATAAGATTATGACTAATCCACAGCATGTTATAAACATGAAATATTTTGTTGCATGTCAAGTGTACGTAGGCCTTTATGGTGATCAGAAAAGCATGGATGTCTTACTGTTTTATGATGGTCTTTATGATTGGTAGAAGTTATATCAGTAGCATTGGCATTAATAGGGGTACAAATGCCAGTATTATATTACATTTTTGGAGTTTAAGACAATTTAGTATAAGGGTAATAATGACTGAGATCATGAATATGTACATTAAAAATATGGCTTAAAAACTTGACTGTGAAATACACAAACATTTCTGGGTTGGAATATGACTGCTGTCTGATTAGACTGGCTGGCTTGTCAAATAAAATTCAAAAGATTTAAAAGAAATTGTGATAACATTTTGAAAGACATACTGAGTAGTTTTTATGAAAGTAGTTAAATACAGTCACTCTTAATGGAAGACCCAAATTTCAAAAACATTAAAGTTCTCTAGTAATAGGAGAGCGGAGCCAAGATGGTGGCATGAGTAGAGCAGCAGAAATCTCCTCCCAAAACCACATATATCTATGAAAATATAACAAAGACAACTCTTCCTAAAATAGAGACCAGAGGACACAGGACAATATCTAGACCACATCCACACCTGCGAGAACCAGCACCATGCAAAGAGGGTAAGATATAAGCCCCGGTGCCGTGAGACCTGAGCGCCCCTTCCCCCAGCTCCCGGCGGGAGGAGAGGAGACAGAGCGGAGAGGGAGAGGGAGCCCAGGACTGCTGAACACCCAGCCCCAGCCAAGCAGACCAGAGTGCAGACACAGTGCATGCGTGGGGTCCTGGATACTAGGGAAACAGGCCAGCAAGACCAGTGAGAGGATACGGGAGGCTGGCACCAGAGAACAAACAAAAGAAAGAGGCCATTTCTTTTTCTTCTTCTTTTTTTGGTGAGTCCTTTTTGGAAGTCTTAAAGGGACAGGGACCCCAATACTAGGGAAACAGGGCAGCAAGACTGGTGAGCGGATGCCTGAGGCCAGTGCCTGAGGACAAAGAAAAGTGAGTGTTTTTTTTTCTAATTATTTATTTAAATTTTGTTTTGTTTTGTTTTCTTGTTTTGTTTTGGCGAGTATATTTTGGAAGTCTTAAAGGGGCAGGGTGGGACAATTAGTCCAAAGGTAGGGAATCTGGGGATCACTAGGCACTCTAAACCCCTGGGCAGCAGGGAACACGGAGGCCCCTTACTGAGATAAATAGCCTCCTGGCAGCTCCCCATCCAATGGGGCTCCACCATTTTGGAGCAGCAGGCCAAGCCAGGCCACTACCACAGCAACAGCAGAGATAAACTCCATAGCAGCCTGGCAGGAAGCAGAAGCCCTGTCTGCGCAGAGCTGCTCAGCACAAGTCACTAGAGGTCGCTGTTCTCCCAGGAGAGGAGGGCCACAAACAAACAAGAAGGGAAGTTCTTCCAGACATCACTAGTCCCAGTTCTGCAAACTATTTCTATCACCATGAAAAGGCAAAACTACAGGCAGACAAAGATCACAGAGACAACACCTGAGAAGGAGACAGACCTAACCAGTCCTCCTGAAAAAGAATTCAAAATAAAAATCAAACATGCTGACAGAGATGGAGAGAAAAATGCAAGAGCAATGGGATGAAGTCTGGAGGGAGATCACAGATGCCAGGAAGGAGATTACAGAAGTGAAACAAACTCTGGA
The DNA here is from genome assembly GCF_040802235.1 of Manis javanica. Classification (NCBI taxonomy): domain Eukaryota; kingdom Metazoa; phylum Chordata; class Mammalia; order Pholidota; family Manidae; genus Manis; species Manis javanica. The sequence goes on from NC_133164.1 coordinate 18,473,221, forward strand.
AGGATTTATAAGCAGAATGGATAAGATGCAAGAGGCCATTGAAGGAATAGAAACCAGAGAACAGGAATGCATAGAAGCTGACATAGAGAGAGATAAAGGGATCTCCAGGAATGAAACAATATTAAGAGAACTGTGTGACCAATCCAAAAGGAATAATATCCGTATTATAGGGGAACAGAAGAAGAAGAGAGAGGAAAAGGGATGGAAAGTCTCTTTGAAGAAATAATTGCTGAAAACTTCCCCAAACTGGGGGAGGAAATAATCGAACAGACCACAGAAATACACAGAACCCCCAACAGAAAGGATCCAAGGAGGACAACACCAAGACACATAATAATTAAAATAGCAAAGATCAAGGACAAAGAAAGAGTTTTAAAGGCAGCTAGAGAGAAAAAGGAAAACCCATCAGGCTATCATCAGACTTCTCGACAGAAACCCTACAGGCCAGAAGAGACTGGCATGATATATTTAATGCAATGAAACAGAAGGACCTTGTACCAAGGATACTGTATCAAGCACGACTATTATTTAAATATGATGGTGGGATTAAACAATTCCCAGACAAGCAAAAGCTGAGGGAATTTGCTTCCCACAAACCACCTCTACAGGGCATCTTACAGGGACTGCTCTAGATGGGAGCACTCCTAAAAAGAGCACAGAACAAAACACACAACATATGAAGAATGGAGGAGGAGGAATAAGAAGGTAGAGAAGTAAAGAATCTCCAGAGAGTGTATATAACAGCTCTATAAGCAAGCTAAGTTAGGCAGTAAGATACTAAAGAGAACCTTTGATAACCAAGAATTTAAAGCCTGCAATGGCAATAAGTACATATCTCTCAAGACTCACCCTAAATTAAAATGGACTTAACGCACCAATCAAAAGATGCAGAGTAATATAATGGATAAAAAAGCAAGACCCATCTATATGCTGCTTACAAGAAACTCACCTCAAATGCAAAGACATGCACAGACTAAAAGTCAAGGGATGGAAAAACATATTTCAGGCAAACAACAGTGAGAAGAAAGCAGGGGTTGCAGTACTAATATCAGACAAAATAAACTTCAAAACAAAGAAAGTAACAAAAGATAAAGAGGGACACTGCATAATGATAAAGGGCTCAGTCCAACAAGAGGATATCACAATTCTAAATATATATGCACCCAACACAGGAGCACCAGCATATGTGAAACAAATACTAACAGAACTAAAGGGGGAAATAGACTGCAATGCATTCATTTTAGGAGACCACTCACCCCAAAGGATAGATCCACCGGGTAGAAAATAAATAAGGACACAGAGGCACTGAACAACAAACTAGAACACATGGACCTAATAGACATCTATAGAACTCTACATCCAAAAGCAACAGGAAATACATTCTTCTCAAGTGCATATGGAACATTCCCCATAATAGACCACATACTAGCCCACAAAAAGAGCCTCAGTAAATTCCAAAATATTGAAATTCTACCAACCAATTTTTCAGACCACAAAGGTATAAAACTAGAAATATATTCTACAAAGAAAACAAAAAGGCTCACAAACACATAGAGGCTTAACAATATTCTCCTAAATAATCAATGGATCAATGAAGAAATCAAAATAGAGATCAAGGAATATATAGAAGCAAATGGCAACAACAACACAAAGCCCCAACTTCTGTGGGACGCAGCGAAAGCAGTCTTAAGAGGAAAGTACATAGAGATCCAGGCACACTTGAAGAAGGAAGATCAATCCCAAATGAATAGTCTAACATCACAATTATCGAAACTGGAAAAAGAAGAACAAATGAGTCCTAAGGTCAGCAGAAGGAGGGACATAATAAAGATCAGAGAAGAAACAAACAAAATTGAGAATAAAACAATAGCAAAAATCAACGAAACCAAGAGCTGGTTCTTTGAGAAAATAAACTGGATAAGCCTCTAGCCAAACTTATTAAGAGAAAAAGAGAATCAACACAAATCAACAGAATCAGAAATGAGAATGGAAAAATCACGTCAGACTCCACAGAAATACAAAGAATTATTAAAGACTACTATGAAAACCTATATGCCAACAAGCTGGAAAACATAGAAGAAATGGACAACTTCCTAGAAAAATACAACCTTGCAAGACTGACCAAGGAAGAAACACAATAGTTAAAGAAACTAATTAAGAGGAAAGAAATGGAAATGGTAATCAAAAAACTACCTAAGAACAAACCCCCAGGCGGGACAGATTTACCTCGGAATTATATCAGACAGACAGAGAAGACATAATACTCATTCTCTTTAAAGTTTTCCAAAAAATAGAAGAGGAGGAAATACTCCCAAACTCGTTCTATGAAACCAACATAACCCTAATATCAAAACCAGGCAAAGACACCATCAAAAAAGAAAACTACAGACCAATATCCCTGATGAACGCAGATGCAAAAATACTCAACAAAATATTAACAAAGTGAATTAAAAAATACATCAAAAAGATCATACAACATGACCAAGTGGGATTCATCCCAGGGATGCAAGGATGGTACAACATTCAAAAATCCATCAAAATCATCCACCACATAAACAAAAAGGACAAAAAACCACATGATCATCTTCATAGATGCTGAAAAAGCATTTGACAAAATTCAACATCATTCATGATAAAAACTCTCAGCAAAATGGGCATAGAAGGCAAGTACCTCAACATAACAAAGGCCATATATGAGAAACCCACAGCTAGCATCATACTGAACAGCAAGAAGCTGAAAGCATTTCCTCTGAGATTGGGAACAAGACAGGGATGTCCACTCTCCTCACTGTATTCAACATAGTACTGGAGGTCCTATCCACAGCAATTAGAGAAAACAAAGAAATACAAGGAGTCCAGATTGGTAAAGAAGAAGTTAAATTGTCACTATTTGCAGATGACATGATATTGTACATAAAAAACCCTAAAGACTCCACTCCAGAACTTCTAGAACTGATATTGGAATTCAGCAAAGTTGCAGTATACAAAATTAACACAAAGAAATCTGTAGCTTTCCTATACACTAACAATGAACCAATAGAAAGAGAAATCAGGAAAACAATTCCATTTACAATTACATCAAAAAGAGTAAAATACCTAGGAATAAACCTAACCAAAGAAGTGAAAGAGCTATACCCTGAAAACTACAAGTCACTCTTAAGAGAAATTAAAGGGGTCACTAATAAATGGAAACTCATCCCATGCTCATGGCTAGGAAGAATTAATATCGTCAAAATGGCCATTCTGCCCAAAGCAATATACAGATTTGATGCAATCCTTATGAAATTAGAAGCAACATTCTGCAATGAACTGAACAAATAATTCAAAAATTCATATAGAAACACCAAGGGCCCTGAATAGCCAAAGCAATCCTGAGAAAGAAGAATAAAGTAGGGGGGATCTCACTCTCCAACTTCAGGCTCTACTACAAAGCCATACTAATCAAGACAATTTGGTACTGGCACAAAAACATAGCCACAGACCAGTGGAACAGATTAGAGACTCCAGAAATTAACCCAAACATATATGGTCAACTAATATTCGATAAAGGGGTCATGGATATACAACTGGGAAATGACAGTCTCTTCAACAGATGGTACTGGAAAAACTGGACAGATACATGTAGGAGAATGAAACTGGATCACTGTTTAACCCCATACACAAAAGTAAATTCAAAATGGATCAAAGACCTGACTGTAAGTCATGAAACCATAAAACTCTTAGAAAAAAACATAGGCAAAAACCTTTTAGACATAAACATGAGAGACCTCTTCTTGAACATATCTCCCCTGGCAAGGAAAACAAACGCAAAAATGAACAAGTGGGACTATATTAAGCTGAAAAGCTTCTGTACAGCAAAAGACACCACCAATAGAACAAAAAGGTACCCTACAGTATGGGAGAATATATTTGTAAATGACAGATCCAATAATGGCTTGACATCCAAAATATATAAAGAGCTCACCCACCTCAACAAACAAAAAATAAACAATCCACTTAAAAAATGGGCAGAAGAACTGAACAGACAGTTCTCCAAAAAAGAAATACAGATGGCCAACAGACACATGAAAAAATGCTTCACATCGCTAATTATCAGAGAAATGCAAATTAAAACCACAATGAGATATCACCTCACACCAGTAAGGATGGCTGCCATCCAAAAGACAAACAACAACAAATGTTAGCAAGGCTGTGGAGAAAGGGGAACCCTCCTACTCTGCTGGTGGGAATATAAATTAATTCAATCATTGTGGAAAGCAGTATGGAGGTTCATCAAAATGCTCAAAACAGACTTACCATTTGACCCAGGAATTCCACTCCTAGGAATTTACCCTAAAAATGCAGCAATCAAGTTTGAGAAAGACAGATGCACCCCTATGTTTATCACAGCACTATTTACAATAGCCAAGAATTGGAAGCAACCTAAATATCCATTGATAGATGAATGAATAAAGAATATGTGGTACATATACACAATGGAATACTACTCAGCCATAAGAAGAGGGCAAATCCTACAATTTGCAGCAACATGGATGGACCTGGAGGGTATTATGCTCAGTGAAATAAGCCAAGTGGAGAAAGAGAAATACCAAATGATTTCACTCATCTGTGGAGTATAAGAACAAAGGAAAAACTGAAGGAAAAAAACAGCAGCACAATCACAGAACCCAAGAATGGACTAACAGGAACCAAAGGGAAAGGGACTGGGGAGGATGGGTGGGTAAGGAGGGATAAGGGGGGGAGAAGAAGAGGAGTATTAAGATTAGCATGCATAGCGGGGGTGGGAGAAAGGGGAGGGCTGTACAATACAGAGAAGACAAGTAGTGATTCTACAACATTTTTCTATGCTGATGGACAGTGACTGTAAAGGGGTTTATAGGGGGGACCTGGTATAGGGGAGAGTCTAGTAAACATAATATTCTTCACGTATGTGTAGATTAAAGATAACAAAAAAAAAAGAAAGAAGAGGGGGATTACTCCTTTATAGGATAAAACTAACTGTAAATCAACGATTAATTCATGCTTTAAATGTCCTTAATTTTGATCACTTAAAGGGTGTCAGATGATCGGCTATGGAGGTACACATTTTCTGATAATATTCCTTTTTCTTAAAAAAAAAAAAAAGCAGTTCCTGTGTGGTGACCTCCAATGAGTTCTACACAATGGTATAAAGGGCATATCAAAGTGTGGGCAAAGGGTCTGTTTGTGTTTATACAGAGGATCAAAGTCTAAGTTGGCTACCCAGAAAACGAACTAAGGTACAATATGAGGAAGAAGTTTCAACATCAACATACTCTGGAAGAGTCATTCCAGAAGATGATCATCAAAAAATGTCAACAAAGATCCTGGCACTGTTGCAGTTGTAGCTGCATTCATCCCACCAGTTCCTGGACTTGCCATTGGAATGAATAAGGAGATATCTAAGCTGGCCTGTGCATACAGTATAATAACAAATTTGACTGGATCTATACTGTTGGAACTCAACCAAGAATTAGGAGAAGTGCAAGTTGTAGCGCTCCAAAATCTTATAACTACAGACTATCTTCTGTTAAAAGCACATATGGGATGTGAACAGTTCCCAGGAATTGGTTGTTTTAATTTGTCTGATTTCTCTCAGACTACTCAGGTACAGTTGGACAATATCCATTATATCATAGACAAATTTTCACAAATACCTAGGGTGCCTGACTGGTTTTCTTGGCTTCACTGGAGATGGCTGGTAATTATAGATCTGCTTTGGTTATGTAACTGTATTCCTATTATGTTAATGTTTGTGCACAATTTAGTTAGTAGTTTAAAACCTATACATGCTTAAGTTACTCTACAAGAATATATATGTCAAAGAAATAACCAATCTTCCCATGTTTTCTTCCTTTTACTACTTCTATAGCTTCTCTTCTTCCTTCCTAATTACAACCCTTAAGTAGAATTTGTGCCTCATATCGAATTCAGTGAGTACCATAAATCCTCCAAGTGGTAAAGATACCTCAAGACAAATGCTGGGCATAGAAGCCACAGGGCATAAATCTGCAAAGAAGTAAAAAGCTAAGCTTTTCAAGCAATATTGCTTCTCTCTCGCTTACCAACTTTACATTTCCCTGTATGGCCCAGGAAGGTGACTGGTTAGCCAGAGACGGGTAAGATTCCTCAAGGGAGGAACAACCTAAGACAGGCACAGTCACAGGGGGCCATCAGGTGAGAAATTGGGGATCAACAGAGGTGAGGCTTAGAACCTCACCCCCCCTGTTTTGAGAGAAATCTTCTGCATCCGTGGATGTTTTGTTGCCCTTGTCTAGCTTGGATTAATACTTAGTCTATAGGCACAGACCTGATCATCTACATTTGCTTTCTTACAGCACTAAACTGTTTTCTACCTTTATCTTGCATCTACCTACCACTTCAGCATTTTATTAAAAAAAAATACTACTACCAATAATAATAATAATAAGAGAGGAATGTGGGATTCACATATAAATCAAGTATAAAAATCAAATGAATATTCATATTTGACCTGATTGTTTATACTTCACAATGCGTGATCAAAACCGAAAGTTTCTGTGACGACTGCCCTTGTACTATTCACCATGTAAGAACTTATTCACTATGTAAGAATTTGTACACCATGTAAGAACTTGTTCATTGTGCTTCAGAAGATCCGAGACTGATGAGAATTAGACTTGGGGTGGATTAATGATTGTGCATTGCATCCCCTGTACAGAATTTTATTGTTGTTAACTGTTAACAACCATTTGATAAATAAATACGAGAGATACCCTCTCAGAAAATAAATTCTCTAGTAATATCTCAGACAGTAATTAAAACAAAAGAGATATAAAAATCACTTACCCACAACAAAACAAGTTAATATGCTTTGCTGCTTTTCTTTCTAGCCTAACGATATATTTACAGATTTGAAATTATCATACTTTCCTCAACAATCTTTAATGAGGATATATGGTTGCTAATCTCACATACAGCTGTCTTCTATATCATACAATTACATTAAAGGATAATACATGAGGCTCTGTGATTCAAGATGCTTACACAGATGCAGTTTGTTTCTCCTAAATGTCCTATTAAAGGGAAAAAAATAAACATGCTTTATTTAACAAAACAATTTACAAGTTAGGTAAAATTTAGTGAGAAGGGGTAATGAAATATGGGAAAATGGCACTTTGAATTAAACTACAAGTCTGGGTAAACAAGTAAAGTCTGATGCATTGAAATAAAGCGCAGGGTACAAGGACTGCATTTGTGATCATGTTAGTTTGGCTAAACTGTTTTGCTTGGGTTTTATGTTTCATATTTCTCAAAAAGGAAGGCATGCAATTTTCTAGGGCATGCACTATTATTAGTGTACCTTCTTTGGGGATATAACTTCTACCAAATATCAAATGTTTCTGTTGGGACTGGTGTATTAAGCCATTATGAGCATGAATATTTTACTTGAATTAAGGGATCAGCTCAGCTTTTTTCACTTAATGGGAAATCATAGGCAACGTGAAGGAGGGTAAATCCCTTAGATATGCAGTCACAGGACATGATTCAAGTGGCTGCTACAATGACTTTATTGCTTTTGAATATTTTGGAATATCATCAAAGTTGAATCTGTTCATTTGAAAAGGTGGAAGAATATAATTAACTCATGTATTTAGAATATGATTATATCATATATATATGTCAAAAGCACAATATAGACTATAAAGTAACAGTCCGATACTCCCTATTCCTAATATGATGTTATCCTAGACAGGTATTTATTCTATCTTTAAATTCCAAGATCCTACACAGAGTAGAGTGATCTCATTTTTATTTTGAGTATGGTGGAGATTTTTTTCATGCCCTTATAACCAATTTTAAACACTTAGATCCTGTCCAAGGTAAAATAAATGTTTCTTTGACTACTTCATGGAAAATGTATGACATTTTTTATTAGTTTTGAATATTCTTGAGTTGAATCTTTAAAATTTGTCTCTGCTTACGGTATATCTTAGGTTCATATCTATTTATAACCAAGGTAGAAATCAATCTAGGTGATAGTCTAAAAATATTCTTTGAGTTCCATTCAAGGATATCAGGTTTATTATCTGTTCATTTAATTTCCAAGTTCTCGTTTGAAATTTATCTGATGAGTACCCCTGGAGGTATTTCTCTCCCAATTTTTTGAATTCTATTATTTTGGAAATACAGAAATATATGAGCATTCACATTAACACTAACATAAACTCAATGTTGCATCACTACCACCAGATAAGGAGTGTACTTTTGTATTTCTGTTTTTCATACAGGATAAACAGACACAGAGAAGGTAGGCAAATCGTTCTGTATGGCTCACGAGTACGTATGGGAGGGGCCCTGAAAGCAGAAGCAGTCAGATTCAAGTGATTATGGTCTGTACTGCTATACTTTAATACCTCTCCAATCTATAAGACAGATGGAGTTGAGCAAATATTTTAAACATTATTTTTCTTAGTACACACACACACACACACACACACACACACATCCCTTCTGAAACAAAATAGGAAAGGTACTTTGAACCTCCCAGTTGGGCAAGTTTATCAGCTAGAGGCCCATGTGGCTCTCTCTACTTGGCATGCATAGATCAGTATTCTGTTTCAATTTCACAATGAATAGGTTAATAAATAGGTTTTATAGAAGAGAGAGATTTACACAGGCCATAGAAAAGCAAGAAGAGGAACAGATGGGGGTCCTTATTGGCCATCACACCACAGAAAAGGAAATAAGCAGGCTGCCTTTTAAGATAACCCCCACGATTCCTGACTACTTGTGTTCACACCCTGTACTGTGTTCACCCCCCTCCACTTGACTTTGGGTGGGGGGTCTGTGATTATAATGAAGACTTACTCCAATGATTGGATTATGTTATATGGAAAATGTGACAGGATTTTCAGATGTAATTAAGGTTCCAAATCAGTTGATTTTTAGTTAATCAAAAGTTTTGTGTAGACTTGACTTAATTAGATGAAAACCCTTTACAGGGGGCATGGGCTCTTAAAGCCCTTGAAGAGGTGAACAGCCTATGGAGAGAGCTGGTCTCTAGGAATCGAGGCACAAGGAAATGAATTCTACCAGCAACTGAGAGAGACTGGCAGTGGATGTTTCCATGATCAAGCCTCCAGGTGAGAATGCAGCCCAGCAGACACCTTGACATTAGACTGTGAGGCCTTCTGCAGGGAATACAGCTAAGCAGTGTTCAGTCTTTTGGCAAATGGACACTGTGACGTAATAGCTTAAACAGGTGCTGTTTTAAACCATTAGGTTTGTGAATCTGTGCAGCATAGAAAACTAATACAAAGATGGTAGGTTCACATCTTTATTGGGCCAGGGTAGTTCTGAATTCCTGTCCTATGACCTTTTTCTCTTTGTCTCCTTCTCTTAATAAAACAAGCCTTGCTTTACAGCCTGTGGGGAAATGCAGGCTACTTGTTGCTAAGCTGTCCAGAATTGGTGTGCCAGCCTATTACCCTGCTGATCTGGGAAGCCAGTGAGCCTATACTTGGGAACCTTGAGGACAAAGGGAAGGAACAGCTTTCCCTGAAGGAGGATGGACTTCTGGTGGGTAGCTGAGATTAGGGGCAGTGCTCCCTCTGGGAGATGGAGAAACCAAGTGTCAGATGTTTCATTGTTCAGGAAAGACTGTGTGAATGTCTGAGTGATTTTCATAAAATCTTACTTCCTCCAACTCTTTCCCCACTGTATAGTCCAATCAACTGTGACCCACACTGGGTGACCCTCACAAGACAGGCTATTATTTCTCTTATGCAATGTTCTTGGTCATACATGCCAAGTCTTGTTGTTCCTTTGCTCCTGAGATTTCTGTATGGACAGAAAATTAGGAAGGAAGCAAGGATGGAGGTGGACTCATGTATGTAACAGCCTGAACAGGGTGGGTACACATAGCCCCACTAATAAAGGTCTGTCGTCACTATGACTCTACACAACAGAACATTGCTTATCATTTAATCCTACTGCTACCACAATAGATAGAATATTTTTGTCTTCCCATATTATTGTTTGCACACTGGTAGAAAGTTATCATTAACTTTGTCTCCAGTGGGTTCCCACCTTATCTTGTGGTGAATATTTCAGTTGTCACCCATCAGATACCAGAATATTCACATTTAAATAAAATAGAGTTTGAGCTCCATAACAGAACAGGAATCAAAGAAGTTATTAATTTAATGACATTGATTTTATATTGAACAACCATTTACAACATTTTCAAATTTGAAAACATATGTATAGTGTTGCAGTTTCATATATTTTTGTTTTGTCATATTTAATTTGCACATTTGTTTTATGAGAGACAAGAATTGTTAAATTTTAAAAATGGTATATTTAGTGTATCTCAACATTTAGTGAATATTTTTAAAGAGTCCTTTAAATATTCTTATTTTACTCTTTTTTCAAAATGCACATCTCATTCCCCACACAATTTATTTTTTCTGTTCCATAATAAGCAGAAGCTATATGAATTAAGATTTATATGTAATTATATAAAGTAAGAAACAGAAGGCTTTGCTGATTTGTATCTCCAGATGTTTTATGTCAGATGAAAACCTTTATATAATGCCTTGCTAAATATAGTACACCTGTGTGATTATAATCACTTCTGGAAAATATTTCCTTCAATGTTAAAAATACAAACAAACTAGAAAACTAAAACATCTGTGAGTTGTGACTTCAATTCATAAACCTTAATGTAAAAATAGTAAGTCACTTCTTTCATTTATATAAATTAAAACAAATATACTTTAATTACACAAAGTAAATATACTTTATACATGCTCTTTCCACCTAAATTATTTTATATTTCATGTCTATATTTCAAACAATTATTTATTTTGGATTTATAGTTTTTCATTTTTTCTAAGGTTTTCCTCAGACATCGTAGATCATTGTTAATATTTTTTAATCACATCTAACATATGGCTTACAAAAGGAGTTTCTTGTTTTGATTTATTTAGGACACATAAAAATCTGTGGTATATTTTTCTTCTAAGTTAGAGACCTAAATATTTTAAGGAAACAGCAATTACACAATTATAATTTTAGAAAAATACAGAAAATGATGGTTAAGTTGGTAAAAAAAAAAAAAAAGCGATTTCCCTAGGTCATGTTCACATGAGTTGTTGATTCCCTGTATGTGCAGAATTGGCAGCTTTTCAGGGCAATCTTTCACACTTGTTCTGAATCCAGGATGGCTATTTTTGCTACCTTTCCCCCAGATTCTCCCTCCTGAACTAGCTGGTCACATTTTAGCTTGTTGCTCACATGGAGCTACCAGCCTCTTAAAAACTAGTCACCAAAATCTCCACTGTGTTTGAGAACATCCTTAGGTGGAAATGTCCTACACTTTGTCTCGAATGAAGTCGGGTCCCTGGGGCAGAGCCTGGACCTCTGTGGTTAGGCCCGCCTCTCTCCCTGGGAGAAATCTCTGAGCCCGTCCTCTAGAGCCGGGTGCAACGCTGGGGCCCTCTTGCCTCTGCGACGCCCTTGTTTTGTGAGCAATGAGCTGCCAGGGAGCAACAGTCTCTCTTCCAGGCTTGCTTCTCTGGGTGTGGAAATCCCACCCTACAAGCGGGCTGAAGGGAGGGTGAGCGAGAGTCCACGGCATGGACGTCTGAGCCAGGACTGCCCTTCCCGAGTCCGTGAGGTGGAGGCTACCTTCTAAGTGGTTGACCAAGAATATCTTCCCAAATTCCAGCCAAGGGAAGCAGTGTCTTCACTGTTAAAATGGAATAACAAGAGGAGGAGCCCTTTTCCCGGACTCTGTGTCTAGTACAGAGCCTTCCTCCTGTGAGAGGGGCCTGGATGCGGGGAGGCAGTCCTGAAGCCCCAGCGGCTCTCGCCTGTAATTCAGTCCCTGAAACAGGGAGTCGGAGAGAAGAGAAATGCTGGCCCTGATTTCCCTGGGGAGACACTGCTTCCCTTGCCTGGAACCGGGGGAGGAATTCTTGGCCACCCATTCAGAAGGCAGCTTCCCCGTCATTCACGCGGGAGCAGTGCTCATGGCTGGAAGGCCACAGACTTCCACTGTTAGGAGGCTTAGTAGACTTCCTTTAGTATATACTTCACGTGTTATATGCTCTTAGGTCAATTTACAGAGACTTTAATTAGTTATTTGTTTGTTCATTTATTTATTTTTCTAATTTTTCCCAGGTACAGTAGTTTCACTGGGGCCAGGGTCCACAAATTTCCCCAAGTAGTCTCTCCCGAAGATATTTTATAAACACATTTTAAGTCCCCTTCAGAACTGAATAAATAAAGGAGAGTAGAAACATATGTTAGGCAGAGTAAAAAGGTTAAGGAAAGTTTCAAATAAGATTTTAAACGCAGGGCATATTTAGGGAATATCAAGTAAACCAGTCTTATAGGAACATTAGATATGTACAACGGTACTAAAATAAAAGACTGGAAAGACTTGGAATCATAATTTCTGTGGAGGAGTATACAGAAATGCATATTTAACTTTGTAGGCAATGTAGTTTTATCAATTACTTTAACATTGTAGATTAATATTTTGTCTAGCTAGATATTGATAGCTCCCATAAAAGACAGAAGAATGGATGAGCACTTTATGATAATTAAGTATCAACAAAACATAACATGTACATGCATGTATTTATTTATGGTTCTGAATTCTAAGAATATACAAGAAATTCCATTTTAGAAAGTAGGTTAAGAATTTAAGCAATATTTATAGGTTGACAAAAGCAGGGTTATGAACTTAAATCTCAAAGAAAGCTCATCTTCATGATGTGAATTAAATTCCCTAGTGAATAATCTTTTTTTTCTCATTCACAGGTTGCATTCAACTCATATGGGAGTAGTGCGTGCATGAATGCGGGGAGGGGGTCACCTGGATAGAAGTAGCACTCTCGGTGTCAACTTAATCCAGAGGACAAAAGCACATTTCTTCACTCATCAATCTATTCTACTCAGTGCCTTCTACTTATCACTAGGAAAGCCTTAAAAAATTTCAAGTCCAAATGGGACTCTAAGAATAGACGTCTGCCTTAGACCAAGGCCTCAGAGTCTGTTATTAACTGAGGACATTCAGAGGATGTATAGCCAGTCTTCAGAAAATCATAGAGGAATGAAATACTCCCATGAATGATTTGTTTTCCACAGAAAAATATCACTAAGAGTCAGATACACTTAACTAAATGCAGCACATAGTTAAATTTTAGCACTATGGTTGAAAGTGATGCAAACGCTTTCAAAAATAATGATTTAATCTGTTCACACCCTTTATGACATGGCCCTCTTGTGTGAGGAGTAATGACCTTCCCACTGACAACAACTTAATGACTTCATGCAGGACCGTAGGGAAAAATAGCAAATAAAATGCCAGGCTGTTCTCTGTGCTGTCACTGTTTCCTTTCCTGAACGTGGTTGCTGACAGCCAAAACTGAAAACATGCTGTTTCCTCAGCACCTGATGTTCTGTGGATACCACATGACGGAGGCAGAGACCCTGGACCAGGTTAGGAGATCACTGTGAGGGAAACAGAAGGGTACACAGACATCTGAGGCCAGGGCCACTTGTCTATTGCCAGGAAAATTGAGAAAACAGTGCTCAAGATGAGTCCTCTCCTCTCTGATAGGCAGCGCGTCTGAAAATCTCTCTAAATGATTGTTACACCATGTAGGAGGAAAGCATTCAAAGCATGGGAGGATTCAGATAGATTTCTAATATGATAGCAAAATACTGAAGAGTTATTTCATTGTAAATTGCCTGCAAAATATACATATATGTAGCCACAGAGAGATCTTGGCAGAACATGAGTGATTCTAGACATATGAAGACATGGATGAGATATATAATCCTCTCATTGATGTTTACTCAGATTGTCTCTTAAGTCATGTGATATTTTCATTTGTTGAAAGCAAATTTCAGTTTGGGGAAAGTTTTTGTGATAAGTGCTTTCTTGAATTTTGATCAAAGACATAAATAAAATAAAATAATAAATAAATAAATAAATAAAATAAAACTCTTAGTTAAAACATTAGTGGGATCTGATTATGTATTTGTTCACTGGGGAAATGGAAGGTCTTACTGGGAATGGCAATAGGGTAACTTGTCCAATAACAAACTTTATCAAGTCTTGACTGACACAAAGTGGCACCAGATATAAACATACATTCAAACAAAGTGACAGAATGACCACAGGAAGGGGCAGAGCTGGAAAGAATGGAACAAAAATTAAAATGAAAGGTGTACCCATGTTCCTGAATTTACTTAACCCAGAAGATGCAATTTTTTTTTTCTGTCAGAAAGACAGAGTAGGAGAAGCCAAAGGTTGAAAAATTTTTTTTTCTGGTCAAGAACCAGATAATAAATACTTTGTGGACCACATAACAGTATTTTTTGTTCTAATTTCAACTGTCTTAAAATGTAAAAATTGATTCTTACCTTAAGGGCCATACAAAAACAGCAGGCTGGCCACATAGGGCCTGCAGACTGGTATTCGCCTGCCCTGGATTCTAGGCTTACGAGCATAATAAATGTTTGAAACAGTTGCCAGAGAGGAACTGTTTATTTATATGCATGTTTTTACTGTAAAGGTTTTTAAAGTCAGATTGAATTTTTATTAGTAAAAATTGCTTTTTCCCTATTTTAAAACATAAAAAAGGTAACACATCTAATTCCTAACTCTTCTACCATTCACATAATTTAAATTCTCTAGCCTCTATTTTGATTTAACTTCAGATACATTTTTATCCACTGCTTACATTCATGACTAATGCAGACAAATTCTTTTGTATCTTTTCAGTAGAAAAAGATGTTTAGTAACAGGTTCATACTTCACCTTAGATATTATGAGACACAATTTTGAAATCAAATATTTACCAGAATTATTATATACAGATAAGTCAGTATTTACAATAAAAGTCATTATTATCTTTTGAAGGTCACCTTTCCTAATGTCCTAAGTAAACCAATGTAAAAATAACATATGGAAAAAAGGAAGAGTTTCAGCTAGAATAATACTGAAGGGTAAATATATGATTAAAATTAAGCTGATGAATTAAGAATTGGGAGACTTCTTACTTTAGGACTTATCTTTGCTGGATACAATAAAAGTTCACGTTGTTGGCTCTAACCCTCCTTTAACCCTTCTGTTAACTTCTGACAGGCCCTAAATCTTCCTCTCTGGCAACTGTTACCCATATGATTAATTCCTCACCCCCTCTAGTGCAGTTACTATCTATCAATGTAGAAAGATGTTACAAAATCATTGACTATATTCTCCATGTTGTCCTACCATCCCCATGACCAACTTACATTGTGATGTAAGCATATATGATTTTAAGAAAAAATGTTTTTACAGGGCTGTATGGTCAATTTAATTGTTTTATTAAGGATATCTTCATATATGGTTTCAAGACCAAAGTCACACAGATTATTCAGTAAGTGTGCAAGGATAGTGATGCTTTTAAAATTATTCAAATTTATGAATAACTTTCAGTGTTCTTCACATGATAATGGCAATTTGGGACATTATAAACAAGCTCCTATACCTCCCATCCTCTAAAGCTTTGGAGATACAATTTCTTCTTTTGTTTGTGGACAGAGAGGTGTTTTGTGTTGCCAAAACAAACTCCAGGATAGTCTAATTTCTATTTAGTAATTTTATTTCTTATATTCTGGAATTTTTCTGTCTTTATTTAGATAATGGAAAAGCAATCCAGTAGAATGTCTAACTGCAATTTTTCTATTTAATGTTTTTTTCTCAAATATGGTGGCAACTCTTAATTTCCAGAATTGTGTCCTTTGTAAATTTTATAATATGAGATATAATATGAGATTTTTTCTGAATAATCTGTTCTTTTTCCTTGTATAGGAATGTCTGCTGATCAAAGTTAAGAAAATTTCTAATACTTATTAGGAACTCCTAACAATATAACACTTACTTAGAGGCCATTATATTGTAGACATTGTACTAGATTCTCAGTAAATACTATCACTGATTCTCAAACAATGAAATTTTGACATTATTTGCCTTATTATATGTGTGTAAATCAAATTCACACAACCGGTTGATTTAATACCTAAATCTTTTGTCCCTGAGAGGCCATATGCTTTCTTTTCTTTCCTCCAGGTTTACTGAGATGTAACTGACATATGGTGTTGTGTAAGTTTAATGGATTTAAGGTATACAATGAATTGATCTGATATACATACATTACAAAGTGATTACCACTGTAACATTGGTTAACACCTCCATCGTGTCACACATAGTTATTATTTCTCTTTTGTGGTGAAAAAATTTAAGATCTATGTTCTTAACAAGTTTTAAGTATATAGTACAGATTTGTAACTATAAGCACCATGCTGTACATTAGATCCCAGAATTTATTCACCTGATCCCTAGCTGTTTGTACCCATTGACCAACAATTTTCCTCCCCAACTCCGGCTGCTGACAACTACCATTCTATTCCCTGTTTCTACAAGTTTGGCTTTTTTGGTCTCTTAAAAAAAAAATCCACATGTAAGTGAGATCATACAGTTATATGTCCCTCTCTAACGTGGTGCATTTGGAGTAATTCCCTCAGTTCTACCCATGCTGTTACAGATGGCAGATTTCCTTCTTTCTCATGTCTAAGTAGTACTCCACTGTACAACTATACCTTATCTTCTTTGCCCACCCATCCATAGGTGGACACTCAGGTTGTTTCTCTGTCCTGGCTAATGTGAGTAACACTGCAATGAGCATGGGCGTACACAAGTCTCTTCAAGATCCTGATTTCATTTTCTTTGGATATATATATATATCCAAAACTGGGATTGCTGGATTATATGGCAGTTCTATTTTTATTTTTTTGAGGGACCTCCTTACTGTTTTCCATAGCATCTGTACCAATTTACACTCCCACCAACAGTGCCCAGGGTCCTCTTTTCTCCACATCCTTGCTAATGCTTAATGCTCCTTTTTTATAACAGACATCCTAACGGATATGTGGTTATATCTCAGTGTGGTTCTGATCTGCATTTCTTGACGATTAGTGACGTTGAGCACATTTTCAATAACCTATTGGCCATTTGCATATCTTCTTTGGCAAAATGTATATGCAGCCCCTCTGCCCATTTCAAAAATTGAATTGTTTTTTTTTTTTTTTTGCTATTATGTTGTATGAATTCCTTATGTATTTTGGATACTAACCAGACGGGC
The DNA here is from genome assembly GCF_040802235.1 of Manis javanica. Classification (NCBI taxonomy): domain Eukaryota; kingdom Metazoa; phylum Chordata; class Mammalia; order Pholidota; family Manidae; genus Manis; species Manis javanica. Next base: position 18,490,425 of record NC_133164.1, read on the forward strand.
CATACACTTTTTTTGACTAATAGTATCTGATAGCCAGTATTAAGTTGTTATCTCGACCATCTCCTACATCTCCCCCACTATGCAAATATTTCCTTTCTTCCTCTCACTTTTCCTCTCACTCACCCTCCCACCTTTCTTGCCTCCCTCCAATAAATATTCACAAAGCAACAATTTTCACACATTTCAGTAAGCAGCTACTGGTCACAGATGCCTGCTGAGCACGTGAAGTGCAGTTAGTCCAAATCATGATGTGTCATACGTGTAGTATACACAATATATTTCAAGGACTCAATAGAAAATTAGAATGTGAAATAACATTCATACTTCAAAAATACTAAGATCTAAATGCTCCCAGTCAACATTTTCAGGTACATAATGGGTTTTTCCTCCCTCCAATCTTCCCATCTTATTAAAAATAAGCTTGTAAGACAGCTGTAAGAAATACAGAAATATTCTTTATCCAGATTCCTATAACAGTAACATCTTAATAAACTATGGTATAATATCACAATGAGGCTATTGACTCTGATACAGTAAAGATACTGTCCTGTCAAAATGATTTTGCCCTTTTGTAGCCAACATCTAATTCTCTCCTGAGACTTTTCCTACTTAATTCCTGACAATTAGCAGTTCATCCTGCATTCCTATAATTTTTAATTTCAATAACATTACATAAATGCCATTATACAATATGTTACTTTTTTGGGATTGGCTTTTTTTCACTCAGCATAACTCTCTGGAGATTATTACAAATTGTTACATGCATCAGTAACTCTTTCCTTTTTATTACTAAGTAGTACTCCATGCTGTGTATTATCTGTTCATTTAATCATTCACTCATTCAAGCATATCTGAGTTTTTTTAAGTTTTGCCATTGCTATAAAACTGCTGTGAGAACATTTGTGAGCAGGTTTTTGTGTAAATATAAATGTACATTTTTCTGGGATAAATGCCCAGGAGCACACACATAAACAAACCCTATCACACTGTTGTTGGGAGAGTTTGTACCATTTTACATTCCCAGCAACAAGATATGAATTATCCAGTTTCTCTGCATCCTCAACAGCAATTAGAGTTGTCATGAATTTTTAAAAAAATTTTTGCCATACAGAAGAGTGTATAGTTCTAGCTCATTGTGGTTCTAATTTGCATCTCCCAAATGGTTAATGATGTAGAACATCTTTTCCTGTGCTAATTTGACATCTGTTTATCTTCTGCAGTAAAATGTTTGTCTTTTGCTCATTTTCAAATTGAATTGTCTTTTACTGTTAGGTTTTAAGGATTCTTTATATGTTTTAGATACAAGTCTTTTGCTAGGTATGTGATTTGCAAATACTTTATCTTGCTCTGTGGCTTGCCTTCTCATCCTTTTAGAAGCATAATTTAAAATTTTGATGCAATCCAATTTATCAATTTTTCCTTTTATGGATAGTGCTTCTCGTACCAAGTCTAAATTCTTTGCTTGCACCTACATTTCCTCCTATTTCTGCACGTGTTTCACTCCTATGTAAGAAGTGTAAACTTCTATGATTCTATGTTTTGCATTTAAGTCCATGATCCATTTGGAGTCACTTTTTGAATAAGGTGTGAGACTTAGACTTAGGTCAAGATGCATTGATGGATAGTGGATTGGTTGATTAGTTGATTTTTGGCTCTTGATATTTCTGTGTCTTCTTGGTGGATTGGTCCTTTTATCATCATGGAATGTCCCTCTTTGTCTCTGGTAATTTTATTTGCTCTGCAGTTTACTTTATCTGATAAAATATAACCACTTCTACTTTCCTCTAATTAATATTGTAATCATATACAATATATAGTTATATTGCATATAATTATATAATACACAATTTTAAATGCTTTTGCTTTCATACTGCTATATCATCATAGTTGAAGTGAGTTTCTTCTAGACATACAGTTGGGTAGCAATTCTTAATCCCCTCTGCCAATTTCTGTCTATTAATTGTTATGTTAGACCATTTGCGTTTAATTATCTGCCAGGGCTTAGATCTGCCATTTTATTTTTCTGTTTTCTGTTTGTTCTTTTTACATATATATATATGTATATATATATTTTTTGTTTGTTTTCATTTTCTTGCTTTTCTGTGGGTTTCCTGAACATCTTTTGGATTTTGTTTTTATTTATCTTTAGTGTTTTTTGTGGTTGTTTCAGGTATTGCATTATACACACAACTTACCTAATGATGTCATCTTTTTACCAGTGTGAGTAAACCTTATCTCACTTTACATCTCTTCACTTCTCTCCCCACGTTTAGAATACAACTGTTTTAAGTGTATCTCATACATGTTATTTGAACTGCATCACACACTGTTAAAATTATACTTCAACTGTCAAACATAATTTAGAACTTCAAAACAAGGCAATCCTATTGGATTTATTTCCCATATTTTAGCTTACCATGTTCTTTCTTCCATTCTGACATTCCAATGTACCTTTAAAGAAAGATAATCTTTCTTTTTAGCGAATTTCCTCCTTGAATCATCCCTTTTGGGTCGATCAGCTGGGACAAATCCTGATTTCCTCTTCATTTCTGGAGTACATTTTTGCTGACTTTAAAATTCTGGGTGAGCAGTACTTTTTCTTCAGCCCTTCAAAAAGTTTTGTTTCTGTTCCTTCCTGGGCCTTCTTGATTCCTGATGAGAAATCTTCTCTTTCCATTATTTTTTTTTCCCATTATAGGCAAGGTGTCATTTTTTTCTGGCTGCTTTCCAGATTTTTCTCTTTGTCTTTAGATCTCCAAACCTTGATAAAAATGTGCCTTGATGTTATTTTTTGTTTTATTTTGCTTGTTTGGGATTCTTTCAACTTCTTGAAGATAAAGGTTTATGTTACTTCTCAATTTAGAGAGTTTTCAAGACATAATTTCTTCCAGCACTTTGTAAACTTGCCCCCTTTCTCCTCTCTTCCTGGGGCTCCGTTCAAATAAGTGTTAGATCTTTTGTTATATGCTCATAGGTTTCTGAGGCTCTATTCATTTATTTCCATTTTCTTTTCCCCCTGATGTGCAGATTGGGTAATTTCCCATGCTTTATGGTCCCATTCACCAACACTTTCCTCTGTCCTTTCCAATTTCCTGTTTATCCCATTCATGCAGGTTTTTAAACATTTTAATATTACTATTGTTTTGGTGATTGTATTTTTCAGTTTGAAACTTTCTATTTGGTGCTTTTTGATATCCTGTATTTCTTTACTGATCCTTGCTCATTTTTGCTGCTTCAAGTGTGTACAGAACTATTCATTGAAATGTTTTATCATGACTGCTTTAATTCTCACATCTCTGTCATGCCTGGCCTTACATCTGTTAGTTATCATTTTTCAGCGGGTTTGAAATTTCCTTGGTTCTTGGTATGATAAGTGGGGGGCAGAGGCACCTTGCTTTGTCAGTCCAGGCTAGCCCTGTGGCTTCCAATGACACTGTGGAGGAGCAGGACCTGTTAGTAGCCAGTGAAGATGAGTGTCCCACCTCCTATTTGGCATTCTAGACACCCAAATGAGAGTGGTGCTGGAGTGCCTCGTAACCGCTCTGTGAGGGTGGACCCCGAGGCTCCCCCTTGGCATAGCTGACATGGATAGTAGGACCACAGTGCTTTCTGTGGTGCTTGGCTGGAGTAGAACATCCATTGCCTAAGTTTTCTGTCTCGTTAAGCTCTTTCTCTCACCCTTTGGCTAGAGCTAATGTTTTTTGGTTGGGACTTTGTTCATTTGTTTTGTTTTTGTCTGCATCCATTGGTGTTTCTGGGTTACTGACTTCTTCATATCCGAGTCTGAGATAAATTAGACAAAAAGAAAACAAGAAGTTTGCTAGTATGCTACGCTTTGGGTCCCAGTGATGCCTTTTCGTCTTTCAAAGTTGTCTTATATTGGTTTTATATATAACATACAGAGGTTTTCATTGTACTTAGCAAAAATAATAGGGTAAAGTATGTTTCCTACAATTTTGTGGAAATGAAAGTCTCAATGTGGCAGGTCTTTAAGGCCTTGAGTTAGGCAAAGGATGTGATATGCAGGACATAACATCATATTCCATGTAAAAGCAGTTGGCTTTTATTATGAGTGAAATTAGAGATGTCCAGAAACACTCCCACAACACTATTTGGACTAAAGTGGTACATGGTGGAACCACTGAGTGAAATGAACTGGAGGGAGCATTAAGTATGTAAAGAAATCAAGTGTTTAATCCTGGACATGTATTATATAGCTATGATCCTCTTATAGGTCTGGATTTTAGAAAGAAGTTTATCTCGATTTAAAATATTTAATTATGTCAGTATATGGACACCATTTAAAATGTGGAAAAGGGTGGAATTCATTAGGGGCAGGTTGTAGAGATAGGAAAACAGTGGGCCCAGGATACTGACTTGGGAAAAGACAAAATATAAAAGTTGAGTGATACGGGAGGATCCAGCCAGACACTAATGGGAAGCAATGAGAGTTTCATATGGGGGTATGGACACTGTTGAGTCTCTGAAGCTGAAAGGAGAGAATGAGGCATTTCATTGTGAGGGAGAAAGTGGTTCAACTGATGAATATTGAAATATGGCCACTGGGTTTAGCAACATGGGGGCCATTATTTATTTTGGAAAAAAATGTTTTTGTTTGATTTTCTTTGACAAATAGAACTGGACATGATGGAAGGGTGACTCAGAGAATGAAAGGAAAATTTTACAGTCCATATATTATATGTAAATAACTCTAAATTTGGGGAGAGCCCCAATTAGGACAATAGCTAAAATGAAGCAAGCTGAGTTTTTAAAGCAATTTGGTTTAAAAGATGATAGAACATGTGTTTGTTGACAGAGATGATAGAGAAACCGTAGGTTAAAATGCACAAGAGAAAGTATTAACTGAAAGTGTTAGATATATGACAAGGCAGGAGAAATTTAATTTTACTCATTACAAGTACAAGTGTTTGGCAGGAGAGATAGGAGTTGGAAGATAGGATGGAGTTCTCTGCTTTAATATGAAGGAGGTAGAGGATAACAGAGGGATATTTGGCTATTTAATCATCAGGAGATAGTTCTCTAATATTTTACTTTCTCAAAAAATGATAATTCATTCCCTAAAAGGAAGGACAAAGGAAAAAGTATACTAGATGGTCTGATGAAAATAAGAAAAGCATGAAATGGGGCACAAGGTAAATGAAGATGAAGTTATTAAGGAAGCAGAGTGAGATACTGAGACAGGTAGAGGGGCTCATTTTCACCTCATTGCTTTTGGGAAAGCTATTGATTATGATTTGTCAGTTTTGTACCTACAGCTTTTATATTCCTTTAAACATATTTTTAATATATGGATTTCTTATATATCATGAATCTTTCTTGCTTAAGGAATTCTGCCTATGTAAAGGAAGATCAGAAAATAATAAATGACTCCCTTAATTAAATATTCAAGCAAATATATGTTCAGAGCAGACACAAGTAGCAAAATATCTAAATGTAGATTAAAAAAAATATGTCACTTGGCTTGAGATTATTGCAGCATCTGGTGCATGGTTCCTAAATAGTATCAACAGGAAAATAAATATAATATGTTACTACTGTAAATCATATTTAATGGTCTTCTAAATATTAGTTTATAAATCCTTGTGTGCATAAAGTCATACTCTCATAAGCAATCTCTCCTTACTCAGAGAAGTAGTAATATGTACTAACATTAAAAAAAATTGCCTTCAATTTAGAAAGTTTGTTTTAATATCGTGCTTGACCACCTACAACATGTGTTTGTAAATCCCTGTATACAGCTTTGTGTTTTTCGTGAGGTTTTCTATTCCAATAAGGCAGCTGGTGAAATTAAGGTTACTGTTCTAAATTTCAATTAGAAGCCATTGGTGTAAAGCTATTTTCCAGATCATTTACTGGCTCTGGAATAAGCTCCTTTTAGAAATGTAATCTCGCTTTACTAATGTTCAAATCATGGATGGATATCATCACAGTTCTGAAAAGTGAGATTGTATTGGATGGATTAAATGTATCTAGCAGATTTTTAAAAATTAGTTTTCTCCATACAATTTTGGATATCAAGAACTTTTGTATTTGCTGTTACAATATAGATATGTTTTGTAAATTTTGTATTTATTTATTTACACTTGTTTGCAATGGTGGGAAACCATTTTTGTTTTAAGAAAAGATTTAAGGAGCCAAGATGGTGGTGTGAGTAGGACAGTGGGAATTTCCTCCCCAAAACATATATATTTTTGAAAATACAACAAATACAACTATCCCTAAAAGAGAGACCAGAAGACACAGGACAACAGCCAGACCACATCCACACCTGTGAGAACCTAGCACCTGGTGAAAGGGGTAAGATACAAGCCCTGGCCCGGCGGGACCCGAGGCCCCTCACCCCAGCTCCTGGCGGGAGTAGAGGAGTCAGAGCGGGGAGGGAGAGGGAGCCCAGGACTGCTGAACACCCAGCCCCAGCCATCCGCACAAGAGCGCAGACACAGTGCATGTGTGGGGGTAGCTGGAAACTAGGGAAGCAGGACAGTAAGACCTGTGAGTGGGTCCTGAAGCCAGCGCCTCCGGGACAAAGAAAAGTGAGTCCTTTCTGAAAGTCTTAAAGGGACAGGGACCCCATTGCTGGACGGAAGCATCCCGGGTCACTGTCCAGCATCTGGAAATTCCAGGGAACTCCAGGCACACTAACCCTCTGGGCAACAGCTCTGAGACCCCTCACAGAAGTAAACAGTCAAACAGCCCCCCATCCATTACCCCTCCGGAGCCCGGCAATAGCAGAGCAGCAGCCTGAGGCTGGCCACGCCCACAGCAAGGGAGCTTCCTCCATACCAGCCGGGTAAGATACAGGGACCCAATCTACACGCAATTGCCCAACACAAGCCACTAGGGGTCGCAGTTGTCTCAGTAAAGAAAGGCCAGGAGCCAAGTGGAAAAAGTCTTGGCTCTCCCAGCTGACCACAGTCAATAGCACACCACTACACTTATCAACATGGAAAGGCAAAAAAATTTGATCCAGACAAGACTAACTCATACAGCTTTGACATCTGCTACATCTTCCCCTGAGAAGGAACCTGGGGAGATAGATTTAATCAATCTTTCTGAAAAAGAATTCAAAACAAAAGTCATAACCATGCTGAAGGACTTGCAGAGAAATATGCAAGCACTAAGGAGAGACAATACAGAAATAAAACAAGGTCTGGAAGGACTTCAAAACAGAATGGATGAGGTGCAAGAGACCATTAATGGAATAGAAAACAGAGAATAGGAACACAGACAAGCTGATGCAGAGAGAGATAAAAGGAACTCCAGGAATGAAAGAATTTTAAGAGAACTGTGTGACCAATAGAAATGGAACAATATCCACATTATAGGGATACCAGAAGAAGAAGAGAGAGAAAAAGGGATGGAAAGTGTCTTTGAAGAAATAGTTGCTGAAAACTTCCCCAAACTAGGGGAGGAAATGGCCTCTCAGACCACAGAGGTGCACACAACTCCCATGACAAGGAATCCAAGGAGGGCAACACCGAGACACATAATAATTAAAATAGCAAAGATTAAAGACAAGGACAAAGTATTAAAGGCAGCCAGAGAGAAAAAAAAGTCACCTACAAAGGAAAACCCATGAGGCTATCATCAGACTTCTCAACAGAAACCCTACAGGCCAGAAGAGAATGGCATGACATACTTAATGCAAAGAAACAGAAGGGCCTCGAACCAAGACTACTGTATACAGCACGATTATCATTTAAATAAGAAGGAGGGATTAAATAATTCCCAGAAAAGCAAAACTTCAGGGAATTTGCCTCCCACAAACCACCACTACAGGGCATCTTACAGGGACTGCTCTCGATGGGAGCACTCCTAAAAAGAGCACAGAACAAAACACACAACATATGAAGAAGGGAGGAGGAGTAATAAGAAAGGAGAGAAATAAAGAAACATCAGGCTGTGTTTATAATAGTTCAATAAGTGAGTTAAGTTAGACAGTAAGACTGGAAAGAAGCTAACCTTGAACATTTGGTAACCACAAACTTAAAGCCTCCAATGGCAATAAGTACATACCTTTCAATAATCACCATAAATGTAAATGGACTGAAGGCAGCAATCAAAAGACACAGAGTAATAGAATGGATAAAAAAGCAAGACCCATCCATATGTGGCTTACAAGAGACTCACCTCAAACCCAAAGATATGCACAGACTTAAAGTCAAGGGATAGAAAAAGATATTTAATGCAAACAACAGAGAGAAAAAAGCAGGTGTTGCAATACTAGTATCAGACAAAATAGAGTTTAGACTTCAAAATAAAGAAAGTAACAAAAGATAAAGAAGTACATTACATAATGATAAAGGGCTCAGTCCAACAAGAGGATATAACCATTATAAATATATATGCACCCAATAGGAGCACCAACATATGTGAAGCAAATACTAACAGAATTAAAGGAGAAAATAGAATGCAATGCATTCATTTTGGGAGACTTAAACACACCACTCACTCCAAAGGACAGATCCACCAGACAGAAAATAAGTAAGGACACAGAGGTACTGAATGACACAATAGAACAGATGGATCTAATAGACATCAACAGAACTCTACCTCCAAAAGCAACAGGATACACATTCTTCTCAAGTGCACATGGAACATTCTCCAAAATAGACAACATACTAGGCCACAAAAGGAGCCTTGGTAAATTCCAAAAGATTGAAATCCTACCAACCAACTTTTCAGACCACAAAGGCATAAAACTTGAAATAAATTGTACAAAGAAAGCAAAAAGGCTCACAAACACATGGAGGCTTAACAACATGCTCCTAAATAATCAATGGATCAATGATGAAATTAAAATGGAGATACAGCAATATATGGAAACAAACAACAACAACAACAACACAAAGCCCCTAGTACTGTGGGATGAAGCAAAAGCACTCTTAAGAGGAAAGTATATAGTGATCCAGGCATATTTAAAGAAGGAAGAACAAGTCCAAATGAATTGTCTAATGTCACAATTATCGAAATTGGAAAAAGAAGAACAAATGAGGCCTAAGGTCAGCAGAAGGAGGGACATAATAAAGATCAGAGAAGAAATAAATAAAATTGAGAAGAATAAAACAATAGCAAAAATCAATGAAACCAAGAGCTGGTTCTTTGAGAAAATAAACAAAATAGATAAGCCTCTAGCCAGACTTATTAAGAGGAAAAGAGAGTCAACACACACCAACAGAATCAGAATTGAGAAAGGAAATCACAACAGACCCCACAGAAATACAAAGAATTATTAGAGAGTACTATGAAAACCTATATGCTAACAAGCTGGGAAACCTAGGAGAAATGGACAACTTCCTAGAAAAATACAACCTTCCAAGACTGACCCAGAAACAAACAGAAAATCTAAACAGACCAATTACCAGCAACGAAATTGAAGCAGTAATCAAAAAACTACCAAAGAACAAAACCCCTGGGCCAGATGGATTTACCTCGGAATTTTATCAGACATACAGAGAAGACATAATACCCATTCTCCTTAAAGTTTTCCAAAAAATAGAAGAGGATGGAATACTCCCAAAATCATTCTATGAAGCCAACACCACCCTAATACCAAAACCAGGCAAAGACCCACAAAAAAAGAAAGCTACAGAACAATATCCCTGATAAATGTAGATCCAAAAATACTCAACAAAATATTAGCAAACCGAATTCAAAAATACATCAAAAGGATCATACACCATGACCAAGTGGGATTCATCCCAGGGATGCAAGGATGGTACAACATTAAAAAATCCATCAACATCATCCACCACATCAACAAAAAGAAAGACAAAATCCACATGATCATCTCCATAGATGCTGAAAAAGCATTTGACAAAATTCAACATCCATTCATGGTAAAAACTCTCAACAAAATGGGCATAGAGGGCAAGTAGCTCAACATAATAAAGGCCGTATATGATAAACCCACAGCCAACATCATACTGAACAGCAAGAAGCTGAAAGCTTTTCCTCTGCGATCAGGAACAAGACAGGGATGTCCACTTTCCCCACTGTTATTCAACATAGTACTGGAGGTCCTAGCCACAACAATTAGACAAAACAAATAAATACGTGGAATCCATATTGGTAAAGAAGAAGTTAAACTGTCACTATTTGCAGATGACATGATATTGTACATAAAAAACCCAAAAGACTCCACTCCAAAACTACTAGAGCTAATATCGGAATTCAGCAAAGATTCAGGATACAAAATTAACAAACAGAAATCTGTGTCTTTCCTATACACTAACAATAAACTAATAGAAAGAGAAATCAGGAAGACAGTTCCATTCACAAGAGCATCAAAAAGAACAAAATACCTAGGAATAAACCTAACCAAGGAAGTGAAAGACCTATACCCTGAAAACTATAGGACACTCTTAAGAGAAATTAAAGAGGTCACTAACAAATGGAAACTCATCCCATGCTCCTGGCTAGGAAGAATTAATATCGTCAAAATGGCCATCCTGCCCAAAGCAATATACAGATTTGATGCAATCCCTATCAAACTACCAACAGCATTCTTCAATGGACTGGAACAAATAGTTCAAAAATTCGTACGGAAACACCAAAGACCTCGACTAGCTAAAGCAATCCTGAGAAGGAAGAATAAAGTGGGGGTATCTCACTCCCCAATTTCAAGCTCTACTACAAAGCCACAGTAATCCAGACAATTGGGTACTGGCACAAGAACAGAGCCACAGACCAATGGAACAGAATAGAGACTCCAAACATTAACCCAAACATATATGGTCACCTAATATTTGATAAAGGGGCCATGGACATACAATGGGCAAATGAGAGTCTCTTCAACAGATGGTGCTGGCAAAGCTGGACAGCTACATGTAAGAGAATGAAACTGGATCACTGTCTAACCCCATACACAAAAGTAAATTCGAAATGGATCAAAGACTTGAATGTAAGTCATGAAACCAAAAAACTCTTAGAAAAAAACATAGGCAAAAATCTCTTAGACATAAACATGAGTGACCTCTTCTTGAACATATCTCCCCGGGCAAGGGAAACAAAAGCAAAAATGAACAAATGGGACTACATCAAGCTGAAAAGCTTCTGTACAGCAAAGGACACCATCAAGAGAACAAAAAGGTATCCTACAGTATGGGAGAATGTAATAATAAATGTCAGATCTGATAAAGGGTTGACATCCAAAATACATAAAGAGCTCACACACCTCAACAAACAAAAAGCAAATAATCCAATTAAAAAATGGGCAGAGGAGCTAAATAGACAGTTCTCTAAAGAAATTCAGATGGCCAACAGACACATGAAAAGATGCTCCACATCATTTGTCATCAGAGAAATGCAAATTAAAACCACAATGAGATATCACCTCACACCAGTCAGGATGGCTACCATCCAAAAGACAAACAACAACAAATGTTGGCGAGGTTGTGGAGAAAAGGGAACCCTCCTACACTGCTGGTGGGAATGTAAATTAGTTCAACCATTGTGGAAAGCAGTATGGAGGTTCCTCAAAATGCTCAAAATAGAAATACCATTTGACCCAGGAATTCCACTTCTAGGAATTTACCCCAAGAATGCAGCACTCTGGTTTGAAAAAGACAGATGCATCCCTACGTTTATCGCTGCACTATTTACAATAGCCAAGATATGGAAGCAACCTAAATGTCCGTCAGTAGATGAATGGATAAAGAAGATGTGGTACATATAAACAATGGAATATTACTCAGCTATAAGAAAAAAAACAGATCCTACCATTTGCAACAACATGGATGGAGCTAGAGGGTATTATGCTCAGTGAAATAAGCCAGGTGGAGAAAGACAAGTACCAAATGATCTCACTCATCTGTAGAGTATAAGAACAAAAGAAAACTGAAGGAACAAAACAGCAGCAGAATCACAGAACCCAAGAATGGACTAACGGTTACCAAAGGGAAAGGGACTGTGGAGGATAGGTGGGAAGGGAGGGATAAGGGCGGGAAAAAAGAAAGGGGGCATTATGATTAGCATGTATAGTGTTGTGGGGGCATGGGGAGGGCTGTGCAACACAGAGAAGACAAGTAGTGGTTTTACAGCATCATACTATGTTTATGGACAGTGACTGTGAACGGGTATGTGGGGGGAACTTGGTGAAGGGGGGAGCCTTGTAAACATAATGTCCTTCATGTAATTGTAGATTAATGATACCAAAATAAAACTAATAAAAAAAGAAAAGATTTCATTGAGATTTAGAAAGGACTTCAGAGTTTAGGAAAACCGTAAGGTCATCTGGTCAAACCCCATAATTTAAAAAAGTAAAGTCATCAGAGAGATAACAATGAGAGAACATTGATAATATGTGCCAACCAGTAACACTAAAAAATGAGATTTATGTTTTTAAATCCTTGATATTTGCCTTTTCCAACTGGTATTCCTTTTACTCTCTTCTAATATGACCAGACTGAGTGGTTGTCCCTTTTTATAGTAGAATGGACTGTAAGAACAGAGGACAGAATTCGTGTTCTAAAGTTCAATGCCATGTGTTGGAGGTTTGAGGGTTCCATAGATAATGCTGTTATCCTTTTTACCCTCACCCAGATTTGAAATCGAATCATAAATAAGAACAGCTAGAAATGAAAACAGCAGTTTATGTCAGTAAAATTATTTTGAAAATGTGCCTCAGGTCTGTGGATATCTTCAAATTATACTTATATCCCCATCATTGGCCAACCTCTTTGGTGACTATAACTTGTGAAAATTAGAGTAGGGTTTGTAGAACTGTTTGCAGAAGACAGATTCCAAGGAAAGTCAATAGGACTTGAACATTCTCTGTTCGTCTTACCAAATTCATCCATCAGATAATTTATTTCTTCCCCACTGGAAGTGAGAGAAGAGGCATGACAATGTCTGGGATAATGTCCTAATGGGAGCTTCTCTCCATGTGAAGGTGAAGGGTGGAAAAGAACTATCCCAGATAAATACATCACATAGTGTGAAAAAAAATTGTATTATTTGTCAAGCCCCTTTAAGTCCCAACAATATTGAAATGAGCATGACTGTGGCTGTTATGTGAATATTTTGGAAGTAGAACTTGCTTGCCTCTAGACTCTGGAAACTATTAGGCTAGAAAATTGAAAGTAAAGAAAATAATCATATCACATACAGACACACACACACACAGAAAACCTCATTAATCTTCCATCACCAAGCATGGGATTTACTTTAGACTTGATGGAACTTAGTCATGATTAGAAAATCTGACAATACTGGCTAAGAATTTGTTAAGTAATAACATTAGCACCTTTGAAAATAAATTTATAACTTTAACTAATGCAGTTATTTTAGGGTAAAAAATATTCCAAACAATTATATTGTGGACTGATTCTAAAATACAAGAATAAAATTTGGAACCAAATTATATTTTAATGCTTAATATATAGAATAACCCAAAGTTTATTTCAGTCATTGACCATTGCATTAATCAATGATTCATTATTTAACTCTCAAAATAACCCTTTTGTTTTCTAAGAATACTTGAAGAATCTGTTACCAGAATTCAGTTTGTTTTCTGAACTTCAAGGTGTGCTTGCTTTATATGACTATTATTGAGGGGGACTGTGACTCAAACTGTGCATTTCATATGACCATAGACTTTTCTCTCTCTTGATGTAATCTTATGAATTTCATAGCCTTTCAGAGATGGCTTTTGGAGTTATGTTCATGAATACTTTTTTTTGTAAAAGTAATGTGTTAATGCCTGAATGTTTGTGTCCCCCCCAAATTCATATGCTACGATCATACTATATCATACTATCCCTGAATGTGGTGGTACCAGGAAGTGGGGCCTTTGGGAGGAGATTAGACAGATGAGGGCATGAAGGTGCAGCCCTCATGAGTGGTTTAATGCCCTTATAAGAGACTTGCTTCCTCTTTTGGCTTCCGCCATATGAGAACACACTGAGACGTCTGCGTCTGCAGTCTGGGAGAGGAGTCTCACTGGAATGACCGAGCTGGTACCTTGATTTGGACCTCCAGCCTACAGAACTGAGAAATACATTTCTGTTGTTTATAAGCCATGAAACTTTGTCATAGCAGCCCGAACTAAGACAAAATGACTAAAGGTTAAGTACTATGATATTGGATTAATAAAATGGCTTTCATAATTTAATCCTCCGTATCAGTTAGAATTTTCAAAAAACCTTATGTTGTTATGAACATCACTTTCACTTACCTTTCAATGAATCACAAATTTCTACTAATATCTAATCATTTTCTCCTTTTTCTCACAGCCGCTCTCTTGGCCCAGTCCCTTATCTTCTAGGTTAATCTAATACAGCCTAACAGAAGTATTTCTGCCTGTATTTTTCCACTCCTCATTGTACCAGACTTTTGCCAAGGTACTATTTCTAAAAGTTTACTGAGATTAAGTCATGTTCACACTTAAAAATCTCAAAGACTTGAATTTGAACAGTCATCACTAGCAACAATCAATTTGATTCAAATGATTCACTATTACCTGCCATCTCTATTAATATCTCAAATTGATTCAAATGATTCACTGTAACTGATGCATTTGTGTTTCTGGGAGATGTAATGTGAGAGACTAAACTTCCATGTTCATTCAGGTAAATGTCATCTATACTAAAACTGGATTATAATTGGACACAGCTAGTCATAATGAAGTTGACAGAGGAACTATAAATTAAGCACATTGCACCATCTCCTAAAAAATACTGAAGATGCAAGACAAAATACAGGCTCTATGACAAAATTAGACCAGAAACTAAAATAGGGAAATGGTGAGTACCCTCAGTGCATATTAAAAAGGATTAATAGAAATCAAAACAGTACAAATAAAGGAAATACAAATTATCTTGTTTTATCTTATGCTGTGTAAGGTCACAACTCAAAAGCAAACAGCAGGGAAAAGTGAGACATGCCGTATCTTCCTACTCAATCTCTCAAGTCTACTCAAAGACTTCAGTCCTGTACCAGCAAATTAAACCCCAGTTGCTTCCAAAATATTCAAAGAAGAGAAAGTGAAGGAAGTAGGGAGGCAATCATGTTGTGATTTCTATCCTGGAAGACAGAATTTCCAAGAGGAAGAGAAGCAGTGATGAGTAGAGGACAGCAAAAACCTTTCAGTAGAACAGGCTGTGGATTTTTTGCCCATGTTTTTCATCAGTTCATATTGCTTGATAACAATGCAGTGAGAATATGAGAAGATATTATTATTATTATTATTATTATTATTATTATTATTATTATTATTTGTGAGGAAATGTACTGGGTAAATGTCTCTGGAAAGTAGGTGTTTGAACTGAAGTCTTAGACATCAATCTGACATCTTGCTCAACTGGGACTCTTAAATACAGAAGCATACAGAGTGTCAGGCCAGAGCATTCCACTCACACAAGTCATGAGAAAACCCTAAAGGTGGATCAGTATGAACACTGGAAGATGGTAGTGAAGGAGACAAATCAAACATGAGACATATGCTTGTTGAATCCAACACATTTCAAAGTAAAGGGAAATAAAGGAAGGATGGAAATGTGAAGATAAGTGAAAGAAGAGCATAGATCTAAAAAGATTTATTGACCAATGCAGAAGATTCCACAAATCTTTAGATTTATCAATAGAATGTAAGAACAATTGGTCCCTATCAAACAGGTGTACATACACTGCTATAAGAACAATGGTCAGACAGTGACTGCAGCAGTGGGGGTGAGGGCTGGATAATATGGGTAAATGCTGAAACCACAATGCTGTTCATGTGACACCTTCATAAGGTTGTATATCAACGATCCCTTACTGAAAAAAAATGAAAAAGAAGGCAACAGGGCAGAATCTATTAAAATAAAAGTGCATTCACTTCCAAAAAAAAAAGGACAATGGTAGACAACAAAATAGGTTAATAATACAAAAGAGCACAGTTTAAAATGAAAACAAAAGAGAAATGGGTAAGGTATCACCTACTTGCAAGGAAACTAAATTTGGGGTCTGTAACACTGATTAAGTGAAGTAGATGACAGATTTGGTTATTCTTAGGAAAAGGCAAAAGAATAAAAAATAATAGCTGTGAGATATTAATAGAGATGGCAGACAAAGAACCAATAAACCCAAAACTAGTTTCCTGCAAACAAGTATTAACAGGTAGAGCAGAAGCAATAATATTAAGGAGAAAACTTATGAGGGAAGAAAAATCACTGTGTGTGTAGATGGAAAGTGATTGCTACATTCATGGCAAGGTATAATTTCTAATTTGAGTTAGTAAGGTTTTAAGAAAAGGTATTAGAAACTAAGAGTATTTCTACTCAGTAATAAAAGTTTTCCTTAGAGATCTACCTAAGTTTCTTTTATCAGAGTCTACATGCCTTTCAGAGTAAAAATTTCTGGCATAGAGAGTTTAAAAGTTAAGTTTGCTAATGTCTTACACACAAAGAGGTTACAAACATAAGGCCAAAAACATATTAATTTCTCATTTGTGAATTACACCACAATCATTATATGAAGATACATTCCTCTCATAGAAAACTTGTAAACAACTAAATATGTGGTTCTTCATGAACATCATTGAATGGGAAGTATGGCACCTTTAAAATAAAATACTTCTAAAAATAAATAAAACAAAAAATATTTAATTTAAAACAATATATTTTGTAGTTCGAACAAGAATATGTTTGTAAATAATATTAAATTCTGTATAATTTCTGGATCTATTAAGCTCATTCATTTGATTATTTTTTCTGTTGTTCAGGCAAGTTCAGTTCATAGGCATGTGACCTATTCAATGACACAGGAGTCAATGTTCTTCTGTTGCCATCTTGCAATTCTTAAACATTTTGAACAAGGGGCCTGTTTCCATTGTGCACAGGTCCTTGTCAATTATGTGGTCTGAGCTAGTGCCACATCTAGGTATCTCTAATTATGTTTATTTTGCCTTCTCTGTCCTCTCTCTCCCTTCTTTCTCCCCTTCCTTTATTTAATGAAGTACTTATCATCATCATTTTGGGTGGAGGGCATTTTGAACACATGGAAAATAGTTAATAATAAAATGAACTCTGATAAACTCACAACCCTGCAGTGTCAAATGACCACAGACTTAATGACGGAAACTACCCAGAACTCCCTGATGTAAGAAGAAGGGCATTAAAGGGGGTTTCATAAGAGATTCTAGTGTGAGGGTTTCTTCAGAAGTTCTTGTCCAAATGCTGTGCATTGTTTTCTACCTTCACCATGATGTTGGGACACTCTCCCCACCTTGAGCCCAGGGATGGTGGTAAGAGACACATGGTTAGCTGACCATGTCCATGGCCCTTAGAAGACGCAGATGTGTCTACAGCTTATCTGAAAGGGCAGAAGGTGAGAGCCTGGCTTGAGCAGCCCTGTAACCAAAGCCAGAGAGGGCTGCATGGAGGAAAGTGTGCACTCAGGGTAACAATGTGCATGTGTCTGTGGCTTAGTGATTCTGGACAAGAATCCTACCCCCAATTTTGCTGTCACTGGTGAGACTATCAGAAAACAATCAAGGCTCATGAACCTGAAAAGGTGTCAAAGGATAAAGAAGGAAGGATGGGTCGTTTGGAGGATAAAGATCACCTCACCAGTCCTAGTGGAGAGAGGGCTCTGAGGAATCCCCAAATTTGCTCCACTCTGGTGGATATTTGAGTATGTCTCAAATCTCCCTGTTCTTGCACTTCTTATAAGCCTACAGTGGTCAGCAATGCTATTTGTTTCTATTTATGTATTTCTGTATTTCAAATTCCTATTTGTATTTGTATTTATTATTATTTTTTTCATGAGTTTAGGAGGAAAGGAGCCCTTTGACATCTCAGTTCTGGCTTTAAGCTCATTCCCATCTCATGTGGAACAAAATAGTAAACTTTACTCTGCATCACTGAATTCCCAGCAGCAAATGCCTAACCCAGGACCCCGAACAGCCCCATTTCTTGGGCTTACATGGAAGGGGGAAAGACTGAATATCTGCATTTGTGGTTACAAGAAAGGAAGGAAGGTACACTTAAGATGGTGAGCATTTTGTGATGCATATAATGTGAGCATTTTGTGATAATATAATTGTCGAGTCACATGCTGTACACCTAAAACTATTATAATATTGTATATCACCTACATTTCAATTTAAAAAATCAATTAAAAAAATAAAGAAGGAAGGAAGGAAATAAAAAGACCAAGGCAAGGCGTACATGGATTTCAAATGTACTGCCTTAATTGTCCTAAAACCATACTACTTTTAAAAAGTCTTCTGAGGCACACAATTTAGAGCCAAGGCTGTGCTTTCTGGACTGTGTGTGTGGCTGTGTGTTTCCCAGACTGCTTCACTGCTCATCTCATCACCAAACTACTCTGTGGTGGTGATGAGGAGAAGGAGGCTAAAATTCAGTGGTTCCATGATGCCTTTCTCCCCACCCCCAGAAATTTATCTTCCTTTATATCTTTCAGTCTGTTTCTCAAAACTCCTGTTCTCAGTTTTTTCTCCATCACTGTATTCTCTCTATTGGCTTCAGGCTTCTGCTCTCATTATTTGGCTTCTGCCTCTTCTCAGTCCACTGAAGGTTCTAGATTTTTCGAAGGGGTCTATGCATGTAACAGTGCTTGTTGTTGAGCCAGTTCACTAAACCCAAAGGAGCAAGTTAAAATACCAACTTGCTAAGCCAGTAAATGAGAATCTAAGGGAGTGGATGCATCCATGAACAGAGCTGAAGTAAGGCTCTTGATTTCTGGACTGGGCATTCTAGGTTAAAGCTTTCAACAAGAACCAAAAAATACTTTGCAAATCTCTGTGCCTCAGCCTGAATTCTTAGATATACTGCTATTTTTTTAAATCAGGAAAACACATTGCATATTTTCATCTTCCAAATAAATTCCCTTTACTTCCTCAAAGGAATTGAGTTTGCTAAGGTGATGTTCATGCATATCTGAAAAGGTGGTTTATTGAAACTAGGTATGTGTTGCAATGGGAAATATTTTATTACTATATATTTATTAGAAATAATATATATGTACATATATATAATATAACACTTCGGTTAAAAAACTTTCCTAAACTCTGTGATTCTCCTTTATTCCCAGCTTTGTGACTGGCAACCCTATAAAGGAAAGAATTATTCTAACACTTGTTGAAGACTCTAAGTTAGACTATATTCAGGAACAGGGACTCTAATAACTTGTGGGGTTTTGTGGTAGGGGACTTGAACTGAATCTCTCTCCCCTATGACAAAATTCCACTGTAGTAACCCCTATGAAGAGCAGCATAGCCGCCCGAGTCCCCACAGTACCTTAGAGGAGATGTTTCACATCAGGATTCCCCGCCCTGGCTTTGTCATCACATAACACTAGACAGTCCAGGAAACTTTCAGACCTCAATAATAATAAATTTTCTAAAAAGCCACATGATTTAAAGCACTAGAACTCAGGGCCCCATGATTCTAAAGGAATGAGTCTCTGTTCCTCGTTTTGGGCAGGAGATATTCTAGATGGATCCTGGGCTGAGCATCAAAGCATCAAAATTAATCATAATAGGATCATTTTATCATCCCTTTTTCTTATTTCCTGTAGTTTCTACATGATTATCATGAGGATAATCTTTATTGCCCTTCTTTCAGTAGACAGTATTTTCTTATGCTACAATTATTACTACTAATATTAGCTAATGACACTTTATAATTACTACTAATTATTACTACTAATACTTCTATATGTGCTAGAATCATTCTAACTCCTTTTTAGAAATCATCTTATTTAATTCTTAGTATCAGTGAAATTATCATTAACCCAACTTTAGAAATTAGAAATTCCATCCTTAATATCTTGTTTCCTCAGAAAAGTATTATTTTAATGGTTAAGTATTAGAAGACGCACATATTTAAACATCACAGAAATGAACAGAAAATGGCTTGGTTGGAGAGGCCAAGGGCTATTCTTTCAACATTAAAATGTTGGCCTGTGATCAAGCCCAGACTCAAGCATTTGTTGTCTTAATTCAGAACTTCTGCTATCTTTCAGTATAATCTGTTGTTCCTTGTACATAAAAATGCCAAACTTAGAGTTCAAAAATTTTATATTTGTATCAATCATAAGACACCTTATCTGGACACTTTGGCCTTATATAAGCCTAAATTAGATTACATTTTTTTGTGTGTCAACAGAACAAGAGGGACTTTAATAACAACCGAGCCCCTCCTGTGTGATAAACACATTCTAGTTACTTTAGCAAACATTCGCTCAGTCCTTTATCTTCACAACAAAAATTCAGAGTTATGTATTATTATCTGCCTACTTTGGCACATGAGAGAACCAGAGGCACAAAGAGGTTAATTGGCAATTATCTTTTGAAAAGCCTAAGGTGCTCATCTAAAAGAATAATGGCCGACTTCCTATTTAGTGGAAAGGCACAACAAATAGATGAGAAGACACAGGTATTTAGTTGAAAAAAACATTTATCAGACATTTTATCAGAAGTTGCTTCTATTGAAGAATTTATAATTAGAAACTCTGACACTCCCCCTGTTCTATAATGGATGATTGCAATTCACCCTGGATCTTTCATATATCTTGCTTATACATTTTTGTTACTTTTTAGTGCACCCAATAAATATGTAAGTGTTCTCTAATAGTAAGGGTTTTTTCTTGCATTTTTACTGTGTGTGTTCAAGTTTCTTTTTCACATGCTTGAACTTTATAACACCATCTGGCATGTAGCAGATGAAAGAAGGCCCCCAAAATCTGGCAATGGTTGGCAAAATGAGGCAAGGATTTATGTTACTATATTTGAAATATTAACATACCAGTATTTTATCAATTAATGTTATAAAATTAATAATTTAATTATGTCTTCAATAAAAAGTAAAGATAGAGTATATGGTTATTTTTCAAACCATTATTTAGTTTTTATACCAACGATTCTTTTCCCTGGTCTGTGTCATAATTCTTACGCATATTTTGATATTCGGGTTTACACATTCTTGCTGTAAGCTCTTCTAAAACTTTGCATTACTAGGAATTCACACATATTTGTACATGTTTCCGTATGTATCTCTATGTCTCTGCCGTTTTAAACCTGATAAGTTATTGTTACACTATTACAGAATAATAATTCTTGTAATTAGAAACTTACATCCACCATAATCAATATTTCTCCTCCTTGGGCATTCTATAGTGATTATTTCTAGATTTTTGTTCTTTTCTTCATATTTTTAAAGTTGTAAGCAAGGGCTTTCTCTTTCATTCCCGCCTTAATCTCTTGTTTCTTCAAGAAAGTATTATTCTAATGGTTAAGATTAAAAATGTGCATATTTAAATATCACAGCAAACCACAGATTACTACGCTGGATTTCAAAATATGTAAGATATGGTACTAAATATCAAATATTAGTAGTAGTAATAATAATAATAATAATAATAATAATAAATGATGGGGCAAGTATTAGTCTGTATTTTTATTTATTAACTTGAAGCTTTAAATAACTGATCTACTTGTGTGTATACTGTGACTACAAACTGTGTTTAATAACCACTAATGCCCAAGTAGCCTTGCATTAAGGATACCTAAAAAAAATAGACATTCCCATTTCACTTCTCATGTAGTAAAGAAAAGGTATTGTGTTTGGCAGTATTACAAGTTTAAACTTGTGACAGGTTAAAGTAAACCAACGCATGTTGTAAAAGACTTGAAAGGAATCAATCATTTCCTTATAATTAATATATCACTGTCATTTGGGTCCCAGCATGTAGTTAATTAACTAATACAAATATTTAGCTAACTTTTCAGAAATGTTGCAATTTATTCAAAGGTCACAAATAGTGAAAGAGAAATCATTGATTTGTACCTGTCTTCCTTTTCTCCTCCTCCCCTCTCTTTCAATAACTGTCTAGGACAGACTTCACATTGTCTTTAATGACCGAGTCATATGTAGGTAACTGGTACAACTTAATTGATGGATCTAAAAGCTATGCCTTACCAATCTATGTTATACACTGCATTGATTAAGACTTCTTTCAGCTGTTAATGAGAGACCTAGGAGACTGAAATAAAATTATTTCTCTCCCACATAAAGTGGCAGAGGTCGGGCCCTCACCATGTGTTAACTTCCATTCCCAGAGTTTCTTCAGGGCCCAAAGGGTCAGTTCCAACCCCAGGTTTCCTTATCCGCATTCCAAGCAGCAAGGACAAGCAGAAAGTCACACTTGGAAACTCCAGGAAGTTGCATTCAGCACTTTTGTTTATATTCCACTGGTCAGTGTCACACTAAGTTTCAATAATGTCTGCAGAATAAGGTAACTACTGTGTATTACCAAGTTCCCAATTAAACACTGACTCTTGCAATTCTTTAGGAGAAACATAGGACAGATTTTGATGGACTTATCCTATCTTTACCATAGAGCCAAACTGCTCAACAAATACTAATAAACAGAACTGTTACTTGAGCTCTAGTTAATGCTTATTTATAGATTATATTGTTCTAATCCTAAGGCCTTAAGTGCCAGTTATTTGTTTTGTACTATGAGCTACAAGGTATTTTCTAGATGTGTGATTGATTGTGCCATAGGACAGAAAAACTTTGCTTAAAAATTATCAGTTACTTCAATAAACTAGAGTATTATATCTGACAATCTTAACATTTTTGTATAGAACTTTATGTAAATAATGAATCTTTTGAAGGCCACAAATGTTATTAGATTTTACATTTTGGAACTGTGTAAATCATTTGGAAATTGCATAAATATTTCTTTTTTAAAGTGATTTCTCACCAACAACTTATTCTTCCCAGGAGATTATTGTACCGTGATTTCAATATCTTAAAAAGAATACATAAATCAATACAATCATCATCCAGATGGACTAATAAAAAATAATGTAATGATTCATCACACTTTCCTACCACATTTTATGGCCGAGCTTTAGTTATTCCTGAATTTACCATGCATTATGAGCCAAAACGACTAATGCAAACAGATGTAACAAATGGCAGCTTACCACACAGCACGGGAAATTAGAATCGCAGTGCCTGATCTAATCGTTTAATATAAGAATTAACCTCAAAATAAAAATGGGCTAGTTACAATATACTAATGGATGTTAAAGGTATATTATTTCCTTTTTCTGTGTAAACTTTCACTAGTTCATTAGATGGTAATTTATTTTTACACATTACTTACCAATATAAATAAAACAACATGAGAAAAATAATAGAAAACAAAAAGAAACTTAACACCTGAGTTTTTTAATATATTAACTTTGCATGAGACTAATCTTTTTATAAAATTATATATATATATACATATATATATATGTATATATATATATATATTTAATAAAAAATAATGAATTCCACCCCCCCCATAAGCTAAATTAGACCTGGCTGCCATTACTGAGACACTTTACTTCTGGTACCAGTATTGTATAATTTCTGTGGTAACCCTGCCTGACAAAGATTTTTAGACTTCAAACATCATCTTTACAAATACAAGGAACCTGTAGCTGAGCCCTGCTGCTGCTCTAGACTCCAGTTTGTGTATAATCATTAAGTCCCACATTTGTAATGATGTTCTGCCTGCAGTGACTGACACTTACTCAACATAATCTCTCTGCCCTTTTTCTTGGCACATAGTCCTATTTACAGTTATGTTATCCATGCTATTAGGCAAAAGAACATTGCATATGTTTTATGAAATATCCAGGCCAGGCCAATGTGTCAAAGATGCTGCACCACCCCCCAACTTTCTCTTCCTGAGCAGATGAATCCAAGGACAAGGTCAGCGTGGTTACAGGGTCCTAAGGTAGTCTCAGTGTCTGACCCCCATAAAGATCCTCCAGGTCCCTGTAGCAGGATTATTAATGGAGTGAAAACATGTTCTCCATATTTAGTGTTTATACTACTTAGGTCTGTTTGTTAGTGAAGCTTATTCTATTCTAGCTAATACACAGCCAAACTTATTCTCCTTAAGGTTAAATTTTGCTTCAATTCTCTTCTTGAATACTCTAAATGTATTTGCTTCACTCCAAATGGATCAGTGTGTTTTTCTGAGATTAGTGACATGATTAAAACAAAGTGAAAGTAAAGATTTCTGCTGTAAAAAAATATATAGTGTGAAATATAGGATTAAATAAACTAAATTAGCTATCAATGTTTATTTCACTCTGCAACTTATAATTCTGTTGCTTTATAATAGTCTATGTTAAGAAATTCTCTAGGAATTGTTGAAAAGATCTTTAGTGGTCAGTTAAGGCAGCCAAGAAAGCATATTCTATGAACTATGAACCCACAGAAAAAAAGATAGTTTCTTTCTAGGTAGGTACAACTTCACAGTTTTAGGAAATGGTCTTTCTACCTATTCTTATAATAACCCCATGAAAGAGTGTATTCCAAATTTCAGTTGTCTTCTTAAACGCTGGAACTGATTTTAAATCTCTCTCCTACTTTACAAGTGTAGAAAATGAGATCAAGAAAGACTGAGACCTGCCCCCAAACAACATAGTAAACACAATTAGATGAGATTAAGAACCAAGGTGAATGACTTTAACTGGGATACATGTGCATTTCAAATATGTAATGTGAGTCCTATTTCTTTAACACAATAATATAAATGTGTACAAGACGTTTCATATAAATGCATATAAACTGATTAAAATACTACTGGTATTTATTAATTGCCATGCAGTGTACATACATTCAATTCTTTCTGAAGTTTCATAATATGTATAAATATAGACATACAATTTAACCAATAGCTACTCTCAGCTTATTTTTTTAGTTGTTGATTTTTTATTTTCTAAAGCTAGCATCTTAATAGATTCTTGACATCGTATTTAGCATGTCGTCTAATCCTACTTCTCTGATCTTATTGAAGAGAAGAATAGGTGAGAACTTGCTCGGTCTCTGGGTGGGGTGATGAACATCTGCATAGCGGAAATCCTGGTCTTCTCTGGCATTTAGGATTTTAGTATCATTTTTACTTTGCCCTTTAACCAGCATGACCTCTGAGCACAAGGAGCACATGGCTGTGGGTAGAAATCATCAGTAGAAGACAATTAAGTAAGATGGAGCCAAACGGCAGTCTCGCGATCTTGCTAAGGTTTTGCTGCCTAAGTACGTATGTGCCCTATTGCTAATTACCATAGTAGCCTTGCCTTACAGTTTCACAAAGCAATAATTCCTCCTTCTGCTCTAGGAGGGGATCATTATAGCATCTTCTTTCCCTATACATTTTTCTTATTCAAAAATTTGCAATGTTTTAAGTTCTGGTTGTTCAGAAAGGAGAAAAGGAAAGCTCCCGGGAGTCAGTGCAATATTTCTGCTGAAACAGCAAGTAGTGTCTCTGAGAAAGCTCAGCTGGGATTTTTACAGTACTGACAGCAGAGTTAAATAACTCCGAGTGTATTACATGGCTGCAGAAGTGGCTTCATCTAACGAATACATTCATTGATAACTGAAGTCAAATATGTGTAAAGCAAACCTAACTGTATATATAATTTCAGTGGTGTAAAAAACATGGATGATGACCACGGAGATTTACTCTCTTTTGCTTTCTCCCAGCAGCTGAGATTAATTTACAGTAAGTTTTAAAAAAAGTGCAGAACAGAGAATAAAAAAGTGCTTGAAGAATAAGCAAATGGAAAACAATCCCTTACCTTAATTTAGAAACTATTTAAACATCTTTACGTATGTTTTGGCAATGTGCACATACTGGTTCAAACAAGGTCATTTTGTATTCTGTCAGTGACTCATCAGTGAGGGAGAATACAGGATAGAAGTGTTTGTTCAGTGTTCAAATTAGAAGGGGGGACACAGAACTATGCCTTCTATAAGTGTTTACTTGAATTACCATCTCGCTCAAAAAGTCAGAACTATAATACCAC
This sequence comes from Manis javanica, assembly GCF_040802235.1. NCBI lineage: Eukaryota > Metazoa > Chordata > Mammalia > Pholidota > Manidae > Manis > Manis javanica. The sequence continues at coordinate 18,516,268 of NC_133164.1, forward strand.
TAACTTCAAACGTTTCATCTTTCTCCTGTTAAAGATACATTAAAAAATATTTTCTCTACCCTCAATACCTTTAATGATTAGATTCTACACATAAAAACCAGATCTTAGTAAGGAGAATGAAACCTCTGGCATTAACTTAGAATCCAAAAACCTGATTATATAAACTGTTACATGGGAATTGATACCATATTAATTCAACTTAAATATCTTTGTCTCAAATAGTTTTATATTCAATACAATTGAAACATGTTATATATTTACTCTTCTGTCCTGAAAAGAGTAACAGAAGAAAGTTACAGAATATTAAACACTTAGCTGCACTTGAAAACCCTATCAACAGCCCATAACATTTGAAGAATTTCTGAAATAATTGTGGCACAGACCAGGGACTACATTTTTCAAGTTTCCCTTTTTAAGAGAGAAGCTGCTGTGTGGTGCAGAATTTAGCCGACAGCCCCAGCTGCAATCCTGCAGTTCTCAAGGCAAGACATTGCCATCTCTGGGCTGCTCCAGGCCAATGACTGGGAATGGTAGAGGGTCTAGAGGGGCGCGCCGCTGGTCCGATGCAGGACTTCCCTAACAGGCAGTCTCTCTTCCGACCTCTCCGTTAGCCCAGCCAGCCTATTTAAGAGCTACATAGCAGTCTGAGGCTTTCCAAGCTGCTCTTTTTCTTTTCCAGCTTCTCTTCAGTGAAACCAGGGCTGAATCATATTCAAAGTCTCTCCCTCCGACTTCTGCTTCCCCTGCTCTTGTGCTCTACAGAAGCACCCAATAAACCTTTTACTATAATTCTGGTACTTGTTCTTGGTACTTGTTTCAACTTTGAAAAAGCTTACTTTTGTATGTCAGTTCCTTACTTGCAATTTTCTGGCTCATGCATTAAACTCAGACTAATACTCAGAGATTAGCTTGGTAAATAACTAGGATGATTTGTCTTGGTTACCCTAAGGTGAATTTTCTTATCTGAGAGAGATCTAAGATAGGGTCTTCAGGAAGATTTGCCTGTCATGATGGCAAGGAGCCATCTCTTCCGGATTATAGCTCCATATGTAAATGAATACAAATCATGGCCACCGTCATCTCCCTCTGAATTTCCATTTTAGATCAGATCAGACATCTTAAAACGTAATTATCTCAGTAGAACAGTGATTTTGCACTTAAACTGATAAATAAGAATGGAAATATAGTTCAGGAAACTCACAACATGAAACCAGCAAGCTTAAGTGGGTAAACAGGGAAACAAACTTGAAGATGGACACAAGGCCAACAGGGTGAGCATGTACATGTAAGTATACATCTGTGCACTATATAAATTATTTGATATATAAATTATTTATTATTAGTAGCTTCAGAAAGATGATCTAAGATATTGTATCTATTCACCCTAGCAAAAATGATACTTTGGCCTCCCAAATTACTATGGGCAGAAAACAGACTGAAAAAAATCACTCACCTGTAAACCTGGGCTACATTTTCTGTTTAAGATATTCTAATTCAAAGGGTAGAACCCAAAGTCCAAAGAAGGGAGACAAGATCCACGGAGAACATTCCCAGGGTGTGGGATTGATCACTATTTAAGACGTTGCCAACAGGTTGGATTTCAGAATTACTGACTAGTGCCTGCTCTGGCGCCTCTTCCTTCCTTCCCTCTTAGAATGGGAGGATCTACAGTAGTTACTTTCTATTGATTGGTCCTGCTATTGGATGTTGAGAGTGACGGGGATTTCTGATTAAGAGGACTGGTAGGCAAAGTGCAGTACCCACAGACATTGTACCCAGGAAGCCTCACCTGTCCCTGAATAAAAATTAGATGACAAGATCCTAAATCTCAGACCTGATACTAATGAGGTAATGGATGAGACTTCGGAGGATCTTTGGAGGTACAGAGTTTAATACACACGTGGGAAAAAGGTAAGTAATTTGTGCTTAGAAAGTTAATTGGGGTTGTTTTAAATTATTTCAGTAATCACTTGATTCTCTCTGTCAAGATGGGGTCTAATTTACCTTCCCTTGAATATGAGCTGGCCTTAGCTACTCACTTGAACCAGTGGAAGGTAGTACAGCTGACATGAGTCTGTGTTAGAAAAGATGAAACAGTTTCTACCTGTTTTTTTCTATTGGGATAGGTTTTTTTTCCTTTTCAAGTGGCTGTGGGTTATATATCCAACTATACTAATTTTTACATGAGTATAAAAATTTCAGTACATTCTAACAGTTTCAAAATAGAATAAATCATAAATTACATTCTCTGAGGTTCAGCTCACTAAAACAGAGAATATGTATTTTGGAAATACAAATAAATTGCTTATAATTAATTGATGCAAAATGATTTTTGGTGAAGGTGACATTAGATCTGAATCCTAAAGTGTAGTGACTAAAATAGCTGCCACCTATAGGCTAATGATTATTTGTTGGATAAATCAATATTATGCAAGCTTGGTAGAGACATAAAGGCATTTGAGATGGTACAAGTTTGTATGAAGAGGAAATGAGCTGGGAATGCCTGTGCCACGTAGAAATCAGAAGAAATCCATATTTCAGACTTTAACATTTTTAGAAGAGTTTTTCTTCTTTTTTCTTCTTTTTTTTTTGTGTGTGTTTGCTGCTAATTATCAAATTAAAGCACAGGAATGTAATCAGCATGTGCTACCAACTTACTCATCAATATTTATTTGGCTTAAGAATTTTGACTTTAAAAGCATAAATTTGTAAATATTATGCATCATTTTTTTATTACAACAAAGCATGAATGAAAAAAGTTATTTAGCTAAGACGCCTCAGTAAGTAGTAGGGGAGTGGCCTGATTCTGATCTGTTTATATATTTTCCCATCCCATTTCCCCACAAAAGGAAGAATGTCATCATTATGAAGTGCTAGCAAATTCACAGGTTTGTCTGAATATCTCCCATAAGCCTTATTTGCATCTGGAGATACCCCCACAGAAAGGGTTTCAAACAGAGTACAAAATATCTCCACACAAGTAGAAAACGTAATCTAATTGTTCAGTTCACAAGCTTCCAATTCTGACAAAGATTTACTTTAAGCAAAACAAGGAGATCGTCTGTCTCGTGAATTATATATAAATCAAATAAAAAATGAGCAAGCCTGTATAAATGTCCCTTTTATGTGTTAATGTTCTTACATGGGAACTGATTTCTCCGGTTTTGATTGTTTCCCATTATGTAGAGAAAGTGCACTCCAGAGAAATGAAAAGATTTCTGGCACAAAGCACCCGGCGTGAGTCCATTCAGCGGACCGCAGGACGCTGCAACAGCTCTGCTGGACCGAAACTTCAAACCCATTAAACGGGCTGGGAGCACTGGAACTTCCGAAGTCAAAAGTTCAGCAGGATGTCCTCGCAGGACGCCTCCTCCCTTTAATTTTCTCTAATAACCCAGATGCATTGGTCATTTCTTAGGGCACAGTGGTTAATATCTGCAGCAATTCTCTGTCTACAGTCAGTCAGACAAGAAGCTATTTTCTCCATTAACTGGTGAAGCAGCAGCAACTTTGGGGAAAAGGAAAAAACTGCTTTAAAATATACTGTGGTAAGTTTTCATTCTTTAAGTCAGGAAAGATGACATTAAGGAAGCTACGTATGACACTGTCACCTTCCAAGCCTTGCCTGACCCTGCTGATCATAGTTAGCTCCGGGGTGGGCAAAACAAATTAGTCACATTTTGTGAAACAGATATTTTTTCCTCTTCCTCTGTAGATAAGTGAAGAACCAGGTAGGGAGTGGTTTCTAATTTTCTAGTTGTGGATCTAGAAACCAGTTTGCCAAATGCAATAACTTTCGTAGCCCATTTAATGATTTTATTTTCTGAATAAACACTACAGACATAATGCTCTAGAGAAACAGTAATTTTTCTCTATCTCCCTATAAAGAATCCCCTACTTTAATATCTCTTTACTTTGTGTGTGTGTGTGTGTGTGTGTGTGTGTGTGTGTGTGTGTGTGTGTGCACGCTACCTACCCAGTGTCTAATGAAAACACTGAGTATTAATTGCTGGCAATTCTGCTGCTATTCTCAGGTTTTCTGTAGTTGAATTACTACTCAGGCATTTTAATAATGGCTCTTCTTTTGGCAATGGTTTTAAAGGTAGATCAGATATATGATTGATAGGTAGGTAAATAGACACTTTTTAGAGAATTCTCATCCCCACATCTGAAAATAACCGCTTGGTTCTGGTTTGTATAAATACTACATAAAATAAAAGTAGTCACCAGAGAAAATTACTTTAAAGAGGATGTGTGTGTGTGTGTGTGTGGTGTATCACTTGTATGTTTTTCTTACTATGTTCCTAAATGTTACAATGAGAGATTCATAAATATTAGGAAAGAATAAGCATTTTTTCTTCTTTTATTATGCTTTGTCAATGAAAACATTTACTAATTAAAGAAAATGAATCTCATGGAATGTTTGTTTCCAAATTTCAGAAGCAAAGTGTTAGTGGTCGTGTAAAAATGAACTTTCTTGAATTTTATATTTAGGTTTCGAAAAGTTAAGGTTTTCTCAAGTGGTATATACGTGTGTGTGTGTATATATATATATATATATAGTTAAGACACCACATATAATTCAAGACAATAATAAAAAACCAGATTCCCTTCTCATTCTCCACTATATTTCAATTTTTTTCAAGCGACAAATGCAACTTATTTCTAAATATATAAGCTTAAACAGCTCTTCAGTGATTTATAAATTTTAGATTTTTTTCTATGAACATCTCCAAAGAAAGTTGGAAATTTATCTATCTGAAACCACTATTTTCTACATACACCCCACGGTTCCCCTACAATTTTTTATTAAGCTAAAAGTCAGATTTTACATCATTTAGGTGAAATCAAAGTTGTGAATTATGAACTGAAAGCCTTAATGAATAAATATTTAGTTAATATTTACTTCAGTTTAATTTTGTTTTCCTAGCTTCCTATGTAATTATTACTCATTTCCCTAAAGCACCAACATTTAATCACATGGTAAATATTTCCATACATTCACACGTACTTCTGTTATTCTCCGATGAGGGCACTTTCTGGAAGCTAGAAGCAGTTCTCTTGTCCTGCATATTACTTGCTCTTTGACCTTTTTGCCTAGTAGTTGTCCTGAAATTTCTTTTCTCTGCTCTTCTGTGGCACATTGTCTGTTTTATTAATCCACTACCTTTCTTTTTCTTGAATACAATAAATATGATATCTCTAATAAATTACTAAGGGTGTGTGAAATTTACATATATGAATAGTGATTCAAAAGTATTTTGTTCTATTCTTACATTTGATTGATATATACATTTGGTATAGATTGCTAACATGAAAATCATTTTCACCCAAGAATTTTAGAGAATGTTTGGTTTGTTTTCTATCTGCTAGTGTTAAATAATTTTATCACATTGTTTTTTGGTATTTGCAGATGACCTAGACGATACTGAGTTCAAAGACTTCTCCCATGTTCCTGGCCCCTCAAAGCCCGACTCCTTTGAGTACACCTAATTCTGATTCTAATTCTCTCTCCAACCTTGTGAAATTGACCAAAACTGTATCTTGGGTTCTTTGCCTCTCTCAAATGACTTGCTATTTCCATTTACATCAAGAAACAGTAAATATCCTAAAGAGAAAGCAGCTCACATGCTCTCCTCTCTGTTTCCTTTCTCGGCAACATCTTGACCTCAAATTCTGACTGCCTTAGTGATCTCTAACCTTTCAAATATGTATACATATTTTGAAAATTTTATTTAGACTTTCTGGGTTTTTTGGGGGGGATGGGTCAGAAACTTAGGTAAAAGTTATGCCAGCAAACCCTTAGGCACTGATAAATGCAGGAAGAGGGGTAACATGATCACATCCATGCTTCTGATACAGACTGAGATCCTTTCAGGATTAATTTATTTAATATATATATATATATATATATATATATATATATATATATATATATATATTCAAATGTACCAAATAGCACCAAGTAGCACTTTTTATCAAGTAAAACTTCTGTTTATATAGACTGAAAAAAGTGGCAAGCACGCATGGGTGAAAAAATATTTTTAAGTAATTGTATGCATTTTTTTAATGGAGAAAAATTATTTTAATAAATTCAATCTACATTAGTAATACTTAAACATCCAGTCTTAAAACACAGTTTTGTGTTAAAAAGTTACATGTCTCAAAATGGCCTGAGTGTGTGTTTATATATATGTAGATATATATCTATATGCATAGATATATATCTATATTTATATATAGAGAGAGATATGTACATATATGCAATATATAAACACATACATTTGCTATTGCAGTTCAGAACTTCAACAAATAATAGAAGTCTTAAACCAAAATTGGTGAATTTATAAGTCCATTCAGAGGAGTAGTATTTCTGTTATACTTCCTGGGAATCAGATTTTGGCTCAATGAGTTGAAATATCAAAGCAGTGAAAAATAGAATTTCAGTTTCACATATAAAAGCCGTTAACAATCTAACCACACTTTCCAATTATTTCCAAGTCTAGTATAAATAATTTTCCAGATTTTTCCATTTCCAAATTCTGATAACTTGATTATTCTTACTTCCTCACCCACAAGAGAAACTAATAATACTACATAGTTTTGTCAGTATATTAACTTGTATGCATGTGAAATTTAGAACACTGATAATTAGAAGTACACAAAATTACCAGTAGAGTTCTGTAAAATATTGATAAGATTTTGTAGTAAATATTTGCACCTATGTGTACATTTTCATACCCTTCTGAAAGTCCACTAAAATTACAGTAAGAGAAAAAATACTAATATACAAAGACAGATGTCATGAAGGAAAAGGTAATAACGAATTAGTGATATTGACAATTTTTGGAAGATGCAAATAAGCAAAGTGAGGCAAATTACTCCCCCAAATCTAGGACTCCAAAAGGCTCATGGCTATGAGGTCCAAGGGAGGGTCAATCATAGGATGAGTAAAAGTCTGAAGAAGAATATGGTTAAAACTATATAAAGAGCAACTGGCATCCTCCAGTTTGGACTCCATCCCCTTTATCCTGGAAAGGAAAGAATATTTTTGCTGAGCAACTAATAGAAGAGTCTCCCACTCAGATTACAGAACAGTGGAAAGTAAGTGAATATGCTTATTGCCCCATGGAAATCCCACATAGCACTCTCTTCAGGCTGGATTTCCGACAGCCAAGTCTACACAAGGGCACAGCTACCCACATCCAAACACAGAGCTAGAAATAGGTTAGAGTAGCCGCCCCACCTCAGGAAAATCTGAATTACCCATGAATAAAGACCTATGACTCTTTGTATTTAGGGGTTCCTTAATAATAAAATCAGTTTGCTGTCCATTTGGTGGATACCAATTACTCTATAATTCCCAATATTAAACATAAACTTTCCAAACTTCTTTCAATGAATTTCCTCAAACGTGTCCTGGTGGTAGAGGATCATCAAACATTAAAGACTACACTTCGCAAAGAAACCAACATAAATAAACAGAACACAAATCTGGTGGAAACATAGATGATTCAGGGAGCAGGCAAAAAAAAAAACAACTTATTTTAAAATTTTATCAGTATGCCAGAGAAAGGAAAGAACATATACATATTTTTCCTGTGTTTTTTTTTAAAGCAATGTTTTAAAAAGCTATTTGCAAATAAGGTAAAAATAAGGATGGGAAATGAAATTTAAAAAATTTGTCTTTTCTAGAAAACAGAACAAAATGTCAAAAAACGAAGATTATAGAAAAAATACCAGAAAATTGAAAGATTTATTCAGGAAATTCCAAAATCAAGAACTGAAGCTTAGAAGGTAGGAAATTACCAAATAAGTAATTCAAAAACATTGTTCTCAAAGGAAAGCATGAGTTTCAAAACTAAAATGGTACAAGTGCCCAGCGTTTTGAAAGAAAATTGACGTAAAATGAGGTAGGTCATTGTAAAGGAGTACTGCCCAGATCAGCACCTCCTCTCAATACTGAACTGTACATTCCCCCAGTGGCTCTAAGCCCTGTCAGCTGACAGCTTATGAATGGCAACTTTCAGCAACTGCACTTGGCAGAAGAGAGCCACCTTGCCAAGGTATACACTCCTCCCACCCTACTCCACCTCCTGGAAGCAGTTTACATTAACTACCATCAATATCGGGCTGATGAAGACTAACCACTTTGTCAACTTAAGACAGCCATGTAGATACAATTGCCTTGAAGACAACTTTGTTTCTCTTTTTCTTCCTTCTTTACTTCCTTAAAAAATGTTGAGCCAGAAAGCATTCCTCAACATATTTCTGCATACAAGTCTTCTCAGAGTTCACTTCCTAGAGAATTTATTCTGTGACAATCATCGTCTGGTTTTAGCAACAAATGGTAGAGATCCTGATATCTTTCACTCAAGTAGGTGACTTCAATGATTAGAAAAGATCAACTTTCTTAACACCAGAAACTAGAAAATAATAAAAAAATTATGTCCCCAAAATTCCCAAGTGAAAGTGACTAACAACCTGGAAAACTATACCCAATTTGTATATCAGTCCAGTGAGATAATAGAGTAAAAATATTTTCAAATCCATATTCAAAAAATTTAACTTCCATGCTTTCTTATTAGGAAGTTGTGTGTGTATGTTCACATATATTTATATAATGAATCAAAATTAAGAGGTAGGTAAAAAACAGAAAATCAAGATAACCTACCAAGAAAGTCTATCATAGAAGAGAGGAAAATGGATTCTTATATTTAGTGGTTTTCCCTGGAGGCAACTGCTGAATTTTTGACCTATAGAAGGCTGGAGAGTATTACATCTAGCAGGAAAAAATAAAAATGAAAACAACTTTATATCTAGGTAGCTTTCAGAAATAATTGTTTTGTGAGAGGGCATCTCTCATATTTATTGATCATGTGGCTAACAACAAAAAAATTCTGTATAGGTGACTCAATGCACAATTATTAATCAACCCCAAGCCTAATTCTCAACAGTCTCCGATCTTCTGAAGCATAAAGAACAAGTTCTTATATGGTGAACAAATTCTTACATAGTAAATAAGTTCTTACATGGTGAACAGTACAAGGGTTGTCATCACAGAAACTTTCGGTTTTGATCACACATTATGAACTATAAACAATCAGGTCAAATATGAATATTCGTTTTACTTTTATACTTGATTTATATGTGAATCCCACATTTATCCCTTACTATTATTATTATTACTACTACTACTATTATTATTATTATTATTATTATTATGTTTAATAAAATGCTGAAATGGTAGGTAGGTGCAAGATAAAGGTAGAAAACATAGTTTAGTTTTGTAAGAAAGCAAATGTAGATGATCAGGTGTGTGCCTATAGACTAAGTATTAATCCAAGCTAGACAAGGGCAACAAAACATCCACGGATGCAGAAGATTTCTCTCAAAATTAGGGGTTAGGTTCTAAGCCTCACCTCTGTTGATCCCCAATTTCTCACCTGATGGCCCCCCTGCGACTGTGCCTGTCTTAGGTTGTTCCTCCCTTGAGGAATCTTACCCGTCTCTGACTAACCAGTCATCTTCCGGGGCCATACAGGGAAATGTAAAGTTGGTAAGTGAGAGAGAAGCAATATTGTTTGAAAAGGTTAGCTTTTTACTTCTTTGCAGATTTATACCCTGTGGCTTTTATGCCCAGCATTTGTCTTGAGGTATCTTTACCACTTGGAAGAATTATGATACTCGGTAGATTTGATATGAGGCACGCATTCTATTTAAGGGTTGTAATTCGAAAGGAAGAAGAAAAGCTATAGAAGTAGCAGACAGAAGAAAACATGGGAAGATTGATTATTTTTTTGACATATCTTCTTGTAGAGTAACTTAAGCATGTGTAGGTTTTAAACTACTAATTAAATTGCGCACACACATTAACATAATAGGAATACAGTTACATAACCAAAGCAGACCTACAATTACCAGCCATCTCCAGTGAAACCAAGAAAACCAGTTAGGCACCCTAAGCATTTGTGAAAACTTATCTATGATATGATGGATATTGTCTAACTGAATTTGAATAGTTTGAGAAAAATCAGACAAATTAAAACAATGCATTTCTGGGAACTATTCAGATCCCATATGTTCTTTTAACAGTAGATAGTCTGTAGTCTCAAGATTTTGCAGCACTGCAACTTGCACTTCTCCTAATTCTTGGTTGAGTTCAACAGTATAGATCCAGTCAAATTTGTTGTTTTACTGTATGCACAGGCCAGCTTAGATTACCTCCTTCTTCATTCCAATGGCAAGTCCAGGAACCGGTGGGATGAATGCAGCTACAACTGCAACAGCACCAGGATCTTTGTTGAAGTATTTTGATGATCATCTTCTGGAATGACTCTTCCAGAGTATGTTGATGTTGGAACTTCTTCTTCATATCATATCTTAGTTCATTTTCTGGGTAGCCAAATTAGGCTTTGATCCTCTGTATAAACATAAACAGACCCTTTGCCCACACTTCAATATGCCCTTTATACCATTGTGAAGAACTTATTGAAGGTCACCACAGAGGAACTGCTTTTTTTTTTAAGAGAAAGAAATATAATCAGAAAAATGTACTTCCATAGATGATCATCTGACACCCTTTAAATGATCAAAATTAAGGATATTTAAAGCATGCATTAATTGTTGATTTACAGTTAGTTTTATCCTGTCAGGGAGTAATCCCCCTTTTCTTTCTTTTCTTTCTTTCTTTCTTTCTTTCTTTCTTTCTTTCTTTCTTTCTTTCTTTCTTTCTTTCTTTTTTTCTTTCTTTCTTTCTTTCTTTCTTTCTTTCTTTCTTTCTTTCTTTCTTTCTTTCTTTCTTTCTTTCTTTCTTTCTTTCTTTCTTTCTTTTTTTCTTTCTTTCTTTCTTTTTTTTTTATCATTAATCTACACTTACATGAAGAATATTATGTTTACTAGGCTCTCCCCCATACCAGGTCCCCCCATAAACCCCTTTACAGTCACTGTCCATCAGCATACCAAAATGCTGTAGAATCACTACTTGTCTTTTCTGTGTTGCACAGCCCTCCCCTTTCTCCCACCACCGCATTATGCATGCTAATCTTAATACCCCACTTCTTCTTATCCCCCCCTTATCCCTCCCTACCCACCCATCCTCCCCAGTCCCTTTCCCTTTGGTAACTGTTAGTCCACTCATGGGTTCTGTGATTATACCTGCTGTTTTGTTCCTTCAGTTATTCCTTTGTTCTTATACTCCACAGATGAGTGAAAACATTTGGTATTTCTCTTTCTCTGCTTGACTTATTTCACTGAGCATAATACACTCTAGTTCCATCCATGTTGTTGCAAACAGTAGGATTTGTTTTCTTCTAATGGCTGAGTAATATTCCATTGTGTATATGTAGCACATCTTCTTTATCCATTCATCTACTGATGGACACTCAGGTTGCTTCCAATTCTTGGCTATTGTAAATAGTGCTGTGATAAACATAGGGGTGCATCTGTCTTTCTCAAACTTGAGTGCTGCGTTCTTAGGGTATATTCCTGGGAGTGGAATTCCTGGGTCAAATGGTAAGTCTATTGTGAGCATTTTGAGGAACCTCCATACTGCTTTCCACAATGGTTGAACTAATTTACATTCCCACCAGCAGTGTAGGAGGGTTCCCCTTTCTCCACAGCCTCACCAACATTTGTTATTGTTTGTCTTTTGGATGGTAGCCATCCTTACTGGTGTGAGGTAATATCTTGTTGTAGTTTTAATTTGCATTCCTCTGATAATTAGTGATGTGGAGCATCTTTTCATGTGTCTGTTGGCCATCTGTATTTCTTTTTTGGAGAACTGTCTGTTCAGTTTTGCTGCCCATTTTTTAATTGGATTGTTTGTTTTTTGTTTGTTGAGGTGGGTGAGCTCTTTATATATTTTGGACATCAAGCCATTATTGGATCTGTCATTTTCAAATATATTCTCCCATACTGTGGGGTTCCTTTTTGTTCTATTGATGGTGTCTTTTGCTGTACAGAAGCTTTTCAGCTTAATATAGTCCCACTTGTTCATTTTTGCTGTTGTTTTCCTTGCCCGGGGATATGTGTTCAAGAAGAGGTCACTCATGTTTATGTCTAAAAGGTTTTTGTCAATGTTTTTTCCTAAGAGTTTTATGGTTTCAAGATTAGATTCAGGTCTTTGATCCATTTTGAATTTACTTTTGTGTATGGGGTTAGACAATGGTCCAGTTTCATTCTCCTACATGTAGCTGTCCAGTTTTGCCAGCACCATCTGTTTAAGAGACTGTCATTTCCCCATTGTATGTCCATGGCTCCTTTATCAAATATTAATTGACCATATTTGTTTGGGTTAATGTCTGGAGTCTCTAATCTGTTCCACTGGTCTGTGGCTCTGTTCTTGTGCCAGTACCAAATTGTCTTCATTAGTATGGCTTTGTAGTAGAGCTTGAAGGTGGGGAGTGAGATCCCCCCTACTTTATTCTTCTTTTTCAGGATTGCTTTGGCTATTCGGGGTCTTTGGTGTTTCCATATGAATTTTTGAATTATTTGTTCCAATTCACTGAAGAATGTTGCTGGTAATTTGAGAGGGATTGCATCAAATCTGTATATTGCTTTGGGCAGGATGGCCATTTTGACAATATTAATTCTTCCTAGCCATGAGCATGGGATGAGTTTCCATTTATTAGTGTCCCCTTTAATTTCTCTTAAGAGTGACACAGTTTTCAGAGTATAAGTCTTTCACTTCTTTGGTTAGGTTTATTCCTAGGTATTTTATTCTTTTTGATGCAATGGTGAATGGAATTGTTTTCCTGATTTCTCTTTCTATTGGTTCATTGTTAGTGTACAGGAAAGCTACAGATTTCTGTGTGTTAATTTTATATCCTGCAACTTTGCTGTATTCCAATATCAGTTCTAGTAGTTTTGGAGTGGAGTCTTTAGGGTTTTTTATGTACAGTATCATATCATCTGCAAATAGTGACAGTTTAACTTCTTCTTTACCAATCTGGATTCCTTGTATTTCTTTGTTTTGTCTGATTGCCGTGGCTAGGACCTCCAGTACTATGTTAAATAACAGTGGGGAGATGGGCATCCCTGTCTGGTTCCCGATCTCAGAGGAAATGATTTCAGCTTCTCGCTGTTCAGTATAATGTTGGCTGTGGGTTTATGATATATGGCCTTTATTATGTTGAGGTACTTGCCCTCTATTCCCATTTTGCTGAGAGTTTTTATCATGAATGGATGTTGAATTTTGTCAAATGCTTTTTCAGCATCTATGGAGATGATCATGTGGATTTTGTCTTTGTTTTTGTTGCTGTGGTGGATGATGTTGATGGATTTTCGAATGTTGTACCATCCTTGCATCCCTGGGATGAATCCCACTTGGTCATGGTGTATGATCCTTTTGATATACTTTTGAATTCGGTTTGCTAATATTTTATTGAGTATTTTTGCATCTACATTCATCAGGGATATTGGTCTGTAATTTTCTTTTTTGGTCGGGTTTTTGCCTGGTTTTGATATTAGGGTGATGTTGGCTTCATAGAATGAGTTTGGGAGTATTCCCTCCTCTTCTATTTTTTGGAAAACTTTAAGTAGAATGGGTATTATATGTTCTCTGTGTGTCTGATAAAATTCTGAGGTGAATCCATCCAGCCCTGGGGTTTTGTTCTTGGGTAGTTTTTTTATTACAGTTTCAATTTCTTTGCTTGTAATTGGTTTGTTTAACTTTTGTTTCTTCCTTGTTCAGTCTTGGGAGTTTGTATTTTTCTAGGAAGTTGTCCATTTCTTCTAGGTTTTCCAGTTTGTTGACATATAGGTTTTCATAGTAGTCTTTAATAATTCTTTGTATTTCTGTGGAGTCTGTTGTAATTTTTCCGTTCTCATTTCTGATTCTGTTGATTTGTGTTGATTCTCTTTTTCTCTTAATAAGTTTGGTTAGAGGCTTATCTGTTTTGGTTATTTTCTGAAAGAACCAGCTCTTGGTTTCACTGATTTTTGCTATTGTTTTATTCTTCTCAATTTTGTTTTGTTTCTTCTCTGATCTTTATTATGTCCCTCCTTCTGCTGACTTTAGGCCTCATTTGTTCTTATTTTTCCAGTTTCGATATTTGTGATATTAGACTATTCATTTGGGATTGTTCTTCCTTCTTCAAGTGTGCTTGGATCGCAATATACTTTCCTCTTAGGACTGCTTTCACTGCGTCCCACAGAAGTTGGGGTTTTGTATTTTTGTCATTTGTTTCTATATATTCCTTGATTTCTATTTTAATTTGTTTGTTGATCCATTGATTATTTAGGAGCATGTTTTTAAGCCTCCATGTGTTTGTGAGCCTTTTTGTTTTCTTTGTACAATTTATTTCTAGTTTTATACTTTTGTGGTCTGAAAAGTTGGTTGGTAGAATTTCAATATTTTGGAATTTACTGAGGCTCTTTTTATGATTCTGGAGAATGTTCCATGTGCACTTGAGAAGAATGTATATCCTTTTGCTTTTGGATGTAGAGTTCTATTGATGTCTATTAGGTCCATCTGCTCTACTGTGTTGTTCAGTGCCTATGTGTCCTTACTTATTTTCTGCCCGGTGGATCTGTCCTTTGGGTTGAATAGTGTGTTGAAGTGTCCTAAAATGAATGCACTGCAGTTTGTTTCCCCCTTTAGTTCTGTTAGTATTTGTTTCACATATGCTGGTGCTCCTGTGTTGGGTTCATATATACTTAGAATGCTTATATCCTCTTGTTGGACTGTGCCCTTTATCATTATGTAGTGTCCTTCTTTATCTCTTCTTAGTTTCTTTGTTTTGAAGTCTATTTTGTCTGATATTAGTACTGCAACCCCTGCTTTCTTCTCTGTGTTGTTTGCCTGAAATGTTTTTCCATTCCTTGACTTTTAGTCTGTGCATGTCTTTGGGTTTGAGGTGAGTTTCTTTTAAGCAGCATATAGATGGGTCTTGCTTTTTTATCCATTTCATTACTCTGTATCTTTTGCATTGGTGCATTCAGTCCATTTACATTTAGGGTGACTATTGAAAGATATGTACTTATTGCCATTGCAGGCTTTAGATTCGTAGTTACCAAAGGTTCAAGGATAGCCTCTTTAGTATCTTACTGCCTAACTTAGCTCGCTTATTGAGCTGTTATATACACTGTCTGGAGATTCTTTTCTCCTCTCCCTTCTTATTCTTCCTCCTCCATCCTTTATATGTTGGTTATTTTATTCTGTGCTCTATCGTGTTTCCTTTAACTGCTTTAGTGGGCATGGCCTGGCTCGGGCAGCTGCTCCAAAATGGTGGAGCTGCATTGGAGGCGGAGTGGCCATTAGGCTATTTATCTCCGTAAGGGGCTTCCGTGCTCCCTGCTGCCCAGGGGGTTAGAGTGCCTAGAGATCCCCAGATTCCCTACCTCTGGACTAAGTGCCCTGCCCTGCTCCTTTAAGACTTCCAAAAAGCACTTGCCAAAACAAAACAATAACAACAACAACAACAAAAAATTAAAAAAAAAAAAGAACCGATCTCTTTTCTTTGTTGTTCTCCGGTGCTGGCCTCAGGCACCCACTCACCAGTCTTGCTGCCCTGTTGCCTTAGTATTGGGGTACCTGTCCCTTTAAGACTTCCAAAAAGCACTCACCAAAAAAATAAATGGCTGTTCAGTTTTCTTTGTTCTCTGGCACCGGCTTCCGGTACCCGCTCATTGGTCTTGCTGCCCTGTTTCCCTAGTATCCAGGACCCCACGCATGCACTGTGTCTGTGCTCTGTTCCGGATGGCTGGGGCTGGGTGTTCAGCAGTCCTGGGCTCCCTCTCCTTCCCTGCTCAGACTCCTCTCCTCCTGCCGGGAGCTGGGGGGGAGGGGCGCTCGGGTCCAGCTGGGCTGGGGCTTGTATCTTACCCTTTTCACCAGGCCCTGGGTTCTCGTAGGTGTGGATGTGGTCTGGATGTTGTCCTGTGTCCTCTGGTCTCTGTTCTAGGAAGAGTTGTCTTTGTTATATTTTCATTGATACATGTGGTTTTGGGAGGAGATTTCCGCTGCTCTACTCACACCGCCATCTTGGCTCTGTCCCCAGAAATAATTTTTATTATGAAAATGAAAGACATGTCTCAAAGTGGAAGAAAATATTTGTAGATCAAGGTGTAACAGAGACTGGTCTATACAGTGCACATACACACATATGCATAATAGAAGACAGAGAGAGAGAACATTCAGACTTCAATAGTAAGAAAACCAGAAACACAATTAAAAAGAAAGAGAGACTTCATCAAAGAGGATATGTAGACAGCAAATAAACACATAAAAAGTTGTTCAGGAAGATAAAGAAATGGCAACTAAGCAGATGAAAAGATGCTCCACGGTATATGTCATCAAGCAAATGTAATTTAAAGCAACAATGAGATACTACCACATATCTATTACAATAGCCAAAACCAGAACATTAACAAAAGCAAATACTGGCAAGGATGCTGAGCAACAGCAACTCTCATTAATTTTTACCATAAAATCCAGCAACCACACTCCTTAGTATTTACCCAAAGGATTTGAAAATTCTTGTTCATACAAAACCTGCACACAGATATACACACAGATTTCTTCCTAGTTGCCACACTTGGAAGCAATCAAGTTGCCTTTGCCTTTCATTAGTTGTGCGGATAAATAAACTGTAGTATATCCGGACGAGAGAATATTATTCAGCGCTAACAAGTTAAGAACTATCAAGCCATGGAATGACAGGGCGATGCCTTTCAGTACATATTACTATGTTAACGACATTGATCTGAAAATCCTATATGCTATAAGATTCCAACTAAATGACATTCTGGAGAAAATAAAAACATGGAGACAATAAAATGTTTCCATGAATCTTTGTGAAAGGTTGGAGTTGATGGGAGGGGTGAATATACAGAGCACAGAGGGTTTTTAGGGCAGTGAAAATACTCTGTTTGAGACTAATGATGATGATTACATGTCATTATGCCTTTGTGTAAACCCAGAGAATGTACATAACCAAAAGTGAGCCCTATGGGAAACTGTGTGCTTCGAATAATAATGATTTTTCAATGTACTAAGTTCATCAGTTATAACAAGTACATCACCCTGGTGGGGGAATGTTGACAATAAAGGATGCTATGCATGTGTGGAGGCAGGGGAACATGGGAAATTTTATGCCTTCCTCTCAATTGATCTAAAAAATAAGGTCTTTAAAAATAGTATTTCAACATAATTAATCATAGGAGAACATGCAAATTAAAGTCACAACAACATACCTATTACAATGGCTAAAATCAAAATACTAAATGAGGCCATGAAGCAACTGATTTTCTCATGTATTTTTGCATGATTACATAAAGATGCAACTTATGCTTGAAAAAAGGTTGTTTTGACATTTTCTTATAAATTTTTGCATTTAATTAAAATTGCCATATAGCCCAAAAATCCCACTCCTGGTTATTTATCCTAGAGAAACAAAAATTTTATTTTCACCAAGGGAGAGCAACTATTGTTAATCTCCCTAAACTGGAAACAACCCAGATATTCTTCAACAGCTAATCACCTGTTACTTGTTAGATAAACAAATGTGGTTGACTCATTCAATGGGCTACTACTCAACAAAAGAAGGAATTAACTATTGATAGACATAACACTTTGAACATATGATAAAGTCCTTCCACTGAGTAAAAGAAGCCAGCCTAAAAAGGTTACAAATTGTATGTGTAATTAAGATTTATTTGTGCATTCTTTTGTGAATATACTTCAAACAAACAATTGTATTACTGGTAATTCAATCAAAATGCTTATTTAAAGGCAAAACATATCAATATTTGTCACTATTCTAATGGATGAATAGTTGCTGTAGTCAGGTACACTTCAGGGTCTCCCCAAAGTGAATTTTGCATAAATCAAATACTAAATTTTAGGACAGATAATTTTCAAACAGACCTTCCAAAATCTGGGGCAAATCTCTCTGGTTACTTCTTGATAATATGATCAAAAACAGAAAGAAACATATTTGTGTTATGTAGGCTATTCATATAAGGTACCCAAAAATAATGACATTACTGAATTACCTCGGGATTAAATTACAGATTACACTAACATGGTCAATTTCCAGTCAGATCCCAAACTACCAATTAAATTGATTAATTACAGTAATGTGGAAAAGATACATACAATTTTGGAGATTCCTATTGTTTCTCTCCTGTAAAAGAATCAGTATTGTTTTGAGGGGAGGAAAACATTTTTCTAACACTCTATACCCAATAGAAAAGTATAAAACATTCCTCTATCGGAATAAACACTTTTCAGGGCCACAACAGGGTGTTTCAATGCCGCTTTTGCTCTCACGGCCTTTGCTCATCAAGTAAGTGGAGCATGCTGTTTGTACTGGTCTATTCTCGCACAGGGAGGGGTGCTTTCCAGTTGATGTGTTTGATTGCTTTTCTGTATACAATTTAAACCCTGGAATTTTGTAGCTTTTAAACAGCAACCTAAGGTAGATTATGTCTTCCCCAGTAAGACTGCCAATTTCAGTCTATTTTGAGAGGATAAGAGATATGAGATAGGGGTGAGAATCAAGGGAAATCATCAAAGGAATGTAAAAAGAGCCAGGGCACAGAAAGAAGAGTGAAATACAGAGATTACAGGGAAAATATTCTTGTTATGCATCAGCTGTTTCCAGAGTGGAT
Source organism: Manis javanica (assembly GCF_040802235.1). Classification (NCBI taxonomy): domain Eukaryota; kingdom Metazoa; phylum Chordata; class Mammalia; order Pholidota; family Manidae; genus Manis; species Manis javanica. The sequence continues at coordinate 18,534,883 of NC_133164.1, forward strand.
AAGTATGTTTTCAACTTCAAATCTTATGTTGAATCAAATACTCTGCCCAAGCTCTGTCTCCTGCTGGTGATACTGTTGTTCCACATTCCTGTTCCTACTGAGAGACTTTTGTATTTTTATAAGGTCTGGTTATAAAATGAGTGACCTTAAATCCACAGCTACCAAGGGATTCCTGCTAATGGGTTTAGTCTGAATAATAGTAGTAGTGAGATAAATATGTTCACTCAACCGTGTTTATACCTTTTTGCATTTCATTTTACATCTTATTGATAAAATTGAATTAAATTGTCAAGATTCACAGTAAATAACTTGGTGCTCAAGATTTTCTAGTCCTAAATGTTAATACCCCAAATTTCAAAAGCATACTATTTTTCTGACCATGTGCAAATGTGTTTAAAGCATGATCATTTTAGAAAATGTGGATTTTTCCTAATGTGCTCAGATAATTTAATGCTTTTCATTGTTAATATGTCCCCTTAAATCTGCCCCTTATGGATGGTGTCATGTATCAAGGTGACATAGTTGCTGTGATTCTAACTGTACAAATAATTTAGAGACTGAAGAAATATTTAGTTAAAATAGTAAAGGATGTGAAATAGGTGGGATTTAAGGTACACAATGAATACAATTTGGGTAGGTTTTGCATAGTGACCTACAAATGGCTGATGGTAACGTTATCCTTTCTTTCGTTTGTTTGCTTTCAGTAGCATATTGTTTCTCACAGATACTTTTTAAATTTGAAGGTGGAGGAACATCAATCAGTCTTGCTAGATTACTACAAAGGCAAACTTTATGAAAAATTGAATATTCTAGTGCCTTCCTTTCCTAATATCTTACTTAGTAGATGAAATCTTGTATTGCATGCTGAAGATTCAACAGTCTACCTGGCTTTACAAAATTAAAATCTTAATGAAAAATCACTTTCTTAAAATGTATTAGTGCTTCATATTCTTTCTAAGATAGAGTTTATATCCCTCATCATATTATCAGCTTTTTTTGATCTGTTTCTTTCTATATTTTATTCTCCTTTCCAGTCCCCCTGCTACTCTCTGGTTCACATTCCAAAATATTTCACAGGTTCCCATGTCTTCATGCTTTTGAAAATAGTACAGCTTTTTACTTTGCTGAATTCCCTTAAATACTCCTGAAGACTTAGCTCAAATACATAGATTCTCCCAAGTAAACAAAGCCCTATTTTTTTTCTTTTTTACTTTTCTGAAGTATCATTGATATACAATCTTATATATGTTTCAAGTATGCAACATAGTGGTTCAACAACTATGCATGTTACTAAATCCTCACCCTCTTGTGCACTTACTATCTTTCAACATAGGAAGATGTTACAGAATCACTGGCTATATTCTCCATGCCGTACTACCATCCTGTGACCAACTTATATTATGATTGACATTTTTGTGCCCCTTTATCCACCTCACTCTCCCCACCCACCCACTCCAACCCCTCCCTATGGTAACCATCCATCATTTCTCAGTGTCCATAAGTCTACAGCTATTTTGTTCATTGTTTTGTTTTACTTTTATATTCCACAAATAAATAAAATCATACGGTATTTGCCCTCTCTGTTCGGCTTACTTCACTTAGCATAATACCCTCTATGTCCACCCATGTTATTGCAAATGGTGTTTCTTTTTTTATGGCTGTATATTCCACTGTATATATGTACCACATCTTTATCCATTCATCTAATGGTGGATCCTTTGGTTGCTTCCCTATCTTGGCTAGTGTAAATCATGCAGCAATAAGCATAGGAGTCATACATCTTTTTGAATCAGGGATTTTGTTTTCTTCTGGTAAATTCCTAGAAGTGGAATTACTGGGTTGAATGGTATTTCTATTTGTAGTTTTTTGAGTAACCTCCATACTACTTTCCACAGTGGCTGCACCAATTTACATTCCCAGCAACACTGTAGGATGGTTCCCTTTTCTCCACATCTTTGTCTACACTTACTATTTCTTATCTTTTGTATAGTGACCAATCTAACGGGTGAGATGATATCTCATTGTGCTTTTGATTTGCATTTACTGATGATTAGGGATATGGAGCATCTTTTCATGTACTTTTTACAAAGCCCTAATATGTTTGCTTAATATTACTGTTTGCTCTAACCATGGCATTGCTTTCATTTGTTTCCAGTCTGTCAATTCTTCAGTACCCTGTACTGCCATCTTTGTCAGAAATACAAATTCACTAGTGTGTGAGTAACTGTTCCTCAAACCTCTTTATCATTCCATTTGTACATTTATCTGAGTTCATAACATTAATGTCTTTATGACAAGTACTTTTATCTGGTAGAACATATTTTCCAACTTCATTGTTCTTTTGATTTCCATGGTTGTCTTAGCTGGTCCTTTGCATTTCTTTATCTTTTAGAAACAGTATTTTAATTTCCCTATATCATATGCTCATATTTTGTTAGTGATTACATCGAATATCTTGATAAATTTGAAGAAAACTGATGTCTTTGCAGTACTGCATCTTTCAAATTATTAGTGTAGAAAATCTACCTCTTATTTGGAATATCCATTATTATTCTTAATAAAGCTGTACAGCTTACTATAGAGGCTTTGCACATTATTGGACATACTGTATAAATTAGATATTTTAAAATTTTCCAGCAATTTTTTTTCTTCCCTTAAAGTCTTCTATTAAACAATAATATCTATGTCAAATTTACTTCATTTAGTGTGGGTATGGTATAACTTTTCAATCATTTACCAATGAAATTTTCAATATTCTTACATTATTATATTTTTTCTTATAACCAGAATATTTTTAATGCAGTATGAAAACTTTATTTTTCAATAAAGTATTTACTATTTATGCTTGGTTTGTATTTTTGATATATTTATATTTAAATGTACATTTAGTTATTTTTTCTATTATTCCTTTTTGCTCATTATACTTTAATTTCTTATTTTCTTTTGTTTACATTATTTTATTATTCCATCTTTCTCCCAGTTTCTTTTAGTGGTTATTCAGTGAACCTCATATGCTTGTTTTAGTTACAGAAACACAATCTTAGTACTTTGATCGCTTTTCTAATATTTCATAAACATTAGGACATTTTTACTTATATACTTTAATTCAATGAATGTGCTACATTTGTTTTTATCATGGTAAAAAAAACATGGCATTAAATTTGTCATTAAAACTATTTTTCAGTGTAGAGTTCCCTAGTGTTCACATCGGTATGCTATAGATCTGTAGAAGTTTTTCATTCTGTAACACTGAAACTCTATACACAATAAGCAATAACTCCTTGTCTTCCTTCCCTTAGTCCTCAAAAACCACCATAGTACTTTCTGTTCCTGTGATTTGACTGCTTTAGCTTTTTATATGAATGGAATCATACAGTATTTGTCCTTTTGTGATTGGCTTATTTCACATTGTATGTCCTTGAGATTGTGTTGTAGCTTGTTTCTTTTCTCATGGCTGCATAATATTCCATTTTGGGCATATACCACATTTTCTTTACTCATTCAATTGTCAATATGGATTGCTTGCACTCCTTGACTTTTGTGAATAATGTTCCTATGAACATAGGTAAGAAAATATCTTTTTGAGATCCTGGGACTGATGAATTATATGAGATAATTCTATTTTATTTTTTCTTCTATTTCCCATAATGGTTACACATTCCTACCAAAAGTGAACAGGGCTCCAACATCTCTGCCTCCTCATCAACAGAAGACTTTGTATTAATCTTTTGATAGTGGACATCAGATGTTTGTGAGGTGATGTTTGACTGTGGTCTTGATTTTTAATTCCCTAATAATTAGTGACATTAAGTATATTTTGTGTGTGCTTATGTGTACCTTTGGAAAAATGTTTATTCAAGACCTTTGTTCATTTATTTAATTGCATAATTTGTTCTTTGGTTGTTGACTTGTAGAATTTCCTTTTATATGCTGGGTATTAACTCCTTATTCTATATATGATTGACAATTATTTTTCCTTCATTCTGTAGATTGTCTTTTCACTTGTCGATTGTTTCCTTTGATGCACAGAAGTTTTTGTTTCATATAGTCCCATTTGTCTATTTTTACTTTTGTTGCCTGTGCTTTTGGTATCCTAAGAAATCACTTATCAAATCAAATGTCCTGAAGCTTTTCCACTATGCTTTCTTTTAGGAATTTAATGTAAGATCTACTTACATGTAGCTATTTAATCCATGTTAATTTTCATATATGGTTTACAGTAAGGGCCCAACTCCAACTATTATTTCCTCTTTTGTAGTCTTGACACCCTTGTTGAAAATCACTCGGCCATATAGGGGTTTATTTGTGGGCTCCCTATTGTGTTGCATTGGTTTCTATCTGTATCATTATGCCAGTCTTTTGTCCCAGTTGGTATATGTTGTATGTCCCCAATATGTTGTTGTGCCAATTACGTTTTTTTGTTGTTGTCCTGGTTTAAGCAATCACTATTCGTTTCAGTGTGCCCACATATTTATGCTTCCTCTTGCTCTTCATGTCTTCCTCTTACATCTAAGATATTTGTCTGGTTTATTTTCCTTGCACCTGAAAAACATTTTCTGTTACTTCCTTTAGCATTGATCTGCTGAAGAAAAATTTACAGTTTTTATTTGCTTGAAAATCTTCCTTTTCAGCATGTTGAATTCTACATTATTTTCTTTCAGCATTCTGAACATTTCATTGATTGGTCTTCTTCTCGTATTTCTGCTGAGAGATCAGATGTCAGATCATCCTTGGCTCTGGTTATAACATTTCTTTCTTCTACACTGTGTATTTTATGTTTGGCAATCTTAATAGTACATTTTCTCTTTTTATCCCCCTGTGGTCATAATGTGATTAGCCAAGATGCGATTGTTTTCCTTTGAATTATCTTTTGTCATATAATGATTCCCGACTACATAGATTGAAAACTTCCAGATACTATGTTTTTCAAATATTATTTCTTCCTTATTCTCTGTCAACTTTCATTATGGTAATACAATGACAGATATGTTAGACTTAACAGAAATGTCTATCCTTTTGCATATAGAGGTCTCACTGTGGTTAGTTTCTTCTAATCTATGTTCCAGGGCACTAATTATTTATTTAATTGTGTTTAGTCTCTTGCTCCCTATATCCTTTTTCCCATTATTGTATTTCTAATTTCCAAAATTTCTGTATGATGTTTTTATAGTCATTGCCAAAATACTGACACTTAATTGCTTGAACCTATCAACTCAAAACACAATTATTTAAAAATCCACGTTTCCATGTATATATTCTATTGTTTGATTTTTGCTATTTTTTTCCAATTACATCTTTCATCACACAATTCTGCTTATTCTTAACAAGTATCAGGTATTTAATTTGACATATTTGGGAGATACTTTGAGACTCTGAATGATGTTACCTCCTGCCAATGATAGTTTATTTTGTTTTGCACAAGAAGCTGTGCTAGTGTTGGTTCACTTTAAACCAATAAATGATTGAGTAAATATAAGCTGTACTTCGTCTCTTGTTAAGGTGGACTATTTACAATTTATCTTGCTATTAGGCTGTACTCCTAATCATGTGTGTTTACGAATTCTTCCCTTTTCTGGCATCCTGTAATCTTCATTTTCTAAAAAAATCTTCCCAGCCCTGTGAGACTGTTTTGAAATAGATAGTACCATGAAGGGAAGAAAATGCCATTTCTGAATTCTTTACTCTTGGTATACCTTCACTTCTGATCTCAGTCATGCAAATTCTCTCAGGCTTGGAGAGAGAATACCTTTCAATATCTTTTCAAAAAGTACACACACACAAACAGAATTTGTTCAGTTCAAGCTTTTGTCCTTAGTGAGAGGGGTTTGTAAAACAGCTGAGTCCAACATTGTCCAAAGTGAAACATTATTAAGGTCCTTAATAGGATAATCCACTGTTTTCCAATCTGCTAATATTCACTGAAGATCATTGAGTTTTTGAAAGTATTTTTTTACTTACTTTATTGTTAGTTAATCTTCAGTGAGACTGTTTTAAGGACAGTATCATGTGGCATGGTTTTGAAACTTGGGGATATTTTTTTTGTGCCACCCTTTCCAAGTGTATAATTAATCTCAACACAATTTTTATATTCATTTATGGTTTGTGGATTCCCACTGATTGTGAATAGTTAAAATATTTAATAGTTAAACTAAGCTTTGCCTTGGGGTTTTGATTTTTCTTAGAAGACTTTCCACCCATCAAAAGCACAGAATGAAGACTTTGCTTACTTGCCCTTTCTGGAGATAGTAGTGGTTCTATGATCCTTCTAACTGAGAATAAGGATCTCTGAGTTTCTCAGTTTTCTCAAGGGTCTAAGTTTCTACTATACTTTGGAAACTATAATATATTACAATAGAGCAGCAATGGGAGATGTAGTATGAGGTCATTTAACCTCAACTTGAGTTGGGCTTAATAGTTTTGGCTTTGACAGGCTGTTTCCTGATCCATGGCAGCTGTCCAAACTCCACCACCTGTGAAATTAAAACTTAACTGAGAAAGCTCTTCCATCAGGAGGCTAATTTGTAATTCTCTACAATGAACTGCTATTGCTATAAGAACAAGAACAAATTTTTTTAAAGCAATATTTTAAAAGGTTAATTAAAGTACTAAGATGGAATATCTTGGGAGGAGGAGCTAATATCCATGTAAATTCTTGCTTTTTTTTGTTTTCTCTTTGAATGTGGCATTAAGTCTGTTTTGTTTTCTACATATTTTTTACCTTTGCAGTCTTGTCACTTCTAAATATCAGGCATTTCTGAGTATTCCCTCCTCTATTGCACATTTTCAATATTTCAAACTTCTTGATTTTTATTTCAGTTTATCTTAATTTCCTAGTAATTCCTTCCTGAACTGAATCTGTGTTTTCTCTTTACAGACATGTGATGACACCCAACATGTCCTCTGAAAAGAACTCCAGATTTTTAAAAAAAAGCAACGATCTAAGCAATATTGATGTGTATGCAGTGCCACTCTACAATTTTTTATCTCTGTATTTTCCAACCCTGCTGAGATCTCAAGCTTCGCTTAGTTCTAAGGGGCTGTTACTGGTGCTTCCCAGATTTCTTTTCTGGGACTCAATGAAAAATAATATATTCTCTCTCCCCAGTGCATATCGAAATAACCTCACCTTCTCAGCTTTTGAAATACTGCGAACACAATACATAGCCCTTTCTGCCACCACCTTTCCTGTTTCATGAAGGAAACTTTCCTTCATCTGCATTATGCTGGTCACTCAGCCCTAGATGAGAAACATGATCATAGGAAAGTGTCCCTGGAAAAGCAGATTTAATACTCTTCACTGGTTCAAAAACTGCACGTTCCTGGTCTGTCTAGTTTAAGGTGAGCTTAATCTCATTCCAAAAATGCTCCCTTATCCCCGTTAAAACCAGCTCCTCCTTACTTCACTTCACAAACAGGCCTGTAAATGCGTTTGTGACCTGTAGTCTCGACTGAGACCTCATTGATGGCAAGATCATCATTGCTAAAATTAAAAGCATTCCTCCCAGATGGAATGTTCTGCAAATACATACCACATGTGCTTGTGGAGAATATTACTCTAGCGGGCCTCGGATAACGCATCTGAACTGATCTCTTTCCACATGAGACTGACACTGAACTACTGGAAATAGTTGTACTCCCATATGTATTGCTCTGCATGAACGTGCCTCACACATGCCAATGTTAAGAATACTTATGTTTCTGCACAGTGGAACGAAATGTTAGACGGGTAGCTGATGTAACCAAGTTTAAATTAAGAGTCAGAATTCTTGAATTAAATATTGCTAACCATCTAGCCACATAGCAGCAAGGAAAATAGAGGCAAATAGAAATATTGTCCAATAAAAAATATATAAATATGATTTAAATATAATGCAACTTAAAATACTATATAATTTATAACTTAGCACTCAATATATTTAGAATTTCTAAAATTTAGATTTCAAAGAACTCAAATTTTATGAACAAGGAATTGAATTCATTTATGTTAAGCATATGATATTATTTATATACACAGAAAATAACACCTCTGTTTTCTGTGTCTATTTTTAATTTCCCTATTTTTCTTCCCCTGGTAACTGGAATGTGTTAGTTATACTCATGCAGTAAGATATAATTTATGTGAAAATAAATGAACAGTCACCTAAAGCAGACATTCATTAGTGCTGACTTCTGGCAATTTAAGATGTTTGCCACCCTTCCTTAGTTCTTGTTCTCTTTTCATTTTTGTATTTGTGATATTACAGATCACACATTCTAGATAGGCATATTCAAGTGCTGGAAACTGGGTAATACTAATAATTTATCCTTGGTCACCAGATTTATGAACTCTGTTGACTTCAGTTGACTACAGATTGACTGGTACACATTGTACCTTATTACTTGTATGTACAGATTGAAAAACTACTTAGAAAAAATAGGCTTTACTTGCTGAGAATGTTGGCATAATTTCCACTATCAGGCAGAGCCTGTTTGGTGGGAGGTGTGTCATTTAATTTTTGGGTAAGGAGTACCTTGTGCAACCCTGCATTTACGGGCACCATACATGTAAATTATTCAAGTGATGCATGGATCCTACCCTGGACAGTTGCCTGGCACGCTGCCCTGAACCCAAGGCTACTCCCCTAACACCACCTTTCTCACTGGTCTTCAGGCAAGATCACTCCATATTAATAGGGTAAACGTTCTACAAATATGTATTTTATTTCTTGCTTCTTGAGCCCAGCTGGTTTTCAGAAGTTGAAATAAATCATTTTGCCTAGACTAACAGCAGTCCTGACATTCTGCTTTATGATATTTACCCTTGAATCCCACTATATCCCACTATACCTTATAAATTGGAGAGAGTTGATTTACTCCAGAGGGAGAGAGGAAAGGCACTTGCTCCAAGTAAAAGCAGTTCTAATCACAGCACGAAGGTAATGCTACTGGAAATACTTTGAGAAATAGTTGGCTTCCCTTGTTGTCTATTTTCAGGATTTCTGATATTTTATTGCATTGTAGAAAAAAAGAATATATATACATATATATATATATATATATATATATTTTGTGTATGTATACACACACACACACACACACACACACACACTCATGGGTAGAGATATTGAGGAAGGAGATAAATTGAATAAAGGATTCTTACACAAAAAGGAGCCAAGACTTAATCGTTTTGAAAATGCCAACCTTTCCAGAGAGCAAATGTGTGAAAATCAATGCATGGCTTCAGAGTGAAAATCAAATCCAGAATACTACCAGTAGAATGTGGACTCAAAAGAAACTGAGTGTGACTATAAAATCAGTTTAGGTATTTCAGAATAACCAAAGGTGCTGTCCTGGAATAGTTTTCAGCCACATAAAAGGCCCTTTTAGGCTGTAAAAGGTGTGCCTCAAAAAGTCGCCTGAAAGCACCAAGCTTGAAAAAGGATTATTTTGAAGAGAGATGTGGGTGTGGCTTTTGTATAAGGGAGGGAATCCCAAGGAGATGTTCAAGAAAGTTACAAAGTTTTTTAAAGTGCAGTATATATATGCAGAAACATTCCCAGCTTGGGCTGAGGGGTACCAGAGTGTCAGTGCAGAGTGAGGAGAGGTGTTTGCGCCCCAGAACCCTACATGCAGGGAACAGGAGGACTTGCCTCTTTAGTGGAACAGGTACACAGGTCAAGTGGAACTGCCCTCAAGGTGTTTTAATGGAGCAACTGCAGCAGAGAGGCTTCTCCCCACCTGGATCTGTCTGCACAACAAGATTCTGGACTGTGAGTTAACACTGCAGTGAGATGGGACAGTGAGAAGAACAAAATAAAACAGAAATAGGAATTTGGGGGACCTAAAGTAGAGGAGTGTACGGTGTGTATGTGGAAGGACTGTAAGCCACTGGGGGCAGGAAGGCAGATTATGGTCAGTGGCTTCTAACACGGCCCTAGTGAGCTTTGCCTCCTGACATTCCTGCCATTGTCTAACCTCAGCCCTTAGAGAGGGGGCTGGGCTCTTTGAGTTGCTTCTGTTGAGTAGAACAAGGCATAAATGACAGCTCTCACTCTCAAGATTAGATTATCAAAAGACTGTAGCTTCTTTCTTGGGTAGTCTCTCTTACTTTATCTTGAATTGCTTGCCCTGGCAGAGGCCATTTTCCAAGCCACATACAGTGCTTGTGGAGAGGCTAGAGTGGTGAAGGACGTGGAGGTGGGTCCCGTCTCCCTTACCCCAGGGGTCAGATCTTTAGATGAGACTGCAAGCAGCTCGGGTGGACAGCTTGGCAGCAACTTCATGAAAAACCTTGATTCAGAGGCACCCAGCTAAACCACACCTGGATTACTGACCCACAGAAACTGTGAGAATATAAATGCTTGTTATTTTCAGCCACTAAGTTTTGGGAAAATTTATTATCTAGCAATAAATAACTAATGTATTCTCTAACTCATTTTATTATTTAATGATTTCTTCTTAATAATCAGCACATGTACACATACACATTGAGGGGTACATGCATTTAAAAGCAGAACCTGAGTCTTAGTTATTAATATTAGTAATTTTGTATGCCATCAGTTCTCATGTGTGAGGACTAAGAGACTCCAGTGGTTTGGAGCCTTTTATCTTCATTTCTATCACTGTGTGTCACCTATATGTGACACAAAAACAGAAAGTGAAGAATCAACAGAAACAACTATAAAAAAAGAATGGCTCCATATATGTCCATGAGCTAGTTGTTAAGTCTTTGAGATGCAGCTAATACAAGCTGAGGTGGGCTGCACATGTGAAACACACACCACATTTTGAAAACTTAGTACCAAAAATGTGAACTATGTTGCTAGTAATATCACATATATTTTATGTTAAAACAATAATATTTTACATATGTTTGATTAAATAAGTGTAAAATTAGTTTTGCATGTTTATTTTTGCTTTTTAAAAATGTGGACAACACAGTACTTGAAATTATAAATATGGTTTATGTTATATTTTTGTTGGATTACATTGGTTTAACTATCTGTGAAGTTTAAAAGAGAGAGAATGAAAGTAATGATTTAAGAGGCAAAGGTTGATCTTTATTCACAGCGCAGGCAAGAAAGAGAATATTAATGCTTTAGCCAAGAGAGGTTGGTGCAATGGATTGTGACGCTAATTCATCTTGGCAATACGTAATATTCAGATGCCTGTGTCCCATGCTAATCCTAGGAAATAGACTTAACACAAACTCTTCTCTGTATTCAAATGATTTCATTGAATAACAAGTTTACCAGAATGTCTCAAATCCAGTACTTTGGGAATCAAGTCTCTATTAAGTGCAGCTGTGTTAGCTTAATTTTTTAAAATTAGAATATGTATTGAAAAGATTTCTTAAAAAGAACAAAATAAAACAATAGAAAAAAAACTTTGGACTCCCTCTTCTAATTATTCCATCTGTGGTGTTATTCATAAAACTAACATAAAACACTCTGTTAATTTTTCTACTTACTACTCATGGCTATACTTGCTTAATTTTCAGTTAATAGTGCCTGGTCCTATACTCTAAAAATGGACAGTCAAATGGACTAATTCTACAACTACTTTATAATACCTCTGATTCTTAATCAGTAATATAAGATATTTTCCTTCATTACTTGTTTAAATCATATGAAAAGGTTTTGCTGAATGTGCTTTCGAAACCCTGCTTCAGATAGAAAGGACTATTGCTAAGATGAATAAAGCACAGTTATTCAGAATAAGGTTTAGTCATAAGTATATTGCTGAAGCATTACCATCATCATTGTACTGGTGTGTGTGTGTGCACGCATGTGCTTGACAAAGAGCTGTTGTCTTAGACTGGGTGCTCCACAAGCAGGTCTTAAATAAGACCTTGCATTCAAGGAACTTCTTAAGGAAGTGCATGAGTCAAGACTGATAAGGAAGTGAAGGAAATTTGAGCAGGGCATGAGGAATAGCCGGCAAATTTGTGACACGGCAAAGTTCCAGCACAGGAACCTCTTGCTCGCTGCATTTGCCAGTGCTGCAGCCTGTAGCTCCAGGGCTGTCCTCAGAAGACAGACACAGACAGACACTTAGCAGCAAAGTACTTACACACAGGAGGCTGGGTATGTGAAAAGAGTTAAGACAGACTGATTCGGATGTGGGTGGACTGAGATGTCATCACTTCACCCTGTAGATAACAAAAGAGAAAACGACCTTCCTTCCCTCAAAATTACATTTTAACTCTTCACTCTTCTTAGCAATGCAGCATCTTTCATGACTGAAATATAGATGAGAAAGATTTAAAAACAAATATCCTTAAAGAAAGATGAGAAATCCACTGTTCATTCAAATGTGCCTTCCACCAGATCCTTTTAGATTCTTTCTTCACAGACATGAAAGATGGAGAAAGAAATGGAGAGAACATCAAAGGAGTATCATAGCCAAGAGCACTGGTTTCTTTATAACTTGCTGGAGTCCTACTGGCCTCAGTTACTAGCATTCATGCTATGGAAGAATTTTATTTGTATTGTTTGTAATCCTTGGATTTTCATGCAACAGTAGGCAATTAGTGTATATTTTATACTAACATTCTCTGCTTAGAAGAAATTAAAGGAAAGTTTAAATTGAAAACATAAATGACCATATTATCCAGAATAAAGTCAGTAAAATTATCTTTGCAAACTATATGCCAAACTCATTAAGATATCTTCTTTTGTTGTATTCTGTTTTCCAAAAAGTATGTCAAACATAGAATATCAGCAAACTAATTAATTGAACAAAGTTACAGGTTATTTACAAAGTCAAGAGTATATGTTAAATTTCAGAGAAGAGACTGCTCGTTACCATGGAGAAGGGGTTGAGGTGAATGCATTAAATAGGTGAAGGGGATAAAGAGGCACAAAAATGCAGTAATATAAATTAGTCATGGGATAAAAGTATACAGCATAGAGAATAACATCAATAATACTATAATGTCTTTCTACGTTGACAGGTAGTAACTACACTAGCTGAGGTGAGCATTTAATAATGTAGATAACTGTCGAATCACTATGTTGTACACTTAAAACCAATATAGTATTATATATTAACTATACTTCAATTAAAAAGGAAGAAAAAGAATATATGCTAATTTTAAATACAAAGCACTTTAGTTGCACGTTCTAACCTCCAGACACCATTTCACTGGAAGGACATAAATACAAAATAATGGGCTCAATTGTTAATATGAAAAAACTCAAATATTTTACCATGTGTCCAGAATTTGTTTTCTTTGTGTATTTGGATTCAGTAGAAATATATTGTGATTCAGTAAGTGAAATCACTCAATTTATAGAACTAGAGGAAAAATCACAATGTTCTAGTTAAATATTTTGGTTGATATAAACTGAGACTTACTCAAATTTGTTCAAATTTTCAAAGGAAGATTCAGTGTATATAAAGGCTAATCTCATAGACTTTGAAGTACGAGTCTCAGCAACTAGAGCTGGGAAGTCAGAAACTCTGTGACTCTAAGGGTCACTAGACCTTAGAGTCTAGTCTAGGGTATACATGCTCACTCTTAGCTTGATTTTCTCTTTATCACTCTTGTATATTGCCCAATATTGTCTCCTAATCGAGGTTTACTCATACAGTCACTGTCTATCACCAGAACTTTCTGTCTCAGTACAAATATTGAAGAATGAGAAATAGTTTATTTTAAGCCCCTGAAGAGCCACATCTTGATTCCAATTCAAATGCCTATCTTTGATTGTATCAAGTGGTCTGGACACATACATTTGGTGACACAGTCCTAGCTGTACTTACAATCTTTGTGATTTAATTTTTGGTACTTTTACTAGTTGACAGTATTGAAATTGTGGTTATTTTTCAGTATTTCTTAAAAGGACACAAAGCCTTCTAAGCTATCATTTCTCCTTGGCGTATCCCTTTAGTCTCCTTTCATAGTATCTCTAATGACATGACTAATTTTCAAATTTTCTGGGATAATTTATCATTTCAATTTAACTTTCAGAGATTGTTGTACATGATTGAAGTAAAAATCACTTAAAAATGTCATTGAAGACCATGTGCAACCTGGACCCAACTTGTCATTTCACCTTCTTTACTTACTTTCTACTACATCTTCATTTATTTCACTATAAATCCTTAAAAGTCACTATTGGAATCACCACCTGAGGAAACCTAGGGAACTTAAAACCTAATAAATCATTTTAATTCCAGATGTATCTTTTTTAGCTTTAAGATATTTATGGGATTTCTTGGTTTCTCTGAGTCTTCACTTTCTCATTGCTAAGAAGTGATTAATATTGACCAACTGGAGAAATAATTTTTGAGAAATCAAGAGCACATGAACCTCCTAAATAAATGCAACTGAGGGGAAAAATTGGATAACTTAATTATTTAGGAAAAGACATGAACAAAAAATGTGATCATATTTTCCCATAAACCTCAGGGTTTATTCACTGAAACTTTTAAATTTTCTCACAAGTTCAAACTCAAACTCACAAATGCTCCCATTTTTTTCTTCTTTTGTTAAAATATTTCTACATTTCATTTCTATATAAAGTTTCTCATGTATTCATTCTGTTATTTATTATCTTTTCTGCAAACTCTTAAACATTAACAATGGTGACATTTTGGGTTTATAGTGCTATGTTCACTCAGTCTCAGTGAAAAAGAAAACTGATAATCAATGTTTATATCCATCATGTTCCTGAAACTTGAATTGTTGAAAATTATCCTTTATATTTCCAACCTTTGTCCCTTCGATTATGACATTAAGATACAGAGCTAAGCTGGATCACAACATTGCCCTTTGGTCTTCATTTTTTTGTGGTTGTTGTTTTTTACTACTTTGTCTCAGGTACTGCACAAGAACAGGTTTATAGACCAAGAGAGCAGTTAGGTCATTCATTGTTAAGTGGACATAATAATATTTAATTAGGATCTAAGCTGTCACCGATTTGTAACAGTTTGTAAACATCCCCTGACAGAATTTGTTTTCTTTACATGGATGCTTGTGGTTTAGAAGTGGAAGTAACACTGGAATAAAAATGACTCTTTGGTCTCAAACTACAGATATAGTTTTAGGACCTATAAACAGTTTCTCAACTATTACAGACTAGATTTTACATTTATAAACATACGTTTTATTCTGTTTTGCTTTGTTTGTGGAGACCAAGATCTGATTTTGGCAAAACTTTTCATCATATTGAACAGCTACCAATACTTCATAGGAACAAAACTCCAGCCCAAGAAGAAACAAGAAAATCTAAGTTGATATTGGATATTTTTAAGTCTGTATAAAATGTTGGCATTGTAAAGTGCCCCCATTTTGCTAGTATAGCATTTTTTTCTCTGACTATATTCTCAACAGAATAAAATGTCTCAGTTCTGCTATAATGCAACATATGTGTCCCTAAAAATCACCAAGCTATGCAAAATTGCACAGTGAAGCAACAAGATTTATGGGGACAATAACTCTGTATCAAAAGAGTCAAAACTTCGTCAGTGATACATAAGGAAAAAAAACATAGGAAACCAATAAAAAATGTGTAGCACAGTTTAAGAAGTGCTGATTTAAGGAACACATAACTATAATACTGCAATGTATGTGGCATCTTACCTTGAATAAAACTGAAGTTTGCCTATAGAAATAGGCCTCTGAAATCTTGTTTCTTGTGCATTATGGTGAAACAATAGAAGAAAAGTTACCTGAAATCATACAGAAGCTGTAACAGCACATGTGGATGGGACAGCCTCAAAACACATACAGTGCTCTGAAGCACCCAGCAGGCGTTTGTGGGGTGTGTTTGTGTGTGTGTCCTGTGCACTCTTATTCCTTTCAGTTCAGCCACGGGTAGTCTGTTGCAATAATTTAATGTCCCCATAGATGAAATATGCATAATCAAAAACATTGCATTATTCTCAAATCACTCTCTAATTTATCAATTGCCTTGGAACAAATTTACATTTTCAAAAGAAACAGAACTGCCTGCATGTTTTTTTTCTACAGTAAGTATATAAGATACACAAAGGGACATCTGTGTCACTATCCTTCTGATTATTAGAACATGTAAACATTCAGCAATAGGAAGATTTGAGGTCAAGGCTAGGTGGTAGTTCCTTGCTCAGTGGTCTGTGAAGACCTGTCATTGAGAAACAATGAAAACAATTATGCAGTTTAAATGCTCATGAGCTTATTCATGCTAAAGGTATTAATTTATGAAAAATAAGATAAAGGTATAACTAATATTTTGATAGGAGGTTTCTGATATTAGAGTTTTGAGATCATCTGTCATTACTCTAAAACTACTGACAAGGGCAGGTTAACAACCCAAAGAAGTTATTTTCTGTTTCTCCTTTCTCCTTGATAACATTAAACTGTGAACTGATCTATAGCTGGAATGAACAAAATGTTTCTTCATCATAATATGTATTATAGTTTTCAAAATATTGATTGTGTCTAATAACAACTTCCACACAGGGCATGAGGAACTTCTAGTTTTGAAGATATACCTATGTTTCTTACCAAATTATTGATGGTATTGCTGAGAGCTTATAATTGGCTTTGTGCTGTTGGAAGAGTAAAGCACCTGATCATTTTAGAAGTAGAATAGTTCAGATTTAGACATGCTGAAACATATTTGGTGGGAAAAATGCCCATTTTTTCTTGAGGCCAACAAGAATAAAAAAACGAATCTCTCAAACAAAATATTATTTTAAGTTACGAGGTTAGAAATGAACTGATAAATGACTGCAACTTGGAACTTTAGTACGAACTGAATTATCAGCTACTTTCAGCCTTTGGGGAAGCTTACCGAGCTTGAATGAAATTTGGATGATTTTATTCCTGTTGACATTTCAGGTTGTTAGGTTGTTAGCTTGTCCTTTATAAAGTTATCATGCCTGAAATTAATTCTACTGATGCAAAAAGCAGGTGTTGACATATTTATTAAAAACAATCAAGTTAAAGGGGGTGGAGCCAAGATGGCGGAGTGAGTAGAGCAGCAGAAATCTCCCAAAACCACATATATTTATGAAAATATAACAAAGACAACTCTTCCTAGAATAGAGACCAGAGGACACAGAACAACATCCAGATAACATCCACACCTGTGAGAACCAGTGCCTTGTGAAGGGGGTAAGATACAAGCCCCAGCCCGGCGGAACCCAAGCACGCCTCACCCCAGCTCCTGGCGGGAGGAGAAGAGTCGGAGTGGGGAGGGAGAGGGATCCCAGGACTGCTAAACACCCAGCCCAAGCCATCCGGACCAGAGCACAGACACAGTGCATGCGTGGGGTCCTGGATACTAGGGAAACAGGACAGCAAGACCTGTGAGCAGGTCCCTGAGGCCGGCACCCAGGGACAAAGAAAAGCGAGCAGCTTTTTTTTTTTTTTTTTTTTTCGAGTGCTTTTTGGAAGTCTTAAAGGGACAGGGACCCCAAAACCGGATGGAAGGTTCCTGGGAAACTTAGTCCAGCTGCAGGAAATCTGGGGATCTCTGGGCACTCTAACCACCTGGGCAGCAGGGAGCACGAAGGCCCCTCATGAAGATAAATAGCCTCCCGGCTGCTCCACCTCCAACGCAGCTCCACCATATTGGAGCAGCAGCCTGAGGCAAGCCACACCCACCGCAACAGTGGAGATAAACTCCATAGCATCCGGGCAGGAATCAGAAGCCCTGTCTGCGTGCAGCTGCCCAGCACAAGCCACTAGAGGTCGCTGTTCTCCAAGGAGAGGAAGGCCACAAACCAACAAGAAGGAAAGTTCTTCCAGCCATCACTAGTGCCATCTCTGTAAAACTATCTCTATAACCATGAAAAGTCAAAATCACAGGCAGACAAAAATCACAGAGTCAACACCTGAGAAGGAGACAGACCTAACCAGTCTTCCTGAAAAAGAATTCAAAATAAAAATCACAAACATGCTGATGGAGATGCAGAGAAATATACAAGAGCTAAGGGATGAAGTCCGGAGGGAGATAACAGATGTCCGGGAGGAAATTACAGAAGTGAAACAAACTCAGGAAGGATTTATAAGCAGAATGCATGAGATGCAAGAGGCCATTGATGGAACAGAAACCAGAGAACAGGAACGCATAGAAGCTGACATAGAGAGAGATAAAAGGATCTCCAGGAATGAAATAATATTAAGAGAACTGTGTGACCAATCCAAAAGAAACAATGTCCATATTCTAGGGGTACCAGAAGAAGAAGAGAGAGAAAAAGGGATAGAAACTGTCTTTGAAGAAATAATTGCTGAAAAATTCCCCAAACTGGGGGAGGAAATAATCGAACAGACCATGGAAATACACAGAACTCCCAACAGAAAGGACCCAAAGAGGACAACACCAACACACATAATAATTAATGTGGCAAAGATCAAGGACAAAGACAGAGTTTTAAAGGCAGCTAGAGAGAAAGAGGTCACCTATAAAGGAAAACCCATCAGGCGATCATCAGACTTCTCAACAGAAACCTTACAGGCCAGAAGACAATGGCATGATATATTTAATGCAATGAAACAGAAGGGCTTGAACCAAGGATACTGTATCCAGCACGATTATCATTTAAATATGATGGAGGGATTAAATAATTCCCAGACAAGCAAAAGTTGAGGGAATTTGCCTCCCACAAACCACCTCTAAGGGTATTTTAGAGGGACTGATCTAGACGCGAGCACTCCTAAAACTAGACAGATGTCACCAGAGAAAATAAAATCACAGCAAAGAAAGAAGACCAACCAAATACTAGCTAAAGGCAAAAACATAAAATCAACTACCCACTAAAAGCAGTTAAAAGAAACACGAAAGAGCACAGAATAAAACAACCAACATATAAAGTATGGAGGAGGAGGAATAAGAAGGGAGAGAAGAAAAGAATCTCCAGACAGTGTATATAACAGATCAATAAGCAAGCTAAGTTAGGCAGTAAGATACTAAAGAGGCTATCCTTGAACCTTTGGTAACCACGAATCTAAAGCCTGCAATGGCAATAAGTACATATCTTTAAATAGTCATCCTAAATGTAAATGGACTGAATGCACCAATCAAAAGACACAGAGTAATAGAATGGATAAAAAAGCAAGACCTATCTATATGCTGCTTACAAGAAACTCACCTCAAACCCAAAGACATGCACAGACTAAAAGTGAAGGGATGGAAAAACATATTTCAGACAAACAACAGAGAGAAGAAAGCAGGGGTTGCAGTACTAATATCAGACAAAATAGACTTCAAAACGAAAAAAGTAACAAGAGATAAAGAAGGACACTACATAATGATAAAGGGCTCAGTCCAAAAAGAGGATATAACCACTCTAAGTATATATGCACTCAACACAGGAGCACCAGGATATGTGAAACAAATACTAATAGAACTAAAGGGGAAATAGACTGCAATGCATTCATTTTAGGAGACTTCAAAACGACACTCACCCCAAAGGATAGATCCACCAGGTAGAAAATAAGTAAGGACACGGAGGCACTGAACAACACACTAGAACAGATTGACCCAATAGACAACTATGGAACTCTACATCCAAAAGCAACAGGACATATATATTCTTCTCAAGTGCACATGGAACATTCTCCAGAATAGACCACATACCAGCTCACAGAAAGACTCTCAGTAAATTCCAAAAAATGGAAATTCTACCAACCGACTTTTCAGACCACAAACGTATAAAACTAGAAATAAATTCTACAAAGAAAACAAAAAGGCTCGCAAACACATGGAGGCTTAACAAAATGCTCCTAAATAATCACTGGATCAACGAACAAATTAAAATAGAGATCAAGGAATATATGGAAACAAATGACAACAACAACACAAAGCCCCAACTTCTGTGGGATGCAGCGAAAGCAGTCTTCAGAGGAAAGTATATAGCGATCCAGGCACACTTGAAGAAGGAAGAACAATCCCAAATGAATGGTCTAACATCACAATTATCAAAACTGTAAAAAGAAGAACAAATGAGGCCTAAAGTCAGCAGAAGGAGGGACATCATAAAGATCAAAGAAGAAATAAACAAAATTGAGAGGAATAAAACAATAGCAAAAATCAATGAAAACAAGAGCTGGTTCTTTGAGAAAATAAACAAAATAGATAAGCCTCTAGCCACACTTATTAAAAGAAAAAGAGAATCAACACAAATCAACAGAATCAGAAATGAGAACGGAAAAATCACAACAGACTCCACAGAAATACAAGGAAATATTAAAGACTACTATGAAAACCTATATGCCAACAAGCTGGAAAACCTAGAAGAAATGGACAACTTCCTAGAAAAATAAAACCTTCCAAGACTGACCCAGAAAGAAACAGAAAATCTAAACAGACCAATTATCAGCAACGAAATTGAAGTGGTAATCCAAAAACTACCCAAGAACAAAACCCCCAGGGCAGACGGATTTACCTAGGAATTTTATCAGACACACAGAGAAGACATAATACCCATTCTCCTTAAAGTTTTCCAAAAAATAGAAGAGGAGGGAATACTCCCAAACTCATTCTATGAAGCCAACATCACCCTAATACCAAAACCAGGCAAAAACCCAACCAAAAAAGAAAATTACAGATCAATATCCCTGATGAATGTAGATGCAAAAATACTCAATAAAATATTAGCTAACCAAATTCAGAAATATATCAAAAGGATCATACACCATGACCAAGTGGGATTCATCCCAGGGATGCAAGGATGGTACAACATTCGAAAATCCATCAACATCATCCACCACATCAACAAAAAGAAAGACCAAAACCACATGATCATCTCCATAGATGCTGAAAAAGCATTTGACAAAATTCAACATCCATTCATGATAAAAACTCTCAGCAAAATGGGAATAGAGGGCCAGTACCTCAACATAATAGAGGCCATCTATGATAAACCCACAGCCAATATTATACTGAACAGCGAGAAGCTGAAAGCTTTTTCTCTGAGATCGGGAACACGACAGGGATGTCCACTCTCCCCACTGTTATTTAGCATAGTACTGGAGGTCCTAGTCATGGTAATCAGACAAAACAAAGATATACAAGGAATCCAGATTGGTAAAGAAGAAGTTAAACTGTCACTATTTGCAGATGACATGATATTGTACATAAAAAACCCTAAAGACTCCATTCCAAAACTACTAGAACTGATATCAGAATACAGCAAAGTTGCAGGATGCAAAATTAACACACAGAAATCTGTGGCTTTTCTATATACTAACAGTGAAACAATAGAAAGAGAAACCAGGGAAACAACTCCATTCACAATTGCATCAAAAAGAATAAAATACCTAGGAATAAACCTAACCAAAGGAGTGAAAGACCTATACTCTGAAAACTACAAGTCACTCTTAAGAGAAATTAAAGGGGACACTAACAAATGGAAACTCATCCCATGCTTGTGGCTAGGAAGAATTAATATTGTCAAAATGGCCATCCTGCCCAAAGCAATATACAGATTTGATGCATCCCTATCAAATTACCAGCAACATTCTTCAATGAACTGGAACAAATAGTTCAAAAATTCATATGGAAACACCAAAGACCCCGAATAGCCAAAGCAATCCTGAGAAAGAAGAAGAAAGTAGGGGGAATCTCACTCCCCAACTTCAAGCTCTACTACAAAGCCATAGTAATCAAGACAATTTGGTACTGGCACAAGAAGAGAGCCACACACCAGTGGAACAGATTAGAGACTCCAGACATTAACCCAAACATTATTATTTGGTCAATTAATATTTGATAAAGAAGCCATGGACATACAATGGGGAAATGACAGTGTCTTCAACAGATGGTGCTGGCAAAATTGGACAGCTACATGTAGGAGAATGAAACTGGGCCATTGTCTAACCCCATACACAAAAGTAAATTCAAAATGGATCAAAGACCTGAATGGAAGTCATGAAACCATAAAACTCTTAGAAAAAAACATAGGCACAAACCTCTTAGACATAAACATGAGTGTCGCGTGCCCTGTCCTCGCCGGCAAGAACAGCATGCAACAACAGCAGGATTCTTCTGCAGAAAGCTTTATTCTTCAGCTCTTTGTGAAACAAATGAGTTGGGCAGGACCCAGAGGGGAAGGAGAGGCTTGCTTATATAGTTCTCATGCTCTGACCTGGTTGGTGCGGCTCCATATGCCTTATTAGCATAACCATTTGGTGGGTCTCATTGGTCCTTATGCCAAGGCGCAATTAGCATGTAGTTTAGTGGTGTGGGATGATTTGTCATTAGGAAGTTCGGGGCCTTCCGGCTGCCCTGCATTGGACGCTATTTTCTGAGCGCGGCTGCCAACATCTCCCCCTTTTTTGTCTAACAGAAGCTCAAGGTGGAACTTGCCAGCAGAGGCGGAGACAGAGGCCTGACCTCCATCATACTTCCTGATGCCCCCTTTTTGGAGAGGGGTTCTGGGCATCTACCCCTATGCAGTCAGGCATGCCTCTCAGAGGGGTCCAAGACCTCTTGCAGTGCTTTGCCTCGCATCCTCTGGCTGGCGTTGGGACCGCTTGGTACAAAGGGTTTGGACCCTTTTTCTCAACCCTCTTGCACCATGAGCTTCTTAAAGAAAGCTGTGATTAAGCATTGAGGTACTCGGGCCTGGTGGGCTCAGGGTGCAAGAGCTACCTCAAGCTAAAGCCGAGCTTCCTTCTTAAGCATCCTGAGCCACACTTGGGGAGAGGCGCCAACATCTATCGCCATTAGGGCTTGAGCAAGGATCACCTTGTCCTGCTTATGTTGGTTGCGGAGTCTGCATAACAACCAGAGTAAGAGCATGAGACCTCCAAGCAGGAACACGCCCATCCCAGCCATGCCCGCCCACTCCTTGACGTGGGAGAGAGCTCTGAGGAACCAGGAAGAGAGTCCTTCCGCTACGGAGATATCTAGACGGGTGGAGTTGATGTGGATAATTTCTCGCCGCAGCTCTTCTAGTGTCCCATCGAAGTCTTGGGACCAGTTTCCTGAAAGATACTGGGACAGGTCTCGTGACAGATTAGCTGCCCGTGTAAAATTTTTATATTGAATGCTAGTGATGCAGAGGGCACGATATTTCCGCTCACATCCCAATTGGGCCATTTGCCAGAGCACCTCTATTTGTTCCTCCACGAGATCTATGCGTTGATTGAGGATCATTATTCCTCCTTTCAGTTTGCCATCAAGTGTGGACTGTTGGTCCAGGGCAGAAGCTACTGAGGCTGCAAGGTTATTGAGCTCTGTAGCCGATTTGATGGAGGTGTCTAAAGCTATACCAGCGGCAGTGGCTGCGACCGCGGTCGCGGAGATCAGGAGCACTATGGCGGCTGTAACACCGAAATCGCGCCTTTCTCGAAACAGAGTCATGGTGTTAGGGGCGTCTATGGGAACAGGGACCCAACGGGGGATGCGGACTACCAAAGCATTGGTAAAGTTACGCGCATCCCAACACTGAGACAGAAAGCAGGTTTCATTGGAGCAGGAGTCAAAGCTACTATTGGATAAGATAAACAGAAATGGGGGGTATACGCATACTGGAGAAGGTGGAAAAAGGGAATTAGGTGACTCTGGACCTGATTTTGCTGAACACGTGTAGTTCTCGTTGTTATGGGTCATGATCATGTTCCAGTGTGCGCGCATGTGGTTATTCTTGCACCAAAAGGTGATATTTTTTACACCGATTCCCCCACCCTGGAGGGCGGAAAAGGGGGAGAGGTCGGTACACGAGCCATTGACTCCACACAGCATCCATTTATGGAAGGGGTTCATGCTCAGCTGCTGACGAAACTCGCCTTCGAGCACCTTTACTGGCCACCAAGCCTCATTGGCTGGCCGTCCCTCCATATCTGGGGAGATGGTAAACTCCTGCCTCTCAGTTGCCCACGTTACTACAGTTGACTGACAGTCAGTCCAGGGCCACAGCTCTCCCTCATAGTCGCCCACACAATGGGAGGCATATTTGGGTTGACGAGGCCTGTCGGTGGAATTGTTCCTGGGAGAGTGTACAAATGTGCCATTGATCCAGAGAACCATCTGGTGGATAGTCATGTTCTTATAGGGCGGGCTCCCTTCCTTATTAGGCCCTTCAAATTTAGCTGACATAACGGGGAGGCTACTGGCCTCTAGAATTATGTCACTGAACCATCCGTATTTCCTCCGTTTCAGGGAGATACAGCCAGCTAGATTCTGAGTGGTGAAGCATAATGACCCATTAGTTACAAAGGATCGGTTTTCTCCCAGGGGAGCTACTAGGGTGTCTTTAAATAAGTAGGGCAAGTTCATACTAGCGTTGGTAGTGAAAAAGCGCGGAAAAACGGCTGCATTGAAACGGACAGGCATAGGCTTAGGAAAGGCAGACAGGATTCCCCATCTCAATACTCCCTGAGTCGGGGTCTCCAGTGTCAGGAGCAGGGTCAGGAGGTATAGCGAAGTCATCTCCTTTGTTTAGGACTTTCCTCGTTAGGCGCTCCGGGATCCAGAAGGGATTTTCTTCACCCTGGGGGAAAACACACACAGCTCCCCTGGATCTGATTATGATTGGATCCGGGCCCTTCCATTGGTTAGATAACACGTCCTTCCATTTTACTAGTTCTTGTGGGTCTTTTGGCCACTGATTATGGCGATCCGCTGCTGTATGGCCTTGAGCATCCAGATTCAAAAAATTTATAGTGAAAAGTGCTAGGGCTATGGCAGTTTTTGGTGTGGGGGGTATATCTTCAATTCCCCCTTTTTGTTTAAGTAAATAGGATTTGAGCGTGCGGTTCGCGCGTTCCACAATCCCTTGACCCTGTGGGTTGTAGGGAAGGCCAGTGATATGTTTTATCCCCATGTGATGACAAAATTGAGCAAATTTTGTAGTGGTATAGGCTGGGCCATTGTCTGTTTTCAGAATCTGTGGTAACCCCCATGCACTCCAAGCCTCAAGGCAGTGCTGGATGACATGGGAAGCTTTCTCTCCTGACAATGGGGAGGCAAAGATGACTCCTGAACAAGTATCCACGGATACATGTACATATTTCAGTTTCCCAAAAGACGAAATATGCGTCACATCCATTTGCCAAACTTGTAAAGGCCTAATACCTCTGGGGTTGATCCCAACATGAGGTGTGGGAAGGAAGCTGCAGCAATGTTGGCAGCTAAGGACAATGTTCCTAGCTTCGGCCCTGGTTATGCTAAACCGCTTGCGCAGTGTTTCGGCAGTGACATGAAATTGTGTATGGAATTTTGAAGCTGTGGTGATAGGGTCTAGCAGGGGAAAAGCTATATTTCTGGTTGCGAGGTCTGCCAGGTGGTTGCCTTGGGTCATAGGCCCGGGAAGGCCTGAATGTGCTCTGATATGAGTTATATACAAAGGAGATTGCCTATGAAGTAGTGAAGTAGTGCTGATTGTATCTGTTTGAACAAAGTGGCTACTGGGCTGGACGCTTTGATTAGCCCGGCCACTTCTAGAGATTTGACTGCATTAACTACATAACAGGAGTCAGACACAATATTTAAAGGTTCAGGAAAGATTTGTAGGACCTCTAAGACTATGCGACATTCCACTATTTGTGGAGTGTCAGGCGTGTAGCCTTTTGTCACAACTTTGCCATCATGGACATAGGCACCTGTGCCTGTCTTAGACCCGTCCGTGTAAACTGTTTTTCCATGAGGCAGCGGGGTTAGGCTAGTGACCCGAGGAAATACTAGGAGATGATTTTTGGCGAAGTTGATGAGGGGATGTTTAGGGAAATGATTATCAAAGGTTCCTGAGAAACTGTAAGCAAGTATGGCCCAATCATCGTTCATAGCACATAATACTTGTATCTGTTCTACGCTGTAAGGGGTTATAATTTTAGCTGGAGCCTCTCCGAAATGTGTCATGGAGGTTTTTACTCCTCTCAAAGCAAGTTTGGCCACGGCTGCCGGATAGTACTCTATTGTCCTAGCCTGAGAGGCTTGGGGATGGATCCAGATCAGTGGGCCATGCTGCCATAAAACTGCTGTTGGCAGCTCCGGGGTGGGAAGCACACACAACTCAAAGGGTTCATTCGATTGCACTCTATTTAATTGTGCTGTCATCAAAGCCTGTTCTACTTTGCGAATGGCTTGTAATGCCTCAGGTGTGAGGGAGCGCGGTGACGTTAGTTGTGGGTCTCCTTCTAGGGTTTTAAATAGTGGAGTCAATTCAGTGGTGGGTATCTTTAAGTATGGGCGCAACCAATTAATATCTCCTAGGAGTTTTTGGAAGTCATTTAAATTTCGCAATTGATTATGTCTTATCTCAAGCTTTTGGGGGCAAATTACATCTGTGTAAATGGTTGCTCCTAGGAATTTGCTAACACTAGATTTTTGGACCTTCTCGCTTGCTATATTCAGTCTCCAATTTTCTAGGGATCTAGTGAGATCTATATATGCTTCTTCTATTTCCGCTGGTTGTGGGGAGCAAAGAAGGATGTCATCCATGTAATGGATGATCTTTAGCGTGGGATAGGTCTTACGAATTGGGTCTAGCGCTCGCTGAACGTACAGTTGACATATGGTGGGGCTATTTGCCATTCCTTGAGGGAGGACCTTCCACTGAAATCTGGCATCGGGTTGTTCATGGTTAATAGCTGGCAAAGTAAAAGCAAATCTTTCCCTGTCCTTGGAGCTTAGAGGTATAGAAAAGAAAAAATCTTTAATATCTATTATGAGCACTTTCCATTCTTTGGGTAAGGCAGAGAGGAGCGGCAGTCCCCGTTGTACAGGTCCAAGCATTCTCATTTGAGCATTTACTGCTCTCAGATCATGAAGCAACCTCCATGATCCTGACTTTTTCCTGATTACAAATATGGGTGTGTTCCATGGGGACACAGAGGGTTCTAGGTGTCCCACTTGGAGCTGCTCTTGCACTAAGCAATGAGCTGCTTCTAATTTTTCAGAGGATAGGGGCCACTGAGGAACCCATACGGCCTCCTCTGTGAGCCAAGGTATGGGCATGGCATCTTCAATGGCCCCTATGAAAAACCCAGGCCGTGACGGTCATTCTTTACTTTGGGCAGGATGGGCTCTATGTGTCCCTGTTGGTGTTTCCCCAGCCCCTTGCCAGGGATGTATCCCATGTCCATCATCATGCCTTGGGCGGGGGTGGAGTATTCATTAATGAGTTTGAGGCCTAAGTCTCTCATGACATCCCTCCCCCATAAATTGACCGGTAGAGGGAGTACATAAGGGGTGACTGTACCCTCTTGTCCTTCAGGGGCTCGCCATTTCAATGGTTTGGCACTAATTGAAGGGCTTGACTCATATCCTAAACCTTGTAATGAATGTGAGGATTGGGTCACAGGCCACTTGGAGGGCCACCAGGTTGCAGAGATAATACTTTTATCTGCTCCAGTGTCTAGGATTCCCTCAAAGCTCTTTCCCTCTATTTGAAGAGTTAATTTTGGTCTGTCTGCTAAATCTAATACTATGAAGGCTGAATCCCAGTCAGAGGAGCCGAAGCCCCTTTCTCCCCTCTCCGTGTTGGTAGCAGGATAATTGGCGTGGAGACTAGGTAAAACTAAGAGCTGGGCTATGCGGTCTCCCGGGGATATAGGATAGATTCCTCTGGGAGCCGAACACATGATTTTTACTTGTCCTTCATAATCTTGATCTATGACTCCGGGATGAACTACCAGGCCTTTCAATGCAGCAGAAGAGCACCCTAGGAGTAACCCAAGGGTATTTGGTGGTAGGGGGCCTTTAAAGTCTGAAGGGATAGGCTGAACTCCCATCTGTGGAGTCAACACTATTCTGGTGGTGGCACGGATGTCCAATCCCGCGGAACCTGAAGTGGCTCTCCTTGGGGGGCCTGGTTGTTCCCGAATGACACTTGCGTGCTGGTTGCCCCATATATTTGCGGGCCCTGGTGACGGGGGCCCCTCTGGGCGTTTTTTGGCAGTTCTAAGGGTTTCCCTTCTATATCTTTAATAGACCGGCACTCATTAGCCCAATGCCTGCCTTTCTTACACTTAGGGCACAACCCAGGGGTCTTTTGGGTTGTTTGTTCTGAAGCTGGGCTCCTACACTCTCTCTTTATATGTCCTAATTTCCCGCATTGAAAGCATTTGATACTTCTGTTAGTGATCCTGGCTTGTTTGTGGCTCTGTAATATGGCCGCGGCTAGGCCCGCATTGGTGAGTGGCCCTCCTATTTCTCTACAGGCTTTCAACCAGGCATGTATCCCTTTTTGTTTCCAGGGTGTTTTCGCCTGTCTGCATTCCTTGGTACATTGTTCAAATACTAATTGCTCCACTAGGGGCATTGCTTGTTCCTGATCTCCAAATATTCTGCCTGCGGCCTCCATCATACGAGCGACAAAGTCAGAAAATGGCTCGCTCAGCCCCTGAATAATTTTTATCAAATTGCCTGATACTGCTCCTTTGTTGGTGAGGGCTTTCCATGCCTTGGCGGCACACGTGTTTATTTGTGCGTATACCTGTAAGGGGAAGGCGGTCTGGTTGGCTACCCACTGTCCTTGGCCCGTCAGCATATCATATGACCACGCAGGCTGTCCTTCGGCCGCGTTTGCGCGTGCCTGGGTCATGCTGATATCATGCCACAATGCCTTCCATTCTATGTATTGCCCCATACTAGAAAGGCATGCCTTAGTTACATATTGCCAGTCTGCGGGTGTCATGGCTGTCTCTGTTAATCTCTCAACTTGTGCTATGGTATAGTTGGCACTGACCCCATACGCTCGGACGGATTCCGCTAAGTCTTTAACTTGTTTATGGCCCAGGGGCTGGTGAGAGCGTACACCGTTATCCTCAAATACAGGAAACATTTGTCTAATTGCCTGAAGAGTATCTGGGTGGCAAAAGGAGAGTGCGCCACTCACGTAAGGTGGCGGGGCAACGGGCGTCGGGGGACACCCTGCTTTCATTTTTTCCTTGGTCCGCTTTTCAACTTTGCTGGTTCCCTTACTTCTACACTCTGCGGTTTTATTTTCTTCCCCTTCCTCTGCGGACGTTAATTCCTCCTCAGATTCCCTATTGGAGAGTTGGAGGTCCCTCAACTCTTTCCAGGGGTATTTACTATTTTCTCTGAGGCGATCGTCACTCGCTTCTCGGGGCTCTTTCGCTTTTGCCCTAGGCGGGCTTTCTCCCTCACTCTGATGTTTCTTTACCTTCGTTTTTGTGGCCTTTTTTCGGCCGCGCGCGCTCTCTGTTTCCCGTTCCGTTTCTGACATGCTCTCTTGGATATCTGTCAATGCTCTCTGACCTTCTTTTATTACCTTTTCACATCTCTCATCTTGCAGACAAGCTCTAATCAGTTTCCAGAGGGGCCTGGTGCCTCCCCTCAGGCTACCCTCCTCCTCCTCTCTATCAAGATCTTTCCCCAGTTTGTCCAAGCTCGGGATTGAGAGGGACCCTGAACAAATGAACCAGGGGGCCACACGGTCTATCTCCTTCACAAAAGATCCTAAGACTTTGCTGGAGACCTTCAAGTTTCGCTCTTTGAGAGCTGTCTGCAGCGCCGTGACTAATGACGGTGCATTCCCCATGGTGCCTCCTTATTTACAGAGAACCATCAACCATCATCCTAAAAAGCAGGGGCCTCTCGGAACTTACCCCTCCGGGCTTTCTTCTGACCTGCAGTTCTGAATCCTCTCCAGATGTCTGAAGGGTCCTCCCTGTGCCGGTGATGTTCTGGTTCCCGGGATTCGGCACCACTTGTCGCGTGCCCTGTCCTCGCCGGCAAGAACAGCATGCAACAACAGCAGGATTCTTCTGCAGAAAGCTTTATTCTTCAGCTCTTTGTGAAACAAATGAGTTGGGCAGGACCCAGAGGGGAAGGAGAGGCTTGCTTATATAGTTCTCATGCTCTGACCTGGTTGGTGCGGCTCCATATGCCTTATTAGCATAACCATTTGGTGGGTCTCATTGGTCCTTATGCCAAGGCGCAATTAGCATGTAGTTTAGTGGTGTAGGATGATTTGTCATTAGGAAGTTCGGGGCCTTCCGGCTGCCCTGCATTGGGCGCTATTTTCTGAGCGCGGCTGCCAACACATGAGTGACCTCTTCTTGAACATATCTTCCCGGGCAAGGAAAACAACAGCAAAAATGAACAACTGTGACTATATTTAGATGAAAAAACTTCTGTACAGCAAAGGACACCATCAATAGAACAAAAAGGTACCCTACAGTATGGGAGAATATATTTGAAAATGACAGATCCGATAAATGCTTGATGTCCAAAATATATAAAGAGCTCACCCACCTCAACAAACAAAAAACAAATAATCCAATTAAAAAATGGGCAGAGGTACTGAACAGACAGTTCTCCAAAAAAGAAATACAGATGGCCAACAGACACATGAAAAGATGCTCCACATCACTAATTATCAGAGAAATGCAAATTAAAACCACAATGAGGTATCACCTCACACCAGTAAGGATGGCTACCATCTAAAAGACAAACAACAACAAATGTTGGCAAGGTTGTGTAGAAAGGGGAACTCTCCTACACTGCTGGTGGGAATGTAAATTAGTTCAACCATTGTGGAAAGCAGTATGGAGGTTCCTCAAAATGCTCAAAATAGATTTACCATTTGATCCAGGAATTCCACTCCTAGGAATTTAACCTTAGAATGCAGCAGCCCAGTTTTTAAAAGACAGATCCACCCCTATGTTTATCGCAGCACTATTTACAATAGCTAAGCATTGGAAGCAACCTATGTGTCCATCAGTAGATGAATGGATAAAGACGTGGTACATATACACAATGGAATATTATTCAGCCATAAGAAGAAAACAAATCCTACCATTTGCAACAACATTAATGGAGCTAGAGGGTATTATGCTCAGTGAAATAAGCCAAGTGGAGAAAGAGAAATACCAAATGATTCCAATCATCTGTGGAATATAAGAACAAAGGTAAAACTAAAAGAACAAAAACCACAGCAGAATCACAGAACCCAAGAATGGACTAACAGGTACCACAGGGAAAGGGACTGGGAAGGATGTGTGGGTAAGGAGGCATAAGGGGGGGAGAAGAAAGGGAGTATTATGATTAGAATGCATAATGGGGGGGTAGGAGAAACGGGCAGGCTGTACAACACAGAGAAGACAAGTAGTGTTTATACAACATTTTGCTATGCTGATGGACAGTGGTTGTAAGGGGGTTGTTGGGGGGAACTTGGTAGAGGAGAGAGCCTGGTAAACATAATATTCTTCATGTAATTGTAGATTAATGATAACAAAAAAAAAAGAAAGGAAAGGGAGATTACTCCCTGGTAGGATAAAACTAACTAAATCAACAATTAATGCATGCTTTAAATATCCTTAATTTTGATCATTTAAAGGGTATCAGATGATCAGCTATGGACGTACATTTTTCTGATAATATTCATTTCTCTTAAAAACAAAAAGCAGTTCCTGTGTGGTGATCTCCATTAAGGTTTTCAGAATGGTATAAAGGGTATATCAAAGTGTTGGCAAAGGGTTTGTTTGTGTTTATACAGAGGATCAAAGCCTAATTTGGCTACCCAGCAAATGAACTAAGATACGATATGAAGAACTTCCAACATCAACATTCTCTGGAAGAGTCATTCCAGAAGATGATCATCAAAAAACTTCAACAAAGATCCTGGTGCTATTGCAGTTGTAGCTGCATTCATCCCACCGGTTCCTGGACTTGCCATTGGAATGAAGAAGGAGATATCTAAGCTGGCCTGTACATACAGTAAAACAACAAATTTGACTGGATCTATACTGTCGGAACTCAACCAAGAATTAGGAGAAGTGCAAGTTGCAGCGCTGCAAAATCTTGCGACTATAGACTATCTACTGTTAAAAGAACATTTGGGATGTGAACAGTTCCCAGGAATGTGTTGTTTTAATTTGCCTGATTTTTCTCAAACTATTCAAATTCAGTTAGACAATATCCATCATATCATGGATAAGTTTTCACAAATGCTTTGGGTGCGTAACTGGTTTTCTTTGTTTTACTGCAGATGGCTGGTAATTGTACGTCTGCTTTGGTTATGTAACTGTATTCCTATTATGTTAATGTGTGTGCGCAATTTAATTAGTAGTTTAAAACCTATACATGCTTAAGTTACTCTACAAGAAGATATGTCAAAGAAATAATCAATCTTCCCATGTTTTCTTCTGTCTGCTACTTCTATAGCTTCTCTTCTTCCTTCCTAATTACAACCCTTAAATAGAATGCGTGCCTCATATCAAATCTACCGAGTATCATAATTCTTCCAAGTGGTAAAGATACCTCAAGACAAATGCTGGGCATAAAAGCCACAGGGCATAAATCTGCAAAGAATTAAAAAGCTAACCTTTTCAAACAATATTGCTTCTCTCTCACTTACCAACTTTACATTTCCCTGTATGGCCCGGGAAGATGACTGGTTAGCCAGCGATGGGTAAGATTCCTCAAGGGAAGAACAACCTAAGACAGGCACAGTCGCAGGGGGTCATCAGGTGAGAAATTGAGGATCAACAGAGGTGAGGCTTAGAACCTCACCCGCCCTGTTTTGAGAGAAATCTTCTGCATCCGTGGATGTTTTGTTGCCCTTGTCTAGCTTGGATTAATACTTAGTCTATAGGCACACACCTGATCATCTAC
The DNA here is from genome assembly GCF_040802235.1 of Manis javanica. NCBI lineage: Eukaryota > Metazoa > Chordata > Mammalia > Pholidota > Manidae > Manis > Manis javanica. The sequence continues at coordinate 18,567,384 of NC_133164.1, forward strand.
ATTTGCCCTCTTACAGCACTAAACTATGTTTTCTACCTTTATCTTGCATCTACCTACCACTTCAGCATTTTATTAAAAAAATCATAATAATAAGGGAGAAATGTGGGATTCACATATAAATCCAGTATAAAAATCAAACTAATAATCATAATTGACCTGATTGTTTATAGTTCATCATGAGTGATCAAAACCAAAAGTTTCTGTGATGACTGCCCTTCTACTGTTCACCATGTAAGAACTTACTCACTATGTAAGAACTTGTTCACCATGTAAATACTTGTTCGTTATGCTTCAGAAGATTGTAGACTGTCGAGAATTAGGCTGGGGGTTGATTAATGATTGTGCATTGAGTCCCCTATACAGAATTTTATTGTTGTTCACAACCATATGATCAATAAATATGAGAGATGCCCTCTCAAAAAAAAATGATAATAATAATAATAATATATATAGTTGTCTAATCACTATCTTGTACATCTGAAATGAATATAATATTGTACATCAACTCTATTTCAATAAAAAGTGGAAAGAAAAAAATTCAATTTAAGTTTCCTTGTAACTAAGGGCAGATTGATGCAGTTTACTGAGTTTGTTTTATATTTTTAATTTTCAGTCTGAGTACACAGAAGTTATAGTTATCAGTGCATTATACTCTTCAACCTCACTGAAAATCAAGTAATTTCTATTTGCCGTAGCTTTCTGTGACATCTGCCCCATCTCAGTCTGGTGGGATTTAAAGGTACATCCTGAAAACTTGTTAGAGCAAAGTCCTTTAAATTACAGATATAAAATAAAATATAACTGAACATGTGTTAATAAATTTTTTTACCTTTCATGTATATTTTCCTTTTAATGCCAAAAGATACATGAATTGATAGAGGTTTTTCCTCAGCTTTGTAAAAATATGACAAACAACATTGTGTAACTGTAAGGTATAAAATGTGATAATTTGATGTACATGTACAGTGAAATGATTAGCACAATTAAGTTAGCTAACATATCCATCTCCTCACATAGTTACCAACTTTGTGTGTGTGATGAGAATATTTAAGATCTACTCTCAACAAATTTACAGTATAAAATGCAATGTTGTTATTGTTAAATACAGGCACCATGATAAGATCCCCAGAAGTTAATCATCTTATAAATAAAAGTGTACACTGTTTGACCAACATCTCCCTATTTCCTCCACCTCACAGTCCCTGGCAACCAAAAGATCTTCTTTTTCTATAAGACTGATTCTTTCAGATTCCACAATAAGTGAGATCATTAAGTATTTCTTTATCTGTTTGACTTATTTCACAGAGCAGAATGCCCTTAAGGTTCATCTATGTTGTGAATAACAGAATTTCTTTCTTTTTTGGGGGGGCAGAGGGCTGAATAATATTCCATTGTATATATGTGCCATATTTTCTTTATCCTTTCATCCATCAACAGGCACTCATGTCAACTATAGTGAATAATGCTGCAGTGAACGTGGGCATGCAAATAACTCTTTGAGATAGTAATTTCATTTCCTTCTGATATATACGCAGAAGTAGTGTTGCTGAATTACGTAACAGTTCCATTTTTAATTTTTCAAGGAACCTCCATATTGCTTTCCATAATGGCTATACCAGCTCATATTCCCATGAACAGTGCACAAGTATTTCTTTTTCTCCATCTCTTTGTCAGTAATTACTATGTCTTATCTTTTGGTAATAGCCTTCTTGACGGGCGCGAGGTGATAGTTTGCTAATGTTTTGTTGTAGGTTTGATACAGCTTCCCGAGGATTAGCAATGTGCTCAACATTTTCATCTACTTGCTGGTCTTTTGTATGTTACATCTTCTTCGGAAAAATGCCTATTCATTTGGCCCTTTGCTCATTTTTTAATCAGATTACTTTGATTAATCAAAATTAATATCAATTAATCAAAATTCCAATGGCGTTTTTCACCTAAATAGAAAAAAAATTGATAAAATTCTTATGTAACCTCAAAAACCCCAAATAGTCAAAGTGATCCTAAGAAAGAAGAACAAACCTATAGGCATCGCACTTGATTTCATACTATGATACAATGTGTGTCATTAATGAAAAAGATATATTACTGGCATAAAAACTAACACATAGACCAATGGAACAGAATGGAGATCTTAGAAATAAATTCAAACATACACAATCAACCAACATTTGACAAAAGAGCCAAGAATAGACACTGGGATTGGATAATTTCTTCAATAAATGGTGTTGGAAAACTGGATATTCACATGCAAAAGAACGATTTAGAACCCTATCTTACATCATTCCCAAAAACTAATTCTGAGTGGATTAAAGACTTAAATATAAGATCTGGAACCCAAAAAATTCCTAGAAGAAAACTGGGGAAAAACACTTTGATATTGGTCTTGTCAATGAAGTTTCTGGGTATGAGACTAAAAGCATGGGCAACAAGAACAAAAATAAACAAGTGGGTCTCCTGCCTTTATCTTAAAAGCGGGCACAGCAAAAAAAAAAAAAAAAAAAATCAACCAAATGATCAGGCAACCTATGGACCTATGGAATGGAAGAAAATATTTGAATTGATGTGTTTTTAACAAAAGTATCTATGCTGTTATCTTCCATAAACATATGGCTATCTTTGCCTATTATTTCAAATTTAAATAAATAAGTTTAGCTTGAATAACCAGATTTCCTTGTGGTATGTTTTAATCACATATTGTTAACTAAATCTAGATTTGCTAATTTAATCCATAGCCACAGTAATGGGCAGTGTTTGTTTGTATTTTTAAGCAAGCTATTTTTTTACTTGTCTCAAAAGTTTCTTCAAAAAATCATGATATATGAACAGAAAGATTTTCTTTTTAAACTATGTGTAATTTTTTTTCAGTCTTGAGTCTATTGACTGATGCCACAAATGCCTGAAAAATAAAACTGTTTTTTGTCGCGTGCCCTGTCCTCGCCGGCAAGAACAGCATGCAACAACAGCAGGATTCTTCTGCAGAAAGCTTTATTCTTCAGCTCTTTGTGAAACAAATGAGTTGGGCAGGACCCAGAGGGGAAGGAGAGGCTTGCTTATATAGTTCTCATGCTCTGACCTGGTTGGTGCGGCTCCATATGCCTTATTAGCATAACCATTTGGTGGGTCTCATTGGTCCTTATGCCAAGGCGCAATTAGCATGTAGTTTAGTGGTGTGGGATGATTTGTCATTAGGAAGTTCGGGGCCTTCCGGCTGCCCTGCATGGGGCGCTATTTTCTGAGCACGGCTGCCAACATCTCCCCCTTTTTTGTCTAACAGAAGCTCAAGGCGGAACTTGCCAGCAGAGGCGGAGACAGAGGCCTGACCTCCATCATACTTCCTGATGCCCCCTTTTTGGAGAGGGGTTCTGGGCATCTACCCCTATGCAGTCAGGCATGCCTCTCAGAGGGGTCCAAGACCTCTTGCAGTGCTTTGCCTCGCATCCTCTGGCTGGCGTTGGGACCGCTTGGTACAAAGGGTTTGGACCCTTTTTCTCAACCTTCTTGCACCATGAGCTTCTTAAAGAAAGCTGTGATTAAGCATTGAGGTACTCGGGCCTGGTGCAGTGCCACATGGGCTCAGGGTGCAAGAGCTACCTCAAGCTAAAGCCGAGCTTCCTTCTTAAGCATGTTGAGCCACACTTGGGGAGAGGCGCCAACGTCTATCGCCATTAGGGCTTGAGCAAGGATCACCTTGTCCTGCTTATGTTGGTTGCGGAGTCTACATAACAACCAGAGTAAGAGCATGAGACCCCCAAGCAGGAACACGCCCATCCCAGCCATGCCCGCCCACTCCTTGACGTGGGAGAGAGCTCTGAGGAACCAGGAAGAGAGTCCTTCCGCTACGGAGATATCTAGACGGGTGGAGTTGATGTGGATAATTTCTCGCCGCAGCTCCTCTAGTGTCCCATCAAAGTCTTGGGACCAGTTTCCTGAAAGATACTGGGACAGGTCTCGTGACAGATTAGCTGCCCGTGTAAAATTTTTATATTGAATGCTAGTGATGCAGAGGGCACGATATTTCCGCTCACATCCCAACTGGGCCATTTGCCAGAGCACCTCCATTTGTTCCTCCACGAGATCTATGCGTTGATTGAGGATCATTATTCCTCCTTTCAGTTTGCCATCAAGTGTGGACTGTTGGTCCAGGGCAGAAGCTACTGAGGCTGCAAGGTTATTGAGCTCTGTAGCCGATTTGATGGAGGTGTCTAAAGCTATACCAGCGGCGGTGGCTGCGACCGCGGTCGCGGAGATCAGGAGCACTATGGCGGCTGTAACACCGAAATCGCGCCTTTCTCGAAACAGAGTCATGGTGTTAGGGGCGTCTACGGGAACAGGGACCCAACGGGGGATGCGGACTACTAAAGCATTGGTAAAGTTACGCGCATCCCAACACTGAGACAGAAAGCAGGTTTTATTGGAGCAGGAGTCAAAGCTACTATTGGATAAGATAAACAGAAATGGGGGGTATACGCATACTGGAGAAGGTGGAAAAAGGGAATTAGGTGACTCTGGACCTGATTTTGCTGAACACGTGTAGTTCTCGTTGTTATGGGTCATGATCATGTTCTAGTGTGCGCGCATGTGGTTATTCTCGCACCAAAAGGTGATATTTTTTACACCGATTCCCCCACCCTGGAGGGCGGAAAAGGGGGAGAGGTCGGTACACGAGCTATTGACTCTACACAGCATCTATTTATGGAAGGGGTTCATGCTCAGCTGCTGACGAAACTCGCCTTCGAGCACTTTTACTGGCCACTAAGCCTCATTGGCTGGCCGTCCTTCTATATTTGGGGAGATGGTAAATTCCTGCCTCTCAGTTGCCCACGTTACTACAGTTGACTGACAGTCAGTCCAGGGCCACAGCTCTCCCTCATAGTCGCCCACACAATGGGAGGCATATTTGGGTTGACGAGGCCTTTCGGTGGAATTGTTCCTGGGAGAGTGTACAAATGTGCCATTGATCCAGAGAACTATCTGGTGGATAGTCATGTTCTTATAGGACGGGCTCCCTTCCTTATTAGGCCTTTCAAATTTAGCTGACATAACGGGGAGGCTACTGGCCTCTAGAATTATGTCACTGAACTATCCGTATTTCTTCCGTTTCAGGGAGATACAGCCAGCTAGATTCTGAGTGGTGAAGCATAATGACCCATTAGTTACGAAGGATCGGTTTTCTCCCAGGGGAGCTACTAGGGTGTCTTTAACTAAGTAGGGCAAGTTCATACTAGTATTGGTAGTGAAAAAGCGCGGAAAAACGGCTGCATTGAAACGGACAGGCATAGGCTTAGGAAAGGCAGACAGGATTCCCCATCTCAATACTCCCTGAGTCGGGGTCTCCAGTGTCAGGAGCAGGGTCAGGAGGTACAGCGAAGTCATCTCCTTTGTTTAGGACTTTCCTCGTTAGGCGCTCTGGGATCCAGAAGGGATTTTCTTCACCCTGGGGGAAAACACACACAGCTCCCCTGGATCTGATTATGATTGGATCCGGGCCCTTCCATTTTACTAGTTCTTGTGGGTCTTTTGGCCACTGATTATGGCGATCCGCTGCTGTATGGCTTTGAGCATCCAGATTCAAAAAATTTATAGTGAAAAGTGCTAGGGCTATGGCAGTTTTTGGTGTGGGGGGTATATCTTCGATTCCCCCTTTTTGTTTAAGTAAATAGGATTTGAGCGTGCGGTTCGCGCGTTCCACAATCCCTTGACCCTGTGGGTTGTAGGGAAGGCCAGTGATATGTTTTATCTCCATGTGATGACAAAATTGAGCAAATTTTGTAGAGGTATAGGCTGGGCCATTGTCTGTTTTCAGAATCTGTGGTAACTCTTATGCGCTCCAAGCTTCAAGGCAGTGCTGGATGACATGGGAAGCTTTCTCTCCTGACAATGGGGAGGCAAAGATGACTCCTGAACAAGTATCTACGGATACATGCACATATTTCAGTTTCTTAAAAGACGAAATATGCGTCACATCTATTTGCCAAACTTGTAAAGGCCTAATACCTCTGGGGTTGATCTCAACATGAGGTGTGGGAAGGAAGCTGCAGCAATGTTGGCAGCTAAGGACAATGTTCCTAGCTTCGGCCCTGGTTATGCTAAACTGCTTGCGCAGTGTTTCGGCAGTGACATGAAATTGTGTATGGAATTTTGAAGCTGTGGTGATAGGGTCTAGCAGGGGAAAAGCTATATTTCTGGTTGCGAGGTCTGCCAGGTGGTTGCCTTGGGTCATAGGCCCGGGAAGGCCTGAATGTGCTCTGATATGAGTTATATACAAAGGAGATTGCTTATGAAGTAGTGCTGATTGTATCTGTTTGAACAAAGTGGCTACTGGGCTGGACGCTTTGATTAGCCCGGCCACTTCTAGAGATTTGACTGCATTAACTACATAACAGGAGTCAGACACAATATTTAAAGGTTCAGGAAAGATTTGTAGGACCTCTAAGACTATGCGACATTCCACTATTTGTGGAGTGTCAGGCGTGTAGCCTTTTGTCACAACTTTGCCATCATGGACATAGGCACCTGTGCCTGTCTTAGACCCGTCTGTGTAAACTGTTTTTCCATGAGGCAGCGGGGTTAGGCTAGTGACCTGAGGAAATACTAGGAGATGATTTTTGGCGAAGTTGATGAGGGGACGTTTAGGGAAATGATTATCAAAGGTTCCTGAGAAACTGTAAGCAAGTATGGCCCAATTATCATTCATAGCACATAATACTTGTATCTGTTCTATGCTGTAAGGGGTTATAATTTTAGCTGGAGCCTCTCTGAAATGTGTCATGGAGGTTTTTACTCTTCTCAAAGCAAGTTTGGCCACGGCTGCTGGATAGTACTCTATTGTCCTAGCCTGAGAGGCTTGGGGATGAATCTAGATCAGTGGGCCGTGCTGCCATAAGACTGCTGTTGGCAGCTCTGGGGTGGGAAGGACACACAACTCAAAGGGTTCATTCGATTGCACTCTATTTAATTGTGCTGTCATTAAAGCCTGTTCTACTTTGCGGATGGCTTGTAATGCCTCAGGTGTGAGGGAGCGCGGTGACGTTAGTTGTGGGTCTCCTTCTAGGGTTTTAAATAGTGGAGTCAATTCAGTGGTGGGTATCTTTAAGTATGGGCGCAACCAATTAATATCTTCTAGGAGTTTTTGGAAGTCATTCAAATTTCGCAATTGATTATGTCTTATCTCAAGCTTTTGGGGGCAAATTACATCTGTGTAAATGGTTGCTCTTAGGAATTTGCTAACACTAGATTTTTGGACCTTCTCGCTTGCTATATTCAGTCTTTAATTTTCTAGGGACCTAGTGAGATCTATATATGCTTCTTCTATTTCCGCTGGTTGTGGGGAGCAAAGAAGGATGTCATCCATGTAATGGATGATCTTTAGCGTGGGATAGGTCTTACGAATTGGGTCTAGCGCTCGCTGAACGTACAGTTGACATATGGTGGGGCTATTTGCCATTCCTTGAGGGAGGACCTTCCACTGAAATCTGGCATCGGGTTGTTCATGGTTAATAGCTGGCAAAGTAAAAGCAAATCTTTCCCTGTCCTTGGAGCTTAGAGGTATAGAAAAGAAACAATTTTTAATATCTATTATGAGCACTTTCCATTCTTTGGGTAAGGCAGAGAGGAGTGGCAGTCCCCGTTGTACGGGTCCAAGCATTCTCATTTGAGCATTTACTGCTCTCAGATCATGAAGCAACCTCTATGATCTTGACTTTTTCCTGATTACAAATATGGGTGTGTTCCATGGGGACACAGAGGGTTCTAGGTGTCCCACTTGGAGCTGCTCTTGCACTAAGCAATGAGCTGCTTCTAATTTTTCAGAGGATAGGGGCCACTGAGGAACCCATACGGCCTCCTCTGTGAGCCAAGGTATGGGCATGGCATCTTCAATGGCCCCTATGAAAAACCCAGGCCGTGACGGTCATTCTTTACTTTGGGCAGGATGGGCTCTATGTGTCCCTGTTGGTGTTTCCCCAGCCCCTTGCCAGGGATGTATCCCATGTCCATCATCATGCCTTGGGCGGGGGTGGAGTATTCATTAATGAGTTTGAGGCCTAAGTCTCTCATGACATCCCTCCCCCATAAATTGACCGGTAGAGGGAGTACATAAGGGGTGACTGTACCCTCTTGTCCTTCAGGGGCTCGCCATTTCAATGGTTTGGCACTAATTGAAGGGCTTGACTCATATCCTAAACCTTGTAATGAATGTGAGGATTGGGTCACAGGCCACTTGGAGGGCCACCAGGTTGCAGAGATAATACTTTTATCTGCTCCAGTGTCTAGGATTCCCTCAAAGCTCTTTCCCTCTATTTGAAGAGTTAATTTTGGTCTGTCTGCTAAATCTAATACTATGAAGGCTGAATCCCAGTCAGAGGAGCCGAAGCCCCTTTCTCCCCTCTCCGTGTTGGTAGCAGGATAATTGGCGTGGAGACTAGGTAAAACTAAGAGCTGGGCTATGCGGTCTCCCGGGGATATAGGATAGATTCCTCTGGGAGCCGAACACATGATTTTTACCTGTCCTTCATAATCTTGATCTATGACTCCGGGATGAACTACCAGGCCTTTCAATGCAGCAGAAGAGCGCCCTAGGAGTAACCCAATGGTATTTGGTGGTAGGGGGCCTTTAAAGTCTGAAGGGATAGGCTGAACTCCCATCTGTGGAGTCAACACTATTCTGGTGGTGGCACGGATGTCCAATCCCGCGGAACCTGAAGTGGCTCTCCTTGGGGGGCCTGGTTGTTCCCGAATGACACTTGCGTGCTGGTTGCCCCATATATTTGCGGGCCCTGGTGACGGGGGCCCCTCTGGGCGTTTTTTGGCAACTCTAAGGGTTTCCCTTCTATATCTTTAATAGACCGGCACTCATTAGCCCAATGCCTGCCTTTCTTACACTTAGGGCACAACTCAGGGGTCTTTTGGGTTGTTTGTTCTGAAGCTGGGCTCCTACACTCTCTCTTTATATGTCCTAATTTCCCGCATTGAAAGCATTTGATACTTCTGTTAGTGATCCTGGCTTGTTTGTGGCTCTGTAATATGGCCGCGGCTAGGCCCGCATTGGTGAGTGGCCCTCCTATTTCTCTACAGGCTTTCAACCAGGCATGTATCCCTTTTTGTTTCCAGGGTGTTATCGCCTGTCTGCATTCCTTGGTACATTGTTCAAATACTAATTGCTCCACTAGGGGCATTGCTTGTTCCTGATCTCCAAATATTCTGCCTGCGGCCTCTATCATACGAGCGACAAAGTCAGAAAATGGCTCGCTCAGCCCCTGAATAATTTTTGTCAAATTGCCTGATACTTCTCCTTTGTTGGTGAGGGCTTTCCATGCCTTGGCGGCGCACGTGTTTATTTGTGCATATACCTGTAAGGGGAAGGCGGTCTGGTCGGCTACCCACTGTCCTTGGCCCGTCAGCATATCATATGACCACGCAGGCTGTCCTTCGGCCGCGTTTGCGCGTGCCTGGGTCATGCTGATATCATGCCACAATGCCTTCCATTCTATGTATTGCCCCATACTAGAAAGGCATGCCTTAGTTACATATTGCCAGTCTGCGGGTGTCATGGCTGTCTCTGTTAATCTCTCAACTTGTGCTATGGTATAGTTAGCACTGACTCCATAAGCCCGAACGGATTCTGCTAACTCCTTAACTTGTTTATGGCTCAGGGGCTGGTGAGAGCGTACACCGTTATCCTCAAATACAGGAAACATTTGTCTAATTGCCTGAAGAGTATCTGGGTGGCAAAAGGAGAGTGCGCCACTCACGTAAGGTGGCGGGGCAAAGGGCGTCGGGGGACACCCTGCTTTCATTTTTTCCTTGGTCCGCTTTTCAACTTTGCTGGTTCCCTTACTTCTACACTCTGCGGTTTTATTTTCTTCCCCTTCCTCTGCGGATGCTAATTCTTCCTCAGATTCCCTGTTGGAGAGTTGGAGGTCCCTCAACTCTTTCCAGGGGTATTTACTATTTTCTCCGAGGCGATCGTCACTCGCTTCTCGGGGCTCTTTCGCTTTTGCCCTAGGTGGGCTTTCTCCCTCACTCTGAGGTTTCTTTACCTTCGTTTTTGTGGCCTTTTTTCGGCCGCGCGCGCTCTCTGTTTCCCGTTCCGTTTCTGACATGCTCTCTTGGATATCTGTCAATGCTCTCTGACCTTCTTTTATTACCTTTTCACATCTCTCATCTTGCAGACAAGCTCTAATCAGTTTCCAGAGGGGCCTGGTGCCTCCCCTCAGGCTACCCTCCTCCTCCTCTCTATCAAGATCTTTCCCCAGTTTGTCCCAGCTCGGGATTGAGAGGGACCCTGAACAAATGAACCAGGGGGCCACACGGTCTATCTCCTTCACAAAAGATCCTAAGACTTTGCTGGAGACCTTCAAGTTTCGCTCTTTGAGAGCTGTCTGCAGCGCCGTGACTAATGACGGTGCATTCCCCATGGTGCCTCCTTATTTACAGAGAACCATCAACCATTATCCTAAAAAGCAGGGGCCTCTCGGAACTTACCCCTCCGGGCTTTCTTCTGACCTGCAGTTCTGAATCCTCTCCAGATGTCTGAAGGGTCCTCCCTGTGCCGGTGATGTTCTGGTTCCCGGGTTTCGGCACCACTTGTCGCGTGCCCTGTCCTCGCCGGCAAGAACAGCATGCAACAACAGCAGGATTCTTCTGCAGAAAGCTTTATTCTTCAGCTCTTTGTGAAACAAATGAGTTGGGCAGGACCCAGAGGGGAAGGAGAGGCTTGCTTATATAGTTCTCATGCTCTGACCTGGTTGGTGCGGCTCCATATGCCTTATTAGCATAACCATTTGGTGGGTCTCATTGGTCCTTATGCCAAGGCGCAATTAGCATGTAGTTTAGTGGTGTGGGATGATTTGTCATTAGGAAGTTCGGGGCCTTCCGGCTGCCCTGCATGGGGCGCTATTTTCTGAGCACGGCTGCCAACAGTTTTTCATCTTTCTCCATTAAAGGTAATAGAATCATATTGTTTTTCTCTGCTACAGAACCAGATTCAATAGTGTTCACTTTGTATGGATTTTAACTTGAATATAATACAAACACAAAAGATACACAGTTTCAGAGAAAACATTTTAATTCAGTGAGATAGATTACCATATATTGCCTAATAATTTCAAAAGACTTTGAACTGTTTCTCCTCTGTGGGTCGGCAAAATGTTGGGAGAGCCTTATCTCACAAATGAAAATTTGGATAAATGCCTATTTTAATCAGTCAATACCTTGTGTTTGAGAAGATACATATTTGCCATGACTGTTGGCTGTTTTCTTCCTTATAAATTTCTATCCAAGTAGAACCTTATTGATAAATTTAGGCATGCTGAAATATTGATCCCTTTACATATAATTTTAATAGAACTTGCAAAGCTCTTTTACTTACTCCTAATTAGCAAGGAATTTTTTCCTGAAATTCACACAGAAAAAGTGACTAAGTGACTAAGTAACTACTTGTTCTTTTGTCTGAAAAAAAATAACTGTGCTGATTAAAAACCCTTCCTACTATAGTGCAAACAGTTTTCTTTTAGATTAAAATATTTACTTGCTAGGCAGGTTTTATAAGATGGTGAAATTCTATCAAGCCAAATGCCTGGGAGAACTATACAGCTGGGAGTTTCTCAGATTGGATTTATACTAGAAAATAAAAACAGACTATATATTGAATTCTCTGAATGTCATGATGCAGCTCAGATGAAGACTATATGGGACTACAGTTGTTTTTTTTTTCCCTGAGTCAGCCCCTACTGAAATTTCAGCAAGCTGTTCTACCAGCCTCTGCATAGAACTTGGCAGGGGTTACAGCTAGCAGTCGGCAGCAGCTGAAGTCATTTCTCTTTGACAGAATCCATAAAGCCAAACACTGTAATAACTTCTCTGATGGAATTTTAGTGGTGAAGCTCTTTGTCTTGTTACCATTGCCATTCACACTCCAACTGGGCCTTCACCTGTGGGGAATGATTACTGTGCTCTGTGGTCTCTGTTTCCACCTGTGACCTCTGAGCAACTGGAGATGGCAATTTTTCCTCAAAATGAATTTGATACTGGGAAAATTATGCTGTCAGAGAAAGTCCTCATTCTCTAAGGACCTCTCTGAATTGCAGCAGTGGCCTTCTAAAGTAACAAAAGGCAAACTCCTAAGTTACTGGAACCTCTTTCTTTCTCTAACCTTTAACACAGACAATTGGAAAGGATCATCTACAGCAGCCACCTGCAAATTCAGTCTAAGATGCTTGACAGGAAAAAAAAATAACATCATAATAAGTTGGGTTTTCTCCCTTTTTCCTATTCTGGATTTTAGCTTTGCTTGTGTTCTTATTATAATTGAACTGAAGGCAAAGTTCAGCAATGAATGGGGATATTTTATCCCCAAATTTTGAAATTGTTACCTGGGAAGAACTCAGAAGCATGTTTCTCAAAAAAATTGCTTAGGATAACCTCACTTGAAAAAGTCATTATCCCAAGTATGAAATAAAAATTGAAGATATGTATCTTCAAGGACAATGTATCTTAGTTAATGATTTTGTTTAGAGGCTTTTGTCAACATACGGCATTAAGTTAACAAAACCCAGATTCATAAATGAAGGCTAAACTGGACCAGGCCGACCTGGATAATAAAAGAAAGTAAGTGGATTAAAAAACAATATGGTTTGTTTTTTGAAGGAATTACACACACACACACACACACACACACACACACACACACACACACACACAGACAACAAGTTTGTTACTGGTCACTATAAAAATCAGCTTGGAGGTTAGCACACTTAGACTTCATATTTTATTAGGGTATATGCAATAAAAAAAGTTTGATCTAGAAATATTCTGCCTTTTGAAATCATGAAAATTGGCTTGGCTTGATTGGAAATTATATATGCATGTCCAAAAACAATAGAATCTGACCCTGTATTATAACATTAGTAATGTAGTTGCAGCTTAAATGTAATAACATAAAATCTAAGATTTTTGCAGGTGGCTAATAGGCTATGCAAGAATTAGATAAAGGCTCTAAAGTGCAATAAAGTTGACCAATATGATAGTTGCCCATTAGATCAGCTATTCTATTCAAAAAGTTAAATGGTGGAAATACTGATAATGTGTCACAGGAATGCAGGATAATTTAGAATGATTTCCTTAATTTTAGAAGTAAAACAAAGCTGAAATTTCATGTTAGGTTGAAGTAATTGAAAATCTATTAAACGATTCAAACCAAAGATTAAATAAATTATAACAGGATTGAAATATCAGCAAGTTTCCAATTTCAGTAACTTTTTAATTTTATTAAGTTGAAATGATAGACCTGTCAATTTTATGTTTTAAACAAAGAGCGAAAATTGGAAATATTTCTGATCTGAATCTGAAGCTTGACTAGTTCATTTTACATATTTCATTAAAATTATTAGATTTTTGTAAGTATTAAAATTAAACATGTTATGAAGCAAAATAATGCCTGAAAACATCTTAAGTCTAAAAAGAAAGTTGAACCAGAACTGAGTAGTACCAGATGTTACTGAAATGAAACTGTAAAAAAAAGACATTTAATGTTTTGAAACTGGTTTTTATACTCATTTAGAGAGGCATCTTTTCAGATGTCGTAAAGGTGGTAATGTAGTCAAGTGGATATAAATTCTGCAATTTGGACTGGAACACATACCTGAAGACATAAGGTCATGAAACATAGTTAAAAGAGCTTATTGAATTGGATGGTATTTTTTTTAATACAGCTCAGCCACTTAGAAGCTTCATGAACTTAGGCAAGTTAGAAGTTTCCTCTTGCTCCTCCGTGAAGTTGAGTTACTAAACCTATTTCCAAGGTAGCAAACACATACCCATCACCTACTTTCGATTGTCTTATATAAGCTGCCACTTGAGTGTCTGATTTTAATTCTTCCTAACATCAAACGACCATGGATTTCAAGTATGAATGCACATCACTGGCTTCTTTGAAAGGTAAGAAATTTGACAACATTGGGCTGGTATTTTAGCAAGGCAGGCATCTCCTAGAACAAACGTGAGCCTGCTTTATAGAACATGAATGTTCCGTGTTGACACTGTCCCAGCCCTTTCTATTCCACCCCTGACCTTTCATTCCTGTGCCTGCTTTCATTCTGGACCCACTTAGAATGTTTAAGATGATAATTAATGGATGATGAAAAGGATACACTCAGCACATATTTGATGCTTAACAAAGCCTAGAAAATATGAGGAAAATGATAATTTTGCAGCTGCTGCTAATGATATCCTGGGCGGGGCTAAAATTAAAGCATCAAAACGGTCTATGAATTAGATGCCATTATTATCTCCATTTTAGCAATCTGTAAAATGAATCAAAGAGAGGTTATATAGATTACCCAGGTCCACAGAGCTGGTAAATCCACAGAGCCAGAGAGAAGACTGAAGCCCAGGAAGTCTGCTTGGAGAGCCTCTTACTCAAGTTCTGCTATTACTACACCCAATCAATGTAGTAATGAGGAAAGCAAAATTTCAAATTCTGCACAATGTTACAATACTCTAATTTTAAACAAATATTAAATTGAATCTTATGAATTTAAAGGAATAAATGCAAATGGAAGGATCTTTATTATTGAATACTTAAATTTTATTCTATATAATTTATATGCAAATTGAAAATAAAAATTTACATTACTAAATAGGAGTGGGAGACTAATTCAGTTGACCATTGAAATCTTAATATGTATATATTTCAGATCATTATAATAGATTCATAAAGATTTTTCATATCATCTTTCACAAAAATGCAACAGGCAGCTTATTTTAGGGATGAACTCTATTATGCTTATTTTAACAATTGTACTGGTGTTTCTCCTAATATTTCTTTTGCCTGCATCCCCTACCCTGCTATCTTTCAGCATGATTAAATAAAGGGTTTTAATTGTAACTGTAATCTACCTTAACATAAGATTTCATTCCAACCTACTAAAAACTTATTAAATTAACACAAATACAGTAAGAAGTGATAAAATGTTTGCAAAATTTAATTTGAAAAGTTCAGGCAGTGAAAGTTTAACAGCATGATCTATATTAGAAATCCTAGTATTTTGGCATTTGGCAATATGAAAGTAATCTTCAAAATTCTAACAGGCTGATCTCTTTAATTTGCTCATTTTCTGCATAGCAGATTGTTCTCATGAATCTCAGTAGTGGAATGACTGAATTATTATAACAGGACAAGTAGCCTCAGGTCTTTCTGCATTATCTTGTTGTTTTTTTTTTCAGGAAATCTTGGCAACAGATGGTAGAAGAAATTCTGTGTACTAATCATTGTTGAGTTTTTCACCATTTCCTGTGGTATGTATAGGTCAAAGTCAATCAATATATTTTATTCTGGATGCCTCAAAAAATTTCAATCTTAATTAGCTCACTCATAATTTGCACAGAATTGAAGCATTAGCAAGTTCACAGTAATGGTGAAGTTACAAGCAAAGAATTCAACCTTATGATACCGTAGAAAATATAAATAATAATATTGTTTAAATAGGGCCAAAGGAGAAAACTGGTCATTATGAATTCAGCCTGAGCTTATCCACAATATACTACACCAATTATTGAACATACAGCAAAATAATTTATTCTTGCATAAGGAAAGGAAGCTGTACTTTAACAGGTAAGATTTTTTTCATGAAAATATTTTCATGTGTAAAGCCTGTTATGTACTAGTCCCATAACAGATTGGCTTACTTTCTGAATTATTACCATAATAATAATTACAAACTAATTTTGTATGTCTTAGGACAATAATTCATTGTTACTATTATCTCCTTCCAATACGACAAATGTCATCAACTCAAAATATGAACAAAAAAAAAGTCTTCCACATTTTCTTGAGAGAAAGAGGCAAAAGAAAACCTATGAAGGAGTTAGTAGGGAAATTTTACAATGCAATGGGCAGCACAAATAGAATAGCAACTACATATTCAGTTTAATTATGCAGCACAAATGACAACATTGAAATATACAAAACCACTGCACTCATGAAAATATGAAAATACTGATAAGAAAAAATAGTGTCCAGTAAACAAAATTAGTTTAATAATGATTATATATCCATCCTGTCTTGAATAACATAGGTTTCTATTAAATTTTAAAATTATATACTAAAAGTCTTCAATTTTGTTTTATATTTTTCAGATATTCTTCATCCATTACATTTCCAAAAAATTTCTGTTGGGAGATGGATTGAACCCATAGGTCACTTGATGAAATTAACATCTTAATTATATCGAATATTTCAACTCATGATCAAGGTATATATGTCTCCATTTTTAAGAATGCCTTGATTCCTTTCATCAATACTGTATTTTTTAGTGTAGAGATCCTGGTCATATTTTATTAAATTCATGTCTAAGGGATTTTAAATGATATTCAATGTTACTATAAGTTATTTTTATTTTCTAATTGTTTCTGCTAGTATATAAATATGAAATTTAATTTTGTATATTAACCTCAAGAGCCCCTTACCTTGTTAAGTTAACTCATTATTTCCAATAGCTGTTTTGCACATTTTAAAAGATTTTCCATGGAAATGTCAATTGCAAATAGAGCTTTACTGAGTCAGCACCCCTACTTTGCACCTGATGCCAGGGGAAAAGAAATTAATCACTCATAGCTGAGGATGTGTTATAAATTGCTCATAGATGTTTGCTAGTAGATGGAGAAAATCTTCTACTTTGCTGATGTTTTTTATCAAGAGTGGGTGTTAACTGTTTTCAAATGATTTCTCTGCATCTAACAAAATGATTGTATAGGTTGTCCTTTATTTTGTTACTATGCTGAAATACTGATTCAATCTTGAATGTCGAACTGATCTTGAATTTCTAGAAAAATAATTACTATGTTGTAATATATGATTTTATTACATATTGCTGGGTTTGGTTGGCTAATATTCTGTTCAGTGTTCCTGAATCTATGCTCACAGGTGATATTGTTCTGTATTTTTTAATTTTTACAATGTTTCTGTCAGATTTAGCTACTAGGTTTTTGATGACTAATAAAAAAATCAAGAAGTTATTCTTTTATTTTGTGGAAGATTTTGTATAAGAATAATGGTATTTCTTCCTCAAATATTTATGTAAATTCATGAAGGGAGCCATCTGATTCTGGTGATTTCTTTTTGGAAATGTGCTATAGCTAAAAAAAGTTAATTCTGTGTGTGTATGTGTCTGTGTGTACCCATAGAAATATATGAATTGTTTTGTGTCTATAACAAAACAATCAAAATAAAAGTTTTGTTATATTTTCTGGGGAATTTGTCCATTTCATCTAATTATCAATCTTGCTAGCAGAACTTTATTAATATTACTCTATCACTCTACTTCTATAGGATCTATAGAAATAACCTTTCTTTCATTCCTGAAGTTGATAATTAGTATTATTTCTCCATTTCTATTTTAGTCTATCAATTTTGTTGATTATTTTAAAAAAAAAGTTTTGGCCTTCTTGATTTATCTGCTGCATATCTGTTTTACATTATAGTGATTCTCCCTGTTAATACTTACTTTTACTTACTTTGGTTTTAATTGCTATTTCTTTTGACATTTCTTAATGTGAAAGCTACAATTATTAAATTTAGATATCTCTTTATTTCCAAACTAAGCATTTAAAGCTATGCATTTCCCTCTAAGCACTGCTTTTGTTGTATCTAGTAAATTTACATTATATTTCAATCAGAGGTTATTTCGGTAATTTCCATTTATTGTTCAGGTCGTCCATAAGTCTACTATTTTGTCCAGCTTGCTTTTCTGTGAGTAAAATATAAGTCAGTTTTGTTTCAGATATTTTGAAAGATTATTATTAGGAGCATACTTATGATTTTTGTGTTCTTAAATAATTCACTTTGTTATCATTATGAAATGTCCCTATTTAATTATAAGAATACTCTGTATTTTGATATTAATACTGCAGCTTTCTAATATTTATTGTCTACATATTATATCTTTAGATATATTTCAACTATCTGTGTTTCTATATTAAAGTGCATCTCTTATAGATTCACAAATTGGGTCTCATTGTTTTCATCACTCTGAAATATCTATTACCTTGAGTGTTTAGTCCAATAATATTTAATAAAATCATTCACATACTGGGATTTAGGTATGCCCTTCACTACTTTTTTCTGTATGTTCCCTCTGGTTTTCATTCTCCTATAGTCTTTTCCTATATCAACATGGAATATTTGAATATGTTTTCTAATTCTTTTCAATTTTTCCATTAGCTTTCCAGTTATACCTCTTTGCATTGTTTTCAGTCTTAACTCTAGAGTTTGTTTCAGGCACTCTTAACTTTTCAAATTCTAATTAGGACAATACTACACTTACTTTTAAAATCAGACAACTAAAATAAATTCATATATATATATATGGGGGGTGGAGCATGCTTTTCTTTCCCCTAAGAATGTAAATATGTTATATGAAAGGAAAAGATAACAAAAGATAATGGTGGCTGTAGTATAGTGATCTATTTTCCTAGTACAGTGATGTATTTCCACAATATAAAATTTTGCGATATATAGCAAGTAATTAATATATGAATAAAAAGTTTTAAAACATAGAATTAAGATAGAAATTGATTTCCAAGTCAAATTTATTAAAAAATATTATTTGGGGTAGAAATAGTGTTTTTTTTTTAAGAAATCCTTTATTTGGGAGCATTTTACTTGATGATAAATCATTTTAATCCCTCTATCAACCTTTATGGATAACTTCCATTATTGTTAATCATCTACATAATAATGGATCATGATTTTATAACACAATTGCAACAAAATTGAGTATAAAAATTACTATACTTTTGAAAGTAGGCCATTGATGAAATTATTCTGTATACATTATTATATAATAAAAAATACAGTTGGTGTCAAACAACTGAAGTTGAAATTCAAATATATATAAATCAAATATTTAATTACACAAAATGATCTTTGACAAACAACTGTCTCATGTTCTTTGCTGAGTTTTAAAACTAAAACACTAACAGAGGGGATGGAAAAAAAAGATGGCAGTGTGAGAAGTGAAGCAGAAACCATCTTCCAAAATAACACAAAACACAAAAATACAGAAAATACAACTAATCCTGAAAAAGTGACCTGAAGACACAGAACAGACTGCCTACATCTGGGGGAGAAGGGAAGACTTCACAGAAAAGGGTAAAGTGGCAAAGCTGCAATCTGGCTGGACCCAAGCCCTCTCCAAACCCAGCCCACAGGCAGGAGGAAGAGAAACAGCAGGGAGGGAGTAGAAGCCCAGGACTGATGAACATCCACCCCTGGAGACCTGCTCCAGGAGCATGAACCCACATTATGTGGTGCTCTGGAGATTAGAGGGGATGGGAAGCAAAGACAGGCAGAATACTCAAAGAGACTGAGATTTCAGCCACTTGTGGAAAACAGGTACACACAGTAGGCTGCTCTGGGACAGAAGAAAGGCAGGCACTTTGAAGGACTTCCCAGCAGTGAGAATGGCACTAAAGGGGCAAAGATTACATGGCACTCTGCTCAGGAGAAAGACCAGGTGGGCAAAACCTTCCCAGCACACTCAGCCCAGCAGGTTGGGAACTCTCAGGAACTTCAGATGCTCCACCTCCCAGGCAAGCAGCAGAAGCCCTGAGGTCCTCCACTGCAGTACGCAGCCTGCCACTCATTCTGCCCAGCAGGTACTGGTCCTGCTTACCTGCTGCACCAGACATTGTGCCAGGCCAGCTGGAGAGTGGCCCTCCCTATGGCAGCTACAGGGGTATAGCCCAGAGGCTGCCCACTGTGCACTTGGCCCACAGGACTTGGCAATAGAGGCAGGTGGTACAGCTGGGAAGGCAGGAACCCCTCCCAGCTGAGATCTTTTCTTCCAGGAGGAAACAGTTACACTTGCCTGATAGCTCTGCCATTGCTGCAGATGCATGGCAGCTCCAGAGTACAACATCTGGGCGCTAGAGGGTGCCTCTTACACAACAAACTTACAAGGAAAAACGCCAGAGAGAGGGTTGAGTGAAACTGAAATCATCAATCTTATTGATAAACATTTCAAAATAAAAGTCACAAACATGCTCACAGAGCTACAGAAAAATATTCAAAATTTCAGGGAGGGCTTTAACAAAAAGATAGAAATTTTGAAAAACAGAGCATCTGAAATGAAAAACAAAATGGAGGAATTTAAAAGTAGATTAGATGAGGTAGAGGAGACAGTAAATGAAATAGAAATTAGAGAACAAGAAAACAAAGAAGTTGAGGCACAGAGAGAAAAAGGGTTCTCTAGGAATGAAAAAATAATAAGAAAACTGTGCAACCAACCCAAATG
Source organism: Manis javanica (assembly GCF_040802235.1). Taxonomy (NCBI): domain Eukaryota; kingdom Metazoa; phylum Chordata; class Mammalia; order Pholidota; family Manidae; genus Manis; species Manis javanica. The sequence continues at coordinate 18,587,678 of NC_133164.1, forward strand.
GAACAATATTTGCATTATAGGGGTACCAGAAATAGAAGAATGAGAAAAAGGGGTAGGAAGTATCTTTGAGGAAATCCTTGTTGAAAACTTCCCCAATCTGGGGAAGGAAATAGTCACCCAGGTAATGGAAGTGCAGAGATCTCCAAACACAAAGAGCCCTAGAAAGACAAAACCCACACATGTGATAATTAAAGTGGCAAATATCAAGTACAAGGAGAGTACCAAGAGCAGTCGAGGGAGAAAAGAGATCATTTATAAACTAAACCCTATTAGGCTATCAGCAGACTTCTCAGCAGAAACCTTTCAGGCCAGAAGGGAGTGTCATGATACATTTAATGCAATGGAACAGATGGGCCTCCAGCCAAGAATTCTCTAATCGCAAAATTATAATTTAAATTTGAAGCAGGGATTAAACAGTTTCCAGATAAGCAAAAGTTGAGGGAATTCAGCATGAACAAACTGTCTCCACAGTGTATTTTACAGGGACTGCTCTAGATGGAAGTGTTCCTAAGGCGAAATAGCTGTCACCAGACAAAACAAAACCACAGTAGAGTCAGTACACCAATAAATTACTAAGCAAATACAAAATTAAATCAACTACTCACATAGTCAAATGATATACAAAGAGTACAGAATAAAACACCTAATACACAAAGAGTGGAGGAGGAAGAAGAAGATGGGAAGAAAAAAAAAGAGCCTTTAGATTGTGCCAGAAATAGCATGATAAATGAGTTAACAGAGACTGTTACATAGTAAGGAAGTTGCCCTTGAACCTTTGGTAAACACAAATCTAAAGCCTACAATGGAAATAAATACACATCTATCAATAGTCGCCTTAAATGTAAGTGCACTGAATGCACCAATCAAAAGACATAGTTACAGAATGGATTAAAAAATACTTATCTACACGCTGCCTAGAAGAGACTCACTTCAAGCCCAAAGACATACACAGACTAAAAGTGAAGGGATGGAAAAAGGTATTTCATGCAAACATTAGGGAGAAAACAGCAGCAGCAGTATTTATATCAGACAAAATAGATTTCAAAACAAAGAAAGTAAAAAGAGAAAAAGAAGGACATTACATAGTGATAAATGGCTCAGTCCAACAAGAGGATATAACCATTATACATATCTATGCACCCCATTTAGGAGCACCTAAATATGTGAAACAAATAATAAAAGAATTAAAGGGGGAAATAGAATGCAATGCACTCATTTTAGGAGATTTTAACACACTGCTCACCCCAAAAGACATATCAACTAGACAGAAAGTAGGTAAGGAGACAGAGGCACTGAATAACACATTAGAAGAGATGGACCTAACAGACATCTACAGAACACCCCATACAAAAACAGCAGGATACACATTCTTCTTACGTGTACATGGAAACATACTAAACCACAAAAAGAGCCACAGTAACGTCAAAATGTACCAACCAGATTCTTAGACCACAAATGTATGAAATTAGAAATAAATTCTGCAAAGAAACAAAAAAGTCAGAGATTAAAGATGGTGGCGTAAGAGGTGAGACAGAGAACTCCTCTCAAAACCACATATAATACAAAAATACAGATAATACAACTAATCACAAAAGAACAACAGGAAAGAAGGCTGCCTCAGACTGCACACACCTGGAGAAAAGAGCAGATCTCATGAAACAGGAGTGCATATCAATGACACCTTACCAAAAAAAAGTCACCCACACCTCACCATAACACTAAACCTCAATCTCACACTCACACTAACATTAAAGCCAGACCCTAACTATAACCATAAACCTATCATCCCTGAACATCTTACTAAAAAATAGCCCTAAACAGAACCCTGGCCCCTGAAACTAACCCCTCACCTTGACCATAAACATCACCCACACTTCAACATAATACTAAACATCAAACTTGCATTCACCCTAACATTATACACAGACCCTAACTCTAATCATAATACTATCCTCACTGTAGACCTTTCCAAAAACATAACCCTAACTCTAACCAAGGCCCCTGACCCTAACCCCTCATCCTCACCATCAATGTCACCCACAGCCCACCATAACGCTAAACCTCAATCACACCCTCAGCCTAACATTAAACAAGGACACTAACTCTAAACGTAACCCTATCCTCCTCATATACCTTTCAAAAAACCTAACACTAACCCTAACCATGGCACCTGACCCAACTGCCTCACCCTCACCATCAATGTCACCCACACTTTACCATGACACTAAACCTCAAGATCGCACATGCCCTAACATTAAACCTGGATCCTAACTGTAACAGTAACACTATTTTACCCATACACATTGAACAAAACACAATCCTAACTGTAACCCTGGCCCCTGATCCTAACACATCACCCTCACTATCACTGTCACACACACCTCACTATAACGCTCAATCGCAATTTTGACCTCACCCTAATATTAAACCCAGAACCTAACTCTAACCATAACCCTATCCTCCCCATACTCCTTACCAAAAACCTAACCCTAACCCTAACCATGGCTCCTGACACTCCTGCCTCACTCTCACCACCAAGCTTACCACACTTCACCATAAGACTAAGCCTCAGTATCGCATTTACCCTAACATTAAACCCAGACCCTAACTCAAATCATAACCCTGTCTTCCCCATACACAATACACAAGACATAACCCTAACGCTAACCATGTACCCTTATACTAACCCCTCACCCTCACCACCGTCACCCACACCTCACTATGACAATAAAACTCAATCTTGCATTTCCCCTAACATTGAACCCAGAACCTAACTAACTGTAATCCTATCTTACCGGAACATATTACACAAAACCTAATCCTAACTATAACTGTCCCCCCTGACCCTAACCCCTCATCCTCACCATCGAATTCACCCACACCTCACTATAACACAAAACCTAAATCTCTCCCTCACCCTAACATTAAACCCAGAACCTAACTCAAATCATAAACCTATCCTCCCCTTACACCTTACCAAAATCCTAATCCTAACCATAACCCTGGCCCCTGACTCTAAGCCCTCACCCTCACCATTAATATCACCCATAGCTCAACATAACCCTAAACCTCAATCTTGCCCTTACCCTATCATTAAACCTGTATGCTAACCAACTATAATCCTATCATCCCTGCATTACCAGAAACCTAACCCTAACCCTAGCACTGGCCCTGAACCTAATGGCTCACCTCACCATCAATGACACCCTCACCTCACCATAACTCTAAACCTCAATCTCGCCCTCACCCTGACTTTAAACCCAGACACTAACTCTAACCATAACCCTATCCTACCCATAAACCTTACAAAAAACTTAGCCCTAATCCTAACTCTGACCTTAACCTGTCACCCTTAGGATCAAATTCACTCACACCTCACTGTAACACTAAACCTTCATCTTGCCCTCACCCTAACATTAAACCCAGACCCTAACTCTAACTGTAACCCTGTCCGCTCCACACTCCTTACCAAAATCCTAACCGTAACCCTAACCATGGCTCCCGAACCTACTGTCTCACCTTCGTCATCAACATCACCCACACCTCACCATAACCCTAAACTTCAATCTCGAACTTACCCTAATGTTAAACCCAGACCCTAAGAAAAACCAAAAACCTATCTTCTCCATACCAGTTACACAAGACCTGACCCTAATCCTAACCAGAGCCCCTGACTCTAACCCCACTAACTCACCATGAATGACACTGACAACTCACCATAACACTAAATCTCAATCTTGCCTTCACCCTAACATTGAACCAGACCATAACTCTAACTGTAAACCTATCCTCCCCATATACCTTACCAAAAACCTAAACCTAACCCTTACCAAGGCCCCTGACTCTAACCCCTCACCCTCACCATTGATATCACACCACCTCACCATAAACCTAAACTTCAATATTGCCCTTGCCCTAATATTAAACCCAGATGCTAACTCAAAACATAACACTATCTTCCCTGTACGTGCAACACAAGACCTAACCCTAGCCCTAACCATGTCTCCTGAACTTAAGCCCTCACCCGCACCATCAACATCACCCACACCTCACCATAACCCTAAACCTTAATCTCGCACTTATCTTAATATTAAACCGGACCCTAAATATAACCGTAATCCTAATCTCCAGGTACACATTACTATAAAAATAACATTCACCCAAACCCTGGCCCCTGAACCTAACCTTTCACTATCACCATCAACGTCACTCACACCTTACAATAATAGTACACCTCAATCTCACCCTCACACTAACATTAAACCTGGATCCTAACTCTACCCATAACTCTATCATCCCTGTACAGCTTAACAAAAACCTAATCATAACCCTAAACCTGGCCCATGACCCTAACCTCTTATCCTTACCATCAACATCACCCAAACCTCACCATAATTCTAAACCTCAATCATAAACTTACCTTAACATTAGTGCAGACCCTAACTCTAACCATAAACCTAATGTCCCCATAAACGTTATGAGAAACCAAACCCTAATCCTAACCCTGGCCCCTGATCCTAACCCCTAACTCTCACCAAAAAAAGTCACTTACACTTCACCATAACACCAAAAATCAATCTTGCCCTCCCAGTAACATTATACCTGGACCCTGACTCTAACTGTAACTGTATTGTCCCCATACACCTTACCAGAAACATAACCCTAACCATAATCCTGGCCCTTGAACCTATCCCTCAACATCCAAATCAACTTTCCCACACCTCGCCATAACCTTAAAACTCAATCTCACACTTACCCTAACTTTAAACCTGGATCCTAAGTCTAATCGTAACACTATCCTCCCCATATGTGTTACACAATCCCTAATGCTGACCATAACCCTTGCTCCTGATCCGAACACCTCAGCCTCACCATCAATGTCACCCACACTTCCCATAACACTAAACCTCGATCTCGCCCTCATTGCAACAGTAAACCCATACACTCACTCTAACTATAACCCTATCCTCCCTGTACATCTTACCAAAAACCTTATTATAATCCTAACCATGGCTGCTGACTCTAACCCCTCACCCTCACCTTCCACATCATCCACACCTCACCATAATACTAATTATCAATCTCGCATTTACCCTAACATTATACCCAGACCTGAACTCTAAACATAACCCTATCATCCCCATATTCCTTAGTAAAGACCTAAACTTGACCTTGACTATGGCCACTGAACTTAACCCCTCACTCTCACCATCAACCTCACAATAACCCTAAACCTCAATCTTGCACTTGCCCTAACATTAAACCTGGGCTGTAACCATAACCCTATCATCCTTGTACACATTACCAAAAACCTAACACTAACCCTAACCCGAACTCTGGCCTCTGACCCTAATTCCTCACCCTTACCATCAAAGTCACCCACACCTCACCATAACACTAAACCTCAATCTTGCCCTCACCCTAACATTTAACCCCAACCCTATCTCTAACCATAACCCTATCTTCCCTGTACACCTTACCAAATACCTAATCATAATCCTAACCGTGTCCCCTAACCCTTACAAAAAAGAAACAATAAAATCCACAAACACATGGAATTTTAGCAACATGCTCCTAAATAATCAATGGATTAATGATCAAATAAAAACAGAGATCAAACAATATATGGAGACAAATGAAGACAATTCAACAGCCCAAAACCCACAGGATACAGCAAAAGCAGTCTTAAGAGTAATGTATATAGCAATACATGCTTACCTCAAGAACAATCCCATATGAACAGTCTAAACTCAGATTTAATGAAACTAGAAAAAGAATAAATGAGGTCCAAAGTCAGTAGAAAAGTGACATAACAAAGATCAGATCAGAAATAAATAAAATTGGGATGAATGAAACAATAGAAAAAAATCGGTGAAACCAGAAGCTGGTTCCTCAAGAAAATAAACAAAATAGATAAACCCTTAACCAGACTTATCAAGAAAAAGAAAGTTTACACACAAAAACAGAATCAGAAATGAGAAAGCAAAAATCACTATGGACACCCAAGAAATACAAAGAATTGTTAGAGAATACTATGAAAAATTATATGCCAACTAACTGAATAACCTAGAAAAAATTTACAATTTGTAGAAAAATACAACCTTCCAAGGCTGAGCCAGGAAGAAACAAAAAATCTGAGCAGACCAATTACCACAAATGAAATCAAACTGGTTATCAAAATACTACATAAGTACAAAACCCCTTTACCAGATGGCTTCACAGCTGAGTTTCATCAAATATTTAGTGAAGACCTAGTATCCATCCTCCTTAAACTTTTCCAGAAAGTAGAAGATGGAAGACTTCCAAACTCATTCTTTAAGGCCAATATCACTCTAATAACAAAATCATACAAAGATACCACAAAAAAAAGAAAATTACAGAGCAATATCCCTGATGAACAGAGATGCAAAAATACTCAACAAAATATTAGCAAACTGAATTCAAATATCCATGAAAAAAATCATCCACCATGACCAAGTAGGATTTATTACAGGATGTAAGGATGGTACAATATTCAAAAATCCCTCAACATCATCCACCACATCAAAAAAAAAAGATGGATAAAAATCACATGATCATTTCAATAGATGCCGAAAAAACATTTGTCAAAATTCAACATCCATTCATGATAAAAACTCTCAAAAAATGGGTATATAAGGTAAGTACCTCAACATAATAAAGGCCATATACGGCAAACCCACAGCCAACATCATACTTAACAGTGAAAAGCTGAAAGCTTTTCCTCTAAGATCAGGAACAAGACAAGGATGCCCACTCTCCCCACTGTTACTCAACATAGTACTGGAGGTTGTAGCCATGGCAATCAGACAACACAAAGAAATAAAAGGCATCCAGATTGGCAAGGAAGAAGTCAAACTGTCACTGTTTGCAGCTGACATGATATTGTACATAAAAAAACCCTAAAGAATCCACTCCAAAATGACTAGATCTAATATCTGAATTCAGCAAACTTGCAGGATACAAAATTAATACACAGAAATATGTGGCATACTATACACTAACAATGAACTAGCAGAGAGAGAAATAAGGAAAACAATTGCATTTACAATTGCATAAAAAAGAATAAAATACCTAGGAAAAAAACCTAACCACATCAAAAGAAAGGTGGACAAAAATCACATGATCATTTCAATAGATGCTGAAAAAACATTTGACGAAATTCAACATCCATTCATGATAAAAACTCTCACCAAGAAGGTGAAAGATCTGTACCCTGAAAAATACAAGACACTTATGAGAGAAATTAAAGAAGACACCGATAAATGGAAACACATCCCATGCTCATGGATAGGAAGAGTTAATATTTTCAACATGGCCATCCTGCCTAAAGCAATCTACAGATTCAATGCAATTCCTATCAACATACCAATGGCATTCTTCAATGAACTAGAACAAATAGTTCCAAAATTCATATGGAACCAAAAAACCCCGAATAGCTAAAGCAATCCTGAGAGGAAGAATAAAACTGGGTGGATTATGCTCCTCAACTTCAAGCTGTCCTACAAAGCATAGTAATAAAAACAATTTTGTACTGGCTCAAGAACAGATCCATAAATCAATGGAACAGAATAGAGAGTCCAGATATAAACCCACACATATATGGCCAATTAATATGTGATAAAGAAGCCATGGATACACAATGGGGAAAAGACATCCTCTTCAACAAGTGGTGTTGGAGAAACTGGACAGCTACATGTAAGAGAATGAAACTGGATTATTGTCTAACTCCATACACAGAAGTAAACTTGAAATGGATCAAAGACCTGAATGTAAGTCATGAAACTATAAAACTCTTAAAAGAAAACATAGGCAAAAATCTCTTGAATATAAACATGTGCAACTTGTTCCTGAACACATCTTCTTGGGCAAGTGAAACAAAGTAAAAAATGAACAAACTGGACTACATCAAACTAAAAAGCTTCTGTACAGCAAAGGACACCATCAACAGAATGAAAATGTATCTTATAATATGGAAGAATATATTCATAAACATCATATCCAATAATGGGTTTATATCCAAAATATATAAAGAACTCACATGCCTGAACACCCAGAAAACAAATAACCTGATTAAAAAATGGCAGTGGATCTGAACAGACACTTCTACAAAGAAGAATTTCAGATTGCCAATGGGCACTTGAAGAGATGTTCCACATTGCTAAACATCAGGGAAATGCAAACTAAAACCTCATTGAGATAGCGCCTCACATCAGTTAGGATGGCCAACATCCAAAAGACAAGAAACAACAAACGCTGGTAAAGATGAGGAGTATGGGAACACTCCTACGCTGTTGGTGGGAATGTAAATTAGTTCAACAGTTATAGAAAGAAATATGGAGGTTCCTCAAATAACTAAAAATAGAAATAGCATTTGACCCAGTAATTCCACTCCTAGGAATTTACCCAAAGAAAACAAGATCCCTGATTCAAAAAGACATATGCACCCCTATTTTTATTGTAGCACTATTTTATAATAGCCAAGATATGGAAGCAACCTAAGTATCCATCAATAGATGAATGGATAAAGAAGAGGTGGTACATATATACAATGGATTATTATTCAGCTATAAAAAGAGAATAAATCCTACCATTTGCACCAACATGGTTGAAGCTAGAAGGTATTATGTTCAGTGAAATAAGCCAGGTGGAGTAAGACAAGTACCAAATGACTTCACTTATTTGTGGAGTACAAAAACAAAACAAAGGAGCAGCAGACCCACAGACTGGGAGAAGGGATTAGTGGTTACCGAAGGGGAGGGGTTGGGGAGGGCTGGTGGGGAGGGAGAAAGGGATTGAGGGGCACTGTAATTCACAATCACAATATAGGTGCGTCATGGGGAAAGCAGTCCATCATGAAGAAGAAGTATGACTGCAGCATCTCACTATGCTGATAGACAGTGACTGCAATGGGGGGGACGGGTGAGGACTTGATAATGTAATATGGGTGACTCCTGCAACCACAACGTTGTTCATATGAAACCTTCATAAGATTGTATATCAATGATACTTTAACCAAAACAACAACCCCCATAAAGAACTTCTTTCTGGACTATATAGTTTTCAGTATAGTGGGAAGCATTAAATAATTTTGATATGGAAGGTAGGTTGCGTGCAGATGGGTATAAAAATTGCATTGAGGAAATGGGAATATTTCATACTGTGTTTGAAACTGTGTAAGGACACATGACTAGTTGAATAAAGTACATGGACAAGTATGAATATCATGTCCTGCATAATGAACTCTCAAGAGAGACATTTTCCAAAGTGTTTGTCTTATTATCAATATTCAGTGAGAGTTTAGATCTCAACAGTTTCATTATTGATCTAACAAATTATGTTCTGCTTTATTGTTTGTTTTTATAAATAAATGAGACTTTTCTTTGTTATGTAGATTATGCAAGAAAATAGGACAAAAATAGATTTTTAATATACCTAGAAAAAATATCAAAATGCATTTTGTCTTTATATTTAATTTAGTACTCACTTTGAGAAATATTTTTGTTCTGATTTATTTTGAGTATAGATTCAGTATGTGAACTAAAATAGGGCTTATTAGCATAGCATTAATATTTACCAACATAGACATAAAAATATTTTTGCCTTAGAGGTTGTTTTCTCATGCTGAGATACCTAATTTCTTATTGTTTTTTTAGCATTTAATGGTTTAAATTAAGCTTTTGTTGCTGCTGTTTGCTTGTCTTTGTTCATTTTGTTTTATTGATGCCTATTAACAGGCATTTTTAGATCAACTACTCTAGCATCTGTAATCTTTTTCTTAACCAGAGAACTTATTTTAAAATAAATTGTATTCTCATAACTTGATCAGGTTTTAAAGTCATTTTGTCAGAGAAACGGGCCTATAGATGATATTCCTCTCCCATTCACGAACATACAGCCACCTACCTATCCTCACTGCTACGCTTTTTCCTGAAGAAAAGTGGTATTTTCTAATAACTAAAAATAACAGGTTTTGGCTTATGAGTTGATTTCATCTTTTGTTTTTAAATGAATTTTCACTATCCCTATCTTATAAGTTCTTGATCTACATGTCTAGAACAAATGTACACCAACTGACTTAGACCTTCTTAGGGAGCTTATTATCACTAATCTTATGTATACCTTTAACAGATACTTTTTATAGATCATTCAACCCTCAGATGTTCTTTTAAAAGTGTAGATTTACATCCTACATCAGTGGATTTCAATCCCTCTGAACCAATGATCCCTTGTAATTATAAACATTGTCTAATTATATTTGGTGAAATGAAATCCATATAGTGCACTGAAAGATGAAAAAATATTTTTTTTCAGTTCTTATTCAATAATACCACAAGGCCAGCACTCAACTAGGAAGTCCTAAAGCTTCCAATGCCTGTCATTATCATTGGATATAAAGTTTATAATAAGCAATTATCTCAGTGTTCTGGGTGACAACTATCATTTGTGCATTGTCTGCCCCTCCCACTACATTCCTTACTCAACATCTTGAAATCCACATTTCTGCTATAAATAAGGTGACTTCAGTTCTCAGAAAATGAAAGACAGTTTCATTGTTGCTTCGGTTCTTCTGCCTCATTCACCACCTACTTTTTGGTCTACAGAAAATCTACTCATGTTTCAATCCTCTCCTCAATAGAAACTTCCTTATGATGTTTTATTTTAATTCCAAGCAGATTTTACTTCCGCATTATATTTTATTCTCCTTGCTTCTTACACAGTGCAGTTCTGAATGGTTAACGTAGAGCAACCTTTAATTTCTCTCTGTACCTGAAAACAAAAAGCATGAGAAATAGACACATGGAGAGAGAAGAAATCCTTTAATACTGATCAAGCCAACTGGAGACACAGCTTTGGATATAGAGCCAGTGAGGTGTTTGATGTGTTTCTTTAGTGTGACACATTTGCTCAAAGGGTCACTGACATCTTTGTGAGACCAAGTGGCCACGATAAACTTGAAAATAAGAGCAAGCTAATAGAGTCTCTGTTATTGGCAGGCAGCTGGGTCCAAGAGAGGGCGGGCCCTCAAGGGGCTGGTCCAAGCATACACCTCTTCCTTCCTTTAAGCCCAACAATCAGGACGTCAAAGTAGAGGAATAAATGAAGAGTCAGAAAGACACCAGTGGGCATTAGGAATTGTAAAGAATGGGGAATGTGTGTTCAGGTCCACCATTCCACCCCATTGGTAAGATATAGTAGGTGGAAAGAGAATTTAGAATTAAGGTGATGAGACTTCTCCAAGATTTACAGCTTGAAATGTGGCAGTTTTTCACCAAGAGGGCCCAATGCAGCGTGTAAAAAAATAAGGTGATTTCAGGACAATTCCTATCTCTTCTTCTATTTTGGGGAGATAAAACTGACTGGGCAAGGCAGAGCGAGGCAGCTTTGCCACAAAGCATCGTTTCATACTTGGAAGCTTACATCTGAGCCTCCATGTGCCTTTGCTGAAAGACACAGCTGAATCCTATCCTACCTTAAAGAATGAGACAAAAGCGCTTTTTTACACCTCTCACCCCTGTTTAATTGTGTCTTTTGACAACTAATCAGGAAGTAGGGTGTGGGTGCTGTGGAGTTTGGTTCATTCAATACACCACGTAAAGCTAGATAGTCTCTCTCTCTCTCTCTCTCTCTCTCTCTCTCTCTCTCTCACACACACACACACAGACACACACTCACACGCATCAGACACATAACTCTATTTCATCCACAGAGAGCTGTGCCACCTTGGGACCCCCCAAATACTGTGGGTATGGAACTGTATGTTGGCAGTATGTCCTGCAGTGCCTTGGAAACTCACTGGCACAGGGGTGGATGAGGCTGAGAATAGGACAGAGTTATGAGCAGCTAGAGAGGAGAATGTTCTGAGTAGCATATTTGGAGAGCTGGTGTTTTTTTTCAGCCAAACTATTCTTTTGTGGCGAAGTCCATGTCAATGAAACTTTAAAAAGGGTAAATATATGAGGTCCTGGTGAATAATGTGGGTCTTAGATAGAAGGGAGATTGAGGACTATATGTACACGGCCCTGATAAAATGGACATTCTGCATCCAGGTATTTCAGATAAGAAAATATGAAACCCCAATTGGTGCATGCCTGTGTATAAATAATATTCTCAAATTAACTCATGGTATAAATATTTGTAAATCACTTAGGTTGTTAAAATTCCAGATACATGTGAGCATGGTATATAGAGTTTTGTCAGTGTTGAAATACTGAAGGTAGAAATCAGTGAAGCATTGTTTTATTAATAGTATTAGAGCTTAGATATGCTTGTTTGGGGAATATGATTTCAAAGAGAGAGAAAACATTTATTTTTCAGTTATCTGTAGCAATAGTCCCTCAATACTGTGTCTTGTGCTGGCTTTGTGTGGGACACAGGTGCACCACGGTGAACACAGTACAGAAAGTGCTGTGGGCTGAATGCTTGTGCTCCGAAATTCGTATCCTGAAACCTAATCTCCAATGCCATGGGATTAGGAGGGGATTAGATCATGTGGCCAAGACCTCATGAATGAGATTCGTGCCCTTATTTAAAGGCCACCAGAGCGCTCTATTCCACCTTCTTCTGTTTGAGGACACTGTTAAGAAGCTTTCTATGAACCAGGAAATGGGCTCTAACCAGTCACCGTATTTGCCAGCAGCCCGATCTTGGACTTCCCAGTTTCCAGAATTATGAGAAATACACACTGACATTGTTTACAAGCCTCTCAGTCTATAATATTCTGTTATTGCCCAAACAGACTAAGACACATAGGGAATAAAATCTCTGCCCTTATGGAGTTTATAGCCAAGTAGGGAAACCAATTATTTAAAAAATCTCTCCCTCTCTCTTGCTTGCTTTCTCTTTGTCGATGACATTAAGTGCATGAAAAAAATGTAAAGCGATATGAGGGGAAATAATGTAAGGGACAAATTCAATTTGAAATTCAGAGACTACCACTCTGAAAAATTACTTTTGTGTTGAGACAAGAGACATAAGATACGAATGGAGGACAGTCAGCCTATGATGGAGAGAGCTCCTTTGCTCCAGAATAACTATGTTTTAGAGATAAAACAGGTAGAGTTCAAGGATGCTGGTATGGAAGCAAGTCCCAGCTATCTTGGCAGACTTCTTTAAATAATTAGTGGTCACAGAATTCCAGGTGCACTTCCCTGAGCTAAACATTTCTCTTAAGATCTATGGAAATGGTATAAGGCAAAGATTAAGGAAAACCAAAGACAATATATGGCTCAGAACAAGAATGTAAAAAACTAGATGCTTTAGAATAGTCTTGAGTGTATACTATGAAAGTACAAAATGCTAACCAAAGAAGAACTTGGGAGATATGTACATAAAGAGAGTGAAAAAGTTTGTTGTGCAAAATAAACTGATACGTATTTTTTTAAAGCTTCTAGATATAACACACATTGAATTTTTCTGTGGATTCTGCAGCTGTTATGTTAAAACTTTCCAATCATTAGTTTTATACTTCAGGCAAATTCTTCCTTTAGAAAAGTGCCTCAAAGGATAGTAATACGAGGTTTGGGGAGTTATCATTAACATATTTTTGCAGAAATGATAAATTGAGATTTCAGTCATCAAAACAAATGCAAGGGTAGTAAAAGATCTAATAGGTCTCCTGAGAAAGGAGAGTGTTCCTAAAACAAATGGTCTCCCTACCGAATGTTTATAAAGCTAATATATTGATTGTTTATATAAGCTTTGGCAGGGTTTTTCAATGTAAATTTATAGGGAAAGTAAACACAAATGTTTTAAACACACAAGGGGATTGGGTTGCAATTGTTCCATTGTTTTGGCAGCATAAAAAAAAAACAAATCAGCAACTAGAATATAACATTTCTTATTTTTTTAAGTTGATTTATGTAAGCTTACCACTCTACAGACTATTTTTGATGATGGATTATCAAAGTTGTTGGGAACGTTCTTGAGAAAATAACTCATTTTTTTCCTTAATCAACAAGGGACAAATCTACCTCTGCTGACATAGAAAGTACAAAGGGAATGATCCTCAGTGTCACATGCATTCTTAGTTTTTTTTTTTTTTTTTGAGAGGGCATCTCATATTTATTGATCAAATGGTTGTGAACAACAATAAAATTCTGTATAGGGGGATCAATGCTCAATGCACAATCATTAATCCATCTCAAGCCTAATTCTCTTCAGTCTCCAATCTTCTGAAGCATAATGAGCAAGTTCTTACATGGTGAACGAATTCTTACATAGTGAGTAAGTTCTTACATGGTGAACAGTACAAGGGCAGTCATCACAGAAAATTTCGGTTTTGATCACACATTATGAACTATAAACAATTAGGTCAAATATGAATATTTGTTTGATTTTTATACTTGATTTATATGTGGATCCCACATTTCTCCCTTTATTATTATTATTATTTTTATTTTTAATAAAATGCTGAAGTGGTAGGTAGATGCAAGATAAAGGTAGAAAACATAGTTTAGTGCTGTAAGAGGGCAAATGTAGATGATCAGGTGTGTGCCTATGGACTAAGTATTAATCCAAGCTAGACAAGGGCAACAAAACATCCACGGATGCAGAAGATTTCTCTCAAAACAGGGGGGGTGAGGTTCTGAGCCTCACCTCTGTTGATCCCCAATTTCTCACCTGATGGCCCCCCTGCGACTGTGCCTGTCTTAGGTTGTTCCTCCCTTGAGGAATCTTACCCGTCTCTGGCTAACCAGTCATCTTCTGGGGCCATACAGGGAAATGTAAAGTTGGTAAGTGAGAGAGAAGCCATATTGTTTGAAAAGGTTAGCTTTTTACTTCTTTGCAGATTTATGCCCTGTGGCTTCTATGCCCAGCACTTGTCTCGAGGTATCTTTACCACTTGGAGGAATTATGATACTTGGTAAATTCGATATGAGGCACGAATTCTATTTAAGGGTTGTAATTAGGAAGAAAGAAGAAAAGCTATAGAGGTAGCATATGGAAGAAAACATGGGAGGATTGATTATTTCTTTGACATATCTTCTTGTAGAGTACCTTAAGCATGTATAGGTTTTAAACTACCAACTTACTTGCGCTCACATATTAACATAATAGGAATACGGTGACATTAACAAAGCAAATCTATAATTACCAGCCATCTCCAGTGAAGCCAAGAAAACCATTTAGGCACCCTAGGCATTTGTGAAAATTTGTCTATGATATGATGGATATTGTCCAACTGTACTTGAACAGTCTGAGAGAAATCAGACAAATTAAAGCAACCCATTTCTGGGATCTGTTCACATCCCATATGTTCTTATAACTGTAGATAGTCTATAGTCATAAGATTTTGGAGTGCTACAACTTGCACCCCTCCCAACTCCTGGTTGCGTTCCAACAGTACAGATCCGGTCAAATTCGTTGTCTCACTGTATGCACATGCCAGCCTAGACATCTCCCTCCTCATTCCAATGGCAAGTCCAGGAAATGGTGGGGTGGATGCAGCCACCAGCGCAGCATCATCCGGATCCCTGTGGAGGCTTTTTGATGATCATCCCCTGGCACAAGTCCTCCAGAGAGTGCTGATGCCGGAAGCTCCTCCTCATAGTTCATTTTCTGGGCATCCAAGCTAGGCCTTGATCTTCTGCATAGAAACAAACAGACCCTTTGCCCACACTTTGACATGCCCTCTATACCACTGTGCAGAACTCATTGGAGGTCAGCACACAGGAACTGCTTTTTTTTTTTTTTATTAAGAGAAAGGAATGTTATCAGAAAAGAGTACCTCCATAGCTGATCATCTGACACCCTTTAAGTGATCAACATTAAGGATATTTAAAGCATGAGTTGATCTTTGATTTACCAATAGTTTTATCCTAGGAGTGATCCCCCTTTTCTTTCTTTCTTTTTTTTTAAATCTTTAATCTACACTTACATGAAGAATACTATGTTTACTATACTTTCCCCTATATCAGGTCCCCCCTAAAAACCACATTACAGTTACTGTCCATCAGCTTAACAAAATGTTGAGAATTCTTAGTTTTAAGTAGAAGAGATTTTGGACATAAGGGAAAGGGTAAAATTTCTGAGGGTGGCTCCAGTCCTTGTTACTGGTGAATGATGACATCTGAGAACTCCGTGCATTTGAAATTGTCAGGTGGAAAAACCACGAGTTACCCCTATCATCGTGAGACAGAGGGGATTAGGAGCAGTAATATAATTGTGGGTATTATTTTGGGGAGACACTTTTCCTCTTCCCATACGTTTTATAATGAGGGAGAAGAACTATGTGACCCAGATATTAGGATAGAAGTCAGAACTACAGGAATTCCTGGGGTTTAACCGTGTTTAGTTGCCCCCAAATTCTGGCCTCCAAGTATCATAAGATACTGGAGTTCATTGAGATAATGAAGTCATCTGAGCTTCATTGCCCTTTTCCAGGACAGGATTGATGAGAAATAGCTAGGATCTGCTCCATGTCAAAATGAAAAGTACCAGTTAAGCTTGTTAGGAAATATTTATGTTCAGAAAACAACCTTACATATACAATAAGAAAAATATGCAATTATGTGTGTACAAATATATGTATATATATATATATATATATATATATATATATATATGTAGTATATTCATGGACACACCTGCCCACACAGAGTCTATCTTCATTATTTGCAGATTCTGTATTAGGGAATTCACCTACTAACTGCAATTGATTTGTAATCCCTCAAACCAATATTTGCTGCACTTTCACAGCCATTCACAGACACATGCAAGGGAGAAAACATTTGAGTTACCCAACATACATTCTCAGCTGAGGTCCAGCAATGTCACACTGCCTTTTTTCTGTTAACTGTCATATTTTAAGTGTCATTTTTGCATTCTATTTAATGCTAAGTCCTTTATTTTTGTGCTCTTTAATTTATGGGTTAAAATGGCCTGCCAACACAGTGCTGAAGGTATAAGTACAGGAAGGCTGTGATGGGTCCTACAGAGAAACTATGTGAGGAGATATGTTATTTAGCTTGACTATAGAACTTATTTCACTATTTGTATGTATATGAAAACATCACATGGTATACTTTAAATACACACAATTTTTATTAACAAAATAAAAACATAGAAGAATAAAAGAATAAGAACCAGATGACTGTTAGAGCATCATTTAGTTCCTATATGGCATTGCTTCTTATATTGATGCATAATTCAATAACATGTTATGGGATATATAACTGGCAGGGAGTGTTAATTAATGGATGAGGAAGAAGCTGTGAATTGGAATTCCTAAAGGCATAACTGTGAGTGAAGGATTCACCTCCCTAGCTCGGAGCCAGAACACAGTAACGGTAGGGTTGGCTTCTCATTGAATGGTTGCCAAAATATTTATATAAAAAAACAAAGCCCAAACTTTTGATTCTGTTTCTACACAGAATCAGTTATAAGCTAATATGAAAGAGATTTATTACTTGATATAAAATAGTTCTATTTTATTCAGTATTCTTTGTTATGTGAATATTGCTATTGTACCCGATATACATGTACAAATCACATATTTTTTTATCTTTTTAAAAATGTTGTGACTTTCACTTTCTTATTTTATTAGCATACTTTCTAAAATATTTTCAGTTGGGTTTTACGTCTTATATATAATGTTATAGTTTTGTTCTTTTTAGGAGGCCCAGTCAACATTTTTGTTAGCCCTCAAATTAAATGACTGCATACTCACTCTCAAGATATTGATATATATCATTCATAACAGTGTCAATGAAAATACTGAATGAAATACTCATTATGTGAAACATTTCATATTTTATTCGAATTAATTAAAAAGTCACTGGAAAATAATACATATATAGTATGACGTTTCATATATATTAAATAAAATAGCTACTTTTAACTATGTACTAAATTTTCAAATATTTTTAAGGCTATGATTAAAATGAATATTTATTGGAAAAGAACTGTGCAATAAAAAGTTATTATAAATTTGTTTTTAATATTGGCTAATTAAACCACATTTGCATATTCCTGGTGATTTGTTCACTGATGATATATCTTATTTTAAGTAATTACCATTTCCTTTCTTCTCTTGCTAGAGAAAATATTCTTGGTTTCTGCTGAGTAAATCCAACTTTTATATGCTTACACATAGGAACGGTATCACTTTGGGGAAAAAATAATCACAAAATAAAGTAATTAATATTAATTGTCTTCCTCTGGAGACTCAAAATCACTAAGCAAATTCCTTCATTTCCTAGTCAACTGATTTTCTAAAAGAATTCTGAAGAAATTTCAGGATGACATTCTTTCTTGTGCATTTTGAGGAAATACACATTCACACATATATGTAGAGCTCAAATGTTTCAAACCGTACACATCCCACATTCAGATAAAGAAAAGCATTAGCACTGAAGGAATCAGTCGCTGCCTCCCAGGGGTACCACTCTCCTGCCAACACCATGGAATTTGGTTTGTTTTGTTTGTCTTCCCCCCAACCTTTTTTTTTGTTGGTTTTACATTAGTAGAATCATATGGTATGTGCCTCGCATCTTTGCTCAGTAATACGTTTCTAAGATTTATTCATAATCTTACAAGTAGTCATAATTTCCATTTTCATTGTTTTATAGTATCTTGTTATGTATATATACCACTGCTTATCCATTCTACTTTTTGCATGCATCCAAGTTTTTGCTATACAAATAGTGCTACTGTGAGCATTCTGGAATATTCATTTTAGTGAAAGCAAGTGACATGGCCAAAGTCATAGCTGATGTGAAGTTAATATAGACAAAGGGTTAAATATTGAGGGGCATGATTTACTGAGAGCTACCCAAAAAAATAACAGCCTACTGTGCTATGGGTAAGCAAAAGAAAAGATATTAACATTTCTGAGACTGGAAATCTAAATACATACATACCAGCATTTATCAGTTAGAAAATGTAATAAAAAAATCCATTTATCATAGCAACAACAACCATTAAATAATATAAGATTAATTTAAAGCAGAATACCTAACGTGATTTATAATGTATAGATACCATGGGTTCTTCTGTTGAATACTGTATTAACTTCAAATAGCAATCGTTTCCTGTCCAATAGCTATATATTTATTTATTTCTTATTTTTCTCTTAGTGTGGCTATAGGATGTTCATTAGACACTTAGCATATGTGTGTGTGTGTGCTAATGATTAGATTATATTAAATATGCATGCACTGTTTTTTCATAGATACTCGGGTTGTTTTTTATATATTATCTATTTTTATGCTTACCTTCCTTGGTTTTCAAAGCAAAGATTTTGCAATAAGGATTTTGCAAAACTAAACAAAAAATGTGTTGGAAAACATACCATTGTTCTAGTTAGTCTCAAAAAATAAGTGCAATCAATTCTTCATGGTTTGATAAATGTTTTGTTAAACATCTTGGCCTGATAACTTAAAAAAAGCATTTTATTGAGGTATTGCAATTAATGTACAAAGAACTGCACATATTTAATATGTACAATTTGATGATGAGTTTGGACATATAAAAACACCCCTGCTACCATCACCACAGTTAAGGTAACAGACATATCGATCTTGGCAATGACTTCTTAGTATGACACTGAAAGCACAGGCAAAAAAACGAAACAGACAAGTGGGACAACATCAAACTAAAAAGCTTCTGCCTAGCAAAGGAAATCATCAGTACAATGAAAAGCAACATACAGAGTGGGAGAAAATATTTGTAAGCCATATATCTGCTAAGTCATTAATTTCCAAAATATATCAGTAATGCATACATATCAATTGTAAAAGAACAAATAACCCAGATAAAAAATGGGCAAAGGAATTGAACAAACATTTCTGCAAAGAAGATGCCAGGTATAGAAAAAAGATGTTCAACATCATTACTTATGAGGGAAATGCAAATAAAGACTACAAGGAGATATCACTTCATATCTGTTAGGATAGCTGTTATCAGAAACACAAAAGATAACAAGGGTTGAAGGGGATTTAGAGAAATTGGAGCCCTTACACACCGTTGGAAGGAATGCAATATGGTGCGTCTGCTATGGAAACCATAAAGGAGTCCTTCAAATAATTTAAGGTAGAACCACCACATGATTCAGCAATCCGACTTTGTGGTAAATATCCCAAAGAATAGAAATCAGAAACTTAAAGAAATGTTTGCATTCCCATGTTCACTGCAGTTTATTCTGGGGCATCCTGTTGAAATTCATCCCCTGGCCACATCTGTTTTTGAGTTGTTCACTTTGAATTCTCTTTTAGCAATTGAATCCTTCAAGGAAATTATTAATGTGAACAAATTTCAAATTGATGGATAAAAATTAGTGTATATATGGATGAGTAATTTTAATTTTCCTCTCAGTCTTATCTGTTTTACTGTATTTATTTTGTGGGGTGTCTTAGAGCTTCTAGAGTTAAATACTTATGTAAATAACAGTCACTCATTCTCCTACTTTTCTAACATTTATACACTTTGTGTTTTTCAAACTCATTTGAAATGATTCCCTTGGGGGCTGATAATACAGTTCTCCATATCTCCTTCATTTTAAATTATCTAAAAGCTAACTTCTTTCCATGTAATACAGAAGTCCTTGTTGTTTGGATCCTTAAGTAGCAGAGACATGTGGCAGACAAACCCATTCAAGACAAGGTAGGCACAGTTACCCTAATGGACAGGAAGGAGAGTGGTAATCAGACTGTTCCACTAACAGAAAACTTGACGGATGGCTATTTGTTTATGGCGTTCCCAGTACTGATGTAGATGGGTAAGCTAATAGCACATACATGCAAAATTAATGCCTTTCCCCAAAGAACCCTGACTTGAGGATTACCAGGGGGTTCTAGATCCTCCTCCAGTTCAAAATCAAGAGTCTTTCCATGGAACCAGATCCACATAAGTGATGAGAAAGCTGAGTTTTCTTAAGGAAGAACCCAGTGATACTTGCACAAGTAAATATTTCTCTTGGATTATTTTAAAGAAGCCTTAGTTTTTACCACAGTGGGAGGGCACTGAAGAAAAGATAACATTCAGATACCATTTTTGACAGATACCATCTCAGATACCATCTCTGACAGATCCCAGGGACCCAAAGCACCCAGTAGTCTGCCAACCAAATTAGAAATTTTGACCAAAATGCTAAGTGGAATAGTTGCTGAATTTATCTGATCCTGGCCTAGCTGTTCTGTAACCCCACCCTGTTCTGGAATGCTGTGTGGAAATATACACACTTGGGAACTAGCAGAATCTCACATTGCTCCTAAAGGAACAGTCATGTGAATGCCCTCCATTACTAAGACAGTAAACCAAAATCATGTCATATCCACAGGAATTGTAGACATAAATGTCACTGTCAAATATTTGAAAGGTGCAAGAATCCTTACACGTCAAAAATATATTTTTAACACAATCTCTTGTCTAATGCAAAGAGATTCAAATAGTGGAAAATTACTAGATTATTTTTAGTTGGGCTCTGTCTGTAATTGAATCTGCTCATCCATATTTGGACTTTTTACCAGAACAAATGACAAAGTCTCTGGAAACTCGTTTGAAACAACCCATCTTGTCAAACACAAGTTAAAAAAAATTCTACATTGTAAATATTAAGAGACTCTTCTTTCAGCAGGCAGGAATAGCAACAGACCTTCATTATTTTAATCCAGAAATACAACACCTTCTAAGTTTTTTATAACACCTTCTAAGTTTTTTATCAAAACAGTTTTTCAGGGACATTTGACAATTTCAGAGGGTATTGTGTTGATCAGCTATACTGATGAAATTAAGCTACTTGGATTTGATGAGCAGCAGGAATTGCAGGCAACTTTGATATAAATAGTAAGACAACTGGCTTCCACAGTGTGAGATAACTCCAGGGTTTGGCACAGCATTTATTTTCTTTGAGGTCAGAGGTTTGGGAGAGCTGAGATACACCCATTGAATAATAGGCCAAATGGCTCTAACTTTTACTCCTTACTGCTGCAAAATAGGTAAAATGTTTAGTAAGCCTCTTTGGGTTTTAGGGTTATGTATGTGATACTTCATAGCCCTATTCCAACACATACGTTGAGTAGCAGTTAAGGGTGTCACATACGAGTGAAACTCAGACCAAAAGAAGGCTCTCTAGGGTCCGTGTCCTACCCTGCAAGCCATCTGACCCATCACATCCAATATTTCTTATGGATCAGATACACTATGTAGGTTGCAACAAGCTAAGGTAAGAAAATCACAGTGCAGACCCCTGAAATTATTGAAGAAAATTACACTCAATTTTGCAAACAGTTATTTTTCAGATAAACTGGACCTGGCTTGCTGATGGGTTCTGTTGGGGTATTGAATGCCTCATTATGATAATAAGCCTGGTATTGGTGTTACCTGTCCATAGTAAGTATCATCTTGGATGTTATATGATCTAAATTATCTCTAAACAGGTATAGTCATCAGCACCCCATCTTTTAGTGTCCTTTATAGTTGTCCTTTTTCAGTTAAGAACTATTTGCCTACCACAAGGCCAGAGAGATATTCCCTTAAGATGGTTTTCAGGTCTGCTACGTGTTTTGAATATTTTTGTAAATTTGAGATTTAAGTGTCTATCCTTGCTTCTTTCTTCCTCCCTTCCCTGCTTATTTCTGTTTTAAAAATCTGGGTATCAGTTGTTACAGCACTATCTCTTGAAAGCCTTCCTCACCAAAATACATTGGAAACAAATGGGCCATGTTTTATGAGTATATATTGATTCCTCTTCTGTTAAATTGCCAAGTTTCTCATTTACCCCTACATCCTTATAAGGAGTTCCTCAGAACCAAAGCAACTCAAGTCTGTTTTGCAGACATTCTTTCAAGATTTCCTAACTTGTTGGAAATGGAGAGCTGCCAGGCATTGCAGGGAGAGCCTGAAGGGCAGTGGGGAAAGGAACATAACACATCTGCCAGCATTCAAGTCGTTCTGGAGGTTGTTCGTTTAGAACAGGAAGAGAGATAGCGAGACAGAGATCTACCTTCATTAATGCGCAGTAACAGTTTGCGTAAGTGCTCTGACCAGGATGGCCTCAATATTACACTCAGTTGACTAAACTTTAGGTAGACCTCCTCCTTTCTCTAGACCCCAACCTTCCTCTCGCCTGGCCCTGACAGATCCAGACGACTTAACCCTGGAGGTTTCTCTCCATATATATAGCTTGAGCTGCTTTTGTAAAACCATTTAAACCTGTTATTTCCATACTAATAAATCAGAGATTAAGAACACATATATATGGAAAAATATATATGAAGCCTGTGATTAAGTTCTCTATAACATATAATAGTAATCAGTACATTGTCATAGGATATCTTTATAAAACAACCCCATTTATCGCCCATTCATTGTTTTTTGTTCTCATATCATTTTTAAAAGCAATATATGTATCAGGTTAAGTGGAGCCTGTTCTTATTGCTTTTGTGGAAGACTGTGAGGGTACATTGTGTGACAGAATTATAGTGCTGTTTCTCATATTCCTTTATTTCCATTGCATGTTGCATCAGACCGGATTTCTATTTTAGACAGTTAGTGATTTCTTATTTCATCTTACTCAGAAACACTTATTTAGCCCTGTCGCCTATGGTATAACAGCTTCCTTTTTTATGCTTCTTTCTTGCATTATACAATCTCCTTCCTAATTTGTTTTCCACCTGGGCTTCAGGTGTGCAGGTATGGAGGTAGGTATGCAAGTGCAGGTAGAGAAAGGGACAGAACACAGCCTCCATTGACACTCTCTCCTATCACGTATTTCCCTTCATTTACAGTATATTTATGGGGTTTTATTCTGAAGGTGAATATTAATAATCTCAGACACTTATACAGAGGCAAGAAAGATGAGAGATGGGCTATAATTTATTTATATATATATATATATTTCTTCTCTGCACTGAACATAATGCAAGTATTTCCCTTTGAAATGAATATGAGTCAACATTCTTTCAAAAAGGAGAGTTGCAACATCTATAGCTCACTGTGTGCAATCACAGAAAACGGCCATCTGCCTCGGGCTGCCAGCTTTACTGAGATATGATTGATATATATCATATTTAAGTTTAAGGTATGTAATTGATTTGATACATGCATATGTTACAAAATAATCACCACAATTGGGTTAGTTAACACCTCCATCCCCTTACATAATTAGCATTTTTGTGGATGTGGCGATAACATTTAAGATTTACTCTCAACAACTTTCAAGTATATAATACAGTATTGTTAATTAGAGTCACCATGCTGCACATTAGATCCCCAGAACTTATTAATCTCATAGCTCCGGTTTTGTTCCCTTTGATATCTCCCTATTCCTCCCATAGCCTACTCCTGGTAACCACCATTCTACTCTCTATTTCTACAAGTTCAGCTTTTTAAAATCCCACATCTAAGTGAGAACATACAGTCTGAGTCTTTCTCTACCTGGAAAATGCCCCTGCTTATTTCTAGTTCAGCTAAAAGTGTATGTTGGTTCTGCACATTACATTTCTGAGGAACATCTTCCCCAGGGAAATACCTATGAATTTTGTTGTTGTTTTGTTTTGTTTTTCAAGGACATGGAGATGGTTTCTGATGTTAGACTGAAATCTTCCTAAAGGGTAGAGTCTTATATTGCATCCACACTAAACTTCAAAGAAAGATAAAGTGGCAGAGCAGACAGAGGGAAAGGTAGTGGTCAAGCATTGTTCCAAAAAAAGGCATAATGTGCCATTAAAATAACTGATCTTCCCTTACTGAAAACGACTGCAACACAAGTAGCAGTGGAACCTGCAAAGTCACAAAGAAGTAACACCATCCATTCCTTTAATGCACGTTTATGAGTACCTACACTTAGGCTATTTTATTCAGTCTAGCCACAAATTCTTTACCAGGAATATGAACCTTGTATGTTTTTTGCAGTATAATGTAATAAACATACAAGTTATTTCTGATAGATTAAACATAAAGTTGATAATATAATCTATGCATCCTATATATCCTTTATAATTAGTACTGAGTGGATATTCTCTAGACAAAGATTGACATTATGCATAACATATAGATTTCCATTCTCCTGGAAAACATAATTTTTTAAACACTTTATGTACTTGCTAAGATGTTTGTTCAATATATCATTCAAATAAAAACACTGCGAGATAGAACAACTTATTTAGATTAATTCTTGATACATATTTGTATGTGACATACTAGAATAAGTTATTTTCATGAAAGAGAGATGAAGTAAATACAAGACATAGGACTATAAAAACACTATAATGCGAATAGGAGTGTGTGCACATACACACATTTTTAGAAAAAAAAAGCATCTGAGAAGTAGACCAAGTTACTTATACACACATATATATAGCTTTTTGTACATCTATATAACCATGGAATTATTAATTTTTACATGAATATGTATTTATTTTGAATTAAAACCAGTATGTTTTAAAGTGAAAAGTGAGTTTTGGTCACTATCAACCCCAAATCTCTTATGAGTCCAGCTCATTTTTCCCAGCATATCACTGCATACACCACTGATGCTATTTAATGTATTTTTAAAAACAGTTAATGGTGTCATATAAGAGGAGCAATTATAGCAAAAAAATAAATAAGTCTTGCACAAAACTTCACCATTCATTTTGTATTTTATTTGGTTAAAATTCTATACTATTCTCACTCAGCAGCAACTGAGAGGCAACATAATCACAAACCAAATCAAACACAATCGCCTACTGGGACCCAGGTGAGCCCTGCACTCCAGCATACACAATGACCTTCCCCACATTGCAAATCTCATCATTTCATCCGCGTGGACCCTTCTCAGTATCACCTGATTACCCTAGTGGCTACTGAGCTACAAATGGCACACTCCATTAAGATCACCTGAAGTGCTCACAGCCAAAGAGAAAACAGTGTGAGATGGCGCAGGGGGACTGACGGATGCTTCCCCAGGCCCCCTGGCAACATCAGCATTATGACGCTACTTATTAGATAGACCGCATGACATCCAAAATGACACTAATAATATCTCTGCGCTACATAGGCTTTGTCTTTTCAAAGTTGTTATGGATACATTATATAATAGGATGGGAAGATTCATACTGAAGTAAAGTTGTAGTTAAATAGTGAGTTAATCTGCGATTGCTTTGTTTTCTTCTTGTTCTCTACTCTCACTACAACTCCTACCCCGATGTCTCTGTCAGTTCTAACCCACCCTCGTATGCCAGACCTAAGACTCAAAGAAGGAAAAGGCTATCTGAACTTTGAAAGAAAAAAATATTTGTATACTTGCAAAAATATGCTTCTTTCTTGACACCGAACATAACTTAGCTTGAGGAAAGAAGAGGACTCATTTGAAAAGGAATCAGAGTAGAGAAAAAAGACCTGGTGGGTCAGGAGGCTGCAGGGGAGTTGATACACAGTGAAGCTGTTCTGTGAAGATCTGCTCTGCTTAGCCAGAGGCCAAGCCTGCCGCGTTCTATCTGTAATCCCGGTAGATACCGTCCCATCTAATAATGGGCACGCATGCTGTAGGCAGCCTCCCTCTCAGCTGAGTGAGATTCGTGGACAGCATGGATGGGCTCCTGTTCAACAGGGAACCAGAGGGGATGTTCCCTGTGAGTTAGAAGGCAGAGTAACTGAAGCAACAATGAAGAAAACAATAATCAGATTATTTGAAAAAAAATGATAAAGTTGGTGAGCCTCGACTAATGTTATCAAAGAGAAAGAGTATAAAATGAGTGAAATTAGAAATATCAAGGGAAAAGCAAGTATGGACAAAAAGGAAATTCTTAAAATTCTTAAGTAAATATTTGGCCCAATTCAAAGCAATTAAAATTGAAACATAAATTACAAAGATTGTTTCTAGAAAAATACAACATTCTAGTTTCTAAATTGAAAAAATAAAACTACTTTTTGAGAGTGAAAGAAAAAAAGATTAGGCATATGTAAGTACTAAATGAAGTGATAAAGAAAGCAGAGCGAATAGCCTAATATACTAGACAGAATTTATGCCAAAACATTACATGAAACAGATTGAACTTTATACTGCTAAACATTACAATTCACAATTAAAACACATTATACATACCTATGCAGCAAATGAGGGTAAAATTTTCTTGAAACCACAGATGGAAGGTATAATAAAAACACAATGAAACAGGAGATTTCAATGCATCTCATTCATTCTAACATGAATCAACAGGACGAGAACAAATAATGATAGAGAAAAAAATGCAAATCTAATGAATCTAATCAATAATGTGGATCTAAAAGACTGTATATATGTAGTGTGAGGGTGTGTGTGAGTGTGTACTATAATTATCACAAAACAAGTAAAAATAAATGTTATAAAGTAGTTGTAGCAATATGTTCTTAGCTCATTGCAATTGAATTAGAAATTTACAAATTTGGGAAACAAATACAAGCTTCTTTATGGAATTTTTAAAAATCGTGATTATTAAGCTGCTGTTCTTTATATCGAAAGAGGAATACAAATGTTTTCTAGAAAAGAGCAATAATTAATTTACTAACATCAGAACCTTTGGAATGAAGGCAGAAATGCTCAGATAAAATTCTGTATCTTATATGGTTATATCAATGAAAAATAAAGACCGAACCATCTGGTTAGGTATGGAACTCAAATTATTGGAAAAATCAACACAAATTTATGGACAGACATAAGAATGACAAAATGGTAAATATAAATATAAATAGAAATTATTGAGTTAGGAAAGAGTGTGATAGTAAAGGACTAAAAAGCTTGGTTGTTTGAAAATAAAAATAAGATAAATACTAGCTAACAATCATAAAAAGGGAGAGAGCACCAATACAAAAATTTAGAAAATATTCAGAGGTAAATAACCACAGATTTGAACATTTTTTAAAAGCATAAAATATCATTTTGACCAACTCTATTAACAGTCAGAATATGAATTCAATGCCAGTAAGTTTATTAAATTATAATACTTTGTTGAAAAGAGATTCAGTATTTGAATATAAATATCCATATCTGCACAACAGAATTCTAGCCTATGGGCTTTGAATGATGAGAGATTTGCATTTTCTTTGCTGCTAACTGTGTTATAACAGATAGATAAAAAAGGGAATTCAACATCGTATAATTACTTATAGTTTTGTATGTAAATGAATTTCCCCCTTAGAATGTATAAATAATCAATTTTGGCCATGAAATATCAAGAAATTTTAAAGAATATGGATTTTTCATGGGTTGATGGTAAACTCATAAAACAGAAGAATTTGAATGGCTCATAGGTTTCAAAAAGCACAGAGCAAGTGGATATTTGTCTCACTTCAGATGTTTTGCCCCATGTTATACCTCCATGTTTTATAAATAAATAAATATATATATATATACACACACCATGTTATATACTTTGTTGCACTTAGACAGGTAGTTGTTTACTGGACTGAGAAGGGCTTCAAACTAGCACGTCAAGTCTTGAGAAGCTATTCTAATCCTAGAGCAAATAAAAAATGTTTTATAAATGGCTTCCATACTTGGGCTTTGCACTGAAACTCTTTCTGCTTATTTTGTTATATTGAAGACATACTAGAATTAGTAAATCCCTCCATATTCTGGATCAATTGTTTCTGTCTTATTTCTGGCACTGCACTAGTGGAAACACCATGTAATAGGAAATAGTTTGAGTAATTGTAAAACAATCAAGAAATATTAACTGGACTCATGTGATCCACAAGCCCACATTAAAGATAGATTAGAGAATGTACAAAGCTGACTCTGAAGATGTAGTGCCCAGTCTAAGAATGAATGACATTCAGAATTAATTAAAATTAAGTAAATATAAGTGTGCAATCCATTTGAATCACTAGACTTACCTTCTTTGGTATGTGTTTGCCAGGGATCTCCAGGGGCATTGTCATTATATATTGTTATGGAAAATACGCTTCCGGGTGATAAAGTAATTATAAAAACTCCCGTGCGCAATTGTTCATGAGAGCAAATTAGAAGTCATTTCTGGTTGTGGTACATCAATAATTGATGGCCTAGGAAATGTGCTGAGCCATATGATGGCTGGTTGCACTAAGACACTGCAAACTGCTTGAGAATAAGGCTATGCTCAGAATAGAACTACGTATTTACAATTGGCAAAGGAGCAATTTCCATCACCACAGGGGCAACACACTAAATAATTATATCCACAATTACTCTGGTCCAATGTTCAATAATCACTAGTCTCCTGAGGGGTTCTTTTTAAAATATGCATCTTGAATCATGTCATCCAATATTTGGCACTGAGTCTTCTAAAAAGGTATTTTTTAAAAGAGGTAGTATATTGTTAAAACATTTGCACAGTTCGATATAATCATATGAAATAGTATAAACTGAAAACTCTTTCCCCTTATCCACCTTTTTTATTTATTCCAAATCTACTCACTGAAACCTGGAGGGAACAATTTTTGGTTTCAGGAATTTGTTCCAATATTTCTTTATACAAGTAAAGCAGGTTTTTATTTTCTCTCTTCTTTTGCTGTAGGTAGATTATTACATATACTGCTCAATACCATATTTTTTCACTTAGTAATATATCTGGGAAATATTTCTATGCAAGTGAGAGATCTTCCTCTTTCCTTGAATAGCTTTAAGTATACCAATAAACAGTTATAGCATATAGTATGTTAAAATATCCCTAATGATATTTTGATTTTTTTCTTTTACTACAAAGAATGCTACAACAAATAATGATTATAAACATCAATTTGTATATAGTGTGTGAGTATCATCATATAATAACTTTCAGAAGGAAAACAAAATGAAAGGGAAAAATTTTCATTATAATAGATGACAAATTCCCCTCTGAGTTTTCTTGTCATTTTGTTTTCCCAAAGCTGTGTTTAAGACCTGTATTCCCATGACTTCACAAATAAGATATGCTGGGAACTTTTGCATATCTGCTAATCAGATAGGGGAGAAATTTTCTTTAATAAAACATTTTTATTTATTTTCTTATAAGTGATGTTAAGTACCTTCTCATATGTTTTACTAACATTTACATATTCTAAGACTTGTCATCTTTACATGATATTTTTTCCTCAAGGGATGTTCTCACAGAAATCGAAGAGCCATTTGTATTACAAAGATCAACTCCTTGTAATATATGTTTCAAATTCATTTTTTCTTACTTTGTTATTTGTGGGCGGTTACTTTTGGTTTTTTTAAAGTCACACAGAGATATATAATTTAATGTAGTCAAATACACGAATATTATTTCTGGCTTTTAAGTATGACTTAGAAATACATGTGTCAATCCAATTTTTTAAAAAAAATAACATAGTCTTAGATGTTCATTGTTTTATTTTCTAATAATTTTGTATTTACCACAGCCCCTGATTTAAAAGTTCAGCTGTGTCACTACTGATTTGAATTCTAACATTATATACTAAATTGCCATAAATATCTGGGTCTGCTTTTGGAATTGATATTGTTACAATGCTCTGTTTATATCTATTCTTTTGTGTGAATACCATGTGATACTAAATTGGGTTAGGACAACCCCACTCTCATGGCTCTACTGTTTCAGAAAGGTTTTTAAAAATGTATTTTTGTTCAGTTTTCTTATACATTTAAAATTGTCTAATTTGAGAAAACATCAACTTGGTAAATATATTGGGTTACATTGGAATGTATTAATGAGATAAATGACATTTTTGTGATGGTTATTCTTTCTTTGAAAGTTGTAGACAGCTTTCCATTTGTTCAAATTTAATTTCATGTTAGAAGTGTACTGAAGTTTGTTCTTGTTTAAAATATACATCTCTTGTGAAATTTATGTCCAGATGTTTTATATTTTTTGTTGTATTAGGCATATGGTATTTTCTTCCATTACATTTCCAAATTAAATGAACATAGGAGGGCTAAGGAAGTCTGTATAATTTTATAAGCCACTAATTAACTGAGTTTGTGGAAACAGTTTTTAACTGAATCTTTTGGATTAGATAAATAAAATAATATTCTAATTTGGAATTTTTGTAACTTTATATATTTTAATATTAATAAAATCTTTGTATTCATTTATACATATCACATCATTCTAGATTCTAAATCACTAGATAAGTCTATAGGCTATCATCTTCAATGTTAAATACGGAGATGTGGTCATTCTTATTTATTCCTGACAGTAGTGGGACTGCCTTTAATTAAATCAATTAAATATGACTCTGGCTTAAGAAATGATATTCACATACAAGAATTGATATACATATACATCTTTACATTTATATATGTATAAAGGATATGTATGTGTTTGTACTGTGCATATATAAATATATAGGTACATATATGGTATTTTAATTGCACATGCATATACATATGTATGCATATATATGCTATACATGTATACATACACAATTATATATACATAAACATTTTATACATACATATCTATACATACACACATGTGATGCAAAGAAAATATTTACTAATTTTAATTTATTTAGGGGCTTTGTTATTTAAAAAGTATTAGGATTTTTCCCAAATGATAGCTAAGTATCTATTGATAAAAATTGTATTTTTGCCCTTGGATACATTAATATTATGAATTTTGCTTAGGTTTTCTCATATATTTATTCATTCTTAAAACATGCAGCTAGCAACTATACACTTTTATGTAACTTAGGGAGCGTACATATATATTTATAGAGATATTGATCTGTGTTCTCTATCTTTTTGCTATCCTTTGTCAGGTTTTGGCACTATACAAATGCTTTTATTTTTCCTTAACGTCCTGATTCTCCTTCTTCCTTTGAGAAATTGACAGTTCCTTTTACCACCCCTTTGCCTGGACCTACTGCCTTAGGAAAAGGCATGCATGTGCCTCCTAGCTCTGGGCAACGGTAATGAGCTCTGCCTCTTTTATTTCTATAGTATTGAATGCTTTTACATAACTATACTGTTTTTATGGAAATAAAAATAAATTTGAATTATTCAAGAGATAGTATTAGATTTTTCAAAATTCCTGATAATACACTGAAACATAATTATCTAGTATATCCAATTTTGTTTTAAAATGTGCAATTTTAAACTTTAAATTAAGGCAAATGGTTTTGTTGACAGTTATTTTTAAAATTATTCCACAAGCTTTTCAAATGCTTAGGGTATGGGGCAAAATATCAGAAACTTATGTTAAGCATCCATGAACAGTCAACAGAGCAGTTTTCCAGACTTCCCACTTGTTTTAAAAAACAAACAAAATTCACAATGTAAGATTCCCAGAAAAATCTATCTTAGGGCATTCATTTGAAATACTGGTTGGGTCATTTTTGAAAGGAAAGGAGCGACACATAGCAGCAACTCACCGGAGAGTTCCACTTTATTAGGGAAAGGTGCTGAGTTATATAGGAAGGGGCATGAATTGATTGAGGTGACACTTCTACGGGGCTGGTGGCTGTTGGCTAGGTGCTGGGATTGGGAGGTGAGTGAGAGGTGATTGGGCTTCAGGTGGCGCCGGCGGGAACTGAGGACCCCGAAGAGAAGCCGGAAGTTTGCCATCTTACTGGTGGGGGCCCTTCAATTTTGATGTAATGTTATAATATTTGCTTCCCAGTGTTATTTGAAAGAAAATATGATTTTTATTTTTGTTTGTTTTCACATACTATGTAAAAAAATTACACATACAGAAAATTATAGATAATAGTATAATGTATATTTATTCACTGTCTAGTTTTAAAATTTACTAATCATGGCCAATCATTAATATCATCTTCCATATTTCTCCATCATTTTTTATTGATGGAAATCCAGGTATACGATTTAATGTATAAATAGTGTAATATACTCCTCTAAATAGGATAATTAAAAAATAGCCAGAGTACCATTATTGCCCCTAAAATAATTAGCTGTATTTTATTAACATTTCTTCATAATTTAAAATAGCAGTGTTAAATTTCCAATTGCATAACTGTCACTGGTATTTTAAATAAAGTTCATTTATTTTTTTAAATACCCAGATCTAAAAAGAATCACTCCATAGGAGAATATAAAGAACATTTCTCATCATTTTCTGTGGCTGCTGAATTCATCATTGTGTGGATGTTTATTCAACCAACTCCTTTTGAGATAAGTATTTGGGTTAGTTCTATTTTTTTTCTATGAAAAATACTTATGCAGTGAAGAACTTTGTCCTTTTGTCATTTCATATATTTTCCATTTTAAATTAAAGATAAATTCTTTGAAGTGAGATTGTTGATAAATATTACCAAATTCTGTTCCTTAGATATGTAGCATTTGCATTCCCGACATTTCAGAAAAGAGCTGTTTTCTCACAGCCTTACTAACAGAGGTTGAGTTTAAACTTTGGGATTTTGGCCAATCCAGTAGGTGAGAACTGATATTTCAATATACTTTAGTATTTATTTTTCTTACCATAGAAGGTTGAGTATAGTTAGATTCTGTTAAGAACCATTAGTAATGCACTTCCTTTTCAGTGAAGTGCCTCTTTATTTTTATAGTTCTTGTTTTTAATCCCGTTCTCCCCACTGGGTTAATGGTGTTTGTGTGTTTATTTTTAGAAGCTATTTCCATGGGAGGAATATACCTTCCTGTCTGTGATATGTTACAAATATATCTTTCCCAATTAGATTTCTCTTTACTCTCCTTGTGATTTATTTTGCCATGAACTTAAAAAAATACTTTTCTAATATTAATTTAGCAAATTGATCTATCTTTCCCTTTACTGTTTCTGGATTTGATATGTAGCTGGGAAGGTTTATTCTTCATTTCCAGGTATGGTAGATTGTAAAAATGATCACAAGCTTCCACTCCTCCCATAAAAAATAATGAGGTCTGTTTTTCACCCATTGAAGCTGAGTTAACGAAATGGCTTGGAATATTTTAGCCATTGAAGCATTAGCAAAGGTGACTGATGTAAACAGAAGCTAGAAAATGCTTGTAAATTGGGGGTTACCCTCTTACTGCACTTAGGACCCAGACAAACCTGGACTAGCTGGCTTGATGATGAGTGACTTACTAACTCAAAATTCACACATGGGGATAAAACCACCCGAAGCCAGTCAGTTGCTAGCTAACTCATCCTCTGCAGATATGTGATCAAGCCCAAATGAGATTAACCAAGGCCAGCCCAGAAAAGATGAACTGTCCGGCAGAAGTAAAAGCCAGGGGAACGGTTGTTATTTTATTATGAGATTTGAGATAGTTTGATTCGCAGCAATAGAAAACTGACATCACTATTCCACATTACAGAGGAATTGTTCCAGTTCTTTTATGGTTTCTTTTCCATTTTTTTTGCATTTAACTCTGACCCATTTGAAATTCACCATACACACTAATGCATTTAATTTGTGTCTCACTGTCTATGGCTCATCAGCTATCCCCAACTCAGTTATGTAAATGTCTGTTATTACCCCCACTGATTTGAAATGCAAATGTGGCTGTGACATAGACACACAAAATTGGGAAATTCTCTGAATTTCCTATTCGCAACTGGTTGATTAGTCTATTCATATGCCAATAACACATCTCTGTAATTATATAGGTTTTACAATAGGATTTACTGTATGACAGGACTTGGTCCATGCCTCACTCTTCTTTTTCACAATTTTTCTCATTAATCTTTCTTTTTTTGCTTGTTCTTCCAAATATATTTGAAAATCAAATTATCTGTCTCCAGAAAACGACTTTTGGCATTTTAAATGATACCATTTAATTCAATTATAAATTGCCTTGGGAAGAACTAATATTTCTTGAGTCTTTCTCAAGAAAATGAACTATCTTTCTATTTGTTCAAGTTTCTTTAGTGTCAGATACATCTCTGGATAAGACGCTTTTATGATTTTCCTTCTTGTGACTTTGGATGCTTTGTTCTGATCTGCTTTCTTTTTTAAATGTGACTCCATTTTCACCATAATATGGTGTTCTTTTGGCACACAATATAAGCAAGAGGAAAAAGGCCTTCAATGTGTTTTTACTACAATGAAAGAGAAATAATATAAACCTAGGATAATACATATAATTACTGCATATCAAAAATAGGAACTCATGAACAGTACTTAGATTTTATTTTTAAAAAAACAGTCTTTTATTTAACCTTAGGATATTCTAATACTCATAATGAGGCAAACGATTTTTAGAAATCAAATAGAATCAGAAAATATTGGAGATAAAAATTCTACTTTCTGCTTTTTTTCTTGAGTGAGAGAGTAAGCTCTATTTTACAGAATATACTATTAAAAAAATTTTTTTTTCAGCCAGCCTCAACTGTGTTTATACTCATTAGTCTGTGCTCATATAGTGAAAAAGTTATTAGATAGAATGAATGGCTTCACAATAATGGCTCAGAATATATATTCTGCTCTAGTAA
Source organism: Manis javanica (assembly GCF_040802235.1). Lineage (NCBI taxonomy): Eukaryota > Metazoa > Chordata > Mammalia > Pholidota > Manidae > Manis > Manis javanica. The sequence continues at coordinate 18,622,990 of NC_133164.1, forward strand.
GCTTAGACACAAACATTTTCACTCCATACCAGATGGTATAGTCTCAGCCCCATGACAGTAATTATAGATGCATTTTGTACCATTATGGTAAGCAAACAAGTATTAAACAGCTTCAACAATACATTTGTGACAAAAAAGAAGTGATTCTATACTAATGTGTTGGCTATTACACACAGTGCTCACTGCCATTAACAATAAAATTTTGGACTGGTAGAACTCGATAATGTGACAGTTCACATGGGAATTATAATACCATTAATCATGTGTGATACTACTAGAGAAATTCCACATTGAGCTAATTCTGAATAACATTTTTCTGAAGACCTTTTACTTTCACTGTATTTTGTGTGCCTAACAGAGAAGACAGCTGTGTTTTCCATTATTCCCATTAACCACGTTTCATCTGAAAAATCAACAATAAACTACCTAACAAGGCAGCCTGATAAAATACAGTGGTATGATTTTATGCAATCTCAGAGTTTTAGGAATGTCTGTGAAATCATAAGGAAATCATTCACACTTGTGTTTGAATTTTAAATACATAAACAATGGCTATATTTTCTTGTTTTGGCAAACCATACATTGAAAGCCCATTTATTTAACCAATGGATCCAGCATTTTGTTATGTTTAGCTAGGTACACAAACATAAAAATCATTTCTTTTTTTACAGAACTTTCAGTCTAGTAAGATAAATTTTTAAAAATATATATGTTATATGTTAAAGTAGTAAATATAACCAATTATTTTTCAGTTATAAAATGTATTATTTTTCCTTCAGGTTTTATCAGTTAGTCATCCAGTATACAATCATTAAACTCCTGTCCTCACACAAAATAGAAAATATTCTGAATTAGTTAATGGAAATTTATAAGTATTAGTAGAAAGGCACAAGCACATAGAAGGGAGAAAGTGGGTGAGGTAAAGTAGTGTGGCATACAACACGGATTACACATGTCAAATATAGACGATTTCACAGCTAAGAACCCTTCATTAATTTCCTTTGAGGAGCATAGTTTTTATACAATAAAATACAAAGACTTATACTACCTTTTATGACATCGTTGCAGATGAAAGATTTGAATCTGCTGGGAGCCAGAACATCTCCCAAAGAAAACACACACATGTGCATAACTTTGTTAGCCCTCTCATAAAATTATTTGGGTCCCAAAACCAGGGATAAGATGAGACTGACAACCTATAACAAATGTACACACTGAAGACAAATACTAAAAATGTGCATTATCCTCATTTTGGTAAGAGTCCGTATTACGTAGTTCATGCAAGTACTTTAATAGAAGAGGCGGTAGAATTCTGATCAAGTCCTCGTCTGATTGCTCTAATATTCCTAGTGAAATAGGAAGCAACTTCATCAGTTGATTGAGATGGACTGGGGGTAGAATTACAGGTTGAGAAGAATATAGAAAGCATGACATCCCCTCAGAAGGAGGTGGAGTGAATAATGAGGAAACAAAGTAAGATTTGGGGGCAGCTGTAAAGGCACGCTTGAGATTGTCAGATTGCTTTAAGAATACACTTTCACTTTTGTATTTATAAGTTATGAACAACAATGAGCATGGTTATACATTATTCTTCAGCTAAATTTTACTGCAGAAATTTTGACATTTATTAGGCCGAAATTTGTATTTAATCAGGACTGTTTTGTTACATGAGTACTACAAAGTGAACAAAGAAGTGGAGTTGAAGGTGTATGAGAGATAAAAATGATTGGCCATGGAATTTTAGCTTTTAAAAAAAGGAAGTAAATATATGAAGCTGAAGATAATGTACAGTTGATAGAATTTATAGACCTCAGATATTCATGAAATGGAAGGAAGGAGGAAGTCTTTGGAATAAGAAAGCTGAAGAAAATATGCTCCAAATGTGGAAGGCAATAGTGAGCAAGCGGGATGCATGCAGTTGTGATTATGGACAATGTCCTGCCATTGATTAAGATAAAGGTTCTGGATATTACCATGGAGGAAGGGGTCATGGAAGGATGGAGGACAAGATCTTAGGGAGAAATAAATTCAAGGAGCTGAGAGTCCATACTGTTGGAAGGACCTTCCACATATGGTGGAAATCACCAAGACTTAGGTAAAAGTAGGTTTGGGGATATGAGAGTAAGTTAAAAACCATCAAGGACTAAGAGGTTATTGGCTCCATAATGAGAGGACATACAACTCAAAGCCAATGTGTTTTTATGTAGGTTGAAGGCTGCATGTTCTGAAAGTGACTTTCAGAAGGAAATTACTACCCAACACAGTTATTAGAGCTGTGACAGAAAACTAGATCACTCTACACTAGCCTTCACTAAACTAAACTTGCAAAAAGTCAGACCTGCTGTGGGTTGAACTGTACCCCACAAAATCAAAGGTGAAGTCCTAACTCCTGGTATCTATGGAGGTGAACTTAGAGGTAGAGCCTTTGCAGATATAATCGTACCAAGACAGTACATCAGGATTAGCCCTAATCCAGTATGACTAGTTTCTTTATAAGAAGATGAGATACAAACATAGACACAAAGGGAGAAGTCCAAGTGATGACAGAGGCAGAGACTGGAGTTGGGTGTCTACAAGCCAAGGAACATCAGAATGGCTGTCAACCACCAGAAGCTAGAAAAGCAAAGGGTTCTTCCCTAAGAAGGAGTATGGTCCTGCCCACACCTTGATTGCAGACTTCTCACCTCCAGAAGTCTGAGAATGGATTTCTATGGTTATAGGCCACACAGTTTGTGGCAATTTATTACTGAAGCTACGGTACCTAAGAGATCTGCAGAGGATGTGGTGTTTTCATAAGTCATGCTTTTGTCAGAGCAAGAAGGCAAAACTAAGAGATAACGTCATTTTGGTGATTATTGGGCTGAATTTCAAAGACCAGAGTGGAAGGGTTTCAGGAGTGGATGTAGATTTTCTGACATTTGACTATGGTGTTTTAAAATAGTTTCTAATGTTCACAAATATACATATTATCTTAACTAAAAGCCAGAAAAGACAATTTAGAAAATGACTATAGTTACAGATTGAGTCTCCTAATATTATGTACAGAACCAGTCTGCCCTTCTCAAATCTTTTCAGCTTGGAAGGTTGTAATAACACATCTTTAAAAAAATTTATAAAGTTGTAATATACTGATTTATTTGTTTAAAATCAATCAATTCCTAGGAAATTTTCTTCACATGTAAAGCAAAAACATATAACAAAAATGGGAAAGGACTAACACACCCATTCCATGTTGTCATAGATAATTCCTGACATTCGTCTTGTAAATTTACTGACAAAAACAATGTTTAATTTTATTGTAATTCCCAAAGACAGTTGGTAATAAAAATCTGCCCATCTTCTTGTGTTCATTTAGTGCTAAATTTATCTAAGGGAGATAATGTTGTTCTTAAATCAAATAACTTGGACATAAACTAAACATTTCTTCTCCAGCAAAGGTTAAATCATCAAGGCAAGTTTTTAATAAATTAAGAACCATATCTCTAGGGTTAAACCACTTCTTTGGCACACACTGAAAAAATACTTTTGCTATTTAAATGAAGCAAAGGTTCTGGTTACCATGTTTTCAAACAAAAAACAAGTCATGCAGTAGTCTCTTCTACTATATAAAGTTTGTTATGCGTTGGAACAATTTTCATAATTGCCATCATTCACATTTATTTAAAGATGATAGATGTTGGATTGTAAGGATATCCTCCTCTATCTTCAGAATACTTATTTATCTGATTTCTCTTTTGCACTTAGTTTAAATATGTAGATATAGATTCAGATAAACGTTGAATGAGAGATATATAATAAGAGGTGATGTGAAAGCTTTTAAACAAATGATGCAAATGAAATATGCCAATCTGTGAGTACCTGATCTCATCTGTCTCCCCTTCTATAGCAATCCCTTTTGGCACATTGTCCCTCAATTCTCAGTTTTGCTCACAAACAGTGAACAACACCTACTTCTAGCACCTGTGACTCTCTTCCTGATCACTCATCTGTAGGGACATACTCAGACTGAGCACAGACCTTGTCAGAAGTGCTGTGGAGTTAATGCTTGTAGGAGCGGCCCTCACCCAAAGCCAGACAGGAGTTGGTGAGCAAATTACCTTAACTCTTTTGCTCTTTGTGATGGAAAACCCTGAGCTGTGGTCCACAGAGTATCCCAGCTAGTCAGTAGCAGTTCCCCACTGTGGTAATGTCATAACACACTTACTGACTTCCTTCCCTTCCTTGTCTCTCATTCTCCCACCACCTCCATCAACTAAACTACTTGAACTCATTCTTGCTTTAAGGGATTCCATTCTACTTTGGGGAATCCCAAACCAGGACACGGAATAAGCAGTATTAACACTGATATTCTTATCCCTTTTATAAACATCAGCAATCCCCAATCTCTACCTCTACCACATTACTTTCATCTTAAAAGGAAAGAAAATGTGGATCCAAGCTGGCCCTTCAGCCATACCAAATTGCATCTTTGGTTTCTGAAGCAAAACTTGAAAATATTTTCTTGCGTTTGATTCCTCTTCTCTTTTTTTATCTTAATTCCACTTCACTCAGAAATTTTCCCAACCACTGTGCTCAAACTGCTCTGCTTGAGGACACATACAATCTCTAAACTGCTAAGTTCATTGGGTGATTTTGCGTTTTCAGCTTAATTCTTCTTGTAATCAGTACAGCAGACGCTTATTTTTATGCTGAATAACAGCTACCTAAAGATAGCCATTCTTAATCCCTGAAATTTATTAACACCAACGTGTAAGGAAAAAAAGTCTTCACAAGGATCTTGTTATGGGAAGATTATCCTTAATATCCAGGTAGGCCTGAATTCAATTACAGACAATCCTTATAAAAGGGAGGCAGAGGGTTATTTGGTTCTTACAGAGAAGGAGACAGGAGGACAGAACCAGAGATTGGGGTGGTGTGCGCACAGTCAAGGGAACCCTGGCAGAAGCTGTAAGAGGCAAGGAAGGCCTTCTTTCAGTGTTTCCAGAGGGAAGGTAGCCTAAAAGGACTGGTATTGAATTTCTGATCTCCACAACTGTGAGAGAATACATTTACGTTGTTTTAAACCTTCAAGTATGTGGTAATTTATTACGGCAGCCACAGGAAGCTAACACAATGCCTTTCTCAAAAGTCACTCCTCAATAACTGTGGATAACATTGGACTATTCCAGGTTTCAGCTATTTATCCTCCTCTATTCCTCATCTAGGCAATTTCCTTTCGTGTTCCCATCAAACTCTGTCTTTAAGTATTTTTGTCTCTCAGTATCTTCTACATGCCAATAATTTTCAAGTATTTTTCCCAGACCAGATTGCTGTTTTCAATTTCAAGTCCATGTAATCAAAACATTGAATTGGACCTAATAGATATCTACCAGTGTCCACAGCTGAACTCCAAATCTTTCTTACCTAAACACCTCCAACCCATTCCATCCTCCTTAACTTGACATTTTGCCTTTCATTTGATGGTAAATCCAGTCTTATACAAAACTTTGGAGTCAGCTTGGTTTTCTCCTTTCACAGACATGATCAGTGTATCAGCAGATTCTGCTGGCACGACAGCAAAAATACACCTGAACAATAACCACTGTTCAGCACCCTGATTATCTTGGTCCAAGCCAAGAGCAAGGCTCTTCCAGATCATCACAGGAGCATCCTTCCGCCCTCGGTCCCGTACAGTTGATTCTCAAGTGTCTAGAGGGATGCTTTAAGGTTGTGAGCCTTCTGATGTCATCATTCTGCCTAAGCCTCCGGTGACTTCTAATCAACACAGAGAAGCAGTCAAGGACACTGTAATGGACCACAGATACTATCCGACGGGTTTTCCAGGCCTCGAAAACTTCACCTCCTGCTACCTTCTTTCTGATTATTCCATCCTGCCACCTTAACATTCCTCAAACAATCCAAGAGTAGCCACTTGAGGCCACCTGCTTTAGCTGTTCCCTCTGTCAGTAATGTCCCTCTGGCGTACACTCTGGTTTCCTTCAAATCTTTGCTTAATGTGACCTAACTGATGAAATCTGCCCTTTCCATCTTACTTCAAATGAAATGAGAACCTGCTTCTCAACCTATCCCCTCATGCTGTCATTCCTGATCAGGTTCACCCTTGTCAAGTTTTCCAAAATATTTATTATTTTTAACATACCATATTATTTATATATGATACTTGTTCTTGACTTCCTCCCCGCACAGCACAATATATATGAATTAATGACATATATGTAGCATTTTCTCTTTTGCTCACTATGTACTGATACCTCTCACATAGTACTTTTCACAGAATAAACACATAATAACTATCATACTGAATGAAGTTAGTAACATGCCTATTACTATTTATCATGATCAGAGGAATTTCAAAATAAGTTGTATGTTTGAACCATATCTAAAGTATCTAACAAAATGCCCTGGACTTAGGTACCCCAGTATTAAGTTCTGAATTGTGTAGTTATTGTTAATTGTCACATTACTACTCAGATTTTTTACCCTCTATATCAGGAGATGAAAATCATCAGTTGCCCAGCAGAAAAGATAAATAAAACCACCCTGGGTATAAAAATGAAAAGGTGAAGAGTTCATATCCTTTGACATGAGCCCCAGTACTTTCCACCTAAAAGTTTTCTTAGAAGACTCTTCCAGTGTTTTAAAGAGAAATGGGTGTGCATGTTTTTAAAATGTGGAATATCTTTGTTTGCTTCCTTAAAAATATTGTCTGGTTTACTACTGTCCAAGTCAAACCAAACTCATATGTGAAATGGATTTGGCCTTCAGGCTACTAATACATGACTGTTACTCCAACACCCCCAGAAAAATGACAGCTTATTAATCATTGCACTTATCTAGCTTAGCAAACATCTAATTAGATGAAAAGGGGGACAGAATTTCTTACAATCTTTAATAACCAAGCCTACAACTCTGTTTTCCATATTCTCAGTTCCACCCCCATATACACATCTATTAGAAAGGTGACAGAGAGATTTCTTGATAGTTAATGATGATTAAACCAGTGGTCATATTTTCCTTGGATTTTATTAATCCAAGAACGCACCTGTCCATATACCTGAGTTCATCCTCTGGGTACATGTGTAGGTACGTACATCTGCTTCATTTTCACTTCAGAAAACTACATCAAAACAAAACAATATCAAACAACATAAAACAAATCCCACAAAAGTGACTGTGGCAGACAGGTAGTTTTCACTGCTGCTTAAAGATATCAAAGGGAGAATATGAAGCGGTACCCTTGACTTCCTGATTGAATTATTCAGGATAAAAGAACACTGAAAACAACACTGGGAATGGAACACCTCAGCACAATAAATATTTTATGTCTCTCACAGAACATAACCAATGCTGGTAGGTGCAGAGGAAGAAAGAGGCTCCACCACGTTACTCTGCTGAATCACTCTCCTCCTAGATCGTTGCCAATTACCACAGTATGAGAAGGCACAGTATCGGTTAACAAATCCGTGTTCAAAACTAGTCACTTGGCTGTGTCTCTTCAACAAATGACCGGTATGTTGGCCATAGATGGGCTGTTTGGTGAGATGGACTGTTCATGTCTCACTGGAATTAAGTTATTTTTTACAGTAAATTCCTTCCTTTCAAAATATTTTGTGGCTGAGTGAAGCATATTGACCTAAAAGCAGTGAAAATTTCTCAGAACTATACAGCATTGACAGAAAAGGCCTTATGAATCCTAAATATCAAGTTAGAATGGCAAGCGTCCATACTCGAAATGATTCTGTATTCATCGGAAGTGTATTTTTGTTTTGTTAATTCTCCACACATTATTTCTCTGAGTGGTGTCTGAAATGTGTGTGCACACAGCTTCACATAATGCAATACTCCAAAAATCATAAAGCCCATCAGAAACTTTAGAACAATTATTTTATAATACCTGATACCTTAGTATAAATTACATGAATATATATACATAAGCATGTGTATATGTGTGTGTGTAACATTCTATCTTGCCATCTGAATTTCAAGTAGTATAATGCTTAATCAAATTATTTAGAAATATTTCAGGTTTTAATTAAAATGTTTGTTTTAAATTCATCTTATATTAGAAAATCATATTTTGAATATTTCTATGGATAACAACTAATGACATTAACTGGCTAAGATTGTTAAAAATTACAAGCATATAATCAAAATCACAGAGTTCTAAATATGCAATGAATGATGAGATGCAATTCAAAGCATCATTAATCATCTTTAGGATTCTAATGCAAAAGGATGGGTGCATAAAAGGAAACCTAATAGACTATGACTTTTAAGGTAATTGATTGATAATAATAATAATAATAATAATGACATGGAGGAAGAGTAGCAAGAAAGGAGAGAAGAGAAAGAAGAGGAGAAAGACCACTTACAATAGGCAGGTTGAGATTCCTTCAGTAATTTGTTCATTTACCAACCTTCAATATACAACTAGGAAATAGGAAGCATTAATATTTCTGACTTATAATGGGGAGATGAATGAAGAAGGGATTACATAGAAAGCAAATAGATTAAATGGTCATCAGTAAACAGAAAAGTTAATGTATTAGTACCACCCCCAAAAGTGGATATAGTCCATGACTTTCAATTTTATCTATTGAACATCTTTCTCATTAAGTTAATTCAAGTGTTAGTTATGCATAGTTAACTTCATCAGTGGTCATGTAAATGAGCAGAATGAGTATGGGCAGTGCTTGCCTGCATATGGGATATGAGAGAAAAGAAATTTTCTCCTCAACTATGTCTAAATCTATAAATCTCTTCCTGGTCCACTTCTGTTAGTCAGATCCTCCACCAAATGAAAGATCGCTGTAGATACATCATTAGATCGATGTCCCTCTTCACTAAAAATCCATTAGGTTGATAAATATTTATTACACAAATATTTTCTGGAGAATGCTCAATGAAATATGATTCCAAATAAGACTGATACATCCTGCCAAATAAACAGATGTGCCATCTGCTTTTAGAACCTGTCTTTTGATGGTTATAGAAGAGAAAAAAACATTTGAACTAAGCAAACCCTCTGTGGGCAAACAGGACCATTGTACCTGATGGCCAACTACCTCATCCACTTATTCGCGTCACACAATTCATTACACATAAGCATGTGCCGGGCACCGTGTTTAGCACTAGAAATGCAAAAATGGAAGTGTCTCTCTCATGTCCTGCTCTCAAGAAAAGTTGACTGTTCAACTTTTAGCAAATATGATAAAATAAGGTATTTAATGCAACGAAGATGTTTATGTAATGAGAGTGAACCCACCACAAAATCAACTCCTATGCTAATCAAGGAGTTAAAAAACATCTTCATAAAGATGGTACCACTGGAGTAAAACTAATAAACAACGTAAGGGGCAGATTTATAAGTAAATGGAACGTGTATTGAAGTGTGTGACACAAAAGGGTCTTGGCAAGTTCAGAAAGGAAGCAACCTTTTATTACAAAAGTAATATTTTTATTTACTCCATTTATAAAACAAAATATTATCTACATAAAAAATAAAAGTCAAATTTATTATACTTTATGCAGAGAATGTATTCCAAGACCCCAGTGGATGCCTAAAAGCACAGATAGTACAGAATATTATATATACTATATTTTTTCCTATACATACATATATATGATGTTTAATTTATAATTAGGCACAGTAAAAGAGTAACAATAACTAATAATAAAGGAGAATAATCACAATAAAATACTGTGATAAAAGGCATGTGAATATGGTTTCTCCCTCTCACTCAAATATCTTTTTGTTCTATACTCGCCTTTTCTCCTCTTGTGATGATATAAGATGATAAAATGTCTACACAGAGAGATAAGTGAAGGGAATTTTGTAGGCACTATGATGTAGTATTAGGCTACTACTGACCTTCTGATGGTAGGTCAGCAGGAGGATCATCTCCTTGCGAATCACAGCCGACCATGGGTAACTGAAACCAAGGAAAGCAGAACCCTGGAGAAGGGGGACTACGGGGTGCAGGACTCAGATGGGTGCTACTAAATGTGTCAGTGTAATAGATTTGGAAATAGTAGCAAAGACTGATAACTTACTTAGGTAGAAGAGGATTTATTGCATTTATTATATGATTTTCTTCCACATGTAAAGAACAAAGACAACTTTTATATTTATATTTACAACTTTTATATTTACGTTTTATGGCATTTCTATTGTTTCCTAGCATTATTTAGCAATCAGTTCTATATAGGAATCTGGAATGATGGTGAAGTTAATTGTTTTGTTAGATGAGATACCGGTATATATTATTGTCAGATGAATGAACGTTAATTCTAAGAAACTTAGTATATAAATAAATAAATATATATATATATATATATATATATATACACACATATATATATATGTATCTATCATGAATAGAAAAGTACATTTTTTATATAAATGAGAAAATGTAATGTTCTTGCCAAGTACAAAGTATTTATGCTAGTTAAGTTTGTTGGCAGTAGAAATATATACATACATATACACAAAACTTGGTTTTGCACTAAATCATGTCTGATTTCACACTTCATGAAATTCTAGTGAGTACCAAAGTTCAAAGGAGTATCTCCACTTTTCTGTCATAATTTTTGAGGTTATTTTGCTCAATGTTAATCCATTATAACTTAATGCATTTTCTTCAATTCTTCTATATTTTGACCCTTATCAAACAATTGTCCTTCCATATACCACTGACCTATTCTCATGACTATTCTTAACAGAAATTGAGTCTCACAAATACAAATCAGTGAAGAAAAAGTTGGTACAATAACATATACTTCCCTATGCAAACATATAATGTACTACCATCCCCAAATCAAAAGAAATTAACTACAACTACAAGCTACAACATGGATAAATCCCAAAACATATACTAAGTGAAAGAAGTAATATACAAAGGCAATAGATTGCATGATGCCATGTATGTGAAAATTCCCAGTAAAGGACAATACAAATACACAGAAAACAAATCAGGGGTTGCTTCAAACTGGTGGTAGGGATCGGGCAGACTGCCAACTGTCTTTTAGGAACTTCTGGGGATGGCGGAAATATTCTAAAATGAGGTTATGCTGATGGTTATGGTACTCTATACACTTAGTAAAAGTCATCGAATTACATACTTAACTCAAATAAGTTGCATATAAACTATATCACAGTAAAACTGTTAAAAAAAAGGAGTGAATATAAGAGTCCCCACAATGAAGGCCCATATAATTAACATGCCACTAGTAAACAAATCAGAGACATGTATCTTAACATTTAAAAAGTTTCTGCCCGTGAAAGCACAATGATTTATTCACCATTGTATTAGTTTCCTAGGGCTGTTGTAACAAATTACTGCAAACCGGTGACTTAAAACAACAGAAATTTATTCTCTCACAGTTCTTGAGTCTGACAGCAGGAAGTCAAGGCCCTGGCAGGGCCACACTCCTTCCGAAGCCCCTTGTGGGAGCTTTCCTTGCCTCTTCTAGCCCATGGCAGCCTCTTGCATTACTTGTCTTGTGAAAGGACAACTGGGTTCCCCAACTCATTCTTCACAGGACTCCTCTCTCTGTGTTTCTCTGTGCTGTATCCTCTCCTTTTACAAAGATACCAGTTATTGGGTTTACGAACCACTGTAATTAGTATGAACTCCTCTTAAGTAATTCCATGTACAAAGACCCTATTTCCAAAGAAGGTCACATTCTGAGCTTCTGGGTAGGCCTGGATGTCGGGAGGCATTATTCAACTCACGATAGCCCTGGTAGCAATATTACCTATTATAGGAAGTGCCCTATATCTTTTTTAGGAAAAATGGTACAAAAGATTATGCTTTGACTGTTTCCAAAGGGTGGTTTTGGCACAGTTGTTTGCACTGTGGCCACTGTTTACTTAGATTAATTATTTTTCTAGTAATGATGTATCTGCATTCTCATAGACATATTCAATTGGTCAATAATAAAATTTGAAAAGTTAGTGTCAATGGATCAATGCCAACACATTAAGTTATTGACTTGCTTTATTTTCTGACCAAATAGTTTCATTTTCTCAGCAAGTTGAGGCAATTTATCTCTGCTTATAGCCCCAGACTCACCCTAGGCTTTAGGGAAGCATATCTCATCATTTCCACAGGAAATTAATAGAGATGCGGTGAATAATATATTCCTTAATGAAATATAGTCAGAGAAAACTGGGTTCAACAAAGCAGGTTTCTTTACTGTCAATCTTCAAATAGCTTTTAATTTGTTATACGGTGTTATGATACTCCTAGAGTGAAATCTGTTAGGCAGTGTTTTACACGTTTATTTGAAAATAAACTCTTACTGAATGAACTGTCTCATACAACAAGGCAAAACTTTGTGCCTGTACCATCTCTCAGGTAGAAGACAAGTGGGACATCACTGCGGTGCGTCTGGCTCCAGAGCTGTGGTCCAAGTTTAGTAACTGGAATCCTCCCTTGTTGCTGTGTTTAAAGCTCCACTTTCTTCCCAGTTTATGGTAATTAGATCTCTATCTAGAATCCATGTCCTGAACATTTAATCTTGATAAACTAATAATGCCGAGTCATTAGAGGAGAGTCTTGTCTTCCATTTGTCAATCCTCCCTTTTAATCAATGTTCTACCCTAAACCAAAAACCATGCAACCTCTCAATACCAGATTATAATGGTTAAATTGTGTGTGTGGACTTGACTGGGGTAAGGGATGCCCAGAGAGCTGGTACAACATTATTTTTGGGCGTGTCTGTAGGGTGTTCCCACAAGAGACAGGCATTTGAATCAGTAGACTGAGTAAAGATCGCCTTCACCAGTGCTTGTGGGTATCATCCAACCCACTGAGGGCCTAAATAAAACAAGGCAACGGAAGAAGCAAATTTGCTCTCTGCTTGAGCTGAGGCAGCCATCTTCTGGCTTTGGACATCTTGTTCTCAGGTTTTCAAACCTGGACTGGGACTTACACCTTCAGCTCCCCTGGATCTCAGGCCTTCAGACTCGGACTGAATTATACCCTAGGCCTCCAGTTGACATGTGGCAGACGGTGGGACTTCTCAACCTCCGTAATTTTATGAATCAACACCTCACGATAAATATCTTTTTATGTATCTACATATATAGCCTATTGGGGGTTTCTCTGGACCACCCTGGCTAATACTCAGTCCTTCCTACTACATGCTGTATTTCTTAATACTGTCATCTTGACCAGCTTCTAAGACAACAATAGTTCTCGTGGAGCTCCCTTGGCCCAGTCGCTCTCAAGGCTTAGCACCACATGGTAGACCTCACCATCTCATACTATTCTATGTCAGGTTTCAAAATTCAAATACCCAACTCTTTCTTTTATTTGAATTCTTCTAGAAACTCCACCACTCTACTTACATCTCATTTACTGTCCACCTATCCTATCAAGTATACTTTTTTTCCTATCACCTCCCCAAACTGTCAAAGAATCCTTGCTTTAAAGAAAAAAAGCAGAGTAGAGATAAAATATAAAATGATAGATGATTGTACCCTTTTCCTAAAATCAGTTATTTATTCCTTCAGTAAATATTAATTAAACAATTACAGTTTGCTGGCTGGGAATATAGCAATAAAGCAAAAGAAATGAGTGAGTCTGTACTTAACAAAGCTGACATGTAGTGGAGGAGAAAGACAGTATAAGCAAGATAAATGCAGTCTGTGGTATATTCTAAACAGAACAGATGACATCAGGGCTATCAAAAATCCAGGAAGCAGGTTGAAATTTTCGTTAGGCTGGCCAGGGAACTCTTCACAAAGATGGTAACTTTGCATAAGGAACTTGAAGGAAGTGAGACAGCCTACTGTGCTTATCTAGCTGAAAATCAGTGAAAAAGAAAAACACCTGGAGAGAGGAATTTGCCTTGTAAATAATGCCTAGTAACTTCCCCACGACCTTTCAGTACAATGGTGATAGAAAAAGAACCCTGAAAACTTTCAGAGAAAAAGATGTTTTGCTTTCAGAAAAGAAAGTCAACTTAGACTACACAATTTATCAGATCCTTCTTTCTAAATTGTTCTTGTTATTTTGGATTGTTTTCATTTGTTGTGGTTCTTTTTTTCTTTTTCTTTACACCTAGTTCTTCTCTTTTATGATATTAGTTTCCTTCAATAGCCTTGAGATCTTCATGAAATATTTTTTCCCTGAATTTATGAGCTGACTTTGAAGAAGGATCCTTGGGTGGGGTTTGCTAATGACTGACTGCATCTCAGGATGAGTAAAGGAATAAGCAGAAGGGTTGATCCACCCACCTCTATTCCATTGCCAAATAAGGAAGATTCAACTGGTTTCTGTGCCCACCATAGAAAACACAGGACTCCTCAGAAATATTAGTAAGTAATTTTGAAATATTCTTCTTATTTTTATCCTAAAGACAATGATGCAAATTCCAGGTGAGGAAATCGTGTGTGTGTGTGTGTGTGTGTGTGTGTGTGTGTGTGTGTGTGTGTGTGTGTGTTTTAGGGAGAGGGAGATAATGGTGAATGGCACAATGATTTCACAGTCAAATTTTTAATTTTTGCTTTGGACACATCTGAAGAATTTCTCAGGAAGTATCACTTCCTTAATTTCTCCTGTGTTTTCTGACATCTGGATACACCCAGTCAGTTCTGTCAGTCTATATCTTTAGATCATTTTTTCTTTTTTCCTAATAGTTTGTCAAAATCTTTCAAGGATAGATCACTTGCATATGATTATTTCCAAGATGATTGAAATTCAACCACCTTCATTCATTTCTGTTGTAATTTAGATGAACTTTCAGGGGAAGACTGTTCTGATCACCTCCTATTCACCCTGTTGGGGAAGGAGAGTTCTCGGCCCTCACAAGAACAGTATGGCCAAACACAGGAGCCATGACATGGGGGAGATGTGGTTAGTAACAGTCTGTCAGTCACATACCCTCACAGAGCAAGGCAGGAGGACACCACAGGGCATGCAGGGGATGCATTAGGGAGGACAATGAAAACAGGAGGGGCTCTCTGAATATCTTCTGAATATTTCTGTTTTCAAGATTTTGCCTTTACTCCTCTTTTATTTTCAATCTATCCAATTTTAGTGATTGGTCTCTTCCCTTCTTGTTTCTATTAACAGCAAATGCTAACAATTCTTAAATATCTACCTCTATTCTTCACAAAGTTAAGCTCACCTTTACATTAGATATTTATAATTTCTTATCTCACAGGTTTGTCAAAAACCTTTATAAAACTAAAACATTCTTTCTCTTCCAAAAAGTATTGGCTACTGAAAAGTCAGGCTCCTGTTTAAAACCCAATGTGTGATTTTTCAAGTCTGATCACATGTAATACAAAAGCTCTTACCTAGCAGGCCTCCCGGGAAGAAACTGCATGGGAGGTGGTCCTATCCCCCAAACTGGGTGCATACAGGCCCCCTGACTTCCCATGCTCCTTGCATATTTGCATTCCTAGCCCAGGGGCCATCATACCTAAGTCTCCCCCTGAGGCCATGGGCATAGGTCTTGTTCACCACCTTGTCAAAGCCTTACTGTGATGCAAGGGGGAAACCTGGAGCCTGAAACCAGGTGTGTTTCCCCACTTTGACTCAGTTCCAAGTACTTCTCAACTTCTAGGCCTCCTTCCTCTCCCCTTTATCCCAGAGACCATCAAACTTCCAAAGCCTTTTGTTCAAGCTCCCTTAAAATGACATGGCCCCACGTCTATGCTCACTTGCTTGACCGTACCACAGGGGGAAATGGGAAAGGAGAGTCAGTGTTTTCTCTGGTTCTAACCTCTTGCTTATACCTTTACAGTATTTAAACTGTTTTGGCCTATGACTTTAATAGGTTTGTCAATAGCTGTCAATGCATCTCTCTCTCTCAGCTCAGCTGAGCTCCTGACAGTCACTGATAGCCTTCATTATATTTCATGCAACACCATGCATTTTTACCCAAGCTGCTCCAAAGGTTTATTACCCAACACCAAGTACTCAAGTCCTGTCCACATGGCTTCCTAAATACTGTACAGATTAAATACATTCTTTCCTTGTAGACAGTACAAGAATAACCTAATTTCGAGACAAAACAAAGAAATACAAGGAATCCAGATTGGTAAAGAAGAAGTTAAACTGTCACTATTCACAGATGACATTATATTGTACATAAAAAACCCTAATGACTCCACTCCAAAACTACTAGAGCTGATATTGAAATTCACCAAAGTTGCAGGATACAAAATTAACACACAGAAATCTGTGGCTTTACTATACACTAACAATAAACTAATAGAAAGAGAAATCAGGAAGACAATTCCATTCACAATAGCATCAAAAAGAATAAAATACCTAGGAATAAACCTAACCAAGGAAGTGAAAGACCTATACCCTGAAAACTGTAAGACACTCTTAAGATAAATTAAAGAGGTCACTAACAAATGGAAACTCATCCCATGCTCCTGGCTAGGAAGAATTAATATCGTCAAAATGGCCATCCTGCCCAAAGCAATATACAGATTCAATGCAATCCCTATGAAAATACCAACAGCATTCTTCAATGAACTGGAACAAATAATTCAAAAATTCATATGGAAACACCAAAGACCCCGAATAGCTAAAGCAATCCTGAGAAGGAAGAATAAAGTAGGGGGGATCTCACTCCCCAATTTCAAGCTCTACTACAAAGCCACAGTAATCAAGACAATTTGGTACTGGCACAAGAACAGAGTCACAGACCAGTGGAACAGACTAGAGACTCCAAACATTAACCCAAACATATATGGTTAACTAATATTCGATAAAGGGGCCATGGGCATACAATGGGGAAATGACAGTCTCTTCAACAGATGGTGCTGGCAAAACTGGACAGCTACATGTAAGAGAATGAAACTGGATCACTGTCTAACCCCATACACAAAAGTAAATTCGAAATGGATCAAAGACTTGAATGTAAGTCATGAAACCATAAAACTCTTAGAAAAAAACACAGGCAAAAATCTCTTAAACATAAACATGAGTGACCTCTTCTTGAACATATCTCCCTGGGCAAGGGAAACAAACACAAAAATGAACAAATGGGACTATATGAAGCTGAAAAGCTTCTGTACAGCAAAGGACACCATCAATAGAACAAAAGGTATCCTACAGTATGGGAGAATATATTCATAAAAGACAGATCTGATAAAGGGTTGACATCCAAAATATATAAAGAGCTCACACACCTCAACAAACAAAAAGCAAATAATACAATTAAAAAATCGGCAGAGGAGCTGAATAGACAGTTCTCTAAAAAAGAAATTCAGATGACCAACAGACACATGAAAAGATGCTCCACATCGCTTGTCATCAGAGAAATGCAAATTAAAACCACAATGAGATATCATCTCACACCAGTAAGGATGGCTACCATCCAAAAGACAAACAACAACAAATGTTGGCAAGGTTGTGGAGAAAGGGGAACCCTCCTACACTGCTGGTGGGAATGCAAATTAGTTCAACCATTGTGGAAAGCAGTATGGAGGTTCCTCAAAATGCTCAAAATAGAAATACCAAAACAGAAATACCATTCCTGACCCAGGAATTCTACTTCTAGGAATTTACCCTAAGAATGCAGCACTCCAGTTTGAAAAAGACAGATGCACCCCTATGTTTATCGCTGCACTATTTACAAAGGCCAAGATATGGAAGCAACCTAAATGTCCATCAGTAGATGAATGGATAAAGAAGATGTGGTACATATACACAATGGAATATTACTCAGCCATAAGAAAAAAACAAGTCCTATCATTCGCAACAACATGGATGGAGCTACAGGGTATTATGCTCAGTGAAATAAGCCAGGAGGAGAAAGACAAGTACCAAATGATTTCACTCATCTATGGAGTATAAGAACAAAGGAAAAACTGAAGGAACAAAACAGCAGCAGAATCACAGAACCCAAGAAGGGACTAACAGTTACCAAAGGGAAAGGGACTGGGGAGGACAGGTGGGAAGGGAGGGATAAAGGCAGGAAAAAAAGAAAGGGGGCATTACAATTAGCATGTATAGTGTGTGTGGGGGCACGGGGAGGGCTGTGCAACACAGAAGACAAGTAGTGATTTTTACAGCATCTTACTATGTTGATGGACAGTGAATGTGAATGGGTATGTGGAGGGGGGACTTGGTGAAGGGTGGAGCCTAGTAAACATAATGTCCTTCATGTAATTGTAGATTAATGATACCAAAATAAAATTTAAAAAGAAAGAATAACCTAATTTCGATTCAGTCTTCATCTTCTATGGGGCCCCCTGGAAAGAGATTAAATGTAGCCAGAATCACCTACAAATCTTTACTGCAGCCACAGTAAAAAAAACTCAAAGTGCAAAATCCACCATTCATCCCCCCACATGCCTAAATCAGTGCAGCTGGACAAAGTCTTAGTTCATCATTATGGTTTTGACAGTTTTCCTCTTCCAGTCTCATAACTCAGAAGTCTCTTCCATTTACTTCATTCTCCAGAAGCACCAACCTTCTTCCGTAGCCGTCATGCATTTAAATTTTTTATTATTAATCTACTCACCTATTTAATTTGACCTTTGTGGCTATACTCATGCTATCCCTATTGCTTGGAATATTTAACTGCCTTCACATATCAGGTCCAGCAAGAAACCTTTCCATTATTTCTTTTGTGTAAAGCAAACCAGAGGGATAGATCACAAATGAGAGACTAGTGGTAGAATCTAGAACTTGCTGGCAAAAGGATCCAGAAAGACGGTATGAGGGACCCACTGTGCACAAGAAAAGTGTTGAGAGACTGGAGTAAATGCCAGCAGCCAGTAGAAGGAGAATGGAACAGATTCTTCCCTTAAGCCTGTGGAGGGAGCACCAACACCTTGAAATTCATTTCAAACTTCTGGCTCCCAGAACAGTTGGAGAATAAATTTCTGCTGTTTAAAGCCACTGTGTTTGTGGTAATCTGCTACAATGGCAATGGGAAAATAATACAGATTTCTTGGCCAAACTTCACCAACTGCTTGATTTTGTACAGCCAGCACGCTAAGAATGATGCATACATTCTTATGACTGAAAAAAAGGTCAAATGCAGGGTGTTATTCTGTGACATGTAAAACATGTATAAAATTCCAATATCTGGCCATAAATTTTATGGAAACACATTCTTGCTCATGAACTTACATGCTGTCTGTAGCTGCTTTTGTGTTTAGCAACAGTGGTGAACAGTTGTTACAGAAAACATATGGTTTTCAAAGTTGTAAATACTTATCTGTCCCTTAACTCCTAAACCAAGGTTTGCTGTCCCTGTACTGGATTTTTTCATAATTGTCACTTATTAAGTCTGTCTCCTTCATTATATTGAGAATTCCCTGAGGACTGGGACTTTATACATAGTCCAGATTAAATAAATATTTAAAGACCCAGTAAAAAAATTAACTTCTTCTGTCTCTTAATTATAAAACACTGCCTAACAACTATTACAGTACCAAACTATTTGAATATTACTTACAGTTTTACCTTCTTTCAAGGTCTAGCCATTTTCATTTTTCATAAATGATGAAGATAATTAAAAATGAGGAAATTACTTGGGCTAAAATATTTAGTATCAAAATGCAGTATGAACATAAGATGTCTTGCAATAGATGCATTTTGAGATTACTAAATATCTGTATGGAAAGTGGCATTGTTTCCATTTGTTAAAATAAAAATTATGTGAACAACTGCAGTTTTCAAGAAAATACTGATTTTAAATTTGAATTGATGATACTAAGAGAGTTAAATATTTAGATTTCTAAATGTGCAGAGAGATACATGTTGAATGAAGATAAAACAGCATAAAATATAAGAGAACATAACGGTATTGTGATTTAATATGTGATCGAAGAGTTCAAAGTTTACATTCTTCTGTCATACATGCTTTATTGCTGAATGACTTTTCCTGAATGACAAACTTATAACTGGTAGTTATTGAAGCATGGATTCTCAAAGGTCATGAAACCTTAGAGAATGCTGAGTGAGAAAACTTTCTCATGAGATACAGCTATTTCTGAAGTCAGCATAAAACCAAGCTTTGTACTTTATCAACTTATGAAGTTTAAAGGTTATGCTAATACAAAATGGATATTCATTTTTATATGACTTCTGAAGAGAAAAAACAGAAGTGAAACCCTGCTCTATTGGAAGAAATAATGAGGAACTGAGAAACTTTAAATTAATATTGTTTTAGTTGTTTCTGAGCTTAAAATGAACATTGAACTATTGAATTTAGAGACCTATGAGGATAATATGGATGTTTGTGTACTCATAGGGTGAAATGAGCTGTGCAAAATTCCATAGGGGACCATGTATTGAACTCTCAACTCATTTTGTAATGTATTGCCTCTTTTTTTTACAAAAATACAAAGTCGTCTTTTGTTAGTGGAAAAACGAACTCTATATGTACTTGAGAAGAGGAGAGGGTATTTTCTGCCCTTAATGAAGACCATTTGCTCAAGAACACTGAAAAGTTAGCTTTGAAAGGATGTAACTTAGAGGCTAGAAAAGGCATGGTTGGTGGCCCTCTGCTTACAAAAAAGTTTCCATTTTCTTTCTTACCTCTACCATATCATGTATTATTAACCCACCTCATTTATTCTAAACTAAATCTGTTTATCCATTTCTCAAGAGACAGGTAAAAAAGATATAACTTTATTCTATTAACCAGCCTCAATAATACTGTTTAGGTTACAAATAGGGCTATGCTTTATGGAGAGGCACAGGAATATCATAAATGGAATACAGTGTAGTTTTATAAAATTCAGAAATATTTCTGGGTTTTAAAAATGTACAGAGCTGTGTAGCACAATGGTTTAGCATTATTTGAGTGAGACAACCTGGTTCAAACCCCAGCCAGAACAGCCAGAGCTACGTGGTCAGAGACAAGACAGCATGAAATCTGATTTCAGGTTCCTCACTAAATCCTCAACCTGTTTTCTTCCTTGTTCGAATCCTTACCATAGTTCTTTGGAGGAAAATACGTTTCAAAAAAAAATGAAGCACCTTACTACCCTGATGTCCCATCAAAGTGCCTGAAAAATATAACAGTTGAAAATGTGCTACATTTTGTGATGATCTCTGCCTTTAATGTCACCCAGAGCTCAGGCCCACCAGTATAGGGAGTAGAAAAACAATTTTTCACTGATCACAATAGCATCCCCACCTCTAGGCCATAAAGATCATCTGTGAATTACAAATCTAATACTTATGGTGGGGTAAAGCTACTGAGGCTTAAAGAGATTAAGTAACTTTCTTAAACTGCATACAGTAAAAATCGTTGAGGTGTCCACATCTCAGTAACAAGCTTTATAACATTATTTTGTCTATAGTGTTGTATCTGCTTGTGAAAAAGCACTTTAATTTGTTCAAAATATATCTTGCAAAGTATTCCCCAGTAAAAGAAATTAGCTCTTTTTTATGATAAACAGCTATGAACTTTCATTTATCAACTATGAAACTTAGATATTCCAGATTTAAAGAAAATTATACATATATATGTATTTCCCCAACTCATAAATATATAGGTTATAATGTGACCTTAATCGATATTACATCCTAAAGTTGACATTCTGTTAAAAAATCAAAAGATAGAAGCTATAGTTCTCAAAAATGTATATGTGCATAGTTAAATACCACACATGAATATACATATATAATTACAGGTAATGCATATATTAATTATATGCTTATATATATATATTCATCACACATACATATATAAACGTGTAGATAGAAATAAAAGTGCAAAAGCTGCTGCTGACGACCAAAACAGCGGGTTGTAGCTGGTGTGAGACTAACCTGCAGCTGAAAAGAACTACAAAAGATGAATAAATATTTTAAAAGATCTGAAGGCATGTATAAAACAACAAAGGCTGTCAGAACTTGAGGGTCAAAATCCTAGAGGGCGGGTAAAGCACGGAGGAGCCGGCATTCCCGGCTACTTTTCCTTTTGACCCTTTAGCAGATTCTAGGCGCAGGGCATTAGGGGCCAACAGAGAGCTTCCTAGGCTAAGAAAGCAATCGCTAAAATTTACGGCTTCCTAACACCAGGAATGCAGGGCAATATCCTCAGAGAAAAGAAAACCACAGAGAATGACCCAAACATTCTGAGCCACAGTAATGCTGTAAAACGTATTTCAGCTTTTATACTATTCAAGCGCAAGTGATAACTCAGAAAAAGAAAGCACGCATAGCTGCTAAGAACCTAAAAAGCTTAGCAGAGATTCAACAGTTTCAATTATGCAGAACCTAAAAAACTTAGCAGAGATTCAACAGTTTCAATTCTGTAGAGACAAATATGATACTTAGGGACTACTCAGGAGATGGACCCTTGGTTAAATAACCCAGGTTTTCAGGTAGGAAACTTGAAAGTGTGGAGCCCTAGGTGTAAGCACAGATCAGGTATGTCGCATAGTCCACTGGATCAAGGATATTTTTCCTGAACTCTACATGATGGTGAAGAAAAGTAAATCTTCTGTGAAGGAAAATAGTAACATCCAGATATTTCACAATTTTTTCATATCAAGTTATGAGAACTTAATTTAAAAAGAGTGGTATGAAAAGAGGCCCAAATTACCAAAAATTGGAAGAAATGAATAAGATAATAATTGATATCCTTGACTAATGCAGCTATTAGGGTTATCAGACAGAGAGTTGAAAACTGCTGATTTAGATACCCAAGAATATTGAAAAAGAGAGAATGTTGGCAAAGAAAACATAAAACAAATCAAATGGAAATTTTAGAAGCAAATAATGCAACAAAATTATGAATTTAACTGATTCATTTAGCAATAGATAAGACAGTAGAAAAAGAATAAGTACACCAAAAAGTTAGATCAAGATAAACTGGATTAATGAACTAAAATGGGGTTAAAATACACAATATTGTTTAAGAGACATTTAGTTCATGATGACAAGATTTAATCAAGTTACAGAAGAAGAGGAGAAAGATTAAGGCTGAGAGCCAATAGTTTAAAAAATAATACTGATAAATAATTTTCTAAAATTGAGGAAGACTTGAAATACATCTACAACTTCAAAGAGGTCTAAAAAAAAGGATTAACATTTCATTTCCAAACAGGAATAGCAGAAATAAGAAAACAATGAAATTATGTCAAAAGACAGAAAATAATTGCCAAGTGAGAATTTTTTATACAAGAATCATCTTTCAAAGGTGAAAGCAAAATATATTTTTAGAAAAACCCAAGAGAGAGGTAATCCCCAGGTAGAACTCCACCAAAGAAAATTTTGAAAGTATATAAATTTCTTTAGGTCAAAAGAACACAAGTCTGTGCAGAAACATAGTAATGCAGGGAGGACTGAAAAGGTGAGGTGATGGTGAACACATGGATAAATCTAAAATAGCATTGACTGCTGAAAACAATAATAGCACTGTCTTATAAGGTTTAAAATAAATGCAGAAAGAAAATACACAACAAAAAGTATTAAAGACAAAAGGCACATAAGTATATGTAGAGAATTATAAGGTCCTTGAATTGTTTAGGAAATGAAAACAGTAATTTAATATAGGATTTGAAAAATAAGTAACATTTATCAGTAATATGTAGATTGCTATTACGTACAAGTAAAAGAAGTTTTCACTAACAACTCAACAGAGAGGGAAAAATTAACATATCAAATATTTATTTCATAAAAGGAAAAATAGTCCATAAAAAGATAAATATACCACCTTACTATTTATTTAATATTTTCTCATTTGGTAGTGGGAAAACAAAATAAATAGTCAGGTGGTATATTTTAAACAAAACTGCCATAATTCCAGAAAGCATAAATGGGTTAAATACTGTAATTAAAATCAAAGATTGTTGAACTGGTTAAGAAACAAAATAAAGATTTAATTATATACTGGCTTAACGGAAAGCCACATTTAAATCTAAGGAGAGTGGTAGAAGGTCAAAGGCTGGAAGCAAGTAGACACTGTGAACATTAACCAAAAGGAACTGGCATTGCTATATTAACATCAGAGAACGTCGACTTCAAAGCAAGAAGCATTTCTAGAGACAGAGAAAGATTTCATAATGCTAAGGAAAGGGCAAGAAATAAGCAGATATAATTAATCTTAAAGTGGTATGCACCCAATAGAATAGTTTAAAAGTATTTAAAGCACAAACTGCAAATTAACTTTATAAAGAGGAGACAGAAGTCTCCCAAACACCATCAGGGCTTCTAAATCACCTACCTCTCATTAACTGACAGAACAAGCAAACAAAACTAAAACCTGCAAATACATAGAAGATTTAAACAATAATCAGCAAGCTTGAACTAAGTGAAATTTATATAATGAGATACCCAACATTCTCATGAAATTCATGTCAAATAAAAAAAAAGTTGGCCATGTGATATTTTAAAGGTTTGAATTTACAAAGCACATAGGCCCTGATCAGTAATAGCAACACAATAAAAATAATAATAATATGAGAAATATTTTGGAAACTAAACAACCCAACTCTAAAATGAGTAAAAATAAATAACGTTAGAAATATCTGAACTAATATGAAGAAAATATAGCATATTGAAATATGGGGGCACAGATAAATTAATGACTGAAGAGAAACTTATAGCTGTTTATATACATTAAAAAACTGTTCAAATTAAATGATCTAAGAATCTATCTGAAGAAACTAGAAAAGGTATTAAAGTTACAGATAACAATTGTAAGAAAGAGGATAAAGAGAAAAAAATATTTTTCAAAAAAAGAACCAAGCCAGAAAGGGAAAAATCAATAAATATTACTTTGAAAAATACTGAAAAAAATTTCTCAGCATGTATTAAGACTGAACAAAATAAAAGAAGGCTTAAAGTGTCAATATAAAAATTTTAAAAATGGACATTAATATAAAACTGTCATTTAAAAAATCTTAGGAAATCTTAAGTTCATTGTTACATACAGTATAAAATTTCAAATTAAGTGAAAAAATAAAAACTTCTGGGAAAATAAGTATCACCTAAACTGACCAATGAAACTATAGTTCAGTAGCTACTTAAAGCATTGAATTCATAAATCTTTCCCTCAGGTATAACATTGAGTTCAAAAGTTATTACTAGTAAATTCTTCCAAGGACTTAAGGAGACAATCATATTCCGGAAAATAGAAGTCACATTTTGAGGCTGAAAGAACATCAATACCAAATTATATCAAGGAATATGAATGAATCTACAATCTATTATAGGCTATTATCTCAAGATCATAAGTGCAAAAACTGTAAACGAAATGTTAATGAACTCTTTTGTGAAGAACACTAAGGATATTAAAGATCTACATTATGCTAATGAAAGAATAACACCATACATAAAATTGGTTTTATTCTAAAATGAAACCATGATTTTTCATTTGAAAATTAATCCACATTAGGAAAATTTTTAAAATGATAGAAAAAACATCAATGATTACTTATTTGAGTACAGAATAGTTTTAAAAAAATAAACAAACACATTTGGTTTATAAAGAAACAATAAATATGTAGCAAACTAGGAATGGAAGGAAGCTGTCTACCCCAATGCCTCCCAGTTTTAGTGAGGTATAATAGACAAATAAAAATTGTGCATATTTAAGGTGCTTTGATGCACATATACATTGTTACGTAATCACACAATCAAACTAATAAACATTTTCATTACCTCACAAAGTTACTGTTTTTTCTTCTCCCCCCTTAAAAAAAAGACTTAAGATCTATCCTCTTAGCAAGTTTCAAGTATACAATACAGTGTTATTAATTATAATCAAATTGCTGCATTTTAGATACCATGATTTATTCATTTTACATAACTGAAACATTGCACCTCTTGACCAGCATCTCCCCATAAATCCCTGCCTACTCCCTGCAAACTACCCTTCAGGTCTTTGATTCTATGAGGTTGACTATTTTAGATTCCACATACAACTGAGATCATTCAGTATTTGTATTTCTGGGTTTGGCTTATTTTACTTAGCATGTCCTCCAAGTACATCCATTTTGTTTCATGTGGAAGGATTTCCTCTTTAAATGTTGAAAAAAAAAATATATATATATACATGTATATGTGTGTGTATATATATATATATATATATATATATACATCTGTCTTGCATTTTCTTTCTTCATTCATCCACTAATGGACATTTAGGTTGCTTCCATAACTTGGTTATTGTGGATTACGCTGCAGTGAACATGGGGTGCAGATCTCTCTTGAGATGCTGATTTCTTTTGTATATATGAAGTAGGGCTGTTGGATCATAATGCAGTTTTAGTTTTAATTTTTTGAGGGCACTCCGTACAGCTTTCTATAATGGCTGTATCAATTTACATTCCCACCAACAGTGTACAGGGACTTCCTTTTCTCCACATCCTCACCAATACGTGTTATCTTTTGTGTTTTTGATCATAGCCATTTTAACAGGTGTGAGGTATTATTTCATTGTGGTTTTGACTTGCTTTTCCTTGGTCATTAGTGATGAACACCTCTTCAAATGACTGTTGGCCATCTGTATAATACCATCTTTGGAGAAATGTCTGTTCAAGTCCTCTGTCTGTTTTAGCAAGTTATTTGTTTTTTACTATTGAGTTGTGGGAGTTCCTTATATATTTTGAACCTTAAGCCGTGATCAGACATATCACTTGGCAAAACTCTTCTCCCAAGCTGTAGTTTGCTTTTTCACTCGGTTGATCAATGTTCTCTTTCTTGTGCAGAAACTTTTTAGTTTGATGTAATGCTGCTTGTCTATTACTGCTTTTGTTGCTTGATACTTGCAAAACATGTTGTTTAAAGCTTTATAAGGAATCTGGTCTTCATTTGGTCAGTATTTTTTTTAAAACCATACTCGGCTTCCATGGAGTTGTACCATTAAGCTCATTTTTCAAGAAAGTCTGCTGCTACGAATATAGTTGGCACAAAGCCTCTAGACACTGCACCTCAAAATATACTCCTGCATGAATGCCTGACTGACCTTTTCCCAGGCTGTTTCCAGTCACTGACCTTATATTCATTATATTTTTCTTCTCTTCTTTTATGAGATGAAATAAATTTGCCACCTTGCTCTAAAAATTTATTTTCAAAATCTCAGAAAGCATCTTTGGATTTAAATGTACTTTCTGGAATTAATAGAGCAAATTTCACAATGCTCTACAGACAATACGACCACCTGAGCTGGGCTGGTCTCTCTCTTCCCACCTACAAATAATGTATCAACCAGATCTTTTACAGAAAAAAAATCATGAATCACTTCAATCTTCATCCTATTCTTCATCAGCTGTCTAAATACTTCTACATGATTTAGCCACTTCCTATGTATAGGAAGTTCTCCTACTAACATTTTTTTTCTCATCTATCCCTCTTCTTTTAAAAACTCTTATACATTTTACTCATCAAATGTGATGCATGAAGGTTTTCAAACCTGCTACTCCATAACTTGGTATTTTCTAGTCTTCCTACCAGTAGGGTCATATGGAGAGGGCAACATATAGGGCTCCATGCATTATCACATTCATCGTTTTCTGGGGTCTTTCATTAGGAATAGTCTATACTTGTATCTAATAACCAATCCAAGTTTTAGCGGTCTCACTATTCTATGGGTTTATTACATATTTTTGAAAGTTCAAAGGTCAGTAGGTTGTTTCTTTTCTCAATGTAAATGTATCCCACCCGACATTTACCATTCCCAAATGGGCAATGTTGTTACCTTTGAATTCAGTAGAATTCTTTGAATACAGAGCACTGCATCAGCTAGGGGTTGGTGCCCAGCTGTACCCCCCATTCCTTATATTTACAATCAAATGCAGGCCTATTTGACCATTTGGCCAGTAGCATAAGATAGTGATGATTAATTCAACAGTGATTAATATTTTTCAGCAAAATGAGTTAATCATGAAATGAACTAAAGCTAATCAAACATATAAAGATCCTTGGTTTCATGAAAATGCATAGAAAATGTAGGGTATAAACACACAAACTTATTTAAAGTTTGATTCTTAAAAACATAAAGAATCATTTATTCTGTTTCTCCTCTACTGAATTTACTTTTAGATAACCAAGTAATTGATTAGAGCCATTTACATTTATAGAATTATAGGAACCAAATATAGAAAGAATACCAGAATTCAAATATAACCACTTTGTATTCCAAAATTAAATAATGGACTTGGGTAATAATAACCATCAGTGTTTGCTAAAACCATTTCATAAACAAAATGTGTTTTATATTTGCTGTATCTGGCATATAACACCTGTACCCAATGTACACTTCAGCAAAATCATATGTCTCTAATAAAAGAGACATCATGTGTCTAACCAAATCAAATGTCATGTGCCCCTTAAATCATTTAATGGGAATTACATACACAGGAAGTATGTTTACTTTCCCAAAAAGTGAACTGGAATCTCACCAAGCTTTTAAATATATTCAGTACAATAAATAGGATAGAAGGATAAACAAGATGTCCAAAATGCATTTCTTAAGTCCTATAAGACCACCAAATAGCAGTTTATTTAACAAATAATGACTTGGGTAAAAATAAAATCAGGATGACCTGCTAAAGAGAGTGAAAGACACAAACCAAATGCAGGGTGCAAGTGTGGCTAAATTATGATTTGCAGCAACCAACTTTAGAAAGATATTCTTTATCAACTAAGGAAAATGGAGCACAGATTGGGTATCAGATGATACTAACAAAATACTGTTTAGGTTCTATAGCTGATAACGACATTGTAGTTGTTAAACAAAAGTCACATTTCTAAGAGAAACATACTGAGCGATTTATGTGTGTTAGGAAGTCTCAGATTTGCTTTAGGAACTATTTAGAAGATTAATGCTTCCTCTGTACTTTTTCCTTATTTTGTGAAGTCTTATGAGACGCTAACTCTATCGCCAAATAGCCCACTAGGAGGAATTGAAGGAAATACCATATTATTAAAGGAATTTCTCTCAATCTGTGACTTCCATTCTAGTTGACTTTGAGTCCCATAATTTGGACTCTTAACAGAGCTGAGAAACCAAATGGTAGGCAATTAGAAATGACTGCCATCATGTGCTATCATATTTTGATTCTGTTTTTCCAAATATTTTTCTTTATTTTTCTCTATATAATAGAGTAGAAAACAGACACTCACCTTTGAATTACTAATGAGACAGCAAACTAAATAATCATTTACTGTGGGATTTTTATATGTCATGAAAGTGTTGAGAACTCCTTGAGAGTCAGCATGATCTATGAAAATTTCATTATAAAATCTGTTATTTGCATTTATTCATTTTCATTATGAAATCCATATATTACTTGCAGTTTCCCATATTTAATTTTCCACATATAAATGTATAATTACATATGTAAAAATTATTTTTACAGTAAGTATTCTAGTCTTTAAAGGTTAATTCTATAGTAAGACTTTAAAACTTTCACATCTTAATTCCAAGGACATTCCCTAGAGTAGCTTGAAACTTTTTTATATTATTTGAACGTATCATTCCTTTTCAGGCATATGTCTTACACAGAAAATTTGATATTTAAAATTTTCTCTTCAGTATTCCAAATTGGGAGAATATCTAGAGACCAAACATATTCGTCTGGGCTTCAGAGAGAATGCCAAGTTTCCCGAGAAGAAAAAAAAATGAAAGAGAAAAACATCTACCAGTGGATACAACAGGACATTTTACCTGCTTTTTTGCTGTCAAGATAGATCTAACCCTGGTTAGGATTTTTCTCCCATTTATAATGTATAGTTTAAAACTCATTTTTTCCTACAATGAACATAGAAATCTATTTATTAAGGAGTTTTAGTTGCAAAAGGGATTGATTTCATATATTGCCTTTCAAGGAAGAATATCATAAGGATACAGGTACAGAGCCCTTAGAAAACTATACAGTCCACAGTGAGTAAAATTAAATTTATGACAAAGGATAACACAACTGTAAGGCCTGAAGCTACAGCATCTTTACTGATGTTCAAGTTTAATATAGTTCAACTAGTTTTCATTTTTTTGCTTTCACAGAAAATTCCTTCCATCAATACTTCCAGGTTATGTTCATGAAAGAGAGTAGAAAACAAGACTAGATTCGATCTGGCAATAAACATTGCAATTGCTTAGATAAGGTCTCCTTGTATTTTAGATATTGACCACCTTGGTCAAGTTCCAATCTTAGCTCAGATAAGGACAACTTTGCACTGTCTGCAGCCCTGCAAAGCTCTTCTAATGAGTAGATATTGAGTGAAAACACATAGCAGGCTGCAAAATTGAAAGTAAAATGGCATTTTGTTTACATAAATAAATCATAAGATATAATATAATTTTATAAGTCATTGGGTGTTGTAATAAAAGCTGATACTTGAAACTTACAACACGTGATTTTTATAAAGATTTTTAGATTTTATAAAGATTTTATAAAGATTTATAAAGATTTTATAAAGATTTATAGAACATTTATTTGGAATATGCAATCAGCTGTTTTTCTATGTATATTACCACGATTTTCTCTGTGGTATAGGGATTCATTGATTACAAATATTAAAGATTTCCCTAGGCTCAGGAATGTGAATGTGTTCCCATTCTTTTTAATTAAAATTTGATATTATGAGTCTTATCCAATTTCCCCCTTAGTTAATTGGGAAATACAAGAGTAAATAACAGAAAATTCTATTAAAAATGGTTTCTTTAATTTTTATTTCATGGTTCTTTAATATTTTACAACTGAAACCAGATAGTTGTGAAATCTATGGATGGCATTTAGCAGTAGATCAACTTATTTAGCAAGAACCACTTAAACTTTAACCCTCAGGTGACCCAGATGAACACTATTACATGACTTTTAGCTTTGCTAAGCAAAAAAATAAATTCAGTTGACAAAAATTGCTGCCATACTTTCTTGTCAGCATAATTCACATAACTGGAGAAAGCAAAACAAATTAATTGTTTTTACCCTACAGCATAGTTGATTACAGTCAGTGCTTTCTAAATGTTATGTCTTTTGTTAGCAACATAATGCTGCAGTTTTAGTTAGTGGTTATTTTGAAGATACTTCCTGAGGACGTTAAAAGAGACTGCTTTGTTTTGAAAGAGCTTCCTAACAAAATTTGATAAGGTAGATGGAATATCAGCATGTCTGGTAAGCATTTTTCCTACATTGCTACTCAAGAACTTTCAAGAGGGTAAAGTTTTATGTGTTGTGAACATTTAAAAAGAGGTATATAGTTGGAACATATGTACATGTTAACAACATAATAAAGTAATAAAAATAATGGCAGTGCTGATGAGCGTATTGTCTTAGTTATCAATAATTAGTTATTAATATTCATTAATAAATATTATGTTATATATTACTATATCATATTACTATATAATTATGCTATATACTATATTATTTTTATAAATATATGATACTAACACTACTATACAAACACTATTAATATTACTATTATCAAAATAAATATATACTTTTTATTTATTTATAAACAAATTTATTATTAGTAATAAATAATATTTATTTAAAGTTATTTTTATGTACAGATATTTTAAAATTTGAATATGAATTTCCATATTTATAGGTGTTTAGGTTGTTTCCAAACTTCGTATTTACAAACAATGCTGTGATTCATTGTATGTGTATACCAAAACTACAGAACCATGAATGAAATGGTTATATATCATCCTCCAAAGGTGATCCTTCCAAGGAAAGTGGGGAAAGACAACAAAAGTTATAGTATCCCTTATTTTAGTCAGTAAAATGTATCCATTTTATAAAGCCACATAAATGTGACAAAATTTAAATCTTAACAATTCTCTGCAGCAGCTAGATAGTATACAAATTATTCTCCCTTATCTTTTAAGTATATATGAATTTAAGGAAGAGAGATAAAGCAAGAGCATTACTACACAAAGTGAGTGTTCTAAACACAGAACTAGTTTAGAAAGTTTTTCAACCATATTATTTATACACATTTTTAACTGTATATCTTTAAATTACATCCAAGTATCCTAACTATAATTAAAACTATAACCAGGAATTGGGAATAGACTATGACTGTCTTTAAAATGGTGTATTATCTGAATCCACATGTAGTAGAAGTCATTATGGATGCTTAGCCAGAAACCTGGAAGGAATGAAGTTGGCAGTAATGGCTTGAAATTCCAGGGAAGCCATTTGCCAACTGCTAGCCTTTGGGTATGACATCTTTATAAATTCACATGCCAACATCCCTTTATCTGCAATTCCAAAATCTAAGGCTCTGACAACTAAAAGGCTTTGTAGGGTTTGTGCAAACTTGCTAAAAAATTAGATTAAAATGGAATCTAAATACCAGGAAGAGACTTGGAATCTTTATTAACTCCACTTACTTTGCATATCCAAATATTTTACTGCAGATATTTTAATATTTTGTTACTATGTTTGATCAGATATACTGCTGTAGACACCCCTGGAGATGTGACAAAGCACAGTAAATAGGTCACATCACCTCTGTAAAATATTTTGGATACTGAAGGTTATATGACTCAAGATTTCTGTATAAGAGACTATAGACCTCTTACCCCAATTGTAAAATTGTATCTATCATGTAGAATTTTCACGACAAAGAAAATAATGTAGAATAGTCACTGAGATCAATGACTGCCTCTTAATAATCACCCAGTTCATGCTAGCCATCATGAAAATGAAATGCTCTCGAAAGGTAAAAACTATGACTCAATTGTGAAGAAGTTGGTATTAAGTAAACATGAAACTTTTAGTTGTCTCAGATCATTGCTCTCTCTCCTTCTTTAGCACATAACTGGCTATGTTTACAAGGAATATCATCTATAATGGATAAATGAGGCTGAGTTGACAGTAGTTTCCTGAGTAGCAATCTCCATGAAACAGTGATATGACAGCTTCAAAGTTCAAATGGAAGGAAAGTATAAGCAATAATTTCATATCTGGTTAATTTAATAGTTGTTAGGGTAAATGCAGCAGACAGACATCTCAAAATAGGCAAGGATTCCAGAATTGTAAGACTTAAGATCTTTTCTTATTTTTAGGGGGAGATGGGGGGAAAATATAAATTATAAAGACAAATCTTAAAATACAAAACTCAAACCACAAGTTCCAGAATAGGAGAATCTACTTGATGGTGGAAAATTGGAACAAATACAAGACGGATCAAAATAAAGAATGTAACGTTGACTCTGTGGATATAGAAGGTGGATCTCTGAGAACTGAGCCCACTTGTGGTCTTCAGCCTGTACGCAGCCCTCCAATGTCCCCTGCCTCCTGGTGTGCTTAACCTTGTGCCATTCCCTTCTTCTGGATGTGGGTTGTACTTACTAGCTTCCTTCTAAGGAGTAGAACACCCCAGATATCAGTTCCAAGATCCAATTGTAAAAACACAGTGTCTTTTGCCTGAATCTTCTCTCCCCTTGCTTGCTCTGAAGTAAGCCAACTGCCACAATGTGAGCTGCACGAAGGAGCTGCCTGCCTGGAAAGCTGCTCAATTCATGAAAACCGGGGTCTCATCCTAACAAGCTGTGAGGAATTGAATCCTGCTTTGAAATGAGACTGCACCCCATCAACAGACTGACTGCCTAGTCCTGAGAGACAATAAACCAGAGGAAAGACGCACTCAGCTAAGCAACTCTTGGGATTCTGGCCACAGAAACAGAGAAAAGCAAATGTTTCCTGTTGTAAGTAATTTAGTTTTGGAATAGAGTAATAAAAATAATAAACATTTAATTATAAAGAGAACCCTAAATAGCTTCCATTATAGAATAGGGATGTACAAAGCAGAATACAATTTTTGTAAACACAGAAAGTTAAAATGGATGGTTGAGATGAAAGTAATAACAAGAAAAAATACAGAATGAGTGAAGTACATGTAGAAAGAAACATGAGTTCTAATTTATGTTATTGTGGTGTAAAATCTTATCTAGATTTCATAAATCATGAAATATAAATGTAGGAACATCATCTAAGTCAATAAGGTACATTAAAAAACCAAGTTAATTTGTACAAATAATGCACAATAAAACATTCACAAAATAATCCACACAAATATTTTATTATTAAGAACAACATATTACTAAAAATATTAAAAATAATGAGGAAGATGAAGAAGAAAAAACTAACATTGAACAATTATATTTCTGTCCCTTTTCTTGCCATATATATCCATTACTCCTAGAGTTGCATGCCATTATTAGCTCCATTTTAAAGATGAGAAAACAATAAAAAAATGATTATACAATAAAACCATGTGACACAGTGAAGTTTGTGTTCAGAACAAAATAATATCCTCAAATGTACTATTAGGCAATGTAAATACACCACATGTCTTCAAGTAATATCAAAGTAAAAAAACGGGAAGAGAAGGATAAGAAAGGAGGATAAATTATTCACCTCCCCACACTAAAAATAAAAAAAGTATCATGTTTAATTAGAATCTTCAACATACGACCTTTTACTTACTCCTTTCTCTGCCTGGAATTCTCTTCCCACCACCCTGAGTCTTCATGGCATCTGAGTCACATGCCCTCACATTCCCTTATCCTTGTTTTGTCCCACGTTTCCACTTCACAGAACCTTCTTCAAACACCAAAACTAAAATGCTCTAATGCAGTCTTTCTTAAGTTTTTGGTAAGTCAGCTACATTCAGTTAGGGTAGTCATATCGCTTATTTACCGGTCATTATCCATCAGCATTGATGATTGTCCTCATTTTACAGTCTATGCCTGCTCCCAGGTAAGTCATTTTAGTTTACATCACTCCATCATTTTTCTTTTTCATGCTATCCTTGATCTCCACCTATTTGTCAAAAGTAACTACATACAATACTCTTGAAAAGACACATGATGAATTATTTAGGCCCAGAAATTAACTATAGGTAAGATAATAATTATATTCTCAGGAAAATAATTTGATTACACTTTAAAATTTAATTCCAAACAATCAGCTGCAGACTAAATGTTAAATTCTGTTTGAATATAGAAATTACAGTCAATTTATTCATTATGACCACCACAAATTGTAGTATGGACTGAGTGTGTTTATAAAAAAGAATTTTATATGCCATTTCTTTGTTAATGATAAATATTGTATTGTCAGAAAGCCTGAGTCATAATTATATCATTTAACACACAACTGTTTAAATAAAAGTTTCACAAATAATTATTCAAGCAGTAGGAAAAGAGGCAGTTTACAAATACAAACATATTTCACACAAATATAATGCAAAAGATACCATTTAGATGTTTTTATGTAAATATTTTGTTAAATAAAGTTCTTATGGACAAATATTTTTTCAGTGGTAAGAAAATTATCCGTCTGGGAAATATCATGAATCTTTGGATTCCAAAAGTGACAGTATTCTGAGTAGAATTCAAGGAATGGGGAGAAAAATTGCTATATCTATACTCTGAGTTTGTTCTTTTGTTCTTTTGTGCTTTTATCCCTCAGCTATATCCGGAGTTGATAAAACAATAAGGCTCACTTACTGATAAATAGAGAACTACAGACAGGTAAGATTTACAGAGGTAATAAAAAAGGAACTGGTAGTAGCAACTAATAGCAGCAC
Organism: Manis javanica; assembly: GCF_040802235.1. Lineage (NCBI taxonomy): Eukaryota > Metazoa > Chordata > Mammalia > Pholidota > Manidae > Manis > Manis javanica. The sequence goes on from NC_133164.1 coordinate 18,658,485, forward strand.
TTCTAGAGATTCTACAGTGCCTGTAGAAGAAAGTTGACCCTGAGACTAGAAAATAAAAACATATATTCACTGAAGTTAAAAAAAAAAAAACCCGAAGAAACAAAAACCAAAGTTCCAGGAAATTTGGATAAATAAATAAATAAATAAGTAGAATTCATACATTTTTAATATGATAGTTTTTCAATTCTCGTTAATGTAATTGAAACCACAGGACTTTAGAGCTATATAAAACACCAATTCTTTTTCCCATTTAACATTTCAATTAAAGGAAATCATTTATAGTTAGCTTTCTGTAATCCAAAGCATTTTCTTAATAAATAAACAAAGTATTTTTTAACAAATAAGACTTTCTCATTCCCTAGACTATTAAAATGTTTTTACCACTTAGGACATTTGAAACAATGAATTTACCATGGCTATTTGATCATGTGCCACTGTTATTTTTGATTTAACATTCACAGAGACAATATTGTCCTGGATGAAACTGACCTTCACTCCTTTACTCATTCATCCCTTCATTTATTCAAAGAATAAAATTAAGGGAAAAAGAAAACCAGATCTTTGGAAAAAGCAATTACTAAAGAAGCATTTTGCTGTGATTTTTGATACAGCTGAAGGAAAGGAAAAAAAATGTTCTATGTATATTAAAATATATAAATGATAAGTCAGTGATGATTCCAATATTGCTAAGAAATTCTGAACGAAAACAAATGAGAAGAATTTTGCACAATATTGGGCTTTCATAGTAAGAAGGAAAACTGTGTAAAGAAAATGTAGGGATAATGAGGACTAAAACAAAAATATTATAAACAGGAAGGCTTTCGTGTGCAAGAGTTAAATGATGTACTAAACATAACTATGTTGAAGTCAACCACTCTAAAATCTCAAGTAGAAAATAAACATTTGAAATCAAGTATGCATTTGTGAAATAATATAGACATAATTAATATAATCTGAAAAAACAGTGTATCCACTCATTTTATCAAGTAAATATTTAGTATTTTAATTTTTTTTTGAGGGGGCATCTCTCATATTTATTGATCAAATGGTTGTTAACAACAATAAAATTCTGTATAGAGGAGTAAATGCTCAATGCACAATCATTAATCCACCCCCAGCCTAATTCTCATCAGTCTCCAATCTTCTGAAGCATAATGAACAAGTTCTTACATGGTGAACAAATTCTTACATAGTGAATAAGTTCTTACATGGTGAACAGTACAAGGGCAGTCATCACAGAAACTTTCTGTTTTGATCACTCATTATGAAATATAAACAATCAGGTCAAATATGAATATTTGTTTGCTTTTTATACTTGATTTATATGTGAATCCCACATTTCTCCCTTTATTATTATCATTTTTTAAAATAAAATGCTGAAGTGGTAGGTAGATGCAAGATAAAGGTAGAAAACATAGTTTAGTGCTGTAAGAGGGCAAATGTAGATGATCAGGTGTGTGCCTATGGACTAAGTATTAATCCAAGCTAGGCAAGGGCAATAAAACATACACGGATACAGAAGATTTCTCTCAAAACAGAGGGGGTGAGGTTCTGAGCCTCACCTCTGTTGATCCCCAATTTCTCACCTGATGGCCCCCCTGCAACTGTGCCTGTCTTAGGTTGTTCCTCCCTTGAGGAATCTTACCTGTCTCTGGCTAACCAGTCATCTTCCGGGGCCATACAGGGAAATGTAATGGTAAGTGAGAGAGAAGCCATATTGTTTGAAAAGGTTAGCTTTTTACTTCTTTGCAGATTTATGCCCTGTGGCTTCTATGCCCAGCATTTGTCTTGAGGTATCTTTACCACCCGGAGGAGTTATGATACTCAGTGAATTCGATATGAGGCATGAATTCTATTTAAGGGTTGTAATTAGGAAGGAAGAAGAAAAGCTATAGAGGTAGCAGATGGAAGAAAACATGGGAAGATTGATTATTTCTTTGACATATCTTCTTGTAGAGTAACTTAAGCATGTATAGGTTTTAAACTACTAATTAAATTGCACACACACATTAACATAATAGGAATACAGTTACATAACCAAGGCAGACCTATAATTACCAGCCATCTCCAGTGAAGCCAAGAAAACCATTTAGGCACCCTAAGCATTTGTGAAAATTTGTCTATGATGTAATGGATATTGTCCAACTGTACTTGAACAGTCTGAGAGAAATCAGACAAATTAAAACAACCCATTCCTGACAACCCATTTCTGGGAACTGTTCACATCCCATATGTTCTTTTAACAGTAGACAGTTTGTAGTTGTAAGATTTTGGAGTGCTACAACTTGCACTTCTCCTAATTCTTGGTTGAGTTCCAACAGTATAGATCCTGTCAAATTTGCTGTTTTAATGTATGCACAGGCCAGCTTAGATATCTCCTTCTTCATTCCAATGGCAAGTCCAGGAACCGGTGCGATAAATGTAGCTACAACTGCAGCATCACCTGGATCTTTGTGGAGGTTTTTTGATGATCATCTTCTGGTATGACTCTTCCAGAGAGTGCTGATGTTGGAAGTTCTTCATATCGTATCTTAGTTCATTTCCTGGGTAGCCAAATTAGGCTTTGATCCTCTGTATAAACACAAACAGACCCTTTGCCCACACTTTGATATGCCCTTTATACCATTGTGTAGAACTCATTGGAGGTCACCACCCAGGAACTGCTTTTTTTTTTTTTAAGAGAAAGGAATATTATCAGAAAAGTGTACCTCCATAGCCGATCATCTGACACCCTTTAAGTGATCAAAATTAAGGATATTTAAAGCATGCATTGTTGATTTACAGTTAGTTTTATCCTATCAGGGAGTAATCCCCCTTCTCTTTCTTTCTTTTTTTTTCTTATCTTTAATCTACACTTATATGAAGAATATTATGTTTACTAGGCTCTCCCCTATACCAGTTCCCCCCTATAAACCCCTTTACAGTCACTGTCCATCAGCATAGCAAAATGTTGTAGAATCACTACTTGTCTTCTCTGTGTTGTACAGCCTTCCCCTTTCTCCCACCACCCCCCTATGCATGCTAATCTTAATACCCCTCTTCTTCTCCCCCCCCGTTATCCCTCCCTACCCACCCATTCTCCCCAGTCCCTTTCCCTTTGGTACCTGTTAGTCCATTCTTGGGTTCTGTGATTCCGCTGCTGTTTTGTTTCTTCAGTTTTTCCTTTGTTCTTATACTCCACAGTTGAGTGAAATCATTTGGTATTTCTCTTTCTCCACTTGGCTTATTTCACTGAGCATAATACCCTCCAGCTCCATCTATGTTGCTGCAAATGGTAGGATTTTCCCTCTTCTTATGGCTGAGTAGTATTCCATTGTGTATATGTACCACGTCTTCTTTATTCATTCATATACCGATGGACATTTAGGTTGCTTCCAATTCTTGGCTATTGTAAATAGTGCTGCAATAAACATAGGGGTGCATTTGTCTCTCTCAAACTTGATTGCTGTGTTCTTAGGGTAAATTCCTAGGTAGTATCTTAATTTTTAAAGATTGTATTTGATGCAGACATGATGAAATTCTTTTATCTTTTCTACTTAAAATACTGTCATAATTCAGTTATTGCAGACCAATTTATGGATTGTCACATATAGTGTTGGATATTCTTGAGTCTCAGGTGTGAACCAAACAAGAAAATCAAAGAACCACACAAAAAACTGTTTTCAAGCATCTTGGATCTCAGGATCTAATCTTGGGAGTAGATAGCTACCAAGAAAATTAAGCTAAAAACATAACATGGTAGTTAATGATGAATATCAAGGAGGAACTTCAACAGAGAATGAGAATAGAACCTCAGCAGAGGGTGTGATTTTAAGCAAGAGGTCAAGAACTTACTGGAAGATGACATTCCAGTAAAGAGTCGGGTACTGAAGTACATGGATCATTAGGAGAAGTTATTAGCAAAAGAGAAAAAAAAGTACAATGCAAAGAGATGCTAGATAATCTGGTTTATTTCAAGGAATGATGAATCTGAATAGGCTAAAAAGCAGAGAAAAAGCATGAGAAAAGATCCTTAAGTCCTAGACCGTCGCAAAGACTTTGGCTTTGACTCTGAGCCCTTGAAGAACGATGTGGAATTAAGTTGTTGAAAAAAATGCAAATCAGTAGAGTTGAAAAAGAGATAGGATATAAGAGAGAATTAAATTTTGAATTTGAACAAGTTGGACTTTTGTGAGCAAAAGGCAAATACAAGATGAAGGGATGGACATTGTAACATAATTCAAATAATCTTAAAACCATTTTAAATTATATCTGCACATTACAACATGTACTGGGGGAGACAGAAGACAAGTGCATAGTCTGAACTAAAATGACTGATGTATGAATGTTAAGAGTATCAACCACAGATACAAAAACCTACAATACCTTGACCTCTTCATTCTGCTTAAGGAACAAATAAATTCAATCTTCCTGCATGATATTCTGGCTTGGACAAAATTATCAAGCCATTTCTAAGTAGATGTGATTCTCAGTCTTGAAATAGCACCAGCTGAGTGTAATGTTAAAAGGATAGAATAACTGTGCAATATGGCAAGACAAAAAAAAATCTTTGTTATAATTCAAGGAGATTTTTCTTCTGCTCTGTTGTCCTTTATTCTAATGGATTTAATTCTGGTGGACATTGCAAAGAAGTATAAGTGGAAAACAAGCCTATATGGTTATTGCAGAGGTTTTTCTAGACTCTTCCTGGAACTAATTCTGGGTGGATTCTGAGCAAGTGAGGGAGTTGAGAGCAGCTATGTTGCATTGGTTGATAACAGAATCCAGTTTCTGCCAGTAGTAAGACCCAGTAGGATTGGCATTTTTCTGGAATATGGGTTGGGTGAAATTTCCTTTTGTAAGAAAGAATGAAAAAGTCTCTTCTCTATGTTTTTAATGGGTTTTTACAGAAGCTTTTGCCATATAGCTACCCTGGGACATAGTTTGAAACTTGAATCTCTTCAGTAACAGATTATAAAAGTACCTGGGAAACAACCATTTCATTTTCTTTCAGTTTGTACATTTTAACTGGGTAAATTTAGTTTCAGTAAGTTGGATTCTTTTTATGCTTTAGGCTTCAAAAACCAGAATAGATTTTTCTTCCTTATTTTAAACAATTATAAAACAATGGTAACAATACCAATGCCATAGATGTTATGGGTACAATTGTCAAGTGCTTTGAAATTCTAAGATAAAATATTAACACATCTGTGATGGTTAATTTTATTTGTCAACTTCACTATGATACTCAGATATTTGGTCAAACACCAGTTTACATGTACTCCAAAGGTATTTTCTAGATGACATCAACATTTAAATTGATAAACTAACATTTAAATTGATAAGAGTAAAGCTGATTACCCTCCATAATGTGGAAGGGCCTCATCTAATCAGTTGAAGCACTAAGAGAAAAAAGACTTAGGTCCCAAGGAAAAGCAGATTTTGCCTGTAGTCTTCTGCCTTCAGACTAAAGCTATAAAATCAATTCTTTCCTCTGTCCCTAGCATGCCAACCTACTCTGAAGATTTTGGACTTGCCAGCATCCACAATAGCATGACCAGTTCCTTAAAATAAATCTCTCTTTATACACATCACATTCCATTGGTTCTATTTCTCTGGAGAAATCTGGGGAACCTGACTAATAGAACATCCTGTTTAAGACTGTGGTGGGCATTGCTCATTCAGAACCCCTTTACTAGGAACTTCAGGAAGGCTTAATTAAAGAGAGAGAAATACCACTCCCCAATGTCTTACATTAAAATGCTTAAGGCACTTAACAGAACACATAAGTGATCTGTTAAGTGAGGACACTTTTAGATATATCCACTGATCTGAACAATCAAAAATAAGGTAACCATGAAATTTGGTGAATCACTGCATTTTAAACCTAAACTTAAAATGCTTCCTAGAAAATTCTAGAAGCATGTGTGCTAGAATGCGGGTACCTCAAGGGAACCTCACGAGTGGGAGCAGTCTGATCCTTTGCCAAATTACTTGCAGTGACTCCCATGAGTGCCACATTTCACCCTGATCACCCTACATTTATTTTTCCACTGAGTTAAAACACTATTGGATTGGAAAGCATGTTGATGGTTGTGGCAATATTTCAAAGAATATTATTCATACCATATAAAAACATTTTTTTTTAAAACTTAAACCCATGCACTATGGAGTAATATTTCACAGATAGTTAAGATGATGAAAATAAAACCAGCATTTTCTTGTAACAATATATAACCTAGAGCACATACCCCAGCTTTGGCTAATGGTTTTTAGCAATTTTGAGTATTCAAAGAGCATGAATAAGGAAGATTTATGAAATGCTGTTCTAATATGTTAAGTCCACAATATGAAGTAGATAAGAAGTCAATTGATGTTTAAGAAAATAATGATGACAATAAAACAGCAAGTGTGGTGAACAAGAGATTATTAATATTACACTTTATGGAAAATGCTAGGAATAGGGATCTGAATAAATTAGTTCAACTAAGGCAAAATAAACTACACCTGGATATTCCTCTTCACTATCTAAACTTTTCTTTAAAAAAAAGGGGGTCAATAAATCATGTCTATCATTTTCTTCTTTCATTTATATCAGAGTCCTTATCCATTTACTGTATTTTCAACATAAAAGCCACTGCAAAGCTGCTATTTACCTTCCATTTAGTTATGAAAGTTATGAGCAATCTATCTTTCACTGCCTATTACAGTTAATGCAATAAGGAGCCTATTGCACATGGGGTACTTGGTTGGTAAAATGTAATTACACCAAAAGCCAAAGCACGTGTATTTGAACTCAGACAACAGTACTATGTTGGCAGCCGCGCTCAGAAAATAGCGCCCAATGCAGGGCAGCCGGAAGGCCCCGAACTTCCTAATGACAAATCATCCCACACCACTAAACTACATGCTAATTGCGCCTTGGCATAAGGACCAATGAGACCCACCAAATGGTTATGCTAATAAGGCATATGGAGCCGCACCAACCAGGTCAGAGCATGAGAACTATATAAGCAAGCCTCTCCTTCCCCTCTGGGTCCTGCCCAACTCATTTGTTTCACAAAGAGCTGAAGAATAAAGCTTTCTGCAGAAGAATCCTGCTGTTGTTGCATGCTGTTCTTGCCGGCGAGGACAGGGCACGCGACAAGTGGTGCCGAAACCCGGGAACCAGAACATCACCGGCACAGGGAGGACCCTTCAGACATCTGGAGAGGATTCAGAACTGCAGGTCAGAAGAAAGCCCGGAGGGGTAAGTTCCGAGAGGCCCCTGCTTTTTAGGATGATGGTTGATGGTTCTCTGTAAATAAGGAGGCACCATGGGGAATGCACCGTCATTAGTCACGGCGCTGCAGACAGCTCTCAAAGAGCGAAACTTGAAGGTCTCCAGCAAAGTCTTAGGATCTTTTGTGAAGGAGATAGACCGTGTGGCCCCCTGGTTCATTTGTGCAGGGTCCCTCTCAATCCCGAGCTGGGACAAACTGGGGAAAGATCTTGATAGAGAGGAGGAGGAGGGTAGCCTGAGGGGAGGCACCAGGCCCCTCTGGAAACTGATTAGAGCTTGTCTGCAAGATGAGAGATGTGAAAAGGTAATAAAAGAAGGTCAGAGAGCATTGACAGATATCCAAGAGAGCATGTCAGAAACGGAACGGGAAACAGAGAGCGCGCGCGGCCGAAAAAAGGCCACAAAAACGAAGGTAAAGAAACATCAGAGTGAGGGAGAAAGCCCGCCTAGGGCAAAAGCGAAAGAGCCCCGAGAAGCGAGTGACGATCGCCTCGGAGAAAATAGTAAATACCCCTGGAAAGAGTTGAGGGACCTCCAACTCTCCAATAGGGAATCTGAGGAGGAATTAACGTCCGCAGAGGAAGGGGAAGAGAATAAAACCGCAGAGTGCAGAAGTAAGGGAACCAGCAAAGTTGAAAAGCGGACCAAGGAAAAAATGAAAGCAGGGTGTCCCCCGACGCCCGTTGCCCCGCCACCTTACGTGAGTGGCGCACTCTCCTTTTGCCACCCAGATACTCTTCAGGCAATTAGACAAATGTTTCCTGTATTTGAGGATAATGGCGTACGCTCTCACCAGCCCCTGAGCCATAAACAAGTTAAGGAGTTAGCAGAATCCGTTCGGGCTTATGGAGTCAGTGCTAACTATACCATAGCACAAGTTGAGAGATTAACAGAGACAGCCATGACACCCGCAGACTGGCAATATGTAACTAAGGCATGCCTTTCTAGTATGGGGCAATACATAGAATGGAAGGCATTGTGGCATGATATCAGCATGACCCAGGCACGCGCAAACGCGGCCGAAGGACAGCCTGCGTGGTCATATGATATGCTGACGGGCCAAGGACAGTGGGTAGCCAACCAGACCGCCTTCCCCTTACAGGTATACGCACAAATAAACACGTGCGCCGCCAAGGCATGGAAAGCCCTCACCAACAAAGGAGAAGTATCAGGCAATTTGACAAAAATTATTCAGGGGCTGAGCGAGCCATTTTCTGACTTTGTCGCTCGCATGATGGAGGCCGCAGGCAGAATATTTGGAGATCAGGAACAAGCAATGCCCCTAGTGGAGCAATTAGTATTTGAACAATGTACCAAAGAATGCAGACAGGCGAAAACACCCTGGAAACAAAAAGGGATACATGCCTGGTTGAAAGCCTGTAGAGAAATAGGAGGGCCACTCACCAATGCGGGCCTAGCCGCGGCCATATTACAGAGCCACAAACAAGCCAGGATCACTAACAGAAGTATCAAATGCTTTCAATGCGGGAAATTAGGACATATAAAGAGAGAGTGTAGGAGCCCAGCTTCAGAACAAACAACCCAAAAGACCCCTGGGTTGTGCCCTAAGTGTAAGAAAGGCAGGCATTGGGCCAATGAGTGCCGGTCTATTAAAGATATAGAAGGGAAACCCTTAGAACTGCCAAAAAACGCCCAGAGGGGCCCCTGTCACCAGGGCCCGCAAATATATGGGGCAACCAGCACGCAGGTGTCATTCGGGAACAACCAGGCCCCCCAAGGAGAGCCACTTCAGGTTCCGCGGGATTGTACATCCGTGCCACCACCAGAATAGTGTTGACTCCACAGATGGGAGTTCAGCCTATCCCTTCAGACTTTAAAGGCCCCCTACCACCAAATACCATTGGGTTACTCCTAGGGCGCTCTTCTGCTGCATTGAAAGGCCTGGTAGTTCATCCCGGAGTTATAGATCAAGATTATGAAGGACAGGTAAAAATCATGTGTTCGGCTCCCAGAGGAATCTATCCTATATCCCCGGGAGACCGCATAGCCCAGCTCTTAGTTTTACCTAGTCTCCACGCCAATTATCCTGCTACCAACACGGAGAGGGGAGAAAGGGGCTTCGGCTCCTCTGACTGGGATTCAGCCTTCATAGTATTAGATTTAGCAGACAGACCAAAATTAACTCTTCAAATAGAGGGAAAGAGCTTTGAGGGAATCCTAGACACTGGAGCAGATAAAAGTATTATCTCTGCAACCTGGTGGCCCTCCAAGTGGCCTGTGACCCAATCCTCACATTCATTACAAGGTTTAGGATATGAGTCAAGCCCTTCAATTAGTGCCAAACCATTGAAATGGCGAGCCCCTGAAGGACAAGAGGGTACAGTCACCCCTTATGTACTCCCTCTACCGGTCAATTTATGGGGGAGGGATGTCATGAGAGACTTAGGCCTCAAACTCATTAATGAATACTCCACCCCCGCCCAAGGCATGATGATGGACATGGGATACATCCCTGGCAAGGGGCTGGGGAAACACCAACAGGGACACATAGAGCCCATCCTGCCCAAAGTAAAGAATGACCGTCACGGCCTGGGTTTTTCATAGGGGCCATTGAAGATGCCATGCCCATACCTTGGCTCACAGAGGAGGCCGTATGGGTTCCTCAGTGGCCCCTATCCTCTGAAAAATTAGAAGCAGCTCATTGCTTAGTGCAAGAGCAGCTCCAAGTGGGACACCTAGAACCCTCTGTGTCCCCATGGAACACACCCATATTTGTAATCAGGAAAAAGTCAGGATCATGGAGGTTGCTTCATGATCTGAGAGCAGTAAATGCTCAAATGAGAATGCTTGGACCCGTACAATGGGGACTGCCACTCCTCTCTGCCTTACGCAAAGAATGGAAAGTGCTGATAATAGATATTAAAGATTGTTTCTTTTCTATACCTCTAAGCTCCAAGGACAGGGAAAGATTTGCTTTTACTTTGCCAGCTATTAACCATGAACAACCCGATGCCAGATTTCAGTGGAAGGTCCTCCCTCAAGGAATGGCAAATAGCCCCACCATATGTCAACTGTACGTTCAGCGAGCGCTAGACCCAATTCGTAAGACCTATCCCACGCTAAAGATCATCCATTACATGGATGACATCCTTCTTTGCTCCCCACAACCAGCGGAAATAGAAGAAGCATATATAGATCTCACTAGATCCCTAGAAAATTGGAGACTGAATATAGCAAGCGAGAAGGTCCAAAAATCTAGTGTTAGCAAATTCCTAAGAGCAACCATTTACACAGATGTAATTTGCCCCCAAAAGCTTGAGATAAGACATAATCAATTGCGAAATTTGAATGACTTCCAAAAACTCCTAGGGGATATTAATTGGTTGTGCCCATACTTAAAGATACCCACCACTGAATTGACTCCACTATTTAAAACCCTAGAAGGAGACCCACAACTAACGTCACCGCGCTCCCTCACGCCTTAGGCATTACAAGCCATTCGCAAAGTAGAACAGGCTTTGATGACAGCACAATTAAATAGAGTGCAATCGAATGAACCCTTTGAGTTGTGTGTGCTTCCCACCCCGGAGCTGCCAACAGCAGTTTTATGGCAGCACGGCCCACTGATCTGGATCCATCCCCAAGCCTCTCAGGCTAGGACAATAGAGTACTATCCGGCAGCCGTGGCCAAACTTGCTTTGAGAGGAGTAAAAACCTCCATGACACATTTCAGAGAGGCTCCAGCTAAAATTATAACCCCTTACAGCGTAGAACAGATACAAGTATTATGTGCTATGAATGATGATTGGGCCATACTTGCTTACAGTTTCTCAGGAACCTTTGATAATCATTTCCCTAAACATCCCCTCATCAACTTCGCCAAAAATCATCTCCTAGTATTTCCTCGGGTCACTAGCCTAACCCCGCTGCCTCATGGAAAAACAGTTTACACGGATGGGTCTAAGACAGGCACAGGTGCCTATGTCCATGATGGCAAAGTTGTGACAAAAGGCTACACGCCTGACACTCCACAAATAGTGGAATGTCGCATAGTCTTAGAGGTCCTACAAATCTTTCCTGAACCTTTAAATATTGTGTCTGACTCCTGTTATGTAGTTAATGCAGTCAAATCTCTAGAAGTGGCCGGGCTAATCAAAGCGTCCAGCCCAGTAGCCACTTTGTTCAAACAGATACAATCAGCACTACTTCATAGGCAATCTCCTTTGTATATAACTCATATCAGAGCACATTCAGGCCTTCCCGGGCCTATGACCCAAGGCAACCACCTGGCAGACCTCACAACCAGAAATATAGCTTTTCCCCTGCTAGACCCTATCACCACAGCTTCAAAATTCCATACACAATTTCATGTCACTGCCGAAACACTGCGCAAGCGGTTTAGCATAACCAGGGCCGAAGCTAGGAACATTGTCCTTAGCTGCCAACATTGCTGCAGCTTCCTTCCCACACCTCATGTTGAGATCAACCCCAGAGGTATTAGGCCTTTACAAGTTTGGCAAATGGATGTGACGCATATTTCGTCTTTTGGGAAACTGAAATATGTACATGTATCTGTGGATACTTGTTCAGGAGTCATCTTTGCCTCCCCATTGTCAGGAGAGAAAGCTTCCCATGTCATCCAGCACTGCCTTGAAGCTTGGAGCGCATGGGGGTTACCGCAGATTCTGAAAACAGACAATGGCCCAGCCTATACCTCTACAAAATTTGCTCAATTTTGTCATCACATGGGGATAAAACATATCACTGGCCTTCCCTACAACCCACAGGGTCAAGGGATTGTGGAACGCGCGAACCGCACGCTCAAATCCTATTTACTTAAACAAAAAGGGGGAATTGAAGATATACCCCCCACACCCAAAACTGCCATAGCCCTAGCACTTTTCACTATAAATTTTTTGAATCTGGATGCTCAAGGCCATACAGCAGCGGATCGCCATAATCAGTGGCCAAAAGACCCACAAGAACTAGTAAAATGGAAGGACGTGTTATCTAACCAATGGAAGGGCCCGGATCCAATCATAATCAGATCCAGGGGAGCTGTGTGTGTTTTCCCCCAGGGTGAAGAAAATCCCTTCTGGATCCCGGAGCGCCTAACGAGGAAAGTCCTAAACAAAGGAGATGACTTCGCTGTACCTCCTGACCCTGCTCCTGACACTGGAGACCCCGACTCAGGGAGTATTGAGATGGGGAATCCTGTCTGCCTTTCCTAAGCCTATGCCTGTCCATTTCAATGCAGCCGTTTTTCCCCGCTTTTTCACCACCAACTCTAGTATGAACTTGCCCTACCTAGTTAAAGACACCCTAGTAGCTCCCCTGGGAGAAAACCGATCCTTCGTAACTAATGGGTCATTATGCTTCACCACTCAGAATCTAGCTGGCTGTATCTCCCTGAAACGGAGGAAATACGGATGGTTCAGTGACATAATTCTAGAGGCCAGTAGCCTCCCCGTTATGTCAGCTAAATTTGAAGGGCCTAATAAGGAAGGGAGCCCGCCCTATAAGAACATGACTATCCACCAGATGGTTCTCTGGATCAATGGCACATTTGTACACTCTCCCAGGAACAATTCCACCGACAGGCCTCGTCAACCCAAATATGCCTCCCATTGTGTGGGCGACTATGAGGGAGAGCTGTGGCCCTGGACTGACTGTCAGTCAACTGTAGTAACGTGGGCAACTGAGAGGCAGGAGTTTACCATCTCCCCAGATATGGAGGGACGGCCAGCCAATGAGGCTTGGTGGCCAGTAAAGGTGCTCGAAGGCGAGTTTCGTCAGCAGCTGAGCATGAACCCCTTCCATAAATGGATGCTGTGTGGAGTCAATGGCTTGTGTACCGACCTCTCCCCCTTTTCCGCCCTCCAGGGTGGGGGAATTGGTGTAAAAAATATCACCTTTTGGTGCGAGAATAACCACATGTGCGCACACTGGAACATGATCATGACCCATAACAACGAGAACTACACGTGTTCAGCAAAATCAGGTCCAGAGTCACCTAATTCCCTTTTTCCACCTTCTCCAGTATGCGTATACCCCCCATTTCTGTTTATCTTATCCAATAGTAGCTTTGACTCCTGCTCCAATGAAACCTGCTTTCTGTCTCAGTGTTGGGATGCGCGTAACTTTACCAATGCTTTGGTAGTCCGCATCCCCCGTTGGGTCCCTGTTCCCGTAGACGCCCCTAACACCATGACTCTGTTTCGAGAAAGGCGCGATTTCGGTGTTACAGCCGCCATAGTGCTCCTGATCTCCCCGACCGCGGTCGCAGCCACCGCCGCTGGTATAGCTTTAGACACCACCATCAAATCGGCTACAGAGCTCAATAACCTTGCAGCCTCAGTAGCTTCTGCCCTGGACCAACAGTCCACACTTGATGGCAAACTGAAAGCAGGAATAATGATCCTCAATCAACGCATAGATCTCGTAGAGGAACAAATAGAGGTGCTCTGGCAAATGGCCCAATTGGGATGTGAGCGGAAATATCGTGCCCTCTGCATCACTAGCATTCAATATAAAAATTTTACACGGGCAGCTAATCTGTCACGAGACCTGTCCCAGTATCTTTCAGGAAACTGGTCCCAAGACTTCGATGGGACACTAGAAGAGCTGCGGCGAGAAATTATCCACATCAACTCCACCCGTCTAGATATCTCCGTAGCGGAAGGACTCTCTTCCTGGTTCCTCAGAGCTCTCTCCCACGTCAAGGAGTGGGGGGGCATGGCTGGGATGGGCGTGTTCCTGCTTGGAGGTCTCATGCTCTTACTCTGGTTGTTATGCAGACTCCACAACCAACATAAGCAGGACAAGGTGATCCTTGCTCAAGCCCTAATGGCGATAGACGTTGGCGCCTCTCCCCAAGTGTGGCTCAACATGCTTAAGAAGGAAGCTCGGCTTTAGCTTGAGGTAGCTCTTGCACCCTGAGCCCATGTGGCACTGCACCAGGCCCGAGTACCTCAATGCTTAATCACAGCTTTCTTTAAGAAGCTCATGGTGCAAGAGGGTTGAGAAAAAGGGTCCAAACCCTTTGTACCAAGCGGTCCCAACGCCAGCCAGAGGATGCGAGGCAAAGCACTGCAAGAGGTCTTGGACCCCTCTGAGAGGCATGCCTGACTGCATAGGGGTAGATGCCCAGAACCCCTCTCCAAAAAGGGGGCATCAGGAAGTATGATGGAGGTCAGGCCTCTGTCTCCGCCTCTGCTGGCAAGTTCCGCCTTGAGCTTCTGTTAGACAAAAAAGGGGGAGATGTTGGCAGCCGCGCTCAGAAAATAGCGCCCAATGCAGGGCAGCCGGAAGGCCCCGAACTTCCTAATGACAAATCATCCCACACCACTAAACTACATGCTAATTGCGCCTTGGCATAAGGACCAATGAGACCCACCAAATGGTTATGCTAATAAGGCATATGGAGCCGCACCAACCAGGTCAGAGCATGAGAACTATATAAGCAAGCCTCTCCTTCCCCTCTGGGTCCTGCCCAACTCATTTGTTTCACAAAGAGCTGAAGAATAAAGCTTTCTGCAGAAGAATCCTGCTGTTGTTGCATGCTGTTCTTGCCGGCGAGGACAGGGCACGCGACAGTATTATACAGGTCATCCCCTCCGGATGCAAGAGTTGGATATTCCTTCGAATTGTCTCTCATTATATGTGGAATGATTGGAATGGGTTAGAGAGTGATATATTTAAAAATTATTTCTGACTACCAAATTGTGTATAAGCTGGTTGTCTGATGACAGATTTTAATGCAAACATAAATTATTATCTGCCCAACATAAGTTTTCCAGTCTTTGTCCTTCCCTCTTTAGAGTTTCATATGTAAGATAAACACAACCCTGGGATACACTTGATAGGGGTGGAGAATGAGACCAGAGACCTCCATCTTCGATACTTTGTTTTTTTCATTAATCTGTGTAATGTATAAAGAATGTTTTCTATATTGTTCTTTTGATTTTTGAATTGTCCAAAATAAAATATCATAAAATATTTGAAGTTAATTTATAAAACAATATATGAAGCATGAACTCCTGTTTACTATTTTTTACCAAATAAATTAAAATAACAAAAATGTGATTTTCTATGTGCAGAAATGTTTTCCAAAAATTGAAACATATTGTATATATTATTTCAATTTTACTCTTACATATACTTTCTATTTTTAAAACAAATGGGCATTACTTGGACACTACTCTTAAACTAAAAAGTAAATAAGAAGTGTGGATGATTATGAATATAACAGGTACTGTTATACATGGGTAGTTTTTTGTGTATTATAGTTATGATAGTTACTGTGTTTATGTAAATTATTAAAATATTGTTATATTAAATATTTCATAAGTACATTAAATATATATTGTATTTCATAAGTACATTAAATATATATTGTATTACATACATTTAAATTATTAAAATGTTATGTTATATTAAACATTTCATAAGTACATTAAATATATATTGTATTACATACATTAAATATATTGTGTATATCACACATAAAACATTAAAATAAATATTATGGATTATAATAGTCTATTAGCAGTTATTTTGTATATGTAAAATGTTAAAATTTTTGGAGGAAAATTTGCATATATTTTTAAAAGTAAGATTTCAATAAATTTATTTCTAGGAATTCAAAATTGAATATGACCAGAGGTTCTGAAAAGTATTTTAGAAGATATTGATTTAAACATTAATAAGGGCAAATTACAATTAATGAAAATAGTTTTTAAATGGTTAATATTATATTTTAAAATGCATTCACTGAAGAAAAATTGAGAATGGCAGAGATGAAGAGACTGATAAACAGAATAGCATAGAAAGCTAGAATGTTAATATGCTAAACAGGTAATTGTATACTGAATACATATGGCTAAATGTGGGAATACTGGAATCCCAGTGCCTGGCTTGGCTTTGCATCTTTTATATTTAACAGCTCTGTGTCCTTGAATAGATTGCTAAATTCTCTGGCTCAGCTTCTTTCACATAACATAAATATAAGAGCACTACCACACAGAGTTCCTGTGAAAACTGATTGAGAAAATAGAATGAAACACAGCAAAAGAGAAATGTTCAATATGTAATTGTAAATAAAATACTTTTCTACATCATTATGCATGATTTTTTATAATTATAAATAATCTCAGTTGGGGTCACTGTCAGTCACACTACTATCAAGCTTCTGTAATGTCAATTTTTCAATTTAGGATTTGGAAATTAGAATTGCTTCCCTCCCTGGCAACCTGCTATTTATTGTTGTTATTTACTGAATGCGATTGGCCAATGAACTCCACCCTAGGCTCACACTTTCAATTGTCCTTTTATATTGAAAGCTTCTATATAAGTATAAATCCTTGAAAGTGCTCGTCCTAAGTGAGAGGGCCATACACAGACAGATGAGGCATTTGGGTGGCCCATGTATGTGCTCTGTTTCTTTCCACAAGGAGAAAAACACTGATTCAGATATGGAAACTCCTGGGCTAAGGAAAACTGCACTATTTTCCAGGAATATTAGAAACTCAAGTAATTGTTCAGGAAGTACCAAAATACCTGTTTTGATAATCTTTTTTTTCTTTATGTTACAAGAGAAATCAAACATGTTCTGAACTTTTCATCTTAAAAATACAAAAACAAGTATCTCCTGTGTCTCACAGTTTCCTGTCAGGTCATACGCTTCAAAACTGGTTGAAACAAGTTCCATAATAGAGTTAGTGGAGGCAGAAACAATCAGGCAGCTCTAGTGAAATCGTCCCAGACCTGCCTAAAGAGATGGTCTGTGCAACTGATGTTTTCAATTCCTTTTCTCGCCACTCCTGCATCCCCTTATGTTTATGTCCCAGCTGCCTCCCTGCCCATTGTGGGAAGTGTTGATCGGGAGAAAAGTAGCACTGAGGAGAAATATTGATACGTAAGCCATGTGTTCTTCTTTAGTTCATTAAAACGTACGTTAACTGTTGATTGAAGAAAAAATAATTTGCTGTTCTAAAAGGCAGCTTTTAGATAATGGGAATCTCTTTTACCGCATGGCAATGATATAGGAACTCAATGTTCAGTTGATTAGGTCCCACCCAGGTAGAAGAGACCGATAAAAAGAAGACTTAATGAAAAATCAGTCTGAACATACCATTGAGTTTTTTTTAAAAACAGTTCAGTTTAAGGCCAAATGAGTCATAAACTTAATTTATGTTTTTAAGATGAATACTAAGAAACAAAAAGAAGAAAAAATGGAAGGAAAAAATGTGGGAAGGACACAAGGAGGGAAAAACATAGTTATGTAACAATAATAGTAATGCACTTCAAGTGATTTGTGGATTATTTTATTCCTTGAGCATATGTGATGGAATGAAAACGAGATGGAGGATGTTAGCATGGCTTTGCTGGGTTCAACTCGGTTGCTTGTATCCCTTGTAGTGTGACATTCTCACTTTTCTGAGCATGATTTCAGTATTTAAAGACACAGTGGAAGTCATTTTTGTGCATGTCCCCTAAACACAAGCTACTTCATAATGGGCTCAGCCAAGAAGCTGTGATCCGTTCTGTAGCTGGCAGGAAAACCAGGTGGGACAGACTTGTTGCATAGATGGCCCTGAATGCACTTTACGGCTTATTTAAGGGAACGCCAATGAGTTATTCTGCTTATCAGAAATGGTCACTTACCAGAAGATGTTAGGATCTAATTACCAGCTGTGTAACATGTAATTTCCCAAGTGGTAGCATGCAACTTCTGAAAAGCCATATTATTTATAAAGTTTGGGTTATAGTTATTTCATAGTTTCAACATCTACAACTGAAACAAATAGATCAAATTTTTTAAATAATTGTTTTAAAACAAAATACCAAATGTATGTGAACTATATAAAAAAGATAAACATGCTTCTTAGAGGGATATCGAAGTGTCACTAGGCATTCAACGAACCAGAATGTTCCACAAAAAAAAGCTTTCGTAGGCAATGAAAAAATGCTCAAACTGTGATATCAAAACCAATTTAAATTTAACTTAGACATGATACAGTGTTCTAATTGATTGACTCTTCCATTTTTCAGTACACGACACTGCAAAAAATTAATTCTTCCTATGTACACATACATACAGCTGGAAGTTTCAGGGAGCTGATAAGAGTAGGATCTCTGGATCAAGTAGATTTGGATTTCATTCATGGCTCTACCACTAAATCAGTAGGGATTAAAAAAACTACATGCACAGTATTTGTCATGTTTGACAATTAATAAACATTTAATAAATGGTAGTTGTTACCACTATAATCATAAAAATTGTTAGTAATTACTTTGTATCGTGATCAGTTTTGGGAAAAATAATCAATTTCACAGCTTATATTATTAATTTATCAGAAAGTTGGACATATACCATCATATTTTGAATTTATAGAAAAAGGTTCAATGATTTTCCTGCTACACAAGGCTAAAATGACAGCTGCCCTTGGAAGATTACCACACCTTCTGTATTCTTAGCTCAGTTTACTTTTACAACACAATATTTCTTTCTAGTTTGTCAGGGGAAAACAATGGGTGAGAGAGACATGAAGAAAGAGTTCCAGACCCAGCTCTAAAACTAACTACTTTTTAAATCATGATATTTTATGGAAAATCATTTCAATTTCATCATGGGTCAACTGTAGTAAATAATGCCTTAGACTGTATATAGATTAAAAATGATGTGATAGTGGTAAGTTGGCTTTTAATAGCTTATTAGTGTTTAATTAGCACTTCATATTTATATAAATTGTTTGAAAGTAGATGTCTCCAGGTGTCATTATACTTAGAAGATGAGCTACGTGTTAAAAATATATCCATCGTGTTGGTTAGCTGAGGAGTAGTATTTGACAACATACATAAAGTTAAGCTTCAACCCAAGAGGTCCTTACATTGGGTATCTGCTTTCAATTATTGTCTAAATTGTAGTTATATTTTATGCACTTTCCCATGTGCTTTACTTCACAAGAAAATATTTAAAGATTTCAAGTGAAAAGTACATCTGGTATAAGACTTACTTGAGTGATAATCATGTGGTATAGTGTAATACCCAATAAGCCAATGCTTTAACTGCTGGGTATTCAATATACCTAAGTGATCTATCAACCTAGATTTTCAAGACTGTGATAAGCTATTATCCTCACAAGGGGAGTGATATGGAAGCTCCCATGAGCTTCCATCCAATTTTAGTGTTTCAGATATTACTACATACAGAGGAAGCTAAATCTTTTCAACATAACTAAGGCAAGCATAAGATCAGAACTTTACCATATATGTGTCTGTATATAGTTAGTAGAAGGAAACAGCTGAGAAATGGGACAGGCTGAAATATGCTTTCAATTCTTTGTGATCAAGCGTTAGTCTTCAAGAGTGTCCCTAACACTTTCACGTAATTAAATCCAGAGTATTAACACCCAGAAAACTTTAGTTGATACAGTGAGTTACCTCAAGCACATCTGAAACACTTAGTTTAGATATTAGGATACTATCCTTTTAATTGTAGATTTGGACATTGCAAAATATGTTCTTTTATGGTATTATTTTATTTCCCCATTTGTAATATATTATTGAAGAAACAGAATTTAAGAGTCACAATATTTAATGAAGCAAATGTGTAACGACCAAATTGATCTAGCATAGTATACAAAAAATACCCTCTTCCTACTTCATGCTCTCTATTCAAAGATGGGCAGTAATTGCTCAAATGCATAGGAAAATAATAATAAATGTATTTGAATAATTTAATTTGGACACAAAACAGTCAGTTGCTGTGAAGTGTGATCTATCACTCTCTAACTGAAATTAATTACCTAAAATTTCAGTAACAGTTTCTGTTGACTAGCCTCATTTTATTGTCGAGAATTCATTTTTCAATTCACAGAAGATCTCAAGGAATTAATTTGCTAGTTTACTTATTCTGCCTTAAACTATACATATTCTTTAGTTTCTTTTTTTCAGAATTAGTTTAATAGCAGTCTATAAGCAGATTAATGAATAAGGCTTATCTTGTCTCAGGTAGATTGCCCCAACATGCCCAAAGCCTAATACAGAGTCATGCCATTAAATTTGAATCCCCTATCTTTCTACCGTAACTGAGGGCCCTTGCCTTTTCCCAGAGTCCCCTTTGCTAGTGTATGCTAATGACCTGGTATTTGTATTGTAATGGTAGGATTTATATAGCTAGAGAAACACCCAGTTTAATCAAGATTAATAAATATACCACTTTGAAATACATATAGGGAACTAAAGGTGGCTGAAGGGGAAGCTATTTGAGGGGAGTAAGCTGCCTTCTGGAGTCTCCAAAATTACATAAGCTACCTATATTACTTCTTATACTGGTCCACCCATTAGGCTAGTAACTTCCAATTACATAATCGCTTTTTTTTGCCTAGCATTCATTTGCAGAATTTCTCCATATATCTTAAAATTGATAATGTGCTAGAAATTCTATAATGTTTGAAGACCATAGCATAGAGTAGACATTTGAGCAAAATAAAAATGCATTTCTATTGTAACTACAGAATATTTTCAATCTTCGGAGAAAATGTCTTACCTGGTCTTTTATAAAACATGATTTATTTTATGTTATTAGTTTTAGACTTTAAATATAACTATATAGATGATTGGAGAACTCATCAGAAATAAAATCCTGTTCAAACTTGCTACATGAGATATTACTGAAAAGGGCCAGTAGATTTCCATACACACACACACACTGATAACACAGAAACATGTATTCCAACTTCTGATTCACAGCGAAAGAGTAATGCAACATAAATTATAGAATATCTTTAAAAAAGAATTAATAAAAATGATTTGATTTTTGATCTAATTTATAATCATGTAGAATTGAGCATCTTTTTTTAAATTGATTTTTACAAACTGTATTTCTTTATTCCAGCTGTCTGTAACCCTCAACTATCTTGATATAAACGATCCCCCAAAAAACTGACAAATAATATAAAAAATTTGCACATGAGATTTTTCTGTTTGAAAGGCTTGTCATTTGTATTGGTAGCACACTGACTACCTCCGGCTGTGAATCACTCATTCATTAAAGAATACAAAGTTAGGACATTCCTTTGTCTCTCCTCCAGCATGAGAATGGCCAAGTAACCACTTAAAATAACACAACATAATAGCACAATAACAGTGTCAATTTACAAGGACTTGTAACTACTTAATTCACACTTTCCAAGGACATATTCCAAGGTAAATAGACTCTTTATACCATTTTATCTGGTGGATGAATTTCAATGTAATATCTGATTACTTCAGAGGACACTGCCCCTAGAACTGGCTCGGTTTCAGAGACTTCTTTAGAACAGAAGTAAAACTTAAGATACAATCAACAGGAAGATAAAATTGATTTTCAACCAAAGAGAAAAATGATGTCATTCACCTCATTTAATTATGATAATTTTACCATACACATCAATTCTTAAGATATTTTAGAGAAACATAAAAATTTGGCATGAAATAGAACAATGCTCATTATTTTAGAGACTGAAAATGCAGAAGATATCTGAAATACAATGCTTAAATACTGAAAGAACTGAGTTGTCGATATGCGGACAGGGTTGCAGACTATGATGCATGGCATTCACAGGGGATTTTTTGCACAATATTATCCTGAAGAAATTAAAAGCTTTCAATAGATTTATTTTATAATTATTGGAATAAAAATTAATTGTAGTATTAAGGTTTAAAGAAAATAAACTACTAAAAAGTAATCACTGTTTGAAGGGTCAGTTCAATTGTGAAACAGAAGCAAAATCTTTGAAATCCATCCTTTCAATAATTTTTTTGTAACAAAAATTTCATTTGGTTTAAATGTTCCAGGCATTGCTTTATTGCAAGTGACACATCAGTTTGCATCAGTTGCTACATTTTATGTGAGCTGATAACACAGGAGTGATATAACATGCTTAGCAAAATGTGATAGTCTCTGAAAGAGCATGTTATCTTTATAGAAGTTAGACTGAAAAAATGGTTTTCCTAGGCTTAAAAAAAAAGCTATCTACATCAAATGTTAAAAATGACATAATTTAGTAATGCATTGCACCTGTGAAGCTATTAGTATGGGTTTGTTTACTTATTTATTTATTTCCTTTTTTGGAAGTAATTGTAGATTCACAGGCTGTTGTAAAAATAATAGACAGAATTCATATACTCTTTACCCGGTTTCTTCTCATGGTAGTATCTTGCATAGCTGTAACTCTGGAATAGAAACAACATCTTTGAAATCTGTCTTTTTTGTGCATTGCTGGATTTAATATGCTAATATTTTGTTGATGCTTTTACCGTCGATGTTTACGAGAGACATTGGTAGACACTTTTCTTTCTCTTCTTCTTTTTTTTTAATATCTTTGTTTGGCTTTAGGTCTAAGGGTTTTACCTAGTCTCACAAATGACTAGGGAGGTGTTCCCTTCTATTTTCTCCAAGAAATTACGCAGAATTGGATTTAATTCTTTAAAAATGGTAGAATTCTCCCATGAAACAATGTGAGCTTGGAGATTTTTTTAAAGGAATTTTTAATTGCAAGTTCAATATTTTCAATGGCTTTAGAACTATTCACATTGTCTAGTGTGTCTTACACATTCGTTAAATTTTGGTAGTTTGTAGTTTCCAAGGAATTGGCCCATTCTTCTGAGTTGTCAAAATCATAAATGTAACATTTTTCCTAGTATACCTTTATTATCATTTCGATGGCTGCAGTATCTGTAGTGATGTCTCTGTTTCATACTTGTTAAACTATATATTTCTCTCTTTATTGTCATTAGAGTTGCTAGAATTTTATAAATTTTGTTTTATTTTCAAAAAAGCATTTTTTTATCCTCTGTTGTTAACCCTTCCCAATTCATTTATCTCTACTCAAACTTTGTTATTAAATTCCTTCTTCCTCTTTTGGGCTTATTGTGCCCTTTTTCCTAGTTTCTTCAGGTGGAAATTTACATTATTAATTTGAGACCTTTTTCCTTTATAATGCAAGCATTTAGTGCTGTACAGTTCCCTCACTGCACTGCTTTAGATGCATCCCACTTATTCTGATTTGTTGTATTTTCATTTTCATTGTTACGTATATATTTTTTAAATTTATTTTGGTTTCTGCTTTGACACATGTATTTTTTTAGAAGTACACTGTTTAATTTCTAAATGTATAGAAAATTTCTGTGGTCTTCCTGTGATTTGATTTCTAGTTTGATTTTATTGTATTATTGTAAAATTTCAATTCTTTTAAATGTATTTGTTGTTTATGGATGGGATGATCTCATATCAATTAGATTCTATCGTTTGGTTATTATGTTGTGCAGTTCTTTTTTGCTGTAGGGTGAGGAAGAAGTTCAGTTCTCTACTGAGTCCCACTCATGCCAGGGGAGGTGGGTGGAATTAAACTGCTATTTAGCCCCATATCCCCTTCCTCATTCTACCTTTTCTGATGCAAGTAGGAGTAGAGGCTTAGCTCCCCATTGCACCCAGCTTACAACAGGGGGTAAGTGGTGTTCTGACTAGCCCTGAATTCAGTCTTGGGGATGCCATGTGGATGATAAGGCTCCACTTACTCTGGGAGTCTGCTGGTAATGTGCAGTGCCTTGAGTAGGTGGGGTAGTAACTAGCCCCTTGCAACGCTCCGTGAAGTCTCATTGCTTTAGAGTGAGTGCAGTAGTGGAGGTGGAGCCTCAGGTCATCACGTACCCTGCTGACACTGCCCTGGAGTGGTACTGGAGTACTATTTACTGCCACAGGAAGATCATCCCCACTCAGTCAGCCAAATCCTTTGTGGGGAAGCTGAGTGCTTGCTGCCCTCTACCAAGAAAGTGGGTGGGGCTGAAGCTCTGCTCCATGCTTGGCCTATCAAATCCTTAGATAGGATGTTATTGTGATGTTGGCACTTGGACGAAGTAGAGCTGGTGTTACCAAAGGTTTGGTGGACCACCGTTTTCAAGTACTTCATCTCCAAAGAAAAGGCTCTTCTTGGAGCTTGTGTGGGTGGGTGGGTGCGTTGGTTCTGAGCTGCCCTGTGAGATAACCTGTCTAGAATATGTGGAAGGTAAAAATGAGACCCAGGACTTCACTACAGCATCTCTCCTAAAGTCCCTGGGTCTCTAGAAACTTTACCTTCTTTCTGATTTTCCAAGTCTTCCTATGCTTACTATGTTGTATCTGGGACATTTTAGTTCTAAGGGAGACAACCTGGGAGAAATGGAGGTAATTTACCTTGTTTAGAACCTAACGCATGTGGATTGAATTTTAATGAATCACTATATTGAATGGAAATTTCAAACTAACTGCAAATGACAAAATATTTATTTTAAACAAGGAGTTTTATTTTCCAAAAATGCTTTAATATTCCACATATGATGTGAAACTAAAATAAAATATCTCAAATATTGAAGCTTGCAGTTTTGACACCTTTTCTAGACTTTCCCAAATAGAAATATTACATGTGGGACTTTGAGAATATTAATTATGCTTTGTTCTTCATTAATATTCTTGAGATCAACTCTTGCTGTATTCTATGATTACTTTTCTGGAATTTAATATCATCTATGTGAACTGATGAGAAATCTACTTTAGATTTTTTTATGTTACTATGATATTTTATGTGTGGATGTATTAATACTACAATGAAAACAGTGGGCTTTTTAAAAATCTTTCAAAGCTTTTCAAAGAATCATAAAAAATGATTAATTGGAAGTTCATGCCATGTTCATATTAATTTTTCTAATGTTCCTTAGATTTTAGAGAGTATAATTTTAAAGGTAACCCAATTTTGTTTCACTTTACATACATTTTTATATAAAAAATCAGCCAATTCATGTATTTGCAATTTAGGGTTATGCTACTTTACTTCTAACCAGAGGGTTCCTAGTATTATTTCTATGTTCTAAAAACATATCTAATATTAACAATTGAAAATAAATGTGATCAATACATATGACTGTATTATATGTTTATGCTTAAATCAGAGTATTTTTTTATATGGGTGTCAAAGCTAGCTACTGGGCTTTCCTTTTATATAATATGCAGTACTACACATGAGACATTAATCTGTTTATGTTTAAAAAATAATAACCCCAAACCCAATGTCACACCATCGTAGACAATTTCTCCTGTCTCTCTCCTTTTTAAGTTTATTTTTATGCAAATGTGTGTGTGTGTGATCACCTCTATTTTTATGGGAATATAAACGGATACAATGAACTCCTGAATAAATTGATTAATGACTTGTCTCTTAATTATTTCAAATGACAGTAATTAAGAACTGTTGCAAGAAGGTTTTAAATTGTAATTTCTAGAGGAATTAAAACAGCCTATGTGGGTCTGCTGAATTGAGCCATTTTAACATCAAGCACTTTAAAGGAAAACAAAAGCAGGAAAGGGAAAGAAGAGATAAGAAACCCTAATTATTGGATGTGGGAAATAAGGAAAGAAATAGTTTCCGATACTGGCTCATAATTGGATCCAAAGGAGACTGTTTTCATTCCTATCAAAGAATGTAGCTAACAATGGATTTAATAGTGGTGACTTTTCTTGGATTGTTGCCTGATCTTCTGCATGTCTGAAGGTCATGTCTGATCTTCCCCTATTTTCTGTGGCTTAATTACATAAAAAAGAATTTGCATAGACTATCAAGAACACAACTAAATGTGTGTGTGTCCCACATGCTTGTTAAACCTGTTTATTTTGCTACTCTTTTAAAATGCTATCTTAAAAAAACTCATACAAGTGCGTGCATGTGTGTGTGGTTCAGTAGTCCAACAATGTTTTAACTGGTCAATATTACCTTATAATTCTTTCCCACGAAAGCAAGGTCTAAATTCCACAATACTCTCTCCCCAGTGGCGTTTACCTTTGCAGTAAGCTCTTCCTTTCCTCCTGGGCTACACATCAAGTCACGGTTCTCTTTATTATCGACATATCTGCCTTATCTTATTTGGGGTAACAATTTTCTCTAATGTTAGGTGTCAAATTTTCTCATTGACGATATTTGTTATCCTGTGCAAATCTCCTGTATTTTCCTAAAATATCTGCGTTTAAAATTAAAATTTATAAATACATATTTTGGCTTTTTTTACTTCATCTTCACAAAGGTGAAATAATCATTAAGCAATCGTTAGTGAAGAATGTCCCATATGCTTGTTAAACCTGTTCAATTTTGCTACTCTTTTAAAACGTTATCCTAAAAAAAATAATAATACATGTAATATGGGTAAATACATTGTTACATATAATTCAAGCAATAGAATTAAGATTCAAATTTAGTGGTCTTTAAATTTCTATTTAATATAAATCATATGCATCAAATAAAGTCCAAATCATTAAAAGCTTATATTTCATTATTTCTAATATTAAATAAACACACCTTTAAAAAGTTGTATAGAAACATCTTTCCCTCTCTCTTCTCACATATGCACGTACATACACACACATATCACATATTTTCTGTAATTGTGATTGCCTACTTAATCTAATACCTCTCCCTTATCATGTTTTTTTTAATGTGTGGGTAAAATTGCAATATTTCCAGAATTTCTTGTCTGGCCTTAGTGCATCTCCATATCAACAGGTGACTACAAGGTGGGTGGAGAGCAAGGGGGCACCTGGACCAGAGAGCTTTGGCGGGCCCTTGGCAGCTGGGCTGTGAGAGACACGGGTGAGCAGGAGCAGACGACTGCTTATAAGCAGTAAATGTGTTTCTCCCACTTTATTTCTCCCTTCAACTGATTTCAGCTTCAAATGTGTATTTTCCCTGGGCACACATTCTCCCCCCAGGGTTACGAACATATTCATATATATCATTTGTTCTAAGTACTTTAGTATTAACCTAGATTAAATGCACTGACATTTTATAATGTTTACTTTAAATTAATGAATTCTCTATGACAAACATGTGAATTAAGGTGCTGCTGAAACGAATTTTATTATTTACACATATTTTAATGGAACTAGATAGTTTTCTTTTCCTGTCACACAAATAAAACCTCATTTTCTTAATACCATATGGCTGTAGCTAACGTGGGAGGAAAGGACTTCCACTTTAATGGTAAGTTCTGTTATCCTTGATGGATAGATGTCCCACAATTACAGTAGACATGGCAAAGAAAAAGAAATTCTTGGTATAACTTGTGAAAGCCCATGATTTAGAGTCTAATACAGTGGAGCTTATTGTGCAATTTATTGTGAAATTTCATGATTTATTATGCAGTTCTTAGGAGCTTGAGTGTCCCTATTGTCACACTTCATGATTTACTGAGTAATATAGAAAAGCTTATCACACAACTTGATAGTGAAATTTTGATTTACTGTGAAATAGTTGCTCCAATCTGTTTCTACAATGAGAAAGTTTATCTAATGTTTCCTAATTATAGACAAGCCTCATCAGATACCTCATTTTCAAAGCAAGGAATAGCTCTAAAGAAGCTTTGAATATATCTTTTGCAAGAAAACAATTTCTCCCCTCAAAAAGATCATTTATTCTGATTTCTGAAAGTTTTCAAGTCTGTAAATCAGCCCTAAGAAAATTAATGGTTGTTTCTACTTTATTAAGTAATGTACCATAATAACATTTCATTTGATGATACAGCTGTTTTTTAAAAGACTAAAGTTCAATTTTTCTAAAAACAATAGTTATCTTTAAAAACATTGTTTCTAGTTATTTTTATAAAAATTGACTTATCTGTTTTTCCCACTTTCACTTATCATTAATCAAAACTTTGAGAGGGTAATTCTACAGTAAGCAGAATTGTTATTTTACAAGTTGCTACTAAAACTGTGGTAGACTTTAATATGTGTGTTTGTGTGTCCTGGGATTCTGTTTTTTTAGATGGTTTTATTTGGTCTCAAATACATGAACAAATGCTATAACATGGAACGATTTTCTGATTTTTAAACTATGCTGCTTTTTTTAAACTAATTTTTGTTTCAACTTCATGTAAGTTTAATTGACATCAATTTTATCTTTAATAAGAAACGTGATTTGACTCTTGAAAGAATCTATAGTTTCAGTGTTTAATTTCACCTTTTGAAATCTAAATTGTGCAAATGCAGTTTATTTCATTTAATTATGCACTGATGTACAAGTATATGGAATTAAACATATCCCCAAATGTAATGTCATTCATAGTTTGTGGAATGTCCCCCAAGCACCATGCAAGATACAGAAGCATATTTTTAAACAATATATCTATTGGTAAAAAGTATTAGATCTTCCAGCATAAGGGAATAAAGAAAAAGGGTGAGATCTTCATTGGAATTTTATAGTTAGGAATAAAAGAAGTAAAAGCAGCGACTAAGCAAAAGAGGCAAATAATAGTTATAGACCCAATGGCAGAATCTAGAGGTTAAAATGACTTCTGTCACTTTAAACCTAGGACAAATTGAGCTGTTTTTGCACCCTTTGGCAGACCTGTATTTTTCCTGGTAGCCGACAGGCAATTTGATGCAAAGCTCAAAAAATTTTTACATGATACTGCTGATTGTTTAATTTGAAAGATATCAAAAAGCAACACAAAAACAATCATACCCAAAGAATAGCTTTTGTAACAGCTAATGGCACATCCTTCTCCAAAATAGTCAGTAAAATAACTATATAAGATATAGACCCTAGTAATTAACAATGGCATAAATAGAAACTATAAAGTAGAACATGCATAGGAAAGAATACATTAAAAAATGGATATATTACAGGAAGAGGAAGGAAATTTAGTTTGATTTTAAGAACTTGAAGATACAGCACCAGAACCCTAACCAGTAACACCGAAAATAGACTAATCTGAAAACACAAAGGACTAAAATCCTTTGAAATGCATTGTGGGATGTGCCATGATCAAGAAAGAAGATGGAGGAATGGGGATGAAATACTGATTAAAGGACTTCTGTGATCTCTTATGAATCCCTAATGAGAATGCATTTGTGGTTATAAACCAGCCATGACCTCATATATATGAGTTATTTCTATTAAAATGCTTATCAAATCCACATAGAATGCACGTATGATTTTATTATATTGAAGTTTTACCTTTTTTTACTTGATATGCCATTTAAAGGAAATTCCATTCTCTCAGAACACTCACACACACACACACACACACACACACACACACACACATACACATACACACACACACACCATACACACACACACACACAAATTCAAATACATATATTGCATATAATTTCACACACACTTCCTCAAATAAAAACATTGAAGATTTGGATTTTGATGGTTGAAATTCACAGCCTTAATGCAATGTTGAAACAGTGTTAAATGGACACTCATTTATTCTACTTCATTCCTCTAAGATTCCTAGAGATGAAAGGTTGAAAGGAGCTGATATGCAGTGTTTTCTATGTACTTTTTGTCTCATTTGATTTCAGCCTTATTTCATTCACCTACACTTCAATGTTTATTACAATTATGTAAATCATAGAATAATACAGAACCAAAGAACTTTTTTAGGAGTGTTTTGAGCAAAGGGTATACATGCATGCTACAAAGGTCAAATATTTAAAACCATATAAAATATAATTGCTCTAGAACTGGAGTCTGTCCAGGTCCCACTGAATGGCCCATTTTACAGCAATAGATCCAATGTGGATGCTGTCAAAGAACAGCTCAACTCAATCCCAACACGATTCATCCTTTGTATAGTGTTCACCAATTATATTGCTCATCCAGTGCCAATTATAGAAAAATATGCTTCAATATAGGTTAGCTTGTACTTCCTTTAATAAAGCTTTCAGATATTGTTTTATAATTTCAAATTATTGTGTGTATAAAAGTAGGCTTTGTAGTAGTCTGTTTATATTGAAAATGAAGGCCTCAAAGGAATCATATACTCAATAGCTCTCAAGTGGGTTATTGAAAAAATAATGTCATTATTGCAACAGCAAACATTATCAACCAAACAAACACCTCCTTATCTCTTTTGAAATATGCAAAGAGTTATATAGCGTGGATTTGACAAGTGCATTATTTTCTCTCATGGCAGAGAAACCATATAAAGAGCTAAAACTTAAAAAGCTTTGTTATGCCTGTATTGATAGATTATGCATTATTACATGTGTATTAGAGAAGCATGTTTTCATGAAAAGGAATAAGTATTCTATTCAGCAGAAATGTTCCTCTACTTCTCAGATGTTTGGCTTCCTGTGGTGGCCTTTTTAGTCAATTTATTGGAGTCTTTCCAGGGACAGTCAAAATGAAATCAGAGTTTGCAGCATGTTAATATCTCTTTGAACGTAAGTATTGCTGAAGTACTCAGAAATCTGCAAACTCACCAGCTCTCCTGTGGGCCTTTGTAGTGTTGGTAGTTAATAAATTATTCCCTAGTAATCAACTTTGTAGTGTTATGGCAACTGTTTATTTTATTAACTTTATCAAATCTTGAATGGAATATTAACCTGCACTACGTGCTCAATTCATTTTTAAGGTTTTATCCAATTTTAGCAGAAATATGTAGACACAAATAATTTAAAAATGTCACCTGCGCACCGACCTGAGGAAAACGAATTTTAACCTCTATATTTAAAGCCCTAAAAAAAAATTCTATATACTTTATATGCCTGAAAATCAGTAAGACAGTACATAGCTTAATCTCTGATTTTGCTATTGAGGGCTATAATTGTATAACACCATAAAATAACAATTTGTGAAGGAACAAATATGTGTCTACAATTAGGTAAAGGAATATATTCACTAATAAAACTGTGTTTGCTCTTTGGGGTCTTACTGATTTCACTCAGTGGCAAAGAGGTGTGCTGTCACATGGTCTCTTCCGACTAAGAGTATCAGACATATTACCATCATTAACGGACAGAAGATGGCAGTGGACTCTGACATGGAAGCTGAGTCAGGGGAACGAGATTTACCCTCAAGCATTTACTGTATGCCATGTTCTGACCTAGGCTTTTTCATGTTCATGTCTTGAACTCCGATGAAAATAGTATCTCCTAGTTGAATGCTCTTTCTCTGTTTTATTGATCTGTCTAGTTTCATGATCTAGCCCTTAAGTCGAGTATATGAATTAAATAAGTAGATAGATGACAGAAAGATGATTGAACTAAATATTTTGAGGAATGAATGATTTATATCATTTGGTCTTTATAACAGTTCCAAAAGTCAAATATTTCTATTCAAATAATACAAATAAGTGAATCAAACTGAATGTTTTGTTCCAGAATGGTTCCACAATAAATGTCAAACCAAGTTATAGATTATAAATTCCAAACTTAGTAACATATTATTTTATTAAAAAATAACTCTTTTCTGTTGTTAGTATTTTTTACATAAGTGGTATGTAAATACATGCTACTTTAATAAAATATTTACAGGTACAATTATAGTCCATTTGACAACCATCATTGGTCCTAGCCCCTCTCATATTGTAAGTCATATAATAACTATGTTATAAGTACTATTTTGTCTGTCATTTTATATGAGAGAGAAAGAGACTGAGGCATATAAAAGAAAATAGTCTACAAATTGTCAAGGTCACAAAGCTAGGAAGTAGTGAACCTGGGATTTGAGCTTATGAAATCTGTTTCAGAGCCTAGGCTTCTGGTTACCACAGGCATTGTGTTCCTTTGCCTCTCAGTGAAAAAGATTTTCAAGAAGATTTGGTAGCCAGAAATGCAATGTTGGTCAGACCAATGAATATGCCTGAGAGAGGGCCATGATTAGAATAAACAAAAAAGGAGTATCTGGAAAATCTAAGAAAGCATTTAGATTCAAGGGAGCCAAGATGGCGGCGTGAGTAGAGCAGCAGAAATCTCCTCCCAAAACCACATTAATCTATGAAAATATAACAAAGACAACTCTTCCTAAAATAGAGACCAGAGGACACAGGACAACATCCAGACCACATCCACACCTGCAAGAACCCAGCGCCTCGCAAAGGGGGTAAGATACTAGCCCCGGCCCGGAGGGACCCAAGGGCCCCTCCCCCCAGCTCCCAGCGGGAGGAGAGGAGTCAGCAGGGAGGGAGCCCAGGACTGCTGAACACCCAGCCCCAGGATATAGGACAAGAGCACAGACACAGTGCATGTCTGGGGTCCTGGATACTAGGGAAACAGGGCGGCAGGACCAGTGAGTGGGTGCCTGAGGCTGACACCGAAGAACAAACGGGAGCAGCTTTTTTTTTTTTGGCGAGGGCTTTTTGGACACCTTAAAGGGACAGAGACCCCAATACTAGGGAAACAGGGCAGCAAGACCGGTGAGCAGGTGCCTGAGACCGGCACCTGAGGACAAAGAAAATTGCACGTATTTCCTTTTTTTTTTTTCTTTTGTTGTTGCTGTTGTTGTTTTGGTTTGGAGAGTGCTTTCTGGAAGTCTTAAAGATGCAGGACAGGACACTTATCCCAGAGGCAGGGAATCTGGGGATCGCTGGGCACTCTAAACCCCTGGGCAGCAGGGAGCACAGAGGCCCCTTACAGAGATAAATAGCCTCCTGGCCACTCCCCCTCCAATGGGGCTCCACCATTTTGGAGGAGCAACCCCAGCCAGGCCATGCCCACAGCAATAGCGGAGATAAACTCCAAAGCACCTGTACAGGAAGCAGAAGCCCTGTCTGCACACAGCTGCCAAGCACAAGCCACTAGAGGTCGCTATTCACCCAGGAGAGTAGGTCACTAACCAACAAGAAGGAAAGCTCTTCCAGCTGTCACTCATACCATCTCTGCAAACTATCTCTATCACCATG
This sequence comes from Manis javanica, assembly GCF_040802235.1. Lineage (NCBI taxonomy): Eukaryota > Metazoa > Chordata > Mammalia > Pholidota > Manidae > Manis > Manis javanica. The sequence goes on from NC_133164.1 coordinate 18,691,411, forward strand.
AAAAGGCAAAACTACAGGCAGACAAAGATCACAGAGACAACACCTGAGAAGGAGAAAAACCTAACCAGTCTTCCTGAAAAATAATTCAAAATAAAAACCATGAACATGCTGACGGAGAAAAATGCAAGAGCAATTGGATGAAGTCCGGAGGGATATCACAGATGTCAGGAAGGAGATCACAGAAGTGAAACAAATCCTGGAAGGATTTATAAGCAGAATGGATAAGATGCAAGAGGCCATAGAAGGAATAGAAACCAGAGAACAGGAACGCATAGAAGCTAACATAGAGAGAGATAAAAGGGTCTCCAGGAATGACACAATATTAAGAGAACTGTGTGATCAATCCAAAAGGAACAATACCCGTATTATAGGGGTACCAGAAAAAGAAGAGAGAGGAAAAGGGATAGAAAGTGTCTTTGAAGAAATAATTGCTGAAAACTTCCCAAAACTGGGGGAGGAAATAATCGAACAGACCACAGAAATACACAGAACCCCCAACAGAAAGGATCCAAGGAGGACAACACCAAGACACATAATAATTAAAATGGCAAGGATCAAGGACAAGGAAAGAGTTTTAAAGGCAGCTAGAGAGAAAAAGGTCACCTATAAAGGAAAACCCATCAGGCTAACATCAGACTTCAGGACAGACCTCTACAGGAAAGAAGAGAATGGCATGATATGTTTAATGCAATGAAACAGAAGGGACTTGAACCAAGTATACTGTATCCAGCATGACTATCATTTAAATATGATGGCAGGATTAAACAATTCCCAGACAAGCAAAAGCTGAGGGGATTTGCTTCCCAACAAACCACATCTACAGGGCATCCTACAGGGACTGCTCTAGATGGGAGCACTCCTAATAAGAGCACAGAACAAAACGTACAACATATGAAGAATGGAGGAGGAGGAATAAGGAGAGAAGAAAAGAATCTCCAGACAGTGTATATAACAGCTCAATAAGCGAGCTAAGTTAGGCAGTAAGATACTAAAGAAGCTAACCTTGAACCTTTGGTAACCGCGAATCTAAAGCCTGCAATGGCAATAAGTACATATCTCTCAATAGTCACCCTAAAGGTAAATGGACTTAATGCACCAATCAAAAGACACAGAGTAATAGAATGGATAAAAAAGCAAGACCCATCTATATGCTGCTTACAAGAAACTCACCTCAAACCCAAAGACATGCACAGACTAGAAGTCAAGGGATGGAAAAACACATTTCAGGCAAACAACAGTGAGAAGAAAGCAGGGGTTGCAGTACTAATATCAGACAAAATAGACTTCAAAACAAAGAAAGTAACAAGAGATAAAGAAGGACACTACATGATGATAAAGGACTCAGTCCAACAAGAGGATATAACCATTCTAAATATATATGCACCCAACACAGGAGCACCAGAATATGTGAAACAAATACTAACAGACCTAAAGAGGGAAATAGACTGCAATGCATTCATTTTAGGAGACTTCAACACACCACTCACCCCAAAGGATAGATCCACCGGGCAGAAAATAAGTAAGGACACACAGGCACTGAACAACAAACTAGAACACATGGACCTAATAGACATCTATAGAACTCTACATCCAAAAGCAACAGGATACACATTCTTCTCACGTGCACATGGAACATTCTCCAGAAGAGACCACATACAAGGCCACAAAAAGAGACTCAGTAAATTCCAAAATATTGAAATTCTACCAACCAATTTTTCAGACCAAGAAGGTATAAAACTAGAAATAAATTCTACAAAGAAAACAAAAAGGCTCACAAATACATGGAGGCTTAACAACATGCTTCTAAATAATCAATGGATCAATGAACAAATCAAAACAGAGATCAAGGAATATATAGAAACAAATGACAACAACACAAAGCACCAACTTCTGTGGGACGCACCGAAAGCAGTCTTAAGAGGAAAGTATATAGCAATCCAGGCACACTTGAAGAAGGAAGAACAAACCCAAATGAATAGTCTAACATCACAATTATCGAAACTGGAAAAAGAAAAACAAATGAGGCCTAAAGACAGCAGAAGGAGGGACATCATAAAGATCAGAGAAGAAATAAACAAAATTGAGAAGAATAAAACAATAGCAAAAATCGATGAAAGCAAGAGCTGGTACTTTGAGAAAATAAACAAAATAGCTAAGCCTCTAGAAAAACTTATTAAGAGAAAAAGAGAATCAACACAAATCAACAGAATCAGAAATGAGAAAGGAAAAATCATGACTCCACAGAAATACAAAGAATTATTAAAGACTACAATGAAAACCTATATGCCAACACGCTGGAAAACCTAGAAGAAATGGACGACTTCCTAGAAAAATAAAACCTTCCAAGACTGACCAAGGAACAAACACAAAAGTTAAACAAACCAATTATGAGCAAAGAAATTGAAACTGTAATAAAAAAAACTACCCAAGAACAAAACCCCGGGGCTGGACAGATTTACCTCGAAATTTTATCAGACACACAGAGAAAACATAATACCCATTCTCCTAAAGTGTTCCAAAAAATAGAAGAGGAGGGAATACTCCCAACCTCATTCTATGAAGCCAACATCACCCTAACACCAAAACCAGGCAAAGACCCCACCAAAAATGTAAATTACAGACCAATATCCCTGATGAATGTAGATGCAAAAATACTCAATAAAATATTAGCAAACAGAATTGAACAGTATATCAAAAGGATCATACACCATGACCAAGTGGGATTCATCCCAGGGAGGCAAGGATGGTACAACATTTGAAAATCCATCAACATCATCCACCACATCAACAAAAAGAAAGACAAAAACCACATGATCATATCCATAGATGCGGAAAAAGCATTTGACAAAATTCAACATCCATTCATGATAAAAACTCTCAGCAAAATGGGAATAGAGGGCAAGTACCTCAACATAATAAGGCCATATATGATCAACCCACATCCAGCATTATACTGAACACTGAGAAGCTGAAGGCTTTTCCTCTGAGATCGGGAACCAGACAGGGATGCCCACTCTCCCCACTGTTATTTAACATAGTACTGGAGGTCCTAGCCACAGCAATCAGACAAACCAATGAAATACAAGGAATCCAGATTGGTAAAGAAGAAGTTAAACTGTCACTATTCGCAGATGACATGATATTGTACATAAAAAACCCTAAAGACTCCACTCCAAAACTGCTAGAACTGACATGGGAATACAGCAATGTTGCAGGATACAAAATTAACACACAGAAATCTGTAGCTTTCCTATACACTAACAATGAACCAATAGAAAGAGAAATCAGGAAAAGAGTTCCACTCACAATTGCATCAAAAAGAATAAAATACCTAGGAATAAACCTAACCAAAGAAGTGAAAGACCTTTACCCTGAAAACTACAAGTCACTCTTAAGAGAAGTTAAAGGGGACACTAACAAATGGAAACTCATCCCATGCTCATGGCTAGGAAGAATTAATATCATCAAAGTGGCCATCCTGCCCAAAGCAATATACAGATTTGATGCAATCCCTCTCAAATTACCAGCCACATTCTTCATTGAACTGGAACAAATAATTCAAAAATTCATATGGAAACATCAAAGACCCGAATAGCCAAAGCAATCCTGAAAAAGAAGAATAAAGTAGGGGGGATCTCACTCCCCAACTTCAAGCTCTACTACAAAGCCATAGTAATCAAGACAATTTGGTACTGGCACAAGAACAGAGCCACAGACCAGTGGAACAGATTAGAGACTCCAGAAATTAACCCAAACATATATGGTCAATTAATATTTGATAAAGGAGCCATGGACATATAATGGCGAAATGACAGTCTCTTCAACAAATGGTGCTGGCAAAACTGGACAGCTACATATAGGAGAATGAAACTGGATCATTGTCTAACCCCATATACAAAAGTAAACTCAAAATGGATCAAAGACCTGAATGTAAGTCATGAAACCATTAAACTCTTGGAAAAAAACATAGGCAAAAACCTCTTAGACATAAACATGAGTGACCTCTTCTTGAACATATCTCCCCGGGCAAGGAAAACAACAGCAAAAATGAACAAGTGGGAATATATTAACCTGAAAAGCTTCTGTACAGCAAAAGATACCATCAATAGAACAAAAAGGAACCCTACAGTATGGGAGAATATATTTGTAAATGACAGATCTGATAAAGGCTTGATGTCCAGAATATATAAGGAGCTCACATGCCTCAACAAACAAAAAACAAATGACCCAATTAAAAAATGTGCAGAGGAACTGAACAGACAGTTCTCTAAAAAAGAAATACAGATGGCCAAGAGACACATGAAAAGATGTTTCACATCGCTTATTATCAGAGAAATGCAAATTAAAAGTATAATGAGGTATCACCTCACACCAGTAAGGATGGCTGCCATCCAAAAGACAAACAACAACAAATGTTGGTGAGGCTGTGGAGAAAGGAGAACCCTCCTACACTGCTGGTGGGAATGTAAATTAGTTCAGCCATTGTGGAAAGCAGTATGAAGGTTCATCAAAATGCTCAAAACAGACCTACCATTTGACCCAGGAATTCCACTCCTAGGAATTTACCCTAAGAATGCAGCAATCATGTTTGAGAAAGACAGATGCACCCCTATGTTTATCGCAGCACTATTTACAATAGCCAAGAATTGGAAGCAACCTAAATGTCAATTGGTAGATGAATGGATAAAGAAGATGTGGTACATATACACAATGGAATACTACTCAGCCATAAGAAGAGGGAAAATCCTACCATTTGCAGCAACATGGATGGAGCTGGAGGGTATTATGCTCAGTGATATAAGCCAAGTGGAGAAAGAGAGATACCAAATGATTTCACTCATCTGAGGAGTATAAGAACAAAGGAAAAACTGAAGGAACAAAACAGCAGTGGAATTACAGAACCCAAAAATGGACTAACAGGTACCAAAGGGAAAGGGACTGGGAGGATGGGTGGGCAGGGAGGGATAAGCGGGGGGAAGAAGAAAGGGGGTATTAAGATTAGCATGCATGGGTAGGGAGGGAGAAAGGGGACGGCTGTACAACACAGAGAGGACAAGTAGTGATTCTACAACCTTTTGCTATGCTGATGGACAGTGACTGTAATGTGGTTTGTAGGGGGGACCTGGTATAGGGGAGAGCCTAGTAAACATAGTATTCTTTAGGTAAGTGTAGATTAATGATTAAAGAAATAAAATAAAAAAAAGAAGAAAGAAAGAAAGAAAAGGGGGATTACTCCTTGATAGGATAAAACTAATGGTAAATCAAAGATTAACGCATGCTTTAAATATCCTTAATTTTGATCACTTAAAGGGTGTCAGATGATCGGCTATGGAGGTACACTTTTCTGATAATATTCCTTTCTCTTAATAAAAAAAAAAAAGCAGTTCCTGTGTGGTGACCTCCAATAAGTTCTTCACAATGGTATAAAGGGCATATCAAAGTGTGGGCAAAGGGTCTGTTTGTGTTTATACAGAAGATCAAAGCTTAGTTTGGCTAACCAGAAAATGAACTAAGATACAATATGAAGAAGAACTTTCAACATCAGCACTCTCTGGAAGAGTCATACCAGAAGATGATCATCAAAAAACCTCCACAAAGATCCAGGTGATGCGCAGTTGTAGCTACATCCATTCCACCGTTTCCTGGCCTTGCCATTGGAATGAAGAAGGAGATATCTAAGCTGGCCTGTGCATACATTAAAACAACAAATTTGACTGGATCTATATTGTTGGAACTCAGCCAAGAATTAGGAGAAGTGCAAGTTGTAGCACTCCAAAATCTTACAACTACAGACTATCTACGGTTAAAAGAACATATGGGATGTGAACAGTTTCCAGAAATGGGTTGCTTTAATTTGTCTGATTTCTCTCACACTGTTCAAGTACAGTTGGACAATATCCATCATATCATAGACTGATTTTCACAAATGCCTAGGGTGCCTAACTGGTTTTCTTGGCTTCACTGGAAATGGCTGGTAATTATAGGTCTGCCTTGGTTATGTAACTGTATTCCTATTATGTTATTGTGTGTGTGCAATTTAGTTAGTAGTTTAAAACCTATACATGCTTAAGTTACTGTACAAGAAGATATGTCGAAGAAATAATCAATCCTCCCATGTTTTCTTCCATCTGCTACCTCTATAGCATTTATTCTTCCTTCCTAATTACAACCCTTAAATAGAATTCGTGCCTCATATCGAATTTACCAAGTATCATAATTCCTCCAAGAGGTAAAGATACCTCAAGACAAATGTTGGGCATAGAAGCCACAGGGCATAAATCTGCAAAGAAGTAAAAAGCTAACCTTTTCAAACAATATGGCTTCTCTCTCACTTACCAACTTTACATCTCCCTGTATGGCCCCGGAAGATGACTGGTTAGCCAGAGACGGGTAAGATTCCTCAAGGGAGGAACAACCTAAGACAGGCACAGTCGCAGGGGGGCCATCAGGTGAGAAATTGGGGATCAACAGTGGTGAAGCTTAGAACCTCACCCCCCTGTTTTGAGAGAAATCTTCTGCATCTGTGGATGTTTTATTGCCCTTGTCTAGCTTGGATTAACACATAGTCTACAGGCACACACCTGATCATCTACAATTGCTCTCTTACAACATTAAACTATGTTTTCTACCTTTATCTTGCATCTACCTACCACTTAAGCATTTTATTAAAAATAAAAATAATAATAATAATAAAGGGAGAAATGTGGGATCCACATATAAATCAAGTATAAAAATCAAACAAATATTCATATTTGACCTGATTGTTTATAGTTCATAATGCATGATCAAAACAGAAAGTTTCTGTGATGACTGCCCTTGTACTGTTCACCAAGTAAGAACTTATTCACTATGTAAGAATTCGTTCACCATGTAAGAACTTGTTTGTTATGCTTCAGAAGATTGGAGATTGACAAGAATTAGGCTTGAGATGGATTAATGATTGTGCATTGAACATTGACTCCCCTATACAGAATTTTATTGTTGTTAACAACCATTTGATCAATAAATATGAGAGATGCCCTCTCAAAAAAAATAAAAGAAAAAGAAAGCATTTAGATTATTTTTGAAAGAACACTGAATCACAACTATGCTAGTTTTTTAAAAATTTCCTCTCAGGATCACATCACACACATTGTATTTTACAATCTATTCAGAAATGTGAGGGGGAAAAAGTATAGCTTGATATCAAAAGAGACTGACTGCCTTGTTTTAAGAGGCTAAGCATTGATAGATTTGCTGAAAGTAGATACAAAAATTATACCAAACAAAAAGCTGTGGTCATTACAGAAATGTTGATTGCCATCTCTCTTTCCATAAACAGAAAATTAGTAATTCAAGCAGAAGAAAAATTACCACAAGCATATTCAGTAATAACATAGAAACATTTTTCCACTGAGAAAAATGAAGTTTTAAGTACTCATTTGGTGAAATAAAAGAAAAAATATATTCAAAATATTCAACAGTTGATATTTTGTGCTGGAGTAATAGAGTTAAGGTCAATTAAAAAATTATCTGTAATTAATATGGAAAATTGCAGCATATAATTGGCTTTCCACATTCTTACCTTTACATTGTACCATTGGCAATTAAACTATTTTATTCCTAGTATATATAACCAGGATAACGTACCTAGACACAAAGTGTTGAGTAAATGAATTCCTGCATGAAATAATGAATATATCCCAGTCTTACACATTGACTTACTCCTGAGTTATTTCATTCTGTAGTCTTAATTTTCAGAAACATACCTTTAATTCTCCATGAATTTCTGGGTATTGAGTGATGTAATTCCCCAAATATCTTTTCTTCCTGTACAACTATGATTTCTGATTTTGTTCTCTCTCCAAGAGCCTGCAATTTCCCTAGAGGTAACTTTAGCCAGTAGCTTTTGGTCTGAATTTTATAAATTTCACCAAACATCTGTGAGGGTGCAGAAAAATATAAAGCTTTTCTTGTCTTTGAGATTCTTTTTTTAAAATTTGCTCTTGTATCTGAAATAACTCTTGAAATGTCTTCACTATAAATGAAGGTACACAGACAAAAGAATTTGAAAATCAATACTTCAGCAATTATTATTAGTCTTCATTGTGTTGCATGAAAATGTTTATGTTTATGCATGATCAGGTTTTTCTAAGTAAAAAATACAGGTAATGTGGGTTAAGGTATAAAATGAATGGCAAACAAGTCTTGGAATTTAGAGATCTTCAGAAAGATTCACCAGCTTATTGCTCCAGGAACCTTTGGTTACATTCCAGAAGGTAATCACCTCCTTTTCTCAAGGGAAATTTGTATACATTAGGAAGTCAAGTTCTCTCCCTCTCCTTTTTCAATGAGGAGCAGGTGTGCAAACTTCTGGATATACAAGATGGGGTTAATAATTTGGGGGTCCCTATTTCCTAGTACAGAGTTCCTCACCCACCACCAAGAGCAGGGGACATCTGCCCTCTTCACATTGCCTAGCGTAGGACATGGTGTATGAGGAATCAGCACTAAAATTTTCTGTAATACACACACACACACAAATAATAATGTAGATATTCTTACATGTGTTTCCCTTGCAGATGAGTAGCTCAACTTAAATTGAAAGCTGGAGAATCCATATTAGTGTTCTTATCAAATTGGACTCATTATCCATGGAACATCTGAGTACCGGGTCTGCCTCAATATATTCTTTTTTGTTGTTGTCGTTCCTGACAACTACTAGATCTGGATATTCGAAAATACTGCATTATCAATACAATTACACATATTCATTCTCAAGAGCTGATTTTCTATCCCCCAAATTTTCTCACATTTATTAGAGATAGTCCTAAATCTTCCTTGTTTCTATATTTGAAAATACATTAGGAGCACAATGTTAGATCACTTGCTTTCAAGTCATGCCTATACACATGCCTGTGTATATGTATACACACTGTGTACATACTTGGGCCACTTCACTAGAAAAAAAAGCTCTGTGAGAGAAGAGACCTCCTTTTCTTACTAGAACAGTGTCTAGTATTTTAGGAAGTGCTCGCTAAGTACATGCAGCAGAGGTAAAAAGTGGAAAAAAGAATGTGACTACATTATGCAGGAACCCAAATCTCATCAGTGAATGTCACAGTTATATTTTTATTTATAACATAAAATATCCAGAAAGCTACTGAAATATTTAAATTTGGAAAATCCTATAAGTAGGTTTATATTTTTAAAGAAAACTTTGTTATAAACACAGTGACTATGTCAGAAAAGGGCAAATTGGAAACGTCATAATTAGGGAATTGGATCATCAGTAATATTTTGGGAGCAAAGAAAAGAAACTGGATTTGAAATATTTTGGAAAGTAACAAGACCATGTAATAAAAGCAATGATGGTCAATCACAGAAGCTATACAAAACCTTGAATGATAGAAATATTAAATATGGCCAGAATCTACTCATCTATGCATCTATCCTCTGCCCTGTCTTTCTATTTTCTTGGCTTTTTTCCTACATGTTTCTTAATCATAAATACAGTCTCTGTCATTATATTGTGAAAGAAGGCTGCTCAAGTAGCTTATTTTACCTTCTGTACTGTTCAGCTTACGAGGGACTAAGGAAACTACCATCTATTGCTCAGTCGTGTCTCACACTGTTGCTCAGAAGTCTTAAGTGCTCTCCTTTCACATTTAGAATTGCATTTTGATTCTCTCCTCTATCCTTTACATCTGCACGTTTATTTCACTCCACTATCCATTCCAACCATATTCACTAGACGTTTTGCCCTGATTTTTGTGCCACAGTTGTACTGGACGCCATTCCCTTTCAAGAAGATGTAAAGCTGCTCCCTCTCGGGACTTCTTCCTCCACAGGCTGTGGCCATACCTGAGCCATTCTTTCCCCAAGCCCTCACACATCAGAGTACTTTTCTTAAGTGGTGAATTTTGTTCTGGAGGGTAAAACACAGGAAAATGTACACAGCCTGAAGTGCTACTCAATTAATTTTCATAAAGAGCACACATTTGTGTAACCATGATTTATACATTATTACTTAAACCACAGAAGCCTCTTTATGTCTCCTCAGTCATTACACCATAAAAATAAACATTATTCTGATTTCCATCAGAGTTACTTCTATTCCAGTTTTACAACTTTATATAAAACAATCATATAAGTATGTAAGCTTTTCTAATTCTTTATACTGCCTTATTTTTTGAAGCATTTATGTCAGCTTAGTTGACTTATTCTTAAGAATTCCTTCTTGTAAACTCTGTTTAGATTAGCTGTCCTTATAATTGTCTAATCATCTATTTTTCTAGCCCATTTCAATATCTATTAGTCCGTCTACCTACCCATTTACCTATATTTACAACTATGTATCCACCTGGAACAGATTTTCTATGTTATCTAGAAAAGCACCTGAAATGACTAAACATGCAGTGAAAATTGGCGGGTTAAATGAATAAATGAATAATGCATATGGCACAAAATTATTTCTAAGGAAATCAATATATGACTCTATATTACTATATATTATATATAGTATATATGAATCTATATTACCATATATTATTATATAGTGTTCCATTATCCCCTGCATTGGGTCACTTATGCATTAAATGTCTTGTGGATTTTGGCATTTGACGAGGCGGACATTTGTTTTTTAAGCTGCCACCCAGATTTTTATTGTTTTTTACTTAGATAGGGTTGGTTGAACAGTAGTGTAAGGTGCAAGAGTTCAAAATCAGAGCTTATTTCTCTTGCATCACTTTTTCTCTTTTGTCAAAAATGAATACAAGATAACTATCTAGCAACTCAGCCATGCTAGAAAAAAATGTAAAGAGTTGTAAGGCTTATATGCACACATACATTGCTGACTGCCTATGCATACTATGAACTTCCACAGGAAAATGAAGGAAGCATGCTTACATAGTGGATTTCTGTAAGCCCTTATTCTGGTAAAATTAATGGTACCTGGGTTCCAAGTCTCTAGAATTTAATTTTAATTTATACTAGAATAATGGTTTAAAAGTATTTATGTCCTTATCATGATATAAATACAGGCAAAAGCAGAGTGTATATAAAAGCACTGATAACTAAGAATAGAATAACTTAGATCATTTTAAATTATTCCATTAGTATATGCATCAAATTTAGTGAGCACAAGTAGCTAAGAGAATGAGGAAACATGCCTGTATTCTTAGAAAGTTCTCAAGCTGAATTATACTGAAGCAGAAAACTATAAGTGTGGTTACTAGAGATATATTTTATATTTCTAACTAGAAGACATTGACATTCCATGCAAGAATGTCAAGCTACATAAGAATGTAATAAATACAGCTCTCAGAACTAAAAAAGGAAAACTTTTCCAGTGCATCATTGAAAGAAAACTATATTCAGTTTTTAAAGAAACATTAATTATAACCCAATTTTCTATAAATAGTTCTGTGGATGATATTGTACCTTTATATATATTAGCTTTGAAAATTCAACAATTACAAGTGAAGAAAATTTTTAGATGGTGAAAATTTTAGATGGTTTTAATTTGAACATTAAAAACAAAAGGAAATGTAGAAATAAATAAAGTAAATCCAGGCTCTTGAATCTGAGTTCATGTTGCCCTTCACTGCAGTTGGTACAAGATACTCAAAACCCCTACCAGAATCATGAAACTTTACTTTTAAAAATTTTTCCATCTATTTATGAGATAACATACTTGTTACTTTCCTTAGTGTTTCCTTAAGTCTTGGATTTTAATCCCACTGGTACTGAAACTTGGCTCTTCATCCAAGAATATAGAATTGCAGCTGATGTTTATCTGGACTATTCACTTTTAGTTCTAACAGTCCATACACAGCTATGCAGTTGAAGGGATTAAAAAGTTAGAATATTGTTTTGGAGGAAGTTATGCACTCTCTGCAGAAAGAATAACAATTTTTTAAACTCTTCAGAGTTTACAAATGTTAACTTCTATCTCCTGAGGTAATCCTGGTCCCATTATATATTCCTGGACTTCTAAGATGAGCAACATCTTATTTACTTTGATGTTGGAAATAAAGTTTTTCTTGCCTTTAGCAATAATAAAATCTTTACAGAGAATGTTACATCCCACAGACTCAAAGCAGCATTACAAAATATAATTCTTTTAACCATGATCTAGTGCCTATAGCACTTGAAAAATTTTGAAACTAATGTATAAATTGTGCAAAAGAAAAGACAGGAAGGAACAAAAAGAAAGGTTGGAGCTCTTCCTTTAGTTTTTGTATTATTTTTCTGCACTTAGGAAGACATATGATGTGGCTCAACAATCAGGATTTTCACAAGTTTGTGATTAAACACTTCAGTGGAACCAGCACTCTACTAAAATCCAAACAAAATTAGTAGGAAAGGCAATTTCCACGACTCCAAAAGATGACATCAAAACCAGATTAACAAAAATGAGATCCCATTTAGGAAAGATCCATTTCTAGCCAGACTAAAACTACCCTGCAGTCTATACCACCTTAATTTTAGATAGTAAAACATGTTTAAACAGCTTCCAAATGAAATGATGTATCATATGAGATGTGTCATGAACAGGTTGCAAGTGGATGCAAATAGCAGTTATTTAGCTTTGGGACTGGTAAATGTTTGGGTTAGCCAGGAACATACCCCACTCCTACCCAGGCCCGTCATTCCTCATGGGTACAATCTCATTCTTTAACTCAATATACGGTGCTAATTCTACTGGCACTGCTGTGTATCTTAAGGTGGAGGCATTCAGGAGATATTTCATTAATGCTGCTATGACCTGCCATGTGAAAAAGAATTCACAGAGCACCCAGAAAAAGAGAAACCAAGGTACACGTGAAAAAGAGCAAACATGAGGGCAAAATATGTGGTCATGACCTGTCTACAGCAGATCAATGTGGAGACATGAAGACAGCATGGGTTTGACACAGACAGACAAATAGGTCAATGGAGCTAAATGAGGAATCTAGACACAGACCCACGAAGAGGTGGAACCTCACACCTGGCGAGTGTAGCGCTGCCTACCAGTGGGGAATAAGCAAAACTTATTCTATGATAACTGGTTATTGACTTCGTAAAGAACATGGAAATTATAAAGGAAAAGAATGAAATGTTTATTATATTAAAATTAATAATATGTGTTTATAAAAAGACACACAAAGAGACTGAAGGATAAACTGAAATCAGAAAATTACCTTCTAGAATATATATATATATATATATATATATATATATATATATACACATATACATATAGGTATATATGTGTATGTGGTTGTATAGATATACACATACTTAAATCAGTGCACAAATACTGAAAATAATATATGTACACATGCATATATAAATCTGTACTAAAATACTGAAAAATGGTCATAGATTTGAACTGCCATTTTCAGAAAGAGGAATAGAGTCATAGCTATTTGAACAAATTATGACTATAAATTTCATATATTACTCAGATACCATTAAAACCCAGTAGACTGATAAAAAAAAATCAGGAAATACCAAGTGTTGGTGATGATGTAGACAAGATAAGCAACTCATCCATTGCTATGGTTATATGAATAGGTACAAAGACTTTGGGAAACTTTGGCATTCACAGTAAAATTCAAAATGTTCACATCCTCAGGAAAAGAAATTGCCAATGTACATGGAAAGGTTTATATAAATGCCCTTCAGAGCAGCAAACAATTCAAATGTCCATCAAGATTAGAACATGTAAATACATTTTGTTTAATTCATGCAATGAATAAACATGACTTCATTTGAAAAATAATGTAGAGTGAAATGAAAAATTATAGAAAATGCATTGTCTCATTTACGGAATATTTTTTAAAAGAAACATATTGTTTATAGATGCATACACAAGTGGTAAAACTATGAAGAAAGGCAAAGGAATAATTTACACATAATGCAAGATACTCTTTTCTTTGTTTGGATTACTAGTGATAGTAAAAGAGAGAAATGATTAAAAGGGCAAATAGCATTCTCAGGAAAAACATGTTTACAGCCCGCACTTTGCAACAAAAGTAAAGTTTCTCATAAGGTAGAGTTATTAGGTAATTTGTCAAAGAGATTCTGAATTCTGATACTTTTGCTACTGGGGCTAAAATTATAAATAAACACATAAATTCTTTTACGTGTAGATTTTTTGAAAATCTGCTACAGTTTTCTACGTAGTATTTTCCCTTGAAAACTGCTCTCCTAAGGACAAATTGATATCTGTTTGTAGAAACCGATCTATTTCCAGTTGTGTCTGTTAAGCCGAACATTGGAAGAGGAGGCTATGAGGAAATGAGCACCTGGATTCTATCAAGAAAGGACATTGTCCAAATCCATGTGGTCAATGTTGACCATTACTTCTCTTGGAATTATTTAGCTGTCCACCTGGAGTACAACTGAGAAATGCCCCTTCCTAGGTAGAGAGAAGCACCATTCCCACTTCATATTAGGAATTTCAAAGTAAAGTATTGCTTTATCAAAAGCTGCTGAAAATGACCATCCAGCCAGGCACCTCTATGTGGCAAATCAGCGGCTCTCCAACTGGGGAGCTGTGTGATAGTCACTAGATAAATATGTAGATAATTAAACTCTAAAGTATCGGAGTAGATTTCATAAATGCAGGATGATGCCATGAAATCTGTCCATAACAAGCTGGTTCCAAAGCAGCAGCCATGGCCTACACACAGGAGCACGCCTGCCAGATAAGAACGTGAAACACAAGCAGCCAGTGAATGACAGCAAAACCAAGGAGAGAGCTTCCTCAGTAACCATATGCCTTTGTTCTTTTTACACATCACTATTTTTGCTCTTTTGAGAATATCTGGGTTGCCTCTTTCAGTAGTACTGATGAGGTCTACTAAGCAGTCTTACCTTTTTTTTTTTTGCTGCATCAATCTAATCCTTGACCGTTCTGCCCTATACTTTAGACCAGGATATAAGATACTTCAGATGGAGAATAAGCAGGAAAAAGCAAGTGCGGAATTAGTTGAGGCTGCAAGATTTGATACTTAGAAAATTAGGAATTCTGTGACTTTGCTTGTGTTAGATTCATTATAACTGTTCAGTGATTAAGTGCAGTAGTTATGCTGAGCTCTCTGTGTTATGAAAGTGCCTCTGGGCCACTCTAAATTGCAGATCTGCCAGGCCTTTCTCCCTATGAGATTCTGAGTTCCTATCTATGACTGCCTTTGAGCGGAGCTCCTGTTCATAAAATAGATTTTAAATCCCATGTTTGGATGAAATGCACCCTGATAAAAGTAAGTCACCACTTCAAAGTATCATTTTGTGCTGGAAATTTTATATAAACCACTTAACCTATGCCCTATCCTGACAAAACAAACTGAAAACAGTAAAGAAGCTTCCAGAATTTCATGTGTCTAATCATCGGTAATGATGATACTCACATCAAGATTATCTGACCACCATTTTAATGCTCTAACTACAAACTACTGAATTACAGAATTCATTGTGGAGTATTTTTTCAGACACAAATAGAATACAGATTTTACTAAAATTCTATATTCTTAGAAAATATGTAACAGTAGGCCTGAGATACTCATGAAAATAGTCATATACAGAGTGACCTATAGCAAGGTAAGGTCTGATCAGAGGAGCAAAATTAAAGTTTCATGTTTCTCTTGAAGTATCTATTGTCACTGAAGTTAACCTTAGTTAATAGTATAATGCATTATAGGTCAAATCATGATATAAGTTTAATATATTGTGTAGGTTAGATTATACTATTCTAGAAATATCCTTTTGTATATATATCTAAGAAAATGGTTCCTAAACATTAGTCTGCCTGGAAATGAAGAAAAAGTTTATAAAATGTATGTCTTGTGCCCACCAATCACCCTCCCTGTCTTACTTACACAACCTGAGGTGAGTTTCAGATTATCTGCCTTTTTAACAAGAACCCCAGGTGATTTTAAACCAAGTGGTAAGTGCAAAGGACTTTAAGAAACATTTGTTTTATGGCAGAAAAAACATGTCTGTACCTAACATTTATAAATTGAAATAACCTTTGTAAACAAAGCATAAATATATTTGGAATTAAATTGTTTTATTTATATTTAACATGGAAATGCAATCTCTTTTTCAAGATGTGGATTTATTTCTAAGCTTTTAAAACTTCTAAGTTCCCCTTAAGATTTTGAAACAGAAAGGTGCTGGCAGGAAAGATATATATAAATAAGAATTTGAAAGACCACATTAACAGTGCTGTTCAATTTTCAGTAACTAACAAATCTTTCAAGGAAAAAATGCAAAGTTTTAAATTGTCTCTTGGCGTTACAAAATTTGGCTTATACTATTTACTATATATATACTCTTCTTTCTGGAAACTCATAATTAAAACTTATAATTCACTTTTTAATCACTTCATATGCTGGTTAGGGAATGTTATTGGCATAATTAATAAACTGATGTTAATATTAATCACCATAATAAATAATAGCCACAACTAGGCACATCTGAGACAAAACGCTAAGTAACCAAAGATAAAGAGAACATCTTAAATGTTCCCACCACATGGGAGAAAAATGACAATATATATAGAAGAAGAAAGAAAAGAATGAAAGTTGTCTTTTCAAAACAGTGTTGATGTGACAATGCAGACATGCTTCTAAAGTGCTAAAAGAATGACAAAGCCATCAGTCTAGTATTTTATATGAATGAAAACATCCCTCAAGGATGAAAGCTAAAAAAGATAATACCAAATGGATGAAAGTTGAAAGAATTAACTTCCAACAGATTTGCACTATAAGAAATGCTAGAAATTCTTTTAGCTGAAAGGATTTAGTATCAGATGGAATGTCGGATCTGTAACAAAGAATAAGGAGCATCAGAGAGGGTAAATACTGGGGTGAATACTGGGGTAAATATAGGAGTATGCATATTAAAATGCATATAGCAACTTAAAACTTTACTGATATTTTAAAGCAAGAATTATACTGTACCATGGGTTTTATAGCATATTTAAAATAAAACGTATGACTGGATAACTGCAAAGAGTTTTGGGGAAGGGATAATTATACAATTGAAAGATTTAAATGATTTTTGTGAATTAATATTATTTAAGGGGAAGGTGCAATAAATTAAAAATGTGTATTTCAATATTTACAGCAACCACAAAAAATCATAAAGATAGGTAGCTAAAAAATCAGTAGAGAACCTAAAATGAACTACTAATCACACTCAATTTACCAAAAATTAGGCCAGAATGAAGTAACAAAAGAAAAAAGAAGAGTATAAAAAGCACAGAAGACAAATATTCTAATGAATTATAAAAATCAATAATTTTTTGTATAATGTACAATGTACTAAGTACATTGATTACAAAAGAGCATTTCTCACAATGGACAAAAAAAGCATATACTAATTACAGGTTAGTTATAAGAAGCATATTTTAAATATTAAAAACACACAAGTTGAAAGTAAATGGTTGAAAACAAGTATGTCATGCAAACATTAAACATAGGAAACAGCCTGGATGCATTTATATCACTAAAAATGTGCTTCAATATATATTATCAGCAGAGATAAAGAGGGATATTTCATGAAGATACAAAAAGGTGAAGTCATGAGAAAGACAACAATAATACATTTGTATGTACCTGCTAAAAGCTCAAAAATACTTGAGGCAAAAAAGAAGAAAGAAAAGGAAAGAATAATAAAGGAAGAAATTGACAAACCTATAATCAAATTTAGGGATTTTTACATGTGCTTTCAATTCAATTTACTTGTAGAGAAAAATCAGTAAGTAAAATATAAGTGATGTTTGACACTGATTTGACCTAACTAATATTTTTAGGTTATTACATCTAACAGTAAACATTTAAAGGTTTTTTTTCCCCAAGAAAAATGAAAACATGGACCTCTGGAAAGACGTGTGAAACAATAGCAATTTTTTCACAAGTATCAAAATTGGAAAAAAATGCCAAACATCCACCAGAAAAACTGTGGTACATTCCTATAATGAAATACTAATGAGCAATAAAAGAACTGTAACATAGACTTGCACCAACAGGCACAGTTTTCTCTCTCTCTTCAGATGGGTAGATAGATGACAGATAGATAGGTAGAGAACAGTTAGCTAGGTAGATAGACAGAAAGGCAGAGAGACTCAGCACTGTTTTCAACCTTCTGTATTATCCTGGGATTTGCATTTTTCAGTGTCTCTTGCAACAAGGTTCAATTTTATATGCCATCAGTGGAAGCCAATCACACATGATCAACAGGACAAATGTAAGTCCACCTTCATGAGAATAAATGGAAAGCATACAGCTTGGTTTCAGAGCTCCTGAGAATGCTACTGGTCTTTTCCTTTGTTTTTTGCAACTTCTTGACACCCTGAAAGAAAGAGTTGAACCTGGAAGAGAGAGGTACCTTTCTTGACCTTTTTTCTGTCAGGCCTTACAGTAGTTTTGTAAATCTTGAATAACCTTAATTATATTCCTTTCTTATTTAAGTAGTTAGTAGCTTAAGCAGTAGCTCCTATTTCATTGACTGGAGCCTAACAGATACAAACTTAAAAATATATATATATTGAGACAATTTCTGTCAATAGATAATTTTCATACAACAAAGTTAAACTTACTTAGTTTTCTGAGTTTTATCAATTATGTACATAGAGGAACCACAAGCCAAATAAGAAGAAACAGACTATTCTGTTACCTGAGAGAACTTTCTTTTTTGTCTCTCTCTGGTCAGACATGCTGCCCAATTTCGAATTATATACCATAGAATAACTTTTCCTCTTCTTGGACTTCATGTAAAGAAAGTCAGCCAACATCAATTAAAGAGATTATTAGTCTGGAAAAGTTTATATAGCAAGATTATTAACTACTCTTATAAATTTGAAGGACTATACACATGGTTAGTTTTTATTTCTGAAGGAGGTAACACTGTCCAGTGGTATAAAAATATTTCATTAAATGAACAGCGGCTGTATGGCCGGCCTTTACTGTGGTTTGTTCTCCATGTAGGCAAGGAAATTTTGTAGGCTTTAGCACTGGGGGAAGAATTGTACTGCATGCAGTCATATTACAGACCTGCATGAGATGTAGATGTATGGACTTAGCTTCCTTTCACCTGTGTCAGCTCTCTTGTATCCCAAGAAACATTTCACAAATACCAAATATTTTATATTTCCTTTCTGAAGCAGAAGGAAATTGGGCTAGAATGTGCATTCTTTTTGCCACGAAGCAGTTTGCAGCCCCTGATTTTAAGTAAGAAAATTCTAACTAATTTATAGTTAGAATTAGTATTATTGTCCTCCCCTTAATCACTGTGCAGGATATATAATGAGCTGGTATGTGGAAATATCTTGCTGAATTATACATTTCAGTGTTAAAAGGAAGAAAAGCCATGTTTGTTGATGTCAGGCATCACAGTAGGTTAACACATAATATGTCATATATAATGCTGAGTATCTATATTTCCCTTTGTCAGAACTATTCTTGTGACACTGAAATGACTTTGACTGAATTTTCCAAATTTCCAGAGCTTAACACTCTGACACAGTTTGTTTTAATCATATAGATACATTTATTCTTATGTTGCTATGAGCATTTAATTTATAAATTATTTTATTAAAAGTCATGATAGTTTCATCAAAATAGTTTATTAAGCACTCCTTCAATCAGGAAGGTATGCATTTAATGCATAAATTATACTTTACACTTTTTATTTTTATACACTGATTTTTGCTTTATTAGTAATGCAATGAGAACACTAGTCTTTTCCCTAATGGTTCAGTGAAAAAGCTCTGTTCTATATCCTACCATAACTGAGATACAGAAGTTCCCAGAGGGACACACAGAGGATTCTGGCTTTTTTAAAACAATTTCCCAGCAATAAGCCTAGAATAATATAAATTCTACTTCTTCCCGAGGATGTTCTGATGGCTTTATTTTTTCCTATTCATGAAATTATTATATTAAGAAATATACTGAAAAGAAGTATTAACATGATTACAAAAGTTATCTTAATATTCTCTTCTCACACTCCCATTTTCCCATTATTAAGCAGAACAAGTAATTCTGAAGCAGCCTGTAAGTTGTAAAAGCCTGAGAAATAAATGGAAACAGGAAGGAAGACCCAAGATTGGTATAATTATCATTTTATCATGACAGGCTGAGGGATATGATCCACTGTTATATTTTAACCCTACCTGTTACTTAGTATAGCACAGAGAGAGGAATAATACACCTACCCATATTATTGTGCAGCAAATATGAAGCCCCAGAAATGTTTCCAAGGGGCAGCTTAAGATCCCCAAGCATCTCTGCACCCTCATCAGCCCAGAATAGAACTGGTCTGACAGGCATATGCAGATTTTAAAAAGTTAATTTTGTTGAAAAACAATTAAATGCAATCCCAAACCATTTCCCAATGAAGAATTGGGTATACTTATTGGCTTTCTACATTTTTCACATGTGAATTTTTGCCAAAAATACATATGAAAAGCAGTTACACTTGTTCTGTTATTTTTCTCTTTCTTTCCAAAAATAAGGCAAAGTAAGCAGCTTCCTCTGCCATTCTTCCCAGGGGGCCAGTGTTTTGCTTCCCCCATCAACTCATTTACCATTACAGGGAGGGCACTGTTACCTGAGGGCTTCAATATTAGTCAGAGGATCACCTGTCACGGGGTATGGATTCTAGTGTTTCCTCCTGTCTTCTATACCTTTGGTGCCCTGCAAAAGTGATTTAGCATCACCAGGTTTTAATGCTGACAAAAGTAGAATTCCACATACGTTTTAAAATGCATGTTTATATTGTGTGTTCCCTAACACTTCATGTCCCCTCTTTGGTATTGTCTACTCATCTCCTAGGCATCATCCTCTTGGAGAGGAAGTACCACTAGCAGTGTGTGCGCACACTGTCTGGTAGCCATTCACATTTGAAGTTTTAGCTTGTTTGCTCCTCGTCTGTGGGCTTAGGCAACTAACCTCAAAAGAAGATGTTTTGGGGTGACTTCCTCTATGGCCTGAGTGTAAAGTTTTTAGAAGAAGAAATAGAGGAAAAGAGTTGTAAATCTGACTAATATTAAAAGAAATACATTGCATGAGGAAAAAAGAATACCATAAACAAAGACAAAAAAAATGGACACACTGTGAGAAGCTATTAACATATATTACAGATAAAGGTTCCAAGTTTATACAAAATTTTTCAAAGTTGACCAAAAGCAAGCAAAAATTATATGGGAAAATGGGCAAAAGTCATGAAAAAATTTGCAGGAGACATAAAAGGCCTTTATATATGTGAACTCATAAGAGAAATGTAATTTAAAACAGATACAAAATTAAAAGTGGGATACAAATTCTCACCCATTAAATTGGTAAACAAAATAGTCTGACAATGTCTCTATTAGAAGAAGATGCTATTACGTAAAAAAGAAATATGCATAATATATATCTAATATATTATATAAGGAAAAGTGAGAAAATGGATTTGCTTACATTTAAGAAGGAAAAAATAGAAAGTATAACAAAAAATATTGAAATTCATTACATACAAGGAATGGAGAGTAGTGGGATAAAAATACATATAGGAGGGAATGATATTGTTTTATGTATTGATTTTTGATATGTGGAAGCATGTTAATATATTACATATTCAGAATATAAAATTGAATCAATTAGAGTTATAGAATCAGTGAAATGAATAATTAATTATGTTGATGTCAAGAGCCAGTGGTCTCACTGTGGAAGATACTATTTTGGAATAGGAGATGGTAAGAATAAGCTTTGTGGATGGATTAAATTTGAGCTCCTGCATGAACTTGTGATTTGTAAAATAAGAATGTGATTGTGCATGTATATCTCCACATGGGCATGCATGTGTATGTGTATTTGTTTATACATGCATACATATGTTCACATTCCTGTGTATATTTCTTAGCTTAATTATAACAGAAAGTAAGAAATGCTCAAGAAAAGAGCAATATTATGGAGATATGTCACATAGGAACCAGCCTGGAGGGGCCAAGCCATGGGCAATTTTGAACACCAACATTTTTAATTTCAGGAATTATTTATAATCCTTTGGAGAAATTAGGAATTCATGGTTCCAAACCAATAATTAACCAGTTAGGGCAAAAAAAGAAGGTCTCTTGGTTATGAGAGAATTTTGAGAATGAAGACAAATGTGGAAGGAGTGCTTCCAAGTTAGCATTTTGCAAACATTACACTAAATATCAGCTCAGGAAAGAATCATCAGTGGATGCTAAGTTAGGGGGAGATTTTGTAGAGGAGAAGGAAACTTGTCTGGTTGTAAAAGTGTCTCTTTTACTTATGATAAATAAGGTAAACACACACACACTAATTATACAGAAATCAGGCAGCACCTTGACTAGGTGAGCAGCGTTACATCACCAGTGAAGTGCTAGGCAGTGAGTTAGACATAAGCAGGAGAAAGGCACCAGCCTAATACCAAGGAAGACTCCGCCCTGAGCACCCCGTAAGCCCTCCTTAGTTCCCAGTTCCACACTCCAGGACACCTAGACTATCGAGAGGCCCAGGACCACAGGGGCGTCCCTCATTACAGGGCATGAACAAGGTCAGAAGAACTTGACTGAAAGTAACCCCACCTCTTAAAAATAACATCTAAATCTAATTAGCATTGTGGTTTTGGCCTCCCTATGGGCTTCGCTTAGGTACTTATGGGTAAGGTGCCTGTGAACTGTTATAATATATAAAAGTTATATAACCTAGAACTGTCAATCAACCTGTCAATCAAAGGACATGAGATACAGGGCAGGACTTCCTGCCATCTTAAGAGAAAAATAAAAGCCAACAGAACAAAAACAAAAACAAAAACACTCGCCAAGGGATACAAATAAATTTGCTTGTTATTTTGAATTTTGCCCTTACCTTTGGGAATATTTATTAAAAATATATATTGAACAGTGGTAACTATACATTAATACAGTTACAGTCTTTGATTCTGTGAGCAAAACTAAAACATGTTTAAGTATTCAAAATAGTCTTGATTTCAGGACCTCAAACAAGGAGGTCTCTAGATATTGATAAGAAGATAATTTAGCTAAAACAATTAGAAATAAAAGACTAAAATCTAGTCATTATACAACCATCTGGCCTTTAAAACAATTCTATCTTAAATTTCAGTTAATGAGAGAGAATTTATGTTTTTCATTCCCTCTTCTAAACTTCTAAAATGTGTAAAGTAATGAAATCCAACAGGTAATAAAAATATTCAAAAAAAACATAGAGAACCTTTAATGTATTGCAATAGAACATTGGGAGAAATATGAAATAATTATATCTCTTGATTTCATTTTATATCATTCCTTTGAAATATCAATATAAAATTGAAATATCAACAACATAAAATCTTAAATTATTTAATATGACATTAATAATTTTATTAAACACATTTATCATAATTTTATAGTGATAAAATGAATTGTATTTATAATAACTGTTTTTAAATAATTAATCAAAATGTTTATTGCATGAACCCCACACAACACAGGCTTACCCAAAGACTGGGTGTTCGCCTAGATGTGTCCTTGTCTGCCAGTGGTTGCTTTGGGGTGGGATGTTTAGAGCTATATCCCCACCAAGCCTTGCAGATATCAGTTCTATGACTTTACCTTTATATATTAACATGATATCAAAATGTGAACCATTTTTCTTCTGATAATTTGATTGTTCTTCCTAATTGTAATTTCTCTTTAATCCCACTTCAGTAAAATTCTCCCCAAATGTGTCTTCTCCGTGGGATTTAGTGGGTACTTCAAAGAGTACAGCCAGTGGATGGAGAAATGATGGAGGCTTAGCCAATAATGTCCATACCTCGGGACTTAGGGGACTGAAACAAAGACCAGGGCCCGGGAATTCCCTCATTAGAGTGACAGCTGCAATGTGGGGCCCGGTTTGTTTATCCGGGTGCCCTTTGCTGTAGTTTCTGCTGCCTAATCCTCCAGAGTTCCTGGGCGAGCTGCCACTGCCCAATCTTCCATCATCCTGACCATTCTGGGAAGCTCCACTATTTTCCCACTAAATCTTTTTGCTTAAAATTACTTAGAGGCATTCTGTGGTTTGCAGCCAATAGTTTAAGGAGGTTCTCTTTTTGTCTGGGAATATCACGTAAGTAGATCAATTTTTAAAGCCCCCACAAATGAAACACACACTAGAAGATGGCATTATGGCATATTTCTACTAACAGTTTGCTGCACCATTTTAATGATTCTCTGTTTTTATTTGTCCTTTCAGCTATCTGTTGGGTTTTATAATTTTATACTTTAAGCTGACATTTCTGGGGTGATTCTATTTAGGTTCAGCCATAAATTTTTCAAGTGCCAGTTCATTTATTTATGTATTTGTTTTAAATATTTTACAATTTTAATCTGTAATCCCAAATATCCTCCACTCAGGAAAAGAAAGACGTAAGAAAGACAGATACAAAAAAATACCTTAGGTTTTAAGCAACAATAGTTTTCTGCTTTAAAAAAGAAAGACGTAAGAAGGACAGATACAAAAAAACACCTTAGGTTTTAAGCAACATTAGTTTTCTGCTTTAAATATTTGGCTTTACCATTTTCCTTATGCCTTCCCAAATTGGATTAGCTTATTAGTTCATTAAGTGAACCTCCTATAATAATACACATGTATTACTATATTACTTACATATTAATATAATACTATTGCAAAAATATTTTTATTGCTTGTATATTACTAAAAGCCATTGAATATTTATATATTATGTAATTTATATCTTATATATAAAGGTAAAAGCCATATATTAACTCATATTTTATATCTATATAACAGTAAAAGCCATTGTTAAGCTTTAAGAAAACACAATGGAGAAATTCATCACTTTGTCTTGAATACATTTATTTACAGGTTAAAGTGATTCTGCCTTTACCCACCTATTATGTACTATGGTTGGTGCTTATTAAACAAATTTTGTTTTAGGTTTTGGATGTTATATCCTTCATTTAAAATGGATTAATAGTCCAAAGATGATGATGATACATTCTATAGTGCTACTATAGAATAACATTATATTATAGATGATATATAAAAGTTTTTTGACCTGTACAGGGACATATAAATCAGCAAGTATGACTTTTCTACACAGAGATCTGGAAAAATGTTTAAGTTGGATTTCATTTGATTAGGAACTTATTTGTCCCTGATTTCCTCTGTGACTTCTGTTATGAGATTTTTGACAAATCAATGTAATAATTAATGTAATTATATATATTTATACATAAAATATACATATATAATTTAAAAATATTCCCCTGAATATATTAGGATTTTTCAGTATAAAGCAAAAGGAGATAAGGACAGAAAATTAAAAACAAAAACAAAAAACGAAAAGGCAGTCTTCAAAGGTGATGACCTTATATGGAAAAGAAGTACAAGTAATATTTTTGCCTAGACATTTATCCAACAGAATATTATGCCTAACACATATTCTTCAACACAACATTAAAGCCAAACCGTGTGCTCTGAGATAAAGAACAATGTATCTTTGCCAAGATTTCTTTCTCAAATGATACAATTTCACAGTTTATATTATAAATGACACCATGTGAAGAGCACCTGCAGTCATTTGGACATGGTGGCACGTATTTTACTTTAGAGTTTAATAAATCTACTGATGTGCAGAATATGAATTAGCTCATGGTATGTGTGTATGTCATTTATTAATAAAACTACAAAGATTTTATCATTGTAACCCATCCTAGAAGAAATACTTTTTACTGTGTTAGGAATTATTTTGAGCTGTAGGTCAGCTTTCCCAAAGAAATTCTTCATGACTGGTGCTGACAGAGCATCAGCTGTGTGAGGCAAGGTGAAACATTTCTATGCAAACAGAAACTAGAATGGAATGGAGATCTGCTGATCTCCCATTGAACAACTGGTGATCAACTGCATGCCTCATCTTGATGCAGTGCTGAAGGCAATTAATATTTTTGATGCAATCAAATCTTGGCCACAGATTATATACACATAGCACACTATGTCAAACAAACAAAAAACCCAGAAAATTTAAGTTTCCATATTGAACCACTATGTCAAAGAAAAAAGTGGCCACATAGTTTTTACAAGTGAGGAGGTTATACTGTATATTATTTGTTAAAACCAGTTAATGCCATTCATTTGAGTTCAGGTGGCTTTTTCCCAGGACCTGTCTAACTGACCAATATACAAGAAGGGTAAATATCTGTTACACTTAGAAGAGATTCCTTTAGAAGAAAACTCAAACACGTAATTGTGTTCCTTTTGATTGCAGTATGTCTGAGTTGCAATATATCTTACTTTTAAAATATCTTACCATCAAGATATCATACACTCTAGGTACATTCTTTTTTCCAACATCTAAACAGTTTGAAAATACTCTGAACATTTGATCTAGTACTTGGAAATGTAATATTATAAATTATGTAAATCTAATATACTAGTAACAAGGAATGATAAAGCTGACCTTTAATTAAAAAGTAAGTATTTACCTTTGTCTCACTGTGATATCAATGTTGTTTTTATTTCTATTCACTTCAGTGTAATATGTACTATTTTTTTAGTTGATCTAACTTAAATCTATTGACAAATTTATGCTTGTATTAATTTTATCTAAATAAATATAGAGATTAGAGTGTTGATAACTAACATATCATTTCATATGAAAACATAGTAGGTCTGAGACTCTTTGGTGTGTGTGTTTTATATATTAATTTCTTTTGTTGTAACAAGAAACTTTGAAGAAAGGATTGTTACGCTAACTGCCTTAGAGATTAAGAAGACTGAGATGCATATATATTATGTTATGCAGCTAAAACAAACTGCATTCAAACTAAGAATATCTGGCTTCATTTTCACCATCTTTAACATCTGGTTCTATTATTAAATAGAATTGTGGCTTCTGTAGGCAAGTTCCCTAAATAATTTTGTGAATTTTTTGAATAATTTACTCAGTTATCTAACTTAAATTTAATCTCCTTATAAATAAATTTATTTTAGATTATCTATTTGACACTATTGACATAAGTTATTCTCTTCAAGATGCCTAGAGTCTAGAAAAATACTTCTGACACCAAAAGCATAAGCAACAAAATAAAAAATTGATAAATAGACATCACCAAAATTAAAAAGGTTTGTGTTTCAAAATATAGTACCAAAAAACAAAAATGAAACAACCCACATACTAGGGATATAATTTTGTAAATCATGTACCTAACACAGAACTCTTATCTTAAATATGTAACACAAATTGAACAAGTCAATAGTAAAAAGACAAATAACTCAATTAAAAGAAATGTCAAAGGATCTGAATAAACATTATTCAAAAGAAGACACATAATTAGCCAAAAAGCACTTGAGAATATGCTCAATAATATTAGCCATCTGGGGAACATAAATAAAACCAAAATGAAATATTACTTTGTACCATTAGGATAGCTACAATAAAAAATACAGATGTGTTGGTGAGGATGTGAAGAAATTTGCACCCTCATACACTGAAAGTGGGAATGTAAAAGCATACAGTCACTTTGGAAAACAGTCTGGCATTTCTCCAAAAGGTTAAACATGGAGTTACTGACTAACCCAGCAATTCTACTTCTAGCTACATATTGTAGAGAAATAACAGCATATGTCCACACACAAATTTGTACACAAGTGTTCATAGCAGCATTATTCACACAAGCCAGAAAATGGGGAGGGGGAGAATATAGCAATGAAAGAATGTTTAAATAAATGTGGTACATGACTATATTAGAATATCATACATTATTGCTTTAATGTTAATAGAACATGTTGCTGTTTAAAACCATCTTACTGGTTTTACTCTGTTGCTTGCAAAGAAACAGAGTAAAAAATATGTCAATTCTAAATATGGCCATTTTATAATAGCTTCTTTCCTAAGTTTTCCTCATATTGGATGTAATAACTGACATTCCCTCATCTCCATAAATAGATTTATGTTGAGCCCTGTGATTTACAGATTTAACTCCAAAGGCCTCCAAGGTCTTTTCCCTGTCAGTAGTCTGTTATTGTGCTTTTCTGTAATGTAGCTATGTAAATCCTCCATAAACACCAGATCTTTACTTGACATCTTTGCTTTGTTAATTTCTTTGGATAGTTATCCATGTAACCATAATTTGTCATTGCACTAAGATTTTTTTAAAACTCAGCTAACATTCATGAAATAGGTATTGCACATGTCAGGGTATGGAATTAAATAATAGGTTATATAGATGAAAAATACTCTCATTGATAATAGATTGGTAAGACCATCTAAGTCCCCCATTACATCACAATGCTGTATCTCCAAGGTAATTCTACACAAGAGGATTAAGTCTTATTTGTTTCATATTATTGTATGTGCTCTGTGACCTTAGGAAACTGATTTAAGCAATTTCATTATTAGTTTCATTATCTTCAACTCAAAGTTTTGGTAAGGGTTATTCTGAAAATACATGCTAACTAGTGACCACATTCTATGTATTCATGATGGCATTTTGATATTCTTATTTATATTGGATATTTTAAATATTATTTTGCATCTATATACTGCATAGCAAATATTAAAAATAAAACATTAAAATAATGCATACAATTAAATGCCTCATTCTAGGAAAGCTAGAACAATAATATTATGACACAAAAGTACTTTCAGTTTCTTAACTTGTGATAGACAACAAATTAAAACCAAAATTTTACCATCCTTGATAAAACTAAAGAGGAATAAAATTTAAGAAATATGACAAGCTAATAAATCAGCAAATTAGCCAACAATAAAAGCAACAGCAAATGTGTGATTCATGTCCACTGGCTTCTTACATTATTTTGTACTGACTTTGTTGTTGTTCTCTATGTAAATAAATGTTTTTCCTACTAACCAGCCTCTTTAGATTATGTAGTCTTCACAAAGGAAAAGTACACTTGAAGTGTTTTCAGTAAATTAATGAGGTCATGAGAGTTAGCTAAGGCACAAATACTTTATTATAAAGCTAGTGTAGTGAGTCATATTTATTAGACATTGGCATTAAATTATTATAACATTGTATAGTGGAAAAGTAATTTAAAAATATAATCACTGCTTCAACCCATTAACAAATTTTCATTATTATTCTTTATTCAATTTCCTACTCTAATTTAGTTTTTCAACTACAGAAATAAAACTTGGACTTAAAAAGCTTTCCTTCCAAATCCAAATACAAGGGGAAAAATAATCACAATAGCAAACCAAAAGTAGTTTCTTTTGTATTTACTTCTGCCATTCTTCAATGTGAATAGCTAGAATAATTTGAAATGACCATTTTTATTAAGAAGACCAGATAATGATTTAGATGGAAAAAAACAGACTGTTCTTTTAGTCATAAAAGGCAATCACAGATCTAATAGTTTTGTCCTTAGCTCTCACTTGCAATATGGGTATGGATTCATCCTTATGTTTTATTGTATGACAAAAAGCCAGTAAAATGAGTTTTTTCATATTGTCCATGTATTTTTTCTCCTTCCACTTTCTCATGGGATTATCACTCATTAAAGTAGAAGTACAAGCCCTCTCCTGTATCTGTTTTAAATAAAAGAACTTTTTAAAAAAGTGAAAAAGAAGCTGACACTACATAATATTTTCACTTAAGTTTATTAGAGTGATTATACATAGCAAATGTCATATTTTGAAAGATGATAAATGAAAGTCTTAGTAAAGTTATATAACTTGTTTAAAGTCACATCGCTAAGCTATACCATCAGTTTCAACTCCCAGACAAATGCTATTGCCACAGACCACCATGCCAAAAAAATATGATAAACAAATTAAATTAAAATAGGCATTTTGTTTATTATGAGAAATATATTTCTAGAAGAAAGATATTTTGATAGTTTTATTCATTTATTCAGCAACCTACAATTTGACAGACTGTCATTAATGTTGAGATACAGAAATGAATAATTGGACGTGTTCTTCCTTTCATGAAATTTATACTTTGGTGAGAATAAAACAGAATATAGAATAAACAAATAATTAAAGATGATATATTTAGATATTGATAACTCCAATTGGGGAAATGTAATTTAGTACAGTGGAGACTTATGGAAGAAAATATTTTCCTGATAGTCAATAGGGAACTCACTAACGTAATGATATTTGAAATTAGACTTGTAACACTGTGAGGAATTAAATATGATTATTTGGAAAAGTAGAGTCACAGAAAAAAGTAAATAGCTATAGTGCCTAAGAACCTGTTGATATAATCAATATGGCGGGCAAAATAAGATGAAGGATCAAATTTACTTCTATATTTTTGGCTTGAGCAACCAGGCTGGAATCATGAACACCCAGGACACCAAGGCAGGAATAATTTGAAGGGACAAAGTATTGCAGAGATTCAGTATATTTGGTCTGGATTTTTTATATTTAGGATGCCTATACAAATGGATATATTAAGTAGGCAGTTGGATGAGAGGTTTGGGGACAGAGATTTTTTTTAAAGACAAGGAGAGGAATTGAAAACACTGGAAAGAGGTTTAAATTGAGAAAATATTAAGGTTCATGATTAAACCTGACTCACTCAACGATTGACTGGAGAAAACTCAGAAAAAGAGATCGAAAGGAGTGGCTAGTAAGGGAAGAGGAAGGACACGATAGTATTATGTCTTGGAAGAGAGGATAATCCTCGGGGAAAAAATACACAACTGTGTCAAATTCTGCTATAATGCCACACAAGATTGAATATTAACACTCAAACTGAAAATTTGGTTATCTTGGTGAACCTGGTAAAAAATACAGTTGTTGGTGTAATTACAGGAATGAGAAGTTCAATTTGATACAGAAAAACAGCAAAGTCTTGTTGTGAATATTAGTAAAAAGAATTGTATGTTACCTTGACTTCACCATGGGGTAGAGGAATTTTTTTTTTCCTTTTTTAAATGGAAAATGTTAGACTGTGATTTTATACTGATAAAATTGATCCAGAAAGAAAGAGATGATACAGAGAAGAGGATAATTGAAGAAGTGAAAAGCAGTGGAAGGACAGGAAAGTATCTGGATTACAAGAAAAATAAGCCTACCAAAGTACAGGGGTGCAGTGCAAACTCGGCAAATCAGAGAATATGATTAAATACAGGTTGTGACATGTAAGTGCTAGAAAAGATGTATCAGATCCTATATAACTGGTCCTATTTTTTCAAGTTGTTCACTCAGCCATTCAATAAATATATTATGGACTAAGCTGTGAGGAGAAAGAAGTAAAAAAAAAAATAGATGTCATGTAGCCTACATTCTAAGGGTAGGAGATATGCCATGAAAATAGTACTGAGCTTGTGATAAGTGTTATGAAGAAAAATAAGCCTCAGTTAAGAAGACATAGATAACATTTGTATTTTATATGTGACAGTCAAACATGGCCTCTCAGTGGACATGACATTCAAACAGTAATGACTGAAAGAAAACATGCCATGTGATTGCCTGGGGGACAGAATGTAAGTAGAAAACAGCAAGTACAAGACAATGAGGTGCCCTGTGGGTTTCAGGAAAAGCAAAGAGGCTGTCAGTGGCTGCAGCAGGAGTGGAAAAGAGGCCTAGGAAATGGGATGGAGAGGTGGCAAGGAGGAAATTCATTCAGTTTTATAGGACATGCAAATAAACGTAGATTTTTACTGAAATTGAAATGTGAAAACAAGGAAATTCTTGACCGAAGTGGAGAGGCAATCTGATGCACATTTTGAAAGAATTTGACTCATGAATGAATATATTCTTTAAGTGGGAGAAAAAGAAAAACCATGTGAATGGTTAAATATGTCAAGCAGGTAATTAATCATAGGAAAGAGTTGTGAGTGGAAGAAACTATGAAATCTAATGTCTATGCTAGAGCAATTAATGTGTGACAGAAGAAATGACACCCAGCTGAGTCATCCATAAACATAATGAAGAAAGTGGATTTAGGCACATACACATTTGTAGGGTTTGAAGAGTGACTCTATGTCCCAGTTTCACTCTATTTTTCTAATGCAATTATTAATCATGCCTCTTTTCACTTTCAAAAGAATCTATGTTTGGAAAATTAATTATATGGTCATCTGAAGTTGAAGAAGACCACTACTAATATCCCCAAGTGATTTCTTTAAGTTAGGAGGCCAAAATGTTAGAAGTAATGTGGATTGTTCTGTGTGTATATGTGTGTTGAGTGTATTGTGAAAGAAGAGAAAGATATCTATGGTAAAAGTTTGAAATAATTTAGGAATAATGGAACAGACACATTTGTATGAATGTTTATGACTGTATGTAATTTTAAAATCCTTTAAAGAAACATGATCATAATGAAATATAACCAAATGTGTAGCTCTTACATTTTAGAGTAAACCTTATTAGTGAAATCTCAGCTTAAAATTATGGTAGTAAGTTCTTTCCAAAGTAGTTACTTTTGTGCAATTCTAAAATGATATATATATATTTAATGGCCTGATAACATGAATGAGAAGTTCACTTTTTTAAAAAATTTTTATTTTGGTATCATTAATCTACAATTACATGAGGAATATGATGTTTACTAGACTCCCCGCATCACCAAGTCCCCCCCACAAACCCCATTACAGTCACTGTCCATCAGTGTAGTAAAATGCTGTAGAATCACTACTGTCTTCTCTGTGTTGCACAGCCCTCCCCGTGCCCCCCCCCGACATTATACATCCTAATCGTAATGCCCCCTTTCTCTCCCCCCCTATTATCCCTCCTTTCCCACCCATCTTCCTCAGTCCCTTTCCCTTTGATAACTGTTAGTCCATTCTTGGGTTCTGTGAGTCTGCTGCTGTTTTGTTCCTTTTCTTTTTGCTTTGTTTTTATACTCCACATATGAGTGAAATCATTTGATACTTGTCTTTCTCCACCTGGCTTATTTCACTGAGCATAATACCCTCTAGCTCCATCCTCCATTTGTTGCAAACAGTAGGATTTGTTTTCTTCTTATGGCTGAATAATATTCCATTGTGTATATGTACCACATCTTCTTTATCCATTCATCTACTGATGGACACTTAGGTTGCTTCCATTTCTTGGCTATTGTAAATAGTGCTGCGATAAACATAGGGGTGCATCTGTCTTTTTCAAACTGGGCTGCTGCATTCTTAGGGTAAATTCCTAGAAGTAGAATTCCTGGGTCAAATGGTATTTCTATTTTAAGCTTTTTGAGGAACCTCCATACTTCTTTCCACAATGGTTGAACTAATTTACATTCCCACCAACAGTGTAGGAGGGTTCCCCTTTCTCCACAACCTCACCAACATTTGTTGTTGTTTGTCTTTGGATGGTGAGAACTTCACATTTTATCGTATGTGTGTGTGTGCGTGTGTGTGTGTGTGTGTGTTCATTTTCTGCAATTGCGTATCTGTTTCTACTCTGAAAATGTATCCGGAGCCCTTGTACATGAATACATAAAGTGCAAAAGCCTTCTGTTCTTTAATTATTGATTTAAGAAGCTTCTTGATTGGTTGGCCTGTTTATCTCTAGAGTAATCACAGTTAAAATTAACTACAACATTAAATCAAGAGACTTAATGTTCCCCATTATTTAAGTTAGTAGGTTTATAAACCAGCATTGTGTGTATGCGATTACACCTGTTAACTACTTTAGGAAGGAAGAGCACACAGGAGATGATATTTAAGACAACTCTATTCAGTAGACAAGTTTAGATTTATTACTATGTTCCTCAGTTGCATATTGTTGGCACCCACTGGTACATATATAATTAATTTTGTGATCATAGAGAAGTAGCTGGAGGGAAACAATCTGCAAACTCAACTGTGCAGTAAAGCACTCCTTATCAATATTAGACAGAAGATAAACTCAAAGAATACATAAGCCTTTTCCATAATTGACACATAATATGGCTATATTTTTGAGGCAACATGTCTTAAAAATAGTTACATTTTTGTGTGTGTATTTGCCTAAAGCTACATAATATCAGAATGTTCAGGATCACCACAGAGATTCTTATTCAAATGGGGAAAGGCAAGTGATGTATAAAAGCAAAATATTTTTAGAAGAATATCCCTTTGTAGAGGCAGATTAAATCTGGTATGAAAATAACAATGGGAAGGAGATGTCTGGAAAATATATTGAAAATACCCATCCTAATTATACAGGGTTGATATAAATACCTCTTACATTAATATTAAATTAAATGGCACATCTTATATAAAACTGAAAAACAATTTTTAAAAAAGATAAAACTTCAGTTGAATATCCTTCTAAAATTTCTGCTTAAAAAATTTATTTTTTCATAAATATATCACCAGGTAACATGCTGAGATTTATAGCAATTCTTCCATAATGAAAAGCACAAAACAGACTTTCTAAATTAGATGACCATAGAAGGGCATGTTCTGATGACTATAATAACATTGATAATAAAAAAAGGGATTTAATTTTTGTAATGACAATATTCAAATGAGGCATTAACAAAATCTCCAGATTATCCACCCAGATTCAATTTCTGGTTCTGTAATTTCTTTCTATGAGATACATGGGAAGCTACTCAACCTGTGATCTTACCATTACAATGAAAGAACAGCATCTACTTGAGAACATGATTTGGGGGACTGTAGTCCAGCCTATTGTTTTAGGAGCTATGTGGAACTTGCTCAGGCTCAGTATCAAATTGAAATGAAGTTCACAAGTGAGAAAATTATCATGTAAGGGGGCAAACACTTCTGGAATGGTGAAATAAAAACCTCCTAAAATCTATTTATCTGTATAAGCAATGATAACACAGGCATATTCTAAGTCATCCTTTTCATAACTCTGTAATTAACCAAAATCTTGTAACAATTTGAGAAAGGCTTATGCCAGAAAAAACAGCTGAATTCTGTAATGAAGAGTGAGCTTTGTGGGTTTTTAACTATCCATGCCCATCCTCCTCTTTCCAGTTCCAAGGTATCCTTAACAATCAACACAGTAATAAAAGCTGTGAAAACCAGCAGCCTAGAACCCACTAGAGGAGGCAGGTGCAGAGCAGGTCTGGAGGCTTCACAAAAGCCCTGTTACCAGAGTAACGTCAGTGTTTGATCTGTATGACTGCTGTCCAGGAAAGTTCCTTTTACAGGGATTGGTGTTATTTGGCCTGAAACAGAGCTGTTCAGTGAGAAAAATCCTATCTCCCAGTCATTTGTCAAAGAAACTGGCAGCTATTGTTTCACATCATAGTTAAACAGTTGGACCAAACAGGAAGCTAGACAAAACCTTAAAAAGAAAGTCTGGGAAACAATACAACCAGACATGCTCCTTGGGATCGAGAAGGCCATGTCCATATGCAAGAGTGCATAAATACCCAAGGGGGACCCAGAGGTCCTAATTTTATACCCTTGGCTGACCTTGAGGTTCTACATAAGCAGGAAGTGAAGCCTAAGGCGTGAAGTCCCGGAGCACTGAAAACATGCCCCCAAGACACACACAAAACTACACAGCAAAGGGTGGGAGACTTACTGGCTCAAGACCTTCAGAGAATTCTCTGTCTAACCATTAGATGACCACTATCCTAATGGAGCAGATGCTTCACACAACAAACAATATACAGTTTAGAGATCTGGTCCAGGAAACTCTGAACAGCTACACCAGCAACAGATTTTAGTGTGATGAGGTTAGGTTTCCAGACTTGTCATATTTTATTATACAAAACATTCAACTTTCAACTAAAACTTATGAGACACGTGAAGAAAGAATAGCCCATACACAGAGGGGAAAACATAGTCAATAGGAGCTTTCTTCAAGGGAGCCCAAAAGTTGTACTGCTGAGAAAAAACTTTAAATATTATAAATATTTTTAAAGAACTAAAGGAAACCCCACCTACAGAGATAAAGGGATGGATGGGAATTATATGATCTCACTAAATAGGTGGTAATAATAAAGAGATACGAAATGGTAAAAAGAACCAGGTAAATATTCTGGAGGTGAAAAATACAATAACTATTAAAGGGATGTAACAACAATTTGAGTAAGCAGAAGAAACACACAGCATACTTAACAACAGGTCTATTGAGATTAACCAGTCTAAGTACTAGGAAAAAAAAATCAAGAAAATACCACCATACCAACAGCATGCCAACATGGGCATAAAAGACCCCCAGCAAGAGAGGAGAGTGAGAAAGGGACAGAGTGTTTGAAGTAATGTTGACCAAAACACTCTCAAATTTGATGAAAAGCATAAATCTGCATATCCATGGGTCTCAAAGGACTCCAAGAAGGATAAACTTAAAGTTATCCCTGTCTAGATCAATTCTTGTTTAAACTTTCAAATGCTTAAAACAAAGAGAATCTTGAAAACAATAAGGAAAAAAATGATTACTTACAGTTAATGCTCAGTAAGATTAACAGGTAATATCTCATCAGAAACCATGGAGGCCAGAACTGGAAAAAAAAGGAAGCAAAAAAGAGACTATTAAAAAAGGAATTTTATATCCAACAAAATTATTTTTCAACAATGAGAGAGAAATGAACACATTGCCAGATAAACAGATAAAAAACCAGATACCAGTTAAAAAACTGAGATAAATCATTACTAGCAGACTGACCTGTGAGAAATACTAACAGGAATACTTCAAATCCAATAATTTTCTAGAATAGCTCACAGAACTCAGGAAACTGCTATAATTAAGGTTATAGCTCTATTACAGTAAAAGGATAAAAATAGAACCAACCAAAGTGAGAGACATTTTGGATGAGGTCTGGAAGGATCCCAGACGTGAAGCTGCTGGTGTCCGCTCCCCGTGAAGCCAGGATGCATCGCCCTTCCAGGGCATTGATATATAACATTATGCACAGAGTACTGCCAATCAGGGAAGCTTTTCCAAGCACGGTGTCCACAGTTTTTATTGGGTTTCAATACAAAAGTATGAGCGATAGAATCACTGGCCACCTGATCAAACTCATCTCAAGCTGCACACCTGCCCGGAAGTTTTGCCTAAGATCACATGACTATAATCATCAATCTTCCATTGCCTTGTTGGACTTTCTGGTGTGGCCAATCCTCATCCTGAGTTGCTTGTAAGTCAAAATTAGTAGGGCTCCCTATGAATAACAAAGACAATCACCACTTGGGAAGTTCCAAGGATTTCAAAACTGTTTTAGAATCCAGACAAATTCTTTATTACAGAGGAGATCACATGGCAATTCAATGGTAAAGGAGCTTTAAAAAATTGTTTTTCAGCAAATGATAGTGTGACAAATGCATATCTAAATACAGAAGAGTGAAGACAGACATCTTCTTCCCACTATGCACAGACATTAACTCAAAATGGATAATAGAACTATAGGTAGGAACTAATGATATAGAAACCTTTTAATAAAACATAAAAGTAAATCTTAATGACTTTGAACTAGACAAGGCTTGCTTAGATAAGACACAAGATCACAAGTGACAAAAGGAAAAACTAAAAATTGGATTTTATTATATCTCACAAATTTTGCCTCAAAGTACACCATAAAGGAAGTGAAATTTCAAATTGCAGAATGAAATACTTATAAATAATATATCTGATAAGGGACTTGAATCTAGAATCTATAAAGGACTTATAATTAAATAGCAACAACAAAGACAAATAATCCAATTAAACGAAACGCAAAGGATCTGAATAGACATTTCTCCGAAGAAAATATCCAAATAGAAAATAAGCACATGCAAAATTGTTTAACATCATTAGCTATCAGAAAAGTGCAAATCAAAACCACAATGAGATACCAGTTCTGGAGTAAGTGTTCAAAGATACAGAGGTTTTTGGGGGTAATAATGAAATTTTTCTAAAATTAGATCATGCTAATGGTTGTACAATTCTGTTAATATACTGAAACTACTGAACTGTATGCTTTAAAAGGGTAATTTCAGCACATGAGTTATTTCACAAAGTTTTTACAAAGTATGTATTTATTCATATATAATTTAAGTTACTATCTTTAAGCTTTGGTGTCAAAAATACTGTCTCATTCATGACCTATTGTGAAACATATTTCCTAATATAAAATTATCACATGGCAAACACATATCTTATTCAAAGTGTAAGTTCTATAAGTTTTGACTAACCTGCATTTATACTACACTGCTAAGTGAATTTGAAGTTTCAAAGTAGGGCCTAATTATTTTCACAGAAGTGATTTTAATACTAAGTATTAACATACTTTAATATTATATAATATATTGTCAATTATTATTATATTAGTAATATATATTATGAAAATATTATGTACATATATAATAATGTTAATAATTAGTATATCAATATTTGTTAAAATTTATATATTAATAATATATGCTATAATTTTATGTATTATATATAATAATAATAATATACATTATATATACACATATGCAGACACATATGTATCATGTATATGTATCCAAGTGAATTAGTGTTGAGTCCAGTACATTAGACAGTTTAAATTCCAATCCAGATCAATAAGCTTGCAGGTAACAAGTCATTTAAATGCATAATACTATTTTAAGCTGGCATATATGGCCATTCTTCATGAAGACCTTAAGGGAGGTTTTGTTTACTTTTAAAATGTCCTGAAACCTAGCATAGTGTTTTGTTTCATTTTATTGAAGTATAGTTGATATACAATGTTATAT
Source organism: Manis javanica (assembly GCF_040802235.1). NCBI lineage: Eukaryota > Metazoa > Chordata > Mammalia > Pholidota > Manidae > Manis > Manis javanica. Next base: position 18,729,984 of record NC_133164.1, read on the forward strand.
TGTCTTTATAGTGATTTAGCAATTATATACATTACAAAATGGGAGCCACGATAGCATAGTTACCATCTGTCACCACACAAAGATTTTTTCATTTGCCAACTTGGATCTTCTCTGCCCTTTGTTTTCGCATTGCATTAATTCAGCCTTTTATCATTGCTTGTTACTTAACATTTAAATATTTTCTTCAACAAACAGTCTTCTCTGTACTATCTGAGTTGAGATTGTTTTTCTGCTTTGCTTTAATTTTTCATCAGAACTAACCCAGAAGTTCCCAAAGCTTTTAGAAGGCAAAACATAATTTGTTTTGCATTGACCTCACTGTTTTGCTAAATCTCAATACAATGAAATAAAAGTCTGATGCTTTTACTCAGGAAATAATTTTCTGATTTATTTATTTTTCTCATTCAAGGGTTATTGATTATAGGATGGATGTACTATGTGATAGGGACAAATTCATTCTTCAAGTCTTTATGATATTAGCAGTCAAGTTTTCTATTGGATCAATTAGAAGTATTGCCCATTTACACTCCACTCAGGAATTAATGTATTTGTGAAATGGGTCTGTCTAAAAAAGACATGTCCTTGAAAAAAAAATCAAAATCACAAACGTGTTGTGAATGGGAAACACTGAATTCAGTGGCCACATTAAAAAGTAAAATAATAGCATTGGAGTTCTCACTAGGGTTTTACTATCTGACTACATTTAGCCTTTTACGTCTGGAAAGATGAAGACCAGCAGACAAATTTAAAGTAAAATCATGCGAGTAGAGAGAATTCTATGGTGAAAGTATCTGATAAATTGAAGACAATAATGGAATATATGAGAATGAGACTATTGGCATTAAGCAGTAAAAGACTGACATATATGACCATTAAATATTTGTTACAAAGTCTTAAGGAGGGCAGGTAATCTTACAGATATAAGTACTATACTTGCAAGTCAGCAAGTTGGGGGAGAGGATTATGCAGAACACTTACATAAAGGCAAGGAGTGAGAGAAAAATCTAGCCAATGACTGTAGAGATGGGTCAAGTGGGGAAGAAGTTCCAGCAATAAACAAACTACACATGTTTAGTCCATAGCTACTGTGTTTATGCAAGACTCCCCTTCTTAGTGATATTATAATAAGAGAAAAAACAAACATGTATTTAAATTAGAGGCAAATAGGGGAGAGGCAGAGTTGGGTTCATTCCTTGAGAGTCAGAGTAAAATCTTAACAATTTACAATTCAATGAACAAAAGAGGTATGTTTGTTTCCCCAAACATTGCCCAAACATACAACATTTTTAGTGATTCTTTATACAGAAAATTACATCATGTCCGGTTTTGTTTTTATGCATGTCATGTACCAGTGACTCAGAGGTCTTCATTTTAGGAATCTACCCAATTTCAGTTTGCTTACTGATGTATTTTGTCTCTTATCTCTACTGTGTAACATTGTTGCTGCAAAAGATATCTGTGATATGAATTATAGCTATATTTTACAGTGTAACTTTTTCTTTGTTTCGGAGGCATAGAATTTAGTCTATTGATAATACTCAAATATTACAATCTCTTCTTTAAGCTTTGCTATCAAACTACTGTCTCATGCATGACATGAGTGTGAAACATATTTCCTATTCTAAAATAGTCACATAGCAAGCACACATTTGTTCAAAGTGTAAGTTCTATACATTTTTTATTAACCTACACTTAAATTACACTATCTAAAGTGAATTTGAGTTTCAAAGTGGGACCTAATTATTTTCACAGAAGTGATTTAGAGCAAGAGAGTAAAACTCTAAGCTAATGCTTTCAGGTCAAGTGCTGACTAATGGCCAGTATTGAGAGACATCTTGACTTGTGTCTGAGGAAAGAGAATTTTATTCCTACTGATCTGTAAACTCTTTCCATCTCAGGACTCCTTGTGGATAATCTGGTGGAATAAATGAAAAATCATTTTCAGATGACTAAATTTATAGATAGTCAACTACAGCTATCATTTAGAATGCAGTTTATAAGTTGTTTTCCATTCTGTTTATTTTTCACATACCCAGAGAGAATTATTACCAATTAATAGGATAAGGTGTAAAAAGGCTAAATGACAAGGTTCTGTACTCTTTGTGGACATAAATAGAGATGAAATACTGCTAAGATAGCATAGTGTGTGTGATATAAAACAGATCATGGCTATCCATTCATTCATATCACAGTTTTATACACTCCTTTGTGAAATGTGAATGTGAAAGGAATTCATTTAAGGAAATGAGATACAGAAGCCAGTCATCCTTGAGCAGATTTGAGTGCAACTCTGCAGACGGAATATTGCAGATTACTCAATTCTGGAAGGACACAAAAGACATTAATGTAAATTCCACGGCCCAAGAAGACAAAAGTGCATTTAAGGGTAGAATATATTAAACTGACAGTCTTATGGAACACATATTTCTGGGTACAGTACATTTCCCCAATGGCATGGCTTTCATTAGCATTCAATGTCAATGACATATATGGTGGCTAGATAGCACTAGCTTCAAATTGCCAAATGGTTTTATGAGACGGTAGAAACTGATCTTGGAGTACTGAGTCAGGCAAAATAATGGACCTAGAGACTTGACATCATGATTTAAAAAAAAAAAAAAGACCCAATAAACAAAAAAGAAAAAAAAAAGGAAGCTCCCACAAAGGGTACAGCCTGTGCCTGGAAATAACAAGCATGTAGAGAAAACACAGCTCTAATTGAATAACTAACTGGATATTGACTCTAAAACAGCACCATACCATGAACAATGTTGAGAGTAGACTTATATCCTCATTCAAGAATGACTATTGAATACTGAAATCAGTTTAGAATCTCATGTCATTAAAGATCAACAACTGCATGTGGTAGAGAACAAAGCCACAGAACTGAGTTTGTGGAAAACTAAGGTAAATAATTAGCATTTTATTGGGAATCCATATTTTATTGTTGTTCTTTAATAGCCTAGTTATTATAGGTAAAAGTGAGAATTTATTCTCGTTGTGCAAAGGGTTGAGGTTGAACAAATATAGAAACATCACTGTGTCATCCATAATTGGGAGGAGGGTAGACTGGCAGTGTTAAATAATGACACTTAGAAGCTGTGGATATAATAATTTGCACTATGTATCCAGAATATGATTATGTTTACAAACTAGACAAAATGTGGAAATGGCTGAGTAATGGCCTTTAGTCACAGCCCTGGTAATTTGGAATTGGCAGCACAGGGGAAAAGTTTATTTCTGTTGGAATAGAATGGAAAGTGAAACTGTAATTGTAACTGATTTATAAGGTGTGAAACATAAATTTAATCTCTCTGACACAGCTATATGAAGAAAGTGTTGCAAGTTGTTATAACTAAGTAAAAATGAATATTATATAATAATGATTCATGATTCCCCAGGATAGGAAAGAATTCTAGAAGCTGCAATGAAGACAGATTTCAGGAAATATGTGTGGAAACCAACTGGACAGAAAAGTGTGTTTAGTCTTAGAAAAGTTACACACTCATTTATGTTTATTAACACATATATAATAGTTAAAATAACAGTGAAAGATGGAGGAAAAGAGCAACTGACATGATAAAAGTATTTCAAAAGACCTGTAAAGGGATATGGTTGTAATTAACATACTGTGTACAGGAATTCCCTTTTCTCCTTTGAATGGCTCAAATCCTGGTGACCAGTTGGGCCTTTGTTGGCTTTGGGTGTGTTTCGTGTAAATTATTACAGAAATATTTGTAAGAGAAACAACGAAAAAGTATCTGGAAAATATGTGTTAAAAAGACATTAACCAAGGTCTATGTCTGGACTGAAGAAAAAGGTGTTAAACTCTTGACATGGAAAAATAGCCAAATCCTGATAGGATTCACCACTTTCATGTCCATTACATTGTGTTGCTGGCTACTTCTTCTGGGGATAAACAAATCAAGCTGAAGTTAGTTGTCATTAATCAATTTAATTACACATTTAAAACTTGTTTTTGCCTACTTTTTACTATTGCTATAGAACAAGCTATATAGACTTTTTCTTAGCCATGTGGAAATGTTTTATTCACAGAATCCAGCCCATCTCTAGGATACCTACCTCACATATACTCTTCACTAAAATTGGATATGATTTTATTCTCCCACTCCAAATATCCTCTCCAGTACTGTGCTGTGCTCAGTCAAGGGTTTTCCCTACTATATTTGGACCAATGTTCTAAATTCAAGTTCATTAGTTTCATCATACCCTTACCTAGGGCTCCAGTGTTTATCCCCGAGCACAAGGGGATAGAAAGACTTTGGGATGCTTTCTGCTAAGGCTTCAGAGTTATAACTTGCCTACAATATCCAGTCCTAGTTCTTAAGCTTCAGGATGCAACTATTTTTTGGTTCCAAAGCCATTCCCAAATTCTGTTGTGACTGAGTAACTAGCAAATCTTGCAGGGCAATAATAATACATAGTTACGCTATCAAAGCTGCAGACATCTGTGCTGCTGAGATTTGTAACTATCAAAACATAGACAAAATGTACTGGGATTCGGGGATTGAAAAGTTTTCTGTAACGCGAGGACAGGTACATGCAGTGAATCTCAGGATATGTGGTTATAGACTTTGGATGTTAGGCTACTGGGAAATCATGAAATATATGCTGTTATTAACCACAGGGCTTATTAACCACAGGAATTCAAGTAGCTATAGATCAGGTAGGCAGCATAAATTAGCTACCCAGAGAATCATGTATTATCCAGACCAAAAGAACAACTTGTTATTCTAACACCTCCTTACATACTTTAAGTTTTCTAATGCAAAACAGAAGATTAAGTAAGGGATAGGAAACAGTGATTTACTTTTGAGAGAATATCTAAGAGCTCTTTGCTGATACATTATGTGCAGTGGATCTTAATAACTAAATAACTAAATGTTACATGAGATTGAATGAGTAATGCTAAAGATTGGAGTGTTCAGATTATTAACTATTGCTGGCAAATACAGACATAATGATTGTGCTATTATTTTGTGAAAATATCTCTGCAAAACAGAGGAGCAGAGCATATCCTAGGATGTGAGAGGCACTGTATCAAATCAATTAATCTTGACACTAATAGCTAATATAATAAAACTGAAATAAAAATTGCATTAATATATTAATATTTAGAAATTCCCGAGAGTTAATTTTAAGTGATATTAACTACATTCACATAAAAACCATAAATAAGCTCTAGAGTCCACATAAAAATTTTTTTAAATGTTTAGAAATCAAGAACAGAAAGTCTTCAGCATGAACTTGGACTAAAGGTTTAATTTCATTCACCTGAGAGCCATAAATAAGTTTTCTAGTTAACTTATAAGTGATCATAACTGAGTGAACAAATGAAGACTACATTATAAATATGCCAAACAGTATTTATATATGAATGTGTGAGTATTCATATGTATATATTATTGCATTAATATATATATCAACTTTAGGAATGGCTTTTTTTAATGGAAAATAATGCTTCAGCATCCATTTAGAGAGAGAGAGAGAGAGAGAGAAAAAATGTGCAGCACATTCAGACTGTTAGAGGTCAGATTTAGAGTTATGTTATGGCCTGATTAGTTACTGCTTAAATACTTCATGAACTATTTCACAGGACATTAGTTTTGAAAGAGAATTAACTTAGAGATTATCATCAAAGTCAATGTCACAAACTAATATTTATTATTGTGCAGAAAAAATTGTTTAGTTGACAATGTCACAGATGTAAAAACGTGAAACATAGAATAATACTTGACCAAAAGTTTTTGAATACTATTAGAATATTTACATTCATATATGTACTATGTTAGTACTTTTAACAAATTAGTAGTATGTATAAAAATACCTACTGAAGTGAAGAAATGTAATCATATCAAATGTGGTTCATGTATGTGAAAGGCAGTCTTACAGTTTCCAGAAATATCTCCTTTCTCTGAAGTCTAAGAATGCAGTTTCTAGAGACAGACTATCCTTTCTCCAGCTACTTCTTCAAGCCACCTTACACAAACACCTCTCAAAGAGGACGTTCAGAAAACCAGTAGTCATGCAATCAGAAATCTTCAATTTGTGTTAAAAAATAAGTAATACATAACAATTGTTCTTAAGAGGTATTTAGCTCCTTTCTATTTGGAATCCCTTAGATTCAGTATAAATCAGAAAATAGAGCATATTTGTATTTGTACATATTATTGGAAGTAGTGAATGTGATAGCTACACCATTTGTGACACAATAAAACAACATATGCTCGAATGTAGGGGCAGGGCTTAGCTTTCCCAAATCCCTTGCTGCTTTGGACAGCTGTTGCTGACAGTTACAATGAGGTTTACTCAGACCATGTGAAACACACTTTTGCCAATTCAGTGCTCACCTTGCTTATCATATAAAAACCTCTGACATCTAGCAATCTTCTGGGAATCTGGTGATACGGTAATTAATATGTACAAACAACCCTGAGTGAATTAGAGCCAAATTCCCAGGTGTCCCTGAATTTTTACTAGAATCATCCAAGAATAAATTCCTGTTTTTCAAGTCTAGTTCATTCTGTGATTGGGTTTGTCTGGGACACAAAACATAAATTCTTCTTCTTGCAAGTCTTATACCAATATACTGAAGATATTATGCTGATAGTACGACATTATCACCAAGTTATTTTCCCTTGTAAAGTAGTTCTTCAAAATTTAAATGAGAAAAAAGTAAGATATTCTCTGAACCCTTGCTATGATTTAATGCCTAGCTTTTAGATTCCATGTCCAGAAAAATTTCAATAATCCTGTGTGGTGTAAATTTAATATCTTCCTCTGTGACTTTCTACCTAACTTTTCAGCCTCACTTATTTATTTCCAGTTCTCCAAGCCATTGATACCAGCCTCATATTATATGTAGTGTTTCTAAAACATTAAACTGTCATCTCTTGAATGCATTTGCAAATCTTACATATCTCTGTATTCAGAATGTCTACCACCTTCTCTGACTTTGTATGTATGAATGCATTAAAAAACAAATAAATGAAAATGAATTAAATTTTATTTTTCCATTTAAAAGTACCAATTCATTCACTCAATATCTTCTCAGTATCCTTATTACATCTTTAAATTATTTTCATAAAATAGATGCTCTCTGATATCATTTATATTATTGTAGCCTGCCTCAAATGTGTAATGTTTCAATAATATTTCCAGTAGGTATAACAAAATTTTTAAATTTTATCCGTAACTCCCTTCATATTGAAAACATACTATATTTTAGACTGTTCTAATGTGTCACCACTTAAATACCTTATGCATTGTCCCATTTCTAATTCTGTATACTCATTATTTCCAGACAAGTGGCACCTGTTCCTCTTTGCTGTCTTAATGTCTTACCTATTTTGCAAGAATTCTTTGCTGCTTCTCTTTGCAGTCTTCTTGCTCAGGGCAAAATTGCATTATTTCCACAGTTCATCTCCATATCAATAGGTGTTTCCAAGGGGTGGAGAGAAGTAGTCTATCTCCATATCAGTAGGTAATTACATGGGGAGCAAGGGCATACCTGGATGGGAGAGGTTGGGCAGGGTCCCTTTTCCTGTAGCCAGGTCGCAAGAGGCACAGGTGAAGTAGACAACTCCTTGTAAGCAATAAACAGGTTTCTCCCACTTTATTTCTCTCTTTGACTAATTTCAGTTCAAAGGTATTTTGCTGGGAAAATATATTCCGCTCAGAGTCACACTCACTTGTATGTTGATCACATTACTTTACTATTATAATACTCTTCTAGTATTCATGTCATTGTCTTAATACTCTGTGATGTGTAGGGGATACATGTAAGGAGTAAGGGAACTTTTCTAAATCTTGCCAATTACTAGCTCTGTGATCTTAAGAAAGATATTACCTCTGTCTCCTTCAGTTTTCACATGTTGAAAATACATACAGCAGTTATTTACATTATAATTCACAAGGATATAATGATTTAAAAGGTATAAGGTAAAGTGCCTAGAAGACAGAATTTTTTTTGTGTATTTTACCCTGTCCAATGCCTAGAATGGAGCCATACATACTAGGAATCTCTCAATAAATACTGATTCAATAAATGATCATGCTGAGAACAATGTTTGGCATATGTTAAGAATGAATGTTAAGAAATATTATCTTAATAACTGTAATATCAGTTGCTTAAAAGAAGATTTAATGTTTTTGAGAAGTATGTATTTAAGAGGGATGATTCAAAGACGTAGCATGATATCCAGTTAAGGGCTCACACACAAACACCAGGGTGAGTGGGTAAGGCTTACAAGCTGCATGAGTGCATTTCATGACAAGCCTCATAATTGTATATCCTTGATTCTAACCAGATTTCTCCCAAAATCCCTTCTTATGGAGAATTCTGGGCTCATCTTTGTTAATTACCTATTATTAAACCAGTGTTTCTTGAATGACAGGGTAAAATTATTAAAAATAGATGTTTTTAAAAAAGGAGAAAAAGTATCTGACACAGACTAGATAAACAAGAATAGTTTTAGGGAGGGCAAACTTTAACTCAAGTACTTCCTGAAACAACTCCCTGGATCTAATTAAGCATATTTACAAACTTAATAGATTCAAAAATATGACTAAATGTCATGAAATATCACTTCTATACAAAATTGAATGACAAGTGAAGGGAAAATTTTCTAAAATACTGTATAGTAAAATAAAGGTTATAATAATTTTAAAGGGCATTAAAAATCTCTGGGCTATTAGAGGAGGGTCGTTCCTTTTATATCTCAGAAAATCATGTCACAGTTTTATGCATGAGATTTTTTTACTCATTCAGTTTGAAGAATCTGACAGCAATATTAAGGCATACACCATTTTGATTTCACCATAGATCTTTTAAATTCCTTTACACAAAAATAAATTGAAAAAGATCATATAAAAATATTTTGAGAGAAATTTGAATTCAAGAGTGCGAACGAAATGTGAAGTGGTATTAACAAGTTATTTTAACCAATTTTGCTTTCTAGTTTTTGGTTAAAATGCCTGTTTTCAAGATACAATTTTGGGCTAATTAAATAATAAGAATTACTGTTTAATACATCCATCATATGCATTAGACATACATTTTTATCCTTCAAAATTGAATGCAATTGCTCTTATGATGTATACACAGTTATGATTCTCAATTTGGTCATTAGCTAATACATACATATTCCATAGTCATTATCTTATGGATTCATAATATGTTATAATATAAAAAATCACCTATTCACTATTCCAAAACTACTTTTATATGAAATTAGCCATATTTTAAGTGAAATTTCTATGACGTAGATTTTTGTTTTCAGGTATATAGTTTTAGAATGCTTTCTAAATGAAATGTAATTATCATTGAAAATTAAAACAAGTATTTGCTATAGATATTGGAATTTGTATTTATTTTATTTTATTTAATATTTTATTATTACAAACAATACAAATACTATACAATCTCAATTCTTGTGTATAGGTGACAATGTTATTGTTTTTCCCTTTTTTTGTGGTGAATTGAATGTCTTCATTTCCTGAAATTTGAACATGTTTTAACTAATTGAGGCCTTCCAACTATGTGAACCATGACTTTCACATTTCTGTTTTGGTTATTGGTGCTTAGCCATTGATGTATATGAGTTACTTTTATAACTAATATTATTAATTTCTGTCTAACCCTGGTCAGGAAAGTTTTCCTTTATGGTTTGATTTTCAGAAATGTCAAATTTGAGGGATCTAACACCCCCTACTTCTACCTTCACTCTCTCCACTCAGTTTCATTCTTTACAATTCAGTACTACTGAACTCCCTGTATTCTATACACAGTGGGGCTTTTTCCTTGTTTTCTCTTATGGGTAAAATTGCAGTATTTCCAGAATCTTTCACCTGGCTTTAGTGCATGTGCATATCAATAGGTGATCAATAGGTGTTTCCCAGGGGTGGAAAAAATTAGTACATCTACATATCAATAGGTAACTACAGGGGTGTGCTAGGGTTTATCTGGACCTGAGAGGTTGGGTGGAGCACTTTATTCTCTTTTGCTGCAGCCTGGTCAAGAGAGAGATGAGACAACTACTTGTAAGAAACAAACATGTTTCAGGAGAAGGATTCAAGATGGTGGCATGAGAGGTGAGACAGAGAACTCCTCCGAAAAACCACATATAGTATGAAAATATAGTTAATACAACTAATCCTAAAACAGCAACAGGAAAGAACACTGCACCAGACTGCATACACCTGGAGAACAGAGCAGACCTCACAGAACAGGGTAATATACCAAAGCCTTGATCCCGCAGAACCCAAGCCCTTCCACCACACCAGCTCAATGGCGGGAGGAAGAGAAATGGAGCAGGGAGGGTGTGGAAGCCTAGGACTGCTGAACACCCAACCCCAGAAATCTGCTTTGGAGCACAAACCTACATTGTGTGGTGCTCTGGAGGTTGGTGGGGTTGGGGAGCTGGGACAGGTGGAGTGCTTAAGAGACTGAGATTCTGGGCATTTGTGGAGGATGGGAATCCACATCTGGCTGCTCTGGGACAAAGGAAAGGCAGACAGTCTGAAAGGCTTCCTACCAGGGAGAGGGCTGCTGAAGGCGCGGGATTTTCACAGAGCTTGCTGCGCACAGATGCAGAGAAGGAATAGGTGGACAAGGTTGTTTGGGTGTGCTTTGCCCAGCAGGTAGGGAACTTTGAGGAGTTTCAGATGCTCCATCGCCATGGCTGGCTACTCAGCTCCGAGGCCCTCCCCAATGTGACAGGCAGCCTGCTGCATCTTCCTCCTGGCCTACCGGCACTGGCTTGCAAACCAGCAGTCACTGCGCTGGCATCAGGCCAGCCAGAGGGAGGCTCTGCCTACAACAGCAAGAGACGCGAAGAACAGAGGCTTCCACCTGTGTACTTGGCCCACTAGCTCTGACACTGAAGACAGGCAGTGCAGCCAGGAAGCAGGAAACAGCTCTTTCCTCCCACCAGGTATGAGCACCACTCCCCTGTGGTCCCCAACCTCACTCCAGCGGCAAATCAGCTCCAGAGACTAGAGTTCCTGGGCACTAGAGGGCGCCACATAGAAACATGAGTCAAAGGAACCTGGTTTAGACCAAAATCTCACAAACCCCAGAAAAAGGGCCAAATGAAACTGAACTCACCAAACTTTCTGAGAGTGCAAAATAAAAATCATAAACATGCTCACAGAGGTACATAAAAATATTCAAGAACTCAGGAATGAATTTAAGACAGAGATTCAATCATTAAGAAATTCCATATCTGAAATGAAACATACAGTGGAGGGATTTAAAAGCAGATTAGATGTAGTAGAATAGATGGTAAATGGAATAGAAATTAGAGAAGAGGAATACAAAGAAGCTGAGGCACAGAGAGAAAAAAGAATCTCTAAGAATGAAAGAATATTGAGAGAACTGTGTGACCAACACAAACAGAACAATATTCACACAATAGGGGTACCAGAAGAAGAAAAGAGAGAAAAAGGGATAGAAAGTGTCATTGAGGAGATAATTGCTGAAAACTTCCCAAATCTGGGGAAGGAGATAGTCTCTCAGGCAGTGGAGGTGCACAGATTGCCCAAAAGAAGGGACCCAAGGAAGACAACACCAAGACATATAATAATTAAAATGGTAATGATCAAGGATAAGGACAGATTTTCAAAAGCAGTTAGAGAGAGAAAAAAAGTCACAAACAGAGAAAAACCCACCAGACAATCATCAGATTTCTCAAAAGAAATCTTACAGTCCAGAAGGGAGTAGCATGATAAATAAGGCCTTGGTATCAAGAATACTCTACCCAGCAAGATTATCATTTAAATTTGAAGGAGGGATTAAACAATTTTCAGAAAAGCAAAAGCTGAGAGAATTTACCTTCCACAAACCACCTCTACAGTGCATTTTGGAAGGACTGCTATAGACGGAAGTATAGATGACAGGTTAAATAGCTGTCATGAGGGGACATAAAACCACAGCAAAGTAGAATAATTAATTACTAAGCAGATGCAAAATCAAATCACCTACTCCCAAAGTCAATCAAGGGATAGAAAAAGAGTACAGAATATGATACCAAACATATAAACAATGGAGGAGGAAGAAAAATGGGGGGAAAAAAAAGAACCTTTAGGTTGTGTTTGTAATAGCATACTAAGTGAGTTAAATTAGACTGTTAGATAGTAAGGAAATTAACCTTGAACCTTTGGTAAACACGAATCTAAAGCCTGCAATGGCAATAAGTACATATCTATTGATAATCACCCTAAATGTAAATGGTCTGAATGCACCAATCAAAAGACATAGAGTGACTGAATGGACAAAAAAAAAGACCCATCTATATGCTGCCTACAAGAGACTCACTTCAAAACCAAAGACATACACAGACTAAAAGTAAAGGGATGGAAAAAGATATTTCATGCAACTAATAGGGAGAAAAAAGCAGGAGTTGTATACTTGTATCAGACAAAATAGACTTCAAACAAAGAAAGTCACAAGAGACAAAGAAGGACATTACATAATGATAAAGGGGTCAGTCCAACAAGAGGATATAACTATTATAAATATCTGTGCATCCAACACAATGTCACCTATATATGTGAAACAAATACTAGCAGAATTAAAGGGAGAAATAGAATGCAATGAATTCATTTTAGGAGACTTCAACACTCTACTCACTCCAAAGGACAGATTAACCAGACAGAAAATAAGTAGAGTCAGAGGCACTGAGCAATGTATTAAAACAGATGAACCTAACAGACATCTACAGAACACTCCATCCAAAAGCAACAGGATACACATTCTTCTCAAGTGTACATGGAACATTTTCAAGAGTAGATCATATAGTAGGCCACAAAAAAGAGCCTCAGTAAATTCCAAAAGATTTAAATTGTACCAACCAGCTTCTCAGACCACAAAGTTATGAAAATAGAAATAAATTATACAAAGAAAAAAATGTCCACAAACACATAGAGGCTTAATAATATGTTCCTACATAAACAATGGATCAATGACCAAATAAAGAAGAGATCAAGCAATATATGGAGATAAATGACAATAATTCAACACCACAAAATCTGTGGGACACAGTGAAGGAGGTGCTACAAGGGAAGTATATTGCAATACAGGCCTACCTCAGGAAAGAAGAGCAATCCCATATGAATAGTCTAAACACACAATTAACTAAACTGGAAAAAGAAGAACAAATGAGGCCCAAAGTCAGTAGAAGGAGGGATATAATAAAGATTAGAGCAAAAATTTAAAAATTGAGAAGACTATAACAATAGAAAGAATTAATGAAAGCAGGAGCTGGTTCTTTGAGAAAATAAACAAAATAGATAAACCCCTAGCCAGACTTATCAAGAAAAAAAGACTCTACACACATAAACAGAATCAGAAATGAGAAAAGAAAAATCATTACGGACGCCACAGGAATACAAACAATTATGAGAGAATACTATGAAAAATTATATGCTAACAAATTGGATAACCTAGAAGAAATGGACAACTTTCTAGAAAAATATAACCTTCCAAGGCAGTCCCAGGAAGAAACAGAAAATCTGAATAGACCAATTACCAGTAAGGATATTGAATTGGTAATCAAAAAACTATCTAAGAACAAAACTAGTGTACCAGATGGTTTCACTGATGAATTTTATCCAACATTTAGTGAAGAACTAATACCCATCCTCCTTAAAGTTTTTCAAAAAAGTAGAAGAGGGAATACGGCAAAAACTCATTCTACGAGGCCAATGTCACTCTAATAACAAAACCAGGCAAAGACACCACAAAAAAAGAAAATTACAGACCAATATCCCTGATGAACATGGGTGCAAAAATACTCAACAAAATATTATCAAACTGAATTCAAAAATATATCAAAAAGATCATCCATCATGCTCAAGTAGGATTTATTCCAGGGATGCAAAGATGGTACAATATTAAAAAAATTCATCAACATCATCCACTGCATCAACAAAAAGAAGGACAAAAACCACATGATATCTCCAGAGACACTGAAAAAGCATTCAACAAAATTCAACATCAATTCATGATAAAAACTCTCAGCAAAATGGGTATAGAGGACAAGTACCTCAACATAATAAAGGCCATATATGACAAACCCACAGCCAACATTATACTTAACAGTGAGAAGGTGAAAGTTTTTCCTTTAACATTGTGAACAAGACAAGGATGCCCATTCTCCCCACTTCTATTCAATAGTTTTGGAGGTCCTAGCCACAGAAATTACACAACACAAAGAAATAAGAGACATCCAGATTGGCAAGAAAGAATTTAAACTGTTCCTATTTGCAGATGACATGATATTGTACATAAAAAAACCTTAAAGAATCCACTCCAAAACTACTAGATCTAATATCTCAATGCAGCAATGTTGCAGGATACAAAATTAATGCACAGAAATCTGTTGCATCCCTATACACTAATGATGAACTAGCAGCAAGAGAAATCAGGAAAACAATTCCATTCACAATTGCATCAAAAAGAATAAAATACCTAGGAATAAACCTAACCAAGGAAGTGAAAGACCTATACCCTGAAAACTACAAGACACTCATGAGAGAAATTAAAGAAGATACCAATAAATGGAAACACATCCCATGCTCATGACTAGAAAGAATTAATATTGTCAAAATGGCCATCCTGCCTAAAGCAATGTACAGATTCAATGCAATCCCTATCAAAATACCAACAGCATTCTTCAACAAACTGGAAGAAATAGTCTAAAGTTCATATAGAACCACAAAAGACCCCGAAAAGCCAAAGTAATCCTCAGAAGGAAGAATAAAGTGGGGGAAATTACACTCCCTCACTTCAAGCTCTACTACAAAGCCACAATACTCAAGACGATTTGGTACTGGCACAAGAACAGAGCCACAGACCAATGGAACAGACTAGAGAGCCCAGATATAAATCCAAGCATATATGGTCAATTAATATATTATAATGGAGCCATGGATATGCAATGGGGAAATGATAGCCTCTTCAACAGCTAGTGTTGGCAAAACTAGACAGCTAAATATGCAAGAAAATGAAACTAGATTATTGTCTAACCCCATACACAAAAGTAAACTCAAAATGGGTCAAAGACCCAAATGTAAGTCATGAAACAATAAAACTCTTAGAAGAAAACACAGGCCAAAATATCTTGAATATAAACATGAGCAACTTTTTCCTGAACTCATATCCTCGGGCAAGGGAAACAAAATAAAAAATGAACAAATGGGACTACATCATGCTCAAAAGCTTCTATACAGCAAAGGACACTATCAGAAGAACAAAAAGGTATCCTACAGTATGGGAGAATATATTTGAAATGACGTTTCTGACAAGGGGCTAACATCCAAAATATCTAAGAACTCATATGCCTCAACACCCAAAGAGCAATAACCCTATAAAAAAATGGGCAGAGTATATGAACAGACAATTCTCCAAAGAAGAAATCCAGATGGCCAACAGGCACATGAAAAAATGCTCCACATTGCTAATTATCAGGGAAATGCAAATCAAAACCACAATGAGATATCACCTCATGCCAGTTAGGATGGCCAACATAGAAAATAATAGGAAAACAAATACTGGCAAGGATGCAGAGAAAGGGGAATCCTCCTACACTGCTGGTGGGAATGTAAACTAGTTCAACCATTGTGGGAAGCAGTATGGAGGTTCTTCAAAAAACTAAAAATAGGAATACTATTTGATCCAGGAATTACACTCCTAGGAATTTACCCTAAGAATGCAGTTTCCCAGTTTCAAAAAGACATATGCACCCCTATGTTTAGTGCAGCACTATTTACAATAGCCAAGATATGGAAACAACCAAGTGTCCATCAGTAGATGAATGGATAAAGAAGAGGTGGTACATATACACAATGGAGTATTATTCAGCCATAAGAAGAAAACAAATCCTACCATTTGCAACAACATGGATGGAGCTAGAGGGAATTAGGCTCAGTGAAGTAAGCCAGGCGGAGAAAGACAAGTACCAAATGATTTCACTTATTTGTGGAGCATAAGAACAAAGCAAAAACTGGAGTAACAAAACAGCAGCAGACTCACAGAATCCAAGAATGGACTAACAGTTTCCAAAGGGAAAGGGACTGGGGGTAGTGGGTGGGAATGGATGGAGAAGGGGAATAAGGCGCATTATGATTAGCACACATAATGTAGTGGGGGGGACATGGGGAAGGCAGTATAGCACAGAGAAGACAAGTAGTGATTCTATAGCATCTTACTATGCTGATGGACAGTGACTATAATGGGGTATGTGGTGGGGACTTGATAAAGTGGGAAATGTAGTAACCACAGTGCTGCTCATGTAATTGTATATTAATGGTACCAAAATAAGAAAAAGAAAAGAAAGAAATGGGTTTCTTAACTTTATTTCTCCCTTTGACTGATTTCTGTTTCAGAGGTATTTTGCCCTGCGATTTTCCCCCGGGAGTTACACTCCTTTTAGTAAGACATGTCACGTTTTCAACAGTAAACATATTCAAATTCATCCTCATCCCTCAAGACAAAGATTAGCGAGTATTAACCTTTCTGTAGAGCATTAACAAAGATGTTAATAAATATGAAAAATCCAGGATTAAATGTACACAGAGTTTCACTGGGAAAGCATAGGCTATGACCATTGTTGACTGATATGCATCATGTGATTTAAGGATGATCATCTAGAAGGGTTAAAAAAAATCACATAAAAGAAATATGAGACCAGGTATGAGGACTTTTATCACCTAACACACATCTGCCTATAGTATACAATGGCAGTGAAGAGGCAGTTTCCAAAAACATGCTTAATATGTGTCTACTTTAATACAAACATGCAAATCACATGCAGACAGTCACTTGTTTTTCACTTTCCATCTTTTAACCACTTGATTATTTTACATATAATTAAATCACGTGTCATCTTTCCTGTATGTTGTCTGTGATATTCCCACATCAGAAGATCTCTGTCTGTTTTTTTTTGTTTGTTTGTGTGTATTTTTCCCCAATAGCATTTCCAAATGCCTAGATAAATGCCTGGGACATAGCAAATTTCTATTACTTTTTGCCTTGTGAATAATGCGTGAATTTTGGGGGAAGTTAATTCATCTAGTAAGATGTATACAAATCCTGGTCCCTAAGAATAAGAAGCTGGTGAGACAGGGACTGTGGGCTTAGACAGAGTAAGGTGAGGGCCTCTGGAAAAGGCAACGCAGGATAATTACAGTCAGAACAGTGTAACAACATGCAAGGAAACCCCCTACCAAAACTCCGTGTTAAATATTAAGCTCTAGAGTCACTCTTCAGTTAGATAAGTTAATATTTCCCTGATAAAGGAAAATATTATAGAATAGCTCATGTTTTTTATTGTGTTAATCATGCCACTGTGGGATTTTCACTTTAGCATGCTAAAAGGTCCAGGCTTATATGTTTTTCCTCCTTCAGACCTAATCAAGTAATTTGCAACTGGGGCAATTAATATGGCAAGCAAACCCAGCCATAAACAACATAGTAAAAGCAAGAAGAATTTCATCTTAAAAATAAGATTACCTTTTAAAACCCAGAAAGTTAAGAAAATGATTCTTAACAAACTCTTTAGCAAGCAGACAATAACTCAGCCCGCCTTTAGGGCAGGGCAGGTAATCTTGATTGATATGCTCCCAGACCAAGAAGCTGCTATTCTGGGAAAGAATCTATGGTAAATTTTTTATGTTAATTTTTCAGCATTACCTAGATGACTGATGAGAACAGAGACTTAATGTCTCATCAAGAATGAACATTCTCATACTGCTTAGGTTCACAACCCTAGCCCTTAATCACATTCCTAAAAATCCTCAACTGCCTGTAAATCCCCTAGACAACACACAACTACAGGCTCTCGTGTCCCCTCCTGGTGTGAGCCAATAGCTCTGTCCTCTCACTTTATCTCTAAATAAAAGCCTCTCTCTTGCTCTCCTACCTTGAGTGTTTGCTAAGTTCATTCTTTGACTCCATGAACAAGAACCCCAGCATCACTGGTAGAACCATAATAGAAAATATGGACTCAGGCGCTAAAACCCATGAGGGTGAATGAAGAAACTGGTAACCACATGATCTGGTCAGAAGTGCAGGCAACTGGGTTACCTTATGTAGGACTTAAAGAAGGCAGATATTTTATATTCTATTGAAGCCTTTGTAGACTTAATGGCTGTTGAAAGAAGGACATATTTTCTTACTAACACTACTGATATCCATGAGTGTTTTATGGATTAAATGACTTCTTTAATACCCCTGGGGGATGTGTGGCCTGAGGGCTGTTGAATGTTAATGAAGATAAATGAGAGTCTGGCTGGGAGGAAAGGGCTGATGGTCAGGGAAATCCTTGTTCAGTCATGAATGAAAGAAGGAGGTGTGGGGAGAGAAAACAATGTTCCAAACATAAACAAGAAATAGGATTTTATAATAGGATTCCAATTTCAGCTACAACTATTTTGCTATGAATTTGGTAGCACTGTCACAAATATCCACTGTATTGGAAGTTAAAAGTATCCTACTAAAATAAATGATATCTACAAAACTTCAGTTGGGTACTATTTTAATATAGGCTAGCAAAAATGAATGAACAGCATTTTTAAATACCATGTAAGAATAAAATTAGTAACAATAAGAAAATTCGTGAATTTTTTTTCCAAGAAAACTTATGTTTTTCAGCATCTGTGCCACTGAAAAATGATACTTTGACATGGCCATTCAGTAGGTAGGTTCAAAGTTAAGTAAATAAATTGATATCTAATAGAAAGATATTTCAGGATTATTTGTTATGTTCTTTAAAGTGTACCAGGTCTAATTTCTTTCTCTTGTTTTAAGTAGCCAGAATTCATTATGTGACACTTGTCCCTAGGATAACGCATCTTTCTTATGTTATCATTTGTCCCCAGAAGTCCATTTATAAGACAGAAAGTAGATATTGAAGCTCCATGCTGAATACTCACAGGTCTTTCCAACTTACATTATTTAAAGATTAAGCCATGTTATGTATTCTTTCTTTACTCCCTGATCCAAATTGGCTTTGCCATTTGTAAAATTCTAATTGTTTGGTATTATTTTCAGGGACTTGAGTTCTCTCTCTATCTCTCTATTTTTATTTTCAAAGATCCCTGTTAAATTCTATATTCACCTTCCAATTCATATCACCTATGGCCATGGGATATAAGGCCCAAAGATGCTGGCTATCATCTGTAGTTCTATGAAATATTGCTTTTACTGCTACAAAATAGGAATGAGAGTGTAAGCTCCATCATTTTGGTAAGCTAAACTCTGAAAGATAAGATGAAAATGTTTGAGGAGGTTTTTGTCTTGTAACTAGTCACTGTCAAAATGAACTTGCATCCTATGTTGCATCAAGAAAAAAACAAATTCTAGAAATATCATGTGACCCAGGAATTCCACTCCTAGGAATTTACCCAAAGAAATCAAGGTTCCAGATTTAAAAAGACATATGCATCCCTATGTTCACTGCAGCTTAATTTGCAATAGCCAAGATATAGAAGCAACCTAAGTGTCCATCAGTAGATGAATGGATAAAGAAGATATGGTACATATACACAATGGAATATTATTCAGCCATAAGAAGGAAACAAATCTTTCCATTTGCAACAACATGGATGGAGGTAGATGGTATATGCTCAGTGAAATAAGCCAGACAGAGAGAGACAAGTGCCAAATGATTTCCCTCATTTGTGGAGTATAACAACAAAGCAAAACTGAAGGAATAAAATAGAGGCAGACCCATAGACTCCAAGAAGGGACTAGTGGTTACCAAAGGGTAGGAGTCTGAGAGGGTGGGTGGGGAGGGAAGGAGAAAGGGATTAAAGGGCAACATCATTAGCACACATAGTGTAGGCGGGGGTCACAGGAAAGGAAGTATAGCATGGAGAAGACAAGTAGTGACTCTATAGCATCTTACTATGCTGATGGACAGTGACTGTGATGGGTTGGGGTGGCACTTGACAATATGGGTGAAAGTAGTACCCACAATGTTGCTCATGTGAAACCTTCATAAGGTTGTATATCAGTGATACCTTAATAAAAAAAAATATGAGTGGCTTTAGAGATTGTACTTCCAACCACCCAAACTATTGCCTCTCATCATTCCCCCTGTCTTACAGTTCAGTGACATGAGAGTGCCTGCCTCTGTCCTTTCTTTGAAGAATGTGAAAAGAGACACCAAGGCCTTTTCTAGCCAAATTGGTGTTATATGTCTACAAAATGGTTTATTTCATTTGACAAACACTGATTAAGTGCCTACTATGTGCCAGGCAGTGTTGTAGGTTTGGGGAATACATGAGTTAACAAAACAAAAACCCTATGTCCTTCATTAGGTAATAATGCAGAAGAGAGACTGACAAATAAGCAAATAATATAATAGATTACTTAGTATGATAGCATATCAAAATTTCTATGGAAAAAGGGACCCAAAGTTCTGAAGAAACTGTTTAAATTGTAACGTGAATGGTGGTCGTGGTGAGTGGGTGAAGCCAGGTCTTACTGACATGGTGGTATGGGACCCAAAACTTCTATTATGTCTCCATTTAATGTCCTGATCCTTACTGGATGAGGACAGAGAGATTTAGCTTACTTTTATCAGCAACCACAACAAAACCTGCCACAGGTGCAAAATACTAGAGAGGTAGAAAACAGAACAGAATTTATTTCATTATATTCTTCCCTACTATTCTACCAGCATTCTTTCTGTGAAAAAAATAATATTGGAAATCAACCAGAGAACTTCTCTGTAGGACACCTAAGAGTAAAAGGGTTAGTCATCACAACCTGAGCCTAGTAACTAGTCTAAAGAAGTTGAGACCCTATTTCCTGTGTGAGTGTGCTTCCAGTGCAGAGGACTAATAATTTACAGAAATAACATCAGGAAACAAGAGGTGAATGCTGTCCACAAAACTCTCCATAGTAAATATATTTTCTTCTCATCACTATCTCAAGTTGAGTCACTGGTAGTACTGTCCCATGCATTATATCATTGTCAATGTCCTTCAGGCTATGCCATCACTTCTTGAATTGAGCATTAATATCAATGTAAACCAGAAAATATACTATTATTTTTAAATAAAGCATTTAAAAACCTTTACTTATACCTGTATCCATAGGAGTAGCTATATAAATCTCTTTAAGTAAAAGTTTTTGGGCTTAATGAATTATTTATTCTTATCTGGATAACAGGTACAGGTATGTTTAGGTTACATAATAGAAAATGAGTGAAAACAGTATCCAGTATACCTGTATGTGTCACACAGAAACCTGAAGCTTCATGTAACACTGAATGTTAATTAAGGTAGCATCCACATAAATATTTCTACCTTTTTAATATACAAGTGTGACTGTTTTGCTTAACCATAAGCAATAAGAATTATATTAGTTCTTAAACTGACATTAAATGATTGGGCAAATCTGTTGAAAAATGTGGTGAATTCACCTCAGTTCAATTTGAACAAGGGACCAAAAAACCTTTTGGTTAGTTGAAATTACCCTAACACAAAACAGGATAGGCAAGACGATCTTGATCCTACAATAGTAAAATTTAAGTGCACCAGCAAAGAAGTAATGCTGCAGGTAATGTGGGGTTCCAGTTCCTCTGAAGCAGCAGGGAGCCTCATGAATTCAAAGCCAACTTTGGTTGAAGTGAGGGCAAAGGGGGTTTGCAGACATCCACCAATACCCTCATAGACTGAACACATATATTTGAAAAACAACTGGGTAAAGGCATCTGTTTCTTGGACTCTGGTAGATGCAAGAATATGTTACTCTTGTTTTAAAGAATATAAATTCTATTAGGGAAAGTATGATCAGACTCATCAGGGTAATACAGTAATAAAGAATAAAATAAAGTGATTCTCTTTCTCTCCCTCTACTTTATGTGTGTGCGTGTTTATGGGTAAGGGAGCAGGGAAAGACATCATTTCAACTTAATTTGTTCATATTTGTTACTGAAGCTGTGTATACCAGAAGGTCTTATAAACACAAGAAGAAATTGGCAGTGTTTTTATTTAAGCATATGGAAGGAAAATAATGTACCAGGACCCCAATACACACACAGTGCATATAGCAGTTCGTCTCCTTATCAGTTTAGAACTCTATAGCTTCAGCTCTATAATTAGTGATATCAAGCAGAACATTCTACATTTTGCAGAGCAATACACTGGATGCTTGGACCTCAGACTTAGACTGCATTGACCAGAAAAGGGAGAGCTGTCCTACCTTTTAGGCATACACAGAATATTTAATACATGAGATTGCTTTCTTCAAGCAGCTAAAGTAGAGAAATCTAACATTAAAGTAGGGATTTATAGTATCTATTTTAAATAAATGCAAAAGGGACATTAGTAACATTTTCAGATCAATAACTTATTACAATGTTTTTTTCATTACACTTGAATCCAAAAGAAGCTGTATAGTTTTCCAAAGAATTTGTTGGAGCAAAGTGTTCTTAAATATAATTTCATAGGCTTTTCAAAGTTAAACAAGTAGATAAAACAATATATTTGCTACATGCTTTATGTTAACTTTATACATTTAGGAATTTAATTTCAAGTTTCATATCATTTAAAGATAGGAGAAGTTATTTTAACATTTTTAAAAGTTATGCTAATATTTTTTCAAATTCCTAAAAAACAAATAAAATTGTAAGATAAATTGGTATTTCTATGTAATTGTTAAGGGGATTAGAAACTGGAATGTCTTTTTGGTAGATTTGACAAGTGTGATAACATGGATGTGCCTAACACATTGAATAATTAAACTTTTAGGAATTTATCCTGCAAATAAACTTTCACAAATACATATATTATAGGATGTTTATGGCATTTGCTTTTATGAATATGACAAAAACACATGTATCCACATGGTATCAATTAAGTAGGTTGTTTCATATCCAAAAACAGAATACTATGCCAATATTAAAAATACTAATTATATGCTGTAGGGAAAATGGATGTTCCATAGCCAGGATCCTCACATGATCTTCACCTACTCACCCATTGTATATGTGGGATGATGTAATAATACTTAGCCCACTGCTCAGGCACATGCTTGCATACCCGTTGTCAATAAGCCATTACTGCCTGTGTTGCTATAAAAAGAGCTCTGCCGCGTGCTAAGGGCGGAAGAGAGCAGAGAAGAGCAAGAGAGCCAGAAAGCAGGAGGGCAAAGGCTGGACGCAGAGACAGAGCCTGGGGCAGAGGCAGCCCCTGGGGCAGAGGCTGAGTCAGGAGGAAGAGACAGAGGCTTGCTGCTTGGAGACTGCCAGGTGCAGACGGGATCCTAACACCTGACCTATGCAGTGTTACTAATGTCCCCTTTTGCACCATGAGGATAAGGCTTGGTATGAGCCCCCTTTTTACCCATAATGTTCAATTAACATTTTTCATTCTCATTAAATCTAGAGTGAACTTTTCTGGAGCCAAAATCCCCTTTGGCCGGAGCTACATATGAACATATACGTACATAAATACATACTGAACTGTTAACACATCTAAAATGTTTTAAAAATATTTTCAGAGTTTACTTGTTTACTCACCTCTTATACTCTTAGAAGCTAGCCTTTTAGCCCACTTCTCTAATGAAATAGATCTTTTACAAGTTAGCAATGCTGAAGGAAGTACTTTATATTGTCTTCTGGTTTGAATTGGCTACAGCAGATTTATTTTATAATTTATTTAACTTCATGGAAAGAATGGGAAAAAAAACAACAAATCCAGGAGTTCTGTAGTGTTCTTTTTAATAAGATGTTTTTAGATTGTTGGTCTGATTAATAGCTCATTGAGAGCTTTTGTGAGTAAACCTCATACACATTCTGTAAAGTTAATGAAAGAGGGTATGATGTAATAATCTAGATCAACTTTACTTTCCCTCCTTAAGCAGCCAAAAACTACACACAAAAAAATTAAACAGTGCTTTTTAGACATCACACAATAGGTAATGCATGAATATCATCCCACTTAAAATTATTTGATTCAACAAAATCACCTACCTTCATATATTAAAATTACTTTGAATTTGATTACATTTTACAAAATATGTTATTTGACAGCAAATAACTTAATTAATCAATGTAAGTATTGTTGCTGGGCAGCTGCGTCTGGGAAGGTCTCTCCCTGTACTCCAGGTGAAACGTCAGCCTGGACAGGAGACGGTTCTTGGCTCTGAAGGAGAAAGAATTCTCAAGCAGGTTGGACAAGTGTAGGTAAGGAAGGAATTCATAAGAGCGAGAGTAGAAATAAATGGCAGCGGCCTTGCAGGCATCTGAGGACAGTAAAATGCAGAGGTGCAGAGGGAAAGAATATTTGCTGAACATTTTCTTCATGTAAGGCAGATTCCCTTGCCCTCTCTTAAAGCCAGGGTCACTTGGCATCCTGTGTCTGCTTAAATATGTATGGCATTGGGAGTAACCCCTACCACCCTGGGATTCGGGGAGTCACGGAGCACGGGATGGAGTGAGATTATATTCTGAGAACCTCCCAAAGAAGGGAGATTTTCAGGCAGGCTCCTGCAGCTGCAGCTCCATCCGGGTCACCCAGGCCACAGGAGTTTGCAGGTCCAAATCTGAGCTCTCAGCAGCCCCTTGCTAATTATCAGGAATAAAGTGGAGGCCAAGTGAAGACTTAGAAATAGAATGAAATAGCAAAGAAACAAGGATGCTTACCCCTAGAAAAGCAGAGACAAAATGTAATGAAATGGAGGAGTGAGAAAGCTTTATTTAGAGTTATGCACTTAAAGAGAGAAAAAGTGTGGACGTCCTCAGAAAGGAGGCATGCAAAAAGGCCGGGGGGTTCCCTCTTTTAAGGATTTTTCAAAGGGCGAGGGGATATAGACCTGTAAAGTGGTCTCAAAATGCTTATCTCTGGTGAGACACATTAAGTCTCTTCTATTATCTGTCCTCCAGATAATTCTGCAAAATTAATTTAACACAAGAAATTGGCCAGTTCCTCGCCAGGATAGTAGCTTCCCTCTGGGAACATACCAATCAAGACTACTTACCCTGACCCCAAAGTGCGTGAAGTATTGTCTGTTTGCTAAAGAATATGTTAGGAATCTTTCTTCCTAGCTTCCTGGTTTTTAAAACGGAATCTTAGCTTTCAGATGGAATCCTTCCCATTTGTACTATACTGTTTATATCTTAGTATTTTTCATCATCAGCAGGAAAAGTTACCTGTGATGTTTTTCTCCTGTCTCTGCCCTATCTCAATATGTCTCATGATGTTTTAGTATTATAAAGCCTAAGTAATTCATCATGTTCAAAAGTAACATGATTTCCTAAATTCAGCATAACACTGTGCATTCTGAAACATTACTGAATATAATAATTTTGTAGTATATTAATAAATAGACTGATCTGACTTTTTTTTTGTAAAGGTAATCACTATTATACTCCTGGCAGAAATTAAAATTAAGTCTATTTTGTTTTTGTCTCCTGACACTGGAGACAATCTGCTAGCTGCTTAAAGTTTATTGTTAAGGACTTTCAGCTGTATATTATCTGCAGTTTCTAAGAGGTTACAAACACATGGCTAAGCTAATACAAACCGGGTATAAGTCAAATCCAGTAGGACTTTATATTTTCCCTCAAATAACATTAAAATGCCAATATCTGTTCAATATACAATAGGAGTATCCAGAAGCAACTCTTAAAATTAGATGAATTTCAAATTGTTAATGACTCTCAACTGGGGTTATATTTATTTATAGCTTAGGTTAGTTTTATTTATAGCTTAATATTACCTTTGAAATTTAGAAAAAAATCTTCTGAATTTTGCTTATTGCAAAGATTTTTCAAATTTTAAGTGGTACAGATTCATGTGCCACAATTATATTTCCTTACTCCCAAACTTAACAGATGCAGTGTGCCTATGTAACACTGGGTGTGTTATAATACAAAATAGCTACCCAGGACCATATTGAATTGCTGTGTTCTAGACTATAGAATATAGCTATTTTAATCTCCCCTGAGGTGACATAAATGACAAGTGTATGGCTCATGTTTAAAAAATCTAATCATATTAATTTTCTATATTAACATTATTTTATACAGTAAAATCCAATGTCAGTGCTGCCCTTGCTGGCTATACGGTAAAATAAAAGCACTATAATTAACGTGAGTTTATTTTCTAGCATAGTAGGCAGAAATGTAGCCCCCCATAGGAAAATAAAAACGGTAAAGCAAATTAAAATGGATTTGAGCCAGTACACTGCTAGATCAATATCTGGCACTCATAGACCTGCTTAGCAAAGGTTCTATAGTTATTCAGTAACCTATTTCTTCTACCAAATGACCAAATGCTACCTATGCAAGA
The DNA here is from genome assembly GCF_040802235.1 of Manis javanica. Lineage (NCBI taxonomy): Eukaryota > Metazoa > Chordata > Mammalia > Pholidota > Manidae > Manis > Manis javanica. Next base: position 18,756,309 of record NC_133164.1, read on the forward strand.
ATAAAATTGGGAAGGACAAAGACTAACTCAAAAATTGTTAAAATTAACCTAACAAGAAACAATCTTACTATCAGAATTATGTTTACACATTCCCCTAAGTTATTCATTTTTTAATTAGAAGGACTTTCTAGGATTTTTTATTTTTACATCTTCAATGAGTATTTTCACTCTCCGAAATTCATTCCTCCCCTGATTAATTATGCTGAAAACATAGGCAGAGATGTCAATGTCCTCAACTTTAAGGGTGGCCTTTGGCTATAAAATTTATGACATCTCTACCTATTTTCACAGTGATTGGCTCAGCTCTGGATCATATATCTTAAAATCTTCAGTGCAAGAATCTCCCCAACCCACAGAGAAAGTTTCAGGATTATGTATGTGAAGAGTAACCTATTTATTAAATGTTTAATGAAAGAAAGTCTCTCTCTCCCTGCCTTATGAAAATGGGTGATATCACCGAATGGCTGGATAAGGCCTTGTCTGTATCCTTCTCTACTTCTGAAATTTTCAATTATGTGAGCAAATAACTTCCCTTTATTCTTTTAGCCAGTGGGTTGGAGTAGTGTCTTCTAACAAATGCAATGGAAATATCTATGTCCCATGTACTTGCTGAGTTTACTCATTCTGAAAATCATATCCAGAAAATCATTCCGTATACCTCATGAATATTTTGGAACTCACCATCTTTTTAAGGACTCATTAAATATTGAAAATGATTATAGAAAAATCATTCTATAAGCTGCAATGTTTCAGGGTGAATTATCTCACTTGTAAGAGAAGTTTAACATATCTATTTTCAAATTTGTAAGCATTTGTATGTTCCTTTGGGGTCTCAGAGCTACATACTTCTCAAGTGCATTTACATGTGGCTCGGCGGACATTCTCTTTTTGGCCATTTGACTTGGGGCCACTTGACTTTGACCCTGCAACACTGTACCAATTAGATACAACTAGTTGCTCTCTGATTGATGCTTGCACACATATTCACATTCACCTATTGCTCATGTGTTGTTACAGTTTTAAACTGTAAGATATTTAAACTATTTTAAGATTTTAAATTCTTTAACTTCTTAGCTAGGCTTACCTTCTATGGTTCTCTGTTTATACTAATCGCATAGGTGGTATTTGACATTGAACTTTTATAATGATAGAGTGCCATGGTATAGTTTTCTCAAAAGGAATGAGAATGTGGCATATGATACGTATTAACTACAGTGTCCATTTTTCAGAACTTTACATAAATCTACTGATTTTCTTCATCTGAGCTCCAAGTCACGAGTTCTGACATTATCTTTAGGGAAGTGTCATTAGTGGAAGCCAAGAAAAATGATTGGCAATTATTAGATTTTAATTTTCATATTGTTGAGCTATTTATAAGAAAGGACCATTGTGTGAAGAAATCTGTCTGGATTTCAGAGGCTAGAGTGGTGTTTCCAAATGCAGAAAAAGTAGGCTGGAGAAGAGGGAACTGAGGACAAGACAAGGTTCTTAGGTATCAGGGCAGGCCCTTGAAAGGAAGGCCTCAAATCCAGGACAACCTCTGACGTGTGTGTGTGTGTGTGTGTGTGTGTGTGTGTGTGTGTGTGTGTGTGTGTGACTGGAAGACAGAGACACTTTCAGAACAGAGGCAGGGAGAAACAGAGGAAGAGAAAGACATAAAGGGAGAGACAAAGAGAGTATCTAGAATGATGCATTCCTTAGCCCAAGTTAAAAAGAGAAAGAATGGCAGAAGTTATCTAGGCATGAAAAGGCAGAGAGAGCCTGTGTTTTTTTCTCTGACAGCAAACACATTAAGAGCATTTGAGAGGCAGGATGGGAGATCTAGTTGATTCCCAACATATACAAAAAACATCTTCTCAGGAGTGAATAATACATGGAACTTTCCAATTACTACAGCAGATTTTAGCAACTTTCTGAGTCTCTGGGTCTTGCTATCCTCCCATGATAATATTCTTAGGCTGCTTCCCTGCAGGTATATAAAAAAACAAACAAGAAAAGGCTGAAGCAGAATCTCAAGAATCTCAAATTGACCCAGGCTATGGAAGGATGGAAATAAAAAGAAGAGAAAAGGAGAGACAACAATCGGTGTTGAAAAATTCTGTACAAAATTTTATTAATTATAATATTACACAGTAACACAGAGAGATACATTTGGCTTTCTGCACTGCCAATGATTTCTGACCAAAAGCAGTTATAAAATGGATCACCTCATTAGTGCCTCTGCACCTGTGTCTTCCTCTAAAAGATATAAAATGTGGGAGAAGTGAAATAAGTTGGAATAAACTAATTGTCTAATGTTGTTACATTACAGAGTAAAGGACCTGTAGAAAAACCTTCAGCTGGAATAAATGTTCTAGTGTCTTTTGTCTTACTATGAAAATGTTCTAACACTAGGCTAAGCCTAAAGAAAAGAGGTCAAGGGGTTCAGCAAACATAGATTTTGATGGAGTTTCCAAGAAATTGCAGGGCTCACAGAAACCTTTTGGAAGACACGAGAGAAATAGGAAGATTGGCAACTGCCGTACACTAAGGAGCTGGGACGGCAGAGGAAAGGCAGTGCTCACAGGTACGAGGAAGCAGAACAGCATGATTAATTAAGAGTAAGTGCTCAAAAACAGGCTTTGTGAGCTCAAATCCTTACTGGCCATGTGACCTTGAGCCAATCACTTTTATCCTCTTTTCTAATCTTAACTGGAATAACAACAGTAACTACTTTTTCTGACTTTTTGTTGTTTTACAATAAACAGGGAGATAAACATGGGAAGTGCATAAGACTATGCTTGGCACATAAAAGTGGGCAAATATATTTATTTTTAGTATTTAAGATAATAGGAATGACTATCAGATAAATGTTATTTTTTTGACTTTGTGATTTACTAGTAGCATATACCTGAACAATTAACGTAAACTTTCTAATCCTTATATGCACAGTTTGTAAAGTCTGGGTAATAATGTATTTTCTAATCAATAATATAACAGATTTCCTCAATGCTGAATGCTTATATTGCAAGTTTAGTACAACTTGAAAATTACATAAAATTGGAATAGCCTGAAATATCAAAAATTCTCTTGGAAGTTCTCTATACATGTAACAACACATTCAAAAGGTGCTCTTCCTGTCCAGTTTTAAGCTGAGTGCTTTAAAAAGTATTTTAAGATATGAATCATTGGCTGAATGGTTCATTGCATAGAATCATGCTATTTAACAACAAAACATTTTAAACACTACATTCTGTGTTGAGAATCTATAGTTGAATTTCTGATCATTTAAGTGTGAGAATGATGGGATCTTATTTCCTACATATACTTATTAGAAATAATTTTGGGGAAGATTGAGCAAGAAAAATCTAACAGGTTTCAGTTCATTGAGTCTTCTAGGTAGTGCCTGACTTGCAATAAGAAGCCAAAGGGATGTTAGGGAAAAATAACGAAGGAAAAATATGCAGATGCAGTAAAAAATATCTTTAGTCTGAATATATTGAAAATATTCCTAAAAATAGTAAGAGTCCTTGACAGATTACTTTTTGAGCAATAAAAATCTCATAAAAGAAGGAATTAATTAGCATGAAAAAAAGAAGAGTGCACTTCCTATCATGTTTGAATTATAAATTTTGGATTAAACATATGTCAGGCAAAATAAGAAACTAGATATAGAAATATGTTATTATATTATATTTTCAAAAACAGAAAGCCATGGATTCCCTTTTAGTGTGTTTGTATTTAATAGTAGATTTAGTATTTAACATTGTCTCTCCTGGAGTAAGGGGTTCCCTTCCTGTGCCAAGTCCCCTATGAATCTGGGGAAACTGAAGTAAGACAAGGGAATGGTGGGTTGAGTTAAAGGATTTTATTTCTTACAGCTTGCTCAGATTTGCTAGCTAGGCTCCCTACTGCCCATCCCCTCAGGCCAAGGCTCCTGTTCTCCCTCCCCGCCCACCCCTTTTGGGAGGAACTCTATGGCAGGTCCCTAGTGACTTGCAAACACTAGACCAATTAGGTACCAGGAACTGAGGGGAGGAGAGAATGGCTGTTTTATCTCCACCTCTTGCCCAGATCCACTGGAGGCTCTCCTGTGATAAACATCCATTGATATGTAAATGGACTAAGGCCAGGTAAAATATTCTGGAAATTCTGGGTGAAAACTTCTATTTACCCTACAAACATAGAGGTAAAACTGATAAAAAAATGTTTCTATATCCACAGCAGATAATATTATTTAGAAAATTAATAGAGACTGACTTTCATATTTTATGATGAATATTCTCTAGTAAGTTACTAAAATGTGAAAATTATAAATTACTATTATGTAAGGATACTATTAGCAAATTTGCCATTGTATACAGTATATATTAAGATATCCAATATTATAACTCAATTTTGATGTATATTGAGTATATATATGTGTATATACTTACAACTGCAAACATGTATTTCATGATAAAAATGACTAATTATTGATTCTTGCCATTTTACTATACTACCCTTCTTCATCTTGTTTCTATTTTCTAGCAAAATGCAGTTTGCTCTAGCTCATTTGTTAGCAAACTTGACCCTTAGCTAACTCTTCTTTTCTATTCCACATGCTGTCACAATCTTGAATAATTTTAATGTGCAGATACATGATCCTCTCAATTTTCTACACATTGAATTCCTGGTTTGCATTTCTAATAAACTGTTTTTCCATTTACATAAGTCACCCATTCCCATGATTTCTTGGGCCTTATTACCAACTGTATTTGCTCTATGTCCAGAATTATTACATACACATCCTCTGCTTACAGATTGTATGAAAAATCCTATTTTGAAAGACCTTTAATCTCATTTAAAACGTTAATGCAGTGGATCTTTTACTTATTCTCAGTACAATCTGCAGTCCATTTCTGTTATATATTCATCTTTACTTGTCAAGTGGATTATTATTTTATACATTCAAAATAAAAACAATAAAATCATGTTATGTACTTTTCACATCCCATTTCTAAACTGTATATTCTCATATAGTCTGTATTCCCATCACTCCACCAAAAATCTTCTAAATTCACCAACGTACTCCTCTATGCTATATTCAAAGAACATTTTAAAGGAACTCACCTTATCAGACCCTTCAACAGAACTGAATACTTTGATTTTTATAAACACCACCAACCTACATTTCAAACTCTCTGGCAATATTTTTTTAATTTCTCTTGCAGACTAAAACTGGTAACTAAATATTGGCATTGCTCAATGCTCAAACTGTATGATATCCTTAGGGGTTTTATCACATAACATTTACCTGAACCAATTCCATCATCCCCATGGGATTTAGAGGACAAGGAGAACCAATGTGAACAGAAAGTTCATGCTGCCTGCTGGGATATATGTAATCCAGTCCCCAGTCTCTGCCCCAGGAGTCTACTGTCCTCTGCTAGCATTTATGGAACTGTGGCAGCCTATGATACTATAATTTATAAGAAATACATATTTGATCTTTTTCCTCACTATTAGCACAGATTTCCTAAAGCCCTTGACATTTCCTAAGTAATGAGAGCAATTAAAATGTCTTTTGTTATTTAGAACAAGCCCCTTTCAACCACACCTCAGTTTATGTTAATAAGGTGGCTTTTGTAAAGCCCTAAGGCTGTTGCCAGGGGAAACCTACTATGTGAGTAGAGGGTTGGAACTTTCAGTGCTCCCCACTTCTTTCTCCTGAGATGGAGGGAAGGGAGAGGTACTGGATGTTCAGTCACCAGTGGTCAAGATTTAACCAATCATGCCTACATAATAAAGCCTCCTGAAAACCCAACAGATGGAGTTTGGTGAGATTCCAGGTTAGTGAACATGTGCGGATGTTGGGAGGGTGACAAGCTCAAAGAGTATGGAAGCTCTTCACTTTTTCCCTCAGTTCTTGCCCTATGCATCCCTCCCATCTAGCTGTTCCTGAGTTATATCATTTTATAATAACCACTAATCTACTAAGTAAACTTTTTCTGAGTTTTGTGAGCTACTCTGGCCGATTATATTAACCCAAGGGGAGGTCTTGGGCAACTCTGATTTATAAACTACTAATAAGTCAGGAGCACAGGTGACAACCTGAATTGATGACTGGCATCTGAATTGGCAAGGGTGGTGAAGGGCAGTCTGTGTGACTCAACCTTTAGGTCCTGATGCTAACTCCAGGTAGATAATGTCAGAATTGAGTTTAATTGTAGGCGCCACCTGGTGTCACAGAATTGTTTGATGTGAGGAATCCCTACACATTTGGTGACCAGAAATTCAGAAGTGAAGTGGTGTTGTAGTAGAGTATTGAGTCTCCAGAAGACACATAAGGAGTGTTTTTTCTTTATGTGTCTAATATATTAGTTTGCAGGTAGAGTAATGTAGGGTAAATTCTAGAATTTCCAGAATCTCCTGCCTGGCCTTAGTCAATTTACATATTCATAGGTGTTTACCACTGCAGCCTCCTGAAGCCTCTGGGGCAAGGGGTGGAGAGATAACAGCCATTCCCTCCTCCCGTCCATTCCTGATACATAATTAGTCTGGCATCTGCCAGTCACCAAGGACCTTCCAACGGAGTTCCCCCCAGAAGGGGTGGATGGGAAGTAGGAGAACTGAGGTGAAGGCTGAGCATAAGCGGCAGCAAGAGGAGACGACTGGGGCAAGCAGATCCAAGCAAGCTGTGAGTAATTAAAAAAATGGTTTCTCCAAATCTACTTTCCCTTTGACTTATTTTGGTTTCATCGGTTTCATAGGGGACTCACCCCGGGCAGGGAACACCCTTCCCCCAGGAGCTACAGGTAAACTCTGAGACTCCTCAGCATATTTGACGAGAATATGACATACTAGCAATTGAAGTGACTTCCTTGAACATATGAAAAAAATACATTCACACCCGCATACATTAGAATAACAAGACATTACTTAAATTTTGAAGGTAAGTAGAAGTAGTTATGGTAAGCAACACTTTTTTCAATAGAAATATTGCCAGGCCTTAACGACCTAATTATAAATAGGAAATAATTTACACTGCATATATACACTACTGATACATTTGTATCTAATTTGCAAAGAATGTTTGCTTTAAATGTCTTGGAACCAAGAGTAATTGATAAAAAGCTCGATAGACAATGTAACTTCCAAACAGTGCACAAAGTTTATATAATAATCAGAGGAAATCTTTCCTTTTTCCAACTTATAAATTCTCATTTGGCTGAGGATACATAATATCACAGACAATAATGAAAATTATAATGTTATACAATGAGTGGCAATTGAATTATATTTATAGAATAAGAAATATTTCAAATTAATATTTCCTAGCATGAATATAGTTGTAGAAGAATCTTTCTGAGACAAGCGTGTCTGAATCACAGGAATTGTGGTCAGACTAACCTGTGTCTATGTGCATATCTCTTCACCTATGTGTAGGCATGTTGGGTTAGTAGCACACACAGGCATTCAAAAACTTTTTTGTGTGTGTGTTTTTTACATTTTCCTACTGTTTTGCCTATTACATTGATAAAACATGTTTATTTAAATTTACATTGATTTTTAAAACCACTGATTTTGAACAGAGCTACCTTCTCAAGCTTCAATTTAATTTATATTGATTTTTTTGACTATGTGATGTACAGCAACCTGTATCTTTCCTATTATAGACCAAAACATAAAATATATTCAATATAATATGACTTGTAATTTAATTTTAAACAATTTTTGATTTCCCAAATTAATTCTTCCATTTATGTAAAATTATATTTAAGGCAATTTAAAAATATTTATAAGCATTTTTATTCTATTATAGGCATTGAACTTCTTCAGGAAAGGAGCCTGCCAGTCTGACATTTAAAAGGAATGTTGGACTAAACAGAAATACTATGAATTTATGGGTTTAAACTACACCTTATTCAAGGACATTTTTAGAAAGTTATTTTTTTCTTAGAGTTCCAGTTCATAACTGACAATTTCAAAAATTCCATTGAAAATGAATCCCATTATCCACCATATATTTGAAACACCCTAGTTCAGTTATATATAGGATTTCTACTTTATTGCTTAACATGTATGAAATTGCCTATACAAATCACTGGGACCAAGGATCTTCTGCTAGTTTAATGATTATTTAATCATTTGTAGAACTCATTTTGTCCATTTAATTGTACATTATTTAAGATATCTTATGTGGGATGATTTGTTATGAATTAAATGAATAAATTAAAATGGTGTTTGTCTTGAAGTTTTCAGTTCAGTGGTAGAGATTAATATGAAACAATATTTTATTAAGTCAAATAAAAGTATACAATCCTAATTGTAATAAGTACTTAGAGAAAAAAAAAGAAAGTTAAATATCACATATTAATTTGATTTAGATTATGGATTTAAACCCAGATAATCAAACTCCAGGACACCTTATAGCATCTTGTTGATCTACTCTCTCCAATTTTAAGTAGATTTTTAAGGCAAGAAGGCTATTATTTCCAGGTAGAGAAAACAACATGATATCATATTAGTGTGTATAGATGTTTTTGCATGTGCATGATCATATCTTTAAAGGTGAAGAATCACTTAGAAGAGATGAAAAATAAATGTTGGGAGACCAATTTTAAGCGTTTTGTTATTAATCAGACAATGGTAATAGCTTGAGTATGAGAAGTGGTGGTGAGGACGGAGGAATCTAAAAGAAATGGAATGGGTCATGTGGGTGTCTGTGTATGAGTGAGTCGTGTGTGTGTGTGTGTGTGTGTGTGTGTGTGTGTGTGCACCTGTGTCTGCTTGCATGAATATATGTATTAAAGTAGCACTGGACAATGCTCAGTTAGAGAGGAAAAGTGACAGAGAAGGAAAATTTAAATTTAATTAGTAGTTTTATGGTTTGCTTAACAATGTTTAGGTGCTGGTAACTGAGGTGCAGAAAGAAGATCAGTTCAGAGAAGGATGATCATGAACTTATCTTTAGAAATTCTTAGTTTGTATTTTGTGTGTGTGTGTGTGTGTGTGAGAGAGAGAGAGAGATATTCAAGTAGAGCTGTGGGTACCCAATCCCTATTTGAAGTGTAAAGGTCTCTGAAAAATCAAATGATTCATCCTCATAAATTTGGAGCAACTAATTTGGCAATAAAGCAATGTAAACTGAAATGAAGCTGAAGTGTTTTTGTTTTTTAAATTAAGCTCACTTAATGTAAACATTTGCAAATTTGGGGTTGCTCCATATACCGGTTTTTAGAAATTATAGAAATTATAATTTCTATAACACTCTATGTGGAGGTCTATCTAAAAACTGAAAGCTACCTAATTTTCCTGCTCACGGAGCCCCCATAGTTTCGGATCACCGGTAGCCATCTACACTGTAGCAGTTGTGCTCACAGGTGGAGCGTCGGGATGAAAGCAGGGCTGCAGAAACATACGATTCATTGGCCACGGTCAGGGGAGAGTGAGCGTGTGGAGTCGGGAGGGTGCACGATCTCAAACAGTAGAACCACAATACCTGAAGCCTTCCTGTAGAAGAACAAGCCTATAAACAGGAAATTGAGGAATGTAGCCAGAGAGGTATGAGAAATATCCGGAAAGTGTACTGAGTTAGAGAAGAGTTGCCGGAGCTCCTTCTACATTTGGATAACACTTCAGCAGGTCCAATAGTCCTTCCTTATCTAGGGTTTCCAAGGCTTCAGTTTCTTTCAGTTTCCAACTGATTAACCATCAGTTATGTCATCCACCTCACTTCATCTCATCACGTAGGCAATTTATCATGTCGCGTCCTCATCAGAAGAAGGGTGAGTACAATACAATAAGATATTTTGAGAAAGAATGCACATTCACATAACTTTTATTATAGTACTTTGGCATAGTTGCTCTGCTGCTATTGTTACCCTCTTTCATGGGTCTGACTTATAAATTAAGCTTTATCATAGGTGTGTATGTACAGGAAAAAACAGTATACTTAAAGCTCGGAACTATTTGCAGTTTGAGGCATCCACTGGGGGTCTTGGAATATATTCCTGGTGAATAAGGGGAACTACTGCATATTTGCAAGTACTTCCTCCCATTCAGTTGTCTGTCTTTTTATTCTGTTGTTTCCTTTGCTGTAAAGAATCTTTTCAGATTGATATAGTCCTGCTTGTCTATTTGTGTTTTTGTTGCCTGTGCTTTAGTGACATATCCGAGGAATCTTTGCCAAGATCAATGCCAAGAAACCTTTTCCCTGTTTTTCAATAGGTATATGAAAAGGTGTTCAGTATCACTTTTCATCAGGGAAATGCAAGACAAAATGACAATGAGGTATCACCACATACCTGTTAGGCTGGTTATTAACAAAAACAAGACAAATGTTGGCAAGTATGTGGATAAATTGGAACTATTGTATAGTATTGGTGGAATCTCACTATAAGAAAAAAAGCATGCAGATTCCTCAGAAAATTATATAATAGGACTACCAAAAGATCTGTCAGTAATACTTCTGGGTATATATCCAAAAGAATTGAAATCAGGGTCTTAAAGAGATATTAACACTCCCACATTCATTGAAGCATGATTTACAATAGCCAAGTTGTAGATACAACCTAAATATCTACTGACAGATGAATGGATAAGGAAAATGTGGTATACACAAACAATAGAATATTATTCAGCTTTAAAAAGAAGGAAATCCTGCAATGTGTGACAATATGAATGAACCTTGAGAATATTACGCTATGTGAAACAAGCCAGTCACAGAAGTACAAATACTGCATTATTCCACTTACATGAAGTATATAAAATAGTTATGAAAGCAGAGAATAGATGGAGGTTGCCAGGGGCTGGAGAGAAGGAAAAATGGAGAGTGGCTAATTTATCAATGGGTGTACAATTTCAATTATGTAAGGTGAATGAGTTCATGTCTGTTGCACCACATTTGTGCCTATAGCTAACAATACTGCATTGCACATTTAAAATTCGTTAAGAGGGTGGATCTCACATTAACTGTTTACACCAAAATAAAAATAAAGAAGAAAGAAATAGTTGGCATTGTTTTATACTGCCGAGAAGTCAAGGAGTTGAGAATTTTAAAATGTCCTTTTGAAATATATAACTAGAAAACCACTGTTAGTTTGGTGAGAGAAAGTTTAGAGAAGTGAAAAGAAATAAGCCAGATTATAGATGTGAATAGCAAGATAATAATTTGGCAATTAATGTGAAGTGTAACCATGAAGACCTCTCAATATGTTTCTTGCAGTTACATAAAGGCTACTTTGGAAATTTACACCAGGATGAATACAACTAAGCCAGGATTGGAAGCAAGCTAGTGTTGAGTAACAAAATTTGGTCATGCCATAAAAATGTAACTGTAGAAATAAATGGATCAAATGACTGTTTTTATTATCATTAGCATTGTGATAACAGTAAATAATTTTAATGAGAATCTGTATTAACTAAGGCATCTTTGTAAGATTTTATTAAATACATACTATAATATTTTGTGAAAAAAATCTTTACCTATTTTAAGGATAAAGAAACTAAATCTCAAAAATAATTAACTTTTCTACAATTGTTGGACATACATTTTTTAATTAAGATCTGTCTAAATCTAAAATTGATATTTTCCCACTAAATACACTGCCTTTATTTTAGACTTCAAATATTTGCAGATATTTATTAATTCCAAGTTATTGTGCTACCTCTTTTAAGGCATATCCTTTTTTGTAATATCCAACTAATACCAATGATTTAGATAATGCAGGCAGTACATAGTGGATATCTCAGGAAATTGGAAGGACATAGGAGACAATTTTAATGCATCTGTGTTTTTAATGTCTGTTATTATAGGGAATAACCCCATGACTTTTTAATAATAGTTATGTAGATAATACCATTTATGTAGAGAATTACAAAGCTAAGACAAAAGAATTACATATTTTAAAAATTATTTTCAATTACCAATAAAAGCAGCTTATTTTTAATCGTTAGGGATAGTTCACTGTGAAAAGTAAAGGTAATACCAATTTGTCTTCACTTTTATATGTCTTATAATTATAAATATTAAAATTTACAGTTAAGTTATACTTGTGAAACTATGTCTTCATGATTTTAAGGTCTGATTTAAATCCTAAGTGTCATTAGCCATGTAACATTTCAAGTTAAGTTGACAAGACTTTTATATCTTCCTGGAAACCATTATCAAACTAAAGCTTTTCTATCCTTAACCAAGCTAAGGTATTGGCTTCAATTTTGTTTTAAAGGGTTTGTTTGAGATAAATGGAAATTCTGCTCTGTGAACACAGGTGTTATGAATCATTCAAGTTGAGTGGACCTCTCCTCTCTTTCAATTTTTGTAACATCGGATCTCACCATCACAGTTATGCACATATTCACATGGAAATGGCCAAAACCCCACAAAATAATGTAGTAGACAATAAAGACTTCATTGCTGTAACATATTTATCTAAACATTTAGGTAAAGTAAAGATGACTAAGTAGTGCAGTAGTTTTATCAGGACAGGACAAAAACTGGAAAGTAATAGTTCATAAGTGTCCCTGGAAAATGGGGTACATGGGGCATAATAGGGAATGGCAAAACTTAAACTTAGATAGCAAAAAGATCATGTCAGAATGTCATCACATTTGTGTGTATTGCATGGAAAAACAACATCTTATTAAAGACATAGCAAATATTTAAATTTATTTTTGTGACATATTGTCAAAAACAGTACACCTCTCTTTACTTGGACTAGTATACCTTGAAAGTCTGCCAAAATGATATTTTTTTGGTCAGATCAAAGACAAAAATGTTTATGCCTCACCTGGACATTCAGAAAATGCATGCATGCATGTGTATGTCAAATTGTTAGAGAAAACAGAAACCACTCTAAGTATTACAGAAAGATGGGGTTTAAATCAGAGGCTAAAAGGCTTACTAACTCATTGGAAGAGCAGAGTGAGCAAAGGTAAAAATAAAATTCTTTTGAGAGTAGATTTCAGCACTGTGTAGTACCATACAGTGTGACTTGTAGTGGGCAATCTCAGAAACCTCTGGGAAAACCCCGTCTGTCACCTGTGAATCCTGTAAGCCTGTTTACCATCTCTTCGTGAATGATAGAAGCTTTGTTTCTTTCTCTTCACGACATTCTATGAGTACTTCTTACTGGTGAATTTAATTCAGAAACCTGAGAGCAGTGTTCCTAATAATCTTAGTGTCTGTGGTTTTTTTCAGTGCTTTCTATACATTAAAAAACACAGACAGGAGGGATTACATGACACACTAAAGACCTTCCGATTCTGTCAGCCCCTCTGGGGACTCAGGATCCATACTAAACTTCCAGCAAGAGCAACTACAATAGCAGCTTCTCTGACTAAAAGAATCCAACAATCCATTGAATAAAAATGATGCACTCTCCCATTTCCCATGACAAAGATCCAGTTCCCATCATCTGTTTGTGCACCTTGCAGAAATGTTTCTTTCTCCTCCAGTACATACTGAATACTATTTTATTAACTTAATGATCAATACCTTATGTATCTTCTCACTTGATATTCTGTAATTTAATGCAAAGTACTCAAGAAACAGTAGGAGAAGGTAACAAGGAAACATAAGGAAGCTTATATATACAAATACACACAGAACAACAAAGAAATATGCATGTGAATTGTACAACAGTTTGTAGACATTGTTCTTTTTTATCTCCTCTTTCTCCTCCTTCCCATGAGACATGCCCTTGGCACTCAGCCAGCACCATTGATTCCCACGGTATCTTACCAGGTGAGGACACCCAAACTTTCATTCTTGAAAGGTGTGAATCATTAATACTCCTGCTGGTATTTGTTGCACTAGTTAACTTTTTATATTAGACATAGAAGTACTAAAAGATTTCACAGATATCAGTTGGACTCTAGACCCTGTAGCTCATGTCCTTGTGCAACATCAGTCCTATTCGTCCTGGCTGATGAGAATAAGCCACCCTGGTTATAAAGCATTCTCCTTTGCCTGTTAAGTGGCACAAGCAGCTAGAATGGGCCAGAGAGCAGTTCTTCACATCCAGGTAAACGGAATCATTGTTATTTTTTAGCAAAATCATTCTTCTTTAAGAACTAGTACCTCTAAATCAGGGTTGTCCAAAATTTCAAGGAAAAGAGACAAAATAAAATTTAGAAAGTGTCTTATTAAATTTAATAGGAAAATATCCCTTTTCCCTTTACTGCAATTCTCCTCTTGTTCCCTAGAGTAAGAAATGTAAACTACATTGTTCTCTAGTTCAAAGCATACACTGCATCTTGTAATAAAACATGCACCAGCCTTACAGGATATATTCTCCTAGCCAGTAGTATCATATTTCTTCAATAGGATATTTCACAGTTCTGTATGAACCGTTGGGTTAAACATATATGGCTAAGACTATGAATCCCACAGATGTCAAACCATTTCCTCATCATTTTTTTTTCTTTTAAAAGGGCCCTATGGCCAGAAGTATGTTTTGAGACAGCTAATAATGTACATGATGTTCAGTTATTCTGTCAATGTGATGCTGGCTGAAGCACTGTGTGCAATGAAGGGAAATCCATTTCCAAAATAAGTGTTTAGGAAAAGCACTGCCTTTGTCATGATTTACGAAATCTGTGATCATCCCTCTTCCTGGGACCGCCTTTTATTGTTGGCGATGTTATACTCAGTGACCATGGCAGCCAGATCAGCCTTTGAAAGTTTGTTAAACTCATGAATAATTCTCATCTCAGTTACTATGCTGATATTTTATGGGGGCCCATTTAGCATGTTCTTGAGTGGAGCTTTGATGTAGATTGCCATTGTAACAGAAACAAAAAACACACAAGCAAATAAACAAAACCCTTTAAATATTTGTCCTTAGTTATCTGTATAGTGCAACAAAAGGAATTAAAAGAAAAAGCTTCTGAGTCCAGTTATATAGTGATAGGTCATTTATATGATATATGTGTTATCATATCACCAATGATCAGTCTGAATACAGTCCAAATATACACTGAGCTTAAGGTTGGAAAAACAAGCCTTTTTTTGGCTACAAATAGCTGTTCTTATCAAGGTATTAAGGAGCAAGCATTAACTGGCTTCAATCAGAAATCATAAGAAAAGAGATTAAGTCTGGAATTTGAAGAGCTTACAGGGTTGAAAAATGCTCCTAGATCATAAGGTATGGGGGAGAATAAGATCAAAATAAAAAACAAAAACAAACAAAAAAACTGAGTGACAAAGGTCTATTAAAGCTTAATCCTGTGGCAAAGATTATGTGTTAGGATATCTGCATTTTCATTTCCCATATAAAGGCATTAAAGTAGAACACACCTTATCTATAACAGAGAATCAATTTGATGAAATCAAATATGGATGCTCTGGAAGCTCATCCCCTTCCCCCTTTTGGCGGCTTAACAGAGACTGAGCCGGTGTGCAGAGATGTCAGCATCTCCTGGCGAGCACAGTTGCCCGCAAGGCCCTCACCGTGCACACTCAGGACTTGGAGAAACCGTGTGCACTCCGAGTGTGCTTTCACCCCTTGCGGATTAACATATGTACATATATGTGTGGTGTGGTATAGGGTTGGGCTTCACTCTCTGTGTTCTGGCAGCAAGGCAGCCCGCCAGCTGCAGAGGGGCCGCTTCTGGAACCTTGAACATGGTGACACAGACCCTTCAGGCTCACCCTGTCCGGTGGCATAATGGGAGTTGGGATGCTCTTTGTTCTTCAACTCTTGATCATAATTATTTTCCCAATATGTGCACTATATTGCGCTAGTGGCGTGAGTCCCTGACCCATTGCTAGCATCTTGTATAACGTGTGTGTAGTTTAATAAATGACAGTATGATTATTCTCATAAAATTCTTCAAGAATATGAAAAACATTTTCTGATAAAATATACATATTCAACAGAGGATGTCACTGAGCTCCCCAAAAATCATCTTACTGAGAAGAGCATTTCAAAATAAGTCTAAGTTTATACTTTCACTTTTCTTAAAAACTCACAGTGGTAGAAACATGTCTTGGGTCGCATGTGCCTTAAGAAATTGAAATAAGGAATGGTTGGAGAAATCACATGACAAGAACATGAGCTAGGCCTCTAAATACATGGTAATGAAGACCTAAGAATGAACTCAGCACACAGAAGAATAATTAAAGATTGAATAATTAGTCACCAAAATGAGAGGAAACCTTTTTATATAATATGTAAAATTTTCTAAAAACTTATGAATTAAAATGGAAAAACTTAAATATAAAATTTATAGATAATAGATATTCTAAGCCCACCTGCCTATATACACACATATACACACACTTGGAAATTCTATAATTATAAAGAGACTGTGTATAAAATGTACATTTGAGGAAGAAAACTACTAAAATATTTTATTTTTACTTAGTACTTATTTTCATTTGACTTGCATCTTGCATATTTGAAATCCTGTTAGTTTGCAAATCAATTATAGACACCATAATATAAGGACATTACTAATATAATGTGAAAATAAGGATAAATGTTTATGTGCATGTAGATTTGGTCCATGCATCTGGAATTCACTGTGCTACAAAAACTATAAACATCTCTCTCACTAGACAGTTCTATGAAAAGCAATAAATTAATATCTACTGCTCACCCACAAATCAATAAAAATGTGCATGACTGAAAAGATAAGGGCAGTTTATCTTTATAAAATAATGCTTGTGTGAGCAGACCTGATAGGTGATTTTCCTCCAATGCCAATCAACTTTTCTCTTGAGTTTTGCAACATTCAACATTATTGCTGCCTTTAAGGTCCAAAATGATTTTCCACAGTTCAGGAATCATTTGTGCATCCTGCAACTGGATTATATAAACCCTAATAAAGGAATTGTACATAAAAACTGTTCAAAAGATCTTTTGATGCAATATTTTATGTATTATTTACTATTTAATCATATAAATGTTATCTTTTCCTATGGGTTGAACTGGGAAACAGGTACTAAAATGACCCAAGATGCTACAGAAATCACATATTGAAAACAGAAGTCACAGAACATTTTTATATAAGTAACAACAAAATTCATCTGGTAAAATGAGCATCAACATGTCTGATTGCTCCTATTTGCTAGAAACCCTACACTGCTTCATCTCTTCACATAGAAAATGTTGACATTCACACTTGGTCCAATTCCCACATTTTTGACATGTTGTTTCTGTTATTTGTTTATTTCGTTTCGTTTTCCTCCCTTTACAGATTTGCATCTGTTCAAGCACTGAGAAGCTCAGGTTAAACAGTTTCAGATGAATAAGTGAGTATAGGCTTGCAGAAGTTTACAAATGTAAAATAATGAGGACAAGTAGAAAATTATTAAGATGTTTGTTAAACATAATACACTATGTAATCATTGAATATGTGTAGCAGAATACTCTAAGCACTGTATTTGGAAAGTAAAATGAAAAAAATACATAGTAGTGATACAAACATGTAGAGTTAGAGAAAAGAGATATAGAGAGCTCAATGAATACACTATAATACAGTACACTCAGAATCATAAAAAAGGAATGAAAAAAATGCTAGTTTAAATGATGATGGCATTTCAAAGGCAGAAATATATAGAAGATCATTCCAAGCAAGAGAAATAATGCATATAAACATCATTTATATTGGGCCTTGTTTGACAAAAATCTCCAAAAAAAAGAATTCACTTAATACATTGAGTTAAACCTATACAAGCTAATGTCTGGCAAATAAAAATAATATAGTTTATTTTTTAATATGGAAGGATGTTTACAGTTTAAAATAATGGTTTGCTATGTGGGGAGCTAACTACATAAGAATATGTTTGGAAAAAGATAATACAATCGAGTTCCAAAATATCCATCAAGATAGACTTTTCTTTTACTTTTCTTAATATGGCATACAACATTGGCTGGAAGGCTTAAAAAGAGTGACAGAAAATTATAATCCTAAACATTATGAATTATAAATTCTAAGCATAATAGAAGAGATCTTGGTAACACAGGAGAAGTTGGAATCTGTGATTTTTCTTATGAATCACAGTTAAGAGGCTTTCTGTGTAACACCTCACAGCAGTAACATGAGAAGCATAAAAAGCTTAACATATTCAGAGGCTGGCTGACTGACCACCGACCAAGGTAGCCTTAACTTTCCCCTCAGCCTCACTAAACTTTAGACATATATCTCTCTGACTATAGGCCACTGACCTCCCTTAGGGCATTTGGAATTAGAAAACTTGCAATTGCAAATTCTTTCTCTGACCCTTTGAGATGAAATCTTCTCCCTGCCTCTTCTGCAATGACCTAGGAGCCATCCCTTTGAAATGCAATCAAGAAAGATAGCACGTTTACCTCCCAGTCTCTGTGGAAGGGTAGCCTAGCTTCATTAAGCACCAATTAGCAAAAATAGATGGTCTAATCACATTGACCAACCTCCCCTTTAGTGATCTCAAGGGTACAGCCTCCATGAGCTCACCTCAGCACTTTAAAACTCTCTTGCCTTTTTACCTGGACTTGAGTTCAATCTCACTCCTCGATTGGAATAGTCATTTTTGTCCACAGCTTTACTTAAGTATGATCGCCAAATAAAAATTGCATATTTTAGGTTGTACAACATGTTTCTTTTGTTTGTTCCTGTTTAACTCCAGCAGGTGCACTTTTCCTTCAACATCTTGCATGCTGCAAGGATTAAGGGACAGGACAACTCAGAATGAGTAATACAGATTTTCACATCCCTTGTTCACATTTTTTTATGGCTAGGCATTTGATATATTTAGAATTAATCCTGCTATAAAGTATGCAGTGCTTTTTTTGAACTTGACTTAATTTCACATGGCCTCTTTGTTGTCCAAAAATAATTTTCTGTCTATTCTATTTATGATCTGTGATACCACCAATTTCATGTACTAATTTCATCATATCTTTCCATGTATTTTTGGATATTCTACCTGTCCTGTTGCTAAATAGTGCATTCATGGACTAGAGTGATGTATTTTAATAATGGTGTTTTAATTTTCAATATCTGGAAGACCATGTCCCTTCTCTATTTTGTGGTTACTTTCCGGGAATATATACATATATTTTTTACTTGATCATACAAATTTTAGATTCTTATTTCTAGTTTTGGAGAAATTAACATAATTATATAATGACCATAGTCATATAAAATTTAAAACTAAACTTCAGATAACTTGATATCTTATGGTTTTGAGTCTTTCTGACCATTTGTCTTTGCACTTGTTCAAGTCTTGTTTGGGTATTCACTTCTGAAGAGTGATTGAAAATTTGCTTCATATGGCTACTGCCTATTCTTACATAATTTACTCATGGATATTTGATGTTCCTTACTGCTAAAGAAAATAAATCTTTTAAAATTTTATTCTTTAAAAGATTTTTTGTATATTATGTCAGACAGTAATTTTTGTTGCAATTTTTATAGGTTGTGTGATACGGAATTTTATCATCTGTGTTGATTTTTTTTTTCTTTTCAGTTTATTTCCTTGGATTTTTTCCAGTAACACAATTTCATATGGAAAAACATGTTTTATATACATTTTTAGATAAATACGAATATGTACTAACTATAAAAAGACAGGCTTGGGAATGGCAAATCAAAAACTATTAATTTTTGGGAAAGGAAGGAGGACATGGGAAAAAAGATGAACTATAAACAGATGTATTTAACTATATTTGTAAAGTTTTATTTCTTGCAATATGGGTATTCAGATTTTTTTTTTCTGTAGACTCTTTGCCATATTACCCAAGTATTTGGAAATTGAAGTCAGAATGAGGAATTACTGACTTTATACAAAAATATTCTATGAGAATTAATACAGTCCTTTTATAACTAATGAAAGAGGTGATTTTTTTCAGTAATTCTCAGTATTTTGGGTGAACTTATCTTCTTCCATTAAAAATATTAATGGATATCATTAGCTGCACTGTTCACTTTAATTTGAAATCAATGGAAAGCCTACATAAAGATTTTGATCTTTCAATGGAAATTGAATTCATATATGTTTATACAAACATGACAGATACTAACTTTTATACCCTCCCTTACTTATACAACTATGATATAAACTTTTATTCCCTGCCTTACTGGTTTGGAAAAGAAAACTGACTATACTGGCTAACTGACGAATTATCTTTAAATATTGAGGCAGTTTCTATAAAGGATTGTGTTTTGGAAACTACGGATAGACATAGTCATATAGATCTCATCAATTATTTTTTCCTTTTGTTCAACAAATTCATCTTAAGTTTTAAAACTAATAAAAATTATGAATTTGAGAAGTAACTCGTTATAAACGTGCCTACATACAAAGTTTTTTTTAACATGTGTTATTTTAACTTTGACTTTTATTTCATTCTAAAGAAGTTAAAAAAGAGATGATTTAAGTATCTTCTAAGCAGCAAATATAAAAACACTGAATCAAAGGAGTTCCTTCTTTTAATGAATAAAAGTAGATTTATACATTATAATGTAACTGCATAGGTAACCCCCTTTTGATAAAGCCCCTCAGAGTTCTCATTAAATAAGAGAAGCCCAGGTGCCTCAATTATAACGTAGAATGTGGGAAGTAGATGGAGTTATTAGAGATAAAAGAAAATGAGAGTTTGCAAAAGAAGGGAAACAAGCTTAACAGACACAGGACACTTAGTAACCCCTCAAGGCCACAGACAAACTCTTGACTCATGGATCCTTGAGAAGTTCTGCAAGAATTTAGACCCCCATCAGATGAGTCATTTCTTGACAACAAGCACATAGACCCCCAGACTGGGCGAAGCTAGAAGGCTGAAAGCTAAAATTATAAAATAATCCTTTAACACTTCAACACTGATTAGAAGGATGTGCATGAGCTCATTCCATACCCTGCAAGACTTTTGCAAATTTTGCCCTTAAAACCTTTGCCTGTAACCCTGTGGGGAGATTGGGACCTTAAACCTTAGATACCTCCATGCACGGTGCCCTGCAATAAATGCCTGCTTTCTTTCACCACATCCTGATGTCAGTGTTTGGCTTTGCTGCATGTCAGGCAAGCAGACCCAGGTTTGTTTGGTTTGGTAATAAGAATGAATAAAATTACTATGTATTTATTCAAATTTGAACTCAGTGCAATTATTAACAACATAAGTGTACTAGAATCATGCGGAATATATTGTGTATGTTATGTTCCCCTATTGTTTGAACAGCTTTTTGGAAAATTTAACTTATTAGAGAAGTATAGTGTTCAGTTTATTTTTAATTGAAAATATTAAATTTATTTTATCAGCCTGGAAAGAACAATTAGAAAGCCAGGCAAATATTTACATTCCCTATTTCTGTATTTTCCCACAAAAAAGCAAAAAACTAATGTCTATATTTTACCCTTTATATAGTGGTAGATTTTTGTAATCTAGCATTTCCTGCCTCACAAACAGAAGGAAGAATATAATAATAATAAGCACTCCCTCATGTAAAATAAAATTCCCATACAGACTTTAAGACAGATGAGATATAAAACAGATATTTGATTAGCAAGCTAGGATCCCAGGGCCTAGTTAAGACTGTTGATGTTCGTATGCAAAGAGTACGGTCCATGCCATAAGGCCTGGGTTTGGCTGGAACACGACAGCCATAAAGCCCTCTTTATCAGTACACAACTGGCACAAAGTATGCAAAGAAGAGCAAGTGGTCTATTTAAAGGCTCTCCTCTGTGTCCATATCATAATCTCTGCTTTCTTAATGTTAATTCTTTCATCAAGAAGAAAAGCAAGGTGAGATAATATAAGAAAAAGACTATTGATGGAGAGAACATTTCCTCTGGGGTGTATGTGTGTGTGTATGCCCTCCACCATAACCTCCTTCCCAATAACCTATCCTAGCTACGTCACTGGAAACCCATTTCACCCCTCTTTTACTTATTTGAAATGTTTTATTTATTAAAAATAAATAAACTTATTTATAAATGTATTTTTTTAAGTTAAGGTATTTTTTTAGAATGCTAGAGCCCATGGTTGTAGGGTTTCCTCCTTCTGCAGGGTGAAATTCCTCTGCCACTTGCTCCTCCTAGTTTTTAACCTAATGGATTATTTATGTTTTCCTAACTCATCTCCATTTATTTAGGAGCAATAAGGAAAATTCAACTATATAGAGTTGTTTTATTAATATGTCCCAGAAGATTCTAAAGTGAATGAAACTGTTACCTTAGTTGACTTTATAGTAATCACAGGGGTAGGCTGGCACAGAAAATAATCAATTTCATGTGGAAGTGGAACATTCAGGATCTGCATGAGAAGGACGAGAATCGTCGCAATCATCATTCGTTAGCATGTAGTTCAGACCCCCATTGCACCCGTGACTGTTTCAGTAGTGTCTCTCCTTCAACTCATGACCATTCCTGTATGGGACAGCCGATACACCTAGCAGAGGGACCAGGGAAAACCCTGAGTTACCCATGGATCATCACAGTATGCGGGTATAAGGCAAAAATAAATGGAGTGGCCTTGAACGACAGTGATGAGTACAAAGCCTACCCATGGACTAAGTTTCTGTCAAGGTACCTATTCGTCCATTTTCTATGGAAAGAGAACTGACCTCAGACTAGGATGCATATAGACTGATGGCCAGTGGAGAATGGTCTGTCCACTTGCTCCGTGTTCTGAAAGATGAATGACTAGAGTATTGGACAAAGAAGTCTTGGGTAGAGGATTTAGATGGACATATGGGAGATGTGTGAAGACATCTGCACTACTTGTTAACACCCACCAGAGAGAATACAGAGGAAGAAACACTCTGAAGCTAAACAGACCAAGTAACCCAGTCAGTTGACATCAGTCAGCCTCTGTTGTGGGTGACCTCAGTGCTGACATAATGAGCACGTGGAGTCATGGTGACAAAGATGAAACTGCTCATTGGCGGAACATCATGGACTCCCCTATGTGCCTACTGATTGTGCTGGTTATTTAGCCTATCAGCATCAAAGAACAGTGCTGAGCCCAGGACACAGGGACACAGGTTTAAAGAGATCAATAGCCACTTGAGTGCAAGTGGACTAGCTTGGTCACCTTGCACTCTGAAAGGGCCAGAAATTTGTTCTCACAGAAATAGATACGTATTATGGTTGTCAGTTTGCCTTCCCTGACCACAGGACCTCAGCCAACATGACTTTATTTGGGATTAGTGCTTATTTAACCCACTAGCACAGTGTCCCACATATTCAGATCAGTAGACCCACTTTAGAGTGACCAGATATGAGGTGACTCATGGATGAGACCTACTGAATGAACCACATCCACACTAACTAGGAGCTGAGGGGCTTGTAGAGGGTTGAATCAATTTGCTGCAGGCACATAAAAATTCCAGCTCAGAGCCAATACTCAGGATATGCTCCTATTTTCCGGGACCCAGTTCATGTATTAAGTCAAAGACTGCTATAGGATGCTGTGTCCCAGATAGGAAGTGTACATGGTTCTGGGAGCCAAAAGGCAGAAGCAGGAATGGTAACTTGACTTACAACTATTTTCAGTATAAACTGAAGGGCTTTTTGCTTTTCCTGTGCACAATGTTGGGATGTACAGTTACAAGTCGTAGGACCAGTAAAGAGACTTCAAGAGTCCCACTGAACTCTAAGCCAAGCTGATTCCTGAGCACTTGGGTCTTTGCTTCCCAGAACCTGCAGGAAGGGAAAGGTACTAGTGCATTGGAAGGAGTGATTTGTTCTGACTGTCAGTAGACGGCATGGCTGCTATTACATACCGGGAACGAGAAGGAATGCATGTGGAACCCAAGCGATGTAGAACCCTTGCTTGACTAATGGTTACGGTAAATGGACAGGGGCAGCAAGCCCGGCCTGAGGAGAGTGTAGTTATCAGAGGTTCAGGCTATTTATGAATAAAAGTTTGGGTCATCCCACTAGGTAAGTCACCAGCACAAGCAGAAGCAAGGAGGATCTGGAGTAGAGAGTGGGAAAGGGAACGAATATCCATTGTCTTTGAGATCAAGTTTAGTGGCAAGAAGCTTGTTTGGTCCCATTAGTCTCCCACTTCTAAGTTTGCTTTCAGGAAGAGAGTCGCAGGGAGTCGTGGAGGATCATCCAATAAATCCAGCATATATGATAAAGTATAAACAGGTGACAAAAGGGAGGAATAGTAATAGACTGAGCATTTCTGCCCAGTATCTCCCACAAGATATTGGAGGACTGCATCCAGCAGGCAGCCAGCCTCCAGCACTCAGGTCCTTAGTGGTTCAAGTGCAGAGCCTCTTTGAGTGAGATGGGGTATCAGTGGAGCGATTTGGACCCCACATGGAGTAACTGCAATGTCTGTAGTGATTCTAGAACTGCATGCTAGAATAGCGGAGGCTACACTGGGCTTGCATCGTAGTTCTTCTTACTTTGCCCAGTGCTATTTTTCCTGAAATTTAATTTCAGAATAGGATTGAGGGATGTTTTCGAATTAAGTTTATATTACCAAAATACTTGGAAGAGAGGCAAATATTTTAAATTGGGCATGTAAAATAATGATTTTGGTTATGCTCTTTTCTGGTTAAAATACAACTCTAGTAATTTTGGTTGGAGACCATGGGTGACTTTTTTGACTATTATAAAGTCAATTAAGGTGATAGTTTCACTCATTTTACAATCTCCTGGGATATCACTAATACAACAACTCTGTATAGTTGAATTTTGTACCTTATTGTTCCAACAATAAGTGGCTGGATTTTCATTAATTATATCACAAAAATGTGAAGTGTCACCAGGACAATTTGCTAATTGTCACTATGCCATTTATTGATCACCAAAGAGAAAATGAGTGTCAAGGGATTGGCTAAGATGCAATATTAGGATTTGTAAAGGAAGGACCTAATTCATAGCATTTCCCTGCACAACTTTCTGACCCATAGGCAAATTAAAATATTTTGTTCCAAATTACAAAAACAAAGAAACAAAGAAAACAAACAATCCTTGTACACTGGTCTAGAGTTTGTTTCAACTGGCAGGAATTTCTGTAGTGCTTTTGGGAGGAGGCCCAGGCATTTCAGTTTCTGTGACTGCCAACTGTCACTATTTTGAGTCCCAACTGTCAGTATTCCTTTAACTATCTCTTTCTTTGGGTTGTGCAGAGTTCCAAAGCAAGGAATTTTCTAATCTCATACATGATATAGAAACTTGGCTACCATCATGAACAAGGAATAAAATATTGGAAGGGATTTGGGAATTTAATCCTTTTTAAACAGACTGTCACTTACTTCTAAGTTTTCATGTGAAATATATCTTTATCTCAACCTCGGCCATATCTGGAAATCCTTTGAGGTAGATGCACTACTGGAAATCGCAAAAGTAAGTGTCTATATAGTGAATTCTCTCTAATTTCCTGCAGCCCTGCATTCACTCAGGGGTTAGACAACAGAGTAAAGGAATTTAAAGTTTTCTTATAAAAAACTATCAACAAGTTCTCTTGTTTTCAGTGACAAAATGAACCCCAGATTAAGAAGGTCTTGATGACTTTAATTCCTTCAGTTTTTCTAGGATTTTGTCATAGCAGTGGGTCTGGTATCTTTCCGCTTTCCACTTTTCTGCAGGCATTTGAATTTCAGCGTCGTTTCCTCCTGTTACCTCAGCCACTCCTTTATTTCTGCCTTAGCAACCCGCTGACACCTCTTCTTTGCTTATTCTTTCTGTCTCTCCCTCTCTTTCGGCGTCTTCCTCCCTTTCTTTCTCTCTCCACTCCCATTCCTTGTTTATGTCTTTTTCATCACTTTACTGTCACTTTAGGTGGTTTGGTAAAGGAGGAAAAATAAACAATTATTTAACCAATCACATTTAAACAAATAAAACAGATTCAAAGTTTCACATTGTTAATGAAAGACTTTCTCCTAAATACTAACCAAAATGGTCCCCGTCCTTTCTGCAACAAAAACCAAAGCATTCAAAGCGTTGCAGAACCTGTGTTGTTTTCAAAGATAGTAGGCAACCAAGCACACCTCTAAACTAGGGAATCCTATATTGGGACAATGAAGTATTCATAATTCAGGATGGCAGGGAAGTTTACACAACACACTCACTGCTTTCTTCTTAAATTGGTGTTTTCTCACGGGTCTTTCAAAATGAGGAATAATTTCAAAAGTATTCGATTCCAAAATTGAATTTTTCAAAAACCTGATAAATTTAAGTAAGCCTGAAATTGAATATTAATTTAAATGTTCACATTGTCTTATGTCTGACTTATAATTTCCCAATTAAGATAGTTTGCTATAATGAAACCTATATTGATTCTTGATTTATATTACTTTTCCTCTCTGGTATTTACCATTAGTTAACAGTGACCACTTCCCTAATTCAATGGCCTCCTATTCTGTTCTATTATTTTGATTTTTACATAATTTTTCTATTACATCTTGTCACAGGGCACATATTATCAACATGACACCACTATTGATGTTAAACTCAATCATGTAGGTGAGGTAATTACTAAGACAGTGTTTGACTTTTACAAAAAATAAAACTGCATGGCTGGAGATATTGATAAATCAAGTACTAATTTTAAATAGAAAGTGTGGTAAATGGCCATAAATGCTGACACACAATGTCAAGTTGTCACCATTTAGTTGAAAAATTACCTACACTTCAAATACATCACAGATTTATTTCCTAGGTTTATTTTTCATCCTTACTTTAATTAAAAATCAATTTTACATTATGACTATTGTTATTATTGAATGACAAAACAGTGGAAATACTGGTCATAAATAAGCTAGCTGTGTATTTCCTAGTAATAATTTAATTCATTCATTACTTGTTTTATTAATTTTGTTCTCTTTATTCCTTTATTTTTATGGATGAAGTCTGTGACTATGTCAGAAGGTAACAGTATCTAGAGCTCAGATCTTCTGAATCATGAGCTAAGCCCTCCATCCCATAGTCTATCTCTCTCACACATACATATATACAATATTTCAATATATTCTTATAAAATCTATTATAATAGAGTAAATGTATATTGATATATACATTGGGTCCAGCTACTTGTTCTAACCCCACTTACGTAGTTCAAGCTGCCTCAAATAATCCAACCAGTAAGTTCACTGTCCTCCTCGCCTCACTGTAATATATTCCCCAGATTACAACCTGTATTATTATTTTGGGTTTTCAATATGTTATATAATGTCTTCTTTAATATCCTTCATTGGCTATCAAGTGTAGTATCATCCCAAGGCTTCAAAGCTTTCAAAGAATTATTATTTGCCTCCTTTTTTGAATAATCATATGCCATATTCTCCATCTTTGGTGGACAGAATCTCTGTTTCAAGCTATTGCTCCCCCCTTTCTTTTTAAATAAAATTGCTTCCTGACCCCCATGTTGAGTTCGGAGTTGTTGCTTCAGCAAAGCTGGACAAAGTGCCCTCTTTATTGTATTCCAATCTCACTTGTTCTCCTCCATTTCCTAGAAAACTCTTTATTGTTTCCTGACATTAGGCCATTGTTTTTATGTCTCCTTTGCCTGGCTCAGCCTTCATGTTCTTTAGGTCTCGAAATAAAATATAACTTCTCATAGTAATGAAACATCACAGTACCATGTTCATTTACTTCAAATACTAACAATATTTGGCAAGTTAACATATTTACGTACTTCATTTATTATCTCTTCTGTGATATAAGCACAAATAATCTGTCTGCTTGCCTTTTGAGCCCTCACATGTAGGAGACACTTAGGAGGTATATATTAAAATAATGGAAAAGAACATAGGCATTTCTTACTGTGCAATAGGGTTCTAGAGGATATATAATAAATAACTCTGGCAATATTCCTTCAGGGGTAGAAAATTCTTCCCTCTTCTCCATTGATTAGCAGTACAGACTTTTCCTATTACTTTATGTGTTCTCTTGAATGTCAGCATTTTGAGCCTCTTCTATTTTATGTAGCACAAGTCCATATTCTCCTGGGCTAGCCTAACCAAACAGAATTCCTGGGAAATCACCATCCATTTACAAAACCCAGTTAAAATGATTTCTCTTAATTTAGGGTGGAGATTGTCTTGAGAGAAATAGTCATTGATTCAATTGTACAAGCCATTTCCACTATGCACCTTTGTTCTTCTAGCTACACACATCCCTTCCAGAATGACAACCAACCTTCTTCTATCACGGATCTCTGATACTCTACACCCATGATTACCGGTAAATCACCTCCCACATTCTGATAATCTGCCACTTCAGATAGAACTGCAACATCCAGGCTGCAAGCTCTGAAGGCTGGGCAACTTTCTCCTTCATGGAGCAGACTTTGTCCTTGTTGAGTGCAGTCTTTACAGGAAGTGCTGAGGTGAACAATGACCAAGCTAATTCCACATGATGCAGAAACTTCTCCTTCCTCTGACACTCAAACCTAGACCCACTTTCACAGAGCTGTTCTTAGGAACCACATACTTGTCACATTGTTGTCGACAGATTTCCATTTTTTTTACATAGGTTTCTCATATATCATACATATCACTTGAAATGAAGGAGCTACATATCCATTTACTATATTCCTTAACATTGCTAAGCAGTTAAATTTCTTGAGAGGCGGGAACCTTGTCTACTGGGAATATTGCAAAAACCTCTAGGGGGCAGTGTTATCTAACACCACAGCCTGTACATTACCTCAGTTCTGACCCAAGCAGGAGGCTTTTTTATAGAGTAACTATTTTATGAATAGGCTTTATTTAGTTGATTCAAAAATGTTTGAGTGTCAATGGCTTTAAATACTGAACTGAGGTTCTCTAATTAAAGCATATGTTCTTCTTGTATCTGAACCTACATGATCATTAGCTCAGGGAAATATGAATACAAATTCCTCATAATTTAATTCTTATAATTTCTCAAACCCAATGCGTAAGCTACACTAAATCTAAAACTGATTTTGGCTTAGGATGTATGATCTTAGGTAATATAGTTCTATAATGTCTTGTTTTGTTCAAATTGTTTAAATTATTTTTTATAAGATTGTTTTATATTTTATTACACAAAATATTATCAAAACAAAAATTCTGACTTGAAAAATTTTTGCATTCTTTAAAAAAGTCTCTGGTATACTATGTATATATTATGGCAAAAAAAAAAACAGGTATTTGAATGTGCTTAATCAATAAAATATTCCTTTGGTAAATGGGCAAAACTAATAGCTTATATCTCAAATAGTAAAAAAGTCTATTTTATACAAAATCTGTAATGAATTCATACAATTGTTCTATTCATTTATATGTGAATTCATTTTAGTTTTCAGACTAATCTTTTAAGAAAATTGCACACTAATACTTTCTAGGGAGACAGTTTTTAAATTTAATAAAAATAAATTAAAATATATAATTATATGTATGACAGAAATCAAAGGACCTGACCTTCCTATGTCAGGTAGGATTATACCTATTATACCTGTACAATCTAGGCTGAGTTAATTTATTTCACTATTATCTATTCTAGTGAGAAACAGAACAAAATAAAACTGGTTCCCTCACTTTCACTGTGATGTCCCTTTAAATGCTTTTCAATAAAATTCCTACAAGCAGTTCTCTTTCTCAGAGTCTGCATCCTAGGAAACCGGACCTGAGACAGTGGGTGCCAGTTAGAGTATCTAAGTATTAATTAAATAAAGGGATGAAATAGATGCTAAAGCAGGGTAGTTCCTGAACATTAAAAAAAAAAATCTTCTTTTCTTTGGAACCTCATGGACGAAGAGACTCTTTTGAATTAACCATGTTTCAGATGCTATTGATAGTAATTAAAAGCAGTAGATGCACAATAAACATACTTACATTGGTATGTTTTTGCATTTGGTTATATTTCAAATTATATTAATGTAAATTATGTGTTGTAAGACATATTCAAAAAAAATATATGGAAGAGTAAAGCAAATGCGCAATTTGAACATTACATATATTGTCAACAGCTAATAAACAGAAAAATGATCAGTATTTTAAATATTACCATTTCACAGCTATCCACATTTCTCTATTTAACAAAAATAAAAGTTTTTTTGTTTTTTTTCCTCCCTTCTACCTGTTCAATCCTTTTGAGAATGGCTAGGATGTGTCTTCCATTGGACCATATTGATATTTGCCTAGATAAAATTTAGCAAGAAGTTTTATGATTGTTTAGACCATTTCTTAACTAAAAACAGAGGGAAAATCTCTGCAGACACTGTGATTTGTGTGTATGAGCTCCTTTGGGAAATAGGGGCTTAATACTCTCCTACGTGCATTAGTAGTTGATGTAACATAAGAGTTTGATTGGTTGATATAGTCTGATAATTCCAAAGCTTGGCTAGTAATCAGAATTATCTGAAGAACTTTCTCAAAACCAATTCTTAGGCCTGATCAGAGAGATTCTTTTTTTTTAATATCTGGAGTTCAATTAGTATTGATTTAAGAATCTATTTTCTTCAAAATCTCCATGATGATTTAAATGTTCAACCAGATTTGGTAATAAGTATTTGTATGCATGAAAATCCTGCTCTCAGAGTGTTGATGAGAATCATGAACAGCATGTTCCCATGTTTTTAAAAAACACTTATTTTGGGTCCTCAAGAATTTTTGGCTCCTAACCACACTAAGAAAATTCTGTAACAGAGTAAAATTCTGTCCAGTTTAGATTAAGCTATTTGACAAGTGATAATAAATATATAATGTCATCATTTTAAAAATCAAATATATTTGTAGGCAGAGATAAAGTTATTTTATCCTAGAAGATAAAAGTATCTGCATGATTATCTCTGAATTCATTAAATTACTCTCATATTTCACAGTGTTAAAACAGCCATCTGTTTATTTGATGTAGAAAGGAAGAGAATGTTTATTCTAGCAACTTACATTCTACCATAATAAAAAGGCAGAACAGGAAAGACTATGTAAATATCTACAAATGAAATGATGTGGATTCACACTGTGAGTGGGTATAAAACGAAGATGGGGGGGATACAGGTGAGAGGTTAAGTTTGAAGGAAACATCAGGTGACACATATTTGTGTCAACCTTGGTTAAAGAACTGACAGGAAAAAAGAGAATGACAGTGGTTTGCAGAGGAACACATTCTCATTGTGTAGGCCATGCTGTGATGCACGTAGTTCATGCTGGGTTAGAACTCCCAGCCGCCAGACCGAACCACTGTTCCCCTAGGCAGTAGAACTGTTGGCTGCCAATGACTCTCAGCCAAATCTCTTTCTGGACATTGCTTCAATTTGTATCCAGGGATGAGCTGGCTCAAAGGCCAGCCCCTCTTGTATATATCCACAATAACTCTATGTTGCAAGAAAATCCTCCATAGATCTCTCCCTCATTTTTGCACATTTTTCAAGCATAGACCCTGACTACTTGTGTGCTTAATAAACTCACTTGGAAAATAGAGATAGGGCATCTCTCTCAGAAAAGGAAATGTTTGCTTAATTTCTTGGAAGGTAGAGATAGTGTCTCCTTCAGTAACTACTATAGGCATGTATTGCTACTGTAAAGATATGACTTTCTTAAGTTCAGGGTTTCTCTTCTGTACCTCAGCCCACTGCATATGTAACCATTCACCTTTACCCATTGCAATGCTCCTGGGAGATATGGTAGGAAGGGAAGTGACACAAACACGCTGACGCTCATGCTGCTCTCTCGCCCAGGAGTCTCATGCCTTCTGTCAGCATCCATAAAACTGTGCAAGCATAACTTGTTAGCTTGAAAGTAGGGTAAGATCTTTGACTCTTCACCATGCTGGAGGAACCATCTCACTTTCAGATCTCCTGTGGCATGAGCTAATGCCTCTGCTGCCATTGAGAAACACTTTTTCTTGTGCCCTGTCCTGCTTCTCCAGTTCCCCTGCAGTGATTTTCCTGAAAGCACTCTTCAATAAAATCCCTACAAGGAATTGTCTCCCTCAGAGTCGGTACTTAGGAAACCTGACTTGAGACAGTGGGTGCCATGAGTTATATATATAATGGAGCAGCTACCACAATGAGATTTAGGGACTGAGTCTCTCCTACTAATGGAATAAAAAGCAGGGCCTCATCACTAGTAGCCTGTGGCATTTTGTATTAACGACAGTTTATTAAGTGGTATTTTGGTAAACTGGAATGGGATGATGTCCTGCTGAGCACTTTATCAGTCAGGATTTGATCGGGCAAGAACAGCTACAAGTTATAGGTAAGGAATGTGCAAGAGATTTTTGATCTTTCACTCACGTCTCTGAAAGTTGTGCTTCTATTGGACATGGAGCTTGATGTCCACAGGGAGAATAATTAGTAGACTAGAACTCATGCCAGTTATCTCTACCTCTTCTCTTGGGATGTGAGTTTCCTGTAGAAGAGGCTGTCATCCTTCATCACAGAACTAAACACACACCTGACCCAGCAGTCAGAGAAACTGAAGGAGGATCTGGGGTATAAGGCAGTGACATGTGCAAGTTACAAATGCATCTTCACTGAACTTCTGAAAGAAAACAAAACAACAAACAACTTCATGCCCTTGGACTATCACACTGAGCCATTGTATCAATGGCATCATGTCAATCAGAACATATGTGCAAGAAACAGAAAGTACATTGAAGGCTTGACTAGGGCACACAGTCTCCAGAAAAATGGGAGAAAAATCCTATGAGAAGCCCAGGACAATAGTAAAGGCCACTGTAATACATCAAGGCTGCAATGCAAGCAACCCTTCCCTTGTGCCCTCTGTGGTGGGACAAAATGCTATCTGTGATTGTTATGGGTAATCCTAACGTTCACATTGCATGGTTCTGGACTAATGCTCGTGGAAAGAGGAAGTCTAGAGTGTTAGTCAGCCTTGGAAATATTGGGCACGTGATCAAGATCATGAAACAAGTGGGCAAACAGCCAGAATGGTAATCACAAAGCAGATTCTCTCACCCACAGTGCCGCGACGGTGGTGAGGGCCAACAGGAGCCCACTGTAACAGTGAAGTGCATTGGACATGAGCAGGTCCAAAAGGCAAAGTAAGCATCAAAGACCAGTGTCCCAAGAACTCGTCATCCGAACATGGTTAACTGATGTCTCCCCATCTTCTCCGAGCAGGGTGGCCTGCTAATGAGCTTGTAGAGAAGGAACATGATTCTCTGATGGGTCAGCCTGGTTTGTATCTAATCTGCAATTATATTGCACTACAGACCTGCTCAGGAGTATTGTGAGGCTGAAATAAAATGAAACAGAGAAGTGAGGAAAACTGTCCCAGTGCAGAACTCTGAGGAACACACCTACGCATTCCCTCCAAGTGAAAAAACAGGTGGCTTATGGTCAGAATACATACAGATTTAACCTACTGTTAATAAACATAGATATTAAGAACAACTCTAGGTGTGGATTTCTCTTGTTCTTATGTTTTGGAGGGCTACTTGAATGTTTTGACTGGTTTCTTTCATCTTTTCTGCTATACTCCCAATACTAATTTTCTAATATAGACTGTGTCCATGTTTTACTTCCTTTCTTGAGGGACTTCTGATTAGACAGATATTACACATATTAAACTAACCTTCTCTATCTCTAGCTTCTGTTCCATATTTCCCATCTCTTTGAATATCTGTGTTAAGTTGTTTAAACATTTCTTCAAATATATTTCCAAGTTGACTAATTCTCTCATTAGCTACAGTTATACTGACATTAAGCCTGTGTATTGATTTGTAATATAAGTTATTCAATATTTTATTTTTATAAGTTCTAATAGCTCATTTTCCATGCTTGGCTAGTCATTCAATATAGTATCTGCTTCTCTCACATATTGTAAAATACGTAATTTTTATCTCCAAAAAAATACTTTTACTTATTTTTAATTTTCTATCTTCAAATCCCAGTATCCAAAGTCTGCAGAACTCATTCTGCTGGTTTTTATTTATGGAGGCTTCTTTCCTTGTATGCTTAATAACATTTTACTGTGAGTTGGTAATTTTAATTGAAAATTTATTTGTGAAAGTAATTTGAACCTGACACAATGAAAGGGCCCCCCATAAAGAACTGAACATTATATACAGTAATTAACTAATTTCTCTCCTAAGAATAAATATAATCTCACTCTTCATTCCATAATTTTGGACTCCTGCATAGCGAAGTGAAGACTATTTTATGCTTAAATTTCTCAGGAATGAGGTTTTGTTTTTTCCCTCTACTTTCTTATCAAGCCTAAGGTAATTTTCCTTAAGTTCCAAAGGTCATTGGAGCATTACTTTCTGTGTACCTTTATTCTATGAATAGTTGTGCAGGGTAAATTATTTTATTAAACTCATACATGGCTGGACTGGGATTTTATTTTGAGTTGTAAACTTCAAGAACTGGTGGAAACTGAAACCCAGTATTGGTTTGTTTTTTTGAAATGATTTAGCCATGTGCTTATGACCAAAACCCTCTTCAATGGCTCTGTTTACTTTGCTTAGTTCCCACTTTCTATTAGAATTAGTGTGAGAACTCCTTAAATTTTAGTGAGTTTACTGATATTTTTAATCATACTTCATTAAAAATACCATTTCTTTATACCATACATTCTCACATTTTTAGTTGTCTTCTCCTAATGGATTTGTCCAGATAACTAGTACAGCGGTACTAATCAACCACACTTTAATCCAGAATTTCTCTTTTTATAACAGAGAAGGGATTTGAATATGCACACAATCAACCAACCATTTATGGTAGCTGACCCTTCTACTGTGAACCTTAAATCTTAAAATAGTAAACTTAAAACAGTATTTTTTCTCATCAATTTTAAAATGAGTTACTCTTCTATGTCCCATGAGACGAGGAAATTAAAACTTTTATTACATAAACTTCCATTGGTTTCCCTTTCATCTTTATATTTCCTATATGGCTACATTAACATTGTCAATGTTACTGGTTTTTAGACACTTTTCATTATATTTTTCTTCTGTGTTTTTCTATAGGTTGGCTAAAAAATTGAGTGTTGTTAATAATATATTTGATGTGATTTTCTTATGTCACTACTTTGATCTGCAGTCATAAATTAGAGGCCTGCAGCATCAGGTTTTTAGCCTTTAAAATAAAAAGCTTAAATTTTAAGATCTCTAGGTCCCTGAATGCAGGGCACATGTTTTTTTGATTAATTCACACAGCATGCCTGCGTTTCCTGATCATTCCACAAAATTCATTAAATAATTTATGTTTATCACTTACATGTTAGGCCCACAGAAAAAGAAAATAAATCATGTGTCACTTTGGACCCCTGTTCCTCTATGGAAATTGCTCTAGAAAACAATTTCAATTCAACTTTCTTTTCATAAGTCATATCAATTCCTTTAATATTTTGTTTAAATTTGCTTTTGTATTTGAGATGTGCTCCTATAGGACAAATTTTGTTTGGTGTGTTTGTGTTTCATGATTTTCAACACCTGTATTTTTCCCTACTAGAGAAAATATATACTTACTTTCTCAAAAAATACAATTTTTGCTCTCCTAATCATACTATTTTAAAAGATAAGTCCACTGTCTTTTGCAAAAACATTTTCAAAGCCCTGTGGATTCCTGTTATCATACAGATCAGTTGCTGCACAGACATCAACCTTACATTCCTTTCATTGAATTTCAGTTAGAACCTATTTTTGTTCTCTTTTTTCTTTTTAAGAATCTTTAAGTTGTTTGTATTTACACAAATGATAAATGCAAATAAACTTTCTAAGTCCTTGATTATTTTAAAAATCTTTTTATGTTGTCCATTAATTTAAAAATTTCATGTTATTGGGAATGAATCTAAGCACAAATCATTTGCCTTCAAGTCTCCAAAGGCTTTGCTACATTTTATTTTATTCTTCAATATTGCTCATAAGCCTGAAATCAATGATTAAAATTTTAAAAGCCACTATGCATTACATATCATAGAAACTTTTGGGATTGTTTCTTTTTTAGCAAAGTTACATCTTCTTGTGCACTTTGCATTTCACATTTACCCTGTAGAGTATTTTCTCCTGTATTTATTTGATGTTTTTCTGTTCTCTTTCTCTGCTCATTGAAAACCTTTCATTAGATAAGTGATATTGACTACTGGATTAACCTCTTTCTATATATGTGTTTTTAATTTATTCTGTTTTCCATCTTTTTTAAATGTTTTACTCTAAATTGTTTTCCTGAATTTATTTGCCATTATTTTTTTTATTATTTTATAATTTCCAGAATTTTGTTAAATTTTTATGAACTTTTACTGTTTCTCGATCTTTTGCAGTGTTCTTCTTCATGATTATTGAGTATGCTATCTTCTAAAATTTATTTGAGATTTAATTTGAGACTTACGAAAAGATTTTCTTACTTTTTCAATTATCTTTATTGGGTATGATTATTTTGTTTATTTTTGGTCATTCTGTTTTTGTTTCTGGCAACTTTCTTATTTCCTGTGTGAAGATATATATAGAGATCTTGTAGATAGATAAAGATATAGATATAGATGATATAGATATAGATATAGATAGATATAGATAGATACAGATATAGATATAGATATAGATATAGATATATAGATATATAGATATAGATATAGATAGATATAGATAGATACAGATATAGATATAGATATATATAGATATATAGATATAGATAGATATAGATATAGATATATAGATAGATATAGATATAGATATAGATATAGATATAGATATAGATATAGATATATAGATATATAGATATAGATATAGATATAGATATAGATATAGATATAGATATAGATATAGATATAGATATAGATAAAGATATAGGTAGATAACAGGGATTAAAAAACTATTTCTGTTTGTGGCTATATTATCTCTGGTTTCACTACTCATTTCTGCTGTTATGGCATGAAAATATCCATACATTTGAGCAAGTAAGTGTGTCTATGTTCCAAAATAAATATCCATATACATGATTGAGTGTCTATGATTCACACATGACCTTATGGACATAGAAATTAGAGTTTCATGATATTTTTACATCTCATAAAATAAGTATTTTCCTTTTGATTCTTTTCAACCATTTCACACTTGAAAACCATTCTTAGTTCATCAGCTATACAAAAAGTGGTGGAGGACTGGATTTGACCTGTGAGTTAAAGTTCACAATCCCTGGTATATATGAATGAATAAGACAGCTGATTAATGTAAATTATTGTTCTAAGTTTCACTTTCATCATTCACCTCTGGAGAGATATCTGTAAACAAATCTGTCTTAAGAAGGCATCTCTGAACACAGTCCTATGCTTGTAACTGAAGCTGGTATTTGCTTTTACTCTAACATGCATGTATGGAGGAGTAGCCCAAAATTGATCTCTTTTCCCTAGTTTCTGAGACAAAGTGAAGACAGCTTTCAAATAATACATAATCACCTACATAAAGAAATCCACAGAGAACGAACAAGAAAAAAGAATCCTAAAATTTGTATAGAACTACAAAAGACCCCACTTAGTCAAAGCAATTGTGAGAAAGAACAAAAATGGTAGTGCTTGCTCCCTGATTGCAAACTATATACAAAGTTTATAATAATGAAAACAGTATGACAATGGCATGAAAATGACACACAGATCAAGAAAACAGAGTAGAGAATATACCATGAGGAAGATCCAGTCTTTTGCTATTATGCAAAAGAATGAAATTGTACCACTGTCTTCACCATATATGAGTTCAAAATGTATTAAAGACATGAATATAAGACCTGAAACAATAAAACTTTTAGAAGAAAACATAAGCACTAAACTGTTTGTCATCAATCTTAGCTATATTTATTTTAGAATAAAAAGAGCTAAAACTAAAAAAAAAATGTGACTACAAACTTAAAAGCATTACAAACACTGAAGGAAATCATCAACAAAATGAAAAGGCAAACTACTGAGTGGGAGAAGTTATTTGAAAATTATGCACCTTACAAGGGGTTAATAGCCAAAATATATAAAGAACTTCCACAACTTAATTTCCAAGAAACAATTTGATTAAAAAGTGGACAGAGAATTTGAATAGACATTTTTCCAAATAAGATACAAGATGGCACATGAAAAGATGCTCAGTGTCACTAATCATGAAGAATATGCAAATCAAAACCACAATGAGATACCACTTCACAGAGTCACATTATCAAAAAGACCAAAACACAGCAAGAGCTGGTGAGGATGTGGAAAAAAAGGAAACCCAGGACACTGGTGGTGGGAATGTAAATTGGTGCAACCACTGTGGAAAACTATATAGAGGCTGCTCAAAAAATTAATAATAGAATTACCACATGATCCAGCAATTGCACTGGGTATTTGTCCAAAGAAAATGAAAACACCAATTTGAAGAGATGTATGCACCCCTATGTTCATTGCTGCATTATTTACAGTAGTCAAGACATGGATACAACCTAAGTGTCCATCAACTGATGAATGATGTATATATACAATGGATTATTGCTCAGCCATAAAAGAATGAAATTTTGTCATTTGCAACAACATGGACAGGCCTACAGGTTATCCTGCTAAGTAAAATAAGTCATACAGAGAAGGACAGATACCATATGATTTCACTTATATGTAGAATCTAAGAATATACAATAAATAAAGAAAAAAAACAGGAACAGACTCATACACACAGGAAATAGACTGTTGGTTGCCAGAATGAGTAGGGGTTGGCAGTGGGTGGGGTGCAATAGGAGAAAGGGATTAAAAGGTACTTGCAGTTATAAAATTCAGAATATACAGTATAGAGAAAATAGTCAATAATATCATAATAATCTTTGTATGGTGACATGGTAACTATACTTACTGTGGGGATCATTTTATAATGTATAAAAATATTGACTCACTATGGTGGACACCTGAAACTAACAGGACTTTGTACATCAATTACACTTCAATTAAAAATAAATATTATAATAATTAGATTAAATTAAAAGATATATCCACTTGCATTTTTAATAGTAGCCTTCTCAAACTTAAGATTACTCGAGCTCAGTTCTTGATTTCTAACCTTGGCCTCCTTTTCCCCTATTAGAACTGAATTTGTCCTCCTGCAGTTCACAGATTGAAGACCTTATCTGCAGTGTGACGGTATGAGGAGGTTGAGCCATGGGAGATAATCAGGATTAGATGAGGTCATGAGGGTGGAGCCCCCATAATGGAATTAGTGCCCTTATAGAAAAAGGACACCACAGCATCCTCCTCTCATGATGAGAGGACACAGACATCAAGGCTATGAGAATACAGAGAGAAACTGCTGTATGTCAGAAAAGGGCACAAGAACCCACCCATGCCAGCACCCTGATCTCCCATTTCCAGTCTCCAGAGCTGTGAAAAAATAAATTTCTTGTGTTTAAGCCACCACTACCCTCTACCCCTCTGCCCAAATGAAAAATCGGCATTTCTCCCCAAGTAGCTCTTTCAGATATTTACTTTATTTTTTGGTCTGAGTATGAAAATCATCTGTGCTGATAATATACAATACTAAGATACAAATATAGGTTAGAACTATTTTTCCTCATTAGACAGCGTATGAATTATCTACCCTGATTTTTCCTGCTACTTTTGACCAGTGTGTTATCTCTGCATATTCATCTACCATTTGGGGCCATGTTTATAGTAGAAAATTTATTTTACCTTCTCTAACAGCTTTAGAATTAACTTCAGAATAATCAGTTTTAAAGAAAATTGTAAAATTATCTTCATAATACAATTACTAGGATTTATATTATAATACCAAACTCAATATTAATCATGATCAAACTAAATTTTAGTCACAGATTAGTTTGCAGTATTCAGTATTTCATTCACAAATTTATACATCATAATGACATCTGTAACGTCTTTTTCACATAATAACACCTCTAGGCAAGAGTTGGCACTTCAGCCAAATAATATTGCGAAACCTTCCAGGAAAAAAAACATATTAGGAAATGAAATTCATTATGCTTCACTGAAGAATTCTTATAAATAGGGTCATTAGAGTCATTTCAATTACAACAAAGTTGACAACTGAGGGATTTGTTATGCACAAAATACCTTAGTACACAAGAAAATATTTTGCCAATGGTGTAAGGACTGAATTGTTTTGAAGTTGAACTAGTTTTCCTGTGTCATGAATGTATGATGTACTATTATCATAATTTGAATGCTTAGTATGTGACATTACATTTATGTGCCTTTCAATTTAAAAAAATATAATACATATAATTTAGAAAAGGGACAAATAGAGAAGTATCATATTATGCCTATGTTGTTCTTAACAACAGACCTATCTATAGAATATGGATGACAAAGGGATTACAATTTAAAAGAACTCTATCTAGATCAAACTGTCAGTGTCACAGATGTCTTCTCAGTGTCCATCTTTTACTGTTTCAATGTGAAGGAAACTTATTTTTGTCATCTCTCAGATCCAGAGGGAGATTTTATCTCTATTTCAATCTGCTCTCATTCTTCTGTGGTTTTCTGCATATTGTTTTTTGCCTATGGATCACTGGTGATTTTAAAACTTTTTTTTGGATTAAAAGTGCTTTTGAAACTTAAAGAAAACCATTCCTTCTCTTCTCAAAGAAAAATTCATTTAAAACTACATGACCAGTATTTGAAGAACCCATATTTACCAGGTGTATTAGTAAAGATAACATTAAGGAACAGAAATCACACCACTTATTTGAGTAGGGAAAATTTTAACATAAAATTATTCATTAGTAAAATCAGAAATAGACTAATAGTATGAGTGAAGAGAAAGCTGAAGAGTAAAAGAAAAGCACGTGCAATGGACTGCCATTTAGAGCAGGTTCCGCACCTCCCAACCCTTAAGACTGAGGCTTAGATCCCATTCAAGAGAGTGAAGTTTTGCCCACTGAATGGCAGGGCAGTTTGCTGAGGTGTTGCACACTGGGGCTAGCAGGAAGACAATCTCCTGCTGCGGTAACTATGAGACTCAGCAAGAAACTGTCCAGAGGGTACCAGCAAACTTGCTAAGAAGCCACTCATCAGGCTACAGCAAAATTCACTGAAAAGCTTCCCCAAAAGGTGTTATATAAACTTGATGGTGGTTGTTCATCACTGGGTGGCCTGCAAACAACTGACAAGGGATCCATCCTCTCACTAGCAAGAAAACTTACTACTGGCACTTTCATCCCATAAGGAAGAGTGGAAAGTCTTCAAAGCCAGGAAAAAAGCGGGTCCTTCTTACAGAGATCTCTCTGACCCTCTCTCCTGACAAGCTCTACTACATTTCCATCTGTCAGAGGAAAAAATATTTATCAGGGAGAGCTCCAGTGTCACAAAGAAGGTTATATAGGGTGACTTTGGAATAGGAAGGCAATTAATTGACAGTTGAGACGATCTAATCTTGCAGCTACTCAGCTTCCACATGAGCATTTATATACCCTTATACACTACATAATATTTAGAGCAGTTTTTTTTTGGTATCATTAATATATAATCACATGAGCAACATTGTGGTTACTAGATTGCCGCCATTATCAAGTCCCCACCACACACCCCATTACAGTCACTGTCCATCAGTGTAGTAAGATGCTACAGAGTCACTACTTGTCTTCTCTGTGCTATACTGCCTTCCCCATGCACCTACCACATTATGTGTGCTAATCATAATGCTCCTTATTCCCCTTCTCCCTCTGTTCCCACCCACCACCCCCAGTCTCTTTCCCTTTGGCAACTGTTAGTCCATTCTTGGGTTCTGTTACTCTGCTGCTGTTTTGTTCCTTCAGTTTTTGCTTTGTTCTTATGCTCCACAGATGAGTGAAATCATTTGGTACTTGTCTTTCTCCGCCTGGCTTATTTCACTGAGCATAATACCCTCTACTCCATTCATGTTGTTGAAAATGGTAGAATTTATTTTCTTCTTATGGCTGAATAATATTCCATTGTGTATGTGTACCACATTTCTTTATCCATTCATCTACTGAATCTTGGCTTACATATCTTGGCTATTGTAAATAGTGCTGCAATAAACATCGGGTGCATATGTCTTTTTGAAACTGGGATCCTATATTCTTAGGGTAAATTCCTAGGAATGGAATTCCTGGGTCAAATGGTATTTCTATTTTGAGTTTTTTAAGGAACCTCCAATACTGCTTTCCACAATAGTTGAACTAGTTTACATTCCACCAGCAGTGCAGAAGGGTTCCTTTTTCTTCACATCCTCTCCAGCATTTGCTGTTCCTAGTCTTTTCTATGTTGGCCATCCTAACTGGTGTGAAGTGATATCTCATTGTGGTTTTAATTTGCATTTCCCTGATAATTAGCAATGTGGAGCATCTTTTCATGTGAGCATCTTGGCCATCTGAATTACTTCTTTGGAGAAGTGTCTGTTCATATCCTCATTTAGAGCAGTTTATATATTTGTTTTACACACACACACACACACACACATATATATGTGTGTGTGTGTGTGTATATATACATACATATACATACACACCCATGGATATATAAAAATTTTATATATACATAATAATTTAGTAATATATAATTTAATGTATATGAATTTTCTCTCTTTATTAGGGATCTTCCAGAAGCCAACTTGAGTCAATGATTTGAGTGTATATAATATATCTCGGTATTGATCCCAGAAAATATCATTGAGAGTATGGAGAGAGAGAACAGAAAAAGAAAGGCAGTCAATAAAAGATACATTATTAAACAAGGTGCCTCTGTGGATATCTAAGCTCAAATGCTCCTGGAAGACTCTGGAAATAAATGAAGAAATCATGTTAGAGAATGTGCTCATACAAGGGCTGTAGGAGTCAGTTGCAGACAGTCATTGGTTGAAGAGTCCTGCCACAGCCTCGTCCGCTTATGGCGCATGAGGAACTTTGTTTTCTATATGAAAGAGTTGTGAGGTGTTGAGCTATCATCTGACTTACATTATAAAAGTATCACTTTGAAGACATAACAGAGAATCAGTGTTAGGAGAGGAGGAAAAACCCAAGAGATGAACAATACACTAAAAATTCTTTGTATTCTTATAAAGCCATTGCAGTGATCTAGAAGACAGATGCTGTCACATTGGACTAGCACACCCGTGGCAGTGGTGAGAAATATTTACTGCCTAAACCTGACAGGAATTGCTAGCATTTTGCCATATGTCAAATAGAGGATTCAAGAATTACTCCAAATACTTCTATCGAGCAACTAATAAGTTGCCAATTAATGAGAGGTAGAATGCTTAGGACAAAGCAAGCATGGGCACAGTGGAAATCAGGAAATCTCTTTTGGACATTGTATTAGTTGCTATTGCAGTGTAACAAATTGCTGTAAACTCAGCGGTTTTGTATTAGGGTTCACCAGAAAAAAAAGGACCAACAGAATACGTATACATATATAAATTATATATATCATATACTTATCATATAATTAATTATGATTAATGTTATCTACAATATGCTTTCTATATCTAATTACATGTATTTACTTGAAGAACAGAGAGAGAAATTTATGATGAGGAATTGGCTCACGCAATTATGAAGGTTAAGAATATCTGTTGTTTGCAAGCGGGAAACCTAAGTTAATGGTGCAATGGTAGTCTGAGTAAGAATACCTGAAAACCAGGGCTGTTGATGGTATAAATCCCAGTTCAAAGGGCAGGAGAAAACTAATGTCCTTAACTCAAAAGGCAGGAAGGCAGGAAGAAGAAAGGGGTGAATCCTTCTTCCTCCATGTTTTGTTCTATTTAGGTCCTCAGAGACTGGATGGCACCCTTTCACCCTGGGGAGGAACTACGGTCTAATCAATTCAAAAGCAGCCTCATTTGGAAACACCCTCACAGACACACCCAGAAAGAATGTTTAATCTGGATGCCCCAAGGGGCAGTCGACACATAAAATCAACCATCACAGAGTAATGACAATATGTGACAACATACATTTATGTCGGTACTTCGGTGGGACAGAAATCCACCGCAGTTTAGCCTCACACAAAAGGTGTCTCCCAATGCTGCTATTGCTGAGCTGCCCA
The DNA here is from genome assembly GCF_040802235.1 of Manis javanica. Taxonomy (NCBI): domain Eukaryota; kingdom Metazoa; phylum Chordata; class Mammalia; order Pholidota; family Manidae; genus Manis; species Manis javanica. The sequence continues at coordinate 18,800,130 of NC_133164.1, forward strand.
GGACTGAGCTTCTATTAATGTTCAACCAGGTAAGATTCCTTCCCAATTTCAGGTATTTGTGGGCTGCCAGATTGAAAGCAGTTCCTTGCCATCTTCCAGCCAGATGCCACCCTTACTTTCTTGACTGTGTGTCTCTTGCAAGGGAAATAGCAAAAAATCATCTCTGCCAGCAAAATGGAAGTTACAATATTGTGATAATCACTGTCCGCTGCTCAGTTCTAAGACAAAGTACAAATTTTTAGGTATTTGCTGCAGTGGCTCCCATTCCTGGTACCAAAATATGTGTTATCTATTGCTGTATAACAAATTACCAAAAACACAGAAGATTAGGAACACGTTTTTATCACTGTTTCGGTGGTCAGGAGTTGGGATGTGGATCACAAATTCAGCGTTCTCGTAAAGCTGCAATCGAGGTGTCAGCCAGGGCTTGGGGGGCCTCTGAGGTTTGAATGGGGAAGGATTTGCTTCCAAGCTCATGTAACTGCTGTCAGGCTTCAGCTGTTTGTGGGACGTCAGCTGAGTGCCTCAGATCCTTCCCCGTCGTCAGTAGGTGGCTGTTCAGTTCCTTGTAGCAATACGAATGAGACTCATGTTTTCTGGCTAGGTGGCAGCTGAGCACGGCTATCAGCTCCTAAAGAGCACCCTTAGGTCCTCGCCTCAGCCGCCGTCTCTCACACCACCGCAGCTTGAGCTTTCAGGGCTAACAGGAGAGCGTCTGCCGCTGCTTCTTGTCTCTTTTAATGTGATTAGGTCAGGCCCCCCGGGATATTCTCCATTTTGATAACTCCAAGTCCCCTCATTAGGGATCATAGTGACAGCTTTAAAGTCCCTTTGGTTATATAACATAACATAGTCATGGGAGTGATACCCATAATATTCACAGTCCCTGCTTCCATTTGCAGGGTGGGAATTTTACAGGGCTGTGGAGCATTTGGGATCATTTTAGAATTCTGCCTACCACAAGAACTAAACAGTTGAGTTTAAAAGTGATGTTTTTCTGGCAAAGTGACATTTATTCTGGCAAAGTAGAAAAATTTAAGTCTGGTAACAGGATACCACAGTTCTATCCAAGTTAATCAGTGGCATGGAGCTTTGTTGAAGAAGCCGTTACATTTTTTCAATCGACGAGGTTTTTAGCTGTTCTTGTTGACTAAACTCATACCTTATAATGAAATTTTGATCATTGGGCCTCTAAATATCTGAACCTTTTTTATTATTCTAGATAAGTTGACACTATGTATCTCATGCAGTGTCTGGCATATATCCTCCTTCTTTACAAGTGGTTCAACACTGGGGATGTTTTCATGCAACACTTCCTTCAGGTGTTAAGGTTAAAAGGATAAATGGAATAAAGTTCCTACCTTCTAGGCTCTTACAGCTAAGTAGTGGTTTAAAAAAATGAAAAAGAAACATTACTAAAATAAGTGTTTACAATAAGCAAAGTGCTACAGAAACACCATCTGAAGAGTAGTTAATTGTAGCTGAGGTAATGGTTGTAAATGAAATTCAAGGTCTTGACTTTGGAAAGGGAAAGAAAAGAGACATATGACAGATGCAAAGACTTGCATTAGCAGAGGACAGGGTGGAGAGCACATTGTATCTCTTGAGAATTAAATAGGCGTGTATAGGATGACTACAAAACATGTGATAAGGTCATAAAGGGATAGAGTAGAAAGCTTGAGTCTTAGCAATTATGCCAAGTAGGTTCCCATAAATAAAAAGTGATGTAAGATTTTCCCTAATTCTTCCTCTAACAACCTCACCTGTATGAATACTTTCTTAGTCAAGGTAATGAGTCAATATAATATTTTGCTTTGTTTTTTTATCCCCTTTAGAATTTTAAGAACAATCTCCTTTCACCTCTGGAAATAATGGTTTATGTTTACCTGCAGGAATATCAACTAATATTCACTCATATCTGGACCATTTAGACAATGATTTTACTGCAAAACACAAGTATGAATATGCATATGTGTGTGTATGTGTGAGAGGAAGAGAGATCAAGTATAGGTGTGTGTGCATGTAAGAGAGAGATTGTTTATGTGTCTGCATATGTATGTGTGCATGAGAGAGAGAGATTGTGTTTAACAAAGTGAGCTATTTGCTTAGTTATTTCCTGATTCATCTCCCAACACCAGTGAATGCAAAAGACACCATTATGTACTTAGATTATACAAACTACCAAAATAATTCACTTTACTTTCAGAAAACAAAATTGTTCACCTATCTAATGAGGCTTTCAAAGAGATATTATTGTTCCCTACAAATTTCAACGAGGTTTTACAGAGAAAAAGCTGTGTATGTTCATTTCAAAACTTGCAAAGAAAGAAGAAAAAATACCATGTATAATTGTTAGAAATATTTAAATGAGTTTTTCTTTACTTAATGCATGGGATACTTTCATTTTTAACTTCAGTAGCTTACTGTTATTTTTAAAAGCAAAATGTGAATGTACTGATTTATGAAGCATTTTATCTGCCTGCATTTATAAGTCTTTAATTAAGTGGAAATCATCCTTCATGGTTGTTATATTTTTGAAAAGGCTATTGAAAAATTGTTTTTCCAAGTCTGACATTTCCAAAAAAAGTGATCAGTATTACCATGCCTCATGAATAACAATAACAATAATAACACTAACAAGAAGCTAGTGAAGAAATATAAATGATTTCAAGCAATTTTGTGGTCAGTGTGAATGACAGTCGAACACTTTTGAATTCAATCTGGAAAACATTCAAGATGGCAGGTGGAAAGGGGCACATGATACTTCAAATGTCCACCTCAAAGTACTGTTGTGATTTTTATATACATACATATAAATATATATAAATATAAACCAATTTATATCAATATACCAGCTAAATTAAAAGACATTCCAAATTTTTGTTATGTTTCCAAGGTATGGATACTATTAAATACCCCTAAATATTCCCTGCTTATCTTATAAGAGCATCTGTAATTATTTTATTATACTTTGAGATTTGATATATAAGCATAATGAAAAAGATATCAGGAAAAAACATACATATGCAATGGTATTTTTAAGGTACAGGGAGAATATTCTGAATCTCAGTTATTTTCTCATTGTGAAAGAATAATGAATGGAAGAAAACAAACCTCTTAGTGCCTACCATGTCTTCTATTTCTTAGCATTAACTCAACACTCTAAAAAATTATTCAGTATTGTGTTATCCCTGGAATTACCTTTACTTTCAACATAGCATCTATAACATATGAATTTTTAAAATCATTGAATACTTACGTATGGATATACAAAGAATATCATTGTTTTGCACATTTTCAAATTTTTATGTGGCAGTATATTAGTTATCTGCTGCTATATACCACATTATGCCAAAATTTAGCATTAAAGCAGGAGACACTTATATCACAAAATTTCTGAGGAATCCAGAATCCAGGAGTAGCTTTGCTGTGTGGTTCTAACTCAGGATCCTTCACCACATTTCAGCCTAGGTGTTGACTGGGGCTACAGTCATCTTGAAGCTTTCTTTGCTTTCAATTTCAGTTGATTAGTTATTGGCCAATTCCTATACTCTGCTCCACATTTCCAACCATAATATTCACTCAACGTAACAATTACAGCAGAATAGTAAATATTTTCTCTAAGGCCATTGGTATAAATTCTAGAAAAGGGCAACAAGATTTAGGGCTAAAGTCCTCAAGTGATATCAACACGACACTAATTATGGTAGCAAATGTATCCTGGGTACCACATTGTCCTTCAGAGCAGATACTGTTACCATGCATGCTTCACAGTGCAAATGGCAGGCAGGATAATCTCATTAGACAAGATGATGCAAAATAACTCAAAACTGTTTGTATATTATATATCAATACTTTGCAAGAAAGAAATGACTGGCATTCATGTTGAGGCAATGACTGAGAAAATGAGAGTCATGGCTAGTGAAATGTATGAAAACAAAGGATGAATCAGAACCTGTAAGTTAGACCAAGTTTGAAATATCTTATTTTACTTAATGCTGAAGAGAAGTTATTTAGGCATGAAGTTTTCTGTCAAGAACATTCATGAAGTGATCACCTCTGGGAAAAAGAGGCCTAAATATGGCTTTTGTTGTCCACTCTCAACTCCATTTATCTGACTTTGCGGAGCTCAAGTATTGTTGAGACGATGGGCAGCTGAATGCATGTGAGAACTTGAGGCTCTGTGGGGATCAGGCTCAAAATGTCATGGAGCTTCACCCACTGTAGAATTTCCAAAAAGACACTTGAAAATGCTGGTATTGAATCCAGTTTACCCAGTAAGTATGTGTGAAATAATTGAGGGAAAGATCAAAATCAGCCTCATATAACTGCCAGATTACTATTGATCCACAAGTCCAAAAAAGACATAAATACAATGCTAATAAACACTAGTAGTAACATAATTAGAGATAAGAGAACTAACCTGTGAAAAATAAGAAGTTTTTGGAAAGTTCTGAGCTGAAGGTTCTGGAATAGATGAAGGTAATGTTTTAAGTGAAAAAACAAAACAGAAAAAGAAACCTTAGAGAATAATTCTCCACTGTAACTAAAAATCTATTTCTAAAATGTTGAAATAAGTTATCAAATTCAGTGTTAAACTGAGATTGAAGGAATCATAAAGAAAAATCCTACAAACCAACATCACAAAGTTTCTTAGAAAGGAAAAATAAAATCTATCAGGTATTATTATCTTCTTACAGGAATCTTAGAAACAGTGAATGGAAATTTACTATTCAAAATGAAATGAATCAATTCATCCATTGATGCATACATTCAGAGATATCTATTGAATATCTATTATTTGCCAAGGACTCTAGGCACTGGGGATATAGTAATGAAAAAAAAATTAAAGAAAAGAAAATTCCCTTTTCTTTTAGAACTTACATTCTATTGTGAGAACCAAAAACTAAACATGCAAAAAAAAGTACATTACAAAAAAAAATAGAAGATGAAATTTATTAAGAAAAATACAGCAGAAAAGTTTGGGCAGGCTGGGGAAAATTCCCAATACAGGTGCAGGGCTCCTGTCTACAGCCGTGACATTCCCTATACATAAATTCCCATTGACCCAAAGAGTCAAAAATAATGTTCCTCATCTAAGAGACGGCAGTACAAAGGCCCTTAGGTGGGAATGGGTATGCTTGTTCAAGAGACATCAGAGTGCAGAGAGGAGGTGATGGTGAGAGCAAAAGGGAAAGTAGAAGAGGTGAGGTCCGAAAGGTCATTTGAGGCCACAGGCTGTGAGACGTTAAGCCGTTCTAAGGACTTCGGCTCTTACTCAGGAGTTTGGGGAACCACTGCAGGATTTTGAGCAGTTGTGTGAAACTGTCTAACACATATTTTAAGAGAATCATTCTGGCAGCCATTGGCTGATTGAAAATGCAACACAGCTTGAAGTGGAGAAACAATAGGAGATTATTTGAAATACGATGGTTACAGATGATGCTCACCTGAGGGAAGCTGAGAAGGCTGGAGAAAATTCTTGATTCAGAATATATTTTAGAAGAACAGCCAATAAGATATTGCTATGGATTGCTATGGATATATAATGCTAATGGATTGAGTGTGACATCTAGAGGAAGAGGGGAGTCAAGAAGACCCCTAGTCTTCTAATTTAAGCCTCTGGGAGGTCTGAGCTGTTATGAAGTAGAATGGGAAAAGTCAGATAAAAGACAGATTTTGGTAATATAAAGATCAATATGAGATACATATATACATATAATATCACATACAGTTACTTAAAAGCTTATCATTGAAAATATATGTATATGTCAACTAAACATTTAAATCAATCCCATGTTTATCTACAAGGAAAGTTTCCAATATCTTATGTTCTTGAATACAGTGTAGTAAAATTAAAGTAATAATTCCTCCAAGTTAACTTGTTGTTTATCACAACTCTTGGGCATTTATTTCATAGAAATAGTAAGTAATGATGCAAACATACAATATTTTTGTTACAATATGGTTCCTACTAGCAAAAATTTTAAACTGACTGGAAAAAAGGCAAAAGAAACATCAACAGTGGGAAATATGCATAAATAACCAACATCACAGGAGACTTTTAAAGCAAATTAGTAGAATTCTACTATGAATAAGAAGGAAATTCAAGAATTATTTTTCACTAATATATAAAAGGTAAATATTCAGCTTTATAAAAATGATCCATGTAAAATATATGTAAATATGTTTATAAATAAGTGTCTATATGTGTATTTATCTGATTACATGAACATGCTTAAAAACAGTGAGGAGGCAGAGAAAGCAACTGCACATAGTGAGATGAAGCAGGAAGGAATAGATGAAGAAATGGAATAAAGAGAAAATGAGACTATTAAGTCATATGCATGGAATGTTTACATTTATGATTTTTTACATGTTTGTGGGAGGTATGTATGTAAAAGCCTTTAACATCTAACAAAGTTAGAGGAAAATGACTGTAAAATCTTCTCTTAGTTTCAAAAATAGTCATCATTGATTAACTGTTTTAAAGGGGTGATATCCCTAGTTGCTCAATTTCATTCTAATCAAAATAAGGGGTAATGGATTATGAATTGGTTGCATCTAAAAAATAAGTAAAATAGAGAAAGAAAAAAAAAACTAGTACTAAGGATGAAACTGGCATCAAAGCCAGGTACTAGACCAGAAAGACTCTTCTCCAAGTCGGATCTCTTTCTTACGTGTTAGTAGCCTTGATACATCTTCCTGTTTCTCTAATGGCTTCCTTCACAGAGTTGGGGGTGTTCGTATAAGTGAGTGTGGCTTACCCCAGACCTGCCTAGCAAGGCAAAAGGATAGAAAGAACTGTTCTTCCATTCTCAGTATGTAAAACCCAGAAAAGATCTCCAGTTCGTCTGACTTCGGTCATATTTTTGTGGCACCAATCAGTGTTGCCACAGGGAAGGGCAACTAATACCAGCATAAGTAAGTATGGAACAGGGACCAGGTACATTAGTGATATTTTAAACCTTATCATAAATATAGAAGCTCAAGTGATGTCCCGACCTACTGAATCAGAATATGCATTTTAAAAGATCTCCAGATTATTTGTAAGCCCATATAAAATTTGCAAAGTGCTTTACTAACAAATTTAGTAGTGCATTCAGAGATAAATTATTCCAATACATTCCATTTGTATTCTTATCTTTCTCTCTCAGCTTTCATTTTTATTTTCATCTCTATTCATGGCTTCTGTTTATTCATGCTAAATAGGGAAATGTGTGGAGTGTTCGGAATTTCTGGATGTTTTCACCTGATGATCCTATTCGGCCCCAAAATAGCTTCATTCTTAAAATACATTTCTGTGCATTCTGGTTCAATATTCAATTATTTGGAGCATTCTTTTTTGAGAGAAATTCATATCTAAGAAAACTTTAAGATTATCATTCAATGCTTTGGTATTTCCCAAACTGAGAATATGCCCAGTATTCATATACAGAATTAATTGAGCCTAACCAACGCACAAACATGATACAGATTTGCTCAAGCAAGTGTGCATGAAGATTCAAAGCAGCTTACTGATTTGTGATTATTTCATCAAGTCAAGATTTGTAAAATTATTTAATTATTTATGAATACAAATGCTACTGAAGATCATCCAAGAATCTCAATTTCTTGAACTACCTGAATAATTCATAATTCAAATATGTTTGAGACATATAACACTCGTTGGACCATCAAGACCATTAACTTGTCAAGGAGAATTAACTTTCTTGTATTAATCATAAGTTCTATTTTATAAAAATGCTTACAATACTCATATAATTTTCAAGAAAGTTATGTTTTTCACATAATTCATATCTAAAAGAATTTTGACTTAGTGCCTAGAAAGCAATTTAGCAAGCAATTTCATTTTTGAAGAAAGTAGTAAAGCTCTCCCATTGCTTTTGTCCTTGAGAAAGAAAAAAAGCCTGAAAGTAATAGATTACTGCCCAATTTATTTTATTTTATTTTATTTTGGTGAGAAGTACTTTCCAAGACATTGAGCTTTGAAAAGATAATTTACAGTGATCTTTATGTGATGGGAAGAAAAATGCTTTCATTATTGTACAATTAATATATAGAACCAAGGGAAAAATATGCTTAATTGCTTGTTATAGCCATAAAGGCTTTTATCCAAGCAAACTAAAATTCATAAAAGCCAGAATATAATGGTTAAAGAATATTTACATGCACTTGTCTTTTCAATAAAGCTTTTTTAATTGGCCTTAATTTTCTAAGTATAGTTTAATTCTGAACTTTAAACAAATCATTATTTTCCTTCCTGTCTTGAGTATATAAATTTCATTTACAACAAACATTGTTGCCTAAGAAAAAATATTTTATTTGTTTCACTGGATACCTGAGACTCTCTAGTGTGAATATCAAGCAAAAATTTTTGGATTATTCTAGTGTCTTTTTTTTCAATATTAAAGTATAGATTTTAGATTAACATTAACCCTGTTAATTGATATATTATACAAATATTGTCTCATTAAATGGAAAACATTACTATTCCCATTTTACTGATGACTATGTTAGAATTAAAAAAGATTAGATATTGCCCAAATTCACAGGACTAGCAATAATTAAAACCAAGGTCTGGCTTCAAAGCTCATATTTACAACACAGCATTAAGCTACCTTACTGTTTATGCAAGAATTTCACATACATTATCTCCTTTTATTTCTCAGTAAGCTTTTTGAGCAGTGCCTTACAACACAACTATAGAAAATGACAATGGATATAAAAGCAGTTATGGTTCCAAGCTCATTAAAGGCAGATAGGTAAGCAATCTATCAGACAATGATGGTGGAAAAGGAAAGTTGCTAACCTGATCCATTTTTAAATATACTGTATAATATAGGCCACTATATATGGACCACTAACTTTTCCCTAACATTGATTCATATGATCCACTGTGCTAAGTACTTTATATTTTAATGTTATTGTATTGTCATCCCATTTCAGAGATAAGCAAACTGTGACAATGCATTTTTTCCAAAATCACATAAATTCAAGACTTAGAGCTTGACTATAAATCAGTCTGATTCTACAAAATAACATAGGTCCCAACAATTAGACTATTATGTATGCACCTGATGACCAATGACTGTTTTATTGTAAGCAAGGAAATTATATTATCATATTTAAAATACAAAAGTCAATTAAGTTGTAATGTGGATAATGAATTTTAGGAGGATATGACTAAAAGAAGAAAATCCAGTTAGAGGTTGTTTCAGTAATCTAGTTTATAAATTAAAAGCTCAGCAGGAAGCGAAGATTTCTGTAGAAAGATGACGAGATCAGTTTGGAACAATACGACTTTAGCCGTCTAGAGATCATCTATATGGAAATGACTGAGTACTTCTAGATTTCTGAATCTGGCCTGAACAAATTTACAAATGGTTATAAAAAAGATGGTTACTGAGGCTTAGAGTGGTTAACTATATCCAGAGAAAGTATTTCAATTTTCTAAATGTAAAAATATCCATGTACATATATCATTAAACATGACTGCAAGCCAAAATAAAGAACTGAGGTTCTAATCACTAACAATCATATGAAAGATAATCTGTCATCTACTTATAAACAATGGTAGCCTTAATAAATAAAATGATGAAAGTCATCAATGTTTTTTTTTTATGTCAAGTAGTTTAGTTCAATTTACTGTAACAAATATTTCTTGAACAGCTTTTGTAACATATTGCTATCATTAAGTGGTGGTATTACAAGGAAAAAATGTCTCTATCAGATATTTCAGTAGCCCAGAAGAATTACAATTAAAATAAAATATTTTATTAGAAGCAAGGAAATTATAATATCAGATTTGCAGAATGCAAATATATATTTAATTGCAACCTAAGTAATGGGTTATAGGTGGATATTACTAGAGGGAGAAAATCCCATTAGAAGATTATTTTGAATGGTTTTAAAGAGGGGCCTGATGTTCATATTTACATTTTATATAGGGTACTCTCAAGTAAGAGATATGAGGACAAGGATGGCAAGTTTGCATATGAAAACAAGAACCATGGGATTTCAAAAAATTGTATATAATACTATAATAAATAGAGGTATCAAAAAACATTAAAAATAGAATCAAATTTTGTGTTAATGTATTGAATTTTAGCAGGTATAATAGAAAATTAGTGATGCATTCAGTGAAAGAGGAAATAAAGCGCAGCCCATTTTAAGGAGCATGATGATGACGCTGTTTATTAAACATTTGTTATGATTCCTGTGGATGATCAAAGGAAATGAAAAGCAAGTATATAGGTATAAAAGTCTGATTTTAAAGAGATACCTCATGAATAAGATAATTATTGGGGTCCTCAGAAGAACTGTGTCTGATAAAGCCATGAGATTACATTTTCGTGCTTGATACCCTGCAATCTGTTCAAGGATTTGTTCCATGAAAATCAGTTAGAGTAAGAACAAGGCAGTTTTCTTAGAGCTTTCTGTACATTCTGAATTATTATATACCAGTTTAAATGGATTAAGTTCCCCTAATTATTTATATTTGTGTTCATTGGAGGCTACATAATGAATATCACCTTCATCAATGAGAGATTAAAAATATGAAGAAGTTTTTTTCTTTACTTATGCAGGACATGACAATTATGAGGTAATGAAATATCAAATACTTTAAATGGAAATTAATTCATTACAAGAAAAGAAAGATAAAAATGAAGTTAAACAAATGTCTACATTTATATACAAAATTTGAAATGTTAAACTATAGAAATTTCCATATCATTTTCTCTATTAGATATTCTAAAAAAAACTCCAAACAAACTCTGGAAGGATTTATAAGCAGAATGGATAAGATGCAAGAGTCCATTGATGGAATAGAAACCAGAGAACAGGAACTCATAGAAGCTGACAGAGAGAGAGAGATAAAAGGGTCTCCAGGAATGAAACAATATTAAGAGAACTGTGTGACCAATCCAAAAGGAACAATATTTGTATTATAGGTGAACAGAAGAAGAAGAGAGAGGAAAAGGGATAGAAAGTGTCTTTGAAGAAATAATTGCTGAAAACTTCCCAAAACTGGGGGAGGAAATAATCGAACAGACCATGGAAATACACAGAAGCCCCAACAGAAAGGATCCAAGGAGGACAACACCAAGACACATAATAATTAAAATGGCAAGGATCAAGGACAAGGAAAGAGTTTTAAAGGCAGCTAGAGAGAAAAAGGTCACCTATAAAGGAAAACCCATCAGGCTAACATCAGACCTCTCGACAGAAACCCTACAGGCCAGAAGAGAATGGCATGATATATGTAATGCAATGAAACAGAAGAGCCTTGAACCAAGGATACTGTATCCAGCACGACTATCATTTAAATATGATGGTGGGATTAAACAATTCTCAGACAAGCAAAAGCTGAGGGAATTTGCTTCCCACAAACCACTTCTACAGGGCATCTTACAGAGACTGCTCAAGATGGGAGCACTCCTAGAAAGAGCACAGAACAAAACATCCAACATATGAAGAATGGAGGAGGAGGAATAAGAAGAGAGAGAAGAAAAGAATCTCCAGACAGTGTATATAACAGCTCAATAAGTGAGCTAAGTTAGGCAGCAAGATACTAAAGAGGCTAACCTTGAACCTTCGGTAATCACGAATCTAAAGCCTGCAATGGCAATAAGTACATATCTCTCAACAGTCACCCTAAATATAAATGGACTTAATGCACCAATCAAAAGACACAGAGTAATAGAATGGATAAAAAAGCAAGACCCATCTATATGCTGCTTACAAGAAACTCACCTCAAACCCAAAGACATACACAGACTAAAAGTCAAGGGATGGAAAAACATATTTCAGGCAAACAACAGCGAGAAGAAAGCAGGGGTTGCAGTACTAATATCAGACAAAATAGACTTCAAAACAAAGAAAGTAATGAGATAAATAAGGACACTACATGATGATAAAGGGCTCAGTCCAACAAGAGGATATAACCATTCTAAATATATATGCACCCAACACAGGAGCACCAGCATATGTGAAACAAATACTAACAGAACTAAAGGAGGAAATAGACTGCAATGCATTCATTTTAGGAGACTTCAACACACCATTCACCCCAAAGGATAGATCCACTGGGCAGAAAATAAGTAAGGACACGGAGGCACTGAACAACACAGTAGAACAGATAGACCTAATAGACATCTATAGAACTCTACATCCAAAATCAAAAGGATATACATTCTTCTCAAGGGCACATGGAACATTCTCAAGAATAGACCACATACTAGCCCACAAAAAGAGCTTCAGTAAATTCCAAAATATTGAAATTCTACCAACCAATTTTTCAGACCACAAAGGTATAAAACAAGAAATAAATTCTACAAAGAAAACAAAAAGGCTCACAAACACATGGGGGTTTAACAACATGCTCCTAAATAATCAATGGATCAATGAACAAATCAAAATAGAGATCAAGGAATATATAGAAACAAATGACAACAACAACACAAAGCCCCAACTTCTGTGGGACACAGCGAAAGCAGTCTTAAGAGGAAAGTATATAGCGATCCAGGCACACTTGAAGAAAAAAGAACAGTCCCAAATAAATAGTCTAACACCACAATTATTGAAATTGGAAAAAGAAGAACAAATGAGGTCTAAAGTCAGCAGGAGGAGGGACATACTAAAGATCAGAGAAGAAATAAACAAAATTGAGAAGAATAAAACAATAGCAAAAATCAATGAAACCAAGAGCTGGTTCTTTGAGAAAATAAACAAAATAGATAAGCCTCTAGCCAAACTTATTAAGAGAAAAAGAGAATCAACACAAATCAACAGAATCAGAAATGAGAATGAAAAAATCACGACAGACTCCACAGAAATACAAAGAATTATTAAAGACTACTATGAAAACCTATATGCCAACAAGCTGGGAAACCTAGAAGAAATGGACAACTTCCTAGAAAAATACAACCTTCCAAGACTGACCAAGGAACCAACACAAAAGTTAAACAAACCAATTACGAAATTGAAACAGTAATCAAAAAACTACCCAAGAACAAAACCCCCGGGTCAGACGGATTTACCTCGGAATTTTATCAGACACACAGAGAAGACATAATACACATTCTCCTTAAAGTGTTCCAAAAAATAGAAGAGGAGGGAATACTCCCAACCTCATTCTATGAAGCCAACATCACCCTAATATCAAAACCAGACAAAGACCCCACCAAAAAAGAAAATCACAGACCAATATCCCTGATGAATGTAGATGCAAAAATACTCAATAAAATATTAGCAAACAGAATTCAAAAGTATATCAAAAGGATCATACACCATGACCAAGTGGGATTCATCCCAGGGATGCAAGGATGGTACAACATTCGAAAATCCATCAACATCATTCACCACATCAACAAAAAGAAAGACAAAAACCACATGATCATCTCCATAGATGCTGAAAAAGCATTTGACAAAATTCAACATCCATTCATGATAAAAAACACTCAGCAAAATGGGAATAGAGGGCAAGTACCTCAACATAATTAAGGCCATATATGATAAACCCACAGCCAACATTATACTGAACAGTGAGAAGCTGAAAGCTTTTCCTCTGAGATTGGGAACCAGACAGGGATGCCCACTCTCCCCACTGTTATTTAACTTAGTACTGGAGGTCCTAGGCACGGCAATCAGACAAAACAAAGAAATACAAGGAATCCAGATTTGTAAAGAAGAAGTTAAACTGTAACTATTTGCAGATGACATGATATTGTACATAAAAAACCCTAAAGACTCCACTCCAAAACTACTAGAACTGATATCGGAATATAGCAAAGTTGCAGGATACAAAATTAACTCACAGAAATCTGTAGCTTTCCTATGCACTAACAATGAACCAATAGAAAGAGAAATCAGGAAAACAATTCCATTCACAATTGCATCAAAAAGAATAAAATACTTAGGAATAAACCTAACCAAAGAAGTGAAAGACCTATACCCTGAAAACTACAAGTCACTCTTAAGAGAAATTAAAGGGGACACTAACAAATGGAAACTTACCCTATGCTCGTGGCTAGGAAGAATTAATATCGTCAAAATGGCCATCCTGCCCAAAGCAATATACAGATTTGATGGAATATCTATCAAATTACCAGCAACATTCTTCAATGAACTGGAACAAATAATTAAAAAATTCACATGGAAACACCAAAGACCCCGAATAGCCAAAGCAGTCCTGAGAAAGAAGAATAAAGTAGGGGGATCTCACTCCCCAACTTCAAGCTTTACTACAAAGCCATAGTAATCAAGACATGGTTAAGGTGGGAAATACATTTCCCAAAATGGTTCTTGCTTAGAATTGGCCACAAGAGGAACTTGCTTGATATTTTAAAAGTGGGAATGAAGGCACACTGATGACTCCTTAAAAGTCTGTGCCATACAACACGATCATGGATAGACAGAGAAGCCAGTTTATTTTTGTGCTTTTTCCATTCTCTGTCCAGCTCTCTTTCCCAGTCTAGCCCTGCTGACCAAAAGTGTCATCAGGCCCACCAAGGATATTAGACTGTGGCTTCACAAATATGATTCTACACAGAAAACAGTTGTTTATGGAAACTTCTTCATAAAACTCAGTAATTAAGTTTTTAAGTAAGTAATTAAGTAAACAGCTGAGACATTTCCTTTAAAAAAGTAAAATTTTAAAAAAGTATATATTTTCTACATTATTCAGTATCTGAGAAAATAGATGGAAGATCAGGTGATAAGAAAACCATTATAGATGAAATAAATTACTTTTTCTAAAGACACCTGAGTTATATGACAAAAGAACTTGTGACCCTAATAAAGGAATAAATATAACACCATGAGATATTAAAATGTCCTTTGCTGGCAACCATTTTTGTGTGAGATAAAATAAAATACTACAATACAAAATGTTAATACTAAAAGATATTCATAAAATCATCTAGAGATATTCTGAGAAGTCATTTGTTAAAAAATATCTATTTTCTCAAGAAATGAAATAGAAAATATACTATTTAAATTGTGACCTAAACTCAATTTGGAAAATTATTCAATAGCAATCATAGAAGCAAATATCCATTCAGGAAAAATATGGGAAACAGAGTTTTTGTATAAATATAGAACACATGAAATTTAACTTGATATACCATAAAGAATCTTAGAAAAAAGTCAGCCAATGAGCTTTTATTTTTTCTCAATGCTTCCATATAATTTGATTATTTACATGTGATGATTTTGGCCTAAGCTCATTCTCAAAGTTCTCTATTCTCATAAGTAATCTTAAGGATTTGACAGAAAACTCGGATCAAATATAGTTAAGATTCTCCTGTATTCAACAAATTTTCAATGTTTTTTGGTTTGGTTTGGCCTTCTGAGCCCTACTTTAGTTAAGAGTTTGTCAATATACATTTGTAATTATGAATTAAAAAAAGTGTGAAATATGTAGAATTATATAATTGAAATTCTGTCATATTCTGTAATATGTAATACATATATAATTCTGTAATTATGTCAATTACAGGAAAAAAGGTTAAAATCATATCTGGTAGAAATTTTCCTGCTAACAGGGACTTTATTGAATTATTGAAGGAAAATATATACTATTTTATTTAACTATTTTTATTAACAACAAAACTAGTTGATGCTTATTTGCATATTTATTTTTATTTTAGTTTTATCCATGTGTTCTCTTTAAATTGGATTTGACTGTCTTTTGAAAGAAATAACTGATTTCAGACTAAGATTTGTAAAAGGTCAACCAACTCTTCCTTAATTTGCTGGCAGTTTTTCTTCCTATAAATACAAGGCAGTTTTATTTATCACTTCAAGTGAATAGATATGGAACATTATTCCAGTAATATAAACATGAATCTTATTAATTATGCTTTAGGTTCATCTTGTTGACATTCTAGAAAAATAGATTTGAAAAGTCATCCTCTAAAGAATAATCAGAGAAAAAATATCAAATCAAAATTAAATCACAATAATTAATTTCAATACAAAGAATAGCTTAGTTATATTTGAACTATCAAAAAACGTATTTTGTCTCTATCCTTTTTACCTATTGCCTTAAAAAGAGATGTTTTTCTCTTCAGGATTCAAACTGACCATAATTAATTGCATAAAATATTATTGTCTTTGGAAATGATAAAATGATGAGTATTTTACTCATCAAATGATAGTTAATTTTGACTTGACATTACAAATTAGACAGTTGAAAAGAAAAAAACTATAAGGAATAAGAGACCTAATTATGTTATACCAAAGGAGAGAAATTTCTTGTTCAAATATATGCTCAAAATTACATAATGAAAAAAAGATAAACAAACAAAAGCAACAAAACAAAATTATTTGATCCCTGAAATATTTCCTTTAAGATTTCTTTTGGCAGTGATTGTAAATCTTCCTCCCAAAAGAAGCCAAAGTATTACCTGAAGATAAAAAGGGACAAGGAAATAAGAACTTATTTATTGCAGTACTTTAATGGCAAAGTATTTGAACAAAACTAATGATAGTAGCTAATAGTTATCTACTATTTTACAATAAGAAAGAGAAGCCTATGATCATTGTACACATATTTATTTTTGTAGTAATACTAAGAGGTTGACACTATTATTATAATACCTCAAATTTAGGACATAGAGAAAAAGACACAGTTTGTTTAGGTTCTGTATATCCCAAGAAATCTTACTCCACATCTATGCTTTTAAAACCAATTATACTTGTACAAAATAAAATTATTTGAGTTAAAGTGAATCTTGGTTTAAGTCTGTGTGTTACATTCCAAAATAATTTTTTTATGTTGATACATATATGCTGAAATATTGCATCTAACACTGCCAATTATTAAAACTAATATATTCAAAATTGTATCTTTTCATCAAAGAGAAAATACTTTTATTGCATTTATTTAAATTTTCATTTTGTCAATGGCTTTGATTATTATATATAGAAAGCTCTAAACAAATTTAGAGATAATGCAGTTTAAAAGTTGAAGTATTTCGTGGCAGAGTAAATAAGTAAAATGTTACTATTAGCATTTGTTATAAGAAGGATAAGAGATGATAAAATGTATCATGAGTGTCCCAGAAGCTGCTGATATCTACCAACAGGGGAAATAATAAGGAGAAACAACAATCTGATATACAAACATGTATCAAAGGAAACCTGCTGGGAAGGATAGAGAATGTGGGCCAGTCTGAAGCAAAGCTGTACCTCATCTCTATAAAAAAATATCTGGTCCAGAGAAAATTGGTATAATTCAAAGTTGATGAAAATTATAATAAAACCAAAAAGAAAACCATAATAAAATATGCAATCATAATAGAAAGCAAAATAAAAGGAAGGAACTGATAACAAGAGAACTCAACAAAGAAGAAATAAAAATTATGAACCAATAATTTACAAAAAAACTTAATGAAGTACCATTATAAAACAGGAGCTTTAAATAACAATGCAAATACTGGGTAAAAATATACTAATATTGACCAAATTAGAACAAAGGTAACAAATCCTATCAGATTTTGGTAAAAATGTAGAAAATAAAATTAAAATAATAAGTAAAATGAAATATAGCAATATGAAGGAACAGAACCAAAGGATGTGATGAAAATAAAGGTATAGAAAATTGATCCAAATAGAATTGAACTAAACATGAGTCAAATAAAATTAAAATAAATAGAAAATTAATAAGGACAGGAAAGGAAATGTCTCATATCCAAGAGAGTCCAAAATAACTCATTTTACTCACTTTATTTCATTTTATGCATAGTATATTCATTAAGAGAATGGATTGATGGAAAATAGTGTGTTTATCCTCAATCTATCCATCTATTTAACTGAGTAACTGTGTGTGTGTGCTTGTGTGCACATTGCAAGAAGATATCAGGCAGTTATTTTTAAAATTTTTGAAAATATAGTTAAGCTTATCTTCCTACTTTAGGAGAAGTATGCACAAAAAGCTCAGGGTCACAAACATCTGTCTTATCTTGACTGGTTTTCTTTTTTTATTATTATTATTAAAGTATCATTGATATACACTCATAAAGATTTCACACATAAAACACTGTGGTTACTATAGTCACCCATATTATCAAGTCCCCCCGACACCCCATTGTAGTCACTGTCCATCAGTGTAGTCAGGTGCCACAGATGACTGGTTTTCATTTTAGTATGAGCCAAATGGAGGCGACTGAGCTTTGCAATGACTAACCGACCTCTGCAATAAAGCAGGAAGACTGTGTCCAGAACTTGTGCTGCGCTCTCACTAACGGGATATACACAACCATCAACATTTCTTTATTAAGAATGGCTCAGTGAAACACATTTTAAATGATCATGCTTCCAGGCAGAGCTCTCCAATGAGCACAAGCTAAACAAAATGAAAGATAACACTCATATTTATCTTTTAGAATTAATAAGTATGTTCTAGAAAAAAATACCTAGATTGAAAATTAAGAATAATGTTTGTTTTGTAGCTTTTATTTTTGATTTGCATATAAAAATTTCAAAAATATTATACCACGTATTCACTGTTTTTAAACTTTCTTGATCAACCATAGTGCAGATAAAATATACTGCTATAAACTATACTGATTTATTTAACCGTGTTTTTGAAGTAGAAAAGTACCATATGTAGAAAAGTAGAAAAAAGCTCAGGGGATTGAATTTGAAGAACAAATGAAATGTTTTACTAATCAGTGCTGGAAAATACAGCCAATGAGACCTCTGTTCCGAACTCTCCTTAGCAGTACTGAAATTCACACATGAAATTAACCATGCGTGTACTCATTCATTGAAAAATGAGAATGGAACTGTGTAGAGATTATGCTAGGTCCACAATAGGGATACTGAAAACTTATTCAAACTAATAAGTAAAAAACAATGGGCCCAAAGAATAATCTTCATTCCAGCAAACTGTGTGACATTAGCTACACAACAAATTTACTACAAACAAACCACTTGATTTCAAAATCCCAAAAATTGGATCAAAAGAGTAACTTCTTACTTACTCATATATTAGCATATGCTAATCACATTTAAAATCATAGTACATTTTAACCCAAAACAAGGCAGTATTTTCCACTAGCTTTCTTAAGCAATTGTAATCAAGGGAATTAAAATTTCTATTAAATTCACTGTAGTTGTCTATTAAGATATTGGAGCCTCTAATGGCAACCCACCAAACTTAAAACTACCAAACAGAGGTAGGTTTGTAGGGCTGTTTGCACTAGAAAACAGTTTGTTATGCTAGAAATGCCAACCTTAGGGGTCTACTTTTATTACTTGGTGAGTTATAACTAAAGCACATATAAGAAATGAGATCTTATTTCTGGAGTTATATGTCAAAATGAATGAAATAATTAATATAAGGAAAAAACAAAATAAGCTTTCTCAGAAATTTGTATTTCATAGTCAGATATTATTATTTTCTACCATTTAATTACATAAATATAAGGCCTCTAGAGCACTTATTAGCTATGTGTGATTTCCTGCTTATATTTATAGTAAAAACAGGGCTGTTGCACTGTGCAGCTGCAAGCTGTGTCTCACATAGCATAGTCTATATGACCAGCAGTCCCTGACATAATGTGCTGCACAGCTGTCCTGGCCACATGCTGTGGCCTTGCACCCTGAGATGAAATATGATGAATTCCTACTTTATGCCACAACAAAATATTCAGAAGTATTATGACAGGACTTGAAATAATATGACATTTTATTTTTTCAAAGTAACAGTATTTTAATTGGGCATTATATTGAACTACATAATATGTATTATAAAGAAATATACATAATCTTAAAGGCTCTGGTCAAATAGAAACAGTGTATTAAAAGTTACAGTAGTAGTTTTTAACATATATTAAAGACTGACTGAAGTCTACTTCAAAATAAATATGCTCTATTAAAAAACAGTAAGTAAAATGTATTAGATTTTCTGACATTGATAAGTAGAATGTTTATCATTTTAGTGTCCATTTATCTTCCCCTCATTAAATTTATTTCCTGGTACAATAAATAAAATAAAAACTGAAGTGATAGATCATACATTGGATTTAGGGTATCAAATTCCCAATTCATTTACTTCTCCATCAAAATATCAGTTTCACTTGACTTGCTGAAGTCAATTAGTTAGTAATGTTATTTGACAATCTCTTCAGAACAGGAAGTTTTAAGTTAAACATATCTAAATTCTGATGCCATTAACAAACACTTGCTTTTGAACTTGGACCAACTATGCAATTTATTTGATAATTCTGAAACACAAAATTCTTCTACTATAAAATGAAGAATTCACAAGGTTTACTAGAGATAGTCCAAAGATGGCAATGAAGAATATTTGTGAAATGCCTGACTGAATGCTAGTTACACAACAAATCTGCCAAAAAACTACAGTGCCCTTGTTGCCCGTTCTGGCAAATTCACATATATCTTCATTTATTTTTTGTTTTATTCTTATGAGTCAGTATTCATTTCCTTTACAGTCTGTTAAACTGTGAGTCCTTCAAAAACTATGTCTTTTTCATGTCTGTAGCCTCAAACTGGAATGTATTAGATATTAGGGAAATATTTTTGAACTATACTTAACATCCACAATTTACTCTTTTTATATTTGTATTATGTATCTTAAAATACTCTGTCCAGCACTTACATCTTTGAGCTGAATTACAAATAAGATAATAGATTTATACTTTATACTTTCATGTTCCTTTCTTTTTTTAAATTGGAATATAGCTGACCAACGAGAGTATATTAGTTTCAGGTGTACAACATAGTGATTCGACTATCATCTACATTGTGAAATGCTCACACTGATGGGTATAGTTAACATCTGACAACATATAAAATTATTAAAATATGATTGACTATATTCCCTATGCTGCACATTTTATCCCTGTGGTTTCTTTTATAACTGGAAGTAGGTACTTCTTGATCCCCTTCACCTATTTTTTCCATCTTCCTCCCTCTCTCCTCAGGCAACCATCAGCTTGTTCCCTGTATTTATGAGTCTACTTCTGGTTTTTGCTTGTCTGCTCATTTGTTTTGTTTGTAGATTTCACATGTAAATGAGATCATATGGTATTTATCCTTTTCTGTCTGACTTATTTCACTTAGCATAATACCTTTAGGTACATCCATGTGTTCACAAATAGCAAGATATCCTTCATTTTTATGACTGGGTTATATTTCATTGTTACACTGTTTCTTATCCATTCATGTGTCAATGGACTCTTACGTTGCTCCCATATCTTTCCTACTATAAATAATGCTGCAATATTAAGTTGTTCCTTTCTTTATGTAGATCTGAGTTACTGACCTCTATCACTTTCCTTCACACCAAAGAATTACTTTTAACATGTCTTGCAGGACAAATCTGTTGATAATGAAGTCCCAGTTATTTTCTGAGAAAAATATTTATTTCTCCTCCACTTTGGAAGGATAATTTTACTGGTTAGAGAATTCTAATTTGGTGCTTTTTCTTTCAACATGTTAATATATCATACCAGTCTTGTTTGTTGCATGGTTGCTGATGAGAAATCTGCTGTAATTCTTATTCTTGTTCCTTTATAGCAAAAGCTTTTGTTTATCTGTTATTGTTTTTTCTTTTATTTCTGGCCACCTTCAAGTCTTTCTCTTTGCATTTGATTTTCCACAATTTGATTTTTTATTATTTATACTGCTTGGTATTCTCTGAGCTTGCTGGTTCCATGATTTGGTGTCTGCAATTAGTTTTGGAAAGCTCTCAGTTAATATTACTTCGAATATTTCTTGTTTACCTTTTTCTCTTTTCTCTGCTTCTGGTATTTCCATTACACATAACTTCTGAAATTTCCCCATGATACATAAATTGTTCTGGTTTTGGCTTTGATTTCATTCTTTTTCAATTTTAGGTAGACATTTCTCTTGACATATCTTCATCAATTCTTTCTTCAGCTGTGTCAAGTCTCTTGAGGATCTCAGTATTATTCATTTATATCTCAGTAATATTTTATTTCTAGTATTTCTTTTTTGGGGGGACAGAGAATGTGTTTCCATCTCTTGTAATGCTTTTATTACTCCTCTCTTTTTGAATGTTGTCCTCTTTGTTCACTAGAGCTCTTAATATATTAATCAGAGTGATTTTGATTTTCCTATCTGCAGTTTCTGTGTCATATCTGACTTCTGGTCTCTTATGTTGCTTAGTGTCTTCAGATTTAAAAAATTAAAATCTTTTAGCATGCTTTTTACTTCTTTTAAAAGCTAGGCACATGGTGTATCAGGTAATGGGAACTGAAATAAATAGTCTTTAGTGAAGTATGTTAACTTGGCTAACACTTAGGCTGCTTTTAATCTTTGTTGTAGCTATAGTTACTATATTTACAATTTCAATATACACTTTGAATAAATTTTATTATGTAAATCATATGTTTTCCTATAAGAATGGTATCTGTTCCAAGAAGAACAAAGATTGCAGATATTTTTATTGTATCATAATGTTTAATAATAGTCTCATACACCATAAGTAAAAGAATGTGAAAAACTTAATTTTATGATTTTTCAGAAGCAGCATTTACTGTCAGTGGTAGATCATGAGGTGGAGGTTTTGGGGCAAAGGACATTTTCTCACTTTTGTACTAAGCTTCTTCACTTTGGATTTCTTTATAGTTGATATAAATCTCATTAAGAGTGCGCTATTATAGATTTCTCAGAACAAGTTATCAGTCAAAAATTAAAAAGAATATTTAAGTCTTCCTCAATTTAGAAATAGTCATAATGATTATTTTAATTGTAAGACTACCTTTGGGGGTTAAAAGTTAAGAATCTAGCTATGTAAATGAAGATCGGAATCTCAAAGCCTGGACATCCCAATTTTATCACACATTTTATGAAATTTACAAGGTGATTTTTTATGAATCAGAAGTTCGGGTATATATTGGATATAGTTCAGCTCCTAAATATGCTATCTGTACACTATCACTTCTATTTTAATAGTTGCTTATGCAAATGAACGGACTTTTAACATCTTAAATGCATTGGAATGTGTTGAACTTTCAATATGTTAATAAGGATATCCAGTTAAGACAGATTCATGAAAATGAGAATGGGATATTCGCTAGAAGAATGTCTCTTTGTTCATTGTCAAATAATAATTCTAACAAACTTTTTTGTTCCCCAAGACATAATTGTAGATAAAGAGTCCTACTTCTGTTTCGTCATGCCATAATCTGTGTTAGACATCACTACAGATAGTCGTGAAAGATAGTCCCCAATTTACAATGATTCAACTTATAATTTTTCAGCATTAAGATGATGCAAAAGCAATACAAAGCCAGTAGAAACTACTTCAAATTTTGAATTTTGATCTTTACCTGGGCTAGTGATGCTTTCCTGTGATACTTATGACAGAGATCCGTACCTCCTAGCCAAGATAAAACTGCTAATACATTCATAACCATTTTGTACTCATAAACCATTCTGTTTTTTATTCTGTACTGTATTCAGTTATGAGATATTCAGTATTATAAAATAGGCTTTTTTAGATGGTTTTACCTAACTGTAGACTAATTCAAGTATTCTGAGAACATTTTCAGATAGGCTTAGTTAAACTATGATGTCCAGTAGGTTAGGTGTATTAAATACATTTCAAGTTATGATATTTTCAAGTAATTATGGATTTATTGAGCAATAACCCCATCATAAATTGAGGAAGATCATTTTTGAAAGTTCCAACCATGAGATTGGTTTAGAGCATGAGTTAAATATAAACATTTTCCTTTCTCAGAAATAATTCTTCACAAAATATAATAGAAGATTTTGTTCACTGTACTCGTCTCACTGACTTCCTTAAAGTTGTTTCAAAAGTTAGTTTGTCTGCCTGAAACTCTTCCTTAAAATATCCATATGAATAGTTTCCTCACATATTTCAAATACACCAGGGATTAAATTTTTCTTTCACATAAAATAACCCTTAAAAACTGGACAAATATATATGAAACAATGTTTTTCCAATATAAGCTATAAGGAAATAATCACTAACTAAATGAAGTAAGCCTTCAGTTGTCCCACGTTACTGACTCAACAAAATTCCTTAAATGAAAGGAGAACTAAGATGGGTCCCAAAAGATTTCCTGATTTGTGGAGACAGAATTAAGAGGGTAGGAGACAAAGGAAGATTGTTGAACATAGGGAAAAACCCAGAGGTATGCAGAGGTGGCCCTATAGAATGTTCATCAGGGTACTGACCAGTACATGGGTGTGAGGAAAATACTTGTGGCTGAGAAAGAATGAACAATATTTAATCAATATTCCCATCAACAGGAAACTTTCTAATTCATTGAGAATTGGGTAGATTACTCAGAAGGGTCTTGCCTTAACAATGAGGTCTATTTAGATCCACACTAAATACTGTACTGCTCTCACCTAAAAAATATTTAAGGCATGACCTGAAAAGATCAAATAGACTCAGGTAATGTGACTGAACTCCAGAACAAAATTCAAGAATATTTATAGGAATACAAATATATCTTGCACCCAACAAACCCACAAGGTCTTACATCCAAGCAAATATTATGAAGGCTAAGAATCAAGAGAATATAATCCTTAATGAGAATTAATCATCAAAATGACACACTAAAATAATCAAAGAAGGAAAACAAATGGTATTGTAACTATATTGCCTATGTTCAAAAAGTTATGTAAACATGATAAAGTTATTAATGTAATCCAAGTTGAATGTCAACAGATTAAAATTACAATGACAGAGATGAAGAATATGCTGAAGTGCATTAACAGATTAGATAATGTAGAAGAAAAGAGTACTGAACTTAAAAAAAAAGTTTTAAAAATGATCAAAACACAAGAGAGAAAAAAGAATTACCAAATCAAGACAGCATCAATGAACTGTAGCAAATTTAAGTGGCCTAGTGTCTGTATACTTGGAGTTCCCAAAGGAAAGAAGTATGAAAGAGCAACAATATTTTTAAAAACAATGTTCACAAATGTCCAAACTGATTGTTATTATTGCCCACAGATCTAAGAAGCTCAACAAAGTCAAAGCACAAGGAATACCACATGCTCATCATAATCACATTTCACAAAACCAGTGACAAATAGAAACTTTAAAGAAGCCTGAGAGTAAAATATGATATGTCCAAAGAATATAAGAATGAGGGCAGATTTCTTACCAAAAATAATACAAGTGAGAAGTCAGTGGAGCAACACAGAGTAAGAGAGAGAAAGAGAGAGAGAGAGAGAGAGAGAGAGAGAGAGAGAGAGAGAGAGAGAGAAATTCAAAAATGGTCAGCCCAGAAATCTATACCCAGTAAAACTGTCATAAAAAAATGAAGGGAAAATAAAGATTTTTTTCAGACACACAGAAGCTTGGTGGGATATCAACACACACATAGCATTTACAATATTTTAATTTTAATCTATGTGTATATTTATATTTAAAGTGGGTTTCTTATACAGAGCATATATTTAGGTCTTTCTTTTCTTTTCAGTTTCGTAATATCCATCTTTTGACTGGTTATTTTAAAAACTTACACTTATGTAATTGTTTTTATGGTTAATGGTTTCAAATTTGTTTATTTCATTGTCATACATTTTCCTCATCTGCCTTTTTTTGGGTTTATTGAGAATTTTTATGATTCTTGCTAAGAACTATTGGGTTTTTATTTAACTATTTGTCTTTTTGAGCTGGAAGTCACAATATACACATTTTTTTCCTCATAAAACAATTTGTATCATTTTTTTCCCAAGTGCTACAAGCAGGTCATGCATAAAACAAAGTAACTTAAGAGTATGTAGCCATAAAAAGTAAGGAAATGCTACAATTTGCAACAACATGGATGGAACTTCAAGGCATTATGTTAAGTGAAATAAGTCGGAAGGAGAAAAAGAAATACTATAGGGTCTCACTTATACCTGAAACAAACAAAACACAAACTCATAGAAAAATCAGACTATGGAGAGTGGGAGAAGTAGGAAATGCAGGAAGGAGGCCCAAAAGTAGATACTTGGCATGTAATGTACAATGTGATGAGTAGAGCTAGCACTGCTGCATGATAAATAGCAAAGTTGTTAAGAGAGTAAATTCAAGTTCTCACTACAAAGAATTCTTTTTTCTTTTCTTTTCTTTCCTTTTCTTCTTTTATTTTCATTGTATCTATATGAGAAGATGTAAGTTAGTTGAGCCCGTTGTGGTAAGTATCTCATCATATATGTACATCAAACCATTGGGCTATACACCTTAAATGTACTCGGTAGTGTATGTCAATTATTCCTCAATAAAACTGGGGGAAAGAAGATGATGAAAATATCTGATGCTGAAATTTCTTCTCTTAAGATATTTTTAAAATTTTAATTTTTCAGCTTCATATTTTCTTATCTTATTATTCATCCTAGGATATAAAAATTGCATTTGATTTCAAAAAATCTTAAAAGGAAAAGCAACTTTGTTATGCCTGAGAATCTTTTGCCATGGTTAAACTGCTTTACAATTTTCTATTTTTATTTTGCTGATTACCTCCTAAGTGTATTTATACTGATTCTTCAAAGTATATTTCATTCACTGCTTTTTCTTAAGATGTCAATTATCAACTGACTTATTTTTAAGATAGATGAGGATTAATCTTGTAATCTCTAATTTATCTCCTTCTCCAAAATGCCCTTATGCCCCACTATTTTTAGACCACTGACTGATCACCACTGAAACCTAAAACAGCAGATATCAGAACCTCCATTTCTTACTCAACAAACTATAGTCTCTTTCTCTTTCTCTGTTTCAGGTTTATTCTTCTTTTAATAATTCTGTACTAAAATATAACTTAGATATAAGAAAATTTATCCCTTTTAGCATGCAGTTCTGTGTGGTTTACAAATGCCTATAGTCACATGACAACTGCCACATAAGGATTTAAATCTGCTATATACACATCTGTAACTTACTTACAATAGAATATTATACCACTCATGTATTGGGTCAGAAACTTAAATTAGAATACTCCCAACCCCTCCTTTATATAATTGGAGATGTTATTGTCATATATTTTGTTTTACATATGTTATGAAGTATATTATATAATATTACTTTTTTATTTTACAAATTTTTTACAATGATTAAAAGACCACACTTTTTAATCTTTACCTTTATTTTTTCCATTTCTAAGGCTCTTCATTTCTTTGTGTAAATCCACTATTTTTCTGCCTAAAGAAATTCTTTAGCACAGAGTTCTGGCAATAAATTCTCTCTGTTTTTTTGTTTTTGTCTGAAAAATTCCCTATTTTGTTTACAATTTTGAAAGATATGTTGGTGGGTAAAGAATTCTAACCTGATATGTATATGTATTTCATACATTAATAAATTCACTTTTTGGGGGGTGAGGATTATTTCTGACAGAAAGTCTGTGCTTCTTTTCATTATCCTCTTTATGTCACACCCAGTTTTCCAAAGGTGCCCTCAAAAATTTCTCTTTTAGTTGCTGTAAGTACAACATGATATGTTTGATTCTGACGTATGTGTATGTGTGTGTGTACTATATTCTACTTGAAATTTTAAGGCTGTGTTTCTTAGATATATCATTTAATACATTTAATTATTTTTCGACAGAAAAAAGACCGCTGTTACCTCTTCAACTATTGTTCTGCTTTATCCTTGTTACTTCCTTTTTTAGGATTCTACTCATGTATATGTTAGAGAGTTCAATATTGTCACACAACTTTTTCTTTTCTCTTTTTTTTCTTTCTTTATTTCATACTGGATAATTTCTATTGACCTAAATTTGTGGTTACTAATTCTTTCCTCACATGTGTCACATCTACTGATATACTTGATAAATTTTTTCTAGTATTTTCATTCATCCCTTTTAACACTCTGTTGAAATTCCCCATCTGTTCATTTAAGTAATCCATTTTCCCAGTCTGTTAACTAAGTAATCATAACCATTTCATTATGTGTCCAAAAGTTCTAGAATCTAAATAATCTCTGATTTTTGTTCTGTCAACTACATTGTCTTTTGATGACTGAGTTGTCTTGCATTTTTATATGTCTGATTAACTTATTGTATAACAGGCATTCATATAGATCAGGAGAAACTAAGATAAATATTGTTTACACCTATAAATGTAAAGGTAAACATGTCATTTCAGTCAATTAGTGTGGGAAACTGAGTTCAGGATGGAGTTAAATGTGGATTTTAGTTGCTGTTACAGTTGCTGTAGTTGCTATCAGTGTACTGCAGGTTTCAAATTCATCTGAAGCTGCCATGTACATTTCATGAGTTTGCCAGAGAGTTTTTCTCAATGTTTGAGCCTCATTTTTAAGCATGCTGTTGTCTCATTAGTATTTGCTGTCTGCACCATGGAATACTAGACAAGGACTGTATAAGAAGGGAAAATTATAGTTCAAATCAACACATGAAAATGGGTGCAGAAATGCTTAGTACTGCCAAGTTTAATACAACTATTACAAAATATGGTACATATTGACAAACTGATTTTAGCCTGTGCATACAAGTTTGGTTTACTGCTAGCAAATCTATTATGGAATTACACTGTATTAAAAGATTAAACCAAAATACCATTTAATCTTTCAATTAGAAGCAGAAAGTACATTCAGGAAAGTGCAATGCTGATTAATCATAAAAGCTCTTAATAAGCCAAGAGTAGCAGAAAACTTCTCTACACTGAATAATGGATACCTACTTCAAATCTAGTGTAATTATCATATTTAATGTTGAAATGTCATAAGTATTCTTTTTAAATCAAGAGCACTAGAACATACCAACTTTCTCCTGTTTCATTTTTATTGAATAGAGATTCTAGACAATCCAGTAAGACAGAGAAATGTAGTAAAAACCCAACAGGTTGGAAAGAAAGAATAAAAAATGTCACATTTCATTGATGATACAATTATCTTCAGAGAATACCCCAAATAATTTTTCACTGGGAAAATTAATTTTCTATTGCATTTTTTTTTCTCCTTCACATAGAAAAATAAGTTCAGGAAGAAGATTAAAAGCTTAGCTATGAAGAGTTACGATTTAAAACATTAAGAAAAGAATGACATATTTGTCATTTTGGAGTAGGGAGGGTTATTTTAAGCAAGATTTGAAATTTGTGCTTGATAATAATATGGATAAATAAAATTTTATTAAAAAATAGTTTTAGGGTATTATGCTCAGTGAAATAAGCCAGGCAGAGAAAGACAAGTACCATATGATTTCACTTACTTGTGAATATAAAAACAAAGCAAAACAGAATGATCAAAATAACAGTAGATTCACAGACACTGAGAATTAACTAGTGGTAACTCTGGGAGAGGGGTTGGGTTACCATGGGTGGGGAGGGTGAGAGGATAAAGAGGCACAAAAGTTCTCAATCACAATATAAGTTGGTTACTGAGATATGAGTATGGCTTGGAGAATACAGTCAATGATTCGGTAACATTTACGTGTGTTGGCAGATTGTAACTGCACTAGTGGGGCTGAGGATATAATAATATGACTAACTGTTGAACCACTGCATTGTATATCTGAAACCAGTTAAGATTGTGTATTGATGATACTTCAATAAAAAACAAATTTAAAAAATTCAAAGCAAACATGTTCAGTGCATTTAGCCACAAATAATTTTAAGATACATCCTAAAAACCAAAAAAAATCCAAAAAACAGAAATACTGAAATAGGTTTTTTTGTTGAAGAAACATAAACAGACATAAAAAAATTACAGTCTACTTCATAAGTAATGGAAAAAAATACAAGTTAAAACCACAATGAGATGCCATTTTATACCATCAGTTATATTATTGGAATAGCCATCAATCTGAGTTGATATTTACCAGTGCTAAATTTTAATCTACTCTTTTTGGAGAAACAAAACAAAACAAAAAACAAAAATGAATCTGTGTTCTTCTCTTTACATCCTAAGAAATGATATGCAACATTTATTTGTCCTTTTTCTGTTGATACTTAGTTTGATCATTTAAGGTAGTGTCTGTCAGATTTTACCCTGCAAAATAACTATTTTCACCTATTATTAATAAGTAATTTATGGATAGATATTTTGAGACTATGTGAATATCCTATACCTTAACAAAATTTTATTCATTAGTTTTGCCATCCATTGAATATTTTTTCATGAAATAATTATTAAAAGGATGGCCTTTAAATAATGTCTTTTCAACTCCATCATTTATGCATATTTTAAAAATTATACTGTTTTGAAGAGCTTTTTATCTACCTTAGTTGTGTATTCACTATGTCAGTGTGGACTCATGGATTATTTTATTCTATGGGTTCTAAATCTTTAATTGTACTTATTTTAATTTAATGCCACCTTAATCTATCTCCTTTACCACTTGACAGTTCCCATCTTTTTTCAGCATATTCTTACTTTGTGGTACAAGATTTTTCTAGGCTTATCTTGTACTTTTTTTTGTCCAAACAGGAGATCAACATTTTAATTTCTTTGATTATTTAAGTTGAATCTTGTCAATAGCAATTGTCTCAGTGTTTTTCGTTACAGGTAAAATTGTCCTATTTACCTGGTGATCCCTATCAATTTTTGTTGTATTTCCTGAAAATTTTCTTATATTACACGAGTAAATGTTATTTTCCTTCCGTTGTTCAACTTTTTTTCCACTGAAATAATTTCATTATAATTGATTACCTTCATCTACCTCCTATTTCAACTAATTTCTATTTGACACATTTTACTTTATTTTTATGCTTATATTCTTATTATTCTTACTTTGTTCAATGCACTTTATTAAATTTTCATTGGAATTTATTCTTCACTGAGCACCTTTTAATTTAGATTTCATTCTTCACTCCTTCTTTTCCCCTGGTTTTGATCTTTTATTTCCTTACTCTTCTGTCCATTTCTTTAACAGTTTTTGAATTTAGAATTCATGGTGATTTTTGAATACTTGTTGAAGAATACTTCATTTTTGTAGTGTTGTGTTTACTTTCCTTCTGATTAGTGTCATTTTGGGAGGAGGTTTTCGTTGACTAGGGGTCAGCAAACTACAGTCCAAGGTTTAGTACCTATGTTGGTTAACAAAGTTACTGAAATAAAGTCATGTCTAGTTACTGACGCATTAGCTATGGCTATTCGTACTACAACAGCACAGTTGAGTAGATGTGACATAAATTGTATGTCTCACAAAGCTGAATATGTTTATTATCTAGTCAGGTAGGGAAAATGCCAACTTCTGGTATAGATGTAAACCACTACATTTTAGACTTGGCACTTGGGGGTAGTTTATAAGATTTTTAGCGCAAGAGTGCCCTCTTCTGTTAGTGTAAGCGCATGCAGCTTTTTTAATGGATGGTGTTTCCAGTGTAGAAACCTGCTATGTTTTTTTTTAAACTACGCTTTTGTTTTGTTTTTGTTATTTTCGTAGTTCTTCTCTAAATAAATAAAATAAACATACTCTCATTTTTTGGACTGTCAATAAAGATATTGTTTATTAACTCCCATTCAAACGAGGCAATTAATATACTCTTATCCTCCAATCTCCATAAGTAGGTATATTTTTATCTTTATTTATAAAAATGAATAAACAGTATACTAAAACCTTTCTGTAATTTTCTTCCTCAGTTTTAGTTTCAGATGACATTTATCCAAAGTTTGCCACCAGATGCTTTGCCTATTATTTCTTCATTTATTGGTTGCCTAGATTTTGTCATTATGTTCTATTTTTCCTTTCCAACATAAGCTCATGGGCATTATATTTCTTGGATCCTTGTATATTTGAAATTTTCTGTTGCCTGTATAGTTTTAAGACTATTGGGCTGAGAATAACTCTCTTAGGAAACACTATTTTTCTTTCACTAAATTTCCCGTCTGGCTTTGAAAAATGCTACACATAATTCAGAATCCAGACTGAATTTTTCCTATTTTAAGTGAACTTCTTTTCTCCCTGTTTATCTCTAGACTCCATTCTTTATGCTTGAAATTTAAAGATTTAAGCCAGGCTAGGTTCTAAATCACTGTACTTTTACTTTCAAGGTATGAATTCATTTGTTAACTCATCTTAAGAAAACATTCCTTCATATGCTGAAAATTTTCATTTCCCATTAGTGGAGTTCTCTACTTTAGAAACCTCATATATTCAAATGTTTTATATTTTTTGTCTGTTCTACATATGCATTAAGTTATCTATTTAATAGTTTTAATATCTCCTTTTTCTTGGGATTCAGTATAATTATCTTAGTCTTTTTTCCAATATCAATTTAATTACCACCATGTCTACTTTGTTTATAATACATATATCATGTATCCTTTAATTCTGTTCCCTTGACCTATGGTCTAACTCTTCAAGTTCACTTTTGCCTCATCAGATTTTTGTTTTAAATTTTCCCACCTCAGTATGCTATATGCTCTATGTTATTTTTACCCCTTGTAATGTTAGAATAGGTTTTTTTATCTTTAACTTCATTTTCCTCCATGGAGCTTTCTCTGATGTTCCATTTGGCAGTATTAAATTTTACTTGACTTGGTTACTTAAGTGCTGTGTGTGTGTGTGTGTGTGTGTGTGTATTGAAAAATGACTCCTCAGAAATTTATTAGAATTTTAAAGACCAATATTCAATTAATTAGAATTACAAGTAAAATTATTTATCCATTCAGCTTTTAAAGAAGTAATTTGTACTACTCTATTTATTATCAAGCAAGCATTAAAAATTATATTAAAGAGTACTTTAGATAACATAAAGTCCATTTACAAACTTAGTTAATTGAACTTCTTTGAATATTTTAAACTGCATTTTCAGTTTTAATATATTAAATTTCTTTTTTTATTTCCATACCATATTTTAATTAACATAGAAATAAAACATTTCTAAGTAGTCAAATAACATTTGTAAGTCTAATAAATTAAACTTATACATTAAAAACTGTTAGTTGTTATATTTCTATATTTTGTAGAAGTTAGACCAGCTATTATCATAAAATTAGAGTGTATATTTAGAATTGAAATAATTCTTACACATTTTCTAATATATAAAATTAGTGTAAATATTACATATATATTTAGAATAACAAAATGAACATATTCCCTAATATAAAATTTTAATTTAGTTTTTAGTCTCTCAAAAAATACATATTTGAAATTTCTAAATCTTCCCAACCCTCCCTTCATGTATATATGTATATAAAATTTCTATAAATGTCTAAATATCTCAAAGAATTCATTATGCTTGAAATACTAGTTGAATGTGTCATATAGAATTTTTAGCCATTGTACTGATAGATTCTTACAGATGATACTGATATATCAGATTATATTAACAGTCTTCAGGTATTGATCTTTTAATCCTTTACACCAGGTAGTTTATATTCCTATTCAACTATTACACATGGGCTATATATACAAGTCCTGATAACTTGATTGGAGTCTCTTTTGTTCCTAATACATGTGAATGCATTTGTTCCTAACACTGAAGCAATTTAAGCTTGAAAGAAGCCTCACTTTTTCATATTTTCAGGAAATCACTACTTAAAGATATTAAAATGATACATCAATCAACTTGGTATATTGCTCATGACTTTCTCTGATGACTGTCAGTTCACTGAAATGTCTAATACATAATTTTTTTGATTTTCATAATCAATGTTGAAGGTTGTGGGTATTTATATTTTTTCCCCTTTTTAATTAAACTCCTTATGTTAAGAAAATTAGAGATTTTCATGTAGTCATAAGAATAACAGAAAGATCATATGTGGTCCATCTCCAAGTTTTCCTTAAGGAGAAGTCTTGCAAAACTATAGGATAATATCACAACCAGGATATTGCCGTTAGGATGTCAAGATACAGGATATTTCTTCCAACACAGGATTCCCCCTGCTTCACGTTTACGGCCGCGTTCACTTCTCCCCAACACCTTCTTCTTCCTTAACCCCTGGCAATTCCTATTGTGCTACCCATTTCTATACTTTTTTATTTCAAAAAGTATAAAGGGGAATCATACAGTATACAACTATGATTTTATGGAATAACTTTTACACTCGGCGTAATTTTCTGGATATTCATACAGATTTTTATGGGTGTCAGTAGTTAATTCCTTTTGATTGTTCAAGAGTTTTCTGTGATAGTAATGTACTACAGTTTATTTAACATGTTTATTTTCCTCCCAGTTTTTGGCTATTATGAATAAAGTTACTGTAAACTTTAAATTACAGATCTTTTGTGTGAATTTGAGTTCTCTTTGATATGTTTCTGGAAGCGTACTTGCTGCATCACATGGTAGTTGCATATTTAGTTTTTAGGAAACGGCCAATCAGTTTTTTTCAGAGCACCTAAACCATTTTGTTTCCAACCAGAAATGTGCCCTGGTTTTGCCGAATCATCGACAGCACTTGCTGATGTCTTTATTTTTATATTGATCATGCTGGTAAGTGCAGACAGATATCTCCCTGACATTTTAATTTACATTTTTCTAATAACTAATGATGTTTAATTGATTTATCTTGTATTTGTCATTTGTATATTCTCTCTGATGGAATGTTAAATAACACCTTTTGCCCATTTTCTTTTTACTGTTTAGAGAGTTCTTTATATATTCTAGATATTACCTTTTTATTTTTCCATATACATTTTAGAATACCGTGTTTGTATCTAAAAAAAAACCTTGCTGGTATTTTGATAGGAATGACATTACATGTGTGCATCTATCTGGAATAAATGATACCTCTGTGATACTGAGACATCTAATCAATAAACAGAATATATATCTCCATTTGTTAATATCAGCATTGTCTAGTTTTCATCATGTAAGTCCTATACATTTTTTTAGGTTGATAATTGTAAATTTAATTTTTAAAAATCACTGGGCTTTATAATTTAGAGTAGTTTTATGTTTAAAGGTTTCTAGGTAAACTGAATGAAGAGTTCTTATTTACTCCTCTCCAAGGCTCATGGCTTCCCTTATTATTAACATCTTGCATTAGTGTGGTACATTGGTACAATGGATAAACAGATATGTATACATGATTGTTAACTAAAGTCAATAATTTGCATTAGGGATCAGTCTTTGTGCTGTATAGTTCTATGGATTTGATAAATGTAGATCATATATCCAACATTACTGTGTCAAATTGAATACTTTCACCGCTCTAACCCCCACTGTGCTCCAACTACTCATTGCTACTAGTGAGAAATTAGCTCCTGTTGTTTCACATCCTCATCAGCATATGGTGTTATTAAATGTTTAGGATTTTAACCATGAGGATATCCTGGTAAATTTTTCTGCCAAACTTATAGTTGCTTTTCTGTCACAATATATTCAGCAAGACTTGCATAGATGTGAAAATCAAGTATGTTGTATAATGTTATTAATTAACCTACCTATCATTGGCCTATTCTGCTGTAGAACCTAAAAATGTGCTATGAGATATAAAAGCACAAAAAAAAGAACTTAACCTGAAATAGCTGAGAAAAATGTTTAGCAAGTCCTTTTAATATTCCTTGTACTTCTCTTGGTGGAATGTTTTTGAATATGATTATTGAGAAAATCTTAAAATACAGATGTAAAAGAACTGCATTTTAGATTTTTCAGATGGACAAAGACTGTCCCTCAGAAAGTAGACATTAAAATTAAAGGAGTTTCTATCACAAACTGGATAATATTATTCACCCATAAAAGACTGAATGAGGAATATGAAAGTACAGATGGGAACTGGGGAATAGAAGAGAAACACAGGACAAGAGACCTTACCAGTGGAGATTGCAAATAGATAGAAGCTCATTTTAGAAGGCTGTATATGTGATCCATAAGTTTATTTTATTAATCTTAATGCCTGCAATATTGTATGGCAAAGAGCTAATGGTGAATGAATGGTGTAATAATCTTATAAATTAACTGGGTCAGAGTGTGTGGCAGAAATAAGCTGTTATAGGAATAGGTATCTAAGTAATTTTTTAATTTCATTGGTAGAAGAAATAAGTGGAATGATTATTTTTGAGACTAATTTTTCTAATAGCTTAATATTGTAGATTTCTAAATAAAGGCCTTTATTTTTGACATCATCAAATCCCAAAAGATAAATTATCAATGCTAACTAATAAGAAAACCAAAAGTTGGGAATTTGGTGCACCAGAAATAAGGGCAAAACATACTAATTTAATTAATTTATGTCATATATTTCCATTTTTTAATGAATGCGATTTTAAACAATGGCATATGAAATTCAAATAAATGATCTCTTTATTGAATTCAGTCTAGGAATACATGTTTTTGTACTTGAACATTTCAAATTAGAAGTTGGCTTTTACCTCTGCGAGGATTTCTAATTATTTGAGAAGTAGTAAACCTGGAAATCACACAGGACCAGGACTAACCAGGTTAAAGCTTTATTTTGTACTATTTGTAAAATGCAAGACGTGGATTATTATATTTTCTTCTCCAGTTTACTAATCTAAATATGTGGAGATACACCAGATAGCTGATTTTTTAATTGATTTACATGGACTTAAAACCTGGCAAAAGTGCTTCAGAGGTTGCTGAAAGATGGTGGTCATAGACATGAGAATTTCTGAGTCCAAATCCTTCTCCAAACATAGACATTAAGTTTCAGTTTGCCTTGCATATTAGCTTTACACATAACAGTGCTCCAAAGTAAAGCTAAGCCATTAATAACAGCTGTAAACCATTGAGTCTCACTGGGTAAAACAGAACTATCATCTTATATGGGTGAGCAAAAAAGGAACATTTAATTCCTGGAGAGGCCACAGCTACCTCAGTATAATATACATGGGAAGGCACCAATCATGATACCCCACAACCCCCTTCTTCCCCCTCCCTCCCCACTCGCCCTTCCCCACCCCTCCCCTTTGGTAACCGCTAGTCCCTTCTTGGAGTCTGTGAGTCTGCTGCTGTTTTGTTCCTTCAGTTTTGCTTCATTGTTATACTCCACAAATGAGGGAAATCATTTGGTATTTGTCTTTCTCTGCCTGGCTTATTTCACTAAGCATAACACCCTCTAGCTCCATCCATGTTGTTGCAAATGGTAGGATTTGTGTCTTTCTTATGGCTGAATAGTATTTCATTGCGTATATGTATCACATCTTCTTTATCCATTCATCTAGTGATGGAGAAGGCACAAGCTAGACTGCAAGTGGAACACATGTTGTATGGTAATATAATATGACAGTGGAAGTATGTGTTTAGGAATCACATTGGAGTAAACTTTCCTGGCAGACATTATTTTATGAAGTTATCAATTTAAAGAGAGACAACTTAAGGAAACAATGTCCTTATGGACTTAATGAGTTAAGACCATTTCCAAAGCAAAAAAGGAAATGCATTAGGAAAATCTGACTCTATACTTGTAATATGAAAATTCTTTTTTATAAATGTGAACTCTGAAATGGGAACTT
The DNA here is from genome assembly GCF_040802235.1 of Manis javanica. NCBI lineage: Eukaryota > Metazoa > Chordata > Mammalia > Pholidota > Manidae > Manis > Manis javanica. The sequence continues at coordinate 18,837,473 of NC_133164.1, forward strand.
ATTAGTATAATGATTCGGCATAGATAATGTGCAATTTGAAAACATGAGGCCTCTGATCCCTAACCTTTCAAATCTCTCTTAGAACTTCTGCTGTTTTTTAGAGTCTATTAATGTCTCATTTTTTTTCCTGGATTCTTTCTTCATTTAGCTTTAGATGGCATATAAAGTACAAAATTGAAGAATAAAAATTCAGACAGCATGTTTTATATTAATCAAAATTTTCAGGTTAGGAAAAAATAATTTGCAGCTAATAGACTAAGCTTGAATCTTGGGTTCACCATGAATAGCCTTATAAATTTTGCCAGATTTCCTAAAATCACTGAGACACATCTAAGAATTGGAAAGAAAATGAAATGTCTATCTCTAAGCTTGTTGGGAACATTGTGCCAGATAATGTATATTGCCCTTAATGTTTCCTTCAGCTTGACTAAACTTCAGACAGCTGCTTCTTTTTTTTCCCATTAATCTTTATTCAGTTACATAAACCTATTTTCCTAATCATGGCCAGTTTTATTTTGATTCAATTACTGTAATAGCACAGTACAACATTGTTTCTTCTTGACTTGTGACCCCTGACCTCCCTCTCATCCTGGTTCTTACAGAATGCAGAAAACCTAGCTACCAGATGTTCCTCCATCCATTTTTGTAGAGTATTTACTTTAGACACTTAAAGTTGTAAATTCTTTATCTCCCCTTTGAAATGTAAATCTTTTAAAAAGCCTCTTGATCATTTGATACCTACATTTCTCAAGAACCTGGCAGTCATCCATTTATAATATTATCAGCAAGAAAGATAGAACCCCTAATTCCAGTGTCTGTGCTAAGACAGGAGCCTAAATTCAGAGGGACCCTTGCTCTAAGTTGTAAACTACTACATGTTGTAAAGGTAAAAAGGAAGCTCACATTCTCACTGGATAAAGCCAATTAGAAAACTCAAATGGTTTCTAATTCCTTGTCCTCATCCTAGCTTTTAAAATCCCTCCAGCCCTTTGTTTCAATGGAGTAGAGTTCCAACTGAGTTTTAATCTCTTTCCCTTAATTGCAAAAGCCTTGAATGAAGTCTTCCTTACCTGTTGAATTTAGGCTAGTAAGATTTTTGCTTTGGAAATATCTACAACATTGCCTGTCCCCTTGTCCCTCCGTTAAAACTCAGTTTTCCTTGCCTGTGCAAGGAAACATGAAGTTACAATGTAAGTTCATGTCATAAATTATTGTTATAAAGATGTAGTGAAATAATGTATCAAGAATGTTTTTTAGAAGTTTGTTGGTATCCACTGTTATTCCTTTGGAAATAAACAAACAGAAAAATTCCCAGAAATTCAAATCCATAAAACCATTGTTAACAGAGGACATAGTCTTTACTAATTAATATGAATCTTTAAAAGAGGCAAAAATCGGAGATAATGGGTGGCTAGGAGTTCATAAGCACTTGCTTTCTATTTGGAAGACTTTGTTTTCATAAGTTCAGTACTTCTTGGAAATTAATTTCCAAAATATCATCATTCATATCATTATCATCATCTTCCTTTCTTCCACATCATTACTATCTTTATATAATAAAATTTTCTACTATTAGTAAGACAGCTCTGTTTTTAGAGTATATGCCCTATTCCAGTTGGCTTTGGGAATGAACGATAAAGTCATATTTAGATATAAGTACTAAAAAGCCCAATTAACTGGTTTAGACACCTATACCAGGATCCATGAGTCAGTGTCTGTGTGTTGGGGATGTGGACAGGTGGCCATCCACAACTCAGTGTCATTAAAGTGTTTCAGAGTGGTTGGGAACAGACGAGGCCTATTGACCAGGATATTCACAGAAGGAGGCTGCCAGGGAGAAGATATGGACATAAGAAGTCCTACCATAAGAAAAGACAGGTATTAGAGCAGAACTGAGGAACATATCAGAAATTTAATTGGAGATGGCAGAGGAACTTGCATCTGAGAATTTACACATAGGCAGGCAAAGCTTCTCAGGAAAATCAAGGATTATTTTTTTTTCTTGAATGTCCATGACCCAGCAAAACCCCCTTTCATTCTGGCATCTGAAGATACCTGAATCCTATTACCACCATCTGGCTAAGTGTATAAAGGCAAAGTGTGTAAGTTGACAAAAATGACACCCTGGGCCTATTTTTAGCACTCTTTTTAAAATGAGAGACCTATGTGAGTGACGCTTATACAACAGCCGAGGAAGCTCAAGTTAGTTTACTATATTAAAAAAAAACTAATCAATAATTCTTTAATAGAAAAGAACAAAAAAAAACCAAAATATTTCTGGAAAGTTAATAGCAAAAGAGAAGTGCACCATGATGAAGAGAGAGATTGATTCTGAATAAACAGAAATCACATAGGAAATTAAATTATTGAAATGATAATTAAGATTTTCATAGACACTTAAGAAATTATTAAAACCACAAAATAAGACTAAGCTGTGATGAAACGTAAATACCCAAAATAAAAAATCTTGCTTGGAAATAATAAATATCATTTCAGTAAAGTATACATAAATTTGGGGACAATTAAAACAAGTGGTTCATCATTTAGACTAAGCCATGACAATTTATGAAAATAGTTCAAACCTCATGTTTCCAATAAATTGTACTGGCACATCACAAAGGAACTGAATCACAACCCTCATCTCACACAATTAACAAAGTTAAGTAGAAATGGATACTAGACTGAATTGCAGGAGCTAAAAGTATCAAGCTTCTATAAGGAAATGTAATAGAAAATCCTTGTTGACCTTGAGTTATAAAGAAACTTAATTTTAAACAGGATATACACACACTGAAAAAGAAGAGAGGGTGAAGGAGAGTGAAAGGGGGAGATGGAGGATGAAAAATAAAAAGAATCAATGGATGAATTATACTTTTAAAATGAAAACTTTTGCTTTTCAAGGTAAATTAAGAAAACAGAAAAGGTAAACCAAAATCTGGGAGAAAATACTCTCAATTTATAATCAACAAAAGCCTTGGGTCTAGAATATATAAAGAATTCTTACAACTCAATAATAAGAAAACAAACAACCCACCTGTTAGTGAGCAAAAGATTTAAACAGACATTTTACCAAAGAAGATACAGATGGGCACAAGATTATAAGGATGCTCCACATTATTAATTATTCAGAAAATGCAGTTTAAAACCACAATGAAATACCATTCCACTTATAGTAAGATATTTAAATTGCAAATGAAAACACTGAGCGTTGTGAAGGTGTGGAACATTTAGGACTCAATTACATTTACTAGTGAAATGCAAAAATGTTACAACTACTTTAAAGACAATTTAGCAGTTTATTATAAGGGAAATACTGCACTTATCACATGAATGAGCAATTTCACTTCTAAGTGTTTACTCAAAAGAAATAAAAACATATGCCCACACAAAGACTTATACTAGAACATTCATAATGTTCAGATTGTAATATATGCATACAGTGCTAGTTAGCAAAAAAAGAGAATGCGCTAATGATAAACCAACAAATGAATGAATTTCCAAAGAGTTGTACTGAGTGAAGGGAGACTATATACTACATCATGCAACTTACATGAAATGGTATAAAGTGTAAAAGTAGAGTGGGAGATTGCAGAATAGAGTTTGCCATGGGCCATGGTTTTGGAAATTGACTGTAAGCATGAGGAAATTTGGGGGATGATGGAAATATTTTATATGATTTTCATGGAATTGTCAAGCTTATCAAATTACACACTTAATTTTAGTGAACTTTTTATATGCAAGTTATAGTTGAATAACACAAAGCAAGCTTTTACCATCTATTTAATTTTTTTTTCACATAAAAACAGCCAGAGGATGTAGACCAATATGCTTTTTTCTTAACTCATCCTCATATCTTTCTTTTAGAAAGAAGGACAGAACACTCAGAATTACCTTGTGATCTATCTGTACTGGAGAATCTAATAAAGGGAGTGAGGTCTTGACACCTAGCAGGGCAGGAAAATATGAACCATATAGTCATAAATTAGCAAGGTTCGAAAAGGCTATTTGAAAGGCTTAAAAATAAATAAATTGTAATTCTAGTGATTAAAGGCTTTATACACTTTGACACTTTATACACAATTGTAATTGTGATTGTATTATAGGTGATATCTAACTTATTAATAACTTAAATAAGCACCTAACTATTTTTGAAACTGTCTAACTTCATAATTACTATTGTCCAACAGGTAGGTTTTTTTAAACGTTGTCTTAGGGATTTTATGAACTTCCAATGTCCTATGTAGCTTCAAATAAACCTCCCTTGAATTTTATCACTCCTTTTTTTATATAAAGAGACAGATTGCCTTTGACAGCTTCAGGTGAGTGTAAATGAGGTAATTTATAAGATACTTAGTATTCTCTAGCATTATGCTTAAAGAATATAGCTTTAAAAGTTCAAGAAAAGATATAGCTTTAAAGAAAATAGCTTTAAATATTCAAGAAAAATTCAAAGAAAGTGAAAACCATGCACTTTCTTGTCATAGTGAATAAAATTCCTATAACTCTAACATATAATACAGTAAGTTAATGCATGCTGTATACTATAGTGTGAGAAACCATGATATTCAATGAAATAATAAAGATAATTGCATAAACATATTCTTTCAGAATGCATGTAGTAAATGTTACAGTACTTAGAGGAGTCTGTTTACAAACTATAATGAACCCTAAAATAAATTTAATTATGATCATTCTTCTAATTGTTCATATTCAAAACAAATGTTTATATGAGAGTAAACATTTATTCAGATAGAAAACATGGTTTCAAGTAGCAGATAAAAATAAACAGATAAAATGAATTTCATATACAAATTTGGATTTAATAGTTATTGGAAAAATCCAAGATCTCTATTTCACATGTTTATAACCAATGAGTTCTACAATAACAAGTCATAATGATCTATATAATAATAATCATTGAACCACAGAAAACATTCAAGCTCCAAAATGATTATATAAACATAACTCATATAAAGTGAATTTATTTTTTCTGGACAACACTCTTTTTACTTATTTAAAATAAAATTTTCTATGTTAGCACTATTTCACTAAACATCTATTCACTGTATGTATATATATATATATACATATATATACATATGCAAATACATATTTTATGTACATTTCATTATAAGGAATGCATAAAGCAGCCATTCATTTTACACACACACACACACACACACACACACACACACAAAGATATCATTGCACTTAAAAATTAAAGAGCATCTTGAAAAGGAATAATAATCTTAAGTACAGATGCCAGTTAAGAGGCTGTTTCACTTGTCTAGTGGAGCAGAAATGGAGGTCTGGACTTAAGAAATGTTCTGGCAGTAGAATAAGCAGAGCCTAGTGATGAACAGATGCAGAAAGTGAAAGATGTAAGAGTGAAGAACGTGCTCCCAGATTTCTGGCTGAGTCAGATGGTTGGACTGTAAATAATGACTGAAATATGCTATGGTAGAGAAGTTATGAAGAAGGTTTAGGAAAGACAATGACACATTGGATGACACAATTAATGCATTGCTTTTTATTTTATCCATAAACACCAATATATATATATATATATATATATATATATATATATATATATATATATATATATAATTCATGCTATATTGATGAAGCTAACATTCAAAACAACTAGAAAACATATGGAATGCAAGAAAGTGATGTGTTTTATGGGTAAAAATAAGGCACGGCACCAAAAATAGATTACTGAAATTAAGAAGTCTGTTATTTTCTAAAGGGTGGTCATGAAGCCTTACTGAGGCAATGAGCCTTCATATAGTTAAGGAAAAAAATCCAAACAAAGAAAAGAGTAAAGCAAATGGCTGAAGTAGAAATGGGCTTAAAGTGTTAAAACTACAGACAAAATGACTGGAATAGCATGGGCAGAGAGAATTGTGGGTAAGACAGAATGTTACCATGAACTGACTGTCTTACAGTTTCTCTAGGTTAGGAAATACGTGTGACAGAGGTATTGCCAAAAACAGCATTTAAAAAAGTGAATATTTTCTTTGTACTATCAACATTCAGAGGTTTTAGGGTTATATAAAAACTGGTGAGCAACTAATTCTAGTTGAATGAGAATTAAGAAATAAAAATGGGACTTACCACATAATAGAAACCATGATGGACACATCAAAAGATGATACATATGTTTCTGGAAAACCTGTAACAAATGAAAAAAAATCATGAAAATGGCATTGTATCACCTACAAGCTCCCACTGGGGTCGGGCTACTCTCCCAACCCTTCTGTCTCCTTCCCACTATTCCCTCACTGGTGGCTTCCTAATAAATTCTCGAATAGGTAATCCTGTAATTGGCCTCTGCTTCTTAGAAAACCTGAACACACAGGATAATTCAATTCCTAAGGTGGTGACAGTTAAAAAGAAACAGAAGGAATGGCACATTCAGAAAGTGTCAGACATAAGGGTATTTTGAATAGAGGGAATAGCATGTGCAAATACCTTCCTGGCTCATAGAGGGAGTGGGGAAAATATTAAAGAGATAGACAGGAGTTAGAGGAAGCAGGCTTTCAAGGTCAAGAAGGGCAGTTTAGATTTTTTTTTTCTAAATGCAAAACAAGTCCATAAAAGTGAGAAGTTATATGTGATACATGGTTTGACAAGATCACTCTGAAGGAAAGAACGAACTAATTAACTTTTAAAGTATTGTCCAGTCACACAATTTTAATTATTGGTAATATTGACATATAGACAGAACAATCTATTATGTGCAAAGTCCATCCATTTCAGCAGCCTTATAAGTTCCTACAAATAGCCTCCAGTTAGATTTTGCTGCCAGGATCAGTAACTACTCCAAAAGAGACCATGAAGAAAATGTCCTTGAGTTGTGTCATGATGTTTCTATTCTAACTTAATATTAATATTAATTTAATAAAGTCATATGTAATCAGTGACTCAGAATTTATTGACTGTATTTAATGGCATGAAGGAGGATCCAAATCAGTTTGAAAGTACTCAGTGGGAAAATTACAGAACACCCAATGTTCAATCATAAAATTAGCAATATTGTGGACTCTATTCAAGTTTGTCTTGGGAACAAAGAGATAGAATAGATAGAAAAGAGATATGTAAGCAAGGAATGTTATTAAATATTTATAAGCAGTAATAAATAAATAAATGTAATGATTCCAGAAATTATGTCTGTGACACGAGTCTGGATCTAGTTAACATGCAGAAAATCAAAACAATATACAATTATTTATTCTTTCAATTAACTATTCCTTAGATGGAGGATATAAATAAAATATAAAACAATAGCTAATATGTTCCAGAGACATTATTAGGTTTTATCTTTTGAGATATTTTTTTCTTCTCCTACTTTTCTGAAGCCATGCCCACAAATTGGACAACCTAAAGAGTTCAAGTTAAAATGTCTGGTTACTGGTGTCATAATTTCTGTATTTTCCCTATTTTTATTCTTGTTCCGATAAAATCCATTCTCCATAGGAAAGCAGAGAGAACTTATTTTTTTTATTTAAACTATATCAAACTCTGCTTAAAATGTTCCAAAAATATACCATTACACTTGGAAGAAAATAGAAACATGTTGCCCCCATTTGCAAATACCCAACATGATATGGCTCGTGTCAGGTTTACCAATCTATTGCTTTACCACTTGTCTTTAATCACTCTGCCCCAGATACATCAACAGTCTTTCATCTCAGAATGATCACACTCTCTGCGTATAACACTGTGTTTATTTACCACAATGCTCTGTCTGGTTGTCCCCTTACAATTGTTCAGGTTTCTGCTCAAAATGTCTTATCTTGTTATAAGCCTTATATATCAGTTATCTATTCAAGGTGCTGTGGAATAAATCATCCAGTACTCAGTGGCTTAAAAAGTATTTATTTAGCTCATGAGTCTATATATAGATCACAGAATTCTGCTGGACTTATGTGGGTGGTTCTTCACTTCTTGGTTGGGTTCAGTCTCATAGTCGTTGATAACCTCACTTCCAGCTGGACCTGTGGGGGAACCGGGCCATGTGTCTTTCATCTTCTTGGCATGCTAGTCTAAGGATACTCTCATGGTGAGAGCCGAGGTTCAGAGACATAAATGAAAGCTTTTACATGTGTCACATGCACAGAGATTCCGTTAGCTAAAGCAGTTCAAAGGGCCAAGCTCAGAATCAAACAGTGGAAAAAATTAGATTCTACCACTCCAGTGAGATGACCTGTGACATAACATTCAAAGGACATGGACAAAAGGAGAAATGAAGAATTGCAACCATCAATTAAATTAATGTGCCACGGTCTGCCCTTTGATCACAATTATTCACATCCCTTTTACTTGCAAAAAGCCCTAATTCCCTGCCAAGACCAACAAAATTCCATTTAATCAGATCCAGCTCAAAGTATAGGACCTCATGACCAATGCCAAGTTCAAATGAGTCTCACCTTAATCTGGGAAATTATAAACTGTAAAGACACCCCATAAACCCTAAGGATGCAATGGTGAGAGACAAGTGGAAAAACTGCAGTGAATGCTTGCATTCTAAATAGAGAAGAATAGTTGAAGGAACAGAACAGTAGCTTGTCCCTAACTATTTTTAAAGTCTGGGATAGTGTTGTCTGAGATGCTTCCCCTGGGAGTGGGAAGTATCCATTCACTAGACATTGATTCTATTTCATAAGAGTGGCTCCTCAGTCCATTTTCCTCTCTTTCTCTTGACTTCACTTCCTTGGACTTTATTTATCTTCCAGTAAATTCCTTAGGCACACCTATAAAAGGCAGTAGAAAATAGTGCCAAATTTTTTCAGCCTGTTTCCTAGTAAAAATTTGGAGGTTCAGAGATTTGTTTTGTAATAATTTAGGCAGACTCAGTCCCTTTTATCTCAGCCTGTAGGAGCCTTTTTCATTATTATTTCCTGAAAAACTTGGTGACTTTTATTACCCACTGATTATAATCTAACACACACAACAAAAGCCATACTCATAATTACTTTCCTGCTATGCTGCCATTTCTGGATTTATTTTCCACTCTTTTGAGGTTAGGCCTCTGTGTACTATGAACTAAAGCTTCCTAGAAGTTCTTTTGAAAGAGTTGAAAGTGTCTAGGAGGCACTGCCTTCATTTTTGAAAAGGTCATGACAAAAGTTTCACAACTCTATGGCTGTAAGACCTGTACTCTGAGGCCATATCTTATTTGAGAATACTGTACTAGCTCAGGGTAAGAAACAATGTTGTTTTTCTAACCTAGCAAGTTCTGCCCTTCTTGCAAACTGCACACCAATTTTTTTTTCTTTTGAGCACATATCTTCCTTGTATTATCTTAAATATTCAGCTTAAAGAAATCAGCTGCCTTTTTTCAATAGTTAGCCTGGGGAGTTTTTTGTCCAAATCCAAAAGTTTATTATATAGATTTTTCATTTGCTGAGTATAGGAGGATGTAATTTTAGGAAATAGTCCGTCTAGTATGTATTCTACTATCTGTGCTTTTACAACACCAAACTTCTGACCCCAAATGTGAATTTTATCCCACACCAACCAATTGCTCCACTCTGCAGACACCAACTGGGTGTCCTACAAGCTATCTCACTATCTGGCATTAGTGCAGACCCCACAGGTTAAGGGCTCAGCCTGGCAAGACTGCTTCCACTTCAGACAACAATCTCAAGTCTCCGCTACACATAATTCTGACCATGTGACTATATAAGACGGGAGTTTCCCATAACTCTATCTTCAGGTTGATAATTTTCTGGAACTGCCCACAGAACTCAGAAAAACATTTTACTCACATTGGTTCATTATAAATGATACAACTCAGGAAAGTCAAATAGAAGAGACGCACAGGGAAAGGCAGGTGGAAAGAGGTGCAGAGCATTCATGCCCTCTGCAGACATGTCACACCCCCTGCTCCTGGATGTGAACACCAACCTGAAGCTCTCCAACCCCATCATTCAGGGTTCTCACCGAAGTTCAGTTACTTAGCATGACTAATTAAATCACTGGTCACTGATGATTAGCTCAGTCTCTAGGCTTCCCTCACCCCTTATTTTGGGATGTGGGGCTGCAAGTCCCAACCCTATAATCACATGATCGGTCCTCTGGCAACCAACCCCCATCCTGGAGCTGCCTAGGGGTCACCAAGTGTCACCTCAGTGGCATAAACTCAGATACGGTTAAAAGGGGATTATTATATATAACAAACACATATCTCTCACACCTATCACTTAGGAAATTCCAAGGCTTTTAGACATTGTTGTTCCAGAAACAAGGATGAAGACCACATAAATATTTCCTATTATATCCTAATACCACAGTGGATCATTTGTTTTCCTGGATCCATAGAGTATCTTGATCATTTTGTAAGCCTCTGCTCAGCAACATAATATATTTTTATATATTTTATTTTTAATATGGCAGCACTCCACTGATTTCCATATCAGATATCTATTAGCACTACAACACTGCATAACAAACGACCTCAAAATCAGTGGCTTAAAAGAATAAGAATCTATCTCATGCTCAAGTGTGCAGGACAGAAACTTTTCCTGTGTTTGGGTGTGTATTTCTTATTCAGGGCTTGGCTCCCTCCCACATACATCAGCCAGCCAGTTTGCTGTCAGGCTGGGTGACTGGATGATATCGCCTTGTGTGTCTCCTCCAGCAGTGGGTCCAAGCATGTAATCTGGCAATGACATAGCTTCAATAGAAGCAAAAACCTCTACTCACAGGAAACTGACTTTTATAACACTGGCCAAAGCAAGTCACAAGTCTGAATTCAGATTCTCCAGATTCAAAAGGCAAAAAAAGAGACTGTTTCTCTTTAGTGAGATGGCCTACAAAGTCCCAGGGCAAATGATACAGCTAAGGAGAGACGGGGACTGGGACCATGAAGGCAATCAGTCACTGACATCTTTCTTGACTAAATAAACCTAAGTGCCATACATTCCCCATAACAGCTTCTTAGCATTTTCTGACTTATTTCCTCATTGTGCATTGTAGACATTCTGACCTTATCTGGGTTTTGGTCTTAAAGTTGTTATTGATACTGCAGATACAGGTGTTTCTTTACTTCTGGACCACCATGGGATTTAGTTTGTGTAACCAGGCCTAGTGGAATTATTGGAACCTAGATGTGAGATGGTAAGAAGCAGGACCATAGACTGCCACATGTGCCAAGCACCGCACTGTCTCAGGTCAATGCCATATAGATACTATAGGGACCAATGTGTAAGTGTGATCAGAAAGCATCCCCTTCACAGCATCATTAAAGGAAGAACAGTAATTCTAATATAGTATATGAGAAATAGGTTAGCACTTGTCTCCAAGGAAGTATACAATTATAATTTAAGAGACCATTAAATCAGTCAGCAACTGATGCATCTGAAGTTGTTTAAGTACCTACTCAGAGGCACAAGACCCTTTACCTTGTCAGAAATTTATTATAGGCATTGCAGAAAAAACTGATACAGTAGAATCAAGATAATCTAACATTCATCTGAGAGACTGCCAAATGAACAACAAACAAAAACATAACATTTTAAATTTAGAGGTAACAGCGTAGTAATTGAAAATCGGTAGAAAGCAGCATGCATAAACCATTTAGAGCAATGAATTCATGAGGCAGGTTAGAGGTCTGTAAGGTGGTCAAGAGGTGTTTCTAGATGAAGCATGTAGAATTAACAAGAAGGGATCATATTTTGGAAAAAACCTACATCTACCTTACGTAGTACAGATACCTTATATAAGTAATGGCTTGTCCCACCTAAGTAATTCAAGGGAAAATAAAGAGGAGATGGGAGAAAATTAAAAATTAGATCCTTGTTGAATAAGTTTGTAAAAAGTTAAAAAGAACCATGTGAAAATTGGGGATTCAGTGACTAGCTGGTATTAAAAATGTAACCTATTTTATATATGGGGATTTAAAAAACCACCAAGGCTGCTGAAGCCCTCTGGAGCAACGGAGAAAAGAAAAAAAAAGAGAGAGAGAGAGAAAGAACAAAAGAAGAAAATCAGAGAGAAGTTAATTGATTTATATTCATCACAAGCATAATATTGAATGAAATAAGGCAGACACAAAAGAGTACAAACTTTATCATCCTATTTATATAAAGTTAGAATACACTAGCAACATTACTGTGTTAGAAGATGTTATTCTTGGCTGAAATCTTCTAAGATAAAGCAGGTATAAGAGAACTTTTGGAAATCTGTTATTGTTCTATTTATTAACATTGTTGCTGATCTGTGTGTGTTCACTTTATTAGAATTATTTAGGTGTATGCTTTTGATTTTTGTGCTTTCCATAAGTACATAATGCTTCTGGGAAAATGTCAATTCTACAACCCCACAATGGATTACTATTTCACACTTACAGTTTCAAAAAAATTACAAGTGTGATATAGAGGACATCACTATCATGGCAGATTAGTGGCCTCTTTTCCCCCAACAAAAATCAATAATTAGGCAGCTACCCAAGAACAAAAATAGCTCTGGGAGAGCTCAGGAATCCACTTTAGAAACTTAAGCAAAAGAATAGAACAAAATTTTTTTTAATAATTGCAAAAAAGGAAGAACAGCTTCACTTTGCTTCATCTTCCCATCTCCCAGGCTGACACTGTGCAGCACTAAGAGGACATTACTGGCTGGAGAGAGTTCCCCTTGCTAGGAAAGAGAGAGAGCGAAGCAGGGCATCAGCTTCCCTAGCTTTTCAAGGTGCGGTGCAAAGGACCCACTTTGGTCTTGTCCTGTCCAGAGACTGACAAAGCTAAGACAAATAGAGACAGCTAGGAGCAAGGAAGAAGAGCAGGGACCGCCTGTGAAGCCGCACAGAGGGTGTGACTGCAGTTCCCAGGAGCCCACCCTCCAGGATCCCAGCAGCTTCTACTATTGAACAAAATAAGCACTAGTACAACTGTTGTGAACCCCATCCTGATTCCACTGTTGAGGTGTGCCCCCGCCAAAGACAGTGCTTCGCCTGTTCACAGACCCTGGCTACCTGAGTCCCTCCCTGCTCCTTCCCCAACCCCCCAGCCACACTGCCCTGGACTAGAACCAGGATCTATACTGGCAGCCAGCCCCACCTCTGCAGCTGCATGAGTGCAAGACACTAACATAGACCCTGGGGCTGACCGCAGCCACTGTTTGTACACTTGGGTTAGCCCCTCCGCTCTAGAAAAGATCAACACCAGGAGTTAGTTTCTTGAAAAGGTAGACAGAATTGACAAACTTTTAGCAAGACTTACCAGGAAAAAGAGAAAGGGGTATAGATCCAAAGGAAATGAAATCACTATCTCAAAGAGTTACCTGCACTCTCATGTTCAATGAAGGATTTTTCACAGTAGCCAAAATTTGGAAACAACCTAAGTGTCCATCAAAGGATGAATGGATAAAGAAATGTGTAGATATAGCTATATATATAATGGAATATTATTTAGTCATAATAAAGGAAGGAAACCTTCCCATTTGTCACAACACAGATGGATCCTGAGGCTGTTATGTTAAGCAAAATAAATCATACAGAGAAAGACAAATACTGTATTATCTTACTTCTATGTGGATTCTAAAATGTCAAACTTATAAAGGCAGAGATTCAAACTGCCATTGCCAGGGGCTAGGGTTAGGGGAAATGAGGGGTTAGTTAAAGGGTATAGTATTGCATTACATAGCTGTCTTTGTTATATTGTAGTCACTGCTAAGTTGGCCTGACTTTCTATCATGATTGTCATTTTCTGCTTTCCTTCCTGCATTCCATACTCATATATATGCTACTAGTAGAAGAACTGAAAACATATCAATTTTATTATTTTTAAATTTGGCATTTGGTATGTGCCATGCACAAGCCAAGTGCTTGAAATTTATAATTGAATTGGTTGTTGCTAATGATCATATGAAGAGAATATCTTTCTTCTAATACTCTGATGAGTAAACAGAACCTTTGCCAGTTTAGGCCAATTGCCTAGATTACAAAGCTCATAATGAAAGTACAAAGACTTCAACTATGTTTAGTTTGAACCAAAAATCCATGAAATAGTTATTAAAACAAATGATATTTAGTAATGTTTTCTAACTTTTCTCCCTGGCCTTCAGAAATAACCCTATTTTACTACTGAGGTCTCTTGAGACTGAGAGAAGTTAGCCTATTGTAGTTCCTATTTCCATTTTTCACAGGAGAGAAATACTATAAAGGATAAAGAAACTGAAGAACTGAAAAACTTGATTCATTTGTAGTCCCACCCTTTTCTATGTATTTTTCAGTTTAGTTTTTCTATATACCACCATGTAAGACATAATTAAGAAAAACAAGTTATCAAGATTATTTTCTAAACCAAAACTTTTTTTATAAATAGAGCTTATCATTTATATCATTTATATATTTTTGAAAATACTTTCCTGTTATTTGTGTTCTAAAATGAATAAAACAAGTTACTCAAAAGATAAAATGCTGCATTACAAACATGGGGATTTACCAAAATTTAATTAGCAAAAATGTGGACTTGCTTTCATAATAAATTGTAGTGCAATTTGACCAAGTATCCTTCAGATTATCTTTACATATGATGTGGAGCTCTTAATATATATTAACTATTTATTGAATAATTAGCTATGGTTATATTTGGTTATAATGTACATTAAGAAGTTATATATATGATTACCACACCCTGAAAGGATGTCTTATATGTCTACTAAAAGTGATATAGAAATATTTTTAAAGTTAAAAGGGATATTTGTTGTACTTTCATTTTGTGATTTGATACTAGAAGATTGAGAGGATGATAGAATTATGTCTCTCTCAGTAATTACTGCTTGTCTACTAGGGAAACTATGTTAACAGATATTGAACAGGGAATATAATTTCTCACATTTGTGTTCCTTTAATACTCATACAGTAAGCTTTATAAATTCTTATTGTTGCTATTAGAGCTTCAAATACATATGTATTTGTATACATTCTTAGGTCCTGGTTTGTATTAATGTAGCTTTATTATTTTTTATTATAATCTTTTTTTGTCAGAATTATTTATTCTGTGTATTGTTTTGCAAGATGACTTACAGAAAATCCAATACACAAAATCTAAATAATATAAACCAATGTTTAAAAAATAAAGACAGGAAATAAACTAATTGGGCATAAAACAATAACTATTTCTCAGCTTTTCTTTTAGTATGAGTTGTAAAAATTCTTATATGTCATATAGAATTGCTTCAAATTAGAAAAAAAGGCAGCATGGAGAGGTGAGTAAAACAAGTATCTCTAAAGCCACCAGCAGAAATACAAATATATTAAATAGGAATATTGTTTTATCTTTTTTGGACATTAATTTACCTGTTGTCTTAAATGGACCCAGACTAGAATATCTATAGAATGACATTCTACCTAAAATTTTACAACTTCTCTTCTAATATTCTCTCTTGGTCACCCAAAATTTGTAACACTTTTAGTAGTCTGTCCTCTGTGGACATGGCATTACACTATTAGGGGAATTTATAATTTGCATGTATCACAAATTCAATGTAATTTCTTATTTGAGATTACTGCTAAAAATTCTAAATAAAACTGGCTTTATCCATGTTACTAGAAAAGTGGCAGAAATAATCACAAACAGTAGGTAATCCATAAATCATTTATATTTGATTTTATCATTTATTACATAAATTGCATTCTATAGCAGAATTATCATTCTAAGACAATTTGCTTAGGACGATATTTAAATTAGTTTGCATTCCCTTGACATTCACACTGAAGGTGAAATGAGTCAGAACAAAAGTATACTTAGGTGGGAAAGAAATTTGTTTGGAATTAAAAATGTGCTGTGAATAATACAAAACAATACATAATAGAGTAATGTTTGCTCCGAGAAAGGTTCCGTATCAACTACTGACTCAGGCATACAAAGTTTAGGTAGAAGCATAGGATGGCATTGCTCTTGGTGGAACTTGTCACTTTTATATCCCACAGATATCTCTACTCCAACACAACCCTGAATGAAAGAATTTCCTCAACCATTCTTAAAAATACATGTTCTACACTATGTCTTTTAATATTCTGGGTTGTGAACACTCTTAAGGATAAACTGATATGCTGGGGGTTATTTGGTCTGAAGAAAATAAGAATATGCCTCGGTTGTACATAAATGGCACTGAAAACCAAAAGTTCAACCACACATTAATTTGAAAATAATGAATACAGAAACTTACAAAAAGAATGTGACACAGACTTTTTTTTAACTCAGGAGAAAATTTTCATCTTAAACTTCCTTTTTTTTTCTCCAACACACTAATGACTCTGTTAAAACTATAGAAACATTAGCACTTCTCTGAACGCTTGTTCAATTTCCTTTCTTCCAACCATCTTCAAATGTTCCAACCCTATTACTTTGAAATATGTCTTAAGTACCTTAAACATTAAGTAAAATAATCAAAATGAAGGAAAAAATAAGCCTTTTTTTTACCTCATGTCTTCTTAAAGTTGTGACTTTTCTCTACTCTCATTACTGTCAATCTTTTAAGAACTATCTCTGTGTTAATGTGCTTATACAGTAACTGTGATTTCATTACTTTTTTCTCTAGCTTCCTTAGTATACTTTCAGAATCTTTAGCAAAAGTCCTATGATTTATTCAGTCTGTATCTCCCAAAAGCAGCACAATTACTAAAATTAACACATAAGCAGTAAATATTATAGAATTATTCTCCTTCTAAATAAACACTTCTGTTTATTCAATATAAATTGTTGCAATTAAATATAAATTCTAAAATATCACAAATATGCAAAGTATTGAAAAAAATCATAAATAATAAATATAAATGATCACTGAAGGTATAAATTGTAGGTATACCATAAAACACAAAAAATACAAATTTAGAAGCTGAAATCCTAGTTTTCTTAATAATTTAGGCAATGATTAAAATAAAAATAAGTGTCTTATTTGTTATTTATTTGGCCTCTATTTCTTCCATTGTTTTTATGTTGTCATGTATACTTTGAGTCATAATGGCTGACAAGGTTTTGCAAATGATAATAAACATCTTGAAAGGATCAAATAAAGAATCAAGAAAGACAAAGAAAAACATGGGTATAGATCAGCAGAAATTTAGGGACTGTAGAAACTTCAAACAATCTGCAGTCTATCATATGCATCACTTTAGTTTGCATTATTGATAAAACATTTTATGAATAATAAGCAATAAAAATGAGTCATATCTTGTTTAGAGGTTCTAGTATTTATTGAACGTAGGAGACTAAAATCTCCAACTATAATAGTAAAATGGTTTATTTCTTCCTTCAATTCTCATAAATATTTGCTTCTTATATTTTGCAGTGTTTATTTTATAAATTCTGGGACTGTGTTGTTGATGCATATATGTTTATAATTGTTACAGCTTTTTAATGAATTGACCCTTTTACCAATAACTAATGTACTTCTTGGTCTCTTGCAATAGTTTTTTACTTAAAGTCTATTTCATCTGATATTAGTACAATAATCCTACTCTCTTTGGTTACTATTTGAATGGAATTATTTTTCCATACCTTCACTATCAATCTATTTGTGTCTTTGGATCTAAAGTGAATCTCATATATAATATGAGTTATTGGATCCTATTTGCTATTGTTTTATGTAATGCATTTAGCAATTGCTGGCTTCTGATTGGAGAGTTGAATCTATTTACATAAAAAATAATACTTATAAGGAAGCACTTACTTCTGAATTTGTGTTTGGTGTGGTATGGCTTTTTTGTCCCTCACATGCTACATTTGTGTCTTGATTTGTGTTTTATATGTATTGGGATATTTTGAATTCTTCCTCATTCCATTTTGAGTCCATTCTTTAGATATTTTCTTTGTTCTTACCAATTAGGTTATATTTAACGTCCTAAATTTCTAAGAATTTAATTTGAATTGATATAAACCTCACTTCAATAGCATAAAAAGGCTCTAATCTTACAAAAATATATGTTCCTATATTATTGGTTTCACAAATCACATCTTTATGCACTGTGTGCCCCAAAACATAGATTTATAATTATTCTCATGTACCTGTCTAAATCAGGTAGGAAAAAAGTCATGAAGTTACAAACCAAAGTTGCAATAATGCAGGCTTTTATATTTGACCATGCAGTTACCTTACAGGATGCTTTTATTTCTTCAGGACTTTGATTTACTATTTAGGGTTCTTTCGTTTCAACCTGAAGAACTCCATTTTGCATTTCTTTTGGGCAAGTGTAGTGATAATGAACTCCCTCAGCTTATGTTATCTGCATGTCTTAACTTTTTCCCTTATTTATGAAGGACAGTTTGTCCTACAGAATTCTTGGTTGAAAGGTTTTTTTTTTTCTCTTAGCTTTTTATATATGTTTCCCACTGTTTTCTGGCCTTCATAATTTCAGATGAGAAATCCACTGTTAATCTTACTGTGGCTCCCTTGTAAGTGATGAGTCACTTTTGCTGATTTCAAAATTCTCCATTTTTTCACTTTCAGTAGTTTGATTATAATGTCTCTTTGAGTGAGTTCAAGTTTATCCAATACAGGGTTTTTTTGAGCCTCTTAGGTTTGTAGATTTGTGTCATTTATCTAATTTGTAAAGATTTGGCCATTATTCATTCAAATCTTCATTTCTCCCTCTCTCTCTCTCTGTCTCATGCTCTCACCTTTTTCTGGGATTCAAATAATACATATATTGGTAAACTTGATGGGTGTTCCACAGGTCTTTTAGTTCTTTTGTCCCTTCATTCTTTTTACTTTCTGCTCTTCAGACATAATACTTTCAATTATCTTGTCTTAAATATTTCTGTTTTTTTATTTGCCTGTTTAAATCTGATGCTAAAATGTTCTAGTCATTTTTTTTCTATTCAGTTATTGTATTTTTCAGGTCCAGAATTTCTTTTTGGTTGATTTTAATAATTTATTTTTATTGATATTCTAATTTTGCTCATATATCATTTTGCTGATTTCCTTTTGCTCCAGTTCCATATTTTTCTTTATTACTCTGAATATTTTCAAGACAGTTGCTTTAAACTTTCTGTCTGATAAGTTGGATGTCTGGTCTTCCTCAGGAATGGTTTCTATCATTTTATTTTCCTTTGAATGATTCAACTTTCCTGTTACTTTTTATGTCCATGACTTTTTGGTTGTTATTGATGAAAGATGCACATTTTAATGTAATGTAGTAATAATCTTCTCTTCCCCTAAGTTTGCTGCTATTGAATATTGAAGGTTTAGTGACCTTTTCTAGCTATTTTTGTAGAGACTGTATTTTTTTTTTGTCTGTGTATCAATGAAGTCTCTGTTCCTTAAGCTCATGTTTTGACAATTTTCCTTGGATGCAAGAAACTAAAGAAATAAACAAACAAACATGTAAAAAGAAAACAACAAAACCAAATGCCTCTGCTTGTTTGCAGATTGGGTCAGTGCTGAGGTTCTCTAGGCTTGCAAAGAACACAAGAGGCAAGATAAAGTGTCCGTTAAAGTTCCTATGAGAGCTTTTCTGGGCAGGTGTCTTGTCCTGGGCATGAACACATCTTTATAAATTCCTCTGTATGCATAGGTACTTTTGAATGTCCTAATTTTCCAAAGAATTTCCTCCTGCTTTTCTTCCTTGACCACTGGTAGTTTATGCCTGACCATAATCTTTTCTCTCAGACATCTATGGGTTGTTAGTGCACCTGAGGCATTTATGAGCAATGTCTGCTACTTTTCCAGCCTGAGCGAGGGAATCAGAAATGAGGGCCTTGTCTTAGTTCAGCAGGGGTCCTCCAGAGTAGTTAGAACAGACTTATGTACTAATTTGCAAGTGAGTATGTTCTGGTATCTCCAAAACCAGGAATCAGAGTCCTACACTGGGAACACAGGCTTCCCGGCACTTCAAGATTGCCACTGCAATCGCGAAAGAGTAAATCAAGATCAATTACAAATAGCAAAAATACTTTCTATTATTTCCAAGTTGCCCTTCTCTTGATTTGGCATTTTCTTAGTTGCTATAAATGTTTTACTACTTTCCATAGTTCTGTCAGTGTTGGTTCTGACGGTCCCTTTTTTTTTTTCATTGTGTCTATAGAGGCGTGAGTTTAGAGCTCCCTATTCTACCATTTTGCTAATGTCAGTCCAGCAAGCCTTCATTTTATCTTCAAGAACAGCTTTTTGACTTTGGAAAAATAAACCATAATAACAAATCTTAGGCCTCAAAATATTAGGATTGTTTTATAAAATAGATATTTAAGATGAAAGGAGTGATTTCTGAGGAAGAAGTGGTGGTGGGATTTACAATGGCAACTGAGTGGATTTCATGCAGCAGAGACTGAAAGTCTCCTAACTAATAAAAATACAAGTCTTAATTTCTCTTGGGAATCTTGTCAGAAGTCATATATAAGCATATATATATTTATATATATATATGATTTTTATATATATATTTAAGCTGCAACATGATTACTTTTAATCCAAATAAAATATTACACTTACTAGAAAAATGAGACATGAGATGGTCCTGCTATGAAAGTTTGTACAAATCTATAAGTATTTTCTAAAATGCTTATAAAATGATAATTTTAAATTTGGTAAACAAATCATGTAATTTGAATAACTGGGCTATTTAAGTATAATTTTATATATTTAGTATAAATACATATAGATAGATGTGAGTGAACTTGGATGACTGTTATACTTTTATTACAGTTTACATTTTCAGTGGTCATGCAAAAATAAATAACATTACTATTAATTGCACCTATGTAATTTATAATGAAAAATATGATATACTTGCCTTTTTATATTGAATTTACTCATTTATTGTATCTATATTTCCATTAAAAGAAGATATACTCCATAATGTATAGGCAAGTGACACTAATCGTTCTTTAAAAAGAATGAGAAGAAATGGAAAAAAATCAAACATATTCATAGAATATATGACAAAGCTCCAAGTTAATCCTAAGAAAGAAAATGGAATATTAATAAGAGTGTGTTTCAGTGGAGAAATTATTTCTCAGTAAAGGCATTTATAAACAGAAAAAGAAACTAGTTCAAACAAACCCAGTATCAACATATTTATTATTTGTTTGTCAGAAAAAATTTCCTATTTAATAAAATAGTTTTCCTTTTCCTAAGTAAATGTGAAGCTTACTTAACTTCTACACTCAATCTGTTCTGATTAAGTTTTAATGTATATTTACAAGTATAATTGTTCTTAATGTTTTTCTCTTAAGGGTAAATTTAAAAAATGTAACTCCAAAGAGAAGAAATTTGTCCTCCAAGCAAATTGATCTACTTATGAAATGAAATTAATAATACATTTTACTTTGAAATACACAAATGGATTTATTTCCCAATTTCTCTTTTCTTAAATTGTAAATGCTACCATCCACAAATATGAATATTGTGGCTGAGTAAGAAATTAAGTCACATGAGCTTTTTATGATTTGTGTTTCTCCATCTGTTGCTGCATGCAAGTTGACTAATGTGGTGTAAGTGTACCTGTCTGATGTACAGAACACTCGATTAACCCGCCACTCTGTATGAATTTTCATTACTTGAATTCTAGGTAAGATATATTGAGATTAGTAGATAGACTAAAAATCGACATAACTACTTTTACATTATTTTACTGTTTTTTGATGATTTTGAGGTCTTTGCTAATTGTAATTTATTGTCCCATATTCAAACACACACTGCTGTTCTTCTTAAGTACAATATTCCTGATCAGTACTCAGAAATCACTCTAATAGACTGAATAGGGTTAAAACATTATGCTTTTCCTTTTAGGTAGTTTGCCTTCTGTGATAGGCAGAACTCTAAGGTGATCCTTATGACTGCTGCCTGCTATTGCTACTACCATGATTATGAATATATTACAATAGAAATTTTATGGATGTGTTTCAAGTTACTATTTAGTTGACTTTAAGACAGAGATATTATCTGGGTAGGCATAACTCAATCATATGTGCCCTTTCAAAGCAGAGTTTTATTTAGCTGGTTGCATCAGAGAATGCCTGAAAGATTCAAACAATGAGAGGAATTTTAAATGATGAAGTTTTTCTCTTGATGAGATGGAGAAAGCTATAGGACATGAGTGGCCTTTAGATACTGCGAGCAGTCATCAGCTGAAAACCTGGACGAAAAGAGGAATTAGCTCCTCAACTTGAAGGAAATGAATCCTTCCAATAATAGGAATGAGCTTGAAAGAAGATCCTGAACTGCAGAACAGGCAACTATTTCCTGCCTTAATATAGCCTGAGCAGAGAACCCAGACACACCATTCTAAGCTTCTGATCTACATACTACGAGCTAATACATGAATGTTGTTAAGCCACTGAGATTATCATAATTTGCTATGTAGCAATAGAAAATCAATAATAGCTTAGCTTTTATCAAACAAATTGATAAAGCATTTGATATTTTGCCATATTACATTTAAGTGTAATTTTATATATTGTTTATGACTTAGTCTTTCAAATTTTTCCTGTTATTATCAGGAAAATAAGTATTTCTTCTTCGTCTCCCCAGATTTCTAAGAAAACTTGTTCCCCTGTAAAGAGCCAATTCCTCTTTCTGTAAAATAGAAAAAACATCTAGGATATAAGATTAATCTATTAGCACTAAAGATAAATTTGATGTCATAACGGGTCACAGATGAAGACTGTTTTTGTCTAAGTCATGCTTTGGCCAAAGCCATCATAGTTTCTTGGGTTGATCTCCCAGATTGCATTTTTGGTTTTTTTTGGTAATTTATAGCCACCTTGCTTAATCATTCACACACACACACACCATAGTATGCCAATTGAGTCCAGATGTGCCTAATTTAAACAAAACATTTTGCAGGAATTAGGTATTTCACACAAAATAAGTGCTATGTTATTAAACACACATTAAAGGCCAGGTGTTTCTGATGATGAGATCCCATTTGAAGCACTGGCATCATTTCTTGCCATCAGACTAAGATCACTTCGTCTTGGACCAGATTTCCTCAATTTTAAGTAACATCATGAAAAATGAGTATATTTTTAGTCCATCCTCTCCCAGAAAACTCTAGGTATACTTGGACATAATATATCAATCACTTCACTAGCCTAAAATTTACATCTGGATTTTTCTTAGTCAAAACACACACACACACACACACACACACACACACACACACACACACACACACACACACACAATCTGTCCCCTGTTTATCTGTCACCTCATCACACATAAGCAAAAACCACACATATATTTATTTCTGTCTCTTGTCTGTCACTCTGTTACTCTATCACACACACCCCAAACCACATATATATCTCATTGTCTCACCTAGGGGCAAAGAGACACATGCAGAGTACATAGGTGTTGTTTAAACTCTTTCCCTTGGACAAGTATGAAGATATGCTTATATTTAAAAACTAAGTGAACCACTAAAAGTTATTTTAGAAAAAACTGATAATTCCTGGAAAAAATTATTCAGTTCTACAACTATACACATAAATAACTTAAGGTTTGTACAAAGAATAAAAATATATACTTTGGTTTTCTAACTAGATTCACTTAATTTTTGTTCATGTACCAGTTAAAGAAGAAAATAGAAAGCATTTACATTATGCAATGAATTAAAATACAATCATGGATAAATCGAATAAAATGTCTATCTTTAAGGTATACACTGAAGAAAGCAAAACTGAATTTAAAATAAGTAATTATAAGCCTGTTAAATGTCATCACAGAAAGGTGTATGGCATTATAGTACCTTGTGTTGGGGAAGGGTATGGCTTAATAAATTAGGGAGTTGTAGCAAATGACAAGTACATTGAAGAAATTATATTAGACCAAGTTCTAAAAGATTAATGAGAATTACTTAAATAAATTTGGATGTAAAGGGAAAACTATTGCATGTAAAAGTCAAAAGAAACAAGAACACTTCCTAACTCAAGATAAGGCCCTAATTCCTGGCTTGAGGAATTGACTGAGCAGCTAAACTAAATGATCAAAGTGAATCTTCAGCAGCAACAAGAAAAATATATGTTATGTTCCCCTAATATGGTGTAGTTATATATGAGGTAAGTTAGTTTAGGTGATGTTCTGCCAGGTTTCACCAGTTTAAAATTACTGTATTTCCTAGAAGGAGAAGAGAGGGAAAAAGGAGTAGAAAGTATCTTTGAAGAAATAATTGTTGAAAACTTCCGCAGTCTGGGGAAGAAAATAGAGACCAAGGTCCTGGAAATACAGGGAGCCCCTAACAAAAGGAACCCCAAAATGAAAACACCAAGCCATACAATAATTAAATAGATACACAGACAAAAATTAAGTATAAAGGGTGGTATTAAAAACAGATAGAGAAAGGCAAAACTTCTTATATGGAAAACACAATTAGGCAACCAGCAGACTTCTCAGAAGAAACTTCACAGGCCAGAAGGGAGTGATATGCAATATTTAAGGTATTGAAACAAAAGACCTTTAACCAAGAATCTTTTATTCAATAAGGTTATCATTCGAGATTGAATGAAAGATTAAAAGTTTCTCAGCTAAATGAAGGCTGAATGAACTCATCACCAATAAACTGACCTTACAGTGTATGTTGAAGGGACTTCTGTAGATGGAAATGTTCTTAAGTCCAAATATTGTTTATGAGTGAAAATAAACCAACAGCAAAGGTAGTAGGCCAAAAACCTAACAAACAAGTATGCAGTTAAAAAGAAAAGTAGTAAAACCAACTATAAACAAAATAAGTAAAGGGATTCACAAAAAATGCAGATTTTGACATCTTAACACATAAAGTGTGGAGAAGGAAGAATAATAAAAAAGTACTTCTAGACTGTGTTTGAAATAGAGTGACCATCAGCTTAATATAGACTGTTGCATATTTAGGAAACTAGTGATGAACTTTATAGCAAACACAAACCTAAAGCCTGTAATAGATATACAAAATATTAAAAAAGAGAAACCCAATCATAAAACTTAAGAAAACCATCCAATAGCAGGAGTATAAGAGAGGAAGAAAGGAACAGAGAGGAGCTACAAAAACAAACAGAAAACAATTTAAAAAATGGCAGTAAGTATGTACCTATCAATAATTACTTTAAATGTAAATGGACTGAATGCACCAATCCAAAGACATACAATGGTGGAATGGAAAAAGAACAAGATCCACCTATATGCCACCTACAAGAAACTCATTTCAGGTCTGAAGACTACACAGACTGAAAGTGAAGGGATAGAAGAAGATATTTCATTCAAACAATAGGGAGAAAAAAATCAGAAATAGCAGTACTTACAACAGACAAAATAGATTTCAAAACAAAGGAAATAATAAGAGACAAAGAAGGACATTACATAATGATAAAGGGGTCAGTCCCACAAGAGGATACAACCATATCTGTGCACTTAACATAGGAACATCTAAATACGTAAAATAAATAACAGAATTAAAACGGGGAAACAGATTTCAACTCATTCATTTTAGAGGCTTTAACAACCACTTACATCAATGGACAGATCAGTGAGACAGAAAAAAGAAACAGAGGCATTGAACAGGTCATTAGATAATATGGACTTACTGGATAGCCACAGAACATTCCACCCAAAAGCAGCAGGATACACATTTTTCTCAAGTGCACATGGAATGTTCTCCAGAATAGATCACATACTAAGCCACAAAAGAGCCTCAATTATTTCAAAAAGATGAAAATGTATCAAGCAACTTCTCAGATGACAGTGATATTAAATGAGAAATAAATTAGATGAAGGAAAAAAGCAAAACTGACAAAAACAAGGCTAAACAACAGGATTCTAAATAATCAATGAATCATTGAAAAAATCAAAGTAGAAATCAAGCAATAGATAGAGACAAATGAAAACAAAAATACAACAGCTCAAACTGTTGGGATGCCACAAAAGTGGTTGTAAGAGGGAAGTACATAGCATTATAGGCCTACCTCAAGAAGCAAGAACAATCCCAAATAAACAGTCTAAACTCACAGCTAAAGAAACTAGAATAAAAACAAATGAAACCCAAAGTTAGTAGAAGGAGGACATAATAAACACCAGATCAGAAATAAATAAAACAGAGAAGAATAAAACAATGCAAAAAATAATTGAAACCAAGAGCTGTCTTTTTGAGAAAATAAATAAAATAGACAAACCTCTAGCCAGACATATCAAGAAAAAAAGAGAGAAGACACAAACGAAATCAAAAATGAAAAAGAAATAGTCACAACTGATACCACATAAATACATAGTAGAGAATTCTATGAAACACTATGTGCCAGTAAATTGGGCAACCTAGAAGAAATTGACAAATTCCTAGAGAAGTACAACTTTCCAAGACTGTAAGAAACAGAAAGAAACAGGAAGAAACAGAAAATCTGAACAATTCAAATACCAGTAAAGAAATTGAATTGGTAGTCAAAAAACTCCCAAGAAATAAAACTCAAGAATGAGATGGCTTCACAGCTGAATTCTATCAAACATTTAAAGAAGAGATACTACCCATCCTTCTTAAAGTATTCAAAAAATTAGAAAAGGAGGGAATACTTCCAAACTCATTCTGTAAAATCCACACCATTGTAATAACAAAACCAAACACATAACAAAAACAATAAAATTATAGACCAATATCCCTGATGAGTGGAGATGCAAAAATCCTCAAAAAAATATTACAAAACTAAATTTTAAAAAGTGTCAAAAGGATCATCCATAATGGCCAAGTAGGATTTGTATGCAAGAATGGTACAATATTTGTGTATCAATAAATATCATATAACACACTGACAAAAATGAAGGACAAAAACCACAAGATCATCTCAATAGATGCTGAAAAGCATTTGACAAAATTCAACATCCATTCATGATAAAAACTCTCAACAAAATGGGTAAAAAAGAATGTACCTCAACATAATAAAGGCCCTATCGTAGAAATCACAGCTAACATCATAGTTAATGTTGAAAAGCTAAAAGCTTTTCCTCTAAGATCAAGAACAAGACAAGGATGCCCACTCTCACCACTTTTATTTAACATCATAAATAAATGGATGCCCTAGCCATAACAATCAGATAAGATAAAGAAATAAGCATCCAAATTGGTAAGAAAGAAGAAAAACTGTTACTATTTGCAGATGACATGATACTACATATAGAAAACCCTAATGACTCCACCAAAGAACTATTAGAACTAATAACTGGATTCAGCAAAGTTGAAAATACAAAGTTAAAATACAGAAATCTTTTGCATTCCTATATACTAACATTAAACTAGCATAAAGAGAAATCAGGTAAAAAACTCCATTTACAATTGCATCCAAAAGAATAAAATACCTAGGACTAAATCTAACCAAGGAGGTGAAAGATCTGTTCTCTGAAAACTGTAAGACACTGATGAGAGAAATTAAAGAAGACACAGTAAATGGAAACATTTCCCATTTCCATGGATAGGAAGAATTAATATTATTAAAATGGCATCCTGCCAAAGCAAATTAAAGATTCAATGCAATCCCTATCAAAATACCAATGGTGTTTTTCAATGAACTAGACCAAATAATCCTAAAATTCATATGGAATCACTAAAGACCCTGAATAGCCAAAGTGATTCTGGCATAGAAGAACACATCTGGGACATTATGCTCCCTGACTTCAAGTTATACTACAAAGCTACAGTAATCAAAACAGTATGGTACTAGCACAGAACAGATCCATAGATCAATGGAACAGAATAGAGAGCCCATATATAAACCCACACATACATGGTCAATTAATATACATTAAAGGAGCCGTGAATATACAATGGGGAAAAGACAGCCTCTTCAACAACTGGTGTTGGGAAAACTGGACAGAGATATGCAGAGAATGAAACTGGATTACTGTCTAACTCTGTATACAAAAGTAAACTCAAAATGTATGAAAGACTTAAATGTAAGTCTTTCATATTACAATGAAACTGTAAAACTCTTAGAAAAAAACTACATAAATCTCTTGAATATAAGCACGAGCAATTTTTATTTGGACACATCTCACTGGGCAAGGGAAATAAAATTGAAAATGAACAAGTGGGATCACATCAAACTATAAGCTTCCGTACAGCAAAGAACACCATCCACAGAACAAAAAGGCAACCTAGACTATGGGAGAATATATTTGCAAACGATTTATTAGATAAGGGGTTAACATCCAAAATATGTAAAGAACTCATACACCTCAACACCAAAAATACAAACAACCCAATTAAAAAATAACTTGAGGACATGAAGAGACATTTTCAAAGAAGAAATACAGATGGCCAATTGGCACCTTGAAAGATGTTCCACATTGCTAATCGTCAGGGAAATATAAATCAAACCCACCATGAAATATCACCTCATATCAGTTAGAATGGGCACTATCTAAAAGACAAGTAATAATGAGTGTGGGTCAGGATGTGGAGAGATGGGAACCTTCCTATCTGTTGGTGGGAATATAAATTGATGTAGCCACTGTGGAAAGCAGTATGGAGGTTCCCCCCAAAACTAAAGATGAAATTCCATAGGACCCAGCAATCACATTTCTAGGGATTTAAAAAGAAAACAAAATAAAAAAGATATATGTACCCCTATGTTTATTGTCACATTATTCACAACAGCTAAGATACAGAAGTAATCAAAGTGCCCACCAATAGATGAATGGATAAAGATACTTTTACATGTCTTATATTTAAGTCTCTCATCCATTTTGTGTTTTCTTTTGTGTGTGGAGTTAAATAGTAATCCAGTTTCATTCTCTTGCATTTATCTGTCCAGTTTTCCCAGAGCCAGTTCTTAGAAAAGCCCAAAGGAGGTATTTTTGGGGATCTGAGAGTGTTCAAATATTTTTCCACATGAACTAATGGTAATTGAGTCTTCACCACATTATTTCAGGCTATACAAAGTTTCATAGTAACAGGGTGCTTTCAGATGGCAAGGGAAACGTCTATGTATGTGTATAGTCAATTACTTTTTATCTCAAATGGAAATTAATATTTAATATAACTTTTTCTTTCAGGATTTAGGTAAGGTATTGCTGACTTTCTAATTTTTATCAGCTGATTTTAAGTTTACTTTTATTATTACTTTTTGGAGGAAGGGTTATTTTTGGTTATTCATAGATTTCACTACATTTAACATCCTATTTTATTCCCTATACTCATTTGATTGTTGTAAAAACCATTGTATGATGACTAGAATACATTTGCTAGCTACAGTTCACAGAATAAATAACATTATTTCCTGATATCTCAATATATTTTTTTCTTTGTTATATCCAATGCAGTCTTGTTAGATACTATTACTTCTTTTCCTCCTAGTTTTCCCATTGCAAAAAAATAGCCTTTTCTTTCAGGTGTTGCATTAATAAACATAATAGCTGGGGGACTTCAAACACTGCAACTGGCAATTTTCCATTTCACTCAGTGTACTGTGGCATTATAATTGATAACTGTATTCAGACTAATAAAGAAAACTTCTGAGCATCTCATAGCTGCATTCCTTACCAAATTTGGGGGATGAACTAATTTTGACAGGTTTTAAAGATACATTTCTATGTAACCGCTAATGTACTTTACTATATCCTGTTACCTAGATAACACATTATCTACTACATCTAATAGCTAATTAGTGTGCATATTAAATAGGTAACATGCAGTATTTCTTATAAAAATGGAATACTTGTCATCCATAAATAAAATATGTTATTTATTAGTTTGCTTATTAGTAACATATATTTTTTTCAATACTTAATAATAAGGTAATAAATGAGTAAGACTTCCCCTTTAGAGCTATTTGGAAACATTTTATAAATTTTGTCCTAAAAGTACCTACAAAGGAAATGAATCTAGGGAAAATATTTTTTATATAAATTTAGCTTTCTTTATGATCCCATACCTTAAACTAACTTTGTAGTAAACTGTATCAAATAACTTTCTTTGTTTTATTTTGACATTATTTTTAGGGGGGAGTATTGACCAAATTAATAAGGTATAAAAGGCAAATTAGACATTTTGATTTACATCTAGATATCAATGTGTTAGTTTTCTATTTCTCCATAAAAAATCACTACACATTTAGTGACTTAAAATAACATATACATACAATCTTCTAGTCTTTGGGTCAGGTGCCAGGACATAGCTAAGCTGGGTCCTTTGTTTAGGGTTTCCCAAAGCTACAATCACTGCGTTGCTAGAGCTGTAGTCTCATTTGAGACTCAAGGATCCTCTTGCAAGTTCATGAGGCTATTGGTAGAATTAATTTCCATTTATCTGTAGAACCCATAGTGGTGTCTTTTTCAGTATCAGCAGGAGAGATAGTATCCAATCTTCAGATTCTCTTTCAAAGGCACCACTTGATTATGCCAGGCACACCAAGAATAGCCTACTTACTGATTCATTTAAAGCAAATGACTGGAAATCTTAATTTAGTAGGCATAATCTTAGGATTGATATCTCATTCCCCTTGCCATATTCTATCACTGTATCCTACCTATGAGGAAGTTACAGATCTCACCCACATTCCAGGGAAAGGTATTATACAACAGCCTGGCTACTGAGGATTACCCAGAATAATGATGAAAATGGCTATGAGTTTGGTTTGTGGTACTTTTCAGTAATTTTTAATTCACTCATCTATATATTAAAAAATTATGGAGCAGTTATTAGGCATGTTACTATTTGGACACTGCAGTGAACAAAGTGGATAAACTCTGTATTCACAGTCTATATTCTATTTGACAAGGTATAAGATAAATGCATAGATGCTTAACATAAAATTAGACAATAAAGCTGTGAAGAAAACTAAAATAGGGTGGTTAGAGAGTTACAGGGTGCTGTTAATTTAGGTAAGAAGAACTGGAAATACCTGTCTGGAGAGTAGTCATTCAGCACTGACTTAAAAGAAATAAAGAGTTAGTGAAGTATATGGCCAAAAGTACTCCTGATAGAGGCAAGAGCAATGTCAAGGGCTGCAGGGCAGAACTGTACTTAGGGGTCTAGGGAGGCCAGGGAAGCTGGGCCAAAATGAACAAGAAGAATTTAGGAGATGATGCCAGAGATTCATTCAGGGAGATAGTAATGAAAAGCCATAGGTGGGCTCTTATTAATTTTGCCTGGGATGCATGCCTGTGTGTGTGCTGGGCAGAGGGGAGATCAACAAGGGAGTAAAAGGTCTAGCTGCTGTGTGGAAAGTAAAATTTAAGGAGCAAGAAAGGAACTAGAAAAAGTATTTTGGTATCGACTGCAAGAGTTCAAGCATGGGATTATGGTGTTTGTTATTAAAAGACAGTGAATAAAGACATACAGACATCATTTCCTGAAAATTATTCACCAAGTAATAACTTTAATTTTCTTAATTTTCTGAACATGCACATATTTCTTCAGGATTTCCTTTGAGCATTTTGAAGAGAAGCTGCAAGGGCTTTTATTTGGAAATCAAAAAACAGCAGCTAATAGTTACTCAGGCCCTGTTTTAGAGCAGTTCTCTACTTTTTACATATTTTTTACTCTCATGGAATTAAATACTTTTCTCCTGTACATTTCCTCTGCCTTTCTACATCTCAGTTTTCATTCTAGAATGCCATGAATTTTATACTATGTTTAATCTCCCTAAAGACAGCTTGTTTTCCTTCCTCTGCCATATTCAATCTATAATCCTTTCCTGGATGATTAGTAACACAATTAAAAACTATAAATTTAGATAAGGGAGGATATACTCATCAAGATTTAAGAATACATGCTTTTAACATCATACCCTTTATAATGGAATATGAGTATAAAAGGGAAAAATTTAAAATTTATAAAACCATACTGTAAAATATCCACTAATAGAAAATGTCCTACATATTTATTGTGTACTTCGCTTCAATTATTTTTGTGATTATTATTACTCAATTATTTATGTTTTTTTCTTCTTTAGAGACCTTGTAAATATTTGATGAGTTTTCAACAGAGAACTATTTTTAGCTTTAATATTGCTTTTACTTGATGCCCAGCTAGTAAATCTAACTTTTCTCCTACAGTGAAACAATATAAATGACATGAACCAAACAGTGGGATTCTGGCATCAAGACAGCTTATTTAATTTTCAGTAGACTTTTCAACAAAGATCGTTAAAAGACTAACTTTAGAAAATAGTTAACATTTTGTGTGAAAATAGTTCTTACATAATTTTAGGATTCAATGAACTACAAAAACAGTATGGGCTGGTTCCAGGGGGCTCCCAGACAATGGTCTATTAATGAAAAGCCCATTAATGTAAGAGAATAGTCCTGAATAGGGTATTTCTGAAGGGAACACCAGGACTGCAATTCAGAGTATTCTATAGTAAAGTGATCTCATGATGAATAAGACATTCAAGTGTGATCATGTGTTTGTGTACACGTATGCTAACTGCTCATATTGAACTTTGGGCATTTTGAAGAGAAGCTGCAGGGGCTTTTATTTGGGAATCAAAAAACAGCAGCTCATAGTTACCCAGGCTCTGTTTTAGAGCAGTTCTCCTACTTTTTACATATTTTTTACTCTCATGGAATTAAATACTTTTCTCCTGTACATTTAAGTTTGATCCATATACAACCGTTGCTGTTCTGGTTTTGTTCAGAAATACCTGAATTTTATAAAATATAAAGTAATATTTTTACTATTTAAATACAAAGTATTAAAAATGTATGAAGTACATTTAAGTCACAAATTGCTTTATTGAATTCACCTGACTTTTCCCAAATAGCACATTTCACCATCTGCTTATTTTTCCAGATTATCTGTGTATAGATAAATACCCTGCTTCCTGTATACATATACATACTATACAAAGTAGTTTTTATTTGAAAATTTAAAATTATATTTTATTTTGCATGCTAATTTTTCACAACCCAAAAAAGTGCTATTGAGTGAATACATATGTTAATACAAAAAAAAATAAATCACCTTTCTATGTCCAAAATGAAGACTGAAAAAAATTGGTCTTACCTGTACATATGTGTATTATCTAATAATCATATGCATTGAAACGGTAAGAGTTTTTATTTTATAGTTCAAGAGCTAAATTCTTGTTAGCCTATAATTGTCTCTTTTTATCAAGTAATTGTATCTGTCCTGTAACCAGTGACCTTAAACCATTCACATTCAATATGAACAATGGTATGGATTAATTAAAATCTACTCTTTCTAACTCGTTTCTATTTGTCTCAGTTTCTCTTTTATTTCCTCTTTTTTGCCTTCTTTATGTTAATTGACTTTTTTTTTAGGATTCCACCTTATTTCCTCTATTAACTTATTAGATATACATCTCATTGTTAATTCTGTTATGGTGTCCTAGGGTTGACAATAAATATTTTTAATTAATCAGTCCACTGTCAAATAACACTACATTACATGTAGTGTAAGCATTTTACAACTGTATATTTCCAATTCCTTCCTCTTATCCTTTGTGCTATTATAATACTGTCTCTGAAATATGGCATAAACACACAATACTACCATTTTTTTTAGTATTTTTGTTGAAAATGAGAAACAATAATGAATTTAACTGTACCATCACCTTTTTTTTTTTCACCAGTACTATTCATTTCATTTTATATTTCCAAATTATGATATGGCATTTCTGCCCTAGAACACTTTAATACTTTTTACAGAGTAGTTATGTTGGGAATTAATTCTCACAGTTTTAGTTTTGAATGAGAAGGTTGTTATCTCTCAAATATTCAGACCATAGCAGTTATTATTACAAATGATCTACAGTGAATTTTCTTAAGCATGCATCTATAGCATACGTGGAATAACTTTCTCTAGCTTATGTTCCAAGCAGAATATGTGGATCACAAAATATATACAATATCAATTTTACTCTTTCTGAAATGCTATCCAACCTCTCTACTCTTTCTGAATTGCTATCCAACATACATATAATTCTGTCTATGAAAACATACATGTTTCATAGACAGAAATATCATATACAATCTAAATTCTGGTACTTCCAATGTAAATTCTGGTATGAGGATAGAAGAAAAGAGAAAATGGGCTGTGAAGTAGAATTTATGCACTAGTTAATAGTTTTAACCCCTTTGGACAGCAATTCAGAAAGAGTAAGATTGAAATTGTTTAGAATGAGCATATTTGCTTCAATTACTAAAAATAATTGGAAACTCATATAAAATACTCGGGTGAGATGTAAAAGTATGTAGTATTAAGACAACAGAGGGTTTTTGAACTACTTAAACCAATCATAGTTAATTTTTATTGTCAGTAAATTGCCACTGATCTTCTAAAGTACTTGATACATATTCTTTTAAAGTGAAATTTAGTAATCTCAAAATAAACCATAATAAAATAGTTATTCCTAGTCTCACTAATGTTTCTTCTCATCTGACTTTCACTGTACTGCACATGAAAATTCATATTTCCATAGACGAAGATTTATAAATTAGAAAATACACAAACACAAATATAGAGCCACTTTCTTTTCTAAAATTATCATAGATTCCAATTAAAAGAAACAGAAAACCAGAGTGTACTCATGTGCCTATTGTTCTCTTTTCATATAAAATTTATCTGATTTTCTTAATATAGATTAGTGACTCAAAACATACAGGCAAATCTGGGAGATGTTGCAGATTCACAATAAAGTATCACATAAAGAGAGTCAAGTGAATTTTTTGTTTTCCCCATGCATGTAAAAGTTACGTTTACACTATAATGTAGTCTGTTTGACATTGCATTATATCTATAAAATGCACATCCCTTTAAAGTTTAAAAAGAATACTTCATTTACTGCCAAAAAGTGCTATCACCATCTGAGCTTTCAGTCATAATTTTTTTGCAGTAGAGGGTCTTGCTTTGACATTGACGGCTGCTGACTCATCAGGGTGGTGGCTGCTGAAGGCTGGGGTGGCTGCGGAGACTTCCTAAGATAAAACAACAATGGAGTTTGCCACAGAAAACTCCTCCTTTCACAAATTCTCTGTAGCATGTGATACTGTTTGATAGAATTTTACCCACAGGAGAACTTCTTTCAAAATTGGAGGCAATTCTTTCAATCCCTGTCACTGCTTTGTCAATTAAGTGTATGTAATATTCTAAAGCCTTTGCTGTCATTTCAACAATCTTTAAAACATCTTCACCAGAAGTAGATTTCACTTCAAGAAACCCCTTTCATTGCTTATCTACAAGAAGCAACTCCTCATCCATTCAAGTTTTATCATGAGATTGAAGCATTTCAGTCATATCTTCAGGCTCCACTTTCAATGTTAATCATCTTGCCATTTCTACCACATTTGCAGTTACTTCCTTCACACAAAATGTGTGTCTTAAACCCCCTCAAAATCAGCCATGATGGTTGGGATTAACTTCTTCCAAATCCCTGTGAATGTTGATATTTTGACTTCTCAAGAATCATGAACGTTCTTAATGGCACCCAGAATGGGGAATCCTTTCCAGAAAATTTTCAATTTGGCCAGATCCGCCAGAGGGCACTATGGCAACTATAGCCTTATGAAATACTTTGCTTAAATCGTAACACTTGAAAGTGTTACCATGGGCTACAGAATGGATGTTGTGTTAGTAGACATAAAAATATGAATTTTGTTGCGTATTTCTCATCAGAGCTGTTTGGTGACCAGGTGCATTTTCAATGAGCAGTAACATTATGAAAGGGACTTTTTTCTCTGAACAGGTCTCAACAGTGGCTTCATATATTCAGCAAACAATGTTATAAACAGATGTGCTGTCATCCGGTTTTGTTGTTCCATGTATCAAGCATAGAGTAGAATTAGCATAATTCTTAAAGGTCTTGTGATATTCCAAATAATAAATAAGACTTGGTTTCAACTTGATGTTACCCATACCTTAATTCAATTTCAAAATAAAAATATGAATCCAGGCAAAATTTGTGCTTGTTTATTTAAACACATTAGGAAAACAATGCATAGAAGCTTCATTTTCACCCCTCTTGATTTAAAGGAAATGTTTATGGGAAAAAAAAGAAAAGAAACAGGAAATTCCTCTAAAACTTAGAAAAATTTAAAGATCTTCATTTCTCATTAATGTGTTATGTCAACACTACAAGAAGTATAGAAATAGAAGGTGTGGGTAAAATAGCATTATTTCTAGAATCTCACCCAGCATTAGTGCATCTCCATATTAATAGGTGTTTCTAAGGGGTGGAAAGAAGTATTCCATCTCCATATCAGTAGATACGGAGTGATGGCTTATCTGGACCAGAGAGGTTGGATGGGGACCCTTCTTCTGCAGCCAGGTTGCAAGAGACATGGGAGAGCAGAAGTGGATGACTGCTTGTAAGAAATAAATGGGTTTTTCCCACTTTATTTCTCCCTTTGACTAATTTCAGTTTCAAACATATTTTGCCCTGGGATTCCCCCCCAGAGTTACAAAAGGTAAACACATAAGTCACAGAAATATATTCCTCAGAACTAATGAATAATTGTATAAAATAGTCTGAGAGGTAGCTAGATCCTGTTCACAATCTAAGGATATTTATCATAAGTGAGTATTAGCTGCACTGGAGATACTTCCTGAAATAAAAAGTTTAACTAAACATACTGTTACTCTTAATATTCATTACATTTAAGTAGATGATTTTATGCAATTTTATCATTTAATGTGTGTTATTTTTTACTTTCTATGAATATCTTATTATTGGAAACTATAAAAAAAACTATTACAAAATACCTGATACTGAATAATGATTGCAGTATAACAATTTTAATTTTTTTAATTTTTATGTGCACTTCAAAGTATCATAGATTAGTTAATTCATATTTTACTTGTAAATAAAATACACACATAACACAGATAATGCTTTGCTAATTTGTTAATTTTTGTTACTTTTTCACTTATTATTGATATATTTAAGCATGGTTAGTTTTTTTGACCATTTTTAACAATTTCTTCTCTGAACCACTTGTTTACTTTTCAAGCAACTTATTTGTATTTTGTGCTTAATGTGTGGAATCTTAAAACACTTTATTGGCTTTATAAGTGGGCATACTGATTACTGGGCATATTTATTTTTCCAGTTGCTTTGTTTTTACCTTAACTTGTAATGCTCTGTTTTTATATGTCTGTTATAAATTATGAGACATTTAGTAGCATATAACTAGCATAGCTGTACATCCCACAGATTATTCTGATTTTCAAATTTTTTAATACAAGGTTAATATTTACATATATAATTATTGCTTTAGGCATTTCAGTTCATATTTATTACCCTATCATTACAATTGTTTCATATTAAATTTATATTTGATAAATAACATGCAAGTCATACTTTTGTTGACATTTTATAGAATAAAACTGCATTTGAAATATTTACCTTAGAAACTGGTTCATAATACTTCTGATAACACTTTTATCATAAATAACTGAATATTTAAAGACTTTTCACATTCATTATTTATTAATAAGATCTGAAAGATTTTGATGACTTTGGTTAATAGGTTAAATTAACTTGAATTTCCTCTAAGTAAATTAAAGCCTAGTAAATATTTACTCATGTAAATTGACTATAAAATTTCAGAAACCCAAAATGTAATGAAAAGGATTACTACTCTCAGAAAGCATTAGGGACAAAGGAATTTGATTTTCATATAAAGATCTACATATTACCTAGTGGCTTTGCAGGGTTTGGCTTAGTTATTTCAAAAGAGGTGTTGACATTCATTCCACCCCTCCCATCAGTTTATGTAAACATAAATTATGGTCATTTCTTTTTTTGGCTGAATGATTGACACAAGGAGGAATGTAGCAGCATAGAAAACATTTTGCATGATATTCTAGTGTTTGTTTCATGACAGTGACTTTAGAGATTATCTACTCCACCCACAAATATCCATTACAATGTTCCATAAAGTTGTCAGCCAGTCACTCCTTGAAAACCTCCAGTAATGAGAATCATATACTACTGCACTAAGCATGTAATTTTCAATTTGTCGTCTGATGGATTATAAAACTGGTCACCAAAGACTTACTATGCTTATTTTATTGCCCACAATTTTTATATAGAACTCTACCTAGTGTGAAATCTTCATGTGGTTTCTCTTTCAATAAGATGGAGATAATAAAGCTTACAGGATCAATGGGAATATTATAAGACTTCATAGACAAAGTTCTTAGATAAATAAGTAATAAATGGTGTAGCAGGGGCTGTAGTGACACAATCTGATCCCCTTTTCAGTGCTGACACACCCACCCTCCAGCCCTTGGGAAGATTAGATTATGGGCAGATGGCTGTGGGTCGCAGCCCCACTGGAACCTGCCCTGGTTCAAGCTTCTACCTCACTGAAGGTTAACCCCAGTGCTATGCAGAGCCAACTCCTATGGACTAAGACCAAATGGGTAAACACTGAGGAATCTTGCAACCTTGATGTTAAACATATGGTAGCTTTAAATCAGCCGTACAAATCAGAGCTTTTTTGATTTTTTTCTCCTTCCTTCTAAAAGTATGGTTTAACAGCACATTATCGGGCATAAGCCTTGCATAAGGTAAGGAAATGCTACTGCATTTTGGTACAACTCTGAACAACTGTTAGTTCTACAGCCTCTCATTGGCTCAGCCAAGGGCTGATTTGCTACCAAGTTTCAGGTCAGATTCTCCAGCAGCCCATTCTTGCCTTCCCACATTCTTACTCCTGTATCTTTTGAGAGTATGCCCAATATATATTTTCTCCATACAATTATCTTCCCAAGAAACCAACAGTTTTCATGCAAGACCCTAAAATGGGAATGAGGAGATACAACTACCAATGTTCTCCTGGACATGAAGTTCTTGTTGGTGGTAAGTGGGCTTTAGGTGACCTTTTGCACACTGAAGTTGGATATTTTTCAGCTTTAACTTTATTCTTAGATATCTTTTTTTAGATGGAATGTATTTTATTAAGGTATTATTGATATACAATCTTATGAAGGTTTCACATGAAAAACAATGTGGTTACTACATTCACCCATATTATCGAGTTCCTCCCATACTCCATTGCAGTTACTGTCCATCAGTGTAGTAAGATGCCACAGAGTCAATATTTGCCTTCTCGGTGCTACACTGTCTTCCCCATGATCCCCCCACACAATTTGTGCCAATCATGATATCCCTCAATCCCCTTCTTCCTCTTCCCACACCTACCCCGCCACCCCTTCCCTTTGGTCATCACTAGTTCCTTCTAAGTGTCCATCAGTAGATAAATGGATAAAGAAGATGTGGTACATATACACAATGGAATTCATATTCAGCCATAAGAAAGAAACAAATCCTACCATTTGCAACCACATGAATGGAGCTGGAGGATATTTTGCTCAGTGAAATAAGCCAGGAGGAGAAGGATAAGTATCAAATGATTTCCCTTATTTGTGGAGTATAAGAACAAAGCAAAACTGAAGGAACAAAACAGTAGCAGACTATTCTTATCTATTTTTAAAGTACTTTTTCTATATATAGGAGATATATATAGAAAAACCTTATCTTACTGATTATTTAGATTTGTAGACATTTAAAATCTCTAGCTCAACACTTCCATTTTTCTTATAGCCATGATATTTTTAAATTCAAAGATTGTTTAAAAATTTGTGTGCATTTTCTTAATGTTGAATCAACTAAATATATTTAAATGTTCTCTTATAATTTCTGAATTATTACTACATTTCCAATGTTAGCTCTCCAGTTTGGTTTAATTCTCAGTTACGCTGTTGGTTAATTTATGCAGCAAATATTAACTAGGCAATGCTCTAGAGGCTTTGAATCTACATGAATGTAAAACTAAACATTAATTACTGTCCTTTCAAGGTGGTACTGTGATGTTGACTTTTATTTAGTTTTGCATTCCTTCAGTCTGAATGAAAAACTAAATTCATTCATATAATTAGCTCGGTGTGTTTATTCTAATGACTGCAGATGCAACAAGTAGTTTCTTGAGAAGGCTGAGTGATGGCTTTCAATAACTTGGGTAGCATGTTGGTAGAAAAGGTTCGCTGGAAGCTGCTTGCACTGGAACCTTCTAGAAGCACCGTACTTCCACAGTTTTCTCTGTGAATTGCTTGGGCTGTACATTCTGTAAATTCTGTTTAAACAATCCCATCAGGTTTCACTTACCAGGGATATCTCTTACTTTCTATTTACCAGTAATATACCTTCCTGTTTAATGGTAATATTATTAATTTATTAAAATATCTTAACAATAATATAATATCACCTTTTGTGGATACTAAAGCCCTTATAATAAGGTTTTTAGAAATTGGAAATGTTCAAGGATGATTTGCAGAAAAATAATAATTTTCAATAATCTGACCTATATGCAAAACTAATTTCTATATGATATTATCTAGAATGTCTTCAATTTAAGATATTGATGATGATGTTTGGTGGTAAAGAAATTACAAAAATATCCAGAAGTGGGTATATCTGAAACATATAGTAGACTATTAAAATTATGTGTTACCTACCCATTTAGCATTTATTCAATTTACTACTATGCACAAAAATGATGTCAACTTATTGAATAAGGGGTTATCATTTCAAATCAACTAGAGAAATAGTAGGTTCCTCAAACAGTAGAAATGTAACAAACTAAAATTTTAATTACCCAGAGTATATAACCATTTAGTTAACTATATAATTATAGATGTAAATATACATATCAAGTTAAAATTTAAAAATATAGTATATCTTAATCATTATGTTTGAGTCTCAAACCTGAGTATACATATGTAATATTATTGTGCATAAAACAGATGAGTATATGTTATGTAGAATCAACATGAATCAGCATAAGAATTTTCAGATTTCCTGAATGTATTACTGATTTCCAGGAAAAAATACGAAGAATAAACAATATGTACAATAATTTCACTTATAAGTAGTATCTATAACAAAAGCAAAAAACATATTGCTATATTAAACATGTACTAATTTTGTAAGAAAAATAAAACTCTTTTCCTACCAACTACTACTACTATTGCTATTACTACTAAATTCTCTTCACATCTGTCTCTAACCAAAATAGGAAACTATGCAGAAAATTTTCATAAAGTTCAAAAAACTCATTAAGAAAACAACTTCTGCCAGGCCCGTGAGAAATCTATTCCAATTTGGGCAGTCAGACCAATTATTCCAGGTCACTGAAGTGCTATTTGGCACATTTACAGCATTAGTGTGGGTCCCAAATAACCTAAAACACTTAATGCAGCTTTCCAAGTTGCCTTTCATCCAATTCAAGCACTGGATTAAAAAAAAAAAATTGGCTGCATTTCTGTTTGTGAGTTTCTTCCAAAAATATTTTTAGTGTGATGTCTCAATGAACATGTTCAGCTGATACCCACATTTTTACAATAGAAGAAAATAAGGGCATCCATAGATACTGATGTAGGTAGAACTGTGATAAAAAAAACTGACATTTGATTCAATGACATGACAATTACTACCTGCCCTAACAAGTATTGCTCATTCACTGGTTTGGTTCAGCAATTTTTTAAAAATCCCTACTTAAACTGAACAAATATTAAAGACCTCTACAGTTAAAATAGTGTGACTGAGATGACCACTGAATATACAACCAATCAATACAACCCTAACTAAAACTTTGTTTGGTAAATAATTGAAGACATAATTAGCTTTGTTAGTTGTATGAGTGTATATTTACAATCCAATTAAACTTGGATTATTTAGAGAACACTGCTCATTTTAAAACTCCACATATATCTTATATAAAGATTAGTATTCCCTAAACATTTCTTTATTTCTTTTTGGAATTTATTTATTCTTCCCAGATTTACTTCAAATATAAACGTATGAGCAATGCATCCACTGATGTGTCAGAATCGTTCTACATATAGTGAGTGATGTGCCACTGGCCAAAGCACAAGATCAGAGTGTGCTGTTCACAGCAACACTTCTCAGGACCAGGAAGTTTGTGTTTGTTATGATGTTTCCAGTGCTGCTGGTAAATCTCAGAACTATTGTGCCTTCATTCTCTCAGCTTCCATACTTAAGCATTCCTTGATATGGCTATGTGGCTTCGCAGCATAATGAGTCCTAGGGACAAAACTGCTGCCCAGGATTCAAGGCAATAGCAAACAGTATCTGCAGCTATGTAATATGTTTGGCAAAGAATTTTTGATAAACCAGGGTGCCAATCTCTCACCTTGGGGCCAGCAGAGTCATCACATAGCTTGGCATGCTTGATTGTTGTCTTCTTTACAATTGCCTAAAATTATTTCTTTAAAATTTTTCTTAAATTCCCCTTAATTTACCATGATTTATCCACACACAAAGAGGGAGGACTTTGACTTATTTATTTTCTCATTTATGTGTTTAGAGAGGAAGGAAATGGTAATGTAGGGCACAGTATATGTAAGAGAGCCAGGCTTGGAAGCACTTGGTACACCCCCTTCATGTCCTGAGCAAGAAGGCGCTGCAAGGCCTAGGGAGCTGCACACAGAATGTATTGAGGACACTCTTCTCTGGCCTCCCAATCTGGTTCAGGGGTAGGAGGACTTACTTGATGCAGTACGGAAGGCATCTCTCACATAGGCATCTCACATTCGTTTTGGGGACTGAATCAAGAATATGGGTTGGGGCAATCAGAACTCTGCTGATTTGTTTAGCTGCTAAATCAGGAGATTTGAGATTGAAGAGGATATTATAAGTAAATAACTCCCATTTCCCATTTATTTATTTGCTCATGTATTATTGTTAATAAATATCAGAGATCTTTATTTTTAAAAATTTCTATTCCAAGAGGTTGTGAGGTTTCCTGGCCTGGGCAACATTCCATAGCTACAGTGACTTAAATGTGTCGCCATTTAAGCCAGTTGGATTTTCCCAAACAACAGTGAATACCATGGCATTTTCTCTATTTTCAAACTACCACAAGCTGAAATGCAAAATTATGCCAGTGGGTTGGGGACAAAGACAACCCTGAAACCATTTAGTCTATAATCAATAAATGCTTTAGGAATGTGACAACAACAACACTAAGCCCCAACTTCTGTGGGATGCAGCGAAAGCAGTCTTAAGAGGAAAGTATATAGCAATCCAGGCACACTTGAAGAAGGAAGAACAATCCCAAATGCCATCACAATTATTAAAACTGGAAAAAGAAGAACAAATGAGGCCTAAAGTCAGCAGAAGGAGGGACATAATAAAGATCAGAGAAGAAATAAACAAAATTGAGAAGAATAAAACAATAGCAAAAATGAAACCAAGAGCTGGTTCTTTGAGAAAATAAACAAAATAGATAAGCCTCTAGCCCAACTTATTAAGAGAAAAAGAGAGTCAACACAAATCAACATAATCAGAAATGAGAATGGAAAAATCACGACAGACTTACAAAGAATTATTAAAGACTACTATGAAAACCTGCCAACAAGCTGGAAAACCTAGAAGAAATGGACAACTTCCTAGAAAAATACAACCTCCCAAGACTGACCAAGGAAGAAACACAAAAGTTAAACAAACCAATTACAAGCAAAGAAATTGAAACAGTAATCAAAAAACTACCCAAGAACAAAACCCCGGGGCCGGATGGATTTACCTCGAATTTTATCAGACACACAGAGAAGACATAATACCCATTCTCCTTAAAGTGTTCCACAAAATAGAAGAAGAGGGAATACTCCCAAACTCATTCTATGAGGCCAACATCACCCTAATACCAAAACCAGGCAAAGAACCCACCAAAAAAGAAAATTACAGACCAATATCCCTGATGAATGTAGATGCAAAAATACTCAATAAAATATTAGCAAACAGAATTCAACAGTATATCAAAAGGATCATACACCATGACCAAGTGGGGTTCATCCCAGGGATGCAAGGATGGTACAACATTCGAAAATCCATTAACATCATCCACCACATCAACAAAAAGAAAGAGACAAAAACCACATGATCATCTCCATAGATGCTGAAAAAGCATTTGACAAAATTCAACATCCATTCATGATAAAAACTCTCAGCAAAATGGGAATAGAGGGCAAGTACCTCAACATAATAAAGGCCATATATGATAAACCCACAGCCAGCATTATACTGAACAGCGAGAAGCTTTTCCACTGAGATCGGGAACCAGACAGGGATGCCCACTCTCCCCACTGTTATTTAACATAGTACTGGAGGTCCTAGCCACGGCAATCAGACAAATCAAAGAAATACAAGGAATCCAGATTGGTAAAGAAGAAGTTAAACTGTCACTATTTGCAGATGATATGATACTGTACATAAAAAACCCTAAAGACTCCAAAAACTACTAGAACTGATATCGGAATACAGCAAAGTTGCAGGATACAAAATCAACATACAGAAATCTGTAGCTTTCCTATACACTAACAACGAATCAATAGAAAGAGAAATCAGGAAAACAATTCCATTCACCATTGCATCAAAAAGAATAAAATACCTAGGAATAAACCTAACCAAGGAAGTGAAAGACTTATACTCTGAAAACTAC
The DNA here is from genome assembly GCF_040802235.1 of Manis javanica. NCBI lineage: Eukaryota > Metazoa > Chordata > Mammalia > Pholidota > Manidae > Manis > Manis javanica. The sequence continues at coordinate 18,881,858 of NC_133164.1, forward strand.
AAGTCACTCTTAAGAGAAATTAAAGGGGACACTAATAAATGGAAACTCATCCCATGCTCATGGCTAGGAAGAATTAATATCGTCAAAATGGCCATCCTGCCGAAAGCAATATACAAATTTGATGCAATCCCTCTCAAATTACCAGCAACATTCTTCAATGAATTGGAACAAATAATTCAAAAATTCATATGGAAACACCAAAGACCCCGAATAGCCAAAGCAATCCTGATTAGGGGGGATCTCACTCCCCAACTTCAAGCTCTACTACAAAGCCATAGTAATCAAGACAATTTGGTACTGGCACAAGAACAGAGCCACAGACCAGTGGAACAGATTACCAAATGGATTCATTAAACATCTCGAAGGACAGATGGCATTATAAGCAGGCCCTGAGGTTGTGAGGTTTCCTGGCCTGGGCAACATTCCATAGCTACAGTGACTTAAATGTGTCGCCATTTAAGCCAGTTGGATTTTCCCAAACAACAGTGAATACCATGGCATTTTCTCTATTTTCAAACTACCACAAGCTGAAATGCAAAATTATGCCAGTGGGTTGGGGACAAAGACAACCCTGAAACCATTTAGTCTATAATCAATAAATGCTTTAGGAATGTATTATAGAAGTATCATTTTAGAGGAAAATGAACATGCTGATAGCGCTCTAAGTGGCAAATGAGCAATATAAGAGGGCAAACTGGGTAACACAGGAGAAAAGCAGAAATGAGCAGGCAATGGTTAAGTAACGTAATCAAATTTGAAGTTTGTACTTCTTTATCCTCTTCACCTATTTCATCCATATCTTTACCTTCCAAACTTTCAATTATAAAATAATCACTGGGATGCAAGTACAGCATAGGGGAGTCTGCAATATTGAAATATCCTCATATGTTGACAGATGGTAATTACACTTACTGCAGTTACCATTTAGTAATGTCTATGTTACAGAAAAACCTAAAAAACCCAGACTGGATCGCTGATGGAAGAACCAAGTGGCGCTTGGAGGTCTTGGAGTGTTGAGGTTTATTTCACATTGCCGGGCTTGGAGGGAATAATCTCCCAACGTCTGAGCCCCTAACAAAGGCAATGGGAGCATTATATATCTTTCTGCTTCCATATCTGCAACATTTCTACATGCACAGCAAGCAAGGGGGAGTGAGTTTTGGGAGTGAATGCCTGGTGGAGCGGGGAGTGAGGGGGAGGGGGAAACGGGAGTTTCTGCCGTCTGTGCTAAAGAAGAGAAGCAGAAGGGAGCCACCTGGGCTAGACTGCTGACCTTGCAAATATTTCCCTATCATATATAATTGTCAAATCCCGATTTACATTCCCCAAACCAAAAAATACTGTGTATCAATTATATTTCACCAAAAAATAATCAAATTTGACTAATTCTTTGAAGCCAACTAAAAATAACCCACACAAAACTGGATGTATAATCTAGTATTCACTTTATAAGTCCACCACACACACACACACATATATACAACTCCTAAGGAATATTGCATTTAGAAAAAAAATCCTCAAACTTACATATTTTGACCAAAAGATGGAAGGAATTACTTATAAATCCTCAGTGACCTGAGAAAATGTTATTTGTAGACTATGAGGTCTCTTACGATATCTCCTAAAATGATGATTGGCAAGCTAAAACTTAATTTTTCCAAGTGTCTCTGTAACTCTTGGGGGAAGATAGGTTCCCAGGCAGGGGCAAATAAATCTGTGAAGCCTAAATCAGTCAAAGGGAGAAATAAAGTGGGAGAAATCTGGTATTGCTTACAAGCAGTCGTCCACTCCTGCTCAGCCGTGTTTCTCCACCCGGTTGCAAAAATACCCCACCAAATCTCTTCAGTCCAGGTGTGCACTTGCTCTCCACCTCCCTTGTAATCACCTATTGATATGGAGATGGACTACTTCTCTTCACTCCTTGGAAACACCGACTGATGTGGAGTTGGCTGAGGCCAGGTGAAAGATTCTGGAAATACTGCAGTTTTACCCACAATCTTTTTCTCAGGTAAACAGGTTATTCTGTTCTATATAAATGTGATTATTACTACATAAGCAATGATATCAATGCAATTTAATAATTTTAATTCACTTTTCTTTAATTTGATTATATTCAAAATTCACTAAACTTCTGACTTCAGGCTTATTTTTCAAGCCCATCAGGACAGATTAAAAACATGGTTACTTTTATGCCTGTTATGTAAGTTTTTTTTTTTATTATATTTTTTGTTTTTCATGTAAGTTTTACCTGGCAAATTTGACTTTAAGAACACGTATGTTATTGGTTTCCACTTTAAATAGCAATAATGTATGATGAAATGTGTCATAAAAAGCCATTTGGAATGTTTAAATGTAAATGTTTCCTTTTATTATAAAGAAATACAGATATTTAAGCAAAATTGCTCTAAAAGCATACAATTGCTCTCTCAGGAAAAGCTGTGAAGTACCTCAATAAGTATTTACATTTAAAGTATGGGAGAGGCCACTCTGAAGGCCTACTTGAGTGTATCGTTTGTGTGTCTTTTTCTGAGGAGACTGAATTCAGGAAGACAAATATATATATGACATCTTCAGAAATAAATTCAGATATTTTGTTCTTTGTGCCACTACTAAGTACATTATTAAGTGTGCTCATCCATCTTGTCAAAAAAACTATAATTACTAGACATGTTCCAAAAACTAATACTACATTATGGGTATAAGATTTACATATTCATAAAAACAAAACTCTCTAAGAAATGGAATATTGTATGATGCCAAAAATGCTTTTTAAATTCCAAAAATGGTGGTCATCATTGCCTTTATACAAAGGTTACATGTTTTTCTTCATAGTGAAAAAAAAGAAAAAGAAATCAAATAATTGAATGCTTGTAGTTGAAATGTTACATGGAAATTGGCCTCTAAAAATAAATTCATTACTGAAATTCTAAAAGAAATTTTATCTTTGGTGCCTGCTATCAGCCACGATGGAATAATAGAGAAAACTTTAATCCTCCTGTCTTAAACAACTAGAAAATCATATAAAATATGTTAATGATTTTCAGACAGTGGACAGTAGGGAGCACATGCTTATGAACCCTGAGGCAGGGGAATGAATGAAAGGAGTTTGCTTTAGCTTAGTACCTGTAACTAATTTCCAAGGAGGGCTAAAGGGAGTGGAAACAAGAATCCAAGTGCCTTCCTGCATTGAAGAGATGTAGCTGAGGGATAATAGATGTCTAGGAAGTTAGAATGCACAGGGCACAAGACCAGAGAAGTGAGAACTATGCAGAAAGAGAGAAGAGGGTTTCTAGGTGTTGGGAAGATACTGATCTTCACATAAAACAAGAAAGTAGAATGGTGGCTGCCAGGTGCTGGGGATGGAGGTAATGAGATTTGGGTCAAAGAGCACAAACTTCCAGGTGAATAAAATTTGGGAATCTAGTATACAGCATAGTGGTTATAGTTAATAATACTCTGTTATATACTTGATAGATGCTGAGAAAATAGACCTTAAATGTCACCACAAAAAAAGAAATGGTAATTATGTGACATGATGAAGATGTCAGCTAAGACTATGGTGGTAACCATATACAATCAGCATGTGGTATGCCTTAAACTTACACAATATTATATGTCAATTACATCTCAATATACCTGGAAAAACAAACTTAATTACCCAGTGGCAGGGAAGTAACCACCATATAGCAGTATGCTTCTGAAGTTTAGAAAGGAATAGAAATAATAGAGGTCTGCAAATAACCAGAGAAGGAAAAATCTCATGATACATGACATGTTGGATAAGGTCCTCAGAAAGGCATTACCTAAGTAGTGGGGCTAAATCAGTCTTAGCCTCAAGGGGTACAAGAGCTCCTTAATAGTTAAAATTCATAATTCCACTAATGAAATCACATGTGATATTAACATATGTGGTTATTTTGATATTAGCAAATTGAATCCAATGAAATATATCTTAAGTATTATATTCTGAATAGATGCAAAAAAAAAACATTTGAGAAATGTGACATCAATTTATGGTAAGAACTTTCAGCAAATGGAAGGGAATGTTCTCAAAACTCTGATAAAGCACACTTCCATAAAAATTGGCTAACATTCAACTTAATGTTGACAGATTGGAGGCCCCCTTCTAACTGAGGAACAAAAGATGTCAATTCTCATCACTCCCATTCAATATTGTATTTGTAGGCAGTCCAATAAGGCAAGATATATATATATATTTTAAATATACACAAAACAATAAATAAAACTATCTTTATTCATAGATAGCATGATTTACTGTGGAGACATTTAAAAGCATCTACAAAAGCTATTAGACCTAATGTGTGACTTTTTTCAACTTTACAATATACAAGGTCATTATACAAAAATAAATTATACTGTACATACCAACAATTAGAATTTTCATTAGGTAAATTACACTTAGAAATAGCCCTGCCTAACATTAAATGATGAGGTATAAATCTGACCAAATTATGTTTGAGATTTGAATGATGAAAAATTAAACACTGATTAAAGAAATCCAATTTTTTTAGGAGACCTAAATAAATATAAGCAGGAGCTAAAAATAGATAATAATTCTTACAAAATGGATCTTAAGATTTAATGTGATTACAAACAAATCAGAAGAGGAATTTTTTGTAGAAATTTGTACTATAAGATTTCTGAGGTTTTGTATTTCTTTCATTTATAAAATTATCATACCATTTATGATATATATGATATATATAATGATATATCTGATATAGTTCAGCATTTCTAGTTATTCTCAGAGGGACCATTTTACTACAACCATCATAAATGATAAGAGAAGAAAAAGCATACTTCCAAAAATTGCAGATTTCAATCTTTTCTCTTTTTAATGAACAAGGAGAAGCAACTTTTAGGAAAATAGAATTTTAAATGTAGGTTTATATTGGTTTTATTTTTTGATAATAGCAATGCAAATATTCTCTAATTCCTGTCTATAGAAACACACTTTTCCTTTACCTAATACATTTTCTTCTCCAAATCTCTTCTGTATAACATACATTTTTCAAAGGATTTCTTAAGTATTATTGGCAAGTACAGTGTAAGAACTTAGCCATAATTTTTACCATGGCTAGGTCACAATGATCAAATTGTTTGAAATTTATACCATAATTGCAACAAAAATAATGTATATATACCATCTCAGACAATACATGAATTTTTTAAAACTTATTTTTAATGATGTACTTTAAAGATGTACAAGAAATATTAATGTTCTTTAATTTTATTTTCAATAAAACATAAATTTAAAAGGCAAATTATTTCTTTTAAATTATGTGCAGGTTAAATTTAAATATTTTTTATTAAAGTTTCATACAAAGAGATACTCAACTTAAGCTTATACTCTACCATCACCTTAGTCATTACCAGAAAGACTCACTTCCAAAATGTTCAAAATGTTCTTTTTTTCTTACTACTTTGAGTATTTACTACCATATTTCTGAGTAACAATATTATACAGCTACTTATGTTTTCAGTTGTAGACATTACTTCTTGATTTCTCATTACTGACTATAAGGAGATTGCAAAATTCCCTCATTTTATCCTACCAAAATATTAGTGATTTAATTTTCAGTTAAATAAAAATTCTGAGTATATTTATGTAAATATGCAAATGTTACTGATATCTAAGCCATGTATTATACTATTATAACATTTCATTTCACATACATCTTTTTGTTTTCCCTGATATTAATAACTACCCTTTTTCTTGACTAGTTTATAGTATTCTCCTTTATCTTTCAGAATTTTTATTCTAATTAGTGGAAATTTCTCTCAATCTTCCATATGTCTCTACACCATGTGTAGTTCTGTCACATGCACGACACCTAGCAACTTACACAACCTAAATGTGCCCCAAACCACCTTGTAGGGTGTAGTACATTTCCCATAGCAAACTACTGTTCTACATTGCGATATTTCCATTCATAAAGAAATATGATACATAATGAAAAATTCAATAATCATTGGAAGCATGACTGGGAAGAAATTATATGAAATAGAAAGGTGTATGTGCAAGTGGCAACTCATTTTTCCAAGGAGATTATTTGGATATAAATATGCATGATTTATGATGAAATCAAAAGGACTTGTAAACACAAAGAACTGTTTCATACAAGAGGAAGTGAGTTTAGCATAGTGAAGATAAATGGGAAATGACTGATTTTTTTAAATTACCAAGATATAATTTAAGAACTTATTATAAGTGTGAGAGTGTTAATGATATCTTGGAAATTTCCATCAAGAATAGTTGGGTGTATTTGCAGCAACATGGATGGAGCTGGAGGGTATTATGCTCAGTGAAATAAGCCAAGCAGAGAAAGAGAAATACCAAATGATTTCACTCATCTGTGGAGTATAAGAACAAAGGAAAAACTGAAGGGACAAAACAGCAGCAGACTCACAGAACCCAAGAATGGACTAACAGGTACCAAAAGGAAAGGGACTGGGGAGGATGGGTGAGTAGGGAGGGATAAGGTGGGGGAGGAGAAGAGGGGTATTAAGATTAGCATGCATAGGGGGGGTGGGAGAAAGGAGAGGGCTGTACAAGACAGAGAAGACAAGTAGTGATTCTACGGCATTTTGCTATGCTGATGGACAGTGACTGTAGGGGGGTTTATGGGGGGAGCTGGTATAGGGGAGAGCCTAAGAAACATAATATTCTTCATGTAAGTGTAGATTAAATAGAACAACAAAAAAAAAGAATGAAAGAGAACAGGGATTACTCCATGATAGGATAAAACTAACTGTACATCAATGATTAATGCATGCTTTAAATATCCTTAATTTTGATCACTTAAAGGGTGTCAGATGATTGGCTATGGAGGTACACTTTTCTGATAATATTCCTTTCTCTTAAAAAAAAAAAGCAGTTCCTGTGTGGTGACCTCCAATGAGTTCTACACAATGGTATAAAGGGCATATCAAAGTGTGGGCAAAGAGTCTGTTTGTGTTTATACAGAGGATCAAAGCCTAATTTGGCTACCCAGAAAATGAACTAAGATATGACATGAATAAGAACTTCCAACATCAGCACTCTCTGGAAGAGTCATACCAGAAGATGATCATCAGAAAACCTCAACAAAGATCCAGGCAATGCGGCAGTTGTAGCTGCATCCATCCCACCGGTTCCTGGACTTGCCATGGGAATGAAGAAGGAGATATCTAAGCTGGCCTGTGCATACAGTAAAACAAGAAATTTGACTGGATCTATACTGTTGGAACTAAACCAAGAATTAGGAAAAGTGCAAGTTGTAGCGCTCCAAAATCTTACAACTACAGACTATCTACTGTTAAAAGAACATACGGGATGTGAACAGGAATGGGTTGTTTTAATTTGTCTGATTTCTCTCAGACTGTTCAAGTACAATTGGACAATATCCATTATATCATAGACAAATTTTCACGAATGCCTAGGGTGCCTAACTGGTTTTCTTGGCTTCACTGGAGATGGCTGGTAATTATAGATCTGCTTTGGTTATGTAACTGTATTCCTATTATGTTAATGTGTGTGCACAATTTAATTAATAGTTTAAAACCTATACATGATTAAGTTACTCTACAAGAAGATATGTCAAAGAAATAATCAATCTTCCCATGTTTTCTTCCATCTGCTACTTCTATAGCTTCTCTTCTTCCTTCCTAATTACAACCCTTAAATAGAATCCATGCCTCATATCGAATTCACCGAGTATCATAATTCCTCCAAGTGGTAAAGATACCTAAAGACAAATGCTGGGCATAGAAGCCACAAGGCGTAAATCTGCAAAGAAGTAAAAAGCTAACCTTTTCAAACAATATGGCTTCTCTCTCACTTACCGACTTTACATTTCCCTGTATGGCCCCGGAAGATGACTGGTTAGCCAGAGACGGGTAAGATTCCTCAAGGGAGGAGCAACCTAAGACAGGCACAGTCACAGGGGGGCCATCAGGTGAGAAACTGGGGATCAACAGAGGTGAGGCTTAGAACCTCACACCCCCTGTTTTGAGAGAAATCTTCTGCATCTGTGGATGTTTTATTGCCCTTGTCTAGCTTGGATTAACACATAGTCTACAGGCACACACCTGATCATCTACATTTGCTCTCTTACAACACTAAACTATGTTTTCTACCTTCATCTTGCATCTACCTACCACTTCAGCATTTTATTAAAAACAATAATAATAATAATAATAATAATAAAGGGAGAAATGTGGGATTCACATATAAATCAAGTATAAAAATCGAATGAATATTCATATTTGACCTGATTGTTTATATTTCATAATGAGTGATCAAAACTGAAAGTTTTTGTGATGACTGCCCTTGTACTGTTCACCATGTAAGAACTTATTCACTATGTAAGAATCTGTTAACCATGTAAGAACTTGTTTGCTAGGCTTTAGAAGATTGGAGACTGATGAGAATTAGGCTGGGGGTGGATTAATGATTGTGCATTGAGCATTGACTCCCCTATACAGAATTTTATTGTTGTTAACAACCACTTGATCAATAAATATGAGAGGTGCCCTCTCAAAAAAAAAAAAAGAATAGTTGGGTGTGACAGAGTGCAGCAGAGTTATATATATGGCTCATCAAAAAAAGCAAGATTAAGGGAAATATGAGTAATTTAATGTTACAGTACTTTGAGAGGCAACATGGATATACAAATATACATTTGTATAGGTGTATTTACACATGCAGTCAAAGATAAGTAGATATTTATTTAGCACTGGAATGGGAAGTACCCAAGTTCATGTTAAGAAACACAAACATGTTTGTTTTTTTTTCATATGTGCATTTTACATAACTGTGATAAATGAAGCAGTGTTACTAACAGAGATTATGATTACACAAGTGACTACTGGACTAAGGAAACTCTGGAGCCACCATCTAGCAATAGAACTCCTGCCACCCAGGAACACCTACCCAGAACCAAATGCCATATAACTGTATTTTATTGTGTATGAAATTTATTTTACTGTTTCATTCACTGACTTCTTGAGATGGATGCTTTGTTGACTAATTTTCAGCCTTTCTTTTTCTCTTGTTAATATAAGCATTTAAGGCCACAGATACTAGCTCATTTTGCTGTTTTTCAAGAGTTACAGTAATGTAACATTTTCATGACATTTTAGTTTTAAACATTTTCTAATCTCTTATGATTTTCTATTTGACTCACGGGTTATAAAAAGGGATATTCCATACTATGCACACATTTCTTATTAAATTTTTTAACATATAATTTAATTGCATTCTGGTAATGGAGTATGTTCTGTAACATAAAAATCCTAAACATACCTCAGATAATTTTCCTTAATGTTCCATGTGTTCTGTAATTATTGGTTTTAGAATTTTACATATACTGAGATCAAAATGTTAATTCTATTCTTCAAATTCACTGTATGTCTGTTATTTTTAATTAAAGAATTCTCATTTTGATGATGAATTTGTTTATGACTTCATGTATAAAATAATACTAAGCTTTTATTTTTTACAGGTGTACAATTTATTGCTACTAACTATAGCTACCATACAGATTTCTAGAACTTAGTATACCTCTAGAACTTATTCAACTTGTAAGTGAAAGTTTGTACCTTTCGACCAACATCCTCCTATTTTTCCCACCTTTTGACCCTGGAAACCACCCATCTTCTCTCTGTTCCTATGAGATAAACGTTTTTGTAGATTCCACATATCAGCAATCTCATGTAATATTTGTCTTTCTGTGACTGGCTTATTTTACTTAGCATAATGTCCTCCAACTTGATCCTTATTGCTGCAAATGTCAAGATCTTATTTTTTAAGGCATAAGATTCTGGAATCTAATGTACAGCATGGTGACTATAGTTAATAATATTGTATTGCATACTTGAAATTTGTAGGTCATATGAGTTCTCATCACACACATGCACAAAAAGATAAATATGTGAACTGATGGATGGTTAATTACCCTGATTGTGGCAATTATTTCACAAGCTATATGTATATGAAATTATCACATTGTATACCTTAAAACAAAACAAAGGACTATGCTTTTATATTTTTTTCCCTTATGAATTGAATTACTATTCATACAAAAATTATTTATTGTAGTTTGTATGTCTTTTTTTTTTTTGAGGATGGTTTCCTCCAAAACTGATTTGTATTTACTTCTGTTAAGAACTTAGGGTCAACAGTGTGGGGTTATATTAAAAAATATATTAGGATTATTTTTTCAACCACATAAATTACATTAATTTAGTGCAGCAACAACATAGGTTATAGGTGGTTTGTGTTGAACATTTCTTATGAGAGATTTTTTCTTTTTCTTTTTTTTTTCATTTCACAGTTGTTGCCAAAGGTACAATCCTACTGATTCATTGATAGTTGAAGGAGTGGAGACAAGGGGTTTGCATAAGGAGTTAATTCAAATTTACTGAGGAAGCGGTCTGCAGTCCCAGAATCTCTGGGTTTCTTGTTTTCCCTTAGAGGGAAAAAAACAGTGCATGGGTCCTGAGCTTTGTCTGTTAGCCCCCAAGGCCTGAGACATTGTGAAACACTGTTCATGAGTTCACTAAATTTGACAAATGCCTTCAAGGTGAATATCAACTTCATAGCTTATTTTATATGTCTGAGTTGTAGTTTTCATTTAAATCTTGGCCTTGATATCCCTTACATTCTTTGACAGTTCACAGATGCATTTAAAAAGTTATTTCTTAATATTTCATTTTGCATTTATATTTTTTTTCAACAGCAATTTGAACAATAGTGCTAGAAATAGAAATTTTATGTCTATCATACAGATTTTGTGCAGAATATGTTACATCTTTTATCTGTTTCATTTACCATTGCATCTGACTAATGACACAAAATATAATTTTTGCTAATGTTTTATTGGTATTTAAAGCTTTAATTTTAGTATGTACCAGTCACACTAGTATGTATATATATATATGCATATATATATACATATCATACTATTATGTCAGCATACATATTAGTATATCAGTATACATACTAGTACAATGTACTAGTCTGTAGAATATGATATATGATATAACTCTCTTCATGGAAATGTCAATCTAGTGAGAAAAACACACCTATGTGCAGGCAATAATAATAAATAATAAAATAAAAATCACAAAACATACATTTTAGATAGCAACTTAGATAATACATTAAGCAGTTTTTAAAATACTACTTTCTTTCAGGAAACATGCTAATGCGACCTATATAATACATTAAGTACAAGATAAAAATACACAGCAATAAGCATAGTAGGAATTCTGATTAAATAAATCTCAAGTCTTCATCATGGGCTAAGGGGGCCCTGTGCGCTCTGTCTTTGACCATGTTTAAAACTCTATTCCCCTGCCTGCTCCACTGTCTGCCCCCTACTGAACCTCATGTGGATCCTGGACCACCCACGTTCTCTGCTAACACAGAGACTTTACACATATTGTCTCCATTACCTGGGATCTTCCTACCCAAGTCTTCACATTGTACATACTTTCTACATAGGCATCATCTTCCCAGAGATTTTTTTCAGATCATTCTCATCAAAGCAGGTATTTTACTCCATTATCATTGATCATCCTGGCCTAAATAGTATTTAAGAGTACCGATAATTCTACTACACATATTAATTGCTTAGTTATTATAGGTCTCTCTCAAAAAAGTGTTTTATTTTTACCACCCCAATACTGTCCATTAGTGATGAACACAAAGGTGCTCAATAAATAACTTGCTGAGAATGAGTGTTAAATACAACACGGCACCGTGGCCACAAGATGCTCATCTCGACACGTAACATATCAGATGGATATCAGTATCTATAGTAAAGGGAAAAGGCTTAAATAAACACTGTAGATACCCTAAATAAGAGAAGAGAACTTACACTTACCAAAGAATAAAACAAAACGATAATAAGAAAAGCTTTTTAAAAAATAGTTTCCAGTTTGTGAAAGGAGTGCAGTATTTCAGGGCTAAACGGAGGAAATTCCAAAGGGCCTCCCTTCTGTTGCCTAGTTTAAAAGGGAAAAATAACAGAGGACTTAAAGCGACAACAGACTTATGTTGAACTGGAGGCTTTTCCTGCAGATGCAAAGGTAACACTGAGTCAACTATTAACTCCCTTTCAAAGAATCCTTTATTTTCTCTCTCCCTGATATCATTTTCTAAACAGTGAAGCTGAAATACTGAGAGTTTTCAATGGGCTTGAAAGGAGAAGCTTGAATAGAGAAAAGCATATTGTAATCTCTGTAAGTAAATTATAATTTTTCCTCATACTTACTTGTCTTCTTACCAAAGGGACCATCCTATCTCCCAAACTTGGGAGTCCTTTATCCTAGTGTAGGACATAATTCCAACCCAAGGGAGCTGGCCTCAAGTACAGGAGTTTAATTAACAAAACAAGCTAAATAAATAAATAGATAGCTACTGAGAGCAAGCAACCAGGCAAACTAATGGATGGATGAAATCCTTTATCACCCACATCAAACAATCAACCTCAAATACTAAGGATTAAATCTATGTGAAACAAGGAAAGGGGGAAAAAAACAAGAGATGTGGAATAGATAGTGAGCCTGAGGAAAATAGTGCTGCCAGAAGATCAAAGCAAACATTTGACAAGAATGGAACATACTGCCCACAGTGATGTATCAGTACACGATTTGGTCTATTTCAGGAGCTGAACAAGATGGTACAGATGTTTTTCCCTCTCTTAATACAACTAAATGCCTCTAAAAGTATTAAACTGATGATAAAAGGATTCTGAAAGCTAGCAGACTGGCTTGGAATTTAGGACCTGAGAAACTACAATGTGGTGAGTTACTTAGGTTTTCTTTTTACCTCTGATACATTTCTGGTCCAGGTGGTAGAGAGGCCTGTAACACCAAACCACCAGTAGGTATGGGACAACAACAATGAAACAAGCAAACAAACGCAACAGCTTGTCCTCCCTGGTTAAAGGACCCAGAAAGCAGAGGTCCACCACAGCCCTAGTGGAGAACCAATTCCGAATCACCACTTGGCTGCTGCTGACAATCTGATCCCTTGACAGCAGCGGAAATACAAAGAACTGAATCCATTCCAGCCCTGCTTAGAATTCAAGCTCCATTGGGCAATCTGAGCCCCCTGCAGCAGAGGTCAGGGTGAAGCCTAGGCCACCCCAGACGGAACCTTGTTACCCTGACCCAGTGGGTGAATCAATCCTTCAGCCCCAGTGGCAACAAAGTCCTAGGAGGCTATCCCAGACTGGGCTCAACCACTGGGCTACCAGCAGGCAGTCCAGGTTGCTGACAGCGGTGGCCATGGCAGAGCTCTGCCTCTCCCTGCCCTCTACACAGTGGCACAAAGACACACAGGCGCAGTGGCTCTGTAGACCTTCCTCCAATTGCTGCCCAGTGATGGCAGGAGGCTCACAGAAGTTCCTTTTGTCTCTGCAGATGGCACGGCTGGGATTGGGACACCCACCAGGGGTCCCTTGAACACTAGATCAATGAGGCTGAGCAGCGTATCACTTCCAGGGGAGGAAACTAAAGAGTCTTTGGAACTGTAGCCAGAAACTACATCCTGAACCTAAACAGAGCATCTGCTTGCTAAAATAGATGATTCAGATAACATCAAGATTCTCGTAAAATAATAACCAAAATGTGCAAAGTATAGTTGAAAAGTCACTTGCCATATGAAAGCCAGGAAAACCTCAATTTGAATGAGAAAGACAACACATAGATGCCACCACCAAGAAGAATGTAAGAGTATCATCTGATAAGGATTTGAAATCAGCCACCATAAAAATACTTCAGCAATTACTTGCACATTTTCTTGAAACTAATGAGAAAAGAGAAAATTGCACCGAAAGAAAAGAAGTTAGAAAACAGAAAGAAAAGAGTTACCACTTCCAGGAAAAATGGAGTATTTATACTTTTTTCTATATCTCCCCTACATACAACAAACTGTGGACATTCCATATAAAGATAAAATAAGGGGACCCTGGAAATTGGAGAAAACGGGGTGGATCAGCTATGGCTCATGGGATCTGAGCAACATGGTAGCAATTTCCGGGGTTCTATTACCTCTTATATTGCAGAATGGATGCTGGAGAATCTAGCACTCTGGAAATGTGAATAGGTGCAGACTCACAAATAGTCTGTCTTATATGGCCAAAAAAATCCAGGAGGGGGCAGTCTAGCAAGACAGAAAACTTTCAGAAAATAACAGCCAAACCCCAAAGAATAAAGCTGTAGTCCCCCCTCTATCCATTCAGCTGGAAGATCTCAAACTGAATAGAAAAGACAATCAAGAGATGCCAACAGAAAGATGACAGAAATGTCAGAATTACCTGACATATTTTAGAGCAGTCATCATAAAATGCTTCAATGCTCATGCTTGAAATAAATGAAAAAATACTCTCCTCAAAGAAACAGAAAATATAAAGAAACCAATGGAAATTTTAGAACTGGAAAATGTAATGACCAAAATTAAAAAAATTATATCTCAAGGGATGAGCACAGCAGTAGAATGGAAGGATAAAAAACCCGTGAAATTAAAAATAGAAAAACAGAATTTATTTCATCTGAACAAAGAAAAAATAGAATTAAAAATGAAGAAAACAGAAGGAATAGTGAGACTACCATAAAATATCTGTCATCAGAGTTGAAAAGGAGTAGTAAGGATGGCTTAAAGCATTAGAAAAAAACTCTCCAACTTTGGGGAAAAAAAACATAATGGCAAGTGATAGTTCAAGAATTTCAGTGAACCCCCAGCAGCATGAACTTATAGAAATACGCACCAAGACACATTATAGTAAAACTTCTGAAAACTAAAGACAAAGAAAATATTTGGTAAGCAAAAAGACATTGTACCTCTAAGGGAAACAAAATGAACTAACAATGATTTTTTTATAAGAAACCCATCTGGAGGTGACAAAGAAGTGGAAGAACAATTTTCAAGTGCTGGAGGAGAAAAACAAACAAACAAACAAAAAAAAACCCTTATTAACCCAGAATCCTATTGATATTGAATGAAAACGTCCTTCAGGAATCAAGCAGAAATCAACACATACACTGACGAAGGAAAATTAAGAGAATTTATCACTTAACTGCTTTAAAATGATGGCTAATGGAAGTTATCAAACAGGATGATTTTTATGTTCTTCTAAATTAAATTATTGGGGGTTGAATTACTGGGGTAAATGGAAAAAATATAAACAAAAAATACATATGCATATATATGTACAGTAATGAAGTCACTGATATTTAATGTAAATATGATGTAGATACACACATTTTTAGTCACTAGAAATAGTCATGTTAAATTCAACTGATTACTGATATTTATGAAACAGCAACTTTTTAAATATTTTGATATAATTATTTTCCACAGAGGAAAAATAACCATTTCAATATGTCAAAATACATTACATTGTTCTCTACTGATATTAGGAAAAATTTATTCCCCCAAATTCCTCACATGTCCTAGGGGAAGTCATGCCTGGCCATGTGTAATGACATAGACCTGCTTTAACTTGACCTGAATCTTAAATTCAGGGAAATAAAAGAAAAGAGCTAATCGAATGTTTCAAGAAAAGCAAGTGTCATGTAAGTGGATTAATTCTGATCACTAAAGTATTTTGTTCATCAACTGACTGAGAAAATTGAACAGTCAATAGAATGCAGACAGTTTAAAACTCAGTCAACCCTAAACCTGAGGGACCAGTTTTAGGAGGAGCTGTGTTACTCAGTTTTAACCCTCGCTCAGCCCTCGATTGCTCTGCGGAGGATGTGAAGTAATCACTGAAAACACTGTGATACGGTGGTTTGTGACAATGCTCAGAATTATCCAATGACTTGCCACTGCATTGGTCCCAGTGACTTCTTAGAGCTTAACTGTCAAAAATGAGTAACTGAAAGATTAATATTTAAGTCATAAAATTCAAATAAAGACCTTTATATATAAAAAGTTACTTGGATTTATTTATGCTAACTACTTTTGCATTACTTATTAGTGCTATGTATAGTGCCTTTCTATCTCTTCCTGTGTTTTTCTTATAGCAGGGAAATTTTCCTAATTATTCTTTGTTTTTTTTCCTCTACAGATTTGGGATATTTTTATATTTTAGTGATTACCCTATAAATCATAGCTTCCATATTTAAAGTATTAAAATATAAGATATATTGTGATCTTTAATCTCCTCTTAGACAATGCTATAAACTGAGGTTGCTTTCCCTCAGATCATCTCCCTCTCCATTTATGTAACAAGCAAACATCTATACATCTCGATTTATAATTTTTCCACCAAAATATATAGAGATTGTTTTCAGAACCCCATAAAGTCACTAATTGTTTGGATTTATCCTGTGGTTCCTACTTTGTTGCTTCACTGTTTTTCTCACTTTAGTGCAATTACTACCAAACCCTTTAATGAAGTTCTGTTGCTAGTAAATAATCTCAGGTTTCATTTATTTGAAAACAGCTTTCTTTCGGTCCTGCATTTTCTGGGTTTGCCATTGTAGTTTAGTTGAGTTTTGCTGCAGGCAGCACAAACCATTATAGAAAATATCGTTCATATTAAACTCATTCAAACTAATAATTTTTTAAAATAAAAATACAGCATAAATTCAAAAAACAAATCAAAAACCTTAGAAGACATTTATAAAATAGTCAATTTGGGGGGCAGTGCTCAAAAAAAATCAATGAAAATGAAAACCACTATTAGATAAGATGGGCAAACTGTATCAGCAGGTATTTCACTAAAGAGATAAGTGACTAGAATACATATAAAAATCTGCTCAACTTCTAAATAATCAATGACATAGAAATTTAAAACATTCCACAGCTATTTCAGAGTCGCTGTGTTGGTAAGATTTTATGAACCGATCAATTACAAATTCCCTTAGGTTATTTAGCAAATGCTAATTCATAAGTTGCAGATGAAACATCAATGGATACAATATATTGGAAGATGATTTAATTTACTAGCATTTGTCAGTCTGCTTCTAAATCAGGATTCAGCAATTCTATTCCAAATATGCTTCCTAAACATGTTAATTAAAAGACAGGTGCAAGGATGAAAATGACAACAGCCAAAGCAGTAACAATAAGAACTGTAATAGCAAAAAACCTAAAAAAATGTTCAAATATCTTTGGACACAATTTAGCTGCACTTAGTGACATTAATTAAAGTTAAAAATAACTACTGAGAGTGCAAAGCAATTTGCTAATTAATTCATGTAGTATATATTCATTTAATTTAAAAAATATGTCATACTGCACACTATAATATTTAGGCATTCTTACAAATGTGATAAAACTATAAGGTAAGAAAATGCGTGATAAATAGAAATTCCAGGTAAGTAACTACATCATAATCAATATGCCAAAGTGACATATTTTGGGGCGGTATATCCTGCCTCCTTTCAACATCTACATACATCCATGAAATTATTACATAAATAGGACAGTAAATATGTTCATCACACCAAAAGTTTCCTTGTGTTTCTTTGAATTGCTCCTTCATGCCCGTCCCATCGCCTTATTCATAGACAACCACTCCTGCTTTTGGTTGCAATATATTTCTTTGCTTTTCCTATAAATATATACAGAGCAAAACAGTATGTGCTCCTTCTTAATTGGCTTTTTCTGCTGTCAGGAGAGAATGCTGTATGTTGCCAGAAGCTTCTTTTGCATTTATTGAGGTAATTGTGTTTTAGGTTACTAAAAACATGATATTTCTTTGTATTGGACTGGGACACTCACTGACTGCTGACTGTACCTTATACAATACTCATGCTGTACACTCTACAGAAAAATTTTCCTTCCTTGGAGCCATAGCCATGACCATACAAAATGAATCAAACAAATTGTACGTGCTAATCTACATCTGTTGGCAAATTATGGGCAGAGTTGGTTTAACGAATGTTTTAAGCACTATGGGAAAAGAGCACTGAATGGAGAGGCTGGGTGGCAGGTTGTATTTGGAATTTGGAGCAAGTATTAGAATTTTTTTTTTGAATAAGGACAATGAGAAACTAAAGAATGCTTTTGTGGAAAGGAAGCTTATATACAATTCTGTTTACTCAAAGGTATTTTAAATTATTTTGAGATTCTTATCTTAGATACTCTCCTTTCAAATCCCAAATTTGCTGATGCACATTTGTCAGAGGAAATATTTACATCAAAAAGGAGTGTTTTTGGATGTCTTTTTAGTTCATTGATAATAAATTAGAAGGTTATTTAAATTTTCTCGTGTTGTTAAACAAGCTATTCTTTGGACTTTGCTGAAACAAATACTGGAGTTGAAAGTCTCCGGCAGAATATGTCCCAGCAGGATCTCCTTTTCATACTTTAAGAACATACAAATGCATTCTTAGGCAGATGTACCATATAGATCACTACTGATGGTTGCAACAGGAACTACAACAAAAAGCAACAATCCTATAGTGCTTCCTACATGTAAGGCAGAGTTCTAAGTGTGTGACATATTTTCAATTTATCCTCATAACAATGCTATGAGGATAGATTATTACCATCTCTGTTCTGCAGCTGAGAAACTGGAGGCTCTGGAAGTTAAATAACTTAACCAAGATCAAGACTGAAGAGGTTGTAAATGGTAGAGATGGAATTCCAAGCCTGCTACTTTGGTTTCACAATACATTTTATTACTTGTCATACAGAGCACTTTTACTAGGTTTCTACATCATATGATATGGGTGGCCACTCATGTTTAGTGCTTCTCTGAAAGAGAACAGAAACAGTGCTGAAGGAAAGGAAAATTGAGAGATGATGGTAAATGAATGAAATAGCACAAATAGTTTATAAGTTCTCAGTAAGTGAAGAGGAACAGCTGCCACCAGGTAGATTATATATTCTGCTTTTATGTGTGTGTGTATGCATATGTGTGTGTGTGAGTGTGTGTGTGTACACATATATGTATATATATAATTTATACTATATAATATATACTTCATACCACAAGTTACCAGATATGTAAACATGGACAAGTTACTCTCTGAACCCTTTTGTTTTTAAATTAATGATAATGCCTACCTTTGAAAAGCTTGTATGTATCTTGAAATAATATTTATCAAATATCTAGTATGGTGTGCGACATGTTAGGCATATAACAGGTTTCATGTCACAGTCAAAGAGGAACTAAGAGGTAATTTATATATGAGAGAGAAGCACCTCTACATGAAAACTGTCTCTTCAAATAAAAGCACAATCAAGACAAATAACAAAATCTACAGTGTTTTACATGAAAAATAAAGGTATGTGGGATTTCATTGTTTTGTTTTGTTTTTCAAAATCTTTTATCATCACTGCTAAATTAGCCAGCTGTAATGTTGTTCAATGCATGCTACTTGCTGACCCAGGCTGATTGCTGGTCCATTAAGTTGTTAAGTTTATATAAACTCTGCTGATCAATGAAGCCTGGCTCATAGTGTTTCTCTAAGGGCCACAGAGGGATGGTATACATTTCCAGCTAGAAAGTCAAACTGGAGTTCTACCAGACAAAGATGCATCTAGTGTTATTAGCAAGCCCCTTTTCACTCTCCCCCTTTATTAATGTCTTACTTTTCATGTCAAATAGACTAATTGAATAATACAAATCCATTCCAGATAAGTTTGGGAAAAGGAAATTCCAGGGCAAAATACCCCTAAAAACCAAAATCAGTCAAAGGGAGAAAGAAAGTTTAAAACCCATTTATTGCTTACAAAACTGCAATCTGGCCCATCTCTCTCTCCTGCTAAGCAGCCATAACACCGGCCCTCCCCCTCACCTCTCAGGTACAGATAAGCCCCCTGTTGCCCAGGTAATCACCCATTGATATGGAAATGAACTTCTCCACCCCTGAGGAAAGATGCAAATGCACTAAAGCCTACTTGTTTACACCTCTGAATGCCTGTTGATATGCAGATGAACCAAAGCCAGGTGAGAAATTTTGGGAATGTTTCAATTTTACCCACAATCCACCCCTCCAGAAATCTCGCCTTACAATTTACTCGATCCCCCTCTTCCAACCAATCTAGTAACATACAATAGCAACAGCAATAAAATCTTGATAATCCTCAAATCAGAGGATTCAGCCTATGTAGATTACGCAAATGTACTTCACAGCACAATCTCTCACTAAACACAAAATACATTTCTACACTTGTTTACTCATTCCTAACAATCATGCTAGATTGCTCACAAAACTTTTACCAAACATTAGACAAAGTTAAGCCTCTCTTTAAACATTATTTTCTTGGCAACAGCAACACTGTCATAATTCTCAAGCCAGAGGATTCAGCTAGGTTCCTTCACAGCACAAACTCTCACTAAGCACAAAAATACGTTTCTACACTTGTTTACTCATTCCTAACAATCATGCTAGATTGTTCACAAAACTTTTACCAAACATTAGACAAAGTCAAGCCTCTCTTTAAACATTATTTTTTGACAACAGCAACATAATCAATTCTCAAGCCAAAGGATTCAGCGAGGTTCAAAGTCCCATGCAGATTAAGTCCAAAGCTCATCCATTCCAGCCATCAAATGGCAGCTGCAGCCAGGGGACGCATCCAGGACACAAAGACTGTAGAAGCAAATAACCGTGATTGTTGGGGGCCAATTTGCTGTTATTAGAGGAATACACAGAAGGCCAGCTTCCAGGCCTTTTCCCCAAGGTGCCAGAAGAGCCAACCATCACCAATCCATGTGTTGAAATGTCCAGGGCCATGTCCACTTTACTCCTAATTGCTGCACCCATCCTTGTAACACATGTCCAATAAAGTGGGTACCTCGATCGCTCTCAATAACCTGTGACTGACCATAGGCTGCAGAGAGATGCTCTAGGACACTCTTGGTGGTTTGCTGATATGCACAATGTGCAGGGCACTCCTTCCGGGCTCAGCTAACTTCTTCAAAGGTGAAAGACAAGGCACACTGATGGGTGCACATTGTCTTTTGAGGTGACTGTGCCATGCCACTCTGTGGCCTTTGGGTCCAGACTCGCACCCACCCTGTGATGGCATAGGAGGTTATGACCTTTGCTGGAGCTGTTCTGACGATGGGCTCTGTAGCCAGGAAGGCATGGTACACAGCAGCCAGTTGCTTCTCTATCAAGGTGACCCAGTCCTCTGCTCTTTCCCATGGTTGTGGCCAGGCTCCGGCAGGCAGCAAGAGCAGCAGCAGTGGCAGAGCAGTAGCCTTAGGCTCGGGCCACGGGCCGGGGTCAGCATGGCCAGCAGCGGTGGTGGCGCCTCCATAACCACATGAGTGTAGACACAAGTCCCTCGGCGCGAGCGCCACTTCTCATCATCATTTCTAGGGACAGCCCTACCAAAGATCACACCCATTATGACAGATTTCTGGTTCACAGGAATCCTGCCGACTGTGCCAATTATAAGTCTGGGAAAAGGAAATCCAGGGTCAAAATACCCCTAAAAACCAAAATCAGTTAAAGGGAGAAAGAAAGTTTAAAACCCATTTATTGCTTACAAAACTGCAGTCTGGCCCATCTCTCTCTCCTGCTCCAGCAGCCACAACACCAGCCCTCCCCTCACCTCTCAGGTACAGATAAGCCCTCTGTTGCCCAGGTAATCACCCATTGATGTGGAGATGAACTTCTCTCCACCCCTGAAGAAAGATGCAAATGCACTAAAGCCTACTTGTTTATACCTCTGAACGCCTGTTGATATGCAGATGCACCAAAGCCAGGCAAGAAATTCTGGAAATGTTTCAATTTTACCCACAAATAGTTTCTCAGTTTCCTTGTATTATAGACCTGTTAGGTGGGAAAAGTTAATCATGAAGCTTGTCCCATGTCTCTATCCCACCTCATTTTTACCCTGGCATCTTTAGTTACTGCCAAAACCTTAATTCTCTCTCCATCCCACTCATATCTGTTTTTCTGCCTGACAGACACATGTAGAAAAGAGAGAGTTAAGAGACCCAGTAAAGTGACCTTCTTTATTTGACCAATGTTATGGGGTATTTTCAAAAAAAGCTAATGAATATATATCATTTATCTAGAGAAAGATGATCCTTCTATTCCTCTTATAACTAATTAGCCTATAATACTAGGATTTCTTATAGCTATTTTCCTATATTTTAACTGATGAGTTCAAACAAAACACCATTCAAAAACTGTTTCATTCCAAAATGTAGAAGTTCATTATATCCTGCGGAAGGTTAAAGAGAGAGCTCAAAAAGGAAGACCGTTTGTTTTCTCATTTGCCAATCATAAAATATAGAACTAAAAACTACAATAGTACTAATCCAAAAACAATAATTGATATTATATAAGCAATTAGATTTCCCTCATTAACTACATTCATTCCTACATAATTAGATTCTGTTCTTCTGGATCTTAGATCAACAATCTGCTTTAATGAAGTCAACTTCTGGACCAAAATTGTACCCAAGATCCTATGAATTCCCCTGGAATACTCAGGTTTAATCTCATGGTGACATGTTTATTCACACTGAGAAGTCTGTATTGAGAAATGTCAACACGTACACGTCCTTGGTGAAGCCCTACACTGTGGAGATCTGGAAGTGCCTTTGGTTTTCATTTAGAGA
Organism: Manis javanica; assembly: GCF_040802235.1. NCBI lineage: Eukaryota > Metazoa > Chordata > Mammalia > Pholidota > Manidae > Manis > Manis javanica. Next base: position 18,904,414 of record NC_133164.1, read on the forward strand.
ACTTCATATCCTGCTTTTACTTTATATGAGAGGTTGGAAAGCATGAGGGAAGAACAGAAACCATCTGTTACATGACTAAATGAATCCTGATTAGTGAATTATTTCCTTAAGAATAAGAACATATTATAAAGTAAAGACATTTGCAACTTTATGGGGCTATGTTGTAAAGTGTGTGTTAAGACTGCCACCTACTTATAAAAGTACTTTAAACTCCCCAAATGAGATTTTTTAGAACTTAATTTGTTTAATGTTATTGTGTTATCTTTTTACCTTAACAGGAATATGTGGCTGTCCATCTTGAAAATTATATAATGACTAAATATATTCATTTGATACAATTTTACCTGAATATAATTACATCTTTTTGATATGAAATTTTTATTTTACATATTATGGGCTTAATAAACTGCACAATTATCACCAGTAACATTGGTCTGTCTAAAAATAAGGAGCACATCAAGTGTATATATATATATGTGTGTGTGTGTGTGTGTGTGTGTGTATGGAGCATACTGGTCTATCAGCACATCAAATATATATATTTGTAAGTATATATATTTGATGTAAAACTATTTTCCATTCCCCATTACTAATGACTATCATGTTAAAGTGGGTTACAATGTTTGTGAGCAAATATTTGTTTTTACTCACAACTATCTGGGGAATTACAAAAACAATTTGGGTCTAAGACATCTTGATATTTATATTATGCTGAATTTGGTGTCTACATTAAAACCCCATTTAGAGAAGACAATATTGAAGTGTTTTACTGGGTCCTGTTTTCTATATCAAGTTTAATAATAATTAATTGATGTGCAAAGATGATGTGCAACTATAGGATCACAATTGAATCTACCATGACCATATTTAAATTAAAACATCATCTAAGAAATTATCATAGTTTAAAAGTAGGAAATACTTACTAGAATGATTGAGAGTATAGCAGAATCAGCACAAAAACAAAAATAGTTTATAAGATCTCACGAAGTGATCAGGCACTGCTGCCCCCCAAGTAGAAATGTATTCTGCTTTTATATATATGTAATATATAATTTGATGTAACATATAATTCATTCATATGTATGAACAATTTACATATACAAATGTACTCTGCATAAAGGCAGATTTCATATTTGAAGAACATTTCATTTCCATTCTTTATTATTTATAAACTTTCTTTCATAATGATGTGTGCCTATAAATGTGACAGCTTCTTTGTTTCTTATCTTCTAATCACTGACAGAGCTGTGCTACTTTTTTCTTTTCATTCTTGCTTTTTTTTTCTTGAGCTGGCATTTTTATAAGTTACTCTTAAAGGGCAATTTACTAACCAACATTAGAGATTTAATGTCCCTGGGAATTTTGTTTTTTCTTATTAATGCTTATTAAATTTCATGAGCAATCAGAACAGGGCCTTTCCAAAGGTAAGAATTAATTATCTGACTTATTAATTCCTCTGGAAGTAGGCAAAGGAGTAGCAAACAATTTTCTCAAAATCGTATCATATCCTCTGGCAAACTAGCAACTTTAGGGCAAAAATTTATCAGATGGTGCATAAATAGTGGAATTTTATCAGTTGAACAGTCAAAATGTGGGTTGAAGCAGGGCTCCAACCAATGTATGTGAAGTTGGCTTTTCTGGACTTGCTGGTCATGGGTCTATTTCTATGTGACTTACATAAATATATTCCATGGAAAAAAAAATGAAAAACAAAAAGAAGCACATCTGAAACCTTTTAGATTTTTGGATAATAAGCAAAAGGCATCCAGAAGAAGGAGGAAATAAAATCAAACCAGAATTGATCATTTCATTCCAACCATATTCCATTGCCTACATGGAAGTTTTGTAAGCCAGCCACACCTCCTGAGAATGCAGAGATCTCTGCATGTCAGACCATGAAACCCTGGTGGCAACTCTCCAAATGTTTGCATATATTTTGTTTTATTTTTAATGTTTGCATATTTTTTTTTCCTTGGAAGTTGCTCTGGGTCTTTGAATCACATCTTTTATGTGGCACACACTATATATTTTTATGATTTAATTTCCTTTGAGTGTATTATACAAACTGGAGCAGTGAACCAAAGATGGAGTACATTATTGAAGTAAATACATTCCTCACCAAACTCCAAATTAACGATGAGAAAGGATATATTACTGAGAGAAATGTACATTTAGTTGTACAGACTTCATATCACTATAAATAACACATTAAGTTCAATTATTTAAAAGAGAGCATAATGATAATAAATTGAATTTCAAGTACATAAAATGGAAAAATAAAATTTTTGAAATTACTCTGATGGCACCTTATTGGAAATTTAAAAGTAGTAATACAATTTTTCTTCTTCAACCCCATATGCACAATATCCCAATTTGAGTTTTTAGAAAGGACACTGATACATTTCAGTAAATTTTAGTTTACTTCAAACAGTTTACTAGCTATGATTCTACAAACAAGTTCTTGGATACATTTGCAATATTTTAGCACAGTACTCATTTCTATTAAAAGCAATGCGGCATATAATGAAAACAGGAGACTAGGAAAACTTCTTACTTGAAAGGGTTTATCCTTGAGTATTAATTACCATGTGAACTAATATATCTTACAGACTAATTCTATTTGTCACAAACATCACTGACTTTATGACTGCAAAGTCATATAGAAGTTCCTACTGAAAATTTTAATGCATCAGTATAAATTGATTTATTTTCAAGATTAGGGTGAACTTATTACTAAAGTTCTGGAAATAAGTTTTGACTTAGTATAAAAAAAAAGAAGGATAAAGCAATGAACTTAAAGACTAGGAGATACTCAGAGAAAAGTATATTGATGATGCAGCTATACTGAGTAAGAAAGAAAGCAAGAGAGAGAGAGAAAGGAAGAGAGAGAAACTGTCAGACGATGGATTTGTCTGTCTCCTTAAACAAAAGTTCTAATATGGGAAGGAGTTTATGGAAGATGTATCTTGAAGGCCAATTGGAAAGACAGGAAATAATGGCACTATACAAAATTGTTATTAGCACCTTAAAATGTACAAAGTTCTTATGACACAGATATTGGTTTGCATATATGTCAAAAATTGTATTATATCAAAGATGGAACAACTGTGTACACTTTGCCATAGCTATGTGATTTAATAGATACATTTAGAAAAAAATTAATGATCATAACACCCAGCTACACTGACTGAATTGGAACTAATAATAGAATAGATATTATGAGCTCTTTACCAAAGTATTTCATCCCAAAGTAGCAATGGAATACATTCAAGAATGTGTAAAAGCTTTAGCATGCCTAATAGCTATAGTGAAATATCTTGTCATCAGCAGTGAACTAATGGCCATTTTATTTTTGAACCTAACATGCTCTAAGCAAAATACTTGCCAGCTTTGTCCTCTTTAATTTAAGCTTAATGGCTAATTCTAGCTGGAAGCAAGCCACTATTAATTAGTGAAACTCAATAAAATTAACACCTAGCCTTTTAATCTGCATTATCATTATTATTATTATTTTTTACTTACATATCTACCCAACTGCTTGGCAGCCACAATCAAATAAAGAAAAATCTTGCAAAGATAGTTCTTGAACAGAATATTTAGTTTCTGAATATTCAGGAAGTTTGTCTACTTACAAGAACAGGTGCACCTTCTCTTTGCATAAAATATCACCATAAATACTATTTCAATAATGAAAAAAGAGAGGAGAGATTTAAAAGCATCAACAGGAATGATCTTTAATACATACAGATTATTATAATTGTTCTCCTATGAAATATATGTGAAATTTTAAGGAAAATACTTCCACATGAGTATAATTGTTTATTAATCAGAAAACAATGTATAAATATTTCATTAGGGATGAATTTCTTCAAGTTTTACAAAATCACCAATATAGCATGTTAATAGTAAAAACTATTTTTAAAGCCAAATCTTCAGCTACTGGACCAGAAAGAATGTTTATTGGTGTTACTTGATAAACAACAATGCATTGTTCTCTATTCAGTAGAGGTATGCTTTCATTATTGGGAAAATCAGTAATCCTCCACATTTTGCCAAATAAACAAAGTGTAACATGTTCTTCTGTAGACTAATTACAGATCACAAAGCAAAGAAGTCAGATGAAGAGTCAGAAGAAAAGGAGAAGGAAGAGAAATAAGAAATGAAGAGAGCATTTACAAAGTAAGAATTGATAGAGAACATTTATTATTAGAAGCATAAATTTTAAAATAAGCATAATTATTTACATCATTATGAGGTTTGTACTTAAAACACATTTCACCTGCTGCATAAGCATTAATAATATATTCCCTACAATTATTAATGAAATCTCTGAAAAAAATTTGTGCATCCTATTATATGATTTAGGGAAGAGCAAGTAAGTTGTTGATTATAGAATAAAGATAATTTGTATACTAGAATTTTACTATATAGTATATGTGCAAAGCTTTACAACATAATTATGACTAAAATAACTATGTAGAAAACTATAGTTGTTATTTCACTACTGGACTCTAGTAATTCTCAAAACTAAAAACAAAAAAGAATTTTTAAGTAAATATATTTTAATGAATAGATGTATGGATTCAGAATGGTAATCTCAAACAAGCCATATCATTTATGCTTCATCATGCAATTACACTCTTGAAAGTCATTAAAACATAAAAAAGCTCAGCAAAAAATAGAAGTTATGAAAATAAAAGTCAAACTATAGAAGTAAAAACACACAATAGCCAAAATTTAAAACTCACTGTACAGAGTTGTTGGAAACAACATAGAAAAGAATCAGTAAGCCCAAAACAGATCAATAAAAATTATCCATTCTGAATAAAAGAAAGAGGAAATAAAAAGTCCCAAGAGTTTATGATATAAAATGTATGTCTACCAACCTGGAATTCTATGTCCAAATCTATAGATATCTCTCAATCAAGAAAGGGAAGGATGGAAAGGAGAAATGAAGGTATTTTCATTGTATAAAATCTATAGTAGTTTCCCCCCTTATCTTCGGTTTTGCTTTCCTCAGTTTCGGTTACCCACAGTCATTCATCTCACTTCATCTCATCCCGTAGTCATTTTATCATCTCACATAATCACAAGAAGAAAAAGGGTGAGAGAGAAAGACCACTTTCACATAACTTTTATAATACTATTATGATTGTTCGATTATATTATTAGTTATTATTTTTACTCTCTTATACTTCACCTAGTTTATAACTTAAATCTTATCATAAGTACATATGTAGAGGAAAAAAACAAAGTGTATACAGGGTTTGGTACTGCTTGTGGTTTCAGGAATTCTATGGGGGTCCTGGAATGCATTCACTGAACATAAGGGAAGCCTCTTATAGAAGTATATTTTAATATCTAGAGCAACCACAGAAAGAATAAAAACATGCAAAAACATATACCCAAAAACACTATGGACACATCAAAATGGAATTCTGAAACAGGTTCGAGCAGCCCAAAAAAGGCAAGAAAAAGGAGAAAAAAAAAGAAACAAGACATAGAGGGATCCAAAAGACGAATAATAATATAAATGCCAAACTTAAACTCAAAGATGCAAGTGATTACTTTAAATACATAATTCAAAAGACTGAGGTTGGCAGGAAGCACAAAGAAAAAAAATGACCTAAACGATAAAAATGAGTGTCTGTGAGAGTCAACCAAAGGGCAATACAGGAAGCTCCTGAGCTCCCCTCCTCCGGGGGACACACCAAATGCAGTTACACATGATGCAATTCCCGAGCGACTCCTCTGTGTTTATGAATGAGGCACTACCCGCAATGAAACGGTAGGGAAAAGGCTGAGACACATTCTCGCCATAAACTCAGCCCCACAGAGCACCACACCATCGCAGGGCAACCTGCACCTCCCGGCTTCTCCTGGAGGAGCAAAGAGTTTGGACCTCACATATAGCACCCCAACTTTTAAGACTCCCGCCAGAGAGATGGGTTGCTCCCCAAACATCTACTTTTGCAGCCAATGGGGTTTGTGTCCACAAGACCCACAAGACTGTAGCAGAGATAATTCCTTGCAAGCCTGAGAGCACTTGCTGTGGCGATTCCCCCAGGGCTCAGTAAAGATGGAGCTGGCACCTTCCCCCACCTCCCAGTCTTTCCCTTGAAGACGATTATCTGCTGCCTAAGGGAGAGGCTTCTAATTTAGCAGGCACTACACGATGGCCTTGATCCTCCCCAGACATCAGAAAAGCCAACAGAGACCTCTCCCACTGCCGCCCTCCCGCCTACTCCCAGCCGTAAGAAACAAATCCTACCATTTGCAACAACATGGATGGAGGTGGAAGATATTATGCTTGGTGAAATAAGCCAGGCAGAGAAGGACAAGGACCAAATGATTTCCCTCATTTGTGGAGTATAAAAACGAAGCAAAACTGAAGGAACAAAACAGCAGCAGACTCACAGACTCCAAGAAGGGAGTAGTGGTTACCAAAGGGGAGGGGTGGGGGAGGGCAGTTGGGAGGGAGGGAGAAGGGGATGAAGGGGTATTATGATTGGCACACATGGTGTGGGGGGGATCATGGGGAAGACAGGGTAGCACAGAGAAGAGAAGTGGTGACTCTGGCATCCTACTACACTGATGGCCAGTGACTGCAATGGGGTATGAGGGGGGACTCGATAATACAGGTGAATGTAGCAGCCACATTGTTTTTCATGTGAAACCTTCATAAGAGCATATATCAAGAATACGTTAATAAAAAACATCGATTTGACACAATTACATATTTGTAAAATGATTACCACCATAGCCAGCTAGTACCGCCATCATATCACATAATTACCATTTCTTTTGTGTGGTAAAAACATTTAAGAAACAGTCTTTAAGCAACTTTTAGGTATATAATACAGTATTATAATCTCTAATTATCATACAGTACGTTAGGTCTCCTTAACTTACTCTTCTTGTAACTGGAAGTGTGTACCCTTTGACCAACACACTCCTCTTTTTTCACAACCCTCAGACCCTTATAATCACCATTCTAGTCTTGTTTTTGTGAGTTTGGCTTTTTTTTTGGGATTTCACATTTAAGTGACATCATCAAACAGTATTTGTCTTTCTCTGATTTAACTCAGTAAAATGATTTCAAGTTCCACCCATGCTGTAAATGACAGGATTTCCTTATTTCCTATAGCTGAATAATAATCCATTTTATATATCTATGCCATGTATTCTTCATTCATTCACTGGCAGACATTTAGGTTGTTTCCTTGCCATGGTTATTGTGAATTATGCTGAAATAAATATAGGAGTGTATATCTCTCTTCGATATCCTGTTTTCATTTTCTTCAGATACACATCCAGAACCGGGATTGCTGGATCATCTGGCAGTTCTCTTTTTAATTTAGGAGGCACTAAATTATGTATGCATATATCTGGAACTCCTATATATATATATACATATATATATATATATATATATATATATATATACACACACACACATATATATACATATACATATAATAACATTTATATGTAGGGTCATATTTAACTTGTTTTCGATGGTTGAGAAATCACTAAATAAAAGGTGATATATATATATATATATATATATATATATATATATATATATATATATATATATATCCTGACACTAGAAGAATGATTTCACTTCAGAATAAAAGTTATTTTTATTGTAAGGCAGATCTTCATTTTAATATCTATTACAAAACAATTTTTCCACTTATCTTGCTATTGGTTAAAGTAATAAACTTTATTTTCTTATATAAAAATCCATACTTTCAAAAATGGAAGGTAACTGATTAAAAAAGGACAGCAGTGAGCATAGGACACCCATTAAAACCTTAAATGGTGGATTAGATATCTATGTTTTGTGAAAAAAGATGGCACTAGGACACCAAGGATCTTTTTGTCACCTAGAATTGAATAAAAAATTATTGAACAATTGACATCAAATTTCTTTGTTCCCCAAAGATGTATTGATACCAAAGGAAAAAGGAAAAGCCTAATGATTTTTCTAACCTTCAAAATATTTAGAATAAATCACTTACATGTACTGGAAATAACATCAAGTCATTTGCCAATAAATACAATGATAGCAAGTCACTGATTACCCTTTAACAAGCTAATACAAAGGGGGGGGAAAAAGAAAGTAAAGCAAGAGACTATGGTTAGATGGCAAATTGTTTTGCATTTGCAATTGCAACAAATTATTCCTCAACTAATTTAATTTCAAGATGTGCCAGTGAAATACTTAAAATACAGGTGGTTTTATTGTTGGATTAATAGGGTCTCAAGTGCTCTAGAGAATTCTTTTGTTATGGAACATATACTGGTCTAATTCAATTTATGATATTTTGGAATATATGTTTATGCTTCAAGGCCTGGGAACAGTGTTAGTTATTATTGCAATAAAAGCAACATTCATGTTGGGATAAAATTTCTGAGATTTAAATTCCTTTGGCACATACGAGGATTTGTTGGAACAAGATTTTTATTTTCCCTTCCTCACAATTGTATATATCGAGCAGAGTAATAGAATCTGATGTTATATGGGAAAATTTTCAACTTCAAATATCTTGCTGCTTAGGTTCAGTATTTCTGTTACAAGGGCAAAATAGCTTGAAAAATCATTTTTTAAGTATCATTTTTGTAGGATTTTTAGCTTTATATTTAGAGACTCTTGCCCATCCATTATTGAAAGGAACATAACTTATTAAATTAATTTAAAGGTGAAAAAACTTTGGAGTTGTACAGTGAATTTGAGACAATTTTCATGCTATCTTTAATAGTATTTTTTAAATATATTTTTCAATGACTATCTTAAGAAAAGGAGTTTATAGAATTTACTCAATCCTCAAATATGTCATAATATGCTCACTTTTGTTTTTGTTTTGGTTTATTTACTCCATATAGCTAAATTCTCTTAATATAATTCTCAATATTAAAAAGGAAACCTCAAATCAAGATTTAAAATCTATCAGCCTCATTGATCTTATACAATTATATTTATCATCTATCACATTAGAAAGATACTAATTCCATGATGAGAAACATTTGGGAATATTTGTCTGTTATCTTGTGGCCATAAATTTAATTTGTTATATTTAATTTTAAATTATTATTAGATTCACCATAATTTATACTAACAATATTTGTCAGGATTTAAATATTTGTCATGTTGTAATTTTGAAACATATGCAGTATGTTCATGAAGTTAATGCACTAGAATTAATTATATGTTGATAAAAATATCAGTGATTCATTAATCCTAAATATACCTTCTTAATAATTTCCTAGGAAAGCTTCTAGCCAGATGTTTACAAGAGAAAGATGCAATGTGTTTTACACTATCAAATGGCCTGTTATACATACAGGCAATACTTCTATTTAATGAACTATGGGCAGGAGATACTGCCAAGTTTTTAAATAAACCCATTTTGTGATGATGTTGGATATTGACCCAAAGGAAACATAGATTATTGTGGGTTATGCCATAAGCTTTAGTCAAGACAGGCTGATTATTAGCTCTGAGATCTTGAGTAAATCACACAAAACCTTTCACCTCTAGTTTCATCAAGATTTTTAAAGACTTGATGTCAATCAACACTTATATAATGATAATGTAGTAATATATGAAATAATTTGTATAATTTGTTGTTTATGCCTAGTGCCTGGCACATAAAATATAATTAATAACAGGTAGCTACAAACAGCACCACCAAACAGAACAGTTGATAAAAACATCTAATTTTGTGAGTGAATGTCTTAAAATGATAACGTTAACAGCTCTCACAGGATTTGGATGGAGATGTGGGGACTATTAATCCCCCAAATTGGCATCAATAAACATTCCTGTAGGTTTTCAAAAAATGAAGATTTTTATGTCCCAACTCAAGAGAATTTAAGTGCATAATCCTGAAATCTACAATTTTAAAAAGCTCTCCAGTTGACTTCCAGAAAAGTTTAGGCTACTTGTAGAGAAAGGATTGACAAGGAAAAATATATTTGGGACTTTCGAAGTGGAGGCTCATTAAAAATGTATTTGTTGCAATGATCTTATTTGGACTTCCTATTAACATTTCTCAATGACCTTGACCTTGTGTTATTTATTCTGGAAAATCGAGAATGAATTGTTGCACTTTTCCTTATAAAAAGAAAAGGCTTACACTTAACTATTTACACTGAGGTTTATACTTAGCTCAGGTTTAACAAAGTAAAAAGTGTAAGTATCACAAAGTGAAAAGTATATCAAAGTAACAAAGGGGGAAACACAAATGCAGGGTGTTCTAATTGCGTGAACTAGGCATTTTATGGCAGGGAGTCTGAGGGCTGAATTGAGGTCTGTAATTCTTGCCATGAGTAATAAGCATGGCAGTCAGTAAAATGACAAGGATACGGGGGTCAAGTTGGGAGAACAGGAAAAGCCTTATTACATTTTAGCCTTTGAGTTATTTTCAACTGAACAAATCTTCAAATTTGTACTGTAGCATGTAGCTCTCTAGATTAAATAAAGACTGAAGAGGTACCTGCTTTCCTGAAATGTTCAGCCTCCTTTTAAAGAAAGGACTGACGAATGTAAAATTAACAGAAAAAAAAAAAATATAGGGAGATACCTCTAGTGATTACAATAGGGTCTAAAGTGGTTTCCTTCCTTGGCTCTGAACTGAAATTGCATGTGGCACTTTCAAAAATTAACTGATGTCTACATCAAATCTAATATACATTGTTTTGGGCTGTAGATGGAACATCAGTATTATTTTGTTTTATATTAATTGTTACTTAATATAGTGAAAATAACTTTTTATGTGTACATTTCTGACTTGTAACATATGCATATAATTGTAAAACCATAACAAAGTCAGCGTAAAAAACAGTTCAGTCATCCCCCAAACCTACTACATGGTGCTATCCCTCTAGTAACATCCTTCCCGCCCTTAATTCCTGGCAACCACTGGTCTGTTCTTTCTCACTACAGTTCTGTCTTCTCAAGAATGCCGCATAAATGGAATCAGGCAGTATGTGACCTATGAAGTAAACTTCTGTCATAAGATAAAAGAAAAACATGGTAAACTTATTCTCATTTTCACAGTCTGGCTTCCTTCCCTAATCAGCTTGTTACTGTTCATTTTTCAGACATTTCCAGTAGCTTCAAAAATTACTATGTTGAGATTTAATAGCTGCATTTTGTAGGTGAGGTAGGGTGGAGTTCACTTACTCCATCTTAGCCATAACCATAACCCCAAGTGGTATTCTTTGCATTTCAATATGCAAGCGTGATTGAGAAATACAGTTCTAGAGCACCAAAACTTACACAAAAAGTGGAGTATGGAAGGAAGAATGGTAGATTAGGCATTGTTGCAATTCCACAAATACAGTGTTTTTCAAAATAGAATTTAGCTGCATTAAAAGTACATAGGGAGTGTGAGTGCAGATAGCCAAGACAAAATTTGATATACAAAATCATTATCTCTGAGAATTGTGTCTGTGGATTTCCATTTAAATGGTACCTAAATGATGCTTATACATCCTAAAGTTCACTGACCAGAGTTAATCTGGAAATAGGGAAGATTCAGATCCAAGTTCATATGCTACCATTTACCCATCATTGGGTAAATCACATAATCTTTCTGGTTTCATATATAGATTCAATTTAGTAAATCAATATTTCTTATTATTATCAACATTTTAATTCATTATTAATATAACAACTCATTAATTGTTCTTGCTTGGTATTTATTAATATTTATAGGTACTATTCCTATACAGTACACTTGGTTCTAAAATTTATAATGCCATATGTGAGCCAAAACAAATTAACCATGCACTTCAGTAACCCATATTTTAGAGATAAAAGTGAAATAATAAGCATGCTAAACTAGAATTCCTTTTTAGAACACTAGTGCATGGTAAGTGACATGAAAAAATACGTAAAGCAGGGTAATGGGGAATGAGGGAGTTGTGTTTGACAGAGGAGTATGAGGTTCATTAGAGTGGTCAAGATAGTCCCCACTCTGCAAATATATTTTAACAGATTTAGAGGTTGTCAGAGAATAAGTCAAGTGGTTATTTGGAGAAGAGTATCCTGAGGGTGGAGCCACAAAGAAGCTCTGCATATACATGCATTGCCTCAGAAACATGAGGGAGAGAGAGGGGGAGGGGCGGGACGTGTTCAAAGAGTAGAATGAGATGAGATCAATATCAGGGAGGAAGTAGGATTCAGATCATGCAGAGTTCGGGGTTAATTTGACAATCATTTTCAAATGGGGAGTAGCTGAATAGTCACCAACAGATAGGCTACCAATCTGATTTATTTTCTTCAAGGATCATTCTGTTTGTTTGACTCAAAATAAAATTTAATGGACAGCAAAACTGAAATTAGGAGACCATTTAGGAGGCTGCTGCAGTAACCCAGATTAAAAAATAGAACAAAAAGGTGGCAATGCAGGTGGCAAAATATGGCCAGATTCTATATATGCATTTGAAAAGTTAAGCTCAAAGATGGGGTCTGAGATATTGCAAGTAGAGTGTGTCAGAAAATGTAAAGTCAAGCTTTGGCCTGAGTTACTGGCAAGATGGAGTTACCATTAACTGAGATGCAAAGAGTACACAGGAAAAAGAATAGGCAGGTGAGATCATGCATTCAAGTTTGGGCAAATTTAATGAGTTAGAATCCACATGAACGTGTTGTGTAGGACACTGCAAATATGCATCTGGATTAGGGAGAGAATTCTCAGTCGATGATACAGTTAAGTGATAATAAGAAAGGATAAAATATTTTAAAAAGGAATCAAATAGGATGTGTCAGATCTCATTATGATTCAGTGGGTTTGTGACTAGTTCCTGGAAGCCATATTGCATTTCATCTCCTGCTATCCTTTGACTAAACTTTAGATAGAGCCAGCTCCCATTTGGGATGTGCACAGATAGATATATTTTCTTGTATCTCTTTTCACAAGCTTTCCAGATGTTTACCTTAAATTAGTTTACCTGACACCATGTAACCATCTGTGTTAAAAACTTACCATTTCCATTTTACTTTTATTTAATTTTTTCCAGTTTTACTGAGAAATACCTGGTATACATCACTGTGTAACTTCAAGGCATGATGCATGTTCACATATACTGTGAAATGATTATATAATAGTTCAGCTAACATCCATCTTCTCATATAGATATAATAAAAAGAAAAGAAAGAAGAAAAGAATAAAGGGAAAAAAATTCTCCTTGTGACAAGAACTCCTAGGATTTACACTCCTAACAACTGTCCTATAAATCAGATTGCCATGTTAGCTAGTTATTGTGTTGTACATGCTTGTTAATCTTATCAGTGGAAGTTTGTATCTTTTGACCATGTTCTTCCAATTCCCCTCCCCAACCCAACATATCTAGTAACTACAAGTCTGATCTCTTTTTCTATGAGTTATATTTGTTTTGTTTGTTATGAGTTTTGTATGTTGGTGTTGCTTTGTTTTATTCCACACATAAGAGAGATCTTACACTGTTTGTCTTTCTCTGACTTTTTTCACTTGGCATAATGCCTTTGAGGTCTATCCATGTTGTTAAAAATGGTAGATTTTCTTGATTTTTATGGAAAATACAGTAATATGTATCTATCACTGTATCTCCATATATATGAGTATATATCTATCTGTACATATATATATATATATATATATATATACACACACAGAACTTCATTATTCATCCACTGATGGACACTTAGGTTGTTTCCAAGTCTTGGCTCTTTCAAGTAATGCTGCTATGAGCATGGGGAGCAGATGTCTTTTCAAGCTAGTGTTTTTGTCATCTTTAGATATATTCCCAGAAGTAGAATTGTTGGATTGTCTGGTAGTTCTATTTTTAATTTTTTGTGGATCCTCTAATGTGTTCTCCATAGTGGCTGCACCAATTTACATCAGTATCAACAGTGTGCAAAGGTTCCCTTTTCTCCACATCCACGGCAACATTTATCTCTTGTCTTTTTGATGATGGCCATTCTGAAGGCTTGAAGTAAAAACTTTTCTTTCATTCATTTCATACCTCAGGAAACATACTCCCAACTCTTATTGGTTGCTGTGAACTTGGGAAACAGAAAGCTCGTGGCTTCAGTCCAGCTTATTGTTAAGCATTTCTGTTCCATTTCTGGCTTGTAGAAACATTCCTCTTGTATTAAATACCAACTATGCCTTTTGTTTCTCAGTTTTCATAAAATGTATCCTTTACTCCTGGGAGTTCAAAAATAAGTAAGACTTTAAGCATGAACTACTGCTAACTTGACAAATTAATGTATATATATTTTTTCTATTTTTGAGAGAATTATTTTTCTATTTCTTCTACTTTCTATAGGGAGAAGTTTTTTGGACAGCTAACATGTCACCTCCTTTCTTCAGCCTGCTCGGGATGGGCTCTTTGGGCCTTAAAGAGGACTTGAATCTTACCCCAGCTCTCTGCCATTCCAGAAAGGAGAGCTCAGTATCACTGATAAGACTACAGTTTTTGTTAACAAGTTGAAGTTTATGAATTTGCATCATTTTATCCACTGATGTTTTGCTATCTAAAGCAAAAACAGGAATATTTATGGGATTTTAAAAATTAAACTCTGGTCTTGGCATAAGAATGTACAAATACAAATGACACTGATGAGTGTAGGAAAAGCCAATTTTTTTTTTATTATTTAAGAATCTCTTCCTAGAAATGTAAAAGGGAAAAATATTCAGGAAAATAGCTAATGAATTAAAAATAAAAAGCATGTAATGTAAAAAACCTGAACATCATTTAAATAGCAATAAATATGTTTAAGTGTTTTATAATCAGAATTGCTAGGAGAATATTGACATATTAAGACACCAGGTTATCATTTTCACCACATTAGATGTCCCTGTCTGTGAAGATGGTCCTGTCCCCTGGTCTTCTGTTATTTTCATTGGTCATATGATAGTCTGATTGGGCATTATTTGCTTCCAACTTCCTTAACTCCAGCAAGGTTCCAGGGAGGAGCTGCTCTACCAGGCTGGGCCCATCAATTAAGAGCCAGCGGAACCCCCGTGACCATGTTACACAAGCAAGGAATAGCAGGCCAGAGGGGCAGGAGTGGAGATAACGGAAGCAGGAGGACAAGGAGGCTGTACTAGCCGTTAACAAAGGCCAATTCAGGCAGAGCTTTGTAAATTGTAATCATTTGCCTTTTACTTAGACTGAAATGGGAAGTCATTTTGAAGAGAAGAGCAACATATTCTCATTTATATTTTTGAAGAACTATTTATACTACTGTATCAGGGACAGGCTGTAGGAGAAGATGTGGAGAAAGGAGTTGTCCAGGCCGCAGATGATGGGGAATAGCAGTGGATAGCAGCAAAAGAGAAATGAGATGTGGTCAGATTTTAGATGAATTTTGAAAGTAGGGTTAACAGAAAGTTTTGCTGAATTACATGAGTTCTAAGAAAAAAGTAACTTGAATTCAACCCTCCAATGTACATGCTTTCCTAGTATCACCTATGACCTCCATGTGACAAAATTCAAAGGCATTTATTACTTTCTTATTCATGTTACCCTCCAACAGCTTCCATCACTGTTGCCAACTATTCTCTTGAAATACTTTCATACACTGATTTCGGTGAACCCCACTCCCCAGGTTTTCTTCCTTTCTCACTGGATGTCCTTTACTCTTTCTCAGGCTCATTGGCCTTTTTTTTCTTTCATGAATTTTGAATTTCTTTAAGCCTACATTTGTACCCACTTACTACTTTACCTTCAGTATTTTCCCCTAAGGAATCTCATCCATAAATATGTCACTGAATGTTATTTACTTACAGAGATTCTTGATCTTGTATCTGCTGCTCAGACTTTGGCTGTATTCTCCAGATTCATACAACAAAAATCTATTTGGACACTCTTCTCTTTACACTGAAGGTGCCTTAAACAAAATGCATCAAGAACAAAATTATGGTCTCCCAGTTCCTCCTACTTTATCTAGTTGGAAGTCTTCCAATTCAATGCAACACCATTCATGCAAGTGAGCAAGTCAGAGAAACAGCAGCCACCCTCTCTGCTTCCTCTCCCTCACCACTCCCTGCTTACGTGAAGTCCGGTCCATGTCTACCCCTGCGGTTTCTCCATTTCCACTGCCCATTTATCTTGTCCTGTATAATACCACCAATGTCAGGACTACTTCAGTAGCTCTTGACTGGGTTCTTAACATCCATCCTAATCCTTTTTGGTCAATAAGGGTAATTTATTTTCAAGTAAAAATCTCTTAATGTTACCTATCATTTTCTCTAAGTTTAGAGACCATTGTGACTATTAGAGACCATTGTGACATAACCCCTGACTTCTGCACATCTTCATCTCAAACCTCCATCACCTTCACCTTCACTTGCGAGGCTCCAGTAACACAACCTTTCAGCAATTTGAATGCACTTTTCTTTCCAACAGCAAGGACTTTGCACATTCTACGGACACTACCTGAATCACACTACCTGTTTACCTACAAACATTTTATACTTCAAATTTCAAGTGGTATTTGCTGGTAGAGTGCTGTGTTCTATGGACAGCTTATCATTACCTCCAAATTTACTTTATTTACTGAATTATCTGAATAATATTTTGTCAGTTCTAGTAGATTACACAATTTTGGTCACCATTACTATATAACATGGAACACTTATGTCTGGCACTGTGTGAAGTAAATATTTATTGAATGAATTAATGTAATTTGTATAGCTATAAATTGCAGGGACTTCATAATATCTTCCCCCAAACCTTCAACAAACATCACTTGTGCATCTCAGAGTTCATTTCCATCAAACACATACACATACACAAACACAAAAGGAACACCTGCTTAGTGCCATGCTCTGAAGACGCTGCTATAGAACTGCCATGGAGAAGATAGGATAAGTGGGAAATTTAAAAATAACATAGGCCATTGCTCATGCTAACTGTAATACTAGTAGGCTAATGCAATGATTGATAATTTATGAGTAAAAATTACATGGTATTTTTATTTTCCATTCCAGAAGATATTAGAAACAAAGTTTAACCACATTAATTACATTGTCTTTGAATTTATCCATATAAAATAAGATGTATTTCATATACAAAAGAAGATGTTTCAAAAAGCCTCAAAATCATTATTATAAGAAGCTCAAATTACTTCAGTCATCAATTTAGCATCACTGTATGAGGGAGGAAGACTAATTAGTGGATTAGCACATTCTATTAAGCTGGCAATTTTTAGGGAAAATGCCAAAAATGTAAAAAGAAAAAAATCAAGCCCCATCACCTTTGTCATAAATATACTTAAATATCATACAACTTAATAGAGGAAATATTTTAAAAATTGGAGTTAGCACATCAAAAACAAAACAAACAATAAAAACCCAGGTAATACATTATAAATATTGAAATAAAATGGTGTTAGGTGTTTTCCCTCACACATCGCTTTTATTATTACTTTTTACCAGGGCAATTAAATAAGAAGCTTAGAATTACATTTCAAACTTAAATTGAAAATGCTATGTTCCAAATGAGAAACAGATGATTTAGGGTGCATATGTATTAAGCAGCAAAGCATAGGAAGACTTTGTTATCATCAATTATGGGTAGCAAATTTAGAGGGAGAAAAGAAATCACACAGAAACAGGTTAAGGCATTTATAGAATTTATAACTTTCATCTTGTTTCAAACTGCTCTCTTTCTTATTTCCTGGGATTTCTGTGGTATACATTGTATTTGGAAAGAATATGTGACTATGGTGTTTTGATCCTTGTAGGATTTTTCTAGGTGGGGTATGAGCAGAACTCAGATATGGCAGCTAAAATGTTCCTCTGTGTAGAAAGTCCAATGGGAACAATTTTGTTCCACACATTTTTGGCATTTAGTTTATTTAAATGGGTTTCTCATATCCCAGTGATTTGCAGCCTTTCTTTTGGCAAACAGAAGATGCATGAAATCTGAATGTTTTAAACATCTCATTTCTTTCCATTTTAAACATTGTCATATTTTTTTGGAATCAAAACTGAAAATTCAAAACAAAATGTGTACAATTTCACTGATATTTTGGGATATATAAAAAAGTCTGTGGAAAAGAGATTGATCTAGGGCCACTGACAATTATCAAATTGATAAAATTGTATATAAGTAATTAATTTTGAGATCCTCATAACATTATCCTTCCCTTTGTGGTAGTATATTATTATAAAAGCACAGTTAGTAATTTTATCTGTTTTCTGTGTATACATGAATGTGTGAACACATTAACCTATTGCTTAGTGCCCAATATAGAAGTCTACCTGGGTAAATGTGGGAGAGTTAACTATAACTTATTTAATAGCTTTAAATTAAACATTAAATGTATTGGTTATTTTAAAAATTGAACATACATATTAAAAATATATCACTAGTAAAATCCATAAAAAGAACATAGCAAAGTGGAGATGATTAATCAATATCTGGTGAATAAATAAAAATTGCACACTAATTAACCAGCATAATTTATTTAAAAATTCCAAGGATGACCTTACCAAAATCACACTGTTAAATTCTGCCATTGATTTTATTGCACTAAAATTATGGATTTGTAGGGAAATGAAAATTGCATAGTACCTACAAGGAATAACAAATTTGAGTCTGATCACTCATGCTTTTTTAAATGAAGTAAACTGAGGAACCAGCAAATTTGGAGCTCTTTTCTAAATAGCTTTATTCTTTTCTAATGATTTTAAGGAAATGTCATCATTGCAGAAATGGGAAAAGATGTTTAATGTGGATAATAGTGTCAGATCATGAGAGTGGGCCATTTTTGCAAGTTTGAAAACCATCTTTGAATTTAAATAAATTAAATAAAAATAGTCCCTAGCTAAGCAAACCAGCTCAGACTTTCAAGAATGTATGGAGCCTATTACATTTTTGGCTTTCTTTTTTGGGACATGCTGTACCACATGTAAAACACATGATTTCTAGCTAAATGTGGTAACTCTTTCGAATCTAAAGAAACTGCCCCCATACTCAGAATATCACTGCTCTAAACCAAAGTATTGCTTTGTTAAAAACTGGGAGCAATATATATAATCGCAGTATAAATATAAAAACATCCATCATGACCAGAGAGGTTTATGTAGGGGATAAAGAGTGTGTTCAATAGTCTAAAATCAGTCAATGTAATCCACCTTACTAACAGGCTAAATACAGAAGAAAATTCACATTTTCATATCATTTGATGCTGAAAAAATAATAGTTAAAACTCAATTATCAATTAATGACAAAAAATTTAAAGAGATAAAAAATCTCTTAAAAAATAGAAAATGGGAATATCTTCATCTTCATAAAAGGCATCTTTGAAAAACCCTTAGCTTATATAATATTTAATGATAATAAACTGTATATATGCCTGCTAAGTTCAAGAACAAAGCAAAATTATTCGACCTCACTATTCATGCTTAACACAGTGCTAGGAGTTCTAGCTAGTGAAACACAGCAAGATAAAAAATGAAATGTGTAGATGTCAGAGAGGGAGAGAAAGTCAGATGAAATGTTTATCTACATGGAAAACACCAAGGACTCCACAAAAACAACTTTTAAAACTAGTAAGTGAGTTTTATAATGTAGGAATTTGCAAGATAATATACAAAATCACTTGTATTTCTATATACTAGCAAGGAATATTTGGACAATGAAATTACAAATACACTACAATTTTCAATCAATTAAAGCAGATAAAATGCTAGGTGTAAATCTAATAAAACATGGACAGGAAATGTAGTCCTGGGCATTAATCCCATAGAAATTAAGACATTTTTACACAAAACCTCTACTGAATGTTTAGAGCAGCTTTATTTGTTATATGCAAAAACTAGGAACAACCCAAATTACTTTTAATGACTGAATGGTTAAACAAATTGTAGTACATCTATACCAAGGATATTACTTAGCATTTAAAATAAATAAATTAGTGATACATGTAACAACACGGACAAATTGCCAGGGAATTATTCTAAGTAAAAAAATCCAGTACTAAGTACAAAACATATGATTCCGTTACCTGGGCATTTTTCAAATAACAGTTACAGAAATGGAGAACTGCTTAGTGGTTTCGAGGAGTTTGGAAGGGGTTGAGGGCAGGAACAATGGTGACTATCAAGGTGTCCTGAGGAATCCTCGTACTATGGAAATGCTCTGTCGTGACTAGACTAGTGCAAGTATCATGGATGTGATAGTGTGCTAAAGTTCTTCAAGAAGTTACCATTGGGAATAGCCAGGTAAAAGGTACATAGGATCACTATTGTTTCTTACAACTGCATGTGAATTTATAATCATCTTTTAAAAATCAAAATAAACTTCAAAAAGAAAATGAATACAATAATTCTTTAAGATTTGACTAGGCTTTATTTCTTGAAATGTTTTCCCTCAACTGAATAAATTAGGTTCCCTGTGTGAATGCTCAATGTTTTCTCTCTTTGTGTGTATGTATATACACAGACACATGTTTACATACATACAAATACACACATATGTGTATATGTACAAGGTTAAATCAGAGAAAATGGAACACGTTCATTTGGAATCTTGGACTGACATTAAGTCTACTGCCCTGAAGCCATGATGCACTAAGGAAGTCTAACCTAGCCCAGGCAGAGAGAGCACATGGGAATCCCTGAGGCTGTGTGAAGAAAGAGGCCATGGCCTGCCCTGAACTGCTTCAGCAATAGCCATTGTCTGAAGTTCTTTCTGTTAAGAGACCCTGAGCTAGATTGGCCCTGCTAAGTCCTTCATGATTTCCTGATCCACAGAAACCGTAGGGGATAATAAAATGATCTATACTTACATTTTCCACACATTTTTTAAATTACATGGTATTTTTTTTATATCTCCACCACTAGATTCTGTGAATTTGTGGCTAACAGCACATACACATCTTTTTCATTTTCAGACCTACACTTTTAACCCTAGCTTAGACTTGATACTCCATTAACATATGATGAATATACTCACAAATAAACATTAACTTTAATATAATTGTGTTTTCAATATTATTTACTCATGTTCATTTAAAAATAAGTTTGCCTTTCCAGAAGTAAAGTATTTTTTCCTCTTAACCTGAAATTTTAGAGTGTATTTTTCATCATCCAATAAAAGCTTTTCAAATATACATACAAGGACAAGAAAAACAGCATCTATGGATCATATGCAGAGCAATTGTCATAAATAGATGCCTATAGCAGGATACTTTTTTTTTTATACTATGAAATCATGTTTCCATTGCATTTCTGTGTGATTGGTTCACTCTAAATAGCTAAAAGCTGAGTGGTTCTTCTTCTGCAAAATTGATTCTAATACTCAGCATTTTGTAAGAAAAAAGTATGTCAAGGTTAATTTTTAGAAGTATATAGACTGTTTTTTATAGCCATTTACATAAACAACCATGGATCAAGAGATATTACCTTCAAGATTTCACCTAAGTTTGTATAAACAACCGATTTGTAAAATGTATCTTGAAACTTCTTTAAAGATAAGATGTAGGCCCTGTTCATGAGGCTAGAGGAGGATAGAGAAATAAATAAGAAAGATATAACTTGAGCATTTATTAGTACAAAGTGTTTTAAGAAAGAACTCAAATGACTTTTTCAAATGCTTTTTTTGAGAAAAAAAGCAAAAAAGATTTCATTGTGGTAGTGAATCAAAAGCTCATACATGACTGACTCGTATAAGAAATAGTCTAAATTATGAATGTATTGAAATGGTAATAAATGAAATAGTCCATTTGATTTCAGTTTTATGAAGAAACTACAACTTTAACCAGTAAGTGTGTCCTTAGGATGCAAAACAGGTCATGAATCCCTTATTAGAACATGGTATCTTTTGAATGACAGCTGAGTCTTGGCCAGATGCTGCTGTAGATCATTGGTTTGAAGTAATCCATGGATGCTAAGAGCTAAGAGCCTGGCCTATTGTGGCAAATTTTCATGTTATATGCATACTTATATACCAAATAGACTATACAGAGAAAACAAAATATCCGAAAACTCCAGGGATTCATTGTAGCCAAAAATGTAGCCTTATAAAAATAATTAAACAATGCATCAGAAATCAAAAAGGGAGAGTTTCCACATGCCAGTGAGTGTGATTCAGAGACACTCAGAGATGGCTTTTGTGGCTAGAGAGAGAATAACCAGCAAATGAGGGTGAACTGGTGTGTCCTAAAGGCCAAAACTATATTGTTGTTTGTTCATTTTGCCTTTTTTTTCCTCTTGGCTACTACTGTCACCTTTGTACTGTATATGCATCATATATGCTTTCTGCCATCTCCTACTATTGCCTTAATGTCCACATTCACACAAGAACAGCTTTCAGATAAAGGCAGAATGATGTAAGAACTATGCTCACTTAATTTTTCTGGCTTTTCATAACACTGCATGGCTAAAAGTAACCCAAGTTAATATTTGCTGTAAAGATGCAAATATGAATTTTTCTAGCTTAGTGTTGTGGTTTTCATATGAAAACTGTATATAGGGTAGGGCTGTATATAAGATAGAAAATGATTATAAATATTTGTGGATTGGGTAAATATGTATGAGACCCAGAAACATGTTTTCAGTTACGTAAGTCCAGAACATTGCTTTTTAAACTATCTGTAAAATAACATGTCCTTGTTTTCCAAAGTCAATACATGCCTACAATCATAAAAATGAATTTTCCTAAAAATAAAATAAAAATAAGAGTGATATATGAATCAAAATACATTTAGAAATGTATTATTAGATGCAATGGACATAAACTTCTGTCAGATTATTATGAGTTTTCCAGTACACTAATCTAAAATTCCTTATGCATATTTTCATGTCATTTTGGCCAAAAGTAGGCTATCATATATGACAGTTAAATCAAGTGAAAGGGACAAGAAGAAAAAGTGTTCCTATTCTGAAGAAATAGTAAATAAAATAAATGTGAAAAGGACACTGTGTACAACTTTTAAGTAAATTACTCTACATTTAATTGACCCAGGGAAAGGTCTGGTTTATTGTTGTCCTAAGTACAAGGTTTGTAAAAAGGGTGATTGCTTGATAGTCCCTTCTGCATCTCTACTCTCAGGTTGCTTATGCTGTAGCTCAGGGGATTGAATAAATGTTTTAAATGCTATTGCCAAATGGAGATTAATAGGGCAGAAAATATACTTGCAGAGGGTCTTCCCTATTTTTTGTTTCATATTTGGTGTTAATATTTTCAAAATATCTAATTTAAGTACTAATCAACATGGACTCTAGAATATAATATTTAATTTTCACTTCAAAGACCCAATAAGTTATGTTAACATCCACATGAGTGACACATTTATACAAAATAGAAAATTTTGATACATATGTAAAATGAGCTGTCAAGAAATAAAAACAAATATATTTACCATAACAAAAATATGTGAGCTGAATGTTCACATTATTAGAAGTTACGTGATGTGAAAAAGGTAATGTTAAAATAAATCACCTACAGATTAGAAAAAGAATGACATATAATTATAAATAAGACATATATATGCTGAAATCCACAAAACTAAGGTACTATAACAATATTAGTAATGTTAATATAATTAATACCAAACAACCTAAGGGCAAAATCAGTAAGAAAGAGTAATATTTGCTCTTGAAAATGTTAAATACACCAAAAGTTTAAACTAGTCATGAATAATTCTGCTTAAATGTATAAAATATTGTCATATATGTGGAAGTCCACAAAATAAGAGGAGAAACTGCCAAATAAATGATATGCGCACTTACTAGTTTCTTATTGCTGTTGAATGAAAAATTATAACAAACAATATCTTAAGGTAACATACATTTATTATCTTGTAGTTGGGTAGTCAGATGTTCAAGAGGGGTCTCTCTGGACTGAACTCAAGGTATCTAGAACATTTGTATTCTTTCCTGGAAGTTCTAGGGAATCTGTTTTCCTGGCTTTTCCAGCTTCTAGATGCTGCCCACATTTCTTGTGCTATCTCTTGATCATAGCCAAAAAAATGATTAGTTAAGTCTTTCCCACATTGCCATCTCACTGTTTTTCTCTTTCCTGTCTTACTTTTTAAATTATTAGGACCTGGGTGATTACACTGGGCTAACCTGGACAATCAAGGATGATTTTCTCACTAACAGTCAGCTGATTACAATCTTCATTCCATTTGAATTAAGGTACTCTGTTATAAGATGCCAGTACTACACATGAAATTATTTGAAAGTGGACACAGTTTAGTAATAAATGAATAGAACAAACTATAGGGCAATCATCAAAAAAAAATTTAGCAAAGTAATTAATTACTTTGCTAGAGAAATCTAAGGCTCAAGAGAAATCTTTCAAGTATTTTGAAATGAATGAAAATGGAAATACAACTTACAAAAATGTGCTTTGAGGGCATATACAGAGTATACAAAAAGAAAACTCTAAAGTCAACAATCTAAGCTTTCACCTGAGGACAGTAGGAAAACAGTTACAATTTAAATCCAAAGTAATCTAAAGAAAAGAAGAAATTACAAAGTGTGATTCAACTAAATTTAAAAGAAATGAAACAAAAAACAATAAAGAAAACAAATAAACTAAAATCTAATTCTTTGGAAAGATCAATACAATTGATAAACCTGTGGGCAAACTAAGTAAAATAAAGAGAGAAGACTCAACTTGCTAGTACCAGACATGAATGATGCAACATCACTACTGATCTCAAGGACTTCAAAAAACAATATAGGATTATGAAAAACTCTACAAACTTGATCACCTAGATGAAGGTGCCAACTTCTTGAAAAACACATTCTACCAAGCTCACACAAGAGGAAATAGATTATGTAAATAGGCCTATATCTAGTAAAGACAGTTAGTCAATAATTAATAACTTTCCTAAACAGAAATAAGGAAAACCAGGTTTCACTGGTAAATTCTATGAAATGTTTAATAATGAAATGATACTACTTCTTGGCACTATTGTCCAGAACATAGAAGCAGAAGGAACACTTCTTAGCTAGTTCTATGAGACTGCCAATACGATAAATCAGAATCAGGAAAGACGTCACAAGGAAGAAAATTACAGAACAGTATCTATCATGAATACACATGCAATAATTCTCAACAAAATGTTTACAAGCTGAACCAACAACATATAAAAAGAATTATATGCCACAACCACACGAGATTTATTCTAGGTAGGCAAATTCATTCGACATTCAAAATCAATTAATATAATCCTTCCCATCAGCAGGCTAGAGAAGTCATATGATCATGTTAGTTGATGCAAAAAAGTTTTTTTACAAAACCCTACATGCATTTACGATAAAAACTCTCAGCAAACTGGGAATAGAGGGACATTCCCCCATTTTAAGAATGTCTACAAAAACCCTACAACTCACATTACATTTAAATGTGAGACATTAGAAGGAAAAAATATTTACAAAACACTTACCAGATAAAGGAGTTGTATCCAAAGTAAATATTCCTTAAAGTCAATAATATGAAACCAAACCAGAACAAAAAAAGATCTGAAGAGGTATCTCACCAAAGAAGATATACAGATGGAAAATAGCACATAAAAAGGGTCTCAAAACATATGCAATCAGGGAATGGCACTAAAATAAGGTACTACCTCACACTAGTAGACTGGCAAAAATCCAAACCAGAGACACCACCAAATGCTAGTGAGGTTGTGGAGCTGCAGGGACGCTGATTCATGGGTGGTGGGAATGCAAAATGATAGAGCCACTTTTATATGCAGTTTGGCAGCTTCTTACAAAGCTAAAAATAAAATAAACATTGTCATACAATAGGATTCAGAAATTGTGCTCCTAGCTATCTATCTAAATGAGTTGAAAATTTCTGTATACTAAAAGGTTTGAACATGAATGTTTACAGAAGCTTTATTCATAATTACCACACGCTGGAAGCAACTAAGTGTTTCTTCAGTAAGTGAATGGTCAAATTGTGGTA
Organism: Manis javanica; assembly: GCF_040802235.1. NCBI lineage: Eukaryota > Metazoa > Chordata > Mammalia > Pholidota > Manidae > Manis > Manis javanica. The sequence goes on from NC_133164.1 coordinate 18,930,346, forward strand.
CATCCCACACAATGAGTTATCTATAACAAGAAAGGAGTTATCAACCTAGGAAAGGACATGTAGGAATCTTGAATGGATTCTTAACTAAGGAAGTCAGTCTGAAAAGTCTATGTATTATATGATTCTAACTGTAGACATTCTGGGAAAGGCAAAACTATAGAGAGAGTAACAATATTAGTGGTGGCCAGGGACTCAAGGTGAGGGAGGGAGGGAATAAAAGATGGAGCACAGAGGGTTTTTCAGAATATTCTGTATGATACTGTAAAGGTGCATTCATGACATAATTCATTTGTCAAACCCATGATTGATACCACACTAATAATGCAGGATGTTAATATGGGAAACTGAGGCGGGAGAGGAGGTATGTGGAAACTGTACTTTCTGCTCAACTTTTCTCTAAACCTAAAACTACCCCCCTCCCCAAATAGTCTATTAACAAAAAAATCCTATCACACCCCAGTCACAATCCAAAGTTGAATTTCTGAATATAAATATTACAAATTAGTATTCTATTCACATGCAGAGTTTTTTTAAATTTATTATATAAAGGTTAGAATTGCTTATTATGCCTTTCATCCAACAAAATGCCTGCTTTGGAGAATCACATAATCAACATGTCTAAAAATGGCTCATTTAGAGATAACAGGGAAAAAAAAGAAACCTTATTAATTGAAAACCATTTTTCACTGCCCTCATTAAAATAATTATTGGAGGACTATCAGTTTAACTGTTTGCCATCTTTTAGTCTCCCCAGGGGTCTATATGGCCAAGTCTAATTCACTCTGTAACTGGACATGCAGATTCTTTTAAAATTCAGAGACATACAAAATATACCAGATTTTTCATATTCCATGACAAGAGAGTAGATTGAACAGTGATGAGCAGTCTTTGTTCCATATGTTCTGTTTAAATCTTGCCAATTTCAATGTTGCAAAAGGTGCGAATAAAATGAACTATCTATTTTTCATTCTGTATGATTCTGGAGTAAAGGAAATTGCTTTCACATTTGGGGGTCAATAAAAAAGTATAATATAAAGTTTAATTTAAAGTGAGTCTTAAATAAGATCATTTGTAAAATAGGAAAAAAAGGAGCACATAAGTCATAGCAGATGCAAGGGGTTTGGTGAAGGCAAAGCAAAGGCAATACTGGAAAATTATGCTGCAGAAGGATAAAGATTGGTCACTGCAGAATGGTGAGTTATTTAGATTGGGGAACAACTAAATGTAAAAGGAAACTAAGGATTCTTTAAAAATGCAAAATTCAAATTCGGCAACGCTGTTATCTTTCCCGTGTTGAAGCAAAAATAAGGAGTATGTACAGACAAGGTGCGGTGGCCATGAAAATAAGTAAGACATTGCCATTTGAGGGGGGTTGGTAGCTTGGGTCTTGCAAATAAGGGTTAATAGCAATCTGATTGTTCTGTTTTACCAAATCCCATTTGAGAAGATTGCAGGAGGGCAAAGTAGAAATGCCCAGTAGTCTGTGGATTCTAACAATCAAAAGAATCATCAGATTGCTGATAAAATTTGGAAGATATACAAACAAGTGTTATATTTGAATGAATGAGATCCCCAGAGATTAAACTGAATTAAACAATAGCTAAGTGCTGAAAGAGTGAGAGTAAGAATGTGGACGTTTCCCTGGCTTGGCTATACGAAGGGAGCTGATGCTGCTCTGTCAGCTTGGCGAGGTGCACCTGAAGCCCTGAGCCAAAAAGAGTGAAATGGCTCTGCAAAATGCAGTTAGTCTGTGGGGCTTAATAACGAATGAATAGCTAGTTCTTTTTTTTTTTAATCTTAAATCTACTTAGTATGTTTTACTATACCCTTTGTATATAACGGGTTTCATGAATGGGTGTTGTTATATCGATAATATAATATGCTAGAAACAGTATGATCAGAATTGCAATTGAAAATTAGTTTGTGTGTTTGTGAGATTCAGCCTGCAACTCATGGCTTCAAGTTATTATTCGTCTGACAAAAAATTCTATTAAAAACATCACACTTTTTCTTTTAAGTTTGCTTAAAATTTTTCGTATTTTTGATTTAAAGAAAATCTTTTATATCTTAAAATCTTTTATATCTTTTCCAAATTGGTATAAAATGTTCTCTCTAGTTGACCAGCTTTCCAAGTCCATTACCTCTTTAAAATTTGAATTCCTTAATATTTCATAAAATAATGGAAGAGATTGTTTAACTATGACATGTTTTCCTTAATTCTTTAGATACTTTAATATTAATTTTTTAAAGTGGAGAATTTAAAAATCTACATCACATTAATTAACATATCAGTCACTACAAAGATCTTAGAGTTGCAAGGCTTTGTCTGTGTGCTTTGGTTTCCATTTGGCAGTTGTAATTTGTACATCATAAATCCCAAGATGAATATTCAACACCAGTACAAGTTAGGTGAATTCAAACTGCATCTACACACTTATGATCACTGTGTTAGTAATTTGCTAAAATTTCCCCCTTAAAATCTATTTGAAGTATATCCAAAAAATAAAAATACATAGTACATATATATGTATGTATATAAAGAGTATATACTGTGTGTGTATGTATGTAGACAAGGTAACTTTTCTACTTCTTGAGAAAAATAATACTTATACAACTCCAAGGTTTAATTTACATGTTTGGTGATAAGATGTTTCTACAAAGTAGTGTCAATTTGCATCAGAAATTCTACTCGTAAGTTTTCTGCATTTCATGATTTCTCACATAACTTGAATATCTTTGCTCAAATGGCATATACTCAATGAGATTTACTTTGACTTCTCTTTTTAAAATTACCCTCCATACCCTTACACAAGGCTGTTATTTTTCATGTAGCATTTATCACTGTCTATTAGCCTGTGTAATTTATTTACAATAATTTTTATTCTTGATGCCAGAAAAGCAGATATTTCTTGCCTTTTGTGCTCAAGTCCAAGAGCCTACAACAGGGACTGACATATAATAAAAATATTTTTGAAGGAATAGCTGAAAGGACAGATGAATGGCTAAATTTGCTTACACTTTCTCAAATTCTATGAAAGATTTTTATGTCTATATATAAACTCCTAAAGACAAATAAATTACATTTAAATTCACTGAAGAACATACATATCTTCAAAGAGAGAAAATAAACCAAGGCATTACCACACATCTAATTATAGAGAGAAAATAAATGGTAATCCAACTTTAATAAGATTATCATTTTTGAAGAAGAAAGGGCATCCTGCCTGGTGGTAGATTCCAGTGCAGACGATCATTCCTGATAAGGCCGCCACCATGTTCAGAAGGAGCAGAAATCAACCAGTCTGCTGAAGGCGTGTAGCTCTGCCTGTAGTTGCGATTCAGTCTATCCACTCCACTCTTGTTCGTGGGACAGGTGGTACAGTTACAGTTTTTTAATGACTGTTTGGAGTAGAGCACTTGTTGTCTAAAGTTTTTCTGTCTTGTTAGGTTACCCCTAGGTTAGGTCAGGTTGCTTTTCTGACTAGCTTGGGTGACATTAGTCTGCACCCATTTTCGTTTCCAACTGCTGGTTTCTTCAGCTTCAACCCCTGATAAACAAGGCAGAAGCAAACGGGGGAAACTCACCACCCAGTCAGTTGTGGGGATCCCGAGGTCTCTTGCTGATGAAGTCCCTAGCTCGTAAGGTTTTTGCTCTTCAACCTTCAAAGAGTATTTTATTTTATTTTTAGTATTTTTTACTGTTTATTTCATATATAATGTCAAGAGGTTTTAATTTTTTTATTAGATGGAAGAAAAAAGAAAAGCACTTCTAGTTTATATTCCTGGAAACTGTTCTAATTCAATGGTAAAGACTATTCTCCCTTAAAAATTTCTTTATTTTTCATTCTTAGAAATGGTTTCACAAATTTATCTGGAAAAGTTCAACAACTGAAATTTTTATGATTCTTTTTATTTTTATACTGCCATGCTTAACCAAAACTTCCCTTTCTGAAATTAGCAAATGTAATTCTGGCACAATATAAATTATTTTATTGAGACCAGAGTACAAATAATTTGTAAGAATGTATAAATCAAGCTACAATATTTCTTCCTGCCAGAATAAATATTTTAAAAAATTGAAATAAATGTTCCTGCATACTGAGTCTAAATTATATTTTCACTAAATTAAATGAACAAAACAGCAGATAATTTTTGTCTTCATGTGTTTCTCAATTACACTTTAGCTAACTTTTACTATTTAAAGTGGTAGTAGAAATGGTGGCACTTTCATTCCTAGTATGGAAGTTTTAAAACAATGTATTTGCACAACAAACAATATAGACCTTATAAAAGTTTGACTGTTTCATGTATGCCCACATATCTTCCTCTGTAGAACTAACACTAATGTGTATTTAACTTGTTGTCTTTGAATGTCATAGATGTTTTGAGACTGAGGTTATCTCTCTTATTAGATCATAGTTTATTTTCCTACCACATAAGATCATAACTGCTATTGAACGTGGTAGATACAATGAAAATGCAAGTGAGGATGTGAGGACACAATTTATCCATCAAGATTGGTTGAGAACTAATACTTAATTGATCATCAGTTACTTTATAAGGTTAAATATTTGCAATGACAAGGAAACTCAAGGAAAGGTAGCATAACTGAATCAAAATGGCTGTACGAAACACTAGTGAAGAGACTTTACAGAGAGCGTAAATGTTTAATAAGACAAGGCACATACTAATGCACACACACACTCTGTGTATATGTACATATGTTTAAATAAATGGGTCCTTTCACTCTTTTAAATTAATTTCATATTAACTGACAAAAACTGTTTTTGTTGCCTGAACTTTACTGAAATATAATAATTTTAACATACTTTCTAAACTGCATTTCACACAGTGGAAATACCTGTTTCTGAAAAAATCCATATGAAGTTTCTGTCAGTTTGTCAGTCTACCTCATATAAATAGCCAGAGATATTTTAAAATAATTTTGAAAAGTATATTTCAATACCTTAAAATACAACTAATACAGGACATATATAAAACTCACACTTTGGGTCATAATTGAAAGAAATAAAAAGAAGTTATCTTGTGGACCGACCAAGCAGAATGCTCTAAGAGGCTTGTAGAGAAATATTCTAGGACTTTGTCATTCCATATGGACACCAGCCACATGTGGCAACTGAGGACTTGAAATGGTGCCAATGAAACAGGAACTATGTTTTTCATTTTCTTTAATAGTAAATATTTTAAATTAAGAAAACTGAAGCAATATAAATTACAGATCAAGTATTGTCCATGAAAATTGAGCCCTCAATTTGAGATATTCTATAAGTATAAAATACACATTGGACTTCAAAGACAATGCACAGAATGTAAAACATTTTATTAGTTAATTTTTATATTGATATGTTAATATAATAATTTTTAAATGGGTTAAATACAATATACTATTAACACAAATTTTACAGTTTTACCATTTGTTTAATGTCACTGCCAGACAATATAAATTTATGTATGTCTCAAATTGCATTTCTATTGAACACCATTATTCTAAGTGTATTAAATGGTTTTAGAAGCAAGAAGCAAATTGTGATGTCTCCCATGTTCCCTAACGGTACTTCTCAAACTTCAATGGGCTTGCAAATCTCAGAGTGAACTTTGTTAAAGTGCAGTTTCTTGATTCCATAGGTCTAGGGAAGGGCTTGAGAGCCTCCGTTTTTAACAAAGTCCCAGTGGAAGGGGAATCATACTCTTCAGTACAACCTTGAATAAAGGAGATGCCTGAAAGTAAGGAGTTTGTAATGATTTGGAGAACTTTCATATGGGCAAATTTAAGGTTTTTGCTGTAAAATAAGGAACAGCAAGAATATGTTTGTTTAAAATAAGTAATGTATTTTCTGAGCAACTCCAGGAGGCAAGGCACTATGAAAAAATCATCAGATGACAATAAAGAAACACAGGTCTTTTTGGTCTCAGCCTAAGTACTGCCAGCTCAAAGAGGCTTTCTAGGTCCAAGAGGCAAATAGATCCTTGTTTTCTGTTCCCTATACTTTTTTAACATCTTTTTCATTAACCTTCTCAAAAATCAGAAGAGCTTATTTGTATGTTCTATTTATTTATTTCTCCCCAAGTAGAATATACACTTCATGAGGGCAGGCATCATGTCAACCTAGTTCCTCAACACTGAGTAAGCCTCCAGTAATAGTTATTGAGTTTCTCTGCTTTAAGAAGAATAGAAAAGAGGAAGATAATGTCCACATGGGTGATTTCTGTGTATAGGTATCCTTTTTTAAAAAATATTTCACATTCATTTTTCCTCTTTTCTCAAACTATTTCAGAGAAGTCATTTCAAAATTCATAACTAGAAAATACTTTATTTTAATCTCTAAATGGAGCTATAATCTGACAGAGTATTTCATTGTAATCCTGGATACAGTCATTAGGGAAGCCCCCTGGCTGGCCGCTACCTCTAAAGCTCTGCCTTCCGCTCAGTCACTCCCTCACTGCAGGCACACACTGACTTACAGAAATTCACAATCCCTCAGACCCTGACGCTCTATCAGTCACCCTGTGTTCAAACACAGGACCTCTCAGACCTCACACACCTTGCACAGTCGTGGGGATGCAGGCATCCGTGTTTATGCACCACGGCTCACTCCCTCTGCTCTCTCACACACTCACGCACTCACACCCAAGCCCTCTCATCTGGTTCCAGTCTCCCTCTCTCCAGCGCCTCTACTCTCCATCTCTGACTCCCTTCGCTTTCCTCTTGGTCGCTCACTGACACTAGCTTTCTTCTCTCCAATAAAAGTGTCCTTATAATCAAGATCCTCAAGAGTAAGTTGCGAAATCAATCTCCACATACTTAAGGCTACCTAATCGCTCCTCGATCTCCTTCATTAAGATTGCCATTATTAACTATACCAAAACTTCTCCAGTTTGGTCACCAATAATCTAATTGATAATTGCAGTGGGATATTTCAGTGCCACCTTCCCTTTCTAATCTTGTTACCTGGTACTCATGGTCAAAAGTTCCTCATCCCTTATTGCAATTCCCTGCTGAGGCCCTGGGTGGGATTGACTTGTCATTTGCTGTCTTTTCTTCCACTTCTACTGTTTATGGCCTAAAAGCTGGTTCTCCCTGACCCCCTGTACTTCTCAGACTACTCATAGTCGATGTGCCAATCCATTTACATGGAGTATATTTCTCTCTATATAAAGACATAATCCAAATCTGTATTTCCAAACTAGCTAGCTGAGCTGACTACCTGTACATTCATGGAACCACACACTATGAAAATACAACTCAACATTAAATTCTTCATCTCCATGCTCAAAGCTACCGTGTCTCATTAAGTTATAGAGTAGTTATAATTAGGCCATCCTCCCAGTCTCTAAAGCCAGATACCATTTCTCCCACAGTCCTATTCTCCTCAGCCAACAGTAACCATATATTTTTCTCTAGATTCAACACACCAGACTCTACTGTTCTTACTCCTACGATGGCAATACTGTCTTAAATATTTCTCTGGCTGGTACCAAACTCTCTCAAACAGCTCTTTCTCTTTTTTATTCTGAAATACAATTATTTGTATACTGTGCCTTTAAAAATTATTTGGTAGCAATAAACTGTATAGAGAATCATGTCCAAACTTCCCTGTAGCCCAAAATTCATGTCATGATTTTACCTGTATTAACTTCTAGATAGGGGGATGTAACTTGTTTCTTACTCTAGCCATATAGAATTACTGGCAGTTTCCCAATACTTTGTATTGTGTCTTGCTCTCTGCTAACTCTGCTAAGCTATGTCTTCTGGCATGGCATAGCATTGTATATATGACTATATTATCTTACAGTTTTAAATTTCTCTGTGTTTAGAAGCTACATGTTGCCATCAAAAGCACAAGGAATATGCAATAGCAAACTATAATAAATCCAGCCAATATATTTGTTTTATTCACTATCTGTACCACTTAGCACAGTGCCAAACTTATAAGTAATATGGGTTTCATAAACAAATGAATCAAATGTCCTGTTTAAGTCCTAGCTCCTTAGCTTATGCTGCCACTGGGAAAATTATTTAAATTGACATTTAAATTCTGATATATCTATACCTACCATTAGATTTCTATCTTATCTCTGTGTTTATAAAAACAGAAAAAAAAAGATATTTTTCATTTTCACTTACTTAACTTTAGGAAAGTTGACCTGAAACTTACATAAACATAAGACTGCAAAAATAACTTATTTTCCATACATCAAATATAATCAAGTGTAATGTGTAATTGCAAACAAGGAGATCAAATGCTTTCATGCTTGATGGGAACACAGGTTCAAACAATGAACTTCTGCAGTATCAGCAAAAGGAAGTGACAAATACTAACTAACGGATGTCTTGCCAGAACATGTATGACTAGTTATTTTTTCATACATTAAAATACCCAGTCACTTCTACACTCGTAAATCCTAGCCAATAAAGAACATTGTAACTAGAGAGAAACAATATTTAGAAACCATATTTTAGAGGGAAATGATCATAACTGCATATTTATAAGCATAAAAAAATGAAATAGAACCAAACAGTAACAATGAATGTTTACTTCAGAAAAGTCAGCAAGGTTAGCTCTCTGTACCTGTAAGTAAGAAGCATTTCCAATACTTGCAAGTACTTAGAATAATATGTATACAAGCTTTCATTTGGTAAGAAAACACTGAGAAGTTAATAACTTAAATATTACTGCTTAATTATTTTAAAGTCATTTCATTGTCTCTGCTACAAAGGAAATGAAAATAAGTGCAATAGAAAAAAATGAATGACACCTCCTGATATTTTAAAAACTTTCCCATATGTGAACTATTTTAGCTAGTGTATATATTATACACATATTGTATGTCTATACCACATAAGACAGATATTCTAATTCACTAAATGTGGAAGTGAATTTTACCTTTTCTTTCCCCCTAAAAACACTTCATTTCTGAAAAGTATTTTCAGCTACTTACAAATATGCATACTAGAATATTTCAGAATACATTATTATCAAATCACCTGGAAAAAATACAAAGATCACACACACACACACACAATAAAGCCTAAGTTGCTATTGCTACAAATATTTATGTTGAGATATTGGACTACTGATGGGAAACAGCCACATTTTTGGCCCTGAGGCTTCCTTTGTTCGTTTATTTTATTTTTTAAATTTTTTATTAGTCATCAAAAAGAATGAAATAGTTAAAACAAAATCCAAAATAGTTTACAGAAATTACAGTGTATATGAGATAAAAATGAATTAATTACCGAGGGCCTGCAATTTCTTCTACTGAGTCATGAACTATTTTCCTCCTGAATTCCCTTTAAGAGAACATTTTTTATTTTAGTTAAAAGAACAGTGAGTATTTGTGAGATAATAGAAGATATATATACTGGTCTCTGCCCCCGGATCCTGGCAGGGAGCTGCTGAAACCCTTGTAATTTCCTGGGCCATAGGAGTTTCTTTTGTTCTAATCAGGCGGCCATGGGTGGGCAATGGGCACCAGAAAGAGCAGGCCTCGATTAGAAGCTTGGAATTTTCAGCGTTGCCCCCGCTCTCTTGAGAAGGGAGAAGAGCTGAAAATGGGTTGATGATTGATCATGCTATGTGAGGAAGCCTCATAAAAATCCCAAAAGCAAGAGGTTCAGAAAGCTTCAGTGTTGGCAAATGTTGTGGCACTTGGAGAGCAGTACCATTTAATTTATAAACAAAAACAGAGAGATTACTGCTCCATAAAATACTTCAGCATGCTTTTCTTCATAGAAAATGCATCTGAAGATATAATCAGATGTATTTTATGCATCTGTTTGAAAGACACTCACAGCATTATTGCTACTAGAAGCAACCACTCTAAACTTCAACAGGAGTCTGGAGTGTCCTATTTGTGGTAACATTTCCAAGGGATCAATGTCTGTCTGTGTCTGGGATAACCATATGTGTCTGTGAACTACACACAGAGTTTAACTTATGAATTGAATTCATCAGAATTTAATGAATGACTAATATGTGACCTGTTGAATGCCAAATGTGCATATGCGCAGGTGCATAATGTAGACGTGAGAGCGTTTATATGAGTGCGTCATGAGCATGTCTATGCTGGGGGATGCTGCACAAACTCTAACTCTTCAAGTACAGACTACGCAGTGGGCAGTCATGCTCACTGAGGAAAATCTAGGCTTCGTAAGTCTCTTCTCATAATTACGTCAAGATTTGTTTATAAATGTATTTATCACATGGCTTTATAATGTTAGGAATTTCAAACAGTTGAACAAAAGGAGCAATTGCTAATGAATAGCTAAGGTTTAGTCAGTTTTGTTAGGCTTTGTTTTTCCCTTTTCCTTGTGCATTGGTTAACTGAGTGACATTCCAGTTTATAAATGCTGTCTTCCTTTTGGGTAGTCACGATTTTAATTTACTAAACTTCTTGTTAATCTACAGTCTCTTCCCTTTAATTTTTCATTAAGGATGGTGTTTCTGAATCTTAAATATTAGTCCTGGGGTTCTTTAACAATGGAATTGGGGGCTTTTGGGACACTGGGAGAAAGTAAGATTATAAATGCTCTATTACACATATTTCCCTCAGAACAGGGTTTGCACAAAATTTCAGACATTTTTCAAGGTTTATGAACTTTTTCCATGAGGTATGGATGGTTTCAGGTACATTATATAATGCAATTTTATAATATATTAATTTATATGAAGAAACCAGATTTCAGTCTTGATATCTATGATAATAGATATTATATAACACAATGAATGTTCACAATTCTATTCTCTTCTGACTCTGCATAATACTTCTCTATGCCTATCTATACATATTCAATATTTCATGTCTGAATTAAGTTCTTAAGTCATCTCTAATTACTGGTAGAGTAATTTCCAATCATTTCTTTTGATTTGGGAAGATGCTTTACCTGTAAAATCCTTAAAGCCAGTGACAAGTTCAAACTGTGCTGTTACTGGTATATCGTTTAAAGATACAGACTTCCCTATTAATTTATCTTAAGGCTACTGCTAATTATATTTAAGCTAATTTCTAAGTTGAGCGAAGTTTAGAAAAGATCACTGTGTGTGTGTTTGTGTGTACATGCAGAATTTTATAACTGCAGATGTAAGAAATACTAGCATTAAAGCAGAAGTGTTTAAACAAATAATAAACCACTTCAAATGGTTCTCCCAAGTCCCTCTGGGAGGCTCCACAGGGATTCAAGTAAATTTAGGCATTTTGGAAAGGAATGAATTTTATAATTGCATTCATAGTGGGAGGGCTGCTAGCATCTTTATTTATAAGAAGGAATAACTGTTGCACCTGTTTGTTTGGAGTTGTGACAGAGAAGGGATCTTGATACATTTTTCTCTCACAGCTTCATCGTGAGATGCTGAAAATATGGTTTCTCTACTTGTCACCTTTCTGAAAATGTGGTCTATCCACTGTTACCAGTAGTTTCTATCAGAGTGACAGCAGGAACTATGTGGGGAGTGAGGGGTGGGGGGAGGCAGGGAATCCCTTTTTCTGTAATCATTCCAACTTGTGCAGAGACAAAAGCTATTTTATTGATTCATCCTTACAAGAAAGGGAAGATGAAAGATATGTTCAAACTCAGAAATCTTTCAGCTAATGTAGGTTTAAAACACTTATTGCACTTACTGAAAATAAACTCTGTAGGATAATGGTAAACAGTGTTTAAGGTGTTTTACAGTAATTGATAGCAAAATTATAAAAAGGTGTGATGACTGATAAATTATGCACCTCCCATTCTAATAAAGGAATGAAGGAAGGTACTTCCTATAGCTACCTCATATATTAATTAAAAATTATGGAAACATTGTTGCTTGAAGACATTGAGTAAATTGTTCTTAGAATGTACATTTATTGTGCTAATATAAACTGGAAATAATATGGATTTCTGTGATAAATTTACAATGTAAAGAATAAATCTAATACACTCCTCCATTAAGTTATTGTATTTTCCATTCTTTCTTCCATTCATAACTATTTTCATTTTTCATTGCTCCTGCATCTACCTCACCAATGTCCTCTCTCATACCACATTTTCTGTATCCTTCCCTTCTTAATTTTTGTGACCTCAGTCAAATATAACAAATATTTAACAACACTGGTTCTGCAGGATCTAAGCTAGGAAGGTCAACTGGTCTTTAGAGACCTTTACAAGACACCCCTTCCTCCCCACTTTCATATCCTCTTCATCCTCCTTTCTCCTTTAGTCCATTGCTAGTGTTGTTACTATATAGTCCATAAATGTGCTCACAATGGGAGACCAACAAAACTAAGAGTTAAAAATGAAATAGGTTTATATTACATTTGTTTCTTTCTAGCACACCAGAAAGACAGAATGTGTTTAATATTACATAGAATAAATGCTGTTATCTTCTTGACAATTAGCTTAATACTATGATTCCCTAAATGGATTGTGATTCATTTGGTACTAGCAAATAAGTGGTATTGTACTTTATTAACTGATTAACATAAGTTCACAGGAGCATCTTGCAATGGTATCCATGTTAATAAATTATAAACATTGTTTGAGAATCTGTGTGTGACTAAATGATCCTGTTACTGGCACGTGCACGCAAAATCAACAAACTCTGCCTTTCATATCCAACACTTGCATGATTTTTTAATTAAGTTTTACTTTTAAAAGTTTATAGGGTATCAAAGAAACTATCTCTTACAAGGCAAACTGTGTATATACCTTAATGCTCTTTTGGAAGTAAATGTTAATTTAGTCACTGGATATTTGTTGGGTACCAGGCATTGTGCTCAGTGCTGAGATTACAGACACAAAGAACACAAGCACGGTTCCTGACCACATGGAGTTTACTTTAAAATGGAAAAGAGAAACAATACATCCTTAACAGACACGTGTAAATGACTACAGATTAGGACAAAGCCTATGAAGGAAATGAACAATCATTTGTAAGGGAAAATAATGGAGAGTATTTTCTATATAGGTCAGAAACATCCTTTGTGAGTCTCCTGTGAAGAAGTGAAGTTTCTATTGCAATTTGAAGAATGGGGCTGTGCAACAGACTGAAAAGTTTTTGTCCCTCAAAATCTCATATGTTGAAACCTGATTCCCAGTGTGATGGTTTTAGGAGGTGTGGATTTTGATAGCTAATTAGGTCATAAGGGTAGATCCTTTAATAGGATTAGTGCCTTATGATAGAGACCCCAGAGAGCTCTCTTAACTTTTCTGTCATATGAGATCAATCCATGACAAGGAGAGCAATTCTAAATATACATGCACCAAAAAACAGAACTTCAAATTATGTGAAAGAAAAACCATAGAACAAAAGAGAAACAGACAAATCCACAATTATAGTTGAAGACTTCAACTACTCTTCCTCAACAATTGTTGGAATAACTACCAAGAATATTAGAAATAATGTAGAAAAAGTTAACAATATTAACCAGCACAATTTAGTTGACATTTATAGAATATTCTATGTAATAAGAGCAGAATAAGCTTTGTATTTTATGATGTTCAAGGAACTTTTACCAGAACAGACCAAATACTGGGCCATAAATAAAATATCTATACATTTACAAGAATTGAAATTATACAAAATGTGTTCTCCAAGGAATCAAACTAGAAATAAATAATAAGATAACAGGAAAATCTCCAGATACTTGGAACAACACATTTCTAATCGAGGTAAAAAAGAAGAAGTTTTAAGAGAAATTTAAAAACAAATACACTGAACTGAAAGTAAACAGCATATAACATTTAGAAATTTGTGGGACATAGCTAATGCAGAACTGAAGGAGAAATTTGCAACACTGAATGCATGCATTAAGAAAAAGCCTCAAGTTAATAATCTAAATTTCTACCTCAAAAACCTAGAAAAATAAGAACAAAATAAAAATGCATTGTGGACATAAGACTTTTTCATATATGTTATTTTCAAATACATTCTCTGAGTTTTTTACATTTCTTTATATTCACTTAATGTTTTTTTAAAGAAAGAGTATTTAATTTGGACAAACTCCATTTTGCTATGACTACAAAATCCTGGCAGTAATTGTACCCCATGTACAAAAAAATTCCTGAACTTTCACCCCAGGTGTAATTTACAGGAGCAGTGAGTGATCCAAGAATATCAGTTCCTCTCTGTGCTACCGGTACACATTGAGGCAAGGAGGGAAAAAGAAGAAAAATGAAGACAGCCAAGCATTCTTCTGATGATTAAGTTTGAATTGAAAAGGCTTCTCATGCATATGCACTGATGTCTAACAGGTTGTCAACTGTAGGACTTTACCACAAAGAAAGCTAAGGTAGTTTGGGATTTGGTAAGGAAAAAGAAACTAAATATGTGATGCGTTCCAAGGAATTAATCAGATTGCTACAAAAAAAAATCACAGATATACCGTTTATAGTTTATATCTTTAAACTCTGTGTAGCATTTCCTTTTGCTATATTTTGCCCTCAGTGCACAAGCAGCATCAAATTCCTCTACGTTACCTGGTGTTTAGAGTAGGGCTGGTTTCCTCACTGTCTGCTCTCCTTTGGCCTTCCCTTACCTGTCTCAGTGAGTCTCCTATGCTTTTGTATCGCTCACAATGGTTTCCTTTATGATGGGTGCTGGTAGAGCTCACCCTCTGACTAAGCCTCTTTCTTAGGTTCACGCTTATCCCTGGATTTTGGTGGGGGTGGTCTTCTCATGCTCCTACATTTCCCCCAGTTGTCATTCTGGGCTCTGAAGGTGGCCTGCCCTCTCTTCAGGAACAGAAATTTGTTTTCTCCAGCTCCCTTTTCCAGCTGTAATGTGTTTTCACAAGTGTTAAAAAATCTCATCCTATTAATGCACAAAGTAAATGAATATTTTAAACACTTTTCTTTCTCTCGTATGTCCACATAAACATTAAAGTTGGTTACAACACTCCTTATCTTTCTATTTAGTCCTGAAGTTGCATTTTATTATAATGTTAAGGTTAAAAACACACATTTACACCTAGTTTAAATTCAGGCTTTTGTTACTGTTTTAGAGGATTTTGTTATTTCAGAGTTTTGTATTAATGTTTTAGATGCATTTTATATTGTATTAATGTTTTAGATGCATTTTATTATTTTTGAAATTAGAATGTAGTATGATAAAGAATCATAAGGCTATTGTTAGGATGAAAAATCCCTAATTGTTTTCTATGTGATTATTAATGTTATTTTCCTGAGAGACAATCTATTCTAAAAAATAATGATCTAATAATTTTTGTCTCTATAGGTCAGAGTTTACTGAGATCCTTAAATAGACAAAGATAAAAAATGAATAGAAAAGTGCTTAACTTACATACATGACATAGTTGACTAAAGGAAATATCCACACTGGGAAAAATTGCAGAGTATATAGATATAATTTTTCTCATTTAAAAATTTCTTAGATTAACTTTTCCCAGACTGAATAAAAGTCAACTACGCTGAAGAATTTATACTTTTTTTGAGATGGATTAGTTAAAATCCTAAATAGAAATAAAGATAACCATTTTTCCTGACATATGAACATATATGTCATAATTATAATGAATGAAATTGTTAATGGATAATATCTCAATTTCCAAACTTGTGTTTATCTATACTGATGAAGACAAAAAGGAATGGTAAAGAGAGAAGAAATTAATTTAATGAGCTGGATACCTGAGCAACCCATTTTTAACTTAAGATCTCTAAAGATTGGAAACTTTGGTATTTCAAATGTTTGCTTTAAGTCAAGCACCATATTCTTCAGGGAAATATTAGGAAGGACGATTACATGGATACCTATATAACATCATACTATCCATTGTTATCACATGATATAAGAATCAAGAAGAGTAATATAAGAATCAGAAGGGTAATATTCTTAGTGGGGCCATTAATAGTTGTCTTTGGAAAATGACAACTGCTAATTATAAGAATGTGTCACATTTACCCACTTTTTTTTGCTCACAAAAACCCAAACTTTAAGCTTTCTACATGTGGCCTTTTAGAGGTCAGTCTATGTGCAATGAAAGCTACCTATTTGGCTGGCTTTCTAGAGTCAGTCAATAAAGAGCTTTTTACCATCTTCATTTTCCTTGTTTCTTGTTTCTTTTTTTCCCTTTTCCCCATCTCCTGTGTGTGTACTGATGAAATGAAATGAATTGGTAAGCTTTTTTTTCACACATCACTGCTCCTTCTGTAAATTCTACCTGGTATGGAGACCCAGAACATTTTCTCTAAATGGAACTGCTTCCAGGATTTTGCATTAGATCAACAGGACTTGACATAGTGTGTTCTGAGAATGAATAATACCAACTATTTAAAAAATTTTTACAAAACATATGTAACACTATTAATTGTTGGGGATTATATACAATCTCAGGATCAAAATGCAGTTCTGGATTATTCTGACATTTATTTTTATGTTGGTGAGATACACGTGTGCCTCTCTATGTGTACATGTGATTTCTGATTTTTTCCTTGAAAAGAACACAAGAACAACTGAACAGCAGCAGTATAGTATGGACATACCTTTTCGGTTTGTAGAACAAAGTTTAGAACAAAAATACCATGTTTTGTTGGCATTTTCTCCAGCAGCATATTGGTTTAGCAGGCATTTCAGGTTCTTTATCGTGATGCTCAACTGCATCTATTCCAACGAATGTTCTCTCGCATCTCGTTAGAAATACCACCCCTCTGCCTGAAGCAAGTGCTTTGGGTTCTAATAGTCATGGTATTATGCTAAGTTTCTCAACTTCGGCATTTTGGGGTGGACAATCTTTGTTGTGCGGTCTATTTGCTGGTATATACCTTGTGGAATGTTTATTTTAGTAGCATTCCTAGCCTCTCTTCCCTCGATACCAGTAGCGGCCTCCCACACCCCACCCAGTCGTGACCTCCAGATAAGGCTGAGTGCACGCTGGGTGACAAAATCATCCAGTTAAGAATCACTGGTATAGTGGAAAGAAGTCAGCACTTGGTATAAGTTAAAACTGGACTAAATCCCTCTTCTGTTATGGATACATCACGGGCAAATTAACCTCTCTAGGCTTCAGCTGATAACGCTCACATTTGCTCCAAAGGTTAAAGAATAATATACAATATACATATATATAAACCTGCCCACCGCCTAAAAAACAGTGGCACTCCTTAATCCTGTCAACCCTGCCACAGGCCACTTTTCTCAAAGGATCAGATCAGGGGCACTTACATTTAGAAGCCTTACTTTTACTCCAGGCCTTTTAGCATCGTGGGTAATGTTTCTTACAAGTCACTTCCTGGCCTCCCAGGACTTACTGGTTCTGTGGGCTGCCAGTGTCTGAGCCCTCATCAATCATACCATTCCTCTCAATGAGAAGAGTCAAAGTGTGGGCTTACTTTCCTGAGTATACCTCTACGGGGTGACTTCCTAGAAGATAGAGAAGCTTCTTATTTCTGCCTGCTGCCTTGGACTTTGCCTTGCACTGCCTGAGGGTATAAACGAAAGGAGGTGTTATTCTCAGGATGTGTTTCAGAGGGCCACTGAGCAGCCTCTGTGGCTCTCTGCTCACTAGCTCCTCGACATTGAACACCTCGTTGTTATGTTTTGTATTTAAAATTTCAGAAAACAATAGGTCCCAAAGCAAAACAAAATAAGAGCAATGACATTAGAAACGAAAATAATTAACCGTGTATTTTTTTCAAGTGTTTCCAAGTTTCCCTCTTGTCATTCACACTGCGTGACTGCATTTAAAAGTCTTGCTTTTTTGTAGACCTTTTAATCCCAACCATACTCTCTGAAATAATTCCATTGTTATTAAACATTATGCTATGTTCATTTGTTATTTTGTTTGGATTTTATATCACTTGTGGTTACCAAGAATAACAAAATTGTTAAGTACTGATGTGAATGTGACAAACTGTGGGGAAAGAAGACATAAATCAGTAAAAGTTAAAAGGCACAGAAAGCATCTAGAGAGATAAGGCAAAGATGAAACAAAAAGAAAAGGAAATGAACAAGTATCCTGTTGTTCTAATATCATTTGTTTAAAAAATTTTCTTTTTGCCATTGAATTTATTTTTTGCCTTTGCCTCCAATCAATTATCATATAAGGGTTGATGTGTTTCTTTATTCTCCATTTTGTTTCACCCAGATTTATCCATTTGTCATTACCACATTGCCTTTACTACTATACTGTTAAGGTAAATGTCAGCATCAGTTAGTGTGTCTTTCAAGTATTCACTTTACTTGGAAGATTGTTTTGACTACTGAGTCCTTTGTATTTCCATTGAAATGATAAAAGTGTATGTTAATTGCTAGCAAAAAGTCTCCTTTGATTATAATTAATAGTATGTTGAATTAATGAATTGATGTGAGAAGTAATAACTTAAAATGATGGAATCTGCCAAGCCAGGAACAGAGTGTACCTCTCCATTTATCTAAATTTTGCTTAGTTTCTCTCAGAATTGTTTTATAGTTTTTAAAGTACAGGTCTCACATATATTTGGTTCAAATTACCCCTAGGTATTTTATATACTTTGACACCATATTGAAAATGGAATTTCATGTATTTCAATTAGTTGTTTTTTATAGAGATATATATTTTATTTTTGTCTACTGATGTATCCCAAGACTTGCTAAACTCTTCATTTTCATAGTTTGTTGATTTTCAGGATATTCTATTTAATTATGCCATCTTCAAGTTGAGATAGTTTTTATTCTTTCTTTCTAAATATGCTTTAAATGAACCTTCATTATTCTTATTGCTCAGAATAATGATCAGTAAAATTATTAAAGATAGACATCCTTGCCTTTCTCCCAATCATAAGACGAGTGTGTTTAATATAAGGGAATGGGCTACTTGAATAAAAAAATTTTGTTTAAAATGCATAATTTAAAATGCCATAGATCATAAAAAAAGAAAATGTGAAATCTCCCATCCTTCCAAACTTTAATACCATCAACTATATAAATATGCCTAATAAAAGAAGAAAAAATTAACACTAAAATATAAGATTATAAAATATCAGAGGCAATTCTTCAAATAATAAATACAGTTTGCTTTATAAAATATTATACAGTGTCAGTCTGATTCTTAATAAAAGCAAGTAAAACAAAATAGTGAGATTCAGTCCACTATCTATATTGATAAAGAAGTACCAATGTTTGTAAATGGCTTTGGAAATATATACTTTCATATTCAATGTTATTAGGTACATTATATTTTAAATCTTCTCTGTAGAAAGTTTTGGAAATATATATTAAAATTCTTTAAGATAGTAAACGCTTTTGACCAGTACTTAAAACTGGATCTTAACAGTTTGAAATAAGATGATTTAAATATTTGTGAACAAAGGTGTTTATTGTGGACAAAGGCTATCTTTGATAGCAATGTGAAAAATATGAATATCTAAAAAAAAAAATTTGTTAAAAAATCACGATCCATGTGTGAAGTGGCATATTGCATTTTTTATAGTCTTTGATGCCATTATATTGCAAGTTATTTTAATCTTCTCAGCAAAATTAAGATATGGAATACCTTTTTTTAAAGTGAGGGGAGGATCAAGAGCCTCACTGAAGCCAAGGTCAGATGTTGAAAGATTGGTAGTGTTAAGACAAGGAGTTAAATTTATTCTGCGAATCTTCAGTTTCACCAAATGTGCTTCATCAGCAGGCTTCACTTAGTGGATGGCTCCTCCTGCTGCTAAGGCCGCAAAGCGAGGGCTCTTCCTTGACTCCTGGTTTTGCTCACTTCTCATATTCCAGCTATGAGCATGTCCCATTGTCTGTTCACTCAAAACGTGAGGATTCTAGAAGTCCACTGCGGCTCCCCTGCTATCAGGGTGGGCCAGCTTGTATCCTCTCTTGCCTACACTCATCTCCAACAGTACTCCTAGATTCTCTGTCATAAATTGCTATTTTAAAATATGTCAAATCACACAAGTCCTTTATCCCAAACACTCTAATACTTCCCAATTTCACTTTACAATTCCTCCCCATGTCTTTACAATGGCCTATAAAACCCTGTATGATTAACTGCTAACATTTTTGTATCCTCTCTTGCTGTTTTTATTTTGCTTCCTTGGCTCTTCTTATGTTGTTGATCCTGAATTCAAGCATACTCTCACTGTGGGTTCTGATCTTATTGCAAGGTTCTTTTCCTAGATATATGCTTGGCTAAATCCTTCACCTTCTTCAGGAATATGCTCAAATCTCATCTTTTCAATGAAGACTGAACACAATTCAATAAGGCAACTCATGCCATTTCCCTCCCCTACATTTTAATGCTTCTGACCATATTTACCCTATCTACTGTTGTGCTGCTTTTCCATAGAACTAATCACTTCCTCACATACTACATAATTCCCTTATTTCCAGAGGTTAATGTTCCCTGTTTATCTTTTTTGCTTGCCATGCTTTGCATGTGCGTGAGTCACTATTTTTGGTCTTTATATTTTCAATAATGTATCTCAGGCCCAAAATGAATACCTAGCACACGGTGAGTATGTGATAAATATTTATTGAATGAATGGATGATTTTTATCTTCCTTCACAATGAATTCACATCTAGGTGCTCATAACCTATTATATGTACAATACATTTTAGTTTTCAATCTCTTTATCTTTATTGTCTCATTTTAACCTTGAACAAGCTATGCTTTTTCTATCTGGTTAACTTGTTTTTTTCCCAAATTTACACAACTCGAACTTGTGCAACTTTAACTTTACTCACAAGTATAATAAAAGTGGCATGTATAGTCAATAAGAACTTAATGTAAACCAGAATTTCCACACTTTCTTGTGAGAGTTCTTTGGAACTCTTTTGGACCATCAAAGAAAAGAGACTGAGGACAGGCAGAATACAGCTGAAAAGAAGTTTTGTCCTTACTATCTGATTCAAGTGCAAATAAGATGTTTGTAAAAGTGCTCTTTTGAAGGGGTAACATAGTGTGAATTTCAAAAATAGTTGTTAGTATTACATCTAAGTAATTAGCCTTTGCAAGATAGTTGATTTGAGTGGAGCTGGAATATTTGGGAGCTATCTGTGTATCACTAGCATTCCTAGAATCTGCCAATGTACAGCAAATACTTGCATCCTTACAGCTACCATGTAGTCTGGCATATGTTACACTATAATTTTTCTTTTAAATACATGAATGATTGTATTCATACCTATACCATGGACCCTGCAAGACAGGGAATCAAACTGGTAAGGTCTCATATGGAAATGAGGCAAAATACAGAATGATTATTATTCGAGTGGGATCTGCATGGGCATAGAGTTCATCTCTGTGGCAACTATGGATGGATCTTTGAGTCTCTCAGCACTGGGCCACCTTAAACCATGTCTAAATGCTTATAAGGTTTAAGCAAGTGCAGGTACCTTATATGACTTATTCTAACTAAAAAAAAAAAAAATTAAACTGATATCCTGATGTAGTGTAAGTGAAAGGGAGTAAAGGATTTAAGTAACCTCGTGGGACTGGGTACTTAGATAGGAAAAAAAATAGATATTCTCAATTAATTTAATATCACTAACTCCCCTTTCTCTCCCTATAAAACTCCTTTCAATTTTTCATCAATTTCCTAAAATGCAAATGCATTTGCCATCATTACCCAGTTGACTTAAGCATTTTATACATCTTTCATGATTTTAAAGATAGTTCAGGATTTTAGCTTTACTTAGCTCTTAGCACACAACTTTTCCCAATCCTCTAGAGACAGTACAGCAAGTAAGTGGACAGTTTATCTCCTCCTGTTAAGATGCAATATACTTCTTCAGGTTTCTCCCACTTATCTCCCTTATATTTTCAGTGCAGTCTGGTTTCTGTGCTCTTTCATTCCATATTTTACCACAGAGCATTACAATGTAATCACACAAGAGTGTAATGGAGAATATTTTTTCTATCTGCCACTTACTGTGGGTCCTTGGAATCATGGGCTCTACTTTCATTTTTGTGTACAGCAGAATGCCAGGACCACAGTGATCCATGTGCACACACACACACATATAAAAAGAAAATCAATGAGGACACTAATCTAGATGTTACTTTTTTTAGGTTCTCGATATTTTTGGAAAATCCTGACTTATTGTCATCAATGCCATACCCCAGTATTTATTTTTAAAAAACAAATCAATATTATAGTATAATTAACCAAGCTCAAAACTTACTCATGTGACAAGTCTGTAAAATGTATGTTTCATCAGACCAAATACCACAGTGAATTCACTTCTTAATTTTTCACTTGATGGAAATTTAAAAGTAATTGAGAAGGCAATTCAGTTACAAAGAGAAATAACTTGAAACAAAGCAGTGAAAAATTAAAATTGGCCTCATTTAATCACTTCAATTATAATTTATAATTATAATTTAATTATGGTTTAATGATAGCAGGATAATGGTCTTCATTTAAATTAAATGGAAAAAAATTGCTGATTTTTTTCATGTAAGAGCTGACTGGAACTCATCAAATTACAATTCTATAACAATACATATTTTTTAATTATCTGAGCTTTGAAGCTTATGATTTGTCTGTAAGGCAAGAAAATGTAATCATTTACATATATATTAGTTGCATAAATAAAAATAAACTATATACATATGTATACACATAGATACTGTCTAACTATAGTATTTCTTATTTTTAAATAACCTTTTATTGTTATAACTTATTTTTTTAAATGAGTAATTAGTTTTATTTAATAAATTAGGTGACAAAATTTGGCACACTGATTTTCAATATCTATTCAATAAAGTAAGTTCTTGAAAAATTTAGGAAAGTTTTTAAAGATATTGTTTAATAATTGCTTAAGTATGCAACTTAATTATAATCAGCACAATGACAAAACTGTGAAAAACACAGCTGTATTAATTTTTAGTTAGAGGGCCCACTGAAAGCAAAGTGTGTATTTTCTCCCTCCATTGTTTTGAACCATTAAGGATACCCAAGGGGATACTCAGCTCTTTAATTAAATTTGAAAGTTTCCCTAGTGTGCAGAAGGAGTGCTTTGAAGCCAGTTTTTCATATGAAAATACCCATGCCTTCTCACAATTTTCTGCCCAGGATCAGAATGTAATTCTGAGTTGAAATAATTATTGATATGAAAAATGAGTATGGCCTTCTTGCTTTTATGGAAAATATATAGGTCCTTTCAGACATATCTTTTTTTTAGTTGAATTAAATGTTCTACTAAAGACCTCTAGGTTTTTAGCAAAATTCTCAATAATAACGGTTCTTAAAAGTGGAAATATTTTCAATATCTTATTCAGTCACTCTATCTCATTTTAAAATAATAAAGCAACCTGGCCCAGTAAACACTGAAAAAATATTTACATGATCGTTTTGTCTCAATGAATACTAACATTTTCTCCATTTGAGAAATATTTAGAAGGGATGCTCTAACATGGTCAAATTTGTGCTCATGACTCCAAAGAAAGAATGAATGAATGAATGTTCAAGGAAAAAAATCTGTGTCCTATGAAAGACTGTCCCATCCAAATCTATAACAAAAAATGAAAACTTATTTTCACATATCTTGGTTTCTGTAACTGGTGATAAGTAAAGTGGTTTGATTTTGCTTTATGTTTTTCAGATCCCAAAATAAGTTTCCATAATTAGAAATCAAGGAACAAACTAACAAACCCCAGAAGAGTTGTCTCCCCAAAACCTGATGTATGGTACTTTAGAAGATGGTAATTTCTATGGTGAAAATAAGGTAGGAAAGAGGATAGGAGGTGTTTGAGTATCATTAGGAAATCACTTAATATTGCAGGAAATGATCACTGAGAAGCTGATGCTGGAGCAAAAACTGGAAGTCCACGAAGGAGTGAACCAGGAAGAAGTTTAAGGGAAGAGTATTCCAGACAGAGAGAAGAAAATGTGCAAATGTCCCAAGTGGGGAGTTTGCTAGGCATTTTTAATGGGAAATTATAAGGTACAAAGAGTGGCTGGAACAAAATAGTAAGTGGGTTCAAGGAGGTGTGGGAAGCCAAATTATGTAACACCTTATAGACCTTCATGAAAAGAAACGACATGGGAGGGGCCGGTGGGATTTAATATAGAAGAGAAACAGGATTTGGATTAAAGTCTTAATATAAGAACACTTAGGATGACTAAAGAACACTGTAGTCCCTCTGTTCAAAAGGGACTAAAATGAAGCAATGTTAGGCAGAGATATCAACAATAACAGTTCACATTTACATGTTTTTCTTATATTTAGAAAGTATATCAGAAAGCATGATGACGGTTGACCTGTAAACTAATTTGAACCCTTGAAATTTTCATTTGATTATCAGAACTTTGACAGACGTCCACTTGTGATGGTTTTATGCAGTGTGTTTCTTCCTTTTATATTTCTAACAGTTATATTCACACAACTGTTACAGAGTGAGACCTACAGAATTGATTCAAAACTGCATGGAACTTCAAATCGCCAGGATGTCAAGAAAACTGTTAAGAAGCAGGCTGACCATTAAATGATACTTAGTAGGATTACTGTTTAACCCTATACACAGACAAAAGAAAACTCGAAATGGATCAAAGACCTGAGTGTAAGTCATGAAACCATAAAACTCTTAGAAGACAACATAGACAAACATCTCCTGAATATAAGCATGAGCAACTTCTTTCTGAACGCATCTCCTAGAGCAAGGGAAACAAAAGCAAAGATGGACTCATGGGACTACATCAAACTAAAAAGTTTCTGTACAGCAAAAGACACCATCAAAAGAACAAAAAGGCATCCTACAGTATGGGAGAATATATTTGTAAATGACAGATCCAACAAGGGGTTGACCTCCAAAATATATAAAGACCTTACACACCTCAACACCAAAAGCAAATAACCCAATTAACAAAGGGGCAGAGGATATGAAGAGACAGTTCTCCAAAGAAGAAATTCAGATGGTCAACAGACACATGAAAAGATGCTCCACATCACTAATTATCAGGGAAATGCAAATTAAAACCACAATGAGATATCACCTCACACCAGTAAGGATGGCCAGCATCCAAAGGCTAAGAACAACAAATGCTGGTGAGAATGCAGAGCAATGGGGAACCCTCCTACACTGCTGGTGGGAATGTAAGCTAGTTCAACCATTGTGGAAAGCAATATGCAGGTTCCTCAAAAAACTAAAAATAGAAATACCATTTGACCCGGGAATCCCACTCTTTGGAATTTATCCAAAGAATACAACTTCTCAGATTCAAAAAGACATATGCACCCCTATGTTTATCACAGCACTATTTACAATAGCCAAGATATGGAAGCAACCTAAATGTCCATCAGTAGATGAATGGATAAAGAAAAGGTATACTCCATATGCACAATGGAATATTGTGTATATTCCATATACACAAGGGAATACTATTCAGCCATAAGAAACAAATCTTACCATTTGCAACAACATGGATGGAGGTGGAGGATATTATGCTTGGTGAAATAAGCCAGGCAGAGAAAGATGAGTGCCAAATGATTTCCCTCATTTGTGGAGTCTAACAATTAAGCAAAACTGAAGGAACAAAATAGCAGCAGACTCAGAGACTCCAAGAAGGAACTAGTGGTTACCAAAGGGGAGGGGTGTGGGAGGGCGGGTGAGGAGGGAGGGAGAAGGGACTGAGGGGTATTATGTTTAGTACACAGGTGTGGGGGATCACGGGAAAAACAGTGTAGCACAGAGAAGACACATAGTGGCATCTTACTACACTGATAGACAGTGACTGTGATGAGGTGTGGGTGGGGACTTGATAATATGGGTATATGTAGTAACCACATTGTTTTTTCATGTGAAACCTTCATAAGAGTGTATATCAATAATACCTTAATAAAAGAATGATACTTAGTAATGTCTGTATATATGGTTATATCCAAAATAAATAAATAACAAAGATAAAATTACAGGGATTTGCATGTAAATTTTTTCTGTTTCCTTTCTCTCTCTTTCTCCCTTTCTCCTCCCTGCCCACCTCTCAGTGGAGTAAGAAATCATGTGTGGACATTTCAGGCAAGAGTAAGAATTTAAAAAACTAAAAAAACTGTCAGTAATGTATTTGAGTTAAAGGCTCAAACTCATTTCAAATTTCGTAGAGTTCTCAGAGGAATCGCTAAATGCTAATTTGTATTGGAATTGTAGAGCTGGAGAGGCCTTACCTCACACGTAAGTATCAAAGTATATTAATAATGACACTTAACTCAGAACAAGTTCAACAAATGTCAATATTTAATTAAAGGGATAGGAGCAAATATTGGTCACTTGAATAGTTGTCTGATTGTTTACAAAGAAAACAATCCTATAATCAACCTGGTCTGATCAAACAGCTGAAAAATGGATCTGCACCTTAAAAATCAAACAATGGCATAACATAACGGAGGCTACTTGAGAACATAATAAAATCACAAGACTTATTAAGGCCTTTGTCAATAATATCAGAGCTGTCTATCTTCAGTGCATTATGAAATCATGATCTACCTAGGGGAAGATGCTCATGGTATGTGTGAATGCTAATTCAGAGGAAAAATAGGTACTTTCAATAATTTGTGGGAGTGATAAACATTTTATTCAATCTTATCCCTGAATTGTATGTGTGAAGAAAGCAGGATTCAAATATGGTATATAACTTAGCAAAGAGCAAATGATTACCAACAAATATGGTCTAGCATCTCAGTAAATATTAGCAGGTATTATGTGCTTTCTAGCTCAGTAGGCTATCATTCCTGAATAAGGGTGATTTGGGATAAGTTTTGTTAAGTGGTCATTTGTAAAAAGCTGAATAAAAATGCATAATTGATATAATAGCTAAGAATAAATATATTTCTCTTCAATTATATAAGAACAAAAACATGATACAAAAACATGAAAAAAATACACCTGTTTTAGATTATGTCATCCATTACCAAATAGGAAATTCAGGTAATTAATATACATTTTAGCATTTACCTAAACTATTGATGGTAGCCAACATATGAAATAATGTTAAAGACAATATCTCCTTTTTTTCAGCATTGACAATATTCAAAATTGTACCTTAATTCCTAATCTTTTCAAGATAGTAGAGAGTTTCTGGCTGAGCATTAACGGTATCTCATTTTGAAACTGGCATCCTTCCTTGGAAATCTCATCATTTTCTGTGTTTCTTTATACACTGAAGAAATTGAAACACCTGATGAAGCACCTAACCATTTAAGATGGGTAAAATTATATTTCATCAGACATGCAGAAACAACAAAAAAGAATGACTTGCATTGGCTTTGAAAAAAAATACTATCTGATTATAAACAGATTTGTACAAGGAAGGATAATATCAAATTTTCAGAATAAAGTACAACCAGGAAAAAGGTCTACCTTTTTTATTACTACCTCATTATGCTGACTTTGGCCGAGGTCCCACAGACCTAGTCTGATGAAGGGATAATGAGGAGCTCATCCTTTCCCGTTTCTTGCCCAGTCAACTCAGTGTTGTTCAAAAATGCCTGTAACTCTCTTTTGGAAATTCATATTACAAAGAGTTCTCTTTTTTCCTTTTACATTTTAATGCATAAGCATGCAATTTACGGAGATTTTGTTAACTGTATGACATCAGCATGTTATATAACATTGTTAGCATAAGATTGATAACAGTATCCCCCACTTAATAGTTGCTATGAATTTTAAATTAAGTAAAGTATAAAAAATATGTGTCTGGCACATTGTAGAGCTAAATAAATCTCATTCATTTGCATTACTGCTAATAATGATAGTTTTTAGAGTAATGATTTAAGTGGTATATAGGTTAATGTGCTAGGTTAGAATAGATAAGGAGATGAATTAGAATGTGCTTCCACCTTAAAGAAGGTTATAATATGCTCTGAGAACAAATATTCCCATACAAATGGCTTGGACAATGGAAAAAAAATTTAGTCAAGTTATTTTGAAATTTTTGGTACATTTGCTAATGTGTCAGTATTTCAGTTAGTGTACCCATAGTGGGCTGAACATGTTGGTTGATTTAGCTTACCTAAGATTGTTCTGTAGCAAATCTATTTAACTCTTCATGTTGACAAACTGTTATATACTAATAACAGTTTCATTTCTCAGGGAAAAATGCCCCATACGTTTCTTTGCATCCCAGGTTTCTACTACTACTTATCTGTGCCCTTCGTTTATGAGATTATTTGAAATGTGAACATCAATAAATGCCAAGCCACATCCAAATAAGTTTTAGTGAATTTCTAATAATAAATACAGATACAATATAATTATTAGAGAAATAGGAATAAAAGTTGAGTGATAAATTATGGATGTTGGAAATGTTATTATCCAGGCAAAATATGTTATAATAATACACAGTCTCCAGGCAAAATATGTTATAATAATACACAGTCAGGTAAAATAGAAACCGAGGCTTAGATCATCCCTGTGTGCAGAATTAATCTGCAGATGCCACATGAAGCCAGGCAAGGCCAGGAATATTCTGGCTTGCTGCTAAAATGTTGACACCAGTTCCGAATCCAAACTTCAGAATCCAGCATCATAATCTATGAAAATCACATTCCAATGAAAAGGCCTAAAGGTAGCAGAAATCAGGCATTAGTAAACCTAAGAACAAAAACATATAAAAATACACAATAAATGAAGAATGACTTTTGAAAATTATTTATTTTTCAAATTACATTATAATGTGTTTGTCAGGATAAGAAAAATTATAAAATGTTGCCTCAAATCACGAAATGAATCAATCTGACAGATAGATTGGTTTAGTATTACCCATCTGGATGCAAAAAAGACTGCCAATATCAACACTTCTGATTTTGAATTAGTTGTTACTAAGCTGTTCATTCTAACAGCAACTGGACAGCATGCTCCATTGTTGAGATACCAGCATTTATGATGAGACAAAGACTATATCGCCAGCATGGGGAGACTAAACCATGCTCACTGTGTGGCTTCTCACAGAAAAAGGGGTATTTTCAGTTTATCTAAAAAATAGACATTTATGTATAAATCAAAGTTAAGAATGTTTACAAAATACTCCTGTTTTTCTCCATTCAGATTGCTTCGTCAAATTCCCATGAATCACAAGCTGTTTTTGTTTGTTTAAATGGCACCCTATTTCTCTGTTTATAAACGTAAGATTCAGAACAATGTGTGAAAAATCTTATAAAAATATTCATCTTCTGAGTCCTCCCTTCTTCCCAAGCCTTCCTGTTCTTTCCACTTTCCCTCTTATTCTTGTTTTCTTCTTCCTTCCTTCCTTTTTCTCTTTCTCCCTCTTGCCTCTCCCAGTCCCCTTGTCAGAGGAGCAAGACCTCATGTGTGATCTTTTTAGGTAATAGTTGAGAATTTTCAAAAATTATTTTGGCAATAGGTACCATTTGCTAGCAGTGGTTATAGGACCTAATGTATTATTTCAAAGATACTTCAAACAGAAAAGTAACTAAAAGACTATCAGAAGTACAAGGAGAAGGGCAGAGGAATCAGTTTGAAGGCTTTTGAAATAGTGCATGTCAGAAACCATGGTATGTATGAATGAGTTTGTAAATTCCAATTTTTTTAAGAAAGCAATACCATGAAGCTACTGTAAAATGCTCTCAGCAAACAAAGACACCTGATTGCTACAACATCCTTACTTGTAAGAAAGAAAACTGACTATGGATTTCACCCAATGATCATATCCGCCACCTGGAGCAGTATAAAATAAATCCCTATCTTCTTCTACTTGACAATAACACTTTTCCCACATTTTTTTCAACTTTTAATCTTATTTTCAAGTAATACCTTGATCACATTTAAGAGGGTATAAAATGAGTGCCTTTTCTAAAAAGTACCTCATAGAAACTCTATGTAACCTTTCTGTCAGGATATACTTTTCTCCTCCCCAGTTTACCACCATACTAATGTTAATGGGAATTATACCTCCACTCTTTTTTTTTAGAGCTTACCACTCAATATATACATGCCTGATCAATATATTAATATTGTTCACTTTGGCCAGTTTCTAAAATTTACATTCATAGAATCAAATTGTACCACACATCTTTAACTCAAGATTTTATTTCTAAGAATTAGGTATCTGATTGTGTTTGATTATAGTTAATTTATTTCCATTACTTTGTAGTAATTCATTGCATGGTGCTACCACAAATCAGTTTTAAAGACAATCCTTTAGTCTTTTCTAAATAATGTTGCTCTAAACATTCTTAGATACATCCTAGTGCATAATTTAAGATATAGCCTACAAAGTAGAGGTTCTTGGGCTTAGCATATTAGTATCTTAAATACATTATACAATGACAAACTGTTAGCCAAAATGATTGATTATACCCTTTACACTTTCATAGCAATATAAAAACAGTCCTATTGTGTCATGTATGTGCAATAATTTGATCATGTTAGATTTTATTATTTTTGGAAATACAAAAGGAATCAAACTGTAACTTATTTTGGCTTCAACTTGAATTTCAGCCATTATTTAAAGAGAATTGAAAATTTTGACAAATGTTGGGAAAATTCTTCAAAAAAAGCTCTGCCAATTCACATTCATCCACAGTGTCTATTTGTCTCAGCCTTAAAATAACATATGTATTACTGTATATTTTGGGATATATTATAGGATAATAATTGTGTCTGATTACTGCTTTAATATGCATTAAAAAGACAAGAGATATTATGAATAATTATGTGCCAACAAAATTGACAACCTGGAAGAAATGAATAGATTCCTAGAAACATACAATCTACTAAAACTGAATTATGAAGAAACAGAAAATCTGAACAGATTAACTGGTAAAAAGATTGAATTAGTAATCAAAAACTTTTCAATAAATAAAATTCTACGATTGGATGGCTTCACTGGTAAATTATATCCAACATTAAAATTAATACCAATCCTTCTCAAACTTTTCCAAAAAAAAAATAGAAGAGGGATTTTATGAAGCCAGTGTTACCTGTTAACAAAAACAGACAAGGATGCCACAAGAAAAGAAAATTATGACCAATATCCCGAATAAACATAGATGCAAAAATCCTCAACAAAATATTAGCAAACCAAATTCAATAATACATTAAAAGGAACATACAACATGATCAAGTGAGATTTATTCCAGGGATGCAAAGATGGTTCAACATACACAAATCAATGTGATACACCATATTAACAAAATGAAGTATAAAAATCATATGATCATCTCTACAGATGCAGTAAAAGTATCTGACAAAGTTCAACATCCACTTATGATAAAAATTTTTTAGAAATGGGTATAGAGGGAACACACCTCAACATAATAAAGGCTATATATGATAAGCCCATAGCTAATATCATACTCATTGGTGAAAAGCTGAAATCTCTCTAAGATCAGAAACAAGACACCATTTTTTACTCAACTTAGTATCGGAAGTCCTAGACAGAGCAATTAAGCAAGAAAAAGAAATTAAGAACACCAAAATTGGAAAGGAAGAAGTAAAACTGTCACTATTTGGAGAAAACATAATACTACATACAGAAAACCCTAAAAACCCCATCATAAAACTGAGAAGTAGTAAACAAATTCAGTAATACTCAGGATGTAAAATCAATACATACAAGTTGGCTGTGTTTCCATACACTAATAACAAACTACCACAAAGATAAATTAAGAAAACAATCTCATTTATAATTGCTTTAAAAAGAATAAAATACCTAGGAATAAACTTAAACAGGGAAGTGAAAAACTATAAGACTTTAGGGGAAGAAATTAAAGACACAAATAAGTGGAAAAGTAGTCCATGCTTATGGTTTGGAATAGCTATTACTTTTAAAATGTCCGTAATACACAAAGCAATCTACAGACTCAAGGCAATCCATATAAAAATTCCAGTGGAATTTTTCACAGAAATAGAACAAACAATCCTAAAATTTGTATGAACCATGCACGACCCCACATAGTAAAGCAATTTAGAGAAAGAAAACAAAGCTGAAGGTATCATGCTCCCTGATTTTAAATGCAATTACAAAGCATAGTAATTAAAATTGTATGGTATAAACATACAACAGACACATAGACCAATAAAACAGAGTAGAGAACCCAGAAATAAATCTATGAGTATATGGTCAATAATTTACAACAAAGGAGCTGAGAATATACAATAGGGAAAGAGTTTCTTCAACAAATACTGTTGGAAAACTGGACAGCCATGTGCTAAATAATAAAACTGGATCACTGTCTTACACCATGCACAAAATTTAACTCAGAATGGATTTGAATGTAAGAGTTGAAACCATAAAACTCCTAGAATAAAATAGGTAGTAAGCTCTGTGATGTAGGTTTTGGCAATCCTTTTTTGAATCTGACATGAAAAGTAAAAGTGAAAAAGCAAAAATAAACAAGTGGGCCCACATCAAACTAAAACACTTCTTCACAGCAGAGGAAACCACCAACAAAATAAAGTCAACCCACTGAATGAGAGAAAATATTTGCAAGTCATATATTTGATTAATATCCCAAATTTATAAAGAGTTCATACAACTCAACAGCAAAAACAAAAACAAGATGATTTATAAATGGGTACAGGTTCTGAATAAACATTTTTCCAAAGAAGACTTACAGATGGCCAATAGACACATGAAACGATGCTCAACATAATTAATCATTAGGGTTATGCAAATTAAAACCATAATGAAATTTTTACCTCATACCTGTTAGATGGCTATTATCAAAAAGATGAGAAATAATAAAAGTTGGCAAGGCTGTGGAAACAAGGGAGCCCTTGGGCGCTACCAGTGGGGATGTAAGCTGGTGCAGCCACTGTTGAAAAGTTCGGTGGTTCCTCAAAAAACTAAAAGTAGAACTACCATACAATCCAGTAAGTCCACATCTTAAGTATATTGCTTCTCTAATGTTTTATGTTTCTTATTTTCCCCTGAACTCTACCAGCTCATACATTTCCTCAAATGTTATCCTAGTTGTACTTGAGCTTTGAGTTTTCATTTGAAGGAAAGCACATGGTTCTTGCATGAGTTGAACACATGAGAAATGTTTATTGGAATTTTGTATATTTTGGCAATGTTCTTCTCTCATATAACCAGAACTAAATTTTCTTTTGTGCTTTTTCTTCATTGAAATATGATTCCTGTATTAGTCCTTTTTTTGACTTACTTGTTTTTGAATGATACAGCTCTAAGCAGTGTTGCCTCGTAGAGAGGGGTCTGCAGCTACAGCGGAAAGCTGGACAAGCTATAGTTTCTGGTCTGTGCTGCTTTCTCATCAGATCTAATGATGAGAATATTTTCCCTCAGATCTGCTGTGTCCTCTGTTATAAGCATCCCCTTCTTTTGTTTAAGAAGAGCTACCGATCATATACTGACCAGCTTATTGGTCCAAATATACAGGCAACCATCTTACTGCAAAGATGATGCAAATTACTTTTTCTCTTTACCGTGTTGCCACTCTGTATTGATTGGGATTCAAGAATTTGCTCATGAGCTGCTATGATTCCAGACTTCTCTGTTAGATTGATTAGAAGAATGTCATGAATTATACCTTTCTTTTATTTTTTTTTGTAAAAATTACTGTAGCTAAGATTTTATGGAATGAAAACTATTTGAATTATATGCTGTGCAATGTGAGATGTCTCTGAGCACAATGTAAAATCTTTTATTTATTAATTGTTTTTCATCATTCTTAGCTGAAGATAGAAAGGCATAAGAAGCAGAAATTATTTTGCCAAATTCAATCAGGATTCCTCTGAAGTACAACTTTTCAGTCAATAGTGGGAAATATTTTTCAAGCTTGTCATATATCATCATATTGTATTCTTATACCCAACAAAGTTGTAAATCATTTGATTTGTTTTTATTTATTTTTTCTTGTTTTCTAAATCTGGCATTTACTCTTTTGGAAATGTCCTTCTGTAATTTGTCCTAAGCAATCATAGAGATAGAACCAGAAAGTCCAAGTTTTTTTTTTCCAAAGAGTCTTATCAATTGAATTTCTTGAAAATAATGAATGGGAATCATAGTAGACAGTACAAGTCTAGGTGACATAAAGGTAGAGTAGACGTGTGTAAAAGTGGATCTCTATCTTGTGTGAAACAGCAAGAGCCATAGCATAATGACTAATTTATACCTATGTTTGATTTTTAGATTTGAAAAGAGAAAAAATGTAAACATTTTGAAAATAATCAAGTTATGCCAGGTTGTATTGGACCGATCTCCATTTGCCCCAGATTCTCTCTCTACTCTATCCTTCTCCACTATACACCTTTCTTCAAGACCTGTAGGGATTACATAAAATGCCTGCCTTGCTCTTTGGCTTTCAAATGGGTTCAGACATAAAGAAATACCAACAGAAAATGATGGTGAGGCAATATGGCTTCATTAGGAACGCAGTCATATATAATATATATATATATGATCACACACACACACACACACACACACACACACACACACACACACATATATATATATATATATATATATATATATATATGAACATATTCCTAGGGGGGCTACTTTGAAAGGTATTTATGATATTTATTAATTCAAAAATACATGAATGAGATTAGTCCTGTGTGTCAGGTATTTTATAGCCTTGAATAATTTTTAAAACATACATGGCTGATTAAGACTAGATATCACCTATGAACGTGTAAAGTTTATCTTCTTCTGCTAACTACAACCACCACATGTAATAAGACAGGAAAAGGGATGTCAGGAATTGTAATATCTGATGCATAGTTGATGTAATAGATCTTAAATTATTTCATTTCCCTTGATGTTTAATTATAGTATATCAAAATGTGGTTTCTACTTAAGAAATAATACTTAAAATTTTAAGTATTATTTAAGTATTTAAGTAACTTAGAATTTTCTCTCTTTAATTTTAGGTAGGATTTAACTTGATATATGGGAATTTGTTTATTTAAGATTTGTAAAATTAAAAGCAAACATGTTACAATCTATATTAGTTTATTTCAATATATTTACATATACTAAACAGTAAAAAAAGTTACAATTAATGAGAATATATTTTATTTATTAAAGAAGAAGACAGTTAGTAAGGAAAAGCCCCCTGTTTTGTAAACTGGGCAATTTGCATTTATATTTTTTTCAGAATGTGTAAGAGATGTTGAATTTTAAAATCTGAACCTCTTAAGTTCTCAGAAGTGTAGAGTTCATTGCATACTCTTTCAGTTCAAATTCAAAGAAGTTAATTCTATTTAGCTCTCTGGAAGAATACTACATTAATTAGCAGTGTGCTAATTAAGGCTGCTGGTGAGAAGGGCAAGTCAATTAAGATATAGTAGCTACTTCTCTTTATTATAAGCAAAGATATATCCTCTGAGTCTGCCCTGTTTAAGATCTGAAATAAAAAAAGTGATAACGCTTCATCTATTCTTTAAACCATTTTTACTTTGACTCTACCTTTCTTATTTTATAGGCTAACTAGATACAAAAAAAAAAGTATGTGCTCAAAAAGAATAAAAGAATAAAACATGGGATTAATATTCTAGTAAACACAGTAGCACTCGGAAGGTAACAATTTTCTTTTTCCATCATTTGTTTTCCCACAAGTCACTTGAAAATTTAATTTGTCTCCAGCCCCTGCCAATAAGCTTTCAAAACTATTTGACTTTCTGATGTTTCCTGCAAATCCTGTCTGCCTACCATAAACTTTGAAATTGAATATTTTTTTGAGGGGATGGGAATTCTTTTTTTAATTCTAGAATTCTGGAAACTAAGGGCCACATTTATAAACACAAAAATTAATGCAAAAAAGAAATATTGCAACCTACATAGGCAGATCATAGGTTAGCTGTTCAAGTGTGAAATAATTTATTTCTTCTTGGAAAGTGAGCATTACCATTGCTTTGGAATAGGTAAATCAGAAATTTTCTCTTAAATATTTCTCCCAATCTTATCATAATTTTGGATATGCTTTAATATTAAGATCACTGCAACCCAAGTATTAGCTTGGCATGTATATTTGAAAAAAGTTAGACTAAATAACATAACCATGTAAAATAAGACTAAAAGTTACATATATTCATAAAGTACCTGCCAAAGTGAATTAGCCCCCCAAAGAAGGAATGATAAAATACACATGTGTTCACCACTTCTTGCAATATGACATGCTAAGTATCTGTCGGGGGAGCATACAAAATTGCTGGGGAAATATGAAAAAATATATTTCTAAAAGCCTGAAAACTTTGGTGAACAAATCCTTACTGAAGATGTGAACATATATTGATAAAATGAGTAATAAAGTTACTTTTGCTTGAGAATGTTTGGTTACCTTGGTGATGTTGCACTTATGTGGTCTCCTAGCATCAATAGACAGAAAGATAAGCTAAGAGTCTACTTAGAAGGGCTGTCCAGCCATGCTCAAAATATAAAGGCTACACTTGTGTTAAACTTGGGCTCCGGAACCCAGAGTAGCAACAATTGCTTGACTTTGAATAGGGAACTCAAATGAGGGAAAAGCCCTTTCAAAGGTGTAACCATGAGACAAACATAGCATGGATTTTTTAACTAAATTTTTTGCTGGAAAGACTCATGTTGTAAAACTGGTTTTTTAGGATCTATAACACAACTAAAATCTGCTGAAGGTGAAACTTCCTAATAAAGATAAATACACACACCCACACACACATGTACATACTATATGATCCAACATAATCACTCTGCTGCCATATTTGGAAGAGAATCTTTGCCTAATCCTAAAACATGAAATTGCATCCTATGTTTTCTTGAAGAAATTTCAAGTTTAACACTTATATCCATGGTGTATTTGATTTAATTTTGTGTATAGCTCATAGTATGAATCAAGGTTTACTTCTTTGCATTTGGCTAGTCAATGATTCCAGCACAATAATGAAAGCTTAATCTTTCTCCATTAAATTCCTTTCATTCATTGAAAATCAGTTAATCCTTCTTCTGTTCCATTGATCTATTAACCATAATTTACATCAGTACTCTTTATTGATTACTGTAGTTTTGTGTTATGTCTTGAAGGTAAGTCACTTTATGTCCTTTTCTTAATGATGCTTTGGCTATGCTTGTTTCTTTGAATTGTCCCAAAGTTTTAGAAATTTTGTCAGTTTCTACACAAACCCTGTGAAAATTTTGCCAGTTATATCTCTGACTCTCTAAAAGAATATCGAAGAGAATTGTCATTTTAACAGCATGGATTTTTTCAATCCATGAAGAGGAAAATTCATTTATTTGGTCCTTTAAAACTTTTAACGACAATGTTGTATAGATTTGTACAGGTATTGTGCATATTTTGCCACATGTATTCCTAAATATTTCATATTTTGATCCTATTTAAATGGTATGTTTAATATTTCAGTTTTCAGCAGTTTGTGTCTACTATACAGAAATAAATTTTATCTTTATGTATTGATGAAAAGACAGATAAAGTGGTCTTTCATCAAAATCAAAACTTTGTCTTTCAAAGGCTCTATCAAGAAAGTAAACAACCTACAGAATGAGATAAAATACTTGCCTAACATGTATCTGACAAGGGAATTGCATCTACAATGTATAAAGAACTCTTACAACTGAATCTTAAAATGACAAATAATCCAAATGTATGAATAGACTTTTCTTTAAAGAAGATATAAAAATGGCTAACAAGCTCATGAAAAGATGTTCAACATCATTAGTCATCAGAGTAACACAACTGAAAACCACAACGGGATACTACTTCACACCTAGTAGAACGGCCATCATATAGAAGATAGTGGTGGTTACGATGTGGGGAAATCAGAAGCTTCGTACACACGGTGGGAATGAATGTAAAATGGAACAGCAACTTTTAAATACAGTCTGGCAGGTCCTCAAAATGTTAAACATGTAATTAACTTTTGACTC
The DNA here is from genome assembly GCF_040802235.1 of Manis javanica. NCBI lineage: Eukaryota > Metazoa > Chordata > Mammalia > Pholidota > Manidae > Manis > Manis javanica. The sequence continues at coordinate 18,968,127 of NC_133164.1, forward strand.
AGCAGTTCTACTCCTGTACTCAAGATATACTCAAAAGAAATGAAAGCATTTCCACACAAAAACTTGTACACAAATGATCATATAGCTGCATAATTCATGATAGCCAACAATTTGAAAAGAAAAAACCAATGCCTGTCAACTGATACACTGATAAACAACGTATAGTATATATTATATGATGGAAGATACACTGGAATCTATACAATGGAATATTATTCATCCATAAAAATGAAGTATGGATATATACTGAAAAATGTATAAATCGTGGTAACATTATTCTAAGTGAAAGAGAACAGTCGCAAAAGACCAGACATTACATAATCCCACTTACATGAAAGGTATGAAATAGGCAAACGTATAGAGACAAAGTTGGCTACTGATGTCTTAGCGCGGGGATGGGGGATTTCAGTTAGGAGGTGATAGAGTCAAGGGTTTCTTTTTGAGGTAATGGAAATTGATTGTGATGATGGCTGTACAAATCTGTAATATACAAAAAGGCTTGTATTGTATACTTTAAATGGGTGAATTGCACATGTGAATTACACTTCAATCTAGCTGCTACTAAAAAAAATTACATCTTAAGAAAATCTAGAAAATACTTTCTACTATTTTGTTTACCTACAGACATATTTGTTTCATCAATAGACTTTAAACATTTTGCAAAATAATTTTCTTTCAAGTTCTTAGAGGAAGGCATAATAAAAACTTGTTCTTTTAAACTTCCCTTGTTCCAGAGGTATTTTAGGTTAAATATCTGATATGATGCATAAACAAGGTATTTCAAAGTTTTATAACAAGGGTCTTAATTAAAATTTGCATTTACTAGTACATATATACATACATAAAGTTTATTGTGTTTTTTTTACAAAAGAATGAATTTCAAGCTAAATGAATTCAAACTCTAAAATAGTTTGATTAAAATAAATCAAATATTTTAAAATGGTAAATATGTTCAACAATGTTAGTTACTTTTTGTAGAATATTAATATGTGCTGCTAATCAATGTTTGTGTTTCCAGGTTCTTAAATTAGTAAAATGTGGGTTTAAATGTGGCAATGCCAGGTTAACAGCATTATCACTTAGATGTCCCATCTTCCAGTTTCCTCAGGTGAAATGGACTTACAATAGCTCCTCACTACAGTGACACATTTACAATAATTCATGTTGTATACTGGACTGTCAATTTTACTTCTATTATTAGCATGATTATTCTAAGTATGTTTTAAAATAAAGTATGATTTCCCCAAACATATACATTTTGATAAAAACCTAGCCTTCCTGAGTGACTAATGCCACTTTTTGAAAATCAAACAATGAAAATCCCACAATAGGGTTCCTTGTAGAATTTCCATTTCAGTAGACTTAATCAGCATAAATCTGGACTTAATCTGGGTAATTATTAGTTTGAATCATGACACATGAAACAACTATTATTTTATAAACAAAATTTAAGTAACCTATTTTATAGTTCTACTTGGTGCCTTTAATTATAAACATCTTTCACAATGTAGCTTAGTGTCACAAAATAGTTGATATGTTCGGTCCCTAATATATTTATATTTGTTCTAAGGCCAGTATCAAGAAAGAAGTGGCAGTTAAAGTATCACAGGATTTTTCTCCAAATTCTTATTGGGAAAGTACTTTGCAGTATATACATATACTAAAGAGAAATAGTTATTCAAATACTCTGCTTCATTATTTTTCTTCCCAGAGGCAGAAAACTCTGTGTTTGTGTCTTTTTTGGTGGTACAATCATTTATTTATTATTAAAACACTTCATCTTCATTAGTATTTTCACATTGAAGGAGAAAATGACTTCTGAAACCAGGGAATTTTGCTTTAATGTTGAATAGAGTTTTGACAGAGGAAAAGCTCTATTTCCTAAAGTTAGGTTTAGGGTCAGCTGCAAGCTTCATTTTTGCAATGTTTTGCCTTAGCCCCAGTGGAACAAATAATTACTTGTATGAACGGATATTACAAGTAACAAGAAGTCAACTCTCTGATTTTAAGGATGATGCTCCCTGGTGTTTTAGCTGCACAGCTATACCAAGTGGAAGGTGCAGTCTAGTTTGTAATTGAGCAGGAACTTGACTGCACAGGCAAGTTATTACACAAAGTCAAAATCAGTGTCAGATTTCCATGAAGCAGTTCAGAAAGAAAGAAAAGCTAAGATTCTGGTGAAAATTCTGTATGTTTGTAAAGTGGAGTACTAGATAGACAGATGACAGGTAGACAGACAGATAGTGATTAATAACCTATCTTATACATTTTCACTTTCAACTTCATCACAAGCAGAGAAATTCAGTTCAAGAAGAAAACCAACTACCAGGCTAGAAATTTGTCCACAGAAGATTATACAACAATGGTAGGGAATAATCACACCACTTGTGACATCACTACTCTATTAGATAAATAAAAATAATTATAATCAAGAAAAAAATATATGATTAAAATATACATGTGAGCAAATTTGCTAGTCTCCCTCATGTAAATATCCTTAATCACTGGAAGACTAAGGTAAAATTTATTTTAAAATAGCTAAAATAAATCTACTCAGTATTAGCTAAACTGGGGAAGCTGCTAACAAAAATGTATAGAACAAGTGCTTTTAAGTAGCTAAGTGAAAGATATGCTACTAATATTGTTAAAAAAACAATGAAGACAATGGTATTATTTATCAGAAGATTTAAACTACATTATTAATAAATCCAGAAATGAAAGCAGAGTCAAAATTTAGGTTCAAGTTTTGCTAGGCTTTGTGATAGAAACATATTGGTACAAGTGTAAAGATATTAGACAGAGAATTGAGGGGGATGATGACCAAAAATATAAAAAGACTTCAAGACTTGAATTTTTGATATATAAGAGTAATTGCTCTTTTGAAGTCACAGACACTAAATCCTGTGGCATTGGTTTGAAATTCAGCTCTGTGCCTTACATATAGTAAGTAGCCTTGGACAAATGATTGATTTTTCTGTGCCTCAGTTTTCTCAAGTTTAAAATGGCCATGGTAATAGTACCTACGTCATGATGGTTTTGAGAATAGTACTGTAAAGCTCTTCCAACAGTGGCGAGGACTTAAGAAAACAGTATATGTGTGTTGTGCATGGTTTTTGAGAGAACTTGGAATGAGCTGAAGTATATAGAAAGCTGTGGTCAAAGAGCAGGATGACTAAGTGATCTCAGAAACACAACAGTTGCTTGCTGCTAATAAGACTCTGGAGTGGTTCATGAAATAATGTAGAAAATGATCTTACTGCTAAGTAATTAAGAGATTAAAGGTTGAAGTCTTCGGCTATATCATCTTTGATGTCAAATTTTTTATGTTAAAAACATGATTTTGAATTAGAAAATGACACCTTTTGGTTGGTTACTCAAGATTTTGATGGAAGTGGTTTTTAAATATAACATGTTCAGAGGGTGATAAAGTGGAATTACATGTGACCCAAAAGAATAATGGTTTTTCATATGAATGTGAAAGAGTAGTGGTTTAGAAGTGCAGTGGGACGAGCCCATCCCAAAATTAAACCATCAATATAAAAAATTTTAAACACTAAGACTTCAGAGGAAGTGGCCTCTCAAGAGTAGAAAAGAGTTTCAGTTAATATGTGAATGCAAATGTGTATGTAGTTAAGTTTGTTAACATTATAGCAGAATGTTCAAATGTCAAATGACAAGCTTGGGAAGGACTGAATAGAATCAGAGAGGAACTTTTGACATCTTTTGAGCAGCAATTTTAAGTGTATTGTGTTGTGTACTGTGAGGGTGTAATGTTAGATAGTCATAATGATGCAAGCCTTGCAACTCCTCAGATGAAGAGACTTTTTAGCAACCAAATGTTGCTTCAGTAGATACTACCAAGTATTTTTCTTTAGTTTTGGATTCCATGGGGTATCCTGTGTCTTGAATTTGAGGAATTACAGAAGATGTCAGTACTCAACTAACGAGACTCAACAAATGTTGGCATGAAGAACTGAATGGCTAGAAGTGTGACCAAACGCAGTTAGTCTAAAAGGAAAGTAATTTTATCATGAGTTAAGTGGGTCCTGTATTCTTGAGCATTTGTTTACATATTGCCTTAATCACATTTTTCTAACCATCTCTATGTAGATAGATAAGCTTATAATTATTTCTGCTTGCATGCATTCTCATCAACATTCCCTACCTTGGGAAGGTTTAAAGAAGAAAATAATGTTCATTATTACTTATACCTGCTCTCATAAATAAATTGCTAGGATCATTTATTTTGTAGAAATGTACCCATTAGTTCTGGATAGGTGGACTGTTGTAAAATGCCTTAAGATGTATCTGAGCACATCAGAAAATTTTACTATTGAATCAAAATAAAGTATTCTTACATTATTAATAAATTTTTATTGTACTATAGGCAAAGTATGTCTCTAAAACAGTACAAATAAAAAAAAGCAGGATATAGAACAGAAATAGCAAATTCCTTTTGTTTTTCTAGTGAATATATTGTTCTGTATCATTTTTATTACTGTTAATTTTTACTATTAAGTTTTAAGAGGGAAGACAGCTTTTCCAAAAGCCTCCCATGTAGAAATTACTTCATGTAAGCATTTTATTCTATAATATAACTTAGTATATTACAGGAAGTATTAGTGACATCCAAACACTAAGTTTGCTTCCAAAAGAATAAAATCATTATAGTTTCCTTATAAAGTCAACTTTGATTCAGTCGCTTTAACAATAAATCTTAACCATGACAGCTGCGTTCTGGGAACAAATTTTAATCTGATTTTGTAAGAGAACTATCTTGTTGTATGTAGAAAATGAATTAAATAAATCTAGGTACCTACTTCCATTTTAGGAAGTAGATTTCCATTAGAAACATAATAGAAATATAATTGAGAGAGCTGTTCTTTATGATAGATACTTTTAATGTCCAAATTCCTATTAATGATAGCACTTAACTATGATGCTCTACATTGACGACAATACAAAAGCTGAATTGTTTGCTTCAGAGACCAATATACCTACTAATGCCAGGCATGGCCAGTGATATATTATGTTCCCTTAGCTAAAAAACATACCGTATTTTTTCTGGAGGATAAAAGAGTTATGTGCTCCATGTTAAAGAGCTGCATGCTGTTTTCAAAATATGCAATAGGACTGCTACTTTTTTTTAATGTTCATATTACTGGTATTAGTATTATAAATTGCTTCAGAGTCTAAGTAAATCACAGAGAACTTCCTCCTTCTCTTTTTGTGCATTTTTTTTCCAGTAAAGTATATATTTTTCCAGGAAAGTCACAGGGAAAAAAGACATAAATCAAATTTTCCAAACAGAACAGGAACTACTAAACACCATGGCTATTCCACCAAAGATTAGATAATTCCAATTGAAATAAATTTCAGGCGAGACTGGCATTTCTAATATGCAACTATAGCACATGATTCAATCCCAAATATATGAGCTAAACAATGAATTACTGAATTGCAAGATGTGGTAGAGAGGCACTACTAGATGAAAACAAAAGGCAATAAAATGATATCTCAGTTTGGACATACTAGGTGGGGGATTAAGATTTAAAGAGTTATCAAAGAAATGAAAATTTAGAGAAGCTTATGAAATGTATTCAGTTCCTAGTCTTTTTCAAAATAGTGGTCTATAAGAGAATGTATTTATTGCATAAGAATATCACATTAAATTAAACTCAGAATTGAAGCACTGGTTATTTTAAAGGCATGAAGAAAGGCATTTATATATCAAATAATATCATATACTATTAGATAAAACAAACGGACCACCTAAATTATATGTTTCTCTTTGATCCAAGCTTTATCACATGATCAGGCATCCTTCTCATTTATTTTTAAATGTGTTTGTAAGTAAAGTACACACATGCACACATATCTAGCATGTATGAAGAACTATATGTTTGCATTATATTTTATATGCTTCTTTATATTTATGTATTTCTCATATATTTGCATATATTTGCATATGTAAGGGTGTGGAAAGTGCACAGAAAATTCTAACCATCAGATAATCAGGAGTGGGTGACAAATGATGAATTTTTTTAACGTACATTTCTATATTTCTTGATTTGTTAAAGTGTCAACATGTTACATTTTTTTTTGAGATGGCACCTTTCATATTTATTGATCAAATGGTTGTTTACAACAATAAAATTCTGTATAGGGGACTCAATGCACAATCATTAATCAACCCCAAGCCTAACTCTCAACAGTCTCCAATCTTCTGAAGTATAACAAACAAGTTCTTACATGGTGAATAAGTTCTTACATAGTGAATAAGTTCTTACACGGTGAACAGTGCAAGGGCAGTCATATCACAGAAGCTTTCACTTTTGATCATGCATCATAAAATATTCAAGTTTCAAGAGTACACACTCTATCAAGTATCACATTTTAGTGCATCAACTATCAGAGTCTGAGGTACTATGGTTAGTAAGGTTATTTTCCTACATCTGACTTTCTTTACAAAATTAATAATTTCTGAACATCTTAATTATAAATTGGGGGATATTCTGAACTTCTCTCTAAAGTTCTAGGCTAGAAGTATAGAAGTTTGATTAGTTCAGGAGTAAAGCAATTGTATGAACCCCTTCCTGACATGTTTTTTTATATATATTTAAAATAACTACCCTGTATTGAATGTAATTCCCATTTTAAGCACCATCTCATGATTTTGATAGGTGATATGTGGGGTCTCTGTAATCATTTCCTTGCTTTATTAATGATGTTGGTCATGTAAGAGAAAACTCAGGTCAAGAAGTCTAACATATTTCTATTCTAAATGGTGGATTGAAAAGTTACATCTATTCTATTATGAATCATTAAATGACAATCAAATCCCTTATTTGTTTTTATCTTCAAAGTCAAAAATAATAAGATAGAAGATAATAAATTTATTTTGATGTTACAAGCAGAAAGGAAAGTGGAAAATATCTAAGTGTTTCAATTAGATCTAAAATCTTAACTATCGATGGGGAAAGCCCAGGAGTAAATTGATCCATTTGGAAGAACCTCAAAATGTCACAGAGATTGAATGATAACAGATACCTCTGAAGTGGGAATGGTAGGCAGACAGAGAAAGATAAACAATAATGAATGAGGTGCAATCACTTAGTGAAACTAAAGGAATTATCTGAAATTGCATATACTGAAAATTGATAATGCCAGCTAGTGTGTGCATGTTTGTGTGTTTGCTTTTCTAGGCAGGGGACTGCATACTCTTTCTCTGCAAAAACTTATCATTCTAAGAGAACAGACCTGGGGAATATGATTGCACACCCCAGGTAATTCCTTAAGGTAACTAAAAGATGAAGGAACTGAAAGAATAAGAGTCAAAAATTAATTCAACATGATGATCCCCTTACAAAAATACATTTAAAAATACCTAAGCAAACTTAGACTAAACTATTCAATGCAGTGGATTAAACTATAAAATATACAAGAAACTAAAACAATGTATCCAGTTTTTATGTAGAAAAATTCACAATGCATATACTGACATAAATAAGATTTGAAGAGCGAGATACCTGTTTATTAATATATAATCTTAAAATAGCATATTTATATTTAAATTGTAATTTAAATATGAGACACATGGAAAAAATAATTATTTAATAGATATAACATAAAAAAGATTTAAATTCTACCCCAATATCTACCAATTCAATAAAATCCTAATCAAAATTCTCAGTTTGTTTTATTTTTTAAGGAATTCTTCAAATTCACTCTAAAATTCACATTGGACTGCATATATATATATATATGTATATATATATATATGTATACATATATATATATATATATACACACACAAACACACACACAAATTAATCTCTGAAATGTGCAGGTGGCAAATGTGCCTGCTAGATACTAAAAAATTTTAGAATAGAATTATGCCCACAAAATAACTAGAAAAATTATATATTAAAAACTTTTATTAAGAGTTTGAGAAAATAAGAATTTGTGTGCACTGTAGGTAGTAGTGTGAACTATGTATTTTCTGAACAAAAGGCAGGATTTAGTGGAAATAAATATGTGTAGGACCCATAAATAAAGCGGCTCAGTTCTAAGTATGCATCTCAAAGAAATTTTCCACAGGTAGTTGTAGGATTACATATTCAAAGATGTTCATTATGTTGTATTTGTTCTTAATGAGGGGAGAAGTTTACCCAACCTGGGTGTCACCATCAAAGAACTAAGTAAAATATGTGATAGCCTGCCAGAGACACTATACCAAGAACTGAGAAGTATTCTTAACTCTGAAACTGAGTAAAAATTATGAGTCTTTTTGTTAACAACAGCACAGGAATAGGGATTAAAATATTTCTCTTTAGAACAATAATGCCTTTTTTTAGGAACAAGGATAATTCAATTTTTGTGTATTCTAATAGGCATACATCTGCTTATCACCATTTGAAGATGTTGCAATTCAGGATACCTAAAACGAAACTTGGACCAGTATCACATGCCACTTCCCAGGAATTGGAAATCAAAGCTCTTAGCATTTATAGTACTGTGACTGCTCTTTCTGGGCAATTGGTTTATTCTCATTCTACTGATGTCTACACAATAGACCATTGCATTTATTTATTTCTTAATATAATTATTTGTATTAAAATTATACATAAGAAGAAAATAATTACATCATGGATATTTAAAATATATTTCTTGAAACTAAATCACATTGTTATATTATGACTGGCACAATTATCTTAAATGTTGTAAAGTTATTTTTCTGACTATAGAGCACTGACAGAAGTCAGTCAAAACAGGTATATTTGCATCTGTAGGAAAGTAACACAAAATGATTAGAAGATAATCAAAATGTTATCAAAAATATATAATTTTTGTCCCTGAAGGAACAGAAATTGTGAAAGATCAATTCTTTAGTAAAATAGAAAACAGCATACATGGACTTGGGTAACTCTGCAACTGGAGACTTAAAGGCCTAAGTCCTTAAGAACATACCTAATCCCTAGTCAACTAACATTCAGTACGTCCAACTCTTTCATGTCCTTCAGTAGGGGTTTACATGTCATAGGATTGTTTAAGTCACTGCTTACATAGGTCTTTAATGAGAGATATTTGTTCAGCTTTATTCACAAGTCAATAAGTGGCTGCCAACAGGACTTTACCTGGAATGGGATGCAGATCTATTTTATTGGTTTTAGATTTGCTGTGAATGAGTTTAGAGTGCCTGTTAACTTACTTAGTTCAAGATCTCTAAATGCAAAATCTATTTTATGTGTTGCACAAATACGACTTTATATGCTACATATAAAATTAGTAAAGGATACTATTTGCAACAACATGGATGGAGCTAGAGGTTATTATGCTCAGTGAAATAATCCAGGCAGAGAAAAACAAGTATCAAATCATTTCACTCATATTTGGAGTATAAGAACATAGAAAAACTCAAGGAGCAAAACACCAGCAGAATCACAGAACCCAAGAATGGACTAACAGTTACCAAAGGGAAAGGGATTGGGGAGGATGGGTGGGAAGGGAGGGATAAGGAGGGGGAAAAAGAAAGGGGGAATTACAATTATCACGTATAGTGTCGGGGGGGGCACGGGGAGGGCTGTGCAACACAGAGAAGACAAGTAGTGATTCTACAGCATCTTACTACGCCGATGGACAGTGACTGTAATGGGCTGTGGGGGGGGACTTGGGGTAGGGGGGAGCCTAATAAACATAATGTTCTTCATGTAATTGTAGATTAAGGTTAACAAACTAAAAATAATAAAAATAATTAAAAATTTAAAAAATTTGTAAAGGATAGATCTTTGCACAACAATGAAATCAAGATCATTATACTATTACTACTTTTTCTAAAGTTACATTTTTAATCATTTCAAATTATGTTAAAAAGGGAAGTAGTGTTGACAACTGTATTGGAAGAAGCCAAAATGTGCTAACAAATGATTTCAGTAATAAGTGTTAATATGGTAAAATTAAATTTTACTATCAAATGTAATCATAATTTATATTCACATATACTTGTGTTTAATAATGAAATGTATTTAAAAGCTAGACAGGTGATATTACCAGAAAAGAAATAAGATATTAGAAACTCCATTATTTAATATCATGTAAAATGTGAAAATATTAGAAAAAATAGAAAGCTTAATTTCATAGAGTTTTAAATTCTATGACCTTAATAAATTAATATATATTTTTTTCATTTAAAAACACTTTGGAAGAAAAGGCAGTTTCTTACAAGACTTACAGTGACTGTAATGGGGTGTGTGGGGGGGACTTGGTGAAGGGGGAGAACCTAGTAAACATAATGTTCTTCATGTAGATTAATGATAACAAAATAAAAAATAATAAAAATAATTAAAAAATTTTTAAGTTTGTAAAGGATAGATCTTTGCACAACAATGAATCAAGATCATTATACTATTACTACAATGTAAACATAGTCTTACAGTACAACTCAGTAATCACACTACTTGATATTTGCCCAAATCACTTAATAAATTATGCCTTCAGAAAACTTGCATGTGAATGGTAATAACAGTTTCATTTATAATCACCAAAAACCGGAAGCAACCAAGATGCCCTTCAATAGGTGGAAGATTCATATTATGGACTGTTACTCAGTGAGATAAAAAGAAGCTGTCAATTATGAAAAGACATGGATGAATCTTAAATGCATAATAATGAAAAATGTCAGTCTGAAAAGAATGCATATTGTATGATTGTAATTATATGGCATTTAGAAAAGCAAAACCATGGTGATGGCAAAAAGAATCAGTGACTGTCAGGGATTTAGGGGGAAAATGTATATAATGTATATGACTAACCAAAAGTTAATACATAAAGATCTCCTAAAACTCAGTACAGAAAATACAGAACATTCATAGATAATTTAGACTTGTATAGTACTGACAAAAGAGGTTATGCAAATAACTAATAGGCATATGAAAGTATGATCAATTCAATTAATAATCAGGGAAATATATTTAAACTTACAACTGATACCACTACATGCTCAGCAGATGGTTAAAATTCAAAAGATTAAAATCATCAAGCATAGGAGGGTGGAGCCAAGATGGCGGCATGAGTAGCAGTGGGAATCTCCTCCCAAAAACATATATATTTTTGAAAATACAACAAATATAACTAATCCTAAAAGAGAGACCAGAAGACACAGGACAGCAGCCAGACTATATCCACACCTGCGAGAACCCAGCACCTGGTGAAAGGGGTAAGATACAAGCTGCAGTCCGGCAGGACCCGAGGCCCCTCACCTCTTGGCAGAGGGAGAGGACCCAGAGCAGGGAGAGAGAGGGAGCCCAGGACTGCTAATCACCCAGCCCTAGCCATCCACACTGGAGCACAGACACAGTGCATACATGGGGTGCTGGAAACGAGGGAAAAAGGGCAGCAAGATATTTGAGCGGGTCCCGAAGCCGGCACCCTTGTGACAAAGAAAAGCAAGTGCTTTTTGAAAGTCTTAAAGGGACAGGGACCTCCATGGCAGAGCAGCAGCCTGAGGCTGGCAATGCCCACAGCAAGGGAGCTTCCTCCATACCAGCGGGGCAAGATACAGAGACCCAGTCTACAAGCAATTGCCCAACACAAGCCACTAGGGGTCGCAGTTGTCCCAGTAAAGAAAGGACAGGAGCCAAGTGGAAAGAGTCTTGACTCTCCCAGATGATAGACGTGTCAATAGCACTCCACTGCACCTATCAATACGAAAAGGCAAAAAAATTGGATCCAGATAAGACTAACGCAGACAGCTTCGACATCTTCAACATCTTCCCCTGAGAAGAAACCTGGGGAGATAGATTTAACCAGTCCTCCTGAAAAAGAATTCAAAACAAAAGTCATAACCATGCTGATGGACTTGCAGAGAAATATGCAAGAACTAAGGAGGGATAATACAGAAATAAAAAGCTCCGGAAGGACTTCAAAACAGAATGGACAAGATGCAAGAGACCATTAATGGACTAGAAAACAGAGAACAGGAATGCAAAGAAGCTGATGCAGAGAGAGATAAAAGGATCTCCAGGAATGAGAGAATTCTAAGAGAGCTGAGTGACCAATCGAAACAGAACAATATCAGCATTATAGGGGTACCAGAAGAAGAAGAGGGAGAAAAAGGGATAGAAAGAGTCTTTAAAGAAATAATTGCTGAAAACTTCCCCAAACTAGGGCAGGAAATGGCCTCTTAGACCACAGAGGTACACAGAACTCCCATGACAAAGGATCCAAGGAGGGCAACACCAAGACACATAATAATTAAAATGGCAAAGATCAAAGACAAGGACAAAGTATTAAAGGCAGCCAGTGAGAAAAAAAAGGTCACCTACAAAGGAAAACCCATCAGGTAATCATCAGACTTCTCAACAGAAACCTTACAGGCCAGAAGAGAATGGCATGATATACTTAATGCAATGAAACAGAAGGGCCCTGAACCAAGAATACTGTATACAGCACGATTATCATTTAAATATGAAGGAGGGATTAAACAATTCCAAGACAAACAAAAGTTGAGGGAATTTGCCTCCCACAAACCACCTCTACAGGGCATCCCACAGGGACTGCTCTAGATGGGAGCACTCCTAGAAAGAGCACAGAACAGAACACCCAACATATGAAGAAGAGAGGGAGAGGAATAAGAAGATAGAGAAATAAAGAATCATCAGATCGTGTTTATAGTGCAATAAGCGAGTTAAGTTAGACAGTAAGATAGTAAAGAAGCTAACCTTGAACCTTTGGTAACCACAAACTTAAAGAATGCAATGACAATAAGTACATTCCTTTCAATAATCACCCTAAATGTAAATGGACTGAATGCACCAATAAAAAGACACAGAGTAATAGAATGGATAAATAAGCAAGACCCATCCATATGGTGCTTACAAGAGACTCACCTCAAACCCAAAGACATGCACAGACTTAAAGTCAAGGGATGGAAAAAGATATTTCATGCAACAACAGAGAGAAGAAAGCAGGTGTTGCAAATCTGGTATCAGACAAAACAGAATTCAAAATAGAGAAAGTAACAAAAGATAAAGAAGGACATTACATAATGACAAAGGGCTCAGTCCAACAAGAGGATATAACCATTATAAATATATATGCATCCAATACAGGAGCACCAACATATGTGAGACAAATACTAACAGAACTAAAGGAGGAAATAGAATACAATGCATTCATTCTGGGAGGCCATTTATGATAAACCCACAGCCAACATTGTATTGAACAGAGAGAAGTGGAAAGCTTTTCCTCTGAGATCGGTAACTAGACAGGGATGCCCACTCTCCCCACTGTTATTTAACATAGTACTGGAGGTCCTAGCTACAGAAATCAGACAAAATAAAAAAATACAACGAATCCAGATTGGTAAAGAAGAAGTTAAACTGTCACTATGTGCAGATGACATGATATTGTACATAAAAAACCCTAAAGACTCTACCCTAAAACTACTAGAACTGATACCGGAATACAGCAAAGTTGCAGGATACAAAATTAACACACAGAAATCTGTGGCTTTTCTATACACTAATAATGAACCAACAGAAAGAGAAATCAGGAAAACAACTCCATTCACAATTGCATCAAGAAAAATAATATACCTAGGAATAAACCTAACCAAAGAAGTGAAAGACTTATACTCTGAAAACTACAAGTCACTCTTAAGAGAAATTAAAGGGGACAATAACAAATGGAAACTCATCCCATGCTCGTGGCTAGAAAGAATTAATATCGTCAAAATGGCCATCCTGCCTAAAGCAATATACAGATTTTATGCAATCCCTATGAAACTACCAGCAACATTCTTCAATGAACTGGAACAAATAATTCAAAAATTCATATGGAAACACCAAAGATACCAAATAGCCAAAGCAATGCTGAGAAAGAAGAATAAAGTGGGGGGGATCTCACTCCCCAACTTCAAGCTCTACTACAAAGCCATAGTAATCAAGACAATTTGGTACTGGCACAAGAACAGAGCCACAGACCAGTGGAACTGATTAGAGACCCCAGAAATTAACCCAAACATATATGGTCAATTAATATTTGATAAAGGAGCCATGGACATACAATGGCAAAATGACAGTCTCTTTAACAGATGGTGCTGGCAAAACTGGACAGCTACATGTAGGAGAATGAAACTGGACCATTGTCTAACCCCATATACAGAAGTAAACTCAAAATGGATAAAAGACCTGAATTCAAGTCATGAAACCATTAAACTCCTGGAAAAAAACATAGGCAAAAACCTCTTAGACATAAACATGAGTGACCTCTTCTTGAACATATCTCCCTGGGCAAGGAAAACAACAGCAAAAATGAACAAGTGGGACTGTATTAAGCTGAAAAGCTTCTGTCCAGCAAAAGACACCATCAATAGAACAAAAAGGAACCCTACAGTATGGGAGAATATATTTGTAAATGACAGATCCGATAAAGGCTTGACATCCAAAATATATAAAGAGCTCACACACCTCAACAAACAAAAATCAAATAATCCAATTAAAAAATGGGCAGAGGCACTGAACAGACAGTTCTCCAAAAAAGAAATACAGATGGCCAAGAGACACATGAAAAGATGCTCCACATCGCTAATTATCAGAGAAATGCAAATTAAAACTACAATGAGGTATCACCTCACACCAGTAAGGATGGCTGCCAACCAAAAGACAAACAACAACAATGTTGGCGAGGCTGTGGAGAAAGGGGAACCCTCCTACACTGCCGGTGGGAATGTAAATTAGTTCAACCATTGTGGAAAGCAGTATGGAGGTATATCAAAATGCTCAAAACAGACTTACCATGTGACCCAGGAATTCCACTCCTAGGAATTTACCCTAAGAATGCAGCAATCAAGTTTGAGAAAGACAGATGCACCCCTAAGTTTATCGCAGCACTATTTACAATAGCCAAGAATTGGAAGCAACCTAAATGTTCATCGGCAGATGAATGGATAAAGAAGATGTGGTACATATACACAATGGAATACTACTCAGCCATAAGAAGGGAAAAATCCAACCATTTGAAGCAACATGGATGGAGCTGGAGAGTATTATGCTCAGTGAAATAAGCCAAGCGGAGAAAGAGAAAGACCAAATGATTTCACTCATCTGAGGAGTATAGGAACAAAGGAAAAACTGAAGGAACAAAACAGCAGCAGAATTACAGAACCCAAAAATGGACTAACAGGTACCAAAGGGAAAGGAACTGGGGAGGACGGGTGGGCAGGGAGGGATAGGGGGGAGGAGAAGAAGGGGAGTATTAAGATTAGCATGCATGGGGGGTAGGGAGAAAGGGGAGGGTGGGATGCACAACACAGAGAGGACAAGTAGTGACTCTACAACATTTTGCTAAGCTGATGGACAGTAACTGTAATGTGGTTGTTAGGGGGGACCTGATATAGGGGAGAGCATAGTAAACATAGTATTCTTCATGTAAGTGTAGATTAAAAATTAAAAAAAAAAAGAAAGAAAGAAAGAAAAGGGGGATTACTCCTTGACAGGATAAAACTATTGGTAAATCAAAGATCAACGCATGCTTTAAATATCCTTAATGTTGATCACTTAAAGGGTGTCAGATGATCAGCTATGGAGGTACTCTTTTCTGATAATATTCCTTTCTCTTAATTAAAAAAAAAAAAAAAAGCAGTTACTGTGTGCTGACCTCCAATGAGTTCTGCACAGTGGTATAGAGGGCATGTCAAAGTGTGGGCAAAGGGTCTGTTTGTTTCTATGCAGAAGATCAAGGCCTAGCTTGGATACCCAGAAAATGAACTAAGATACGATATGAGGAGGAGCTTCCGGCATCAGCACTCTCTGGAGGACTTGTGCTGGGGGATGATCATCAAAAAGCCTCCACAGGGATCCGGATGATGCCGTGGGTGTGGCTGCATCCAGCCCACCATCTCCTGGACTTGCCATAGGAATGAGGAGGGAGATGTCTAGGCTGGCATGTGCATACAGTGAGACAACGAATTTGACCGGATCTGTACTGTTGGAACTCAACCAGGGGTTGGGAGGGGTGCAAGTTGTAGCACTCCAAAACCTCATGACTATAGACTATCTACGGTTAAAAGAACATAAGGGATGTGAACAGATCCCAGAAATGGGCTGCTTTAATTTGTCTGATTTTTCTCAGACTGTTCAAGTACAATTGGACAATATCCATTATATCATAGATAAATTTTCACAAATGCCTAGGGTGCCTAAATGGTTTTCTTGGCTTCACTGGTACTATACAAGAAGATATGTCAAAGAAATAATCAATCCTCCCATGTTTTCTTCCATATGCTACATCTATAGCTTTTCTTCTTCCTTCCTAATTATAACCCTTAAATAGAATTCGTGCCTCATATCGAATTTACCGAGTATCATAATTCCTCCAGGTGGTAAAGATACCTCGAGACAAGTGCTGGGCATAGAAGCCACAGGGCATAAATCTGCAAAGAAGTAAAAAGCTAACCTTTGCAAACAATATGGCTTCTCTCTCACTTACCAACTTTACATTTCCCTGTATGGTCCCGGAAGATGACTGGTTAGCCAGAGACGGGTAAGATTCCTCAAGGGAGGAACAACCTAAGACAGGCACAGTCGCAGGGGGGCCATCAGGTGAGAATTTGGGGATCAACAGAGGTGAGGCTCAGAACCTCACCCCCCCTGCTTTGAGAGAAATCCTCTGTATCCGTGGATGTCTTGCTGCCCTTGTCTAGCCTGGATTAATACTTAGTCCATAGGCACACACCTGATCATCTGATCATCTACATTTGCCCTCTTACAGCACTAAACTATGTTTTCTACCTTTATCTTGCATCTACCTACCACTTCAGCATTTTATTAAAAATAAAAATAATAATAATAATAGGAGAAATGTGGGATCAACATATAAATCAAGTACAAAAATCAAACGAATATTCATATTTGACCTGTTTGTTTATAGGTCATAATGCATGATCAAAACTGAAAGTTTCTGTGATGAATGCCGTTGTACTGTTCACCATGTAAGAATTTATTCACTATGTAAGAATTCGTTCACCATGTAAGAACTTGTTCGTTATGCTTCAGAAGATTGGAGACTGATGAGAATTAGGCTTGAGATGGATTAATGATTGTACATTGAGCGTTGACCCCCCTATACTGAATTTTATTGTTGTTAACAACCATTTGATCAATAAATATGAGAGATGCCCTCTCAAAAAAAAAAATAAAATAAAATAAAAACTGTAGGCAAAGGGTTTGTTTGTGCTTATACGGAGGATCAAAGCTTAATTTGGCTACCCCGAAAATGAACTAACATACGATGTGAAAAAGAACGTCCAACATCAGCACTCTCTGGAAGACTCATGCCAGAAGATGATCATCAAAAAACCTCAACAAAGATCCAGGCGCTGCTACAGCTGTAGCTGCATTCATCCGACCGGTTCCTGGACTTCCCATGGGAATGAAGAAGGAGATATCTAGCTGGCCTGTGCATACAGTAAAACAACAAATTTGACTGGATCTATACTGTTGGAACTCAACCAAGAATTAGGAGAAGTGCAAGTTGTAGCGCTCCAAAATCTTACAACTACAGACTACCTACTGTTAAAAGAACAGATGGGATGTGAACAGTTCCCAGGAATGGGTTGTTTTAACTTGTCTGATTTCTCTCAGACTGTTCAAGTTCAGTTGGACAATATCCACCATATCATAGATAAGTTTTCACAAATGCCTAAGGTGCCTAACTGGTTTTCTTGGTTTCACTGGAGATGGCTGGTAATTATAGGTCTGCTTTGGTATGTAACTGTACTCCTATTATGTTAATGTGTGTGTGCAGTTTAATTAGTAGTTTAAAACCATACATGCTGAAGTTACTCTACAAGAAGATATGTCAAAGAAATAATCAATCTTTCCATGTTTTCTTCCGCCTGCTACTTCTATAGCTTTTCTTCTTCCTTCCTAATTACAACCCCTAAATAGAATTCGTGCCTCATATTGAATTTACCGTGTATCACAATTCTTCCAAGTGGAAAAGATACCTCAAGACAAATGCTGGGCATAGAAGCCACAGGGCATAAATATGCAAAGAGGTAAAAAACTAACCTTTTCAAACAATAAGGCTTCTCTCTCACTTACCAACTTTACATTTTCCTGTATGGCCCTGGAAGATGACTGGTTAGCCAGAGACGGGTAAGATTCGTCAAGGGAGGAACAACCTAAGACAGGCACATTCACAGGGGGGCATCATGTGAGAAATTGGGGATCAACAGAGGTGAGGCTTAGAACCTCACGCCCCCTGTTCTGTGAGAAATCTTCTGCATTTGTGGATGTTTTATTGCCCTTGTCTAGCTTGGATTAACACATAGTCTACAGGCACACACCTGATCATCTACATTTGCTCTCTTACAACACTAAATTATGTTTTCTACCTTTATCTTGCACCTACCTACCACTTCAGCATTTTATTAAAAATAATAATAATAAAGAGAGAAATGTGGTATCCACATATAAATCAAGTATAAAAATCAAACAAATATTCATATTTGAACTGATTGTTTATAGTTATAATGCATGATCAAAACCAAAAGTTTCTGTGATGACTGCCCTTGTACTGTTCACCATGTAACTTATTCACATTGTAAGAATTTGTTCTCCATGTAAGTACTTGTTCGTTATGCTTCAGAAGATTGGAGACTGACTAGAATTAGTCTTGGGGTGGATTAATGATTGTGCATTGAGCATTGACTCCCCTACACAGAATTTTACTGTTGTTAACAACCATTTGATAAATAAATATGAGAGATGCCCTCTAAAAAAAGAAAATATCTAGCAACTGGTTTTTGTATTTAACATGAATGTAGAACTTATTACTATATGACTATGTGAATATGAACACCTTTGAAGTGTCAGTTTTTTTCTAATCCTCAGTCCACATTCTATTCTAATAAAATATGAATATACATGTTAAAAAAAATGGGCTGAGGAGCTGAATAGACAGTTCTCTAAAGAAGAAATTCAGATGGCCAACAGACCCATGAAAAGATGCTCCACATCGCTTGTCATCAGAGAAATGCAAATTAAAACCACAATGAGATATCATCTCACACCAGTAAGGATGGTCACCATCCAAAAGACAAACAACAACAAATGTTGGCAAGGTTGTGGAGAAAGGGGAACCCTCCTATACTGCTGGTGGGAATGTAAATTAGTTCAACCATTGTGGAAAGCAGTATGGAGGTTCCTCAAAATGCTCAAAATAGAAATACCATTTCACCCAGGAATTCCACCTCAAGGAATTTACCCTAAGAATGCAGCAGCCCAGTTTGAAAAAGACAGATGCACCCCTATGTTTATTGGTGCACTATTTACAATAGCCAAGATATGGAAGCAACCTAAATGTCCATCAGTAGATGAATGGATAAAGAAGATGTGGTACATATACACAGTGGAATATTACTCAGCCATAAGAAAAAAACAAATCCTACCATTCGCAACAACATGGATGGAGCTAGAGGGTATTATGCTCAGTGAAATAAGCCAGGTGGAGAAAGACAAGTACCAAATGATTTCACTCATATGTGGAGTATAAGAACAAAAGAAAACTGAAGGAACAAAACAGCAGCAGAAGCACAGAACCTAAGAATGGACTAATAGTTACCAAAGGGAAAGGGACTGGGGAGGATGGGTGGGAAGAGAGGGATAAGGGTGGGCAAAAAAGAAAGGGGGATTATGATTAGCATGTATAGTGTGGGCGGGGGCATGGGGAGGGCTGTGCAACACAGAGAAGACAAGTAGTGATTTTACAGCATCTTACTATGTTGATGGACAGTGACTGTGAACAGGGATGTGGGTGGGACTTGGTGAAGGGGGGTGCCTAGTAAACTTAATGTCCTTTATATAACTGTAGATTAATAATACCAAAATAAAATTAAAAAAAAACGGCATCAAGCATAGTTAGAAGGAAGCAACAACGACTCTGTAGACCGTGGATGTGAGCGTACACCTCCTTACCTAATGCTGTGGTATTACTTACCAAGATTGAACACACCACGCCCTGTGCCCCAGAGCTCCATTTCCTAGTTATGCTTTCCCCAAAATGAATATTTTTTTAATCCAAATTCTAGACTATTATTTTAAGAACCCCCCAATCCAATTTTTGCTGAATGTATAGGAATGATGTAGGTGTAATAGAAGGAGTCAATTCAGAGCTTTAAGTGATAATTTGGATTTTTGTATTCCAGTACTGACTTGGTGAACTGGAAAGTCTACAAAGGCATCACCCATCATCCATATGTAAGGTTGGACAAAACAGCGACTAGAGTGGAGACTAATTCCCCTAAATGTCCCACTGAACAGCAAACAAGCAACACAAATACCAGATTTACATACAGGTGAGTGGGTACAGCTCTTTAATACCACTTAGCTGCTCAGAAAGAAAGGCCTCAAAGTTTTTTGGTCCGTTCAGGTGAATGTATGGAGAAATGCACAGAGAAGTTCATATGAACTGGCAGACTACACTGTCACCAGCAGACCTCTGGAGGGTCCACATCAAGCAGTTTACATGCTACTGGCCTAGTGGAACATACTCCAAACTTCTGTATTATGCTTTATCCTTTGACGTCATACCTGAAACAGGCCTTAAGGGGGTCTATCACACTTATTTTAAAATACATGCAAGTAAGATATACAAGGTAGGTAGTGATAGAGTAATGTCAAAGAACATTCCATATTGTAGATCCATTAAGGAGATATTCAGGAAATAGAAACAAAATGTCTTGCTAATTATGAAGTTGACAATGTAAAGGTAAAAAGTAGGAATTGTCTCTGAAGGTTAGGTTTCTGGTTTGTATAAATTGTAGATGGTTTCACTGAAATAGTAAACCCAGGAAGAAAAAAGGATTAGAAAATGAAGTTAAGGAGAAGCCTAATTTAATTTTAGAAAGCTAAGTTGGAGCTTCTAGAGAAATACCTAAGTGTAATATTGACAAACACTTAAGTTTGCTTCATCATGAAGTTATTGTCAATGTAGATTATTTTGTATTTTAATTGAAGATATGTCTAAAAAGGATCATACAGTTTAGGTATTTTTATAAAGCTCTGGTTCATCTAAAAGTGTATTCATCTTTATACTGATGATGACACACCAACCTAAAAAATGTACTTATAAATATAGTTTCTTGGGGAATATGGTTGATGTCTTATAAGTACCTCACATAAGCTGATGTCATTTTTGGCAAGAAAAACACGCCAAAAGATAAAGGAGGCTTAAAGTGTTCTAGGTTTGACCCATATTGATCCTTACTTAGGTACCCTAGCTAAACATTTTCTAGTTAGCTGTATGCACAGTGGATGTTATAGAGCCACTTAAGTATTCATTGGAGATCATATTTTGCTGAAGAACTTTCCTTTCTTCATCTTGTCTTTATAAAAGGCATTTAACTCAGGTTCACTATGGGTTTAGCTTTATGCAAGCTATTGTTGTTAGAATGATATTAATATTCCCTGTTTTCAAAAAATTTACAATTAGAGTACAATGCAACAGTATCATCATGTAAAACGTGCTGTAGCAGGCGTGCTCTCGGGGATACGGGGAAACAGGAGGAAGAGTCGGCACAACCTGTGCATTGGTATGTTGGAGGCTCGTGAGGGTGAGAGGAATTTGGGCTAGAAATAGAAGAGTGAAGGAGAATTACTGGTAGCAACAGTAGCATATGTAGTCACCAGACAGGAAGATAAATAATGACACATTTGGAGAGTAGTAAGAAAGTCAGTATAAATTTAACACAAAGTAATAGGGGTCTATAAATGACTAGAAAGATAAACAGAGGTGAGTTTATAAAGGAATGCTTATATATCTATGGCACACTAAAATGTTTGGGCCTTTTCCTGACGGTAATGGTAGCTCTTAAATACTATTAGGTAGACAAGTGGAATGGAGATATTTGCATTTTAGAATCATTTTTATGTCTTCACTAAGCAGTGTATATATTGTGGAACAAAAGAAAAGCAGCAGTAAGAAGAGTTTGAAATGGTTGTAGGAATCCAAGAGAAAAGGACAATGGGCATCACTGGCAAGTTCTATGTAGAAAAGTGAATGCATTTCACCAATAATTAGGAGACTGAATCAATGGGATTCGATAATCAGTGGGCTATCTATGTTATGATGGAGTTGTGAATGGCTTAAGTTTCCACTCTGTGTAACCGTGGATGGAGCAGGCATTCTCTGAGCAACGATACACATGAAAATAAAAAGATATGGAGAGAGGATAAGATCAGTTTCGGGCTTGTTAAGTTGGAGTTTCTCAGGAACTTCCCAGATGAATTCCTTGAGTAGACAGATTAATGTATTGTTTTAGGGTAAGGAAAGTAAGTATTGACTACAGGTAAAGATATGAGAAAAATCAACCTACAGAGTGTAACTGAAGAAATGCATATGACTGTTACCTAGGAATGATGCTCAGAGAAGGGAGGTTAAGACTAAAAAAAGAAAATCAACACAAGTGCTCCAAAGAGAAAGAATATTGTGTGTATCAGCAATATCAACACAGACAATAAAATAAGAAAAGGGATGCAAGTTATCCATTGGGTTAGAATTTTTAAGTTCTTTGGTAATTATGTCAAGACTAGTTTCAGCGAAGTCGTGGACATAGAAACTAGACTGCAATATGATGAGAAATAACTGATAAGCAAGAAATTTGAAGGCAAATTATAGATTCCACCTACATGAAGCTTACTGAAAAAGGGGAAAAATGGATAACAGAAAGCAGAGTTGTCATGAGGCCAAGGATTTTTCTAGGGTGTTTAAGTTGACAAATGTGTTTAAATTCACATGTAAATTAAAGTAGAACATTCACTAGATGAGTGGGACTTCCAGAATGTTAGCATATCTTTTCCAAAACAAAACAAAACAGCACACTGGAGAAAATTTTCAAAACAACATTTCCTGGAACCTAGAAATTAAACAAAATCATGCAACATACAATACACTGAAAGGTAGATATTCAAGGATTACCGGAAGCTTCCAGCTTCCTGTTTCATATGTAAGGATCTCAGAAGTCATCACTCTATCCTAACAAGTAAAAAGCAAAACAGACTGAAAAATCACCAACTTGTCTTGGATCCATAAGGGAGAGGAGGCTTCAGGGCAAACTGCTGCCACTAAGATGGAGAGGTAGGCGAATACAGGGAGTCATGGCTCTTCAGAGATGAGATTACCTCGGGAACAAGTGCTGGGTAGGGAAATCGAACTGTAACTCAGAAATTGCTCGAGGCTCAGCCTGGACAAGCCTGAGAGGTAAAATCTCCAGAGGCACCTAGTCCCTCCCTCACAATATTATGAGATATACCTCCAGGAGCATGGCCAAGGTCCCACAGAATATCAGAGAAAAATCCCCTCATGTTTTGGGAAAGGTGGTGGGAAAAGGAATCTTACTCAACCCCGGTGAGGACAATGGGATTCCATGATATGTCAGTCAGGTCTGCGGCCATCCACCCACAGAGCATATGGCACAGTAAAGACACCAGAGCTGTGCAGGCCGTGAGCACCTGCAGTTCTGCTGCTTGAGAGGCTGGTCCCATTGAGAGAAAAACAGGAAAATCACCACGCCTGGGTCAACTGTGAAAAACAGTGGCAATCCCAGTGCAAACAGCCAGGGAATGCCAACACTCCAGCTGTCTGAAATTGGGATACAAATTAGGTCAAGAATTTATAAATGGAAAAGCACACACTTAGACAAGACAAACCTGTACTAGGAAATCTGGATTATCAGACAGATGCAGTGGACTTGATAAGCTTCACGACGTCCCTAGTGCCCTGGGACGCTGCCTCGGATGTGCACATCCCTCTCCTGCTCAGAAGAGACTGGGAAGGGCACCAACTACCTGTAAAGCAGTGGATGAACCTGAAGCCTTGCAAGAGCCGGAAGTGAAAGGGTGGGCAGACCTCTAAACTGCCTGAACTCTAAATGTGTTTCTCAGACCATGCACAGGGCTGTCCCAAAGGATGGAAGTCTTACTGGCCCAGTGACCTTAGCATAATCTTTGACCAGTCATTTGCCGGTCACTAAGTTAGGCTGCCCCAGGGGGGACTTAAAAAGAAAAACAATAATTAAAAACAAAAAAGAAGGAGCAGCAACATCCTTGTCCTCACACGGTGGGAGAAAGATGTTATTGAATTTGTCACACAAGTCACGGAACAAATTAACACAGATAAATACCACCACCAGCACCCCCTAGTGGCATCACTATTCAGAACCATTTAAACATACTACCCATCGTATCCAGTTTTCATCACTATCACCAACAGCAGAACCATAAGACTGGCAAACAGGCCGGAAAATGACCCCCAGAGAGGGGATAACAGCAACAGAAAAACTCCCACTGTGGAAGCCCAGGGGTTGAACTTAGCAAGTAAAGACTTCAAAGAAGCTATAACAAGTATGTTCATTGAGCTCAACAAAACCATGCTTAGGAAATGAAATTTAAATAACAGCAGAGACTCAACAACTATAGAATATCAATACGGAGATAGAAGTTTTAAAAAGCGCCAAATAGAAATTATGGTATTGAAATTACAGTAACAGAGATGAAAAAAATCACTAAAGGAGCTCAACAGAAGATTTGAAATTACAGAAGAAATAATCTGTTGACTTGATTGTGTAGTAATAGAAATATCCGATCTGCAGGACAGAGAGAAAAAGAGGATGAAAAAAATGAACATTGCCTCAGAGACCTGTGGAAGAAGTAGAAAGAGAGAAGAGAGAAGAGCAAAAGAATAACTGAACATAATGGCTGAAAACGTCCCAAATTTGAATTTTTTTTTTTTTAAAGAAGGGATGCCTGTTTTTGTAAGACACACATCCACGTCCTCTTGTTGCCACTAGACATCAAACTAGATGTGAGTGTCAGTGTGGTCCAGGGAAACAAGCTCCAATTTATGAACCAGTGGAGGGAGCTCAGGGCTTAAGCTGCAAATAATTAGAACATTTAGTTAATTTATATCAGCAGAAACCTGGTGAATATTTCATGATTGAATTCTGAGAATGTCAGTCCAAGTATAATGTTATATAATATTAGGATAGGATAGTTTGAATTTATTGATTTGGATACAAAAAGGCTAGTTTGCATAGCTGGACATTACTCAATTTGAAACATTTACAGAAACTTGGTCTGAAATTGTGTTGCCTTTAAGAATTGATAAAATAATTACAGGTGGGTCCACAAGTCCACCATCCCACTGTGAAATAGCCTTGTGACAAAACCCCTTTTATCTCCTGCCTACCATTGGCAGAGGCTTGTTTCTGTCCTCAGAAAATTGCATTACACTAAAGTTAATATCCATATATCCTCAAAAGTTGGGATACTAAAAATGTCCTAGGAAAACAAAGAGAAAAATACCAAAGGTTTAGGGAGATAGGAATACTGGAGTGTAATCATCATGTGTTACTGGTAACCCCCAGTGACTGATACATCCTGAAGCAGGTCAAGAGTATATTCACTAAGTTGAAGTGTAAGATGCATTAATGAAGGCTGCAACATTATCCTCATAAACTCTTGTAGCTTGTAAGTAGACTGTAAGTGATGACAAGAAATGGCATCAATGAAATGGATAAATGATTGCCGTGAGCATAATGGCATCCAGAGCAACAGACACCAAATAATAGTACTTAATAATCAGAGACAAA
Source organism: Manis javanica (assembly GCF_040802235.1). NCBI lineage: Eukaryota > Metazoa > Chordata > Mammalia > Pholidota > Manidae > Manis > Manis javanica. Next base: position 18,993,778 of record NC_133164.1, read on the forward strand.
GTGAGCATAAATACTGCAACAGGCAGCAAGAATTAAATAGTCAAAATAATTTAAAATTATCTTTGTAGTGGCAAATTAGCAATGGATTACTAGTAATAAAATATGAGGTCAATATGCTTAAAATATTACATATATATATGTACATACATACATAAATGTATATATATACACACATATAAAGCTTGACATGGAGATATTTGTTTTGTCACAGTGGGAAGCAATAAACTCTTAAGAAATTTCTAGATTTTATTTAATTTCTGTACCTCGTTGATTCAGTGAGAAGCTGTATTTCTTTATAGAAAGACCATACAACATTGACAAATACAACTGCAGTTATGATTCCAAGGTTATCTCTAAAAGAATGAAGATCATTTTTAAAGGTGACAGAAACTAGAAAACAGTAATTATTTGAACTTTTGAGGATATATGGATATTAACTTTAGTGTAATGCAATTTTCTGAGGACAGAAACAAGCCTCTGCCAATGGTAGGCAGGAGATAAAAGGGGTTTTGTCACAAGGCTATTTCACAGTGGGATGGTGGGCTTGTGGACCCACCTGTAATTATTTTATCAATTCTTAAATGCACATTTGGAAAAAGCATAGTCTATGCTATATAAGGGGCTCAAGACATGACTTCAATTCTGGCAGATGTCTTCTATTTTCTTTTGCATTATCATAATAGGCATAATCCAGAATGCTAGCATTAGCTTCCCATGGATTGACAAGCACTTTTGTTTACCATACACTATGGCCAAACTCAGTTTATACTTTTTGTCCAGATATAATTATTGCTTACCTCTCACTTAAAAGTGTCCAGGTATGTACAATGAATTAAAATATTATTTCTAGCTATTGTAGTATGAACAGTACTATCAATTACTCATAAGGATAATGAACCAACTGAATAGCAATATATTTTAGGGAATTGAAGAAATTGGTGCCATGATTAAAGACTTAGAGGATGGAGAAATGAAGATTCCTACACACCCCATTTACTTTTGTATTGCTTTTGTAAAAGGTGAATGAATGCTAACAATGAATTGTGGATTATAATAATCTTAATCAGATGGCAGATCCAATTGCAAATGCTTTTCCAGATATGTTACATCACCTGGAACAAATTTTACCCAGCACTTGGTTTGCAGCTATTGATCTGGCAAATGCCTCCTATCCTCTAGGCTAATTTACATGTATCACCATTAAGTTATTCGTTATCATCTGGCTAGGATGACAGTACAATTTCATGGTCTTGCCTCAGGGCCATGCCAGCTCCCCAATTCTCATCCATAATCTCTCTCATGCTATTTGGTGTCTAATCTGTGGATTTAGGTCTGTAATAACAGAAGTAAAAATTTCATTTCAATTTATGTATTTATCTTGTGGGCCACTAACAGTTTTCAAATCAACACTAGACCTTGGATCTTATTTTCAGAACCATTGATCAAGTTCATTAAGATCTTAATTATAACTTGTGGACAATCACAGTGGTCAATTAAATTTATGATATCATGCTGGTTGAACTTACTCTAAAAGAAAAATAAACTAACAAATCATAAGATGCATGTGCCTCACCAATCATATGCATCTCAGATAATGGGAGAAAAAAACCAATGGGTAATATAGGTCATGGATCTACAACATTGCTATAATTTCTATCCAGAGGTCTTGACTTGGACAGGATAGATCCTCTAAAATAAAAGACAGTTTGTGTTTTATATATATATATAATACATTTAAAAGAGAGAGACAATTCTTAATGAGGCTTTTTCAATTTTAAAGGCAATGAAAATCATATATGAGTGTGTTTCTATGGTTTGTGAATGAGATAATATAGCTGCCATTTTGAGTCAGGCTCAGAACAAGAAAGAGCTCTGCAGCAATTTAAGGCTGCGATGAGAGCTCTTCTGCTATTTTTGCTTCATGATGAAACATATTCAAATATAACCTATATATCCTTTACAAATAGAATGTTGTATAGAGCCATTGTAAAACCTTCCTAAAAAAAAAATCACTGAATAGATTTCCAGCGTTTTGGAGAAAGGCCATGCTCTTTTCCTTCAGTTTTTAGGAACAGGTCCTTATTGTTGGAATCCAGTGGAAAGTGAATATTGATCACAGAACCAAAAAAACTTTTCATTATAATTTGGATTCTATCTGACCCAGTGGGTTATAAAACCATTCATGCACAAGCGTACCCATCCTCGATTATTAATATAGCATGTACATGACCAGATTCGCAATAGGACTTGATGATAAAAATAAATTCCAAATGCATATGGCTCAAGTTCCCAGTGCACCTGATCTTGCTACATATCTTCTTTAACTCTTTCTACAGCAGTGGGTCCATAAACAATTTCTCAAAACCATTGGATATAGTAAGAAAACAAATTGTTTAGTTACAGATTGTTTTGATTAACATGTGGTGCAGGATTAACATTCTTTCTAACTGAAATTATTCCTGTTAAAACAGCAGTGAGAAAAAATTCTGGTTACGCAGAACTTTGACTACGCTGTCTGACTGTCTCTGTTTTAACTGAAAATACCACAAAAATCACAGTGATGTAAGGCCAGTACTCAAAACTTTGGCCAGATGGTTAAGATTTTAGAAAGACTGATTTTGGAAGATTATTGACTTTGAGATCCAGAAAAGTGGTATGTGGATGGACTTCTCAAAAGGTGGAGAAAGTGTGAAGGTATCTGTCTTCTGCTGAGTCAGCTCTTAATAATCAGATGGACAAGATCATATGACCTATGGAAACTAGTCCTTCGCTTTGATTTTCTGTATGGACAATGTGCCCATGTACAACGTGGACATGACACTAGACCCTTGTAAGCTAGGCATGAGCTCAGCAATGTGAACTTTTCCTTGCTAAGCATGATCTGACTATTGCAATTGCTGATGAACAAACCTACCAAAACTGAGGCCCCTTCTTGAGTACCTGATGTAGTCTCTTTGCTCTAGAGATTGCAACCAGTCTCCTTATAGCAGAAAATGATATTGGAGCCCTTTTGTGAGTAGGCAATCCCCTGCCCTCACTGTAATGGACCCTTATTCTGGATATGGGTTCTGTTAACATCATCATCTATAGACTTGCAGAATGCCTTATCCAGAGTCATGTTACACAACTCAATATTGCTCTTGAAGGAATGTATTTCACAACAAAGGATGTGCAGCAATGAGTTCATACCCATGGATCACACCGATCTCACCTCATAGCTCATCTAGAGGCAACTAATCTAATAGTAAGGTCGAATGTTCTCCTGAAAGGTGGAAGCACTGTATACTGGATGGATGTTTCTAGTATTTTATGGTGCAAAAAGAATGCTTGGACTTAAGGACCAAGTGGTGTAATTGAATGATTGTTACATGAAATACCTGGGTGTTTTGTTCTTCTCATTTCCATGAACCCATAGGCAAAGAAGAAGATAACAGTAATACTTAAAGTTATTGATTCCAGTTATCAGAGGGATTGTTACTATTACTTGAGAGAAGGAGGAGAATATTTTGGGGACCTTGGATTTTTTGTGAGATCACTTTTAAATGTTAATGAACTACTATAGGACATAATAGGTAGGACCCTTGAGGATTCAGTCCCTTCAAGAATGAAAGTTTGCATCATCCTTTCATGTTATGAAACACTGACCAGGTAATGTGGTGGCAAAAAGAATATAAAATAGCTGTCAAAGAAATATCAACTATTGAACCCATATATAAAAATGAGGATTGTATTAACTGTCCACTTTCTTCCTTGCCTGTTTTATTCCTAGTAATTGATATTAGCTAATTTCTACTTTTCCACTTCCCTCCCTCTTTCCATTTATTTTTTCCAGATAATAATTTGTGTGTGGTTGACTCTATATTTTAGTCCTTAAGGATGAAAGTGCCTTTGCTTATGTGAGGAATATTTGGATCTTATTGAAAAAAGCATGGTACTTTTGTAAAAAATATCAATACATTTAACAGATACTTATGGGTGCTGAATGTGCTATTTATTTAACTCTCACCCCTTGGCTGCAGAAATTCTTTTGAAATCTGTCAGGATCTACTCAAGCTAGGATACTACAACCTGCATTTCCCTTACTTTGTCAGGGGCTTCCCATTAGATTCCAGCAGGAGAAAATAGAGGGAAATTCGGAAGCAAGATTTGAGGAAAAGGGACTTGTGCCTCTGTCTTGGCTTGCTGTTCCCTTGGGCACTGAGTGTCCTCATAGCCACGATATACCCCAGCAGGGCCAGTTTACCACCATGGTACCAGCTGGTTCCCGCCTCCAGATTGTTTTGGCCTCTGGAATCCACATAAATGAACTCCTCAAATTCACACATGTAACACAATTTTAACAACAGTTCAAGAAATTCCCATTTATATTTTAATTTTCCCTTATCTTACATCTTTCATGAAGAGGGATATATTAGTGGAAGTAGAAAAAAATTCCTTAAAATACCTCAAATCATGGCATTTTTATTAGTGCCTAACACACTGGTGCTAAATGCTTGTGCCTAGAAATCCAAGAAACATTTCTGAAATTTATGTTGGGGTGACAAATACACCAAGTTATTGATGACCCCTGTTTATTTTCATATGCATAAAATAGTAGATAGCATAGGCTGTACTCCCCAGTTTTCTCTCCACTGAGTTGTATCTACTAGATACTCCCGTCCATCAGAGACATCCTTTCCATCCATCCATCTTTAGCAAGGTGATTCTTAATTCTTCTTATGTGGTATGTATGGGGATAGGGAGATACATTTCTCCAGGAGATATCTAAAAATTCAGCATCACTAAAACTATTTCTTCAACCAAAGGTAGCAAGGAATAAAAAAGAGATGTATAGGTAACCTAGATTAAAATAGACTTGAGACTTAATCTAATGCAATGCCATAGACTTCATTTGAATTCCAAATCTAACAAAGTAAAATGTAAATGTAGCTGCTGACTAAACATATGAAAATACAGAGGCATTATGTTACAAGCACGATAATTTTAAGTTGTTATTTGATACAAACTAATAATTGTTTGGTGGGTGTTTAATGAAATAAAATTGGCCTTGATTAAAACTAAGACCTGGGTGGATCTGAGTCATATTATTCTTCTATTTTTAAATCTTTGTTGCCCAGCCTTCTTAAGCAAGAAATTTTCCATTCTGAGTTTCAGACTGTCCAGGGAAAAATATTTTCTAACACCCTTGTACAACCCAGAGACCAGTTGTACTAGCTTGAGCATTTCAGAGGAAACCATTTTTTTTTTTTGAGAGGGCATCTCTCATATTTATTGATCAAATGGTTGTTAACAACAATAAAATTCAGTATAGGGGGGTCAATGCTCAATGTACAATCATTAATCCATCTCAAGTCTAATTCTCATCAGTCTCAATCTTCTGAAGCATAACGAACAAGTTCTTACATGGTGAACGAATTCTTACATAGTGAATAAATTCTTACATGGTGAACAGTGCAAGGGCAGTCATCACAGAAACTTTCGGTTTTGATCACGCATTATGACCTATAAACAAACAGGTCAAATATGAATATTCGTTTGATTTTTGTACTTGATTTATATGTTGATCCCACATTTCTCCCTTTATTATTATTATCATTTTTATTTTTAATAAAATGCTGAAGTGGTAGGTAGATGCAAGATAAAGGTAGAAAACATAGTTTAGTGCTGTAAGAGGGCAAATGTAGATGATCAGATGATCAGGTGTGTGCCTATGGACTAGGTATTAATCCAGGCTAGACAAGGGCAGCAAGACATCCACGGATGCAGAAGATTTCTCTCAAAGCAGGGGGGGTGAGGTTCTGAGCCTCACCTCTGTTGATCCCCAAATTCTCACCTGATGGCCCCCCTGTGACTGTGCCTGTCTTAGGTTGTTCAGAGGAAACCATTTTTTTAAGATTTGGTCTAATTTCAGACATGTTTAAAACCAACTCTAATAAAATATGGTAGAATAAGAAACAAAGTGTCAGGAAGTACTAACTGATTCTGTCTGGACAAAAACAGAATAAAAACCAGAATGCTTCCTGGTAACCCTTGAGAGCTTTGCTGTCAGCTACTCTAAGTAATAGTCATTCCATATAAAGGGCCCACTTTATTGTTTAACTAAATTATATTACACTGTTTTTAGATTGTATCAGAATTACTGTAAAGGGTTATGAGTGGATTTTCCAGAATGGCACTTTAAATACAGCATGATTGATTCTTTGGTTCATTCTCCTAAACATTTTTATTGTTGACAAAGCTTCTGGGAATATACTAAATGTTACAGTTTAATCATGACAAAAAATACATGTATGTATGTGTTTATAAATTTCTGCAAATATTATACACAAAAATTTTATGAACCTGGGCAGGGTTATTACAATGCTTGTTTTAAAATGATTAATATCTTCCATATCAATATCCTTCAAAAGGAGAAATGGGAAATGTCATTACATCATAATCTTCCTTGGTAACTACTTCCCTCTAATATCATTTAAAAAATGTCTTTCTTAATTGACTTAACATGAAAAATGTTTGGAAAATTGTTTTCCCTGTGTCTTTAAAAAAAGCACAGAGTATTCACCTTATATTTTCTCTTTACTTGAACATATTTCAAATTATGGAAAGGACATACAGAGTGCTCCTTATACGGTTTCTAAAATTCAGACTGCATTGGAAATTGGGAAGGGCACACTTACATAAGCTGTGCCTCTTCTTCAGATTAATACCTGTTGACATCCTGTTTATGCCTTGCCTTTTCTCCAATAATAATGAGCAATATTCTAAGACTTACACAGATTACATTGGTTTAAACATGCTCAGGTCTTCTGCCCATGAATTTGGGGGTGTAATACTTTGACTCCATTTTTGATGAGATCAGAGCTGTGTGGAGGGCCCTGCTACTTTTTTTTAACAAAAAATATTTCATTTTTTCTAAATCTCCACCCAATAAATCTTTGTCGTGAACCTTCAAATATGAATTTTTATTTTTCCCAGTTTTCTTTTGTATCTGGTTACATCTTTGCAATTCAGTTGAAGGTTTAAGAAAATACAACTATGTTTGTAAAACACAACAAACTCCTGAATTTGGTTAAACAAATCACCAGAATATTAACATCATCATTTTGTTTAACTGAATTAACTTGTGTAGTCAAAATGACCGCTGTGGCAAACTCGTCCAGTAACCTTTATGTGAGATCTGATCTGCATGCCCACAGTGGCTTTTCCTTAGTAAATACTGCTTCAACCTGCTGGGAATCTCACCTCAAAATTAATCAGATTCTTTTGGATTTTGATTCAACAGTACCTTTTTAGCATTCTGACATAAACTGAAATGCTAAGTATTATTGGAAGTCAAAATTCTTTTAACACATCACAAGAAACAGATTTCTGAGTACTTAATTTAATATTGAGTTCTCCAGCATCTGTTCAAAGTAAATCTTGAAAGTTCTGACCGAGTGAGAGCAAAGAGATATGTGGTGCTCGCACTCTGAAGAATATTCCTAGTAGTGGTCTGTTCCTAATATTTGAAGTCAAGTCACGTCAGCTCTTATTTCTCAATGGGGTTAGCTTATGCTTTAGTGCTTTTTTTTTTTTAATGTAGGAAGCAAAATATTAAATCAAATAAAAATGATATTATATTCAATAAAATCAAATTCAGTTAACTCTAAGATCTTAGAACAAATAAGTGTTATTCTTCAGACATAAGGCCAAATGTGCTGTTTTGCCCTGGAAAGCTGCAAGATTACATCAGGTACATTGTTTGTACCCTTCATTCAATTCCTACCCAGAAGAATAAAAACGTATGTGAATAACATCTAACAAAAAAATGCTTTCAGTACTTCTATGCATTCTGCTTCAACAAAACACTTGGTCATTGATTTTTAAAGCAGGAATCTCTGAGAAAATCTTTACAACATGGTAAATTTTTGTAGTGTCATTTAAAGACTTTTCAATACTATGAAGTACATGAGTGTTAAAATCATAATAAATTAAAAAATTTATGAACAAAAACTTACAATGTAAATTACATTAAAAAATTTAACAGTGTTTAGTAATTCTAGTTTTAAAAACATATAGTATATAATGATTCCATAAAGTCCCTTTGGAAGAGATTATTTTCTTAATAAGAAAGAATATTTCTTAAAAAAAGATATTTTTTAATGTAAGCAACTTTTTTTACTGGGTCATAAATTGAAAATATAAGTTTTTATCATTTCTTGAGTATTATTAGATAGGAGAAAATCATTTAAGGACAAGAAAAACAATTCTGAGATGCAAGATGATAGCTGGACTGTTAGGCTGAGTTATCAGCCATATTTGGTTTGTTTACCACTTTAAAAGGTTTGTGATATAAATTCATGACCCAGAGTAATTGTAGGTCACATTGTAGCATAGACCTTCAACTTACTTGCAAACATTTTAATTAAAATAGTAAACTTAAAATGACAATTTATTTTTTATTGAAATATAGTTAATATGCAATATTATATTAGTGTTAGGTGTACAACATACTGTTTCAGCAATTATTTACAAAATGCTCATCATGCTAAGTGCAGTTATCAACTGTCACCATATGAAAGTATTACAATATTGGCTATATTCCCTGTGCTAACTTTTCATCCCCATGACTTGCTGGTAATTGAAAGTATGTTTCTCTTTATCCCCTTCATCTAATTGCCCATCTCCCCATCCTCCCCTGTGGCAACCACCAGGTTTGTTCTCTGTTTCTGAGTCTATTCTGTTTTGTTTGTCCATTTGCTTTGTTTTTTAAATATAAGCGAAATCATACGGTACTTTACTTTGTGTGACTTATTTCACTTAGCATAATACCCTTAGGTCCATCCATGTGGGTGCAAACGACAAGATTTCATTCTTTCTTATGGCTAATATTCCATCATGTATGTGTACCAATATCTTCTTTATTCATTCACCTATTGATGGACATTTAAGTTGCCTCCATACCTTGGCTATCATAAATAATGCTGTGATAAACATAAGATGCATTTATCTTTTTGAACTAGTGATTTTGTTTTCTATGGGTAAATTCTCAGCAGTGGGATTGCTGGGTTATATGGTATTTCTATTTCTAGTTTTTGAGAAACCTTCACACTGCTTCCCATGTTGGCTGCACTGATTTACAATTCCACCAGGGTATATGAGGGCTCCCTTTTCTTCACATTCTCACAAGCACTTGTTTTTTCTTATCTTTTTGATATTGGCCATTCTGACTGGTATGAGGTACTATCTCACTGTGGTTTTCATTTTCATTTCCCTGATGATTAGTGATGTTGAATATCTTTTTATGTGTCTGTTGGCCATCTGTATATCTTTGGAAAAATGTGCATTCAAGTCCTTTGCCCATATTTTAATCAGATTATTTGTTTGTTTGATGTTGAGCTGTATAACTTCTTTACATATTTTGGAAATTAACCCCTTATCTGGGGTTATCATTTACAAATATATAAAATGCCACTTTAAATAAAATTTACCAAAAAATATAATAAAAGCATTTACTGTACTTTTTACTGTAATTTTGTTAATGGGTTTGAACACAAGTTATCGGATCTCTTTTATTGTTCAGAATGACTTTAATAAATATAGTAAGTAAAGCAAAGCCTCTCAAAGGCTTGACATAATAGAACTTTATTTCTCATGCATTAAATTTAAAATGGCTGTTTGGGAGGAGGTGAATCAGGGACACAAGATACTTCTTTCTCAGAGCTCTGGAGAAGGAAAACAATGGAGAGAATTGAGACTCCTAGACCCCTGTACTCAGACCAGTAGGGGTGCATATCACTTCCATCCACAATCCATTACCTAATCTCATGGCCACACTTATTTGCAAGGGAGACTGGGAGGCTGTAATCCAGCACTATATCTAAAAAGAGTAAATCTATTTAATTATCATCCAGTAGTTTCTACTACTCCACCGAAGCAGAACTTTCTATTTCCATGAAAAGACTGGTAGGACATGTGCAGACTTGGAAAAACAATTATATTGGAACAGAAGTCTGAATTCTCCTATACAAAGATAAAGTGTAACATACCATACTAATTTTGCCCTGACCTGGTTTGTATGCTTATGAAATCACATGACAAGATGTAATTAAAAACTTAAAAACTTGACATTTTAACATTTTCAAATGAATGATTCTTAATCTATAATATCTGCTCTTTGGGAATATATTTCCATCTAATTTTCCTGTCACATGTTAAAATCTCAAAGATAGGAATGTATAATAAACTTAGTGACTATACATATATATACACACACACACACACACACACATGTGTGTGTGTGTGTGTGCATTATGAAAGGTAGATCATTCAACCCTCAGTCTTTTTTACGTAAATTTAAAGATTATAGCTGTGCTCACAGCAGCACTTTCTGTTCTTCTCCCTCTCTTATCAAGGATAGACATTGCTTATATCACCTTTGCTTTCACCGAAGGAAACCTATATGCTTAATTGCTTACTGTAATTCCAGTTCAGGGCTACTGAAGTTCTTATTTAAATAATGGTTTCAGCCTGTTTAGTCTTAAATTATGAAATTATACTTGATAGAAAAGATAACAAAGTTGAGAAAGTTGAATGTTTCTGAATCAGTGTTAACATGGGCTATAAATCTGCCCTTAGTCTCAGTTAAGAACATTGCCTGTGAAGCTAAGTAACTAACAGCACTGCAAAATACATATTGCAAACCCAACTTACTTTTTAAAGCAGTTTTTCCTTTGAGGGGATGCTAAATTCCCCTTCGATTATATTTATATTTCCAACCAAGTACGGCCTAGATTTTTCACATAGTTACTACAACAAATCTTAAGAGTCCCTGTTGAGGAATGAATATACAGTGGGGCCAGGTAAGGCCACTAAAGATTTTAACTTAATGCTGCTTCTCACCGCATAGTGGCCTATGTGCAAAGCAGTAAAACAGCAGAAGTTCTGTGGTTACTAGTTAAAAAGTTCCCACCAAAGTTACATAGCATTATTGGCTGGGTAATTCGATCATTAATCTTCCATCCAGGTTTGGGCCAAGAAAACAGAAAACAACTATAAAGAAACAATGATAGGAGCTAGGAACAGAAAGACTTTTCTTCTTCACATTTTCCAACTCAATTTCCTGTCTTGTCCTTTCTTTGACCTAGACCGTCTAGTAACACTGTTAACAATCTTCTGTATGGAGTTCTCTCAGTTCAAAATAAGGAGTAAAAAGTCCATTTTTCTTTGTGCCAGTAGGATGGCTTTCTTCTCTGCATGGCTCATACAAAGGCAACTAGCTACTTGCTGCCTCCAGCTCACCAGGTCTAATCAGTAGCTGGCCAGCATACTGTTCTATGCAGTGTGGAAACAATTAAAATTCATGAGCCTTAATTACAGAAGAGAGTCAGGGTATTGATAGATGTAAAGAAATGAAAGGGGATGGCTGTTCTGGCAATTTGAATGTACCTATTTCTGGTGGTCCCTGATAATTGGTTTATGAGGAAAAAAAGAAATATGCGTCAGGGAGTATTTTTCAGATCCCCACATCAGTAGCTGAATATTACTCTGTTCATTTGTTCCCATAAAGAGATCGCAGCTTGAATAGCAGCTACAACTGGAATCACTAACAAATTATCTAGATCACCCTCTGTAATGGATGCCTGGGGGGAACACACACATTAGATACAAATATCCTTATACTCTACACCATTACTTAAAGTCCATCTGGGTTTGTTTTTCTCAACTTCCTTTTAAAAGATCTTCCAATCTTAGTCTTTCTGATTATCCTACCAAACTGGTTATGAATCAGTTATCAAACTAGTCCTCAGGCTACATCGATGCACAGTGAACAACTAAACATGCTCCTTGGCCTTTAGCTACTGGGACCATCTTACTTTCCAGTCTTTGGGTGAACTGTGACCAACTGTGACACTTTAGATAGTGTGCTCTGGTTGGCAGGAACATATTGCAAATAACCATCAGAAAATGGACAATTCTTATGTATTTGGTGATCAGGTACTAGTAAGGCAAGGAGAGGACAAGGGGCAGCCCCTGTCCAGTTAGAGCAGGATAAGGACCCTGGAAAAGGACAAACGGGATGCCTGCTAAGGACTTCAGGAATGTAAACATAAACAGGATGTCTGCAGTAGAAACAATGTAACAATGTATAGGGAAGTTCCACTTGAAACTCCTGATAAAGAACATTTTGCTGACTATAGCCATGTGGCATTTACCTAAAACATACTAGTTTAAAATAAAGAGATGACCTCTAATATGATTGGTTAAAACATAGCTAGCATTCTGGCAGGAACCTATAGAAAACAGACAGCTTATCTCCCTCGCTGAAGCAACAGGCATAAAACTCCTAGACCCGAGCCCGTAAGTGGCAGCCTTGTCCCCTCAGCGTGCTCAGAGAATTCTGTACTTTCTTTCCTCTGAACAAAAGCCTTTCTCCTGCTTGCACCTGAGCGTTTGTGAAGCTCATTCCTCCACTCTGCCAACAAGAGCCCCAGTATCACTAGGGAACATTAAATGACACAGGTGCAGACAGGTGGAGCAAAACAGTTGAAGTGTGTTTCTTGGGATTCTAAGCCATATATTCACTTTACTCTAGAATTCAGGATCTGCTTAAGCCAAATCTTGCATATACTTATGATGATGGAATACTGTGCACAAGCTCAAGTTTATAACTTTGTGAATCCTTACTTTCTATTTCATAGCTGAGGTCACCATTTAAGTGGGGGTCTTATCACCAGTTGTTTTATCCATACCAGAGACAAGGAGCAAGTCACAAGAGTTTGTTTTGTTTTGTTTTGTTTTTCCTCAAAAGGAAAATTGTTTTCTGCAGAAAGCTGTATTTATTCAAGAATACTAGGGTCTGACCTATGATTCTCCAGCGAGGATAACTAACAGAGAACCAGCTACTAATGGGGCCTGGAAATGTAGGTTTTAATAAGTTGCAAACACCATTAAACATTAATCTATTGAATATTCACGAAATGACTTGAGACAAGACTGGGCACTATAAAAACACAGGTAAATTTTAAAAAATGAGTTTGGCTTCAAATACTTTCATTCCTTCAGTTTAATGTGAGAAAGGATTAGGACATTTTATAAATTAAATGTGGTAAGTGTATTAAAATTGGAAGGAGATGTGGGAGGAACACTGAGGAGGATAAGCATTATGAGGAGATCCATGGTGCAAACAGGCTAACAGTGGTGAGCAAAAATGTAAGTGGTTCTTGACCTCATGAAGCACAGGGCAAATGTGTCTGAACATAGAATAAATATGTGGGAAAACCTGTAACTGCTGAAACTACAGTTGTATCTAATGGGGCTCTCCTGACCTACTCATTGACTATGCTACAGTGTGCAGATTTTATTCATTTTCAGACTGTTTAACTTTCAAAGTGTCATTTAACTGATTGCCCCCTCATCTATCTAGAATCCTTAGTTATGTTTTCCACATTATTTTACTGAATTATAAATAGTAAAACTGATACATAAATTTATAATCCTTCAGCTTGACAACTCAGAATGTAATAAGCTGGTTTCTTAAAACCCATCACATCATAAACGATGTGATTTGTATAAGGCAAAGACTGCGCAAAAAAATCAGGAAAATAAAAACGGAGGGGGAATGTCTACTGCTCTTAAATCATTCAATCAGTAATTCAGAGTAGAGGAATTTGGAGCCCTGTCTCTTCATATTCTCTATTTATTACACTATTTTATCCCAAAGAATTGAGAGTGATTTTCCACTCCATGGATGAGAGGATATTAAGCTGCCTAAGTCTCAGCCTCAGGGAATATCCAAAGAACTTAAAATATCAAATCCATTAAAAAGATAAGGCAATTATAAAGGGTTAGGTTAAATGTTGCATTCTCCAGAAAAGAACCTAAAATAAATAATCTTGGTATCACATATTTGTGAAAATCATTTGGTTATTTCAAACACAGAACGCTGTGCCCAGCATAACTAAAGCAATTTCTACATGTAAACAAGGAAAGCAATGTAAATTTTACAGGCATATAGCTCAATATAATTTATATGAAAGTCTGTATCATTGAAAGAAATAGCTGCCTCATGCCTTTTTAGAACTGTTTTTAAGCATTCTCTGAAACCATCTGCCTGCTAAGAAAGAAATAAAAGTCAAATGCAAAGAGATACCCATAATGTATTCATGTCCTTCAGCACTCAATAGATAAATCATTGTTATTCAAATGAATCCTTGACTTTTTCCCCCCTTTCTATGTTTAAGAGATACCCTAAGGCTACACAAATTCTCAGAGAACACTCTTTCCATTTTTAATTTTTTTTTTTTTTCAGGATGAAGAATCAAACTACTGGGAATAAGGAAACCTAAAATGAAACCTCAAAGGATAATTTGTTGAAAAATGATGCAGGACATGGATTATTTGGCAGAGAATTTTCACATGTCTTGTTATTTCTATCTGCAAAGTCCTGTGAGATTTTTCTCCTTACCATACAAAATATTGAATGTACTAACTGTAAACTTCAGGAGAATTGAGACATTTTATAACTCCCCTATTATAGCAGAAATGTTATTTTCCTCTAAATTGGCTTAACAGTGATTGCCCAGGGACCAGTTTGAGGTATCAGAAAAAAATTTCACTAGAGTTGGTATCTATCACCTACAGTGTATAAATAAGATAGAATTATTCACCATAAAAGTGGTGACAGATTTAATGGAAGCCAGGTTGTGGAAGGAGCCAAATGTGCCTTATCACAGTAGTAGTGCTACTGTGTTTGTAGAAACTGTCAAAATCCTTGGTAAGAAGGAATATACTGTGTATGTGTGTGTGTGCATGTGTGTGCCTACATGTGTGTTTATAAAGCTAGAATGAATTATCTCCAGAAAAATAATAAAATAAAAATTAAAAATAAAATTAACTTTCACTTTTGTAATGTATATTGCTTTTTAAACAACTAGCGTGGAAATCAACACAGTTGTGTGTTACATGGGAGGCTCAAATGGCTACAACATATACAATGGGACAGAGCTACCATGCTTTCTTTCAGTCTAGAAATAGAGAGAGTAGGACCTCCTTTAACATCTTTTACCTTTGCAAGACAAAGGAACTAAAGAGTTTTTCTTCCCCATTTCTATGGGGAGTAGTTGAAATCCATTTGGAAGGAGAAGAGACACTAAGTTGAGGATATTCAAAGAAGAGATTCCAGGAACAAAGCCAAGGTTTTAAGGATTGCTAACACAATCTTTGACATGTGTTCATTTTACATTTGCATTAGAATAATAATTTTACACTTTCTGAAAGTTATACTTTAACAGTTTTGTACATCCTCCCCATGCACGTCCCCAGTATGGGGTCACCTGAGACGGCCAACAAACTATGTTTCCAGAGGAGTGTACTTCAAGGACTGCTTAAATTCTTGCATGTCTTTTCCTAGCTTGTAGAGTAAATCCTATTTCTTTTTCCCTTTCCTACGTGGGATGTCATATTTAAGAATGTTTCTCATTAAATCACTCCTGACACGGCCCCATTAAGGAACAGAGGCTACCTCTGTATGTGGAGCCAGCACTCGATGCACAGGCCTCTCAAGAAAACCAGCTCTCTGGCTCCTAGGCATTCAGTCTCACTGGTAAGGCCACACTGTAGGCCAGAGTACAGCAGATTTTTGAAACCTCAATAAGAGAAGAATTACCCACACTTATAAGAACTAAAATCTGATGTCTGGCTTATTTTTCTAGTGTCAGGATAGACATGGTAATTGAAAAAAACTTTCCAAGTCCAATCTAAGATTTCATGCAAACATTGACAAACAGAAGTTAATTATCTGGCCCTACTCTGCTTATAACATAAGTCCAAAATCACATAGTGTTAACTTAAACAAGCAGGCCATTAGACTGACTGGTTGTAATGCCTTAGTAGTCTACCCAAGCAAAGCAAAACCTAAGTCTATAATGCCTCAAGGTTAAGGAATAAAGACTTAAGGATAACCTATCACAAATAGCCGATGAGGCTTTTGCAAACAAGGCAACCTCCATATAGCCAGTCAAAGAATTTTCTTGCTTTGCTTCCACCTCTTTTCTGTAAAAGTCTTTCCCCAGCATCTCTGGGTGGAGCGCTCCTAATCACTTCTGGTTTTGCACCGTCCAATTTGAATAGATTTTTGCTCAAACTCTTAAAATTTCTAATATGCCTCGGTTTATTTTTTAACAACAGTGATAAATAATATTGCTGTATCTGTGGAAACAAAGAAGCCAAACCTAATGGGGACAGCCCTCTCTGATTATGAATAGTCTTTGGAGATTATTTATAATCACGTGGGGTTGGGCTGTAAGAATAATAAGCAGAACCTAATAGGCTGCAGTAGGCAGAAGCAATTGCTCTTTTTCCTTCATCACTATACTGGGCTTGTACCTTTAATTGATTTTCTATGTACTAAGCTATCTCACAAGCTCTGTAGAAGCCAAGATTAACAAGGCAATATCCATGTATTGTTGATGTCAATGATTTCTGTCCAGTGAGAAAGAAAACTCTAAAGATCATTGTCAATTGATCTGTTGTTTAACCAGTTTTAAAACTAATCTCATGTTTTTCCCTAAAATTCCTTTATTAAATGGTCTATAAATGCCAGACTCCTTAAGTGCACTTAAAACTGGTTTTACTATTTTCCTTAATCAGTAAAATCTTTGATTCATAAAAATTGTAAATTTACATACATTATATAATAAATATTTCAAAATAGTCAACAAAATTTAGAAAAAAAAGGTAGTGGGAAGCATGCAGTTCCAAATATAAAAATACCTTCTAACTAGTGAAAATAAATGGCTCAATAGAATATACTAAAACACCCTACACAAACTATGTGAACATTTTTATTATCAGTTTTTCTATTATAGCGTAACAGATATATTTTAATAAAGATGATGGAACAATTTATTACATATTATACATGAAAAAACAAAATATATTTAAATGTGAAAAATAATTGATATAGAATTTAAAAATTCAAACTTTCCTATTTCCGTATATTTAAAAAATTAAAGGAAAAATTAAATTGGATGGAAATATTCAAGACATATATGGGAGAAAATTAATTTTATGAGGCTAACTTTAATTCAAAAAGTTAAATATAAATAACCTCTATTATGAATAAAGATGAAAGAAGGAAATATATGAAGTCACAAAAACATCTATAAAAATATATAAAAATATATTATATCATATATATATATACAAAAGTATATATATATATATATATATATATATATATACTTTTAATTCTAGGCTCTTATTTAGGTGCATGAATGTGAAGTAAAACAAAGAATATGTAAAGTTTTAAAGGTATAATTTCTTTTCACATGGTAGTCAGGAGGTTAGGTTAGACAGCAATTCCATGCACTGTTGCCTCAACCACTTCTTGTGGGAAGGGACTGGAATGCAGCCTATAGTCCCTGCAATGCCATTTGGGAATCTGTGTAAAACTTTTTTTAAGAACTGTTCATTTTATCTGACCTATAACATTTACATTTAGAAATTAATTTGGAGGAATTAATCAGAAATGCATATTAAGATTAATTATAAAATATTTACTGTAGTATTCTTATAATAAAAAAGGAAAATAACCAGTTTAAAAATCTGATTTAATAATTATGTTAATCCATTAGAATTCATAAGAATAATCTTGCAAAACATTTTGTTATAGATGAATAGACAAGCATTGCATAAATTGTGGGACAGCAGTGATTACAAATTAGTATGCAAAGTATGTTTATGCATAAATATTTGTGTAGAGTATTTATTAGTATATTGTATCTACTGTGAGCCTTATTGGGTTGCAATTTTCATAGTTAGATACATAGAGACATAGATAGTAAGTTTCATATGTATGTATATATATATGTGTGTGTGTATATATATATGTATGTGTGTGTATATATATATATATTCAAAGGTAAAAATATAAAGGCTAGGAATAACCACTTTAATAAAACTGTTTTGTATTTTTTTATCAAATTAGTTCCACTTCTAAGTAATATCTAAGCTACATGAAAATAATACTCATAAAATACTTGCGCACCAATGTTAATAACAACTTTAATTATCATAGGAAAATTCTGCACACAACTCTAAGCTGAACACATAAACACTGTGTACCATGTCAATTCAATGTGATACTATTCATCAATATAAAGGATTGGATATTGGCACATGCCACAACATGGATGAACCTCTAAATAATTATGCTGAGCAAAAGTCAGCACAAAAAATACATTCTGTATGATGTTCTTTATATGGAAATCTAGAAGATTCAAATCAGTCAATGATGACAGAGCAAATTAATGGTTATCTATCATCATTGATCCAGAAGGACTAGCTGCAAAGGAATATGTAGGAATTTTTATGAATGGTGTAAATACTTCAAATTTTAGTTGTAGCCTTTACATTTATCAAAATTCATTGAAATATATATACTTAAAATGCTTGCAGTTTTTTACAGTGAATTATATCCCAATAAAGTTCATTAAACCAGGAAGGCTAACTAAAATACTTTCCAAATAAATAACAAATATATGTTTAAGAACATATTGTATTATGTCTTGGATATTTTTTAAATGTTTGCCATTAGAAATACTAAAGTATTTCTGTGGTATCTGTAACTTCATATGATTGAATGAACACCATCTACATTAACTTTCACATATTTCATCTACTGATTTCTTTTATATTCACTGAAATCTAACCCACAAGTTGGCAGGTGAATTAAGAGTCCCCAGTGACTTCTCAAAGATCAATGTTGCCTATAATAGATCAGATCTTTCCAATAGGTTAAAAAGTTGCTGATATGACTGGTTGAGAAAGTCTAAGAGAACAGATTTGGAGAAGAATGTGTTTGTACTCAATAATGCTATGTTCAAGAAACTGATAAAGAAATTTTTCCAGATGTAAAATAAATAAGGGAGCAGTATCATGGCATTTTAATGCATATAATGTAACCATGTGTCCACATGAATCATTCTTTTTTTTTTTAGTATCATTGTGGTTACTAAATTTCCCCCATTATCAAGTCTCCATCACATACCCCATTACAGTCACTGTCCATCAACATAGTCAGATGCTACAGAATCCCTACTTGTCTTCTCTGGGCTATACTGCCTTCCCTGTGGCCCCCTGCCACATTATTTGTGCTAATTGTAATGCCCCTCTTTCCCCTTGCCCCTCCCTTCCCACCCATCCTCCCCAGTCCCTTTCCCTTAGGTAACTGTTAGTCCATTCTTGGGTTCTGTGAGTCTGCTGTTGTTTCGTTCTTCAGTTTCTTCTTTGTTCTTATACTCCATAGATGAGTGAAATCATTATCTCTTGGAATCATCATACCTTGATAAAATAAAAATCACACAGCCACTAATGGTGAAAGTATATTTTCTCTTGAGACTCAGGTCGTAGATTTACAATTATCCAATGACAAAGAGGAGTGAAAAAAATCAAAATAACACCTAAGCCTATTCAATGTCATTTTCACAATACAAACTGAATTTTAATCTAATTTTAGTATTCCAGTTTGAATATACATATTTTCCATAGGATGTGAATGCAATGTATATTAAGATCTTCTTATGTGCCCTCAATTTTTCTTCTATGTTTTTCAACTTACATTACTGAATTCAATGTTAAATATTCATCTTACTATTTTTGCATATACAATAACATTAAAGGTAATGATTATGACAATTATTTCAATTAATTTCATTCATGAAGAAGAATGGTAGGAAGCACTCACATTATATGAAGACAAAACTTATTATGCAGTTATTCAATTATGTTAAAAGCACAGTAAACATAACACAAAATCAATATTTCCAGTAAAATTATAAAAGTGAAGAACTTCAACTAAAAGACAAGTATTGAAGTGTTAGCAGATGCTATTACTCAGACAATTGTGCTTCAGGATGAAGCACTGGAACATCAGAGGAATAGGGTGCTTTATGCCTAGTTTGGGGTTTTAAAATATGTAATTTTATACTTCAATTTATTTAAATTTAAAAACTGAAATAAGCTAAGATTTATAATCCAGGGATTCTAGGGATATCATATTGTAATGGGCACCATCATTGAAAGCTAACAGCCATTTATCCCTATCCTCTTAGTGTTAGTGTGGCTAACAGCATTTTGTTCGTGAATATGAATTCTGCCCAAATATAAGCAAAAAATATAATCACAAAGTTGCTGGATGTCTTGATGGTAATTGCTCCCAATTTTCAAATCAGATATGTGAAAATCAATCAATCTCTCCCTCACTCTCTCTTTTTCTCCTTCTTCCTTTAGAAAGAAGGGTATTTAGTTTCATTTTTTATTGGCAGCCATCCTACAACCAGAAGATTAAGGAACCTCAGCACTGATCCAAAATTGTAGAAAGCACATTGAGATTCAGATACACCTGTATACTTTGGTTATATTAAACTGTTGGATCAACCTGAATACTATTCCTCTTCTTATAAGTGAGCATATGCCCCTTTCACTGTTTGGGCCGCTTTGATTTCACCATTACTTTGTTACAGAGGAAAGTTTTCTGCCTGATAAAGAATCTGGGACCAGGAAGAAATGGTATTGCACAAAACATGCAATGTAATGAGCGAGTCAACACACAATAGCACTGTAAAAAAACAAAGGGAGACATTATTTAAGGCTACCACAGTTGAGGCCAGAATTGAGTCTGAAGTCAAACCCCTGAAACAAAGAGATGGGAAGCTTTAAATATTGAGGTGGGGAAATCATAGTCCATCTGCGTTTGCTAGTTGGCTTCACTCAAAGGAAAAGAAAAAGAAGCGTCTTCACAACAGGATGTGGTTTCTAAACTTGGAGCGAGTGTCCCACTGAAGTTAAGCTCCTGTCCTACCACAGAATATGGCAGATGGATACTATCTTCCATGATGATTACATTCCAAAGAACTGGCTCCCCAGTCCTAAAGAAAGACATTCCTGGGTTTGAAAAACAAGAAGCTTTAAAAAAATTTACCTCCCAAAGGGACATTGAAAGAATAATCGCAAGTTTTCTAAAGTAAATGCCCTAAGAGAAGTCATAGACAAGTGTCAGGAAGAAACCTGACTGAAGTTTAATCAAGAGCCATAGACTAAATGAATATTTAGTGTCCCTCAAGACTCATACCTTGAAGTCTAATCCCAAGGGTGATGGTATTAGGAGGTGGGCCTTCGGGAGGGTGGAGCCCTCAAGAATGAGATTAGTGCCTCTATAGACGAGACCACAGAAAACTCCTTTACCCCCTTTCTCCAGGTGAGGCATGAACAAAGAAGTGGGATCCTATTGGGTACCAAAAGTATCAGCACCTCAGTCTGAGGCTTTCCAGCCTACAGAACTGTGAGAAATCAATTTCGCCACCCAGTCTATGGTATTTTTGTTACAGCAGCCTGAGCAGACTAAGACAGAGGGGACATCATTAGGTTGCCTTAGCCATGCCAAATGGAGGAGACTGGTCAGGGGGTGGTGAGGACTCACCACTGCAGACATTAATATTTATTACGCTGTCGGGAAATTGTTGTTTAAACCATGGCCTGGTATTTGTGTCTTATTTCCTGATGGTGTAGCAGTAGGAAACTTGGTAATAAACTAACTAAACAAATAAATAAATGAAAACGATATTACATTAGGTATTTGAAGACAGAAAATAGAAGAAACAAGGTTTTTCCTAGAAAGCCTGTTTTCCAAACCACAGTAAAAAATGTTAACTTGATAATCTGGCATTTTGTATGATGTAAAGCAAAATATATTTTCTAACCTAATAATAAAGGTATCCGCATATTCAGAGGAGTGAGAAAAGGAGAAAATCTTTTTGAGGTAAAATCAAGCCTTATCATCTGGGCCTCTCCCGTTTTGGCGCGCACACACACACACACACACACACACACACACACACACACACACACACTTTAAATGCTCTAGAAAGGCATTCTGGATCAGTTGCCCCCCAGTCAAGGACTTAATTTCCAGTACCTAAATTTAGAGACTTTTAACTCAGGATCATCAAATACATGGATAAATTGGAAGAAAAAGGAATTCTAAAGATCAAAAATCCATTTCTAGAACAGTTCTGGAGTAGTTTTTATCCCATGAAATTGATCTAAAGGATTGTTTCTATAAATGTAATTCACACTCTGAAGTGGATTTCTGAATTGCTTATTAACATTTTGCTTATGGAAATTCAGTGTTTAGAAATTTTGATATTGTTTCAACATCCAATATATTTTTTAAATCTCATTTTCAGGTAGTTTACTTTATATTAAACTTTTAAAAACTAGCATCCTATCAGAGATTAAAAAATGACACTGTCACAGATGTATCTACAAGCATGGTCTAAAGCAAGCATGTCATTATACTCAATATTTAAGAAAACTACCTTGGCAAAGAAATCACAAATGAATTGCTTTTAAGGTTCTGAGGCAATTCTCATACTCCAAACTCACCCCAACAGAATGGACTAATAATGCCCAAGACCAAAGTGAAAAATCTGGAGAAATATGATCCTAAACAAGGTCAGAGAAGACAATGCCCAAGAAAGAATCACCCAGAAACAGATCCTGTAAATACCAGGTTGGCTGACTGCCTGGTCCTCCAAGAGACAGATGCCAAAACAGGGTCAAACACACAGTCTTTAAAAGGGGGAAATACCTGTGTGACAGGTAATAACGAAGGTGGAGAGAGCTGTCAGACCATCATCCAGGTGTGACCACAAGTGAAGGAGACAGGAAGAGAAGGATGGTAGAAGCCTCACGGACTGCTCTGCAGTCTAAGGAAGGTTCAGCAAAGTCTCCAGGGAATCCATGAGCTTTGAGTGGGCTTGCCAAAAGATTCCCAGAGTTCCCTCTTTATGGGGAAAACCTCCTAAGGAGGTGATTAGGGAAGAACAGAATCAATTGCACTACCACTGCAGTCCACTACAGGGTGCTCATCCTCTCCTACCTTCACCACCCATCCTAAATTCCCCTGAGCCTCAGCTATCACCACAGCAGGTCCTCACATCTTACCTGGTAGTGTGACATAAGCCTTCATTCCAGAAGGTTAGTTCTATTTTTCTTAGGGTTGCTGCCCATGTGCATTCACAGTTATAATAGGGCAAAGGATTGTCAGCAGATGTGCAAGAGGATCCCTGAGTTCCATAGGTATTCCTCAGGCATCCACAATGTAAAAGCAGCCCTGTCTCAGTCTGCTGGTCAGGGGCAAATAGCACAGCCATCAGATGGCTCCTCTTCTTGCCCGCTGGTTGCCATACACAGGACTTCAAAGGGCCCTGCTGGCAGCCGTATTTGTAGTGGCTGAATCATGCTTAGTTAAGGAGAGAGATTTTTGGTTTAGGGCCATTCTTGGCCAGAAAGAAGTAGAAATAATGACAGAGTAGAGGGTAGAATAAGGCAAGGAGTTCATGTGCATAGTGTTGTCCCTGCTTATAGATTAAAATCAAGGGAAGGAAGGTGTAGAAATTCTGAGATAGAAACCAGAGAATCTCCAAAAAAGAGAGTTGTGTCCTATTTTCCTGGAGTGATGGACTGGTAGTATGCAAGCTTCTAAAAGAAGCCTCAACCTTGGAATAGCACTCTATCCTGGAAATAATGAAATTAAATGGATTAAACAAGGTATAATTAAGAAGCAAGGGAACGTGGGTGATGGACCAGAGTTATCAGAGAGTATGGATATCAGGTCTGTTGAATAACTAATGGTTTTAGCAACACTGAAGAAAAAAAAATTCTGGTTTATAGGCTCTGTAAAAAAAAATTAAGAAAAAACTCCCCAAACAATTCTGTTTCTCATTTTAATGCAATGTGGGGCAGGAAAAGGCAAAAGCATATCAGGAAAAACAAAAAATATGGGCATTTTCAAATCCTCCTTTTTTATAAAGACGACATTTGTTTCTTGGAGCTGTGGGTAACAAATCCCCACAGTGTGGTGACAATCACTGGGTGACTAAAAGCAAGGAAAACTTGTATTCCTCACAGTTCAGGAGACTAGACATCTGAAATGAAGGTATTTTCAGGACAATGTCCCCCTGGAAGACTTCGGGGAAGAACCCTTCCTTGCCTCTGCCTAGCTTCCCATGGTTAGAGGAGATCCTCATGTTCCTCAGCGTGTAGCGGAACCATTCCAACTTCTGCCTCTGTCTTCACATGGCCATCGTCTCTGTGTATCTCTGTCCAAACTTCCGTCTTCTTAAACGGGCACCAGTCACACTAGATTTAGGGCTCACCCTAATCCACTATGAATTCATTATAACTTGATTACATTTATAAAGGCTATATTTTCAGATTAAGTCACTTTCTAGGTTCTACATGGACATGAATTATGAAGGGACATTATTCTGCCCATTTAAAAGACATGTAAAGACTACAATCAATAACTACAGTGCAGCTCTAAGATTATCCAAATGGCCTTAATATATTCAAGAAAATAAAATAGCTGTATCCTTGGTTCACAGGAAAAAGGTAAAAGAATATTTAGAAAAAGGTTTGCTCCAATGAGTGTTCCTTCTATTTTTAATTGTTTTGAATATCATCTAGTTAATTTTATATTAGGATATATTGAGCTCATAAAAACATGTTTGCTTGCTTTTTAAGTGTATGAGAAACGTGGGATAAATATTCACTGTGAAGTTATTTTGATAAAGCATTTTCATTTACTACTCTAGCTGGTAGGCAAAACCAAAAACCTGATGAAAATATGTTTTTTAAGTGATACAGAAAAGCTACAAGGAGAAAGACGGCTTTTCATCACACAGAAAAGGACCCATTATCTCCCTCTCGTGTGCCTCAGCTCTCCGAGCCATCTTCTGGCCCGCGCTCATCTGTCAGCCTCATCTGCTCCCTTCGCCTTCAGTCCCTTGGCACAAGCTGTGTTGCTCTTCTCGCTGGTCCTGGAAGTTGCCAAACTCAAGCCTACCCACGTTCTCTTCCTGAAAGCCCAGAGCTTTGCAGGATACATCTCTGCGGATCACTCAGGGCCCCGCCCCCATGTCACTGCCTCAGAAGGAAACTTCCAGATCAACCTCTAATTCTCTCTCTCCCTCAATCCTCACCTTATTTACCTGAAGTTACATTGTTGTATTGATTTGCTTGTATTTTTACTTTTTTTAAAAATGTACATCTGCTTTGTCTCTCTAGTATTAGTGTAGGGACTTTGCCTTAATATACAAAATAAATAAATTAGAGAATTAAATGGAGGAATTCTTTAAAAATCATTATCATTTGTTTTGAAAGACAAGCACATTTTGATCAACTGCTCAAGAAGCTTTCAAGGTTGCAGAACAGAAAACCTATTAGGAGCCAATTAAACAAATTAAATAAAGATTTATATTTAGCTCCATGTTTTATTATGAATTCCTAGCAATAAGTTTTGAGAAGATATATTTATTACTCTTTGGATATTATTTTAATATGTTGATTTATAAATTATTCAAATAAAGCAAAAAGAAGTGCTTGAAGTATTTTGAATCTACTGAAGGCAGGCTGAAAAAACTACATAGAATCTAAATGTGAACATTTCTTATTCCACTGTACAGTATATAGCAGCTAGATATTGATATCCTAATCTCCACACTTTGAATTTATGTGTACCTTATTGTAACATTTCCACAATCTCTGACTTTCTATTTCACATTTACATTTTTTTATGTCAAATAGAACTTCTTACTGAATTTTTCATTATTGGTCTATGTTTTATTCCTCTTTTTATACCTACAGCACCATCCTAGAATTATAATACATAGTATAAAATTATCACAGTGTTGATTTTTTCCCTCTTACAGAATAATTTTTTCTTGTTAGTTTCTTTAGTGGTAATGAACCCAATGCAATTCTGAAATTAAAAGCAATACATTCTCAAAATGTATTCTCAATATTGGAACTGAACTCAATGCTAATTAAATCATCTCTTCAAAGATATTATAGAGTCTCAAATTGATTTACAAAGTGGAACACTATAGACTATTAGAAATTATTTATATTGTTCACACCCTAAGTTACTGATCTGTGTAAACTCAGACATGCAATGAAGTCATACTTAATAAATCTATAGTGATTACAAATTATCCTACAGAATTTCCTTCTCACTACTGTTCAGTTCAGGAATTTTCTCTCCTAATTTGTAAGTCTAATCATCTACTGACTGAAATTCATCTTTTCCTACCCCTTTTGAAACCTCACCTTGTGGATTATCTCTTCCTTCCCAGGTCTCCCAAACTTCCCTCTCTACATTTTTTCCCCATTAGTGCTAAAACATGTTTAAAAATCTTTTACCAGAAATTATCTGCACCATTCCACTCAATCTCTCCCCAACATCCATCTGCATATCATAAAATAGTAATTTTCCAATTTTTAAATAAAAATTACTAAAATTACTTAAAATACTAAAAAAAGATGTGATGCTGAATTCTGTGTAATATGTTCAATTGTGCCATATTTTACCACATAGTATTATTCTGGAAATAATTTCTTTCTTCAGAGCTTTATCTGTCCTCATGAGGAACCCCACGCCCTCAGAATTTACTCCACCCCCACCAGTTATTTCTATTCTATCCCCTTAGTAGGACACATTCCTCTGGTCATGTCTAAAGGGCTGTATTCCTCTGGTTTGGATCCACTCCTTTTTCTCTTTACAGTAACAGTCTCTTGAAATAATTAGAATTCCATAATCTCAGTCCTCATCTACATGACACCGACTCCTCTGAGGGGTCACAAAGCCACTTAAATTATATCCCAAACCAAACATTTCATTCTCTCTCCCAACTCTGCTCTCTTCTTAATTCACACAGTCTAGGAACTGACTCCCACACATCTGAAAATCACAGGTGACCATCATTTCTCCCACACTCCCAGGTAAATATCAAATGCTGATGTTTTAAGTGTCGCTGGTATCGTGGTGAGCATAGCTGCCTTCTGAATGCTGACGTTTCTATCTTGTGGATTTATCCTGACTCACACATTCATGTTTCTCCAGATTACTTAGCATCTGTTTACTTGGTACTAATTATTATCTTAGCTCCAAACTTCCT
The DNA here is from genome assembly GCF_040802235.1 of Manis javanica. Classification (NCBI taxonomy): domain Eukaryota; kingdom Metazoa; phylum Chordata; class Mammalia; order Pholidota; family Manidae; genus Manis; species Manis javanica. The sequence continues at coordinate 19,020,777 of NC_133164.1, forward strand.
CTATGCCTCTCTGGATGAAACCACATGATCATACTGTTCACAGTGTCACAGGTCAGATTCTCTGGGACACAGGCTCTGAAACTCTGATATTTGCAAGCAGGAGTGCTGGTGGGCACAACACTTGTGAAGGAGCAAGACTGGGAAAGGGGAAATCTGAATCAACTACGCGGCAGATTCAAAGCAACCTGGGATGGCATTTCAGAAATGTCTAAATTGAAGTAGGGCCTGTGTCCCCCTTCACTGCATGATGTGCAATGAGGTAACTCGTTTTGGCTGAAGGAAATCCTCAGGGAGTGACTCAGGGGTCAGCCCTCAGCCGCCAAAGCTCCTGGCAGTTTGGGAATGAGAGCCTCAGCCTGGGAAGGCCTGGGGTGGGTCTGGGCGGTTCACTACAATGCTGCTTCCCTCTCAGATCTACTTGCTTTGTACTCGTTTCTTCATCTGGAAATAGTTTCTTGAAGTTTGTTGTCTGTTTCCGCAAGGAAACTAACATAAGGAAGGCTTTCAAGACACCTTATAGCTCTTGTCACAGCAACTCATTTTAGGACAGCAGCTGATACTGATCATTTCCCTCTTCTAATTCTCATTCTAAATAGATGCCCATTCTCAGGTATCACGTCTACTGGCCTCAGTGGCTCACCTGCTAGGACGATTGGAGGGATCTGAGTCTCTGATCACCAAGAACTTCTCAGGCCTGTTACATATCTGGCAATTTACAGTCAAAATGGGGCTAGACTGTATTAAGAAACTCCAGTGTGTCATCTGGTGCCGAAATTCCTTTCTTGACCTCATCGTGTCATAGCTAAGCTGCCTCGTCCTGAAAGGAAGATGATTTCTCTTTCGCTTACCCGTCCTTTGCCTCTCTCCCCTGGTAGAGGTAACATCTCTAAGGAAACCAGAACCTGTATATGCACAAAGAGTGGAGTGGGGCAGAGATGCCAAGCTTCCAAAGTGGACCTCTAGGAATAATGGTCAGTAGGAACACTCCCGTGTATTGGCTTCTGGACCCATATGTTTTGACCATTGGGACAAAGTACCGAATGATCACTGCCATAATGGTCTTCCTGGTGCTCCACCGCTCTGGACACTCTGCAGGCTGTTACGTCTGAGCCAGCACTCGCATGCTGCTCCATCACTAACAGGTCAATATTTTCTGGGTATTGTTATATGTGATAAGATCAATGTAGCCCCTCCTTTCCTGAAAACTCTGTCCCTTGATTCACCCAAACACCCTGTAACCTCACTAAATGTTGCTCTCTGAGGCTCTGAAGGAAAGGTGAAGCAAAAACTAAAGAGGATCGCTGTTCTTCCTTTAATCAACTTGCTACCAATTGTATGGCTTATTTCCTCAAGGTATGGTGCCATATTTGAGTGGCAAGCTAATGCCCTCACTGTGCCAACTCTGGCAGTCTCCTGACATCAGCTGGGTGAGTCATTCCATCTACTTGGCTGTTAACAGTGAATGATCTCTGTTGGGTGTCAATATGAGATCAAAAGATGTTCACAGTCACTCATACTCCTGAAGTTTTGACACCATGCCTCTTCTCCAGACTACTTTCATGCTGATCTTACAATTCTTTTCCTTCCAACTACCTGACCAACTATGCAAACAACTGCCTTTTTAAATATATATTACTTAGAAACACATCACTTTTCACACACACACACACACACACACACACACACACACACACACACACACACACAGTGGATAACAATTGGTTATTACCCAAATCTCTGCCCTTTGGAAACAATTTTCTCTCACCTCTCTTCTGTCTTTTAGGACTACATCTGAGTGGGATTACAGGGTAGGAACAGTCTATTTTTAGCTTGTACTCAGCTATTGAGTCTGCAAAGGCTGAGTGTTCTTTGGAAACTGGAGATACAAGATTTCCCAGTTCATTCACTGTGATGTTCCCAATCCTTATCTTCCCAAATTCCACACTTTCCAAATCAGAAACATTGCATAGAAGCCTAGTCTTTGTGTTTGAACATCCTTTAATATTTACTTTTATATACATCTGCTTTTAACAAACAATCTCAGTTTTTGTCTGAAAATGACTAAGCAGCCTTATTTGTCAAAGGACTTAATTGCATAGACTTCTATTTTGGAAGTTAATAACTTTTAGCATATAACAGATGGAAATTGTCCTCTGAGTTCCATTGCTTCTGTTGAAAAGTTAACTATCAGCTTTATTCTCATTCCATTGAAGGTATCATGGTTTTCTGCGCCTCCTCCAGCTGATTTTAAGATTTTCACTTTGTCTCTCACCAGTTTTTATATGATGAACTAACAATAGTTTTATGTGAGTTTATCCTGTTTTGTATTGTTAATCTTTATCTTGAGGTCCTTAGTTGGTTTTGGAAAATTCTCAGTTATTAACATTTTAATTATTTCTTCTATCCTATTACCTCTTTCCTATTTATTTGGGATTTGAATCACACTTGTATTAGACTTTTATCACATCTTATGTTCTTATGCTGATCTTATTTCAGGAAGGATTTAGCTTGCTTCTGTCAGGCAGCCTGTAGATAACATGAATCTTTAAGGTATTAAGATAATTCAAAGCTGACTTATTTCTGCTTAGCCTTAATTCTTAAGGTTTACACCTGAGATTCCTATTAAGCTTTCTATATTCCAATTGAAAGTATGGGCCTCCAATTTTCCCCTCCATTCAGTGAGTCTGCCAAAAGTTATCAGTAGCCTTTCCCAGACACATTTTTGAATCTGCACAGACCTCAAGAATTAAAAGGCCTGAATTCCTGGCCATTTTGGCTTCTCTTCTTTCCTTAAACATATCCTGTAATTCCTCATTGCCTTGGTGCCTTTCCCAAATGTTTGAATACATTTAAAAAGTATATGTTGTTCAGATTTTTCTGGAATTAGGGGAATTTCTGGTTAAAAATAACCTGATCTGGCATTATAGGAAGCAGTTTGTGGCAGTACAGTGTAACACTTTGGTAGCTAGGTATTTGGAGGCTGAGTCCAGACTTGCTAATCTAGAAGCAGCTTTGGAACACTGTGTTCAAGAGAAGTGTTAATGCCAGACTACCTAGCATTGAATCCTGAATCTTTAAATTGTGTGACCTTGCACAAGTTTCTTAATATATCTCAGCCACATAACTTCATATATAAAATAGGAATGGTTAGAGGTTACTTGATAAAATAATTTGGTTATGCATTTTTCTGTTTGGCTATCCATAATGAATATAACTGTTCTAACTATAACTAAAAATAACTGCATTTTTTTTCTTACAACATAAAAGATACTCCAGTCTCCTAGTGCTTCCATGTGTGACTTGGAAAAACCTGCTGTCAATCTAATGAATTTGTTTGTAAGTAATATCTATTTTATTTCTGGCTGCTTTTAAGACTTTCTGTTTGTCTTTGATGTTCTGTATTTTGTAAGATATATCTGATTGTGTATTTGTTACCATTTACAAAACTTTAAATGTGTTAGACTCACTGATACCAATGATTTATGTATTTTATATACCATGGTAAATTCTTAATTATTATCTTTTTGACTATTGCTTATTTCTTATTTCCTTAATTCTTTCTCTGAACATATTTAGAAAAATGCCTGGTAATTTCATGTTTATATTTTTTTTTTTTTTTTTTTTTTTTTTTTGAGAGGGCATCTCTCATATTTATTGATCAAATGGTTGTTAACAACAATAAAATTCAGTATAGGGGGGTCAATGCTCAATGTACAATCATTAATCCATCTCAAGCCTAATTCTCGTCAGTCTCCAATCTTCTGAAGCATAACGAACAAGTTCTTACATGGTGAACGAATTCTTACAGAGTGAATAAATTCTTACATGGTGAACAGTACAAGGGCAGTCATCACAGAAACTTTCGGTTTTGATCATGCAATATGACCTATAAACCATCAGGTCAAATATGAATATTCATTTGATTTTTGTACTTGATTTATATGTTGATCCCACATTTCTCCTATTATTATTATTATTTTTATTTTTAATAAAATGCTGAAGTGGTAGGTAGATGCAAGATAAAGGTAGAAAACATAGTTTAGTGCTGTAAGAAGGCAAATGTAGATGATCAGATGATCAGGTGTGTGCCTATGGACTAAGTATTAATCCAGGCTAGACAAGGGCAGCAAAACATCCACGGATGCAGAAGATTTCTCTCAAAACAGGGGGGGTGAGGTTCTGAGCCTCACCTCTGTTGATCCCCAAATTCTCACCTGATGGCCCCCCTGCGACTGTGCCTGTCTTAGGTTGTTCCTCCCTTGAGGAATCTTACCCGTCTCTGGCTAACCAGTCATCTTCCGGGGCCATACAGGGAAATGTAAAGTTGGTAAGTGAGAGAGAAGCCATATTGTTTGCAAAGGTTAGCTTTTTACTTCTTTGCAGATTTATGCCCTGTGGCTTCTATGCCCAGCACTTGTCTCGAGGTATCTTTACCACCTGGAGGAATTATGATACTCGGTAAATTCGATATGAGGCACGAATTCTATTTAAAGTTTGTAATTAGGAAGGAAGAAGAAAAGCTATAGATGTAGCATATGAAGGAAACTTGGGAGGATTGATTATTTCTTTGACATATCTTCTTGTATAGTACCTTAAGTATGTATAGGTTTTAAACTACTAACTAATTTGCACACACATATTGACATAATAGGAATACGGTGACATAAACAAAGCAAATCTATAATTACCAGCCATCTCCAGTGAAGCCAAGAAAACCATTTAGGCACCCTAGGCATTTGTGAAAATTTATCTATGATATGATGGATATTTTCCAACTGTACTTGAACCATCAGACAAATTAAAGCAGCCCATTTCTGGGATCTGTTCACATCCCATATGTTCTTTTAACCATAGATAGTCTATAGTCATGAGATTTTGGGGTGCTACAACTTGCACCCCTCCCAACTCCTGGTTGAGTTCCAACAGACAGATCCGGTCAAATTCGTTGTCTCACTGTATGCACATGCCAGCCTAGACATCTCCCTCCTCCTTCTCATGGCAAGTCCAGGAGATGGTGGGCTGGATGCAGCCACAACCGCAGCATCGTCCGGATCCCTGTGGAGGCTTTTTGATGATCATCCCCCGGCACGAGTCCTCCAGAGAGTGCTGATGCCGGAAGCTCCTCCTCATATCGTATCTTAGTTCATTTTCTGGGTATCCAAGCTAGGCCTTGATCTTCTGCGTAGAAACAAACAGACCCTTTGCCCACACTTTGACATGCCCTCTATACCACTGTGCAGAACTCATTGGAGGTCAGCACACAGTAACTGCTTTTTTTTTTTTTTTTTAATTAAGAGAAAGGAATATTATCAGAAAAGAGTACCTCCATAGCTGATCATCTGACACCCTTTAAGTGATCAACATTAAGGATATTTAAAGCATGCGTTGATCTTTGATTTACCAATAGTTTTATCCTGTTAAGGAGTAATCCCCCTTTTCTTTCTTTCTTTTTTTTTTTTTTTTTAATTTTTAATCTACACTTACCTGAAGAATACTATGTTTACTATGCTCTCCCCTATATCAGGTCCCCCCTAACAACCACATTACGGTTACTGTCCATCAGCTTAGCAAAATGTTGTAGAGTCACTACTTGTCCTCTCTGTGTTGTGCAGCCCACCCTCCCCTTTCTCCCTCCCCCCCATGCATGCTAATCTTAATACCCCCCTTCTTCTTCCCCCCCCTTATCCCTCCCTGCCCACCCATCCTCCCCAGTTCCTTTCCCTTTGGTACCTGTTAGTCCATTTTTGGGTTCTGTAATTCTGCTGCTGTTTTGTTCCTTCAGTTTTTCCTTTGTTCCTATACTCCTCAGATGAGTGAAATCATTTGGTATTTCTCTTTCTCCGCTTGGCTTATTTCACTGAGCATAATACTCTCCAGCTCCATCCATGTTGCTGCAAATGGTTGGATTTTTCCACTTCTTATGGCTGAGTAGTATTCCATTGTGTATATGTACCACATCTTCTTTATCCATTCATCTACAGATGGACATTTAGGTTGCTTCCAATTCTTGGCTATTGTAAATAGTGCTGCGATAAACATAGGAGTGCATCTGTCTTTCTCAAACTTGATTGCTGCGTTCTTAGGGTAAATTCCTAGGAGTGGAATTCCTGGGTCAAATGGTAGGTCTGTTTTGAGCATTTTGATGCACCTCCATACTGCTTTCCACAATGGTTGAACTAATTTACATTCCCACCAGCAGTGTAGGAGGGTTCCCCTTTCTCCACAGCCTCGCCAACATTTGTTGTTGTTTGTCTTTTGGATGGCAGCTATCCTTACTGGTGTGAGGTGATACCTCATTGTAGTTTTAATTTGCATTTCTCTGATAATTAGCGATGTGGAGCATCTTTTCATGTGTCTCTTGGCCATCTGTATTTCTTTTTTGGAGAACTGTCTGTTCAGTTCCTCTGCCCATTTTTTAATTGGGTTATTTGTTTTTTGTTTGTTGAGGCGTGTGAGCTCTTTATATATTCTGGACGTCAAGCCTTTATCAGATCTGTCATTTTCAAATATATTCTCCCATACTGTAGGGTTCCTTTTTGTTCTATTGATGGTGTCTTTCGCTGTACAGAAGCTTTTCAGCTTAATGTAGTCCCACTTGCTCATTTTTGCTGTTGTTTTCCTTGCCCAGGGAGATATGTTCAAGAAGAGGTCACTCATATTTATGTCTAAGAGGTTTTTGCCTATGTTTTTTTCCAGGAGTTTAATGGTTTCATGACTTGAATTCAGGTCTTTTATCCATTTTGAGTTTACTTCTGTATATGGGGTTAGACAATGGTCCAGTTTCATTCTCCTACATGTAGCTGTCCAGTTTTGCCAGCACCATCTGTTGAAGAGACTGTCATTTTGCCATTGTATGTCCATGGCTCCTTTATCAAATATTAATTGACCATATATGTTTGGGTTAATTTCTGGGGTCTCTAATCTGTTCCACTGGTCTGTGGCTCTGTTCTTGTGCCAGTACCAAATTGTCTTGATTACTATGGCTTTGTAGTAGAGCTTGAAGTTGGGGAGTGAGATCCCCCCTACTTTATTCTTCTTTTTCAGGATTGCTTTGGCTATTCGGGGTCTTTGGTGTTTCCATATGAATTTTTGAATTATTTGTTCCAATTCATTGAAGAATGTTGCTGGTAATTTGAGAGGGATTGCATCAAATTTGTATATTGCTTTTGGCAGGATGGCCATTTTGACGATATTAATTCTTCCTAGCCATGAGCATGGGATGAGTTTCCATTTATTAGTGTCCCCTTTAATTTCTCTTAAGAGTGACTTGTAGTTTTCAGAGTATAAGTCTTTCACTTCCTTGGTTAGGTTTATTCCTAGGTATTTTATTCTTTTTGATGCAATGGTGAATGGAATTGTTTTCCTGATTTCTCTTTCTATTGATTCGTTGTTAGTGTATAGGAAAGCTACAGATTTCTGTGTGTTGATTTTGTATCCTGCAACTTTGCTGTATTCCGATATCAGTTCTAGTAGTTTTGGAGTGGAGTCTTTAGGGTTTTTTATGTACAGTATCATATCATCTGCAAATAGTGACAGTTTAACTTCTTCTTTACCAATCTGGATTCCTTGTATTTCTTTGTTTTGTCTGATTGCCGTGGCTAGGACCTCCAGTACTATGTTAAATAACAGTGGGGAGAGTGGGCATCCCTGTCTGGTTCCCGATCTCAGTGGAAATGCTTTCAGCTTCTCGCTGTTCAGTATAATGCTGGCTGTGGGTTTATCATATATGGCCTTTATTATGTTGAGGTACTTGCCCTCTATTCCCATTTTGCTGAGAGTTTTTATCATGAATGGATGTTGAATTTTGTCAAATGCTTTTTCAGCATCTATGGAGATGATCATGTGGTTTTTGTCTTTCTTTTTGTTGATGTGGTGGATGATGTTGATGGATTTTCGAATGTTGTACCATCCTTGCATCCCTGGGATGAACCCCACTTGGTCATGGTGTATGATCCTTTTGATATACTGTTGAATTCTGTTTGCTAATATTTTATTGAGTATTTTTGCATCTACGTTCATCAGGGATATTGGTCTGTAATTTTCTTTTTTGGTGGGGTCTTTGCCTGGTTTTGGTATTAGGGTGATGTTGGCTTCATAGAATGAGTTTGGGAGTATTCCCTCTTCTTCTATTTTGTGGAACACTTTAAGGAGAATGGGTATTATGTCTTCTCTGTGTGTCTGATAAAATTCCGAGGTAAATCCGTCCGGCCCCGGGGTTTTGTTCTTGGGTAGTTTTTTGATTACTGTTTCAATTTCTTTGCTTGTAATTGGTTTGTTTAACTTTTGTGTTTCTTCCTTGGTCAGTCTTGGGAGGTTGTATTTTTCTAGGAAGTTGTCCATTTCTTCTAGGTTTTCCAGCTTGTTGGCATATAGGTTTTCATAGTAGTCTTTAATAATTCTTTGTATTTCTGTGGAGTCTGTCGTGATTTTTCCATTCTCATTTCTGATTATGTTGATTTGTGTTGACTCTCTTTTTCTCTTAATAAGTTGGGCTAGAGGCTTATCTATTTTGTTTATTTTCTCAAAGAACCAGCTCTTGGTTTCGTTGATTTTTGCTATTGTTTTATTCTTCTCAATTTTGTTTATTTCTTCTCTGATCTTTATTATGTCCCTCCTTCTGCTGACTTTAGGCCTCATTTGTTCTTCTTTTTCCAGTTTTAATAATTGTGATGTTAGACTATTCATTTGGGATTGTTCTTCCTTCTTCAAGTGTGCCTGGATTGCTATATACTTTCCTCTTAAGACTGCTTTCGCTGCATCCCACAGAAGTTGGGGCTTAGTGTTGTTGTTGTCATTTGTTTCTATATATTCCTTGATCTCTATTTTGATTTGTTCATTGATCCATTGATTATTTAGTAGCATGTTGTTAAGCCTCCATGTGTTTGTGAGCCTTTTTGTTTTCTTTGTAGAATTTATTTCTACTTTCATACCTTTGTGGTCTGAAAAATTGGTTGGTAGAATTTCAATATTGTGGAATTTACTGAGGCTCTTTTTGTGAGCTAGTATGTGGTCTATTCTAGAGAATGTTCCATGTGCACTTGAGAAGAATGTATATCCTGTTGCTTTTGGATGTAAAGTTCTATAGATGTCTATTAGGTCCATCTGTTCTAGTGTGTTGTTCAGTGCCTGTGTGTCTTTACTTATTTTCTGCCCGGTGGATCTATCCTTTGGGGTGAGTGGTGTGTTGAAGTCTCCTACAATGAATGCATTGCAGTCTATTTCCCTCTTTAGTTCTGTTAGTATTTGCTTCACATATGCTGGTGCTCCTGTATTGGGTGCATATATATTTAGAATGGTTATATCCTCTTGTTGGACTAAGCCCTTTATCATTATGTAGTGGCCTTCTTTATCTCTTGTTACTTTCTTTGTTTTGAAGTCTATTTTGTCTGATATTAGTACTGCAACCCCTGCTTTCTTCTCACTGTTGTTTGCCTGAAATATGTTTTTCCATCCCTTGACTTTTAGTCTATGCTTATCTTTGGGTTTAAGGTGAGTTTCTTGTAAGCAGCATATAGATGGGTCTTGCTTTTTTATCCATTCTATTACTCTATGTCTTTTGATTGGTGCATTAAGTCCATTTACATTTAGGGTGACTATTGAAAGATATGTACTTATTGCCATTGCAGGCTTTAGATTCGTGGTTACCAAAGGTTCAAGGTTAGCTTCTTGTATCTTACTGCCTAACTTAGCTCGCTTATTGAGCTGTTATATACACTGTCTGGAGAGTCTTTTCTTCTCTCCCTTCTTATTCCTCCTCCTCCCTTCTTCATATGTTGTGTGTTTTGTTCTGTGCTCTTTTTAGGGGTGCTCCCATCTAGAGCAGTCCCTGTAGGATGCCCTGTAGAGGTGGTTTGTGGGAAGCAAATTCCCTCAGCTTTTGCTTGTCTGGGAATTGTTTGATCCCACCATCATATTTAAATGATAGTCGTGCTGGATACAGTATCCTTGGTTCAAGGCCCTTCTGTTTCATTGCATTAAGTATATCATGCCATTCTCTTATGGCCTGTAGGGTTTCTGTTGAGAAGTCTGATGTTAGCCTGATTGGTTTTCCTTTATAGGTGACCTTTTTCTCTCTAGCTGCCTTTAAAACTCTTTCCTTGTCCTTGATCCTTGCCATTTTAATTATTATGTGTCTTGGTGTTGTCCTCCTTGGATCCTTTCTGTTGGGGGTTCTGTATAATTCCATGGTCTGTTCGATTATTTCCTCCCCCAGTTTGGGGAAGTTTTCAGCAATTATTTCTTCAAAGACCCTTTCTATCCCTTTTCCTCTTTCTTCCTCTTCTGGTATCCCTATAATACGAATGTTTTTCCTTTTGTATTGGTCACATATTTCTCTTAGTGTTGTTTCATTCCTGGAGATCCTTTTATCTCTCTCTATGTCAGCTTCTATACGTTCCTGTTCTCTGGCTTCTATTCCTTCAATGGCCTCTTGCATCTTATCCATTCTGCTTATAAATCCTTCCAGGGATTGTTTCACTTCTGTGATCTCTTTCCTGACATCTGTGATCTCCTTCCGGACTTCATCCCACTGCTCTTGCATTTTTCTCTGCATCTCATCCCACTGCTCTTGCATTTTTCTCTGCATCTCATCCCATTGCTCTTGCATTTTTTTCTGCATCTCTGTCAGCATGTTCATGATTTTTATTTTGAATTCTTTTTCAGGAGGACTAGTTAGGTCTGTCTCCTTCTCAGGTGTTGTCTCTGTGATCTTTGTCTGCCTGTAGTTTTGCCTTTTCATGGTGATAGAGATAGTCTGCAGAGCTGGTACAAGTGACCGCTGGAAGAGCTTCCCTTCTTGTTGGTTTGTAGCCTTTTCCTGGGAGAATAGCGACCTCTAGTGGCTTGTGCTGGGCAGCTGTGCGCAGACAGGGCTTCTGCTTCCTGCCCAGTTGCTTTGGGGTTTATCTCCACTGTTGCTGTGGGCTTGGCCTGGCTGGGGCTGTTCCTCCAAAATGGTGGAGCCCCGTTAGAGGGGGAGCAGCCAGGAGACTATTTATCTCCGTAAGGGGCCTCTGTGCTCCCTGCTGCCCAGGGGGTTAGAGTGCCCAGAGATCCCCAGATTCCCTGCTTCTGGTCTAAGTGACCTGTCCTGCCCCTTTAAGATTTCCAAAAAGCACTCTCCAAACCAAAACAACAACAGCAACAATGAGAGAGGGAACAGAAAGGAAAAAAAAAAGAAAAAACACGCGATTTTTTTTTTTTTTCCTCAGGTGCCGGTCCCAGGCACCCGCGCACTGGTCCTGCTGCCCTGTCTCCCTAGCACCAGGGTCCCTGTCCTTTCAAGGCTTCCAAAAAGCACCCACCCACCGGTCCCGCAGGGAAGGAACGCTCAATATTCTTTGTCCTCAGGCACTGGTCCCACGCACCCGCTCACCAGTCCCGCCGCCCTGCCTCCCTAGCACCGGGGTCCCTGTCCCTTCAAGGCTTCCAAAAAGCACTTGGCAAAAAGAGAGAAAAAAAAGGGGAAAAACGCGCGATTTCTTCCGTCCTCAGGTGCTGGTCTCAGGCACCCACCCACCGGTCCCACAGGGAAAAATGCGGGATATTCTTTGTCCTCAGGTGCCGGTCCCAGGCACCCGCTCACCAGTCCCGCCGCCCTGCCTCCCTAGCACCGGGGTCCCTGTCCCTTTTAGGCTTCCAAAAAGCACTCGCAGAAAAGAGAAAAAAAAAAGGGGAAAAACGCGCGATTTCCTCTGTCCTCAAGTGCCGGTCTCAGGCACCCGCCCACCGGTCCCGCAGGGAAAAACGGGGGATATTCTTTGTCCTCAGGCGCCGGTCCCAGCCACCCGCTCACCAGTCCCGCCACCGTGCCTCCCTAGCACTGGGGTCCCCGTCCCTTCAAGGCTTCCAAAAAGCGCTTGCCATAAAGAGAAAAAAAAAAAAGGGGAAAAACGCGCGACCTCCTCCGTCCTCAGGCACCGGTCTCAGGCACCCGCCCCCAGGTCTCGCAGGGAGAAACGCGGGATATTCTTTGTCCTCCGGCGCTGTTCCCAGGCACCTCCTCACCGGTCCCGCCACCCCGCCTCCCCAGCAACGGGGGCCCGTCCCTCTAAGGCTTCCAAAAAGCGCTCGCCAAAAAAAAAAACTGCTCCGGTTTCTCTCCACCCGCCGGGAGCCGGGGGGAGGGGCGCTCGGGTCCCGCCGGGCTGGGGCTTGTATCTTACCCCCTTCACAAGGCGCTGGGTTCTTGCAGGTGTGGATGTGGTCTGGATGTTGTCCTGTGTCCTGTGGTCTCTATTTTAGGAAGATTTTTCTTTGTTATATTTTCATAGCTCTATGTGTTTTTGGGAGGAGATTTCCACTGCTCTACTCACGCCGCCATCTTGGCTCCCGCCTCCTCATGTTTATATTTTTTTATGTCTAAAATCGCTTTCATATTTTCAGCTATCTCTTTATGATAATTTAGGGCCAATTTTTCAAATTTACTTTCTAGTTTTTTCTCATCTGTTAAAAATCTGACATACATATGTATATGACATATACAGAAAAAGATTGAGACAAGAGACAGACAAGAAAAAGAGAGCTATTATACATGTATATACATAGTTCTATAAAAAAGTATATTTCTATAAAAAGTGTAACTTTTTAAATAATGTTTTCATTTATGTTTGCATTATTTCCTGTTTAAATCACTTTTAAAACTTAAAATTGAATTTCTAATTCTGCCTTTTTAATTAAGGTGATATTTTAAATCTTCCCTCAGCTTAAGATTCAGATAATAGTTTTTTATTTTCCTCCTATTTTCAAATCCTTCTTTGAAATCCTAATTATTAACAAATACTTATTTTATAGTATGTGTCTGTTAACTCTATAATGATTTGAAGTCTTTAGTGGTCTTTTTCAAGCTGCATTTTTGTTTTTAATGCTTATCCTTGCTAATATATTTCCCAGTGGTTATTGAAACTTATATTAAATATGTTTTTGTTTTTTTGGTTGAAATCATGTGTGATATTATTTGGTGATGTAGTTCTATGGAGAAGCATTGTATGTGTGCTTGCTGGTACCCCAGGGACATTACCTACTTGGCATATTATTGTTATTTTTTCCTTGATCTGGAGTGTTCTAAAATATAAAGGTAGTATTAAAATCCACCTAAGATAGAATTCTTCTTATTCAATTTCATAAGAATTCTTTCTTATTTTTCCAAATAATCAGCCAACTCCATCAAAACTACAAGGTCATTTTTCCCCCAGTCTATTCTTTTAATAAAATTATACCCTTTGAAAGTCTTGGGGTTCAGAGGCATCCCAGATTTAACTCCCCAGATAATGTGGTCACAGGCTTTTTATTCTATTGATTTTAAACTGTTTTCTAAAGCCTATTTATTTCACAGATAAGCAAAGCCCACCACCAGAATTTCCTTTCTTTCCTTCCTTCCCTCCTCCCTCCCTTCGTTCATTTCTTCCTTTCTCCCTTCCCTTTTCCCTCTTTTCTTCTTTCTCTCTTAATCACTCTCTCTCATTTAACCCCTGGAATTTACTTTCTTCTAAGCTCAGCTATGTATTAAGCTATGTATCAAGTTTAAACAACACTGATAGGTATTATCTTACTGTAGGATTTTCAGGATATCTATTTACCATATTTTTAGAGACAAAGAAAATCAAGAAACATTTTTAGGTATTGGACTCTCAGCAAAAACAAAAAAAGGAATTGAGCAAAATGCAAACATTTTAGCTAATCTGTTAAAATTATGTACTTGACACATTTCTGATTATTCAAATGTAAGTAAAAACAGATTCAATTTCATAATCTAAAGAAAGGTAAAAAGCTAGTGTTGACTTTTCTTATGTTGAAGTATTTCAACCATGACCTCTCCTGATGATTCAACTTCTAAATTTTCCTCTTCAGTGCATTTGTCATAAAGCACAATACTCTTATGAAACCACCTTAATTTAAGGAGGAAGACAATATTCCTTATATATGGAGCATTTGTGATCAGAGGACTGTCCTCAAAACACCACATCAGAATTACAGCAAGTGCAATGCTAGTTGAAATGGTTGAGGCTAATTCTTGGTAACAACAGTTTCCTCATATTGCATTACTTTTAAAAATTACATTTATTACTGACCATGAAGATAAAAGTGACAACTACAATAAAGAGCTAATATAAGAGATGTACCAAGAATGCCACTCTATATCTCTATCTGTACACATAACTCAATTCTAAAAATTGAATTGTAACCTTACTCCTGCCTTCCCTACAGCAGAAAACCATATACCTATACCCTGACATTGTCCCTAACATAACATATTTTTATAGTGATTTGAAGATAACCAACTACTTTTACTTCAGTGATCTCATTTGATTTGATTCTCTGATTATCTTGGTGATGAAGACAAATAGAGACACTATCATCATTTGTACAGTTGAGAGACCTCAACTTCTGAAATGTGGATTAAATCCTCAGAGCCTCTTATTTCTGTAATGAGGATGAGGAAAGAAGCCTTGGAGTCACTGTCTTCCTTTTATTAAAGAACAACAGAGGCTCAAATGCACTGTGCTTTCAGGTACATTCTTTGGGATTTAATAAAGAGACCATAATATAGTAACTCTAAGAAGATGAACGCATGTTCTTTTGGTATAACCATGCAACTATTCAAAAAAGTAAATGCACTGTTGTACTATCAATTCAGATTTAGTATGCAAACCCAGGATGAGAAATCACACTGAAACCCAGAATACTTTATGTTATGAACAGGGTTAAGTGTAATAACTAATATAACTGCACCTTTTGGAGTATTCTTGCTTTTGTTATGGATTTAATTATTAAATATTTTTCATTAAGAATAATGTACACTGTGGTTATTTTAGATATAAGGAGCAATGCTTACCAGTTTTATTTCTTACTTTTCTTCCTTCCTTCCGTCCTTGCTTCCTCTATTATTTTATTTCTTTTTAAATCAAGTCACAAAAAAACAAAAACTAAAAATCACATGGCAACAAGTAAACAGACTAAGATTGAAGTAGAATGCTAATCTATTTAGAGGAAAATAAAATCAGAGCTTTAAAATATACATAAAAAAGTATGATGTGTTTTTATCTTTATTTAAAATCATGAAAAGGGCTATGAGGTGAAGGAAGCATCAATGAGAATATGATAATGAAAACAGAAGAAAACTTTCTTTTCCCAGTAGTACTAACAAATCTTTTCTCTCAGCTTTCTCTAATTTCATCTATTTCTCCATTCTGCTCCCAGTAAAGTGTAATGTTTGCCATCACTAAATTCATCTTCAATTGTGGAGACATGGGCAGGTGCATCAGTAAGGTGAACACAATGCTCTCATGGTCTCTGTGTCTCATGCGTTACTGTGCACTAAGCCATAGTTTATAGTCAAAATTGTATATTAAATATCTGAGTCACATTTCCTCTAATTTGATTATGGTTTCATCTAAATGATGAATCAACTATAAAAAGCAGCATATACAGTTTTTGCAATGTTTGATGAGAATACAAAATGAAACAGTCTAAAACAGATTACAGTAATCTTTCCTCTTTATGTACATATAATAATAATAAAGTCTATACCAATATTGGTAAAATGTATGCAAATTTTCATACAGATGTTAATTATAAAGACACATATGTATGCATATTATTTATGTGTGTGAGCCCATAAATTAAAAATACATTAGATTAATATTAGTCAGACTTCACTTTATATGTTTATAAAAGTGAAATTCTTAGTGGGAATATATTTGATAAAACCCAGCCTGGGAATGTAAATACCTACTACATCAGCAAGCCACTCCACTCCTGGGTAATTATCCAGGGTATGTACCTATAAGGGCTTATACATGAACATTCATAGCAACTTTATTTATAATAGTGCTATACTGAAAATAACCCAAATGGTTGTCAACTGGTGAATGAATAAATAAACTGTAGTATGTTCACATAATGAAATGCTACTCACCAATAAAAATGAACGAACTATTAACATAGACAATAAGGATGAATTTCAAAATGACTATTTTGAAGAAATAGTGGAGAAATAAGTGGAAGAAATAAGAAAAGAAAGGTAGGTACTAGAAGATATTAAGTACATAAACTCTAAAAAGTGCAAATTAGTCTATAGTGACAGCAGATCAGTTGTTACTGGAGGAGAGGGTGTATGGAAGAGAGGGTCATGAAGAAGAGTTCCTGAAGGGTCATGAGAAACTGTTATACATGATGGATATATTCATTATTTTGATGCAGGTAATTGTTTCAGTATATATCCTTGTATGAAAACATATTGAAGTGTGTACTATAAGTATGTGCAGTTTACTATATGTCAACACTTCAATAAAGCCATTATTTAAAAAAATGTATAGAACTAAGCTCAAATACCATACCCTTCCATTCACTTCTCAGAAAGAATTATTCTAACAACACTTATTCCAGAAAGACAAAACCTCTATACAATTGAGAGTTGTGTAACCTGTGTAGTCCTTTAAAAGATGACTGAAAAACTCTCTGAACTATCTCACAAGTATGGGATAAGCTACCTCACAAAGGCTGCAGTGCTTTGACTATTTTTGTTTCGCTCTGAGAGGACAGCTGCCCTGATGGGAGACAAGCAGCTCTTGCCTGGTACTGCAACTCCAGTTAGGAGAATGCCCTTCCCCATTGCCATCACCAGAGGCTGACGCTCAGGAAGGATGTAGCTATAGGAAGGAGAAATCATGTCAGCTACTGTAAGCAGAAAAGAATTTACTACCAAAGGATTTGATACTAATATTATTAGAAGCGGTAGATGAGTGGATTCTAGACTAAACCTATTCAGGAAGGTGGGAATCAGGAAACTATCACTGCAACTCTTGACTCAATTATCTAATGTCCAGGTATGGTCCACAGAGAAGACAGGCACTGTCTGTGCCAATGGAAAGGACTTTCAACAAAGCCAGTGACCATATACTGGGAGGCTATTGTCGTATCTCCAACATCCTCATACCTGCCAATGAGCAGAGAAACAAAAAAAGGAGGTACAGCAAGATGGCTTATGTCTCACTTCTGTCAGCCTTCCAGGCCTTTTGTCGTGGTCTATATTTGTTGATTCACTTGAAAATCCCTAGATATTTTCCATGATTCTGAGAAATCAGGCTAGCTTATGTAATATAAGAAACTATAGTAGAAAGATTGTGGATGCTGAGTGCCATTAACCACATGCACTAGATTACCCATCTCTATCACATGCCAGTCTTGGTGTTGCCTAAATGGAGCTGTGCTATCACGTATTCCTGAATTGCAGAAGTTGCTCCAGGAGAAGGAGAAACACCTGTCTTCCACATTGGTCTTTATATTTTTCCACAAGAATACCAAGTAGATCTACTTCTGTATGTCTTAAAGGATTTTTAATAAAGCAGGGCTGTTAAAATAATTTTACTTATTTGACCCTCTTACTCCATACTACAGATACGACTCTAAGAAGACATGGACATGGAACCTAGAGAAAGCTTAATGATAAATCTAAAAACTGTTCTCTGAACTTTCCCTGAACAATGCGGGCTTTGTCAGGGAGTCATGTTTATCTCCTTAACTCTTGGTTATCCTACAGTGCATTCTCATCTTCCTTAGGAATCTATTTTTAACAGTTTGTCAGATCATATTTCTAAGATGACACAATAATAACTCCCTTTCCATATGCTCTTTTGCAATGTTACCTTGACATTCTCCAATCAAGAGCTGAAGTCTGTTTCTTCTCTATTTGAATGTGAGCCCTCCCTGTGACTACCAGGACCAATCATATTAACAGGAAGTAGCATTCTGGGACTTTTAAGACCAAACATTTACAATGCTTGCTAGTTCTCAACATTGTGCTCTGGAAGAAACATGCCAACATGTAAGAGATTGTGATAACACCACGCTGTGAGGAAGCCCAGGCTAGCCACACAAAGAGGCAAACTGAGGAGAAAAAAAGACATGCCTGACCAGCCCTGAGCTATTCTAGTCTTTTCAACTGAGTCAAAGATACACGAGTAAAAAAAAAAAAAAGAGAGAGTCTACACACATAAACAGAATCAGAAATGAGAAAGGAAAAATCACTATGGACACCACAGAAATACAAAGAATTATTGAAAAATTATATGCTAACAAATTGGATAAGCTAGAAGAAATGGACAACTTTCTAGAAAAATACAACCTTCCAAGGCTGACCAATGAAGAAACAGAAAATTTGAACAGACCAATTTCCAGCAACAAAATTGAACTGGTAATCAAAAAACTACCTAAGAACAAAACCCCTGGACCAGATGACTTCACCGCTGAATTTTTATCAAACATTTAGTGAAGACCTAATACCCATTCTTCTTAACGTTTTCCAAAAAATAGAAGAGGAGGGAGTACTTTCAAACTCATTCTATGATGCCAGCATCACTCTAATACCAAAACCAGGCAAAGACCCCACCACAAAAGAAAATTACAGACCAATATCCCTGATGAACGTAGATGCAAAAATACTCAACAAAATATTAGCAAACCAAATTTAAAAATGCATTAAGAGGATCACACACCATGACCAAGTGGAATTCATCTCAGGGATGCAAGGATGGTACAACATTCGAAAATCCATTAACATCATCCACCACATAAACAAAAAGGACAAAAACCACATGATCATCTCCATAGATGCTGAAAAAACATTCAACAAAATTCAACATCCATTCATGATAAAAACTCTCAACAAAATGGGTATAGAGGGCAAGTACCTCATCATAATAAAAGCCATATATGACAAACCCACAGCCAACTTTATACTTAACAGTGAGAAGCTGAAAGCTTTTCCTTTAAGATCAGGAACAAGACAAGGATGCCCACTCTCCCCACTTCTATTCAACAGAGTACTGGAGGTCCTAGCCACAGTGATGAGACAACACAAAGAAATAAAAGGCATCCAGATTGGCAAGGAAGAAGTTAAACTGTCCCTTTCAGATGACATGATATTGTACATAAAAAGCCCTAAAGAATCCTCTCCAAAACTACTAGATCTAATATCTGAATTCAGCAAAGTTGCAAGATACAAAATTAATACATAGAAATCTGTGGCATTCCTATACACTAACAATGAACTAGCAGGAAAACAATTCCATTCACAATTCCATCAAAAAGAATAAAATACCTAGGAATAAACCTAACCAAGGAAGTGAAAGACTTATACCCTGGAAACTACAAGACACTCTTAAGAGAAATTAAAGAAGATACCAATCAATGGAAACACATCCCATGCTCATGGATAGGAAGAATTAATATTGTCAAAATGGCCATCCTGTTTAAGGCAATCTATAGATTCGATGCAACTCCTATGAAAATACCAACAGTATTCTTCAACAAACTAGAGCAAATCATTCTAAAATTCATATGGAACAACAAAAGACTTTGAATAGCCAAAGCAATTCTGAGAAGGAAGAATAAATCTGGGGCATTACGCTCCCCAACTTCAAGCTTTAATACAAAGCCACAGTAATCAAGACAATTTGGTACTGGCAAAAGAACAGACCCATAGACCAATGGAACAGACTAGACAGCCCTGATATAAACCCAACAATATATGGTCAATTAATATATGATAAAGGAGCCATGGATGTACAATGGGGAAATGACAGCCTCTTCAACAGCTGGTGTTGGCAAAACTGGACAGCTACATGCAAGAGAATGAAACTGGGTTATTGTTTAACCCCATACACAAAAGTAAACTGGAAATGAATTAAAGACTTGAATGTAAGTCATGAAACCATAAAACTCTTAGGAGACAACAAAGGCAAACATCTCCTGAATATAAGCATGAGCAACTTCTTCCTGAATGCATCTCCGTGAGCAAGGGAAGCAAAATAAAAAAAGAACTCATGGGACTACATCAAACTAAAACATCTCTGTACAGCAAAGGACACCATCAAGAAAACAAAAAGGCATCCTACCATATGGGAGAATATATTTGTACATGACATATCTGACAAGGGGTTAACATCCAAAATATATAAAGAACTTACACACCTCAACACCCAAAAAGCAAATAACCCGATTAACAAATGGGCAGAAGATATGAAGAGACAGTTCTCCAAAGAAGCAAATCAGATGACCAACAGACACATGAAAAGATGTTCCACATCACTAATTATCAGGGAAATGCAAATTAAAACCACAATGAGATATCACCTCACACCAATAAGGATGGCCAGCATTGAAAAGACTAACAACAACAAATGCTGGTGAGGATGTGGAGAAAGGGGAACCCTCCTACACTGCTGGTGGGAATGTAAGCTAGTTCAACCATTGTGGAAAGCAATATGGAGGTTCCTCAAAAAACAAAAAATAGAAATACCATTTGACCTGGGAATCCCACTCCTTGGAATTTACCCAAATAATATAAGTTCTCAAATTCAAAAAGATATATGCACCCTTATGTTTATCAGAGCACTTTTTACAATAGCCAAGATATGGAAGCAACCTGTGTCCATCAGTAGATGAATGGATAAAGAAGAGGTGGTACATATACACAATGGAATACTATTTGGCCATAAGAAACAAATCCTACCATTTGCTAAAACATGGATGGAACTGGAGGACATTATGCTCAGTGAAATAAGCCAGGTGGAGAAAGACAAATGCCAAATGATTTCCCTCATTTGTGGAATATAACAATGAAGCAAAACTGAAGGAACAAAATAGCAGCAGATTCAGAGATTGAACTAATGGTTACCAAAGGGGAGGGGTGTGGGAGTGCCGGTGGAGAGGGAGGAAGAAGGGGATTGAGGGGTATTATGTTTAGTACACATGCTGTGGGGGATCACGGGGAGAACAGTGTAGCACAGAGAAGGCACATAGTGGATCTGTGGCATCTTACTACACTGATGGACAGTGACTGCATTGGGGTGTGGGTGGGGACTTGATAATAAGGATAAATGTTGTAACCACATTGTTTTTTCATGTGAAACCTTCATAAGAGTGTATACCAATCATACCTTAATAAAAATAAATTAATTAATTAAAAAAAAGATACATGAGTAAAGAAACCATCCTGACAGTTTCAGCCCTGTGTCAGGACAGTGTCAACACACATGGGATAGGGAAGAGTTAGTTGTCCCTACGGATCACCACTCAAGGTTGTGTAAGTTTCTGACATGAAGCTTTTGATTGTTAAGGCATCAATTTCAAAATCCATACATCTTGAATAAAAACATGATGCAGTTACTAGCAAAGCAACCAGATAAAGAATTAGGCCACCCAGCCCATGAAGGTCTCTCTTTCAGGAAGCCCTGAGAAATGTAGATAAATGGTTATTTGAATGATCCTGCTTCTTCCTTTCCATGCCCTTATTCCCACTCTTATGCTTTAATTTAGCCTATAAAGAGAAAACCTGCAAAAGCCTAGATACTCCCCACTTGGACCCTAATAAAGGCAGAGCCTCAGGCCCTCTCTTCCTCTCTGTCTCTCCTTCTGTCCACCTTCACCACTCTCATTGGCCTCACTGTGCAGCCCTCAGGCACGCCTTATACCCTGTAGGAGCTGTGAGTTACAAACCTTGTTTCTCAAATTCCCCTAATGGTGTTTGCTGAACTGTGTCCTGCAATCAGAGTAAGAACCATGAGGTTTGGCCCAGCCACAACATCAGCCCCAGTGGCAGCGATGTCTGTGGGGCCCAAGACAAGCAAACACTGGCCTATGCCCGCATAACATCACTATGAATTGGCTGTGAGCAATACAACTCCCAAATCTATGAAACAGGAGCAACAATAAATGATTATTATAGTTTCAAGGCCCCCCTCTAACCCCTCCAAAATAACCCTTAGCTACATTTTTCATACAATTATATATATGATTTTAACATGACAAATAAGAAATGTATAGTGTTACTTTTAAAACAGGACTACACGCATCTTATAACTTGAGAGTTAAATATATTTTAAAACATTATTTTATGAATTTCTATATTTTAAACATTAGTTTTATAATGTTCTGACATATTGGAACTCTGATATTTCTTATCTGAACTCTGTATTGTTGCAAATGTTTGATTTTATATGGTCATTATCAAATATATAATTAGAAATACACTTTGGTTTGCAACTTCTATTAGTGCCAGTACATAAAGCGAAGGAAATAGGCTATATTTCACTTCAGCTGTATTGTAAGATGAATAAAATCAGCAATTTGTAAGTAAAGTGGCCTCGAGTTGCCTAGAGAAAAGGAGAGAGTGGAATGCTTGATCAGACCTAGCTTTCCTTGCTACTAGCAATCCTGTGCAAATGAAAAGACATGGTCACATATTTAAATACATTTTAAAATTATTAACAACTATGTCAGTGAAAAACCAGTAAATTCTATGGAAGTCTAATATATTTTAGGAGCAGTTTCTGTTTTTAATTTTTGTATTAGAAACTCTATGTTATGTTCAAATATTTTAAATTCAGTATGTCAGGTATCCAGGTAGTCGAGAGCAGGTCCCACCCTGTAGTGAACAAGGTCCTTCCCTTCTGTACCTATCCCCTTTTCACTAGATGGCAAAACATGCCCCAAGCCCTTACTGTTTATCGTTCAGTCTCCTACTTCATCAGAGACAAATAAAATGTAAAAAACCCAAAGGGGCTTCCAGACCCCCAACACAGGTTGTCAGCAGGTGCACGAAGAGGCCTGGAGTTACCTTGGGGCTCATTATACCATGGTTATAATAAATTTACATTGTGGTTTGCATCCCCCCAGCACCACCATGGGCTTCACTTGGGTCCTTATGACTAAGCACCTGCACACTAGGAAAAAGTTATACAACCTGAAACTGTCAACCAACACCCGACCAAATGACAGGAGACTCAGGGAGGGACATTCCACCATTTTAAAGCAAATACAGACCAACTCTAACCCTAACAGGGGGGATACTTCCGGTTTCCAGACAGCCTGCTCCCCACCCTTCCCAAGAGTATACTTTTGCTTTGTTTCAGAAACTCCTGCTGCTTAAGACAGTTCTGTCTCTTAACTGAATTCTTTCCTTGGAGAAGACAAAAACCCAGGTCTAAATGAATGGGTAGCAAGAACTGTAAAAATGCGAATAAATTTACCCTTACTATTGAGTCAAAGACGGGTAGGCCAGTGTAATGATGGTTCTCTTGAGACTTGGACACAAACGCTTGAGCTTTCTCTTTTCTTAGGATCATTTACTGAAAAAGCCTCCCTGAGCACAAACTGATTTGTGGTGACAGTGGATTACTGAATCGAGACAAGACAGGAAAGACTATCTTCCTTTGGATCTACTCTCTTTTGGCATGTCTGAAAAATCTAGTGTTAGCCAGAGGAATAAAATTACCAAATATTACTAAATTCCTAGTTGAGAGAAGCTGTTCCTGGGGGAAGTCTATAACATTTAATTGGAAGCACATTTGACAAGACTCGCTTCCTCTCATTACAGGCTAATACTGTCACCTTGTTCAGAGAGCCCTTTGAAAAACATATTAGTGCTCCAGGCCCCTCCCTGCCCCTCCCTATAGATAAGGTAGACTCGTTTGGAATAATCTTTGAAGGACTGGGCTGACAGCTTGAGATAAAAGTGCTTCTAATTTATAGCGTAGCTGGGAGGGAATGAACTGACTGTCAGGCTAGGAAAAGAAAGCGAAGGTTAAGGGAACTTAAGCAGGAATGTTGCAGAGAAATTCTCCATTATACTTTTCTTATCTGGGCTTATTAAAACTGCCTAACTCTAGCTAACAGAATCTAAAATAAGTTTGTTATTAGTATAGTATTTAGAAGGCAAGAATAATGAATATATGTGAAAATGGACCTTTAGATCACAAATTCTGGGCAAATCAAGAATGCAGCTAATGCCAGCTACTATTTTAATTCTTGTCTTCCCATTACCACTCATTTGTGCTACAGTGCTGTTGGGCAAATAGTCTATCCTCTGAATTCTAAGACAACTCCTTTTAGGGGGTATTTGATAATGTCTTTTCAGAGGATTTAGGAAATACAGGATGCTATCTAAAAGATTAATATTAATGTTTTACTCTACTCAAATTCTGCAATTTTAAAAAGGGTTCATGCTATTGGGAAAGTATTTCCTAGCCCTAAGGTAAGAGATCTATTTGTTTTGGATCTCATTTAATTGAGATTAAAATCCATCACTTTCAGTGGAAATCATTACTTCCCTCCTTCTACCTCCTTCTCCAGATTTTTCTCAGCTCTCTTCACAGCAGTGAAGATTGCTCTTCACTCCATTGATTTTAATTTTTCCTGACTTGTGTTTATTCTTTTTTTTATAATAGGGTAGAATCTAAGTTTGTCTAAATGTAAATAAAATATTAAAACTTCATGAATGTTGTCATTTTATGCATTGCTTTTTTAAATCACTTGAAATGATGGGTAAACCCAATATAAAAGTTGTATGAAACAGTCATATATACACAATGACAATACTAGCAGCAAAATTTTTTTAAAAAAGTTTGTTTAGGATTCAAAACTCCTGGAGACAATATAAAGAATGTATTAGATCATTAGGTTTCAAACAGACAATGAATTCCATAGTTGGATGTGACCTACATATACTGAAGATAGCGGCTTAATTTAATCAGAAAATCATGTGTTTAGACTGAAAGGTAAATAAAGGAAATTTAAGTAGAAAAACTAAAAATTCTACTTCCAAAATGAAAATTTAAGATTTTAATAACAAAAATAGCAGTTTTAAGAAAAAATATTTCAATCATTAAACTGAAACAATCATGGCCCTTATAATACTATAATTGCAAAATATAGAGAAAAAGAAGAGTAGATTGAGTTTTGTTTTGACTTGTTTCCCAAATTTAAATCCCCTCAAGTTGTAATCTCCTTTTTATCTTTCTGGTACTGCAATTTATACCATTAAAGGGTTTATTCACCTATAAGTCTGATCGAGTATCTCATAAAAAACATGTACACTTCCAGAGACAACATTTTCATTAAATAACATTTAAGTTAAGAGAATTAAAACAGCAGAGGTTTGATGACTTGTTTTCCCCAAAGACTTTTATGAAGGAACTAATTCACATTTATTTCACATGTGTTTTCTTCAAGTATACACTTACCTTGCCATGAAGAAATTTTAAGCAGTACTTTAAAAGCATCTCATTATTGACACTACATTTTAGACCAGTTGGTAAGCTTCATGCTTTCTCTTTTAATAGACAGTTTTACATACATAATTGAAAAGCAACTTTATATTCTTACTCCACATGTAGCAATGAGACAGGGACCGTGGGTGTAGTCAGAGTAGGGTGAGGGCCTCTGGGAAAAGCAGGGCAGAATATTTACAGTCAGAGCAATGTAACAATGGGCAAAGAAGTCCCTACTGAAACTCTGTGCTAAGCATTATGCAAAGTCAAGGTCACACTAATTCTCTAGGGTAAAGATATAGACATCTTCAATGAGATCAGTTAAAGGTCAAAAGGCCAGAAGCAACTTGGCCTGGAATGTTTGAGTGTTCTGCAAGGGTATCAGCATAACCTGTGACTCTGCTGTCAGCCCTGGCAATCAGGCTTTGATCCAGCCCACCTTGACAGGGCAGGTGATGCAAGTCCACACCCCTAAGTTTTTTTCATGTTCTCAAAAAATCCTCAACTGCCTATAAAACCCCCTAGACAACACACCACTACTGGCTCTCTTGTCCCCTCCTGGTGTGAGCCAGGAGCTCTATTCTCTCACTTTATTTCTAAATAAAAGCCTGTTCCTTGCTCTCCTACCTTGAGTGTTTGTGAAGCTCATTCTTCGGCTTCGTGAACAAGAACCCCGGCATTAGCAACAAATAAAACAAATATTTAATCGATTCTGTTAGAGTAGGGACCATGGGTGTAGTCAGAGTAGGGTGAGGACCTCTGGAAAAAGCAAGGCAGGATATTTGCAGTCAAAGCAGTGTAACAATGTAAAGTCCTGATCAAAACTCTGTGTTCGGCATTATGCAAAGTCAAAGTCACACTAATTCTCTAGGGTAAAGATACCAGACTAGAAATATTCTCATTTTCAGTGAGATTAGTCAAAGATCAAAAGTCCAGGGGCAACTTGGCCTGGAATGTTTGAGTGTTCCCCAAGGGTATCTCAGCATAACCCATGACTTCACTGTAAACAGCCCTAGCAAACAGACAACAACCCAGCCCACCTTGAGGGCAGGGCAGGTGGTACAAGTCCACACCCTTAAGCCTTTTTTTCATGTCCCCAAAAATCCTCAATTGCCTATAAATCCAGTTGACAATGCACCACCCCAGACTCTCTTGTCCCCTCCTGCCTCCTGGCATGAACCTGGAGCTCTTTCCTCTCACTTTATTTCTAAATAAAAGCCTCTGCCCTGGCTGTCCTACCTTGGGTGTTCGCTAAGTTCATTCTTCGACTCTGCAAACAAGAACCCCAGCATCAATAGAGAGACATGAGCAAGAGGGGAGAAAAGAGGGTAAAAAGGAAGGTGGCAGGCCACCCAGTCTCTACCCAGAGACCTCCCTGTCTCCCTTAGACCAACCACTTTTGTGGTTCAGCACAAACTGATAGGCAGAAGATCTGAGTTCCTGGGACTTGCCCAGTTTGGAGCATGTGCACTTAAGGAACACTTTGTTCACTAATGAACCTGAGGCCATGACATTAAAATGTGATTTGCATTGCAGTTTTGGCCCCACCATGGGTTTCACTTTGGCGCTAATGGGAAAAATGACAGACACAATCTTGCTCAAAGAGAATAAATGGGAGGAACTGAGGGGATCCAAAGGATGATGTAAGAATGACAAAATAGGAGGGAGGAAAACAAATAATACTCCTTAAAAATGTACAATGTAAAACCCTGCAGGTGGCTACCCACCACTCAGGGGCAGCCCACTTCTTTGCCTTTGCAATGGACTTTCACTTTGCTAAATAAAAACACTTTTGCAGCTTTAACTCTATTTAGTCCCTCAACTGAATTTTTTCCTTCAAGAAGATGAGAGGAATTTCACAACCCACCATCTGGTAACAATTCTACAGCATGTTAATATTTTTTATATATTTACCTCTAGAGGTTGATGGGAAATGTTTAATAGCCAATACTCAAAGAAATTAAGAGGATAAAAAAAATAATAAAACCCTAATTTTTTTTAACATTTGCAAAAACTCCCACAGTGTCCACTTTCAAGGTACAAACTGACATCACCAAATATATAGTTTGGAAAACACGAATGTAATTGTCTATGTAGATCTGATCTGAGATGATTTCAGTACAACACTGGGCAAATTTTCAATCATAGACTTTGGAGGCAATAAAAACAATTCCATACTTAACGTCTGTTTCTGCAATTGGAAATTTCTAAGGCTATTTATCCTTTTATGATATTTGCAGTAATCTTTTAAGAGACAGTAAGACATAAAGGTGACATAAACTAACCAGATTAAGCACTTGAGGTATGTGGATAAAGTGAAGGTTCCTGTGGCCAGGATTCTCACCTGGCCCTGGTTGGCTAGCTCACTACACATGTGTGGGCAATGCATCATTACTGACTGTACATAGAGAGCCCTGCCCAGTGCTCTGGCCAACATGGTGGCAAGGCTACAAGGCTGCAGGAGAGCAGAGGCTGGGGTGGTGACAGCACCGAGGACAGAGGCCCAGAGGACGGCTCCGAGGGCAGAGAGGCCCAGAGGCAGAGACCAGCCTACTGCACACAGACTCACTCTGAGTGAACAGGATTCTAGTGATTGACCTGCCACCATGGAAATAAAGTTGGGTATAACCCTTTCACCCCAAGAACAGTGAGAATGTATCCTGAGGCCATTGAAAATTCTCTATTTCAAAAGTACTAGATGGGTACCATCATTCAGTACTTAACAGATCAAGAACTTTGATAGTATTACAGGTGGTGGAAAATTATGTGTTTTTAAAATGTAATTGTGAAAAAAAAATCTGAAAGAAATGAATTCATCATTCTCATAATTTACTCATCTGAACCTACACTGTTACCGATATATCCCTTGACAAAGCCAATTAACCTAATTTTATCATAACCAAGGAGTAATAAAAATGGAAACCCAAAATACAGGGTAGTGACTCTCTTGTTTTATTTTAATACATTTAAATGCATGCTTTGTGTATACTTGAGTTAAGGTTAAACCATAAAATAATCTTTCAAAATTTCACATCAAATGAAACTCCTTCCCATCCACATACATGTATTTGCATATTCCTTTATTTCTCTGGTAAAGATAGTTCATGAATTATAATTTCCTCTCACTTTATTATCTCAAAATTCAAAAATTCACAGGCTAGTTCTCATCCTAGAAACTTTTGTATAATCTCCAAGAGGTCTTGTCCTTTCCTTAAGATTTGGTTTCAGCCAATATGCCTTCATCCGTTCTCTACGGTTGCATTTCCAGGAGGAGACAATTCTAATAACTCCAACACTTGTTCATTTCCCTTCATCCCACTTATGTTTACTGGTACCATTGTCATTGGTAAACTACGGGACCAAAAGAGTTAAGAAGCACTTCCAAGTGGGGCCAAATAGTACACCTGACACCAAATCTGTGCTACACACATTGAGACTTGAATTATTTTTTTGCCCTTGAAAATCAAAATATGTGAAATTCTGCTGTTAAAAAGAATCACTCCACTGACCTTGAGAAGGCTGTCACACACGAAACAAATTTCTTCTTTTCTGCAAGAAAGGAAATAATGTGAAATGACAGGTGCCAAGCATCTTCAAATAATAAAATACATTTACAATTTTTGAAGCTCTTTCTCCTTCCAAAGTTTTCCAAGATACGTTACTTCATTTCATTATTTGGCAGGTGGACATCTTTCAACAATACGTTGGAGCATAGAAGATATTCCCTGAACATGTATTTAGGTTCAGGAAGATCTGGCAGGACTTAGTTTTCTTTGACAGATTAATGATAAGGCAACATTACTGAGTACTAGGTTAAATTATTCAGAGATATCCCCCATATTTTTAAAAGTCAAAAGGGATCATGACCAATTTACTATGAAAAATAGACCAATGCAAAAGTAAACAAACACAAAAACAACAAAATAATTTTAACCTTTTTCTTGATAAATGATGCTTATCTGAGTATGCTCTCATTCAATAAATTCTCAGTAAGCATCAGTATATATAAATTAAGACACCGAAGAAAAAAGCCAGACACAATTATTTGTAACTGGCAATGCATTGATGTTTTTGCATCATGAATATATGAATATAAAAATAGCAAAACATACATTTGTATATGGTCTATATACCAGGAATACCTATTTTCACTGATCCCACATTTATTGTGTCCTCAGAAATGGAGTATTATAAAATTTTACTGTAATCAATCAAACTGCAAAGAGGTAAGATCACAAATATTAAGCACAGTAAATCTCTGACATAGTCTAGGATACTATCTTGGTCAGCTTAGGTTGTGTCTTGCCAATGGGTTTCAGCCCTGGGCAAGTTGGCTATGGATTCAATGTGACCAAAGAAATTGACAGCAAAATGTTTTTGGGGTGAAAGGGTTTATTACCTGGCTTGTTCTCCTGGTGGTAGGTTGAACACTAGCCTCTCTGCCTCCGTCCAGAGCACTGGACCGAGCTCTCTATATAGTGCAATAATAGCTTATTGACTAAAGGTGTGGAAGTGGTAGCCTAGCAACAGGCCAGTTACATCATCAGGTGGTTTAAATTCAGTGAGGATCCTGGCCATAGGAACCCCAACTTCCCCACAGGTTGCTATGACAAAAAAGAAAAACAAAACATAAGTAGGTGGTTTATAAGCAATAGAAATTTATTTTTCACATTTCTAGAGGCTGGAAGTCTGAGATGAGGGTGTTAGCATGATCAGATTCTGGTGAGAATCCTCTTTGGGTTGCAGACTGCCTACTTAGTCTTGTATCTATAGATGGCAGGAAGCAAAGAGAAAAATCAGGCTCTCTCCTGAATCTAATGTCACTAATTCCACTCATGAGGGCTCCCTCCTCATGACCTTATTTAATCCTAATTATCTCATATAGGCTCCACATCCTGATACCAACATGTTGGAAGGAATAGGCTTTGGAGAACACAAATTTAGTCCCTATCAGATAACATGTATAAGTCCTTAATAAATACACTTGATTCATCTGAGTCCAGCAATTTTACAGTGATCCTTAAAAATGAAGGAATAATAACTTCAAAAGACTAAGCCATGGATGTGACATTTGAGTGCAGACATAGCAAGGCAATTATTATAAAAGAATAAAATAAAGTCTGGAATCAACACAAGAGTTGCAAGGACTTTGGCAATGTGGGGAATTCAAGAATCCTCTGGGCTTAAAAAAAACATGCAGACAAGATTTTTTCCACAATTCCTTTTTATGATCCCTGATCAAAAATCTGAAACAACTTCTTAGATTCCTAGTCTGTTTTATAAATGGGAATCTTTGTCAAGATTAAGGACTTTGCATGGATCAGCCATAAATAAGCAGAGGAGTTTAGGAAAAGGATAATATCAAGAATTAAATTATGTTTTTATGGAAGACATAGATGACCTACAAAATTACTAGAAATGACACCAAATATTATTTTTATATCTTAGAGGCTTTAAATGTGTTTTAGGTACATATCTCTAAAGAATGTCCATTCAAGGCATTGAAGAAAAGACACTACTCACACAGATAAGGAACTCTAAGTGTTCATTTCAAAAGATATAAAATATCAAAGAGAGTAAGTAGGATGGTAAAGATCGTCACAGAAAAAGTATTTTTGTCATGAAATTATAATAGATGGATGCACGTATTGGAAGATAATATGACAGACAGAGTAAGATTAATGTTACATTATTCCAAGGAACAGACCTAGGAAAATAAATAGACATAATAGGAAGCTCAGACAAATACAATATAAAAAGGGGCTCTCTTGCTTACTGTCTCTCCATCTCTCACTCATGGCTATGAACTGTCTCCACTTAAAGTATTAAAAATGCAGCCTAGATATTTATTTCTTAAAATTGTATTACATAAGAGGAATTCTTACATTATGTAGCAGTTTAGAATATAGTCTTTAAGGTCTCTTTTAAACCACAAAAGACTGTCATTTGCAACAAGGTGAACATTACAGTAGACATTCTATATATTTAACACTTTAAAAGCTTAGACAAATGGCTGTTCAGGAAATTAATGTGATTAAACAATAGTGAAAAGAGCAAAGTAGGGTCTCAAATGAGTTAAAGGAATCTTCAAATTTTGAAATTCAATGGTGTAATATCAAGAGGGAACCACAATGTGAACTGTGGACTTGGGGTGAGAAAAGACATGTTAATGTAGGTTTGCCAACTGTAACTCATGAACCACTCTGGTGTGGGAATGTTGGTAGTGGGGGAGGCTATGCATGTTGGGGACATATAGGAAATCTTTACTTTAACCTCAATTTTGCTGTGAACCTAAAATTGCTCTAAAGAAAGGTAAGTCTAAAAAAATCACAGCTGCAAGAATTAAAACATCTTTTTCTTTTCTTTTCAGCGAAGTATGTAAGTAAAGCCAATAAGTAGGATATTGATATAAATTAAATGAAATCTTTACATTATCTTTGAATTTCTAGCTGAAATAGTTGTAGAGAATTTCATTCAAACAACCGAGTGTAATTGCTGATTTTCTAGTGATTTCCCCCTAAATACCAGTAACTATTTAATATACTTCTTAATCTGGAAGTTTGTGCTGTATAAAATCTTTTAGCTAAATATGTGTTCTTGGCAAAGTTGAGATATTTTTAAAAATTAATTTTGGTCTCTGGTCAACTGACATGAAAGCCATAGATTTTGCTCATGCACTTTCATTTCTTCCCCTTTAAAATGTCCATTCTAAATGAAGGCCTCATTTTAGACATTCGCCATCACCATCACACCCAAAGAAAACAAGTTATAGAATACAGCTTGTCTTATGTTTTACTTTCTACATTTTGTTGGCCTATATGTTCTATAAATTAGACAATCAGACCATTAAAACTAATGAAAAATAATAACACTGTCTTCAAGACTAAAATGTTTGGACATCTTCAAAGACCCTTTAGGGCAGGGGGTCTGTGCAAGCCAAATCTGGCCAAGGCTATTAGTTTAGCTCAGTCCTATGGCCATTTTTTTGCAGAGTTAAGCAGTTAACAAAAGAAACTATATGGCCCACAAAGCTGAAAATATCAGCTGAAAGAGTTTGCTGATCCTGCCTGAGAGGGGGGCTCTCAGAGAAGCCTTTAAACAATGGCGCCTGCCTTAGCTAGTCTATCAAACTGCTGCATGCACCACAGATGACCTGGCCATTCTACCAATCATCCAAGAACCGCCACTGGGTCATCACGAGATCCTTTATACTCAGATCTCGAGGCTCCTGGATTTATTTCAATATCCAAAAAACTAGGTCTTATAGAAACTCCCAGATAATTTCAGATTGGATTTTTTAAGAATTTTTTAAGAATTACCCTGAGACACACCTTAAGAGGTACAACTTATCCTTCTATCTCCTCTCCCTCTAAACAGACACACTCAAGGTGGGAAGTTCAATAGCTGTTCAAAAAGGTTTAATCAGGAAGACAGAACACTGAGTTTCATGGAATATTAAATGGAATAAGATTTTTAAATGGAAATTGGGCCTTATGAAATTGGGGGAAATGCCATGGGAATGTAAAGTTCTGCGAAGGATCTGAGCAAAGGCTTTCTCAGTATGGAGTTTACAAGAGGCTACAGCTGCTGGATGAAAACATGAAGAAAGCTATTGAAGTCTGTCTGGAGTTTGTTGGCTTTCTGTTGCTACTCTTTTTGTGAGTTTTCTGCAAAATATATGGTGATGGGCCTGTATCATTGCTGATCAGCAAAAAGCAGCAGTTAGGAATTAGAACATAATGTGTTGAAGTGAAAAGCCAAGAATTAACTGGAGTTGGCTAGCCACTCTGCACCTATTCCTCACGGACTCTAACCAACAGCAGCTTCTGACTGCTGCTTTATCTTGCGGATTTCACTCAGGACCAGACCTAACCTGGAGTCATTCACAGATGAGAATGCTGGGATGCACAGTTCAAGTGCACCTGAACTGACACAGTCTTAAGTCACTGCATCAAATATGTTTGGAAGACAATGCAATGTAAAAAATAGTTTTATTTATGTGTGTGCTTATGTATAATCACTTATGAATAAAATACATATTTCAGGCCAATTTAGGGAACTCTCCAATAGCAACAGAAATTGTATAATGTAATATCAACTGAGAGGATATATAACACATACATACTAAATGTTTAATTGAATTACTTAATATTGATCACAAAATATGCAAGGCAGAGCAACATATAACTTCAAAATTCTGATTGTATATTCTCAAATACTTTGGGAAAAATAGATTAAAGAGTGATATAATCAACTCTAAGGAAGGGTTAAGTAGAATCAATTTTAGTAATAGAACAATTTTCTTATGCCATAGTACACCTTTCTTACATTGTCTAGCTCCTTATTAAAAGGCTTACTTATCATCTCTTCAGTAAACATGTGGTTATTTCCTATTCACCACTCATGTTTCAGATTATTGTTTCATAATTTGAAAAGAAAGATAATTGAAATCAAGAGAGAAAATTCTAGATACTGTAGTTTATGCTTATAATATGACAAAATCATAAATATGGAAACAAAGAAAATATTCTAGTACATATGGGCAGACTTCACCTCTAGTAGAGCTACTTTTGCATTTAATTGAAGGACTATGGGGAGGGTAGGAGACTCATGTTCCTAATATAATTCTTCAGTATATCTGATGACAGGTATACAAAATCAGCCAATTTGTCATTAAGCCAAATATTTTGAGTCCTACTGAAATTTAAATATATCTAAAAGAAGAATCAAACAGTACTCACAGTCTTAAATATTCATTTCTTCCCCTCCTTCATTCACACAATCATCAAATATGCAAATTTGGATGGGGTAGCTTGTGAGAAGGAGGCACAGCAGAAAGGTAGGGACAGAAAACGAGAAATGAAGATCAATGAGTAAATATTTTATTTCTTTTTACAACATGTTTCACCCACAGTGGCTATCTAGCAAGGCAATCCATACAAAAGAAAATCAGTATATTAAAAAAAAATATGACCAAGTGCATTTGTAAGAAGCATCTCACATTTCCTAGGAGTGTTCGTGTGAGGAGTCTGGCTATAGAAATATGACTGTATAAAGAACTCAGAGCTCTTGTCCATAGCTTGCAAATGTCCCCCATTGCAACTGTTCACTTCAAGCCAGAAGTAATGTGGCTATATTTAAGTGCCAGAATTATATAATAATTCTGGAATATCTGATCTATTTCTATCCAAACAAATACTTATAAAGTAAACTTACCCAAGAACATCCACTGAGCATTTTATTTGTGGATTTCAGTTTTCTCTAACTGGCTGTTCTTCATTGATCCTCTATCAGCTTTTGTTCCCCCTATGTTCCAATGTTGATTAAAGAGGGTTGTGATTTGAGAGGCAACATTGCTATTTTCTGTTTTTAAGGAACAGAAAATATCACTTATTTATTTTCTGAAAGGTTCATATGTGTGGGGTGACAAGGAATCTTTCTGACTTGCTATTATATTCAGCAGCTGCATATAAACATTATGGTAAGGGAACCTAACTATAATCAATTGTAATGTTATTTCCAAAACAATTTTCATTGTAGTCCATCTCACTATCCCCCACATTCCTAGTATAGACAGAGATGGACTAGGCAAAATAATATTAAAATAGCAAAGTGATAAAACAATAGGTTCAATATAGCACAACAATACATACAATGAATTTGTAAAAATAAATCCCATGCAGCATGGACTAAATTTTCTAAAGTAACCTGTATGTGAAGAATGTCATATAACAAATAAAAATTGGATTTATTAATCTTGACTGAAAATATATTATTTAGAATAGGCTTCTTCAAACTTCATAAGTACTATTTTATGCAGTCCTGTGATTATTAACCAGCTGTTTGTCTTTATGTTTTATAGTGCATTCTGTGTTGTTCTATCCCAATTCCTTACTAAAGGTCAGCACACTTATGCATTCGCTGTTGGGGAAGTCTTTCATTCATGTTTGCATCTGTATGCATCACCGAGAATTACCATAGGCTATAGGAAAAGTTATTTCACTCAGAGTTATTAGGGGGAAACCTGTGGCAAATGATTGACTAATGGAAGGATATAAAGACCCAGCCCCTGTGCTTCCATCTGAGATACATGAGAAGGCACTTCCAGCCCTAGAACACCCTGGAGGACCAACAGTTGCTAGAGTTGCAACCACATTGCATTTCAGCCTTTTGCCCAATCTGGCAGACTTTCCT
The DNA here is from genome assembly GCF_040802235.1 of Manis javanica. Taxonomy (NCBI): domain Eukaryota; kingdom Metazoa; phylum Chordata; class Mammalia; order Pholidota; family Manidae; genus Manis; species Manis javanica. The sequence continues at coordinate 19,056,020 of NC_133164.1, forward strand.
CCTTTACAGATTTGTCTCCTAAATTATTTCCAGTATAAACCTTCTGAATAGAATTCTGTGTCCTGATGTGACAGTTAATTTTATGTGCCATCGTGGCTAAAGAGTGGTTCCCAGGTTTTTGGTTAAACATCAGTCCAGATACTGCTGTGACAGTACTTACTGGATGCTATTATGCTTAAGTAGACTTGGAGTACAACAGATGACTCTCCAGAATAAAGATGAGCCTCACCCAAAATCAGTTGAAGGTCTTAAGTGAAAAGCCTGAGTCTCCTGAAGTAGAAAAAAATTCTGCCTCTGGCTTACCTTTGGACTCAAGAGTGCAACATCAACCCTTACTGGAATTCCCAGACTGCTGGCTCACCTTGAAGATTTCAAGCTTTCTAGTCTCCACAATTACCTGAGTCAATTCCTTCACAATCAATCTTTTTTTCTCTCTCTCTTCCAAAACACAGATTTTGGTACCAAGAGTGGTTCTATCAGAATAGAATCACTAGGGATGAGTTTTATGAATTGGCTTTAAGGTTTCTGGAATTGGTTTTCTAATCTGATTAGATTTAAAAGTACTAACAACTCCTTTTCCCATAGTAAAGTGAGCACCGAGAGTCTGTGGCATGACATGACAATAGACATACACAAAATATCACCATTGGATACTCCAAATTAAATAATTTTAAAAAGTAAAGTTCTGGGTGCTGATTTATTTAAGATCCTAGAATATTTTTTGTCAAATTAACATGTATAATGAGTTTGGCTTATTGCTCCTCCAGTGCTGGACAAAGTAGGGAAAGAAAAGGATGAGCTTAGGGATTCAAATTCCCAACTCAACAGTCTCATAAATGACCGGAGAGTGTCTATACCTGCCATGACAGAAATCCTTCTCTCTTGTATAGCCACAGAACCAAAACTGCTGAAAACGCAATGCAGAATCTCACCCTGTGAGTAGCGGAATTATAACATACGTTGCATTCCCAACCTTGCACAGTGTGTTGTGTGCTGTTAAAGTGAAAAGCTGTTGAATTGGAAGGAATGGGATCCTGGAAATTGGAATGGGACATTTGGGAAGTTCCTGATGAAGCTGGAGACACTGAGCCCTTATATTGTACTGAGTCTTGCTTGCCAAGGGAAACAGCTACTCCAGTCCATTCAAGGAAATTAACCCTACTTTGCTTGAGGTAATGGCCTTCAAAAGACACTCCTGATTCTCTGCAGTAGCCCCACCTACATGCCCTTTGCTTCTGTACCTACAACTAGAGAGACACAAATACCACAGGTCCTAAAAGATGAGCTACAAAATGTGACCCATAAAGAGGTACATTACATTCCAAAAGAACAATATGATTTTTCTAATTTATACATACAAAAACCTGGGGTATATGTCTAGGAATGGATAATGGTGGAAGGAACAGAAAGCTGGATGAAGCCAGATGCATTGACAGGCACCCACTGAGCAGAGCTTCTGGATTTGATGTTTGGTTCAGAGGGTTAGAAAGGGTCCTCACAATTTGTTTGGTGGGTTGGCTGAAAGATGAACAAAAAGGTGGCCTATGCTAAATACAGCTGAAAGTCCAGAACATCCTTAGTATACTGTAGAGAAAGGCATCCAAAGGCTAAGGAAGACTTCAGTGTTAAAGCGGTCTTAGCATTAAGGCCTGATCACCCGTGCCAGAGGATCCACAAGACACACTTTCGTCATGACCATGAGAAATAAATTGGTGAGAAGAGACCCAGCACCATTGAAGGGCTCTGTGATTGCTCCTCTGTAGGTTAGAAATTACAGAGAGACCTGCTGCTGCTGAACTGGAAAACCCAAATGCACTGGAACTAACTGAGTCTCTGAGTAGAAGGGCCCAAGTGGTGGCACAGAACCTCCAAAGGAAAGAAGGGTGTGGTCACTGTAACGATCAGAAAAGCCAAAGAGGTAATCAGAATAGCATAATGCACAGAGACCTATGGCATCGGGTAGTTGATCATGGTGTCCAGGAAGTGAAATAGACGGGCAGGACACTAAACTCTTACTTAACAATGTAAGTGGAAGAGTTTTTTTTCAAATGAAAAAGACTTGTTTGAATTGTAAAAATGGGGTCATGGCCATACAATTGATTCCCAGATTTGAGCCAATTTACAGACCCAGTACTACACAGATGCAGGGAGGTCAGGTATCTTTGAAGGATTTGGGTACACTGTCCCAAATTTAAACTGTTTTATCATTCTCCCAGCCTTCCCCAGAAGGATCTATGGACTTTTACAAGGATGACCGTGCACGGGGGCAAAGGAAATAATCTGACTTTTTGAGGATTACTAGACACTGGCCCAAATGACATAGATTCCAGGAGGTCCAAAACTTCACTGTGGTCCCGCAGTCAGAGTAGAAGCTTATAGAGGTCAGGTGGCTAAAAGGATTTTAGTTCAGATACGTCTTACACTGCATCCAGTGGATTCGAGAACCCAACCTATGATTTCTCAGTTCTAGAATGTATCATTGGAATAGACATTCTTAGCAGCTGGCAGATAATTCATGTTGGTTTCCTGACCTTTGGAGTGAAGCTTTTGTGTGAGAAAGGCTGTGTGGAAGCCACTAGAACTGCTTCTTCCTGGAAAACTAATAAACCAAACACAATACTACACTCCCAAAGGGATTGTAAAGATTTAGTGCCAAAATCAAGGACTTGAAGGATATAGGGTTGGTCATTTCCATCATATTTCCTTTTAACACATTTATTTGACCTGTGTTAAAAAACAGATGGATCTTGGAACATGCCAGTGGATTATTGTTAGCTTAACTAGGTGATGATCGCATTAGCAGCTACTGTACCAGATATGGTTTCACAGGTTGAACAAATTAATACATGCCCTGGTACCTGGTATGCAGCAATTTATTTGTCAAAGGCTTTTTTTCTCCATGTCTTTTAGTTAAGACCACCAAAGCAGTTCTCTTTAGCTGACAAGTCTAGCAATACACTTCACTGCCCCTATGAGCAGGAAGTATAAACTACTCCAGGCTTATTGGCAAAATATTTGCATGTCACAATGTGGGAAATAAATCTGAAAAACAAATTCAGGGCCTTCTAACTCAGTGGCATTTCTAGGGGTCCAGTGGTGTGGGACATTTGAGATATATTTTCTAAAGTAAAGGTTAAGTTGTTGCATCTGGCCACCACTCCTACAACCTTCCCAGTCAACGGGGGTGTGTGTGAGGGGGGGAAGATACAACTCTTGATAGTACTCTTTAAAATTTGGAGACAAAATACTTTGCATTTGAGTATGCTACCCTGTCCCATAAAACATTCTCCTACATCCTATGTCCATCCCACAGTTTGAAGGAAAGAAGCCACAGGATCCTAAGTCCTTGACATACATGTCTGGCTAAAGGATGATGTGGGTTTCTCGTTGGCTGAGCGATTTGGAGGGGAATCTTCCTCATTCAACCTGAGCATGATGCCAAAGTAAGGTCATGGTTAGTTCTTGACCCCAGGATGTAAGGAGGCAGATGAGCAGTCCCTTGTGTAAAGTACCAACCTTAAGCACGTGAAATCCTCAAACATGGCACTCACACTCCATAGCATAATTGCCTTTTTTAAAAAATGTTTACCAAATGTGAGTTCTCTAGTCTAGAGACTGTCACGTCTATCTTCCCAGAGCCTTGTCCATAGAAGTCAATTAATGTTTGTTGAAAGAGCAAAAATAACGTTCCAGCACCATAACTGCAACCTGCAAAAATCAACCTGGATGCATCTGATTTTTTTTTTTTCAGTGATAGCTTTTCAAGGAACCCAAACATTCTGTAAACCAGCATTTCTCAAACTTCAGTGTGCACGAGTCACCTGAGGATCTTGTTAAACTGCAGATTCTGATTCAGTAGGTCTGGGATGGATCCTAAAATTCTTCATTTTTAACGAGCTCGCACATGATGCTGATGCTGTTGGTCTGGATACTACAAGGGTCTAGACCCTGGTCTCTGCCTCACCTCCCAAATCCAACCATCATCAGGTCTTGCTGCCTCTGGCTCTTCCGCCCTGACTCCGACAGCTCATCTGTTTCTCTCGCCACCACTTTAGCTGAAGCCTTCATCAGCTTTTGCAGGGATTATGGCAACAGCTTTGATCCACTCTTCATGGCTCTTTCTCTATTCTATTCTCCACCATCAACCAAGGTAACATTTCTCAAATGCATTATTTTTTACATCCCCATTATATTAAAAACTTTTTTTTCTTTTTACCATTCCTTCCTTTTTACCCATTTCTTTCATCCTGCTTTCCCCACCTCTGGCAAACTCCAATTAGTTCTCTGTCTTTGTATGTCTGACTTCTTTCGCTTAGCATAATGCCCTCAGAGTCCACCCATGTTGTCACAAATGGCAAGATATCATTCTTTCTTATGGCTGAATAATATTCCATTGTGTTTGTATGTGTGTGTGTGCATGACTATGTGTCCATCATCCTTCAACTGACACGATGTCTCCTTATCTTGACTATTGCAAATAATGCTAAAATGAATTATAGTTGACCCTTGAACAGCATGGATCCATTTACATGCAGATTTTTCAATGAACACAGTACAGTACAGCAAGTGTATTTTCCTTCCTTATGATTTTATTAACATTTTATTTTCTCTAGCTTACTTTATTGTAACGATAGAGTATATAATAAGTATAACATGCAAAAGATGTGTTAAATGACTGTTCATATTATTAGTAAGAGTTCTGGCCAACTGGAGGCTATTAGTAAAGTTTTGGGGAGTCAAAAGTCATATGTGTGTTTTTTACTACACCGTGATGGGAGTTTGGTGCCTTTAACCCCCCCCCATTGTTCAAGGGTCAAGTGCATACTTATTTCTGAGAACGACTTCTACCCTTTCACCTGCTTACAGAAATCTGAAGTCCACAAATTGTTTAATTACTTCCATATACTTTTAAAAAACAATTAAGCCCATACTATTCTTTTGTATTTCTTAACGCATATTTTGTTTACTAATAATTTTCTATAGTAAGTTAATAAACAACTTAAGTACATGAAAAACACATTTGGAGAAATAGCTAATATAAATGTCTAACTGGGGTAGTTATCAAATAAGATAAATCTTTAAAAAAAGAAAACACATGTATATAGTTAATTTAACCCTGAAGCCAAAGCTGTCCTCACATTATCCACCAGTGCCCCAAGGCATAGAATTTTCATTTTATTAGCTAAGCAACCAGGAGAAAGTCACTTAAAACTTGACCCCAAACATATTTTTGAGATCATATGTGATAAAATCAAAGACAAATAAATATAGGAAACATGGGATACAAGTCTTATTTACTCACAGATGAATAAAGTAATATGCAAGAAGAATCTAGCTATGTATACTTGAGATATTAAAACTATTTTTATCAGAAAACATGTTTAAAAAATTTTTTAGATGTGTTAAGCTACAAGGGGGAGCTAGACACAAAACCTGATTGACTGAAATTGTAAAAATGTATTTTTCCACTAATGGTAATTTCACTTTAGCATAAAACAACAGTGCTAATTTATGTTTGGGAAATGAGACTTGGAAAAGAGTTTTTTTTTTTTTAATTGGGTTGTGACTAGAGAATAATAATTGAGTACATCTAACAGAAGAAGAGAGGCACCAATTTAAAGAAAAAAAATTGATTTTCTCAAAGACAGCCTGGATTCCAGGAAATTATTGAGAAGAACTCTCTGAAAGCTTCTGATAGATAATCCATTATAATAATCCATAATAAGAACATTTAAAAACAACATTAAGAAAGATTGCAGGAAAAAAAAGAGGGAGACTAATTGGAGAAGACAATACCAGGAAAATGCATGTACAACTGGCCTAGCATTATTGCACAAATACAGGTGACACAGTAACAGTTAGATGACGATAGAGTTACTCCATTTTCCCTGCAGATCCAGCCTAAAATACGTTAGAAAATTACAGGAAGTAAGAGATACACCAAGTTACAGAACAGAGGACAAAAAAAAAAGAAAAGGTTAAACCCAATCCAAGAATGGTAGGATAGAAAAACAAAATTGGTGAAAAACAAAACAAGAGTCTCTAGACCAGAAAACAAGGTGAAGGGAAGAGTAATAAAAGTCCTGCAATTTAATCCAGCAAACAAGGCAGAATGAAAACGTGACCAGCAGCAGAGGAGAGGCAAGTTTTTAAAACTCAGTCATGCTTCAGTACTAAGAATAGAGGAAAAATGGATGAAAATGCACAACCACAGAATATATGCGGCAGGAAGGAATCCGGTTGTTTTGAATAACCAGTGCTTTCTAAAGTCTTGGGATAATCAAAATCCAGAGAGGCAGAGAATGTATGGCAGAAGGGGTGATTCCCAGTAGGTCTTTGGGAGCCCAGGTTCTGTGGACGTGGTCATTGACAGCAGCTTCACTTCAAGAATGCACTAAGAATAAGTCTCATGCTGAATCAAATGCAGATTCTCCAGGGAGGACTTCCCTATCATGCATATATTATATACCTAAAAATCTTCACTCCAAAAATTCAAGAGAGCAGATACTGGAGCCAAGTTAAAAATGCATTGAGTCTCTGAGGAAGGAGAAAAGAACAGCAGAAAATACAGGATTTGAGATACGTAATAAAAGCACTGTGAATGGAGAGTTGGCTGCTACAGATGCAATTTACTCTGCATAGCAGAGCAAGGAAAGAAAATGTCACCTGACAGAATTCACACTCAATTTAACATTGAAGTTCCTAAAACAAAAGGCTCAAATACAAATGGAAATCTAGAAGTTCTAAATATGAAAAGTGGTGAAAAAAGACCAGAGTTCACCATTGCACATTTCTGAAGTTTTTAAGAAAACACAAATATATGGAATAGTATGAACTGCTATGCACAAAGGGATTAAAAAAAATCACTTATGTGATTCAGTGAACTTCCACACTTACCTTACTGACTACCAACAACTTCCACTAAGGTTAAATTTCCTAGGTCATGGACTGGAGTAAACTGTTAGAGACTTTTGAGGCTAAAAGTAACTTTTGTCCAATTCTCAGGAGTCCTCTATCTATTGCTTTTGCCAGATTTCATTGCATCTCTGCTGGCAACTTTTAAAAAGTAGCATCTTTCTGTGTTGTTCTATGTCCTTGTTCTGAAAACATTATTTTGTTTGATACAACAGCTCCAGACATTCTTCCTTGAGTTTAACGAATATCATAGGCATGGGGTGATGCTTTGATAGTTTTGATCTGGGATCTAAAGTGGTGGGATGTTGAGAACCTTGTTTTTAAAGAACTTCAATTTTCAGGTTTTATGTAAACTGCCCTGTTGCCTTAGTAGATAATTCAGGCTGTAGCAACTGAAGATTGAAAATTAAACAAAGCCAATTGAAGATTAATGCTTTTTGAACTTAACTGCCATTTATTTTATGGTAACAGCAAAGGAGGATATAGTCTTTGAACTTAAATTTCTGTATGGGAATTTGATGATGGATTATATTTAATATTTAAGTTTGTGTCCATCTGATCTCTTGTTTGCATGTAACAGACACTACTGCTGGAAAACCTAAGGAGGATGATTTACTGGAAGAATATCAGGCATGCATGGAGTAATGGGAACAGGAGTCTGGAATATGCATGGGAATCAACGTCACTCCTGAGGAAGAAGAGAAATAAATTTGACAATCATGTTATAACCAGAAGAGTCTATCTAGTTTGGCCACTACTGTCACTGCTAGGGACAGTGTCTCAGGGGGACATACCTAATGACATATACAATATTCTTGCAGTTGCTTTTATGAATTCTAAGAGTTTCTCTCTATGTGTCACCTACTCCAGATTCAATTCAGTGCTGTCTAGAAACATGAATTGTCTAAGTTGTCCCACACCAGTACTCTGCTGAGACTAGAATAGAAGACGACGCTTGCTCTGAGGGGTAAGCATCCACATGTGAGAAGGGTCAGGTCGCATGAAGAGGCCCAGGCTCGTGGCTATAGCTAACCTCCCAGGACAGCCAGCAACAGCACAGAGAGTGAGCCTTCAGATCATTCCAGTCCCCAGGCTTTTAGACACCCCAGGGGATGCTGAGTGAAACAATTTATAAATTGGCCCTCAGGCCCCAACCCCACTCCAACCCTTTGCAATTTGCCAATGCCACATTGTTTTAAATCATTAAATTTGGGGATTTTTTTGAGAGATAACTAGAAAAAAATGCATATACCATAAATGATTAAGACATAAACATACTTAATTTTACTAAGTACTACTATGCATCCCTGAATATTTGCCTGGTGTTGACTCTAGTAGCCGAGGAAGATATGGCCATTTTCTCACATTTACATTAATACTTTTAGAAACACTTTCCTAATACTTTCCTATGTAATGAATAGGGAACATAATTATTTTTATTTGTTTTTCTCTAATTACAAATGAAACGATTCTTTTTGGCATTTTACTATTCATTTTTTTCATTATAACTTGTTTATGCATAAAATTCATCTATTCTTCTGATTTTCTGTTTATTGTTGATTTACAGGCACTCCTTGCTTTTCTATATAAAATCCTGCAACTTGTTCAGCTGCTATGATCATGTTATTCAGCTATCTAAAAATTATTTTTGACAAGTGTGTCTTCATGGAGTAAAAACCTTAATTTAGATATTTTAAAATCACTTTCTCTTTCTTCTCTACATTATTCTTTTACTTTTGAAGTACTGGTTAAAAAAACTTTCCCATTCCAAGTTCACACATTGTCTTTCTACACTTTTTTTCCTATTTTTTATCTTTCATATTTAGGTTTGCACCTTCTCTAGATTTCATTTTATCTAGATACATTTATGTTGTAATTTTCAACAAGTATGTATATTACTTTATAAAGAAATAGTTATTTAGCAATCATGAATTCTATAGAAACCCAAGCAAATCTATCTCCTGTCTTCTGTTTCTTCAACATAGCTGAATCACTGACTCTTCTTGATTTGAACAAATATATTTATCATATACCTATATCTTAAGAGGCAAGGAATTCTGGTGGTAAACTTAGAAGAAAATATTTTATTTATTCACAAATTTTAAATATAACTTGCTTTAATTTATTTACGAGTCAGGAAATGCATTTCCATGAACTTTGTTTTCATGTGTTTCTATGTTGTACACAATATTAAAGACTTCAATTTAAAAAATCTCAGTTATTCACAAATTGAAGACTTGCGTGATTACATGGAGCACACTTTTCTATGGTCCTAAGCTTGATTTTTTTTTTTCCACTGTGATTATACATAGTATTCAATTTATATGCATTCTACCCAAATCTGTAAAGATATTTTAACAAGGTTGTTTTCTAGAATACAGTATTTCATTCATCAATGTTTTTAATCTCTGAGTAAATTAACTTTCTGTTTTTAGTTAGTATCAGAGTAAGATTATCATGTTCACAAACAGTATATGGCTAAAGTGAAATAAGAATGCATCATGATTTTCCAGACTAAAGGGAAGAAAATAATTGCAAATTATAACTCTATTTGTTTATAATTTACAGAACACTTCCAATACGATATTTCATATTGTACTTACAGTGACCCTGGGAAGAATCTATTATCTTCTTTTAACAACTGGCTAAAGTTTTATAAAAGTTCTATCAGTCATCTACAATCACAGTGAGTTGACTGCCAGAATTAAAACCTCAGCCAATAGACTCTATATCATGCTGGGAAAGGTCAGGCAAAGGTAAAAGTAATATATATATGGGAGCCTTACGAATGGTACAGATAGAGACAGAGAATGTTAGGTTAACAAGCACTTTGGAAGCCAAGTGGGGAGAGTGAGCTATGAACTCTTGGGTCCTGATCTGTCCAAGGAGAGAATAAATAGTGTTTGATGTATCAAAAAATTTTGGTTTATGTCCTCTTTCACTATGACCTTGACCACATGATGTTTAATTTCCTTTGGCAATAGTTTCCCTAACCACAAACTTCAAGGTTTTATCAATATAATTCTCTAAATCAGTCATCGCTTTATGATTTCATTTTAGAATGGATATATTTAAAAAGAAAGCCAATTTTTTAGCAATGCAGGGATTATATATGTGGTGATAGGGTAATCAAAGAAAAATGGTAAAATTTGTGCACCTATAACAAATACCTAAAGCATTTCATTTAAAACCATCTAGTTATATATTATATGTATATATAAACTGGAAAATGTGCTGAGGCCTGAAGCCTGAAAGGCTTTGAGAATAAGGTTCCTGGTGTTAAGAGGCATAATAAAAACATCTTATTAAAAGCGGGAAGAAAAGAGATCCATACTGCATAGAGGACAACACTGTCATCTACAGTAATATAGAAAATAAAGATCTTATATAATGAACTCGTTATTGTGGCTAAATATTTTCAGAGATATTTAGATATATTATCACCTTCAATCTAGAAAGTCTTAATTGGCCTTTCTAGCTGTCTAAGGTAATAAATGAGAAAGGTATATAAAATAAGAGAGGATTTTAAATGTTTGAGAAGAATTTAAATATTAAGGATACTAAAGAGTCCAGTCAACAAATGTTCTTTTTTTAGTTTTTTAAAAAGTTTATTTTAACACCCAATACAGTTCCAATTTTAAGGATTACTTGCACAAAAAAATGAACACATTTGGTATGAAAATGTATCACTTTAACACCCTTTCCCCTTCAGACCCTCCCCTGCCCCCCTTATGAGCTGCACTCTATCTGGATGCAGAAACATATAAAGACTCGTGGCACAGATTCGTTTTTACCAACAGGAGTTTCTGTTTACGCACCTGGGTACTCTAGAATTGTGAGCACTTTTTCGCATGCACTGTTTCCTTCAGCCTGCTGAATTTCGTTTCTCAAAGAAACAAAGCTTGTTAGAAAGGCCTTTAAAAAACCATTACCTTAAATTCTTTTTAGAAGCACTGACTTTTTTTTTTGCAACCATTTATATACAGTGTGACGTTAACAGCTCTGGAGTACAGCGCATGCAGCAGAACATGCCTGTGGAGCATAAAATACTTCTCCTAAAATCTGCATCCTTGGAAGTCTCTGAAGTCTAAGTTCCACAATGCCCATTACTTGAGAAAAAGGTTGAGAAGCACAAACGTCTGCATCTGTTGGCCACTGAAGTGATCCAAGGCTAACTGTAATAATATTCATAGCACACCAGGAGTGCATAAATAATTTACTTACATTATTAAAATACAACCCATAAAGTTCAAGTTACAAGATCTTATTGGATCGTCTATGTAACTCCTTTAAGTGGTTGCCTGGAAATGCAGTGTTTTTCTTTTTCTTCTTTTTGAAGGTCCTATGTAAAATGCTTAGGTTGAAGTTTTCTCTTTCTCAGATGAAACGACCGCCCTTTATTCGTGCCGCCCACCTTTACTCTTCCTTGCAGCGGTGCACAGTGGACGGTACCATTTCCCCTTTGGCGCCTCTGTCCACCCCGCACAGCCGTAATGGAACCACTGCATCGGGCAGTCGTGGTTATCACAGCCTCCCATCTCACCAGAGGAGACCTGATTACAAACGCAGTATGGTGGCTCATTGGGGTCACAAGTCCCATCAACCTGACTGCTTGAATCAGATTCTGGCACTACTGTTGTTTGTTGACATTTCTTGTACAACAGTTGATGATGAGAACACGGTGATAATGAAGAGGACGAGGAGGAAGACGGTGATTGCTGGCTTGAAGACTTGTTTTTGCTCTTCCTCCCATTCGGTGAGTCGACTGCTGAGGAACTGGCATTCTGTGTCAAGGTAGTCATGAGTGCTGAAGACAATGAATAGCCCGTTGTTTCTGTGGGCATTGAAAATTCATTTCCCAGCTGAAAGTCATTATTCTTAAATGCTTCTAAACTGTCTTTAAAGTGTGGTGTTCTCCGTCCCTCTTTCATCTGAGCTGTAGCTTGAACGGCTTGAGCAGCAACAGTGGTAATTGCCTCTGAACCAGGTCCTGAAGACAAAGAGCCACTATTACAAGATGCCAGACGTTGGGGGAAATTCACATTTTAAGCATTATTGCGACACTCTAGCGTTTTTTCTTTAGAGGCGTCAGATGCAAGGGTAAACAGAAGAGCTTCAGATTTAAACTTCTTTTCAAGAATATGATCTGTTGTATGGTGAGAGGTCGGATTATATTTCCTTTTTTCCACTGGCACATGTGAATGAGCCTGGTGATTGTTTACAGGCTGTGAAGGAGTATCCAATTCTAAAGATTGCCTCTCTAATATTTCTGTAATTCCAGCATTATAAGCTTCCAGCTCCATTTTAAACTTAGCTAGTTCCTGATCCAGCTTTCTCAAGTGTCGATCTACCAAGTCATGTATCTGGTTTGCCAGCTGTACCTTCTCATCTGCATCTTTCAAAGCTCTATAATAATCTTTTTTGATGGATGCCATTTTGCTCTTCTCTCCACTCTGGTTTACTTTTCTTTGCATTCATAAAGAATTCACTGACTCTTTGCTCTGGTTCATCCATTACATTCTGCACCTGCAGGTCCATCTCACACATCTTGGTGAAGCGGTCCCGCAGGTCCATTGGAAGCTGCTCAGTCATTTCCAGATAGTCCTCTAGGTACAACACCATGGCCCTTAGAGCTGGGGGAATGAAGGGGTCCAGGGGTTTACTAGTGTCACTCACTGTCGCTGGAGTGTTGTCCCTTCCAATATGTTGCCTCCACCAACAGCACCAGCTAGGCTTCAGTGGACAAAAAAAACAAAACAAAACACTTTGGCACCTGATGGTACTTGCTTCACACAACAAATGATTTTTTAAAAAGTGTCTTTAAGAAAAAGATGAAACTTAGATTGCAGAAGAAAAAAAACGTCTCTGTTTCAAGATGTCATATGACTTTTTTTAATACCTCACAAAAATTGAAGGTGTTACTTCATAGACCATTTCAGTGGGGGAAAAAAAATCACTTAGGACCTAACTCTTCCACTTTGTTTGACACAAAGTTTTCCAGGAATCCTGAGAGGTTTTCCTACATAAACCTGACTTTCAGCTTTAAGTATAGAGAGGCCAGTACTGAAGTTATGTGGATACAGCTTTTGTTCAACCGAGTAGATAAATTTTATGTACACAAAACTCATACAGTTTTCAAACAAATTATGCCTGACATAAAACAGAAGCAATTACGTTGTAGACATCTACTATGCATTGTCTCACAGTTGGCAATACTGCATTATACTTCCAAATTTGTTAAGAGGATAGATCTCATGCTCTTAACATAATGTAAAAAATTAATTTAAATTTTAAAACAATAAGATGAAATGAGGGCCCTTCAGTTCTCATCTTAGCACAGGCATTGCACAGGCTGAGAAAGCTACTTAAATGTCAGTATTTTCAAGGAAAAGGAAGAATGACTTGAAGGGCAGAGCCAAGAGCCGAAGAAAGCCGATTCTAGGAAGCACCAGTATTGTGGAATATGTTTGGCTGGATATTTGAATTGCTATGAAACAGTGTGTTCCCCACCCACAACCCTTTAAAGCAGGTACTCATTGCAGTTATTCTGTTCTTTTCTCCACACTATATGTTGGACACTTTTGAGTTCACGAGTCTTTGAGCCCAAACAATGGCACCTGAGATGCTAACCCCAATGAGCCCCTTTGAACTAATTTAGATGACAAAATATTGACCCTTTAAGTAATGGCATAATTAGAAAAGATGGGAGGAGGAAATGCATTTTTATCTGGAAATTAGTTATTGTGACAAAAGGGTGAACAATGGCATCTAGTTTTGTTAAATAATATCCCCCCAATTCCTTCTTTCCCTGTACAAGCCCCCAGGATCCAAGCTTGTCCTATAATAATTTGATGAAGTGATTGTGGCAGAAATGATATTCAGAGACTTCTGATCCCAGGCCTTAAAATGCTAGGAAGCACTTGCTTACTTGATCTGGAAAACTTAATCTTGGGCTGCTTCTGTTGGAACTACACCATGTGGAGAAGGAACATAGTGGGAAACAGAGGTCCTCGAGTCAACAGTGCCAGCGGGCCTCCCAAGGGAACACCAGTCCCAACCTCGAGGACTGTGAGTTATACTTTGCATATATTGGCTCAAAAATGTCTGCACATGGCTGCAGCGCCAACCATCATTCAATGAGGAAGAAGACGAGGTGAGCTGAGACTCTGCAGACTGTAAGGCATAATGAAACGGTTGTTCTAAGGCACCAAAATTTTAGGGCCTTATGCAGCAGTAAATCTGCCAAACTGTTTTATAGTCATTCAATAAAATATGAGGATGCATAAATGTAACAATATGGCAGAGACTCACAACCATGATGTTGAATAAAAGGAACCACACACAAAACAGTGCATACTGCTTGAGTCCAATGAGGTTTTATTCCAAACCATCTAAAACTAATCTAGGATGTTAGAACACCATCAATTAATCTTGGGAAGAGACAGTAACAGAGAGTGAACATGGGGGTTTCTGGGCAATGCAGCCCAGATCTATTTTTTTATCTGGATGTTGGTTACAAGCATGTTTTGAATAATGAATATTCATCTGGCTCTGCACTATGCTCTGTACACTTTCCTGTGCAATTGGTGCAATTTAAGAAAATTTGTATTTGATTACAAAACTCGTAAAGACACAATTTCATTCCTATCTGCTTAGCAAAATTTTAAAAGATTGCAAGTGCAAAATTATAGCAAGTATTGACAAAAATAGTAATATTCTTGTACTGCTGGAACATGTACAGATCATTATAACAGCTTTAGAAAGATGTCTGGCAGTACACGACATTGTTTATTTTTAATGGACAATGCCCAGAACCCAGCAATTCTACTTCCATCTATACTCCTTAGTGAAATCTTTGAATGCCTGCATCAAGAAATATGCACAGGAATACTCATTGAAGCAGTTTGTAATACAAGATTTTCAAAAAAAAGGAAATAAATAACTACCCATCCATAAATAAAAGAATGGTAAAATAAATCAGAACCCAACTGTAAAGTTGAATGCCATATAACTGTTAAAATGAATAATTAGAACTAAATGTATCTGTATGAACATATCACAAAAGCATAAAGTTAAAAAAAAGTAAAATGTAGACATATCGTTTTTAAAATGTTCAAACCAAATATATACCTTTTTATAACTTTTTTTTATTTCTTTGACTTATCTTCTTGTATAGTAACTTTAGCATGTATAGGTTTTAAACTACTAATTAAATTGCACACACACATTAACATAATAGGAATACAGTTACATAACCAAAGCATACCTATAATTACCAGCCATCTCCAGTGAAACCAAGAAAACCAGTAAGGCACCTTAGGCATTTGTGAAAAATTATCTATGATATGGTGGATATTGTCCAACTGAACTTGAACAGCCGGAGAAATCAGACAAATTAAAACAACCCATTACTGTGGACTGTTCACATCCTACATGTTCTTTTAACAGTAAATAGTCCGTAGTTGTAAGATTTTGGAGCGCTACAATTTGCACTTCTCCTAATTCTTGGTTGAGTTCCAACAGTGTAGATCCAGTCAAATTTGTTGTTTTACTGTATGCAAGGCCAGCTTAGATATCTCCTTCTTCATTCCCATGGCAAGTCCAGGAACCGTTGGGATGAGTGCATCTACACCTGTAGCAGTGCGTGGATCTTTGTTGGAGTTTTTTGATGATCATCTTCTGGCATGAGTTTTTCAGAGAGTGCTGATGTTGGAAGTTCTTTTTCATATCATATCTTAGTTCATTTTCGGGGTAGCCAAATTAGGCTTTGATCCTCTGTATAAGCACAAACAAACCCTTTGCCTACACTTTTATATGCCCTTTATACCATTGTGTAGATCTCATTGGAGGTCACCACACAGGAACTGCCTTTTTTTTATTTTTATTCTTTTTTGTTATCATTAATCTACACTTACATGATGAATATTATGCTAAATAGGCTCTCCCCTATACCAGGTCCCCCCTATAAACCCCTTTACAGTCACTGTCCATCAGCATAGCAAAGTGTTGTAGAGTCACTACTTGTCTTCTCTGTGTTGTACAGCACTCCCCTTTCTCCCAACCCCCATGCATGCTAATCTTAATACCGCCCTCTTTCTTCCCCCCACCCTTATCCCTCCCTACCCACCCATCCTCCACAGTCCCTTCCCCTTTGGTACCTGTTAGTCCATTCTTGGGTTCTGTGATTCTGCTGCTGTTTTGTTCCTTCAGTTTTTCCTTTGTTCTTATACTCTACAGATGAGTGAAATAATTTGGTATTTCTCTTTCTCTGCTTGGCTTATTTCGCTGAGCATAATATCCTCCAGCTCCATCCATGTTGCTGAAAATGGTAGGATTTGCCCTTTTCTTATGGCTGAGTAGTATTCCATAGTGTATATGTACCACATCTTCTTTATCTATTCATCTATCGATGGACATTTAGGTTGCTTCCAATTCTTGGCTACTGTAAATAGTGCAGCGATAAACATAGGGGTGCATCTGTCTTTCTCAAACTTGATTGCTGCATTCTTAGGGTAAATTCCTAGGAGTGGAATTCCTGGGTCAAATGGTAAGTCTGTTTTGACCATTTTGATGTACCTCCATACTGCTTTCCACAATGGTTGAACTAATTTACATTCCCACCAGCAGTGTAGTAGGGTTCTCCTTTCTCCACAGCCTCTCCAACATTTGTTGTTGTTTGTCTTTTGGATGGCAGCCATCCTTACTTGTGTGAGATGATACCTCATTGTAGTTTTAATTTGCATTTCTCTGATAATTAGCGATGTGAAGCATCTTTTCATGTATCTGTTGGCCATCTGTATTTCTTTTTTAGAGAACTGTCTGTTCAGTTCCTCTGCCCTTTTTTAATTGGGTTATTTGTTTTTTGTTTGTTGAGGCGTGTGAGCTCCTTATATATTCTGGACATCAAGCCTATAGGGGATCTGTCATTTTCAAATATATTCTCCCATACTGTAGGGTTCCTTTTTGTTCTATTGATGGTGTCTTCCGCTGTACAGAAGCTTTTCAGCTTAATATAGTCCCACTTGTTCATTTTTGCTGTTGTTTTCCTTGCCCAGGGACATATGTTCAAGAAGAGGTCACTTATGTTTATGTCTAAGAGGTTTTTGCCTATGTTTTTTTCCAAGAGTTTAATGGTTTCATGACTTACATTCAGGTCTTTGATCCATTTCAGTTTACCTTTGTATATGGGGTTAGACAATGGTCCAGTTTCATTCTCCTACATGTAGCTGTCCAGTTTTGCCAGCACCATCTATTGAAGAGACTGTCATTTTGCCATTGTATGTCCATGGCTCCTTTATCAATTATTAATTGACCATATATGTTTGGGTTAATTTCTGGAGTCTCTAATCTGTTCCACTGGTCTGTGGCTCTGTTCTTGTGCCAGTACCAAATTGTCTTGATTACTATGGCTTTTTAGTAGAGCTTGAAGTTGGGGAGTGAGATCCCCCGTACTTTATTCTTCTTTCACAGGATTGCTTTGGCTCTTCGGGGTCTTTGGTGTTTCCATATGAATTTTTGAATTATTTGTTCCAGTTCATTGAAGAATGTTGCTGGTAGTTTGATAGGGATTGCATCAAATCTGTATATTGCTTTGGGCAGGATGGCCATTTTGATGATATCAATTCTTCCTAGCCACGAGCATGGGAAGAGTTTCCATCTGTCAGTGTCCCCTTTAATTTCTCTTAAGAGTGACTTGTAGTATTCAGAGTATAAGTCTTTCACTTCTTTGGTTAGGTTTATTCCTAGGTATATTATTTTTCTTGATGCAATTGTGAATGGATTTGTTTTCCTGATTTCTCTTTCTGTTGGTTCATTGTTAGTGTATAGGAAAGCCACAGATTTCTGTGTGTTGATTTTGTATCCTGCAACTTTGCTGTATTCCGATATCAGTTCTAGTAGTTTTGGGGTGGAGTCTTAGGGATTTTTATGTATAGTATCATGTCATCTGCAAATAGTGACAGTTTAACTTCTTCTTTACCAATCTGTATTCCTTGTATTTCTTTGTTTTGTCTAATTGCCGTGGCCAGGACCTCCAGTACTATGTTAAATAACAGTGGGGAGAGTGGGCATCCATGTCATGTTCCCGATCTCAGAGGAAAAGCTTTCAGCTTCTCGCTGTTCAGTATAATGTTGGCTGTGGGTTTATCATAGATGGCCTTTATTATGTGGAGGTACTTGCCCTCTGTTCCCATTTTGCTGAGAGTTTTTATCATGAATGGATGTTGAACTTTGTCAAATGCATTTTCAACATCTATGGAGATGATCATGTGATTTTTGTCTTTCTTTTTGTTGATGTGGTGGATGATGTTGATGGACCTTCGAATGTTGTACCATCCTTGCATCCCTGGGATGAATCCCACTTGGTCATGGTGTATGATCCTTTTGATGTATTTTTGAATTCTGTTTGCTAATATTTTGTTGATTATTTTTGCATCTATGTTCATCACAGATATTGGTCTGTAGTTTTCTTTTTTGGTGGGGTCTTTGCCTGGTTTTGGTATTAGGGTGATGTTAGCTTCATAGAATGAGTTTGGGAGTATCCCCTCCTCTTCTATTTTTTGGAAAACTTTAAGGATAATGGGTATTATGTCTTCCCTGTACGTCTGATAAAATTCTGAGGTGAATCCATCTGACCCGGGGGTTTTGTTCTTTGGTAGTTTTTTTATTACCGCTTCAATTTCGTTGCTGGTAATTGGTCTGCTTAGATTTTCTGTTTCGTTCTGGGTCAGTCTTGGAAGGTTGTATTTTTCTAGGAAGTTATCCATTTCTCCTAGGTTTCCCTGCTTGTTAGCATATAGGTTTTCATAGTACTCACTAATAATTCTTTGTATTTCTGTGGTGTCCATCGTGATTTTTCCATTCTCGTTTCTGATACTGTTGATTTGTGTTGACTCTCTTTTCCTCTTAAAAAGTCTGGCTAGAGGCTTATCTATTTTGTTTATTTTCTCAATGAACCAGCTCTTGGTTTCATTGATTTTTGCTATTGTTTTATTCTTCTCAATTTTGTTTATTTCTTCTCTGATCTTTATTATGTCCCTCCTTCTGCTGACCTTAGGCCTCATTTGTTCTTCTTTTTCCAATTTCGATAATTGTGACGTTAGACCATTTATGTGGGATTGTTCTTCCTTTTTTAAATATGCCTGGATTGCTATATACTTTCCTCTTAAGACTACTTTTGCTGTGTCCCACAGTAGTTGGGGCTTAGTGTTGTTGTTGTCATTTGTTTCCATATATTGCTGGATCTCCGTTTTGATTTGGTCATTGATCCATTGATTATTTAGGAGCGTGTTCTTAAGCCTCCATATGTTTGTGAGCCTTTTTGCTTTCTTTGTACAATTTATTTCTAGTTTTATACCTTTGTGGTCTGAAAAGTTGGTTTGTAGGATTTCAATCTTTTGGTATTTACTGAGGCTCTTTTTGTGGCCTAGTATGTGGTCTATTCTGGAGAATGTTCCATGTGCACTAGAGAAGAATGTGTATCCTGTTGCTTTTGGATGTAGAGTTCTGTAGATGTCTGTTAGGTCCATCTGTTCTAGTGTGTTGTTCAGTGCCTCTGTGTCCTTACTTATTTTCTGTCTGGTGGATCTATCCTTTGGGGTGAGTGGTGTGTTGAAGTCTCCTAAAATGAATGCATTGCAGTCTATTTCCCCCTTTAGTTCTCTTAGTATTTGTTTTACATATGCTGGTGCTCCTGTGTTGGGTGCATATATATTTACAATGGTTATATCCTCTTGTTGGACTGAGCCCTTTATCATTATGTAGTGTCCTTCTTTATCTCTTGTTACTTTCTTTGTTTTGAAGTCTATCTTGTCTGATATTAGTACTGCAACCCCTGCTTTCTTCTCACTGTTGTTTGCCTGAAATTTGTTTTTCCATCCCTTGACTTTTAGTCTGTGCATGTCTTTGGGTTTGAGGTGAGTTTCTTGTAAGCAGCATATAGATGGGTCTTGCTTTTTTATCCATTCTATTACTCTGTGTCTTTTGATTGGTGCATTAAGTCCATTTACATTTAGGGTGACTATTGAGAGAAATGTACTTATTGCTATTGCAGACTTTAGATTCGTGGTTACCAAAGGTTCAAGGTTAGCCTCTTTAGTATCTTACTGCCTAACTTAGCTCGCTTATTGAGCTGTTATATACACTGTCTGGAGATTCTTTTCTTCTGTCCCTTCTTATTCCTCCTCCTCCATTCTTCATATGTTGTGTGTTTTGTTCTGTGCTCTTTTTAGGAGTGCTCCCATCTAGAGCAGTCCCTATAAGATGCCCTGTAGAGGTGGTTTGTGGGAAGCAAATTTCCTCAGCTTTTGCTTGTCTGGAAATTGTTTAATCCCGCCATCATATTTAAATGATAGTCGTGCTGGATACAGTATCCTTGGTATAAGGCTGTTCTGTTTCATTGCATTATATATATCATGCCATTCTCTTATGGCCTGTAGGGTTTCTGTCGAGAAGTCTGATGTTAGCCTGATGGGTTTTCCTTTATAGGTGACCTTTTTCTCTCTACCTGCTTTTAAAACTCTTTCCTTGTCCTTGATCCTTGCCATTTTAATTATTATATGTCTTGGTGTTGTCCTCCTTGGATCCTTTCTGTTGGGGGTTCTGTGTATTTCCGTGGTCTGTTCGATTATTTCTTCCCCCAGTTTGGGGAAGTTTTCAGCAATTATTTCTTCAAAGAGACTTTCTATCCCTTTTCCTCTCTCTTCTTCTTCTGGTACCCCTATAATACAGATATTGTTCCTTTTGTATTGGTCACATAGTTCTCTTAGTGTTGTTTCATTCCTGGAGATCCTTTTATCTCTCTCTATGTCAGCTTCTATACGTTCCTGTTCTCTGGTTTCTATTCCTTCAATGGCCTCTTGCATCTTATCCATTCTGCTTATAAATCCTTCCATGGTTTGTTTCATTTCTGTGATCTCCTTCCTGACATCTGTGATCTCCCTCCGGACTTCATCCCATTGCTCTTGCATTTTTCTCTGCATCTCTGTCACCATGTTCATGATTTTTATTTTTTAATTCTTTTTCAGGAAGACTGGTTAGTTCTGTCTCCTTCTCAGGTGTTGTCTCTGTGACCTTTGTCTGCCTGTAGTTTTGCCTTTTCATGGTGATATAGTTTGCAGAGCTGGAACGAGTGACAGTTGGAAGAGCTTTCATTCTTGTTGGTTTGTGGCCTTCCTCTCCTGGGAGAATAGTGACCTCTAGTGGCTTGTGCTGGGAAGCTGTGCACAAACAGGGCTTCTGCTTCCTGCCCAGCTGCTATGGAGCTTATCTCTGCTGTTGCTGTGGGTGTGGCCTGGCTCATGCCGCTGCTCCAGAATGGTGGAGCCCCATTGGATGGGGAGCGGCCAGGAGGCTATTTATCGCCATAAGGGGCCTCTGTGCTCCCTGCTGCCCAGAGGGTTAGAGTGGCCAGAGATCCCCAGATTCCCTGCCTCTGGGTTAAGTGTCCTTTCCTGCCCCTTTAAGACTTCCAAAAAGCACTCTCCAAACCAAAACAACAACAGCAACAACAACAAAAAAGAAATTAAATAAAAAATTAAAAAAAAAAAAAAAAGAAACACGCACTATTTTCTTTGTCCTCAGTTGCTGCTCTCAGGCACCCGCTCACCTGTCTTGCTTCCTCGTTTCCCTGGTATTAGGGTCCCTGTCTCTTTAAGACTTCCAAAAAGCACTCACAAAAAAAAAAAAAAAAGGCTGCTACTGTTTCTTTGTTCTCTGGTGTCGGCCTCAGGCACCCGCTCACCGGTCCTGCCGCCCTGTTTCCCTAGTATCCAGTACCCCATGCATGCACTGTGTCTGCGCTCTGGTCCAGATGGCTGGGGCTGGGTGTTCAGCAGTCCTGGGCTCCTTCTCCCTCCCATTCAGTTCTCTCTCTTCCCGCTGGGAGCTGGTGGGAGGGGCGCTAGGGACCAGAGGGGCCGGGGCTTGTATCTTACCCCTTTCGTGAGGCGCTGGGTTCTCGCAGGTGTGGATGTGGCCTGGATGTTGTCCTGTGTCCTCTGGTCTCTATTTTAGGAAGTGTTGTCTTTGTTATATTTTCATAGATAAATGTGGTTTCGGGAGGATATTTCTGCTGCTCTACTTACACTGCCATCTTGGCTCTGCCCCCCCTTTTTATAACTTTTTATAGATACAAACACATTTAGTGATGATAAATATAGTTCTTTGGGTTAGTATGTTAGTTTCTTTGGAGAAGGAATCTGGAGAATAGAATTAAAGAGGGGAATAAATGGGCTTGAATGGCATCTGTATTAATTCCTGAAAGATAATGTGAAAGCAAATAAGATAAAGTATCAAAATTTGATGATATATGTCTGATACATAGCTAAAAGTAAATAATTTCTCCAAATTGAAAATGGAGTCATGTATCAAATATTTATTCAATTAAGATTTTAGTCTTTCTGCAAGTCTTGACAATTAAATATCAGTCTTATGTATCTGGCCTTGTGTCAAGATCTAACTTAAAGAAAATAAGGATTTAAATCTTTATAATCAACTCAACAAAGATTTTCCCTGATAAAATTCTTGCTATATTTTTTTTCAACTATTTTGTGAACATACTTTATACTATCTGTGCTCAAAAATGTTTTTTTCCCAATGAAATTTAATACCTCTGGAGAATCCCAAAGTAGATATTTAAAAGCTCAAGATGATAATGGAAATGTCATTTTGGTTACCTTTGTGATCGGTATCATGCCCAAAGACTGCTCTGAAATTCAGATAGAACACTGAATGTAGACACCGTTCCCAGTTGTGTTAATGCCAAAAGAAATCAATGAGGTTTGTGGCCTCTGTGTAGTTTCTGTACTCAGGCAATTTGTTGTGGCATTCAGTATTATTTATTCTGTGCTGGTGGTAGACACACTCCAGTGTGTAGCTGAATAAATTTTCAGTGCTTTATAATTACTTTGACCAATATTGGGACTACCATTAACCACCATTATTTGGTTTTTAAAGAAATCACATTTTCCAAAAATCATAACTATGTTATATTATAACATAACTGGTTCTTATTGGATGATTTTTACATCCCAGTACTTAGGTCATAAACTGATATTAAAGAAAAATTATTTTTTATATTAACTCTTTTATAAACCTTTGAAAAGACTGACCACAGCTAAAAAACAGGGAATTTGAGTATTCATGCAAAAGAAGTTTACTGAGCTCTTAACATATGCCAGGTTGAGAATGCTACCCTTCAGAAACTTACGGTCTAGCAGAGCATAAAATTAGGTCCTAGGTGCATTAGTACACAGTTAGTGGAACATATCTATGCAGTAGGTGCCTTATCATGCAGTGTAATGAGCACTTTTACAGTTGTGAGCAAGCGGTCAATGAGCAGTCAGATACAGAGACACTCAAAGAATGCTTTGAGGGCTGGTTTCTGGAATCACAAGGGAGAGAAAAAGGAAATGCTCTGCAAGTGGATTTTGAAGGACATACCTGTGTTATCAAGTTTGAGCTAAGAATGGAAGGAGGAGAGCTTTCAGGTGGGATAGTATCATCAAGAGATCATCGATGTATAGAGCAGGGAAGGAAGCAGCATGCAGTTCAGCTTGAAATAAATATTCAGTCAATGTATGAGTGTTATTGATGAGAACGGAGGGATAAAATCAGGACCAGATCATCACAGGATCTCTGTGGGGGGTGTGTAAAGAAGTCAGCAACTTCTGGAAATAAAATCAACAGATCTTTGATGTACCAGATTCTATATCCATACAGTATGTCCTTCTTCATACATATATTCTATACCCATACAGAATTCTCGTTACCAAAGACAATCATGCAAACACATCACTAAAGATAGTTTTTTGATTGTTGCACCAGGTTCCATCCTTTCTTACCCACAAATAAAAAAATTTCCTCCCTCTTTTCTACATCATCATCATTTTGCATTAGACAAGATAATCTCCATCATGACAACAACATGCTATTTTTACTGCCACCTAAAAAACTGAAAAATCCTGCTCTTGCCAGCTACTACCTCGTATCTGTCTTCTCTCTTATCAGATTATTTCCAAACACTCTGTCAATTTATACTGCTGTGACAGCTAGTATTGGGTAGCAGCCCTAGCCCTTGATCATGCCACCAGAGGAGTGAGGTTCCTGCAGTCTGAAATTTGACATTAAGTTTTGCTCTTCTATCTGCTCTGCCCCAGAATGAAAGGGGCAATAGGAAATTGCAAAACCTGCTATACATATTCTTCTGAAAGCCTGGTATGTGGACCATGGTATTATATGACATTATCTGTTCAACAGTTGGCCTTGGTCACTTTGAGCCCAGTTTTTAATCTACAGCCCAAATGGCTCTCAAGAAATCTAGACACACATAACCAGGTGCCTATTGGGCATCTGCATTTGGATGTTGCAGACCTAAAACTTAACATTCCCAATACTATACCCACTTTTCTAATTCCACCACTCTACGTACACTCTTGTTCCTGTGTTCTCTAGCCTGACATCTGATAAATGTCCCATTCATTCACACACAGTGTCATCACTTATTCTATCCTACATATCATTCATTCATTCATTTGGTCATACAAAATATTCATTGTCAACTTGCTGTATTCTAGACAATGCCTAGATGGTAGAGCTCTAGTAATGAAAAAAGAGATAGAAAGAGAGAGAAATCTCTATCCTTAGTAAGCTTGCATCTCAGTGATTGAGATGAACAATAAACACCCAGTAATGTCAGTAGAAGGCCATTTACTTTCCCAGAAGCAGCCATCTACTCTATTGTCACCAAGAGAACAGCTATTTCTACATCCAGTAGAAAATATTTCTTTGGTATGTTGCCCACCATCCTACTACATTTCACAGACATTGTGGATTTAAGTGGAAGTGTTTAAAATGATGTTCTTGAGCTTTCCTCATTAGGCTTGAGGGGAGAAGGAAGCAATCCTTTCTCCCTCCGTGGGAAGGGTGGGGCTTAACCTAGCAAAGGACCTCTTCTTCACTGCCAGCAATTCCTCCCCACCTTCAGTCACTTCAGTCTCTTTCAGCACCTGGAGGACTTTGGTCTGCTTTGGTCTTGAAACCCACGTTGTGATACCTCTTCAGCTTGTCACGTCCAGATGCTTAACCATGTCACTTTACAAAGTGACTATAGTTGCCACCATTTTAAAAATAAGTTGTAACAGAGAAAGAATGTGTTTGATAAGAGACATAGATATAATTGCTACAGAAAGGGTCCAAACACTGGGGAAGGCACTGTTTTAGAGATTGATGCTGTTGTATTTTGCCCTATTCATGGGTACTGCTGTTTGCCTTTAGTGGCTTGGTGATATAGGGCACAATGGACATTATTTGAGGTATAGCTAATATAGGCAATGGATGTTATGTGATCTTCTATGCACAAATCATTTTTGGATTTGGACAATTTTGGAGTGCACAAATCACACCAAAAACTTTTACAAATGCAACTACACTTCCAGTTGAAGGAGTATAGTACTTTTTGTTGGCTCAAAATATACTAATATTTTTTCATTGTGTCAAGAAAAATGTGTTATCATGCTAATGCTGCTTGTGATTTGAAATTTACCATACATCATTCTTATCACATTTAAAGTTAGGCTACATGTAGCTGTAAGTACAAGATGACTGTTATGTCTTTCAAGCCAGTCAGGATACAAAAGTAAGGGAAGAATCATATTATTTAATTACACATTGTTTTCTTTTACTTCAGTTTTATGTTAAACTTAGGGAACTGGAGAGACCATTAAAATGTACTTTATTGTGGTTTTGATTTGCATTTCCCTAATGTCTAGTAATGTTGACCATCTTTTCGTGTGCTTATTGGTCATTTGTATATCATTTTGGAAAAATGTCTATTACTGTGTCTATTTTTAAATGGATTGTTTGTCTTTCCATTGTTGGGTTGTACACTAAATGATGTATTTTTATATTTAATGAACATATCAAAATTTACATATTCAAATATTTTAATATGTTCTGGATATATAGACTCTTATCATATATGATTTGCAAATATTTTCTCCCATTTTCTGGGTAGATTTTTCACTTTTTTATTAGTATCCTTTGAGGAATAAAAGTTTTCTGTGACATTATATAAGATTATTTTTGACATATGAGATTAGGTCAATGATTTTTTTCATAACTATACAACATGGCAAGAATTTTACCGATTTTTGATTATCTCAATTTAACATTTCTTTTCAGAAAATTACAGCTATGTTTGAATTTATAGGTAAATATTTGTCTAATTGCCCCATTTAGAAACAACACATAAGGAGCATTCTTATTTAACAAATAATTTGGGCTTTAGAGAAAGTGTATTTTTTTATATCTGCTTTTCATAGATTATGTGGTTAGTGACAAGCACAATGGACAGTGCAGTTATTAAAAGTTTCCATCACTGGAGAAAATTCTCTTGAATAACACTGTTTAAGGTAATAACAGTATCAATATGCATTACTTTAAGCAACTAAATTGTTGTCATTCAATGTGGGAAACAGTTGAAAAATTACTAAGAAAATGAAATATATAAACTATAAATAAATATTACAGTATTTACTGAGAAAAACTGTTTGAAATTAGTAGGAATATATATCAGTTGAACTTTTAGATTCTCATATATTCCCATATATCTTATAGCCTAATATTTCTAAAAGCATTGCAAATGTGAGTGCTTCTTATATTTAGTAAAACTGAATATAACCAAGGATTTATGAAAAGTATTTTATAACATCATAAGTTATACACATATCTGCATACACATTATATATATATATAACTTATCAAAGTTAAGCTATATAAATCAATTACCAATTCTAGAAAATAGATTATTATAAATCTGAGTTTAGATATGATTTCATGAAAGAATCCACAATTTCTAAAATTGTTTGGCTCTCCCCAGCTGTTGCTTTTCAAATGTATCAGGGCTTAAATACAAAGAGAAACAAAACTAAAATAAAATACAATATTAACATTTCTTATTTTTTATAGCACAAATCTCTTGAATCTTTTTAAAAATAGAAGGCCACATGTAGATATTTTTGTGGATCCAAGTTCTTGAATATACAAGTAACTAATCATGAAAGAATTGTTTGAATTTGCATTAAATTGCTCAAGTCAGTAGAATACACACATTTCGCATTCCAAAAATATCCAGATAAAGTTTCCAGTAATGGATAACACACTGCGGTGGTCATTTCATCTTATTTAAATATATAGGCTATATTTAGCTCTAAGTAATATATCCAACTCAATACTTGTGCGTGCGTGCACACACACACACACACACACACACACTTATTATTTCCTGAGTAAAATCTTTGTCCACTAGAGGACTGCCATTTAATTTCTTAGAATTATTCACAGTATGAAAAGTATATTTCCCCATTTTTATTTTTATTTAATCTCTTTATATTTATAACTAAGTTTCTCAGATCAAGTCTCGTAGAAAAATAAAGCAGTCACCTTTCTACCTAGAGTTGCTTAAGAACTGTTAGTTTGGGAGTTTTGTTATCCAATTGATCCCTGGAGTTGATTTTTCTGATTTGAATGACAGGGGATTCACCATTTCCCCTACTGGCTTATATCAAATATACCCACAGGTCTATTTATTACACAACTTGAGGAGCTCCTAAATATCTTCCAAGAATGTCTTATATTCTTCCTTAGTTAATATATTTTTCAACTCTGCTCCAAGATAAACTAGTTTATGAACTCTCCCCAACAAAACTTGGAGAGAGCAAGTGTAGTTTGAAGACAAGAGAAATTAGTCTAAAACGTTGAATATTGCCTTTGAAGGACATGTTAGAGATCATAAAACAGGGAGCTCTAAATAATTAGGGGATAACTGGTAAAAAAAAAAAGGCAGAGGGAAAGAAAAGTAGGTCAAGATAAAAAGAAAATTTGGATTCTAAAAGAAAATTAGGCTTTACCTTTTAAAATTTGATCATTTTTTAATTATTTTATTTTTGTTTCAAATATATTAAATTAAGTGAAATCAAATTTTTGCTTAAGACCTATAAATTTTGATATAGAACTCTGTCACTAAAGATGTTAAATTTAAAAAAAATGATGAAAGAGCATTAATTTATTTTCTTCCAGATTCATTCTTTCTTCATACATACAACATTAATCCATTATTTGTTACCTCATTCCATCACTATATGAGTCCTCTACTACCTGGTTTCAACTTTAGCAATGAATCCAGCAATGTTTTTCAATTATTATTGTTTCTTCTACTATCAGTTATGAACTATACCTTTTCTAGTTCTTGGTATAGGAGATATAGAACATTTTTTCAAAGTGATTATTTCCAAGTGATCATTCTTTTCTTATTATTCAGCAAATATTTAATGGAAGTTTAGTTTGTGTTATGCTCCAGATAGACAAAACTAAATACCATCACTGACCTCTGGCATCTCCACTGAGTTATATCCAATTCAGAAGGAAAGGCTCTAAATAATTTTACTTTTGACAGTGTGGTTTCCTAATAAAGGATCTCATTGTTCACAAAGCAATGGCATCAGTTTTCACATTTTCTGTCAAGTATCACATCAAGCTCGCTAACCAATTGCCACACACAGTCAATGGGCTTCACTGCTCATACTGTGCTCATCTTTATGTTGACTGGAATGCTTTCAGGAGCACATAATATAAAACCTAACTCAACTGAATTTTCAAAGTAAGGAAAGTGTTTTGGTAGTTCCAAAGTAGGTATTGCCAAGATCTCCTTACTCAATGACAGCATTAAAATCTCAGTTTCTTCCCATCTATTCTTCCAGAAGCTATGCTGATGTCACGTTCTGAAGATGGTTACTGCAGCTTCCGTTTCATGGTGTGTGTATGGGGGTTGGGGGGTGGCAGGGGTGGTAGCAGGGAGAACACCCTTCCAAAGTGTTTCTGTGTTCCTGGTGAGGAAAAGCTTTTCAGAAGTTTGCCAATTGTGTTCTTCCTATACTGTGGGTGAGAACTGTGTCATAGCTCCATTCCTAAACCAATCCACAATGAGAGTAATGGTAACCTCATGACTAGCTTAGACCAAAAGGGTTTTGTTTCATGGTCTGAATTCTACTTCCCTGGAGGACTGTGGCCACGTGGAGTAGGGTGGATTCTCAGAAAACCAAACGATTATAGCTTGACTGAGAATGAAGGAAGACCATACTTGGTGGTGAAGTCAGGCGACAACAGGGCTCTTACCCTCTGATCTGTCGCATCTCTTCCATGTGGCAGGTCTGACTGAACCATCTGTTTTACAGATTTGAAGTGCTGAGAGGGCCTATTTATCCTGCCTAAAATTATAGACAAAAAGGAGCTACTTATTCCGTCACCATTAAGACTATTTTCCTAGACACCAGTATTCTTAATCATTGAAGTCTTTTTTTAATGATATTTAGTCCCAAAATATCTTCCCAAACCTCTCACAGCTGTAGAGCAAAGAAAAACACAGTCTTCATTAACGTGCAAGGATTGTAACACAAATTACTGCTATTTCTTAATCTACTTTAATTTTATAAAGTTAAAATTTTTATTCCTGCCTCATTGGTAAAGAAGTTGGGATTCAGGGAGTATAATAATTTGCCTAACAGATTCATTCCCCTATCAAAATATTTCCCTTTTCTGGTTTTGCAAGGCAAAGGATTATTTACTTACAGAAAAACGACCTTGCTAAATATGCAAAGACTGTCATTCGTGCGATACAGTTAGTGAAAATAAGATTGAAACTGGAACCCAAATTCTCTTATCATCTTCTATGCTCCTCCAGGACAAGGAGAAATCATTACACACATAAATCATTATAACATGGGTCCATGGGTTGATTATTTTCACAAAAATTACCTTGAATTCATTAGGAAACTTTCACAGTTAGATACAGAAAGAATCTAGACAGGCACAAGAGTTCATAACTCCCATCCTAAAAACCAAACCACGTTTGATAAGCTATAAAAGCATTTTTTACTCAGAGAGCTGACAAGAAAAAAAGAAGCCTAAGAGAACTAATGGGCAGAAGTGAGCATCCCACTCCAGTCAACAGCCTGATGGCTGCTCTTCACATCGGCAGAGCAGAGGGAGAATTGATCAGTTGGGTGTGATAAGAAAGCTGAGACTTTCTACCAAGTGAAGAGGGGCAGGATGCCAGAAGGTGAGGATTAGGGCGAGGACCTGAGAGGGAACTTCCCCGAAGCAGCTGTGGCTTCCCCAAGTGTGAGATAAGCTCGCACTGAGTCGGGGGAGGACACCTTGTACCTGAAGAAGCAATGATGATCACCTGTTAATGTATATGTGAATGCACGCATTCACTTTTCTTCTGCCTTAGTAACATTTATAATCATTGCCAATTGTATACTATGTTTGAAGCATTGTGCTACGTATTTTATAAACATATTATAAAATTAGCATAATAGCTTGAAGAACTCAATGTAGAAACAGAGACAGAGGATTTAAGTAACTTGCCCCAAACCATGAACTAGAAAGCAATGGAAACATAATTTCAAGCTATGAAAAGACCATAATATCTGTGCTTTGCCTGATTAGTTCAGATACTGCATCCTCCACAATATCTGAGATTCTTATTTATTAGTAGGAACAAATTAATAGCAAAGTACTATATATTCATTTTTATGATGGAAATGGATGTGCTAATGTATAAAAAGTGGGTTCCTATTCCAGAAGTCTCTAGTATCACTTGTGTTCCAAAAGCAGATTTAAATTACATGATTGTAATAAATATTTCATAGTGGTTTATTTTTTTGAACATGTGATTAGTGCTTTGTTTAGTATAAAATATGGACTTGTATACCTTTGAATAAAATGAAATGCACATTTATGTCAGAGTATTTCCATTTCAATTTATTTTGATAGCGAAGTGATTAAAATATCAGAACACATGCTGGCAATATAAAGGTGCCACAGTAACATTTATTTGATTCAGAAAATTTGCCCCTTAGGGTTTTTTGTTTTGCTTTCTTTTGTTTTTCTTCCAATTGTAACATATTACACACCATCAGTAGTGAATGATTGTAGAAACTGTTGATAGTCTAATCATTTGACTCAGTAGGAATTAGAAATACAATTAAATAGGTAGAACTACAAGTAAAGTTGAAATAGCAAGGGCCTGAAAAGCAGAACTAAAATCTTCTCTTTTTGGCTGTTATCACTCATTTCTTGTACCTGTGTGGTCGGTTATCCACAGCCTCTTAAATTAATCACTCTGCAATGTAAGCTGCAAATAATACTCATGTTAGTCAAGGTTAGTCTTGGCCCATTAGAGAACTGAATTTAAAATGCCTTATGCCAAAAAATAGAACAAAAGAATAAAAAAGAAATAAATGTTTTAAAAGGATGCAAGTACAGGATGCAGTGGTATTGCATGGAACACAAGGACAGGCAGTATATTCAGACCTCCTGAGGGCTGAGAAGCGACACATGGAAATCTACCAGAGATCAAAGCTTCCATACCACTGGTCTCTCTCTTTCTCCCCCTGGAGCCACATGACCTCTCATTTCTGCACCACTTTGTGTATTTGCTTCATTCTTTTCTCTGCAGGCTGGCTTTCTCTACTCCTCAGCAAATGAACACAGCTCAGCCACTTACA